>NC_140606.1:7010235-9445235 GCF_057381915.1 Diplotaxodon limnothrissa
CACACCAGGCAAGACCCCAGGTGCAGGCTGTGTAAAGATGCCCCAGAGACAATCCAGCACATAACAGCAGGGTGCAAGATGCTAGCAGGCAAGGCATACATGGAACGCCATAACCAAGTGGCCGGCATAGTGTACAGGAACATCTGTGCCGAGTATAACCTGGAAGTCCCGAGGTCAAAATGGGAGATGCCCCCAAGGGTGGTGGAGAATGACCGAGCTAAGATCCTGTGGGACTTCCAGATACAGACGGACAAAATGGTGGTGGCTAACCAACCGGACATAGTGGTGGTAGACAAACAGAAGAAGATGGCCGTAGTGATCGATGTAGCGGTTCCGAATGACAGCAATATCAGGAAGAAGGAACACGAGAAGCTGGAGAAATACCAAGGGCTCAGAGAAGAGCTCCAGAGGATGTGGAGGGTGAAGGTAATGGTGGTCCCCGTGGTAATCGGAGCACTAGGTGCGGTGACTCCCAAGCTAGGCGAGTGGCTCCAGCAGATCCCAGGAACAACATCGGAGATCTCTGTCCAGAAGAGCGCAGTCCTGGGAACAGCTAAGATACTGCGCAGGACCCTCAAGCTCCCAGGCCTCTGGTAGAGGACCCGAGCTTGAAGGATAAACCGCCCGCAGGGGCGTGCTGGGTGTTTTTTTTTATATATATATATATATCTCTATATCTCTCTCTCTCTATATATATATATATATATCTCTATATATATATATATCTATATATATATATCTCTATCTCTATCTCTATATATATCTCTATCTCCCCACATTAGTGTCCCATAGCAAGCTTTTTGGCTAAACAAAGAAAGCGATTCTGGGAATTCACTCGTTGTATAGGATGTATAGACACATCTGTATGCCGTCCAAATCAATGCTGTGCATAGTGAAGCGTTAGCTGAAACAGGAAAGAGAGCAACCATGAAGTTCACCACAAAGAGGAAGAGGCAAAGACAATGAATGCAGTTAACAGTTTCATTGTTTTTAACATTCACTTTATTACAAAGAAATTATGTTTCCATTTTTGTCTCCTCTGTGGAATATCAACAGCACCTGGACAACAGTATCCCACATTCTTGATGCTGCTTCCTGATGACAGTACACATTTGCAAGATGTAGATGTGAGTTTGTAATGCTGTGTAGCACCTTCAGACTGCATGCACACTTCCTGATTAACTGGGTCAGAGTACATCTGCCACTCTCACCAATTTATTCATTAAACATCACTTTGTAGCTGGATATTGGTCACTAGTGCTCATTTCTGGCTCCAGTTAGCAAGGTAACCCCCTAATGTATTCACAACCTCCCCTCATATCACTTCATGGTATCCCTTGTTTTTATCATTAGTTGCTTCATTCATTTGCATCAAGGATGAGAAAAATTGAACTCAGGGCCCACTGCCAGCAGTTAGTTCACCTGTCATCCCTTGAACTTGCTTGACGTCATTGACTTACTAAGTTTCTGGTGACAACAGAAACTTCCTGTATGAACGCCCTGAACTGAGCTGCTCCTTTGTAGAACCATGGTGCTGATGTTACAGAGCACAGAAAAAGCATTGTAGAGCTTGGCCTTCTAAGAGCAGTCTGAGTGTCTGATTTTTTGGGAAAGAACAAAAATGCCATGGAAACTAAGGAAAAAAAGCTGTGAAAACAATGTTCAGAGAAACAGCAGCAATGTTGTAGTTGGAGAAGAATGACAGAACACAAACTGAGTACAAGTAGCGAGCATAACATGACTTGAACTTTTAGATTCTTGACTCACAACAAGGGACAACTCTGGGGTAGTTGTAGGATTTTAGTTACGAGAGTGAAAAAAAGGAGCAAGGACACAGAAGTAAACTCGTTCTTTGCTGACATAAGGCTGATGACATCCACACACACATACACACTCTGTGACACACACAGACTCAACTGTGCAACCCAGCCAGTGCACTGCATCTCATTCAGACTTCACTAATTTCATTTTCCCAACTTTATCAAATTCCCAAGTTTATTTGCAGCAAAGAATGAACAGACCATGGTGGTGGAGGCTACAGGTTAACAAGCTGGGCACAGCAGTGCTCTGCTTCCTGTCATTCTGAGGATTAGTCAGAGCTAGCAAGGCTCCCTGAAGACCAAATCCAGCTGCAGCAGCAACAGGAGCGGTTGATGGGAGAAAGATGCAGTACACTGAAAGCAACAGTGCATTACAAAGTAGTAACAGTTCATGCACACACACTGGGTTAAAAAACACATCCAACAGCAGAACAAGACAACACGAAAATGTTGTTTGTTTTATACCCAGCCAGAACGCATCAGAAATAATCAAGCATAACATTCAAACACTAAAACATTTTCTTTTCTGCTGAGGAATGGAAGTAAATAACTACATTTTTCATCCTAACCCAAAACAATGTCAACAATAATATGTTCTTTTTTTTTTAATTATTGTAAAATTATTATAAAACAATAAATCTGAAGATTCCTGGATATCAACATTTTGATGATTACCAGTACTATGGCAGCTGTGGCATAAACCTTACACTGAGTGGTCGTCTGCCACATCTAGTGGGATATTTTTGTGAATGAATGTATCATATTAAACTTTGTATTTCAAATATATACTGTGCCAATCATGGATGCTCATGTTAACCATGGCAAATTTCAAACAGGTTTATATTCATGAAGGGCAATCAATCTGAAAATACTTGGTTAAAAGGAGCAAGAAGAGAGTTCAAATGGATGACCAAGAGCTGCATTCACATTATCTCATACAATCATCTTTAGATTTTTATACATAATTACTTAAACATTGTAAGTAAAGAGCATGGTTTTAAAGTTCAAAAGTGCTTGCTGTGTAAGGCCCATTGAAACTGCATAACATGCCCCAAACCTAAGTATTCATGCATTTGAAGATTGTGCCTTCAACACCATATCTTACAAATAACACACAGTCCACTGGGATTACAGCATAAGAAAACAACATCTGACCTCCTCAGAATCAGAATCAGAAACTTTATTGTCATTGTCATGAGAACAACGAAATTAAGAATGGTCCCCGATCATTGCATCCTGAACTTGTATGTGTTGCTCTAACCAGCACTTCCCTACAAATTGCTGTCTTGTCCCATGCCTCCTGCTCCTTCTCTCATTCCCTTGGGGCCTATACAGAAAGAGGCTGTGTAGTATTGCAGTCACACAAAGCTGCCTGCACTTTCTCCTGCTACAGATTACACACATACACACTTACACTGGTGTATAAAAGCTAGTCCCCACATTCTCTGGGGAGGAGTGTGTGAGAGATACCACAGAAAAACGTGTAAGCATGAAAAAGGTTGTGAGAGAAAAAAAAATGAACATCAAAATATGCATGCATGCATGCATATTTTGAGCACTCCTCCAGATTCAAACACAGGAAATCAACAGGGAGCAAACTGACTAAACACCAATCCTGATGCATCATCTGGGTGGCTGTAGCTCAGGTGGCAGAGCAGGTCAGCCACTAATCAGAAGGTCGGTGGTTCGATCCCAGGCTGCATCCTGGCTGCATGCCAAATATCCTTGGGCAAGATACTAACCCCGTGTTTGCCTACTGGTGGTGGTCAGAGGGCCCGGTGGCGCCTGTGTCCGGCAGCCTCGCCTCTGTCAGTGCGCCCCAGGCTACAATGTAGCTTGCTATCGCCAGTGTGTGAATGTGTGTGTGAATGGGTGGATGACTGAATGTAGTGTAAAGCGCTTTGGGGTCCTATGGACTAGAAAAGCGCTATACAAATGCAGGCCATCTGCATGTAGTTTACACAGTAACAATCAGCATCCCAAGAAACACAGCGTTCGGTTTCTCAGCAGCTCACACAGTTCACACAATCGCCATTCTCAGCTTAAGCTATTAGACAGACCAGAACTACAGTAGCTTTGTTTGTACAGGCTGATGGGAGGAAGCAGGCAGACGTTATGGATGGTAGGCATATAAAACAAGCACTATTTTCAGTGTAATCCCAAGAAACTAAAATTAAGGATTACAAAAGCTCAGATGGAGGAGGAGGGATAGCAAAAGAGAGATGGTGAATAATTAATTAACTGTGGCATGTAAATGCATTTTGGTGCATCAACAGGGAATGGAGAGCACAAAGAGAGGTGCATCCAAACAAACAGACAAAATGGAAAAAGTAAAATGTGGAGCCCTGTGATGATCCAGCGCGGTGGCACACAAAGCAGGCCAGAGAAAGGTGTGTAGTGAGGAGAGGAGGAGAGCTCTTATCCAGGATGAATGTTAGAAATGCCTATCAAAACTGTCAGCACCTAATTTACACTGGTTATCACAAAGGACAGAAACAAGCATGTGTAGTTGGAATCACTGTTCAGTACAAGAATTCTACCAAGAGATGTAAGGGATTAGGAAGCAGCTGACACAAGTGAAACTATGTTATTTCAATGCTAATCTCTTTAATTAAAAGAGGTTAGTTCATACACTGTGGCTGATTCATTGTCTAGTGGAAAATGGGGTCAGAAAGTTGTCAGAGAGGTAAAAGAGTAGAACAGGAAAGACTTTAAAATATGAACTAAGGGCGCAAAGGTAAAACAGTCATGGTAAAAAGAAAGTAGATCCTCTTTCACTTAAGTTTACATAACACAACATAATTTAAAAAAAATCATCTAGTCCCAAGCAGGTCTTAAAATGACGTAAATACGACTTCATATGAACAATGCCACATGACATATTCAACCACAAAAATTAAGACAAAATGCCAAAGAAGGGTGAGTAACTAAGTCCACCCTTACTACTTTTAATTCCTGTGGAAGCAGTAAGTAGCAGCTCTATGCTGCTAATCAAATACACTTCATTAACAGATCATCAGTAAGCGTGAGCATTTCTAAAAAACAAACAAAACAAAAAAACAGTCGTTACCACATTGACTAGATTTTCTGTGGTCAAGGTCACTGAGATTCAAAGTTTTCAAAGTATTTTAGTAGATGCGCTAATGGTATCAATTTGAAACACCTATGTGACTTCATTCTCTAGTTATCGCATTCACAAACTTGGGTGTCCATGTTGTCTGCCCACCTGCCCGGCAGGGGGACAACAATAGCTCATCAGCCTTTTACGACTGAAGTAAAAAACAAGCAGTTTTGACAGTCTGCAAGTCTGGAGCATTCAGGTGTGTGCTAACACAATGGCAACTAGGAAAGATATCAGCAATGACCTTCGAGAAGCACATGCTCATCAATCTGAGATGGGTTCTATTCAATTCAATTTTTTTATACAGCGCCAAATCACAACAACAGTCTCCTCAAGGAGCTTTATATTGTAAGGTGGACCCTACAATAATACGGCCGTTTGTCTATCATTCTACTATTTGCAAGCATGAAACATTCAATCTTTCCAAGAATAAACATCCCAGCAAAGCAAAAACTGCACAACCCCGAGAGCTACATCTCTGACTCTACAGGCCTCAGTTAGCATGTTAAAAGAGAAATGTTATTAATCTATATAAGTGTGCAAGTGCCCAGTAAAAAGTAACCACTTTTTTTATTACATCAGTATGGCCAAAAAGCCAGTCTCGAAAGCAAATACTGGTTGAGCCGTCAAAAAAACAACTTCCCTGTGTTCCTTTATTTGACAGTAGTCCTCGCTTACGTCAGAAACTGTTGGAAAGAGAAGTCATATATTCACCCAAGAGACTAAACTTCATTCTTTTAATTCCAGCACAAAGGAACAGATAAATGTTTTCTTAATGTGTTGCCTGACAAGCTGTTAAGAAAGCTAACAGCTTGAGTAGCTTTCCACACCTTTTCTACTCTTAAAATCGACAATCCCATGTGAAAACACTGAAGTTGAGCTTAACTCTGTTTTACAAAATGATATTAC
This sequence comes from Diplotaxodon limnothrissa, assembly GCF_057381915.1. Classification (NCBI taxonomy): domain Eukaryota; kingdom Metazoa; phylum Chordata; class Actinopteri; order Cichliformes; family Cichlidae; genus Diplotaxodon; species Diplotaxodon limnothrissa. The sequence continues at coordinate 7,016,086 of NC_140606.1, forward strand.
AGAGTAAGTTAAAGGGTTTGGAGTGGCTCTAAAGATGACGTACGCATGATCTGATACTGTCTTTGTTATCATGGTCTTAATAATGTGATTAAAATACAGCTGCAGACTTATTTTACAGCACTAGGTTGCTTAGTTTGTGTACAACTTCTTTAAACTAGAACAGAACTATGGTGAATTGTCAAATATTAATGAACTCAAAACAATCCAAACGAAACTTTGAAGATTCATTGAAGGTGAAATAAAGCAGCTACTTCAGCTTTTTATCAGGTTTGCAACAATGTGTATGTGATTCTTCCTTTTTTCCCCTTTTACTTCTCATTTTCTTATACCAATAATCAACCACACTAGTTGTTTACAACTATATTCACGAGTAACAGCTGCTTCCATAGCAGCATGACTACTATTCTCACTGGCAATTTTGACAGAATTGTTTGTAGAAACAAAATATATAATATGTAAGGAAGAAGCATTTAGAAATGCTAAACTGTGACACGGGCAGATAATTCACCAGTTTGACACTGTAAAAATATAACCCTTAGACTCTGTGTGTGGCAACCAGCTCTTCTCCTCTAAATCAAAGCCCATCAGATTGTGCACAGCTGCTTCAGCTTAGCATTTCAATCTAGTCACATCTCCCCTTCGACTCTGAAGAGATAAGCATTTATTTCCTGGGTCTAAAAATAATCATTTGTGCAGTTTGTTTGCGAAAATGTTTTCAGCACAATGCCATCTCTTGTGTTCTTGGAAGCCACCCATTTCTCCTTGTGTCACCTCAGATGTACATGACTGCCCATCTGGTGTTATAACGGCCATCTAAGTTTTCGGAACATCATAGTTTTCACCTCCTACACATGTGGTGACTATGTTTGCAGCCAGTGCAGAAACAATTCTTTCTAGGCTATGATGCACAACAATGGATAAAACAAGAGCGCATATGAGAGGTTTTTGGACAAAGTTTGTGTTCTCCATTCTTTAAGCACCGACACTGTTTCAAAAGTACCGGTTTGGCACCGGTATCGGATAAAACCTAAACGATACCCATCCCTACCCCCAGATGATCAAGTCTGCTGATCAGCTTTGCTGATACTCGATATTAATCAGTGTTAATGTTAAAGTAATAACGTGTTGTAAGACAACATCAAACTGCACTTAAACCTTTGTATTATCTTTTACAGAGGCAGCATGGTAGTGCGGTGATTAGCACCATTGTTCTGGAGATTCTGCCAAAATATAGAACTATGTTATCACAGCATGCATTTTTTTCTTCTCCTGTTCCAGTTTAGCTCGACATGCTGTATTTTTACTGGCGGTACTGTGGGTGAACTCATTCATGTATTTCAATTGTTTTTTGTGACGATGAAGCTGCAAAATGCTCAAATGAGATTTTTTTTTTTTTTATGAATAAACATTTTATAAAAGGGACAAGCCGGCTGCTAGTCTGTCAGTCTGGATTAGTGACTGCTACATAATTAGTCACAGTTTCCAAAGTCACAGTCAAAGACCATAAGGTGTATTTATAAGTTTTTGGTGACTAATTGCTGCTCCATTTCCTGATGAGAATAATTAGGTGTGACTCATACTGTGCATAGAGATCAACTTTGAGTCGATGAAATACTATGTGAACTTTGCTTTCGCTTTGCAGGTGAAATAACTGGATTGTTTTATGACATACCACTGACATAACAGGTTTTTAGAGATTAGGGGTGGCCCTACATTCCACACTGACAACATGGCCTATTTATAATGTTATCGGCTTACTGGTTCACATTAACAGAACTTTTTGTACAAGCTGATGTATCCAACAGTAGACTTTTACAAGGCTTTTACAAAGCAGAGATGCAACATGTTGACTACACACAGACACAGACAGAGGGGGAAACTGGCATACGCACATTGTTACATGGTCAGATATGTAAGGTAACTGGGACAGAAGAGGAAGAAGCAAGTTTCAGTCCATCCGGTCTGTAACATTTTCAGGTGTGAGGCTGGTATTTCAAACTGGATGACATCCTAAACTATCAACACACACAGCTTGGATTGCACAGTGATAAGATGTATAGAAGACTGTTGTGCACGATTATGATGTACTGTGTGAAATGATTTGGACAAATGGGTAGAGCAGCATAGATACTATACAGCTGAATATCAGTATAATGGAAAAAGTGACAGACATAATAAAGCAAAGACACATATATGCTACATATTCATGATGCGTTTACTACTGTAGAACATAATGTTAGTCATACATTTTTACCTTCTGCCATAACATGATTTACTGATTCCTACAATCAGTTCTGTTAGCCCAGGGGTCGGCAACCTGCGGCTCTTTAGTCCTTATAGTGCGGCTCCGCATGGTTTGGGAAAATAAATTAGAAGGGCAAATAGAAGTATTTAGCTGAAGTGTATTTTATTTATGTTAGTTCTTTTTTTAACTTGTAGTTCTAAATTGGAAGATTATTGTGATATTGAAATATAAAAATAAAATTATATTTTATTATTTTTTCATCATTCAAAATAAGCGTCACACTCGCGGAAGCCGGTGTACCCGCCGAAACGCCGTGCATTTATCAAGACTTTCAACCCCTGGGCCCTATTTCAGGAAGCCGGTTTAGTGCAAACTCTGAGTAAGTATACCCTGAGTTAACGAAAACTCTGGGTTTTCGGTTTCACAAAGCGAGTTTAGATTAATTCTGAGTGAGTTACTATGACGACACACTCCGTGAAGCTAACCTGCCCCCTAGCAGGTTTACTTCAACTAACCCTGACGTTCTCCGCCTCTGTGTCGGAAACCTGACTGTAGGAAGTGTCAGACATGGCGTGCTCCTTCCTTGAAGAGCCAGTAGATGTTGAAGCCCAAATTCTCCGCAGAGCTCTCCGCCGGGAGAGAGTGATTAGAGCGCGTTTGGACATTTTATCATTTCCTGATGATCTCCTGTGTGAACGTTACCGTTTTTCAGCACAATCTACAATTTATTTGAATAACATCCTCAGGCCTAATATTGCTCATGTGACACATCGCGGACATCCTCTCAGTTCTGTACATATTATTTGTATCGCACTTCGGTTTTTTGCAAACGGGAGCTTTCTGTATAATATTGGTGACGCTGAGCACGTTTCCAAGGCTACTGTCTGTCGGGCAGTCAGGAATGTTACAGTTGCACTGAAACGTCTCCTGTACTCGTTTGTGGTGTTCCCCGGTCATAGACTCACAAGATTTATCAAAGAGGGATGCCACAAAATTGCAGGTATCAGGATGAACAAAACTTAATTCATGATGTGGTGATACTTGAACTACTACTTAAATTTTACATTTATTCTCACGGTTCCCAGGCGTGATTGGCTGTATAGATGGCACTCACATTCCAATCATTGCTCCTTCAGTAAATGAAGGAGACTATGTGAACAGGAAGTCTTTCCACAGCATTAATGTACAGTACATAGTTTGAAATGCTACAGGGAACTAACAAATTATTTCATTATTAGTAATGGATGCTAATTTGTGTTCTTTGCACTGTGAAGATCATATGTGATGCTGCCAACATTATCACAAATGTGGAAGCCAAGTGGCCAGGCTTTGTGAGTGGTGGTGGTGGAGGACCCCCACCTGTTTTTCGGGCCTCCGCTTTTTTTCTAGTGGCCATAACGGGTCACATTTGAGCATACAGGGTAAGCAAATATGTACTTGTAATGCTCAGATAATTTCAATAAGTGCTTACAGAGGGGAAATTAATGTAGCCTCTAACTGCAATTGATTTACATCGGACAAACAGACCAAGCACTATGGCTCATAATACAATTACACCATACCTGTTTGGACTATATTTTTATATTTCATTTTTACTTGCTGCCAGGAACGTTTGGGGCCTGTTGGGTTGCACCTGCGCTCACATCACATCACAAAATAAAATGTATGAAATAAAAAATAAAATAAAATATAATAAAATAACGTGTTAAATGGGTGGAAATCCCTAGATCAATGTTTAAATTAACACTCACGCATTGACTCTGTCGGCTATGTTTTGCCATGCATGCTCCCTTTCTTTTGCAGCTGAGGCTGTGTTACTTTTTTTCTGCAAAATTTGCATGTTATCGGCATATGCTGCCATCAGAATTTCGGCCTCAAGCGCTGTAAAATACATTGACCGCGCCTTCTTTCCCTCCGTCTCCATGGTGACTCGCTTAATCTGTGCTCCACTAATCAGGGCTTTATGTATCCTCCTGCGCGCGCTTAATTTGGGGTTAAAGCAACTCCACGTTGACTGAACTAATTGTTATCAGCCTTTCTGAAACCGAATATTCCGAGTTGGACAGTTCGGGGTTACTCAACCCTGAGTATCGTTTTTCACTCTGAGTTTTCTAAACCGGCTTCCTGAAATAGGGCCCAGGTAGGCCAATTATGGATCTTCGGATCCACATTATGTCAGCAGGTGTTCTCCATCGTGAACTATGTTAAAAACAAACGCCGCTCACGCCTCACAGATGACAGCTTACAGTCCTGCGTAAAGATGAAAGTGACTTCGTACAGCCCCGATTTGCAGACGCTGTGCGCAGAGGTTCAGGAGCAGAAGTCCCATTGTAAACATATCACGGCAGACCCGATGATGTTTCCATGAACACGCTTTTCAGCATCTCTTTATTGACCACTTTTCACACACGGTTGCTGTACGCATACGCTGTAGCTTTTCAGCTCACAGCCCGACACACACCAACACAACAGCATAGATAGCACAGACGTTAAGGCGGTGAGGCGTGATTGTGGGTGCCGCTCAGGTGCGTCCGCCTCCCCTGCAGTGGCGCTGCAGACCACGCCCCGCCACACACATTAACCAGGTAAAATACATATTTAGGCTGAATTTTAGTGTTCTTTTCTTCAATAATTTTTTAAAAGCCAGGTCAAGGCTCCAAAAGCCCAAAGGTGATATGAGGGTGGCAGCTCACAGCAGTTTTTGTTCGCTACTTGGATCATTTTCGTTCAGCTGGGTGTCTTTCCTTTTGTTATATTTCTTTAAGAGTTCAAAATGTGTTAATTACATAAATAAAATGTAATTTTCTCTGTAGCACTTCATGGATTTCATAAGCAGCACACCTTAGTTGTTCACACAAAGCATAAAGGTAAAAAACAATATATACAGTGTTATCTTCATTTTAGATGTCAAAAAGTATTTGCGGCTCCCAGTGTTTTCTTTTGCGTGGAAACCGGGTCCAAATGGCTCTTTGGGTGTTAAAGGTTGCTGACCCCTGTGTTAGCCATTATACAGAAGTTAGTATCATGACGCTTTTCTTTCCAAGCTCCTTATACTATCATGAATAAAGTTAACTGGTGAAATGATTTGGCAAACTAGCATTTCTTTTAGACTAAATTTAGTTAAAGGAGGACATAGTCAGCCAGCTGCTGTAACAAATCTGATGATGTTCATAATTTGAGCTGATCAAGTCATTTAAAAAGCACCAAACAAGTTATCAATCAATCAATCAATTAACTGACCTCTACTCAGCAAACTATATAGAAGATAGCTTATAATTTTGCTGTATTAGCAGGGACACTAATAAGAGCTGGGAGAATAAAAAAACAAAAAACAAAAGTTGTTTTTGTATCTGATACATCAAAATACAATTGACAGTCAAATGTACTGTCTTTTATAGTCTATCCAAGACAAATGTTAATGCAGGGCATGAACAGTTCCTGTGTTCTATATGTGAAAGCACTGCTGATGACTGAAGATCAGATTCTGATTTAAAGTAAAAAACTTTTCAAATGAGGACTAGAATACCCCAAAGAGTTTACCTGGAGCCGAGCTTTGATCCTGTTCTAGTCTGGATGGAGAAACACAGAGTACTATTTTTCTTCCTTTTACATGTGAGCTGTTGACAAATCTGAGAGTGGTTTCAAAAACAAAGCTTTAACTGAGAAGTCTAACACTCTTTCTCAGCACCACGTTGCTTTGTTGCTCCATTTTAGTGATGATTATACAACCTTTTACTTAATGCAGGAAGCATATGACATTTCCACCAACCTGATGTGGTTTGGGTTGCAGTCAAAACCTCACAGCTTTCCTGTTGCAGTGTATATGCACTCACCTTTGTCACTGAAACTTAATCTGATCCCTGAACATGGCCCTAATTTCAGTGGCCAGCTGCAGCAGAGATCCCACAGTTTACTTTCTGACAAAAGATGTGACAGTGGAGCATTATGCAGGATGCACTGTCTCTAATTTTCCATAGCTTTTAACACAACACTGTCAAGCCCGGGCAAGAGAAAACATTTGAGGGGAAAAAAAAGGCACACTGTCTCTGTACACCATCTTATAGCAAACCAGTGACTGACTGCAATTTCCTCTAGTGTAACCAGCAAATACTGAAAATCCACCCATTCGATCCATCTCTGTATGCAAGCAAAAGGACCACACACAAGCTTTCAAATGGCAGAGTGAAAGAAGAAAAATGCTGTGCATTACTTACTCTTTGCAGGTGCTGGAGACATGAGGTGGTACAGTGTATTTACAGTCCATGATCATGGTGAGGGTCTCACTGTCGTTAGCTTCCTGGAAGGGTGGCTGGCCACAAACCAACATGAACAGTATCACACCAAGACTCCAGATATCTGAGGAAGAGAAAGACACGAGGTCAGACTTAGGACTGGGTGACATTTATCATGGTATTAACAGGTGAAATATTACGAGGACATTTATTAACACATCAATTTCTCAGACACAAATATGGCTGTATGATCCACAGCCGTGTGCTACCTACGACAGATGTGTCAAATGTATTGTTAAACTATATCTGTCCTCTCGGACTGAATCCAAGGCTGAATAATCACACAAAACCTAGTTACGACATCATGATATGGATTATATTTAAAAACTAAGTGCAGGTGGAAGGTCAGAAAGTGGAGAAGTTGAAGCATGTGAAAGAGGGGGGGAAAAAAAACCCTCTATCTGTACCAAGTCTAAACAGAGACTGTGGCGTGCCAGTGTTTTCATCTAGCACATCTGTAGTGTATTTGTTGAAAAATGCTACAGAGACATTAAAAACCAATGACATGCTGATCCTGTTGTTCAGCCATCGTCCCTAATTAACATTGCTTCAAATAATTCTCCAGTGTGGAAGACATCTCATTTTACAAGCGTATTTTCCCCTTGATCTCTCCACCCTCTTACGTCATGAGAAAAGATGACTGCAATGGAAACGATGCCACTGATCGGAAACAAGCAGACAATTAAAGGAACTAAGATGTTCTCAGCCAGTGTGGTAAACAACAGTGATGGATAGAAGTGTGAGAAGTACAGTAAAGTCTTCCTCCAAGGCCTTTTGACCTGTCGTCTCCACACGTTATACAACTTATACTTCTGTATAACTTTGTACAAAGATAGCAGACAGTTTTTTTGAGTGTAATTCCACCATTTAAGAACAACAAATGCTTTATAAGACCTCAGTAAATTTAAATCAAAACCAAGCAATGTCCAAATGATGCAAACAAACCATAAAACCATAAAGAAACCAACTATCTGCTTACCCATATCTATATCGCCATCAATCCATCTATCCATTCTTATATCTCTAATATAAATAAATATTTTCCCTTTGCTGCTGATTGGCACTATGGAGGCAGAAGCAGGATAACAGCCATCTCTCGCTTTCACCTCTCTCCTAGACATTTCTAATCAGCATGTTTGAGTGCCTTATTTCCTCTTACTGTATGCTATTAGGTATTAATAGAACATAACCACATTATTTTATTAACACCCCCTAGTGTCCCGGCCCATGTAACTACACCCTGTACTGGATAATGCAAGACAATTTAAAACTGCATTTTCTCAATTGCAATTTAAATCCTAATTTTCTCTGGTTTGCTTGCATAAAACAAAATGTCACTGAAACCCAAAACAAGCTCATGTTCAATGTTCTCAAGCAACAGTGCACGTGTGCTAACAGCATAATCAAAGTCATGTTAATTCATCTATGCATATGCTTATTCAAGTGTACAAATTTGCACTTGCTAGTTGCACCGAGTGAAAGCAAACTGTCAGCATGCAGAAGCAACGGTCCATACACACTTTATGCAACTAAAGACACATTCATGCACACATACACACAGCCTTTGGTTCACTAGTCAAGGACGAGAAACAGCCTCGAATAGAGAGCTAGGACAATAAACCTTGTCCTGTCGCTCCGTATAGTACGGTATGTTCTCAACTTTGTTTGGCACACATAGAGGCAGATGTTTGAGCCAAGTTCATTACACACATACAGTATTTATACTGCATGTCCTGCCATGCCCGTATAAACACATGCAAAGCTTTGGGCATTAATGTGTAACATTTTCATCACTTAGCAGAGAAACAGGGCCAACTTACTTAGGCTGAAGAGCGAGGGAGACATCACAGAATCTCTAATCAAATATTGGCAGCCCTAAAGTAATTACCATGATGAGGATTTTTAAGTAAGTTTCTAATTAAGCTCAAACACATAGTTGCCCTCAATACCAAATGGTTTGGCAGAGTGGAGCCTTGATGATGTGCTAGAGAAAATGCCAGATAGTAAAATTTAAAAAAAAATCCCCAACAAAAACTATTTTTGGAGGAAAAAAAGATGACAACTCAAACTGATTCTAAAATGTTTTTAACTCAAACGGACAGCCGTGAGTTGTTGCATCTTGAGACTCAGCTTTGCTGGGCTACTATCAGCACTCCAGATTTGGCCTTAGGCTAGGGAGTGCTGTGTATAATTAAACTAACCAAATGGCCGTACAGAGAGGGCCGAGTGCCTTTAAGAGGAACTTTCTGAAGAAACAGCTTGCCTGATTGAATACTGAGTCTAATTATTGTGGTATGCATTTTGATACCATCCAACACATTTGATTTCAGGAGCCATCCATGGCTCTCTCCCAGCTCAGTGTGCGAGCAGCAGACAGCGGTGCAGTTGCAGGTTGTCTTATGAGAGTAGAGTCCCCACTGGGAGGGGCGGGGGGGGGGGGGGGGGGGGGGGGGGGGGCTCTGTAGCACTTCAGAGGATAATTCCTGTCTGACTTCCAGATGGCATTTGTTCTGAAAAAGTGATGTATCACCGAGCCACTGCTAAAGCCCAACAAATGGAGTGTTACAGGAACATTTCTCCTTAAAAAAAGAAAAAAAAAATGCATCAGTGCAATTATTGTGTGTCTAAAACCATTTACAAAGTACCTGCAGTGGTTTGATTTGAAATGAGTTGTTTAACAGCTACTAGAGAAGCAGATCAAGCATTTTACTGGAGCCGTGTTAATGGACCAAAAAGCTGCCTGAGTATAAAGTGCTAAAACAATATGTACCTCTACATTATAAGCACCAAAGAGGTCTTCATCCCAAACGCTGAGGCTGATGTTGCACTCTGCTATAAAATATATCACAGCCTTAATGTGCCCACATCTGCAGTATGCTAGCGCCATAAAAGAGTTCCCTCTCAGCCTGTAGCAGTGTCTCCTCTTCTGCTGAAATATTAACAGGATATGGATGTGGAGAAAGTTCAGCTTGGTCTAACCTTGGTCGTAGAAGCTCACGTTTCGATGTACCAATTAGATCTCAACGTGCTGGCACACACACAGGATCAGAGGGATCCTTTATATGTTTTCCGTGTCAGTCCCTAAAAACCCCCCACAAAGATGACAGAAAATTCTCAGATTGCATTTCTTGAGGCCTAGTTCGTTTCCTTTGTTCACGATACCCATTTGGATTTTACATGGCAAGGATTATTAAAAAATGTTTTCACAATGAGTTTCCAATAGAGTATTTTATTTACTCTATCATTAATGACTAATGTGTTGGCTTCCTTGACTGACACGCTTGATCTACAGAAAAGCTACACCCCACTGCCATGAACCCCCACAAACACACACATACACACCTACTCGTAAGCCTTACACATGTGATATTTAATTCTCTCCATGTATGACATTACAGTGATGACAGTATACATTATTTTTGTCTTTCCCAAACCGTGTGCCAATGTGTTTCAAGACTGATTAAATAAACAGGTTGGCGTGCTTAGAAATACACTTCAGGTTTATTCAGGTGCTTGATCAGAGTATGTGGATTTGTCTTGTCAAAGTCAAAGCATGTCTAAACACCCAAAATTTGCTTCAGGAACTTGTTTAATTAGGCCCACTCTCTGAAAGATGTGAACTTTGTGAAATGTCAGCTGCTGCTGCTAGGCTGCAAAGCATACATATTTTTTTTTCCTACCTATGAATGCTTCTCAAACTTAAGCTTGGATATTTCAGTAAGCATGAAAAGAGATTTCATTAGCCTTAAAATGAAGTTCTTACAAAGTAGTATTTTGTTCCTTCTCTCTCAGGAGTGCAGCATCTTTCTTGTAGTTACAGAGCATGAGAAGCCTTTAACACTGGTCACAATGAGCTTCAATAAATACTGAAAAACTACCTGAGTCAGAGCAATTTAGTATGCTCCTATTATGCTTTATTACTACCTTATTACAGTCTGACTCTCCAGGTGGTTTCTGTCTCCTGACAGAGGAGAGTTGATCTGTTCAAACAACTGAACCTTGAAATGACAGCTAAATTATACTGAAGAGAGTCACTTTTAGGGCTGCCACGATTTGTCGACTAGTCACGATTACGTCGACTATCAAAATCGTCGACGACTGATTTAATAGTCGACGTCTCGTTTGAAGCTTTGTAAGATCGCAAAAGACGCAGGAATAATAGCAGGATTTAAGAGTGTAATAACGGACTGAAACAGAAGATGGCAGCACAGCATGTACAAGGATGCCAGCTGCCGTTAAACCCCGAAGAAGAAGAAGCAGCTGTGTCCCAGAATTCATAGCGCGGCCCAGCTTAGTTTCCAACAATGGCGGTAGCTAGTTAGTTTTAATATTACTCTTATTATTCTTTCTGGGTCACAAAATAAACATTTAACATATTTTCAGGCGAGAATGTAGCTGTGTAAACCTCAAATATCTGCTCAGTTTATCAGGACACCACATATTTTCAAAAGCGCTCCGACGTTTTCGGAGACGTCTGTTACCCACTAGCTCGATAGCTAGCCGGGGGCTAGGTCACTAGCGCCGTGAGAACACCGGACTCCCGGCAAATTGTTTTCAAACCCACCGCCATCTTTCGCGACTCAGGTTAAATATATATGAGTCACTTAGATAAATTAAAAATGTTATTGTTTGGCTTTTTTTTAGTATTTTATTTGTTCCTGAGTAAATCGGTTTGGCTGAGATTAAAGTTATAGTTTTTACACAGCTGAATAAACGTCAAGCAGACAGCTGATTATCAGAAGTGTGAGATGCTGGAGAATATACTCCGGTGTCCTGTTATATTTTAGATAGCAAGGAGTTTATTAAACTTTACCGAAACAATCTGCAAATTTCATTAAAATTGAATAAACTATCATCTTGTCTTTATTTTTAGTTAGCACAGACCTTAAACACTTAAAGCTGTAAGCTAATGATAGTTATATAAGAGCAGATGCTGCTGGTGCAATAAGCTGTAGTTTTACGTCCAGTGGATGATGATCTGATTAGTCGACTAATCGCATAAATAATCGGTGACTAGTCGACTATCAAAATAATCGTTTGTGGCAGCCCTAGTCACTTTGTTGATTTACTGTCAACCAGTGGTAAACAATTCTTTTTCCAGTGACCCACCATAGAAGGACAATTAAATATGTAACCAAGGTTACCATGCTACACAAAATGATGACATCTTTGGCCTCCAAATAGTTAGAAGACAAAAAGGTGACCCAATTAGACCAAAGCCAACTACACTCTTCACACACCACATATTTTACAGTTTAGTTTTAAGAAAACGTAGAACATCACAAAAACTCTGCGATCACCTTCACAGACAGGCGGTTTCCAACATGTATAGAGCTGTCAACCTGAAGAGCACACACACCCACTCATCAATCCAGATTCATACACGTGTGCGCTCATCACATCAACATAAATGCTCCTGTCACTTACAGGCAGAGAGAGTAGAAAGAGCACTCCAGATGACTAGAGATCTCATTTTGTCACATACAGACATGCTGCAGCTCCACACTGTAGACATCACCTAAATATGTGGTCTGTATCCTTTTCTTGCTTTTTCCCCCCTCAGTTCAAGTTCAGTGCTTCCTACATACAGGCCAGCCAAGTAAGTGTGAAGACACATTTTAGAATTTTTATTTAAATAATTTAATGCCTTTTATAAAAAATATATATATAAAAAAAACATAGCAACATAGCAAGAGAAAGAGTAGTGCATTTTGAAGGAATGCTGCAATTTCTGGGTCAGTGTGCAAGTCCCCCTCCAAATCCCGACTACCACCATGTTAAAAAGAAGGAATTCACTGACCAATTCAGCAACACCAAAAAACCTGATAAACCACAGAATCCAAACATATGAGAAACACTCAAGTCACTTTTTGCCATTCACCCAACTTCAAACAGGGTCATTATTTCTAGAAAAACGTTACTTTAAATCACTCCTGTAAGTGAACTTACTTGGAGAATGACAATTGTCTTTAATGTTATTTATGTTTTAACAATATTTACGTGACCTAGTGGCCCACAACTCAAAAAACAAAGAACTTCCCACCAATTGAGCATTGCGTGGCACAGCTTCTGTCTTGCTAGCTTGCGCTGTGCTCAGTGGATCTGCACTCAACAGTGCAGCCTAGGCAGAGTAGTCGAATGCAGATCCACTGAGCGCTCAACACAGACAGCATCGTCAGAAGAAAAGTTGAGAAAATAAATAAAAATTTATATTGTTCGATATATATGCGTACCAAACCGAAAGCACTGTATCGAACGGTTCAATATCGATACATGTATTGTTGCACCCCTAACAAATAAATTTTATTTATTTTTATTTCTATATATTATATATATACACACATATACACACACACGCCTTTGGAACAGAGGATCGCAAGTTCGATTCCTGCCTGGGGCGTCTGTATCCAGTAAGGGTCCTAAGGCTAGACCCCCTATGCTAAGCAAGCCTACCGCAGACATGGGCGAGACAGATAAACATGAAGGCATGCCGGCTCGGACGTCGCCCGGATCAACAAGGTCCGCGTCAGGTGTTGAGGAACCAGGGCACCCTGACGAAAAGTGGGCTACTGGAACAAGAAGGCATCGGTGGGCAAGAGACGAAAACAGGGCGTTGTTGGAATGCTACTACGCAAGTAACCCCGGCGGAAGGGGCTACATGAATAGGATGAGGGACCTATGGATTCTTCGATACCCAACATCCACAATGACGGCGAAACAACTAGTAGCTCAGTGTTCCAACATTCGAAAGAAGGGACTGCTCTCACAGCTAGAGATTGACGAGGTATACCAAGGGCTCAGAGAAGAGCTCGAGAGGATGTGGAGGTTGAAGGTAACGGTGGTCCCCGTGGTAATCGGAGCACTAGGTGCGGTGACTCCCAAGCTAGGCGAGTGGCTCCAGCAGGTCCCGGGAACAACATCGGAGATCTCTGTCCAGAAGAGCGCAGTCCTAGGAACAGCTAAGATACTGCGCAGGACCCTAAAGCTCCCAGGCCTCTGGTAGAGGACCCGAGCTTGAAGGATAAACCGCCCGCAGGGGCGTGCTGGGTGTTTTTTATATATAATTTTTTTTCTTTCTTTTTTTTATTATTAGGGGATCCGGGCTATCAACACCTACGCCCTGCCCGTGATCAGGTACCCAGCTGGTATAATAAGTTGGCCAAAGGAGGAGATAGAAGCCACTGACATAAAGACAAGAAAGCTCCTTACCATGCATGGAGGGTTTCACCCCAAGTCCAGCATCCTGAGGCTGTACGCTAAGCGGAAGGAAGGGGGCCGGGGACTGGTGAGTGTCAGCACCACAGTCCAGGATGAGACAACAAACATCCAAGAATACATTGGGAAGATGGCCCCAACTGACCGAGTGCTCAGTGAATACCTCAGGCAGCAGAAACCCAAGAAAGGGGAGGGAGACGAGGAACCATCATGGAAGGACAGGGCCCTGCACGGTATGTACCACCGGCAGATAGAGGAGGTGGCTGATATCCAGAAATCCTACCAGTGGCTGGACAAAGCTGGACTGAAAGAGGCACTAATCATGGCAGCACAAGAACAAGCTCTGAGTACAAGATCCATAGAGGCTGGGGTCTATCACACCAGGAAAGACCCCAGGTGCAGGCTGTGTAAAGATGCCCCTGAGACAATCCAGCACATAACAGCAGGGTGCAAGATGCTAGCAGGCAGGGCATACATGGAACGCCATAACCAAGTGGCCGGCATAGTATACAGAAACATCTGTGCCGAATATGGCCTGGAAGTTCCGAGGTCAAAATGGGAGATGCCCCAAGGGTGGTGGAGAATGACCGAGCTAAGATCCTGTGGGACTTCCAGATACAGACGGACAAAATGGTGGTGGCTAACCAACCGGACATAGTGGTGGTAGACAAACAGAAGAAGACGGCCGTAGTGATCGATGTAGCGGTTCCGAATGACAGCAATATCAGGAAGAAGGAACACGAGAAGCTGGAGAAATACCAAGGGCTCAGAGAAGAGCTCGAGAGGATGTGGAGGGTGAAGGTAACGGTGGTTCCCGTGGTAATCGGAGCACTAGGTGCGGTGACTCCCAAGCTAGGCGAGTGGCTCCAGCAGATCCCGGGAACAACATCAGAGAGGCTCTGTCCAGAAGAGCGCAGTCCTGGGAACAGCTAAGATACTGCGCAGGACCCTCAAGCTCCCAGGCCTCTGGTAGAGGACCCGAGCTTGAAGGATAAACCGCCCGCAGGTTTTTTTTGTTTTTTTTTCTTTTAATACACACACACACACACACACACACACACACACACACACACACACACACACACACACACAGATGTTTTTTTTTTCCTTTTGCACTAATAAAGTTGTGGAGTCGCAAAGTATTTTGTCTAGTCTCAATTATATTGTCAGTTATATTGTTATCGCAAATTTTTAAATGTATATCGTGATAAATATTTTTGGTCATATCGCCCTGCTCTAGTCTCTACGCAAATGTTACTCTGCCTCCCAACTCCCCCTCCCCCATCGCTTCACCTGCAGGCAACGACAAGATGGACACGGCCACATGTTTATGTGCAAGTGAATAAAGGCCATTTTCCATCACTCCTTTCCAATAAGCTACTGTCATTGATGACAAACTTCCTAATTTGAAGTGTAAATCTATTGAAACAAGCTGCCAGCTAGTGCTGGGTGATATGACGAAATATATATCGTGTGAATGATAGAAAAATGTGCCATTTGTCTTCTATTGTTTCTAACATAATTTTATAAATTATTACATAAAATATATCATTAACCCTTTAAAACACTCCGTTTTGCCTAACTATTTTTAAATCCCTGTACAACTGGAACCATGTAAGCTAGCGCAATAATTTTCTTTTGCATATGAAACCGGTGGAGGTGTACTTACATCTTATGCCATCAGCTTGTCCTAGGTCACGGTTTCCTTCCACACATAGCGTTGCAAAAATTGCATAAAAAGCACTTGCAACAACAATGCATGCATTCGCTTCCGCTTATCCTTTTCAGGGTCGCGTAGGGCGCTGGAGCCTATCCCAGCTGTCATAGGGCGAGAGGCAGGGTACAGAAACATGCTTTGCCGATCCGATCAGCTGTTCATAACACTTCCTACGTTGGAATATAGGTCAGCGCGAACTATCGCATGTCCGCCATTACCTGCCCGAAACTGGATGTGACGTCATTTTCAAGGAAAATGTAATTTTTTACCTTCAGGGCCTTATAAGCCTATGCTGGTGTTTTTAAAACTTATGTTTGACTTTATGCTTTTCTGTACCGTTTCTGGGATGCTTAGAACTCAAATTATACTGTTGGAAATAGTTTATTTTGATGCACATGCTGTTTCTTTGCAGCAAGTTGGGAAAAGAAAAACTATAGCCAGCCAAAGATACACCAGTCTTTCACACAAGGCCCTTAAGAGAAAACGTCCCAGCGCCATAAACAAACCACAGGAGCCATCTCGCGTTACATTTGTAAAGTTGAGAAGGACAGCTTTCATTACCTCGTCAAAGTCCTTGATCCGAGGTACAGAAGCACTTCAGTAAAGTCGAGTTGCCTCGTTTATATGACGCATGCCAGGCCAAAGTATTGAAGGATGTTTGCAGTGTCGTGCATTATGCCTTGACGACTGACCTATGGACGAGCAGAGATACGCACCCCTACATGAGCGTAACCATCCATTTCATTAACAAAGATTGCACCCTCTGCGCTTGCTGTTTACAGACTGTGTACTTTCCAGATGACCACAGGTCAGGTGGTATATATATTTTTTTTTGTTTTGTTTTTTTAGAGTGTGTGTGTGTGTGTGTGTGTGTGTGTGTGTGTGTGTGTGTGTGTGTGTGTGTGTGTATATATATATATCGCTACCGTGATATAAAATAATTCATATCGTGATAAATATTTTTTCCATATCGCCCAGCACTACTGCCAGCAGCAGCATTATAGTGCAATAACCAAATGTAAGCACAAAACTAGCCCAGATAGTTTTCCCTCTAAATCTTAAGTGAAAGTATAATATAACTGCTTAACATTTTAGTTTAACAATAATTAAAGTAAGAAACCTATAGCTCTTTAGGAGCTGCACAACACTGTTACATAATAAAAATAACAAATGTTTTCTACCTAGGATGGTGTATCTTGGGTGCAAGGTTTTTAAACCAGCTTCTCAACCACCATGTAAATGCATCAATAATTTCCATTAGAGTGCACTGCGCAAGTGCTCCAGCAACACTTGGTGGAGTAATTTGTTTTTTTTCTTGGGTCAAACATCATCAGCTAGTAGCATCTCTTCCTTTGTAGCCGGGGCAGTATGTTTTTACCTCCAGTGGCAAAGCAAATGTGTTGTTTCCTGCTTCACCGGGAACTGGTTCCTTGAATCTTTTCCTAAGTACTTTGTTACTGGTTGTTAAAGTAACTCGCTTTCTAGGCAGTAAATTGTCAAGCTGGGACAGAGCTCTTGCCACTGTCTTAGACATGCCTTGACAGGGCTTGTCTCAATATTGCACACTAGGGAATGTAAACACATACCAGTGCTACAGCAAGGATATAGGAACATGCTTATATATCCCGAAAAAAACCTTACACATACATCCCTAATTGCAGCATCTTCCTTGCCTTTACAACATGTCTTCCATTCCAATCTTCAGCCACTTTAAATCCTTCTAACACATTGACAGTGCCTCTACAGGTACTTAACCTTTAGCAAGAACTTCCAGCTACAACCAGTTTGGTTGTGGAATCCATCACAATCCACTACTCTGTTGGTTACTGGAGAAAGAAGAAAAAAGTCATAGTGCAATCTCCTCCTTCTCTCTGTATTACAGTCATGATGCTTTAATTAATGGTTGTGAGATTGTGTCTCTTGGCATCTCTTCCTCTCATTCAGCCGTTTTACTCTGATGAACCACCAAGCAGCTTGAAATGACAGCAGCCAGAGAACTAGTAGGAGGAACTGAACCACATCAAGGCTGAGATATACTGTAATAACTGGTTTAATAATAATAATAATAATAATAATAATAATAATAATAATGGATACTTTATTGATCCCCATGGGGAAATTACTTGTTTTTTCTCTGCATTTGACCCATTCACTCAGTGAAGCAGTGGGCAGCCCACTAAGCAGGCGCCCGGGGAGCAGTGTGTAGGGACGGTACCTTGCTCAGGGGTACCTCAGGGTAGCCGTTAAGTGGATTCGAACTGCCGACCTTCCGATCATGGGGCGACCACTTTACCTACTGAGCTATCCCTGCCCCTGTTTAAAGGTTTTCTTAATAATAACAGTCAAATGATTAAGTCCTTGACTTCACAATAATGACAATGTTGACAAAACTGTCAAGAACAATAAGCTAAATTACTATGCAGACTTATGCATCATGTGCATATTTTCGGGCTGAAAGTGCAAAGCAGCATCTCAGTGTTACAAGGGTTAAATGTGACTGCGCTGGAAGAGGAAAACAAATAAGTCTTAACTCATGTCCTTGATTCTAGCTAAGTTAAATACAGTGATGTGTCAATTAGTTGCTTTTTTATGCCTTTTGTGATTTTCTCTTAATTTCAGAAATCTGTGGTGTACAAGGTCAAAAGCACTAAACCTGTATGTAAAACCTTCCTTATAACTCACAGCTGGCCCATTACGTTAATTTTAAGCTGACATATTTTTATTCTACCTATTAAGAGTAGTTGGCTTGATTCTGAACCATGATCTGAATTATCATTACATATCATTTATTTAATCTTGGTGTCTTTTATTTATTTAATCTTCATTCTGGCTTCAGCCATTTCAGCCCCTCTCCTCTTAAGGTAACATTTCTCTGATTGGCTGCTCCTTATAAACACAGAGTGTAAAGAGCAGATGGTTACGGCTGCACACAGTGAGGTGTGTGCTTGAGATGGCCATACTTTGGATATCATATAGATCCAAGAGGAGAAAAAAAATGTTTCAAATTGAACCTTTAAGTTGATATCAGATTATCTTTACAGAGTCCACAATGTTACTGAGGTTGTTAAGTGGCTTGGTGCCATTGTACTCTTAGTTAAAAACATGAAAAGGATAAACAACTGAGACTCTGACAACCTGAAACAGCTTAATGCTTTACCAAGTAGTCACACATGTGCGACTAGTAGAGCAGGGCGATATGACCAAAAATATTTATCATGATATACATTTTAAAATTTGCGATAACGATATATCTGACAATATAATTGACACTAGACAAAATACTTTACAACTCCACAACTTTGTTAGTGCAAAAATAAAAAATAAAAAATCAATGTATTTTCACTTAAACAAGCAGCTGTTTTTTTTTTTTTTTTATGTGCATTAAAGTTATATACAAATTTAATAATGCAAATGCAAATTCCTTGCTGACAGTTTAACCAAAAGGCATTTCCAGTGGAAATTGGCCGATATATCCTCAGTAGAGCAGGGCGATATGGCCAAAAATATTTATCACGATATATATTTGAAAATTTGCGATAACGATATAACCGACGATATAATTGATGCGAGACAAAATACAACTCCACAACATTACTAGCGCAAAAAGACAACCTTCCATTTATTTTCACTTAAACAAGAAGCTGGTTTTTATGTACATTAAAGCTTTATAAAAATGTAACAGTGCAAATGCAAATTCCTTGCTGAAAGTTTAACCAAAAGGCATTTCCAGCAGAAATGGGCTGACATATCCTGAGCATAACCATGTATAATATCCACTGAAGTTAAAAAGAGGTGCTTTGCAACATTAAACTGCAGTGTGCAGTACGCATTTTTCGGACCATAAGGTGCACGGGATTATAAGGCACATTAAGCGAAACAAAGCAGTCAGATAAATAAAACTTTATTAAACTCATTCTTCTTGCTTCCTCCACTTCTGTACCATTGATTCATTAATGTTGAATTCTCTGGCAGCTGCTCTATTCCCATGTTGTTGCAGTATATTAATGACTAACCTGGTATTGTGGATGGATTATCTCAGTTGTTCTCCTGACTGAAGTTTGGTCCGTTTACAGCATCCTGCCATGCGATTGCATTTGTCTCTAACCATGAAGAACCTTCACGTTAACTTTTATAAGTGGAAAAGTGTTAGTGTTCATCCTCCAGCTTCACTGTTTATGTTATGCTAACATAGCTGTGTCGCTAGCGATCACGTAGCACATCATTATATACCAGCTAGCCCAACTTCAGTAACCCTACAAACGTCACTGCTGTTTAGTTTCCTGTCTTCATTTATGTTGGAAGTGATAGCAGAGCTGTAAGTTTGATTTTTTTCAGAAATCTCTCAGTCAGAACATGCAATATCATGCTTAGGTAACTAGCGAAACTAGCGAGCTAACTTCCGCTAGCTTCCTGCTAACTTCTAACTCCGTTAAATGTAATAACTTTTGTTTTCATGGATGCCTGGAAGTTAAACTTTATAGTTACACCTGGTAAAGCAGCAATGCTGATCGTTTTATTAAAGATGAAAGAATTTAGACAGTTTTTAACTCTAAGTGATGCTGCAGTGTTGTTTGACCTGAAGCATACGGAGTTTAGGACCCAGATTACTCCCAGATTTAAGAGCATCTTAGTCCGACAAATACGACAATAACGACGGCCGCTTGCATGTTCTGCAAAAAAATGTGCTTTGTCGTGTATCTGACAGACAAACACCAAACCAGTTCCACATCACTGAAGTTGCACCATTTTTACAAACCAATTCTGGTTCATCTGTTTCACTCAACAATCGGCCATGTGCGTATGAAAACAAAGGCACTGCGCATGCGCGTTTTACTCCCATTCTATCGCGATATTTCATTTTCCTATCGTTGCCTAACATTATACCGGTATTACCGTGAACGGTATAATATGGCCCAGCCCTAATCCTCAGCATAACCATGTATAATATTCACAAAACTTAAAGAGAGGTTATACACACACAATACCGTAATATTATGTTGAAGCACAGTACGTATCACTCCGCGAGGCTCCTGCCTACGATAGCCGCAATGCTCCGACAATCCATCAGGCGGTGCAGTTTGTAGCTTAGCAAAGTCGTACTAAAACATTTGACAGATTTTCGAGCGCCATGTACCACATAAAATCGTTTCAAGGTCAGTAAACGCAACCAGAATTCATACATAAGGCACACGGAATTATAAGGGGCACTGTCGATTTTCAGATTTTAAGTGTGCCGTATTTTTCAAAAACCACGGTAATAACAACGGCCCGCTAGCGTGGTCTACCAAAAATAGTGCTTTGTTGTGTATCTGACGGACGAAAGCTAAACCAGTTCCACAGCAATGAAGTTGCAGCATTTTTACAAACCAATTCTGGTTCATCCGTTTCATTCAACGATCCACTTTCGCCCTTCTCATCCTCTGTCGCCGCCATGCATTTGCCGCCATGTGCGTATGAAAACAAAGGCACTGTGCATGCGCGTTTTACCCATATTCTATCGCGATATTTCATTTTCTTATCGTTGCCCAACATTATACCGGTATTACTGTGAACGGTATGATATGGCCCAGCCCTAGCGACCAGTTGTCTAGACTAGGGCTGCCACGATTAGTCGACTAGTCACGATTACATCGACTATCAAAATCGTCGATGACTAATTTAATAGTCGACGCATCGTTTGAAGCTTTGTAAGATCCCAAAAGACGCAGGAATAAGTACTAGGATTTAAGAGTGTAATAACGGACTGAAACAGAAGATGGCAGCACTGCATGTACAAGGATGCCAAACCCCGAAGAAGAAGACTGTGTCCCAGAATTCATAGCGCAGCCCTGCTCAGTTTCCAGCAATGGCAGCAGCTAGTTAGTTTTAATGTTACTCTTATTATTCTTTCTGGGTCACAAAATAAACGTCTAACATATTTTCAGGCAGGAATGTAGCTGTGTAAACTTCAAATATCTGCTCAGTTTATCAAGACACCACATATTTTCAAAAGCGCTCGGACGTTGTCGGAGACGTCTGTTACCCACTAGCTCGATAGCTAGCCGAGGTTCAAGGCTCACTAGACCCGGTGAGAACACCGGACTCCTGGCAAATCGTTTTCAAACCCACCGCCGTCTTTCGCTACTCAGGTTAAACATGATATATAAGTCACTTAGATAACTTAAAAATGTTATTGTTTGGCTTTTTTTCAGTATTTTATTTGTTTCTGAGTAAATCGGTTTGGCTGAGATTAAAGTTATAGTTTTTACACAGCTGAATAAATGTCAAGCAGACAACTGATTACCAGAAGTGTGAGATGCTCGAGAATATACTCCGGTGTCCCGTTATATTTTAGATAGAAAGGTTTTTATTAAACTTCACCGAAACAATCTAAACTATCATTTTGTCTTTATTTTTACTTAGCACATACCTTAAACACTTAAAGCTGTAAGCTAATGATAGTTATATAAGACCAGATGCATGCTGGTGCAATAAGCTGTACGTTTTACGTTCATGATCTGATTAGTCGACTAATCGCAAAAATAATCAGTGACTAGTCGACTATCAAAATAATCATTTGTGGCAGCCCTAGTCTAGACATCTAATGCAAAAAAATTTCTAGATGAAAAAGTGTAACAATTCATTAATATATTCAGAACTGCAGAAACCATTCCAGTAATTCTGCATAGGAGAAAATACTTTTGGTCCCCTTTATATAATTCCAGAAATGTACAGCCTTGAAGCAAAACCAAAATTCAAGCTAACTAGCTTGCATGAAAGTTAACCCACAAACGTGTTAGTCTACATATCAGCTAGTCAATTAGCATGCCAAGCAGCCAGTAGGCTACACAGTGGACTGCAATGATTCGGAATGATAGGCCTCATTGCACACAACAGCACCCACCTCCATTTTGTCATGGATGACTGAAAGGCATAATTACACTTAATCACCCCTTTCGATGCCTGCTCTCTGCTCTTTTTAGAATAGAATAGAATTCAACTTTGTCATTGCACATGTCACAAGTACAAGGCAACGAAATGCAGTTTGCATCCATCCAGAAGTGCTTTAGCCATGATATAGATATATTACAAAATATATATAAGCAATAATAAAGGCAGGAGGGTGAAGAGTCCATTTTAAAGTGGAATCCTGCAGTGATAATGGTTAATCTAAGAGGTATATCTATGGTTAGATCTAAGGCTAACATAATTTCCTTTCTTTATCTCCTCCGATCCATCTTCTTAAAAAAAATAGCCACATCTAACTCCTTATTTAGTTTGTTCTTAAGAACAACTAAGAACAACAGTAGATTGGGTGTCAGCTGGCAGTGGAAAGATATACTGACAACAAATGTGAACACAGCTGACTGTTTCACTAGCTCACCAAGTGCTGGCCAGATGCAATACACTCTTGCCGCTCTATCTAGGATGTGAACTTTTGGATAAGTCAGCCAAACAGTCACTGTCCCTCTCAGTGTGTGTATTAATAGCAGACCTGTTGAATCGAAAGCAGAGCAGACATCTGCCAGCTCTGCCTGCTGCAGGACTCCCACCCACCTCCTGTTCTCCAGGAGGTGGGTGGGAGAGTAGGAGCTAACAGAGGTACAGAGGATGGCCCAAGTAAGAAGAAAATGGCAACATCTCAAAGCGAAGCAGAAAACAGAGCCTGGTCTGGTTTGTGGTGCTCATCTCTGCCTCTGGCTGATAAATCACTGACTATGCTGTAAAGTAGAGCAGGGCGATATGGCCAAAAGTATTTATCACGATATAATTTGAAAATTTGTGATAACGATATAACTGATGATATAATTGACACGACACAAAATACAACTCCACAACTTTACTAGAGCAAAAAAAAAAACATTCATGTATTTTCACTTAAACAAGCAGCTGTTTTTATGTGCATTAAAGCTATATAAAAATTTAACAGTGGAAATGGAAATTCCTTGCTAAAAGTTTAACAAAAGGCATTTCCAGCAGAAATGGGCTGACATATCCTGAGCATAACCATGTATAATATCCACTGAAGTTAAAAAAAAGGGGCTTTGCAACATGAAACCACAGTGTGACAAATAGAAAAGTCAAATATTTATTTTTCAGACCATAAGGTGCATGGGATTATAAGACACATTAAGCGAAACAAAGCAGTCAGATAAATAAAACTTTATTCAACTCATATTTCTTGCTTCTTCCACTTCTGTACCATTGATTCATTAATGCTGTATTCTATCACAGCTGCTCTATTCCCATGTTGTTGCAGTATATTAATGACTAACCTGGTATTGTGGATGGATTGTCTCAGTTGTTCTCCTGACTGAAGTTTGGTCCGTTTACAGCATCCTGCCATGCGATTGCATTTGTCTCTAACTATCAGGAACCCTCACGCTA
This sequence comes from Diplotaxodon limnothrissa, assembly GCF_057381915.1. Lineage (NCBI taxonomy): Eukaryota > Metazoa > Chordata > Actinopteri > Cichliformes > Cichlidae > Diplotaxodon > Diplotaxodon limnothrissa. Next base: position 7,039,922 of record NC_140606.1, read on the forward strand.
ACTTTTAATGAGTGGCAAAGTGTTAGCGTTGATTCCTCCAGATTCACTGTTTATGTTATAGCTGTGTCGCTAGCGATCACGTAGCACATCATTATAAACCAGCTAGCCCAACTTCAGTAACCTTACAAACGTCAGTGCTGTTTAGTTTCCTGTCTTCATTTATGTTGGAAGTGATAGCAGAGCTGTACGTTTGAATTTTTCCAGAAATTTCAGAACATGCTATATAATGCTCAGGAAACTAGCGAGCTAACTTCCGCCATCTTCCTGCTAGCTTCTAACTCCGTTAAGTGTAATAAATTCTGTTTTCATGGATGCCTGGATGTTAAACTTCATAGTTACACCTGGTAAAGCAGCAATGCTGATCGTTTTATTAAAGATGAAAGAATTTAGACAGTTTCTTTTAACTCTCAGTTATGCTGCAGTGTTTGTTTGACTTTGGGACCTGAAGTGGATGGAGTTTAGGACCCAGATTACTCCCAGATTTACAAGCGCCTTAGTCCCACAAATACGGCAATAACGACGGCCCGCTTGCATGTTCTACAAAAAACTGTGCTGTGTATCTGACGGACAAACACCAAACCAGTTCCATATCACTGAAGTGGCACCATTTTCACAAACTAATTCTGGTTCATCCGCTTCACTCAACGAAACGCTTTCTCCCTTCTCATTCTCCATTGCCGCCATGCTTTTTTGGCCATGTGCGTATGAAAACAAAGGCACTGCGCATGCGCGTTTTACCCATCTTCTATCGCGATATTTCATTTTCTTATCGTTGCCTAACGTTGTACCGGTATTACCGTGAACGGTATAATATGGCCCAGCCCTACTGTAAAGCAGAGATTTCAAACACAGAACCCCTGAGCCAGAAAAGGCCTGCCAAAGGATCCAACCTACTGGGGGAGGGGGTATATTTTCTTGAGTTTTCACTTCTGTCATTACTTTTATTTGAGCCTGAGGTCTAAACTATAGCCTTCATACAAACAAAGACATTGCCTGCTCCACTATATCAAAGTAAGCAACACATAAGGCAAACAGAAAATGAGTTTTTTTTCCCTGTTAGTACATCCAGTGAAAAACATAAAGGGTACTGTTTTTTTTCACTATAGAGCAACTATTAAATTCTCTCAAAAAGGCTATAGCCTTTTTTTTTAAACACAAGCAGCTATCCATCCATCTGGCTTTGTGTGTACAATTCATTATTTCACTTATACAAAGTAGTGGCAGCTGCACAGGTCTCACTGCAAGAGACAAGTTAACCTCTCATACACTGCTCAGTGCTTTTGAACATGTCATTCTGCAGCCTCTACAATAAAAAGGCCGAAACAAAAGAAAGCGCAGAGTAGTTAGGGCCCTGTCAGGCAGAAATAAAGTGTCAATCCCACCCTCTCAGGCATATCGCAATTTTCAACTCAAGTCCTAAAAACTAATGGCACTTAGAGTGACAAGTCCCTACTTTGCATTCAGCGCCTAAAAAGCACACAGGCCTTGAAGAAAGTAAGCCAATGACTTGTTGCAATTCTATAACTTTCAACTTAGCTTTAGCAAAAATATGCAGTGGAACCTTTGACTCAGAGTGTCCTCGTGTCTTGAGACTTTATGCAATGCACAGCCTCTGCCACCTGTCACCCCATCCATTTACATGAGTCTCTCTTGGAAGCCTAGATAGCTTTGACTAATCCCCACCATAACTGACTGACAGCTGACCATTTGCTCACACAGACACTATTGCTAAGTAGGCCTGCATCCCCCTTGGATTTATAAATCACTCTTTTACACACACTTACAGAATGTGTGTGTGAATGGGTGGATGACTGGATATGTAAAGCGCTTTGGGGTCCTTAGGGACTAGTAAAGCGCTATATAAATACAGGCCATTTACCATTTACACTTACAGGTCAGGTTTCCCTGACTTCTACTGCAATAGCATGCTTTTGAGGGTGCAAGAGGCTAAAGAAAGCAGGACTAAAGAGACACCTTAAAATGCACAAGTTCTCATACAACCAAAAAATCCAATGATACTGTCAATATCACGTTGCGGTGGCTACGAAGTACTACCAACTTCCACATATCACAAACTGGCATTTTAGTTGGCATTTCAATGGGGCAGATGATACATTTCTGTCTTAATCTTATTTTTGTAATAAGGAGGACAGCCTTGGATTAAGAGACTAGATATCACATGTAAAGATATTGCATATCAACGGACAAAGTACAAATGTAATGGTGTTGTTAAACCAAATGCAATAAAGTCTTCAGACAGTGTGATTACATTCAAGGAAGAGACCATAACTGATGCAAGTTCAAGTTCAAAACCCTACAAACTGACAGCAGAAAATGAGCATTTTGCTGTGTGTGCCAGAGTCGCTTTATACAACTTTACTTCTACACACTACAGAAAAATTAGCAGCTCTGCAGACAGTGAGTGAAATCAGTCACAATATGACTTTGTGGTAAGTGCTACGTAATCCGTCATGGATACAACTGATTGGTGAAATTGAGTAATTATAATTACAAGTTGTAATTCTTTTGTGTTTTATCTAAAAATACCACCCCGGCCTTCTACAGACAATTATGTCATTAAAACCTTCTGAAAAAAGGAATATGTCAATAACAGCCCAACCCAACCCGCTGTATCTACAGCGACCATCACAAATGTTGTTTTCTTCCAAAATTCATGACAAATGGATACAAATTTCACAGCATCTTTGGAAACATTCTTAAGATGGCTACATGCTGTGCCATTTTAGCAATCTCATAAATTTGCTGCATGCTACACTGTTTACTGCCCCAAAATAAACAATGCAGACCTTCACATTTGAAGCATGTATGCATGAGTAGGACTTGAATCTGCATACAATTACAGAAGATGCATTTGACCTTGACCTTCACTGTTAGGGTCCACGGTCAAAATTGACCTTGAAAAAACATTTAAAGAAACCATATCGAGTAATTTATGGAAAGGGCATGGAGACAGCTGTACAATACACTTTTTATGTTTTTAGTACGACGCATTGCGACGTGACAATGATGTCACAACAGGCTGAGGCCACCACATTGTAATAAACGCAGGCTGACATCTACATGTTGTAATGAAAACAAATCATCAGTTTTGGTATTGGTACTACTTTGGTGCCTAACTTGACCTCTGGGGGTCGTTGGGCACTCTTGGCATCAGCTATCAGATTTTTATTTTTTTTTTATTTTTTAAATAAACACTAAAAGTGCATCGCTATTAAAAAACAAACAAACAAACAAACAAAAAAAAACAATACTGTGTGTTGGTACTTATACAAACATAAAGCATCACTATGACATATCTTTTACTAATACAGTGATTCTGCCCAGCTGTGCACCTCTGAGGAGCCTGTTTGGCCACACAAAATTCCCACAAACCTTCCTTCAGTCAGGCTGATACACTAATGCCTCTTTTCCACTAGTACCTACTCAGTTTAGCTCAACTTTTAAGGTTTTCTATTAGGTGGCAGTACCTGGTACCAGGTACTTTTTCAGTACCTGCTTGGCTAGTGTTCCAAGCAAGCTGCGTCAATACGAATATGTGACATCAACAGACTGCATGCCACCAATTGCCCAGTCAGTGGCATCACTCGATAGTCATCGAGAGCAACATCTTCACAATAATCAAAACTGCCATTTTTAAAACCGGGCAACAAGGGAAATGGCTGCACACAAACCAACACCGTGGTCCCTGAGCCGGACAAAAAGCAGTTGACTGAGCAGCAGTCTATGGCCATTGTTGTGTGGTGTTTGCATTGCAAACAAATGACGTCCCAGATGTTCAGACACGTTGCTATAACAGCCCCATGCACATTGAGGTGGTACTCAATAATGGGAATGGAAAACAACGGAAACCGAGTAGAGTCAAGTGGAGTCGAGTAGGTACTAGAGCAAAAGAGGAATAAGTTGTGAAACACTGACAAGTCCAAGGGACTGTGAAACTATTGTACTACTTTGTGTGTTTTATGTGTGGAATTGGGAAGCATGCTTGTATCCAGCTGGTTACCAAATGATGCAGGCACAGAGCAAATAAACTGCAAAGACAAAATGGAAAGTGAAGAAATGAACAATGTAGATTTTTTTTTTTTTTTTTTTTAAATCCAAATCCAGCGACAAGGAAAATCTTCTGTCTGATTTGCAAAATCATCTGCAAATCAGGAGGGGTACACAGCTCCTTCAGTCTCCTATTTAGTGGTTACGTTAAAGAAAAGCATGCTCTGTGCTACAGCAATAAACCAGGCTTTAGTTTCAATAAAGGGGGTTCAAAGACATGAAACAAGCCCAGAGTGGAGATATGACAAATTGACTGAGACTCAAACCAGCACAGAGCAAAAACACAATCATTAATAAAAACCAGAAAACATTTGCTGTATATGATGCCTTTTTCTTCCACTGGCTCAACAATGATGCTAATAAAACAAAAGGAAGGAGGCAGCCAAAGAAGGTTCTGTGTAACCAAGCTCTTTCACACATCTTTAACGATGAGTTAAAAGGACTAGCTTTATAAGGGGGAGTGTGCTTTCACACATTAAGAAAATAACAGTTCTGTCCAGAGGAATTGCAGGAAAGACATTCGTTGTTTGTTTTTTTTCCCCATTTAGTCATTTCCATTTATGATATCTTATATTGATCCTGAGAAAAAAAGATGTGAAGATCCTTTTTCTCAGTGGAAAATGGTGAACATAATGAGAAAACATGGTCCTGGGCCCAGTGGTGGGAACAAGCTGAATGAGTTCTAGTCAAAGCCAGTCAGTCTGTGTCAACACAGGACTGCATAAATAGCTGCATCCTGCTTCTTTCTCATCCTCTCCTGGCCCAGTCCAAACAATAGCATGGATTAACTGTCCTTCCCATCTACTGGCAGTGGGCAACAGTAACCAGGACTGCAATTAAGAGCCCCTCTGGCTGCTCTCTGTAGACACAGTCCTGAAGCTTTAGCGATGGAACCAAATCCAGCAAAACAGCTCTACTGTGCACACGTGCACACACAGTAGCCAGTAAATATGTTGATAAGGTTCATTAATGGCTGCTTGTAGCCAGGAAGGCTTTCATAGGTTAAGGGCTTTTCATCAGCTAAAGAGTGCCAAGAGCACAAAATGCTGAACCCTCTTAGTACAAAGTTTAACCCCGCCATCAGTTGGACCATAACAGTAAGAAACAATACTCTGTAATGAAACAACCAAGTGGTAGTGACTGAAATACACTGCCTGGACTGAGACTATATACAGACCATCATTTTTAATCTGTGGAATTATACATAACAAACACAATCTAATATGATTTTGGTTCTGTGCAAGGAGATGAACAGGACTCTGCTCTCTTAGGGACACCCACTAGAATACTAAGTAAACCTTTCAGAAGCCTTGCCTGCACATGTGCAAATAATAAGCACTTTCTCCTCATTCCACTATTTTAGAGTGCAACAATCCATGTGGCTAATGGCTCTGACCACAGGATCCAAAGGCCACACTAAAAAAACAAAACAAACACAAACAAAAAAAGCGACAAAAAAACAACAACAACAAACCACCACAGAATAACCATCAACCCAACAACTGGAGAGAGCTGCTGCTAGAAAACACAGGAACAAGTAGTACCTATGCAATTACTATGTGTGCCAATAAGTATATCTCACACAGCAACCAGCTGGAAGAAAGCACAGACTGGCCCACCATCTAGCTCAACAGTAAGGTGAGCGGCATTGTGGACTAATCTGAATACTACAATTGTAGGGATGCTACTGAAGACTCCATGAAACTGATAAACATTCCAGACTGGTTACTACTGGGGTTGTAACAATTTCTCCCAAACAATGGTTTTGGTTCATACCACAATTTTGGGGGCCCACATTGTTAGTTTATACCTTAATTCATTCTTTAGATGAAGTGCATAACAAGAAAAAAGTAAATTGTCTTCTCTTTACTTTAATGGATAATGCATGTTGGTTGCTTGCCACCAACAGCAGCAAGCGATAACATGAAGCCTGCCATTTAATCAGATATCCCCTGCAGTCATGCAGTCAAACTGTTCACAGAGCAGAGGGTACAACGCTGTCCAGTCACGCGTACAATATCAAAGTCTTAGGATAAATGAGCATGTGTGTGGTTTGTGATTGCATGGGTGTGTACGGCTCAATGAGAAAGTACCCACAGCTTCCTCATTGCCTCAACTGCACCTCTCAAGTTTGTGAGAACTCCATTTGAAAAAGAAAAAGCAAATTAACATCTAGCTGACTGCCCTTGAAGGAACACCTTTGAGAGCCCTTTCTACATGCATAAATAATCATGAGACCGATTTCAGACTCCTTTAGGATTAAGACTGCATGCACACCCACACCGTCTGAAAAACAAGCTTAACAGAGTACATCTCATTATCCAATTCAGGAGATTGACTTAGTCCCATGGTTTTAGTCTCAGCAAAGCCACCTGATATGACAAATATCATAATTATGTCATGGAAGGACACGCAATGTGTCTGTCTGCACTGTCAGTCCTCACAGGAAAATCAATGAGACAGTTAATTCAGTGCAATGGGACACTCACAGACATCAGCTGTAGTTGGGCTGACCTTGTAGCCTACGGCAGCTCTCAAAATGATCCATGCCCAGCAGCACAGTGCTGGAACACACACCTTGGTATTTAAAACAAGTTCTGTTACACAGTCCCAGGGCTCATAACTGTTGAGTTAAAGTTATCTTACAACAACAGCGAACACATGCTCAGGCTCCGTATAAAGACTAAGTGCCGATGTGTCACAGCAGGGTGAGACAAAACTGTGTGAAACAGGTGCTAGCCACATTCCCACCCATCACACTGCTGTGTGCTAAAACTGGCTATTAACGTGACTTTGAAAAGACGTTCTGTGCAGTTTGATTCCAAAAGCCTGTTTTCTGACAATGTTTTTAGTTTTGTCTTTTTTTCCTTTCCTTTTTTGGAAGAGCTAGGGGAGTTAATAAAGTGGACAAGATAGTGAACTAGTGCTCAAGGCAACAGGCCCGGTGCTCTTCAGTGGAAGATAAAATGACTGCTGAAACTTAATGAGTGCATTACACTTTTAAAAATGCGCTGCATCAACATTCACATCCTGTCTAGTACACACCTCTGCAACTCACCAATACAATGTTCTAATTAGCTGTGTGACTCATTTCATTTCTTTACCATCATTCATCAGCCAAACATCTTTTGCATACCTACAGCCGGAGCATCATACTCATCACCCAGTAGTATTTCAGGAGCTGAGTATGCCAAAGATCCACAGCTGGTGGTCAGCTTTTTTCCTGGCTGAAACTTGTTACTGAATCCAAAGTCAGTGAGCTTGACCAGCCCTTGTTTTTCAAAGAACACCACGTTCTCGGGTTTCAAGTCCCTGTGCACCACGTGCAGCCGATGACAGTAGGAGATAGCGTGGACAATTTGGGCAAAATATTTCTTAGCCAACTCTTCGTTCAAGCCCTCCTCATGCTTCATAATGTAGTCAAACATATCTCCTCCATCTCCAAGCTCCAGGATGAGATAAAGCTTCGTCTGCGTATCTATCACTTCATACAGGCGCACAATGTTGGGGTGCTGCACCAGCTTCATGCAGCGGACCTCCTGGAAAAGATGGCCCGTCGCCACTGTGTCTAGCTTAGTCTTGTCAATCACCTTCACCGCCACTTTCTCCCCAGTGAAGACATGGCGTGCCAGCTTGACTACAGCGAAGTGGCCACGGCCCAGGGTCTTGTCCAGGTCGTACAGGCCGGCGATCTTGCCATCGTAGCCACGCTTAAAGCCTGCCATAACTCTGGAAGGTGAGGGGGAAAGGGGAGCCCCCGCTATGGGCAGGAGCGGGTTGGATGAGTCAAGAGGGTCCAGCTTATTTCAGTTCATCAAAGGCTTAATGTTAAACCCATGGTTCCAGCTTCCTAATGCGCAGAAGACACAAACAAGCAAAATGCATTAATTGCCTGTCATGAGAAAAGCTGATGTTAAAAAAAACAGAGAGAAGCACCTTTTTCCATTGTGGTGACATGTCAGTCTAGCCTAAATGCATCTGCCTGTCTCTTTATACAGCGTTATACAGAATAGGCTTGGCTACATGACAGAATTAATTGAGTTCAGCTAAGCGTACTGAACATATATATGTTAGCACAAAACCCGGTGTGTTTAACCACTCAGCTTTCTGAATGCAGTGAGCTTGGGCTTGTTTTGACAGGGTGGTTGCTAACTGCTGCACCAGCTAATGCATCCCAACTCGTTGCCTCGTACTGATAAAAATTGAACTTTCCTAATATGTATACATACATTAAATGTTTAAAAATACTTGTTACAACAACGGCAGAGTTTAAGCTCGTAACTCAGCTGTGTAACGGGCCCGGAGGTAGCACAACCAACTAACGTTAGCTCCCACCCGGGGGACGAGGGTAGCTCGTTGTTCATTGATTGATCCTATGTTAGCTTACCGGATGACTCACGTTAATCACTTTGAAACAACGGAACGTCACCAGCCCACCCTACAGAATTTTCAACACAAACTCATTTTTCGTTTTGGTCACTCGGGGGAACAGGTGTTTCTTTCAATACCACCCAGCTAGCCTTAGTTAGCATGTAGCATATAGCAAGCTAAAGTTACTACGGTTCACTCAGCTCACCGCTCCAGCTTCTCTCCGCTAACCATAAACCCGCGTGTCCAAGTCTTCACCGGGTACCTTATGCGCTCCGGGGCTGTTTGTTTGTGGCGAATAATCACAAAAGACCAGGACGGTGCAGCCTCTTCAAGAAGACCACGGCACTACACGGTGCCTATGCCCAGCGTTCATTCCATGAAGGAGGCATTGCATCGTTGGCAACAGCTGCCCTAATCGGAATGGTAGTATCCTCCCAGCCGAAGCGGCGGGGCTGTGGCGCTGCCTTCGGGTGCTGAAAGTGTCAAAAATGTCACACCGTCACACTTATCATAGAATTGCTTTAAACATTATACACAAGGTATAAAACGTATTTCCTTTCTTGAATAGATATGGATCACGATTAACTACAAAACCATTAAATTTTTTTTAAATGCAATAACAAGGTAGCATTTTTTTCATGGAACCTACAGTATAGACACTAATTGTTTTTGATCGCTTTTGTTATTATTGCTAATTGACACTAATAAGGTTGTAGTCATTTGGACAAATTGTATATATTCACAATCTAGCAGACTGAATACAGGTTCTTTCGAGGAGTACTTGAAGGTAGCATATCAGCATCATCAACCGCATTCAACTCTGACGTCAAACAGTCTTGATTGGAAAAGGTTGCTGAACAACACAAATATTGTAGACAGATACTGCAGCAACAACAAAAATAACGATAATGTTACAATAATAATAATAATAATAATAATGACACATTTCCCTGAAAGTTCAAAAACCGTATACTATGAGATAGCAGGAAGTACTTTACTTCTTCCGTGATTTTTAAAAAAGATAAATGTCAAAAGTGATAATCAACCTGAAATAATTGGGTTCCATACTTCAAGACTTTAACACAAACCTCATTTTCGGACATATTCCCTGTCTCTGTTGTTTGGTCTTTGCAGTAAAAGGTGTGCACTGACACCTAGTGTCAGACAATCAGATCTATGTTTAGGCCTTTACTCCGCATCCTTTCTCTTCTCTTATTCAGTATTACTCTTAGTTGAAAATTGTGATCTTTAAACCTTTTCTCTCTATTTTTGCTCTATCACACAGTGTACCTATACCTGATCTGCCAGTAAGGCATGTTATCTGGCTCAATGATTCACTGAACATCCAGCTTTCCCTCACAGGTGCTTAGTGACTTTCATTATTCAGTTGCAGCTTTTATTTTTTGCTCGCTCAGTCGGAAGTATTCCACACAGAGAAGGTGCATTTTCCATGTTGAAATGTGTGCAGTGAAAAATAACAAAATCAAAAGACATACATATAAATACATAACAAATGTAAGACATTCAGAGTTTATGTGCAACAAGATAAAGTTGAGTAATTCATATCCCATTGTGTTGTGCTCTACGGTAGCTACATAAATGCTGAGCAAATACAGCAGAGCTAAATTTAACATATAAATTATTCAGTTTTGCTCCTCCAGCTCATAGGCCTATTTCCTCTTTGTCATACCGAATTCTTGCACAAACTCACAAAGCAGACTCAAAAATAGTTGGAAAGTTCAAAGTGTTTATTTACACTTAAATAAAGAGCTCTGCAACAGGAGCAGTGGCTACCAGATTTATCATTTGAATCCATAAAATGCCAGTTTGTGTGACAGGCAGCAGCTTTTGACAGTTTAGCATACATACATATAGTTAGTATTTGGATCTGGGAATACCAGGTGCTGTAAGCTTTTCCTGTTTTTCACTGCTCCTGATGTCTAGAAAAAGAGCACTGAAAATTAAGGCAGTGACCCATTAAATTGTACACATTTAATGCATCCATTTTGTATAACCTGTTAGTAATGTCCAAAAGCCATTTATGTCTAGTTGGGACAGTTTAGTGTCTGTTTTGATATTAGTTTTTTGATCAGACAAGAGAAACATCCGAGCAATCAGGTTAGGGCCAGCCAGGGTTGGGGTTAAGGTTAGGGTTTTAGAAGGTTGGAGTTCTGAGAGACAGAGACAGCACAGCTAGGTTAACCCTTCAAATCCATAAATTCCCAGTTTGTGAGCCCAAAGAATATATATTTTTAATATTAGTTTTTTGGTAAAAACAAAGCAATACCTCTAACCAATAGGATTAGGGCCAGGGGTTGGGTTACTCCAATGGTTACGGTTACAGCCAAGGATGGGGTTAGGGCTTTAGAATATTGGGTAGGGTTGGGGTTTGAGTGAGAGTTCATACGCCCAGGTTCACCCTTTGAATCCATAAATTCTTACTTTGTGATCAAAGCAACAACGTACTGCCATAACACACTGAGCATGTGCCAATTTAATCTCATTCTGGAAGCTAAGCAGGTACAAGACCAAATATCTCTTGTTGGAGCAGTTTGTTGTTGTGTTTAGGGCTAAGTTTTGGCCAGAGAAGAGAAAGTGCCAATTGATGGCGACAGGGCCAAGGTCAGGGTTGATGGAAATTACCAAACTACAGAGGAATTTAGGAGACGTCCCAAAAATAAAAGTTGAAACAATCTGCTTGACTGACATGCATGACTGACAATGTTGTGGCATACTCTGAATGAGACGACAGATGGTTTACTGTGGGATTTCCTCATTGACCTGTCTCCCCAATGTGATATTTGTGTAGGGTATGTTTGGTCAGAGGGTTCCTTTGTTTGTGCGCATGCGCTATCCAGCATGCTGCCTGCTGTAACCCATAATTTCCTTCAGGATTAATAAAGTATTCTGATTCTGATCTGTTCCAGGGCATGACTGAGCATCTGGACAGCCTGAGGGGCAACCTGGCAGTGTCCTATGGACCAAAACATAAAGTCCCAGAGGTGTTCTATTGGATTACATCAGGTGAGCATGGAGGGCAGTCAATGGTATAAAATCGTTCATCCTCTAGGAACTGCATCACATGAGGCCAGGCTTTTATGTGCACGGTCTGTGCATCCCATATGCCTCCCTCAACCATCACAGACCCAACAAGGCAGCTTAAAGTTCTAATGACTTGTCTTCCTTTCACATCTGTCACATGAAGAAGGATTTCATGTTAGTATGTGTGAGTATGTGTGAAAATACACAGCACCAGTGGGCAATCTGACAATTCTGGTATTTTATGAAAATGCCAACTGGGCTCTACAGTGCTGAGCAGTGAGCACAGGGCCCACTAAGAAAGGTCATTTTATAGGGCAGTTTTCATCCTGAAACAAATTTCAGTGGGTTCCATCCGTACAACCATTACTGTTTTAGTGGTTATCTCAGTGTTGCAATTGTTGTTAACATCATTAATACCAAAGAGGCTGAAAATGATTAACAACCCTGTCTGCTACTTAACCGAGCAGATTAATACCCCAGTTTAACTGACCTGATAATATACTGTGATGAATAAGCGTTCCTTTATTATGTTTATTTATTCATGTATTTATTTATTTATTTATTTATTTATTTAGTTAATAAGTTAGCCAGTTAGTTGAGCAGTGTCTATAACAAGGAGCACTAAAGTAATTCTGGAAGCTATTTGTCATCCTTTAATTTGTCATAACCTGTTGGTTTTCAGGATTATCAGTCACTTTCAGGTTCCCTTATGCTTTGGTTATGACAGAGCTGCGTTTGTATTTATAAAGAGATTATGAATAGATGGAGTAACAACAGAAACAATCCTCTTGCTTGCTTTTCTTTTTTCAAACTCAAGATGGGAGTGTTGCTTTATGTTTGTCTTCCCATCACACACCAGTGCACTTCCCACTAGCGATGATCCAAATAATGCAAGGTTCCTACAATAGATTAATAATAACAGATTAAATATTAGGCAAAATTGTCAGTACATACCTTGTCATCTGCCAAATGACCCGTTCTGGGATTGGGACCCAGTTGCATTTACCATTTCAATTGTCTTGTAGCATATGTAACATTTAATTTCACATGTTTGTTTTCTGTATCAGTTCAAATCTTGTCCAACAAAGCAGAGCTGCAACTATTCATAAAATGAATGCTGGATTATTTTCTTTCTTTTTTTTTACTGCATCAGTTTCATCACGCGAACTGAAGAGGAGGAGAAGGACAGGTGCTGCTAGGGTGAGACAGGCGTCTCTCGCGGAGTCCTTTAGTGCTGCAGGCAGGCAACATACTCAAATAGCGCACAACCTCAGGTTTTTTATTTCTATATGATTATTCTGCATCATTAAGCAATTATTATATTATTATTACAATTACATAACGCAATTCTATATTGTATTATGAAATACAATTAAACATTAAGTTTTTGTACAGAGAATCGGTATCGGATCAGCATCATCGATACCACCCTGAATTTTACTTGGTATCGGATCGGAAAGGAAATCAGTGGTATCGCACATCACTACTAGGTAGTCACACACAGGAGCGTTTGTGAGAGAGCTCGTGTCATCGCGAGATCTGAGCGCGGGATTCCCCTCGGCGGTAGGTGGAGACTGGACACAGCAGAGTGGAGTCGGTATTCAGGCAGATGATCTCTCTGGTTCTGCTTTTGTGAGCGCTAGGCTAGCTTGTAAACAAGAGCAAAACCCCCCGGCCGAGTCTCGGAGAAATTTCATGACTGAACACGCGGGTGTTTTTTTGGTTACTCACAGCTGCCGTGTACGCCGGTATGCTTTTCTTTCCGTTTCCACTACACGTCTTTGCTTTCGACTCTGCAACATACTGAGACGCTGATGCTGCCCAAATGAGCTAACCTCTCAACTGTCTTGAAAGACAAAATCAACATTTTCACTTAGACCTAAGGTAAGAGTTGCAGTTCAGGTAAAGCTTTTTGCTTTGCTGGGACACAGTTCTGTTCTTGTGAAATTCCTTCAGCTTCACTGTCACCGGGCTTTGCCTTTGCAGGTGTTGGTAAATATCACAGGGGGAAACGTGTCCAGCGGCTACCAGCTCACGTATAGATGTGTTTGACGTGTTTGTATAAAGTAGTACTTAACCTAACCTGAAAAATACATTCATGCATGTAGCTACGATTATTATTAAGATTTTTTTTTAGCGGTTATTTATTATATTTAATGATACATTTGATAAATGTAAAATGTATGTTTTAAAATAAGAGATCTATTTCCAAGAACCATATAGCAAATTTAGACACATAGCCAAATCATATAGCACCACAATATATCTGAAGATAAATAAATATTACATGTTAAAAGGTAACAGAATGTAGATTCATAGTTTTGTACATCTAAGAGGTGCTGTGTACAGTGTTTAAATTCAGTCTAAGAACAAAGGTAAGCAGGCACTATTTGCAATCGAGCCTTGGTACAGTGCTGCTCTCTTCGATTTGCGAGGTAGGATCACCCCACTTTTTCATATAAGGTGCAATGGTGAGTAAGACAGTAATCACCTGTGATAAACTGTAATGCACTGTGATCCACAGAATCAAGAGGATTCAAGGTGGACCTAGAAGGTTAATCAAGCAAAAATTGTGGATTGCACAATATTCTAGTGTGCAATTCTAGTGCATGAGCCTGCAACTTGTTGATTTAAATCAAGATTTGTTTCTACATACATAACCAGCCAACCAACCTTTGTCATCAATAAATTTTGTCAGTTAAATCACGTTACTACGGGGCCCCTCAACGGTATGTTCCATCGTTATGCCAGTTTATGTTTATGTAAATTACATGCAGCTGCAGGATAGGAATGCGAAAATGTTAAAATATGCTGACGACATAGCTGTTGTGGATCTCTTTTGTAGCAACTCTAACTGTTTTGCTCAGGAATGTAGGTTGGAATAATGGCATAACTCTCATTGGTTGTTGATTAATTTTGGCAATGTGAAAGAGCTTGTCTTGAATTACACAGGCTCCATAAAAGGTCTTTCACTCTCTGGTCAGTCTGTGGAAGTCTGGGAACATATATTAATGTAAAGATAAACTTTTATAGTTAATGCTAATTCCATTTACAAGACTGCTAATAAGAATTTTTTTCTTATCAGGATATTGGGAGGCTCTGCAGTTAGCCACAACTGTGGAAAGAGTTGTCAGCTTGATTGAAAGCATGCTTCAGTTCAGTATCTTAGTCTGGTATGGTACCTCGATTGTTGAAAATAGGAAGAACTGAACAGGATTGTCAGAACTGATTGGTCGACACCAAACTTCATTGGATAAGCTTTGTCATCAGGCTGTCTTAAGTAAAGCCCGGCCTATTGTTGCAGAATGTGAACACCTTTATTTTGAATTTGAAATAATGACCTCTGAACGATTTTATAGGATGCATCTAGCTAGTAAAAAGGTGTATACGGGATCATTTGTGCCAAAAGCAATCAGCGTACTAATTAATAAGATGCTGTGATTTATTTCTATAGTTGTCTTGAATTTTTATATGCATATGTATGTATGTTGGCTGATAGCCACCAGAATTTTTATTCTGACAATTTTCCATTAATTTGGACAATAAAGTCATTCTATTCTAATTTTCTTGGTAAATGTTCCACATGGTTCTTAAAAGTCCTGGAGTCTAACCTCCAGGCAGAGTCCTCTAATGCAATTAACAGTTTCAATTTTTCAGTTTTGTGACCATGAAGGGTTTGAATATAGATTTTTGGGTGATGTTGTAAATAACACGCACTTAGTTTAAACAGAGTAATGGGAGTCTGTGTACACACTGAAAGTTTTCCTGTCATGTCAGTTGGAGCATTGAATTCACCCCTTTGGGTGCAATTTTGTGCATCCTGAACCAGTCGGCATGGATTACCTGCCTTGTTTAAGAATTTGATTCAATGTCATTCACACATCGTCACACCACAGCCACTCTTGTTTTGAAGAAGAAGAACAGATGCTCATTAGCTAGCTTTTGACCAAGAATGGTGACTTCAAGTGCTGCTGAAACAGGGTTAAAATCAGTTGTTTGTTTACAGCAACACTCTGTTTTTAAGGCAGTCGGTCGAAGAAAAGAATCAAAGGGCTTGAACTCGACCATCCAGAATTAGACAGCAGCAGTCCACGGACCGTGGGAGAGCATATACACAAACCTTCCCCTGCAGGCTATATGATAAAGCACTTAACAGAAAAGTGCAAAAGACATGAGAGCAGCTGTAGCCACTTGTACAATAGCATGAAGCTTCACCTTTTTTCAGGCTTAGTATAGTAGAACAGCTGGGTTATTTGTGTTTGTGTTTTTTTTTTCATGACATTCATTGTTTGATCTGTCAGACCCAATTGCACCCACCCAAAATTTATTTTTTTTCTTTTAACCACCAACCGCCACTGTTTGTGTGATAAGAAAGTTATGATATATTTCAAAAGCAAACTGTAGATTAAACCACAGAATACAAGCAAGGTATCTTTGAACTGTAATTATAAGAGTCAGCAGCACTTGACTCAAGTCAGTGATTATCTAAGGCAAACATCATTCATATGCATCCATTGCTGTGTTTTCCTTTGAGAAAGGGAGGATTAATCCCACACATCCCCTTTTGTCATATTCATTTATCAGCTGATTGATAATAATAAGTACTGTCAAAAATAAGAATAACTATCAGTCTGATCATGGTCCTTTGGTGTGCAGCTTTGTAACCTAGCACTCTGAGCAAATGGAAACCGGCTTGCTGTTGCCTCTATATTGGTTCACAAGAGGTGTTCACAGTAATGACGCTGGAGCTGTGAAAATAAAAATACCACAGTGAAGCTTTTGTGGTATTCATGGTCGATAAACTCACAGACAAGATGTTATTTCATATTTCTGGAGTTTCCAATATTCTTTTTGCATGTTTTCTGAATCAGACATTAATCCAAACAGACTGAAATCCTAGTGAGAATTCATGTTTGTTTTAACACCAGAACCGCAAAGGTAGTCATTTTCAAAATGCTGCACATCTGCAAACCTTCGTTCCTTCAATTTATCCATCTGTCTTCTTTTGAAAAGCAATGTTCCATAAGCAAGATAGAGGGTAAGTGGGAAGCTACTCACATTAAAAGCAGTGCAAAAAGCATAAAAAATGTTTGGACCAATCTCTAAAATATCCAAATGTAGCCTTTCTAAATTACGAAAATGATGAATGAATTTTCACATTATTTTCCAAACAGCTTTTTAATCCAGGTATGAGCTTGTGCCTTTATGTCGCCAACTTTCTCAATAATTCACTGTAATATGTTGTATTAAGTTTCTGTAGATCAGTATTGTGGCATTTCTTCAACATCACCATTAATACATAAGTAGTACTTCCATTTTCCCTAAAACCATACTTGTGTTCCTTCAATAATTTATATTTACCAATAAAGTGATCCAGTGGTTATAATGTCACATCTTGATTACATCACCATAAGCGATTTGACTTGACGTGTCACCTGGCTTTGTTTCTTTGCCCTGTCCCTTTTATACTTCCAATATGATCTGCATTTCTGCTCTTGTCTTTGGAATAATTCAAAGCCATTCTCTGCAACCTTTCACTATAGCTCTGGCTTATTTAGCAGATTTTGAGTCCCCTCTGTGAAGACCCCTACATTTTTAACAGTGGAAATAAGTGATATTTATGCATTTCCATATCCCCTAAGTGCTGAGCAAAATTGACTCTCATTACTTTATACAGCAACTCTGGTGCACACAGTATGGGTTCAGTTCAGTTTGTTGGAAAGCAGATTATACATTAGGCTAAGTCAGAAAACATACCACTGCAAAGGCAGACAAACGCCTCTGGAGAGAGATTTATACCATAAGAGGCCTCTTCAGGTGATCATAGCTTAAGAGGCTGGTGGTGGAGCTGATGTACATGTGCCTCAAATCATCAGTCCCATGAGTCAGATAAATGGAAGGCACCATTTTTGGCACAGTGACCCACAGTGTCAGTGAATATGGCACCAGAAGAGGCACATCCAGGCTTTTGTCATTTAGGCATGGTTTTTTTTTTTTCATCCTTCATAAAAATCGTTTGTTTCATTTTTGTTCTTTTTTTCTGCATGCTTTGGAGGGTGTAGCACTCTGCAGCCTTTGTTAGAAATTCATTATACATGTAACGAAAAATGCAATTAGAGAACACTTTAGGTATTACATGAAGGTCATCTTCCTAAAGCTTATTGAACTTTGGGTTTTAAGTGGGCTCAGTGTTTTATTGTTTTAGTTTTTATTTGGATGAGCCACGCATATATATTAATGGGTGGCCAAGTATATGTGCCAATTTATTGCTGAGCTGCTGAACTGCTGAACTTACTGAGCAAAATCTGATTGTTTTAAAGTTCAGTCACTGCTAACCAGCTAGTTGTGGCTCTTCTACACACATAAGTTTCCTGCCTGCTGGCCCAGTGGCCAGTTCACCATTATTGCAGTCCTTGATATTATTCAGCTGCTTCCCCAGAGAGCATGCTCCACTGACATACTCCAATCCCTCTGTCTTGGACTGAAGCTGGTACCTTCTGCTGTGAGCTAGAGTCCTGCACTAACCAGCACTTGCAGCTCATGAAGAAATGGTTCATCCGCTGCTACAGTGATGGAGTTGTAGTTAGACTCAGGAGAAGGTAGCTCTGCTGAGACTTACTTGGTTATTTAAATTTATAGGTTATTTATAGAAATTGATGGACTCTGATCACTCCATCACCCCAGATAGAGGTCTATAACTCTCTGGTAAACACTAGGGCTACACTTGAAATCAACGTTGTGTCAAAGAAGGTCAAGAACTCAGTTAGTTTGGTCCCATGTCAGCAAAGTAGAACAGTGAGCCAGCAGAAGCTGTATTTTATAATGCTCTGATTATGTTAGCGTAGGAGGTACAATTCCTGTACTGTCTCCTAACCAGCTCATATTCAGAGCAGTTGACCCATATAATGGTGTGTTGATTATAAGCTCAAGAATACCCACTACAGCTGGGAAGTACCTGTGGGTGGTTTTGGCCTTTTGGCTTCAGAAGACTGTAACAAGCCATTTGTGGCAATTATACTGGGGCTGAAGCCAATGTGGGAGTACCTTATGATTCCTATTCAAAAATCATCTTTTTCTTGTCTTTCATTGAATAATTATGCTCCCATTCACTAAGTTCAGGCTCTCTAATTTGGGTGCTGTTGAGACAGTTTATAGAAGACTTTAATGTCTGACACTTGAATGAGTGACAGCTGGCTCATGTTTCTCTTACCAGCTCCTAAACCCATGACATTGGACGTTTGTTGCTGTGTTCATGGTAAAAGCGTGACACCCCAGAAACCTTCATATAGTATTTTGTTACGTTTGGCTTGGTTCATAGTGCTTTCAGAGTGTGTAGGACAACACAAACATATGTTACTTGGAAGGCTTTGGCTCCAAATGGAAGAAACTCTGAGTCTGATCTTCTAACAGGCTCCAATGCGAAGCCTGTTGCTAGTATAGGTATGACCAACCGGTGCTTTATCAGAAGTGTCTCCTAAAATTATTTCTCTGTTTTACACCAGAAGTTATGTATAGTGTAAAGACTAGGTTGGTTGGTCTGAAGCTTGTTTCTGGGAATCATCCAGGACTGTCTTCCATTTAGTTCCTCACTAGGCTCTATCGCATATGACCACTGCAGGCTGCCAGGTTTTCAAACACTCATTGCATTTTTAAATGCAGTTTAGGCTGTAGTTTAAAGAAATCCTTCTTTGTTTGTGTTTCAGAGCAAAACAGAAGTTAGTGAAACCTCTGATTGTCTCAGAGTGGCTATGAATTATGCATGGAGATCCTGTGAAAAAGCTTTTAAGTTCCTAAGATTTGGGTTTCTAATTGACCTGATATTTGTTTTGCCCTACCTAAAGTGTCAGGGACAAGAAGTACACATTTGCCAGAGCCTTCATTAAGAACAGAAGGAAAATATCTATTTAGAATTAAGTGTAAAGGTTGTACTAAATTGTGGTTATCTATTATTTATTTTATTTTTGCCTCTGAAACCACCGACATCCCTTTGTGCTTGGAATGCTGCCCATGTGACCCTGTTAAGTGACTGTAAGTAATCCATCCATATGAATGGATGGATTATATTGTTTGGAGGACTAGTGAGTCTTTTCATGTATGTTTATTTCTTTCAGGATTAATTGACTGTAAAGGGATTTTAAAGCTCAGTTCTAGCACTAGTTTCTAAAGGTATTTTTAGTATGCTTAGCTACAGCAGAGAATATAAATTCTTGACTAGTTAATGGCATCTCCTGCCATTTTTTTCCAGAAATGAAACTGTGAGGAAATCTCTCAAAATGCTAAGACTTATTGCTGTTACAGAGAAGTGAAAAAAAAAATAGACTTCAGATTAAGATCAATGACTCAGACAAAGGAAAATTTTAATGGTAGATGACAAACAAAGCACCAATTTAGAAGTAGATAAATGATGTTGGAGTAGTTTGTAGTCAGATTTTCTTGTGGGAACTTTAACTTCAGTTGTGCAGAACTGGCAGCAGATGTCTTCAGACTGAAATCATACCTTTACTCTTTCATCCTGACACAGATTTTGTTATTGTCTGCATCATCCTTGCTGCACACAGGCGTGATAATGTTAATCCTAACAACTAAGGACTAATATGTCACTATTTGCAGACAATTCTAATTCAAGTGAAAATGGACATACCCTTTAACAGTAGTTTAACACCAAAGGATGCTCAAGATTTTCTTCCCCTGCCACCATGCCCTCCACAAATTTGTATGGAAGAAAATCCTTCTAAATTTACAGGACTCCCAAGTCTCCAAAACGGATAGGATCAGCAACTTGAGATCTTGTTCACTGGCAGATATCCTTAAGTGTTCATCCAGCTTTTTTTTTTTCCTGTTCTATTTCGGTCCCTTCTCTGGAATATTGCCTGTTGTCCTGAGGCAGCGCTGAAGTGCTGTGCTGCAGTGTTTTCAGAGGTTGTCCTTCTCACTTTGTTCCTTTTTTGTCTGTCTGTCACTTACTCACACACATTCTGCAGATTGTCTACGCCAGCCTCTGCATCGCCTGTATCCCTGGGGGAGAAGAGACAACACAAAAGCCTTGATGTTATATCTGCTATATTGCAGAAGGCACAGTGGGTCACTGTTAGCAAATGATATAGGGAAGCAAGAAAATGTTGTTAAAGAGCTGGCTATCAAACAGTCAAGTAATCTGTCTCAGTTTGATCTAGGCAAGTGGGTAGACATGAGATGTGTCAAACACAGACCTGGAAGATTTTCTGACAGACTATGTGACTTGTCTTTGTACAGCCAGATAACGACTACTGGGCCGTTAATTCTCTTTGGTGCCACACTGAGCTCCAGGCAGCTTGATCCAATCTGACAGGCCACATTTAGTTCAGGAATAAAGATGACAACACATAAGGACACATCATCACAGCCAGAAGAGCTCAGCAATCAAGTGGCCGAAGGGAACTAAAAACAGGTACAGGGGAGAAAAGAAAGGACTCTAGTGATACAGTGTCTGTTTTTCTTTTTTTCAATCTGTTTTTGAAAGAGGCAGGGGTAGGCCCTCTGAGGTGATTTTCAAAGTAGATAAAGATATGGAAAAAGAGAGATGGTTATCTCTAAAAGGGAAGGGATGGTGAGCTATGAGGAATGATAAACAGCTGGGACCAGCTGAACAGCTACAGTGCACAGGATACTTCTGCCACTCCTCCCTGAGACTTCACGGCTTTCCGGGATCCCCATTAAAACGCTAAATACTGCCCCGTGTTACCTTCCACATCATCAGGGTGCTTACCATCTCCAGAGTAACCCAGTAACGCTGGTGTTAGCATGGAGAGAGCAGTGATTGATAGTTCAAAGAAAGAGGTGAATTGACCTGTAACAAGAAGAACGAAATGTTCAAGGATCATTCTATGTGCTCCTGAGTCCATAGGAAGACTACACTTGAGAAAGCTGGTATATAGTTATTTACAAAAGCTCATCACATTGTCCACCAAAGCTTCTATTATACTTTATTACTACTTTGTTATTATACTTTGATTGGCCTTCAGCTTCCAATGGCAATCCCTGTTCACCTCTGCATCCTCAGTCAAGTGACCGTACACTTTCTGGCTGTAGAACCTGCAGTACTCTGCTTTGAGGCAGATCTTGAGATTAGATTTCTATTGCCAGCAAAAATGTAAAACACCAGAGATGGAGTCTGGAAGACTGCCACAACAGAAACTTGACCAGGCTTCCCCACCAGGGAAGTACTAGATAGTAGCCTGATGATGTGGTTCTGTTGGCTTCATCGGATGATGTCCTCCAGCTCGCACTGGAACAGGACCCAGGAGAGGTTATATCTCTCGGCTGGCCTGGGAATGCCTTGGTGTTCCCCCGGACAAGCTAGATGAGGTGGCTGGGGAGAGGGAGGTCTGGGTTCCTCTGCTTAGGCTGCTTCCCCCACAACCCAACCCCGGATAAGCGGAGGAAGATGGATGGATGGTATTGTCTAGTAGTTAATGAGACTGTCATTGTCTTGAATGGAAGTATAATAGAGTATTTCAGCATTAGTTAGCCATTAAATAGTTCCCTTCCAAATTTATCAACATTTGATGATGCTGACCGTGTTTTGCTTTATCAACATTAGTACATACAAAGCTTACAGACAGATTTTCCCTCTTTTTTTGTACCACTGATCAATTCCCAGTCCAAGCTGGTCTAAAGAAGTGCTTATGTCACAACTTCTAGAAAATCACAGGGAATTATGATTTAATGAATGAAAACTGAATGAAAACTGCTCACCTGATGTGTGACACAAAAATCCTTTCCTGCTTTCACCTTTTCATAGTGGCTGGGTCACGTGTTTTGTTTTTTCCATGTAATGTATAGTGTGGTACAACATATAAAGAACCAGACATCAGTGGTTTCTACACTCATGTGGATGCAGCACAGACTAAGCTGTAGATGTCTTATGAAAGCAGTACGGTTAAGTATTACTAATGATGCAATTATGTGGTGTCAGCCTGTAATGCTGCATCAAGCCAATAACAGGAAGGTTTTTTTTTAATGCAAAGGAAAAGGTTATTGGCCTCACTGGTAGATTGGGTTGAATAATTTTCTTGTATCCATGTTTAATTTATCCATAATTTATATTTCAAGCCTAAAATAAGCTGTTTAAACATTGTTTTGCAATTTAGACCAAAAATAGCTGTATTGTCCTTCGTTTTACTTGAAAACTAAGGCTATAAAACAAGCTGAAGCTATTTTCATGCATAGACCACTTTTGCTCCCAAATCATGTCTTCTTTGAAAAAGCTATTTTCCACATTGCTTCATATACTGTATATATGCCATTTCATGCATACTTTAGGCAGCTTGATGAAAATTATTATACATGTAGGCACATTACCGCACGGTTTATTGGGCAGAGAAGTGCTGATGTACAAAAGGATTTTCTTACTAGTCTGGTAGCCTGTGCTGTGGTTCTTAGCTCAGCAATGTATGAGTGAGCCGCATTACTGTGCAGTGAAGTGTGCTCAGCCCTGCTTTTGAAATTTTATTTGGATATTAGGAAAATAAGCGTCAAAACTAATGCAGAATTTCATCATAGTGAAATCAGCCTTTGACTACCCCAATCCTTGCATTTATTAAATCTGTTGTAAGTATTTGGCTGCTAGAAAATGACAGTGTAAAGTCACATGCTGATGGAACTAGGCTAACAGGGGGCTCTGTTGTTACAGGCTCACACAGCTGCTGTGTTTTTAAAAAGTAGCAGCTGCGTGCTCATTATTCAACTAGTTTTTAGTGCTTTTGTCATGTATGTCTTGACTAAGTTCTATTAGTCAATATTTTCACATTAATAATAAATCAAACGACTACAAGTAATGGTTGCTCATAGTGATGAACTCGCTAATTGTGTTTCTTCTCAGAGCTTTGTAGCCTGATTGGTTATGGTTTAAAAAATGTCTGATATTTTTAATTACCTTACATCTATTTTTTTCTTTAAAAAGAACAGAGTCCTTGATGCATAGACAGAAAAGTCTTTCATATTGTGACTTTTCTTTGGGAGCCTTGACTTGCACGGGCTTACAGCTAGAGCCATGTTGTCTGTCCATTAGTCCTACACCTAGACTAGATAGGTTAAATGCATAGAATTTATTTAGGATTGAGGACCACCTGAAGGGCCCTGGTGTTGGTGTAGATGGTTGATAATAATTATGTGCCTATTTTTACTGTCATGTGTTGCTGAGGAAACGCATGACAGTAAAAAAAAAAAAAAAAAGTAGATGTGAAGTGTTGGAGCGCTGAAGGGATGCAAAGATGCCTGATGATTCTACATCCGGTATGCAAAACTGATGCAGGCAAGGTTTTGTATACACCCATGACAGTGGATGTTAATGCAATTGGTGAGAAGTAATGGGGGGTTCTGAGGAGCAGGGGTCCTTTGATACTGTTGTATACAGTGATTGTAATTGAGAAGATAGAATAAATGAGTAAAGAATAAAGTTTAACATTTGGCAAATTAAAAAAAAAAACCTTGTTCTTGACCTGTGTAGTATTTTAACACTATTGGAAGTAAAAATAACTTGAACTCCAATTTTGAAAACACAACTTTCTTTTTTTTTTTCTTTAAAAAAAAAAAAAAAAAAAAAAAGCTCTGACTTGTATTATGAGTCTGAGTCTGTGGTCTGGAAGAGAGTCCTGTAACTCCGTCTGCAAAATACAGTAAATAATGACCAATGTTGGGCAATTAATTATATAGTTACTTCTTCAAAAAAAGTTACTGAGTTATGCAAACAACAAAGTTTTTTGCAGCTTGTTTACCTAAAAATGCAGCCAAGGCATTTTTTAAAATAAACATTTCAAACTATTTACAGAACAATCAGCTGTTCTGCATCAAATTTGATGCCACAAAAATTATTTGTGCCACTCCAAAAAATAATTTCTGTCCACTTTGAGATAAAGGAGAACAACAGCCTGATACCTGCAGGCCTGACAGCAGGAGAGGTATCACTCCTGTAACACCTGTAACATTCAGCAGTCGCCTCATTGTTCTGACACACACAACAAAACTATTGACTACACTACACACTAACGACACAAGATTTGCGCTAAACGTCGCAAATCTCTCACATCTCAAAATCGCTGTTACTCCTAAAACTTCCTCCTGTTTTTTAACAACTAAATGCCATGTTTTGATTGGTCGACATGGTACATTTTTCGACCAATGGGAAAGGGTGGGGGGGTTTTGGTTTCATCTTTGCTCACAGGCTTTCGAGCGTTTTCCTTATAAAATGCAGTTTTTACCATTTCTTCCCGCAGTAAATATAAACAACGGTAGTATTCGGGAAGAAAACCAAACATTGCAGATATTTTTATCACAACTCTGGTTTTACGTGGCCTATCAACACAATTTAAAAACTGGTGTGAAGTCCACACTTGTTCCGTCTATTGTTCTGTCTGTCCTGCTCACATCTCCAATGGTTGCACACGTTGTCATTAACGTGGCTTCACTCCACATCAGCCACGCTGCTTTGCTAGCTAAAACACCTGTGTCGGCACATAAGGACGCTGTCATAGCCTGTCAACGACGATGATTAACTGCGTATATACGTGAATGTGAATCACGTGATTGGCTGGACTATGGGATAAGGTGGCATCGTTCTAATCCCATACTGGAGCAGCCAGTCACTTACTAACACTGCAAAACAGAATTGTTGATGTATTTACTT
Organism: Diplotaxodon limnothrissa; assembly: GCF_057381915.1. Taxonomy (NCBI): domain Eukaryota; kingdom Metazoa; phylum Chordata; class Actinopteri; order Cichliformes; family Cichlidae; genus Diplotaxodon; species Diplotaxodon limnothrissa. The sequence goes on from NC_140606.1 coordinate 7,065,066, forward strand.
TAATTCCAATCCACGTTAGAATTTTTTTTTTGTGCGCAACGCAGATTTTTTCTGCGCAGAGACCGTGCCATCAGTGCGCAATTGCGCACGCGCGGAGCTTAGAGGGAACATTGGTTAGGGACATATTAAAAACTGCTCACATACTATTTAACCATGCTAAATATTATGCTAGTATGGAAGTTCAGACACATTGAGGGTGTTGGGTGGCTTAAAGGATAGTTATTGTTGACCATAATATCTTATTAGAGCGATTAGAACATGCTGTAGGTATTACAGGTACTGTGCTGCAGTGGTTTGTGTCATATCTATCTAATAGACTCCAATTTGTACATGTAAATGGAGAGTCCTCTTCACACACTAAGGTCAGTTATGGTGTTCCACAGGGTTCAGTGCTAGGACCAATAATGTTTACACTATACATGCTTCCCTTTGGCAGTATCATTAGAAGACATAGCATACATTTTCACTGCTATGCAGATGACACCCAGCTCTATCTGTCCATGAAGCCAGATAACACACACCAATTAGTTAAACTGCAGGAATGTCTTAAAGACATAAAGACCTGGATGGCCGCTAACTTTCTGTTTCTTAATTCAGATAAAACTGAGGTTATTGTACTCGGCCCTGAAAATCTTAGAAATATGGTATCTAACCAGATTCTTACCCTGGATGGCATTACCTTGGCCTCCAGTAATACTGTGAGGAACCTTGGAGTCATTTTTGACCAGGACATGTCCTTCAATGCACATATTAAACAAATATGTAAGACTGCTTTCTTCCATTTGCGCAACATCTCTAAAATTAGAAATATCCTGTTAAAAGGGAGTTTTTCCTTCCCACTGTCGCCAAAGTGCTTGCTCATAGGGGGTCATATGATTGTTGGGTTTTTCTCTGTATCTACTGTACAATATAAAGCGCCTTGAGGCGACTTTTGTTGTGATTTGGCGCTATATAAATAAAATTGAATTGAATTATGGTTGCTTGATGAGCACAATTAGCAAAATTAACCAGTTTACAAATTCATTCATAATTGTGGAAACAAAACATTAGTGTTTCAAAATAATAATACTGGCTCCGTTTCAGCACAGCTGGATGCAAAGAGCAAATTTCCATAGCAAACATTTGTTGGCAGTAGAGAAAAGTCAGCCTCATCACTTGTGTCACTTAGAAGGTACCTTCTTACAGTAATTGGGAGTAATGGCTGGGAAGAGCAGGAGGGGGATATGATCTACTACTGCATCTTAACAATAGTATTACAGTAACCAGGTAAACATGTTCTCTCATGTCCTGCCTTAATCACATTTCTCCAAATATCCGGATTCCTTTTGAGTATATTAACGTAATATGAGAACAGGCTCAATTGAGGAAAGTGACCAAGGCTGAACCTGCAAGAGATAAACATCAGTTACTTAATTTCAGTAGATTCTAAATACTATGTTGTGATTATATTGCATTATTGTTTTACACAATTTTATGGCATAAAGAAATGAACATTTTATATTGTAATCAACCTTACAGTCATGGCTTATTCATACTGGTCAATGTGCAGTAGAAGGTATCATCAGAAAATGTCAAATATTCTTCACTTTTTGTAGATATTTTGTTTTCACATTTTGTTTTGATTCTCATTTTAAATAGCTTAAAGTCATAACGACAGAAGGGTTTTAGAAGTGTTTCACGTTCTTAATTCAGTACTTTGGCTGTAATTACAGTTGTGATATCTGAAGGGATTATTTTGTGTGGAATCGTGACAGAAAATGTAATTTATTTTAAATAAATTCTACAAGACATTAAACTGCAAAAAGTAAAGGGACCTTTTAAGAGACAAAATACACAGACTTCGTGTAATGCTAAACTGTATTTGCACATCAAGTGACATGAAGTCATTTGACTGAGGCCAGGTAAGCCTTTCATAGCTATTGCATTCGCTCTTGCTCAGTTCACAATTCCTCCATCCCTACAGCTCATCGCTAGGAAGATATTCACTGAATATTTCATATGCGGCTTTCAATTTTAGATAGAAAACATGGTAGGAAAGGATCTCTGAATGAGCAGGGGAAATGTTTAAAACAAGCAAAGTTTCAGTGTCTGTATGATTTGATCCATATTGAGGAACAACTCTTTATTTTGTTTATACCGTAATAAAGGATATATTGTTAAATATTTTTAATTAAACTGCCCTATACACTGTCCACATAAAGTGGATTGGTTTGATATGAATTCTTTTGTAGCTGACTGGTTGTCATAGATGCTTAAGTCACTTTAGAAAAGTATAACTTGGGATCTCTAGCATCTTGGATTTTGTTGAGATTCTGCGGTCTCTTGTCACCAGTGCTGTTAAGCCCCTTTTCCATTAGTACCTACTTGGATCGACTCGCCGTGACTCGACCCGCATCGACTGGTTTTCTATTACAATCCGATACTACTTAACGTGCTTGGTTGTCGTCATAGCAATGTGTCCGGGTGTCCCGCAACGTAATTAATATGTGACACATGCTGCCTCCTGGCTGCATGCCAAATATCCTTGGGCAAGATACTAACCCCATGTTTGCCTACCGGTGGTGGTCAGATGGCCCGGTGGCGCCAGTGTCCGGCAGCCTCGCCTCTGTCAGTGCGCCCCAGGGCAGCTGTGGCTACAATGTAGCTTGCTTGAAACGCTCTCAGGACTCATGGAGGGACACTACTCATCCGCTAATCGGTGACATGCAGTCTGACATTTTAGTACCTGCTCAAATTGCTTGGAACCCCGGGGGAGCAGGTACTAAAATAGTGCCTGGTACTAGAGCAGGGCGATGTGACCAAAAACATTTATCACAATATACATTTGAAAATTTGCGATAACGATATAACTGACGATATAATTGACACTAGACAAAATACTTTACAACTCCACAACTTTATTAGAGCTGACGGACTAAAGCTAAACCAGTTCCACACCACTGAAGTTGCAGCATTTTTACAAACCAATTCTGGTTCATCCGTTTCATTCAACGATCTGCTTTCGCCCTTCTCATTCTCCGTCGCCGCCATGCTTTTTCAGCCATGTGCGTATGAAAACAAAGGCACCACGCATGCGCGTTTTACCCATATTCTATCACGATATTTCATTTTCTTATTGTTGCCGGTATTACCGTGAACGGTATGATATGGCGCATCCCTACCTGGTACCACGTACTATGACCTTATGGAAAACTCTGTAAACCGATCGATCCAAGTAGGTACTAATGGAAATGGGGCTTTTGTCTCTTCTTGTCAGAACACACCTTTTAAAAGCCTGAACCCATGTCTATAAGAAGGGGTCCTGCTGGGTCTGTTAAACTGTGAGTGTCATTTTGCAGGGACAAATTGGGTCCACCTATGTCCTGGGGGGAAATGGTCACAGCAAATCAATGCACTGTGTTTCTGAGTTATCATCCTTATCCTACGATCCATTTCTATTGTGAAGGGAGAGGTGTCTTTCGAGATAACTATGTGCCATCATGCACAGGGCATGAGAAGTCACTTAATAGTTTCAAAAGGACGGATCAATGAAATGCCATATGCTAAGGCTTATAGAGTCACCAGATCTTAATCACTTTAACCACATATGGAAATTTTAGACCAATATTTTGGATAGTACTGTCCTTCGTCATCATCATCATCACACCAACTCTGACTCCTGGATTGAGAGTAGAAAAGTCAGTATGTACAGTCGTAGCCAAAAGTTTTGAGAATGACACAAATGCTGGTTTTCACAAAGTTTGCTGCTTCAGTTTTTATGATAGCAATTTCCATATACTCTAGAATGTTATGGAGAGTGATCAGATGAATTGCAAAATCCTTCTTTGCCATGAAAATGAACTTAATCTCAAAAATTCAATTTCCACTGCATTTCATCATACAGCATTTCATGCCATAAAAGGACCTGCTGAGATCATTTCAATAATGTTCTCATCAACTCAGGTGAGAATGTTGACGAGCACAAGGCTGGAGATTATTATGTTATGCTGACTGAGTTAGAATAGCAAACTGGATGCATTAAAAGGAGGGTGATGCTTGAAATCGTTGTTCTTCCTATTAAACATGGTTACCTGCAAGGAAACACACGTAGCCATCATTGCGTTGCAAAAAAAGGGCTTCACAGGCAAGGATGTTGTTGCAACTAAGACTGCACCTAAATCAACCATTTATCAGATCATCAAGAACTTCAAGGAAAGAGGTTTAATTATTGTGAAGACAGCTTCAGGGCACTCAAGAAAGTCCAGCAAACTTCTTCCAACCATCCAAAAACAGTTTGATGAAGAACAATGCCTTTTCCAGCATGATGGATCACCATGCCATAAGGCCAAAGTGATACCTAAGTAGCTCAGGGAACAAATAATCTTGGGTCCATGTCCAGTGAATTCCCCAGACCTCAGTCCAATTGAGAACTTGTGGTCAATCCTCAAGAGGCAGGTGGACAAACAAAAACCCACTAATTCTGACAAACTCCAAGCATTGATTATGAAAGAATGGGTTGCCATCAGTTAGGATTTGGCCCAGAAGTTGATTGACAACATGCCAAGGCCAACTGCAGAGGTCTTGAAAAAGAAGGGCCAACACTGCAAATATTGACTTTTTGCATAAACGTGATGTAATTCTCAATAAAAGCATTTGAAACTTATGAAGTGCTTGTAATTATACTTCAATACATCACAGAAACAACTGACACAAAGATCTAAAAACACTGAAGCAGCAAACTTTGTGAAAACTAATATTTGTGTCATTCTCAAAACCTTTGGCCACAACTGTATATGAAAAAGAATATGACTCTGTATTATAACCATTACTGAGGAGCCAGACCTTTACTCAAATTTGATTATATTTGGTGACTGCTGTGACCTTTTCCTTATTTGAACATTGTTATTCTTGGGCAGTATATTGGCTCTCTCCATCACACTGCCAAAGAGTCAGTTTAAATGACTCCAAATACATGTAGGTATACACAGAGACATCAGACTTTGGAAAGCACTTCCATGTTTTGGATTTACTTTAGCTCTGTGATGTGACCAGATCCAGGAAGCAGCTTACAGTTGTTCAGGTCTCTGTTTGCAGCCTGTAATACATAGCGATGCAAATGAGAGTGTTTTGTGCATGCTGTGGTGTCTTGCAGTGGCTTTGACATTTTGAAGCCTTTGGTTTCTTGGCTCAGTCAAATTGCAGGGGGCATTCACATGCATCCCTGTCGGAGCCAGTGTGCAGTCAGGGAGATTAAACAGGACTGCTGGCACTGCAAGCCTTGTCTTGCGCACCCATGTCGTTGTGGAGCAAACAGCGCATGCAGGCTGCCAGCCTAATGTTAGCCTCACTAGCAGCCTCCTCTTCACACTTCGTTTGACTTTATTTTTACTGCTGCATCAGCATCAATGTGATGCTTCTGTATATGGTGCTTTGACTCCCATTCATTGTGCTTCTTCTGTGACATTTTGTCATGGGAAATGGCATTAAGCATTCTTTATCGGCTTATTTTACAGAAAGGAATTTTTTTTTTTGAGGGGAATAAAGACAAATCCTTTTCCTCTGTAGTCTTCATGACCTGCATGTTTCCTCTTTTGAGTTCAGTGTATATATTTGCATATAAAGCAACTGTTTGCAGATGCTGCTTATAAAAACTAACTTTGTTTCCGCCACACATTTATTTATATATATATATATATATATATATATATATATATATATATATATATATATATATATATATATATATATATATATATATATCAGAATCGGAATACTTTATTAATCCCGAAGGAAATTAGGGTTACAGCAGGCAGCACGCTAATGGCGCATGCGCACTTACAAAGGAACCTTCTGACCAACTTTACACAAACATCACATTGGGGAGACGTGTCAGAAAGGTAGGCTGATAGGAAAAAAACAACGAAAATACATAACATGAGGTAAGAGGAGGAGAAAAAAAACTCCACTCAGACTGAGCTCCTAGTGGGAGAACAGTTTGATAACAGAAAAAACACCTCAGCACAAAAAGCACATGACTATCAATACACCATAGAAACACAAGACAAGCAACAGGGGCGGGTAAAGGGTAAGAGAGAGCCGGTGTAGACAGCGCATCCGGTCCTGCAGCATGTCTGCGCTGGTCCAGTTGACTGCCATCTTCCCCGGTAGGGCACAAGCATCGAAGGCGTTTGGAAAGGGAGGGGGGATCAGTGTTCGGCTCCAGCCTTGGGCCGCAGCTGGCGCCGTGATGGGAGTCCGCAATTTTGATATTGATTTTGTAAATTTCCATGCGAGCAGCCCAGGAGAATTTTCAGGCTGCTCTTTAACACTCTGATGCTGGTCTCTCAATCTCCCGTTGGAGAGCCGCGAGCCTCCCCATGATGGTATCAAACTTTCTGTTCCATGGTGTTGTCATTCTTTTGATTCTGAGACCTCACAACTGCAGTGATCCGTTCCGCGATGTGTTCCAACTGTCGCTCAAGGGTCTCATTCTGAGACATATATATATATATATATGTATATATATATATATATATATATATATATATATATATATATATATATATATACACACACACAGTATATTACATGTCACACTACTGGTCCAAGGTTTTAGAACATCCCAATTTTTCCAGTTTTTTATATAATAAAGAGTGCAATGAGACATTAAACAATTTAATGTCTCATTGCACTCTGAAATGAAAGCATAGTACAAATAAGCAGTTGGAGTTAAAAAAAGAAGAAAAAAAAAAAAGGAATTAATTTATCGGCCAAAATGTATTTTAAACTTTTGACTCATCAAAGTAGCCACCTTTGGCAGCTATAACAGCTGAACTCACCTGTGGCATGCTTTCTGCAATTGAAATCAAATATTCTTCACAAAGTTCTTCCCTTATCAGCAGAGCTTCCCATAAATGTGTGGCACCTGTAGGTTGCTTTGCTTTCACTCTTCTGTCCATTTAATCCCAAACCAGTTTGATGAAGTCTGGAGACTGTGCTGGTCACTCAATGTTTTCAAGCTTAGAAGTTTCTTTTTCTCCAGAGGTAGTTCTGGCAAAGCTTGGACTTATGTTTTAGGTCATTATCTTGCTGTAGGATAAACCCCTGACCAACTAGGTGTATGCCAGAGGGTACTGCATGGTGCTGCAGAGTGCTGTGATAGCCGTTTTTGTTCAGGGTGCCTCTTACTCTGCACAAGTCACCGACCCTGGATCCAGCAAAACAGCCCCAGACCATCACACTTCCTCCTTTATGTTTGACAGTGGAGCTATCCTTTCGCCTACTTAAAGGCATACAAAGATCCTGTGTGATGAACCAAAGATTTCAAATTTTGATTAAACAGGTGAGGCTTACTTATTACGACCATTATTAAGCTGTGCTTGAAGCTGTTGCCTGTGAGCCACCTACCACGCAAGCTGTTAGCTCTCAGAAACTTGTCCTCTGATTCAGTTGTGGCTTTGGGTCTGGCAGACACCTTTCTGTCAGAGATTGCCCCAGTGTCTGAGTGTTTCTTGATGATAAAGAAAACTGTACTCACTGACACCTTGTCTTTCTTTGCAATTTCTCTGTAGGAAAGACTTGCATTTTTAAGTGTTATGATGGTCTGTCTAGGGCTGCTCAATTAATCGAATTTTAATCACGATTACGATCTGGGCTTTCAACGATCATTAAAAATGACTGAGCCGATTATTAGCCCCTCCCTCATTTATCCGCGACACCTTAAAGGCCGGTCCGTGAAAATATTGTCGGGCATAAACCAGTCCGTGGCGCAAAAAAGGTTGGAGACCGCTGATTAAGAGGACCCGAGGGAAGCTCGGAAAGCTAAGCAAAAGTTATTTGGAGAGTGACTGCCGTTGGTTGAAAAGAGAGTTTAAAAAAAAAAAACTTCAGTGGTGTTGCACACTATTTTATATTATTTTTTTAAAGTCATTGTTAACCCTTTAAAGCCGGTCAGAGCAGTAAGCTCCGTTTTGCGTAACTATTGTTAAATCCCTGTAGAACCTGAACCGTGTAAGCTAGCGCAATAATTTGTTTTGCATATGAAACCGGAGGAGTTGTACTTACATCTTATGCCATCAGCTTGTCCTCGGTCACGGTTTCGTTCCACATATACCTTGCAAAAATTGCATAAAAAGCGCTTGCAGGAACAAAAACATAATATTCCAGAAACACGCTTTGCCGTTCCTATCAGCTGTTCGTAACACTTCCCACAGTGAAATGATGCACATGCTGTTTTCTTTGCAAATTTGCATCATAGGATTGTTTTTTGTTTTTCCTGCAGTATATAAAAATTGCTGTATCTCCAAAATAAAACTATGAAGACACTCAAAATAAATTTCCTGTGGTGGGAAACTATTTTTTGCAACTTTATTGTATTTAAAGTTTTGAGGGATAAACCTCTTAAATTTCTCCAAGTAGAAATATATATGTAAACAAAACAAAAGCGATTTTCAATTTTTTTTGTAGTTTATTGCACTTTTTTGCAATTTATGTAATTACTATGGACTTAATGCATACATATTATTAAAATATGGGCTATAACAGTTGTATTGATGTATAGCAACTTGAAATGCTCCCACAAATGGCACTACAGCATATAAAAAAATATATATATATAAGCTCTGGTGGACTTGGTTCTATAGTAGGTCTTAAAGGGTTAAATAAATATCGTCAAATAATCGTGATCTCAATTTCAGTGAAAATAATCGTGATTATCATTTTTGCCATAATCGAGCAGCCCTAGGTCTGTCTCTTTTCCGTTGTTAATTGCCTTTTTCTCGCCATTTTTGTAATAACACACTACTTTCTGCAGTACAATACTGTTCAATTGATGCTCACGAGGGTACGGTATCACAGTGTGTTCCAACACTGCTTTTATGCAGACAGAGGGGGTTGTAAGTAATCCAGAAAAGTTAGAACAGCTGTAGGAATTAGTAGCACCAGCTTTAAGGCTTGGTCAACCTCCATTGCTGCAGCTTTAAATTGTTAACGCATTTTGTGTTCCCTGAAAAAGGTGTTTTTGTATAACTCTGAAGTGTACATTATTTTTCAGTTTTGGTAACCTTACCCCTTTTTTTTTTAACCTCTGGGTGTTCACCACTTACCTTTGTACCATTTCAAGCTATTCATTGGACTTGAACGACTTGAATTGGAATGAATAACTGGAAAAATTGGGGTGTTCTAAGACTTATGACCGTTAGTGTATATTGCAGAGTAACATTTTGGGCTTTAAAGACAGCAGCTTGGAAAATAAAGATGAGCTAGTGACATTTATAAAACCAGAATTGTTGTATGAGAATTATGAAGCTAGCTGAAGAGATAAATGCTATGATCATCAGATTGGTCAAGATACATCCCAGCTAGCGACATACTGTCCTGGTCATCATCCGGAGAACAAAATAATAAAACGAGATGCTTCAACTTTTAAAACCTTGGACATAGAGTGCCATATTGTGGCAGACTTTGCCTAAGACCTAGAGTAGGTCGAGACGGTGCAACCCTTCTTTATTCTCTGCAGCAGCTGTTCATTGCTGCGTTTTGAACTGCTTATATTTGTCTGCAAAGGTTCTCAGTCATCCAGGTCATCATAGTCTAAGGAGCTTTGAAAGAAAAGTGTTCTTTAAATTTCATCTCTTCAAGCTTCACGGATGAGAGGTGAAACATCTTCAGGGAAACTTAAAGAACCACCAATTGCTCTTAGGACCATGTTTTGGAGGAAGGAAGGTTCAGGGTTTCAGTAGTCATCATCATGGGCTCATCGGATTAGAATGAAAATAAGCAGTCATCAATCATGTGCAGGTTAAATCTGTTTTCCTGTTTTCTTTCAGCTGTGGCAGTCCATGTGTGTCTTTGTTTCCTTCCTTCTTTGCCTTATTTATTTGAAATGGTCCCAGATTTTAAGCCCTATGGGAGTGTCCACAAGAGGGTCATGGACCCCCTATTGATCCTCTACCTAATCACACGAGCCAAGGTATGAAAACGGGTGTGGGTTACAATCAGCCAAGGTTTCGGGTGAACCCATTGTGAAGCCTAGCCCAACCCCATCATGATTGGGCGGTTATCAATGGCAGACAGTTGGTGTCGTAAACCATCGCCTCTGTTCAAAGATGGTCGCTCACAGTGGACATAGATGGCTTCTTTCACTCCTCTTTCAAACCATCTGTCTTCTCTGTCCAAAATGTGAACATTGGCATCCTTGAAAGAGTGACCTTTGTCCTTTAGATGCAGATAGACAGCCGAGTCTTGTCCCGTTAAGGTGGCTCTTCTGTGTTGTGCATTATGAAGTGGCTGTTTGGTCTCTTCAGTCTGGAGGTCTGAGCATTCCTCGCTACACTGTACAGCATGCACTACATTGTTAATTTTGTGTTTGGGAGTTTTGCCTATATTGTGCCCGTGTGTATTCAGGTTGATCACAAAAAATGACCCTATTGACAATAACATATTGTACTTGCATGGATGTCAAAAATAGCCCAGGGAGTCAGGTCGACTCCTGCTGAAGAGAGACAGCATGCAAGAAACTCGGGGAGTCCAGGAGGGCAACAACAAGGGAGCAAAAAACAAAAGTGCAAATTTTATATGACATAACAGGAACGAAATGATGCAGTGAACAAGATAAAATAAAGTACTGGAAAAGTGTTAGAGCAGTACATACATTGCAAGTTATAAATGGGTCCTGACCTTGGAAAGAAGATCACCATCTTCTTTCCAAGGTCAGGACCCATTTATATCTAAAAAAACAAACATTTCCCCAGGCTAGGTTCATGTCGATGTGTTGTTCTTGACAATTTGCTTAATTTGCGTGTGTGCATTCTTAGTTTAGTCTGACCTGATTTAGTTTGCTTTGCGTCACAAGACCTGTTGTAGAGAGGGGACGATTCATTCTCTAAATGCCTTTTATAAAATTATTACTTATTGCATGGCATACCAAAGTATACATTTAAATTTAACCTCCTCCTCTGGGTACATATATCATTCAAAATTAGGAATAGCATGTTAAGTAATTGATTATTGTAGTAACTGTTGTTTTAACCAAGCTGGCCCTGAAGTAGGTATTTAGCATGCTAGCTGCCGTGTGTCTGCTGGCAGCTGCTTGCTATTAGCCGCTGGTTTGATTTTGAGTCTCTCAATGACTCACTTGTTCTCTCAGTATGCAGATGAGTAGAGTTGAAAGCAATAGTGTTGTTCCTTTCTCTCTGCCTCCTCGCACTGTAATTTGTCTTGACATATTCAGGGAGGGTGACAGAGGATGTAAGGTTAGGAAAATGTCTCATTTGTTCGCTTAGGTAAACAGCTGCTATTCCCAAAGGTGAGAGCTGAGATCCGTTCAGATGAATCACCAGATATTGTGTTGCTTACATGAAAAGCACTGCAACCTTATAGGTCTGACTATTAATTTGGTTATTATATCATAGCTGTCCTCTGTGTGCTATATTGTTAATTAGATAATTGCTTGTAGCAACAATGCCTTTTTTTTAAATTTTATTTTATTTTTAAATAGATTTTTTAATGTCTATATTTTAACTTGTGCTCATCTCTTCTTCCCCTTCTTTAAGTCTGCTCCTGGCAGCGGATGTCTCGTCGCCTCCGTCTGAGGTTGGAGGCCAGTTGGCGTCAGGAGGTGGGTCCTAAGCAGCAGCAGTGATGCGGGCTTCAGTGGCAGGTTGCAGGATGAGTGTGGGTGCACTTGTTAATGGTCTGCTGGTCTCTGTGGTCGCAGCTCTGCTTTGGAAATATTCCAAGCTGAGTGAGCATGCTGCTCTGTTGGAGGAAGAGCTGCATATGACACAGCAGTCCCAGGAGGTCTCACAGGCCCGTATCGACTACCATGTTGCTCTGCAGGCGCTTCAGGAACACGGCACCCGCATGGTCTGCACTGGGAAGATGCACACTGACCGCATCTGCCGCTTTGACTACCTCTGTTACAGCTCTGAGGCAGAGGAGTTTGTGTTCTTCCATTCCAATTCCTCTGTCATGCTGCCTAACCTGGGGTCCAGACGTTTCCAACCTGCCCTGCTGGACTTGTCTTCAGTAGAAGATCACAATACCCAATATTTCAACTTTCTAGAGCTCCCAGCTGCTGCTTTAAAGTTTATGCCCAAGCCTGTGTTTGTACCAGATATAACACTGATCCTGAATCGGTTTAATCCTGATAACCTCATGCATGTATTCCACGACGACCTCCTCCCAGCCTACTATACCATGAACCAGTATTCAGATTTGGATGACGAGGCTCGTCTTGTGTTCATGGAGGGCTGGAGCGAAGGCCCACACTTTGACCTTTACCGTCTTCTCAGTAGTAAGCAACCACTTCTCAAAGAACAGCTTAAGAACTTTGGAAAGCTCATGTGCTTTACTAAATCTTATGTTGGCTTGTCCAAAATGACTACCTGGTACCAATATGGCTTTGTCCAGCCACAGGGGCCCAAAGCTAACATCTTGGTCTCAGGCAATGAGATCAGGCAGTTTGCCAGAGCTCTGATGGACAAAATGAACATTACAAGGGTAGAGGAGATGGAGAAGGAGGGAGGAAGCGGTGAGGATGAGAAGGAGAAAGAGAAGAAGGATGACTACATTGTCGTTTTCAGTCGGTCAACAACAAGACTTATACTGAATGAAGCAGAGGTAATCATGGCGCTGGCCCAAGAGTTTCAGATGAGAGTGGTCACAGTGTCCTTGGAAGAGCAGTCTTTTCCCAGTATTGTACAGGTCATCAGTGGCGCTTCCATGTTGGTCAGCATGCATGGAGCTCAGCTTATCACCTCACTCTTCCTCCCTAGAGGTGCTGCTGTGGTGGAGCTGTTCCCTTTTGCTGTGAACCCTGAGCAGTATACACCATATAAAACTCTTGCCTCCCTTCCAGGCATGGACATTCACTACATCTCCTGGAGGAACACTAAGGAGGAGAATACTGTCACCCACCCAGACAGACCCTGGGAACAAGGAGGCATTGCTCACTTGGACAAAGAGGAGCAGGATCGGATCCAGGCAAGCAAGGAAGTCCCCAGGCACCTTTGCTGCCGCAACCCAGAGTGGCTCTTCCGGATCTATCAGGACACTTTAGTGGACATCCCATCCTTTCTGGAAGTCCTCAAAGAAGGCATGAAGACCAAGCCCAGCTTAAAAAAGGCCAAGGTGGCCAGCACGGTCCATCCGGGCCGGGTCAGAGAACCTAAATGTCAAACTTCAGTACAAACCACTAATGAGGCTAAACTCACAGTCTCTTGGCAGATCCCATGGAATTTGAAATTCTTAAAAGTGAGAGAGGTGAAGTACGAGGTGTGGATCCAGGAGCAGGGAGAGAACACCTACATGCCTTATATCCTTCCCCAGCAGAACTACACGTTTTCAGAAAACATTAAGCCCTTCACCACTTACCTGGTGTGGGTTAGGTGCATCTTCAACAAGAATCTATTAGGCCCCTTTGCTGATGTTCTTACATGCAGGACCTAGTGTGAGCACAAGGCCTGCTTGTTTGTTTGTGCAGTTTCATATAATGGTGAAGTCACTGTTTCAGTCAATCACTTTGGAAAAGGGGGACTCTGTTGGATTATGGTCTGTAAAATGGCTGTTGCATGGTGCTGTTTCCATGCTCAGCCCGGGATGAACTGCAGAAGAACCATGGTCAGAAACGGCCAGAAACGAATGAAAAGTTCATCGCTTATATTTAGAAAGAAAGTGCAAAAAACGTTGTCTCTTCTAATAAAACTAGAATTCAGATCAGCAGATTTATTTGTGAAAAATAATATATAAAATGTTTTATGTGTTAGTCAAAACACTGGTTCTTTACCTTTTACAGTATGCAATGTAGTTTCTCTGTAAGGAACAAAAGACATTTTAGAATACGATTTTTTAAAAAATGGTTTTTGACTATTGGTGCGTGTGTGTGTGTTTTCATGGTGTCCGTTTGGGGAAAAAAATATTCAGGCCTGATATTTAAGATTATATAATTTAATTGCACAAAAATTTTGATTCTACTCGTTTTTTACATAGTTTAAATGTAAAGTAATAAAAATAATGTAATGCATATTTGTCAGTAAGATGTAGTCTTACTGACAAATAAATACTGTTTGACACATTTTTTACAATTACATTTATTGCTTTATGTTAAGACTATGCAATCTAAATGGAATTAAAATTGATATGCAATTAAAATACATATTACTTCTAGTACCAGGCCTAACTTTTTGTGTGGCGTCTTTTGCCTCACAATTGTTAAATTCCATACACAGTCATTTACAGGATCTAGTCAAAACCAAAGCAACCTTTTTCACATGGTTTCAGCTACTCATCGTTCATGTCAGCCACCTCAGATCATAGAGCTCTTTTCTAATATTTGCTAAGTTTAACACTGCTTCCAAAAATGTCACGAAGGACTCACAGATAATGCAACAGTTTCACAATACAGCAGTAATCAGTGTCTTGGAAATTCACAGTCAAGTCATTTCAGAACATATCGTAGAGTTTAATATCTTTAGATTAGTTCCTCTTATGTAATATTTATAGCTCCACACTGCCCGGTAACAAATCACTTCTCTCTGTTTTCCTGCTTAAATAAATTCCTTCATAAATAATTAATTTTTCTCTAATTGGCAGTAATTACAACTGTAATATTATCATTTTCTCGAGTGTATATCTGTTACGCCAGGCTGTAATTAGCGTTAAGCATTTTCCCTGCTGTATCCAGCAGTTTGCTGCTGGACAGTTGGATTTCACTGCCTTGTGTAAAAAACATTTTCCTTAATCTAACAAGGTATTTTTGCAGCTTAGTGTTTCACAGCCTTGTGTGAACCTCTGTTAATTAGGATAAAATTCCCAGTTATGTGTCTTTTAACTTACATTCCTCTAAGGTTTTCTGGCTGGTATAAGGAAGTCTAATATTGAATTTTAGCTGGAAACAGTCTGCAAATGAAATACTGCATGTGGGTAGCTCCAGTGCACAAATGTACTGATAAATCTTTAAATGGAGGTGAAACTATGTCATAGTAGGAATGTAGCAAGAGATGTTTTATGGAATGGCAAAACACTGCCATCAGAATAATGACTTATATTGTTGAGATTGCGCCATTTTCCTTACTGTACACTTTATGATGTCCCCCCTGCAATGTTGCGGCTGCTGCTCCTTTTTGCTTTTATTTTCATGCCTTTTCTGTTTTCCTCCACTTTTCATATGCAGTTGTTTATCACTGCATGTTCAAGAGATTATTTTAAGCAACTGCTGTGTGTTCAGGATGTGATTGATTAGATATGTATGTGTTAGTGTTGTTGATTAGATTTCTGTGTATCTCTGTATGTGCCGAGTAAAACACGAGTCTCTGTTTTCTGTTAGCAAATAGTTTTGTTTTTTTTCAGTGAGTGTGATTGAATAAAGAAGCTTATTTCTTAGCTTTCTTGTCTGTGATATCTGTTATAGCTCCATGATTTATCAGTCAGGTAATATTATAAGCTGACACAGAACTAGATGTGCTGGTGTATTTTTTCGATAATGAACATGTATATTTATTTTTACAGGACATACTGAGTTCATACCTAGTGTCATCATAGTGTTTGCCAATCAGAGATGCTCGTTCCCCTTTGTGTTTTAAAGCTGCATTCACACTGGAGGTGTCTGTCCCACTGACTTTGTGCTGGGAGCAGTTATTTTGTCCATAAGTCACTGAATGTCATTCATTTTCTATGGTCCCTGGTTACCATGTCACTGCAAACTGCTTCCATTGTGGACACAACTTTACTCTTAATGTCCTCTGCCTCACACGTATTAGAGCAGCATCACAGATGAACACAGCTGATGACAGTGAGTCGAGTGGTGTCTTCATGTTAAGGTTCTTCTTTTTTG
Organism: Diplotaxodon limnothrissa; assembly: GCF_057381915.1. Lineage (NCBI taxonomy): Eukaryota > Metazoa > Chordata > Actinopteri > Cichliformes > Cichlidae > Diplotaxodon > Diplotaxodon limnothrissa. The sequence goes on from NC_140606.1 coordinate 7,080,877, forward strand.
TTTTGTTTAGTAACTAAAAATAGATTGTTGGTTTAGTTTACTTGAAAAAGTATCTCTTCTTCAAGTGCTCAAACATCTCAAAGCCCATAAAGTTGCTAGCCAGTAGCTGATGTTTTCCACTTCAGAGGTGTTACTTGCTAATTTACTGACTAATCTTTAAATAATGTAGTATCAGTATCATTGCTGAGATGCAACTCTCAAGTAAAAATCAGCGAATAAAATTCATCCAAATCAAAGCTGCTGTGGTGGAGCCACCCAAATATTCACTCAGTTAAGAGCAACTCCACTGGTGGACAGGAAGCTTCACTTTATTGTTTGTTGGGGGGGTTTTTAACAGTCAAATATGGATCCAGGCAGTGTAGGAACACAGTGGGCCCTTCTTCCCTTTTCCCTTATTGATACCTTCCAGCAGGGTATGATCAATAATGGATAATAATCAAGAATAATTTATGGAGATTGATCTTTTTCTTCCTCCCCACACAGGTCAGGAGTCACAGTCAGCTGTCAGTGATTCAGTGTGTTGCTCAAGGACACTTGAGCGATGCAGATGCTTGCTCAAGTGGGATTTTAGCTTTAGCCCATTAGAGGGAAGCAAATGAACTGGCCCCAGGTTCATAAGATAAGAGTACAGGGGAGAATCAGGCACCTACAGTGCGAGTTAAACCTTTTCAATTACCACCATCATTTAATAATTAATTTCGCTGAACCACTTATTCTTGTCAGGGTTACTGTGGCCTGGAGCCAGTCACAGCATGCTCTTGGAAGAAAGAAGGAAGAGTTCAGCACTGCTTGCAAGTACTTTTTATGAATCGAGCCACAGTCTAACTTATTTATTTTATCTGAACGGACAGTGGGTAAAAACAAAAGCTATCAAACATAGTTTGATTGCACTTAAGCCTTGGTCCTAATGCTGCTAAGTCACTTTTTTTTCACGCTGCTGGACTTGCAGCTACTAGAACAAAGATTTCAAAGATGGACAAAGTGATGTTTTTGCTGTCACGTTAAAGACAGAGCACAGAACAGCAAAACACATATACTAACTCAAGTTATATTTATTTTCCAGGTTAACGTGCTTGTGATGATCATGATTCACACACATATACACACAATTTAAGCTTTGGCATCTTAACCAAGAACTAGCATTAGCCCACTTTGCATCGTGACCCATAACGGCAAGAAAATGTGTTTCCAAAAATATGCAAATTTGACAAACCTAAGGTGTGTGAAATACAACCATCTCTGAAATTTGGCACACTTTACTGTGCCTCAGGTTTGGCTCTGTTAGACCTTCTAGTTACTGGCTGGCATGGTGCTGCAGTTTTTCAAATGGTAATGAAATGCTAATTGTCTTGGATAGTGGGAGGTTTAAGCTTTTCACAGTGTTATGGATACAGTAAAAGCTCACCCAATAATTTGCTTACCTTTTTGTTAGCAAAATGGTTATTTTTGTAAAACTGTGGACAAATGAGTATTAAAAGTCAAAAATTACCTACAATCTCTCTGAATATTAAGAAAGGCAGCTGCACAAAAATGAACTAAGAGGACAAGGTGTGCATAGTTAGAGAGCAGGTTTCAGTTTCCCTGCAGTCTGCTGCAATATTGTTACACAAAGGCCCTGACTACAGGTGCACAAAAAGCAGAAATTCTGATACCGAAATGGAGAAAATATCTTTTTTCTGACAACACAAGCCAATGACTGGTGTCTTAAATTACCGTATTTCTGATCCAGTAGCCAATAGACTAGAGGCAAGTTAGAAATTGTTAAAGTTGTGTATATACTGAGAGTACATCTCCTGCTCTGTACTCACTGATAATTTATGCATTAACTATCAAGCAGGGCTTCACAGGCTCTAATGTATGCGCAGCTCTGAGAAGCTGATGGCCAGTCTATTTTTGCATCATATACAACAAAGGCAATACCACTGTATGTTTTCCAGTGGACATAATGAAGTGTGGCCAGGGGCTCTGTAATGTGTTATGTAGTTTTTAAGTGGATTATCTAACGGACAAATCAATTATGATTTGTCCTCGACAGGCTAATTCATCTCTTTTTTGTAATAAAGGTTAATTAGACTGACTTCTTTTAGAAACAATTTCAGATTTTATTTTTCTCATGTGTTTGTTCCTAACTTAAATAATAGATGGCATATACCATGTTCCGGTCACCATATTGTCAGAAGGTATATTGCCCAGAAGACATGATTTTAGTTAAAAAAAAAACACTGCAGTACAATGACCCATCACCTCTCCAGAACAACGGACCAGATTTCCTGGTCAGAGCTCAGTTTCTGCCCAGCTCCTCTCTTCAGTTCCTGTAGTGCTTTGTGCTCCCAGGGCTATTTTCTGCTAGCTTAACCGCAGATACAAGATGGCACCTGACAGGTGCAGAGGGGCAAGTGGCCGGATTAAGTGACAGTGGCCCTCCCTGGAGTGGAAGAAGAGGGAGCCCACCACAGCAGGGAGAGATGGACTACATGTGTGTGATACAAAGCTTCACTGAGACTGAGCAAAATAATAATGCATGAATATTTTTATATATATTAAAAGAGAAAATCACTGAATTTGTACTTGTTACGCCTTTTCAGAGTATTTTATCTGAGAGTTGACTGCGTGAATGTAACTCCAAACAGGTTTCTAAGAGGGTCCGTTCCACTCTGTGAAGCCGTGTAATCCCTTTATTTCAGCAAAGTAACTGTATTCTGAATACCACCTTTTTAAACGGTAACTGTAACGGAAAACAGTTACTCATATTTTGTATTTTATATATGTAACGGCGGTACATGTATTCCGTTACTCCCCAACACTGTATATATGCATATGTATATATACAGCGTGCTCAGTGAATACCTCAGGCAGCAGAAACCCAAGAAAGTGGAGGAAGGCGAGGAACCATCATGGAAGGACAGGGCCCTGCACGGTATGTACCACCGGCAGATAGAGGAGGTGGCTGATATCCAGAAATCCTACCAGTGGCTGGACAAGGCTGGACTGAAAGAGGCACTAATCATGGCAGCACAAGAACAATCTCTGAGTACAAGATCCATAGAGGCTGGGGTCTATTACACCAGGCAAGACCCCAGGTGCAGGCTGTGTAAAGATGCCCCAGAGACAATCCAGCACATAACAGCAGGGTGCAAGATGCTAGCAGGCAGGGCATACATGGAACGCCATAACCAAGTGGCCGGCATAGTGTACAGCAGGGGTGTCGAACTCCAGGCCTCAAGGGCTGGTGTCCTGCTGGTTTTAGATCTCACCCTGGGTCAACACGCCTGAATCAAATGATTAGTTCATCATCAGGCCTCTGAAGAACTTCAAGACATGTTGAGGAGGTAATTTAGTCATTTAAATCAGCTGTGATGGATCAAGGACACATCTAAAACCTGCAGGACACCGGCCCTCGAGGCCTGGTGGAGAATGACCGAGCTAAGCTCCTGTGGGACTTCCAGATACAGACGGACGAAATGGTGGTGGCTAACCAACCGGACATAGTGGTGGTAGACAGAAGAAGACGGCTGTAGTGATCGATGTAGCGGTTCCGAATTACAGTAACATCAGGAAGAAGGAACACGAGAAGCTGGAGAAATACCAAGGGCTCAGAGAAGAGCTCGAGAGGATGTGGAGGGTGAAGGTAACGGTGGTCCCCGTGGTAATCGGAGCACTAGGTGCGGTGACTCCCAAGCTAGGAGAGTGGCTCCAGCAGATCCCAGGAACAACATCGGAGATCTCTGTCCAGAAGAGCGCAGTCCTGGGAACAGCTAAGATACTGCGCAGGACCCTCAAGCTCCCAGGCCTCTGGTAGAGGACCCGAGCTTGAAGGATAGACTGCCCGCAGGGGCGAGTGGGGAATTTTTATATAGTGTACTGTCTGTACTTAGCTGATTTGAAGGCATATCTATAGATCTCTGATTAAGTCTGAAATGTGCTGAAATGTTACATTTGGTTTCTTTTCACATACTTTCAAATATTCAAATTAATGATATTGCTTAGTAAATTAATCTTTACATTTATTACATTCATTGCATTTAAATATTTGATTAATATTGTAATCGTAATTATTTGATTGGTTTTTACCCAAGTACCTCCTAGGTGAGGGGTTCTGGGTATGCTTCACCTGAAGGAGGTCTGGAGCAGACCCAGGACATGCAGGGTCTCTCAGCTGGCTTGGGAATGCCTTGGTGTTCCCCCATAAGAGTCGGAGGAGGTGGCTACGAAGAGGGAGGTCTGGGCATCTCTCCTGGACATGGATGAATGGATGGATGGGTTTTTAACCACTGCAAAACATGAAGTCCTCTCAGTCAAAGGTTGCAGCGACAGTTATTGCTACTACCTTTTGCAATAATGGACAACATTATCTGGTGTTAGTCAATTCACAATGATTTAAAATGTTGCTTTGGTCTCATTTATCTCACAAAAGACATCATTTCTTTGGGAAAGATTATGAAAAGTCATACAGTAACATTCCCCAACAGTATATAGCTGCTCTGCCTGACTATGCTAGGTGAAGCTGTTGGTGATTGTTGTTCAGACTTCAGCTGTATTTATATGCTAAATATCGTGTTGACAACATGCCCAGCTGTTTCAATAATATGCTTAGCAAGCTCAGCAATCACTGGACACAGTCAGTCACTACGGCACAGCGAACTGAAGCACAGACACAGCTATAGCCAGTGACAACCAATGACTGTACAGTCACTGGTGAAACTATGTCAAAGGCTGAGCAAAGTTTAAGCTACACTGTAATAAAATTTTATAAAACCACTCTCTGTGGCTCAGAAGGAAATTTGATTTCTAAAGCAAAGCAAGTTTAATTTAAAAGACAAAAATCAATTCTGAATTGTAGGATGATGGAAAATCAAGACAATGATATTTACGAGCGTTAATAATGGAGATACACTAAATTTTAAGAGCAAAAAGGAGGTGAAATTTAATGGTCTTGAGCAACCCCTGATTTGTTTTGCTTCCAAAGCAACAGACTTTGTTTAATTTTTAAAGTGCTCTTGAGCAATAGCTGTCCAGGCTTTCTGAAGCTCTTTAAAAGTTTTTCTTTGGACATTGACTGCTTCTTCACTCATTTTCAAACCAGCCCTTGTACCTGACCATTTTCAGAATAATGTCTTTTTTAAGCCACTTAACACTGACCTATGAATTCAAGCAATAACAGAACAACTAACTCAAGGGATGAACCAGTCCTGTGTGTACACATCACAGAAATCTTAGGAAAGAGCCAAATTTAAAATGATATCTTTAGGCACTTTGTTAAAGCGCCCTATCACAAAAAAAAAAAAGTAATTTGTTCACATTTCTTTAGCTGAAACTGCAATAAATGCCAAAGACAGTTTGACAGGGGAAAAAAATATTATTTTTGTACGCAATTTCCAAAGATCTGTTGGTAAAATCCTGGCATATCTTAGTGTTGTGCGCTGTGTGTCCTTAAAATATCAGCAAACTGGAAAGTGGAGGACAAATGAAAGCGTATGAATGAAAGTATATTTTAAAGTCATGTCTTTAAGAAAAAGGATAAGTTCTAGCAAAGATTCTGACATAGTGCATGAGAGATACATCGGGCCCTTCCAATGATCCTGCTACTGTTCTCTGAAGCCTCATCAGAAACAGGGTGGCTGTCAGAAGCCATTCTTATGAAAGGAAACAAGGACAAAAGGCTGAGATATGCTGAATTACACAAAACTGGACTGAAGAAATGAGCAAGCAGTAGCAACAGGTTCAAATTTGACAACTTTTGGTTAAAACTATTGTCAATATGAGGAGCGAAGGTCAGGAGAGAGGTAGAACAGTACAGCAGTGAGTGTCTACAGCCTTCTGTAAAACACAGTGGAGGCTCTGTCATGATGTGGGCAGCATTTCAGCCAGTGGTGCTGCAGAGCTTTTCAAAATTGATGGAATTTGGAACGCACAAAAGGACTGTCAGATTAATCTAACTGTCAATTAATCTTGACATTCAGCATCTAATTAGTATGTTTTTACTTCTTTTTTTCTTCTGCTAAACCTTTTCCATTAGTTTTAGTTTCTGCTCATTAACTATACATGCTAATAGTAAATAGTACTATTAGGATATATCAACCTTCTGATTTTTCGCAACCTGTCAGTTAGAATATACATATCCATCCATTCGCTGCCACTTGTCCTTTTTTCATGGTCACCGGGGGGCAAGATGCAAAACGCATAGACACAGTGAACAATTCATACTCACATCTATGGAAAATTTAGAGTTCTCAATTAACCTATCCCCACTAACTGCATGTCTTTGGACTGTGAGAGGAAGTCGGAGTACCCAGAGAGAACCCAGGCAAACACGGGGAGAACATGCAAACTCCCTGGCCTGATGGTGGAACTGAATTCAGCACCTTCTTGCTGTGCTGTGAACAGTGCTAACCACCGTGCCGCCCATGTCCATCATATGTGTAATTTAAGCATGCATGTAAAACTGCATTAAAAATGTGAATGTTGTCTGTGTTTATATCAGGTTTGTTTTAGTGTTAGGTTATAGTCTGTCATGCCATATAACTGTACATTTATGATTCTTCAGTGTCACCATGCACTGGCAAAATCAACAGTACCAAAGAGTACTACTGTATTGAGTATATAAACACATTTTGTTGTAAATTTGGCTTCACTGTCTTACACATCAATTCACTTTCTTTTTACTGTGTTTGTTTTTTGCTTAATTTTTCAGTTTAGAGGAAAAGACACAATTAAAACAAGTAGCCAAGCTGAATTGTTGGATGTAGTCTGCTTTTGTGATTGGCTGTTGAAAACATTTTAATGCCCTTCTATGGTCACTAAGTTGCCTAGCACACCAAGCTTGACAAAGATGTTGCTTATGTGTAAACATAAGATTCCCACAAGTGAATAATCCCCATCCCCCACTGGTGTATGTAAGCGCAAGTTCCACTGAACACAGTGAAGGGTGTGAGTGTGATGTTGATGAGCATAATCTGGGCCTCTAACGAATTGTAAATCTCTTTTTACACTTGACAAGAATAATAGTGTGTCTTCGTGAGCTTCAGGAAGGGAAATGTTTCTCATTTCCTTCACATGCGTTGGATATTTGAATGACTCCCTAGAGTGGATTTGTCATCATTACGAATGGAATTACACAAACTCAACTACTGAATGTTGTTTCCCTCCTCCACCCCACCGTCAGAGCTCTATTAGCTCTGATGGCAATGCAGAGCAGAGAAAAAAGTACTTGTGTAATTTTTTGCTTTTTCTGATATCACAGAAAGAGACAATTAGAGATAAATGCACTGAATATTGACTCTCTACTCTCAGTGGAGGCAGTCATGTCACATTAAGGTATTGATATTTTCATCTGTCAACAGAATGCACATCTATTTTATTTATTGAATTTTATTGTTTTATTTATATTTTGATATTGCTAGGGATGATGCAATGATCGGGGACCATTCTTAATTTCGTTGTTCTCATGACAATGACAATAAAGTTTCTGATTCTGATTCTGATTTGGTGGAAGACTTTACCACAAAGCCACATTTAATAAGAATTTTTAGAGCTATCCCTTATTTTTCCACTCTTTGAATATATAGATATTTACTCAAAGGTGCTTGATGATTATCATTTAAGAAAGCATAGAAAAAACTGTCCTGCCCTATATACAAGTATAATGCTGTCTTGATTTTCAGCAGCCCCTCAAAACGAGCACTTTTATCTAGAATTTATGGAGCATGAGTGGATTCTAGACAGCTTTCCTTCCTAATTACATCATACACCTAACCCTGCAGGCTTCCTGCAAGATGCCAGCACATAAAGATGGAGTGAAAAGGGATCAAATGGAGAAAATCATTGTTTGGAATATGAAAGTGGTGAAACATCATAGAAAGAAGCACCACATGATCAGTTTTGATGGTTGGAAGACATTTAAATTGAAGTTGTTGCTTGTGGAAGAATGGCATGCCATATGCATACATCGTGCCAAAAAATACCCAACACAACTAATTCTAAATGTAATCGCTTCATCAGTGATATATAAAAAACAATATAATAATAATATAAACAGACAGCTTCCTAATTTGCCTGAGCACTCAAAGCGCTTTATACAACATGCCTCATTCTCCCATTCATGTTTCTCTCCTTTTTCCAGCTGAAATGCTTTCTATCTAACATTCACACTTCAATGCATGCATCGCATCTTGGGGTTAGCACGTTGCCCGAGGATATTTGGCATGCAGACTGGAGCAGGCAGGGATTGGACAACCAACCCTCCAATTAGTAGATACTCTACCTCGTGAGCTACATCCACACAAATACTTGCAGCAGGCTGTGAAACAAACCTCAGCTTTCTTTTCTAAACCAACAGTTTTTTCACAACTATTCTTTTCAGCTGTTTCACCAAGCTACAGTAAATTTACAGCTTCAACATTTAACAGTTTTTCTCACATTTTTGAATAAACTAAGTGACATACTGTATGTCTATTTGCTCTTTTCTTGATATTTTGCTGTCTAACTTGTTCAAGTTATTAAGCTACATTCAGAATTATCAATTTGTCCTTGCAAGGTGTGATTAAATAGTTCAGTGACAGGACATATCCATCCATCCATCCATCTTCTGGTGATCCAATTCTTGGTAGATATTTCACAGGTCAGTGAGTCATCAGTTAAGTGTATTTCATGCAAGAGAGCCAATGAACAGTCACAGCTTAGATATTGTTATTTAACCCTACACCAAGTGCATCATATGTATGAGTTTTTGAGAGTTCTACATCATCAGTGTAGTTTTTCCTGTCTTCAAAAACCGAACAATATGTTTTTAAGGAATAAATATAAATATGCCAGAGGTAAGAAATATGATATAAATTAAACTGATGTATCCAAACTGACATTTATTGTTTTTAATTCACCGGAAGGTTCAATAATGACTCCAGTTTCAAAAAATTTGAATCTTCTGGCATTTATTTAATTTTTTGGGTTTATAAGAGTGAAGTGTGTAGACTGATTTGTGAGGTACAAAATGCAAGAAAACTGTAAGCAAGGGGTTAATTATTAACCTCTTCTAGTAGTGAGCAGAGAATAAATAGGAAGACAACACATCCAGGTAGAGAACTGAAATGTGAGGAAGGCAGAAGTTGTTAAACATGGTCGGACAAACAAAGCTGGAGATAAAGCTGAAGAGACTGATGATTCATTCATGAAGCCAGTTTAGCATCTGATTGTGTACTGAGTAATAGTTCAATAATTCAAAATAATAATGTAAACTTACTGCGGTCCATTGTGGTTACATAGCCCTTGAATGTAATCAGTACTAAACACATAGTTCTTCGGGAGAACCGTTAGCAGTCACGTCCATGAAGCTGTCTATACCAAATGTTCTTGTTCAGGATGCTACTGTAGGACTTGGCACTGACAGTTTGAGTTTACGGCGTACTTTAAATGTCGAATGGTAACACTCTCACCTGACACAGTCTTAAAAACAGCATGCTCTTCCACTGGAGACTGCTGTTTGGTTTTTGTTTTGTAGATGTGGACCCAGCACAGCCTTCAGTTTCCAGGCCCCTCTTCTGTGGAACCAGCTTCCAGTTTGGATTCTGCTGGGGGATTCCCATGATGCACTGCTTCTTCAGTCACCTTTTCCACTCACCATGTCTTATACACCTCTCTGCATTTAGTTATTAGTTATTATTAATCTCTGACTCTCTTCCACAGCGTGTCTTTGCCCTGTCTCTGCTCATGGTAACGGCAGCGGCCGCCCTTTCCTGAGCCTGGTTCTGCCAGAAATTTCTTCCTGTTAAAAGGGAGTTTTTCCTTCTCACTGTCGCCAAAGCACTTGATTGTTGGGGTTTGCTGTGTATTCCTTGTATTATTGTCGGGTCTTCACCTTATAATATAAAGCTCCTTGAAGCAACTGTTGTTGTAATTTGGTGTTGCATAAATAGAATTGAATTGAATGGGACATTCTGGCTAAAGAATATGGCAAATAAAAAGCTCATGGGGAATTCAAATGAACACAGTTCATCCTGTGGGTAGAAGAGCGTGCTGATTAAATTTCAAGCAAATTTCTAAGATGCTCAAAATGATCTTATTTAACACATTAATATTAGTCTTTTCTCCTAAATCTGGTAAGCAAAGCAAACATATTTGCAAAAAATGTTTATATATTCCCTGAAAATTGCCTATACTCTGCTGCTATTGTTGGGTGTGTTGCCTTGAAGTGTGTTCTTGTCAAATCTCTTATCTGTACCCTTTTTTCTGAACCTACACTGACTTTCTGCCTTTTTTAGGTCATCACACATACAGACTCTCTCTCCCTGTGCAAACATTTTAGGCACAGATGAATCTGATGCAGCCAGAGGGGATATCTGTACCTTTCTCATCTCACTGAGCCATATTCTGCACAGATAACTGAACCTTCATACGACATGCTGGCTTTTCTTTAAAAGGTGACCTAACCTCACTTGGTCAGACCATAAAAACGCCTTCATGTTCATCAGCTATTTATAAGGTTTTCCATTAAAAAAGACTCTAAAATGATTTGCATGAAACTGTGCAGCTTTACCTTCTTTATTTTGTGGACATTAATGAATATTTAAATTAGTTCATTCATCTATCTATCTTTTACCCCTCCATTGCTGTCTTTGCAGTCTATTCTAGCCAAACACTGTGAAGCTACTCTGCACAGAGGCAAAATGTAAAACACAATGTTTCTGTGTTGTAGAACTTTAGAAACAGTAAATCATACTATAAGCCTGACAGACAGTGTTGAGTAGCATTATGTTTTTAAAGTAATTTGTTAGTCATTAAAAATCTATTGCTTACTGAGAAAAGTAGCAGGATTACTACTACTTTATGTTACCAAAGACCCTTTTGCATTGGCACTTCCACACTACAGCCGATTTAACTATGAGTATATGGACTTCACAACCTACTGCTATGAGTGAATTGATCCAAATATTGATAGTATCAATACCAGTTGATTGATACGTGTGAAGGGATCGATACCTTTGTTTGTTTCTCCCCTCTGTGTTCAGTACATTGCTCCTGTTCCATCAAAAAGTAGACAGGTTTGAACAAATGCTGCTTCTCTCACATCTTGCATGCACATGTTGCTTGTCACCTCCTCCCCTGCTCTGCCGTGTCTTGTTGCCATGCTGTCATGTGACTCTGGAGTGTGAGACAGCACGATAGCAGAAAAAAAGAGGAGATATTCTATGGCTGCAAATGAGAACAATGTAAACTGTAATCTGTATATATAAGATATTCACTCCTGTGTCAACACCACGAACTTAAACAAGCAGATGAAAAACCATAGAATAGAGAACTCCAAAAAAGAAAAAGAAGCAACGAGGAGGAGGAAAATCCCCCAGACAGACCCTCAGAGTTTTCTGACAGAGTACTTTCAGAGAGGCAAAGAATATCCAAGTAGCTTATATAACAGTGAAAGTAACTTTTTTAGCCACGACTCTTGTTGATCTTCAGCATTATTTAATGTTAATTTTCAGCTACTGGTCATCACATTAGTTCCTTTAGCAGACTGATCACCTATAGGCTATATCCAAACACTGAAATAATATATTAATATTGAAGATCAAATATTGAGATCAAATTTTCGTGACTTTAAATGTTTATTTTGGATTCTGTTTTTATTCAGATTAGTAACCTTGGAATTGGCAGGATTATTTTATTTCTGAACTCAAGGTCCAGCTGTGTTTGATGACCTTTGAGCAGCTCTTTTATTAACCTCTCAATAAGACTTCTGATTATCCTTTTCCACAACTGTGGTTGGTTTCTTCACATCATTAGTAAAAATATACATATACATGAGTACAAACTGAACTAGATCCAATTAAATGGGAAGAAACAAGTGTTCAGGCGGATTTCTTTGTATTCAGACAGTGCCACTGCAGTGCCCCGCCTTCCCCATCACGATCTTTCTAAAGAGAGCTTGGACTCACTAATAGGTTTCTGGATCCTGGCAGAACCAACATGCCACTATGAGGAGGGGTGTAAGGTTAATCTGTATGTGTTTGAAGTCAGGTTGTGCCTCATTGACTCTCTCCCTCTCTTCTCTCATCACTTTCTCCATCATTTCTTTGCACACACACACACACACACACACACACACACACACGCACGCACACACACACACACACACACACACACACACACACACACACACACACACACACACAGATATCGGTGCTTTGAACTGTGACTAAAGCTTTCTTGTGTCTCTGTATTTTTTTTTTGCCCCTCTTTGATCTCTGTTAAAAGGTTAAGGTGACTTTGGGGGATTGTGCAGGGCAGGGAGTGTGTAAAGTTCATGCTAGAGAGTTTCTGTCAGTAGCAGTCACTGGATAATAAAACTTTTCACTTTAATAGCATTGAGCTTGCATTAGTGCATGACTACTTTAGAAAGTACCACACGCCTTTTAAGAAAACTGCTGCAACACTGACCGTATACCAGTGTTTCCTTCTATAGCGAAGATTGCAGAATGATAACAGAAATGATCACAGCAGCCTTTAAATTTGCCAACCTTATGAAGATCTCCCTTTGGAGCCTTTATTGGCTGGAAAAAATAAGAGGGGCACTATAATTCGGCCTAACAAATTTGTTCCATAAGCTGCTCATGCCTAGCTCTGTGTTTTTCATGGTCTTCACAGTTCAAAATAACTATTATTTATATCATACCGGGGGTTTGTGCAGCTCATATGTCTGAAACTGCTTTAGCTGAAACCTAGCTGTTTTCTGATTGGCTAGATCGCATACACAAAAAAATTAAACTACTTGTCCAAACTAACTTGTTTGGACTTATATACTTCAAGCCATTGCTTTCTGCTTGGGATGTATAGAAAAAGTAATTTTTCAGAAGACGTGTAGATCTCTGGCAGTAGTTTTCACCAATGGAGGATCCTGAAAGGTGTTCCAGGTCATCCAAGAAGGGGAAGCAAATGAGGGAGGTGGGTCGTTAGGCAAGATCTTCATTTATAGTGTATCTCACAGTTATGCTTATGGTTTTGCGAATGCATTGACATTTCGGTTCCAAGAGGAGAATCTTCCTGCACATAATCAACCACATATTGCATGAGAGCAGCTTATTATAACCTATAATTACCTTTCAAAATTAAGTGACCTTTAGCAGCTATGGGAATACATTTATGTGTGCTGGCATTGCCGTCTTTGGATTGTGTATTACTGTTGACCCAGCTGACCTAGAAAATGGGCTTTTGTAACGTGTGGCACCGTTTTCATTCAGGAGCTTATCTCTGCAGTAGTAAATGGACTGTTATTCATACCGACACAGAATCAGATTGCTCAGGTTCTGACAGTGTTTGTTTGTTTTTACATTGTCTGTTAATTGTAGCTGTATTCATGGTGTGTTTTGGTTTCATGATTTATCTCCGTGTATTGTGAATGTAAGCCCAACAAGGGACACTGGTTGGAAATTAGCTATAAACTTATCTGCAGTACATCAGTTTCATGTTTTTACTTGGACTATGTTAAACTGAGCTGCAGACTGCAGTCGTAAAAACTTTTCCTTCAAAATCTGATTTTTACTTGCATTCTTCTTGTTGCCATTTAAACTTGAATACTTTTACTACAGCTGACATGGAAAAACTCAGCTCTGTTGATGCTCACAACAGATGTAATGCCTCAACTTCTTTCACTGTTCTTATTTTAACTATCCCTTTAACCTTTGTGAAAACATGCTAATTTATTCAGTGAGAGTATGTGAGAGGCAGCTGTGTAACTGAATCCCTCAGTTTTTCTTCATTTTCCCACCAATCATTTCCACATCAATTCTACTGCTCTACATGATAATTAAAGTTTAAGTTTGACTCCACTATATTTACTGGACAAATGACTGAAAAAGTAGTACCAATGTGAAAAGAAATTGCACAATTATTACATCATGAATGAACTGATTAAAACAACTTTTTTATGGAAAGTTCAGTTTCACGAGGCACATCCAGGCCTGTTGGATCAAGAAATCACTTAAAGAGAAAATGTCTAAAAAAGTGAAGTAGACTAAAAATGTAATACATCATGCCTCAGTCTAGAAAAACAGCTGTGAAACAAAGTCATTGTTATCCATCAGTCTAGAAAAGATTACAAAGTCATTTTTAAGGTTTATGGAATCCAGTAAATGGAAAGAATTTGGAACAGTGGTGCACATTCCCAGGACTGCCCATCCCTAAACTGATCATAGTTACTTTTAGCAGGTGACAGTGTCAAGCACAGTCAGCAATCTTGGTACATCCGTTGATTTAATGCTATTTTACATCAACTGTTTGCTCAGCTGATATTCTTTGGCACATTTTATTGCAAATTGTCCATTTGGTGTGCTATTTAAGTTTCAGCCCCATGTTGCTGCCTTTGCAAGCCATTTTGCAACCCACCTCCACCCAAACTCCTCCGGTTTGTGCTTTTCATGGCATTTACTTATGCCTGTTCTGTTGTGTCAGGGGGTTGCTGTTGTTGATATCCTTGCCTTTTGGCTTTCCACATGGAAATGCTCACAGAGTAAATAACTATGGATGGTATAATAGTCCCACTTTGATTAAAGAGATTTGGACAAAAAAATCAGCTTTAGATTGTACAAACGACAGAATTATATCATGCATGAGACAGCGCGGCAGGTAAAACTCTGGAAAATTCATACTGAGTGGATGTCATGTGGCCTGCCCCTGCATGCTCTGTCCAGACAGCACTGTACCCAAATAAAACTCGGTATTTCCACAAGTGAGAACGTAGCTGAGGCTGTGAATCTGCTTTTTGTATTGAATGTAAAAAAATAAAATAAAATAAAAATTTGCAACTTTGACGAATCCCAGACTCCATTCTCCTAACTCCGGCTGAGATTCATGTGTAAAAATGAAGCTGTAAATCCCAGGACATGTGTAAAATCATTCTTGGAGCATAGTACATGTTCTGTTTAGTTTCCACCTTCATGACAGCTGTAAGGTGGGTGATTAAAAAAAAAAAAAATCCTACCCTCTAATACTGATAAGGCTTCAGTTTAGGCACATTGCTGCTGTGCCAACCCATACTGTAGCTGATAGCTGTCCACCTCTGCTAATTCAAGTCACTGATCTGGTCAAATATTATAATCCACTGTGTCAGTTTCCTGAGTGAAATTCTAGTTTTTAATCCATCTGCGTAAATGTGTGTCTGTGCTTTGAACCCATACAATTTATAGATTCTGCTAACCGACTGGCCATTTTTAGCACTTAGCACCTCACCTTCATATCTAAATATGGTCACTTCTGGCTCCAGAGAAATCAGTATGACAGTGAGCAGTACGCCTCAGTACACAGTGTCCAAAACTAACAAGTCAATACACTCCTCTTTTACATGCAGTCCACATTAAACCTGGAGTGATAACTGATAACAGTAATGCATTAGACTAATAGAAGGTGCTCCACACACAGCAACAACTGGTGACAATGATGGGTTTCAGTCTACTTTACAGCATTCATCCCTGTAAACACTGGCAGTGGTTTGTTTAGGTTTGAAAGTACAATGATGCATTTGTATTTTCCGTAGCACTTTGGCAGGTTATCGAACGATGAGCAAAGGTGCATTTGTTCCCTGAGTTGGTCCTTGGAGCAGCACATCTCCAAGCACCAGGTGATCTTGTGTCCGAGTGTATTCTGGGAGGAAGTGGTAACTTAAAGAATATAGCATCTTTAATGTCTGGAAACCTGATCGGCTGTTTTCACATACATTAGCACAGGAAGGGGTTTTCCCCTGCATACAAGCACCGTTGCACTTCTGCTCATTATTACTATGGCAGCGTGTGTGTGTGTGTGTGTGAGTGTGTGTTATTTTTGCGATACACGGCTCATCATTGTTATAGTAATTCACCCAAGGGAGGATCTATGTGTTCTGTCTGGTTAATGAGGCAGTTTCCAGTGACCTCTTCATGGGGATGGATGGCTCACCTCTATCCACATACAGTATGCCTACGTTTTGTTTTTTGTTCCCCTCCCTGCTGTTCTGCCCTTCTTTTTGCTGATTTTTTTTTTTACAGTTCTTCAAGACATCATTAAGTCACCATTTTTCCATCATGTCATTCTCTTCTCTTCCCCTCTCTCTGCTCTTCTCCTCTATCCATTAATTTGCAGCAGTCTCCATCCTCTCTACATTTTACCCTCTGAGCCAAAGGAACCAGTACAGAGATATCAGCATTAATAAGGTATGAGGTGGTGTACCATTACCACACAGATAAACACACACACACCACTGACATCCCCGGACTCTTCCATGAGAAGGAGGGTGTAGGGTACAGTGTTCATGTTATCATTGAAATGAGAATGCACCTGCAAAGAAGCCCCGAAAGCCAGTTCAGAGGGTTGGAAGTGAATTCAGCCTGGTTGGAGGTTTTAGGTGAGCTACAGCGACTCTTTAAATAGAGCATACTCTTGGCTTATAATTCATCTTTAAAATCTGGCTTACCTGTGAAATAATTATACAAAAATGAGTCCCACTGAGTGCTGAAAAGCTCAAACCAATATAGGTAATGGACTTTTAAACATGTTTCATAAGGGTGCCATAAAGATTTCCCTTTACTGTAAGTACCTCTGGGTGAGCGTTTCCTCTTCTGTTTCAATATTTTATACTATAGAAGACAACACACTGGGTGTTAATCATAAAATTGTTGCTTTTCAAACAGATAATTTCAGATAATTACACCACTGAATGCCTAGATTCTGATTACCACAAAGCATTCAGTGCATAATGAGGTCGACCACAAAGCAACCAACTCAACTCAATTTGCACTCAGGAAGTGTGATGGCACTGCCATGATAACTTTGCCGGCAGCAAATTATGTTCTCAGAGTTCACAAAGACACACTGTTTGCATCTATTCTCTAACAGTGTAGCACTGAACCAGTGTAGCACTGAACCAGTGTAGCACTGAACCAGTGTAGCACTGAACCAGTGTAGCATGGGGTTTATACCGTACCTGATTCTACTTTGCTTAACTGGCTGTCACACTACTCATAAGGTGCTGGTTGCTGGTAAATAGTGCCAAATCTCTCACATCGGGCTGCCGTGCTGGGTTGTTTGAATTCTTTTTTTTTTTTTAAGATGTTGCACCGTCTAATTTACATTTAGGGTTTAGAATAAAATGCATTAACAACTTTCTGTTATAGTGCTGGGTATAAACCTTCATTGTGTATGAAATATATTTATGGCAATTATGCCCAAAAAGTGATGTATCACACAGCATCACACAGTTTCTGCAGATTTGTTGGATGCACATGCATTGTGCAAATCTGTCATTCCATCACATACAGTGTACAGAGTACAGCGAAGTCATTGGTGTGTTTGAGAAGCCAGTTTAAGCCAGCCATCAGAAGATGTGGTTACAATAAAACATGTACACCTTATAAAGTAGCCACTGCGATAGGAACAAATGAACAGATACAGTGCTAGAGGAACTTGATGCCTGGAAAATTTAGCAGTTCCAAAAGTAAGACTGGAGTAATAACTAGTGCATTGGCAGTGTTTGTTGAGAAACTGAAAGCATCGGCTAACAGGCTGCCATGCTTGAGACACAGGATCAGTGCAGGAGTCAGGAGCATCAGTGGTGCCAGCCTTGTTGGCAGCTTGTCAAGCAACAATAGCCAGGAATCTGAGCCCAAGGCAGACAAGCCAAGGGTGATGCCATGTCACTCAGTAGCTTCATTTGCACAGACACAAGGTCTTATTTTCATTGCTCAGGCTACACAAAAGAGTGTGATCGCTCTTCCTTAAAGTACCTCATGGTTAACGACCCATTAACCGGTTCCTTTATTATCTGTGGAGATTTTGACAGATGCACTGTATCTCTGTAAATGATACCTAAATATAAGATGGCAGTTTGTTTTTCACTGACAGCAGAAAATCCGTTTTAAAACCAGGAATCAATTTCCCTCAAAAATGTATTTCTCACTGATTTGGATTAAAATGTACCTGCTGTGATTTATGTGATCAAAACACTGTAGCAACATGTGGAGGGACAGGTTCCATGCTGGTCGTACTTTGACTGATTTTTACAAGGAACAAAGTCATTTCTAGTATTATATGGAAAAAGGACACCAGGTCAACCTAATTTCTATTATTTACATTGTTCTATTTTTGTTTGCACGTGTTCAGATCAGGCTGCAGACTGTACATAAAAGATGAATGCAATCACTGTGACATCACCCGCTGATATTTGAGCCACATGTGACCATATTTAGCCCGGAGGCCAGAGTACTAAGCTATCAGCTATTGTTAGTTGGACATTTTAACATGGAGCCAGCCTCAAGTGGCCACTAGAGGAACTGCAGTTTTTGCCCTTTTCTGCACTGTCTTCATTTTTCAGACGCAGATACTGGTTGCTTGGTTGAGATTCTGTCATGGTCCGGGTGAGCACGGGGTTTTTCCACTCCGCTGGGTTCTACCTTCAGGCAGAGACTCCAATCAGCTTCCACACCTGGTTCCAATCAAGTCACCTGCATATAAGACCAGCATTCACAACAGACCTCTGCCAGATCTTCTGCTAACCCATGTCAGTGCTAGGCTGCGAACCCCTTGTGAGAACCCTCAACTACTGCTTTTCCCTCACCGTGTTTTTCTTTGTCATAGGACCCACCTGGCAGTCACGTTTCCCGAACTACTCTCATCTCCGCCTGGACGCTGGTTCTGTCATCTGGTTTCTTCCTCTCCACCATCGGACTACACCTGCCTGCCTCCCTGCCAAGTCCCTCACTCCACGCATATTCTGGATCCTCTCTGGACACTCCTCACCCGGAACCCCCTGGACACCCCTTCCTCGCATGACACTTTAAACCTGCAACGCGTAAGCCCTAACCTCCATAGCCTAATCCTGCAGCTGTGATTCACTGGACTGCCACTGACTACTTGTCTCTTCTCATTATAGTGACTGCGTACCTCCATCCAAGCCGCTGCCCCTTTTTTCCATCCGTGAAATCCAGCACCTAGCCATAGCACTCAGTTTCATGTTCACAGTTTGGCCTCACAGTTCACAGTTCATAGCATTTCATAATTCATAGCATTCATAGTCTCCTGTTGTGTAATTTCACTAGACACTTGTAAATAAAGCACTGTGTTCACGCCCGTTTGCCTCCCTCTGTGTCTGCATTTGAGTCCACACCCACAGCCGGGCCCTCTCGGCCGTAACAGATTCAACACATTGATCCTGGGTTTGACTCCTGTCCACTTCGCACTGCACCTGGTATCACGGTATAATTTGGACAGGGTCGGCAGCAGACCATATTAACTCAAGCTGGAGGCTGGATTTGCATGTGCCTTATAGAGTAAGGAGTTCAGTCTGGTGGGAGCTTGGAGTAGAGTGATTGCTCCTTTGCATCATAAGGAGTCAGGTGAGGTGGTTCAGGCATCGGATTAGGATGCATCCTGGGCTGCTATCTGTGCAGGTTTTCCCATCACGTCCCACTAGGAGGTTACGCCATAGAGAATATATGTCATCCAGTCTTGAAATATTTGAGGATCCCACAGGCGGAGCTTAAAAATGTTGCATTGGAGACAAACTTCTGGCTTAGCCTGCTTCCAGTAAGACCCAACAAAGGATAAGTGTGAAATGGCCAGATGGACTGACACTTCCATCAATGAATTTTTGATTAAAATCCGTATTAATCTCAACACTCCATTTTACAACTCTGTTACAGCTATAAATTATATAATGCCATTAATAACATTTTAAAAGATTTTGTGGGAGATATGACAGGCCAGTAAAATGAAACTTCCATGAAAAATGGAGAGCAAACTGTCAGCCAGTCGAGGAGATTCCACAACCAAATAGACTAACTTGAAGGAATCATCCTCCGAGAGTGTAGAGTTTTACCATCATATCTTCACCACCTGTAGGCATGAAAGGTGCTTTTCAACTGTAGTTTGTTCCTTTGTGCAACTATAGTCAGCATGAAGTCACAGCATTTACAGTGGATTCCAACTGGATTTTGTAAAAAAAAAAAACAAAACGAAAAAAACAACACAAACTTTTCAAAATACCATGACAGATAATCTATTCTCAACTCTGCTCATAGGTTTTTGGGCCTTTTTTAGGATAGAAAAGCAGGGGAAGACACACAACAAAGGCGTTGGGTCAGAGGTGAGTCCAGGCTGGAGCATTAAGCCTTGTGGCATATGGTTGCCTGCTCGCCCTTTGGGCTAAACTGGCAGCCAGAATATTCCAGACTTTTGTTGATTTGCCAAAAGACTTCTAGAATCCATCCACCATGTACAGCAGAGCTTAACACAGCTATAAAAAATGAACACTAAAGTGTGTCATGTAGTGGACAGAGCTAAATGCAAGACTTGACAAAGGAGGCAGACATACTATCTGGAGCTAATTCAAACTGGCAAATTAAATGTGAAGGCCAAAGAGATGTGGGCATCAGCGCATATGAGAAACTCTTGGGTTGCTTTTGTAGTACGCTCTGGGTCATTATCTGCTGTGACATGCTGTCCGATCAGTTTTGCATCATTTGGCTGAATCTGAGCAGAATGTAGTCCTGTACACTTCAGAATCCATCGTGCTACTTACATCAACAGTCACATTATCAGTAAACAGTACATTGCTTCCACTATATTTGACAGGCGATGTGGTATGCTTTGGATCATGAGCTGTCTCTCTCCTTCTCCATATGTTGCTCTTCCCATCATTCTGGTAAAAGTTAGTTTCATCTGTCCAAATACGTTTGTCAGAACTTAGCAACTCTTTTAGATGTTTTCTGCCTTTTTGTTCTTGAGTGTAACCAGTGGTTTGCACCTTGTTGTAAACTCTGTATTTCCATTCATGAAGGTGTCTTTGGCAATGATGCACCTCCCCATCCACATATTTCTATTCTGTCGACCTTCAGACCAGTGACAGCCTCCCTCACTTCCATCAACATTTCTTTGGAATTGGGAACACCCTCATGAAACTATGTATAAGACAATTGTTCAATTAATTGTGAGCCTCTGAAGGTTGGGGGCTGCAAAAGTGATAATTCCTTATCACTTTTGTTAAATCCATTAAAGACGAAGGGCTACACTTTATTCACAACTTGATTTGATTTAAAACGCACTGAGATATTGTATAAAGACAAAACTGTGTTATTGTCCATAAACTTATAGACCTCACTGTAAATGGTAACTGCTGGGGTGTCTGTGTAAGTTCTTAGTCATCCATGCCATAATAATCTTCACTTCAGAACTGAAGAAGCTTCTCAGATGAGAGGTGAAACATCTTCAAGAAACTTAAAGAAGTCCAGATCCTTACCTTTCCAAGCTCCTTAGACTAACTGTTGGGTTGCATCCATGAGACACGCCAGAGAGGCGACCGTTTTTCAAGTGGTCTTAAGCTTAAGCGGGACTGTTTTAGAAGTGAGGAAAACTGATGCTCAAATGTAAGTGAAGGAGACCGTAACATGGAGTTCTCTACCATATCGAGACTATTTCTCCACTCCGTTACGGAGTATAACCCCCACCCCCACCCGGTCATGGTGTGCAGATATTTCTTTAAGACACTCTGGCTAGCCCGGCCACACCCGAGAGCTTACGTATAAACAGCTGTGCAAACATGACACCGGTGGTAGCTTGATCGGAATGCGTCTCTGAGCGGCCTGAAAGTGGAGAGATAGTCTCTCACTCAGAGAACCAAGGTTACACAGTAACCATACATTTTCCCCCCCAACGACATGGATGTCAGGATTCCCGATTTTTCTTCAGTAGGAAATATGTTTGTGGTCTGATGCATGACTACGATGACCTGGATGACTGAGAACCTTCACAGACATGACGTAACCTGTTACATAGTAAAATGTTTGGATTTTATAAAATAAAAGACTATTTTGTTGTATAAAATTGTTCTGATCCCAACCAACCAACCATGTGATGTATCGTTCCGTACTGGCACAAGATGGCGCTAAACATTTCCTAAAACCTTTTAACTTTAAGCACTTATTTCTTAAATCCAGCTCCACAAAATTGGTGATATCAATAGCAGCTGCACTGAAAATTTTCTTTAAGAGGAAATTTAAATCGCACAAGGATTTTCGCTATTATACGCTTCCTATTTTTTAACTTCATGGATGAACTGCGTTAAATCAACAATGAAGTTAAAAAATGTAATATATAGAGATCAGATCAGTCTATAAAAATGTGAGACTGAACAATAAAATAGGGATACATAATTACAGTATAATACAGTCCATTAAACGGTTTCTGTCGGTCAAAGCCTGATGTCTGCCCTGCAGGCTGCCATGTGGTTAATATGTGGCAGGTAGGGGGCTAATGTGTCAGCTCCTGTCTTATCACGTCACCTGCAAAGAACGGATGGGGCCCTGCAGGGAGAGAGCAGCAGTCACCTCTGTATGCATCTTCACAGTAGCTTTGGCATATCAAAGGACCACACTGTGTGCTCACATGAATGTTATACCACATAATCGTCCCTGCACTGTTAGAGTGAGGAGTTACAACTGTGCCAAGGTAAGCTGCATTATAGGATAAAGATATATGCTTATATGAGCATGTAATATAGACTATTTAAATATATAGAGTGTTTAAATATATAGACTATAAAACCCTCTGCCATTACCAGCCTTTTAAACCTCTATTCTTCTTCTAGCTTAAGCTGCAGATATGACAATGTTGTGCACAGTTTATTCAAGGCAAGAGCTCTCGAGGCTTTGTTAATTTGGGGACAGGAAAAGCCAACAACAAGCGGTTTATCTCAACCTACAATGTGTCTGTCAACCTGGCTGCAACTCTGTTACACTTACTTAATAATTTCAGCAGCCAGAGATAATGAGTGAGTAGTGAAAGGAGTGTGGGCTGAGCGGAAGAAAAAACATTTTGTATCCCACTGTGTCTTCTTGTCCTTTGTTGAATGTTTAATGTTGTTTTTATTCTGCTCTGCGCATCAATGGTTCTCAGCCACTAATACTCATATTATTATGTTGCTGTCACCAGGAGATTGAGCAGTTAGTCAAGAGTAACATTGTTTCAATTTGTATGGCACTTGTGTAAAAATAAATACATTTAAAAAAATGTATGTATTTAAATGTATTTACAGTGATTCAAGATCACTGGTAACAGGATGAGCAGCTCAGTGCAGCAGTTTCAAGGATGTTTCTCCTTTGTGATTTTGCTCTGATGAAATATAAGTAGTTACAATGGATTTGTTGCATTCCTTTCTAGATCTATATTTTTATTCTTGGACATTTTGGACATCTGTATACGTCCAATTATACTAAATGAAAAGGATTTGGATGAGGTAACTGGGGCGGCCAAAGGAGACCAATGAACTCATTGTTGTGTACATGATACCAGTGTGACAAGGATCATTATCCGTATAGAAGCAGCTACTAAAATGGTACGATGCACATGATCAACAACAATCGGCATTCAAATCATGACTGCTCTGCTGCCACAAGGACAGATACAGCAAATCTTTCTCATCCCTATATTGGGTTGATGTTAGGACTGTGTGCAGGCTACTAACATTCTTCCACTTCACACATGCATGTCTTTATGGACCTTGTGCACTGGTACGCAGTCATGTTGGAAGAGGAAGGGGGGCCATCCCCAAACTGCTCCCACAAATTTAGGAACATAAAATTGCTCAAAATGTCTTTGTATCCTGAAGAATTAAGAGATCCTTTCACTGGAGCTAAGGAGCCGAGCACAACTCCTGAAAAATAACCCCACACCATAATCCCCCCCCCCCCCCCCCCGCCCCAAGTTTACACTTGTCACAGTGCAAGTACAGTTCTCCTGGCAACTGCCAAACCCAGATTTTGCAGGCACAGAAGATGGACGGCTTTTTGTCTTTGTGTTTTACTTTTTTACAACCAACAATAATATTAGTCATATAATATAACACATCATAAATAAAAGTAGTTATTTTTATCATTTATTCTTTAACTAATACTTAGATGTCAAAGTCTAAATGTCTAAACCTTGTTAGCAGTTTGCTGACTTGGATTTGTACCTAAATTCAGGCTCCAAAAGCAGGACGTAGAATGGCTAAAAAGAGTGCAGATAAGAGGAGAAAGGGAACAGAAATCTGGGTGTAAAAGAGAACAGTGGAAGCTTGAGGCGCTGACCTATCTCTGATCCACATTATCTCCTCTATAGTTAGAAGATGCTGAGCAGCTGAGCTCTCTTATTTATGGCTTGCTGTCGCTTGCTGTAAAAACATCATTATTAGCTGATAGGCAAGAGCAGAAAGTGTGTAAATATTCTTTTAATCACTAGCAATAGCAGCAGTCATCATTACAGTTTCAACTGAGAGGCATGAATGGAGCAGTAATCAGAGAGGGGGACAGGCTGACATAACCATAAACATGCTGGCTGTGGACCAGTTTTAGATTCTGCACTTTTGACAGACATGCATACTGCATTTATATTAAAAGTGAAGGAACATTTTGATTGGTTCTGAATTTGTTCTCCAACTATGAGAGGACCAGCACACAATTTCAATGTTAAAATTTGATCTCTTTAAGGATAGATATTGATTCCACCTGAGAGCTCTTTCGTGGATGCTCTTCAAATGATCAAATTAACTTGAGACACACACTGGAGTTCTCAGTCTGCACATATCATGAAAATATTATACATAACGATACCCCATTTAAGGAATAGCAAATGGATTAAAATGACAAAAGAATGTAGGACTGAGATGTAAGCTTAAGATGGATTTATTTTCCAGGTCAGAAGCCTTATATTTAATAAACCTGCATTTAATATGCCCAGATCATCGAGTTACAGAAACCTGGGCACAAATATTTGATGGATCGTGGCAGCTAGCTTTGATCATCAAAGCTAGCCGTCGTTTTTTCCATTCCATCTTCGATTTTTTCAGTAATTAGACAGAACATGCAGGAATGTGTTGAGCAGTTATAAAAGGTGAGCACTGTACCTTACTGAAATAATGATCATCACAAAAACTTAAACAAGCTTTGAAGAATCTGATATTAAATGGAAAATAAAGCCAGAGCCTAGAGTTTTTAAAAAAAAATAAAAATAACACTATGTTTAATGCGTCTACACACACACACACACACACACACACACACACACACACACACACACACAACTAACACGGTCCACTCTCTTACAAGGTCCATTCTTCTTCTGCTCTTTCAGCGGCTCTTGTCAGAACCACTTGTATAATTAGATTTGTATAATTTGTATAATTTGTATATATATATATATATATATATATATATATATATATATATATACTGAACATCTGTTCCGATGTTCAGTCTAGCTTTGGGAAAGATAGATTATGCAGTGTATGCTCGTTGCTTGCTCACCTGTGATTGTGTAGTCATTAGCCAGTGACTGTGCACTTTTGCAGTCAGATACACCTGCCATTTGTCACAGCAGCTGCATCCATCTTTATTATTATTATTATTATTTTTTTTACTGTTTCTAGCTATTGT
This sequence comes from Diplotaxodon limnothrissa, assembly GCF_057381915.1. Classification (NCBI taxonomy): domain Eukaryota; kingdom Metazoa; phylum Chordata; class Actinopteri; order Cichliformes; family Cichlidae; genus Diplotaxodon; species Diplotaxodon limnothrissa. Next base: position 7,106,295 of record NC_140606.1, read on the forward strand.
CAGTGGAGCCTGAACACGATGCAGACCCTGGCTGTAAACCAGTTGTTCAGAACTGGTCAAAACTATGCATGACAACCTGTGACTTTCATAGTTAAAACATTTGGATGTTTTAATTGTATTTGACCTGGACCTGACCTGGGTGAAAATACATTTCTGGTTCTGTGTCAAGAATGCACAGCGGCAATTTGATAAATGCAGTAGCTGTGTCCATTTATAAACTCTGGATAAATGGGCTCACTGTAATAGCATTGAAAATGAAGCTAATGTAAAATTTGATATCATGCTAATGAGGGAGAAAAAATATCCTCATTACCTGCACGGCCTCCTTTTTCCAAAGTGCAGTAGTCTGATTCACATCACAGCTTCAAGGCACCACATCAGGCCTGCAGCTCGCCTCAGCATCTCATAATAGCCCATTTTTTTTGCACTGCACCAGATAATGACCTTCACCATACTGCTCCATGATGATAGCTTTTTATGGATGAGTCATGGTTGACTGGTTGTTTATGTTTGCCGTCTATATCTCTCTGTCTCCTCTGCTTTCTCTGTCTTAAAAATGCATTAACACATTTGGGGTTTTTATGAGCATGTATGGGAGGCATACATTTATTTAATGGAAATCACTGCAAACAGGAACAAGGCTAATATGATTCTGCGGTACACTGCGTGCCTTACACCAGATATAATTTACATCTGAGGTGCATTACTTTAAATGATAATGACAGTAGCACTCACTTGCACTCTGGAGATCAGAGAAGTAGTCAGTGGACAATATTAGTGATGCGCGGATCGATCGTGAAATATCGATTCCTCCGATACCAATGTTCTAGAATCGATTCTCACATTAAAATATCGATATTTTAGTAATTTAGAGTAAATTTGTAGTTTATCATTAACAGGAACACAGTGGAAAGAAACTATAACATTCGGATTGTCTACATTCAAAGGAACTACTTCCTCTTCCACCTTTCATAGTTACGTGCGAAATACGGCTGCATAAATGTCTCGCAGCCGCTGGCGTGCGCACTCACAACAATGGCTGAGCGTAATTGAAGTCATGTGCGGACTTACTTTACCTCCACAAACAGCTGAGACGTGGTTTGCGATACATGTGGCAAAAAAGTGCTCCAATGCTCCAGTGCTGCAAAAATTTTCGTTTGTGCTGCTATCATTTTAAAGATATTCAAGAAAATTTCTAGAGGTCATCAGAGGTCAACCAGCCCCCCCACATTAATGGAATCAAACAAAACTGGTGTCAATCAACTATGCTGTGTTTGTGCTGGTTTGTGCTGCTAAAATTGTCATTTGTGCTGCATCTGTTTTAAAGATATTAATGAAAATGTAAAGGTCAAAAGGTCAACCAGCCCCCCCACATTACCCAAATCAAACTAATTTGATGTCAAACATTTGTGCTACGTTTGCGCTGGTTGAAAAAAAATTCATTTGTGCTGCTATCATTTAAAAAATATTAATAAAATAATGTCCTGATGCCTGCTCAATCATCCAGGTAAGTAAATTCCAAAAGGTTGATTCTGTTCATCCGGACATTTTCAGTGGGAGAAACGTTTTGTCACTCATCCAAGTGACTTCTTCATTCTCAGCTGACTGCAGGTTTCCCCAACCTTATAAACAGTACATTTGCATAGTGAAGGAAACTAGCAGCACTGAATGAACAATGGGCTGGGGGGTTAGTTCCATGATTGTTATCGTATGCAAATTCTTATGACCATTGCTCAACGACTACTAATCAAAGACACAGATTCTCGAATGGCCATGAGTACCATTCACAGAGAGTTGGGGAATGGCTGCAATCACAGCATTGTAAGATGGCGAAAGATGTACCCTTGGGCCCCCCTTCTCGATTCAGAGATGGTCAGCATCCTGACAGCTTGATGGAGCTTGATGGACAAAGCTGTCTCTCAGTCTGCGGGTTCTGGCCCGGAGGCTCTTCAATATCCTTCCTGATGGCAGCAAACTGAAGAAGCTGTTGAAGGGATGACTGGAGTCACCTGTAATGGAGAGGACCTTCCGGATGAGGCAGGCGCAGTAGATCTCCTGGGGAGGGAGACAAGAGAGGTCCCCACAATCCTCTCCGCTGCTCTCACTACCCGTTGTCATTTTTTATTTAAAGAGGGGGGTTATTTAAATCTTTTATGTGAGGTAACATTTACATCACAATGGCTAAATCGGGGCTAAAATCTAATGTCCAGTCACTGAATAAACAAAGGAAAAATTACAGTTTACAGGTTTACCAGTTTGACTCGACACCTGTTCAGGATTTGGAAAGAGTAAGTTGAAAAAAAAAACATGAATTTGTATTTCTAAGAATATGTTGCATAGTTTGAATCGAAGCCAAGGATTTGGATCCCCTGGCTGGTGCAGTTAGTTCAGTCTCAAGATGTGGCAGGACACAGGTAGGTGTAGATGCAGCCGGCAGTTTTTACCAATTGAAAAGTTTAAATGTTAATAATTTACAGTAGCTATGCTACCGTAGCAGTTTTTGGTGATCATAAATAGAACTGTGCAGTCGAGAGGAGACAGCTGAGGCTAACAGAAAGGACATTACGTGTTAAAACCACGCTCTGCTAGGAGGGAGGGAAGCAAACTAATTTCATTCAGTAAAGTTGGTAAATAGCTTTATTCACAAGATGAACAGAAATGGCACATTACACTGAGAAGGGGTCTGTGGATACTGCTAAATCAGTGGTTCTTAACCTTGTTGGAGGTACTGAACCCCACCAGTTTCATATGCGCATTCACCGAACCCTTCTTAAGTTAAAAAAAAAAAAAAAAAAAATATATATATTTTTTCAAATTCAAGACATAGATATGTTTTTTACTGGTGCACAAAATGAGCCGTGCATGAACATCACCTTGTTCAAAGAACAAAACCAACACAATGCATGAACTTACACCAAATTACATACCTGCAAATCAGTGTGACTTCTGCCGTTGCCTTTGAGAGACCAGTTCAGATATGTGTGGCTTCACCTTGGCAAGTGCCAGTCTCATGTCATTTTCACAGAAAATTCTGTTCCTTTTCTTCGTTTTTATGTCCAGCATCGTCGAAAAGGATTGCTCGCAAAGATATGTTGTAACAAATGGTATAAAAAAATCCAGGGCTTTCTTAGCAATAATTGGATACTTGTCCATTTGTCAACACCAAAACGTTGAGAGCGTTGTTGTTCTGAAGAGTTGCTGTTGAACCTGGCTCTGCTGAATTTCAATGATTTCGTCAAGGTATTCATCATTGACATCTGCTGTCTCAACAGCAAACGTGAACGGCTGTCTCACCCATGCTGGATATGACTCTCTTGTAGGGAAATATCTGTCGAGAGACTTTGCAAGCTCATCTAAGTGCGTTGCAATTGTTTGCTTCAGTTCCGTGGATACAGAAACATCTCCGATTCCAGACACATCTTCGACCTTACTTACACAGTTGTCCAGAAGGGGGAAGTTTGCAAAGTTGTTGTTCTCTATTCGTCGTTTCCATAACGTTAGCTTTTTTTGAAAAGCCTTCAGGTGTTCTTCCGCTTCTATGATATTGACTCCACCACCCTGCATCTGCTGGTTGAGAGCTGCGAATATATCAGCCATGTACGCTAAAATGAGAATGAACTCGGGATTTTTGAAGCAATCTGCATGACAGTGTTGGTGCTCTTGCAAAAACAGGGCTAATTCTACACGCATGGCAAAAGCACGATTCAGCACCTGTCCCCGGGATAACCACCGAACATTAGAATGGTACAGAAGTACCTCGAATTCAGAGCCCATTTCTTTACAGAGCTCACTGAAGATGCGGTGCCTCAGAGCACTATTTCGCACATAGTTCACACATTCCACCACGGTTTTTAATACTTCTGCCATTTTTGGAGGCAAGGTTTTTGTTGCCAATGCACGCCTGTGCAAAATACAATGAGCCACAATGATGTGTGGTACATCGGCTTTTACTAGCGCACCAAAACCAGAGTTTCTTCCCAGCATGACGGGAGCTCCGTCTGTACAAACTGCAGAAACCATGTCCCATGAAAGATTGTTGTCTCTGAAGAAGTCATCCACAAGCTTCTTCACATCGGCTACCTTAGTTGTTGTTGTAAGAGGCTTACAAAATAAAAAATCTTCTTTTATCATGTCATCTTTCACATAGCGCACAAAAACAGTAAGCTGGCTTAGATTAGCAACATCTGTGCTCTCATCGAGCTGAAGGCTGAATTTTGCCGGGCTTGAAATCAGATCAGCGACTACTTGAGCCAAGATGTCTTTACTCATGTCTTCTATTCTGTCACTGACGGTGTCATTTGAAAGAGGAATTTGTGATAATTTACCTTCGGCCGCTGTTCCGAGTATCAGATTTGCCATCTTTAACGCGGCTGGTTTCACGAGTGTTTCACCAATGGTGTGTGGCTTGCCCTGCTTTGCACCCTGCTAAGCAACTTTGTACGATGCTGTGAGGACTGGTTTGTTAACGGGTAGAAATCCAAGAGCAGGCAGAGTGGGCCTTTCATCGAATCTGGCTCTCTTCACCTTGAATTCAGCAAGTGTTGTGTTCTTGTGTTCCCCGTCTCCATGCAGCTTCAAGAAGTGTTCTTTTAGTTTTGCCGGTGCAAGACTAGAGTTGCTCAACTTGGCGTTGCAAATCACAAATTTACACGATAATTCGGGTGTGGCTGGACCTCTGCGACCTCCGCGGTGGAGGCTCTGCCGAACCCCTGAGACCAACTCACCGAACCCCTAGGGTTCGATCGAACCCAGGTTAAGAACCACTGTGCTAAATCAATGAATTAAAAGAGAGCACCTATACTGATGTGGAGAGCATGTGAGCATTTTTCATTCTTCACTCAGAATGATGTGATTTGCTATCTTTCTAAATGCATTTATTATATTATGGGTTTATAACCGCACTGAAATTTGAAGTGATGAAGCCCAACTTTTATCAAATATTGAGCCAGTCAATCCCATAGTTGTCAAGAATTCAGAGATGGGCCAAGAACCCACCCACTGAAGTCCTGTTTATGTTTGGTTTTTTGGCACAAAGTTTATTTTTCTAGAATGTAAGCATTTTTTTACTTACCATAATTCAGAGCTTCCCGGGCCCCACACTTTGGACACTGCAAGCACGGGGCGCCCACACAAACGCAAGCAGGAGGTGAAGCAGCTGAATATGTTTCCAAACCAACTTCATTCAAGCCAAAGACTAGAAAATATGGTGAAGCATAACTTCCCTTTGGTTTTACCTGCACAAGTGCCAGGTAGGTCTCCCCTACAGAATTGGTTTTCCCTGCGTCGGGAGCCGCGCTGGGCTCTTCAAATCACGGGCAAAAAGTATCCCACACAGTGTTGCCAACTTAGCGACTTTGTCGCTATATTTAGCGAGTTTTCAGACCCCTTAGCGACTTTTTCTCTAAAAAAAGTCGCTAAAAAAAGACATGAAAGCGCATATCGCTTTTACTCTCAAGAAGCACCGGCACCGTTTCAAAAGTACCGGTTTGGCACCGGTATCGGATAAAACCTAAACGATACCCATCCCTAGTGATGGGTAACCCGCGCTGCCTCAGATTTCTCCAGGAAAGCCTTAAGGAGTTGGTCTTGGGTTACAGTGAAAAGTGTGAGTTTTCACGAAACGGTGTGAGCAGCATGGTGAACATTGATGTCTCGCCATGAAGAAACAAATTAGTGTAACTAAAAGAAAGCCAGTCTGATCAGTACCAGACTTTACAGATATGATGACAGACCTGCCCTGAACAGATTGATATGCTCATTGTCAGGAATACGGAGAGCGCCACCTAGTGGGAACAGAAAATGTCATGTCTTTCACTTTGATATACTGATTTTCACAGGTTCATCAGGTCCACCTCAAAAGCAGTGAATATTAACATCAGCCCCTGATGATGCTTCAGTGAGAAAATTGTGAGTTTAAACGGAATGGTGAACCCTGGTGGCATGGCGGTTCACCATGAAAGATGAAGTGGCTGTTGAGGGGCTTGGAAAGTTTAAAAACTCTTGAAATTTGGTCCACACCTCGAATGTGTTGAAGGTTTTCTTGTTATGTGATCATTTTAATGGAATATTGTAAAATGGCTCCACAGCGCCCCCAACAAAATTTCAGCCCCTGCTCTGTGTTTCATCTATGAGTCTGAAACCTGGTAAGCTTATGTAAGATATCAAGATGTACAAAAAAGTCTCTTGGAGCAATATTCCAAAACCAACCGGAAGTCATACATTTTGAATTGAACATGTAATTTTGGCTTAATTTTTCCGTCTTTTCAGGCCTCGTACCTTGACGAACTCCTCAGAGGGATTTCATCAGAACGACGTGATCTCCAATGCATGGAATCTAAAGACCTCTGTGATGTTAAATTGCAAAGCTTTTTATGTTTAGGGAAACGGGATGGTCAGGGCGGCACGTGGAGTTTCAATCATTCGCCAAAAAGCAGTAATCTGCTGTCACTCAAAAACACAATGTCCAATCTCACCCAGACGACGCAGGCATGAGTCAAGAGTCAAGCTCAGAAATGTTTGATAAGCGATGGTTAGAGCGCCACCTAGTGGGATGACTATAATCATCATTGATTCACATGAAATTTTACCTGGTGGTTCTACACATGAATTCCATCAATGTGACATCAGATCTAACATGCTGGGTGTAGGTGTTGGGCGTGGCTCGATGCAACGGGGTGCGATGGCCCTCATAACGCTGCTTGCAGCTTTAATCCTGGTATTGTAAACACTCATCTATCTGACTGTGACCACTTTCTTCATTTTGTTGCCTTTCTTTAGTCCCAGTGTTCTGGTATTTGAACTGCCGTCCTTCAGCAGTACAGTATGAAGGATTTACTATTTATGTCTGAAAGCATTAAGTATGGCATAATCCAGATGGGGCTTAATGAGCTGGACCGAACCGATGTAAAAATAGCAAAATCCAACAGCAGCCAGCACAGTTAGCGGACTGAAAAAAGAAAAAAACTGAGAAAAAAAAAAGGAAAAATATTTAATGTAAAAGAGACCGAGTGGTGATGAAGAGAGGATCACACATCTGAATCATTTCTCATTGCAGCCATTTATTCAGTGATGAAAGAGGGAGCCATAGAAAATGTCATTAATCTGTGAATTGAATATGCCTGGAATTTTAATTCAGAACGGGTCAAACATAAAACAGCTTCAACTGATATCATCTGTGCATCTCACAATAGCAACATACCAAAAGGGATTTTTTCTGACAGTGAAGCTTAAAATACGTGCTGCTCAAACAGAAAGACCACAGCTCGGTTCCTTCACTAATGGTATTTGATTTTTATAAAATTTTCTTTCAACTTTAGATTCACTATTTGTATTATACAATGTACAAGTTCAGCCAGTTTGCAATAGAAAAAAAAATATCTAAATATATTTAGTAATTTTTTATAAATCAAAAAGCTTCCAGGATCTGCTCCAGAAGCTATTTGCTGACAGCCAGTTTTAATCCCTCGATTAAAAGCTTATCTCACAAAAGCAGATTTCCAAATCAATCACTCGATCTGCTGCTAGCTCTCTGTAATATTAAAACAGAGTGAGGAAACGGGGGATAATTTGTCTCACATTTCCCTTCAATGAGGCGACATTTGGGGAGAAGCTACTGAGTGCAGATGGGAGGCTTCAATGAAAAGCAGTGACAGGCGCCCTGAAGAACAGACGGAGCTACAGCGGTATTGCATATTCTGCAGATGATCAAACCATTTGAGTTAGGGCTGGGCGATATATCAAGTTTTTAAAAAAAAAAAATCTATATATTTTCATACGAGATATAAGATGTGACAATATCGTTTATATCGATATAGTATATGTTACGTTATAATTATACTTGTGGAGCCGCAAGTTTGCCTCTTTCGTCCACTTTTGTCTCTACGCAACGTTACTTGGCCTCGCCTCTCCTTCACTGAACACAACTCCCCCTCACCCATAGCTTCACCTGCAGGCAACGACAAGATGAACACAGCAAATCTCCGTTAACGAGTTACCGCAGATCGCTCCGTGCGTGGGGCTGGACGGCGTCAACGTGTTAGCGATCTAACCGCGCTAAAATCCTTTCATTTTCTCAAAAATCGACAGTGCGCCTTATGTATGAATTCTGGTTGTGCTTAATGACCGCGAACCGTTTTTATGTGGTACACGACGCTCAGCAATCTGTCAAAAAAATGTTTTAGTACGACTTTGGTAAGCTACGGAGCAGCACCGCTTATGGATTGTCGGAGCATTACGGCTACCGTAGTCTTTAGCCTCGTGGAGTGATACGTACTGTGCTTCAACGTAATATTACTGTATTGTGTGTGTATAAGGGCCATAAATGGCACCTGTTAAGAGACATGGTTACGAAGAGGATTTCAAACTCAAGGCTGTCAGTCACGCAGTAGTAGAACTTGGGAACAGAGCATCTGTGAAATCTGTCTGTCTTTGTTATTATGCTCATCGTCTTTTAGTTTACATTTTGACTGCACAATTGTGAGCTTTTTGTTATCCACAAAAACAACATTGTTTTCTTTTATTTATGGAGCCAAATGGCAGTCCGTGGGGGTTTAAGTGTTAACACTTAAACCCCCACGGACTGCCATTTGGCTTTTTCTACCTTTAAAACCCGGGAGAGCAGCCAAATGGCTTTTAGCTAAGCTTTAGCTTCAGCCAAGTGGAAGCTAAATTGGCTAGTCATTCATATGTAAATTGGGTTGTTACCTGGGAATTCTGGAGGGAGGGGAGTGGGGGTGTGTGATTGAGGGGTTGGGGGAGCTGCTAAAAGCTGTGAACTTCCTTTTGTGTTTCATCTTGATGCATTCTCAATCATCCAGGGAAATAAATCTCCAAAAGTCACCAACTTGGAGTGTTTCAGTTTGCCATCTTAGGGAGAAATCAACACACATGGGTGTATTTCCTTTGTTGCTGAGATTTATTGATAAAAACAGTACAAAAAAACCAACCATTTGTACACATATTTACAAATAATAATAAAAAGTGAGTGAGTACATTTCAACATTATACCAGTGGTCTGATTGATGCCACAATGGAGCAAATCGAGCAAAGACTGATAAGTTTGCTGCAATTTCCAGTGTGTGGGGATCATTTGTCACCAACTGCATCACGTGCTACAACCCTGGTCTACATATCACCGTTGATGAACAGCTTTTCCCATCAAAGACTCGGTGCTGTTTCCTGCAGAATATTGCAAGTAAACCTGACAAGTTTGGGATCAAGTTTTGGGTGGCTTGCGACCTAAAATCCAAGTACATTTGCAATGTCTTCCCATATCTTGGCAAGGACCCCAATCGTCCCACTGGGGAGAGACTTTCTGAAAATGTAGTAATGAGGCTGATGGAACCATTCCTAGACAAGGGCAGAAATGTTACCACGGACAATTTTTTCACATCGCTTTCACTTGCGCAAAAACTTCTTAGACGGAAAACCACCATCCTCGGCACAGTCAACAAGATTCGCAGGAAAATTCCTCAATCCACTAGACAGACAGATCGCAATGAATTCACCACTCAGGTATGTTGCAGGTCTTTTGTGGTTCTATGTTTATGTGTTTCATTGTGTGTAAAAGGGCTATGGAAATAACAATTTATCTTATTTCTTAGGTGTTTTCAACCTCTGCTGCCACGCTGACGGCGTATGCGGCCAAACGGAAGAAGACAGTCTATATTCTTAGCAGCATGCACAGCGTGGTTCAGACTGATAACACTACCAAAAGGAAGCCAAACACTGTCACCCTTTACAACAAAACAAAGTGTGGCGTGGATGTGATGGACCAGATGGTTCGGGAGTACACTGTCCGCAGAGGAACACGGCGCTGGCAGACCTTTCCAAAGTGTGGGCCCGCCCCCTAGGGGGGGGGGGGGGGGGGGGCGCAGAGCCATTGCAGGGGGGGGCGCAGGAGATGGAGCATAGCTGAATATAAACATTTTTCTTGTAAAACAAAGGGGGGCCTAGCAAAAAAAGTTTGGGAACCACTGATTTAATAAATGCTGATAATTTATTTTTGAGTAATTTCTTCATGTACATCTACGCTGTATGTTAATAAAAGTGCCTGTGTGACATCTGGGCCACAGCTTTGACTAACAACTCTCTTTTTGTTCTTACATCATGGCTTTAAAAAAAAAATTATCGAGATATATATCGTATATCACCATCCAGCTAAAAAATATCGAGATATGAATTTTGGGTCATATCGCCCAGCCCTAATTTGAGTCAATCAAATTTAGGACTGCTGGCTCTTTTTTTAACGGGGTACACACAATGACACATCTTCAGGTTTAGTTTTGAATCTGTTTCCTGAATAATAACAATAAAAATGGCTAAAGCAGAGACATGACAACACACTTTATTTTGTAATGAATTAAATGGAGTGAAGCTTGTGAGCTCAGGCTGGTAAGTCATACACACTATCTCTCCTTATGTCATATACCTGCCGAAACCTTAGCGGTCTTCCTTCATTCCCGAATTTCCCATTTCTCCCTCTGACATATTAATGGCTCTGCTGTCCGGGGTCTCTACCTCCATCAACCTGTAGGCTCCAGGGAGGATGTTTAGTCATCACTCCCTAGTTTCTGTGTGAATCATATGTGGTGGGAGTGATGAGCTTGAAGCCTAGACATCAAACTTTAAGTGAAAACAGAACTGTCTTTTGTGGTAGGACTTGGTGAAATAACGCAAATTGCAATATACCTTTAGAAAGTTTCAGAGTGCTTTGTATCAACTCAATCTTACTCTAAAAGCACCACATGCTGACATTTGGTCAGTCTAGAGGGCCCTTTAGCATCTTTACAAAGTGCAGACCAGAATGCAAGAGCACAGGGGTCCATCTCTCCAGCTGACCTAAAAGCAGTCGCACCTTTTAAAAATACTGTATCTGCTGTACAGCCAATACTACAGAACACTAAGACTAACCAACGAAGAATGAAAAGCGTATTATGAAGTGAAAAAGTCAAACATGTTCATGAATTGCTGGGCTCAGGCTGCCAGACAGTGCACTTAGCTCCCAGTGTTTCAGTCCACTTTGTTGCTTTGTTGATCTGTTTGCACACATTTAAATATTTTATTCCACCATGCAAGCCCTGGATGACTCTGCACTGCAAAAACCATTCTAAATCTGTTTTCATTGTGCCTCGGCGCACTTTTCAATCTTAATGACTTTTGTGCTTTAAATTATACAATGCATTTCATTGCTGCAGGCTTCTTTTCTTCCAGAGACTCTTGCTCTCTTTGACGACAGCTAATAGATGCAGTTTGCATCTACTTTATAATCCAGGCTGGCCTGATCAGGTCAGTCACAGATCCCTCTTGAGCTGAAGCTTTTTGTCCCTGATGTGCTGCAGGAGAATTCTTCCTCTCTGCTCCACCATGTGGATGAGAGGCCCGAGACCGCTGGACCCGCCGTGGCTGTCCCAGAATTCCCTGTCTGTGTAAAGGGAGCGTAGCAGAAGACTTTCCAGACAGCCTGAGCGCAGCACAGACACAGCTTTCTCTGGAAATCTGACAAAAGACATAACATTGGTTTTGATATGTTGTAGCTTTAATGGCTGTTTCACAGACTAGAAAACTAAAATATTTGTGTGCAGACTCTAAAGATCGTCATGTTCTTTATTTGTCACAATATAGGAAAAAACAAAGAACCTGCTCATGATTTAGGTTTTAGCAGTGCCAGGGATGAAACAATGGCGACAAGCCTGATTTGTACAGAACACTTTAAAAGAAGAAAATGCTTTACCATGAAAAGTTCAAAAAATTGCCCTGAGCATGCTGCTAGAATAAAGGCTACAAGGCTACTGAAGGCTGACATCTTAGCCTGAGGGTGGCATAAGAAGAAAACTTGTGGATTATCAAAAAAAGGTTCATTCTGCTGGGATGCTCTTCTACTTCAATGTTGAGGTTACACACAAACTGTATATTTTTAATATACGAGTACACTTTTAGACTTGGTGACGGAGCTAGAGGTGGAGTCACTCTGTGCCACAAGAAGAATTCATGTTGATAGTGATTATTACACAGCAGATACTCCCTCAGCCATCATTAGTTTTTGAACCTGGCTGATTCATTAAAAGGAAGCTGACACTTTTCTTCATTACCTCTCAGGGGCGTGGCTTAACAGCCCCATTTCAGCTTCTTCTAAAAAATCAAAAAGCAACAACTACACAGCAATTAAAAAACATGTTGTCCTTCTCTTTGAGTTTGTGTAAATATAAATAAAGTTTTGAAAACTCTACCGCCCTTCATACTGTATGCATCCCACTGCATAACATACCCTTTACTCTGCAAAGGTGAAATTCAACTTAAGGATGTGTAAGAGACTGTTGTTTAATTATTACACAAGATGCATTCTATACAACACAATCTTTTAAAAACTGCATTTTTAAAAGTCACCTCAAGGTTGACTCTTATCCTCGGATGTGCGGTTATATTTTTATGGGCAAGCCATGTTTATGGACATGTGTTCACAAATAAAATCAACAGAACTCACTGTTGATTTTATATATATATATATATATATATATATATATATATATATATATAAATTAGGGGTGCAACAATACTCGTATCGGTATTGAACCGTTCGATACAGTGCTTTCGGTTCGGTACGCAAATGTATCAAACAATTTTCTTCGTCAGAAGAAAAGTTTGACACAACTTTTCTTCTGACGATGCTGTCTGTGTTGAGCACTCAGTGGATCTGCGTTCAAATACTCCGCCTAGGCTGCACTGTCGAGCGCAGATCCACTGAGCAAGCTAGCAAGACAGAAGCTAAGCTCGTTGCAACATGGCAACTGCCTCAACGCTAGCCAAAATTAAACCTCCCCCACCCTCATTCAGATCTGGCGTTTGGAACTATTTTGGTTTTCATGTCAAGCATGACCCTGAAGGTAAGCGCATCATGGACAAAAGTAAAACAGTATGTTAGATGTGCCACGCAGTGCGTTAGCGCAGTTAGCTCATCAACGTGTTGACGCCGTCCAGCCCCACGCACGGGGCGATCTGCGGTAACTCGTTAACGGAGATTTGCTGCGTTATGGCGTTAATGTCATTTTAACGAGATTAACGCTGACAGCACTAGTGGGAACACAATGAATATGACTGCACATTTACGCCGACATCATCCTAGTGCAAAGACAAGTGGAAGCAGACAAAAACAACAAGCACGCATGCTACAAACTTTACCCGAGTCATTAGCACATGATTCTCCTTATGGGGACCTGATATGTTTAATATGCTGCTGAGAATATAGCCCAGAAGAAGCGGATAGTATAGCTTTTATTTTGGAAAGAGACATTTCTCTGTAATAAACTCTCTTTTCCAAAGATGAGGGATTTCTCGATCAGATAGATTTTTATTTTTTTTAATTATTTTTTTGTTTCAGTAACATTACATTTAAAAACTGTACTTTTGAGGTAAAATATATATTTAGAACTTTAATAAATGACAAATTAAAAAGGCATGAACATGTTTTTGTATCGAAAGAATATGTCATTTTTTCAATAAAAACCCTGACACTGGCAGACTCACAAAAAGCACTGATTGCTGTTGTATCTTTTGAACTGAATTGAAATAATGGTGTTCTGGACTTTTCTGATTTGTTGTGTTCATGCTTTCACACAGAGTACTATACTCCTGTATAGGAGATGTCGTGCATGTGAGTGTTCATACTACATGTTCGCTTCTTTCTGCTGGAAGGATGGCGTTTAACTTATTGTTTGTAATCTGCTCTTTAATTCAGTTTTGTTGGCTCTTCGGGTTAAACAAAGCCAGATTTCCTGTTGTTGCCTTTAAATATTTGTGCCTTTTGTTCTGTCTGCAGTTTATCTGAAGTTAATTTTGTTTTGTCCATAGTTCTCTGCCTCTGAGTCTCTGCGTGATTTTTCACAAACAGATCAATGATCATACAGGGAGATTTTGTAATGAAGATTTTCACAAACAAGGAAAAGGGAAGCTATACATTATTATTATTACTTTTTTATTTTACAGTGCTGTGCCATACTAGATTTTTGTGATAATGCAGTGCAGACTTCTGTCAGGTTGGAAAGCCATTTGGTGATTCAAGCTTCCTGAATCAATAAGTCATAAGCAAAAAGCTTTAGAGACATCAATATTAGCCATTCTCTAGTGCTGCAAGAGCAGCAAAGCTCAACAAATCACCACACTAAAAAGAAAAAAAGAGAAAGAAAAACACAAAAACAACTTTTGGAACCTAAATCTTTCTAGTAGTTTAGTTTAATGTTTTTTATTCATCAGCCAAGAAATTCAATCTAATTCCAGTAGACCGAAACTGCTGCAGCTGTTGTGGACAAAAAAAAAGATGATATGTGTATAAAAGAAGATGTAAGTTTTGAGCTTTGTTTGTATGACTGACCTAGAGGTCAGCTCAAATCCAGCTCTTTATGAGCAAATCTACTCTTTGCTCTTAAAGAGCACTCTGCTAAACGCTCAATCTCTGAAAGTTTTCTTCTACTCTTTGCTCATAAAGAGCAAAGTTTGAAGCCTGAGCTTTGGGCTTAATTTAACTTCAATATTTCACACTATGTTTATTATGAGCATGAACAATTTAACAGTATAGTAATGACATATTTATTGACAAAAACAATTTATTTTATAAATTCAAATTAAACCTTCAACCCAATAAAGTGTACAAAAAAGGAAGAATAACTATCATGTGAAAATGAATGTATATTAAAATGTAATTATATTAATTAAATACAGCAAGCATTAAATACAATAAATACAATAAATAAATACAATAAAATTTGTCCTGTAACACCTCTGAAAACTAACAAGTTTCTCTTTAATCTTCAGTCATGAGAAATAATATGTGACTTTAACATTCTATTTTCATTCAGCTCCAAGTCCAGGCTTAAGATATTTAAGAGAATTTTATGGAAGAGCTTAGTAATCCTAAGTGACAGACAAAGGGGAATTTCTATCAGAGCTGATTCATTCAGTATACTGAATAGCAGGCTAATTGAAAGCACGCTAATCTAATCAGACAGACATTGTAACAAAAATCTAACAAGCTTCCAGTGGACGTTTCTGTGCTGCTGATTTGAAAGCTGTTCAAATCAGAAACGTCACCAGGGAAATATGTTGTTGGATGTGTTTTATTTTTTCCTGGAACACTTCCTTACATCATTGTTTCTACCCGCTGTGAGCTAAAATGAGTTTCTCAATCGGCATGGTGTAATTTGTTGAACCTCACTGCTAGACTGAAGGACACGCACACAAAAAAAAAATCTCATTTGCCTGCTTCTTCTCTGACATAATGTTTTATACTCACTCATCAATGCCCTCAACCAGCTTGAAGTTGAGGTTGTCTGTGGACTGTTGTGGTCTCCCTGCATTATCTATAAACACCAGTGTGGAGGGATCCGTCTTCCTCACCTGAGAATACACACAAACATACACAGTCAACACAGAGCCTACTGTTTGCTCACCAAGAAGGAAGTGTGCACCGATTGGAAGTGAGTAACATTAAACGTAATACAATATTAACAGGAATAAATAAAGCTGATAAACTACAGACGTCACGATCCTGGGTTGTTTGACACAGTGTTTTTTGTTTTCTTATATTTTGATGTTTACGGTTTATATTTAAGTCTCATTTAGTTATCTTAAGCTCATTTCTATTTTGCCTAGGTTCTGTTTATTAGAGTCCCCCTAGTGTCTTCACCCCCTTGTGTTTAATGCGTTTCAGTAATGTTTTTGTCTGCCATCTCCCCCTTGCTTACACGTATTCCCCTTGTGAACCATTCCTTTTCCTCCCAGTTATCATGGTCTGTTTGTGCTTAGTTATTTCCATGTCTCATCTCCAGTTTCCTTCTTCCTCTGTGTCCGTGTGTCTTAGGTCGTGTCCAAATTAATGGGCTGTATTCTCCTGAGGACGCATTTGAAGGCCGATTACATCACAGTGACGCAACGCAGGCTGTTCAAATTCGTAGACTCCTCCGAATGCAGCCGACAAATGTGTCCTCTTTTTCCCCGAATTTGAAGGATGGGTCGGGTGTGTCCTTCGTGGCCCACCATATCCCAGAATTCATAGCGCGGCCCAGCCAGTTCCAGTTTCCAACAATGGTGGCCGCTGCTAAGTTTTTAATATTACTCTTATTACTCTTTCTGGGTCACAAAATAAACATATTTTCAGGCGAGAATGCAGCTGTGTAAACTTCAAATATCTGCTCGGTTTATCAAGATACCACATATTTGCAAAAGTGCTCCGACGTTTTCGGAAACGTCTGTTATCCACCAGCTCGATAGCTAGCTGGGAGCTCGAGGGTCACTAGAGCCGGCGAGAACGTCAAACTCCCGGCGCATCATTTTCAGATCACCGCGGTCTTTCGCTACTCAGGTTAAACGTGATATAAAAGTCACTTACATAACCTAAAAATGTTATTGTTTGGCTTTTTTCAGTGTTTTATTTGTTCGTGAGTAAATCGGTTTGGCTGAGATTAAAATTATTAGATTAGATTAGATAAAATAAAACTAGCTGTGTGGTTTTCACACATCTGAATAAACGTCAAACAGAAAACTGATTAAACAGAAGTGTGAGATGGTCGAGAATTTACACCAGTGTCCTGTTATATTTTAGATAGCAAGGAGCAGACGGCTGAGTTTACTAAACTCCACCGAGACAGCGGTGACGCAAATCTGAAGGCTAGACCGTCCAATTTCACAGCTGTTTACTTCCCGCCTACCTGACCTTCTGAGGACCCGGCCCACGTAGACCGCGAAGGACGGGTCCTCAGGAGGATGCAGCCCATGAATGTGGACACAACCTTAGTCTATCATGTGTGCCATGTCTGCCTCCCATTATGTTTCCTGTTTTATTTTGAAATGCTCTGGTGTTCTGTGCTCAGTGTGTTTAGTTTCACTTCCCCTGTGTCGTCATTATGTTAAGTAAAACCATTGCTTCCCCATGTGTTTCCACTTCACCATATCACCTCCTGTGTGTATTTAGTCTCTGAGTTTTCATTCATTCCTTGTCCAGTCTGGGGGGATTTCACGTATTCATGTCAAGCCTTCATGGTCCAGGTATTTCATGCCAGGTTTTAATGTTCATGTTCCAGGTTTGTTTTTGTTAGCGTTAGATCATACAGTTTTGGTTATAGTTTAGTTTCACCCTTTTGTTTTGTACTGTTTCAGCACTGTCAGTGTCAGCACTTGGGTCCTCACTCCACACAGTCTGCTTCACCCAGATTGTGACAACAGATTTATATAATTTTGTGCAGTTTCTTTACAAAGGGGATAAAATACATTATGTGTGTCCCTAAATAAAAAAGATAAGTGAAACCACAGTTCACCTTTAACAGTTTCTTTAAATAGTGTGTCACCATTACACAGATTGAAAGACACATGACAGTCCACTTGGACCGTGTCAAACTGCATTCTAAGCATTTCAGTATTTCATTCTCACATTAACCCAAGTGGCTTTTTCAGACATGAACTCTTCGCTTCATAAACAAAACATTTAACGACCTCCCCTGTACCCTTAGCAAATTAGTATGGCAGTGAAACAGCCAAACAATGAGAACTGATATTTTCTATTAAGACAGACTCTACTGTTAGAAAATACTAGAAACTGGGTGGGGTCTTGGATGTTGTATCAGCAATCTGGATAAATCAATTCAGTTAAGCTGGGCATACACTGTGCAATTTTTTTCAGTCGCGTTATTCAGCCCCTGCTCGAACTGTACGATTGACTCACAGGGGTTAGAATTTCATAGGTGATGATGCAGGGTCTCACACTATACGGCCCGATACTCTGATGCGACCTGAGTGCTCACACTGTGCGTCCATAACATGAAGGTTATAACAGAAAATCTGTCGCTCGCTCTCCCTTTCTCTCCCTCTCTGTTTTTCACTCACACATCAACTTTGCTAAATTGCTAATGAAAAACATTGATCAGGCAGCTGTGATTGAGCAGCAATGTCCATCCAATTATTTTCACGGTTGTTGTGGTCATGAAAATTTTGTGAGGCCACATCGAAAAGGCTCAGATGCGCTTGCCAAAGTTCTACAAGTTGTGCCTCCATCGCTTGTGTCCAGATCATACGCTGCACCGCTGTGCTGCTCCGTCTTTTCACTTTCATTTCTGTGTTTGCGTGTGCGCAGTATGAGAGTCTACGGTGACACCCTCACGACGGCCGACAGGATTTCAAACACGTTTGATTTTCTTACGACCAAGTGATTGATGATCGGGAGCTGGTCGTGAGGTGTTAATCGCTTCTTGTTACCCCACGTATACTACACGATGCATGACACACGATGAAGGCCAAACTCGGGCCGATCACCAAAACGGTCGCACGACTGAAAAATCGGCTCAAAATGAGCAAAAAAAAAAAAATCACACAGTGTAATCCCAGCATTACAGAACATTATTTGATGGAATACTTTATAATAATGAAAACCTTTTCTGGATAAATCAATGTGCGACTCAATCAATGTGGTTGTGGAAAAGACAATACATTGTTAATATCCCATCCTGATCCGTCCACATGATAAGGAAATTAGCTACTGTGCCACCTGTGTGGGTTGCTTGTGATTTGCTACATGCCATATAAACTTGCCAGCATTTATCAAAGCCAATATTACACATTGTAACATTCAGATAATAAAATACACTTTAGATTTGTGTGAGTCCCATTAGTAGCTGCATTTTGGCAGATACAGTGGGATGCAAACGTTTGGGCAACCTTGTTAATAGTCATTATTTTCCTGTATAAATCGTTGGTTGTTACAATAAAAAATGTCAGTTAAATATATTTAACTGACATTTTTTATTGTAACAACCAACTCAACCAAATCACAAGCTGATGTAAAACCCCGGCTGGTTCCAGGCCTGGCATAAAAATCAATGCCAAACCAAATATGTCAACTCAATTTTTTGGTTACAAGCAAAATTTTCTGAACATGTAATTGAAGCTAGTATTGTTAACCTCACATGCACATAATTTAGTGACAAAGAAAATTAAAGTTGCCAAAGCTGTTATCTAAACATGCAAATCTTAGTAAAGCTCACAACAACAACAACAGGCAAAAGTTGAGAAAACCCAAAAAGCTACTGAATGATGTTGATTGACATATTTTTAGGTTTGTCATTTTTTCTTCTTTTTTAATAGCGCATCACTCACTGTAAAAACTCGTCTGCCTCACTGTGCTGTTTTGGGAGTCTCCTCTTCCCCCTGATGCTTCAAAGTAAATTAAGTCTGCTTTGTTTATCAAAATACCTCTATCATTAAGGACCAGAAATGTGTGGGACAGGGGAACTCATTAAGGAGTTACGGGACAGAGCCAAAACATCATAGCTTTGAGCCATCCAAGGCCATTGCTTGTCCTCACAACATCTCTGACTTTCAAATAAATGATACAGATGCTGTGGCTGATACACAGCATCTGTATCAGCCACAAGAGCTGCAGAGTAAGATGATTAGTTTGACCGTCAATTCAAATACTCTCCTCCATAAAATGCACATTCCAATAAAGCTAGCCACAGAATAACAGTGTCCATGCATTTCAGTTACAAAATAGAACGTTTGCTTTTCCGTGGCAAAAGAAGGTTTTGGAGTGGTGCAGAATGATCATAATATGGATTTAACTGTAGTCTAGCATCTTTTACTAGGTAATATTATGGTATATTTAGAGTATAGAAATAGTGCTTGAATTTGATGACAACAACACATCTGAAAAAAGCCAGGACAGGGCCACATTCACCACTGTGTAGCTTCCCTCTTCGTCCATAAACATCTGGAAACTGAAAGAGAGCAGCTGCTAAACTTTTTGGAGAAGAATGTTGTTATTTTTGTCTGATATAGGACTCTAGCTCCTCAGCAATCTTGGGTCTTAACTAACTATATTTTTCAGTTCATGATGTGCCAGAAGGTCTAAAGTACAGGCAGGCCAGGACCCAGACTCTCGTACTACAAAGCCATGCTCTTGTTATAGATGCACTGGCTGTGCCTTTCCAGATGACCAGGCTGCAGACACTAATGCACCCCCATATCAGCTTTGGAAATGAGTGCTGATTACAACCTGAATGGTAACTCTCCTTATTAGTTCAGAGGATGCAGCGTCCGTATTTTCCAAAAAGAAATTCAAATTTCAATTTGTCTAGTCACAGAGCAGTTTTTCACTTTGCCTCGGTCCATTTTAGATGAGCTTTGGTCCAGAGGAGACAGCCAGGGTTCTGGATCATGCTCACATACAGCTTCTTTTTTAACCTCCATTTGTGGATGGCACAGCAAAACGTGTTCACAGACAGTTATTTCTGAAACGTTTCTGAGCCCTGCTCTGATTTCCATGCCAGATTCATGTCTGTTTTTCATGCAGAGCCCAAAGATCTCAGGGATCCAATATTAATATTTGGTGTTGTCCTTTGCGCTGAGTCATTGCTCCAGCCTCCCAGGATATTTTGATGATGAAATATCCAAAGTCTTTTTTATGCCCATCACATTACTGACCAGCTGCCTATCTTACTGACTTATGTGCAAAATGTTCCTCCGGCTGATGTGTTCCTTTCATTAAATTCACAATGAGAAAATATTTCAAACATCTGATATATTTTGTATGTTCTATCATTGCATTCTTTCTTTACTGACATTTTATACAGTGTGCCAACTCTTTTGGCACTGGGTTTGCAGACTTCGTGAAAAACATTAATTTTATGATAAACATTCATGTCAGCAGTGTTACTTCAGTATCAGTGAGCCAAATTAAATTTCAACGTCCGCTCAGTGTTTCACAATCAACTTCCACACTCCTGGAGAACGTAGCAGAGGGTCGGACTGTTGACACCGACACTCACGGTGAGTAGCTCACAGCAGCTAACAGGATAATGACAGCATGTGGCAGGATGAGGAAAAAGTCTGGGGCACCTTTCCCAAATATGAATGTAGTGAGTCTTCCTCATCACATTAAGGAAGATCATGAGTGGTTAATATCCAGGATAGCATCACCGGGAATTAAAGAATTTCAGAACAGAGCGTCAAAGTGATTGATCGTGGTGATAGCTCTCATTTAGCTTATGTGTGTGAAATCTCTGCAGTGAACATGATCACTGTCAGGAGCACAGCGCACACCCGAGAAAGCTGAAACACAATCTGCCTTCTCCAGTCACACACATACACATCATCCCCACCTGGACATATGCATTGTGTACACTCTGCAGTCTGGAAATAAAGCCAGTGATGCTCTCACACAGTCAGAGTCTTTATGGTTGATCATTGGTGCACGTCTATTGGGGTGGCTGTAGCTCAGGTGGCAGAGCAGGTCAGCCACTAATCAGAAGGTCGGTGGTTCGATCCCAGGCTGCATCCTGGCTGCATGCCAAATATCCTTGGGCAAGATACTAACCCCGTGTTTGCCTACTGGTGGTGGTCAGAGGGCCCGGTGGCGCCAGTGTCCGGCAGCCTCGCCTCTGTCAGTGCGCCCCAGGGCAGCTGTGGCTACAATGTAGCTTGCTATCGCCAGTGTGTGAATGGGTGGATGACTGAATGTAGTGTAAAGCGCTTTGGGGTCCTATGGACTAGAAAAGCGCTATACAAATGCAGGCCATTTACCATTTACATGGAACATCATTTTGGAATTAAGAATCCACTTAATTCCAAAATGATGGGGTTGGGGTGGCTGTAGCTCAGGAGGTAGAGCAGGTCACCAACTGATCGGAAGGTTGGTGGTTTGATCCCTGGCTTCTCCAGCCTGCATGTCAAGTATCCTTGGGCAAGATACTAAACCCAAGTTGCTCTCCGATGCATCCAAGAGAGTATGACTGTGTGTAAATGTCATTAGAAAGCACTCGGATTAGAGAAAGTGCTTGTGAGATTCGGTGTGATTGGGTGAATGTGGCATGTTGTATAGAGCGCTTTGAGTACTCCGGGAGAGTAGAAAAGCGCTATATAAGAATCAGTCCATTTACCATTTCAGCTTTTGTGCTCATGTTGATTTTTTTAGTATTGATCATACACAGGCAGCCTGACCATTCTCCCTCAGACTCCACAGGAAGAACAAGTGCACAATCCTGTGACCTGTAAAGAAAATGACATGCATGCTCCTGGTGTCTTGGCCCCTTTAAATGACGATTCCCTTGTTAGGTCATACCTGCAGATGTAGATTTCATCACCAGCGATTATCCCTGATAATGAAGGTCAAGTTGGCTTGACATAGAAGTTGGTGTTTGAGATGAAAGTGCAGTTGTGCACCTGTAATCTTAAAATATCAACAGTGCTGCCCAAGGGTTCATAAAAAAGGGAGACTGGCCAAATACAAACGTGGTATGTTTCACTTTTTTATGTCACAGAACTGTCTGACTGCAACTTGAGAACATGCAGCCCAGAAACCCCTCCACTGTATCAGACGTACAAACAAACAGATGTTAGAAACAGACTGCTGTGTGTCACTCGGAGCGTGCAAAGATGTTCAGCTAACCCAGAGAAAGCACAAAAGCACACAACCCGACTGCTTGTACAAAAACAACACACCTGGACTAACTTGGACTGACGGGCCGTCATGGTGTTTTTATTGTCTTTATATTGTTCAAGAGTCTAAATTTCTGTGAAGTTCCAATGTACCTAACGTTGCTTCTTTTGTGCTGCTAAGATGTGTCAAGACTCTCTCTGCAGAGCTTGTTTCCTGCAGGAAATGCTGTGAGCTTTTATCTATTCTTATAAACAATATGAAGCACATGCAGCATAATCAGCTCCAGCTCGGTAACATCTGCCAGGCTCTGAACTCATTTTCTGTCTGTGAATACACATACATCAACACTCGGAGAGTTTAATATCCACTCCTGCTGTATCATTTAAATATAGAACCATTGTCTTTCCACGGAAGAATGACAGCAACAAATTGTTGTGTAACGAAAACTGGGGAGCCAAGGTGGTTTTTATTCAGTACATTCCCACTGATATAATGAATAATGATCTGGCAACAACAGAAAACCGACACTTAAATATTTTTTTGATTAAATAACAATTTAGAATGGCAAGAGAAAAGCATTGTTTGCTATCACATCCATCAAACAGTGACCAGTGAAGTGGTCTGCTGACTGAAGATAACTGATTAATGTTTGCCTTGTAGTGTCTCGGGACATAAATTACTTTGATAATGGAACAAAGAGGAAACGTAAGGGTCTACTGTCTGCAGCGACTAGACAGGATGAAAAAGCATTAGGGCAGGCTGTGATACGTACCAGGATGTGAACCAGCAGCAGGTCTTTGGTGTTGGCACACTTTCCATAAAGCCGGTTCTCCACGCAGAGTTCTGCGGGATCAGGTATGAATCCACAGCAGTACCTGTCCAGCCGGTCGTTTACCTGCAAAACAAAGAACATGCAATGATAATAATTGACCTAGAGGTTACTAACTGACCTCTGCTGCAGAGCCTTGATCTGTAAATTAGCAGAAAGTTAGCAATGCAAGAATTCTCAAACTGCTGTTATGCGGACATGCATCGGCAGAAAGTTTTCAGGGGCATTTGTTTGCCTTTCTGTTTGTCTGTCAACATGTTTGTGCAAAAGCTACCAGGCTGCACTTTGTGATACTCAGTAGAAAGGTCGAGTGTATGCAAAGGAAGCACGTCTCTAAAATAGTTGCTCCAAGAGTGCCCCTCAGACTTAGCCAAGCTTCATTATTGCAGCACTAAGACAGAAATACAAACAGTCGCACTAATATAGTTTTTTTAGGATGAAAACTATATAGAATAATATTTAATATTTAAACATATTAAATATTGCAGTGATTCAAGACAAGTGATTTGTAATTCAGGAATTAATACAAGGGCACTGTGTAATACATGCAAATTTCCACTTTGATCTTTTAATTGTAATTTATCAAATAAAATATGATTTAAAACAAATACATATTTATTTATGACACAGTAAATCAACACTGAGTGGAGGCTTTAGCTGTAGAATTATCAATATCAGATTTAATGTAACACAATTGAATGATTATTAATTGATAGTGAATAAAACTCTGCTAACAGTTATTTACTGGTTACAAACAATTGAAATTACAATGTTTACTAATTTGTTAAGAATTATTTTTCAGTTCAATTTAGTTACAGCACCGGTATCGAACAACAGCTTTCTCAGGTCACTTTATACTGTAAGATATAGACCCTATGAGCAACATCTAGCAATGGTAGGGAGGAAGTAACCAGTAATAAAACCAAACCAGTACTAAAATCTTTATTAAAAGCCCAAAGCATTTGGTACCAGTGTTGGTCAAGTTACTTGAAAAAAGTAATCAGTAACTAATTACTGATTACTTCCCCCAAAAAGTAATCCCGTTACTTTACTGATTACTTATTTTCAAAAGTAATTAATTACTTAGTTACTTAGTTACTTTTTAAAAACACGATTTACAACCTGAATAGGTGATAAAGCAATAGATCTTTCAGCCCAATTCTGCTTTTTCTGCATAATCCATCATACAAAATGTAATCAAATGGAAAAGTCTCTTTTTAAAACTTGTTTTATTAGTTTTAATCTTTTAACTTTATGCATCAAGCAAAAATTTAATTATATGCAACATTCTCTGACTGGAAGAAATTTGTTTAATATTCAAACCTATTTTCTGCACATTCCAGCACATAAAATATTTTTTTTGTGTGTTTACACTCACTCTTTCAAATAGATGCAAGTAAAACACAGCAGAAAATAAATAAAATCAAAGACTAGCGGTCCTTTTGCTCTATTTTCACCTGTATAGCAGGAGCAGGGTAGGCGGATGTTTGCCCTGGTGCAGGTGTGCCGCAGCGGTCAGTTGAAGAATCCGCGAGTTTCTCTGTGAATTTCCCATTACGTCGTTGCGCACTCGGTGCTTGTTGGAAGTTTAGGGGTTTTTTCGCTGTAAAAAGAAGTTTTCTTCCCACGCACCATGCTAATGGACGCTAATGTTTTTGTCACTTTTTATGGAATCAAACTCAAAGTAAGGTCAGTACTTCCACGCTTTAAACGCTGCACGGTCATACTCTCTCCCGCACTCGATATATGATCCATTGTTGATCTGCACACAGCTGTTGTCACATACGTCGCACTCGCTTACGTCACTGTCATGAGACACTCTCGCAAAATAAATCACAGTTTTAGTAACGCAGTAACGCAGCGTTCCTACGGGAAAGTAACGGTAATCTAATTACCATTTTTGCAATAGTAATCCCTTACTTTACTCGTTACTTGAAAAAAGTAATCAGATTACAGTAACGCGTTACTGCCCATCTCTGTTTGGTACTATGATTACTATGGAGTAGATCTCTAAACAGTATGAGAGCAAAAAAAAAATAGTTCAAATAACGCATATAAAAGAAGAATCTCTGACTTCATTCTGCTCTCCTTATAGTCTGTTATTTTACATCTTACTGTTTTTGGCCAAATGATTTGGAATAAAGATCAATGCTTACAAAGGAAAAGACATGGAGCTTTGGGTTAGTCCTGCTTGCTCATCACCCCAGTCACTTATCTGCTTCTGGCTGCTGGCCTGACAGATAATCTCATGGAGTTAAAAAAAAATAGACTCACATTTAGTATCTGTGTTCAAAACAAGAGAAGTACTGATTAGGGCTAAAAGTGAAATTCATAGCTTTGGTTATGAGACATGAATATTCTACACCGCATACTCAGTGATCGCTGCCAAAAAATATGCAAACACATTTGGTGTTATGAACAACTCAGACTATGCCTGATATTTGGGAAATGTCCAACCTAATGTGACAGCTGTTTAAGTGAATTTCAATTCTACTGACATACCAGGCCAGTGTTTGGTATTATACTTCTGTTGTGTTGACTTCAGACAATGGATTTAACACAACTGAAAAAGAATAGTTGCAGATAACGTCATGTTACATGTATACAGGACAGGACTGCACTCCAAACAAGCACGTCTGTGCACAGTTGTATATAAGATATAGTCATTGAAACCATACATATTGAAAAATGAAAGCATGTACAAGTGCGACTGCAGATGAATTAATAGAACCTTTTAATGTTCTAGTGAAACGAGAGAATGTGGTTTCATATATTTTGAAGTTCATTCTATTTCTATGCAGCAAAGTATTTGAACACAGCTTTTACATTTCAGTGTGAAAAAACGGTGCAACTACTGTGAGAACTGCCTGTGACCTGATATTCTAAGTCCTATATTTAACTCAAATAGCTGAGGTAACTGGGCAATTTACTCAAGTGATCATGGAACTTTCCATGGAACAAAAGGTTCTCTTGGCTATTTTTTACCTGCTGCCAAGTCTCTTTTACTTCCTGTAATCTAAGCCTAGCAAGATCAGGGATGACATCCTTCATGAAATTTTAAATAATGTGGACTTTAACGCCTTTTAATCTTGGCCAGATAAGTGCTTTAGAGTGTGTTTCTCATTTACACATTCAAACACACCAGTGGCTGTGGAGCTCCCTTCCACAGTGGCTGCTATCAGTTGCAACCTTGGGGGATTCAGTGTCTTTACTAAGAACATCTGACCACGCAGAGAGATTAAGGACTGAACCTCCAACCCCACTACATAGTTGTGGTCAGTAGTTTACATCCACTCATCATGGGCATGAATGTTACTGCAATTTTGGGCTTTTATTTCTTTCTTTGAACTTCTCTTTTTCCAGGATGGAATGATTGTACAGTATATATTTTTATTGACTGAATTGGGAGGATAAGTTTGAATATATTATTCTCTAATCCACAGAGGGTCAAAAGTTAGTTTTAAATCTGTTTCATGGCATTAATGTGATATAAAGTACTAGATAAGAGACATATGTACCTAAGGTCTCAATCCCACGGACACAGAGATAAGTCAGGGACCTCCTGGCAACCTCTTGTTGGTAGGGAAAAATGTATTTTCTCCAGTGTGTTGGCAAGTAGCTGCTGGCTGTACACAGGTGAAATCAGTCATAAAGAGGGTGCCACATCTCCTTGTGTTTGCTTCAATTGCTAGCAGATTGCTGTGGTTGCAATTAGTATGGAAGACAATCACTAGCTAACTAAAGGGCAAAAAGTGTGATGAAAAAACCTGAAACAGATATTACTTGCCTACTTGCCTTACCGAATTTCCCAGAGGAACCCACCTGAGGGATTAATAAAGTTTTACCTTATCTTATCTTATCTTTCAGTGTGAAAGTTATGCGTTAGTGCTGAAACCAACTTCTTTCAAAAGGCGCCGCAATAACAAGCAACCACTTGCCAACTGGTAGTGGGGTGGTTACCAGTTGGCAAGTGGTTGCCAACTGGTAGCAACCACTTGCTCCAATGAGCGGTTTAGGCTCCAGGTCATTGGAGCTTAAACCAATCCATGCAGTATCCATGCAATAAATCTACATTTTTCAGATTTCAAAAATGAGAACCTGTAGTCAACTCTCCCATTCTGCAGCTGGTAAAATGATTAACAATATGAGAGAAAGCTCAGTGTAAGAGTGTAATTTACTCCCTGGTGTTGAAGGCAGAGACTGACAGAGTGAGAAACAAACAGATACAACCTTGATGAGATCTGCCTTCAGGTCAACTGCAAGGGTTTGTGTGTATATGTAGTAAGGAAGGTTTGTGTACGTGTTCAAGGGTGTATGACTCACATGACCCTATTGCCCTCAAGTCAACAGTAGGTGAGAATGTGTGAGAGGTGATTGTGTGTTTTGTTGTGTACTAAAGATGCACCTCTGCTGTTTCTTCTCACTTGTGTGCTTCTTTGAGGAGACTTCTCACCCCGTTGCCACATTTCACTCCCACACTGGAATATAGTGATTTTGAGCACAGTCCAGCAGCTTTGTGGAGACTAAGCCAATATTGACTTACACTGCCACTGAACACCAGCAAGCCTCAGAGTGAGACAGCTTTCTGCGGTCAGAGTCAACACAATATTAAAGTGGAACAAATTGTAAAGTGCATCTGGGGAGTATGATTTACTCAAATCTATTTTTCCACTGCGTGTGTCCATTTGGAACAGAGTAATACACTGCATTATCACGTGTTCAGCAACCTATTTAACATGGCAATCAGACCTTATTTTCCATTTATCCCCATTAACACTTTCCTCTGGTGCCATGTCTATCTTTCTTCTTTCAACTTTTCAGCGTTCAGTCTCAGTGTGGGCAGCGTGTATTGCTCCTTACTTTTTTCACTCTAATGAAATCAGACTTTGTGTAGGTGTTGCTCTTTCCTCTGCTTTCAATCCACTTATTATGGTTTCACAACTCCAACTACATATTAATACTAAGCAGACTTCATAATTCTGTGCATATTCTATGCTGTCTTCCTTCCCTCACCTCAGCCGGTCGCAGCAGATGGCCCCGCCCCTCCCTGAGCCTGGTTCTGCCGGAGGTTTCTTCCTGTTAAAAGGGAGTTTTTCCTTCCCACTGTTGCAAAAGTGCTTGCTCATAGGGGGTCATATGGCTGTTGGGTTTTTCTCTGTATGTATTATTGCAGGGTGTACCTTGCAATATAAAGCACCTTGAGGTGACTGTTGTTGTGATTTGGCGCTATATAAATAAAATTGAATTGAATTGAATATGGTCGAAACACTAAGAAACCAAATCTCATGGAAGTCCATCTAATAGTTTTTCAGATAGGCTGGATGGCAAAAATATGAATGCTAAATTATCAGGAGAGCACTTAGCATTTTTTGCACACAATCAAAATGTTTCAAAGCAGAATCCCAGGGAGCAGACTGCTTTTCAAAAATAATTTCAATATATGTATTTCTTCTATGCTATTTACTATTTGGCACCCTGTGGAGATACAATGTACAAGCATAACATTAAAACCACCTTCCTAAGATTGTCTAGGTTCGCCTCATATATAATGAAAAGAGGTCTGTCCAGGAATCACAGCGGTTTTTTAGTGGTCCGTTTGCAGGGTGCAGCCATTGTGGTTGTGTCAAGGCAAGGGTGTTTTCTATTTTTTTGTTGCCATGTTTTTTTTTGGAGTTGACAACGGTGGGTTTCACCAGCTCATCTTCACCCCTGCGGTGGTCATCAGGCTTCCCTGTTAGTGGCTTCTGCTCTTAAGCTCTGTTCAGTGTTAATAGTCTCTCACTTTGTGCTAGCTTGAGTCTAACCAGCTAACCAGCTGTGAGATAAACTCCAGCTCCACAGTTCTTGTACTGCAGCTGTTGACAGCTGGAGGGCCACTCTAACTGGAACCTGCAACAGGTGGAGAACTGTTTCATGCACCATTATGCCAAGATCACAAGTGCTGCAGTCAAGAGGGACTACAGCCAACTGCTGCTCCAGATGGTGGACTTCATCCACAGGCTGAGTCTTACTAGAGAGAAATCTTGATTATATTGCTCAGTAATGTATTTGTAACAAAGTACTTTGCAAATAAAGTATATGCAGAGGAGGAAAATTAGCACTAAGATTATTTTAAAGCCAGCTTTCTGCCTATTACATGCTCAACTGCTATGAAACTTATCGAGCACATTTGCGCAGTGCATTGGGGTCATTGTAGTAAAAAATGGATGAGGAAATCTATGCGCATGAATTACCATATCATTTGTTCTTAAAATGACTGCACAGGTTTATAATTGCTAATTGAAAAAAAGGCTATGCATAATGCTGTTACATGCATCATCAGTCACTCAGAGCAGAGAACAGATTAGACACCATGAAAGTTATATTGGATTGTAAATAACAAATTCAAATGTGATAGAGTGAAGGCCAGGAAATGCATTTTGAATAACTAGTTGTATCTTAAGAATCAAAGGGGAACCTAGTGTGATAAAAGTTGCATCAAGATTTCCAGACTGGGGAATGAGTAGTCTGAAGGTTTGGATTGAAAAAGAAAATGTCTCAAGGTGGGTATTACTTTTTTCTGCATTACTCATCATGGGGTAGGAGTATAAGCAGAGCTACATCCCTCTCCTGGTAGCCCCCAGTAGACGCATAGCCTCTCCAACATGTCCTGGGTCTGTCACAGGGTCTCTTCTCAGTTGGTCGACCTGATAAACTTCACCTGGAAGGCATTTGTACCCACCTGTTAAAGAGCTATTGCTGTTATGGCCTAAAAACTAAAAGAGACCATTATTCTTAAATGTGTTCATTATCTCTTGCATGGGGTTATTATGATTTCTTCGTTTACACTTATTAAATACTGTCTATTAGATTTTTGAGGGTGTTGTCAAACCCCCGTTTAGCCCATTTAAATCGAATTCTGGTCTTCCCCCCTTGCTGTGATTAATATGTGCGGGTGTGAACACAGTAATTACACTTGGGTGCAGACCAAAACAAACGCACCAAGACCCCTGGGAGGAGGTGGTGCTGTAAGCTCCAAATAAACTCCAGATCGGTTCGTTTCTGTTATGAACATTATCCGACCTCAATTTGAACCAACTACCAGACACATCTGGCCATTGAGCGGACTGAACATATTTTGGTTCGCTCGGAGTTTATGTGAAAACAAACTCTGTGTGAAAACAAGTTACAAACAAGCTGACAAGTTTACAAACTCATCAACTGATTCGGACAAGAGTAAATGAACTACAGGTACCAAAATACCATACGAACGATATACAAATAATATATGTAAGTGTCCTATAACATTATCTGAGTCACACCAATAACACTACAATAAAAACACAGTGAAGTTTATACATCACCAGAGGTGGGAAGTACACATACCTTGAATATTTATTTTTTTTGACTTTTTTCTACACTATCTTTATACTTTCTACTCTTAACAAGTAACCATGGGCGACCGTGGCTCAGGGGGTTGGGAAGCGTATCTGTAACCGGAAGGTCGCTGGTTCGATCCCCGGGCTCTCTGTCCTGGTCGTTGTGTCCTTGGGCAAGACACTTTACCCTACCGCCTACTGGTGATGGCCAGAGGGGTCGATGGCGCGATATGGCAGCCTCGCTTCTGTCAGTCTGCCCCAGGGCAGCTGTGGCTACAACCGTAGCTTGCCTCCACCAGTGTGTGAATGAATAGTGGCATTGTAAAGCACTTTAGGTGCCTTGAAAAGCGCTATATAAATCCAACCCATCATTATTATAACATTTTCAAAACAGACTTGTTCAGTATATTTAGGGAGAGTTATTATTTCAGAGATGACTAAGATGAAAGCCGCAAAACCATATAATATTTTTTTTAAATTGGCACGACACTGGAATGAGTGCAAATGTTCATAAGTTATGGTAAGTAAGGCTAAGTTAGCATCTAGCTAGCACTACAGAAAAGGAGCAAGCATAAAGGCAGTAACTGAAAATTTAAAGTTTAGATCTAAGTCGTCAATTGGTAAATCAGATATTGGATCTCTATTGCAAAATGTCTCCTTCTGTTGGAGGAAAATAATCTGCAGTTCAGTGCTGGTAAAGAGGTTAGATTGCTGTACTGAGACAAATTTGCATCTCACAATAATTAATAAAAAAGGCTAGAACACACTGGTGTTACTTCACTCGTAAGGTCTTCCATAAGCCACCTCTCTCCTTGAGGTGCATTTACGGAATCAAAGCCCTTTAAAGGTGGTGGAGAGGGGACAACCCCTTTTTTGGAAGTGGTGAAAGCTTACGCTGGTGCTGAAGATTCACACAATTTTCTTTAGTGCCAGCTTGAGGAGAACTCAACATTTCCACAAACTGAATAGACAGACAACCCAAAATTTTAACCTCATGTCATTAAAATCTATGTTCACATTTTAATAAATCTCAGAAAATAAGAAAATCACCAAGCTGTTTATCTTCAGCAAGGACTGCTCTCTGGGTATCAGACTTGAGTGACTGGCTTCAGGCTGGTTTGATCACACTGTGAAACGATTTCAGAATATAATCCGAGCCCATCAGAAACATGCTGAGCGTGCTAAGCTTTGGTCGATTTCTTTCCTTGCAGCTGTAGCACAAACAGCTAGGTAGCAGTCTGAAACAGTGTACCTTTCATTTTTTAAACCTACACTCAAATTGTTACCTTAGCCTCAGTTCCCTTATCCTACCCAGGGTGTTCTTCACTGCCATTGTATGTGTGTGAGAATATGTGTCCTTCACACTATTCTTCCTGCGCCTTTGGTGTTTGGTTCCCTGCTATCAGAGTCAAGGGAGGTGTTAAGGGAGAAGGTAGAAACAAGTGTTCAGAGGCGCCCTCATCGGCTCTCAGCAAATCAATAGGAGGCTATTAGAGCTTGGCCCTATTACAGGGATTGACATCTAGAGGGGGAGAGAGCAGCCTCATGGGTTATTCATATTCCATCCCACACACACACTGTAGATGGGTGTTAGATACACATTCCATCTGAGAGTGTGGACAGAACGAAGCAGGTCCAAATGACTATTGGACGTTGTAAAATTAGCGGCAGGGTGCAGTCGCCACAGTGCAAGCAGCGCATGTCGCGACAAGCCTGACACTGAGAAGGTGACATGAAAAGAACTGAACGTAATTATTCAGTACTGTGTTAAATATTCAGTGTGAAGACGCTCTGTATACAAAGAGTTCATCTATAGCTGGGTTTGACGTGAACGGTCTACCTTTTCTTTCTTTTTCTTCTCTGTCGTGATTCCTTTTTTAAGTGGGAGATTAAAACTGTCACTGTTCTAATTTTCCTTATACGTTGAGTTTCTTGCATCAGGTTGGTGTTATATAAGCTGTAGCTTCAACTTACACCCTCTTGGTTATTTTCTGTTTTTTTCTATTTTTTTTTTTAAATTTCTGCAGATATAAATGTGGGGGTTTGTGGGGCTAGGTTAATTGATTAATCCAAATTGCCCATAGGTGTGAATGCGGGAGTGAATGTGAGTGCGAATGGTTGTCTGTCTCTGTGTGTTGGCCCTATGACAGACTGACAACCTGTGTGGCATCAAATTTGATGCAGAACAGCTGATTGTTCTGTAAATAGTTTGAAATGTTTATTTAAAAAAACTGCCTTTGCTGCATTTTTAGGTAAACAGCTGCAAAAAACTTTGTTTGCATAACATAATTGTTTGTATTTTTTTGTATTTGTAACGGTATTTAAAATACAAATTGAAAATTCTAGTAACAATCATAGATCCCACCGCCCTTTGGGAAAAATACCTTTAAAAACACTAACCAGGCAATTTGTTACTTGCGTCGTTAACACAATATCTAAAAAGCCACTCACATGGCAGGAAATCAATCCATTTAGGCATGTAAGTATGGTCAAGACTAAGTATCAGAATGAGGAAGAAAAGTGATTTAGTGACTTTGAATGTGGCATGGGTGTTCTGAGTATATCAGGAACTGCTGGTCCTCCCAGATTTTCCAGTATAATCGTCTCTATGATTTACAGAGAATAGACTGAAAAAGAGATTTTCCAAATCTGCAGCAAGTGTGTGATGCTGTTCAGGTCTGTAAGGACCAAAATCTCTGACGAGTGTTTTCAGCACTTTGTCGAATCTGTGCTATGAAGCATTAAGACGGTTCTCAATGCAAAACTGGGTCCAACCCAGCACTAGCAAGATGCACACTTAACTGGCTAGTGAGTCTGGACAACTGTATTGCTAGCAGATGTCTTCATTAAGTGAACATAAGTAAGGTCAGTGTCAGTATGTGTAGGTGTTTTTGAATGTATGATCCTTAACTCCACCAGTCTAAAAATCTTGGCACACAAACTGCAAATCCAACTCCAGCCTAGAACAATTACCCAGATTTCACATTTATTGTCACCCTGAGCACCATCAAAGCTGTCAAAAGCATGCTTTTTTTCCTTTAATTTAGTAGAAACATAATTTTCTCTGGATAATCTCAAGCGTACTTCCAGTGGTGTAAACAGGATTACTGTGGGCAGCTCTAATCTAAGGAGCCAGGCTTTATTTGCAGTCGTTGCTTTGAAGTGTGTGTGTAAACATACCAAGATATGGCCAACTGAATCCCACCTTCTTAATCAAACAGTAAACAAACAGAAATGTAGCCAGTACCTTGTAAATGTATACTGCAAGTCACCAATGCACCAGTACTGTATCTGTAGTCACGAGACATTTTCTTAAGCTCTTAAAGTAAAACATTTCATTTGGTTCTGTGTTGTGAAAAGAGAGCTGAAAATGTCACACATTATCTATATAAACATTTATTGTTAGCCGTTACGAACCATTAATCACATTCTGTAAACCAGTATGGCTAAGATTAGCAAACAGCAATAGCTCTCGTTCCTTGCAGGTTCACAGGTCCACATGCACCTGCAGCACTTAAACATCTAGCTGACTAGCATGCCCTTGACTCAATGAACAAAACACTTTCAATTGAAACAACAGGTACAATACACTGAACCTTTATTTAATGTCTAATGTCACCAGCAGGCAAACTTACTGGCTTATCAAACTGTTTGTTTTAAGAGCCAGATGGCAGTTGAGAATAATGAGGGGGTAAATGTTACATTTATCTTTACTGTCAGTGTTGCAGCCTCATTAAAAAAAGGCCTGTTGAGTTCCAAGACAGCCACTGATAAAAGGCTCCTCTCAACCCAATTGAAATGTGTGTTCAATCCCTGGCACATTCAAAGTGTCCTTGGGCAAGGCACTGAAACCCAAAATGCTCCAGACGCAGCTGTCATAGTGTCTCTGTGCGCGGTAGGTAGAAAATGCTTAAAGGCACAGAATAAAGGACAGTGTGTTTGAGTCAGTCGATTTACCGAGACCGAGTATACCGAGTATACTGTCACCTTATGTTCATTAGGGTTGTGAGAATTAACTGATAGAGCATAGTATTTAATTTTTAGTATTTTAGTATGTTTTGCATGTACCGAAACAGGGACACTAAATATCGAGATAATGTTAGGCGAGCAAACTTACTATAAATCAGCTCAACCAAAAAACCACCTGACACACTTAGCTTGACAAAGTCCCATTTAGCACAAGGGAACTGGAAGCAACTGGGTGCCAGCTGGTTGTCCATCCATCCATCCATTCGCTTCCGCTTCTCCTTTTCAGGGTCGCTGGAGCCTATCCCAGCTGTCATAGGGCGAGAGGCGGGGTACACCCTGGACAGGTCACCAGTCTGTCGCAGGGCCAACACACAGGGACAGACAACCATTCGCCCTCACATTCACTCGCACATTTACACCTAATGGCAATTTGGATTTTCCAATTAACCTATCCCCACAAGCTGCATGTCTTTGGACGGTGGGAGGAAGCCGGAGTACCCGGAGGGAACCCACGCAAACACGGGGAGAACATGCAAACTCCACACAGAAAGACCCCGGCCTGATGTTGGAATTGAACTCGGGATCTTCTTGCTGTGCGGCAACAGTGCTAACCACCGTGCTGCCCTGCTGGTTGTATTCTGGTTATACTCCTAAAGAACAGGAAGGTCACTGAGTGCAAATGTAATAATTAATTGCGAATTTCTGTCTATGGAGATTTTTGACAGTTCATCACAGTTAATTGCTGTATTATCAGAAACAGACTGCACGTAATTGCTAACCTGACCCCATTCAGTCACAAACTGATAACACACTATCTCCAAATTATGGCAGGGTTTAGTAACAGTGTTGGTTACTAAGAAAAACTGAAGTAAGATAACCTAGGGCAGGGATAGCTCAGTAGGTAAAGTGGTCGCCCCATGATCGGAAGGTCGGCGGTTCGAATCCACTTAACGGCTACCCTGAGGTACCCCTGAGCAAGGTACCGTCCCTACACACTGCTCCCCGGGCGCCTGCTTAGTGGGCTGCCCACTGCTTCACTGAGTGAATGGGTCAAATGCAGAGAAAAACAAGTAATTTCCCCATGGGGATCAATAAAGTATCCATTATTATTATTATTATTATTATTATTATTAGTATACCTCTGATGCAACATTGTTTTTTGGTTTTGTTGCAAATTTGTGAAGACATCATTGTGATATTCCTCACTATCCAATCTGCAGCAAAATGTATCACAATGAAAGCCAGAAACCAAACAGCGAAAAAAGGATAAAGAACCAAGCAGAAACAGACAGCAGTGAGGACACTTCCACTGCCACCAAAATCACCCAAATCACCAGAGTACAAACATCACAACACAGAGTCCACATGGCCACAGAAACCTGAAGTGACCACAACCAACTGTGGAGACCAAGCAGCAGTAGAGACAGGAAGGATGCAGGAAGGTCTCCCTGTCATATTACAGCTGTGGCACGCAGGATTAGGACCCAAACAAAAGGTCGAACTGAAAAAGACAGCTTTATTTGCTGTGACAAAAACTCGGAATATTACAACAGAGAAAAACAAAACCGACACTGGAAACTAGGAAACTAGAAAAACACAGCACCAGAAGATCTCAGGCAAGACAGAGAAAAACGACAGCAATGAGGGAGTACGACGCGACAACGCACAGAGGAAAACACAGGACTAATCAGACAGGAAGCAAAACTGAATACACCGAACAGAGGACAAGGAACTATCAAAATAAAAAAGGAAACATAAGACTTTTACAAAGACGCAGACTTGACACTGTGACATGGAGACACGATGACTAGGGGAACAGAGGGAACATGAAACATGGAGACAAGAGGAACTAACCGTGGAACACAGGGAAGGCAGAAAACTAGAGACTAGAAACTACGCATATAACACACAGAGACGAATAGGGAAAACATGAATAACACTAAATCAAAGAATATTAATCCAGGACCTGAAACACAAATACTGGGGCACAGACGTGATTTACAGTTGAAAAAAGTATTGTGAGTGAAGTGATAATGTCATGATTCCTACCTCTAATGTTTGTTATCATTCACAGTGACGGTGTGCTGATCACGGGCTGCATTGCCAACTTACCACGAAAGGCATTTGACCAAATCAAGCAAAAAAATATCTCAGCTTTTCTAACTGCATAAATATCCAGATATTTGCAAACATTTGCAAACTGGCACAGGAATTAGTCTTTGAGTTTTGAATTTGGATTTTCTTGCTACTCTAAACTCCCCTAAAAACATAAAGAGAAAAAACTTGGCATGAAACACAACTAATGCCTCTAATGCATAGAGCCACATGTGCAGTGCTGCTGGAGCACAACATAAAGATGTTTCACCACTTTATTTCTGCAAATGAGGAAATGGCAGATTCACATTCTGCTTAATTTAAGCTAATGGTAACTGTACACTTATGCTTTATGGTAAAATGTAAGAAAAATGAACCTTAAACTTATATGGTGCTGGTTGCCTCAGCAACAGCACAGTAAATTGAAATTCACTAGCTGGGCCGACGTTCTCATTTTAGGTTAGTAGTTAAAGGTGAATGCTTGGACATGAATTGAGCTGCGGTTGGGGAAAGGGCTGGAAGGGGACTGGCGACGGCTCCCAGGCCTGGCAGATCCCCATGTACTAAATAGGAGTGAAGAAGTTAAAGAATTGAGAACAAGGAG
Organism: Diplotaxodon limnothrissa; assembly: GCF_057381915.1. Classification (NCBI taxonomy): domain Eukaryota; kingdom Metazoa; phylum Chordata; class Actinopteri; order Cichliformes; family Cichlidae; genus Diplotaxodon; species Diplotaxodon limnothrissa. The sequence goes on from NC_140606.1 coordinate 7,143,563, forward strand.
AGAGGGAGGGTGGGGCACGTAAACGAGAATGAACAGCTTGCAGAACTGGGTGAACCTATATAGATGACAACCGGAAGGAGGGTGTTTGGAGGCGTGGTCCCACTCCTGAAATTCCCATACATAATCTCCAATAAATGCCTATTTCTAACTGCAAATGTAAAAGCAGTAAAAGATCCTTTTATTTTTGTAGCTGAAACAGTACAATCATGAACATTGTTGCTGTTTTCTTATTCATTCTTATTAACATTGTATTTCTGTTTCTCCTATATGATTTTCAAATCTAAAGCCTTGTCATCGCCTTTTTATGGAAAACTCAAATTACAAGCTAAAAATATAACATAAATTACAAAATTACACATTTCAAATGTATGTTTTTTTTCTTCGTTAATTAAAGAAATTAAGCATCAGATAAAGAGAGGGGGCAACCATCCCACAGGGTAATAGTGGAATAGAGAGAATAGGGCTGTGAGCAAAGCCTCTTCCCACACACTACGGGTAATCAGATAAGTTACGCATGTCTCCAGCATTTTCACTCAGTTCTGAAGGACATTTACTCATCACTCTTCATGATACACAGTTCTGTGAGTCAGTGAGGAAGATGTAGGGAACATTGAGCTCAGACAAGGACTCTCAGACTGCCGTGTTTCCTTCATACTGTCTCTGTTCAAAGTGAGTAATTTCAGGATGCTGGAGACTTGTGGCCAAATTACATGAAAAGATCCTAATCGATCGTGGCCCCCGGACTACCCTCACAGCTCAGTGATGTTCCTGGGGGGATTCATTGCAGCTTACTGCTTTTACTTATTGCATTTGTACCTCTGAATCCTTTAGTGCTTCCATTTGATTTGGTTTCTCATCAGTGCACTAATAAATGTTGTAAATATCCACACTGAATGACTCCCAATCATTAGTGTAGTATTCCCATATACTACAAAGTAACTACCTATCATTGTCAAGTTTCCACTCTCTACTCGCAGGCTGTCGTTTAGCACAGAAACAGCAGCTCTGACAGGATCATTAGCAGCTAACACTTTTTAAACGAGCTCCACTAAAATTGCAAACCCAAAGACACAGACCCTGAGAACCAAAAGTGCACATACACACCGGGAGCTATATTGGATTTTTAATTGAACCGATGGTACTGGATCTATACTCACAGACACAGGCACACACTTTTTGCACACACAAGCAGAAATCCAAAGAAACACTTCTGGTGTGTAGGTATTGCTCATTAAGTTAATCCATGATGTAAAAAAAAATCAGCCTGTCAGCTCTGGTATGCTGCAGAACACACTCAAACTAACAAAAGAGTTAAAAGATAGAATGAATGAGACTGAGCAATTAATCACATCATATACTCACAATTATTAATTAAGGGATGATTTAACTCACACATCAGATCTTGAAAGAAATATTAAATTATAACATCTTTACTGGCGTATTAATGCTCAGTGGAAACCAAAACCACCCACCCTGTGAGGGCTGGATTCAAAGTCACACCAAAAATCAGTTGAATCTAGAATTTTAAATAAAATGCGTTATAATGTGTTATCACTGCTGTTGCATTTGTTTCATTTTGTGCAGTTCATGTTTCCACTTGCAAAGATGTCCGTCATTGTTTTCTCACAGGGGAAGCACTGACGGGTGCTGGAAATGTCTCCAGTGATAAATCCAGGAAAACTGCAGTACTTCTCGTCTCCAGAGCTTAAGCGTACTGGCAGTGACATGCACATAAATTCCATCTGCACAGTTTGCTACTCGTTACTTATACGATGTTCAGCCTGTCGCTAAAAGAGATGCACTGCTTTTATTTTATTTTATTTTTAACCAGAAACACTCAATTTTATTTTAGCTCCTTCATCAAAGTATTAAAAGTAACTCGAGGTGCTTCATACAACATGCCAACAGTCTGGTGATTCTTAACTTGGCAATTACTGCACTGCTACAAATTATAGTGAGTCACTAACACAAAATGTACTTTCAAAAATTACCGTACATATGGTACATTGTATGTAAAATATATTGGCTCCTGTGAATTCTTACTGCAAGCAGTGACATTACACAACAGATTCTTTCTAGCATAATATAAACACCACACATTTGTGAGTTTTCTCTGGGGAAAAACTTGCCAACCTGACTGTGTTATTTGCTGTTAAGAAAAAAAACTGGAATAGATATAAAAGGAAAACATAGTTAAACATCTGCTGCATTAGGAAGAGAAGGAGGCTATTGTGTTTGCGGGAACATGGATGCAGTGCTTGGATCATAAAAAAGCTTAAATGCATCTGCCTCTGATGACCTTGCTGGCAAAGACATGCATGTGTGGTGTTTAAACGCTTGTATGAATTTAATACTAATGCTCAGGTTTCCTCCCACATTTGAAAGACTGTAGTCTTATTAGATCATCTTACTCCACTAAAAAAAGCTCACCGTCTGTTAAATCCAATGCATTAATCCACGTTTTTCTTCTCTGTCAAAACCTACATTACCCAAAATTCAACATGCTACAAGTTATTCGTCATGTTAGTCCAATTTAAAAAAGTGGAGATAAACATCTGCTTTCCACACACTGTCCATATAGAAGCTAATTTCTCTGCTCTCCAACTTCTTAAAGAAAAAAGTCAGAAACATAGTTTTTAAAGTACTGATTGTTTCTTTTAAAATCTAATAAACTCAGTGAGTAGCTGTATGGATTTCAACTCAGTAGTGGTGATGCCTTCCAGAAGATAAAAGAAATGCAGTGGGTGGGAACTTTGTCACAATTTGTCACAGTAGATTACTGAAAAAAAATGAGATGAACAGACATTAAATGCACTTGATCAGCAAAGTGTAAAAACACATTAATCTTCAGGGAGCCCACTCTATCCAGTGAGGAAGCTTAAACCACTGAGAATCAATTTAACCTGCGTTGGTGTAGATGAACATGACAAATGGAGCACTGGAAGAGAAATCCCCAAACCGGGGGTTTCCACAGACCAACTAAGTTATCCTCTCCAAAACCCTCTGCTAAATGGATTTTTCTTTAGGTTTGGTTTTTGATAACATCCTGTAACTAGTCCAGCTCCTCCAGGATGACAAATAAAGGAGAAAATAGTACCAACCCCAAGCATAACATGAGGTTTGTGTCCCTGTTAGTCGCACAAGAAACCCAAAACTTTCCTTAAGTGATCAAATAAAAACCTTGGTCAGTTAAAACTAGGATCTCTGAAAATGGCCTGTGATGTCATCTACACATGAAAAAAAACCCACGCACAAAGAGTACTTGCTGAGAAACAGCAATTTATATTAGATTAGCGAAGGTGCACACAGTGGGTCATAGAACTGAGCGCTATCCCAGGGGCGTAATGGATAAATCCTAATCAGAGTGATGCTCTTCTTATTGTCTGCATAAAGGACTGCTGACAAAAGCTGGAACTAGCCTAGCAATTCCTCTCAGGTGTGAGTCACCACAGTGCACAGCATAACTCAGTGACTTGAACAGAGGAAGGGAGAGGAGAATTAGGCATCACACTTAGAATAAAAAGGGAATGAGAAATAAAGGCAACTATTTCAGGAAATCTCTCATACTCTGTTGGTTACTGTCTGGCTGAGGATGAAACTCTACCCCTGACACACACACACACACACACACACACACACACACACACACACACACACACACACACACACACACACACACACACACACACACACACACACACACACACACACACACCAGAACAGAGGCCACTGTGGAGAAAATATAACAGACTTCAGATTGTGTTTTTCTCAAGTAAGTGACTCCAGTTCTTGTAATCATAGGTGCAACATGATCCAACAGTAAGGGAGACAATACAAGCAATTTATCAAACACCTGTTGAACAACCAGAACACACGTTTGCAGAACCTGTGATGTGTGTTTGATTGCTCCCCCGACCCTCAATTCCCTGCACGGCTAAGAACATCCTGGTATATTTTGCTCAAATGTTGTAATAGACAGTGATGTTTGGGACAAGGTTTTGCAATTGCCATCCAGAATTACAATTTGGGACCTCAGCTGTCCCAAATGTAAATGTTATGTAGGCAATGTTATGTTTGAGAATTCAAATGTCGGCAGTATGTAAGTAAGAACGTCTTAGTACAGAAAAAGGTAATACTCCTATGTCTGCTTGGGAACGTTTCAGTGTCTTTTAAAGAAAATGAGGATGTGATCCAGTCTCTGGAAGGGAAAACCATAAAGGTCATGTTTTTCCCGTCCAGGTGGAAAAACCTGGAAATTACATTAATGGAAGCACACATCCTTTTCAGCAGAAATGGTGGAGGCCCTGGAACGTTTGGGGGGTTACTTATAAACTGGATTAAAATGGATATATTCATAATTGTATTTCACCAACAAAATGAACTACTGTGCAAGTGCAGTCTATTTTCTAATTACATTACTGATGTCACAACCCCTCAAACCAAATAAATCAGTCTAGCAGCACGTCTGTAGCACTTTTTGTTCATCTATCTTTAACCCTCTCAGGCTCAAATGAAACTTTTTGTTGCTAATGCACAACCAAGTCCTGCAGTGGTACTTCTGAGTAAAAAAAACTCATAGAATATGTATGTGGGGTAATCAGGTTGTTAGTTTTTAACTGTTGCAAATTGGCAACGCCTGCCTCGAGAGGGTTAAAATGTGAACAAACAGAAAAAAATACCACTGGTTTAAAATTTCACACCGTAATCTGCAATGTAAACTTTTTTTTATAACTGCATTAATTCTCCTAAGTGTGGCTGACAAAAAGCAACATGACAGTGCACTTGGCTCATTAGGCAAGCTAAAGTCTGACAGGAACTGCAGCTCAGGCCAACTACAATTAACTCTTTTTGCCTCCCTCTTCTCATCCAAGGAGCTTACCAGCTTCAGCAGTTGCTACTGCAGCCAAACTGACACTGAAAAGATTTGAGAGCCAGTAACAACAGGTTTAAAGATTTCATTTATGAACTTTAACCCACATATTACATTTGTAGCCACACACAGAGTTATTTAATATACCACTACAGACAAAATTAGAAAAAATATTTGTAGGGAAAGATCATCCCGATCACAGATGGCTGGACATCACTTACAGTGAAAGTACATATTAGCTCGCAGTATCACTGGAATACATAAACCAATACTTATAGTGATGGCAGTACATATTATAGCTAACGTTGACAGCCCCACATCACACCCCCTCCACTGGACTCCTGGGCTGCGATTGTACTGATGAGAAAATCTCTATGCAGGATGAATGTGATTACCAGGAAAACTGCATAAAACTGGGAATTTGATGAACAGCCAGAAATACAATAAACACGAAATGACCACATCAGTGGACTTTATAATAGCCCATAATATGCTTGGGTGTCACTTTGACTAAATGAATGAAGTTAGAAAGAATACAATTCAAATTCAGTGCAGTCACAATGATAAGTTTTTCCAGATTATTTATCTCCTTGAAGATTGTCTGGTTAGGAAAAACATTAGAAATGGCACAGCCATCAACTTAAGTGCAATCAGACATACAGCAGACTGCCCTGTACTGCTATGCTCCTCTGTTGTATCTGCTATGTCATGTATAAGTCGGGTAAGAGTTCATATTGGCAATAATAAGCTTTTAATACAAAAAAATGCTACAAATTATACTTGTTGAATATATAATAGTCTTCACACGGTATAATTTTCTGTCCAGTGGAAACCTTTTTTTCCCACAGGCATAAAGTGTGCAGAGATTAGTTTTGTACACTATGTACATGAAACATTTATTATAAAAGCTCATTAAATCCAACTCAGCATGAACCAGGTGTTTCAGATTAAAGTTACCCATAACATGACATTATATTATTCTAGTACATCACCACTTCAGCTTTATACTTTACAAGTGATCTGTGGCTTGTAATCCTCTTAGGAAAAATGTTTAGGCGACTTTCTTCTTGGTGGGAACATTACTACAAACAGCTTTGCGTTAGTTACAAGGTGTGACCAGATGGCTTCTTACACATAACGCTGCATCTTTAATTACCTCCTAAATGTAACAGTTTGGCCAGTGTGGGTTTTTGTGTCTGAGAGCAGACATTCATCAATCTCACTCCATAAATGTCTTTTTTTCCCAATCCACGAGCCAATGAAAGCACATGCTTATACAACTATGTGCTTTGTGTAACTTGTGAAGCAAATGTCAGAGTAATAACAACAACAGGTCTTTTTATTGCTTTTATCCAGCAAAGCAGAAATCAATGTCAGAACCATGACTGGGAGAGCTTTAAAAAGAGGAGGAAACCCAGGCTGCACATGACTGACCCTCAGTGTTGGAACCTGGTTGAAACAAATGTTGGCTTTTCAATGTTGTACAAGGAATAAGACATTTCATGCTAGATTCATGTATGAATATTAGCCAGAATTAATGTTTCGATATTAAGGCCGATCAAAAAGCCCATGTTTGTCTACATACAAGATACAAGATGTTCCACCTTTTAAAGCTGAAAGGCATCACTCAGCCTCCTCCATATAATGTAAAATAGCTCATGACTGATCTCATAAAATAACATTTGACTTGTGCATGCAAGTAATTTAAAACTTGGATTCAACTGTATTTAGGTCTGAAATGCATGCCTAAATAAAGCAGCTGACCAACAGCACGTCAGCCTGACACTGGTAACCTTCAAGAGAGCGGAGAATCCAAAGCAGACATTGACACTGGAGTGTTTTGCTTGTTTAAAAAAATAAAACTTTTAACAAACTGATAAACAGAAAAGTCAAGATCTGAGTGTCTGTGATGAACTCTATTAACTTATTGTCTAGTTAGCAATTTAGCTAGCTAGCACGTAATGAAATTTAGGTTGTATCAATGTTAACTAGCTTGGGAAGTTACTACACTACAACCCACAAGGTGAGGGTCACATGACCTAGCTGTTTTTTTCTGGGTTTGTGGGTAGGTTGATGCTTTTAAAAAAACGTGCCTTTCACTCATTGTCATCATGTCATCATTATTATTATTGTTATTATTGTTATTATCAGTAGTAGTAGCAAACTCCATTCATTGTCCTGTGTCTTCTGGATAACTTTAATAGTGCATGTCAGATCTAAAGAAATTGTCCTGCTGAACTGTATATACACATCTTGATGCATTCTCAATCATCCAGGAAAGTAAATCTCCAAAAGTTGATTCTGTTCATCTGGACGTAGCGTTTTGTGGGAGAAACGTTTCGTCACTCATCCAAGTGACTTCTTCAGTCTCAGCTGACTGCAGGTTTCCCCAACCTTATAAACAGTACATTTACATTATGACTGAAACCAGCCCACTGAGGGAACAATGGGCTGGGAGGTCAGTTCCTTAATCTTAATTATACAAATTCTCATAACCATTGATCAACAACCACTGATCAAAACCCACTGATCAAAGACCATGAGTACCATTCACAGAGAGTTCGGGAATGGCTGCAATCACAGCATTGTAAGATGGCGAAAGATGTACCCTTAGGCCCCCTCCTCGATTCAGAGATGGTCTTTCCCTTTTCACGTAAATGGCCTCCTATACTCCGCGCTCAAACCAGCGTTCCTCCCTGCAGTCAGCTGAGACTGAAGAAGTCACTTGGATGAGTGACGAAACGTTTCTCCCACAAAACGCTACGTCCAGATGAGCAGAACCAATTTTTGGAGATGTATATAGACAGTTTAATATTACTACAGTAGGAAGCCACAGGAAAATGGACAAAATCACTTCTCTTACCTGCAGCAGGAAGTCAAAAAGAGCTAGGCTTCCCCACTCTGAGTGCTGCACTCCCACGCAGGGGGCTGACCTCAGGTCTGTTTCACTCCCACAGCGAGCTTTTAGCAGTTTCTGGTAGTGAACCCAGCTGAGCTGTATTGAGTTCTGGTCATTGTCTTCATCAGAAAGGTGGTGAATATCTGGGTCCCACCACACTGCAGGTCTGGGGGTGCCATTAATGTACCTGTTGGGCAGCACGTGGCTATGAAAGGTCCTCAGAACTGCGGGGAGACTTCTGTTGAGTCCCAGCACTCTGTCCAGGTGGAAGGCGAACACTTCAATCCAGTCATCAGTGCGCTTGACCAGGGCGCAGCAGCCCTGCTGACAGCGCTCACTGTGGGTAGTTGAACGTCCACGTCCTTCTCCGTGCTGATGTGAGTTTTTCATCACGGATGGCTTCTGTGATGGATGAATACAGTTAGATAATGCTGTTCACTTTACTCTAAGACCATGCACCCATTATGATCCTATAGCCATGTATATTTAATTGTAAGGACTTCATTTACGACAAACTGAATATTTATTCAACTAGCAGATTATGACTTTTTATCCAGTAATTAAAGGATGGGACCTTTTAACATCTTTCATATATAAATGTGCCAAAGGTGGAGCTAGAGTATACATAATAATATTGTTGAATTCTTTCAAATGTAATATATTTTTCTCTCCTTTTCCATAAACAGCAGGAATCCATTATCAGACTCAAAAACCTGCTTGACTTGTGAGCACAACCATCAGCTCTTAGTTGTGTCACACTGTCACTGCATGACAATCCAGATTAATCGATGAAACTGCTGTTACTCTAGATTTTTGGTTTTGGCCACAAATCCCATGAAAAGACTGAAACAACAATATGTTATTCCAACACCTTCATTCTGGAATTAAACTGACAAAACTGACAAGTCAATAACACGACTGGGTATAAAACAAGCAACCCTGAGACAGGTAGTTTCCCCCGAGTGAAGATGGGCAGCTTTGAGTAATACTCAACATATTTGTGAAGGCTTTATTAACACGCTAGACTTGAATATAACTGTTTAATATGGTGGACAATTTATGGTATCTACACTTGTTTGTGAAGCTTTGTGAAATATTCTCTATTGTTTTGTGATAATGTTATTATGTTTGATTGCTCAGCATGTCTTAAATCCTCTACAAACTCAGACTGTGGTCTGGCACATATTTCAGTATTCTGTTTGCATGTGTTCTCTGTCACGTTATGCTTCTGTTTCTTTTCTGTTGTGAAGGCAGCGTCCTGCTGACCTTTCAGTTTTATTTATACTTTCTGCTTTGTAAGGCTGAGGCAGTCACACAAAATACTAAACTAACAACTAGTAATCAACTGAATTAAAATATGAAATAAGTATTTATAAAACCGCTTTCACCACACAAACAATGAATTCATGTCTTTATCATATTTTTTTGCATGAATGAGCAAAATACTTTTTGTATCACTTACATGGACTTTCTAAATGACAGCACAAACCATTAAATAAATAAATAAATAACTTGTAGTACTTACTGTAATATTTTACAGTTAATCCATCATTTATAAGTATAACAGTGCTGGCATTATTTCCATTATATATGAGCTTATTAATTCAAAATAAACCATGTTTAGAAAGTAGAAAGGTCTTCAAATAAGTATTTACTAACTGATTACTAATGCTTCATAGTGCGTAACTATATTACAAACATTTTATGCAGTAATAGGATTATAAAGTCTAACCAATTCATCCACATTTGGTGCAATAATGAGTTTTTCCAGTGAGATGACTGCGACTGTGAGACTGAGTCAAAATATACCACAGTGTGTGTGTTCAGAGAATGAAGTGCAGCAGCAGGAGTGCTGTTTTAAATAGTTCTAGAGAAGAATAGCTGCTCTTTGGTGCAGAATAACATGCCTCACACAGTATCCGGCTTCGATTACACATGCACAGCGCTAAGATGCATTCACTGTTGGTTTTTGCAGAATTCAGCATCTCATCCTGTCACCCAGGCATGTCGTCACCACTGACCCTGTGTGTCTCAGGAAGTGTGACAAGGATGGCACAATATTCAAGGCCAACACAATACGGGCTGACAATCTCAAGCAGTATTCAGCTTACATTGCCAAATTACACCTTTGGCTTGTTATGGTCATATCAGAGCAGCGCTCTTTCACCTGCTTTCACCTCATCTGTGTCAGTCTGTGAGGCGTCTGCATTATGTGATTGAAAAAGTAGGAAACAGCTTTTTAACATTGAGAAGTGTTTTCAACTTAAAATTACAGTCAGCAATACAACACACCTGCTGGTCTGCTGGAGCATCCAGTGCCAGTTGGAGCACCTGTCCGTGTCCCGGCATCCTGGTCTTGCTAACCACCTCGCCCTTAGCGAGGAACTCCATCTTCTGGATGTCTTCCCTGCTGAACCAGGGAAGGCGGTGCAAGTCGGCCCTGATCCTTCTGCGGTCGCTGTCTGGGAAGTCCTGCTCTGTAAAGCTTTGACACCAGTCGATGTCATCTTCCATCACAGCGACCTCTGGTTTGGACAAAGCCTTTCTGTTGGCCAGTGATCCCGGGATCTTTTTCGCATCTGAGGGATCCTCAGAGAGATTACGGTGTTTTATGAAATATCCAGCGGGCTTTTTAACAGCCTGCACATTGTCTGATTTCAGATTGCGTTTTGTTGGTTGTTTGTGTTTTTTTAAACCCAGGTGTTGTTGTGCTATCTTTGCACTTGTATGGCTGCCATGTATCTGTTTGTCTGCATTCCTGTTTGTGTGTCTAAACCAAAATTTGGCTGCCTGTCTATCTGCAGCTCCTGTCTCACTTTCTATGGGATCTGCTGAAGCATTCTTTTCAAGATAAATATATGTTTGTGTAGCTTGCGTTGCCACAGCACTGTGGTTGCTTGGTTTAATTCTGTGCTTTGGCAGCATGTTGTTGTCTATAAACTCTGGATGGGGACGGTGATGACTGGCTGGCTGGCTGACGCCTGCCAGCTCTTTTCTCTTGGAGGCAATGCCTTTGCTTTTGTGTTTATTTCTTTGTATGTCAGCGCGACGTCTCTCTTTGATGCTGTTTTTGTCATTGCCAGCAGCGTCCCCGAAAGGTTTAAGTGGCACAGAATGTTTAGATGTCTCTCTTCTACTGCTGCTTCTCAAGCTCCTGCTGTACATGTGAGTGAGTGGCTGCTGGAAGCCAGCAGCTGGAAGGGTCTCCACAATCCTGTTCCTGGACCTGAACTCCCCCGTAGAACTCAGGGCCCGGGACGACCTCCAGGCGATGTGAGCGGGTGGTGAAGGGAGTGGCAGGGTGACTGTCATCACAAAGATCATGAGGAAGAGAAGGAAAAGAGGGGTAAGAAGTAGGATCCATTTGTGACCACACCAGAGTTTGGACCACACTCGCCAGGCCTGTGGTTAAAAAACAAAACCAAACACAAAAACAGATAAAAAGAAACAGAAGTTAGAGGGAGAGTGAGAGACCAATGATTATAATGGAGAGGGAACATAAAAATCAAAGATAGCATCTGCAATAAACAGACTGGAGTGCTCAGTGCTCCTGCGGGGTCTTTCTCCTGGCATGTAGAAAACAAACTCTACAAGGGAAAGCTGAAAAACAATCTGATGTGGGCACACAGCTCGGGTCGGTTGCATGAGATCAGAATAGTGACCTCTGAGTCATCAGTTTACGTGAGAGGAATAATCTGGAATTTTGTAGCACAGAGCCATCAGCACTGAAACGTCCTGTGCATGCTGCACAAACATGAATGTGTGAGGAGCAGAATATAAAGAATATAAAGCTCGTGTCAGGCGGCTGCATTTTTCCAGTAGCTTACAATTGCATTGGACCTATCCAGCTGAGACCAATACAGCTGTGGCATGCCCATTGCCTGTGCCCAGCAAGGATGGAAAAGCCGTATTCCTCACAATGTGCTCTCACTGCCCCAGTACGACTTGTGGTGTTCTTGCTGAAGGCTCTGTCAAAGTGATTTTGTCGCAGAGGTGCTAGCCCTTTATTTACTGTAGACTGCACTCCTTCTATTTGCTTTTAAACAGCAAAACTATAACTCCATGACGCTGACATTCAAATAATAGAGCTGGAATTGGCCCTTCCAATGATTTATCGTCCAATTTTTCAAGGGGTTGTGTTGCAAGAAGTCTCTGTAGCAGCATTTGTTTTATTTGACAGATCTGAGCTGAAACTCGAAATAAAATTGTTTGAGAACAGGATGGTAGCTCCTCTGCAGACAGGGTGGCCTACCAGTGGAAATATTAAGAAGCTAAGTGGCAGAGGATGCATACAGCACTTTTCCCATCAGCAAAACTTCCTGCAACTGTTGGATTAACCACACAGCTCCATCTGAATACCACACTTTCCCCCCACCTGTAAGTAAAGCCATATGTGAATGCTGCCAGGTTGACCCAGATAACTGCTCTGTCCCTGCCTGCTCTCTCGCTCGCTCCCTCCCTTTGCATCACCTTCATTTTTTTCTGCATTCAGGTGAAGGAATGTTTCAGACCCTTGAGATCTCTTCCTCATCTCAAAGCCTCTTAACAACATGCCCAGATTCCTCCACCTGTGAAAGGGTTCCATTATTCTTCTCCTGGACTGGACGGCCTGAATCAGGCTGCCTGTGCTGACAGAGCCTGTACAAACTACCCAACAGTACCAGTGTGAGACTTGGAGCATCAGACTTATATAGATATATTCATCTACCGCTCAAAGACAATTTTTAATGCTGTAGTTAACAGTGTTAAAGAGACTACAGTATATTATAGTAGCCACACATTCAGTCCAGAATTGATCAAATGTGCTACATGGAGAAATTGAATGTCACTGAATCATTAGTGTGAGACTCTGCTGAATTACTTTAAATAAATGAGATCATTACTGAGCAGACTGGCAGCGTTTACTGACCTCTTAATGCCTTTTTATATTTCACGCTAATGGATTGGATTTCACAGCAAATCTGCAGCTCGCCTGCCTCAGACACTTTCGAGCAGGACTGCTCTGACTGAAAACTCACCTTAACCTTCGTTGTAAAGAGGTTTAAATAGTTACTCCAAGTCAATAATACAGATCCTTTATCCATCCATTTATTATCTGAAATGTTTATTTAACCAATCAGATGCTACTGCTATTTGCAGTCCCACTAACACTTTAATCTTTAACTGGTTGGTCAATTGTTAGATAGCTTAAAAATATCAAAAAATATTAAGAAATTCACAATCATAATATTTTAACTATTAATACAAATCCTCAAGTAATACAGAAATAGCTTATCTGAAATGTTCAAATTCATTCAACTCCGATGTTCTATGATGTTTTTAAATACACAATACAGATGTATGACATACCAAGATGGTGCATTATATTATTTTTAACTTACACAGAACTGGTTGAAATCTTTGGCGTCTATAAGCTGTAAAAACTTGAGATTTTAAGATATATTCATGTAGTCTGTGATTTTGCGAATCTTTATGGCATCATTGTGATGTTGTCGGGTGACAGATTGCACAGCACTTTAATACGTTACTCAATATGGTTTCTTGAAATTCTTTTCAAGGTCAACTTTGACCTTAGGGCAGTACCAATGAAGGTCAAGGTCAAATGTTTAGCCAACCTAGGTACCTAGGTATGTCCCTCGCGGCCTAGTCTATTTTTAAGTTTGAAGATGATCAATAAAATATTATGGGTAATATATAGTTTTTAACCTATCCCCACTGTCCAAAGACATGCAGTTGGTGGGGATTTGTTAATTGGAAACTCTAAATGGTTGTGAGTGCAAAGGGTTGTCTGTGTCTATATGTTTGCCCTGCGACAGACTGGCGGCCTGTTCAGGGTGTACCTGGCCACTCGCTCTAAGACAGCTGGGAGGACTCCAACCCCGCGCGACCGTGAAAAAGGATAAGCAGAAGCAAATGAATGGATGGATAAAGTTTTTATTGATTTTCAAATTTGGTGGGACCTTGGCCGGATTTTCATCTTAGTTCAACCTATCACTGGTATCTACATCACATAAAATGTGAACATACCTTCACAACTGTGGCCGTTAACCTGCTAACAAACAAAACTTTTTTTTGGTCAAAAGACGAGAGTGCATCCAGAAGACAACTGCATTCTGCTGCTACAACAACTCTTTGCAAGCACCTACACAGAGTGATGATAAAACTGAGTGTCTGCTGACCCCAGCAGCAACCAGACCCTGAACTTAAACAGGTAACCAAAGCAACGACTGTTTCTAACTGTACATTTTTCTCAAGTAAAATCACTTTACTTTAAAGTCTCTTTGTGCTCGTTTTCATCTTTGATTTGTGCTGTCGGCTTTGTGTTCTTACCCTAAATACTAAAGAGAAAGATCACACGTGACCTCATTAGGATAAGGATTTGTAATGGTGTGTGTAACTGTAGCCTATCGGTTTATATTGTCAAATGGTAATTATGAGACAGTGTGTTTCAGGTTTCAGTAAAGTACGACATAATTTTTTAGGAAAGTGTTCTGTGTAATACATTCGTTTTTTTGAGTAACAACCCCAACACTGACCACAACAAATAGGTGAAATACTCCCAACATTAGACATTACATTCATGCAGATTTATTACATGCCGTGTTGTCATTGATGTGCTGCTTAGTGATGGTGGTGACTCTCAAGTGGAGCCAGTGACAATCCATTGAGAATCAAATTAATAAGTGACGTTCCCAGTTCCCATCCCCACTCCTGTATACAATTTATGAAGCTAAACTGCACAAAGTCAGTTTTTCAGCTAATGACTGAATTTGATTATAATACTGAACTATTAAATCTAACATGATACCTTCATAGTACCATATAAATGAACTTTATTCAAGTTCAACATTGATTTTTAATTTAGTTCCACCTTGGTCTTCTTCCGCTACTGAAGAAAGTATGTGGCTCTTTTTCCTTCCTAATTCTTCAGCCTGTCTGCTGTGCTGAGCAGGTAGTGTACTGTACCGTGGCCGTTTGAAGCTTTTTCACAGAAAAAAGTTGCCTGCTGCTTTGAGAAATTAAGTCTGTGAAAAAGTGCTCAGTGTGATACCGACAGTAGACTTCAGACTATAAAAAACCAAACCGGGAACTGAGAGAGATAATCATTTGCAGTGAGTGTGCCACTAAGTGAAAATACTCTTACTGTTTCTAGTCATGTAAGCCATTACTAATCTTTTAATGCACTTCACACATAATACAAACACAATACATTTTGGTCAGTTTAAAATTGTACTTTCTTCTTATGCACATAGTGTTTCCTAATAATAATAATTTCTAATGTGTTTTCATTGTAGTCCAATGAAATATCCCACCAACAGCCTGCATTAACTCATCAGTGACAACTCCCCCACCAAGGAAAAGCAGTATAGTAGTCACAAGTGCCATCCTGTTATTGTGGCAGGTCAAGCTGAAAAATGTCTTTATCATTGAGTTTCATTTTAGCCACTGTAAAACTCACACGACACTGCCACCATCAAGACAAATTTTTAACTGCTAACAGTTTACAGGATTCTTATTTAATACAATCAACCTGGCTCTGCAGTGACTTTAAACTTTGTGTTTCAAATTATAGCTCAAATTATGACCTTGCATTGAAGACACAAGGTGATAGCATTCCATATGCAATACTACAGCCCCACACAACACACACACACACACACTCCTCTGCGTTAGCAGTTACTTTGGCTGAGATTTGCTAATTAGTGTCCATTCGTGTGCAGCCTAGCATAGCTTGATGTGAATATGCCAACAGTGGAGTGTGCTGTTGCCTTCAGCACCTCTCTATAGCATCCAAAGATGCCAGGCTTTTTAAATGTTTAGAATGAGAGGGGAGGGAAAACTCACTGCATGAGTCACGTGATGTGGTTGGCTGTACTTTTGACTGTGCTGTCATGCACTTTGACCCACAGAATAAATACTTTGAAAGAAAGAACTGGAAAAACACAATGAATAAATATATAGAGTGGTGAGAAGCCGCGCACACACACACACACTCACATGCGTATGTAAGCCTTTTCTGCCGCGATAAGAATCACAAACCCCTAAAGACCTGAGGTTATAGAGTCTAACTCAATGTAGCGTTTTGTTTGTGCTTTCAAAGAGAAAAATGACACTATTACTGCCAAGCTAAAGATATTTTACACTTGTTATCTTCCCAGTTTTCTTTTTTCTCTGACAGGTTATTTGTGTCTGCAGTCCTGCCTCTTTGTCTGGCTCCACTCTTCTTCCTCCGCTGCTTTAACAGCAGCCCTAGGGCCAGCAGTTTCTCTCTCCACTACAAATGAAATGAAACCGGTGTCCACGGTTACCAGAGTTCAGGTACGCATAGCTCCCGTAGATTCAAAACAGGTCACCAGGTGCAGGCACAAAGCAGCATGCAACGTGGATTTAATGCATTAAAGCATGGTGGGAAGCAGTGAAAGCAGTTTAGAGATATTTCAGTCTAATGAGGAAACTTCAAATTTTCCTTTGTGATGACGTTTTAAATTACCCTGAACCATTCCTTAGGTATGCTGCTATCGGCTCAGGCTTTTGTTTTTCAAAACTTCAACATCATCTGATAAAGAATAGACCCTTTCAAAATATGGAAACAACAAACATGTTCGACACCCTGTCAAGTCAAACCAGGCTATGAAGGAGGAGATGCTAGCCTCTGGTGATGTGCGGCACAGATGTAAAGAAATGACTCTAACAAGCATTGCTAGCTATTCTCGTAAATGCACTTCTTAGAACAGGAAAAGTAAACAGTGGATGAAAATGACTGATTTCCATCCAATTAAAATATTTTTGAGTGACGATATTTGTGAAGCTCCTGAAATGAGATACAAGTTTAGTTTACTTCACTTCAAATTAAGTGTTAAGCAGATATTTTATACTTGTATGCAAAAAACTGCCTGCACGGCTTTTGTCCATATAGTTGACTTATGCTGTGTCATTACTATTGCACTGCAATACTGCTGTGGCACCTTGTGTCAATAGATTATCATTTCATATCATTGTGTCATCACTGAAAGTCGGTCATTGGAAAAGACTGGCCCTTTATTTATTTACACTTATAAATGCAGTTGCCTGCAAGCATCAATAAAACGTTCAGATGATATAATGAAGATATGCTGCCCAATAGGGCAGGGCAATATGGCCAAAAATATTTATCACGATATATATTTGAAGATTTGCGAAACGATATGACTGACACTATAATTGACGCAAGACAAAATGCTTTACAACTCCACAACTTTGTTAGTGCAAAAAAAACCAAGCAGCTATTTATATTAGTTTAGTTCATTAGTTAGTTCCCCCCAGCATTTGCTGCTTTTGTCATAAGGCGTGCAGCTATTTAAAGTACGCCGATTGTTTGTTGAGTCCGCTTCTTTGGTCTCACCACCTCGCTAGTTGAAGCGGACGCCTTTTCACATGCTTTAGCAGCTTTGTTGTACTCCAACAAGTGCTTCTGCTTCAAATGATGAAATAGGCTTGCGGTGTTTCCTCCCTTCGCTACGACGGCCTGCTTGCTTGTTCTACAAAAAATTGTGCTTTGGTGGGTATCTGACGGAAGAAAACCAAACCACTTCACACCACTGAAGTTGCACAATTTTTACAAACCAGTTCTGGTTCATCTGTTTCATTCAACGATCCGCTTTCGCCCTTTTCTCTGTCGCTGCCATGCTTTTTCTGAGATGTGTGTACGAAAGGTACTGCACATGCGCATTTTACCCATATTCTGTTGCGATATTTCATTTTCTTATCATTGCCTAACATTGTACCGGAATTACCGTGAAAGGTATAATATGGCCTACCCCTACTGCCCAATCCTATCAACCTGTCTGCAATATATCCAAATGAAACTAAATAATTTTGTGGTTTTCACCTACTAGAGGACAGCAATACAAAGGGAGTCATCTTTTAGCACAACGCACAAAGGGGGGGGGATTTAGAGAACAGCGAATTCATCATGTTTCATCTCTCTTATCTGCTAAGAGTTTATCGCTAATGTAAACTGGAGTCATCTGTATTAAAGCACTACAAAGTGTTCTGCATCTGCATGTGTGTTTGCAGAATGATATCATGGTTTAGCGGACATATTATGCTTTTGATTTTTCTGTTATATCCTGCAACACTGGTGGATGTTCATATGAAACATGGCCAGAGTTTCAAATAAAGTCCAAGTAATCCCTGTGAGCCAAAAGCTCAGGATTTGGACTTCTCCTAAAACTCTGTTTCAGACAGCTATTTTTGTTCTTGGCTCTATGTGATGTAATACAGAGAGGATGTCGCTGTTATGGTCATCTCAGGCACTGAGCACAGAAAACCTATAAAACCTGATGTTCAAACTTTGTGTTTGTGAGAGGCAGCCAATCAGATTATAACTGGGGACGGGAAAGGAAACTCAAAAAAGCTTATTACAAAGGATGAACTAAGAAGATGAATCATTTTGAAGTCTTAATCATGAAAAGCTGGTCTAGTAAAGTCCAGGAATAAAGACTGTGGCAAAGTTGTTGTTGATGATGATGATGATGATGATGATGATGATGATGATGATGATGATGATGAAGAATAATTAGTCCCCTCTAAGTAGATTTGTGACTAAAAGATGATATGTTGTTTATTTAATATCTGGCAGCTTCATATCTAACCCTCCACATGTATGTATACCTCTTACCTGCTCTGACAGGCCAGGTGTGCCACTATCTGACAGCTCCTGGCTCATTTCCCCTTTCTTTTCTTTTTAATATCACTTCTTTTCTTCTCTTCCTGCTCAAAGCTGACGGTGAGGTATGCAGCATTAGGTCAAGACACGCAACAGGTGCTGCAGCCAGCCAGCCTCAGGAGAGAATGGAGAAGAAAGGAGGTGAGAATGTCTGGACCCAGAAACCTGTCTCATTTCACCGTCTTCTCTATGGCACCTTTTATCAGTGTGTTTAAAGAGACAGGGCAAGACACAACAGAATAAAAGTCTTGACAGAGCAGTGTGCTGGCAGAAGTGGATGTGCTGTTTCCAAAAGTGTGTTTAACTGTGAGACAAAGTCAGCAGAACAGTGCAATTACGGGTAAACTCTAACATACCAGATGGATGTCCTCACATTAACAAACGGAAACTGGCCATCAGGTTGGAAGAGCATTAGCTAACCATCTGTGCTGTAGTTAGTGTGACATGGCTCAAAACAAATACACTTTGTGATTTACTAACAGAAGGGTAGACTCAGTACACTTCTGTTACACCTAATGAGGGTAAGGAGGGGTATATTTGGACTTAGTGCTATAAAAGGGAAAAATTAGCCAGAAATGACCACCTTACTGGACATACACCAGTCAAATCATACCCAAAGCAGGAAGGTCCTCTTGTGTTACCGTCCACATGTTTGATCAGTATCACAGTTTTAATAGAACTCTTTCAGTTACATCATTCAGTTACTAGTTTATTTATTCTTCACAGAGGATTTTCTTAAACTTAAAATATTATTCAAATGAAAAATACAAAAAACAGTTTGGAGTTGACTGCTAAGTCAGTCATGCACAAGCCTTCACTGCAAGATTTCTGCAGACAGGGACGAAGAGAGCCCCCCCAGCAACAGCAGACTAGCACAGTACCTTGGGACAAGCAACAAAGTCTCAAAGTCAAGAGTCAAAAGCACAAACTGTTCATAATCCTTTCACACGCTCACCTTGTGAGTCTGGGCTAAGCTCTCTTTCATTCATTTTTACTCAGACTGCACCAAACAGCTCCTAGCTTCAGCTTTTAAGAAGGGGAAACACAGCAATGCTGTGAAGGCAATGGTTGTGCTTATTATGAAACAGATAAAACGAGTGCTTCACAGTAAAAAGGGACAGATTTAGAATTAACTTAAAACTCTATTACATTAGAATTAGAATCACTGCTGAACCTGAAAAATTAAGTGAAAAATGAAAAACAAAAAACGGTTTGGAGTTGACTGTTAAGTTAGTCATGCAGTCAAATGAACCAGTGAGGGTTGCTGCAAACGGATCCAAAAGTGAATCGGTTTGCACACATAGGTGTTGCCACATAACTGTGCAAACTACAGGTGACTGCAGCCCTCTGTAGTAAACAAAGCAAGGCAACCAATGCTAGTCCTGTTTGATTGACCGTTTGGCTAGCACTAGTATAAAATAACTGACGGAAATCAAGATCAAAAATTACAAATGCTACAAATTAGGGAAAGTAAATGTGGCTCGAGGCCGTAATTAACTAAGGCTCTGAAATCCTCATTGGGGACTTTATTATTAGTTATTAAGCTCTTGACTTTGAACTACAAACGGCAACACCATGGCGAAAAAGAGGTATAAGGAGGTATAAGGATTCATCCTCAAAGATTTCATGTCTTGAACAAATGGCATTTCAGTCCCTGCAGAGTAAGGTGGGATCAAAGGTCGGGAGAGATGCAAAGCACAATTTTTATATACGTATATATATATCTAAACAACCAAAAAAGAATAAAAGTCAACATCTATAAAACATATCTACCAATATACATCCAAGTTATTTGATAATTGTTATCCCAGCTGTTTAAGCTGCATGAGTACTTGAAATTTTTTACTGCTACTATCTTCATTCCATTCTGTTGAGCTGTTTTATTCCAAATGTGGTGCTTCAAGGTCAAACGGAGTGTGGAATTAAGTAAAGCTGAGTGCACTTTGATTTAAATGTACAACAGAGCTGAAGTCTTCATTAATCATTAGTGTTATAGTCTAGCAATTAAACATTTATATAGAGAAGTACAGAAAGAAGCAACTCTATGATGTTGTTGTATAATGAAGTGATACTAACGGGAAAAGAAGGTTTAACAGCGTATGAATGATAAGAAGCTGGCATCAGGGCTTTAGAGAGTTTGAATGAGCCAGCAACTGAGATTGGTTTAATAGAGCTATCAAAGCTGGAATTATGTTTGAAATTTATGAGGTCAGAAGGTCTCTGTCTGTGCCAGCTTCAATTATAAGAAAGAAAAGAAAAGAAAAACCAAAAACACACACGAATACACACATCATCCCCTCATAAACACACACACACACACAAACACACACACACACACACACAAGCAAAGAATAACTCCCCGTCTGGATCAAAGTGGATGGAGAGACTAAAAAAAATAACGAGTTAATTCAATCTGGATTAATTCAATCAGAGAGACATCAAATCTTCAGAGACACAGATATACCGCGCGTGTTTATGTGCAACATCAACTAACTAACAGCCAAGCGTCAACACAAAAGATACAGCTTGCCACTTCATAACACCCGGTTTGGACTGGTATCCTTTAATATCAGTGTTAAATTAATTGGATGTGCGTTCAGAGGCCAATTACATTTGTGCAATGCTCTTACAAAGAGTTCACCTTTACAAGCAAATACACATCACTGGCTGATTCCCAACAAGAACACGATTATCTGTACAGGTTGCTGCTGCAGGATAAACAGTGAGGATAAAATTAATTTATAAAATACCTAAGTTTAGTTTCACAGATAGGATATTAGAAAGCCTGAGTGATCTCTGCTACGAAAGACATGAAACAGCCTCAATTCACCAACAATCAAAAACAGAGACCTGCATTTATCACTAGCCATTTCAAAGCTTAATTCAGTATGCGTTCAGCCACAGCAGTCAGGGTTCTTCAACTTTGCTGTCTGCTGACAAATTCTAAGGTGTTGCCAAACATTGTTTAACAATTCTCATTCTATCTGTAGCTGGTTTTGAACTTTGTGTCATCCTTTCCAAACGGTTGCCTGAATAAATCCATGACTAAACTCATACCTGACTTGGACGAAGCATCAAAGAAATTTGTATTTTGGCTCACAAAACACAAATGTTACCTCAAAGTTAGTGTTGATTACCTCTGCAAAAATACAAACAGCCTGAATGAGTCAGAAGAACTAAAACAGGATTTAAAAGAAGTTAATTTAAAAAATGTAAGCAGTATCATAACCAATGTTGGGACACAGTTTACTTTGTTCGACTGATGATCACTAATCACGGAAGCCCAAATCATTACAGCTCTCACCTACATAGCTACTCTGACTTCGCCAAACAAGGTGAGTGGACAGTGGTCCAAGAACGCCCTAAGACCATTAGATTTAACATTAGATATTTTCAGAAGAAACACAGTTTTCAATTCTGTGCAGGTTGGGAGAATTAAAGCTACGAGTACTAGCTTTTTTTAAATGGATGAGATAAATGATAACGAATTAATGAATAAAATGAATGACAATAAATAAATGAAAAGAAATGTTATAATTTGAATAATTAACCTTTATTTAACCGGGAATGTCTTATTGTGTTACTGGTAAGGTAGGTTAAATTAGCCTACAACATGCAATACCACATCGAAGGCTGCTGGCCTCTACCTGTGCTCCTGTACTGCTGTGCTGCTGTACTACTGTATGACCTTAGACTCTAATGATAAAAAGCAGTTCAGATTGTAGATCTTACAGAGAAAAGAATTGGATTTGGCTCAGCTTTACTTTATTCAATAATGATCCATTAAAATATGGCTGGATAAGTGTTGATTTCAACTTATGACTGACTCAGGACATCTCATATAAAAACCCTGCCCAAGTGGTGATGAAGAACAGCATGCCGTGACAGACTATATGTAGTTTAAAACCAGCTGAGACTTTGAATGTTTTTAGCATGTCCAGTCTGCTGTTTTTGTTTAGAGGAAAACCCCAGAGTCATTTACTGAGTCGAAAACAACCGAAAAATGACAGCCGAACAACCGAAAAGGAAAGGTGCAAAAAAGCAAAGAGAAGAAAAGGAGGACAAAAGCGCATCTGAGGAATTCTATAGGAGAGATGAAGAGTGTGTGTGTGTGTGTGTGTGTGTGTGTGTGTGTGTGTGTGTGTCTCAGCTGTCGACAGCAGACCTTAATGAAAGTGGTCAGATCCTCTTTTTCTCTGACATGCACATGAATAAGGAAGAGCGTGTGAGAAAGGATGGCAGGAAGATGAAAGAAATGCAAAAGCAATGCAACAAAAGCAAAGTGATGTACCAAGGCACAAAATGCATTCAGCAACTGCTCGCTTCACTTTCTGATGCATCTGAGTCTGAGGATGATGACAACACATGAAAGATGAAAAATAAATGACTTTTGAGATTACAGCCTGATATCAGTGTATTTTTCTACCCAGAAAATAATGGGAACAAAGCAACTATAGAAAGAGGAGATGAGGGAGAAAGAGTTCAGATTATTTAAATATTGGTTATTTTCAATTTCATTTTTGAAACAGAGGATAAAAACATTTTTTCTACTGTGGCTGCACTTAGTGTTACACAGATAATTTCAATAACATTTAACATGTGTGTTTATCACATTTATTCAGTCGCAAATAATGTCATCAGACCTAAAATTTGCCAATTCAATTATCAAGCATACCAATACTAAACCCTGCCATAAATGTTTCAAAATGATGGAGTCAGTCTGCTTGACTGGGGTCAAGTTGGAAATGTCATGCAATCATTTCTGATGGTACAGCAATTAAAATGATGGCAACATATTCATAAATTAGAGAATAATCTCTTCAAGAGTGATTATAGTCAGTCCAAGTCAGAATGTATCTGTCTTATTGGACAATCTGTGCAATTGCCTCACAGTCAAAAGTGGCTGTGAGTGTGCAACCTCAACTATGGACACTGAAACGCACTGAAAGTTGCAATTGGTCACAGAAGGTGGAAAAAATTAAATGCAGTCGCCATTGATTTTTTTTTTTTTAGTAGATGCTAGATGGTTGTTGTCCTATTTTTACTCCTTTTACAGAGCCATTAGCTTGCTCTGAATTCAGAGGTAGCTTTGCCAAGCTCAGTGTGCCCAGCATTGGTTGGTTTTTCAGTTAAGCCGATTTAATGTAAGTTTGCTCGGTTAACTTTATCTCAGGATGCTGGGGCATGAGCTTGCTTTTTATTTTATTAGAATATTGCTACTTGGTGTCCCTGTATCAATACAATGCAAAATATTGCAATAATATTATTAATATTACCGTACTTTCTGGACAATAGAGCGCACCTGTATATAAGCCGCATCCGCTCTATTTTTAAAAAATTTAAAAAAAAAAGATATACAAGCCGCACCCAGCTATAAGCCGCAATTATCTATGATGAAAAAATAGATATTTACTGCATGTACAAAACAATCTTGTAGTGCAAATGTACAAGTATGTACCTGAACAGATTCTTTCCGAACAATGCCTTTTAACACGGCAGCAACTTTGCTGATTAAAACGTAACAGAACCAAGAGAAAATAACCGCTATTTATTTACCTCCATTTTTCCTGTATTTGAAACCACATGTCACTTTAATCATCTTCGCTGAAACCCATGAAGTCGTCTTCTTCAGTGTCGGAGTTGAACAGGCTCAGAAGCGCTTCATCACATCTGTCTCCATCAGTCTCGCTCTCCGTGTCACTGTCATCCTCCGGTGAAGTTGGCTCTGAAGGTGCGCCGCTCTCTTCGCGCAGCAGTCCAGCCTTTCGGAACCCATTGGTGATGGTGGATTCTTTCACAGCACTCCACGCTGTTAGGATCCACTGACAGACATCAGAAAAGGATGCTTTTCGCATGCGGCCAGTTTTTGTGAATGACTTTTCACCGCTTGTCATCCAAGTCTCCCACTCAACCCGTAGTGCAGCTTTAAATGCCCGATTTACACTGATGTCAAGTGGCTGCAAAAACTTTGTTGTACCTCCAGGAATCACAGCTGGAATGGAGTTTGTTTTCTTGATCGCTGCTTTCACAGAATCTGTGATGTGGGCCCTCATGCTATCCATACGGAGCCCCCCAGGGGACATGGGAGAAAAAAAAATTACGGAGGAAAAAAATAATAATTAGGGAGGAAAAAAAAAAAATTAGGGAGGAAAAAAAAAATTAAGACGGACTTTTGCGAGCGCTCGCAAAAGTATTGCGAGATCTCGCAAAAGTTTTAGCCGCATTCTTCGGAGGCCGCCAGCTCGAAGCCGACCGGGAGGTCGAGGCACGATGTGCCGGGAAAGCGGTGTTCCTCCCGGCTGTAGTAGGTCTCGACTTCCCGTTAGCTTCGAGCTAGTGGCCGCCAGCTCGAAGCCGACCGGGAGGTCGAGGCACGATGTGCCGGGAAAGCGGTGTTCCTCCCGGCTGTAGTAGGTCTCGACCTCCCGTTAGCTTCGAGCTAGTGGGTGTCAGATCTCCAAAAACGTCGGAGCTCTTTTGCAAATATGTGATGTCTTGTAAACCGAGCAGGTATCTGACGTTTACACAACTGCATTCACGCCTCAAAATATCTTAAAAGTGTATTTTGTGACCCAGAAAGAGTAATATTACAACTAAGTAGCTGCCGCCATTGTTGGAGTTTTGCGAGATCTCGCAATACTTTTGCGAGCGCTCGCAATACTTATTGCGAGATCTCGCAATACTTTTGCGAGATCTCGCAAAAGTCCGTCTTAATTTTTTTTTCTCCCTAATTTTTTTTTTTCCTCCCTAATTTTTTTTTCTCCCATGTCCCCTGGGGGGCTCCGTATATCCAAAACAAGCAGTGCTTTTTTCCGGTGAAAAAATCCTCCCGGGCGCTTCCCATAGCACTCCGTTAACCATTCCTTCATTAGACCTTCTATCATCCACCCTTTGGTGTTAACTTTGACCACTATGCCTTTCGGGAGTTGTTCTTTCGGCATAGTTATGCGCTTAAAAATCACCATTGGTTGAAGTTTTTGTCCGGATGCCGTGCATGCCAGAACGCAGGTGAAGTGCGTCCTCTCATGGCCTGTTGTTTTCAACAACACGGATGATGCACCTGTCTTGTTAACGGTCCTGGTCAGAGGCAGATCAAATGTTAAAGGTACTTCATCCATATTGATTATGTCGTCTGGTCCGATGGAGTTTTCTTGTATCTTTTTTTCAACGAATTTGTGGAAGTTTTCAACTTTTTCCTGATAGTCAGGGGGGAGTTGCTGACAGAGAGTGGTCCGTGCCCTGACGGACAGGTTTTTACGTTTCATAAATCTGAAACACCATGACGGCCCACCTTTGAAATCTTTAATATTCATTTCGCGGGCGATTGTTTTGGCTTTCAGTCGGATCTGTACAGTGGATACACCTCGGCCACCTGCTCTCAGTGTCTTCACCCATTCCTCCAGGACATTTTCAAGTTCAGGCCACCTGCTTTTATGTCCTCTGAAAGCTTTTCTCGACTTTTGGCATTGCATGAGCTCTTCCCGCTGCCGCCTCCAACGTCTCACCATAGACTCATTGACGCTAAGCTTGCGTGCAGCAGCGCGGTTTCCCTCCTGGATAGCAAGATCGATGGCCTTCAACTTAAAACTTGCATCATACGAACTTCTTCGTGTGGTTTCCATGATGAAGGGGCGAGGATTTGAAAATAATTACCAGTTGGTAATTTGTTGTGCGTGTTCTATCTGCTAAAGAAAAAGTAGTGTATTCTTCTTTGCATTGATTTTTCATCTATCTTGTTTTTTATTCTAATTCTGGTTAGAGTCCCCCTAGTGGTGGAAGAAAAATCCACAGAATAGCCGCACCTTTGTATAAGCCTCATGGCTCAAAACCTAGGGAAAAAGTAGCGGCTTATGGTCCAGAAAGTACGGTAATAATTATTTCTGCCCCACCCAAAGGTATCAATATCATCTTAGAGCTGGAAATAGTTTGATAGGTCCATCCCTGTAGCATCAAAGCTGAACAAAGAGTAGTGTGAAGCCAAGCAACGCACAGTAAGGTGAAAAAGCTCTACTTGATGCAACTACCAGTCAGTCAGAAACAGCTACTCCAGTCTGTAACACTGCATCTCCAACTAGACTGGTCACTGGGCCAGAGACACAGTTTTAGTCAGCTCAAGTCATCAGCTTGCCTTGTGCTGAGTCTTTGGCATAGAGCTGGGATTTTGCTGCACCATCCTATCCAGTGATGCACAATACAGCATAATGAATTCCACAGTTCGCCCACAACAGTAGGGCTCAAAATGATACTTTAGAAATGGTCGTATATAGCACAGAAAGAAATGGTTGATACCATATGACATACAGTGCACAGAAATGGAAGTAAGCAATAATATTGGTATATGTAACACCTCAGCTCAAGGGCACACAAGCCTGAGGCATTGGATACATCAGTGGGCTATGGAATTGCTGATGTAATGCAAACCGATGTTTTTGGTATCTTGATATGAGCTTGCACAGTCAGAGGGATGAATGTTCACACAGCAGGAACTAATCCATGAAGGCAGCTACACACGTGCACAAGAAAATGCATTTGTGCGTTCATAAAGTATGAACTCCACCCTGCATGTGCTCCCATATCTTTCCGAAGCTAGAGCACAGTGAATAACGCACTTCAGTTCAGGCCTTTGAATAAGAATAAATCTAAATATTCCCACAGAGATCCTCTTTCGAGAAGAAAACTAACCCCTGCTTTTCCTGGAGTTTGAAATATGAGTACTGTTCTATCCTGCTCTCCTGTCAGCAACTTTTTCTTCCGGAAAGCAGGCGTTGGATCCAATTGACAAACGGTGAAACCTGAAGTGTATTTAATCATCCTGGAAAATCCTTTTGCCTTTTTAAAGGATGGTTAGCTGTTTCTAATGAAGAGCAACGTCTGGAGGACAAGTAATTACCAAGGTTAGACTATCAGCCAAGCAAAACAGGCAAGAGCCCAGGAACAGCACTTTAAAATCAGGTGCCAGGTCCACTCCATATCATTTTTATGAAGTATAACATCACCTATGACGGGTATCCCCCCCCCCATTATTTGGTCTTAAAGAGAGTGTCTATTTTCAAATATGATTTTAGAAAAGATTTACACACACAGAAACACACATAGACACTAAAAATAAATGTTTCTATAGTGGATATTTGTGTAAGGTTGACTCCATAAAACTGCTTCGATATTTTCCATCTGTGAAGTAATAAACAACCAAATCTCTACTCTACACTTTTCAAAGTTAATGGGATGGCTGATGAAACAACATATCAATCTACTGAAAATCCGTTTTCCTCTTTTCAGACATGAAATACTTAAAACGACTGGCCTCAGTTTTCTTAAAGTCACCGTATTCTGTCAAACGCCTGTCAGACATAAGCCATATAGCATAAAGCTTCATTCAAACATTTCCAGGAAATTGCAAACTTGGCTATTTGCTTACAGCTCAGATATACAGTGGGGCAAAAAAGTATTTAGTCAGCCACCGATTGTGCAAGTTCCCCCACTTAAAATGATGACAGAGGTCAGTAATTTGCACCAGAGGTACACTTCAACTGTGAGAGACAGAATGTGAAAAAAAAATCCATGAATCCACATGGTAGGATTTGTAAAGCATTTATTCGTAAATTAGGGTGGAAAATAAGTATTTGGTCACCTCAAACAAGGAAAATCTCTGGCTCTCACAGACCTGTAACGTCCTCTGTAAGAAGCTTTTCTGTCCCCCACTCGTTACCTGTATGAATGGCACCTGTTTGAACTCATCATCTGTATAAAAGACACCTGTCCACAGCCTCAAACAGTCAGACTCCAAACTCCGCCATGGCCAAGACCAAAGAGCTTTCGAAGGACACCAGGAAAAGTATTGTAGACCTGCACCAGACTGGGAAGAGTGAATCTACAATAGGCAAGCAGCTTGGTGTGAAAAAATCAACTGTGGGAGCAATCATCAGAAAATGGAAGACATACAAGACCACTGATAATCTCCCTCGATCTGGGGCTCCACGCAAGATCTCATCCCGTGGGGTCAAAATGATCATGAGAACGGTGAGCAAAGATCCCAGAACCACACGGGGGGACCTGGTGAATGACCTGCAGAGAGAGCTGGGACCAAAGTAACAAAGGTCACCATCAGTAACACACTACAACGGCAGGGAATCAAATCCCGCAGTGCCAGACGTGTTCCGCTGCTGAAGCCAGTGCATGTCCAGGCCCGTCTGAAGTTTGCCAGAGAGCACATGGATGATACAGCAGAGGATTGGGAGAATGTCATGTGGTCAGATGAAACCAAAGTAGAACTTTTTGGTATAAACTCAACTCGTCGTGTTTGGAGGAAGAAGAATACTGAGTTGCATCCCAAGAACACCATACCTACTGTGAAGCATGGGGGTGGAAACATCATGCTATGGGGCTGTTTTTCTGCCAAGGGGACAGGACGACTGATCCGTGTTAAGGACAGAATGAATGGGGCCATGTATCGTGAGATTTTGAGCCAAAACCTCCTTCCATCAGTGAGAACTTTGAAGATGAAACGAGGCTGGGTCTTCCAACATGACAATGATCCAAAACACACCGCCCGGGCAACAAAGGAGTGGCTCCGTAAGAAGCATTTGAAAGTCCTGGAGTGGCCTAGCCAGTCTCCAGACCTCAACCCCATAGAAAATCTGTGGCGGGAGTTGAAAGTCCGTGTTGCTCGGCGACAGCCCCAAAACATCGCTGCTCTCGAGAAGATCTGCATGGAGGAATGGGCCAAAATACCAGCTACTGTGTGTGCAAACCTGGTAAAGACCTATAGTAAACGTTTGACCTCTGTTATTGCCAACAAAGGTTATGTTACAAAGTATTGAGTTGTATTTTTGTTATTGACCAAACACTTATTTTCCACCCTGATTTACGAATAAATTCTTTACAAATCCTACCATGTGGATTCATGGATTTTTTTTTCACATTCTGTCTCTCACAGTTGAAGTGTACCTCTGGTGCAAATTACTGACCTCTGTCATCATTTTAGGTGGGGGAACTTGCACAGTCGGTGGCTGACTAAATACTTTTTTGCCCCACTGTAATGCATGCAGGTCAAGTGATTGTGGCCTGGGAGCGACAGTCATAGTTATTTGTAAATAGATCAGACAAATACAGAGTAAAAGGTGGAGACCTGTGGTCAGGTGGTCATTTTTTCCATGTTATTATTTCACATTAACAAATGAAATGTTGTGTTAGCAAAAGTGACGATCACCATGCTGGAGGAACTAAGTAAAACAAAGACAGAGGCATCAGAGAATGAAATCATAAAAGACCCATCTGTGTTAAATTCAAATGTATGGAATTATTTTTGATTTGTTAATAAGGATGAGATGAAAAAGATGAATGTGACATATGTGATTTGCTAGGAGTGTCCTTAAATGTAGTCAGCCAATGATGGCAAAGCTAGCTTAAAACAAACTGTTCCAATTCAAAGTGAGCTAAGAAAAAAAAAGCACAAACCATCACCCACTTCATGTGCAAAGGCCTCCACTGATGCAGTGCTGTGGAAAACCAGGACTTTTGTTACATGCTGTGGAAAATGAAGTATGATGAGGGGTTATGAGGAATTAACTGTACAACTTATGAACGTCATGGGCTATAGAGTCCTATGTGACTAAAACAGCTCATTATCTTAATACTACAGTTCACACGTCTGCATTCAGTTAATTTGAACTAGATCGTAACACAAAGAGTTCAGTTTGTAAAGTTTAGATAACATTTATGGTCTGTGGTGATGGCTAGGTGAGAGCAAGCGACCAATAATTTCTCAAATCAAATTAAATGCCTAAAACAGACAAAGCTTACGTTTGGTGGCATTATTCACAATATTATTATAATAAAACACAAATACCATATCACTAAATGTTTGAAATCACACTAATGTCTATATTGTGAGTTAATTATCATGATAATATGGTATCACTGGGTCTCTGGTGATTCCCACTTCTAGTTTTACATATTATAATATATAATAATCATAAATGTCGATTAATTAATGCATAAAACATTTAAATGTTGTAGCTGGAGATGGCTTTAATTTCTCAACATAGCAATAAATCACATTATATTACATGACTGAAAAATAAGTAATACAACATTAAAAACCTGTTTCAAACGCTTAGTGTTCTTCCAGTAGCTCCCTATGAGGCCTGCCACAGCAGATCATCTGCCTCCACCTCACCCTGTCCCGTCACAACAACCCTCCACATATTTTCCTTCACTATATGCATGAATCTTCTCTACTGTCTTCCTCTTTTCCTCCTGCCTGGCAGCTCCATCTTCAATATCCGTTATCCTTTACATGTATCCATGCTCCCTCCTCTGCAGATGTCCAAACCATCTCAGCCTCGCCTCGCCAAACCACTCACTCTGAGCTGCCCCTGCGATATACTCATTTCCTCTTTAGAGCCCGTCTGGATTAGACTGTATCTGGATCCAAAACTCTTTCTGTATTCTCTACACTTCTCCATCAACACTCTCAAAGCAAACATTTCATCTGGAGTTCTCTTTCATGGCATGAAGCTGCTCACACCTCTAGTCTTGGCCTCACTTCAACAACTCCTTCCCATATCTTCATGGTATGACTCATCATCTTTATCCCTCTGTAGTTACTACAGCTCTGCACATCACCCTTGTTCATGAAAATTGGTTCAAGTACACATCTTCTTCATTCCTCAGACATCCTCTCACTCTCAGAGACTGTGTTAAACCAATGTGGTTAAAAAGTCCACTGCTTTCTCTCCTAGACATCTCCATACCTCTACATGTATGTCATCTGGACCAACCACCTTTCCCCTCTTCATCCTCTTCATAGGTGCCCTGCCTTTCTCATTACCAATCCTCGGCACTTCCTGATTCACTAACTGTCCTCCACCCAGCCTCCTCTCATTTTCCACATTAGTCAGATTCTCAAAGCAGGCCTACTCCTTCCATCTTCTCAAAACACAGTGTCATTAACACATTTCCATGTCTGTCCTTGATCACCCTAACCTGCTGCAAATCCTTTTTAAACATTAAGAGTACTATGTTTGCTAGATGATTAAAAAGTAAGTACTGTCATTTCCTGAGCAGCTTTTTGTTCCAACACCAGTATTTTTAAATGTAGAGCAATATTTCTGTAATGGAATAGTATTACTACATGTACACAGATAACTGCAATCTGCACCTGATGTACTGTGTTTGCTGTCCTATAACAGGAAATGTAGACTCAGCTGATGCAGTTTTATAGTTGTGTATATCCCGTAACATACCTCACAGACGGTGAGCAGGAAAAACCCAGAAATGTCTTTTTGTGCTCTGTTTGCTTTGTGTGGAACCTGCTGTCATCCATTGTGATGTGACTGTGTGGTCTCTTTGCATGGTGACCTGTCTGCCATCGTACTATGTGTCAGCTGAGTAGGTGGAGCGTGACAGCAGGCAATCTGGCAATCTTCTCGCTGACAAGACCTTCAGATGGCCAAGTGCTGTGTGACTGTGTGTGGCCTCGTGCACGTTTTTGCATATCCTTTAATTTGCATACCTCTAAAGTGCACATAGGCTGTGTTTGTGTGTGTGAGGAACAGCGATTCAGTCATTCTTTTGAGCTGTACACTGCCGGACCACGTACTGGTTGTCCTGGAAACAGCCCTGTCGTCATAACTGGGATTAATATAAATTGCTCATAATTTATAATACTGAAATTCCTGTGTTTAAAAATGTTCCAGATGTCATGCCTTGTTCCATATGTGCACACTGAAAACAACAGTGATGTTTTTAATTTGATGTTAGAGAAAGCAATAGTTTTCTTTAACATGTACACCTCAAGATGTGAAATGGGGATCACTGTTAAATATAGAAGAGAATTGCACTGCCTTTTCTTTATTTACATATTAATTTTCTCTAAACGACAGACAAAGCTCATCTCAAGACTATTTGATCAATTAAATTATTATATTAATACTTCAATCAAAAAAGTGGCTTTTACTTACTATGCCACACACAAGAGAAACTGTGATAAGGATGATAAGCTAACAGCGATGCAGGTGGATGCTTCTCTGGTGTCCTGGATTGTTGATTACCTGACAGGAAGACCACAATATGTGCGCCTTCCACATTGTGTGTCTGACAAGGTAATCAGCAATACATGGGCACCACAAGAGACCGTCCTCCACCCCTTCCTCTTCACCCTCTACACCACAGACTTCAGCCACCGCACAGAGATCTGCCATCCTCAGAAGTTTTCTGATGACTCTGTGGTGGTTAGATGTATCAGCAGGGGTGATGAGTCAGGGCTGTGGTCGACTCCTTTGTCACGTGGTGCAAGCAGAATCATCTGCAGCTCAACGTGGCAAAGACTAAGGAACTGATTGTGGACTTTAGGAAGACCAGGAAAACCTTGACCTGTGTTTTAATGTAGGGGGTCAACGTGGGCATTGTGGAGGACTATAAAAACCTTGGAGTACACATAGACAATAAACTGGACTGGGTTAAAAACACCACTGCACTTTAACGGAAGGGCCAGAGTCGTCTCTATTCTATCAACATCTGTCAGACAATGCTCAGGATTTTCTATGAGTCTGTTGTGGCACGTGCTATTCTCTATGCTGTTGCATGCTGGGGGAACAGGTTGAGGCCCCTAGACACCAACAGACTCAATAAACTGATCTACAAGGCCAGCAATGTTGTGGGGATGGAGTTGGACTCCCTTAAGGTGGTGTCGGAGAGGCGGATGTTGTCCAAAATAAAGGCAATGTTGGATAATACCTTCCATCCAGTCCATGACTTTCTGGCTAGCCACAGGAGCATGTTCAGTGAGAGACTGAGATTACCAAAAAGCACCAGGAAATCATTCCTGCCTGTGGCCATCTCCCTGTATAACTCCTCCATCTAATACACTGTAAACACTGCAATAGTTACACCCTTTTTGCACACACTCTTTTCTACTCAGCCCATTTCTCAAAACTGCTGACAACGTATCTTTTGGTGCCTGTGCACTGAATCCCCTGGGCTATGACATTAGATGCATCTGTCACTCCCTCACTACCAACTGAAAAGAAAAAAATCATCAAGTGAAAAATAAAAATAAAAGAAAGCGCAAAAGAACTGATTACTTTAAAGGGTCTCTGAAACCAGATTCAAGACAATGACAAACAGCTCAGTAACAACAGAGGAATCAAATAGGCCCCTGGTCTGTTTACTTATATCCCTTGTATTATTGCCATCTTGTGGCCACAGTTGGCTATTGTCTCTGGAAGCAGAATTAGCGCTGCTAAATTAGCTGAAATGTGTATGGGGTAGGTGTTCTCATGTCTGTGTCTATGTCTCATTAACGAGAAACCAGTAACTTTTTTCTGGTTGTCTACACATGCGCATTAAACCTTTGGTCTTTGTCGGAAGACTGATGGGAGACCAGCATGCTAGACAAGCTGCTGCTGGCTCTGCTTTCACTGCTCTGAGAAGTTCTCATCTGGGTATTTGTTGAAACAGAGCTAGCGTTAGAAAGGAAACAATCACTTCAATTTATTCTCATTTTAATGAAAGCCTTGATTATGAGGAGGTTAACTCCTGCCATGTCCAGTTTAATAAAATGAGTAAGTTGAACAGATGCAAGTTTCAAAAGAGTGAAGCAACTGTGCAACCTGCCCATTGATTATAACAATCAATAAGGACAAGTCAACTCCTTAAAACCACAAGTTTTTCTGACATGTTAAAAGCAAACACTCAATGAGTGCTGACTTTTAGGGATTTATGTGCTGATTAATTTAAGTTTTTTTTAAGCTTCAAGAAAACCCCATCTGCCTTTGAAAGTTGCTCATTTTCTAAAAGCTACCTCCTAATAAGATATATACTACAGGCACTGAGAAAACGTCTCTTTTTGTTCAGAATCCCAAACCAATCTCACTTTGTTAAAAAGCTTTATGTGAGTGCACAGACCTGATTTTTCTCCCTTTTGGCAAAGGAATAAAGAATACATTTCTTCATATTCTTCATCTCCGTGTGTAGAATGAAGCCCAAACATCAGATCACAGCTCTGAAAGTAATTACTCTATGGCACAAAAATCCTTCCTCCATATGGCTGCAAAGAGATCTGAGTGCATACGTGGTCGAGTCTGTTCCACAACGCACATTCCATTCTCCTAAGTGGAAGGGGCTGCATAAGAGCAAATTTTGCAGAAAGATGTGGTAGCAAGAAGAAAATGAAGGCTGACTTTTCAGGATCATTTACTGGCTCGCAAGAAACAGACTACATTTGGGCTGCAGCCAAATTACATCAACTTAAGCCAAAATTAAACTAAAGCAGAAATAGTGATTCTTGTTTAAAGGACAAAAATGTTGTCTCAATTGACTGAACACAGCAACCCTGCCATGGTCACATAGCTTGAGTGATGGTAGATGACTTCCTCTATATTTCTTAGTGTCACCATGCATTTAATCTAATGCTTCAGTAGACCAACTGGTTACAAATGGAAACCATCCCTGGCTGCTTATTTGTACTTGTGAAATGTAAGTACATTAACCTAAGCCCTGTATAGTTTTGAGGTATTTGAGTCATTAAAAAGCCCTTTACTTTCATTAGCCACTGAATGTGACTAGTGAAGGATCAGGTTTGTCTAGAAAGCTTTATTCCTTAATAGATGAACTCATTATTTAAAAAATGTATACCGTATTTTTTGGACCATGAGGCGCACCGGATTATAACGCGCACTGTCGATGAAAAGGTCTGTTTTCATACATAAGGTGCACCGGATTATAAGGCTCATTAAGTGAAACAAAACAGTCAGATAAGTCAAACTTTACTCAACTCATTCTTCTTGGTTTTTCCACTTACGTACCATTGATTCATTAATGTTGAATTCTCTTGCAGCTGCTCTATTCCCGTGTTGTTGCTGTATATTAATGACTAACCTCGTATTGTGGATGAATTATCTCAGTTGTTCTCCTGACTGAAGTTTAGTCTGTTTACAGCATCCTGCCATTGCATTTGTCCCTAACCATCGGGAACTCTTGCATTGAAGGTGGAGAATGAATCTAACTTTTATCGAATGTAAAAAAGTTAGCATTCATCCTCCACCTTCACTGTGTTTATGTTATGCTAACATAGCTGTGTCGCTAGCGATCACGTAGCACATCGATATATATCCGGTCCAACTTCAGTAACCCTAAAAAAGTCACTGCTGTTTAGTTTTCTGTCTTCATTTGTGTTGGAAGTGATAGCAGAGCTGTACATTTAAATTTTTTCAGAAATCTCTCAGTCAGAACGTGGTATGTCATGTTTAGGTGGAAACTAGTGAGCTAACTTCCTGCTAACATTTAACTCTGTTAAATTTAATAAATTCTGTTTTCATGGATGTTAAACTTAATTGTTACACCTGGTAAAGCAGCAACACTGATCATTTTATTAAAGATAAAAGAATGTAGACAGTTTTTAACTCTCAGTAATGCCGCAGTGTTCGTTTGACTTTGGGACCTGAAGCGGACGGAATTTTGGACCCAGATTCCTCCACGAGGCTCCCGCCTACGGTAGCCTTAATGCAATCTATCAAGCAGTGCGGCTTCGTAGCTTATCAAAGTCATACTAAAACATTTTTTGACGAATCGGTTTTATGATTTCCAAGCTTGACAAAAATATAGTAAGAAATCAGGAGGGAGGAAAATACTTTTTCATAGCACTGTATGCTGTCATAAAGGGAGATTCTAATATTAAACATGACCAAAGGTTCCAAATATGTGTAGATGCACCCAGTATCTCAAGAGCTTAAAAACTTTGCTTTGAAGCTCTTTTTCTACTCCTGGCTCTGTGTGTTGTCGATCCCTAAATGGGCTGTCTCAAATACACAGGTCTGGCTGTGAAAACCGCTTTGATTCAGATAATGCATCCCCTGTGGGCTGCAAAAAGTACCACTATAAGATAAATAAGGAGTATTCATAATTGAATTATTCAAAGGTCATATATACTTATATTAAACACAAATTATAAAAAAGTAATGTCACTACTAAGGCTGAATACATTATCTTGATACTCCAGTATCAAGTATCCTTGGGTCTTTGCTTTTTTTAACGGACACATCAAATGCAATTACATTTGATGTCAGTTTTTAGATTAGTTAGGATTTACAAAAACGTACCTGTCCCAGATCACATGCGAAGATACCTAAATGTGCATTTCAATCCCAATGGGTTCTCCATGCATATTTCCCTGAATTGCCATGTGTGTTAAAACCAAGCAGAGATGAAACATGTTGTTCTCTGCACCGTTAACAGAAACATTTTTCTTGCACATGTTGTAATTTGTTGAAGTAGATCCTTTTTTAGGCCCTATCGGAAACTGAAATGCCGCTCTTGGTCTCAGAGATGCCTGAGCTCGTCTTGTTATTTGCACTAGGGAACATAAACTGCCTTGCTATAGCAATGATACTGAGATAAAACACTTTCATATGACATAAAACTTCATACCAATGATGGCACAGTCCTAATACCAAGCAGCAATCCCCACGGCTGATAAGAAAAGTGGATGTGGAAGTGCAGTTCTTGGGTTTGCCACTTGAGACTGGATTCAAAATTAATCCAATCTCAAGTAATCCTCATCGACAGCTTTGGTAAAACAGCCAAGCTAAAAGGCATTAAAAGGCCAGTTTGTGTGTGTGTGTGTGTGTGTGTGTGTGTGTGTGTGTGTGTGTGTGTACTCATTTCACTAGAAATGCAGCTGTAATAGTCATCCCTGCCTGTTTAGGATGCATCCACAGTTCTGTAAAGAGGAGATTTTCACAGGCTTCAGAAAGTATAGAATTGTCTTTACCTTTACAGCCTTGTGCTTTTAATTTGCTAAACTGGCAGCAGCTTATTATATAAACCATTATGTTGCATAAATCTCTGAAACCTTGTGAGTTTGTCCTTGGAGAAGTGTATGTGTGGCTGAAAGATTTTAATAGCTGTCTGGCCAGCAGCATTACATACTTCTTATTTACAAATATATATGTGACCTGACACTGACACCAGCTGCTCACCGATCACCACCTCCGCTGGGCAATTTTCTGGTGGAAAGTCTGCAATGTGGCAAATTGTGTCAGGAAAAACTGCTCTGTTTGATCGATAGATGCCCAGATGGAAGACGTGGGCGTCACAAACGGACTGGCTGACAGACGGACGAACAAACATTGGCAACCACAGGCCAGACTACGTGCAAGCCACATTTGCCAAATTACTTAAGATAATGACTACATATAGATATTTTCTCCGTTGTATCTCTTTCTGTTATTTGCAATTTCTGTTAATTTCTTCGTGTTAATCTTTAAGTCTTTAAAGACTTTAAAGATATTTAACAAAGACCCTCGCAGGTGTCCGTTTTAATGGCTAGACATCCCAGCCAAGTGTTTCATTTTTACAATAAACTGTAGAAAATTAGAGCAAGAAAGAAAATGAGTGGCATTCTCTCTCCTTGTTCTGTGACGAGACAGAAGCACAGCTGATGCAAATCCATCAGGTATCATAGACCAAATGGTTATTAGCACTGGCCTAATATAACACATCCACCATAAACAGAGGTTATAAACTCTATCGACTTCTACAACTATTATAGCTTTTCATCTGTCACTACTTCCTAACACCCCACTCTCTACCATCTCCTTACATCAGCCTGTCTTTCCCTTTCACCACCCACTACTTGGTTTACCCAACAAGTCACAATGCATATCATTATGAGTTTTGAGCGATACACCAGCCACCTCCACACAAACACGAAGAGCAGATGGCTGTGTGGACAGCGTCCCTCTTGGAGTTGTACTCGCGACAGATTGAGTGGGAGGCAAGGCGCCTCTGAAGTCACTTTCACTGCACTTTCTTCTGTTTCCTGTCCAGTTTCATTACGCTGCAAAGCCAAAGCAACCAAAACCAATGTACTGCAGAAACTCATATCATCTATGCAAGCACACAAATGCAAGAGTTAGTAAGACTGCATGAGATTACATCATCATCACTGCTGCTCACTTTCTTCAACATGGTGCAAATAAGTCAAACTAGTCTACAGCCATAATTAGGGTTTTCTATCAGAAAGGCTGCTTGACAGACAGGGTGAGGGCCAATTTAATGTTGCATTCAACTGATGCAGGGTTATAATGCTGCTTTAACCTTCTAGGACCTGGCGTCCACATGTGTGGACATCACATTTCGGGTTGTCTAGACCAAAATACTAAATTGTGCTCTACAAGTACCTGATATCCACTTATGAGGACATTATCCTGCCACTGTTCTATCGAAATTTAAAGCGAATGTCCTCATATGTGGAAACAAAAATCAGGTAAAAAAATAAATAAATAAAAAATCTGGTAATTCTTTGTTTTTACATTCATCATGTCCCAATCAGCCCAAATAGCAAAGAGAAATTAAAAATGCAATACTAACTATGATGACCAGATTCCAAGACACTAATGTTGGGTAAAGTTTCTGCAGACGTGGAACATATTACTAAAGATAAGATTTCTTTGTGTCAGTGTAAAAACAAAGCACTGGTATAATTAGTAACTTGAAATATAATTGTACTCCTTTAAAGTAAGTCAGTGTTAAAGATCTGACATTATTAATTCTGAGCACCTGATAATCCTGTCTAGAGGAACTGTTTAGTTACCACAAATTACGATTTCCAAACTCTGAACAGAACCACTGCTCACTGATAATTAGCATCAATTAGCATAAAAGCACTACCAGCACCACAGATATTTTCTTTTTGCACAGTAGTAGTAACATCTTTAATTCATGGGTTGTGCTGATCCAGGGCAGTGTCACTGGTTTTAGCTTCTTTACTAATTAATAATCACTTAATAAATTATTATTATTATGATTAAGATTAAATTTATGTTGGATTTAATCCTACTGGCTTAGTTTCATATAGGCATCCCGGTTTATAACCAGCACTTGCAACACAGATGTGTGGGCACACACCAGTGCCCAAAACACAAAGTTAAAGCTTGCACTCCTGCCCTCTACACTGCTACACTGATCCATCACCACTGCAATGAAAAAACTGAAGGTGATATTTCTGTCTGCTTTTTCAGTTTTAAAACTCAATGTAAGTGTGTGTTTGTTGGTGAAACACTGTGGAGAGGGCATGGTGGAGTGTGGAGGAGAGATACAGTCAAGTCCATAATTTTTTCTAATTTTGTCTCTGTGCACCATTACAGTGGGTATATATAAATAAAACAATCAAGACGTCACTGAAGTGTAGACTTTCATCTTTAATTCAAAGTACTGTATTAACTGTGACTATTTAGGAATTACAGTTTTTACAGAGACACATTTTCAGAGGCTCTAACAAACTAACATAATTTAAAATATAAAGATTTGAAGGAAACTTGTTTGCAGTCAGTGTGCTGCCTGAAGTCTAGAAACCATGGATATGACCACATGCCGTTTCCTCCCTTGGAATGCTCTCCTTGGCTTTTGCTGCAGCCACCTTCATTTGCAGATTGTTTGTATGTCTCTCCCTTTAGTTTTGTCATCAGTAACTAAAAGCATGCTGTAGTGGATTGAGATCACTTGAGTGATTTAGCCATTGAATAATATCCCAGTTTGAGAAACTCTAGGGTTGCTTTTGCACTATGAGCTGTCTGATGTGTTTTTCATACCAAACGGCTGGCCAGTGCATTTCTGCTTTTTAAAAATGTGCAATATTGTTGATTTACTACTTCTAAAGGTTTTCGTGTCCCTCTTATTATTTATTTACATCTTATTTAGTTTTTTCAGTCCAACAATGGCTTCCCTCACTTCTACTGACATCTCTTTAGACCTCAAACAGAGAGTTCCAATGAACAGTAACTGGGTGAAGGTCCCAGTGGTCCCAGTGGTAATTGGAACACTAGGTGCAGTGACTCCCAAGCTAGGCGAATGGCTCTAGGAGGTCCCGGGAACAACATCAGAGATCTATGTCCAGAAGAGCGCAGTCCTAGGAACAGCCAAGTTACTGCACAGGACCCTCAAGCTCCCAGGCCTCTTGTAGAGGACCCAAGCTTGAGGGATAGATGCCCGCAGGGGCGAGCGGGGAATTTTTTTTAAATTTTTATGTATGTGCACTTTCTAGACATCTTACTATCATTCAGTTGTCTAATACTAACAGTACTTATTAGCACCTTAAAGGAGCTCAAAAGAGTTAGAACTATAAAGTGTAAAGTATAGAAGAAATAAACTTTTTAAACAGCATTTGATTAACTGATGGCCATCCACTGATCCAATACTCACTAATTATGCTAGGCTAAATTATTCATCACTGTAGGCAAACAAGGTTAACTATTATTTGCTGCTCCCATGCTAGTATATCCAGCTGCTGGAAGTGGAAAAATATTCTCATGTCCCTCTCCTTTCATCACAAACAGTGTATCTGCACAGAAATGGCAGGAAGTGCTGGCAGTGCTACGCAACTCCATTGTTCCATCTGTTTGTTCCACCTGACATGCAACACAGTAGGAGGATGCTTAGTGCAAGAGAAGAATCCAAGTCTCCTCATTAACCTTTTGTTTGGTTGCCCTCTAGCCATTTGCACATTTACAGGGGACATACACTGAGATTTTCTGGGTCATATATACTCCAACAGAGAAACCAATGTGAATAATAAATGTGAGCAAGTGTGAGAGTAGTTCATGTTTGTCATTAGGGTCAGTATACTCCCACATGGAGAATCATTAATTATGGTCTGAATCCTGAGTTTGTCATTACACTGCTAATTACTTTATTTACTAAAATTAATTCAGGTATGTTTACTGTTAGGTAAAGCTAAAACGTTTTTGGCAATTTGAGCTACAGTGGCTTGTGTACTGGATCAGAATACATGGACCCGCCTTCACTCCCGCTGTGCATCAATGATCCTTGGCCTCCAATGAGGTAACCACTGTTCCTTCTATGGACCACTGACCTCTCTCCACAAACTCTCCACGAGAGCTGCAGTGTTGAAGATCATCACAATTTGGCCCTTGCTTGCCCATTTCTCCAGTTTCTAATACATCAACTTTGATGTCAAAATGTTCACTTCCTCCCTAATATATCCCACCCACTAACAGGTGCCCCAACGAAGAGATAATCATTATTTACTTCACCTGTCAATGGTCAGGGTGTTATGCCTTATCAGTGTATATGTGTGTTTGGTGTAGCAGCCATTTAGGAATATGGTTCTCCATAAAATTAAGTTCCAGGTCCAGTGACAGTACAGTAATTGTAGAATAGTAATGGGTAATTTGGTGCAAGTGTAAATCTCTGAGTTACAGTGCTGTCTAACTTTGAAATGGTTGTAGCGTGCATGACAAAATTATAACTGGTGCTTTAACCACACTTCTGTTACAGTATATTTAGTAGGGATGCACTCCACTGATACACTGCAATCAGCAAAGGCGTGTCTACCTGCTTTTCTTTCTGTCTCTCACACAGATGCAGACATGGAGTAACACACAGCTGAGAACACTGCAGAGGGCTGCGTTGTTGTTCTGTCTGTATTTAGGTAGGTCTGTCACCTTCACTGAATCCAATCTGCTGCAAAAACCTAGTTATATAATTTACATTACGAGAAGAGAAGAGAAGAGAAGAGAAGAGAAGAGAAGAGAAGAGAAGAAAAGAGACCTTTGACCTTTAACACACCTTTATTATATTATCAGTTATATCAATTCTTCAACTTACAACCATAACTGAAAATGAATGCCAAATCAACATATGAACAACCATCAACCCCACCCAAATACAATAAACACAAAAATGAAAACAAAAACAGAAGACACTCCATTCTGTTTTTTTCAAATATTCAGAACTAAATTATCATCGGTTATTTTACACAAAACTCCATTAATACCCCAAATAGAGACAAACTCTTCAATGTTGGACACCATCTTGTAATAAACAAACTCTACTTTCAAACGTGCACCTACTAACCCTTTAAACATAATTCCTAAATTAACAGATCCTGTTCCCTTCATTTTGTTCCTCCTTGTGAGCCATATACTCATCTTAGCCTGACCTATTAAAAAATAATCAAGCAAACCTTCCTACGCTGCAGTGCAGAGTACCTTGGACCCAGGATAAAGAGACCCTCCTCTAAAACACTCCTAAGGCCAGCAAGCCACTGCCGCAGCAATGAAAAAAGGCCAGCTAGCCTGGGACAGCCAAGCCACAGGTGCTGCAGTGTTTCCTCAGTTAGAAAAGACAGTGGTTCCCTGTTCGTGGATCCATATGTGCCACATGCCTGTTCGCAGCCATGGCTCCATGCACTATTCTCCACTGGAGATCCGGACTGTGTTTCTCTATGGGAGGTTTGTACAGGGACCTCCAGCTGCCCCTTGGAGATGACCCCAGAGCCAACACACCTGACCACCTCGACTCCAGAACACCAGCCAACAATCTGTTCAGCAGCTTTACAGCCACCTCATATATAGCCTTCTGTGAAATCTTTGACAGGTCACCCAGAACAGGTGTTCGAAAGGAAAGTAGAGAGCCTCCCTCCTCATCCTGCTCCCCAACTGCGGCACAAACAGGCAACGACAGAAAGTCAGCTGAACTCGGTTGACCACCTGCAGAGTCCCCAGCGCAGCCCTTACAAGTCCAGGAAGACCACCCATGACTTCTTCCACCAGCTTGTCCAGAAAGCGCAGAGATCTGATTCCAGTCTCCTGAGCCAGCTTGGCAGCCGTTTTCCACTGCCCTGCCATCCTGAGGCCCGCCAGCTTAGTTAGACCAGCATTTACGAGGAACCTCTGCACACTAGTAGTGCTGATCATCCTACTTGGCATCAGGGGATTGTAAAAAAAAAAAAAAGAGGCTCTTCACCAACATCACCATAAAATTGAGAACAGTCTCTCTGTACTTTAAAAACAGTCTTCCAAGCAGTCAAAACAGACTGGTAAAAAACAGAGGTCTGCGAAAGGTCTATGCCAGTTACGTCAATAAGAAACAGGTGCTTGTCATATGCAAGGTCCTTTATTCAGTGAAGCAGCATAGATGCAGTCTTGAACCAGAGTGGTTATTGCTTTCGATAAAGATACTGCTATGCTGTCTGAAGACGGAACGCTGTGATGCAGCTGCGAAGGTCAATCAAACCCTTGTGCAACTTGCTGGCAAGATCCCAGTGGTCATACAGTATGTTAAAACCTCATGTATGTCCTCTCCTAGCAGCGACCAGAATTTCTGATAAAATGCCGCAGGAAGACCATCAACTCCTGATGACCGACCACAGTTGAGTTGTTGAACCGCTGAAGACATCTCATCAAAAGAGATAGCAGACTCCAACACAGCCGATTCAGCCACATCCAGCCGTGGCAGCGCCTCCAGCATCTTTGTCACACAGTCAGGGTCACACATTTCAGCACTAAAGAAGCTGGCATAAAAGTAAATAGCAAGCTTCCTCATTTCTGCTGGGTCAGATGTTACCTTCCCATTTGGAAGCCTTAAGTGCATCATTTGGTGTGACTCACGAATCCTTTTCTCCAGCTTGAAGAAAAATCTGGTTGGGGTATCTATTTCTTTAATAGTAGAAATCCGAGTTCTTATAAGAGCACCTTTTGCTCTTTAGTGGAGAAACTTGCCTAAAGCCTTCCTCCTACTGTCCCAGGTACTATTTGTATCATCTGTCCCACTTATAATCTTATCCTCTAGCATCTTGAGCTCTCGTTCTAAGTCCTCAAAGCAGTCTTTAACAGTGGCCGTTGCATGTGACGTGTATTGTTGACAAAAAAGCTTAATCTGCGTTTTCCCCACCTCCCACCATTGAGCCAAATTGCAAAAGTCAGTTTTCCTTTGTTTCCAGTGGCACCAGGAAGAGCATTTCTGGCCAACATCACCACACTCAAAGCACTTCATGCTACGTGCACTTGCATAAACAGTATATAAGCTGTTTTCATATCTCACTTTAAACGACACTTCCAGTGTCTGTGAAGGATCGTTTAGATACATGAAGGCCTGCCTTCGTAGAGACTGAACGTGCTGCAGTCTGGCATCTTTGCAGCCAAGGCGAACAAC
This sequence comes from Diplotaxodon limnothrissa, assembly GCF_057381915.1. Lineage (NCBI taxonomy): Eukaryota > Metazoa > Chordata > Actinopteri > Cichliformes > Cichlidae > Diplotaxodon > Diplotaxodon limnothrissa. The sequence goes on from NC_140606.1 coordinate 7,187,996, forward strand.
CCTGAACCCACTAGCAAACTTTCCAAAGCGGGTCAGTTCCTTTTCAAGCAGTTCATTTGGGATGAATGGCGGGACACCGGACACGGTGACCTGCATAGATGGCACAAACAGTGGCGAAACAGCCACAAACAAATCATCCAAAATGATCCCCCTTTCAACTAACAGGTGAACCAAGCGCTCCTCACGGAGAAAGGCAACCACAGCCTTGTTCATCCAAGAGCCATAAGTTATGTTCTCATGGCCCACCTGTTCACCAACAGCTAGCAAAACCTGCTCCACGGTGTACTGTTGGGGTGGCCCCATGTCTAACAGACAGGGGAGGCGAACCCTCACTAGGGAGGGACGCCATGACTCAAGGTAAAACTGGCCAATTAACTAAAATTCTTCACTTCACACAACACAATGAAATAAACGTGCCTTACCTGTTAACCACCCATAAAGCCCAAAGTTTTCTGGAAAAAAACAGTCCAAATGTCCCAAACTCACTCAGCAGCTCCACGCACTCACCAAACACCTTCACACACCCATTCACTCACACTCCCAGCATGCAGTGCAGGAAGAAGAGAAGAGAAGAGAAGAGAATAGGTTTGTGGTTTCCATGTGGCAATTTAAACCCAGGCGCCTGCTCTGCACATGGAACCAATTTGAAATGTGAAACTATAGGGACTCCTTGAAAGAAGGATGACTGCCAATCAGATGATAGAAAAACAAGTATGTAAATGCCAACCAAGCTCTTTTCAAATTTTGTATCAAAATATATCAGGTTACACTGTGTTTTCTGGTCTTGTATATCTCGTCTCAGAGAGTTTCAGGCTGTGTGCATCTTTTTTCCTTTCAAAGGTTACATTTGCTGTGACTGTAACTTACAGGAGAGATTAATGGCAGTTATATGGTTGGATTATCTGTCTGTTAAGAAGCTTAATCAAAAACTTATTGATAGATTTCCATCAAAATTTTACCAGAGGTGGGCCAAACTGACACAGGAGCTGGATCTAAGAATCTAAGGATTCTTACCCGCTGTGAGATACGGCAAAAACAAACATACCAAACTAACATAAGTACAAGAAGCACAAACCACCATTAAGGCAGCTCACTCTCTGGGCAGTATTTACTTTTAAGGGTATAGTATTGTATTTTATATATATTCATTTTTTTTCACATAAATATACTTTTAGAAGTTTACCGTGAAGTGAAAACAAGTGTTTTATTCTGTTAAAACCTATTTTAATATACCTGACAATTTTGCCCATATTTTTTTATTTTTTTTATTTATGTGTATATGGCACATGTGTAGCATTCATTTTACTGTTAGGTAAAATCTGTTCACATGTTTAGTAATAAATATCAAATGAAAAACATTTCCTCACCACAAGTTTATTTTTATTTTTAAAATACATTTTTATGTATGGCGAATTCCCTGTCTTTTGCTTTGCTCTACAGTATCTTTTACAGAATACAATTTTATAAAATACAACTTGAGATTAAAGAAATGTGAAAGTTTGTAAAAACTAGGCTCACTTCTAATGACTACAACATACATTTTGACAAAAGATTAAAGGTAGGTTGTTGCTTCCAGCTGTTCTGAGAAGTCTTCTCTTAATTTATTGAAAACCTGCTGCGTCACAAAGGCAGAATCCATCCAAAAAGTAGCACATCAGTAGTAAGTGATGATAAATTAACCCCAATGTGGGGACAAGATCAATAAGGAGCTAATGACATTGTAAACTTTATGTTTGAGAAGTAAGCTGTCACGCAAAGTCACAGTTTATTACCTCAGTAGTTAATTTGTATACATGAATTCTCTCTAATTATCTAAGTAGCTGCACAAATATTGCTGCCTTGTTAAGAGCATTCAAAGAGACTGCACTTCTCAGTGGTCATGACTTACGGTCAATGAGAAATGCACGTGTGCAAGGCCAACAGCACCATCTGCACCAGGTTTCCTCCATTAGTCACCCAGAAATTTAAAACAGCTTGTGCTGAGAGAAAAACATAGCAGAAGAGAGAGACCACAAAAGAAAGCAGAAGAAAGAGCACTCTTGAAGAGTCACCCAACAATGTCCTTGTTTTCGGTTTTAAAATAAATAAATAAAACGCAGATGCATTTCAGTTAAAACACCATAGTGTAACAATTTCAGTTGTGCATATAATTTATCTATATGCTGGTGTGTACTCATTTCCAAATTCCTTTTTATCAGCGCAAAACTGCAGTTTTAGATGGTTTCACACTGAACCAAGACCATGCACAAAATATAAACTGGCAATTAAATGAAAGAAAAAACATCTGCAGCTGAAACCAACACACAGCAGAGTGTGTTTAAGGCAGAATTACAACAACTGGGGCTGAGAAAGGAAGGGAGCAGCCGACAGCAGTAATCACACACATGCATGATGAGGACCTGCTTAGCTGTCTGTTGTGTATGTGGTCTTTAAATATGCACACTTCCATTACACTACTTTTACATGGCAGTGTCCTTATTATTTATACTTATTATTTATAGAGTGGGGAGCTCTGCTCACTAAGATTCCATTTTACAATGGAGACTGGTGCTCTACAATGTACAAACAGTCCACATTTAGGACCTACAACTATATTTTTTCCACTACTAGCTATAAACTCATTTTACATATGAAATATGTGGTCGACTGTACTATGCACTCTCTGAAACAGACTCGTGGATCTGCCTACTCAGCACTTGGCTGAAAACTTTCAAAGTGTTCCGTCTTGTCTCAGACTGCAAGGCTGAAGGGAAAACTGCAGGAAGACAAAAGAAGACTCTCACCATGGTGCGTGTCGCTGGTCGAGCGCATTACCCTTATCTCATTTATCACACAGACATCCCCTTTGACTGGAGGTTGCTGAATCTCCACACAAGCATGAGACAGCCGGTGGTCCTGAAGTTGCAACGGCCACGGGCCAGTCGGACAACGAAATTTCTAGTCTGAAAACTGCTTGCTTTGCTAACTAAAAACTGTGTTTGCTTCTAATATGTCATTTTCCAGAAGTTACATAACCAGGTCCTTAATTTTGTATCTGCAAAGTTCAAAAAAATGAGTCTACGGGGTGTCGCGAGCGCCGTTCTCTCTCCCAGGGGAACGCGCAGCTGCTACGCGAGCGTCTGGGAAATGACTTTTCAAAGTAAAAGCCGTGCTGTTTTTTTTTTTGTTTTTTTTTTTTTTTTTTATTAAATGACATCAGAAACAGCAGTATGCGACATTACGTGATGGCAGAGCTTCAGTTCATCCTTTGACATTTTTTTTTTTTTTTTTAATAAATAGGACAGGGGGAATGAATGAGAGAAAGAGGGGGAGAGAAAGAAAGAAAACCAAAGGGGAGAAGAGACGGTGAGAAGGGGGGGGGAAGAGAGAGAGAAAAAAAAAAAAGAACTCCTGGGTCACCTGTATGGAGAAAAAAACAAACAAACAAAAAAAACAAACAGAGGAGACAGCAAACAACAAAGAGCAACATAATAATAGAGAAAACAAAGCACCATCACAATAAACTAGCTAGTCATAGATATCAATATTTACTAAATAATAAACGATATTGTGCAGCACGCAAGATAGACAGCGCACAGTGTGCTTTGAGGCAGCAGCCAAGAAAGCTTTAGTCCGCGTCTGTGAATACCCATGTGTGCATACCTGTGTGGATCAGCATGCTTGCATTCCAAAGGTTTCTTCATGTAATGATCTGCTAGGGAGTGTGGGGGGGCCACAGCCCCGTCCTCCAGGGTGTGAAGCGGGTATGGAGGAGATCAAAACTCCAGACATCCAGAGGCCCCCAGAACACAAGAGACCATGGAAGACCAACAGAGGGGCAGCCGCGCCACTGTTCCAGTAAGAGCTGAGGAGAGTCCCAGATGAGGGCTCGCCCAGCAGCCGCGGAGCAGAAGTCAGGGGGAGTTGCAGTGACGCGCCCGTGAGCTCCGCCGGCCCCCAGCTGTGCCTGAGTGACCGAGCCCCAGGCCGAGAGGCCGGGGGCACCCCACCTCCAAAGGGGCCCGAAAAGCCGTGCTGTTTAAGGAGGGGCTGCCTGCTCAGTGTGAAATTTGAGATGATTTCTCCCTGAAAACATAACAACGCGTCTCCGAACCGGCAGACAGCTTAAGGCACATATAGGAACAAGAAAGGAAGAAGGCAGACTACAATCTAGGCAGACTACAATCCCCTGTAACTGCAACAAGAACTGTGACCAGGAACTTGACTGTTACAAAACAAAGCAAGCATGATAACGGCTATGGCTCAATAGGGTTGAGTAAAAGAGTAAAAAACGCTATATAAATACCACTCCATTTACCATTTCTATAGTTTTTCTTTAAAATTATTAATATTTTAATCTCTAGACATGAAAATTATGAACAGTCTTACATGCTGGTGATCCTCTTTGTGTGCCACTAACGCAACGCCAGCTCGTGAGATCTAAAGTCTGTATTACAAAGCAAGACTGCTATCCCTGTGTAGCAGAGAGTACCAGAGCCACAAATTAATGTTCCTGGTACTGTTCAAGGTGTACCCTGCCTCTCTTATAGTAGCACCTTTGATAGGCTTCAGCCCCCTTGAATTGGATACATGGTTAAGAGGATGCATGATTGTAGGTATTGATGAATTAATGGATAGATGTTCCTTGCCTGCAACACTTTTTAAGTAGGTGGCAAATTATCGACCATGTGAATAGTGAATACAGGGTTTCCCAAACGTGTATTGCCAAGATAATCATACTCCTTCCACCAGTTTGCCGTCTTTGTGTATGCTGGTGCACACATCACATACACATGTACCCAGCAGTAACGCAGTAAATATAGAATCAGAATCAGAATACTTTATTGATCCCTGGGGGAAATTATGTTTTTGTTCCAGTGCTCCATTATAAACCAACAATAGTACTATATATATATATATATATATATATATATATATATATATATATATATATATATATATATATATATATATATATATATATATATATATATATATATATATATATATATATATATATATATATATATATATATACACATAAGTCACTCATTAATAAATAGCTGGAAAAGAAACATGTGTAGTTGTAGCAGTAACCAGTGTGTTAAGTGGATGCGTTGTACAGGGAGATGGCCACAGGCAGGAAAGATTTCCTGTGTCGTTCAGTGGTGCTTTTCGGTAATCTCAGTCTCTCACTGAACGAGCTCCTGTGACTGACCAGCATGTCAAGGAGTGGGTGGGAGGTGTAATCCAACATTGTCTTTATTTTGGACAACATCCGCCTCTCCGACACCACCTCGAGGGAGTCCAGCTCCATCCCCACAACATTGCTGGCCTTACGGATTAGTTTATTGAGTCTGTTGGCATCTGCAACCCTCAGCCTGCTCCCCCAGCATGCAACAGCATAGAGGATCGCACTGGCCACAACAGACTCATAGAAAATCCTCAGCATTTTCTGGCAGATGTTGAAGGACCTCAGTCGCCTCAAAAAATAGAGACAACTCTGGCCCTTCCTGTAAAGTGCTGTGGTGTTTTTAGCCCAGTCCAGTTTATTGTCAATGTGTACTCCAAGGTATTTATAGTCCTCCACAATGTCAACACTGACCCCCTGGATTGAAACAGGGGTCAAGTGTTTCCTGGTCTTCCTGAAGTCCACGATCAGTTCCTTGGTCTTTGCCACGTTGAGCTGCAGATGATTCTGCTCACACCACGTGACAAAGGAGTCGACCACAGCCCGGTACTCTGTCTCATCATCCCTGCTGATGCATCCAACCACCGCAGAGTCATCAGAAAACTTCTGAAGATGGCAGGTCTCTGTGCAGTGGCTGAAGTCTGTGGTGTAGAGGGTGAAGAGGAAGGGGGAGAGGACAGTCCCCTGTGGTGCCCCTGTGTTGCTGATTACCTTGTCAGACACACTGTGGGAGACGTACATATTGTGGTCTTCCTGTCAGGTAATCAACAATCCAGGACACCAGAGACGCATCCACCTGCATCGCTGCTAACTTATCACCCAGTGACCCTCACAGTGCTCGCCGGCTGGTCCAGATGGGTGTAGACACGATTGAGCAGGTAGATGATGGCGTCCTCAGTTCCGAGACGAGGCTGATAAGCGAACTGAAGGGGATCCAGATGTGGTCTTACTATGGGTCGCAGCTAGTCCAGGATGAGCCTTTCCAGGGTCTTCATGATGTGGCAGGTCAGTGCCACAGGCCTGTAATCCTGGGGGCCACTGGGACGTGGCGTCTTTGGTACAGGGACGAGGCATGATGTCTTCCACATCACTGGGACCCTCTGCAGACTCAGACTCAGCAGGCTATAGGCTATAGCAAGATCCCTTACTCCCCATCATGTCTGTAATGGACTGAGTAGGTTTGTTGTTTTATGTTTCAAAGTGCTATGTGTTACTCTTTGTTAATATTTAAAATGTTTATAGTTTTTTTCTTTTTAGCTATTAGTAAGGTATTACAAAATGTTGATGAGTGGTGTAAAGGATAGGTGTTTGTGAAGGTACTGATACTGAAAAATGATCAATAACTTTGTGACTGCATATTTGAGGAATGAGAGGGCACAAAGTTTAACCTTGAAAGAGTTTCTATCAGGGGGCAGGGGTGTAATTTCGAGGGGGGGGGATTATGACCCAAGATATCTTGCTTTTCCAAAAAAGACTTCAACTGAATATAATGAACAATCTTTTGGAAAAGTAACGACAGCTTAGTGATAGGCCTAAAATTAGCTAACACAGTTTGATCAAGATCAGATCTCTTAATTGAACGTTGCACAACTGCAGTTTCTAAGTTTCCAGGGACTACACCAGAAGACTGACTACTATTAATGATGGCAAAAACTGACTGCCCTATACTGGGAAAAACCTCTTTAAAAATTAAGGAGGAACAGCATCATGCAGAGGACCTGAGGGCTTAATGTGATGAACCACATCCTCTAAGAACACAGAGACACAGGCTCAAACTGGTTAAAAACAGCAGAACAAGGGACCGAGGCTTAGAAGTCAAAAACAGGGGTTGAAATGAGAGCCCTGGTGGTGACAACCTTATCAATAACAAAAGGGAGGTTTCAAAATAAAGGCATTAAGAATGTAGTCAATAGTTTTAAACAGCAGGCGAGAGTTATAACAGTTGGCTGCAGTCATCTTTGTCTCATCTTTTAGCCTGTTTAAAGGTATTTAATACAGACGCCAACAATCTTGATTTGAAAGGACACCTGCAGCTTGTCCTTCTTCTGCCTTCGTTCAGCTCTTTGGCACTCCCGTCATTGAACCAGGTTTATCAGATCTAGCTTTTGGCTGTTTAATTTTTAGTGGCACCACAGAGTCTAAGATGGTTTTGCAGGAGGAAGTGAACCAGGCACTAAGCTCCTCTGGATTCACAGAGTCACCACAGAATAGATCAAAAACAACAGAGAACTGATCAGCAGTGAAAGGGTTGAACATCCGACAGCGCCGAACACGGGTTTGTAAGTATAGCACAAGACAACCCAACCTCATATGATACAGACATATGATCAGAGAACATAGTGTCACAAATCTCTAGGTTTGACACGGGCATACCAAACTGTATGAGAGGACAAGATCCAGTGTGTTTATGAGCAGGACCAAACACAGACTGCACCAAATTTAAAGAGTCAAAATTTTAAACGTCCTGCACAAATGATTTATCAAGACAACATTATAAAATCTTCAGTAACAAGGCCACAATCATAAGAACAGTCAGCTACAAAAAAACAAACAAATACAAAACACTGCTTATATTTATGGGCAGTGTACTTTTCACTTTTAAATCACAAGCAGATTTAAATGAAAAATTTGAAAGCAGAACTTTCTGATGGAGATTTTTCCAGTTATACAAAAAGATGGATTATTCTGGCTCTTACTACAGCCAAACGGGTCCTGCTAAGACATTGGCGGAAAAAGAATCCCCCCTCCCTATGAAGAGTGGTTAAAGACAATGGCTAAGTTGGCGTCTTACGAAAAAGTGACTTATGGTTTATTAGACAAATTGCATCAATATGATTGTATTTGGTCCCCCTTTACAAGCTTTCTGTAACTTGAAGAACAGAGGAGTAATGACAGAGTGGTGGTGTGGGGATTGGTGTGCGAAGAAAGAATAGGATAACTTCCTTTGTTTTGGTTTTTTTTTGTTGTTGTGTTTTGTTGTTGTGTTTTGTTTGTTTTTGTTTTTTTGTTTTTTAAACTATTTATTTGTGTAGTTATCCTTAAGTTCTGTTGTTGAAGTTTAAAATGAAATAAATAAAAATTGTTGATGACAAAAAAAAATTGAAAGCATTAATTTGTCATGATAAGATAAATGTTAAAATTAGATTAGTTTTTACAGCTTAATGCATAGCTTTTCAGAAGAGTATCTCTTTTTAAATTTACAGTAATCTGATGAACATTTATTCAAGTAGATCTAGATGCTGTGAGATCTGACAGGCCAAGATGATGGTCCAGTTCGTCAGCAGGCGCAGATAATTACGGCTTCTGTTAGAAATGACCCCTGCCAGGGCTGTGGCTGATGTACTGTGTTAATCTTGAGGAAGGTTGAGGATGACATCTTGTGTTCAATGAGGGTTTTTGTCTTACTTGTGTTGGGTTGAAGAAGCCTGGAAATGAAAGTTTGTCAAGAATAAGAAGAAGAAGAAGAAGAAGAAGAAGAAGAAGAAGAAGAAGAAGAAATGTCTTACTTCACTTGTTTAGGTTTAAAGTGTTTTTTACATTCATTCAAAAAATTAAACATAATTCAACAAAATTTTCCATAAGCATGTTATTTTTCTTTGTAGATTTTTCTTTAAACAACACTGAACATTTCAGTATTAAAAAGATATTTCCATTATGTGATTGATCACTTGAAACAACCATTTATAGATACCATGTTCTAATAATACACAGTTTTAATCAGTGGTCCTATTAATGGTTACAACATTATTTACTAGTAATGAGTTGTAAGGCAGTATAGGGACAGGGATTTCCAGACTGTTGAACATTATTCTTGGTTTTTAGACATACAGAGCAGCTTATTTGTGCATGTTATCATTTACAACTGCAGTTCTGATGGCTTGCAAAAATAAAATTTTGAATGTTTGATTCCTCAGAGAAGGTAAACAAGGACGCATAGGTATCAGATAGGCTGATTGTTTGTCTGACTATCAGAAGGTTGTGCAAAAAATGACCAAGGCACACTTAAACACGGTGGAGAGCTGGGAAAAGGAAAAAGTATTTATACATTGATGCACAATAACTGGCCTTAGTGCAGGATCTACTCTGTGGGCCCTTCTAGTTTCCATTTGAAATTAAATAAGCAGGTGTGTGGGAAAATGATCCTTAAGTTGTCCAAGAGATCCAAAAAATTATATTCTCTTAGAAAAATAAAAGCCTGTACTTGTATGGGTGTCACCCTCATCCCGCTCTCAGATGTGCTGACATACAACAGCCTGTAGATGGTGACACTGTTGTGTTTTGAAACTCTTAAGCTTAAACTGGTAAAATGATGTGATTGTTTTATTGTTAATGCTCCCTGAGATTTTAGTAAATAAATGAACTGTTTGTACTCTGAAAACATTTAACATTTATGAGCAGAATAGCTTGGACAGTAAAAAGTAAAAAGAAAGAGAAATCATAACTTAAATGTTATCAGTTTTATTAAGCATAACTTTTAGCTTCTTTTATAGAAATTCTACTTGTACTGCATGTACAAATTTCCTTCTCTAGACAACACCTTAACTCACCTCAAAAAATCAAAAACTAAAACTTTTTTTAATGTATTTATTTATTTTTAATCTATCCAAGCGTGAGTGCAATGATCCACAAAAAGAAAAGAAGAGCGATATGGAGAGTATGTGTGAGCGACAGTGTGATAGCAGAAAGCTAGGCTGATGGTTCTCATCTGCTCTCTGACCTTTCTGGCTGCCTGGCAACCCACTCACTCAGCACTGGTGTTCAGTACTGTCCCATTATACAATCAGCTGCTTCATCTGACTCTACTGGCCTCTGACCCTTCCCTCTGAACCTCCCGGCCACACGACCCCTACAGCTCACGCTTCATGACATTTGAGCTGAATAAAAGATCTGTTAAACAGGGAGCTCAGTGTGCACAGAAAACAAAGGCAGGTTTTTTGTGCAGCTGAGTGCACACCCAGTTAACTGTATGCATTTACAGGGCATATGTGAACCATCTTCTACTGTATTAATCCTTTCTTTTAGGCTGCCATGGCATTTAGATTATTTCCAAACCACAGGGAGCCTCATAGATGTTTCCCTGCCACACAGCGAGAGCTTTGTTCCACGATGAGATTCCTTTAACTTTACATTACTGAACATTATTAGCAGTAATCTATATAATCATTTAAGCTGCAGAGATGTATCCCCCGTTGTACTTGGAGAATTGTTATTTCAGCTAAAGAAAGATGATGTATTTCCTGATAGGTTTTTGTAAAATCTATAGCTTAGAGGTAAAAATGTGATGTCTAAGAGAGTCTCACAGCTCCTGGCTGTTCGTTCAGATTGTGTGAAAAACCCAGACGTCTTAAACCTATGAGAAACACATCAAACACCTCTTTGTCAACACAGCAGTGGTTATATAACTGTCTTGTTTCAGGATCCACAGCCGGCCAGGGCCAGTTTCATTAAAATCTGCAGAAACTCCCAAAGCATGCCCTCAGAGACAGCCACCATAAACCTACAAGATTATGACTCACAGTCAGAGATAACAAACGGGGCCTTGTTTCGCAAATGTGTATTTGAAACCATATCAGATAAGTTGTCTTGTATGTTCAGTCAGCAGTGGTAAAGATCTGATAGGTATGGGGAAAACCCAGCTAAAGACTTTATACACATCAAAGTTTGTTTCACACTCTTTAAGTTAAATTTTTTCTCACTACGCTGCCAACTTTACATATTCTGCATGAATGTCTGTGGATATTTTTCAAAGCGATAGCTAAATGATTTAAATATGGTCAAAATAATCAATAAACACTTCAGACTGTAGGAGACAAAATCCTCTGTTGCGGTTGCGTCACGAATGGCATTCGCCAAATTAAGCATGCAGAGCTTCCTGCTGTGGGGACCCGTTTTAACAAGGGAGCAGCCGAAAGTGTTTTTTATAACCAGATGTTTAAATTACATCTAACAAGTAAGTGGTTTTAAATGTATGAATTTATACTTAAAACAGCTAAAAATAAAAAAAATGAAAGGACAATAAATATATGACATAATGTAGTTATAATTAAGCCGTGAACAGGGACACAAGCCAGTGCACTTCTAGTCCGGTCCCAAGCTCAGGTAAATGCAGTTGTGTCAGGTAGGGCATTCAGGGCATAAAACTTTGCCAAATGAAACTTGTGGATCATTGTTCCGGCCCTAGCTGGGCCTCCTGAAACTGCCCTTGTGTGGGTGTGGTGTTTTCTCTCCGCCTCTTCCTCTCTTGCTCCACCCCTCTGTCCCTCTCTTGGTCTTCTCTCTGCCCAGGACACAGCTGCTGTTCATTGGCCTCATTTACCACCTGGGCCCAGTCAGCAATCACCTGTCTGAGGTCATATAAGCTGGGGATGGGTAGTTTGTGGGAGGGTGGTGTTCTCTGGTTTGAGAGCTAGGTGTGTGATTGTCCTGCCTACAGTGTGGAGTGGTAGGAGCAGTGGGAGAGGCTTCTGGTGGTTTTCCTCTGTGCTGGTCAGTGTGTGATACTGGTCTAGGTGTGGAAAAGGCCTGCTGTGTGTGACCAGCCCCACCCTGCGTGGCTCTTTGTGCGTAGCTCTTAACTGAGCAGTGCTTTTCCTTAAGTGTCGGTGGCCTCCATTATTTTGTTTGGCCTGCCTAGTTATTGCTAATAGCAGCGTTGCTGTCTTTTTCTGTTGAAGCCTTATAGTTGTTTTCTTTGTTGAAGTGGTCACCATCTCTTTGGGTTGGCTTGTCTGATTTATCATTAATGCAGCGTTGCTGTCTCGTTTTGTTGTTACTGTTTATATGAATATTGAGTTAATTGATGATAAAGATATTTTGTGTTAAATACCTCTGCCTGGCGTTTTTTCATTTTAACCCGGATCCAACTATTACTGTCCCCCACCCTCTTCAACTAGCTTTCATGTGAGGACATAGCAGTCATAAAGCCTGGGATTTACTGACCTTGGTTGAGGCCCAGGTTAAAAATGACCACCTCCGGTGCCGTTGGCCAACAGGGCTACGTGAAACTGTGCTATTGTTGGCTAAAGACAAACGACGAGGAGAGGAGGAAGGCACGAGAAGGCAGTGAGAGAGAAGGAGAGGCCTTGAAATGCAGGGACTATGGTGAAAGAGAGATCTGACTGATAGGACTAGAGTAGAAATCAAGGCATTGTAGATGGATTCAAGCTGTATGGAAGTGAAATGAAGTAGGAGTAATCCCGAAGGAAGAGTATGGGAATAGTATTATAGAGGTGAAAACTGAGGTTTTACTGCAGGTAGGTCTGTTAAAAGAGAAGAATTCTTGGATACACTGGATGAAGTAGTAGAGTGTGTCTCCACTCTCTAGAGACTGGCGATTGGTACAGACTTCAACGGACGTGTAAGTGAGGGGAACAGAGGTGGCGAGGAGTTGTTGGCTAGGTGTGGTGTCGAGGAGAGAAATGATCATAGTGGATTTTGCAAAAAAGATCAAAAATGGCTGCAGTGACCATGCACTTCAAGAAGAGGCAGGAACACAGGAAGGTGCACGCATCTTATGCAGAAGGTGAAATGTGAAAAAGATCGGAGACTACAAGGTGTTGTCAGGAACGACTCTGGATCTTAAGGATTGGATGGTATTCTGTAGGATGACTTTAGAAACCAAGAAGAAGCTAGTGAAAGCAAAGGCGAGGATTAAATGCTGGAAGTTGAAGAAGGATAAACGTTCAACAGAGTTCAGGAAAGAACTGTGATAGACTCTTGGTGGTAAGGAAGAGTTGCCTGATGACTGGGGAAGTACAGCTGAAGCGTCTCTGTGCCTCTACACATCTCAGGGTGAAAAAGGAGAGACATGCAATGAATGAAGAAAATGATGGAGAGAGAAGGATGGATGGAGGACAGTTAATGAATCAGGAAGTGCAGAGCATTAGTAAGGAGGAAGTGAGGACACCTATGAAGAGTGTAAAAAAGAGCAGTGGATTTTTTACCTAGATTGTTTAACACAATCCTGGAGAGTGAGACTATGCGTGGAACAAGGGTGATGTGCAGACCTGTAGTAAATGTAGAGGCGGGAGTAGCATTATTTAACACAAGTAATGAAAAACATACTTTAAAAACTTCAATTAAATGAAGTTAAAAGATAGCAACTTTTACTTACATGGGCACAAATGATCCTTGAATTGCACCCAGAAATATTTTTTTTAAATTTTCAGTACAGCTACAATAGTAGTCATCTGTTTACATCCATGATCATTATGTTCCCAGCTAATCCGATGATTTTAACCAGCCTTATTTTGTCTTTCTGCCATCTCATCCCAACCACAGACTGACTAATGCAGTCTGTTGTTGAAGTGAAAACATCTGATGCCTCCGCTGCATGTTTTTTAAAAGGTGATTCAGGGGCATGAAATGCAAGTATTTTGGGTGGATCTTTATAATGTTAAGGAACAGTTATGTTTTTAACTGGCCCAGAATAGCCCTCATAGTATATGTTGATGCTGTTAAGGGTAGTTGATTAACATTGTGCATACATACAGCACTTTGTTGAAATTATTTAGGTATTTTGGTTCTAATTTTGTGTCTGTGATGTGAAGCACACGCCTGTCTCACTGTTACTGAATATTCAGTAACATCACCACTAAATTATAGGAACCACACACCCAAAATATGTCCACTGTAAACAGGAGCATCACATCATAGCTACAAAGAAATGACAACACTCAGCATGGCCTCTGGTCCACTAGGAGTGATGTCATTAGTTTTAACAATTGTCAGCTACAAACTCTCTTCCACTGAGGACAAAAAACAGGATGAGCCGTGTGTGTGTGTGTGAGAGAGAGCTAAAGAGAGATTCCCTCCACTGCAATGAAAGCCAGATTTCAGTATTTGGATAGGATTTACCACAGTTGTTTTTAGCATTATCCAAACAAAGGGAGTAGGTGGGACACTGAAACTCAGGAACTGTGTGATCATCAGTGCTTTCACACATACAGTAAAGGCACAGAGCCTAACATTTGTGGCTTGACAAAACAAGGATTTTCAGTTGATCAATTAATAAGATTGGCAACAGCGTTGATGTATTGTGACTTATCAGTGATCGGTGCCTGTGATAAGATAAGATAAAACTTTATTAATCCCTCGGGTGGGTTCCTTTGGGAAATTCGGTTTCCAAAAGCACAGCACCGACAGAAGTTACAGTTACAGAATATTATACATATACACACACACACACACAAATACAGAGACATATATAAATAAAATATATGAAGTGGATAAATAGGAATAAAAATACAAGTGAATTGCACATTTCAAGTATTGAGGTCTATTGCACCATTGACTATTAACAAAAGTATTGCACAAAAGGTATTACACAGTGAAGTGAAGAGGCACTACAGCTTAGTTGTTCCCCCCTCCTTTGTCCTCCTGTTTCCCCTCCCTCTTGTAACGTGCGGTGGAGATGAAGCCAGCCGCGGAGGTGTGCAGGTGGATAGCGAATGAGCAACAGCTTCTGACTTTCCAAAAAGTACTCATTTATTTACAATATCAAAAATAAGTGCTACCTCTACCACACATTACTGAAGAGCACACTAGTCCGCGTACACACGGGAGCATCCATTACAGGAGGAGTGCGAAGAAGAACAAAAAGGGGGTGACACCAGTCGTGAGACAGGAGGCGCCGCCATGTGGTGATACACTGCATTACGATAGCAACTGTTACATAGTCCCCCCTGGTGAGAAAAAGGCTGTCCTCAGCCATACACAGCTGGAAAAGCACACACCACACCTAACAGTACCCTATACATAGAGGTTACAGCTAAGATTAGTGCACACACAGGGCAAAAGACCATTTAAAAATGAAATTGGTGAAAACAAGACGAACATGTACAGTGGAAAATCAGTCTTCTTAGTTTTTTCACTTTTTCCTTTTTTTTGTTTTTAAAGTAAATGCCAAGAATGAACCTTAACGCACTAAAGAGCCATAAAACTGGATTAAGTAGAGCAAACAGAAACATCTACATATCATGACTCAAAGTAGCAATGCAACAAGACAGCATCAAACAGGTTTAACCAGAACATTTCACTTCAGATCAAGCCTGGTTGTGTGAAAATCATTAGTCCATCTTTTGTTGCTCCAGCCAGACGTAACTCTGGGGCAACGTCTGGGCCTGAGATTGTAATGTCCACCAGCAGCTGGGTGCTGGACAGATCTGGGTGAAACACTCTCTGGAACAGCGCCCACACCAGAAGAAGAGTCAATGTCCGGTAAATCAAAGGGGAATGGCTCAGAGCCAATGTCAGTGTCTGCAGGGGGGCCAGGGTGGGCCTGAGAGTCAGAGTTCAGACCCTCTGCGGTCTCTCTCTCGGCAGGCGATGAAACAGAATGTTCTTTGGAAGTGAGAGAGTCCCAGGTATGGAACGGTTGCATGTTCACAACATGATAAACACCTGCATCCACACCGGAGTCCACCCAAGTGAGCCTGTAATTAACATCACTGAGTCTCTGAGATACACACAATGGTCCCTGAAACAGTGGTGCAAGTTTAGCAGTAAAGTTAGACTGAGCATCTGACCTGGGGTGTGTCTTAACTCTCACAAGGTCACCAACACGAAACGTGGCATGTCGATGTCTCAAGTCATAGTAATGTTTTTGTCTGTCATGGCTATAGTCCAAAGCTGCTTTGGCGTGGTCGTGAGCTTCCTGCAGGGAGGCTCTCAGAGTCTCAGGGTAAGGCACACCCGGTTCATCAACACCTGCTGTAGAAGGCTGAGTGATAAGGTCAAGCGGGGTGTCTAACTCACGACCATAAAGCATCATGGCAGGAGTCAAACCTGTACTGCCATGAGGGGCGGTGCGCAGAGCAAAGCAAATCTGAGGGAGAAACTTGTCCCATGATGTGTGCTTATCACCTACATAAGCGCGGATTGCAGTTTTCAGAGTCCGGTTGACGCGTTCAGTAGCATTTGTCTGAGGGTGATATGCCGTAGTGAGTCTGTGCACCGAGCCTAATGCAGAAACAACATGTTCAAAAAGCTCACTCACAAAAGGAGACCCTCTGTCAGAAATCAGGTAAGTGGGTGTACCATGTCTAGCAAAAATGTCAGTGACGAATTTACCAGCTGCTACCTGAGATGTAGCTTCTTTGACAGCACTGGCTTCAACCCATTTAGTCAAATAGTCAACAAACACGATCAAATAAGCATTACCAGTGGGGGTGCGGGGAAGTGGCCCAACAAAATCCACACCCACATACTCCCAGGGTTTCTGGGGGACAATGGGAACCATAAGACCGGCTGCTTTTTTTTGACTTGGCTTGGTGAGTTGGCACACTGAGCATGAAATCACATAGTGTTTCACATCAGCTGCCATTTTGGGCCAGAAAAACCTAAAACGCAGTCTAGCCAATGTCTTAGAAACACCCAAGTGACCTGCTGTGGGGTGGTCATGGTAATAGTCCAGCAAGGTGCCTCTAATGGAAGTAGGGGCAAACAGTTTCAGCTCTTTCAAAGGGTGCAAAGCACATGTGGACTTGGGTTCTCTGTGATACAAAAGAGAGTCATACACAACATACTGTAACAAGGTGGCATTGTCCGAGCTGTTCAGAGAGTCTGCTTCAATGTCTCTGAGGAGTGGACCTGTGACGTGATCGTCTAACTGCAGCTGTCTCAATTGTGAACGGTCAGCCAGAATGACGGGGGGCAGAGTACGAATGTCCAGGCTGCCCATAACAGCATGATCTGGTAAAAGATCAGTCGGCCTGTCACAGGTCAGAGGCAAAGGGTTGCGTGACAGTGCGTCGGGAACTTTGTTTTGTGCACCAGGTTTGTGCACTATTGTGAAATCAAAGTCCTGCAAACGAAGTGACCAGCGGGCGAGTCGGCCCGTTGGGTTTTGACGAGACATGAGCCACCTGAGACTGTTGTGGTCAGTGAAGATAGTAACATGAACACCTTCAACATACGGGCGGAAGTGTTCCAGAGCCCATATCACAGCGAGGCACTCCTTCTCTGAAGTGCAGTAGGGGAGTTCAGCTTTGTGAAGGGAGCGACTAGCAAAAGCCACAACGTACTCACGACCCTTGTCATCCTTTTGCATCAACACTGCCCCAAGACCAATGTCACATGCATCGGCGTGAATGGAAAAGGGACGGTTGAAGTCTGGAAATGACAGGATCGGGGCTGATGTGACATGATCCTTCAAAGTGTCCATGGCCCTTCGACAGCTGTCGTCCCAGTGGAAAGCATTGTCCTTTCTGGTGATGGCGTGAAGAGGTTCGGCATGGCGGGCATAATTCTGAATGAAGCGTCGATAATAGCCAGTCAAGCCAAGGAACTGACGGACGTGTTTCACTGAGGTTGGGGTATCAAACTCCTTAACCGCCTTTACTTTGTCTGGATCGGGCTTAACACCTGATGATGTGATGCGGTACCCGAGAAAGGTGAATTCATCGAGGCAGAATTGGCACTTTTTGAGCTTCAATGACAAGCCAGCAGCCTGGAGTCTGCCCAGCACCTCCTCAAGATCCACTAAGTGCTGTTCAAAGGTAGGTGAGGCGATAACAATGTCATCCAGGTAGACTGCGCACGTTTTGTAAATGAGGCCAGCAAGCACAGAGTTCATGAGTCTCTGAAAAGTTGCAGGTGCGTTGCAGAGCCCAAAGGGCAGCACCCGAAACTGGAAGAGACCGCAGTGAGAGATGAAGGCAGTTTTAGGCTTCGAGTCCTCTGCTACAGCAACCTGCCAATAGCCTCGCGCTAAGTCCAATGTCGAGACAAACTTTCCTCTTGCCAGAAAGTCCAAAGACTCATCTACACGAGGCAGGGGATAAGAGTCTTTTCGGGTAACTTGGTTGAGCCCTCGAAAGTCCACACAAAACCTTGGTTCCGTGGCCGCTCTATTTACAATGACTACAGGAGCTGCCCAAGGGCTTGTGGAAGGTTCAATGATGTTGTCCTTCAACATTTGTTGTACTTGTTCTTCAATCACACGTTTCTTAGCAGGTGACGTGCGATAGGGTGGGAGATTGACAGGTGTTGCATTGCCAGTCTCTATGGCGTGCTCAGTGAGAGCCGTTCGACCAAGTTGACCATCAAACAAGGAGCTAAACTTGCTGAGCAGATTGAGTAAAGCATCCTTGTTGTTCTCTGAGAGACTTGCTTCAGACAGTTTGGCTGTTAAGTCTGAGCGAACCAAGTCCAAAGACATCAGTGTTCCAGGTGAATGTGAGTAATCATTTTGAAGGTCCTCTTCATCGTCTGCGAGTGGGCAGGGGATGTCCTCAATGTAGACGGTTCTAGTGGGAATGTGAATAGAAACAGAAGCTCTTGCCATAAAATCCATTCCCAGAATGAAAGGAGAGGACAAATCTGGTATTATTGCAAAACGCTGGTAAAAGTTCTTGTTCATGAATCCAATATTGAGCCAAATAACACCGTCAGGGATACAGGGAGCATTATTGGCAAGGTTAACTGCAGGACCATTCCACTCACTTGTGTTTCTAGGGTGAGAGTCATTTACTTGAATGAGATCTGTTCGTACAGCCGAGAGGGAAGCACCCGTGTCGAGGGTAGCATCCACAGATGAAGCATTGAAGTTCACTTTCGTTCTTAGTGGGGTATTCCAGTGGACTTGTGAAAAATTGTCTTCCAAGTGTCCAAGACTGTGTCCACCCTGTAGTGAATCGGGCGTGTGAGGCTCCGTTAGTAACTGGGGGAAGGTTGGCCTCTGTGAAATGTCCTCCCCCCCCTGTAGTTTCCCGACTGCCTGTATTGTGGCTGGGATGTGGTGCTGCTTAATTCCACCTTTTCATGGCCAGGGTCAGAGGGGCCAGGTGCCGGCAATGGCTGGACTGGGCCATGCCTAGCGGTGTTCGAGGCTCGTTGTGGCAAATGAGGTTGGGTGTTACAGTTTGGGCAGGTGCGTGTGGTGAACCCTGGCTGAGAGCATTTGAAGCAGTAAGGTTCAGGCTTATAGTTGTCTTTGCTACATAAAGCAGGCTGTGGTCTTTGTGGTCCAAGCACTGAGTGAAGCTCATGAGCACGTAGCAGCAGGTCCATTACAGAAGTGACATTAGCGCCATACAGGGCAACTCTGTATTTTTCAAGAGCATGTTTACTAATTAGGTCGATTCTGTCTTTTTCAGGTGGAGGACTCTTCAGTTTGTCAAACTCACTCAACATGTGGGCAACAAAGGTTGGGAGTGGTTCGTCCTGAGCCTGAACACGATCTAAAATTCCTCTCAGGATGCGTTCTTGGTTGTCGGAGGGCAGAAAAACTGTCTTAAACAGTTGACAGAATTGAGCCCATGATGTGATGTGGGAGCTCAATGCCTTGAACCATTTCCCGGGCTCTTTTGCAAGAAAGTGTGGCAGTTCGTTTAGCAATTGCCCATCGGTTAGGTTCAATGAGTCTTTGTATGTGCCAACTGCATTTAACCAGTCCTCAGGTTGCACTTTGCCGTCCCCAGCATACACAGGAGGCTCCAGTTTTGCGTGATGTAAAGCTGCCGCAATCACTCTGGAAGTGCTGCTGAGCTCAAGTGAGTGAGATGGGAGAAAAGGATTTGTAGGTTGAAATGGGTTGCTGGGCAGGAACGGATTGGTACTGTTGGTGGGTTCAGTTTTGTCTCTCGCAGGAACATGAGGTGTCGATGTGGCCATTGGGAAAACAGGAGACTGTGGGACTGCAGGAGGGGGAGAGCTCCCCATTGTGAGTTGGTCCCACTGCCTTAGTAAACTCTGCTGTATGTTCAGTGAGTCACGTAAACAATCACTAAGCTTATTCACCTCAGTTCTTAACTCCACCACTTGTTGGCTAAGGCTAGGAGTCACATTTTCAACTATCTGGCACATAGGTAACGAGGTAAGTTCCATGTCTGAGTCAGAGTCGTCTGGGCAGTGTGCCATTGTGATTTCAAAAAAATTAAGCCGCTCCAGGGCACAGTGTAGTTATTGATATAGTAGTAAAAGAGTCAGATCAGACTAGAAAGACAAAAATGCAAAGATTAATTTTAAATCGTTTCGTTATACTGAGCCGAAGACCAGCACCAACGGTTGTAGTCGGCCAAGTTCTCACTTACATGTGCTACAGTCAGTCTCAGCAGAGGGAAAGGGGAATGGAAAGCCAGCAGAAATGTTCATGTCCAGGCTCTCCACAGAAGAATTAATCCTTAGAAGACGAAACCAACAGCACGTCCAAATAACAAATCCACGGAGTCCATTCGCGTCGCGGAGTCAGCTTCTCTCTTTTTCTTTCTCCCAAGCAGAGCAGCGGCACACCGCGGTATCCAGAAATTAGTCGGGTCCCACCTGAGCTGAGGCTGCGGCCATGGCTGGAGAAAACGTCCGAGCGTCCGCAAAACTTGGGGGATTTCCGAGACAGTTCACGTGCTAGAAGAGAAGAATCCTCGGCGGGATGCAAAAATCGTCTGAAGTCCAAGGGGAAAAAGTTCGGGCGCCAGTTGTAACGTGCGGTGGAGATGAAGCCAGCCGCGGAGGTGTGCAGGTGGATAGCGAATGAGCAACAGCTTCTGACTTTCCAAAAAGTACTCATTTATTTACAATATCAAAAATAAGTGCTACCTCTACCACACATTACTGAAGAGCACACTAGTCCGCGTACACACGGGAGCATCCATTACAGGAGGAGTGCGAAGAAGAACAAAAAGGGGGTGACACCAGTCGTGAGACAGGAGGCGCCGCCATGTGGTGATACACTGCATTACGATAGCAACTGTTACACTCTCCCCTCCAGAGAGGAGTTAAACAGTCTGATGGCGTGTGGGACAAAGGAGTTTTTAAGTCTGTTGGTTCTTGTCTTTGTGAGAAGCAACCTGTCACTGAACAGACTCTTCTGGTTGTTTATGGCCGTGTGCAGAGGATGCCCAGCATTGTTCATAATGTCCAGCAGTTTTTTTTAGTGTCCTTTTCTCTGCCACTGTCACCAGAGCGTCCAGCTTCATGCCGACCACAGAGCTAGCCTTCCTGATCAGTTTCTCCAGCCTGGATGAGTCCTCCTTTGCTGTGCTGCTCCCCCAGCACACCACAGCATAGAAAAGTACTCCAGCAACCACTGACTGGTAAAACATCCTCAGGAGCTTCCTGCAGACGTTAAAAGACCTCAGCCTCCTGAGGAAGTACAGTCGGCTTTGGGCTTTTTTTATACAGGTGCTCTGTGTTGCATGACCAGTCCAGTTTATTGTCCACCCACAGCCCAAGGTACTTGTACTTGTTGACCACCTCCACCTCCTCCCCCTCTATCTGAACTGGCAGTGGACCTTCTCTGGACCTCCCGAAGTCCACAACCAGTTCCTTAGTCTTTGACGTGTTGAGTTGCAGGTGGTTTGTGTGACTCCATGCGACAAAGTTCCTCACCAGACTTCTGTACTCCTCTTCCTGATCATCCCAGATACACCCCATGATGGCTGTGTCATCTGCAAACTTCTGAATGTGGCATAATTCAGAGTTGTAGCAGAAGTCAGAGGTGTACAGGGTGAAGAGAAGAGGGGACAGCACAGTTCCCTGTTATATCATACACTGAACAAAAATATAAACGCAACACTTTTGTTTTTGCTCCCATTCCCCATGGGATGGACGTAGAGACCTAAAATTCATTCCAGATACACAATATAACCATCCCTCCCAAACAGTGGTCACAAATCAGTCCAAATGTGTGGTAGTGGGCACATCTGCTATATTGAAATAATCCATCCCACCTCACAGGTGTGCCACATCAGGATGCTGATCTGACATCATGAGTAGTGCACAGGTGTACCTCAGACTGCCCACAACAAAAGGCCACCCTGGAATGTGCAGTTTTGTCTCACAGCAAAATGCCACAGATGCCACAAGCAATGAGGGAGCGTGCAATTGGCATGCTGACAGCAGGAATGTCAACCAGATCTGTCACCCGTGCATTGAATGTTCATTTCTCAACCATAAGCCGTCTCCACAGGCGTTTCCGAGAATATGGCAGCACATCCAACCGGCCTCACAACCGCAGACCTCGTGTAACCACACCAGCCCAGGACCTCCACATCCAGCAGGTTCACCTCCAAGATCGTCTGAGACCAGCCACCCAGACAGCTGCTGGAACAATTGGTTTGCACAACCAAACAATTTCTGCACAAACTGTCAGAAACCGTCTCAGGGACGCTCAACTGCATGCCCGTCGTCCTCATCGGGGTCTTGACCTGACTCCAGCTCGTCGCCGTAACAGACTTGTGTGGGCAAATGCTCACATTCGATGGCGTCTGGCACGTTGGAGAGGTGTGCGCTTCACGGATGAATCATGGTTCACATTGTTCAGGGCAGATGGCAGCTGAGAATGTCCCAGTTCTTGCATGGCCAGCATACTCACCGGACATGTCACCCATTGAGCATGTTCGGAATGTGCTTGACCGGCGTATACGACAGCGTGTACCAGTTCCCACGAATATCCAACAACCTTGCACAGCCATTGAAGTGGAGTGGACCAACATTCCACAGGCCACAATTGACAATCTGATAGACTCCATGCGACGATGTGTTGCACTGCATGAGGCAAATGGTGGTCACACCAGATACTGACCGGTTCTGGGTCCCCAGACCCCCAATAGCGCAAAAAACTGCACATTCCAGGGTGGCCTTTTGTTGTGGGCAGTCTGAGGTACACCTGTGCACTACCCATGATGTCAGATCAGCATCCTGATGTGGCACACCTGTGAGGTGGGATGGATTATCTCAATATAGCAGATGTGCCCACTACCACACATTTGGACTGATTTGTGACCACTGTTTGGGAGGGATGGTTATATTGTGTATCTGGAATGAATTTTAGGTCTCTACGTCCATCCCATGGGGAATGGGAGCAAAAACAAAAGTGTTGCGTTTATATTTTTGTTCAGTGTATATAGCAGCAAAGCAGCTAAGGAAATCATCTAAAAGGTGCTTGGAGAAATATAAATAAATAAAGGAAAATAATTTGAAGTTAAAGACAGCAAACATACGTGAGACTCCCTAGTGAAGGTTAAAATGGAATTAACCATGCATCGCGTCTATCTGAACTGAGAGCACGTCAGCTCCCCCACCTCTGCTTTCAGTGCAAGAGGTGGGAAGGGGGCTTAGTGAAAGTTAAAGTGAATCCCCATAGAATCCCAACTTTATGGCATTAAAAAGCTTTTTTTTCCCTCCATGGACACACACAGACACACAAATATATATATATATATATATATATATATATATATATATATATATATATATATATATTGTCTTGATGCTACTGGATAGTTCAACATTTGCATTAATGAGCAGTTGAACAGGTACAACTAATGGAATGGCTGGTGTGTGTATATTCAATATAGTGTGTGCTTATATGCTATATGCCTATAAAATATGAAAGAAACAGAAACAGCTAAAATGGGACATACATAAGCCACAAAAGATCAGCAAAAACTAAACCAGAAGGAAAAAAAACACCACAAAAAGACAAAATGTTTGCAGTCAGGGTTTTCCTCCTTGAGCAAATGGTGAGGTGATTGAGCAGCATCATAGGATTTTGTCTCGTGACCTCTGGATTTCCTAGTTCCTCATACATCAGTTACATCTTCCTGCTGCCTAACTGCCATTCTCTTAGGTGCATTATCTAATAGAGCAGAAATGAGTTTGGAAAACACTTTAAATGTCTATGGAAGACCTACCACAGTAGAGCCCCACTGCTAGAGCCCGGCGAGGGCTGTGGAACAACAATGATCTCAGTGTTGGTCTGGTCCGGGGTGGAGGCTTCGCTTGCTCTCTGGCAAACAGATGCTGCTCTGCACAGCAGGTTCATTTAAGGCCTCTAGAAGCTTTAACCGGTAGAGAATAATGCTGAAATAATAAGTTATCTCCCTCATTACATCCCCGTGAATGTTTTCTTCCTTGTCGACTTTTGGTTTCTATTTACATTTGTTTGTCTGCTGTGAGGAAAAAGAGGAATCTGCAGCATGAATCTGCCCGGCCTCTGTACTCGTCGCTACATTCTGGAATCGTTTGCCCTGCCCCATGTGCATCTTAAAAGATAATTAAAGCTGGAGCGCTGGACTTGCTTTCCCAGATAGATGTACTTTCCTCTGCCATGTCTGGAGAGTGTTTTAGATCGAGTCTCTTTTTCTCTCTTTGGCTTCCTCTCTCATTCTCTCACTCCTCTTCCTTTCCACTCTTTCTCTCCAGACTTGTTCACAAGCCCAGACGTTGGTTTGAGAGTCCAGATTGGTCACCATGTGAACAGCCCTAACAACAGAAGTAAACAGACGTGTGAGCAGGGTAATGACGAAGTACATGGGGGACTGGAGGATAGCAGAGGTGAAAGGGCATATGGTTAGGCCTGAGGGGCAACAGGGTCGGGGGGTTGGGGGAGGGTGCAACATAGAAAGAGCAACATAGATTAGTCCAGTGGGCTACTTGTCAGAACAATGACATCGTTAGAGACAGAACCAATAAAAAGGGAAGCGTGTTTAGTTGCATGAAAAAGGCTGATGTTGAACTGCCTTTTCTATTCTTAACAAGGAAAAAACTGAATCTGTAGAAATAGCTATCTAAAGGGTCTGCAGGGTACAAAATTAGCATGCTTACAATGTTTTGTATTATAGTGATGCCTTCAACGAACCATAAACAATGCAACAAAACACTGATTTCTCCACATTCATCAGTACAGCCCCTGAACAGAAGTCTGCAGTGTCGCTCCAACTATTTCATTCAAAGAAGCTGTCAATCTCAGCTGTCACTGATTATGATTTTATAGCATCAAATAAATTTAGTTTAGGTACATTACCTCTAACGCTGAGAGCCTATATTGCAGCGAGCCATCAGAGAATGATCCCTTTATTTTGGAATCCTTGCAAGGAGCTGTCAGGCTGCCCATCTTCATATACAGCATATGGAGTGTAACACAAGTGTATCATATTAGTGCCACTCCCTGAACGATGAGCAAACCTGGAAATAAGTAATGCATCGGTACGAAGCCTTGAATTGTGAGCTGTGCGTGCACTGAAAGGGTTCTGGTCGGAGATACACTTGAAGCACAGAGTGATGACAAAGGCAGTGAGTAAAGCCACAGTTTATTCTACAGTCTATACAACAGCTGTGTTGGCTTAAAGAATGAGGCACGTAGGACTAATGCAGCCAAGCCATGTGGGCGTACGTTGCCATGTGGGTTTGCTGACTGTGGTCATTAGTTACTAATCTGAACTAGGACGCCCACAGACTCAAGCCTGTAAAAGTTAAAACAACAAGTGTGACGTATGAGTCTGATTAAGAACACCCATCTTTAGTGCTCATTACTACCAAGTCTATCAATATTATACGGATTAAAATACTTTTATACTTATATAAATACCTCTGATCTCTTTCACCCACTCAGGGACTCTGTATTCTGAGAAAACCTGAGAATTTAAATCATCTCTTGGAATAAAGCATTGGTCCTCCAGGAATTCTTTTCCCTGGAATCAGTGTGTGTGAATGTGCTTTTTTTTTTTTTTTTTTTTTTGCATTGTAATCATTAATCGTAGGCACATTTGGTAATAATTTAATCTGCACAAGCACACTTGATCTCTTTGAGAGTCTCTGTTTTATGTATTCCTCAATGACAGAAGTGGCACAGACATCGTATTGGAGAGCGCTGACTGTGGAGGTAGCTTACGAGTTGATCTATGTTGGCCACAAGGATTGATGGATGGGTGGATGAACAGTAGTAATATTAACTGGAGGTCTGCTGTGTGGGTTGCAGATTAGAGGAATGTATTGTATCTACCCATGCTTGGGAGTTTGGATTCCCGAGCTGAATTTGCCAAGACAACAAGGCTTGTCCCTACCCTCTAATGAATCATGACTCACAGTGGATGTATATTGCACTTTGTAAAATTCTGACAGAGCAATTCTGAAGAACTCTTCTCTTTCATCATTACAGTACTGCAATATGTTTATAGGCATAGTTCAACACTTCAGACAGCTACAAAAACATGCTCCGCAATGAGGGTTTTAAATGAAAAGCATGGAACTCACTCAGTCAGGTCAGAGTTGATAAGGTGGACTATTTGATTCTTGCTTACTTTATATATTCTTTCTAAAAGATGGGTACTGCGCTTAATATATGAATCAATCAATCAGTTGATTAATGAATTTGAGTAAAACTGGTCAAATATGTGTTAACCTATTTGATACAGGCCTCTGAAGTTATATATGTCCTCTGACTCTCCTCTAATTTTGTGAATGTTCAAGATTTGTACCTTCAAGACAAAATTGCAGAAAATATGTACTCATTACAGCTGTTAGAGGTCTCCTACAATTAAATGAGCGGTGTTGTTTAGTAGTTCACTACCTGTGATTAAACTAGGAGTTCAGTTATATTTTGCAATATTTTGTTGGTACACTTAAGAGGAACCTTTTTTCATCATCTTTTAATGAAAGGGGTCTCCCCCTTACCATCATTTTAGTATAATTTAAAAACATTGAGGGGGAAAAGTTCTTGTTGGCTGGTATGAATCTAAATATGAGACAAGCATTTAAGTCTAACTGGGTGACTTTCTTTTTCCAATTATATTTTACTTGTGTGAGTGACTTTACTCTTTTTGTTACTATTTAGGTTAGGCCTTGGCCTTTAGGAAATATGTGGTTATTTTTAGGCAACAAAGCTGAGTCCTGAAATTTTGGGATTTGGGTTATTTGGTTTCAAATATACCCTTTTACAACTCTAAACACATACCAGAAGGTAAACATCTCCCACCTACCAGTTTATGTGCCCAGTAACTCTTTCTCTCATCTATTTCAGATGTTGAGAGAAATGCTTGTTGGAAAAAGTTATGCTGAAATTGTAATCCAGTATAATATGTACTAAACAAAAGACAACAAACCAAAAACACATAGCAACATATGAAGTGTGTTATGCTTATCGTGAGTCACAACTATTTTTTTGTCAAATGGTGCATAAATAATATGCATCATTCCTCAGGGTCGGTTGGTGCATTGTCCTTTTTGCCAGTTCTTAACCATGGCATACAGTACCACCCACCCCACCCAACTGGATCCATGGAAAGACATCCAACGTCTGTCTCCATGTCTGCGTCCAGATGCCTCTGCCCAGTCCCAGAGTGATGATGATGAATTCGCTGATCATTCATTCAATTAAAATTTAAATTTAAATGAAGTATCCCGCCTATTATTGTTCAGTTACATCACACGGTCCTCATGGCTGACCACCCAGCCACTAATTAATAAATCATGGTGTGATCATGACATGAAGGGACAATTTCACAGTGTTTTGCACAGCAGGAAACACATTTTCATCTTGTTTTGTTTCCTGCTATTTTTCCCTAGCATTCTGTGTTGAGAAAAAAATGCATTGGTTTGGGAAGTTTTCAGCATAACACAGAGTCTCTGTTGCAGTGACTAAGTTTTACCATCCAAAGAACACTGGAATTCATTAGTGTGTGGCAAACACAGCTCAAACATGGAACAGATTAGGAGTATTTAGACAATATAAAATATCTATGTGTCCTGTGTAAATGAAAAAAAAAAGTATATTTACATTACACAAGAGTTACAGTACAGTATGAGTGCACTGTATCTCAAAGGGAGAGGAACCCTTGTCTTAAAAAAAAAGCATCCAGTGTGAGTGCCAACAGAAACTCAGGACAGTACAACAGCAGTCCTCAGACGAACTGCTGCCAAATTTGTGGAAATGAATACTGGGAATCTCCATGTTAATGGTATCATGCTCATGACTGAAGTAAAAATAAAAGATAACAAAACAACAACATTCACAGTCAGTGAAAAATCCGGGTTATTTTAAACCGTTAGCAAAAAATGATCAGGAAGAGGAAGTGGAAGTAAACACAACTAACCAACAACTCAACATAAAATGATGACAAAAATAATATAAAATTACAATAATTATCCTGCCTTTTTCGCCCTCTTCAGCTGATGCAGAAAAAATTAGCTAATTTGAACTTTTCTACTTTTACATTAATTTATTAAAATCTGTTTCATGTTTTGTTGTAGCCAGCGGTGAGGTCAGTTTTAATATGCAGGCGGTGATTGATTCAGTCCTTCACAGTTACTGCTCTGTTCTTCTTTATCTTAGAATAAGTTCATTTTTAACTTTTCTATGCTTCAACATTAACCAAATGACTTAGTTACATTAAATATTGTGGTATTTCTTGCACCCTTTGTTTTTTTAGTAGGCTCTAAAATAAGTTTACTAAAATAATCAAAAATATTTTATGATAACTTCATTTTAAATACTCTGAAATCCAACTTATAATTGGTAAAGTTGAATTTCTAGAATTGTGACATAGGAGGGAGCGAAAGTGCCTCAGCTGGTGGACAATACAGTTTAAATGGTCTATGCTGGGAGCTGAAATTGCTCCCACATTTCCAACACAGGGCGATCAGGTTGATTAGCCCCAGCAATCCCACATTTCCCACTGATCCATTCAGCCTCTACTACAGGGAGTGCAGAATTATTAGGCAAATGAGTATTTTGTCCACATCATCCTCTTCATGCATGTTGTCTTACTCCAAGCTGTATAGGCTCGAAAGCCTACTACCAATTAAGCATATTAGGTGATGTGCATCTCTGTAATGAGAAGGGGTGTGGTCTAATGACATCAACACCCTATATCAGGTGTGCATAATTATTAGGCAACGTCCTTTCCTTTGGCAAAATGGGTCAAAAGAAGGACTTGACAGGCTCAGAAAAGTCAAAAATAGTGAGATATCTTGCAGAGGGATGCAGCAGTCTCAAAATTGCAAAGCTTCTGAAGCGTGATCATCGAACAATCAAGCGTTTCATTCAAAACAGTCAACAGGGTCGCAAGAAGCGTGTGGAAAAACCAAGGCGCCAAATAACTGCCCATGAACTGAGAAAAGTCAAGCGTGCAGCTGCCAAGATGCCACTTGCCACCAGTTTGGCCATATTTCAGAGCTG
This sequence comes from Diplotaxodon limnothrissa, assembly GCF_057381915.1. Taxonomy (NCBI): domain Eukaryota; kingdom Metazoa; phylum Chordata; class Actinopteri; order Cichliformes; family Cichlidae; genus Diplotaxodon; species Diplotaxodon limnothrissa. The sequence continues at coordinate 7,217,062 of NC_140606.1, forward strand.
CAACATCACCGGAGTGCCCAAAAGCACAAGGTGTGCAATACTCAGAGACATGGCCAAGGTAAGAAAGGCTGAAAGACGACCACCACTGAACAAGACACACAAGCTGAAACGTCAAGACTGGGCCAAGAAATATCTCAAGACTGGTTTTTCTAAGGTTTTATGGACTGATGAAATGAGAGTGAGTCTTGATGGGCCAGATGGATGGGCCCGTGGCTGGATTGGTAAAGGGCAGAGAGCTCCAGTCCGACTCAGACGCCAGCAAGGTGGAGGTGGAGTACTGGTTTGGGCTGGAATCATCAAAGATGAGCTTGTGGGGCCTTTTCGGGTTGAGGATGGAGTCAAGCTCAACTCCCAGTCCTACTGCCAGTTTCTGGAAGACACCTTCTTCAAGCAGTGGTACAGGAAGAAGTCTGCATCCTGCAAGAAAAACATGATTTTCATGCAGGACAATGCTCCATCACACGCGTCCAAGTACTCCACAGCGTGGCTGGCAAGAAAGGGTATAAAAGAAGAAAAACTAATGACATGGCCACCTTGTTCACCTGATCTGAACCCCATTGAGAACCTGTGGTCCATCATCAAATGTGAGATTTACAAGGAGGGAAAACAGTACACCTCTCTGAACAGTGTCTGGGAGGCTGTGGTTGCTGCTGCACGCAATGTTGATGGTGAACAGATCAAAACACTGACAGAATCCATGGATGGCAGGCTTTTGAGTGTCCTTGCAAAGAAAGGTGGCTATATTGGTCGCTGATTTGTTTTTGTTTTGTTTTTGAATGTCAGAAATGTATATTTGTGAATGTGGAGATGTTATATTGGTTTCACTGGTAAAAATAAATAATTGAAATGGGTATATATTTGTTTTTTGTTAAGTTGCCTAATAATTATGCACAGTAATAGTCACCTGCACACACAGATATCCCCCTAAAATAGCTAAAACTAAAAACAAACTAAAAACTACTTCCAAAAACATTCAGCTTTGATATTAATGAGTTTTTTGATTTCATTGAGAACATGGTTGTTGTTCAATAATAAAATTATTCCTCAAAAATACAACTTGCCTAATAATTCTGCACTCCCTGTATAATAACAACATAGTGGCTGCTCCATAGACCAAAAAAAGCCAACTTATTAGTTCAAATGTGAACAAGGCATTAGCAAGAAGTTTTACATTTCCAAAATATAATTAAAACAGTAGAATAACTTAATTTGACTTGGTGAAAATTGCCATTTAATTATGTCCCTTAATAATTTTTTATATTTTTACATAAAACTAATATATAAAATACATTTTTTATATAGTTTTCTATTACAAACACAGACTAAATACCTCAGAGGCTTGGTTCATGAACAGCTGGCTTTAAGTCAAACGTTACGGTAACTTGACAATGTTGTTGTAGTGCTTCTGGTTAGAGAAGCTGCAGGAGGAAGAGATAGCACAAGTGGTTTAGGGAATGGAGCCAGGGAGCGGATGTGATTGACACAGGTGTATTGTGTTGCCTTTAAGTATTACTCTCACCCTGTTTTTGTACAGTAGCGTGCTGGATCTCATGCCCTGGGGGAAGACACATCAGCACAAAGAACAGAACCAATTTAGGCGAGCCATTCATCTTCCCTTTACTCCCATTATAGAGAAATTGTCAGCAATTCAGCCAGGGGCACAGCAGAAGGTGCTAAAAAGTCCTCAATCTACAGGATTCAGTGGTGTCCGAATCATTTCCAATAGCTTTCAGGCAAAACAAAATGAAACAAAGCAAAAATAAATAAATAAATTCTCATTTCATTTTCATTTCATTTCACACACAGTATTGATAATATGTCCATTTTAAAATAAAACACTAATGTCCTTCTTTTTCCTTTTTTGTTATACTATCTAAACAATACTGCTACTGCATGCTGATCGGTCAGTTGAGGGCTTACGATGCAGTGCGAGCGCGAAGTGCTCTAACAACACCCTATTAGAGCACTTCGCTCTCACACTGCAGGCCTACTTGTTGTTGGTAGAGTATTTAAAAGTAGAATGGGAGGCAGAGCCTTCAGTTTTCAGGCCCCTCTTCTGTGGAACCAGCTTCCAGTTTGGATTCAGGAGACAGACACTGTTTCTGCTTTTAAGATTAAGCTTCAAACTTTCCTTTTTGCTAAAACATATAGTTAGGACTGGATCAGGTAACCCTGAATCCTCCCTTAGTTATGCTGCAATAGAGGTAGGCTGCTGGGAGATTCCTATGATGCATTGAGTTTTTCTTTTTCAGTCACCTTTTCTCACTCACTGTGTGTTAATAGACCTCTCTGCACTGCATGCTACTTGTTATTAACCTCTGTCTCTCTTCCACAGCATGTCTTTATCCTGTCTTCCTTCTCTCACCCCAACCGGTCGCAGCAGATGGCCCCGCCCCTCCCTGAGCCTGGTTCTGCTGGAGGTTTCTTCCTGTTAAAAGGGAGTTTTTCCTTCCTACTGTCGCCAAAGTGCTTGTTCATAGGGGGTCATATGATTGTTGGGTTTTTCTTTGTATATATTATTGTAGGGTCTGCCTGACAATATAAAACACCTTGAGGCGACTGATGTTGTGATTTGGCGCTCTATGAATAAAATTGAATTGGATGATACGTAATACATTGCAAAACAATGGAATCTGTTTCCAGATTATAACTAAAGTTGAAAGTTAAACCACAACAAAAGCTTCCATGTCTGTAGAAGAAGCAGCTGGTTGCAGTGGTTTAGAGGAGACTGCTGCTAGAAATTTAGAGTCTTGTTGCGGCAAAAAATCCATAAAATAAACAGGAAAGTATTTTCCTATAATCAACGCCCTTAATAATAAACAAATTGAACAATATTATCTCACCCCTCTTTGCTTACCTCAAGAAATGTGCATTTGTGGGCTCCATGAAGCCTCAGTCATTGTGGTTTTTACAAGCATCGTCTATGAAACTGGATATGAAGAGTTCTCAAGAGTATCTCTGTTTTGATATTTATAACTAATTAAAACCTCTGTGTACCTAAAACAGCTGGGCAGTGACAGGAGCACGTGGCTTTGTTTTGTTAGCAAAACAAATTGTACTGATCTGTTTGCCAACTTTTTATAACACAAAAAATCTTTCAGGCAATCAATCAGATCTATTTCACAGTATCCCCAATTTACAACAATGAGAAGAGAAGACTTAGTCTCACCTCTCTTCCTCTGCTCAGAGTGCCCTGTGCCGTGATTGGAGTCAGCTGATGGTTATGTACACGCAGCTAATTGAGCTTTGGTTTGTCTTTTCATGTTAAAGCGAGTGTTTGATCTCCATTAATCCTTTGACCACTGTCACAGCTCACTGCCAAATAGGATAGAGGCTCTGGGTCAGATGAACCTGAGGTGATGCCTAAGCTGAGCTTATAGGCATGATTAATTTACATATATAGAGAGAAGAATTAAAATAGTGTTAATTGTTGTTTTTTTGGGGGGGGGGGGGGGTTGTTTTTAGAATAGTAACTGTGCTGCTTGTGTTTGTGTAAGACTGAAGATATTTAGAGCTGCAGATTGGCTGTAGCACTATACAAAGATTAACTAAGTATAATACGTCTATAATATAAGTAATATAAGGGCCAGCTCTGTTCTAGGATGCCCTCTGGACCCAGTGGAGGTGGTGAGTGACAGGAGAACGGCGGCTAAGCTGTCATCCCTGATGGACAACATCTCCCACCCCATGCAGCAGACTGTGACAGCACTGAGCAGCTCCTTCAGTGGGAGACTGCGGCACCCACGGTGTGGGACGGAGAGATTTCGCAGGTCTTTCCTCCCCACTGCTGTCAGACTCCATAATAAAGACTTTAACTGATCAAGCACACACATCCATACATATGCAATAATACCAAGTGCAATAATCCTTTCTGTCATCGTTGTATTTTTACTCAGTTGTATATAGTATTTGTATTTGTATTCTATTTTTATCTTATTGTATATTTATTTTATTTTATTCTACTGTATATAGTATTTTATTTTATTCTATTCTGTACAGTTGTGTACTGTATTTATTCTTATTGTATTCTAATTTTTGCCTCATAACTTTTGCACTGTCCACTTCCTGCTGTGACAAAACAAATTTCCCACGTGTGGGACAAATAAAGGTTATCTTATCTTATCTTATCTTATCTTCTTATTATATCCATTAACAAATAATAGAGTGCAGTAAAGACAAAAAATGAATCTACATTTGCCTTTAAACTGTACCTGGCCTCCTTGGTTACTCCTTGGCAGGTTGAGTTCTCCAATATGAATCTAAACCTCTAATGTTCCTAATCCATATGCACAGTATGACATATTTAGGTAAAGATACAGAAGAACAAGACAAAGACAGACATGTATATGCATGGTACTTGATTTTCTCTGGTCACTACACAGTAGGATTACTGCTGCACTACAGCTGCTTAGCTCATATTATTGGCTGAACAGATCATCATCACAGGATCATCTTCAAATGGGAGATTCAATTATTTAATATCAGGAAAAGCTTTAGATTTTTTTAGGCCCTCTTATGGACCTTTTTGATAAGATTCTGTATCACATATTGAATTATACTCCCCACGGTCGAAAGACTTAAGTATAAAATGCAGAAAACATTCTGACTGTGGCTCATCAATGATTGTTGGATCATCATGGTACTGAAAGTGTTCCTTACTTGAAGATCTGTTCAGATTTTATTCTCAGGATGCTTCTTTGGACCTGTGCTTGTCCTGCTGTTTTAATGTGACGCCACTGTTATAGAGTTCCATAATCACGGTGGACCAGTTGAGTCTGTGTGATAAATTTTGTCATCATAGACTGACCGATCAGCTGCTTGTCTCTTTAAAAAAGCAGAGGATACTCAGGGGGTCCTTTTGTCCCTGTTTGGGGGGATACACCCACGGGGTTTAAATCTGGGACTCTCCACCATTTTGACCCTAGAACTGAAGAAGCTTCTCGGATGAGAGGTGAAACGTCTTCAAGCAACTTAAAGAAGTCCAGATGCTTTTCTTTCCAAGCTCCTTAGACCATCCTCCAGGTTGACTCCCAATGGAGTTGAAAAACAATGAGCCAATTCAGGCAGGCCAGGAAGATATACTTAGCAACAATCCTGGAAGAGATGATCTCATTTCCGGCTCAAATCATCTAATGACTCAGTTAATATCCTTCTTCAAATCCAATTGACAAATATCACATAAACCATATTATTCAAGCTCCTTTAGCCTGCCCCTAACTGTTGCAAAGCTGCAAAGCTACAAGCTGTTTTATATCCAGCTCCACCTCAGCTCTTCCTTTCATGTTCTGTTTGACTTGCTCCCTGTTATACCTGTTTTCACTGATGCCTGCTTTCTTCTGTACATTGGTCATGCTGCTATGCTGCCTGGCTTTTCAATTCTGTGTAGGCAAGTAAAAAGAAGAGGAGGTCCAAGACAGAGCCATACCACCAAGTCAAAAAGAAACAACTACTTGTCTGTGATGTCCACAGCTGTCCACAAACAGCGCTATAAACAAGTATTTGCCCCATTTTTGCACATTTCTCACACTTACATGTTTCACATCATCAAACAAATGTTCATATTAAACAAAATAACAAGATTAAATACAAAATATAACATGGTTATCCAAACCTTCTTGGCAAGTAAAAGCTGAGTTAAATTTCAGTATCCACAAACAGACCTGATTACTGCCAGAGCTTCTGAATCATGAAAAAGTTTCAGAGCAGCCATATTCAAAATCCAGACTTAGATCAGATTGAGATATGTTGGCATGACCTTAAAAGGCTGCTCATGCTTGAAAACCCTCTAATGTCTCTGCATTTTGCATTGACTCGGGTCAGCTTTGTATAATACTGAAATGTGCTTGATGCCATAATATATAAGTCATGAAAAAGCCTCTGGTTCTTATATAGCACTTTTGTATTCTACTTGAGGTTTCAAAGCGCTTCATTCACCCAAGCACTTTTTTCTACACCGGTAGTGTAGTGAGAGTGCTTTCTGTCTAACTTTGACACACATTCATATTCATGTGGTTCAGCACCTCGCCAAAGGATCAAATCATCACATTTCTGATTAAGCAGTCACTTGCTAACCTACAGTCATCCTGTAGCTGTAGGTGTAGTGTGACAAATATGCAAAACCAAAATCACAAATCAGGAAGGGGGCAAATATTTCTTCATAACACTGTACATGTCAACATATCCACAATATAATCAAGGTCTGAAACTCCTCTAATTGTAATGAAAGCCAGTTGCAAAGAACACTGGTTTTAACCTCCTATTAAACACCTTTGAAATGAGCCAGTTCTTACCCAGCAATAGTGTTGGCTCTCACTGCAGCTCTTGTTATTGTTTAGGGGGAAATCCTGGCAACCACTTATACACATCTGGTGGAAAGGCAAGAACCAGTTAAGACTATTATACCAGGAAGTTTGTAGTGAGAAAACTTACTTATTCCTGCTTGGCATTTCAATCACCAGCATCTCCTGTCATTGCATCAAAGGGTTTATGGACAAGGCCTGAACTGTAAGCTGAATGGTAAGCAAGTGTTGGAGTGTGATTAGTGATCAGATGATACTACTATCACTTCTGACAATTTTTGGAATGCCATGACATCTGTGTGTCTTTCATATGTTGGCTCACATCCTTTGATTTTTATGTGTTATTTGTACTGTCAGACCAAAAAGCACAGCTTGTACCAAATGTGTTTATTTTCTCTCTTTTGCAGAACATGTGATTAACGAGTACATTTGTTCATAATTATGACCACGTTCATTTCTGTGAAATGCGTGTTCGCACTGTCTAGACCACAGACTACAAAACACATTAGCCGTGCAGGATAAATGATACTGAGGCAACTTTCCGTAAGTCCACTCCCATCGTCATTCTGAAGAATTATGCCCATGTGTGCTCACTGTCTCAGTCTTTCTTTCGAGCTCGCAGACACTCCAGTGACTGCATTGGCAGACAATTTGCAACACATGTCAATTCCATAAAACACTTGACCAAAAGTGACATATAACTGCCCCAGAAAAGATACACACAAACACACGCACATATAAAGGGGCTGCACAATGAAACGCACATGCCGTTTGTTCCGCAGCAACTACAGTCGCTCACAGAGGGAGGATGGGAATAAAATCTTGAGCACTGATTGGAAGAACATGTAGAAGTATGTGGAGAAAAGGGTATTTCGTGAGGACTAATATGCACACGAACTCCCAGCAAGGCGTGATATTGGACAGAATATACTAAGAGAAACCTAGCAGCTGAATTATTTTCCATTTCCTTACAATACAGTCTTGCATGCTTGTCATTACGAGCGTGTAAAGGAAACAAACAAATCTAACATAGCAGGTGATTGTTAGATCACTCGCTGTGTTAGATTTGGGTCAAACTGCAAAAAGTAGTCCTTGTTCCAGTGATTTAATAGCACCATTTCCTTTTTTGGTATTTTTAAGGAAATCCACCCAAACGGATCATTGCTGACACCACCTCTGCCTCTCTGTGGATTTCCAGCCTGCTGAGTTTCATTAGGAAGAGATGATCCACCCAACACAAATACTGCCCAAAGCCACTCACTGGTCAGCCAGGGAAATACATTTATTCTTTCCTGTAGGGAGGGCCCTTCCGTAACAGAATGTAGCAACTGTGCCACAGAGAGACAAGAGGACTGACAATAACCTGCCCTACTCTGTCAGCATTTCTTTATTGTCTCGTGTTGCACACAGGCTTCGTGGAGTGTTCATTAACCACAAAAACCTCTATCAGTACCCATGATGACAAGACTGAAGTACTTCCTCTAATTGCTCCTTTACTGTAAAAACCAATTCCGTAAAGAAACAGAAAATGTCCTGGTATTGTTTTTTGCCAGTACATTTTCTGTTTTATTTATGGAAGTTGACAGACTTTTCCATAAGCAGTAAAATTCTGTAGATTTACAGTATATTCTCTGTACTATTTACAGATATTCACGGTATAGTTTCTGTATCATTAGTGGATATTTTCCATTAATAGAAAAACTGAAAATTCTGTTTCTATTCTTATTTACTGTCACTTCTTTTAACTTTAACCCATTAAATATACTTTTTTATATCCTTAACCACACATTTCTATGCATTTACAAGCTTACACACTATTTGCTTCTAAATGAAAACTTCTTAAAATGATCTGTGCACAAGTAGTACACAAGCACATTGGTGCATTTAATGTTAAATATTCTTTTATTGCCTCAACTCAAAAACTATACTAAAATATAAAGACAGCATAACTCACAAACTTTACAATTTGAGCATTTTTATTTTTCTTGAAGTCAGTTTGTCCTCATGTAATTGTGTTCCTATACATTCAAGTGGCTTCAAAGTGTTTTCTCCAAACAGGACACCTGACAAACAAAGAATGTAGCTAGAATCACTGCTGCGGTTGTTTTGGCTCAGCCAAACCGTTAAGGTGTGGTTTACATCCATGTCTGTCCACTCATGATATACTATAGTGAGTTATGGCCAAAAACTCACCTTTGATTACTGACTTGCATTCACTTCATCAATGAATCAGAGTGAACATTTGACTTTGGTTAACACAGTAGGGTCTTTACCTTACAATATGACCCAAGACAAGATTTGTTGACTGTTAACTGGTGCTATATGAATAAAACTGAACAGATCTAAAGGTGTTCCTGAAATTCGGGTTTATTAGAACAGGACCACAGCCTGTTCCCCATATAATAAATAAAACACAAAATATATTAAGACAGATTACTAAACCAAACGTCAAGATAAAAATGCATTTACTGGATTTGTTTTATCAGCTCTTGCTTTTCAAAGACAGTGAGGAGCAAAGTACAATTAGAAGTGCTTGTTCTGATGAAGACTTTGAAACTGTAAACAGCAGCTCAGTGAAAAAGGATCTGTGTACACGAATCCTCAGCAGTGACAACAGACCATAGTTCAAAATCCTCAGTGCAACCCGTTGTCTATACTGTGCTCAAAATGCTGTTAGCTGTTAAAGTAAAGGAGAAAAACATTTTTCACAAGCATTAAATGTTAGAAAAGCCTCTGATAAAGAGGTCACGGTTACTTCCCGAGCAAAAACCTCTGCAACAAATAAGACAATTACAACACAAGTGACTACAAAGTGACACCAGAGGTTGGTGAAGAGCAAGCATGAAGTGAGACACTGTGTGTACACTTTCTAGTGGTACCACTCTTCATATACCATTGTGATAAAGTCCTGAATGCAGCATAGTAATCCATCAAATTCCAGATGAGGTCTAAAGAAGATACACTCAGCTTTTCCTTGGATTTTCAGAGTTGTTCGGTTCATACAGGAACTTCTGCAGTCACAGTTAACGTGTCGCTGTTTTGCGACAGAACTTGAAATCGGAGGGTTTTTTGTTCAAGTTTTGTCAGCTAATACAAAAGAAGCATGGCTTTGTTGAACTTAAACCTTATAATATGCCCCTCAGGGAGATTTAAAGTTATATTGTTTCTGTTTTTAAGACAGATAACACACATTAATTAACATGCTCGAATAAACTGTTATTCACGAAGTCAAAGTTTTATTATTCACTCAAATACATTTTTTCTATCTTTAAGATATGAGTTCATCCAGTGAATTGTGAGAAACTGAACTCTGATAACTTGGTAACAAAACCCTTATTATTAACAGGGTTTCTTTAAATCAGTGAAGAAGCCTTGAACACATCTTCCTTATTCAGTTTAGCTGCAGTTTGTTCTCAAAGATGATACAACAGATACTATAATTGTGTGATCACCAAATGGAAATAAAATCCATTCCTGGCTTGTCACGGTTCACTGAGGACACGCAGGAATCTCCAACAGACAGTGCAGGGAAGAGTGCTTCATACCAAGGTGACAGGGGTATGGGCTCCAGGGAATCCAAGGTGGGGAGGACAGGAGAAAACACTTGCTCCTCTTCGGTCACTCACTGCTCGCTGCCAGCCACTCTCCAATCACTCACGACAAGGAATCCTCTCAGGGAACACAGCGACGGGTGCAGGGAATCTATAAACAGGACATGCACGAAGGCAAAGAAGTAACAAGAGCTATACAGAAATCTTTGAGAGCTTGGCTACACTGACGCTAGTCACACAACAATCCAGCGATGAGTAGCTGCCATCCCTCGGCTTAAATGCTGACAGCAATAATGAGGCCCAGGTGTTTCCACTTCACAGGTGCGTAGGTCGAGGGCGTGAACCCACAATGAGTTCCACCCTGGCGAGAGAGAGCAAGAGAAAGAGAGAGCGAGAGAGAAACTGTAATGCTACTGATCAGCTACCTGCTGATCCTCCGGGCTGCGACATGGTTAGATGACAAGTACGAACTTTCCATCTAGTCCTCCCTCCCTGCAGTGAAGCATGGTGGTGGCAGCATCATGCTTCATGCTTTGTGAGTGCTTCTCAGCAACAGAAAAAGAGACAGGTCAGAAATGAAGGCAGGATGAGTGCAGCTAAAAGCAAAAAAGGTCCTAAAAGAAAACATTTTACAGCACAGCAAACTAAGACTGGGTCCATGATTCAGCCACAACACAGCACTGGAAGAATACAGCCAAAACAGCACTTAGGAAATCTCAGCAAAAGTCTCTGACTGTCTTTGAGGGGCTCAGTCAAAGCCCAGCCTTAAGCCCCACAGGATATCTGTGGAGAGACCTGTTCACATACGCTTTCCATCTAGTCTGACAGCACTGGATGGGATCTGCCAGAAAGAATGGAATAAATTGCTCAAATCCAGATGTGGACACTTGTAGAGACTTGAAACTGTAACTTCTATAAAGTCTATGTTTCATAAAGTATTAAAGTGTGTAATAAGACACTTCAGGTTTTGACGTTTTCACTTTGTGTTTGCTATGGAGTACTGACTGAAGAGAAAACATTTAGTTTCATCCATTCAAAACAAATCGACAACTAAATGACATGTATTGAAAGTAAACGGGTCTGAATGCATTCTGAAATGTGCAGATGTTAACTTTGCTGTTGAAAACTTTGAGTCACGCAGTTATTCATCTGTAAATCTGCTGCTCTTGGACTTTGTAGTGATATATGACATATCAGTGTTTCAAAGAGAGCCAAAACTCGTGTTTGCTCTACAACAGCAGAGTAAACAGAATGGAACATCACTCAGTGGATCAAAAATAAGTCTGTCTGTGTTTAATGTTGTGCATTGTAACTGCTAGCGGATGTGGCTTGTAGTGTGTCACACACACAAGACACAATATGTTTAGCAGTTGTGACCTGTGTTTGGCACAATGTGTAATAAAGTAAAACATTAAAATACTCAGATTACTCGTTAGTAATATGTTTAGCATGTTTAGCATAGCCAACACTGGTTCCCACCTTCCTACTTGAGCTGAGATGCGAAGGTGGGAGAGCTGACAAAGAAGGCCCAGCAAAAGAGTCCTCAGCATCTCTCAAAAAAAGCTGGTGTCCTTCTATAGATGCTCTATTAAGAGCATCCTTTTTTCTAGTACCTCTGTGTGTGGTTATCATGCTGCACAGCAGCACAGAGGAAAACACTCCAGAGAATCATTAAGACTTCCCAGAAGACCATCAGCTATCCTCTACCCTCTTTTGAAGAACTCCATAGATCCTGCTGCCTTAGGAAAGCCAAGAACATTTTAAAAGACTCCTCACACCCTGGCCCCAAGATTAACTTCTGTCCGCTAGCCATTACTGTAAAAGATGTGCAATAATGCCACACATGTGATGGTGTTCTCATGCAATAGTGCCACGTGTTAAGTGCAATGTGTATTGTGTGCATGACTGTCACCATAAGGAAGCCACCTCCATGTATTTCTTCAAGTATTTACAATGACAATAACGATAAAAAAGAAAGAAAGAAGAAGAAGACGTTTTTCAGCAATAATGTATGTGTAATCTGAAAAAAATTAAGCTTGGGCCTAACCTGGCATAGTTAGTGTGGTCTTTTCAGACAACTCATCTTGTAAAGTTCCTTAAATCTTACACAAGTCAATTTCCTGTACTGCAACTATGGCAACTATAATTCAGGTGTGACGATAACGGAAAACAAGGCGATGATAGGATGGTTCTACGGCATTATTTATATAAGAAATACATGATTCTTCTTCATTAATAGAATATCAAAGAGATGCACTGAAGCCTTTTGTTGGTAGGAAGTCGTCCTTGAAAGAATTTCCAAGGTTAACTTCCCATATGGCTCTGTCTTAGAAATCATTTGCATTTTAGGTTAGCAAGTAAATTTTCAGAAGGAATAAAGTCAATGTATGCCTGTCACTTTCCATTATTATTATATTTCCCTATAACCTTTATAGTGATGTGACTGTTGTGTGCAGATGTTGCAGAAAGAAAGAATTTCAACAATGTACTCTGTAATTTGGGGTTTTGCAGAAACATCTAATGTGACTATTCTTTGTCTGGCAACAGAATTATTTCAAAGGATTTGTAAACAACAAGAAAAATAGAGAGAAACTTCAGCTTTATCCTTTCATATGCAGTTTGTCTAACAGATCAACATGGTATGTTATTTTTTCTTCACTCCAACCTCAAAAGAAGAAAGAAATGCAGACACTCTTTAATTATAGTAATACCAATAAAAATAGGAACACACATTGTGAACAGAAGACTGTCACGAATAATTTAAGCAAAGAAAATGTGAAAAAAACAAACAAACCATCAATTATCTGTTTTGTCTTTCATGGGGACTCTTCTCTTTTGAAGAAAATAAGCATCTCTCTTTTAGCGTGACTCCTTCTGTCCTATAATAATTGCCAATTAAATGTTGCTTGTGAAGGCATGTTAATGGACTGCCTGAGCAGATGATCTGTTACAAGTTTTACTACTTTCTCTGATCCGCTGTAGCAAAATCCTTCAAGAAAATCCAACCAAGAATAATAGTAATTAAAAACAAACTGAAACGTTGTACATTTTAGGAAAATAAAATCCAAATTATATAAAGCTGAAGACAGGAGAACACTCCCCTGCTCCCCACCCATCTCCAGGGTTTTGTTCTGGCTGCAGAAAAAGAAATGGAGAGGTTAGGAAGCAGATTAACAACAGCAGTGGGGAAATCACAAGGCGACACTGCGAACATATCATGTTCTGCTGACTGATGAGCCCCTGCTTTCCTGCAGCTCCTCCGGTCACTCCCAACTGCATGAAAGCAACATGTGGCATGTGCTTCTTTCTGTGTAGAGTATGACACTTTGGAACCTTGTTACTGTGTTCCTTGTTATGCTCTACCCTCATTTTTGGACTCTTAAATCTCCGTCTTAATCCTTCTTTCTTCAGATCTTCACTTAAAAAGTCTGAATTTCATGCTCTCCTCCAGTAGTATTTCTCTCAGATCAAAACATCTTTCTTGATTTTCACTTACCACCATGATGGGGGTGAATGTTTCAGCAGATGTGTGTGTGTGTGTGTGTGTGTGTGTGTGTGTTTGTGCGCGTGTGTGTGTGTCAGAGAGAGAGAGAGAGAGATGGCTTTGCCAGAGGAGCACAGTGAACTCCCGTTCTGCCATCTTGAGTGATGAGACGAAGCATTTTACAAGTTGTGTGGTTGTACTTCCATTACCTGACTCATGCTGTACATTTCAGCTTCCTTTATTGAATGAAACAACATTCTTTAGTTTTTAGATTGGATCTTTAATAATTTAATGGTCAGTGTTTAACCAACCATTATAGAAGGAAAAGGAAAGCAGCATCTCCATAAAACTTGTCTGCAGATTGATCAACAAACTGCTATCCTGACTTTGGACTTCGTAAAACACAATGCCCTCTCTGCTCTTCCACCTAGGACCACGATTACCAAATGAAATGCAAAATTTACTTTCATCTGAAAAGAGGACTTTGAACCATCAAGTGAGAATCTGAGTCCAGTTTTTTTCATCCTTAGCTCAGGTAAGATGTTTCAGCTGTTTCTGGTTCAGGAACGGTTTGATTTTACGAAATCCAAAAGCCTGTAGCCCCGAAGACATCTGTGCATGATGGGCCATGTTGTACTCTCACTATCCTAAATCCACTCCTTGTGAAGGTCTCACGAGTTCTTGAGCAAACTTGCCTTGACAATCTTCTCAGGCTGTGGTCATTCCTCCTGCATCTGCACCTTACCACACTTCGCTTCCAGTCAAGTTTTCTTTAACGGGCTTTGATACAGCACTGTGTGAACAGCGACCACCTTCTGTGACTTACCTTGCTTGTGGAGAATGTCAACAGTTGTCATCTGGTCAACTGTGAGTGCAATGGGCTTCTCTTTAATTGTGATTACATGTACTGAATGTGTCACGGTTCTGAGTCCGTTGGACCCAGTATTTTGAGTTTATTATGTTTTGGTGTAATTTTGCATCATGGATTGTTTTCTTGTTTTCTTGTGGTTGTGATGATGATTATTATTAGAGTTTCATGTTTCTGTTATCCATGTTTTAGGAATTGTGGTATCATGTATAGTTCAGTTCCATGTGTCATTTTCTGTCTCTGTGTTGAGTCCGTGTCTCTGAGTTGTGATTCATGTTTCCTGTTTTATTGTGAAAGTCTGTCTTATGTTAGTGTGTGCAGCTTTGTTCCCCCTGTCTCGTTAGCCCTGATCTCTCCCAGCTGTGTCTCCCTCCTGTTGCCGATTCCCCCGTTACTACCCTGTGTATATAAGCCCTGTGTTTTCCCATGCTTGGTGTTGTGTTGTACCCTTAGATTATGCCTGTGTGTTCCTGTTCGCCGGTTTCAGTGGTCACTTCATGTTTTGTTTTCTTGCCAGCAATAAAGCTGAGGTTTTTGAGTTTCTTTTTTTTTTTTTTTAAACTTATTATGTTTTTATTTTCAGTCAAATGTATTTTCAGTGACTAAGTTTGAAGGAAAGTGATGGTACATCAAAAGTACAATCCTGTTCCTGCAAATAGTTGGAAATGTGAAAAAGAAAAATATATAATGCAAAAATATAAAATGCAGACTAACTAATAATAGTATAAATAAGACATCCAATGTTAAAAATAAGTTACATTTTGTAAGAATATGTTATTATGTGATGTCATCAAGGCAGTTATTCATTGATGACAAATGTTCATTTTATAGAAGAGGTTTACATTGTTACATGGCTGTGAAGACTTTAAATAGAACAATCTTAACGGTAGGTAGGTAGGGACACAGTTAGTGTTGGTACCAGAGGGCGTTCCAAGCCACTGTTCAGTTACTCAACTAAGTGCAGACATAATAGTGAACTTTTTACTGTTATTCTAAATTTTTTTTTTTTTTTTTTTTTTTTTTTTTTAATAAATAGGACAGGGGGAATGAATGAGAGAAAGAGGGGGAGAGAAAGAAAGAAAACCAAAGGGGAGAAGAGACGGTGAGAAGGGGGGGGAAGAGAGAGGAAAAAAAAAAGAACTCCTGGGTCACCTGTATGGAGAAAAAAAACAAACAAACAAAAAAAACAAACAGAGGAGACAGCAAACAACAAAGAGCAACATAATAATAGAGAAAACAAAGCACCATCACAATAAACTAGCTAGTCATAGATATCAATATTTACTAAATAATAAACGATATTGTGCAGCACGCAAGATAGACAGCGCACAGTGTGCTTTGAGGCAGCAGCCAAGAAAGCTTTAGTCCGCGTCTGTGAATACCCATGTGTGCATACCTGTGTGGATCAGCATGCTTGCATTCCAAAGGTTTCTCCATGTAATGATCTGCTAGGGAGTGTGGGGGGGCCACAGCCCCGTCCTCCAGGGTGTGAAGTGGGTATGGAGGAGATCAAAACTCCAGACATCCAGAGGCCCCCAGAACACAAGAGACCATGGAAGACCAACAGAGGGGCAGCCGCGCCACTGTTCCAGTAAGAGCTGAGGAGAGTCCCAGATGAGGGCTCGCCCAGCAGCCGCGGAGCAGAAGTCAGGGGGAGTTGCAGTGACGCGCCCGTGAGCTCCGCCGGCCCCCAGCTGTGCCTGAGTGACCGAGCCCCAGGCCGAGAGGCCGGGGGCACCCCACCTCCAAAGGGGCCCGAGCGAGCCCCAGGCCCCAGGCCCCGACAAGCGGCCGCCAAGGAGTGAGCCGGTGTGTACCCGGACGCCCACCCCCAGACACAAAGAACCACCAACACACCGACACCTGAGGGAGTCCGCCACCGGCAGGGGAAGTGGTGGTGGGTGGAGATAGGCCTCCAAACCTTGGAGGGCCTGAGGTGTCCCCAGAGAGGTGGCGTCTGATACCCAACCTGACATATAGACACAGACATACGGGCACACACAGACACAAACATCCATTCCCACCCTCATACTCTCATATGCACTCACTCCACACTCAACCAACGTGGAGACAGACATAAAGAGACGCTGTACACACAATCACACTCCCCAAGCGTACTCTACAAACCGGGTCTAGGTACCCTTGCCCCTGGAGGGGGGAATTGCACCCAGACCCAGGTGGTGTTACCCTGATCTCTCCCAGCTGTGTCTCCCTCCTGTTGCCGATTCCCCCGTTACTACCCTGTGTATATAAGCCCTGTGTTTTCCCATGCTTGGTGTTGCGTTGTACCCTCAAATTATGCCTGTGTGTTCCTGTTCGCCGGTTTCAGTGGTCACTTCATGTTTTGTTTTCTTGCCAGCAATAAAGCTGAGGTTTTTGAGTTTCACGTTAGTGTCTGAGTCCTGCGTTTGGATCCTCCTCTCCGCCTGCCCGCACACAGAGCCCTGACAGAATGAGACCAAGAGCTACCTGCTTTTGCAATATTATTTATTCAAACTTGAAATTAAATATTCTAATGATTTAGGGCTTGATTCCATCCTTCCACTTCTATTAATTATCTGTCATAATAGCTTCAGAATAGCTTTGGCATTTTCAGAATATCATATGTAGTTTTCCAATCATTTGTGCATGTCAGACAAATGAGTCCTTTTCTTCCTTTTTAGAGTTATATATGTTTATACTGTCTTATCACATTAGCTGTAAATTCTCAGTGAGTCCCCACAGTGACCACTAATCACAGTCATGTGTTTGTGGTTATTGCACAGTGCACTCCACTCCACTGCTTTGTGGTTGAGTGCTGATGGACAGTTTAGGAATCTCTGGAATTTTTGTAACAGATTTAAAACTAAAGTGGTTCTGAATATGAACAAACAATTAAAAAAAACGTTTGTAAGATGTGATGCTGCTGTGTTCTAGATGTGACCACATCAGCTTATGGGAACTAGTTACATGTTGGTATTTCATGGCATGCAATAATGTTTTGTTTCTTCTTTTTCCTAAATCATAAAAGAAAGAATTGTACACAAACTTCCCTTTTGGTAGAAAGTCCAATGATCACGGAAGACATCCAGCAGAAGGTTCCAGGTTGCGTTTCCATTGTCCACAATACCTTTATTTTGAAAGTATTTTTCAAACAAGACTTGATGTCCATAAAAGAAAGTCATGTGATGGTCATTCAGCATCACAATGTTTGCTGGGTGTCTTATTGCAGTAGTATTTATATGATCTTAAAGAATAATGAATAACTTTGAATTTTCTTCATCAATCATAGCTTCAGCTACTTCTTCATCTACAGATGTACTGGTTCTCATGCTTCAAACCTCCAGTATTAAAAGAAAACACTACAACCAACAACAACCTTTAACCAACAATAACAAAGACTTTGCTGTGTCATTGCATCAATTTTAATATGCCTGTATTTAAACTTGCTATTTTAAGAGCACTCACATTGAGGAATATGGCTCCAGTGCACCATGAGAACCCAGATGATGTACTAACTACACTGTGCACACTTCTCACCAATAATGCTGGGCCTCTTGGCTCTTGGCCATTTTCGACAACCTTTTGTCAGACTGTTGTTGTCCTTAATGGTATTTGTGCTATAATATCCTGTTTTTGTTCATTAAAATGTAATCATTTTTATCAATAAATACTTAAAGGTTGGTACAGTTAAATAAGGGTCTAATAAGTCAGGCTTTTACAGGAAAGTAGGTGATACATAACTAATTTTAAGTAGTGCTGTAAATTCCAGGTATTTTACAGGAAAGGAGACACAAATTATACTGTAAGTAATTTTGGGCACTCCATAATAAGTGCTGCGCTTTTAAAAGATTTCTTGGTCATTTTCTGGAAAAACAATATTTCTCCATCTTACATTGTAAGTATGCTGTATTTTTGGGGTTGTGGGTCATATTATGGAGTGGCTTAACCTTGCCTAACCTCTGGGTACTTTCTGTACACTCCTCTTGAAAGTTTGGTCTTAACAGTAATTGTGAAAGAAAAAGTAAAGTTAAGTTAAACCTGGCTTCATCATTATAGGGTCGCATAGGGATGGAAATATTAATAGTATAGAATAGTTTATTGTAAGTTGCTCAGGGAGAACAATCTCTATCACATATATTCAGGACAACTCCATAATACAGCCACACATTGAAAAGTACAGTGTATTCATGATGGGGAAATATTGCTTGTTTCATTTTTTTTTTGCAAAATTCCTTTACTCTGTTACTTATTTGGAAAGTAACTGATTAAGTAATTACTCACTAGATACATAGGTAATTGGTACTTAATTAAGTAATTAAATGTCCTTACACTATATTTATTTTTGTTTCCTTTAAAAAAACCTGACTTGTTATCCTCTTATTCTAGTGTCCCAATGTGTCTGTAGGTGCATTTAATTTTCTAGTAATTTCAGATGAATCTGTTTGAAATTCCATGTAATGGACAAAAACCCTCTAGTCCAAGGGGAAAACCTCAACATATAGGTAGAAACCCGAGGGGATACTAAGATACCCACCCCAGTCCGCCGCTAAGGGCAACTCCAGACTGAGACAGAGTCCAGACCACTTACAACGAAAATTAAAAAAAAAATCTTGTTCATGACCTGTGTAGTATGTTAACACTATTGGAAGTATTGATTGGTCGACATGGTACATTTTTCGACCAATAGGAAAGGCTGGGGTTTTTTGGTTTTGGTTTTGCTCACAGGCGGAGAGTGTTTTGGAGCGTTTTCCTTATAAAACGCTGTTTTTACCGTTTCTTCCCGCAGTAAATATAAACAACGATAGGATTCAGGAAGAAAAACAAACACTGCAGATATTTTTATCACAACTCTGGTTTTACGTGGCCTATCAACACAATTTAAAAACTGGTATAAAGTCCACACTTTTCCCATCAATTGTTCCGTCTGTCCTGCTCACATCTCCAATGGTTGGCTTCACTCCACATCAGCCACGCCACTTTGCTAGCTAAAACACCGGTGTCGGCACATAAGGACGCTGTCATAGCCTGTCAACGACGTTGATTAGCTGCGTATATACAAATGTGAATCCCATCATTGGCTGGACTAAGGGATAAGGTGGCATTGTTCTAATCCCATACGGGAGCAGCCAGTCACTTACTGACTAACACTGCAAAACAGAATTATTTTTGATATACCTTTATTAGTCCCACAAGGGGAAATTTCATAAGGCTGCCGACCTATTGCATGCAATGGCGGCGCCATCTTAAAGTATTTATTTTAATTTCAATTCAGGTTAGATTTTTTTTTTGTGTGCAACTCAGATTTTCTGTGCGCAGAGACCATGCCAGCAGTGCGCAATTACGTTACGCAGCTTAGAGGGAACATTTGTCCAGACCCTCTCCAGGAGACTGGTTCTGGAGCCCAAGTGGTGCTTTGAGGCGAGCCCGACTATATCTAGTTGGTACCTCTCACCCTCAAGCACTAACTCAGGCTCCTTCTGTCACGGCGAGTTGAGTGAGCCATGTGGAAGAAAGAAAAGGAGGATCCAAACACAGGTACTTGTAAAGGTGTGAGGGAGGTTTATTAAACACAAAATAAAAATGGGCAAACGGCAAAAAGGAACAGAAGGTTATCTAAACTGAGAACAACTAAACTAGTGAACACAAACCAGGACATGAACATGAAGGAGGATGAGCAGCGGAGAATGACGACGGATGACAGCAGGGATAACCCACAGAAGGAGCACGGTGGATACACAGACAGACCAGCAACTACAATGACAGAAGACGCAACTTAAATACACACATAGAAACACAGGTGGTGGACACAGCTGGGAGTAATTAACAAGACGAGACAAGGGCGGTAAAACTGAACACACTCAAATGAGACGCAGACCTTCACAATAAAACAGGAAACAAGAAAACACTACACAAGGACGCAAACACAACACTGAGAGACAGACAGAAAATGACACATGGAACTAGAACTAAACCTGCAATAAACATGAGAACACAAAACCTACGAACTAATCCCTAAACAAGAATAACTGAAACATAGATTCATAATCATCATCATCATAAGAAAATAATCCAAAATGCAAAAACACACCAAAACATAACAACTCAAAATACTGGGTCAAACTGACCCAGAACTGTGACACCTTCTAATGGGTTAGAAAAAATGTGTGTGTGTTTATTAATGTAAGTTTATGGTACGTGCATTGCAGGACATGGAAGTGCATTCTTGATAATTCCTGCAAGAACAAGTGGTTGCCCTTTAACCCTTTAAGACCTACCATAGAACCATGTCCGCCAGAGCTTATATTATATTTTTACATGCTGTAGTGCCATTTTTGGGAGCATTTCAAGTTGCTATACATCAATAAAACAATTATAGCCCAGATTTTAATAATATGTATGCATTAAGTGCATAGTAATTACATAAATTGCAAAAAAGTGCAATAAACCACAAAAAAATTTAAAATCGTTTTTGCTTTTTTAAGTAAGTAAGTAAGTAAAATTTTATTTATATAGCACATTTCTAGATAAGGGATCACAAAGTGCTTTACAAGGTATAGACACAGATTAAAAAGACGAAGTACAATCAAAAGTTAACAAAATGCAATTTTAAAAAGATGTGTTTTTAGCTGTTTTTTAAAAGTAATCAGTGAATCAGCATATAACATATATTTCTAGTTAGAGAAATTTAAGAGGCTTATCCCTCAAAACTGTAAATACAAAAAAGTTGCACAAAATAGTTTCCCACCACAGGAAATTTATTTTGAGTGTCTTCATAGTTTTATTTTTGACATACACCAATTTTTTATATACTGCAGGAAAAACGAAAATAAATATTATACTGCAAATTTGCAAAAAAGCAGCATCTGCATCAAAATAAACTATTTCCAGCAGTGCAATATGAGTCCTAAGCATCCCAGAAAAGACACAGAAAGTCATAAAGTCAAACATAACTTTTAAAAACACCAGTATAGGCCCTGAGGCCCTGATGGTAAAAAACATTTCCGCGAAAATGACGTCACTTCCGGTTTCGAGCAGGTAATAGCGGACATGCAAAAGTTCACGCTGACGTCTATTCCAACGTAGGAAGTGTTATGAACAGCTGATCGGATCGGCAAAGCGTGTTTCTGAAATATTTTGTTTTTGTTGCTGCAAGTGCTTTTTATGCAGTTTTTGCAAAGCTATATATGGAAGGAAACTGTGACCTAGGACAAGCTGATGGCATGAGATGTAAGTACAACTCCTCCGGTTTCATATGCAAAAAAAATTATTGTGCTAGCTTACGTGGTTGCAGAGCTACCGGGATTTAAAAATAGTTACGCAAAACAGGGCGTCCCGCTCCGATCGGCTCTAAAGGGTTAAACTGACACACACACACACACACACACGCGCGCGCAAACACGTACACACACACACACACACACACACACACACACACACACACACACACCACATGCTCCTCCACCCACTCTTATCAGCTGTTATTTGTTCCCTTACTCAGATTTCTCCTGGCCTCCCACATCTGTTACTGAGATAAAACAGTTTGACACACACCATATATGCTGGCCACGGAATCACAACATGGGATCACAAGTTTGATAAACTAAGAGAAAATAAAGGACTGTGTGGATTTTTTATTACATTTTTTTTTTTTTTTTGGTGCATCCATTGCTAAGATTTCCTAACCAACTGACGTTGAACAGTCTGACTCAGCCCCCACCTCTCCCCTCCACAGTCTCTCAGCACCAGATACTGAGAGGTTCTCATCCCTAACCCTTAAAACCAAAGAACTTATTGTGGACTTCAGGAGGCACAGACAGGTCAACACCAGTGTTGGTCAAGTTACTTGAAAAAAGTAGTCAGTAACTAATTACTGATTACTTCCCCAAAAAGTAATCCTGTTACTTTACTGATAACTTATTTTCAAAAGTAATTAGTTACTTTTTAAAAACATGATTTACAACCTGAATAGGTAATAAAGCAATACATTTTTCAGCCCAATTCTACTTTTTCTGCATAATCCATCATACAAAATGTAATCAAATGGAAAAGTCTCTTTTTAAAACTTGTTTTATTAGTTTTAATCTTTTAACTTTATGCATCAAGCAAAAATTAAATTATATGCAACATTCTCTGACTGGAAGAAATTTGTTTAACATTTAAACTTATTTTCTGAACATTCCGGCACATAAAATAAAATAGGTTTTGTGTTTACACAAAGTCTTTCAAATAAATGCAAGTAAAACACAGCAGAAAATAAATAAAACCAAAGACTCAGCGGTCCTGTTGCTCTATTTTCACCTGTATAGCAGGAGTGGTGCAGGCGGATGTTTGCCCTGGTGCAGGTGTGCTGCAGCGGTCAGTGGAAGAATCCGCGAGTTTCTCTGTGAATTTCTCATTCCGTGGAAGCGTACTCGGTGCTTGCTCAGAGGTTTAGGGGGGTTTTTTCGCTGTAAAAAGAAGTTTTCTTCCCACGCACAGTACAGCAGACGCTAATGTTTTTGTCACTTTTTACGGAATCAAACTCAAAGGTCAGTACTTCCACGCTTTAAACGCTGCACGGTCATACTCTCTGCCGCACTCGATATGTGATCCATTGTTGATCTGCACACAGCTGTTGCCACGAACGTCGCACTCGCTTACATCATTGTCATGAGACATTCTCACAAAAAAAATCACGGTTTTAGTAATGCAGTAACACAGTGTGCTTGCAGGAAAGTAACAGTAATCTAATTACCTTTTTTGCAATAGTAATCCCTTACTTTACTCATTACTTGAAAAAAGTAATCGGATTACAGTAACGCATTACAAGTAACGCGTTGCCCATCTCTGGTCAACACCCCTCTCATTATAAATGGAGAACTCTTAGAATCTGTCTCCACCTTACAGTGGACCCACTGACCTAGCAGCAGCTGCACTGACCGTACCCTGAGGAAGAATAATCTGGACCAGAAGCTGCTGCTGGCCTTCTACTGCTCCTCAGTGGAGAGGGTGCTCTTCCACTGCCTGGGTGCTTGGTATACAGGGGCCACAACTCAGAACAAGAAGTGCACAGGTGGTAATTGACAGCGCCCAAAAAAATCATTAGCTGCCCTCTGCCACCCCTGGAGGCCATGGACAGATTCTCCTGTCTCAGGAAATCCAGGCGGGTGACCCATTGAACCCTACCCACCTGTTTGACCTGCTGCCCTCTGGTCAGCACCTCAGGTCAGACTGACAAACAGCTTCTTCCACCAGGCCATTCAGACTCTTAACAAACACTATTGCCCTACACCCCACCCTTGTCCATTCACCTCACCAATCTGAGCCATGGTCTGAATAATCTTAACCACTCAGGCCACTCACACACCGACTGTATTCAGTCTTTTTGTTTGCACTACTTCCAAGCACTTTGCAACTTGCTCTCTATTGTGTGCCTTCCTCTTAGTTTTGCATGTATTTCTCTGCTTGTGTATATAGCCATCTTGATTGTATATTTTTTTTATCTTGTTTGTTATTTATTCCTGCTGTGTACTATTTATTTTTCATTTTGGCCCAGTTGGTGCCATAATTCTGTTGTGCATGTACAATGACAATAAAGGGCTATTCTATTCTATTCATATCAGACTTCCTTCTTTCTTTTCTGTCTGTCACGGTCTGCAGAGACAGGCCGTGCGGTGGTGTGTGTGATGGACCCAGGTGCATACACAAGTTAGTAGACGGGAGTGGACTTAACAGAAAGCGAGCCTTTATTATGGCTGAAGGCAAAGTGCACAAACAAAGCAGGGATGGCGTGACTAGACTATAACTAAACTGGGAAAACTAATACTGCGACAAACTAAGAAAACTCAGACTATGATGATCACTGCAAGGACTGACCGTGAAAACATGGAGGTGAGAACACAGACGACGCGACACAGACTGTACGAAACACAGAGACTAAATACACATGAGGGATGATCAGGGGAAGTGGATGCACACGGGGAACACAGGTGACACTGATAATCATAACAAGACACGGCAGGAGTGAACGTAACACTGATGGGAGATGGGCAAAGTAAAGCAGGAAGTACACAGAGGTTCAAACAGGAGGAGAGAGAGCACGGGGAGAACGCAGACATAACGGGCTGGGGAAAACATAGAATAAAGCACAAAGAGAGACGAGGGCTCATAAATACACAGAGGGGCACACAGGGGGTAAGAGTCACGAAGGGAAAACACATAAGGAACAACGTAACAGATCAACCCAGGAAGCATGGCCTAAATAAAGGACAAAATACAAAAATACACGAAAACTAAGAATACTGGGCCCACATGGCCCAGGACCATGACACCACCCCCCCCTAAAGGGCTGGCTCCCGACAGCCCAAACCCGAGAAACAAAACACAAGCGAAACAGAAAACACCCCACCCAGGGCGGGAGGCGGGGGACCAGGACGGAGGGAACAAAACGAACCAAAAACAAGGAGCACGAGAACAAAACTGAGTCCACAAATACACAAAAGAGTCCAGAACAGGAAGGCAAATGTCCAAAGAGGCCCGAAGGCCAACCCGAGAGGCGACAACACAAAAGTCCAGTCCAACCGTTCCGGAGGCCGGCCACGGGAAAGGTGGCCACGGTGACAGAACAGATCCGGCGGCGAAGCAGTTCAGGGGGCCGGCCGCGCGGAAGGCAGCGGCGGCGGCGAAGCAGTTCAGGGGGCCGGCCGCGCGGAAGGCAGCGGCGGAGGCGAAGCAGTTCAGGGGGCCGGCAGTGCGCAAGGCAGCGGCGGCGGCGAAGCAGTTCAGGGGGCCGGCAGTGCGCAAGGCAGCGGCGGCTCTCCAGTGTCAGGCGTACTGGCCGAGGCCCGGTGGGCACGGGACCAGTCGAGGCGGGACCAGTCAAAGCGGGACCAGGCGAAGCACAGGCTGAGGCTG
Organism: Diplotaxodon limnothrissa; assembly: GCF_057381915.1. NCBI lineage: Eukaryota > Metazoa > Chordata > Actinopteri > Cichliformes > Cichlidae > Diplotaxodon > Diplotaxodon limnothrissa. The sequence continues at coordinate 7,242,139 of NC_140606.1, forward strand.
CAGCAGACGAAGACTCTGAGGCTGCAGCAGACGAAGACTCTGAGGCTGCAGCAGACGAAGACGAAGACTCTGAGGCTGAAGCCGGAGCCGGACCAGGCGAGGATGACGGCTCTGAGGCTGCAGCTGACGAAGCACAGGCCGGAGCTGCAGCTGACGAAGCACAGGCCGGAGCTGCAGCTGACGAAGCACAGGCCGGAGCTGCAGCAGACGAAGCACAGGCCGGAGCTGCAGCAGACGAAGCACAGGCTGGACCAGGCGTAGCAGAAGGTGGCTGGATGGGCTCCTCGGGCCCTCCAGCTGATGTGGCATGGTGCTGGACGGGCTCCTCGGGCCCTCCAGCAGACGAGGCGTGAGGCCGGACGGGCTCCTCGGGCCCTCCAGCTGAGACAGGAGGCTGAACGGGCCCCTTGGACCCTCCAGCGGAGACAGAAGGCTGAACGGGCCCCTCGGACCCTCCAGCTGACGTGGCATGAGGCTGGTGCGGTTCTCCAGAACCCCCAGCTGACGAGGAAGGTTGCTGAACGGGCCCCTCGGACCCTCCAGCGGAGACAGGAGGCTGAACGGGCCCCTCGGACCCTCCAGCTGACGAGGTAGGTGGCGGCGTGGGAGCCGCGGAGTCCTGGATGAGCTCATCCGAGCTCCCAGCAGGAGCTGATGCAGAGCCAGAGAGATTTGAGACCCCTGGCTGAATGTTAAGCTGACCAGCGGACCGTACTGCTATCGGGGACTGGGCTACAGGAGCTACTGGGGCCTGCGCTACAGGCGGCACTGGAGCTACTGGGGCCTGCGCTACAGGCGGCACTGGAGCTACTGGGGCCTGCGCTACAGGCGGCACTGGAGACTGAACTGAGGGTGGCTGCGAGGGAGCTAACTGAACTGAGGGTGGCTGCGAGGGAGCTAACTGAACTGAGGGTGGCTGCGAGGGAGCTAACTGAACTGAGGGTGGCTGCGAGGGAGCTAACTGAACTGAGGGTGGCTGCGAGGGAGCTAACTGAACTGAGGGTGGCTGCGAGGGAGCTAACTGAGTTGTGAGAGGCTGCAGACCCTGGCGGCTCCGAGGGCCCCCGAGAGCCAGGCGTGTTCCCCGAAAGATGTGCTGACAATCGGGGGTAGGCCACGGCTTTCCCCGGAGCTCCTCCTCTACGTGGGTGCAAGCTGCTTGCTGCTGCTCACAGAGACCGGGCTCCATGATTTCCTTAGTAGGTCTTTCTAAACAACTAAACACTGTACTGTCAGTCTCCGAACACGATTCAGTCATAGTGTCCGGCCCCGGCAAATCAATGCTCATCTCACTCTGCTTCATAGAGGGGACGTGAGGCACGAAAACGCAGTCACTCACCGGAGTTAATGCGGTGCCACGGCGGCGCCGGCGCCGCCCCCTTCTGGTAGCTGGCGCGATGGGCGCTGATGGCACCAATGCAGGGGGTGATGTAGCGGCGATCTCCCGGTCGTCCGCCCACATCCTTGCCAGAAATGAGGCAGGCGAAGTAAAGTCTAAGCGGATTGGAGACGGCGAGCGGCTGGTAGGCTGTGCAGCAGGTGAGAGGTCCTGCTCCGAGATGAGCCAGGGCTTCCACCGGAGCTCGTCCTCCCGATAAGCCCGTAACACCTGCTGCCGCTCTTCCTCGCCAAAGTCCATGGCCTCCGTCGTCTCCGTGCGCCACGCCGTGCGGCCAGACCGCGGTGAAGACGCGGAAGCCGACGGGGCGCGAGCGGAAGGTGTGTCGGTGGCGAGCCTCACCGTTCCAACTGCAACTGCTTCTGGCTCGCGAAGCAGCGGGGAAACGGGACAACAGCAGGGCTCTGGCGGCATAGCCTGCACACTAGGCAGCCGTGGCTGCGGACGGAGTTGGAGAGCGGTGACGAGAAGGTCGGTGATCAGCGGGTGTAGTGCCTCCCATAGCCAGGGAAACACAGACACGCATACTCCCACTTGGCGGGCCAACTCCTCCCGTTCCTCCTCTCCGGAGCACCGCAGCCATCTACCACATAGCGACTCCACCGTCTGGAGGATCTCCCTCTCTTGTGTCGCTGGGTCCGACATGGTCGCGTCGTACTGTCACGGTCTGCAGAGACAGGCCGTGCGGTGGTGTGTGTGATGGACCCAGGTGCATACACAAGTTAGTAGACGGGAGTGGACTTAACAGAAAGCGAGCCTTTATTATGGCTGAAGGCAAAGTGCACAAACAAAGCAGGGATGGCGTGACTAGACTATAACTAAACTGGGAAAACTAATACTGCGACAAACTAAGAAAACTCAGACTATGATGATCACTGCAAGGACTGACCGTGAAAACATGGAGGTGAGAACACAGACGACGCGACACAGACTGTACGAAACACAGAGACTAAATACACATGAGGGATGATCAGGGGAAGTGGATGCACACGGGGAACACAGGTGACACTGATAATCATAACAAGACACGGCAGGAGTGAACGTAACACTGATGGGAGATGGGCAAAGTAAAGCAGGAAGTACACAGAGGTTCAAACAGGAGGAGAGAGAGCACGGGGAGAACGCAGACATAACGGGCTGGGGAAAACATAGAATAAAGCACAAAGAGAGACGAGGGCTCATAAATACACAGAGGGGCACACAGGGGGTAAGAGTCACGAAGGGAAAACACATAAGGAACAACGTAACAGATCAACCCAGGAAGCATGGCCTAAATAAAGGACAAAATACAAAAATACACGAAAACTAAGAATACTGGGCCCACATGGCCCAGGACCATGACACTGTCTTTACTGTAAACTGGTCAATAAAGAGAAAAGGCCTTTACTTCTCATATGAGTTCCAGAGAAAAGCTCATTTTACAGCATTGTTGGCACAGATGAAAGGCGGGATTCATGATTTAGTTTGGGAAAGATTTTGCAATGGACATCAGTAAAATGACAGAGTCTGCTGCACGGTCTTGGCAATCACACACACTAAAATAAAGCTTGCTTGATCAGGCAAGTCCACACATATTTAGAAAGAAACTGCTGAAAACTAATTAGTTTGACCCAAAAGACCCATAAGAAACTCCAATGGCATCCTCTGTATCTTTAACCTGGACTAAGTAACATGCATGCAAGTACCAAAAGGTTGATGCTGTCCACCTGGATGTAGCATTTTCAATGAGAGATACGTTTCGTCACTCATTCAAGTGACTTCTTCAGTGTCAGCTGACCACAGGTTTTCCGGACCATGTAGCATTTCCATTTTCAACCTTTTGGGATTTACTTACCTGGATGACTGAGCAAGCATCAAGACAGCATGGAAATATACATAAAATCATGTCTATCTATCTAATTATTAAGTTATTTCTTAGTAGTTTTTATAATCCAATTATTAAAGCTAAGGACGTTTTTTATGGCATGGTGTAAAAAGCCAAGGCCTATATCTGATTTTTGGCAATAATTACATTTAATACAGTTTGACTCATTTATGTGTTTTGTATACATAATATTGTTTTTAGGCTGTCAATATTTGGAAAGTAAATTTAGTAAAAATAAATTATCATCATTTATGATCCAATAATCATTTGAATTAAATTTTTTTTGCGTATGCGAATACTTAACTGGGGTTTGATGTATGCTTTTGCACCCTGACGGAGACACTGATGCTATCCTGATAGATCAACCACAACATGGGGGTCTGAGAATAGCTGTTGATGACAGTGTAACATGTACCAAACACTGGTACCGAGTCAGGGCAATCTCCTCTGCTTGCCTTTCTTTAAAAGTCATCACATATCACCAAGACCAAACTATCTTTGCTGACAAAAAAGATGGGATCAAAAGCTTCTGTGAGACACTATTTTGGCTCAGCAGAGGATGGCTCAGCCTGCATGCAAAGCTGATGTGCACTTACATATGGTCAGAACAGCACTACCAGGGAGGATTTAAAAATTGCATCTTCAGTAAATAAGTAATTAAATCTGATAGGCAGATTACTTCATTAGTACTGTTGAGTGAATTAGTGTTGCTTCCAGCAAGTATAAAATTATGACATCACATCCTGCTCCCTCAATACACTCCTTTGTCCTTCAGGGGTGGCAATAGATTATCAACTAATCAGAAAATTGCTGGTTGCTGGTTCAATCCCTGGCTGCTCCAGTCTGTATGCCTATGAATTTTTGGGCAAGATACCAAGTTGTTGTCATTGGACTATGAATTTTAGATTGAAAGCACAAAAGAAAAACATGTTTGCATAAACATATGTGGGAATGCCACACATGTCTCGGAAGCTAAACCAACACATGGTGTATTTCTCACGAAGAAAAAAATCATAGTGTATTAATAAGCTCTCAGAGAAGGAGAACATTGTAAGAAACAGAGGAAGATAAGACAGTGTTTTCAAAGCCAAGGACTGGAAATTTAAAGCTTACTTGTAATGTTCTATTTTATTTTAGAGCTTTTATTTTGAAATCATATCCTGGCAGTCATGTTTTTTTGTTTTCTTCATATTTTGAAACAAACTGAAGTGTAATAACTTTGTGTTATTCACAGATTAAATGAACAGCTAGGCAATTTTGTGCAGTTTTCTAGAAGAAGTAGTTTGCAGTTTGCTAGAAGAAGTAGTTTGCACTATTGTGGGGAAGTCTAACATAATGCATGTTGGGCTGGTACAGAGCAGACTGGTGTAAGGTTGCATTAAGGTTAACAGACAACTTAAAGAGATGATGCTGATTAGATTCACTTTCATTTTCTTACTATCTTTCTTACTAATGTCTGGCTGTTGGAAATAAGCTATTATAGCTTGTGAAATATCCACTTACATCTCATTGGAGCTCACAGTACAAATTATTGAGCAATTTCTTTCTAAGTGGTTATTTTCCCTACGCCTACACCCAGTCTTAGGGTTCCTTCACCTTCCAAATCACCCTTTTACCCCTTGTAGTTAGAAAGCCACATGAGCATGAGCTAAATTCCTGCTCACGAGCTGTTGAGTTTAGAATTGTTTAATATACTTAAACCATGCTTGGATGCTTGCATGCATGTTTGTTTGACTTCCTAGCAAGAGAAGGTTTGAATTCAAGAACTGTTATCTTATATTTTCTGTCATATTCTAAATAAATTAAGCAAAATACTCTGAACACTAGGAACATCAAAGAAAAAACATAGCATGATGCAATGGAGTAATATAGTTGAGGGTTTTGGAGCATATTTCTAAACATACTGGACTGATGATTACACATCACAGTTTATAATGATGATATTACAAGGCAGAGACGCGATGGCTGTGACAGTCTAGACTCATTAGACATGATTTACCAACCCAGTCTCGAAGCAGTTTGTGAAATAGTCATGACCTTTAAGTTATTGATTCACACGGACAGACACAAATATTTACCCGTTCTTTTTTATGTTCCTCAATACAAATTTCCCAACATTGTTTTGTGTCCCTGAAAATGAGTTGTCAACAGTACGCTCTCATACCCACATAGCAAGCAGGTCTGGCCCGGATCTGGTATCAAGCCGGCACTGCTGGCTGACTTCTGGCATGATAAGATGTATGTCATCCAGATTTGGGCCGGACCTGGCATAGATGTGATGGCATGCCATATCTGGCTCGATTGTGGTTTGGTTTATGTGGCCCAAGCCCATAGAAAACAGGTCTAGTCCGGATCTAGCATCAAGCTGGTACTTCTGACTGACCACTGTCATGGCAGGGTGCATGTCAACCAGATGTGGGCCAGGTCTGGCAATGATGGCACTATTTATGTTCCTATTTTCCTATTTTAGTTAGAAGACCCAAATGCAATGTTGCAATACTATACTGCTATGGTAGCCAACGTTTCAAAGGCAGGTTTGACAGGTTTGTGAGTGCACACTTTATCCAAAACCTAAAGACGGTTTACTCGTCTTTGCCAGTGAGTGGCTGTAGCTCAGGAGGTAGAGCAGGTCACTTACTGATCGGAAGTTTAGTGGTTTGATCCCTGGCTCCTCCAGTCTGCACGTCAAAAGTATGAATGTTGCTAGGAAGCACTCAGTTTAGAGAAAGTCTGTGATTGGGTGAATGTGGCATGTTCTATAGAGCACTTTGAATAATCCGGGAGACTAGAAAAGCATTATGTAAGAGTCAGTCTTTTCACTGTCTGAATAGAGTGTCGTCATGTTACTTTTGATGTTCTGGCACATGTTGTTATTACATAGCTTGATTAAGGTACACATTAGGCTGACATCTGGGGCCAGAGCTGAAACTGTTCTGGGCCAGCACAGGACCAGCAGTGTGTCTACAACTGGTCCGTGGCTGCACACAAATTACACACGGCCCACATACCACAAAGAATGACGGCCCTTTGGTGGCCGAGATCAGGTTTGTCAGACGTAGTCCACACATGGGCCAGCACAGGACCACCAGTGTGTCTGCACCTTGTGTGTGGTGGAGGAGTAACTGATGTTGACTTTCACACCACAAAGTCAAGTGGTGAGTTAAAGTCATTATTTGGCCATGAAAAACTTCTTGATTAGGTTTGGAGAAATATATTAGGGGCTACTCTTTTAAAACTTTGCTTTTCTGGTTGCCATGGTGACATTTCCCCACTTTTTCTACACTTTTTGTGACATGAAATATATATTGAACTAGACCAATTTTAGTGACTCAGTACGCTAAAAGAACTATTTTTATTCTGTCTCTGGAGGGTGGCCTGGACATCTGCCCATCTTACTGATCCAACACTGAACAGCACAACAGGAAGAGGCTGAGGAAGGCCCAGACCAAAATGCAGTTTTATAAGTTTAATTTAAATTACTGCAATTTTTATATATGTTCTTAACATATTTGAAAGTGGATGCATCAAGTAAAAAAGCCAAACTATTGCTGCATGTTTTGGGAAATTATGCAAGGCCATGGCAATTATTTGGCTTAAACACATGCAATCCTAGGAATGGTCCTTCGAGCAAGTATTATTTTTTTGGTTGATTAACAGAACTGCAGGTTTGTCTGTGTGTCTCAGAAAGCACAAAAACACATCCTGACAAATGCTCACGAGTTCCTGTTTTCTGGTAATTACTATGGTGCTCTAATCCCATCAAAAAAGCAACAGAGGAAGGAAAGACGATCCCTGGATTACTTTTCAGGGCTTCTGTGGAGACAGCTGCAGTGTAACAGTTCACCATGTTTTACCCAGAACTAGAAAATGGGATTAAACCATCTTTTTTCCTTTACGGGACTAAATAAGTTGTAGATAAGTTTTTCTATAAACAAACTAAATCAGAGAAAGTATTCTCTGACTGTTAATATTTTCCTTATTTCTTTTCCTCTTTACCTTCTTCCTCTTCAGTCTTTTGTTTCTTTGCTCTAGGTCTTGCCCTTCCCAGCAGAATTTCATACTGAGTATTCCTCCTGCATATTATGGTTTTTGTGAAGAGAAACAACTTTCTTCCCTGAACAAACACTTCCAGCAAAATGGGGTCAGATTACAAACAAAAATCTGTTTTCCCCTCTGAATGGAAATAAAGCAAGAGAATGTGTGTGAACATGGAATTGTACCAAAACATGATGGTAGGAATAGCATAGCTAGCTTGTAGTTTTTCTGAATTGAAAGAGGTAAAGTCAGAGGGGACATCCTTGACCTTTGACCTATGCCATTTTCTCATTCTGAAACGTTGTGTATTGACATGTGCTTGCTCTCCTGGCCTTTGTCCAAGCACCACCTCCCCAAAGAAGACTTAGTGTTATGACTGACCTTAATTCGCTCCATGAGATTAGACCAACATGATTTGTCATGTTACTGCCACAGACAGATCATCTACCTGCATTCATCATGTTAATAACAATAAATTAATAAAGAAATAAAGAACATTTTGTCCTCAAATGGGCAAGTGTAAGGATTTAAGCAAGTTTGAAAACAGGCCAAACTGTGATGGCTAGATGACTGGGTCAGAGCATCTTCCAAACTGCAGCTCTTGTGGGGTGTGGGGTGCCTTATGAGAAGAGTCATTTAACTTGTACAATGCTTCGTCCTCAACCCTGCTGGCTGGAGAATACTGCTGGATAGGAGAGGATTTAGGTGTGGGGGTGAAGGGTACTTCCCAAAGCTCTAAGAGCTGCTGAATGAGGGTATAATGAAAGGGTCTTGAGTTTCCACTGAGGCCAATGTGAAGTGAATGACCTCTATATCCTTATGGAGAATGACTCCTTTCTGGACTGAAAGCACTGGTATAAACAATGGATAGAGAAGCAAAACATGGGGGAACAGAGCAGCAAGCCTGTGATGGCCAGTGTCAGCTGAATGTAATTGGATGATAATGACCTTCGATTATGGTGTTCTCCTTCATAACATCGTTCCTTAAAGTCAGCAGAAAGGGTTAAAAGGTTGAAAATATGTCTGTGGATGAGCTGTGTCTACATCTTTATCAGTCATTCATTCTTTTCTTAGCACCTTGTGTTGTGGTTAATTTAATGAACATCTCAGCACAGAGCCATATGCTGAAACATTAGCTCCCTCTCAGTCCAGAGGAGAACAGGTGTACATGCACACATGCACGTTTATCTGCAAAGAGCTGTTTTCAATTAGTATTATGCATGTGTGTGTGTGGTTGTGTTGGTGGGTGCATGCGTGCGTGCATAAGCGAACGCAGACCAGGACTTGTGTACACTCCTATTTTCATAATCTCGTGTCAAAATAATCAGCTCGGGATGTAAACGTCAAAGAGTGACAGAAGTGTGTGTGTGTGTGCGTGTGTGTGTGTGTGTGTGTGTGTAGTGGATATTGGTGTGTGAGTGTTTTTGTGTGTATGTGTCTGGATGAGTAATGGAGCCGCGGTAGGAAATTCTGGTGGAAACAGAGCTCTAGAGTCTTTTTACACGATCCCACTGAGTTAGGAGAACGTTCATGAATGAACCTGAGCGTGTTCACTTTTCACTGTTTGGTAATGAGTAGTGTTGGGACTAACGCGTTACAGTAACTACGTTATTATTGTGGTAACTACGTTATTATTGTGGTAACGAGCACGGTAACTAGTTATTATGCCAAAATCAGGAACGCGTTACTCGTTACTGGGATTTAGATAGGGTCGTTATTCGTTACTTCTTGTGGTGGCTATCGCGGAGCTTCCACAGATTCAGTAACATTAGCAAGTGGTGGAGGCCAGCAGGTGGATGAGAGAAAGGGGAGGCAAGAGGAGAGACCCGAAGCGGCCGCCCGTCTGAGTGTCAGGTGAACTGAACTTCAGGTAAGAAGTTATGACCTGCAGTCTATCTGGGTCAGATATGAACCAAGTTTAGGTGGAGTTTATTTTCGTTGTGCTGACTTTTTCGTACTGCGTGCTAGCTAGCATGACGGGGTTTCTATACAGCTGGGTGGGTGCTATGTTACTGATGTTGAACTTTATTTTGTTCATACGGTTAATTATTAGAGTTGCCAACCATTCCCTAAAAAACGGAATCGTCTCGTATTCAGAGAAATTATTACGTGTTTCGTATTTAGGTGAAAAGGAACAGTTTGTCCCGGACTTCAGCTACAATAAAAAAGACACAAAGCTGGAGTTATTCTGCATCTTCTCCTTTCATTCTCTCACCCTCCCTCTCCTGTTGCTACTTTAATCATGAAACTGATCAATGATCAGCTGATCGGCTTTTCCCTCTTGTTTATTTATCGTCCACTTTGCGCCAGAAAGAGGAAACCACCGGATGTCACAGTAAACAACAGCAGCACTTTTAAGCTTGATCAGCTGTTGTTAGAATTTATTTAATATCACTTTCTAGTATCAGCTGATGTTTGCTGGAGCCACAGCTGTAAACCTGCTGGTCATGATGTGGGTTTGGATATGTGGTGAGAGGGAAACATGAAGATGAAACCAGGAGATGTCCTTACTGAATCATCAGAGCTGAACAGGTGATGGAGAAACAGGTTTACCTTTTAGGTGACATGAATGAGTTGAAGGGAAGTTATGAACTGTTTCTGAGAGATAAATAACACCTGGATCCTTTTCTATGTAGCTGACAGCTGGTAACTGTGCAGGGGTGGATCTAGCAAAGTTTTGCCAGGGGGCCAGGTAGGGCATTAACAGGGAAAGGGGGGCACAAAGAAATACTTTCTTATTCTCATTTCAAATGTCTAACTTTTAATAAATAATTATCTGAGTCTTACAACAAACGATTGATAGATTGATACATATATACCATCAAGACAGTGTACATCACTGTCACAACAGCGTTTGTTTTCATTCAAAGGCTTTATGATATTAGCTATAATGGTGGGCCGGTCTCTAGTCAAAATGCCCGGGCTGATTTTTTGTCCCAGTCCAGCCCTGTATGCAGCTCATCTGCAGTCTGGTGTTACCCACATCTTCCTATTCAGAAGGCAGAATTTCTGAGTTCTGAGTACAATCGAAAGCACCACGACTGCAGTTTTTGTGTCGGATGTAAAAAGCGCACATGACGCTGTAACGTAGGCTAGAATCATGGCGGCGGTCAACGACGGTCCAGGCGTGGGATTTCTCTCGTGGAAATATGCACATTATGTTTTCCTTTGGTAGGTGGCACAGTGCACTTGTGGCAAGTAAGCAAGTTAGAAGACTGGCACTCTTGCTGGGTGTCCATTTAGCAACACATTAACAAGAGAAGTCTGAGTAAAACCAAAGTTACTTTCCCTAGTAACTAGTTACTTTGAAAGTAACGAGTAACTTGAAGTAACTGAGTTACTTTTGATGGAAGTAACTAGTAATGTAACTAAGTTACTAATTTAAAGTAACTTACCCAACACTGGTAATGAGATTTTCTATGTCTTTAAGCTGATAGTTAAATTCCTTCAAAACTATCCTAAATCCAGTTCAGAGTGAGATGGGACACTGCACTGCAAGACACAATGGCATGTATGTACATGTCAAAGAGTCAAACTAGGTAAGAAAGAGCTGTGCTTTAAGTTGTTTTGGTATTTTTATTTCTGTTTCCTGTGAAGCTTTTGGTAATTTGCTAGTAGCCCCCAAAGTAATTAGAAATGATGAATCTCTTTGTGTGAACATATTGAATCCAATAATCAGACAAATGCATTTTTTCCATTGCACATTCTACATATGTTGTTTCGATAATAATTTAGATAATAAAACAATCTGAGATAAAGAGGTTGTTGCAAAGTAAAACACAATCTCAATCCACCACTCTTTGCTAGTAAAATGTGAAATAGCAGCACTGATTATAATAAGACTGAAAGTCAATATTTGGGATGAACATGTGATTATCCCACTCAGCAGTTGCAGGCTGCTGAGTTTGCATCTTTTGCTATGAAGTACAGCCAGACTTTTGACCGCTTCGCTTTGGGCATTTTTAATCTGTAGCTCTGCTCTAACAGAACGTACGTACCTGGGCCCGCCTACTATCCTTGGAAAGGTAAAATGATTGGCTAGAATCCAATGACATAGAAGTGTATGACATCTCAAGAAAAAAACCCCAAAATAAAGCACTGAAATGTGCGCTGCTTTTCGGTCTGGTTTCTACCGTTTATATCAGAATGGCACCGGATACCAGTACCCATCCCTATTCATAGGTCGATGTTAAGTGGTTTGAAAAATAACAAACTATTCATCTGAAAATGGTCAGCTAAACACACAAAACACAAAATGAGTGAAACGCAGCAAAGTAATCATTTGCAAAAATTATTTACCTTCATAAGGTTTGTCAAATATAAGGCCCAGGCACCAGAATTAGAGCAGCAAAGATTAAAATTTGGCCCACTGGAAACTTTCGAAAATTTGAAGGAGTGCATAGATTTCATATTTATATATTTGGATCATCATGTAAAATGAGTTTGAGAACCAACCTAGGACTTCGAGGAGTCCTCCTGCGTTCCCAACTCCCCATGTTAAGATCATTCATCTGCTTCCTTTAGATATAGTTCTCAGTGAATTAAAATGAATTGAATTGCCTCATTGTGTCTGTATTTCGGTCCATAATTCTTCCCTCTCTAGGGCACAGGGTGCAACATCAGTTTATAGACAGATAATTTTCTGCTTCATGTTAGACGTAGATAAGCAACAAATAGACAGATGGTTGTTCCTTTTAAATATTTAAACAGTTGTTTTCAGTCTGTCTGTCTATGTGTGTGTGTGTGTGTGTGTGTGTGTGTGTGTGTGTGTGTGTGTGTGTGTGTGTGTGTGTGTGTGTGTGTGTGTGTGTGTGTGTGTGTGTGTGTCAGATACCGTTGTGAGCTTAGGTTTCTATGTAAATTCTTTCGATCATGTCCACAGCTGTTCTCAACATTCCAAACTAGAGTCTGGTGGACTTCCTGGAGCTCACATGCACATACACACAAACACATTTCTGCATCATGCTACTGTGAACAAAGGTCATCTGTGTTCTTTGATAGCTTTAGTTAAAGTAGTGTTAATGCTATGAATTATTGTAAGTGTGTGCTGCCTTTTGAGCGAGCAGTGAAACACTGAGCGCCTATGCTCTGAGGGATTACAGCCACAGCTAGCACATACAGGACATTATTCAAAACCAGGGGTCAGTAAGGCACTACTTGTTGAGTAGGTTGCCTAGGTGACAAACGATAACGACCTCAAGGAATGTAAGTGTGTTGATAGAGACTAACACAAAGGGGGGGCTGGTGGATCTGACTCATTTACAGTCGCTTCTGTAATGAGCAACAAATGTGTGTGAGTATTGGATTGTAGCTGTGAAACTGTCAGTGAGTGCAAGTGTGATGGTTGTAGCATAATGAGTAGCACAAATAGGGACTTTACAAATCAATTTGAAGGCACCCACATCACACCTCACATTTAGTATGAGATTAAAAAACGCTTTTGTAGCACATTTCAGGCAACATGAATACATAAGCTGCAGTTTCCTGTGGGCGGGTTTTTCTTTGAAATGTTGCTCAACTCTACAAACTCTTTTGGCTTCTCTGAAAACAAGTTAATCACCATAGGTATCTATTATATAGTATAGTGTCATATCACTGGTTTGCAAATGGTGTTCCAAGGCAAACTGGTATGCCATGAAGCAAGTACAGATAAACTGTGGAATTTGACATTTGACAATGACAGCTGCTTACTATATTACCATATACAAGTAAAGAGAGTCCAAATTTTCTGTTTGTGCCTCCAGATACTCCAGCTTCCTCCCACAGTCCAAAGACATGCATGTTAGGTTATCTGATCATTCGATCACTTTTTTGTGCAAAGCAAACCACAAACACCACCTACAGAAAAACAAAGAACTGTCACTAAAGTCTGTTAGAAAAGCTACCTGTTTTGGCTTCAGCTGAACCACAGATGCTGCCAGTCTTCGGCCCGAGTACATCATCTGTCAGCAGAGGCTGGGTAAATGGAGCGAACCAAACATTTCTTCCGAGAGAAACCTGCCCTGTTTAAGATCACTAGATCTCCACCAGAGAGAACAAAAATGTTTTTAGATTTTCTGTAAGTGTCTGGTAAGAGAGTGGAAACAGATCATATGCTTGTGGTGTGACAACACTGCAGAAAAAATGCAAGTACATGCTTGCTACAAATATTTTACCTTGAAAAAGAGGTCAGAGGTCCAAAATAACATATTTCGTTATACTCTCCTTTCAATATGTTGACAATACACACCACACCTGTAAGAATCAGAGTTTCTAAGTTACAAGGCTTTGTGTAAGTTTTCGACCTTGAAGACCTTTGTGGATGTAAGCCAGATTTTAATGGATTGTTAACATAACCCCACTCTAGACCCCGGCAACTTTTTATGAGAATTCATTCTGAACTTTTCAAGCTATTTTATTTAGAATGAAAGAATGATGCAAATGCTACCAAAGATACAAAGATAGATTTGTGTTTGTAACAACAGAGTGAACGATGTGCTTGGCTTGCTGGTGGTGTCTCTGCTGGGGAGTGACTCTAGGCTACAACTGTGCGACTTGGAGGGGCTGATGATGCATTACGGACAAACTTCAGAATGCTATGTTATAGGTGAGCATACTTGGCTCTTGCCTACTCTGGGTCCATTGCCATCTGTCCAAACTTGGACCTAAATCAATAATGCACAACCTGGTTTCAGCTTCTAGAAATTGTTACGAAATCAGTTTCACCCTGGTTCTTTTTATTCCTCTGGCATCCAGAAACGGACCGGACTCAGTAGTCATTTTCACAAAACCTTTATTCATCTTTATTCATCTTCATTTACGCATGCATCTTCTAGAAGGGGAGACGTGCAAGGCCGGTGTTCCTCTGCAGATCTTCACTCCTTTGTCTGTGAAACACAGTTTTGTCGAGCGACCCTATCATTAAACCCCCATGGTGTGCTGCAAACTCTGTGTCTGTGTGTGTATGCACGAGCACGTGAGTGCCTGTATGTGCGCGTACCCGTATGTCTATGTGAGTACACGTGAGTGACTGTATGCGTGTGCCTGTGTGTATGTGTGAGTGCACGTGAGTGAGTGTGCATGTACGTGTGGGTGCGTCGTAACAGTCAAAGCACTGTGTGTGTGTCTCTGTGTACTCAATCTACACCAAATTCCTTTACACAACAGAGTTAACATATTACAAACACTGAGACCCCCACTCTGCATCCACTGGGCCTCTTGTTGTCTTACATTTACATTTAAGGTGGAAAGTCTCCTGCAAACCTACTTCTAAGTTTATAACAATTATGAGCTTTTATTAAAGGTACAAGCATCAGCATCAGCAATCCCCAACTGTAGCTTCCTGTGTCCTTTTATGACAGGCAGACCCCCAGTGTCCATAAAATTCCTTTCCCTCTAAACAATTACACACACACGCCAAACTAAAACACGCAGACAAATCCTTCCCTATTCCTCTCATCTACTGCTGGACCCTCTTCTCTAAGCAAATTTAACACATTGTATTCTAATAATTGTTTTCTTGTACTCACAAATTACAGGTCTTGATGATGTGCTGCTCAAATAGGATGACATCCACAAAAGCTGTTTAATAAATGGTCAAGTTTCAAATTCTTGATAATCCAAACTGGAACCAACCTAGAAAAGCAACAATATTGTTTTCTCCTTCATTCAAAACCAAATGTCAGGAGTACTTTCAAGTCTTGTGCCAGTGAAATTGGACACTGCTTGGAAGAAAGCTCAGTGTTAAAATGTCAAACTTGCACTTATTTACATGATTGGAGGCCTCAAAGTGGCAGCAGCTGGTTGTGAAAGCATGGAAATCCTGGATTTAAGTACATTTCAAATCAAGTAAAATATTATATATTTTAATGTAAGTTGCTAAAATGTAGTGCAATTTGAAGTGCAAGTAACAATCCCTATCCTTAGAGATTTGACTAGTTTAAGGAAAAACTCTCCCAAATATGCAAAGGTCTAGAAAACACAAGAAGACAAATTTTAATTAACCAGGAAAGAACCTTTTAATATTCACATTCTCTCCTGTGAAAGTACACACTGCATGCCCTCACTGTGGTAAGAAACCAAACTCCCACACAGGCAGAGAGGTAGGGGGTGAATACTTCCTGCAAGGTCTGCACTACAACAGAACATGTAGCATAAAACAAAGCAGAAACAAACCAGATCCTAAAAATATAAATATGTAAGCCCGAATCTTTCAGATAAGCTGAAACATACATACACAATGTTTTTTCTATTCTGCCTTCACTGGGAAATCCCTTTCCCGGTCGATTTCACCTAATCCATATTTAAGAAAAAGGCCTCCTCTCATAATGTCACCATGAAAGCATTTCGAACACATTCATATGTGAGCAAAGAATGGCTGGATTGGGTTACAAGGATCTAAATCAATGTTGACATTTAGTATAAATAAAAAAGTGTGCTCAAAATTGTTCTGAAAGCTTGCTTGGCAAGCATGCACTTATGGTTGCTCAACAGTCTGATAAGGGAGAGTAGCTGGGACCAACAATTCTGGCCTCTATTACACTGTACAGGGTGGGCCATTTATATGGATACACCGTAATAACATGGGAATGGTTGGTGATATTAAAGTCCTGTTTGTGGCACATTAGTATATGTGAGGGGGCAAACTCCTCAAGATGGGTGGTGACCATGGTGGCCATTTAGAAGTTGGCCATTTTGGATACAACTTTTGTTTTTTCAATAGGAAGAGGGTCATGTGACACATCAGACTTATTGGTAATGTCACAAGAAAAACAATGGTGTGCTTGGTTTCAATGTAACTTTATTCTTTCATGAGTTATTTACAAGTTTCTGACCACTTATAAAATGTGTTCAATGTGCTGCCCGTTGTGTTGGATTGTCAATGCAACCCTGTGCTGCACATCTCGTATCTTCACACCATAGACAATTGCCTTCAGATGACCCCAAAGATAAAAGTCTAAGGGGGTCAGATCGGGAGACCTTGGGGGCCATTCAACTGGCCCATGACGACCAATCCACTTTCCAGGAAACTGTTCATCTAGGAATGCTCGGACCTGGCACCCATAATGTGGTGGTGCACCATCTTGCTGGAAAAACTCAGGGAACGTGCCAGCTTCAGTGCACAAAGACGGAAACACATCATCATCAAATATCCAGTGGCCTTGAGGTTTCCATTGATGAAGAATGGACCCACTATCGTTGTACCCCATATACCACACCAAACCATCACTTTTGTTGTTCCAACAGTCTTGGAGGGATCCATCCAATGTGGGTTAGTGTCAGACCAATAGCGGTGGTTTTGTTTGTTAACTTCACCATTCACAATATAGTTTGCTTCATCACTGAACAAAATCTTCTGCGTGAACTGAGGATCCTGTTCCAATTTTTGTTTTGCCCATTCTACTACTAGTGTATATTATGTTATCCAAACTTTGGTAAACTTACAATTTGTTCCTGAAATCTGTTGATTACCAAGCTGTCACATTATGGTGTGATATTTCAAACATTTTAGTTTCTGATACAGAGAAACAGAGTAGGCCAGATTTATTTCAACTCAGTGTTACAACCAAATATGTAATAGACACGATGGTCAACTGTGTCCATTTCATGCTTTGTCTCTCCAAAACACGAACTGGATACATATGCAGAAGTTGCATCACCAGCAAGGGGAAATTATATATTTAAAGCCATGAAGTTGGTAGTGAGCAAAAATTACATGAATTGCATTCCAGAGTGCTTAATCATCAGAAACAATTTAATTACTGCTACCAAATAATTAAACTGAGTCCTTAATCTCCCTCTGCTGTTACAGCAGATTACTCCAACTTAACACTACTTCTGCATACATGTCCTGCATGCACGCTTTCGAGAGGCAAAGCATCAAATGGACACGATGGACCAGCATGTGTATTTCACGCTTTGATAAGAGGTTGTCTGTTTTCACCTTGACTACTGGGATGTGGTTTCTACTCCTCTTACCAGATGTACCACCATGAGTCAATCCAGTTCCAGCATGGCCAAAGGTGAAAGTTGAAAGGTACTTGCCTGCTCATAGGAACATACCAATTTCTTGATAGTTCCTTGCTCTTTGTGCCCGCTTAAACCCCTTTCTATGTATTTTGATTGTATTTGACTGTAAGACCAGAGTCTTTCTTATTTGTTTTATTAGAACGGGGTTGTCAAAACATGAACTCGAACAGGGAACGTGTTAAAACATGGCTGTATTACAAAAACATGGGAAGACTGTGTTTCTGATATTTTCATTAATAGTGTAATTATGCCAGTCAACTCATATAAATATATAGATCTTCAGAAAACAGTACAGTACATACCGGACTGTGTGGAGTTCAACATTTTGATTGCTTTTGTGTAATTTTACTGAGTAAAGCAAAATTAGCATTCAGATCTGGATCCAAATGAACTACAGGGCTAGATTTTGTCCCAGTGCCAGGTCCTTAAACATAGCGTATCTGCTTATAAGTCTCCTGCGGCAAAAGAAACTAAACAGATACCACATGAATCAAAATATTCTTTTAATAGCGCTCCAAAAAGTCTGTCCCATCTGCATCCAAGTTTCCATTGTTGCAAAAATTCCCCAGTCCAGAAAACCGGGAAAACATGATGAATCTGTTCTGTTGGAAACCACATAAGGTTTTAATGTGTTGTCATTTAGTATCACGTACAGCTTGGTATTGAGCTTTTTGGGCCTGTTGTACATGACAGTTGGAATTAATACTGAAGAGATTAAACACACCAACACCTACACATACTGACTCATCCTACACATCACTGTAGTTCTTGGGAATCAATTTACCACAAATAACCTCTTCGCCTGAATGCACTCCTGTGATCTCAGAGGACAGGTTTGCCTTATCTACAGTTAGTTTCCATGGAAATACATTTTTCCTTGTTTTCAGACTCTCTGACTGATAACTGAATTTTAGATATTATACTAGTGTCATGATCCGAGTGAGCGGAGGCCGTATCTCTGGGGCAGCTATGTTTTCCCGTGATATGCTTGTCTATGGAATTTGTGATATATCGTATTGAATCTAGTAGTGCCAGTGATGTTGATCTGCTTGATATGAACCCGTACTGACTCTCTGTGAGTGGTTTATGTTTATCTGTACATTTTTCCAGTCGGTTCTTAAACAGTTTTTCAAGAATTTTTGAGAACTGAGGTCGCAAAGAAGCAGGCCTGTAGTTTGTGAAATGGTGTTTGTTGCCAGACTTGTATGGAGGTACAACGTTTGCTATTTTCATTCTGTCTGGAAATAGAACAGTTTGAAATGATATGGATTATAGATGGTTTTAAATAGCCTCAATGATGTTTTTAACCACTATCATATCAACATCTTTACAATCCAAGGATTTCTCACTTTTACATTTATTTTTTGTTTAACAATTTCAAAAGCTTCTATTTTCATCAACAGCTGTGAGGAACACTAAATAAGGATTTCTGTCTATTGAGGTATCCAGTCTTTCCTCTGCTTTCCCAGGATCAGTGATTGTTCCTGCTAAATTTGGTCCAGCAGTTACAAATTCTTTTCTTCATGGTCATTATCAATGAAATTCTCCTGTGGTGCAAACCCACTGCTTCAGTGACTCTCTGCCCCAGCACTGTGACAAGCCAGTCACCTGTGTTCACCTGTAGCCCCAGTGTTCCCCACACTGCTTTGTAAAAACGGTGATTAGCCAAATGTCACCCCAGTGATTTCCCTCGCAAAATTGTGTGGTATTCTTTGTTTAAAATAGTGTGTAGAATAAAGAATTGTGAATCTGATCGCTATTTGCACATTGGCATCTGGATTTGGGTCTTTCTCTTGTGGTGGTCAGAACAAGATGCATTTCTGGAAGTGCTGTAACCAGGTTTAAGAAAGTGATTTCTCAATGCCATGTGCCAACACAATGCAGAACAGCTAACTCAACGCTACTCCCACAGATGTCAATTATCACATTAATAGTCTTACTGTGGTTCCTCTAAAAAAAAGAGGGCAAAGCAGATAACGTGTAATTTAGACTCATTTAAAAAATATTTGTTTGATCTGGAAAAGTAGTGTGTTACGTCTTTTTAAGCCCCCTGTAAAGCTAGGACTATTTCTCATTAATCAGGAAAAACAGGAACAGCCCCAAGTTTCTCTTCAGAGCTGTGTCGAGCAGAGTATTCATTTAACGTTAACTAGCATTGACTTCATGAATTTCTTGACAGATGAAATTTTAACCACTGGAGAAAAAATTAAACTCTTTTATTCTTTCAATCTTTCTGAGTTAACTTTAATAAGGTTTTCCTCTAAACCATCAATTTGCCGTTGTCTACAACATGGGGGTAGTTTTTAAAACAGTTAACTAATCATTTGCAGAGGAATGGTTCATTTCAAGTATTTCAGTCAGGTTTTAGGATTTTTTTTGCAAGCTACAAATGATCTGGCTCTGACAGTGGGCTCATTTCTGTTCTTGCTCTGCTAGATCCCAGTGAAGGACTGGATAGCACTGATTTTATTACAGATATTAGTAAACATCATTGTTGTTAAAGGAATTGCTCTACAATAACTGGAAGCATATCTACTTAATATACTTGAATTTGTGCATGTAAATGGGGAGTCTTCCCTGCAGACAAAGGTTAATCAGAGGCCTACAGGCATCCATGCTAGGATCAATACCTTGGACAGTATTATTACCAAACACTGGATACATTTTAATTGCTATGTAGACGACACTCAGCTTTATTTATCCATGAAACCAGATGATATACATCAACTAGTTAAACTATAGGCATGTCTTAAAGAGGTGTCTGCACATAATCAGACTTTTGTCCACTCTTGTGTTCTTAGTGTTAGTTGTAGATCTTTTAGAATGAAAAGTCAGGTTATTGATTGATTTGCATCTAGAATACACACCTTGCTGAGAACAGAGGAAAAAAAGAATCTTCCCATTTAACTTTTTGTGATTTCCTGCCTCTTCTGAGATAAAAGAGGCCACCCAAACACATGAGATATTAATGGAAAGCTCAGGATGTCCTCCATTTAGCACATCAGGATTTAGGGTAGCTAAAATAAGAACAAATGTCCATTACACAGGACATAAATGAATAGTCTGGTTCTCAGGAGGATACAGAGTTAGTATAAATAAAAAGCTTGCCCCAAAGACATAAAGGCTTGGATGATCTCTAATGTCCTGTTTCTAAATTCAGACCAAACTTAGGTTATTGCAATTGGTCCTAAAAATCTTAAGAATAGTGTGTCTAAACAGGTATTTACTTTAGATAGCACTACCTTAGCCTCCAGTAAACACAGAGGAATTTTGGTGTTGTTTTTGACCAGGATATGTCCTTCAGTGTACAGGTCCTACAAATGTAGGACCATCTTCATGTATTTGTGCAGTATCTCTAAAATTAGAAAACATCCTGTCTCAGAGTGATGCTAAAAAGCTAGTTCATGCATTTATTCTTTCTAGTCTAGACTATTGTTATTCTAGATTTTCCATTTAAAAGTCTAGAAAGTGATGGTCTCTTTCTAATATTATTGAGTCTTAACCTTACAATGTAAAGCACCTTGAGGTAAATGTTGTGAAGCTGAAGTGAATTAATTTAAAGTGGCATAATAATGCCCACCTACTTGCCAGCAATTAATGATCAATAAAATTCACCACCATCAATCCTTTACCAGTTTATGCATAATGGAATGGGATGTCCGGTGTGGTTGTCAGTGGCCTGTTGGGACTCTGCTCAGGACAAACATGTACTTGCACATGCACTTTATGTGTTCTCAGTGTTTGTTGTAGATTCTTTAGAATGAAAAATCAGATATCCTAATTGATATTTGTCTAGAATATATACAGAGTTAGTATAAATCAAAAGATTCCCCCCCAATCGAGAAAGTTTGCTTAATATTGTTTGGGTCTGCATCAAGCCTTTCTATGATTACTTAAACTATGGAAAATATTGATATTTTTGGAACGAGGTCATAAAGAAAAATTGAGTCCAAAGGTCATATAACATATTTTCGGACTTTTTACAAAGGAATGCGTAAAACACAAACAACTGCAGTTTTGGAGTAGATACCAATGTCTAAAACACATGAAACAATAGTATAGTGTAATAAACAGCAATACAAGAGAAAAGACTGCTGGCCAGAATTATCATACCAAAATAGGATTCTGGTTAAAAACCCAGAAAATTCCCACTAACTAAAAAAAAGAGAGGAAAAAAATCTATTTTTAGACATTAAGGGAAACTCACTGTATTTGTACCTTCTGCCTATAAAACATATTCTACTATTGCTGTCTCGTGGGATCTCAAAACCAAAGGCTCGCTGGGCCCTGACCTGTGGCTTTAGGAGCAAGACTCTGGAGCACTGGTAGAGAAGAGGGGTCGAGAGGCGGGCTGTGAGACTCTGGAGACTGTAAGGCTCGGTTCCAATGTTGGTAGAGAGCAGCATGTTCAGACTTGCAGCATCAATTGAGCAGACAGATGGGCTCAGCTTCATTACCTCTCTGTCACTGGGCTCAGTGTTTGTGCTGCAAACAGTGCCACACGTCTGTCAGCAAGCTCATCAGTCTCACACACACACACACAAACACACACGCACAGACAGCTCAGTGTTCCGGTATTGCCATATGAATACATTCATTTTAAAGTTTCATAGTCAGTCACTTTTGGTTACTTAACTGAAAAATTGTGAAGTGTGTGCGTGTGAGCGCGCGTGCGTGTGTGTGTGTGTGTGTGTGTGTGTGTGTGTGTGTGTGTGTGTGTGTGTGTGTGTGTGTGTGTGTGTGTGTGTGTGTGTGTGTGTGTGTGTTAATCTTTCATCTAATAGCATGAGTTGGACATACAGACATGCAGTTGTGAAATAATCTCAGAACATCTTCTCAATTATTGTGCTTATAATGAGTTTAAAATGCTCGTTTCCAGTTCCATAGTTTTGCTTATGGACTCTAGAAAAGGTCTGCATGACTCACAGTACCAAATACTCCTTGTTTGTATTATGCTGGGCCTTGTTGCAGCTGCTCAGCTGATAAACACTGTCTGAAACAAGTTGTTTTAGCTCTCAGCAATGGTTTCAGAACCTGGTGCTCTGAAACCATGCAAGGTGTTACCACCTCCTCCACAGGCTAGAGTGAAGGGTCGAAAGGCAAAGTGTAAACCTAACCACCAAAAGAGAATCTCATTCTTTACTGGAAATGGCAACTACACAGTCACTTGTTTCAAAAAGGTGAGATCATTTGAAGTAACTGAACACGATTTATGGGATGACATGAAATACAGAGTTTGAGTGATACACTATTTGATGACTAGATTCTGTTGAAGCTCCATAGCAGAAGATAGAGACTCCAAAAACTTATTTTTTTATTGAACTTATGCATACACACTCCAGCCCTGATGAGAATGGACAACATAAACATCTGCAACAGAGATTACAACAGGAAGTCTCTGTTTAGTAACTATTACCTCCTACTGTGGGTCTTACAGCCGGTTTAGTCTTTTTATAACAGTCAGTGCACAACAGTGTCAATGCTGTCCCTTTTAATAGCTGCATAAAAAATGCACTGAAATGCTGATTGAAGTGAAAAACCTCAGCCGACAGGAAATATCTAAGGTAAGGTACACTTTTCACTTCAGAAGACACAGAATTGTTATGTATATTATAGAATTTCTTACTGAATCCCTTGCAAAAAAAATGCTAATCAGATTATTTCCAGGTGATCAAAATCAGACACTGATAAGAAATACTATTCTGTATTCATAATTCCAAGATTTTCAACACCACTAATGCAAAGGTGTAATCTGGGATGGGGTGTAACACAAAGTGAAAAAAAAACCCTATTAATCACCGCATAGTTAACGTCAGTAAAACGCCATTTATTTTAAGATTAAGGCAAACCAACCAATTAGGATACAAATAAAACACAGGGAAGCGTCAGAGTCTCTGAAGCCAAAACAACAAACAAAACACAACTTTCTAGCTAAAAAAAAAGACCACTCTTTCTGCAAGAATACAATCTAGACAGCATACATACGAGTGGTGTAGATAATGTGATAGCTGATGTACCTTCCTGGTGCAGTGTTGACCTTTCCCGATGAACATGGTGGTACTTCTTAAAGGAGTTTCTGTTTTACTCTGTGTGATGACACAGCCTCCACCATGTAAAAAAAAAAAAAAGGTAAAATGGCCTGCATTTGTATAGCACTTTACACTACATTCAGTCATTCACCCACACACTGGCAGTGGCAAGCTATATTGTAGCCACAGCTGCCCTGGGGCGCACTGACAGAGGCGAGGCTGCTGGACACTGGCGCCACCGGGCCCTCTGACCACCACCAGTAGGCAACATGGGGTTAGTATCTTGCCCAAGGATATTTGACATGCAGCCTGGGATCGAACCACCGACCTTTTTGCTGCTGTTAAATGAGCATTTTTGTCATTTTTGAAATATAAATTACTATAATCTGTTTCTTAATGTATTTTCTTTTAAAATACAGTGTGTGTATTTTTTAATATTGTAATTATGCAAATCTGTAACTATGTGGATATTAGATAGTTTTTAGTAAAATAGAACCCATCTAGAAAGGCAGGGAAAGCCCTGTAACTTACTTTAAAATGAAATATGTTCCTTTAGTCTTATCATAAGGTGGCATAAAGAGTGACTGATTTAAATATTCTCATATGCTCATATAATATAAATGGTGTCCCTTACAAAATAGCGATCCAAAAAGAGAGGTCTGTATTTTTTGTATGTTGTAAGAAAGAATAAAAACATTTATTTGTGAATGTAAAATATGTAATTTACTGTGTCCTGCAATCTTTAAATGTAAACTTTCTGGCAGTTCTGTATAATTCCAGAACATTTCCTGGCGAAGTTTCACAGATCACACACTATTTAAATATATAATGACTTGTTTACTGTTCCGATTTCCAGTATTTGGGTAGGCGGTTACACGCACACACACACACACACACACACACACACACACACACACACAGAGAGAGAGAGAGAAAGAGAGAGAGAGAGCCCCTCCTGCCTCCTCCGGTTTCCTGTCAGAGCAAAGTGAGTGTGCTTGCTTATAAACGGTGTGAGAGAGAGAGTGTGTGTATGTGTGTGTGGATGGTTCAGCAGTGACTCTCCAGCTGCTGAGCGGAGTGGAGCGCACAGCGTAGCGGACGCACAAAGCCAACTCCCTGGACTCTCTCGTACTCCGCGGCTCGTGTGACTGAGAATCTCGGGCAGGGGGACACAGAATCATGAAGGCACGGCGCTGCTCTCTAACTTTCCGCGGAGTTGTATCAGCCTTTCTCATATCTGTGCTGCTGGAGCCCGGGGCTGCCGGTGAGTTACACAAACACCGAAGTTTAACAAACTTTCTGCTTGTTCGCTGTCACGCGCTCTGGTGTCACTATATAACGTATTTAACGCGAACTCGGAGTTCTGGAGCTGAAGGGGGCCGGGGGAAAGCTTTCTCTCTGGCGCTGTTCGCGTGGCTCTCCGCAGAGCCGCGAACAGCGAGGTGTAACAGGTGACTCAGAGCGGGCAGAGACGCTTCTCAGCTCTGCTGCCCGTGCAGCCTGAAGCGTACCCACAGAGCGCCTCAGAAAACTTTCCCTCTCGCTGTCAGACCTTTCACTGCTGAGGATCACAGGTTTTAGCAGACCGAACGATTATTTTAAACAGGATTAGGAACAATGATAAAAGGTGTGTGTGTGTGTGTGTGTCTGTGTGAAAATAATGGTGCAAAAGTAAGCTGCGTTGTACAGAATCACATTTCTGCCTCTTGCGCATCCATAACGTCAAGACTTTTACTTAAAAGGGTCACTCCACCTATTTTAGGCTTGCATACAGCCTGAACAGGTTTAACGTTTCTTGTAAAACGCACTAAATAGTTATAATAGCATTATGGAATCTGTCAGCTGGAGACCTGTTAGTGCTAAAAGGCAAAAAAATGTGTGCATCTTCTGAGGTGTTCCGGTTCCTCGCTTTGATCAGAGTGAAGAAATGTTTTCATCCATTAGGAGTTTGACTTTTCTCTTTAGCTGTTTGCAATGCAGTAGTGCTTCTTTCCCTCCCAACATGCCAATTAAATAGATCTGGCCACTTTCCATCTGTGACACCATGACAGTTGTCATGTTAGTAAACCACAGAAACTTCCCCTTGTTGACAAGCGGTTAGCTCAACTGTAACAATGTTGACAAGAAGATGAAAACTGGAGTCGTGTATTTTGTTGTCCTCATTACACTTCTCCTTCCCTTCTCCCCCTCTCTCCTGTTTGTTCCTGCCCTCCTCCCACAGCAGGAGCCTATTTTGAACCTGGAAATCCCGCATACCACAAGGACTGTGTGGTCCTGCTGCATTACGTGTCACAAATAGACACACATGCACACAAGAGCAAGAAGACATACAAACTTGTACCCACATGAAGACACAAGCTCACACATAAACTTATTCCATGCCATTCCTCCAGAGCTCCTTAAGCTGCAGGAAGCTCCTCGCTGCTCTTCCACTACTGGACCAGCTTGACATTTTTGGTTATCCAAACAGCAGAGCTGGACTGTTTTTTATCTTCTCCTACTTTTTTTTGCTTCCGACTGATGTCAATAACAATCCGCTCAGCAGGATTTCACAAGGTTTCGTTTTCCTTCATTTCCAGGGAATCTTCATTGTGTTGAGGCAAATGTCGCTGTGCATTTCCTATTTCTTGTGCACAGTACTACGTTTAAGCATGGAAAATATAACTTTAAGCTGCCTGAGTTATGCTCCTTTGATTCCTTTTAACCATATTTGTCAAGTCTTCATTCTCAATACGCTTCACTGGAGCGTTCGGATTCTTAGAGACGAAGGAGGGATGGAGGAAGAGGGGAGGCCGAGAGAGGGAGTTAAACAGGAGGAAGATAAAGACAGGGAGGAATGAGAGGATTAGGGCCAAAGTGGAGTGAGGGGTGGATTAAAAGAGGTGGGAGGATAACTTTCAGGAGCAAAGGGGGAGAGCCCAGCCGCCTGCTGTGGCAGTTATGTGGCCCCGAGCTGCCTTCTGCCAGTTGTCTTTGCACATTTCAGTGACAGCGCTGCAGGGAAAAGAAGAAGGGTTCTTGTTTCAACTCAGATTATTTCACATTTTTATTTCCTGTGTTGCTCCAGAAAAGTGTCAGCAGTAAAATCTCTTTCAGGGTTTTTTTTATAGGATTACTTCTGAAAGCGCTGTAGCTTCACATTGAAATGTGAGCTCATTAGGCCAAGCAATGCTGTCATACCTGAAAGCATAGTTCTAATGTCATTATACTAAATGTCTTAAAATGTTGTTTTTTATTAATTATTTTACAATTTTTTACACATGAAACATTCATGAGTGAGTGTTTGAGCACAGAAATCTTTCACTTCTACTCACAGTAAGAATGCATTTAATTTGGAACAAATTAATTCAGAGCCTTGAAGTGATACAAACCTATTAAATGTTTGCCTGGTTTGCAGATTTTTCCCTTTTTCCAGCAGTCCTTCCTGTATAACGGTGATGAACTGCAGTCAGGTTTCCTGCCTGTCCTCCTATCCACACTAACGTCCTCAGTGCTTTGGAAAAATGGGGAAAGAGGAAGAGAAGCAGGGAGGAAACAGTTTAGCTGATGTGATAATGTGCTCTATACCCTTTAAGTTAGCATTTCTGTTTCTATATATATTCAATTCAAATTATTTCAGTTTTATTTATATAGTGCCGAATTGCATCAACAGTCACTTTAAGGGTAAAGACCCTAGAATGATATGGAGAAAACCCCCCAACAATCAGACCATCCCCTATGAACAAGGACTTGAACATGGTGGTACTTCTTAAAGGAGTTTCTGTTTTACTCTGTGTGATGACACAGCCTCCATACACAGATTTACTGTTGTCCAGATAATGTTAGAGACCACTGGATGTTATGGGATGCTGGATGTTCTTGCTCTAAGCAAAGAAGAAATATCAGTACTATAAAGTAGTTAAAATGATTTACGTCCATCACACCAGTGTACAAATATGTTTAAAAATGTTCATGACTTGTTAGTATTCCTGCCAAGGCTCACAAGAAGACATATCCTGTATATGCCAGTCTGGATGAAACCTTACACGAACATCATCACACAAATAGCAATTATTAACAGAAGTTAATAACCACTGACTCAGCCACTAACAATTTTACAGATGAAGCTCATTGATTCTTAGTGCTAACATTTTCTTCTGCAACATAACACTATTTAACATGCAAATCTTTAACATGTCAAATTGTTTGCCAAAAGTGAACAGTGATGAAGTGGCTCCTCACTAGCACCAGTGCAGGCACTGACAGGGACAGTGCATTTTTGGAAATGCAGTCTAAGATTATAGGTGGAGCCTTCCGCCACCAATTGATGGTTAGCTCGTCTCAGTACGTAGTACGCCAGTCCTGCCATTAGGCCATTGAAGTTGCTCAGGTCAGTTAGTGGCCGCATTGTGTTGGCTGATTGAAATGGATTTTAAACACCATATCATTTATGCCCTTCTAAATCATTAAGCACAGTTGCTGCTAGAAAAACTGTTTAGCATCCAGAATTTTATAACACTCTTATTAAAAAATGTGTACTTAAGCATACTCCATCTGGATAGTAGATACTTCTCAGTCTTTACTTTCTCTGCCACTAACGAGTAGGTATTTATTGTGGTTATTCATTGGTCTGACTGCCAGATGGAAGTCAGTCACAGTAGCATGATTTCCCTCCTGCAGCACAGAGAGATATTACATTTCAATTACCGCTCCTTCAGAAGCCATCAAGAGCATAGTTAATGACAGCCCACACTTTTCCCCTCCACTTTCTCGAGACGCACTGAGGTCACTTGTGTTTTCATACTATAATCCTTGCACAAGGACTCGCAGCAGGGAAAGAGTGCAGCAGTAATTAAAAAAAGACGCTTTAGAAGAGCTTTAGCAGCTGGAACAATGACCCAAATCACAATGCAGACCTTCATGCACAGTTACCCTTTAACTTGCTGCACCAGTCTGCTGAAACTTCAAAGTTAAAGCTCTAAGGCTGCCAACACCACCCATCGAAGATCAGAAGTGCTGGTAACCTAAATTCAGAATTTAAAGTGATTTTTCTTTCCTAATCTTTGTTAAGGATTCTGTTATACCCTGTGCAAAAATAGACCTAAAGTCACTGTTAATGAGCTCTTGATGTGTAGTCAGTATTGCACAAGAGCACAATAAAGATCCATCACCATCGTAAAATATTTGTGCTCAGCGTGTAACTCTAGCTGTGTTACTTATTCGGATTGATGTAGTCTCGGTGGCACTTTGCTGCACTAAATCAGCCACTTTTATTTGTCTCTGAGGTTGTGTGTGGGTGTGAGCGCTCTGCTATTTCACGCTCTCTGTCCTGTTCCAAACTAGGCTCAGTGTGATGGAATGTGCCTTGAAAATATATTAACTGTGCTTCCTGTTAAATGAATAACCCAGTCTGTGCAGACTATGATCGAGTGTCACCCACCCATGTGAACACACACTGCGAGTTGAGGCCTTGCAGTTGGTACTGCATAGGGAAGGTAGCGAGCATCTGTGCATCTGGAAGCCAAATCCCTACTCTGGTCTGGTCGGGTTTTACACTTTGACTTTGCAGAGTTGATCTGACGATAGTGCAGACTGCAGTTGTTTTGTCTGTACCTGAGATTTCAGGCCTGTGAGGGCTGTTGTTGTTTGGAGCTGGGGGCCCCTTTCATCAGATGGAATTGGTTATCTATCATATCAGTCGTCATCTTTCTTTACTCACTCTGTGAAGGAGTCTTTTAAGGATGTGTTTATCTGAAAAGTAAGTAAAGGAAGTAATCTAGGAATTCTTTACAGCAGTGTGGATCATTAGCTCAGGTAGAGAGCTTAAGTGGAATCTCATGACCGGCATAAACTGCTTTATTTGCACTTCTGAGTCAGTGATTGTGAATGATTGACTCAGAAGTAATTGGACAAATACACATGATGTCAAAGTAAATCATGATGCTCTCCCGCTGCGACCACTCTCGTGCCATCCTGTTGTAGCATCCATCTGCTTTTAGTCTGTTTCTCGGTAAGCAGACTGCACTGAGTTCAGAAGACTGACTACCTCATCTGGTGGTCAGATTTTCGAGCTCTTCCTCCCTGAAACCTGCTATTGAGATATATATTTTACATCTTTGACCTGCTGGAGAGCAACCCATTTCCACCAGTAATTCAATTACATTTTCAATTCAATTTTATTTATACAGCACCAAATCACAACAACAGTTGCCTCAAGGTCCTTTATATTGTAAGGCAGACCCTACAATAATAGAGAGAAAACCCCAACAATCATATAAGCAAGCTCTTTGGCAACAGTGGGAAAGAAAAACTCCCTTTTAACAGGAAGAAACCTCCAGCCGAACCAGACTGAGGGAGGTGTAGCCATCTGCTGCGACCAGTTGGAGGTGAATTGATGAAGACAGGACAAAGACATGCTGTGGAAGAGAGCCAGAGATTAATAATAACAAATAATTAAATGCAGAGAGGTGTTTAAAGACATAGTGAGTTACAAAGGTGATTGAAGAAGAAAAACTCAAGCTGAGCACCTGAAAGATGAAGACTCTGCCTCCCATTCTACTTTTGGTCATTGGACTCATTCTTATATAGCGCTTTTCTACTCTCCCGGAGTACTCAAAGCGCTGTATACAACATGCCACCCATTCATACCCACTCATACAAGCACTTTCTTCTATACTTAAGTGCAATCTATGCATTCACACACAGTCAAACTCCAATGGACGCATCAGAGAGCAACTTGGGGTTAGTATCTTGCCCAAGGATACTTGGCATACAGACTGGGGAAGCCAAGGATCAAACCATCAACCTTCCAGTCAGTAGCTGATCTGCTCTACCACATGAGCCACAGCCACCCTTTTCACTAGCTGGGCTCACAACCTCAGGACGGCGCGGCACGAAAACGAGAACAGGTGTCATATATAGACAAGAACCAGAAGGGGAATGTTTGGAGGTGTGGTCCCACTCCTGAAATTCAGATAATTTATGTCTAATCAAATACTCAACAAGTAAGCCCGCAGTCTAAGAGTGAAGTGCTCTAATGGGGTTATATGGTACTATAAGGTCATCAAGATAAGATGGGGCCTGATTATTTAAGACCTTGTATGTGAGGAGCAGGATTTTGAATTCAATTCTGAATTTAACAGGGACCCAGTGAAGGGAAGCCAATATAGGAGAAATATGCTCTCTCTTTCTAGTCCCTGTCAGTACTCTTGCTGCAGCATTTTGGATCAACTGCAGGCTTGATCCTGATATTAATGAATTACATTAGTCCAGCCTAGAAGTAATGAATGCATGAACTAGTTTTTCAGCATCACTCCCATAAGAGTTTTTCTTTCTCACTGTTACCAAAGCACTTGCTCATTGGAGGTCATATGATTGTTAGGACTTTCTCTGTTTTCTTTGCATTATTATAGGGTCTTTACCTTAGCCTCCTAGGACCTGGCGTCCACATATGTGGACATCACAAAATACTCAATTTTACTCTACAAGCGCCCCGATATCCACTTACGAGGACATTATACTGCTACTGTTCTCTCGAAATTTTAAACGAATATCCTCATATGTGGCTCTCATTTTTCTTAGAAACAAAAATTAGGTAAAAAAAAAATCTGGTAATTCTTTGTTTTTACATTCATCGGGCCCCAATCAGCCCAAATATCAAAGAGAAATTAAAAATGCATGCCGTGGAAGAGTTCGGGTCTTAGGAGGTTAGAGTATAAAGCAAAAAAGGTAGAAAAAAGAGGGAAGAACCCCCCCCCCCAATTAAAAAAAAAACCCAAATAAAACTGAATTGAATTGAAAATTGACTGATAATTCAAAAGAAGGGCACCTTTGTTCAAAGCCGATTAGTTGCCCCTCATTAGCAGCCAATCTCAGCAGCAGTGTGTACCTGAGATAACCCAAAGAGCTGTGGATTCATTATAAGTTTAAATGGCAAAATAAGGACAAGTGTAGGAGAGCCACTAAAAGCTTACCAAGGAGCATACCAAGTATCTTGTGCTGAATCCTCTGAGGTTTGAAATATTATCAGTTTTTGACGATTGCTACATTCCCCCATGCTGAGGCATGATCTGGATTTTCTGCACACTGTTTGTTTACTATGATAAAGCTTTTTTGAGAATCCATAAGACTTTTGCCAAAGGCAAAATGCCTTTGACGTGTCTGTAGTTTGAAGTCTAGTTTCACTATGATCAATACTAGCTACATTGCCCACAAAGTTTTTAGTGATAAAGAAAACATATTCAAATTAGAAACATCAGAAAGGGTCCAGGCTGCAGTAACTTGGGTTTTTTTGAATTTTAGAAAATAAATAATGGGTATTGGGTATTTTATTACGAGTCAGATTCAAGCGGCTCCACTGCAGTTTTTGGTACTTCTGCTCATGAGTTCATTTTTCAGCCCCAAATCTTGGTTTTAACCTGAGGTGTAGGAAAAGATTAAAAGTTCAAAGTTCTGCTCAGTGAAGCTGAACCATGACAGCCTTAGGAGCAGACCTCCCAGCAGAGGAAGGCTTTCAACAACACTAAAACCATCCATGTGTACCACAACACCTGCACACTATACACAGAGCTTCTGTCCCACCCAGAATCTAAAGATTATTTGAACACGAAGCCACACAGAGAACTCTTCCTGCCCTTCCCAGATTTCAAAATACAGCCATAAAGCCTAAAAAGCCCTATGTCGTCTCAGGAACTGTCATATGACATCGTGGCTTAGCTTTGTTTTTTACATTTTCTCCTAGGCCAGCAGTTTGGCAGCTTGGAGCAGACAGGTCTGTTCATGTCACGAAGCAGGGAAAGATCAGAGAGGCGTAGGCGGGTCGAGCCACGCAAAGGAGAACGGCAGACTGTGCTGATTACACGAGCCACCGTACCACATGCAATACTTCTCAGATAACAATCATACAGAGATTAGATCAAACAATATCTGAAAGCTGATTGGGTTTTTTTGTGAAGAAGAAATGAAGACAGAAGAGGCTGCTGTGGACGTTTGTCAAGACGGAACATGAAAACCGATCTCAGCTCAAACTTTGTAAACATGAAAAACACATCTATTAAATGACAAACGACATCACGTGACATCATTACCACTTCTAAGTCTGTGGCCCTGTTTCTAATGTCGCTACATCATGCGTCAGATTCTTTGAAAACCTCGTGAGTCACTTGCACAGTTTTTAGTCACAAATTGATTCTTTTATCTCTAACTTCCTATAAAACTTAACCGTTTACAACATAAAAGTACAAACTGTTTTTCATTCATGGATTATAATTTAAAAAAGACTTTGATTTATCACTTTTGAGTGCCTTTCTTTTAGTGTACAGTGTCACATGTACCTGGCAACAAAAATGCTCACATGCAAGTTTATGGTTATGTATCTGAAGCATCTAGAGGAAAGAAAATGCTGTCGCTTGATAAAGGCTGACTTTTCATTTAGTTGTGGTTGTCTGTATTGGTGCTTAAGTGTGGTTTTGACCTGTTTCTGTATAGCTTCCTGGTTTCTGTAGGACTCATTTAGCTCATTTGTGGTGGCTGATCCAGGTACAGAGTGTGGCTGTGAGACGGAGATGTTTCCCTGCTAGTGGCTGTCTATGTTGACACTTCATGGTTCAAACCTCATTTAGGTCAGGCAGATGATGCTTTCATGTTGCTCCGCCCTACTGTTTGTGTAACTAAACTTTAAAAAAAAAAAAGAATAAAGACCTTACATACCAGATGCATAAAATCTGTGCAATTATTTTATGCGTTACAAATGTTTTTCAGACTCACCTATTCTTAATGTAGTACTAGTGTCACAGGACAAATGTAAATAAAAACGTCCACCACTACTGAAGTTGTCAAACTATACTACTACTAGTTGCTGCTCCGGGTCAGTCACCAGTGTGTAAATATATTACATGCCAAGTTCGTGCTCAAAAAATTTGGAAATGCGTGTCGTTTTTTCACAAACATTCAGTGTGTAAAGGTGTTTATTCACCAGCCTCTGATATGTGAAAAGCTCCATTGAGGAACCCACAATATTAGCAGTGCAGAGACCATTACAAACATGAAAGAGGAGTGAATAGTTTAAGTAGCAGGAAAAATAATAATATGAAATAGCTTGCTAACATTTCCCTAATGTGAACTATTCTTTTTTTATGCCTGAGACAAAAAATTACCAGTCAAATACTACTAAAGAACAATATTACCGAATTCTGTTTCAGTACTCATGATATTTAAAAATTTTCAGCTGTAGTTATTCATTTAGATCAGGGGTGGGGGAACCCCAGGCCTCAAGGGCCGGTGTCCTACAGGCTTTCGATGTGTCCTTGATCCAATACAGCTGATTTAAATGGCTAAATTACATCCTCAACATGTGTTGAAGTTCTCCAGAGGCCTGGTAATGAACTAATCACTCAGGCGTGTTGACCCAGGGTGATATCTAAAACCTGCAGGACATCAGCCTTGAGGCCTGGAGTTCCCCTACCCCTGATTTAGATTGTATCAAAGATTCTGAGCACATCTTCTGTGTGCCATTTATGTATATTGTTTTTCCTTTATACTCAGACCTGCTAACCTAGGGAATGCACTCAACTTTACTAAGAACACACTGGTCCCCCTTTGCCTTCAAAACCACCTTATTTCAACCATGATAGAGAGTGAATATACTCTCATTACCTCCATTTTTGTCGTAGCATTTGCTTTCATGTATGCGTAGGTGTTAGTAAAAACACGATAGCTTAAAAAGTTTTGAATGAATTCTCATAAAACTTTGTTAACAACACAGTAAACTTTGCTACCAAGGTCTTCAAGGTTGACTTAATGAATTATTGGTCAAAAACTGACAAAAAGACTTGTGTGTCATGTGTATTGTGAACGTATAGAAAGTACTGTATAAAGATTTAAAATCGTGTCACGTTTGACCTGTGACCTCTACTTCAATGTCAATAGATATATCTGGTCAAAGTGATAATAATCCTAGAAAGAGCTATTTAAAACAATGTGTCTTACTACCATTGTTTGTAATTACAACATACAGGCATATAAGGGGAATGATATGGGGAATTCTCAATACCACCTTATTTTAAGACCTTGCTGTGTAAATTAGAGTAACAGGTTATAACCTGTTACTCTAATTAGAATACGTGTACAATGTTAATAAATGAGTATTAATTTTTTGGAAGACAGGATAAACTGCACATGTACAATATATACATATTAGTTTTATCAAAATTGGTTTCAACAGGTCAAATAACAAAAACCTGCACTCTGCGATTGTTTTTACTGAACTACAAACTCCTTAAAGTACTTTTCAGTACTGCTCAGACAATGAGCTGCCTTGGCAGAGGTTTGCACTCTCTCAGTGCTTCTTGTTACTAATATATTAATTTGTTTTGTCTTGACTTTTTAAACTGCAGTCTTATTCTATACCTACTTTTCTCATTTGTTAATCATGAGCTCTTGTTTAGTTTTGGTTCACGTGTAGCTTGGTTATGTGGTGCATTTTGTTTCAGTATATCATTATTGTCCTTACACTGTGCTTACAGCACATCAAACATTTTTTTTTGTGAATCGATTTTTCAAAAAAGTTTGGCTGAAACTTTAGGTCTTTAGGCAGAACTTTGGTAATGTTTGGAGAGTACAATTCCAGGAATTTGCTCCAGCAGTCATAACAATGTCAATGCTCTGAACATAAAGCCCACAATGTGATTTTGTTGTAATATATATAAAACAATATATCAAATTTGTGATAGTGCTTGTGTTTCTTGTACAGGCAAAAAAAATTGTGACTTGCTGTATGGGACAGCAGCACTTGATGAAACATGAAACTAATGCGTGTTGTTGTGTGTGTTATTTGCAGGTCTTGTTTTTCAACTACATGAACTTTGTAAGTTCTGTGATGTGGAGCTTACCTCCTGCAATGGCACAGGTATCTGCAAGACCAACTGCAGCATCTCATCCATATGTGAAAAACCAACTGAGGTCTGTGTTTCTATCTGGTAGGTATCCAAGAGAAGTAAGCAATCTTCATCTCTTAGATGTGATTAACTAAGTGGATGGTATCCTGATAGTTCTTAAGGTATACACTGTTAAACATTATACCTCAATGTGTGTTTAAGGAGAAGAAACGAGACAAACTTGTCCATCGAAACTCTCTGCCACAACCCAGCAGAGCCATTGTACGGCATTACCCTGGATGACTACAACAGCACCACCTGTGTGATGAAGGAAAAGAACACAACAACGGGGTTGGCTCATTTCTGCTCCTGTAAAGGAGCAGAGTGCAACGAAGAGCTAATATTCTCCCAAAGTGAGTACCTAAAATTTTGAAGAAGCTTAAAGCTGTAATTAGATTTTCCTGAAGCCAAGGAGAATAATTCCTGGAGTTCCACAGTTTAGAATGTTTCAGCTCTTTGCTTTGGTTTCACAAACTCCAGCTTCAGTGCTCACATCTACTTCTTGCAAAATGCTAGCCAGTAACTGTTAAAAGTAGTGGTTTGCACTTCCATTTATCAGAAAATTCCAAAGGACTGTAGCTTCCGGTAACTGTTTGCTAACACCATTAATTTCACAACATGTGCCTTGAGACAGTTGTTGTTGAGAATTGGGACTGAACTCTGTGTGTGACAGTGTTTACAGCTACCTCAGCTCTTTCCTGAGGCCCAAAACCTAATTACTGCTGCTTTCAAGTCTGATACTACTTCTTAATGATCCAACCCTGCAATGCCTTCCTTACCTGGTCTGTGACACTTATCCCCGCGCGCAGTTATACCTGCAAAAAGATCACCAAAAACTGTTTACAGACATGCAGGCTCAGCAGCTGTAGGGACCAAAATGTATTTTTTCATTATTGTTCTGACTCACATTTGTCACGATGGTGATATCAGTTTCTAGTAGTTGCTACAATGGGTGTGGTTTCACCTTATTTACCTGGTTGCTCAACAGGTGATAGGATCATTGAGGATGGAGAGGGTAAGTAGGGCTCAGGTATTTTCTGCTGACCGTCTCCTCTGGTCCTGTTTTCATCACTCATTGGCTTATGGCAATGTCTTGTTCACTGCCAATTCATTCATTCATTCATTTATTCTGTTTCCTTCGATAACATCATCATCCGTCAATTCGTAACTTGTTGGAAACTGTTGTGTAGTGCTGTCACAAAAAAGTTTGGTTCCTTCTCTTGGACTTCTTTTTTTGGACAGCAAAAAAGTACAAAGTACAAAAGTACATTCTTTGAAAAATGCGGTGTTTTATATTCTGGTCTCAGTATTTGACTACACAGGAAAAAACACCAGCTTTCAGCTAACCAAATGCAGTTAAGTGTGACACAGTTAAGAGAAAAAGACGCATTTAGCAGATAGATTATTTTATAGTGGCTGCACAGCCCTTCCTGCTGACATGCTTGGCCAGTTCTAAAATAGACCGGCTGTTAGAACAGCACATCTGTATTCCTTTGTCAAGTGTGTCAGTAGCTCTTTGATTCTCCACATTATTTGTTCAGTCATTCGCCCATCCCTGGTACTTTCATTTATTGATACCCGTTCATTCTGTCATCTTATCACCCCCACCTTCTTCTCCTCCTACGCTAAGCTTGTTTCCAACCACTGACAAGGAAACTGCTGTGCGTACCTTGGCATGTACAGTAAAGCTGCTTGCGAAGTTCAAAATGTTGTGGGCCTACTTTTTTTAGGGTCTCATTACGGTTGCTACTGTCTTGTGGAATGATTTGAGAGTCCACCGTCACCGCAAACAGGAAGTGGAAACGCAGTACTCACACGTAATGATGTTTGGGGAATCCTCAGTGTGGTCATAGAAACACAGCTGGGTTCTGTGTGCCTCTCACAGTGCTGAGAGGAAAAAGTGGGTCTTTCTCAGTGTGTGTGTGCGCGCGCGCATTGTCGTGTAGGCCAGCCGCACTGTAGAGCTCAGACATATGGTTTCCTGTCTGTGTTTA
Source organism: Diplotaxodon limnothrissa (assembly GCF_057381915.1). Lineage (NCBI taxonomy): Eukaryota > Metazoa > Chordata > Actinopteri > Cichliformes > Cichlidae > Diplotaxodon > Diplotaxodon limnothrissa. The sequence goes on from NC_140606.1 coordinate 7,279,380, forward strand.
ACTCGAATCAGAAACATCTCTTGCACATGGTGAAAGGCTGCGTAGACTTGCAGCACCTCTGTGATGAAGTACAGCTGTTTACTGTTCTCCTGCGTCAGTCTTCTTCTTCCCACCTTATTGACTAAACCGTATCTTTAAGTTGCTTTGTGCACATGCTTCAGCTAATGTGGGCAGGATGGTTACAAACTGAAACACATCAAAACACCTGCGAGCTGCATTTGCTAAGCCTGAGCTGCTGCTTTGTTTCCTTTAAATTCTCGCTTCATTTGTGTCCCTAACATGTAGCAATACCATGCAGAGGCTTTTGGATTCATGAGCTTTGACAAGTCTCAGCCTCCTGACATTCAGTTGTCTACCTTTGTTGCATTGTGTCTGTATCTAGTCACTTTCAAAATCACAGCTTAGACAGGCTACACATGCCATCTTCATTAGGTAAGACTTGAAAAGTGCTGTACAACATCTGTACCTAAGTGCTTTCGATCTGAGATTCACACTCTCATGAAAAGGTTGGAGACCAACTTGTGCCCAATGATACTTTGATCAATCCATGTTTTTTACTTTCATCTCAACATTTGAGGTTTGGCAGGTATACTGTTAGTTATATAACCATGTTAGACCATTTATTGATTTTTAAACAACACAAGTGGATAAAAACAGGGGAAAAAAGAAGTTAAAATGTGTGCTGCATTTGAAAGTAAACCTAGCTACAGTCTACAGCTAGGTAAAGTAGACTTTCTACTAAAGTTTATTAAATGTCCTGGTGGATTGGCTCATGATAGGAAAAGAAATGACTCTGGGAAGTGTTATGCTGGAATTTTCTCATGCTTAGATAATTTCAGTAAAACATGCAAGTTTATGTTTTGGTCCCTTACAGTACATCAACCATAAGTACCTTCTACCTGGGCCTGTGATGATGAGCTTCACAAATCCAGCAAAAACATACTTGTTGCCATGATTTAGTGGGTTTTTGTTTCTACTCGAGCAAAACATGACGTTCACGGCCTCCTCAACAAACAGCAATTCCCCGGGGACAAAATGAGCTCTCATTTTTCACTCACTGCACACGTTTCATAAACATGCTGAGATCCTCATTTTCTCTTTAGTAAGTGAGAATGTTTTCTTCTTGTGTGCGGTCTGTGTGGGTTATAAAGCTGTCTGAAGTCTGATATCTGAATTCATCAGCTCCTCCTTCTGATTTTGGCAAGTTCAAGTGTTCTGTCAAGGATGTATACAGCACTTTGTGTAAATCGTAATCAATCTTTCTGAAACACACCCGCACACATACACACACACACACTGAGTTCCCATAGGGTAAGGGTTGTGGTTCCTTCCTCCCATTGAGGATGCATGCAGCAGGAAGTCCTTGTTTGTTTGCTGGACCGCTGCCATGGCTTCCTCCCCTCCAAATACCTCACATTGTTCTGCCCCTGCGTTACATTCTTGTGACATGCTTGCAACAGCATTTGTGCATCTGGTTTATTGCTTGAGAGCAACACATGTGGATTCTCCCGAGTGAGAGTGAGCGTATTTGTGTCACAGTGAGGGAGTGAACATTGTGATCCCACAGCAGCGAACGCAAACAGGGCCCATTGTGTTCAGCGAGAGGCCTGTTAGGAATAAATCAGATGGGGAAGTGTTTGCTGTGTTGTCACTGACACAGTGTGGTAAGATGACAAAATAGATCAGTGCTGCTGTTCATCAAAGCCACTTACAGCGAGATCCACAGCTGTGTCCACTTTAGAGATTTAGCCACGGGGTATTAGCCCTGCTACTCTTTCATGTTGGCTAAATAAAGCTTTAACGCTCCACTAATCATTATTTTTATAATAATAATGGCTCACATAGCTATACTGAGAGGTATTGCCTATAATAAGGAAGCCACAGAAAATTATCACCTAAGGTTACTTAATTTCTCGATTCTGCAGAATTTTATATTCCTCATGATTGTATTTTTTTGGAGGGCTCATATTTTTACACTTCTCTGCATTCTCGCTAACCTTGTGTCCACATTCAACACCCAGCTGAAACAGCATAAAGATGTATGCGAATGCCAAAATCTACCCAACACTGACAAAGGGAAGCATTTAGAGGCAGATATTTTGCTGCTGATGGTGAGGATTCAAGGAGCTTTATTGTCATTTCCTTCCACTTCATGTAAACGTGATGCAAATGACAATAAATAGGGCTGGGCTATATCATACCATTCACGATAATACCGGTGTAATTTTGGGCAACGATAGGAAAATGACATATCGCGATAGAATATGGGTAAAACGCGCATGCGCAGTGCCTTTGTTTACATACGCACATGGCGGCGACGCAGAATGAGAAGAGCGAAAGTGGATCGTTAAATGAAACGGATGAACCAGAATTGGTTTGTAAAAATGCTGCAACTTCAGTGGGACTGGTTTAGCTTTTGTCCGTCAGATGCACAACAAAGCACTATTTTTGGTAGAGCATGCTAGCGGGCCGTCGTTATTACCGTGTTTTTTGGAAAATACGGCACACTTAAAATCAATCCTTTGATTTTCTGAAAATCGACAGCGCCCCTTATAATCCCGTGTGCCTTATGTATGAACTCTGGTTGTGTTTACTGACCTCGAAACGATTTTATGTGGTACACGGCGCTCAGCAATCTGTCAAATGTTTTAGTGCGACTTTGCTAAGCTACGAAGCCGCACCGCTTGATGGATTGTCGGAGCATTACGGCATCGTAGGCAGGAGCCTCGCGGAGTGATACGTACTGTGCTTCAACATAATATTACCGTATTGTGTGTGTATAACCTCTTTTTAAGTTTTGTGGATATTATACATGGTTATGCTGAGGATATGTCGGCCAATTTCCGCTGGAAATACCTTTTGGTTAAACTGTCAGCAAGGAATTTGCACTGTTACATTTTTATAGAACTTTAATGCACATGAAAAACAGCTGCTTGTTTAAGTGAAAATACATTGATGGGGTTTTTTGCACTAATAAAGTTGTGGAGTTGTAAAGTATTTTGTCTAGTGTCAATTATATCGTCAGTTATATCGTTATTGCAAATTTTCAAATGTATATTGTGATAAATACTTTTGGTCACATCGCTCTGCTCTAACAATAAAGCCCCTTAAATCCTTGAATCAAAACACTAAAAGGAGAGCAGATATTAGAGTACCTAAGTTCAAACAAACCAGACACAAGTCCTAATATAGATAAATGGACATATCCTGTGTCCTGTGTCATTGGCCACCCACTGTACAACCAACAAACCAAACAGAAATGTAGCACTTTGGTCGGACACCAAACAGGATTTAAGATTCAAGACTTCTTATTGTCATTATGCAACCATAACACTGTATTATTGTAGGGTATTTACCTCACAATATAAAGTGCCTTAAGGCAGCTATAAGTATAAATACAAAACATGACATATTCAATTCAATTCAACTCAATTTTATTTATACAGCGCCAAATCACAACAACAGTCGCCTCAAGGTGCTTTATATTGTAAGGTAGACCCTACAATAATACAACAAAGAAAAACCGAACAATAATATAACCCCTTATGAGCAAGCACTGTGGCGACAGTGGGAAGGAAAAACTCGCTTTTAACAGGAAGAAACCTCCGGCAGAACTAGGCTCAGGGAGGGGCGGGGCCATCTGCTGCGACCGGTTGGGGTGAGAGAAGGAAAACAGGATAAAGACATGCTGTGGAAGAGAGACAGAGATTAATAACAGATATGATTCAGTGCTGAGTGAGTGAGAAAGGTGACTGAAAAAGAAACACTCAATGCATCACGGAAATCTCCCAGCAGCTCACACCTATTGCAGCATAACTAAGGGAGGATTCATGGTCTCCTCTCTCTCACACACACATACATATACATATATATATAATGTGTGTATATATATATATGTGTGTGAGAGAGAGGAGACCATGCAAACGACACACACAAAATCCCTGGCTGGACGGTGGATTTGAATCCAGGTTCTTCTTCCTGTAAAGCAGTAGTGCTAACCACCACACCACCACCCTCTTTGATTTCTATGATTCAATAGCACTTGGGAAAAAAGACACATAGTAGGTAACTGTCCTCTTTGGTAAATCTTAAAGCACGTTTACAACTTTTCTATTCTTCGCATTAACATTTCTGTAATAATTTCACCCACTCATTTTTTTTTAAATAAATCAGCCACATTACACCATTTTTAACATTTACGTGTGGGGTAGATGTCACAATTTTCAAACAGATTTAAATGACAGTGTCTCCTCAGATTCAGTGTTACAGCAACAGTGGTTTGAGCATGACTGATCACACTCTACCATCCAATAAGTCTGACTGTTTTTAACAAAGCCCAGAGAGAAAGCCTATTTAAAACCAACTCAGTTTAATTGGTTATTAATAAGTGTATATTAAAGACTGGCTTCCAGAAAACAATAGCCTTATGTCTGGTGCATTTTATTGACCTGTAGTAGTCTGGTAAAAAAACAACAACAACAACAACAAAAAAAACGCATCAGTTGTTTCAGGAATTGGCCCAAAGCTATTGCAAATCGTACCAAATCTCACTTTTGAATCCTCATTTTGACTCCCTGCATTTTCTCAGTCACTGTGTCAAGAGCATAAAAAGTGGTCAGAGATGATCCCTTGCACCCTGACAAGGCTGAACTTCTTTATCTGAAGTGACAGTTGCTTTTAATTAGGAGCCTTGTAAAAACGATTCGGCACGGACTAACGCCGCCCTCCAGTCAGTATCAGCTGCACATGTGTTTTGACGCTTGTGGATTCTTTTGAGTGAGAGGCGAGGATAGTAAATACTGCCTTGCCATAATAACGTGCTATTTTTTATGCTGTATTCACAGCTGTGTTCTTGTGAAGCTACAATCAATTGATTTTTTTACTTACGGTATATTTTTGCACAGATGTCGCCTGGTCTCTTCCAAGTAATCTCTTCCTTTATTTTGGCATCGCTCATGATAAACGCTATTTCCTCATGACATGGAGAGGGGATTTTTGGTGCCAGTGAGGTCTCTATTTTGATGACAACGAATAACAATAGATAACAGTGGGAAATGGAAAAAATAATGATAATTACAACGGCTTCTTTATCCAGCTTGAAAAAAAAAGGAAAGAGAAGACGACATATAAAACTGACCTTTTTTCCAAGATGTACTTTTTTAAATCCTTCCTCCTTAACTATGGAATCTTGGCTTGTCATCAGTGAGTACATCAGTCATTCAGTTACACAGCAGAGCGCTTTATAGAGAAATGACTCAAGCAGGCCAACTCTTAGACCCATAAAAAGAAGGAAATGGGAAGGACAGTGTGAGACTAAAAGAATGGTAGCCAGAACAGACACTGAGATGGGAAGATGAGATGGAAACAGAGCAAGTTGGAGGAAGGGGATGTTGGAGCTAAAGAGATATGAACCATGTTTATGGTGTAGTCTGAGCTTTGGAGCCTGCTGTTACCATAACAAGTAAATAGTAAGTATGATACTCGGTTTTAGTTGGTGTTACCAGCCTGTCTGCGGCTGGTGAAGCATGGCCACAATCACACACACACATAATATGATACCAGCCTGGATAAAGCCAGGTTATTTTTACACATTTGGGAGGATTCAGACTCCACCAACAGTTTAAGTCTCAAATCAAATATTCTGACGTGAATATTTATTTATTAAATGGACATGTGACTCTAACGCCAAAGCTACAGTTACTTCTTTTTTTGGTTTGTTTGTTTTATTCTGTTGAGGAAGCAGACGTCCATATCAAAAGACAAATTATCACTGTACAGGCTGAGCCATTTATATGGATACACCGTAATAAAATGGGAATGGTTGTTGATATTAAAGTCCTGTTTGTGGCACATTAATATATGTGAGGGGGCAAACTCCTCAAGATGGGTGATGACCATGGTGGGCATTTAGAAGTCGGCCATCTTGGATACAACTTTTGTTTTTTCAATAGGAAGAGGGCCATGTGACACATCAAACTTATTGGTAATGTCACAAGAAAAACAATGGTGTGGTTTCAACGTAACTTTATTCTTTCATGAGTTATTTACAAGTTTCTCTTTGTTCACAGCCATTGGCATGTCGAAGAGGTTAACACGTGAGGAGCGGATCGAAATTGTGTTGATATCTGGTGAACGCAGTAACCGGGTCATTGCAGCAGATTTCAATGCAAGACACCCTACGAGACCACCCATCTCCCATGCTACAGTTAGCAAACTGCTTGCTAAGTTTCGTGAAACTGGTTCAGTTTTGGATTTGCCAAAATGTGGACGCAAGAAAACTGTCACTAATTAAGAAACATCAGTGGCTGTCCTAGCTTCATTCAGCAAGAGCCCACAGCGTAGAACTCGCTGCATGTCACTGGAGAGTGGCATTAGTCGGTACAACTAATGGACCCACTATCGGTACAACGATAGTGGGTCCATTCTTCATCAATGGAAACCTCAAGGCCACTGGATATTTGAAATTGCTACATGATGATGTGTTTCCCTCTTTATGCACTGAAGCTGGCACATTCCCTGAGTTTTTCCAGCAAGATGGTGCACCGCCACATTATGGATGCCAGGTCCGAGCATTCCTAGATAAACAGTTTCCTGGAAAGTGGATTGGTCTTCGTCGGCCAGTTGAATGGCCCACAAGGTCTCCCAATCTGACCCCCTTAGACTTTTATCTTTGAGATCATCTGAAGGCAATTGTCTATGGTGTGAAGATACGAAATGTGCAGCACCTGAAACTACGGATACTGGATGCCTGTGCTGGCATTTCTCCTGTGTGAAGAGTGGGAGAAGAGGGTTGCACTGACAATCCAACACAATGGGCAGCACAATAAACACATTTTATAAGTGGTCAGAAACTTGTAAATAACTCATGAAAGAATAAAGTTACGTTGAAACCAAGCACACCATTGTTTTTCTTGTGACATTACCAATAAGTTTGATGTGTCACATGGTCCTCTTCCTATTGAAAAAACAAAAGTTGTATCCAAGATGGCCGACTTCTAAATGGCCACCATGGTCACCACCAATCTTGAGGAGTTTGCCCCCTCACATATACTAATGTGCCACAAACAGGACTTTAATATCACCAACCATTCCCATTTTATTGCGGTGTATCCATATAAATGGCCCACCCTTATAACACAATGCAAGTGTATTGTAATATTGAGTATTTTTAATCTGATAAATATTGCATACAGCTGGAAATGTTGTTCTCTTTTGGCCTTTATCTGCCTTCAACTATATTATAATGTGTTATAAATATTTGACTAATGACATTGTATCATTTCAGGATATCAACCATATTTTCTTTTTAACCCTTTAAGACCTACCATAGAACCAAGTCCGCCAGAGCTTATATTATATTTTTACATGTTGTAGTGCCATTTTTGGGAGCATTTCAAATTGCTATACATCAATACAACCACTATAGCCCAAATTTTAATAATATGTATGCATTAAGTGCATAGTAATTACATAAATTGCAAAAAAGTGAAATAAACTACAAAAAAATTGAAAATAGTTTTGTCTTTTTAACATATATTTCTAGTTAGAGAAATTTAAGAGGCTTATCCCTCAAAACTGTAAATACAAAAAAGTTGCACAAAATAGTTTCCCACCACAGGAAATTTATTTTGAGTGCCTTCATAGTTTTATTTTTGAAATACACCAATTTTTATATACTGCAGAAAAAACGAAAATAAATATTATAATGCAAATTTGCAAAAAACAGCATTTGCATCAAAATAAACTACTTCCAGCAGTGCAATTTGACTTCTAAGCATCCCAGAAACGACACAGAAAGTCATAAAGTCAAACACAACCTTTAAAAACACTAGTAGTAACACTACTAGTAAATAACACTAGTATATGCTTGTATCGGCCCTGGAGGTAAAAAAAAAACAAAAGAACTACATTTCCGTGAAAATGACGTCACTTCCGGTTTCGGACGGGTAATGGCGGACATGTGATAGTTCGCGCTGACGTAGCGCTGACGAAAATAAAGTGACAATTATGAATCACTTAATATGATAAGGAGATTCTGCAGGTCATTAATCAATGTATAAAACTAAAATAAAATGTATTTTTAGTGACACAAGATACAAATATGGAAGCAAGATGTATAATTAGAATTATTTATAATAAATATGAATAAATCATTGCAATTTCTTTAACATAAAGAATAACTAAATCCTTCAGGACAATGTCACATCAATGCACTGAACTCACTATGTTATCCACCTAACAGTCTCCACATGTTCTCACTGTAATTTCCCCTCATGAATGAATTTATGCTGCACTAATGTGAATGTTTGCAGGGAAATCAAACGCATTTCACACGCAGTACTCGAGCTGACTTACCTTTGTTTAAATGACGACTTGTACGCGCTGATTCCACAGATAAGGTACGAAAATATGTCAGGCTACGTCAATAGCGGTTGGTCTTCAGGGTTTCTACTCCACGGCCGTATTTCATACGGGTCCACATTTCCAATGCACACTATTTTTTGCAAGTACTGCTGCTTCACCTCTGAACGAAATCGGTCTCTATACAGTCCATTCTCTTCTGAGTTGCTTTTAAGCATCTTGTAATCGTCGTTCCAACACAGTGTGTTTGTTTTGATTCGTAGACCCCGAAAATGGTGCCGCGCTCCAACAATGCATTGCGGCGTGACGTCAACTCCAAAGCCCTATCCGGTTGTTAAGTGATGACGTGACGAATCCTACTTCCGGTCCTAAAGTAGTCTGCGTTTAATATGGCTTTTGTGTTGTTAACATGTTTAATGTTTTGTATTTTCTATTTAATCTCAAAAAGCTCCTAAAACAGTCGGTGATCACTGTTGACCTCCCTCGGCTTTTATTACCGCTAATCATTTATATAAGCTCAGTTTTTAAAACCTTAGAATGTAACTACAGCCCAGCCCATGCAGCAGTATATGAATGACTAACCTCGTATTGTGGATGGATTATCTCAGTTGTTCTCCTGGCTGAAGTTTGGTCCTTTTACAGCATCCTGCCATGCGATTACATTTGTTCCTGACCACCGAGAACATTCACGTTAACTTTTATCGAGTGGAAAAAAAGTTAGCTTGTTTATATTATGCTAACTTAGCTGTGTCACTAGCAGTCATGTAGCACATCATTATATACCAGCTAGCCAAACTTCAGTAACCCTACAAACGTCACTGCTGTTTAGTTTTCTGTCTTCATTTATGTCGGAAGTGATAACAGAGCTGTACATTTTAATTTGTTTCCAAAACCCCGCAGTCAGGACATGCTATATTGTATTTAGATAGAAGCTAGCGACCTAACTTCCTGCTAACTTCTAACTCTGTTAAATGTCATAAATTCCCTTTTCATGGATGCCTGGATGTTAAACTCAATTGTTACACCTGGTAGAGCAGAACGCTGATCATTTTATTAAAGATGATAATAAAATGATCAGCGTTCTCATTACTCTCAGTAATGCCATAGTGATCGTTTGATATATGGACCTGCAGCGGAGTTTAGGCCCAGACACGGCTAGTGACGTCAGACTTAACGACCGGATTCCAACGTAGGAAGTGTTATGAACAGCTGATCAGATCGGCAAAGTGTGTTTCTGGAATATTATGTTTTTGTTGCTGCAAGCGCTTTTTATGCAATTTTTGCAAAGCTATATGTGGAAGGAAACCATGACCTAGGACAAGCTAATGGCTTGGTTTCATATGCAAAAAAATTATTGCGCTAGCTCATGTGGTTGCAGTGCTACCGGGATTTAAAAATAGTTACGCAAAACGGAGCGTCCCTGCTCCCACTGGCTTTAAAGTTAACCCTTTAACCCTTGTATGGTGTTCGGGTCTGTGAGACCTGTTTTCAGTTTTTTTCAAAAGAAAAATTAAACAATTAATTATTTTTTCAACCTGAAATTCATTGGCTTTGGCTTATTTTCTGTGAAGAACATAAATCCGAACTAATTTTCAATGACCTCATACTGTACCTCCCCCCCACGCATTTACATTACATACAAGGTGTTCGGGTCCACTGGACCCAGGTCTAATAAAAGTGTTGAAAGTGTAGGTCCTGTGTTCCCACACTCTGTCTTCCTCCTTTCTGGTGCTGCTGATAGTGTTTTCTTCCCCTCCTGCTCCCGCACAAAGTTGCAACATTGTTGAAAATTCAACTATCAACACCGTCTGCTCTTACATTCCCGCACATTTTACCCTCTTTCTTGAGGGATCCAAATTTTATTTTCTCATACCCTGTCCCACCTGCAAATTAGGGGCATAATACTATAAATAAGACTTTGCCAGTGTGGTTCTTTATCACAACTGATCAAGATGGCAAAAGATTATCTGCTGCGAGGGCCATCCAATTGATTTTGGAAGAGAGAGGGGCTTCGGATGATGATGTTGACAAAGAGGTTTCAGAATATTTCACATTTCTGAAAATTCAGAGTCTGACAGTGACTTTGAAGAAGAGGAGGTTGAGCATCATTTAGTAACAAAACGAAGACGAGTACCCCATCAGCAGACAGCTCCAGGACCAAAAAAAGCCCACCAGACAGCAAGTGAAGAAATATGGATGTCAATAACTGGTGAAATTGAATGGTCTTCTTGCCCAAGAAATGAGCCACCCTGCAGAGCTGTTACTGTGATAAGCCAGGGCCAACACGGCTGACAGTTACTCATGTGCAGGACATCAAGTCTTCATTTGAGCTTTTCATCCCAGATTCCATCCAGAAAATTATTCTGGATTGCAGTAATCTAGAAGGAAGGTGTGTTTTTGGAGAGAGGTGGAAGGAGATGGACCAAATTCATCTAAGAACCCCAAAGGCCTACTTTGGGGTTCTCATCCTTGCAGGAGTTTTCAGGTCCAAAGGGGAATCCACAGAATCCCTGTGGGATGCAGAAACCGGCACGAACCTTTCCATGCATCAATGTCTCTGGAAAACTTCCACAAAATTTCCAGGATTATTCGTTTTGATAACCGAGACAACAGACCAGCTCAACGGCAGAGAGACAAGCTAGCTGCCATCAAGACAGTGTGGGATAAGTGTGTGCACCACCTCCCCGTTTTACAACCCTGGGCCTAATATCACCATTGATGAGCGGCTGATCCCATTTAGTTGTGAAACATATTGCTTCACGTGTAAATGTGTTGTGTCTTTCCACTCACTCCACTTGATTATAACTGATTTATTTTTTTTATAACATTTTATTTAAAAAAAAAAAAAAAAAACGAGAAGCACATTAATTCATAAATGTGATCTAACAAAGGTAAAGGGAAAAAAATAATCATGTTTGCTGTTCATATGGCTTGTAATTGGGATGAAGTAAACATCTGTTGAGTAATTTAACATAAAATTGTTTGATAGTGTTAATTTGGAAAGCCAAAACTCTAGCGGGTCCACCAGACCCATGAACACTGGCTGAGTAACAAAAATACGAACACCACACAAGGGTTAAATAAGACAGAATAATACTTTGTTAATAAGCATTTCATAAGGATTTGTAACTAGCATCTTACCTTTTGACATTTTAACACAACATATATATATATATATATACTCATTATTCACATAATAGCATCAACTCTTTAATAATAACAAAAAACTTAATGTTACAAAGCACTCAACCAAACAATAATGAAAATAGATTTTCGTATGATATAATGACATAACACAGATATTGTGGCTTAATGCTGACCCAGACAAACTCTGCCTAATGAGGTAGAGCAAAACAGCAACGCTGAGCATTGTAAACCTAGTCCTGGAATTAAAAGATGCGAAAATGGTTGGCAGTTAAGTGGGTAACTACCTAAAACAAGGTAGTTGCAGTAGGCTAACGCTAGATTTTAAAAAAGAACTTACTTCCTTATGTTTCTTTCAGTTGGAGGTGGAATTGTTTGACGCTGAGAGCAGCTTGGTTTGCATTGCACGGTCAGATTTCGTCCATCCCTTACTTCTTTAAATAAGAAGTAGTGTCAGAATTTCCAAGTAAGAAATGTATTCCTTTCCGTGCACTGGTGGTTCTGTTGTGCTGGCTCCGGGTCCATTGTGTAGCTGACTCCACCAACATTTGACAGGACGCTTACATTAGAGCCTCTTATTTCGTGTTTTGTTACGGTTTCCAGCAATGAGTGGAAATGCCAACATGAGAGAGGGGATAGCCTAACATATGAAAAAACCACCATGTAATCCATTAATTTCAACAAAGCAACTGTATTCTAATTATCACCTATTTAAGCATTAACTGTAATGGTATACAGCGGGCAGGGATAGCTCAGTAGGTAAAGCGGTTGCCCCATGTTAGGAAGGTCAGGGGTTCGAATCCCCTGAACGGCTACCCTGAGGTACCCTTGAGCAAGGTACCATCCCCACACGCTGCTCCCCGGGCGCTGCACTGGTGGCTGCCCACTGCTTCACTGAGTGAATGGGTTAAATGCAGCGAAGAATTTCCCCACGGGGATCAATAAAAGTGTTCATTATTATTATACGGTTACTCATATTTTGTATTTTAAATACGTCACACCGGTACATGTATTCAGTTACTCCCCAACACTGGTGCTACAGTATCAATCATAAACCTACTGGAGCACTCTCTTATCAGTTTCCGGCCAAAACTCCCTTGTCTAGACATCATAAAGCTATCACTTGTTAAACATTACATCATCCCTCACTCGATACCTGTTATAGGCTCCATACCTGTGTTATGCTTGGTTCAGCAAATGCATTAGGAACAGGCAAAGCTGGGAGCTTTCTTTCAGAGAGCGGTGAGGAGAATTTACACCACATTTACTTTTAAATCTGAACCCTCAGCTTTCCATTACGTGACCAGATAATTACCAAAATCAGGGGCTATGAATGGAAATGTTCAAACAAATCAGGATGAATACTGATATTTAAAGTGTTTTGCTGGCACAGTAAACAATCTGGCACAGTGGAAGCCCTGTTGGAAGTGTGCTTCTGCTTACACTCTGTTTATAATGGCTGCCATCTATCCACCCATCACCTGTTTTAAACATGAAATCATGTCTGGCTCTGTCTTTTTTCCAGTGAAAATAGTTCCTCTTTAAAATCCAGCTCGTAACTTCACTAAGCGTAGTAAGCAAGTAAGTAATTAGCAATTGGTCAAAGCATTAAAAGTGTGATTCAGAGATGGCAGGTTCAGTAATCCCAGAATTCACTTCCTGACACATGAATACACACTGATGATGTGAGTAATTACAGGCCGGAGGCAGGGATGCCTGCATTTGGCCAAATTATGTGTCAAACCTCTTTAAACGCCGCCTGAGAACACTTTGGCATCCTGATTGGAAAAGGCAACATGATTGTAATTGCCAGTTTGTCTTGGCACTGCGTGATTGGCTGTTTCTACCTGAAACACACACCCTTACACACTCCAAACATGGCTGCAAGACAACAAGGAAATAAACTTAAAACCCCAAAAACCTCTAAGCAGTCTTAAAACCCTTAAAGCATACACACATGTACAGACACTAGGAATTTGAGTAGAAATGCCATGTCTGACTGGCTGGTTGGCTTATTTTGCAACTAACTTTACTACTGGTCTTTTGAAGTTGTCTCAAGCCTAAAAAAAAACCACTGCATGAGCTTGTGTTGGGTATTTTTGATTCACTGCATCTGCGGTTTTGCCCGAAGTGATCTCAAAAAGTTTTAGTGCTGTATGCCCACATACACAAATACACACCTACATGCTCACAACCACAAAAATGAACACAATACTCGTTCCTCTTTTACTTTGCTGAAGAGAAAGCACATCAGGCAGTTTAAATCGGACAGTTAATGACGCTCTGTGATGTGGGCCCAGCAGTTCGTAAGTCACAAAGATCAGAGTGAGCGTTGACATGACAAATACAGTCTTACATTTTTATCTAATGTAATGGTTTCATTTTTGCTAGGCGACATCACAAATAATATGTGTGTTTATGCAGCTCTAAAGCTGACAAAATACAGAAGTGTAGGCTATCAGATCAGTGTCTGTCTGAACTGAACTGAAACCAAACCAGACATTCCAGCAGACAGCTGTAGCCAGTCCTAAATCTACTATCTGTAGCTAACAAAGTGAGCTCGTTAAGACTAACTACAGGTTCACAGATGGCAAGCTTGCATTTTTGTAGCATTATTATTGTCTTTGTCTTCTTTGGCAAGTTCCCTCTTCAATGCTTGGGACAAAGACAAGTGTTTTATACACTGTTACAAAAAACATCGTAAAACAACAGTAATCTTCCGGCAGCTGGGGCGCCAAAATATGACCGTGAAATAACAGAAAATAACTGTCCCATAAAAATACGGTTATTTCCAGTAATGAAAATACAATTAGTTGCGCTAATTTGACATGGGATCTCGCCTTTTTCAAGTGCCGCTAAACATTAAATCAGGAACATGTTAATGTGATTAAACAATGAAATCATCTATAAATAGGAAAAAAAAACATCTTAAAAAAAACGGTAATATTCCGGCAGCTGGGGCGCCAAAATATGACCGTAAAATAACAGAAAATAACTGTCCCATAAAAATACGGTTATTTTCAGTAATGAAAATAGAGTTTGTTGAGCTAATTTGACATGGGATTCTGCCTTTTCCAAGTGCTTTTAGACATTAGATTAGGAACATTTTTACGCGATCAAACGATGAAATTACCTATAAACAAGGTGAATGAATGTGGAAATATGAATCATAATACGTAAATGTACAGAAATATACAGTTAACAGTTGGTTTAAATAATAATTGATTGCATGCCCTGGGACAGAGGCGAGGCTGCCATATCGCACCATCGGCCCCTTTGGCCATCACTAGTAGGCGGTAGGTGAAGAGTCTTGACCACGGACACAACGACGGAGAGTGTCCGAGCCGGGGCGCGAACCGGCAACCTTCTGATCAGAAGGAGAACTGCCAACTCTTGAGCCACGAACGGCCTAACTAGCAGCGATAATAATACTTATGTGATGTAACACAAGCTTATAGGGCTCATGTTATATACTTTTCCATAGCATTACATTTGAATTCAACAGTTCAATCTTTCAAATAACGGACAGATATTTGTGAGATCATGATACATTTGTGAATGTATTTTAACAATCTAAATATGCATATGTACAGACAGATACATTTAATAATCATGACAATCATGTTGTATTACATTACAGTGATTTAACATTTTACATTCAAAATGTGAAGTCAAAGTCTATTTACGTAACTTTAATGATATTCTAGAAGAACAGAACATTACTGTAAAATGCAGTAAAATACCTTCATATTAGGGTTTTTTCCTCTGGTCGCAGCGTTACCCGCGACCTTGTTAGTTCACATTCATTGGCCGATGCTTAGCGTCATGTTATTTATATTAATTGCAATTCCTACCTCTACATTTCTTTTTCAAAATATATAATTAGCACAGCGTGTCCGTGCAATGTTTTACATTGTGGTATGCAGAGAAATCTTAACAAAGAAGCTCACAGAGAGAGATTGAGCTTGTTATTTAACCCCAAGCTGGTAGGGGGAGCTCCTTATTAAAACACTTGCTGTGCTACAATGTGCCTCAAGGATCAACAACAGCACAACAGAAGTCACTCATGGTACAGCACTCTCTCTACAAAACAACAACTGTCAGTGACGCTGCACCACGACGTAAACACAACATTCAAGATAACAGTTAAAAGTAACGTAACCATAAACAATAGAACAAGAACATCTAAACAGCAGCACATGTCCCAAGGCATGATGGGAGACATTCCTGGATGTATTTTTACGATCTAAATATGCATATGTACAACAAAATATATTTAACAAACAAGTAAATTGTGTTTTATTACATTTACAGTGATGTTATGTTATTTTACATTTGACGTGTCAGATCACAGTCTACTTATGTAAATGTAATGATATTCTAGAAAAACAGTACACAACTGTAAACTACACAGTAAAGTACTTTGACATTACTATTTTTTGGAACAGTGTAGTTTTGCCTTTGTGCACCACCACAGTGGCTCTTAGGTCAAACTATTAATGTGTGATTGAAGTGGCTTTGTGCACTTGGCTTTAATTCAGTTAATTACAAAAAATTACATAAACTCCTTAAGGCTAGCATTTTTAGAGTTTCAACATTCATAACATAAATTTAAAGAAACTTGAATGGAAAATGTTTGGAGCCTAAAGTCTAGAACCCATAGACATCACTAAATGCTCAAAAGTCCAGCAACTGGTTCAATTCAATACATTTCTATTTATATGTCACAAAATCACAATGCCAGTCACTTCAGGGCACTTTATAGAGATAGAGGAAACCCCAAGAATCAGACAACATGGCGACAGTGAGGGAAAAAAAACATACTTTGAAGAAACTTCCAGCAGAACCAGGCTCAGTGAGGTGCAGCCAAACAAGACGGGATGCTACAGAGTGGTCAACATGGGCAATTCCTAACTTTTTTGAGACATTAGTAAAAAAAAATGGTTAATTTTCTCATTTTGAACATTTGATATGTGAATAAATGTTTTCAAATAATTGCATTTTCTTTCTATTTACATTTATACAGCATCCCAACTTTTTTGGAATTTGGATTGTAATAAACAATAGTTGTAGCTAGGTAGCTTGCTAAAAAGGCCATTGCATAGTGCATTTAACTGTATTTAAATGGACAACAGTTCTCTGCTTTCCAGATGTGGAACCATTCTTATTCATGGCCAGTAGGGGTAGTCAGTTAGTGTCTGGTTTAACAGAAGTTTCAGCTCCCTTGTTCTATGACCTCAGTACATACTTTCCTGATAAGTTTATTACCCAGTTTCAAGTATTACTGAACACAACAGTGCGTTCTGTGTGTAAATGATGGTCCCCAGTAGAGCCTAAAAGGGCAATAAAGTTTATGCTTAGATGGACATGCAGTATCTTCGAAATCTTGGTTGTCAGACAAAACACTGAGCAGACTTCACAACAGTTAGATTCAGTCATGTGTGGCTGAGTCTACATTTTATACATAGTCAGTGATTACATTCAGTCTATGATATACAGAAGAATTCACAGAGTATCAAAGCTCGAAGTTTTTATTTTTGCTCTATATGCTGATGTTTGCTTTGTATACTTTGAGCCTCTATAGTGCTCACTAATACATGTACTGTAAGTGGAAAATCTTACTGCAAAGTAGATGTAGGGTGGAGCATTTTCTTCAATGGTCAGTCCTTGGCCTGACCTCCTTCAGCTCGCCAATGTGGCAGCTTTGCTCAGGAGGGTAATGTTCCCTTGGGACTATGAGTGAGACACTCTTTGAAAAGGTGCCCGGCTAGAGCAGATCAGTCCAGGCCAGGCCAACGCAAGACAGACAAGCGTTTGACTGTTCTTTCACTGCCGCTGGAGCTCCGAGGCTTGGCTGCCATTCTGTCCCAGCTGGCAGTCAGAGTCAGTGGATGGAGTTAATGTTATAGCTCACAAAGCTATAAAGCCTGCTCAAACTGTGAACCTTCTGACTGCACAGTTAGGTCCCTGAAAAGATCAGAAACCAAAAGGTTAAAACTTGCACTTCTTGTTATGATGGACAGTAAAAGATTTCAAGCTGTCTGTGGAGTGGGGAACACAATGATGTTTTTATAGTGCAGGGTTTAAGAATGATTTCCCTGTGGTGTCCTCAGTGTGGTGGCAGTGGGAGGAAACTGACGTGTGCTGCTGTTGCATCCACCGCACAGAGCACAGAAACTAGCCTGCGTGTCCTTTTCAGCAAAGGTCGACCCCGGCTTCATTTTAAAGAAAGATCTACTAATTAGTAATAGGTGCCGAAAAAGTTGTGTGAAACTAACACGAGCTGTAAGTACAAGCTGTTCAAATGCAAAAGTTACTTTTCCAGAATCCACTGATCACTGTAGGTTGTTAATGCATCTCACCAAATCAACAATACCAACTAGAATCACATCAGCATCATAAAACAGTCTACTGAAAAACTGACTTTGCATTAATAGCTTCATGACAGTCCCGAGAAGACTATTATGCTCATTCTTTAACAGAGCTCTGACTCACGTTGGCGGTTTCAAAAATATCTACATCTTCCCACCTTAGCTTCAGATAGCTAAGGAAAACTCTGAGCAAACCTGAAGGCGTTTTGTGCAGCAGGGAGAATTTTTTTTTGTTTTAATAACATGACAGCAAATGATGGTGAGTCATTTTTTAACAATATTCTTAACGTATCCTCATAGCTGACTTTCATGATTCAGTTCAAAGTCCACCCACGAGCAGTTTAGCTCTTACATGGGGAATTTTTGCGTTCTGCTACTATCTCGATACATTTCCATTTCTGATGTCACACAACCTTATGTTATCGTTGTGCGTCTTCTTTCTCAGTTGGGACTCATTAGCTTACGCATCTCATGCTCACACTTTTTTCATGTTTTTCATCTTCTCTCCCCAGCTGTGGATCCAACTCCAGATCCACTGGAGTCCAACCACTCTTTGATATCTGCAGTTCTGGTGAGCATGCTGCCCCTGCTGGTGATGGTGATCGCGTTTTTTGGAATGTTCTACTGGTGCAGAATCCATCGGCAGAGGCGTCCCAACCGCCAATGGGAGAGCAGCTTTAACTTTAAGCGTAAGCCAATAGCCGGTGGGCTGGACTGCAGTGACGCCTGCGCCATCATGACAGATGACGATAAGTCCGACAGCAGCTCGACTCATGCCAACAGTCTGAACCACAACACAGAGCCGCTGCCTATAGAGCTGGATCTGCTGGTATGCAAACATATTTGATACATATGTGGAGCTGTGCTGCTTCAAACTCTAATCTTAACTTTTGCTTGTGTCCCAGGTGGGAAAGGGTCGCTTTGCTCAGGTATACAAGGCTAAATTGAAGCAGACTACGTGGAATCAGTTTGAAACAGTAGCTGTAAAGATCTTCCCCTACGAAGAGTACGCCTCCTGGAAGAACGAGAAGGACATTTTCTCCAACACAGACCTCCGACATGAGAATATCCTCCACTTCCTGACAGCTGAGGAGCGGAAGGTGGAGAAACAGTACTGGCTGATCACGGCCTTCCACCCCAAAGGAAACCTACAGGTGAGTGCACAAGTGTCCGGAATATGAAAGTGGTATTACTTTAGTTTGTAACTTCTCAAAATGCTAATACACTGTCACATCTCTGTCTTCTAGGAGTACCTGACACATCACGTGATCAGCTGGCAGGAGCTGCAGGTGTTCAGCAGCTCTCTGGCACGGGGTGTTGCCCACCTCCACAGTGATCGCCTCCCCTGTGGAAGCCCTAAGGTTAAAGATCACAAGTCATATTTAGCAGTAGGGCAGCAATCCATCCATGTGACTGCTATTAGCCACGTTAGCAGCATTCAGATGACACTTGTTCCAATAAAAACACTTCAGCCTTTCTTCACCTGTTATGAGTACTGCTGTCCATCAAGTTTTTAGCAAATATTAACTGGATACATCGAATTGTTATAGTGAGACGATGGCATTAATTCAGTTCAGTTAAATTTAGTTTATGCAGTGTAGAAAGTACAGATCCTACACGGTACAAAAAAAACTCATAATCTCTGACAGGAAGAACTCCCTTTAAACAAACAGAAAAAAAATACAAAGTACAGGAGGGAGCAAATAACAGTGAATAACATGCAGGGAGTGAGATGAAGGGAGGTCCTCACAGCAGCCCAAACCTGTAGCACTCTTAGAATTAAGTAAAAATGTCAAATGTAAAGCCAAGAGGGACTTTCTCAGCATCAAATTACAGCTAGATTAAGGTTTTCTAAAAGACACAGGACACAATGCTTAATGCCTGGTGACACTAGGGGAAAAGTCAACAGATCAACATCCTGTAACTCAGGCTACATACATCGTATTATCTCTTTACCATTTTGATCTCTGCTTTCATGCTTATTATTTTTATTCATTTGGACGATCAAGTGTCTGTTATTCTCCTAGGTGCCGATAGTCCACCGAGACCTGAAGAGCTCCAACATCCTGGTGAAAAACGACGGGACGTGCTGTGTTTGTGACTTTGGCCTGGGACTCTGTCTGGACAGCAGCCTGTCAGTGGATGAACTTGCCAACAGTGGACAGGTTAAATATCATTATGGATTCCTCTTTTTAACAAATGGTCTTTAAACACAACTGCCAAGAGATATCAAAAGCATAACCTGCAAATATCTGCGGTAATAGATTTGTAGCTGTCATATCTCACCATATCTGATGAGATATGAGCGGGTTGTGTTTGTTTTGCCTTCCTCCTACTTCTCCTGAGAATGTGTTTGATTGTTTGCTGACAAAAGAAAACTGACAGACTGATCAGTAATCAAGTGATGAAGGAAGAGGTGCAGTGAGTGCAACCACAACAAAATCCTGGCTGTTCAATCTTTTCTTCCTTTTTGGGGGGGTTTTAACCTCAGCTCATGCGTAGGCCGAAGTATGATTGTTCAATGTCACTATTGGTTCCACTCACAATTAAAAGTTGGAAATTCCCAGCTAGTAGGTTGTAATTATAACTTCCGTGACTGTGTGTGTGTGTCTCTGTCAGATATTATCCTGAGCTTAGGTTTCGGTGTAAATTCTTTTCAATCATGTGTGCGCGTGTGGTCGAACTTTTCTTTGCATAAAAATGCAACTCGTGCAACCACTCGCAAAACCATGTCAGCAGTATTTTTGCATATACAGCACATGGGAAATTTGATGTTATGTAAATCTCAGATGTTTTATGGTTATTAAAGCAGCAGTGAAAAGACAGATTTGGAAAATGCTCATGGTAAGCACTAATGGAACAAATGCATGTAAATGCACTACAAAGCTGTTGAACTGACAGAGTACCTGTGGTGGAAAGGACATAAGTCTTGCATTAGCATTGCAAGAATGAATTTGCATATACAGTCAGCTAGCTTATTTGACCAGTTTGCACATCTAAACTCAAAGCCATTTGGATTACTGCTTGGGTTACTGTGGAACAGTACAAGCCACCGTTTTACTCGTGGGAAAGTAGATGGAATGCAAAACGGTTATGCTAATTGACTTTGATTGACGCACAAACGTCACTTTTAAAGGCAGAAAACTGTTCCACTTTCACTTTCAGCTTATACGTTTCCATTACAGTCCATGATGACTCCAAACTCTACTTTACAAAATCAAAAGAGTCCCAAGATTTGCAAGCATACAGTTGCAAAGACGTGCAAACTATTAGATTTGACGTGCAGCGACTTGATGAGAATGGTATCCCTCTACTTTCAGTAAAAACTGGGAGAGAGTATGTTCTAAATATTCACCTAAGCCACTGAGTTTAAGCTGAGACTTGAAATAATACTTAAATAATTCAACATTGGACTTTAATCTTGTTTGGTTTGAACTCAAACTGATTTCTCCTGACAGGAATTTGTGATTTTGACTTGGAAGTCATTGATTGTCTTGACTTGTGATTTAACGTGAGGCTAAAGATCTTTATTTTGGACGTGACCTTGAATTGAGTTTGTCTTCAGCTGAGACTTAATTTTCTATATCTGCTTTTAGTTAAAACTTTGACAACTTGTTGATCTTGGCTTGGAGGTTGACTATTAAATGTAGGACTCTGCAGACTTGCAAAAAATATATATTGTTCCATGTCTGGCTGTGAAGAAATGCATCTGGAGTATACAGAAACACTGCAGCATAACAGCAACATTGAAAGTTGTCTGGAGCAAACAGTGCAGTAGCTACTATGTGTAATTTAACAGCGCACATCAAACAGATGAATGGCTAGACTAGAATCTCTCTGTTTTATGATGTCAAATGTCATTTCTTTTTCTTACCTGTTTCTGAATGAAGCGAGGAGTGAGTCAGGTCTTCTGCCACTGAGCCAGTGCTTTGATTTATTGCACCAGCACCATTAATCAGGCTTTGAGAGACAGTGTAGTGATAAGGTGATAATCTGTTTAATGCTTGGGTGTGCCTTTTGTGTGTTAACCCCTGTTTGCTGCCTCTGTTCGGCAGGTGGGCACTGCGCGCTATATGGCACCAGAGGTGCTGGAGGCCCGACTAAATCTGGAGAACATCGAGTCTTTCAAGCAGACTGACATTTACTCCATGGCTCTGGTCCTGTGGGAGATGACGTCAAGGTGTGAAGCTATTGGAGGTCAGTGCACACAGTGCACACTGCACACACATGTAAACACACAAACGTGTTCAGTAATTACCAAGCTGTGGGAAGTATGATGTAATGTAACACATAAGCGCACACTCACTCTCAGAATAAAACAAATCTGCTCAGGTGAAGTGTCTCAGCAACTGAGATGACTCTACAGTGACAGCATGCTCTGTGAGTTTTGGCCTGTCAGATCAAGCTCAGCAGGAGAAGCAGTTGGGCAGAATGATGTTAACATGTCACATAATGAAGGTGTGTGTGAGGTCTAACTCAGTTTGTGCCATGTGTAATGCAATGTCATAAAAATGACTGCTTATCTTCTACCTTCCTTTCTTTCCGGTCATGTCCCTTCAGTCATGAAACAACTGGAAGTATTTGGCTATTTCCTATACGTCACAATTACTAAAAGAAAAGGAAAAGGTCACTTTAATCAGCTGACTTCACGCAATACGTTTGAAGGCCAATGTGTTGAAAGCTGCTTGAAACTGCTACCGTGTGTGTGTGAGACCTACATAGTGTAGACAGTAGTTTCAGGACTACTGTTTACTGTTAGGCTTTTGTTTTTGATGGAGGCAGCAAGGAGGCTGATGGCCTCATCTGTTGCACTGCACCTCAACCTTCAGCTTTAGCAGCAGAAATTTGAGGAATGTCTGATGTGTGAGGGAGACAATCTGAACCGTGCGGTTGCCCTTCTTTGGGCAGGAAATCAGGGGGAGAGAGCTGGAGTGGTTACTGTACCTGCTTCAGCTGTGTGTGTGTGTGTGTGTGTGTGTGTGTGTGTGTGTGTGTGTGTGTGTGTGTGTGTTTTTATTGGTTTTAGTGTAAGGGTTACAGTTAGATCCCTGAAACTTGTTCTGGTCTTGTCTTGCTTTTTCTGCCAGTTGAAAAAAATAGAAATAGAAACTCCTAATCCACCAAGCAATGAACTGCAGTCCAAGCAATCAGATATTCGTGGCCTAAACAGGGAACCGGTGACACACAACCGAGCTGTTTCACATTTGGCTGCATGCTGTATAATGAATAGTACCAAATCATCAGTAAAGAACAGAAAGGCAATTCTTAAGCCACCAATTCAAATGTCAGTGGAAGATCACGAGAATCGAGGACAAGGAACAATCTGTAGGGCAACAACACAACAACACACTACTACCTTACAGTAGCTAAACACGCACACAATTAGGAAAGGGAGTTTTGATACCACCAGTTTTGTTTCAGTGCTGGAAGGGAATCATTTCGCTCTTATGCACATGAGGGTGTGTGAGTCCGGTATTAATGCCACTTTGATCAAAAATCTTTCTATCAGTAATTCTCACCTTGCAAAATTAGATTGTACTATAGACTTTAAATCTTAGAGAGGACCTTTTAATGAAGTACAGCTCACACAAATTTGTTTTTGTGTGTTTTATTCCAGTCTCCTTAGAGTAGAGAGGGACTCTCTGTGGTTTATGTTGTTCCCTCTGTCTCTTGGGCTTTTCTAGACAGTCTGAGATATTTAGAATGAGACAGTCACATTCCAGTGTGTGTGTGTGTGTTTATTTCCTCTGTCTACACAGAGTGTGTGTATGTGTGTGTGTGTGTGTGTGTGTTTATTTCCTCTGTCTACACAGAGTGTGTGTGTTTCTTCAGAGTAAAGAGAGTCACCTGGAGACAGTGGAACAGAAATGGAGGTCTTAGACAGATGCCCTCATCTCATCCTGTTTCCATGTCTCAATCTGGGAGTGTGTGTGTGAGCGTGTGTGTGTGTGTGTGTGTGTGTGTGTGTGTATTTCCTCTGTCTCCACCGCAACAACAGGGGTCAGAATGGTGGATCGAAATACTACCCTGCTCTGGCATTGTTGTTGTGGTCACTTATAGTACATTCTCCGTGGGTCTCTGAGCATTTTATTTACTTATCCTGAATTAGCCTGCAGGGCGCAGCAGGGCCCGCATGTTCAGTCTGAGCTGAGGGTTATGCAGAGTAAATGGAGCAGGGAGAAAGGTTTGCACCATGCCAAGCAAAAGCCTTGTGGGCCATGTAGGGACACTGCCATTAGCAGCAGCTGGTGAGGGGTTGATAAAAAGCTAAAAGAACACAGAAGTTAATGATCAACATTTTGGAAATACGCTCACTTTTTACCTTAGACAAGACTGAGACCACTCTCTGTAATTACTGTAGGGTTATTGTAATCTCAGTTGCCAGTTCATTCGACCCGTTTAGCTAAAAGTAACGTGGTTAGCCCTTAAGAACAATCCTGCCCTGATGATGTTTAGATTGAAGAATTTCTCGACACTGAGTGTGTAGGACTTAGTTTGTGACTAATTTTAAAATTATTATTACATGTACGGTGAAGAATATTTACAATTTTATTACAATGCAATTTTCTACTGGGAAATCTTGGGTACATGTGTGCTGCTTTCTTTAACAGTTAACACCCCTCTAACTGTTGCTGTACCTCTGGCAACAACAGGGGTACGCCATGTTCCCTAGCAGGATATTTTCTTCAACATTTCCACAGGAAGTGGAACTCTTAAGATATACCCCTTTTCTCATTTCTTAGTTTGCACGTCCTCCCTTTCCTCTCATCCTCTTCTCATGTCTTACTCCCTCTTATCAGAGATGCAAAGTAAGGAGGGGGAGAGAGACACACAAGAAGAGAAGAGTTGAAGCAACAGGTGTTTAATTCAATGAAGCATCCTTGCATTGGAATCTCATTTTAAACGGATGTATAATCAGTAGGAAATGGATGGTTGGGTGAACAATAAATGCACCAGGTGCAGGAGAATGAGCTTGACCCACTTAAGTCTTACAACCAACAGACTCCCACAGGACACCCTCAAAGGACCCAGGTCCATGCGCCACATAATTTTGATGTCATAGCTGTGCAATATACTATTTTATATTACTATAACATCTCTGTTGGTGGCTTTTTTTCTTTTGTTTTTCTCTAAATTCTCTAAATAGCTTTTAGTTATTTTTAGCTAAGTGTATCTTACATAAACTGGCAGCTGAGTGTAAACATTTCAAGATAACTAAGTGTGTCATCTCCGGTCAGATACTAAATTACCCATTAAAATAAAAATAACGCAGATAAAGAGCAATAACAGTAAAAGACAAGTCAAATAAGACTAAACAGACAAAGAGCTGAAGAATACAGTAATTCCAAACAAACCAATCAAATGAGAACAGACATGAAGATAGGACTGACTGCTTCTTTCTTTTAAGTTTCAGGTATTCATTTGGAGGGAATCTGCTATTTCAACTTGTAACCCCCCCCCCCCCCCCCCCAATCAAAGTACTACTAACAGCACTGACATTAAACTTCACAGCACCCCAAGTGCTAGCCACAAACCTGCCACAGGAATTCAGCCCACAACTTTCTCTAGAGATGGGCGGATTCTTTGTTTCTGTGGAGAGGAGATTTTGTTTCGATGACAGTGTGGTTCATTAGAGTTTACGCAGGTTCATTTCTTGCAATGTAGTTTGTTTTGCATCAGTGTGGGATCAGTTTCATGTTATACTTCTCTCGAGAGTCTGAAATCTCTCAAACGCCAAACATGGAGATGTTTGTCTGGAGATAGCAGATCCCAGACAGCGTAGCCAGCCACGGGGTTTCTGCTAACCTTCAGGCCACAAAGGTTTCAGACAGATAATCTGAAAAGGAAACTGTCGTAAACCACTTTCCAGCACTTAGATTGAATATATAGAGGAAAGTGAGACTGAAGCTCTGGTTGCAGTCTCTTTTGAAATCTCCTCTCAGATGAAATTCTTCTCATAGCTTTTCAAAGGTCCAGAGAAGGAAAACAGGCCCCGCCTCATGTAGACCGCATGTGTAGTCCCCATGTATCATTCACAGAAAAAGGACAAGTGTACAAGAGCCAAATCAGTAATGGAGCATGAAATAGGACCTTTTCCACTCTGTGATGTCTTGATGTTTAGAAGGTACTCCACCTCTTTTTATTTCTGTTTTCAACTCTGTGCTTCAGCTGTATGCAGTCCAGGAAAATGTGTGGTATTTATACCAGCTCCACAGCAGGAGATCTAAACAGCAGAAAGCTGAGGACAATACCAGGCCTGGCATAAATAGCCCTGCAGGGAATGGGCCATGCCCGGCTGGGTCCTGTTTTAAAATACTAAAACTGAGGGAACTTCCACATGTCAAAACAGGAAGTGTGGGTCTGTAGAGTCAGCGTTTCTGCACATAGTCCCAATCCTAGCCCTCCAGTTTCCTGTCTGCGGGATTTTACCCCAACCTCCTAACTTCCTGTATTTGAGGATAAGCAGCAGGGCTGCACGTGGTTATATGAGACTGCATCACTTATCATATATTTCACCGCATCATTCTGCTAACCACTACATCAAAGCATCTAGTTGATATGGAAATATACATAGCTATGTAGACATTTACTAAGTGCTTTGAGATTAAATGGGAATTTGAACAGCTACAAGTGCCGCTTTCTTCAACTCTGGTCTTTCTGAATTCGTGTTTCCACTCTCTCACTGTACATAAATAAATTTAAAATGGGGAATTGACACTCATCACCTAAAGCTTATTCAGATAATAGGTCCTTTATTAAAGATACATGCAGAAAAAAACACTGGTTAGCTTGAGTGACAGCTGTGTGTTAGCCTAGCTTGCTCTGGTAGTGCTTCATAATGCAGCCCTTGACTTCCAATGTAATCTCCCATCATTTCTAGTGTCATTTTAAACAAACAAGGGAGTAACATTTGTAGCTGTAGTTTTAACGGTAATAGCAAATTATAGTATAGCATAATTTATACTGTACCAAAAATGTTTAGGTAGTGAAAATATAGAAAAATGTATGTAGATGGTAAATATTGAGAAATGACTTCTGTATCTCATAAAGGATATTGAGTTTGGAAATTTAGGATTTTACTATAGGTAGTGACATACCAATGACTGCATCTTTGGTCAAAGGTGGTAAATACACTTTAAGTTTAGAAAAATTTCCAAGTTCTTAAAGTGCTGTTGCAGACAATGTGAGATGATTTGAAGGTTCAGAGGTGCCAGTTAAATGGTTGTGAGGCTGTTGAAAGTTCACGAACGAACATTGAGCAGCAGGCGTTTAAGAATTGCAAACCAAACTAGTGAAACTTAACCAAACATGACTAATATTTTGGAAAACGAGAGACCGAATGTAAAGGGAAACCGAGTACTTAGCCCAAATAGAGTCAAGGATATTTAGACCTGGTCTAAAATGTGGTCAGCCTCAACTGACTAAAACACCCAGAGATCCACCCAGACACTGGACTGAGTGTGACCTGTGTGACTCACCAGGTCAGGATTTAGTTCCCTTTAGAATCAAATGGACTTCCAAAGACCATTGGTTTGGAGGCAGCAGAACAGAGAAAAGCAAACTGCAGCAAAATGTAGCACAAATGACAGTTTATTAGAGAATAATACCCAGTGTTTGACAGGTTGGGAAGAACACTTTGTTATTAAGCATAAGAACACTGACGTCCAGGGATAGATTATTTGCTAATTATTTGTGCATCATTTCCGGTGTCAGATGGGCAAACAGAAATGAGTTTGCAGTGATTAGTATCTCATTACACAGCAACTGTGAGATCCTGGGAGCCTTCCTTTCCGGGGTTGGAGGCAGACTGCAGCTGTTGTGAGTTCGGTTTCATGAGGTTTGGACCCAATCCCAGAGCCTTGTTTTTCATTTTTCATGGTTTCAACATGATGCCCTTCCACCCCCTGCACCCCAGCTATTTTTTGAGCATAAAAGAGTAAAAAAAATAACCGATTGTTATTTTGGTGTTCTTTGCTCTGAGGTTGCAAATAATGGCTTGTTAGCGGAAGCTGATTTGTTTGTTTTTAGACACGATCGTCATTTGAGTGCCAAAGTGGGCATTTTTCCTCCCGCCAAGGCTTCATAAAAGCAATTCTTTCCCACTGTCAGCATTATTGTTGCCAGCGTACAAGGCTCAAAGCTCGGGTGGAAATTCAAGCTCAGTGGTTTTGGGGTGTAATGACCTCATACCAGGATGCTTTTGCACTTTCTAGTAAGGTTAACTCAGCCACCTGTCACACTCAGTCTCCCTCTCCCTCTCTTTCCTTTTCTTCTTTATCTTAAAATTTTCACATATCATCATACGCACCTTTCAAGATTTTGAAAATGACAAATACTGGTACATACAAGTGGCTGTAAAGAAGGATGTGGTTTACTTGCAGCTCAGTTTAGGGTCTGCAGTCCATGTCTGATCTGTGAGTTGTGCTTGTGTTTTGCAGAAGTAAAGGATTACGAGCCGGCGTACGGCTCTAAAGTGCGAGAGCACCCCTGTGTGGAGAGCATGAAGGATAATGTGCTGAGAGACAGAGGGAGGCCTGAGATCCCCGACAGCTGGCTCAGGCACCAGGTGAGTGCATTAGACTGCAGTACTAATCAAAATTGTAGATGCAGCTTTCTACAATGTAGAACAAAAGTTAGGATGAAAATTAAAATAACACAATCAATCAATTGAGTGTGAACACTCAAATAAGTTTCATATTTTACATTAGTAAATATGTATCTATTGTCACGATTTTTTGCACACATAATTTTATATAATACAAGTGTACATTTTGAATGTAATAGTATGTTTAACTAATTTATACGATAATGTATCCCCTTTTGTACATTGTACTTGTTGTAGTTTATTTATTTTTCTATGCTTATTATTATTTTTCTTTGGTTTAGTTTAGTTAGTTTACCTGTGTGATGGACTCATAGCTAATAAGCACAATGGAGTGAGAACAAGTTTAAATAACTAATTTTTGCAGTAAAAGAGTAAAAGCCGGCCTTTGACACTTGAAAACATTTTTCAGCATAGGCTGTGGCTCGTCTCTTTGCTCTTTAAACAGTTTTGCATTTAACACTTTCCCTATATTCAATCAATCTTTTTGGTAAATCCTAATCATAAATTGCTTTGCTTGTTTGTGTGAAGACAGCAGAGACAGAGAGACATGTTAATGCTGACATAAATGCCAGTCACATAAGTGGAAGATTCAATTCAGCGCCAAATCACAATAACAGTTGCCACAGGATCTTTATATTGTAAGGTAGACCCTACAATAATACATACAGGGAAAAATCCAACAATCATATGACCCCTGTGAGCAAACACTTTGGCGACAGTTGGAAGGAAAAACTCCCTTTTAACAGGAAGAAACCTCCGGCAGAATCAGGCGCAGGGAGGGGCGGGGCCATCTGCTGTGACCGGTTGGGGTGAGAGAAGGAAAAAAAGAGCATTGCTCTCTAACAAATGTGATGCATTAAAGTTGAAGTACAATAAATACTACAACCTTTTTAGTCACAGCGGTTCCAGGCAGCCTCTTTGCTGACTGTGCTACAGTCAGCCACCTTCTAAATACGGAGACAGGTTTGGTTTTAATAACAGTTTAGTCTCAGTAGAGGTGCCTCCAACTTTACTCTGCTCACTGTAAAATGGCAATTAGCTAAACTTTGGTTTAATGAGGTGAAAGCTGCCTTATGCATTTGTAACATCTAAAACCGACTGAGTTCACTGCTTCCAAATAATGAAAGTGTTGCTTTTAATTTGCTTTTTAACTTCAGTGCTTGTACATTTATAACTTCTCTTAGAACCACTATAACCGGTTTGATTTCATATGTAAGAAGTTTTAACTAAACTAACCAAGTCTCAGCATTCCGTGACTATCTTGGAATTATCTGACTTTTATTTCAGTGGTCACTGGGATATAAAAACTACATATATAGAATAGTTTTATTTCTGCACTCATCTTTGCTTTTGTAGAATTCTCCTAGCACTCTCTCTCTTTTAAAAAGTTTCTATCTGATAACACATGCTCTCTGCCTCCCTCTACAGGGCATGGCAGTGATGTGCGCCACCATTAAGGAATGCTGGGACCACGATCCCGAGGCCCGCCTCACTGCACACTGCATTGCCGAACGCATCTCTGAGCTGGAAGACGAGATGGGCAAGCTGTCCAGCCGGAGCTCCTCGGCGGAGAAGATTGTAGAGGAACTAAAGATCCCAGTAGAGGTGGAGATCCCAGAGGAGGAAGTGAAAATTACAGAAATACAAAACATCATAGCTGTGGACTGCTCCATTAGCGACAAGAAGTGAGAAAAATGCCACTTCCTGGGATGGGACTGAGGACTAAACTCTGAATAGTGTCCTGGAGCTCAGCTCTTGTAGGACTTTGAGCCAAGCCGAGTGTGAGTCGCAGCGTCATCTGTCATTGTAGCCCAGCAAAGATCAACTTTTGGATGCTTTTGGTCTTCGCCACATTTAAGATGTGGCTCGACATAATCAGCTGGTAGCTACAGTACCAAAAAAGATAACTGGAAGCTTCTCGAGATACGCTGAGCGTGGCGAGTCTGACGGGCTTCTCTTCAAGGTCTCTCCACGAGAAACAAACTGGGCAATACATCCTATACCAAAGATATTCAGTGTGCACTTTACCACCTACTACTTATTACAGATGTTTTTATGTACTCTAACGTGCCTTTTGCCTGAAAGTGCCTTTGTGTGTTCAACTTTGAGCCAAACTGTCAGCAGCGCCTTAACACTAATGATGCTACAGATTCCATCCTCACCAGCAGGAAATTAAAGGAATACGTGTCTGTGGGTGTGTGAATGTATGTGTGTGTTCTTTTTCTTTCTACCAAGCTATGCCTTAACTTTGTTTTCCAGATAAGCAAGCACGTTGTACACAGAGACATAAACTGTAATACAGATGACAAATCAAAGCTAAAAGGGAAAGTCTTCCTTCTACAGCGCTTATGCAGAGATCAAAAGACTATATAAAGATGCATTTTTTACAACTGTGTATGTTTTCTGTCTGTATCACCAGGAAACTGAGTGTGCCAAAGATCGTTTATCCCGCTTTTCAATATGTACCATATGTAAGATATTGTAAATCTTTTAAGAATTAAATATATCTGTATGCTGATTCTGTTGACACTGATTTTTTTTTTTCAAAACTGTTAATTAAAACTGTGTCATGTTTCCTTTTTATGACTGTTTTGTTCACATCTAACTCCAACTGTATCATTAGTTTATGAGACTTCTACATCATCAGTGTCCTTTCTCTGGCCATAACACACTTATATGTTTTTGTTTGCTTAAGATCAAAAGCTGTAAGCAATAAACTACACAAAACATGCCAGATGTAGCAAAAAACTATAAATCAAATATGTAAATTTATGTTAAATTTTTTGGGGTCAGAAGTACAATAAATGTAATTTTAGTGGTTTAGGCTTTAATATATTTGGATCAGGTAAGTGAAACTAAAATGATTTAAAAGTGAAAGCTGGATTTATTCATGTTTGACCAGTTAGAGGCAGCAGAGCAATCCCCACCTCACAAAGTTATGGTAACTACATTAGTTATCAGCTGACCTATTTAGATGCAGAGCTACTTATCTGTTTGTTTCACTTTCAGCTTGACTTTGTCCTCCACAACTGAGGAAATATCTGCTCTTTAGTTGCTAACTGCAAAGGCTGCAAAGCTTTATCATTTATATATGCATGCAATGCCGAGATGTTGAGGTTTTCTGCAATTGACAATACAAGGATTCCCTTTCATATACTATAAAGAAATCTAATCCACTGCAGATGCATCAGTATAAACAAATGGATTAACAGTGGTCAGTGTTGGGGAGTAACGGAATACATGTACTGACGTTACGTATTTAAAATACAAAAACTGTATTCCGTTACAGTTACCATTTAAAAAGGTGGTATTTAGAATACAGTTACTTTGTTGAAATAAATGGATTACACGGCGGTATTTTCCTGTTTCACATTGTCGCAGGTCAGGACTGTTTGGGTTTTGTTTGACAGCTATGTTCTGTTGTTCCAGGCAGCAGCGTTACGGTTACCATGGTTACAGGATGACGCGCGCTACTGTGTGTTTCCTGGGTGAGAGAGCGCCTTTTTGTTGTTGTTGTTGTTGTTGTTGTGCTAAGCTAATAGGCAGAATGCTACAGGCATAGCGCTAAAAAATGTAGCCTGATGGGCAGTGTAGTCCGTGCTGCAGGGAGAATGGACTGCCATACCTGTTATGTGTCTGTGAGCGAGGGAGGGAGAAAAAGGAAAAGTACGAGCTGTCATCAAGCAGAAACGGGAGCTGGAAGCATGTAAATAATAACCACTGCAGCCAAAAAGAGTGCCTGACGAGTCCAGTTGTAAGTAAGCTATTAAGACTCGACTGTACGCTGTGTTCGTGTTTTCGTCCGAAACAATAAGTTCCGTTGGAGCAACAGATTCCCATGATGCATAAGTATTTTATCCAGTCTTCCTTCTCTCTCCCCAGCTGGTCCTGGCAGATGGCCCCGCCCCTCCCTGAGCCTGGTTCTGCCAGAGGTTTCATCCTGTTAAAAGGGAGTTTTTCCTTCCCACTGTCGCCAAAGTGTTTGCTCGTAGGGGGTCATATGATTGTTGGGTTTTTCTCTGTATGTACTGTATTATTGTAGGGTCTAGCTGATATAAAGCACTTTGAGGCGACTGTTGTTGTGATGTGGCACTGTAAAAATAACATTGAATTGAATTGAATAGGATAGAAACACTGTTGGGAAAAATTCCATAGGAATTTAACAGGCTATATTAAATTTCCTCATTTATTTCAGGATTTTTAATCACACAATGGGCCTACATATGATATTGTTCTGAAGTTGTGTTTTTTAATTTAGTGAAACAACCTGCAGAACAAACAGATGTCTTACAATTTTGTGTTATTCAAAGGTTACATCAAATTACCAGGAAGTGTACCGCTAAAGTGTTTAGTTTGTATTACTGTGGTAACGTTAACAGTGATGTAATATATTGGACTAGTGCTGAGCAGCAGCGGTGTTCATGTCAGTGTCACAGAGTCATTAAATTCCACCTTTATATACACTTTGTCATCTGTAGGGCTTGGAGAATCGCCACGATAGCTCTTGTAACATCGATTGAATTTGGTTTGCTAAATCCACAAAGAGCAGCAGCACACTGGTCAGCCTTGTATACAAAGAAAACATCCTGGAGCTCACAGTAGAAATTATTGTGACTTGTATAGAAGTTTTCATCACCTAATCTGTCTTTGTCACTTAGTCACATCTTGTTTTTGTGTCACTCTGTTTTCTATTCTTGAGAGAAATTTGTGTGAAAAGAAATCAAGCATCATTTAAAATTGCATGCTAAGAATTCTTTTCCATTCACTTCATAAGACTTTATAATGTCCCTTTCCAGACTATTCGTAGCTGTACTACATTTCATTTTTTTGTGCTGTAATGCTGCTGTGGTTACTGCTCCTGACAAGGTGTCAGGAGCTGAGAAAAAAGCAGTTTTCACATGCAAATGCAGAGTAGGTCCAGTGTTAATCCACTTTTAGCTCTAGTTTTGATCTTCACCCCGTCTTATTTGACTCTTTAACTTCTAAATGCTCCACTAGATCCATCTAGTAGAATCTAACTATGTCTGTATGTTTGCTTATTAGAGGCTTTCACTGAAAACAGGTGAAAGAATCAAAGAATTTTGGATGGAAAAACAGCAAAATATACTTCCCAGAACACAAAATGAATGAACTGAAAGATGCTATCAAGTTCTGCAAACTTAATTCAAACTAAAGAGCTGTGTGATCATTTCCTTTTCCTATTTACATTTAAACTACTCATTTGATCCATTTTTATTATAAAATTAGAATAAGTAGTGGTTCAGGTTCTGTTTTTTTACGTTTGACTTGAATTCAGGCCCCAGAGCTGTAGCTTAAGATCTATTTTGTGATTATTTTAAATAGCACACTCTGATTTGGAGCACAGCTGCTGTTGCTGTTACTGGAACTTTGTTTTTTGTAGTGCAAGCCCTGCTTTACCTTTAAATATACAGTTACAGTGACTGAGAGCAGTCAGCAGCTTCCAAGCAGCCGAGGGTTGAGGGTCAGTTGAGCAGACAAGCTGTTTTTAGTGCAAGAGGCTTTTGGGGGCAGTGTGGAAATGGTTTTAGTGGGATGTCAGACACAAAGTGTTTAAGTGTGGTGCAGACATTCCTCTGGTTATTTTATATCAGGAAAAAAAGTAATGACAGGCTTGCGATTCCCATGAACCAGAGAACAGAGGGTACCACATCACAAGTAGTCATATAAACACACGTGCTTACATGTTTCTGTCCCTCCAAAGGACCTAACCAAAACGTCACCCCAACCTAAACATAAATCTTCTAAGCCCCCAAAGATTACGTCATTTACGATTTTCTTTTTGCCCTCAATATAATGCTATGTAAACAGATTCATGTTGAGGCGACAAGTGTACAAAGAAACACATGTACATGCCTACAAAAATTCGGGTAACCTGGGGTTATTAAATATTTTAAAATTATAACTTGCATAAAATAATGGCATTAATCTGTCTTACAGGTTCCTATATCTTTAACTCTTTGCCTCTTGAAGCATGTATTTGCATCAGACATTAGTGGAGGTGATCTCTACTGATATATACTGAGGTGTCAGATCTCATCATTAAGTATACAGGGGAGATCGTCAAATGTCACCTTTATGAAGGAAAAAGTTTGGGTTTTCATTCACGTTCCAGTGGCTCAGCCGAGAAGCTTTAGTGTATTTTTGCCTCACTATATAATATCTGTCTGGACAGCTTCCAAGCTACTCATTGATACACAACCTGAGAAACCTGAGAAGACAATAGGTCAACTTCCATGTTTAACAGCTGGTGAGGTGTTATTAATTGTTTTTTGTTTTTTTTACCCCCATTTTAAACCCAACATACCGTTACTGATTATGGCTTATTTTAAAGCAATCTGAGTCATCCAAATGTTGCTCCACAGACTTTAGGCCTTTGTGATTAAAAAAGGTCCTTTTGATCTCTTTTGGTAATGAGATGTGGTTTCTGTTTGTGCAAAACTGCTGCTCATTGGAGTGGACAACTACTCAAGTGTCAGCAACTACTTCCTGCAGCTCCTCTGCAGTCAGGTTAGGTTGCCATGCTTTTCCACCTTGCAGACATGCAGTTTGATCTTCAAGCTTTTTGATCATGATTTTTTTTTAATGACATTTATTACTGACATTTTAGTCGGTGCGAATGTTGACCTGGAAGTACTATGACTAGACAGCTGCCCCAGAACCATTCCCAATGATCAAGAGTCCTTGGTAGCCATTCATTGTCTGTTTCAATGCAATGATACTCTGCAGGCCAAACTATTCTGAAAGAAAAAAAAAAAAGCAAAGTTAGTTTTATTTGTTCAAGGTTGGCCAAACTTTTAAATCCAACTGGCCTTCATTCCCTCCTCCGCCTCTGTTTCCCCTCCTTCTCCCTGGCTCACTCCTGTTCTCTCCATCTTAAACCTCATGCCACTCTTTGTTGGTGAACTCCTGGCATCCCTGTCTCTCATCAGAGGCAAACATTCTGCATCCAGAATTAACTTTTTTCCATTCTTTTACAGGCCTCTGTAGTAATCCAGGGTTTTGTGCATATCCCAGAAGCCCAACTCTGCCTTCCTGTTGCACTCAAATCACCAGACCGGATCAGTCGCTGTCAGATCATTTCCAGGCGTGATGCACCTGCGTGGCACAGACTTTAGTGATAACAGCTTCAAGAGTCCACCTTGTATTAAGACTATAAAGTAATGTGGGCATATCTTAGATTTATATGTCTCCCTTCAGGGTATAATCACTGAAACAATTACTATGTAATTATTGTACTGCAGTCTGCAGCAGAGAAAATCCTTTCCACAGTGACATGCTGTAGTTTTCTTCAGGGCTTGTTTAATGAACATGTCTGCCCTTTGTTGGACAAAAAGTGGTTTCTGGTTAATAGCATTAAAGCATTAAAACACACTGATTTTCAACAAACAGTGTTGCATCAGCATTTTGTCAGTAACTATTGTTAAAGGAGTTGTCTGCCTCTACTTCCCACTATCAAATGTAGGTCTATCCCCTTTTTGACCAAGAAACTAATGAATTTGTGGATCGTTTTGTCAGAAGGCTGAAAGGCCGAAGCGAAAAGGCGCACCCAAACACAGATTGAACAGATAGGAAGTTTCACAGAAATTCAAGGTTTAACATAACACTTCCCCGGACCGTGACATGTTTCACAGCACATATAAATATGCATACCCAAAGTCTATATAAGTTTAGGTAATGTATATTACAGTAAATGTTCACAGTACTCAAATAATAAATCAGTTATACACTACATTTACATTTAAGCAGATGCGACAAAGGTAGGTGAACAATGTTGGGATGATTACTCAAAAAGTAATGTATTACACACTGTTAATATAAACCTTAAGCTACAGTCCCACACACCAACACAAATCCCTGTCCTACTTAGGACACATGATTTTTTTTGTACCATTTACATATGAACACTACTGTAGGAACTTGAAGAGAAAAAAATAAAGGCTGCATTGCAACAACCCTTACTGCTCATCACTGCCTTAACATTAGTTTCGGTTCTTGGCTAGCTTTGTGTTAGCATCTGTCTGTGCAGATGCTTCCTGAGAACGGAAGTTTTGTTATCAGTATAATGCAGCTGTTTCTGTTCTAGGTGCAGTTTCCAGTTTGCTATCACAATCATCACAAAAATAATAAGATAAGATAGAACTTTATTAATCCCTCGGGTGGGTTCCTCTGGGAAATTCGATTTCCAAAAAAGCACAGCACCGACAGAAGTTACAGAGTTATACACACACACATATATATAAATACAGAGACAATATAAATAAAATATACGAAGGGGATAAATAGAATAAATAGGAATAAAAATAAAAATACATATCCATATTTTCTACCTCCTACAGCTTTTCTGAGTGTACACCAAGTCCCATCAGGAATGTATTTTCATATAATCAAAATGTAGCAGGAGCAATAAGTGGTTGATGGCTTGTGTTCTTATCCAGCATTTGAATGTCTTTCATGGAGAGGTAATAATGATCATCTAGATCAGGCAGAAAATCAGTTTCAGGCCAATTATCAGGCCATGTTTCTCTTTCTTTCATGCTTTCTTCAGCCCCAGTGGCAAGCTCAGCACCCCTCTCTTCCTTCCACAGCCTCTTGTGCTCTTCTTTAAGTTAAGTTCATTGTAAGTGCGGTTAAAAGTGTGGAAGATAGATGTGGAAGGGAAGGACAGGATGAGGATCCCTGCTAAGATGATGATTAGCGCCCCCACTTGGCCAGGAATGCTGCGTGGCACCATGTCTCCATACCCCACGGTGGTCACGGAGATGATGGACCACCAGTATGATGCTGGGATGCTGCTGAACATTAGCTGGGGGGTTCTAGCAGCATTTGGAGCCAGCTCACTTTCAGCAAGGTGGACAAGTGGAGAAAAGAGGGCCACGGCGACACAGATGAAGAGCAGCAGCAGGCCAAAGTCAGTCACGCTTCGCTGCATGGTCAGCCCCAGAGTCTGCAGACCCATAGAGTGACGGGCCAGCTTCATGACATACATGATACGCAAGGCCCTCATCACACGCAGGATTAGACCCAGTTTATCTAGAGTGCTCTTCCCTGCACCAGCAACAATATCGTGCACTGTTTCGTCCTTAAACTCAAGAAACAGGGAAACATAGTAGGGCAAGATGGCGGCTATATCAGTGATGTTGAGTGGTCCCTGAATGAACTCCAGCTTGCTCTGTGCATGGAAAAATCGCACCAGAAACTCCAAAGTGAACCAAGCCACGCAAATCGACTCTACCAAGAACATGTTTCGGCACTTCTGAGAGCATTCACCCTGCAAGAGTAACAAAAGACAGAAATCCATTGGTAAATTTAATTGATCTAAATGTACACAATTTAATAATTATCTTGTAGGCTGATAACCAGCATTGGTGCAAAACACTAGTTTAGTACCTTTCTTCCACCAAGGTTATGATGATGGTTGTGCTAATATGTAGCCTGTTTTCCCTTTGAAAACCAGACCACATTTTGACCGGTTTGAGAGCTAATTGTTACATAGTGTTGGTCAAGGTAATTTCCATCTGTAAAAAATTGCCACAAAATTGCTGATGCCAGTGGTTCCAACTGTGAGCCGAGCAATTTTGTGGTGCCATGCACGTGGCAGATTGCAGCTATAAATTCTTTTTATATCTACCTAGTAGCAACAAATAAATACATGAGCAACTAAACAAGGATAAAACTAAAAACTTATAAATACTGTCAGAAACTACAGAATCTAATTCATTGGGTCAAATTTGAAGTTCCACACATGGTTCAACTTAGAAACATAACGAAAGTACAGTAAGTACTGACTGATCAAAGAGGTCTAACTGAATTTATTTACCAACTCTCTAAAGGTTGTTCCAAATTTTAAAGTCACATTAAATTGACTGGTGGTTAAATAGCACTTTTCTACTCTGACTGATCAATCAAAGCACTTTTTACTCAAAGCCTCATTCACACAATCATACATCTATTCATGTAAGCGATTTTTTTTATACCTAAGCACCATCGCAGTCTGATGGATGCACCGGGGGCGGTAGGTTCAGTATTTTGCTCTTGGATACTTTGACATTCTGGCTGGAGAAGACAGAGTAAACCACCAACATCTAGTGATGTGCGATACCACTGATTTGCTTTCTGATCAGATACCAAGTAAAATTCATGGTATCGATGATACTGATGCTGTGTACAAAAACTTAATGTTTCATTGTACAGTATTTCATAATACAATATATAATTGTATTATGTAATTGTAATAATATAGCTTCATAATGATTACAGGACATCAGACTACTTGTTTTTATTGCTTAATAATGCAGAATTATCATATAGAAATAAAAAAAACTGAAGTTGTGCGCTATTTGAACACGTTGCCTGCCTGCAGCACTAAAGGACTCTGCGAGAGATGTCTGTCTTGCCCCAGCTGCACCTGTCCCTCTCCTCCTCTTCAGTTCGCCTCAACATAAGCTCATCATATTCTGTGATAGGATTTACCCTGAGGTGTTTAACAACACCTCACTGTCTTGCCACATGTATGGCAAACTGTGTCTTGGCTTTATGTGGAGGTAAA
Organism: Diplotaxodon limnothrissa; assembly: GCF_057381915.1. NCBI lineage: Eukaryota > Metazoa > Chordata > Actinopteri > Cichliformes > Cichlidae > Diplotaxodon > Diplotaxodon limnothrissa. The sequence continues at coordinate 7,318,429 of NC_140606.1, forward strand.
ATACGTCCACACATGACTCCGTTTACACTCAGCCATTGTTGTGAGTGTGCACGCCAGGGGCCGCGACACATTTATACAGGCATATTTCGCATATGACCATGAAAGGCGTAAGCGGAAGTAGTTCCATCCAATTTAGACGACCTGAATGATATAGTTTCTTTCCAATTCAATTCAATTCAATTTTATTTATATAGCGCCAAATCACAACAAAAGTCGCCTCGAGGCGCTTCATAGATACAGAGAAAAACCCAACAATCATATGACCCCCTATGAGCAAGCACTTTGGTGACAGTGGGAAGGAAAAACTCCCTTTTAACAGGAAGAAACCTCCGGCAGAAAGACATGCTGTGGAAGAGAGCCAGAGATTAATCCAAACTGGAAGCTGGTTCCACAGAAGAGGGGCCTGAAAATTGAAGGCTCTGCCTCCCATTCTACTTTTAAATACTCTAGGAACAACAAGTAAGCCTGCAGAGCGAGAGCGAAGTGCTCTAATAGGGTGATATGGCACTACACTGTGTTCCTGTTAATGATAAACTACAAATTTACCAGAAAGTACTAAAATATTGATATTTTAATATGAGAATCAATTCTAGAACATAAATTACTAGTATCAGAAGAATCGATATTTCAATATCGATCTGCACACCACTACCAACATCCCAATTTGTAGACAATTCAAACTACGTCCTGAGTCACAGCTGCACATTAAGACATTTTCCCTTAAAATGACCCCACTGGCCAAAGTGGCCAATACTAACAAAAAAATATGCTTCCACTCCGACTGAAGCATTAAGCTATAGTATTGCAATACAAGCAATACACTAGAATATTGCAGTTCAAACTTAATATCTAGTGTACCAGGGCTGGTAAAATGCAGATAATACCAATACGTACTGTGAGCTTTAAATGGGACTTTAAAGAGTAGCTTTGCATGATTCACAGTTCAAAATGACCCTTATTTATCATAAACTGTGCCACAGTGCAAACTCTCATTTCATATTTGGAGTTAAAAAAAAACATGGTCGTGCACACCATTGCTTTGGTTGGTACATACCATAGATTCTTGCTGCTGCTGGTCTGGCATGGTGCTGATGCACAGGCTGACTACAGTGACCACAACCATCATGACAGACATGAAGGCAAACACTTTGCCTGCAAAACCAGAGTGGGGGTTCTCCACTGCTTCTCCCAGCTTGTGGAAGAAGCTTCCCTGCTCTGCATTTGCTCTCATCACTCTTCTCCTCTCCCTCCACTCTTCCTCCTTGCGCTGGTGCTGCACCACCTCATCCACTGAGCACATCATGCGGTGGTGGCAGCAGGGTGCCATCTGTCCTACATCAATGCCCCAGTACAGCAGCTCAGTATGCAGAGCTACATTGCAGACATCCTGCAGCACGCGGAGCTTCCCACGGCCCAGGAAGTTGAAGATCATCTGAAAGGCTAAAGGGTCTCGATCAAAGAAGAATTCATGACACAAGGGGTCGTAGTCATCACAAAACTCTGCTATCTCTCTCAGGGTGGTGCAGGAGTGGAGGTGACTCAGGCGACTCTGGGGGAAATCTTCCAAAGTACTCCAGGGAAAAGCATACCGGATACCTCCCACATTGATGAGGGCCCGCAAGGAAGGATCCACAAACCAAGAGGCATCACGTCCACGGAGCAGCTGACCACGCTGGAAGTACAAGCCTTTGACTTCAGTGTTCTCTGTATCTATGAAGAGGTGGTTGTAACTCTCATCACTGCTAAAGGAATGGTCATCAAAGCCAGCGCCGATGATAGCCATGGTGGTACGTGGGTATTTGGCTGAAGAGCTGGACTGTAGTTATGGTAAAGTCTGAAAAGATTGATTACATTAAAAATTCATACATGGTGATCGATGAGTGGCCTACCCTCTTATATTAGCTGTATATTAACCATCATACACTTCAATGCCAGTATGTAACTGAAACTGCTCTTTTAAAGGTCTACAATGATCTTCTAATGGCGCCTAATGTAGGAAATTGTTCTGTACTCATACCGCTTGAATTTAGTGCTGTCTTTGATACTATTGATTACTATTCAAGATTTTGGCTTCTATCTCTGAATAATCAGTAGATTCATCATCCTCCTTTTCTTCTAGATCAGGGATGGGGAACTCCAGGCCTCAAGGGTTGGTGTCCTGCAGGTTTTAGATATCACCCTGGGTCAACACATCTGAATTAAATGACAGGGCTCTGGAGAACTTCAACACATGTTGAGGAGGTAATTTAGCTATTTAAATCAGCTGTGGTGGATCAAGGACACATCTAAAACCTGCAGGACATCGGCCCTTTAGGCCTGGAGTTCCCCACCCCTGCTCTAGAAGGACATTTTGTTCGCGCGTACACCTTCTCCTCTTAGATTGCTTGTTTAACCTCCACAAGGTTCAATCCTGGGTCCACCGTTATTCTGATTTTACATGCTTCCTTAAGTAGGTATCATTTAATCTTTGTGCCTGCCGTTTTTTAGCATTTCTATGCTAATGACATTCAACTGTATGTGTCTTTTAAGCCTCACCAGCTGCATAGGCTATACACCCTAGTTGACTGTTTATCCCGAACCAGTGAGTTTTCACTTTTCTGTTTCTTTTATTTAAGGAATATTTCAAAATTGTGAATTATAGTCTACTCTTCTGAAATGTTAAGGCTTTTGTGTCACTGCACCTAGATTATAGCAGATAAATCTCAGCCATGTCTCCAAGCAACACAAAATGCTACGGTCAGACTCTTAACAGACTCTAGCAAGCAAGCTGACATTTTATTCTCTTTATTGACTCCCAGTTTATTTTAGAATTAATTTTAATATTCTCACCCTTGCATGGACAACCTCCAGACTACATGACTCAACTTCTTGTTAAACACAATGCTGTTTACTGTCTTCGCTCACAAGCTCAAAATCTATTAGCTGTCCCTCATAAGACTGAAGACCAGGGGAGACAGGGGAGCTTTTCAGTCTGTGGCTCCAATGTTTTGGAACAGTTTAGCTCCTTTTAGCTGAATCTGTGGAGTTGTTGGAAAAAAAACTGTTTAAATCTTTTCCGGTTAACCAGGTTAATCTGCTGTTATTTTGTATAGGCTTATTTTTATTCTGTTTTTAATAATAATAATAATAATAATAATAATAAATGCATGCAGATTTAAAATCTATTTATTTCTGTTATTTTCTTTCTCTTTTTGACTTTGAGTTTGATGTAGCTATTGATGTAGCTGGTAATCATTCTAACATCAGACGCACAACAATGGTGACAGACATTAAGTAGCCAAGTCAGACATTTTTTTTTTCCATTACTCACTTAAACTTTACATCTTGAAAACCGTCCCTTATAGAAGTCTGCTACAAGGAAGGTGTTTCAGATCATACACTACTGTCAAATTTAATTATGTGGACAGTTTTTGTTGTAGCCCATACAAATTCCAACAGGTGGTTGTGTTGTTTAAATAATAAAGAAATTATTTTTAGAAAATCTGCTAGAAAAATAGCTTTTACTGGGTATAACCAGTTCTAAGAAGGGTGTATGTAGGATGGCCACTATTGGCCTCTCTTTGGCTCTGTGCCTGCAGTTATTTTCCCTACTTAAATATCATTCAAACACTTGGGTTTTTTTCTCACATAACTACAATTTGCTTAACCAACATCTCTTAGCAAAAGCACAACACGTTTTCTGGTAAATCCACCACTTTAGTCATGATAGGATACGAAACTTACCTTAAATCTGTGTTGTGATACCAGTCCGTTCAAAATGCCTCTAAATATTCCAAATATTGCTGCTGTGTGTGAAACATTTAGCACTGAATTTCATAAAAAGTAATGTCCAATTACTGCAGGGAAATTTGTCATTAATTCTTACACGTCTCAAGTGTAAGAGAAGCTCAAACCCAGAATGAACAAAGCCGTCCCAGATGATCCATCTGTTTATCTTTTCCTCCCTCTCTCTCCTCTCAATGGTCCACCGTTTGGGTGACTAATGCATGACCCTGTAATCAGCCTGAACATAATCACGACTCTTTGAGTCTGATCCAAACATCATCCATTAACTTCTGTCACACTGCATCTCTAAGCTTTGGGCTTAAATGTCGAAATGCCAACTCATCTACAGAAAGTGGGATTAATGAGATATATCAAGAGGATATAAAGAGAATAAAGAGCCAAACATGCATTAAGTGTCATCATAATACCAACTGTAGTCAGATTGTGCAGTTGGAGTTTATGCTGTATACATGTGTGTATGGCATGAATGTGCACAACAGAACTCATCATTTACAGATACATACAGTTGGAGAAATAAGTATGTTGAATTTGTAAGTCTGCTTAGTTACAAAGAAAAGAACAGTCTCTCTCAGTGTTCATTTTAATGGGAGGAGATAAACCAAAATTCCACAAAAAAACTCAAAGTTATGAATTGAGTATTTGATCCCTTACAACCCAGCCAGAATTCTGGCTCAGACAGATTGGCTGTGTCCTAAGGTTGTCACGGTCCTGGGTCTCCTGACCCAGCGTTTTTAGTTCTTTGTGATGTTTGTATTATTGTACTTGTGTGAGTTATTCTATGGATTCTAGTTTCGATCCCTTGCCCTTCATGTTTCTCTGTGTCCCCTCTGTTCTGTGTAAGTCTGTGTCTGCATGTTTGAGTTCCCCTCTGTGTCTCTCGGTTCTTAGAGTCCTCTGCCTTATGGTTTATGTCTCTGTTTCTTAGTTGCTGTCTCCACTGTGTCAAGTTCGCGTCTCTGTGTGATCCTTCCTGTTTTACTTTGAAGGTCCGTGTCTTATGTGAATGTGTCCTGCTTTGCTTGTCTCGTCAGTCCTGATTTCTCCCAGCTGTGCCCTCCTTCTGTGTCTCATTCCCCTCGTTACTCCCCAGTGTATTTAAACCCTGTGTTTCTCTGAGTCAGTGTTGTGTCGTCCCTCATGCTGTGTGTGAGATTCTCCCCGTGTCTTCTTGTATGTGTTATAATTAGCTTTTCCCAGTTTAGTTTTGTATTGCTTGTGTTCTATTTTCCAGCAATAAAGCTGTGCTTTTGAGTTCAAGTTCTGTCCCCGTGAGTTTGCGTTTGGGTCCAATCCCTGCCTGCCACACAGCCGAAACATGACAAAGGTGGCATGTCTGGGACAAGACTGTAGACCTGCACAAGGCTGCATCAGCAAGAAGCTTGGTGAGAAGGTGACAACTGTTGGGGCAGTTATTCAGAAATGGAAGAAATATCAGTCGTTGTCTGTCTAGAACTCCATGCCTCATGGGTAAATGATGAAAGAACTGGTTCTTATACAGCACTTTACTACACTTCCGGAGCACTCAAACAGCTTTCTGTCACACACATTCATATTTCAATTAATCCATTGGAGAGCAACTTAGGGTTAGTATCTCGCCCAAGGATGTTTGGAATGGAGACTGGAGCACACAGGGATCAAACCACCGCTACAGCGATGAGGTGCAAACGGTCACAAGAAAGCTGGTGGGTCAGCTCAAAATGGGAGGAGCATGTTATTAATATCAAGGTATCTGGGGCCACAGTCAGTAGGAACACCATTGCTAACACACTACACCGTAATGGGTTGAAATCTTGCAGATCCGCAAGCAACAATTTGATAGATAGTTTCATCCCACTGCAACAGTCAAACCTGCAGCTACAGTTTATCCAAGCTGCATCCTCTGCAGCAGAAATGCAAGAACTGCATTACCTCTGAAAGAGTCATCTCCATGGATTCCCACACTTTAAATATCCAGCAGAACCAAGAGTATTTGCAGCCTCATACAAAAATAGCTATTTTCCTCTTTAAACAAATTTACAGTGGGTGAAATCTAATGACTTACTTAAACTTCATTAAGGCTTAATTTTAGGAACATAAGCACGCTGATATACAGGTGGATGCCTGCTATAGCCAGCAGTTGTCTTCTAGGCTTTAACTATATTATTTTGAGACACTTATGATGATGGTGATGCAAATGGATTGTGTGACAGATAGAAAGGTTTGTGCTCCAGTTTTAGTGAGTAAAATTCTGCCCTTTAATCTGTCTATTGCTCAGCATAACTAGCAACTAGCTGTGCTTTTGGGATGTACCCAGATCTGTGGATACACCTCGTTATCCAAGATTGCCAATGAAACTCCACCCTCTTTGTCAAAGCTTGTCACCTGTGGCTCTAAATACCAACATGGCAGTGATCAAACACTGAAACCTTAAAATGCGTTCCACCAGAGTCAATTAAAGGAGACACGTTCAAATTCCTATTTATACCATTGCACGGCACAGAGGTTGCTCACAGGATAATCCTGTAGGAGTAAGCTGAGAAAAACAACTAAAATAATTATTAACACTAGCATCTAGACAAAAAATGACAACGTTTAAATGTGAACTTTGGGGGACGCCTTAGCCCCTAGCTTACTTGAGTCCCTGTGAAAGTGGTATTCTAGAGAGTGGCTTCACAGTGGCTAGTTCATGAGTCTGTCTCGGTGAGAAAGCTGGTTTACCCGACTGGCCCATATGCACATATGACCTGCAGTCATAATTCTAAGTAAAAGCAAGGAAGTATTATTACCTTAATGATGTGCAAGTAATAACAGAAAATAGCAATAAACATAGCAGTTCTTGCGTTGTGTCTGACAAAGAAAGGTAAAAGAAAGAAAGACCTCCAAGTAAATAACTTGCCGCTCCAGCTCCTCTCCCACAGGAAAAGGGCTGCATTTATTTTTACATTAAACATAAAGGATGAACTTACATGGAACATATTTGACATAAGATTAAAAGAAAAACACCAACACAAATCCGACATACCTGACAAAGAAAGGTAAAAGAAAGAAAGACCTCCAAATAAATAACTTGCTCGCTCCAGCTCCTACGACCAAATACAAACAGTGGGGAAGAGGGTTAGCTCAACCCATCACAGCTTCCAAGCTAGCCAGAATTATATATTCATCCTAGCATTAATGGCCCCTAAAACACATTTGTGGCACACACATACTGCACATTTCTAGCATCTAACAAAAACAGGCACAATGATGACAATAACTGAACTAAAATCACAATCAGAAACAGGGTGGATAAATATACATTATATGAGCATTTTACAGTGTTGGGAAAGAAATGACACCAACCTCTCCTACAGGGGAATTGTAGAAAAGGGCCAAAGGGGTACACTGTATTTATATGGTTGCACCGAAGAAGAAGAAGAAGAAGAAGAAGAAGAAGAAAAAAAGATGAGGAGGAGCTCTAACTGATAATGAATCCGGTCTTTAAGTGATGACCTGATGAATCCTGCTTCCGGGCCCAAAGTAGTCTGCATGTTGTGTGTTGTGTTTTTAACATGTTTTAATGCTTTGTATCTTGTTCTATTTAATCTCAACAAGCCCCTAAAAACAGTCAGTGATCACTGTCGGCTTCTCTCGGTTTTTATTACCACTAATCATTTTAAAGCTCAGTTTTTAAACCCTTATATGTAACTACAACCCAGCCCATGCAGCAGTATATTAATGACTAACCTCGTATTGTGGATGGATTATCTCTGTGGTTCTCCTGACTGACATTTGGTCTGTTTACAGCATCCTGCATTTGCCCCTAACCATTGGGAACCCTCACATTAACTTTTAACGAGTGGAAAAAAGTCCTCCGTTCATTAGTGTTTGTCCTTCAGCTTTACTGTTTATGTTATGCTAACATAGCTTTGTCACGCTAGCGATCATGTAGCACATCATTTTAAACCAGCTAGCCCAACTTCAGTAACCCTACAAACGTCGCTGCTGTTTACTTTCCTGTCTTCATTTATGTTGGAAGTGATAGCAGAGCTGTACGTTTAAATTTTTTCAGAATCCCTCAGTCAGAACATGGTATATTATATTTAGATGGAAGCTAGCGAGCTAACTCCCTGCTAACTTCTAACTCCGTTAAATGTCATAAATTCAGTTTTCATGGATGCCTGGATGTTAAATTTAATCCGGTCGTTAAGTGATGACGTGAGGAATCCTACTTCCGGGCCTAAAGTAGTCTGCGTTTAATATGGCTTTTGTGTTGTTAACATGTTTAATGTTTTGTATTTTCTTCTATTTGATCTCAAAAAGCTCCTAAAACAGTCAGTGATCACTGTTGACCTCCCTCGGCTTTTATTACCGCTAATCATTTATTTAAGCTCAGTTTTTAAAACCTTAGGATGTAACTACAGCCCAGCCCATGCAGCAGTATATGAATGACTAACCTCGTATTGTGGATGGATTATCTCAGTTGTTCTCCTGGCTGAAGTTTGGTCCTTTTACAGCATCCTGCCATGCGATTACATTTGTTCCTGACCACCGAGAACACTCACGTTAACTTTTATCGAGTGGAAAAACAGTTAGCTTGTTTATATTATGCTAACATAGCTGTGTCACTAGCGGTCACGTAGCACATCATTATATATCAGCTACCCAAACTTCAGTAACCCTACAAACGTCACTGCTGTTTAGCTTTCTGTTTTCATTTATGTTGGAAGTGATAACAGAGCTGTACGTTTTAATTTCCAAAACCCCGCAGTCAGGACATGCTATATTGTATTTAGATAGAAGCTAGCGAGCTAACTTCTAACTCCGTTAAATGTCATAAATTCCGTTTTCATGGATGCCTGGATGTTAAACTCAATTGTTACACCTGGTAGAGCAGAACGCTGATCATTTTATTAAAGATGGAAGACTTTAGACAGTTTTTCAACTCTCAGTAATGCCATAGTGATCGTTTGATATATGGACCTGCAGCGGAGTTTAGGCCCAGACGCGGCTAGTGACGTCAGACTTTACGACCGGATTGTTACACCTGGTAGAGCAGCCACACTGATCATTTTGTTACAGATGAAAGAATTTAGACAGTTTTTCAACTCTCAGTAATGCTGCAATGATCATTTGACTTAGGGACCTGCAGCGGAGTTTGGGCCCAGACATGGCTAATGATGTCAGACTTAAAGACATAACTACAGGCTTGGAGGTCCTAACAGTCATGAAGACAAAGAAGTGCAAAACGAAAAAAGATGAAAAATAGATGAGACTGCAGCCAACAAAGTGGCAAAACAGCTGTGGACACTTTTTTAACAGGATCAGTGTGTTTGGAAACATTTTTTAACCCTCTCAAGGCAGGCGTTGCAGATTTGCAACAATTAAAAACTAACAACCTGACTACCCCACATACATATTTTATGAGTTTTTTTACTCAGAAGTACCACTGCAGGACTTGGTTGTGCATGAGAGGGTTAAAAGTAAATGGCATTTTACATTTTTGCATGAGCTCCCAGGACTATAATTAATAGTTAATGATAAATCAATCTTTTCCATTTAAAACTTTGTCTCTGGATTGCGTTAAGGGATATTGATTCCGCTTATTTCTTATCTTATCTCTAAGATGAAGGCTCCAGTTTCTAAGAAGCCCCTCCTTCTCTCTAGGAAGGCAATAAATCAGTAGCAGAGGATTCAGGATGGTTGTGGGTCTGCAGCAGCATAAACCTGTTACAGTGCTGTACTAAAGCTGCAGGGCTTTATTGCTCAACTGCTCCACGTTGCATGTAGGTTCAATAATGGGTAAGGGTTACAAACTGTATGAACTTTATCATTCTTTAATGATTTTTTTCCCCAAATCAGCTGTCTGATAAAGGCAAGAAGTTAAAGGGAAAAAAACTGCTACTGGACTTTTGCTATGCATGGATCCAACTCAATGCATGCCCGGCAGGATATAATGCTAAGTAACAGACTAATAAAATACTAGAATGCTGCTCACCAAAACTCCCATTAAAAATTATCCAAAAGGCGCCAACGCCACAAACATGGTTGAGACGTCCACATCAGTGACTTGATTTAGAAGGAGTGAAACACCATGGGTTACAACTGCCAGTGCTGGAACACCTGTCAATCAAAGGAGCCGCAGGCTTAACTGAAGGCCTTATCAGTATAACTCTGTGATGATTTCTTTTCACCCGCCTTACAGTTTCTATGAAGGAGAGGTTGTCCATACACGCTGTAAACGTGCTGTTTAATGCTGTAAAGTTGGCCATTGTGTGAGTCCACACTCATTGGAGCAATCCTCAAGTGGCAGCTTGAGGAAGTGCAGTTTTTGGCTTCATTTGTCAACCCAGTTGAAGCGAATGCATTCTGTAACTGTCATTATCATCCTAGTTATAATCATCGCTGTTTCTGCCACTTCTGAGCATCCTTGTAATGCACACGCCACCTTGGCCAGAAATGTGTTTTCATTATATTTTAAGCTAAAGATTAACCACTTGGAGTCCTTTTCCAACACACACAAAAAATACTCCTTCTCATGTCCTGTCTAGGACTTTTTGTGCACATCATTTTGCTTTTTTTGCTGTTGCTAATTGCTGAAGCTCATGCATTTAATTATGTTTTTTGGTTTTTTTTTAGCTATCAATAAAATACACCACATAACCGAAATTGAGAGATTCTGTAACTTTCCACAGTAAGGGCAGTTTCAGTAATTTTCCACAACAGGGGTAAAAGGACAATGTTCAGTCCAGCAGTTTGGTGGTGCTCAGCTGCATGCAGCTACCTAAACGTTTGTTACACAACCTTGAGATCAATTGCACTTCTCTTTGATGCACTTTTGCACGTCTATTTCTGTGTTTCACGGCCATAACTGTACAGCTGCATTGTGCAGGGTTTCTTTTTTAACCTCCAATCAAAGAACAGTAAGGTACAGTAAAAACATAAGTCAGCATAACTATCAGTGGTATTAGCTGGTAAGTTTGTGTAGTGGTGCAGATGTTACTGATTACTGTACATCCAAACCCAGATCTGGGAAATTCCATGACATCAGAAGAGTCCGTCCTTCTGTGTATAAATAGGACGGCTTAGTGGTAATGTGCAATAAAGAAGAGGCACAAAATAAGGCAGCATCACAGCTGGGAAATTTCATCAAATATGGAGAGACACATTAATGGTAAGACTTTTTCAGTGGAACTTTTAGTTTAGTTTGCAAAAGATCACTTATAACACTTATGTTATATGCACTTCACTTAGCACAAACTAGCACATGCTGCATCTTTTTAGGCGCTATAAATTATATTCTTTCATAAATGTAATGCTCTGATATGTTTAAAGTCATTTTGTATTTTTATTCTTTATATTTTATTCATGCACAGTAGAAATCAATCAGTATTCCTGCAAGAATAACAACTAAAAATGATGTTTTGAGCTTGATAACCTCATCAAATTTTGGAACAACACTCAGAGGGAAGGAAAAACATTTTAAAAAGTAAAAAAGGATTTTGAATTCTTTAACTCAGTTCCTCAGAAAGCCTTCCACACATCTAAACTTGTCGCTTTAAAGACCTTTAAATATTCTATTTGTTATCTCTCTGCACTGCTCTGTATCTGCTGGAAATAGCCCGGCCTTGAGATAACGCTAAAAGGAAAAAAACTGAATTTGAAATTGTTCTTTTCAAATTGAAAAGTAACATTTGTCTTTAATTGAATTACTGGAATGGAGTTCAAAAGATAAGCAGCAGTTTGTTTTGAGGGTGACTGAGTTCATTAAGTCCTACAATTTGGACTGTTGCCATAACTGACAAGGCCAGAGGTCAGTCAGCTCAGAGGTCAGGTGACAACTTGGACAATCATGCCAAAAGAGTGCAAGAAAGATATGACAAGACATGAGAGGGCATAGCACAGTGAGATTTTAAAGTTACACTTACACAGGGAAAAGGTAACGTAAAGTACAGTTAAGTGGCAGGTGACGCTTGAGCACAGGGTTAGTTCAAGCAATCCGCAGAGTCAGGAAGGGCTGCAATCAGCCTATCAGCTCATCTCAGTGCCAGCCCACATTATCTGATGACTCGGCTGATATGTTATGTGCATCCTATTGGCAAATTAGATATGGTGTGTGCTATTTATGCTGCTCCAACCTGCATGGAGTCGCTGCTGCCTCGACATGCTGCTTTGCAAACCCACCTCCCTCCACTGTTCCTTCTTTTCATGTTTTCTGTGCTCTCTCTGCCTTTTTGGTTCCCCACATGTGCATTTAGAAGGGCAGAGCAGATGGATCCTGCCAAATATGTGCATTTATGCAGCTGCTTTATTTTTTTATGATAATTATGCAACATTAAACTGGAAGTAACATTTGTGTAAAATCACAAATGTATAAAGCTGCCATCACATGAAAGCTGTTTCTTTCATTCATGATCTTAATGCCTCGAAATGAATTTGAAGTGAATCAAGAAATCGTTGGAATCAGAGGGAAAATTAAGAAACTAGAAGCAGGACTGGGTAATGAAGTGACATGTGTTGTTCCTTTCTTTTATTTTATGCAACAAGGGGACAAAAAAATGTTGTACTTATGAGACAGAGTAAGGCCCATTTTTTTCTTTTTTCTTTTAAGGTGTGAAGTCCTGCGAAAGCCAGGCCCCTGTGACACAACCTGAAAAATGTTCTCCAGCTGGCAGCTTTGATGTGAGCAGCTCCACTGCAGATGAACAAATAGCAGAGTCCTTTATCAGACAAGCAATGGAAATCATTGTGGACGAGGCAGTGAAGAAGGCCACTAACGTCCAAGAGAAGGTAACGCATTGTTGTATTTATTTATTATTTGAAATCCAGGGTATTTAAAATGGATTTAAAACATGGAATTCCAACTACTTTCTTTGAAAGTACAGTGCAATTATATTTACCTATAAATATTTAAAAGTTGGCACTCTAGAATAAGGGGATAACAAGTTTGTTTTTTACAAGAAACAGTTATAGTGTAAGTAATTTTACACAGATGGCAGCACGGTGGTGTGGTGATTAGCACTGTTGTCTCACAGCAAACATTTGAATTTCAAAAGGAGTTTACAGGAAAGTGCAGCGCACTTACAATGCATGATGTTATTCCAAAAAATTACCAAGAAATTAGCTTGGCAGTACTTAAAACGATTATAATAATTTGTTACACTTGCTGTAACACACCTGAAGTTATGCAAGACTTAAAATTACACATGCACCACCTAAAATTAATTATGACTATTTAAAGACTACATACACTTACTTACAGTTTAAATATTCTTTGTTTCGTGTAGCAACCTGACATATTTATTATAGTGTACCTACATTTAAGTATTTGCGAATTTGCATGAAAATATAATTACATTTTAATTATTCATTCAAATTCCATTTAATTGCAGGGGATTATAAAATCCTTGATTATTTTATCTTACACCGTGCTTTGGCACAGCCCTTAAGTTTGAGCTGTATTAGCTTGTTTTTGTTTACTTGTTAAACCATATATATTATAGACCAACTTACCTGTGATTGGCTGGCCCTCCCTAACAAAGGTTGGTGTTCTCACATTTTAAAGACATCGACCCGTCATACAGAACAAAGACAAAGCTGTGAGCTGACACTGTAGTTATATTTAATATAAACATCCATCACTGTAACAGTATGTAAATGACCAACAATAAGGAAAAGCACTGGTTAGTGGTTGCATTTAAAATCAGCAGCATTTAAAAAACATTAACAACAGAACTGAATCTTAAAGTTATAATTATATTGTTTGTTTCTGTCTAAAGTAATCAAATTATATGTATATATATTTATATTTAATTTATATTTAACATGCTTTTTTTTTGTTTTGTCTCTTTAGATGGTGGATAGTGTAAAATATGCTTCAAGTATGGTTATTGGTTGACCTTGACAGTGACACCTCTGTGCCTGTTTTCCAGGTTTGTGAGTGGCACTCCCCCGAGCAGCTGAAGAAGCTGCTGGACCTCGAGCTGAGAGACAGAGGAGAGCCGGAGTCTGAGATCTTGCAGAGATGCAGAGATGCCATCAGATATAGTGTCAAGACCAGTGAGTGTTCATAACTTTCAGCGACTGCCTACAGTATATAACGGTGTGTATTTATGTTATGTGCATTTTTAAGCACCTGCTTTGGAGGAAAAACAACTAACATGATGTGCCCAAACCAAAAAGAAACAAACCAGAACTCTTATTGTAAACTTAAACTGAACATAAATTTGAACTAAACATTTTCTTGCCTTTACAATTTGTCATACTGATTTCTAATGATGACAGCTTCACTTTTGGTGCTTCTTCTGTTTCCCACAAGCCATATGCCATGCAATATATACCTGATTGTGTAATAATAAGCATCAGTGCTCAATGAAGCAATCTGTTCAATGCCCCAGTTTACAGGACATGAAAAAGCACAATCAGTCAGTAACTGAAGACAAAATGAATATCTCTGGGCTCTACAGACAGATTTGATGTAAGCTGTCTATATGCAATGCTCTTGGATTTAAAATTTAAGAGGAGAAAGTGTTAAGATCTGACAAATTTGACGACTTCCCAAATTTCAAGATCAGAGGAGCCTCTAAGTAGGTCTCCTGACAGCCAGATACATAATTGTTCATCGATGTGCTTGCATACTGAGTGACTGTGACACAAATTTGCATTGCACCAATATGAAGTGTATGATTCAGCACAAATGTTATCAAATTAAAAGGAAAGCCACACTAATAGTTAGTATATGATCCTAGCTGTGTACTGTATTTCTGTCCCATCTCTGTAGGTCATCCCCGTTTCTTCAATCAGCTGTACGCAGGGATGGAGCCCTACTCTATGGTGGCAAGCTTCATTGCTGAAGCAGTCAAAACCAATCTGTGAGTCATACAACTTACTGTAAACCTGTAAGTCACACATGGAGATATTTATGCTGTCCACTGCTCTGTCAGGAACTACACTACACATTAAATCATACGCATATGTGGTTTCCGTCAGGTACACATATGAGGTGGCTCCAGTGTTTACCTTAATGGAGGATGCTGTGCTCAGAAAGATGATCAAGGTGATTGGCTGGGAAGAAGGAGGTGATGGAATCTTTAACCCAGGTACACTCAACTTTATACTTGTGTGTCCAACTGGACATCAATAAATGGGATGTTTGAAATCAAGAAAGATCTTTATCTTAACAAGTAAAGTCATCTTGGGACAATTACCTTTCAGGTGGCTCATTGTCCAACATATATGCTGTGAACTTGGCCAGGTACCGCTACTGCCCAGATTTCAAAGAGGTTGGCATGTTTTCTGCTCCGCGACTGGTCATATTAACGTCCCAGGAGGTAAGTGTGGATAAGAATTAGGGTAAGCCTAGAGTGTTATTAGCTGGTTTTCCAGAAAAGATGTCACTGCCTGCATAAGATTCACTACAAACAAGCAATATAATAATACTCAGTATAACTTACCTCCAACACATAGATCACATAGATGACCACCCCTCCCTTAACCTGAACCTGGTTCTTTCTGAGGTTTCTTCCTGTTAAAAGGGAGTTTTTCTTTGCCTTGCTCATAGGGGGTCATATGATTGTTGGGGTTTTCTCTGAAATATTGTAGGGACTTTACCTTAGAATGTACATGTAAAGCACCTTGAAGCAACTATTGTGATTCGGTCCTTTAGAAATACAAACGAACTGAGCTGAATGCACAAGTTTAATGCTGGAAAGCAGTGATACTGTAGCCTGTTTCATACAAATATTAACTGAAGTAAACGGTTTCCTTGCTTCATTCAAGATTAAAGAGTAATTCATTAGGAAACATTAAAATAAAACCCATGAGTTATCTGGAAGTATTTGGTGTGGTTGTGGAAGCCGGCAACCAGCACAGGCATGCATATTTACTGACAAACTCTTGCTTAATCTCTTTCAGTGTCATTACTCCATTTCCAAAGGAGCAGCTTTAATGGGGATCGGCACGAAGAATGTTTATACTGTCCCAACTGATGAGAGGTGCACTGTCTGTTTCACGCACTTTCCTTTTTTCTTTAAAATTCCTGATAATCTATGAATGCAGAGAGACAGAGTAGAGTGACTGAATTGAGGTTGTCTCGTGTCTTTTTCAGAGGAAGGATGATTCCCTCAGCCCTTGAGGAGAAAATAAAGTTGGCAAAAAGTGAGGTTAGTCAACCATCTTATTTTCCTGAGCTACCATACAAAGAGTCTTGAAATGGGAAATGAGCCAAAGGATAATATCTCATTCTGTGTGCACAGGGTGCAGTTCCCTTCATGGTAAACGCCACCGCAGGAACCACGGTGCTCGGAGCCTTCGATCCCATCGACGAAATTGCTGACATCTGTGAGAAGCACAACTTGTGGCTACATGTGGATGTGAGCTCATTATTTAATCAAGTCGTTCATTTAATCCCTCCTGTCGCTCAGCGTTGCTCATCAGTACTTTCCTCTTCTGTCTGTCTGTGCTCAGGCATGTTGGGGAGGAGCAGCTATCATGTCTAAGAAGCATAAACACTTGTTAAAGGGCATCCACAGGTAAACACTACGTACAAATCCCCCTAAGCATACAATGTAGTAGCTGATTTTTTTCAGCGTGACACACAACTGCAACTCTCTGTATAATACATAGAAATATATTTTAATTTCTACAAGTAAGCGTTGTCATTTAATCGTGCAGATTTTTATTGTAGTCCCTATAATTTTATCTTGTGATTTTCATTCTTTATCAAAAGATCAAGACATACTATCTATACATCTGCAAACCAACTTTTCTGTTACTGGTAAATTTGGGCTTCAAAGAAGAACGTAAACTTGTAGAACTGCATCCTGCTGAGGTGGAATGTAACCTCGCTCTGTCATCTTTCATTTGTTTGATAAAGAGTTGACTCTGTTGCTTGGAACCCTCACAAGATGCTGATGGCCTCTCTGCAGTGCTCTGCTTTCCTGGTCAGAGACAAAACGGTGAGTCTGATAAGTCTGATAAGTCATATTTGCTGAATGAAAAAACGAATACCACCAGTAAAACCAGCAAGAGTGACAGCAATGTCACAATGATCCACAATGATGTGCCACATCAACAGAATGTGAGTCAGGTGTTCAGCTGGGACAGATGCCCTTTACATCCTCTATCCTGTGTTTTCATTTCAGTATAATCATAAGAGATTAAATTTCTTTTTTCTTGTTAAGTCTTCCTCACTCTGCTCCCTCAGAGTCTCCTGCAGCGCTGCCACTCTGCTCGGGCCTCCTATCTCTTCCAGCAGGACAAGTTCTACGATGTCAGCTACGACACGGGGGACAAGTCGGTGCAGTGCAGCAGGAAGCCAGACGCCTTCAAGTTCTGGCTCATGTGGAAGGCTTTGGGAAGCAGAGAGCTGGAGCAGAGGGTGGACAGAGCCCTCGCCATGGCAAGGTCAGTGTGGGCAAATAGAAATTATCAGTTGTCCTTCACAGTAAAGTTATATTTAACTTTTACGTTTACTGTCTCACAGCCATGACTGCTGATAACAAGTACAGTTTTCCCAGTTTCCTTAATGTAGAAGGCAGTGCAACCACGTTTCATTGTAATATTAAAATTTCAGATCAATCAAGAAGACATTTTGATTTCTGTCTCTTTTTTAAACTGAACACTGAAACCTGACGTGATGCAATTGTAGGTATCTTGCAGAGGAGATCAAGAAAAGAGAAGGATTCCGTCTTGTGCTGGAAGTACGTACTTGCATATTCATACATGACTTGAAACTAAACCCCTAAAGCTAACCTTCATTTCCATCTTTA
The DNA here is from genome assembly GCF_057381915.1 of Diplotaxodon limnothrissa. Taxonomy (NCBI): domain Eukaryota; kingdom Metazoa; phylum Chordata; class Actinopteri; order Cichliformes; family Cichlidae; genus Diplotaxodon; species Diplotaxodon limnothrissa. The sequence continues at coordinate 7,335,942 of NC_140606.1, forward strand.
AGGCAGTATTATTTAAACTGTTTTTCTCTGCAGCCTGAATTTGCAAACGTTTGCTTCTGGTACCTTCCGCCAAGCCTGAGGAACCTTCCCGAGAGTCCTGAGCTCTGGAAGAAGATCCACACTGTAAGGAGTTCATCACTGCAGAGGGTTATTTTAATGTATTCTAATGCTGACATGAAGAGATTATTCAGTTTTAGTTTGGCAAATGCATGAATTCTATTATGATAAACAAGAAAAGTGTGACCCTCTCACACACTGCTGCCGGCTTTTGGTACATTAATATGGAGTAAAAAGTCACTGCAGTTTCTACCCTGCTCCTCTAGGTGGCCCCAGTGGTGAAACAGCGAATGATGAAGACAGGCAGCATGATGACAGGCTACCAGCCTCTTGGAGAAAAAGCCAACTTCTTCAGGATGGTTGTGATCAGTCCTCAGGTCAGCAGGCAGGACCTGGACTTTGTCCTGGATGAGATCCATAATCTGGGAAAGGACTTGTGATTAATGATCGGCGTATGCAAAGAGCCTTCCTATGACACAGATGGATCTGTCAGGAATTTTCACAGCACTATCAGACAAATGATGCAACTTAATAACAAAGATGTCTGATTATCTGTAAATATTTCATCTGTAAATACCAACCAGACAACTAAAATAAATGTCAGAATTCCACACGCTGTATAACATTTGTGTTTTGTTTTGTTTTATCTAAATATATATTTGTCTTTCAGCAATGCCCATGTGTTTTCGCTCCCTGAATAATTATGTTATGCATTGTTATGCAGGCCAGTAACAGCCAAACCGGTCTTCATGTTTTCCATCCCATTCTTGTAAACATGACATGGTGTCAAAGATACTTTGAGGGAAATTTCTTCAATTTTAGCATGAAACATCAGGGTCACTGTAAACCCACAAAGTGCAGCTTTGGTCATAAAACAAGATCAACCTACGTAGTAATTATTCACACAAATATTTAGTAGAATAAAATGAGGAAACACTGATATTTCTTAGAAGGTGAAAAGTCAATGTGAATTTAATTCAATTCAATTTTATTTATACGGCACCAAATCACAACAGCAGTTGCCTCAAGGTGCTTTATATTGTAAGGTAGACCCTACAATAATGCATACAGAGAAAAAAACAACAATTATATGACCCCCTATGAACAAGCACTTTGGCAACAGTGGGAAGGAAAAACTCCCTTTTAACAGGAAGAAACCTCCAGCAGAACCAGGCTCAGGGAGGGGCGGGGCCATCTGCTGCGACCGGTTAGGGTTAAGTTAGAAAGAAAGGAAGACAGAATAAAAGACATGGCTGTGGAAGAGAGCCGGAGATTAATAACAAGTGTAATTCATTGCAGAGAGGTCATAGTGAGTGAGAAAGGCGACTGAAGAAGAAACACTCAGTGCATCATGGGAATCCCCCAGCAGCTCACACCTATTGCAGCATAACTAAGGGAGGATTCAGGGTCACCTGGTCCAGCCCTAACTATATGCTTTAGCGAAAAGGAAAGTTTTAAGCCTAATCTTGAAAGTAGAGATAGTGTCTGTCTCCTGAATTCAAACTGGAAGCTGGTTCCACAGAAGAGGGGCCTGAAAACTGAAGGCTCTGCCTCCCATTCTACTTTTAAATACTCTGGGGGGACGGGGGAAACAAGTAAGCCTGCAGTGCGAGAGCGAAGTGCTCTAATGGGGTGATATGGTACTATAAGGCCATCAAGATAAGATGCGGCCTGATTATTCAAGACCTTGTATGTGAGGAGCAAGATTTTGAATTCAATTCTGGATTTAACAGGAAGCCAATGAAGGGAAGCCAGTATAGGAGAAATATGCTCTCTATTCTAGTCCCTGTCAGGACTCTTGCTGCAGCATTTTGGATCAACTGAAGGCTTCAGGGAGTTTTGAGGACATCCTGATAATAATGAATTACAGTCGTCCAGCCTGGAAGTAATAAATGCATGAACTAGTTTTTCAGCGTCACTCTGAGACAGAATATTTCTAACTTTAGAGATGTTGCACAAATGGAAGAAAGTAGTCCTACATATTTGTTTAACTTGTGCATTGAAGGAGATATCCTGGTCAAAAATGACTCCAAGGTTCCTCGCAGTGTTACTGGAGGCCAAGGTAATGCCATCCACAGTAAGAATCTGGTTACATCAATGTGTGTGATGCATTTACTGTAAGAGTCTGGAAAAGGCATGGATGTGATACTTGACCAGTTGTTAGTGGCACATTACCACAGAGACTGAAGTTTTCTTTTAATAATTATTCTATTATCTGTCGTTTTTGTGGCTTTGGTTGCATTTGTTTGTGGATGTTTTTCACACACCACCACCAGCATGTCATAAATTCTACATACAATACATACATATATGTGTAGATATATTTTGTCTGCTATCTCTGTTTGCTTTTGTCTTCCTTTCATTCTGGGCCCTCATTTATTTGTGAAAAGAAGCCAGCTAAGATACTTTATTTCAAGTTCGCTGGGGTATTTCTCTGATGTTGACTTAAATACCCTGCTGCCAGCTGCTGCTTCCATTATGAACTTCTGCAGAGTCACAAAGGATTTTAGGTCACTGGCATCTACAAAGATATGCTCACTTAGCGAGATAAACATGAATGCATGCTGTGGCTGTCAAGCCACAGTGATTGTGTGGGGCCTCTGCTGACCAGCTGCTGTGTTCTGGTAAAACATTAACACATCTTTGTTGGATTATGTGAGCACTCTTAGTGCAAGCTAGCGGATTAATGAGCCATTCACAAATTGATCAGTGAAATCAGTTTTGGGACTTTAATAAAAAGACAAACAGCATGTCACTCTCACATATAAAAACTGTGGCATAAAAATAAATCAAGAGGAAATCAGGTAGCAGGCAAACAAACATACATCTCTGCCCCTGTCGTTACATCACTTCCCTGCCTTACTTACATTTAAATAGATTAAATAAATTTATTGTAAACAACAAAAGGAAGTGAAAACTGAAAGGTGGAGGGGGCTCCATAATGGTGGTGGTAAAACCGGCCCTGTTCTCAACAAGCCTGCCCCTGATGTGCAAAGCTGGGGAGTCATCACAAGTCCTTTCCCAGATTGTTGATCTCATCCAGGACAAAGTCCATGTCCTGCCTGCTGATCTGAGGACTGATGATGATCATCCTGAAGAAGTTGGCCTTTTCTCCGTGTGGCTGGTAGCCCACCATCATGCTGCCCTTCTTCATCATGCGCTCTTTGATCACAGGTGCCACCTGCAGGAGGAGGGAGGAAACACTGCAATGACTGGCACAAAACACACGGGAGGATTTGGTCATCGTCAAATTTTAGAATGTCACTTTTAGGTGGTTAACGACTTACTTTGTGGAGCTTTTCCCAGAGCTCAGGGCCATCTGGAAGGGTTTGCAAGCTGGGTGGAATGTACCAGAAGCAAATATTTGCATATTCAGGCTGTAGAGATATAAAATTGAGATGTATGCACTTCTATAAATAAATAAAAACATGAATGAAATGCTTCTTTTCATAGTTCGTAATGACATGAAATTTAGTGGTTTAGTGTGAATTAACTTACTTCCATCAGCAGACGGAATCCTTCTCTTTTCTTGATCTCTTCTGCCAGATATCTGTGATGAAGAAAATTTAGCTTCAGATCGCAGCACAGATTTATATCATCATTTCCACCGCTCAACATACAAGCCATAATAATACTTAGTCTTAGGAGTGGAGCCCGTCCCAGCTGTCATAGGGAAAGTCTTTGCATTTATCACAATATTTTCAGAATTGGGGTTAATAATAAAATAACTGTTTTTTTAATTCAATCATTAGTCTTTCATATGGATAATTAACTAGATATTTTTGATTTATTAAAGCAAATATATCTGTAAAATGCATTGAGAATGCACTATATAGCCTAGGGGTTGTATAGTGTGCTAGCCAATCATTTTAAAAAGAGTAATATTTTTCATTAATTAAGTAATTTATTATAATGTTACTGCATATTTTGCATTTTTATTATTTTTATTTTATTGAAATTAAACATAAATGATAATAATGCCATTCCACATTTTTGCTTATTACTGAGGTCATTCACAGAAATGGCCACTAGAGTGCACTGTGCACCAGCTTAGTCCCCACAGTCGTGCACATAGTTTCATATTGTCAGTTAAAGTTAGAGCAGTTAGTTCACAGCAGTCCTCAGTCTCTGTGCATGAAGCACTGCTGGGTCTATTCTTCTGTAATTTATGCTGCAAAGCCTGTATTCCATGAATGAGCAATACTTCTGTGGTGTGAAGGACCACTACATAAATTTTTGGTTCCTATTTCTGATTTAGTAAATATTGCCATGCGGTCACTGTGATATTTATCTGCAGCCCATGGTTCCTCAGACTGACCTTGCCATGGCGAGGGCTCTGTCCACCCTCTGCTCCAGCTCTTTGCTTCCCAAAGCCTTCCACATGAGCCAGATTTTGAAAGCATCTGGCTTCCTGCTGCACTGCACCGACTTGTCCCCCGTGTCGTAGCTGACATCGTAGAACTTGTCCTGCTGGAAGAGATAAGAGGCCCGTGCAGAGTGGCAGTGCTGCAGGAGACTCTGAGGGAGCACAAGGACACAGATGAGTTATATAGAGTGATTTTATATTTTAACAGGAGGTAATAGACTCTGGTATATCAGTCGGAGAACCTTTTTTTATTTATGTCAGCACAAGAAACACAGGAAACCAGGACTTGTAGTCTGCACAAGGCTAGATAATGATGGGTATTTCGCACTGTACTGAATGTTACCTTTTACTCTGTTTATAGTTGTTTTTCCTTCAGTGATTCTTAATCAGTTTGGAAAAAGTGTAAACCTACACATGTTGACACCATAATGCAACTAGGCCTTTATGCGAGCATTTAGCATTATATATAAATCCAAAATGTGGAACTACAAGAGAACTAGTCTGCAGTGAACTGTACTGGCAGGTCCACCCCAGGCCCAAAGCTCTGCTGAATGACTGTGCTGAAGCACATAGCTGTCTAATGCTCCACTGTTTATATACAGGGAGTGCAGAATTATTAGGCAAATGAGTATTTTGTCCACATCATCCTCTTCATGCATGTTGTCTTACTCCAAGCTGTATAGGCTCGAAAGCCTACTACCAATTAAGCATATTAGGTGATGTGCATCTCTGTAATGAGAAGGGGTGTGGTCTAATGACATCAACACCCTATATCAGGTGTGCATAATTATTAGGCAACGTCCTTTCCTTTGGCAAAATGGGTCAAAAGAAGGACTTGACAGGCTCAGAAAAGTCAAAAATAGTGAGATATCTTGCAGAGGGATGCAGCAGTCTCAAAATTGCAAAGCTTCTGAAGCGTGATCATCGAACAATCAAGCGTTTCATTCAAAACAGTCAACAGGGTCACAAGAAGCGTGTGGAAAAACCAAGGCGCAAAATAACTGCCCATGAACTGAGAAAAGTCAAGCGTGCAGCTGCCAAGATGCCACTTGCCACCAGTTTGGCCATATTTCAGAGCTGCAACATCACTGGAGTGCCCAAAAGCACAAGGTGTGCAATACTCAGAGACATGGCCAAGGTAAGAAAGGCTGAAAGACGACCACCACTGAACAAGACACACAAGCTGAAACGTCAAGACTGGGCCAAGAAATATCTCAAGACTGGTTTTTCTAAGGTTTTATGGACTGATGAAATGAGAGTGAGTCTTGATGGGCCAGATGGATGGGCCCGTGGCTGGATTGGTAAAGGGCAGAGAGCTCCAGTCCGACTCAGACGCCAGCAAGGTGGAGGTGGAGTACTGGTTTGGGCTGGAATCATCAAAGATGAGCTTGTGGGGCCTTTTCGGGTTGAGGATGGAGTCAAGCTCAACTCCCAGTCCTACTGCCAGTTTCTGGAAGACACCTTCTTCAAGCAGTGGTACAGGAAGAAGTCTGCATCCTGCAAGAAAAACATGATTTTCATGCAGGACAATGCTCCATCACACGCATCCAAGTACTCCACAGCGTGGCTGGCAAGAAAGGGTATAAAAGAAGAAAAACTAATGACATGGCCACCTTGTTCACCTGATCTGAACCCCATTGAGAACCTGTGGTCCATCATCAAATGTGAGATTTACAAGGAGGGAAAACAGTACACCTCTCTGAACAGTGTCTGGGAGGCTGTGGTTGCTGCTGCACGCAATGTTGATGGTGAACAGATCAAAACACTGACAGAATCCATGGATGGCAGGCTTTTGAGTGTCCTTGCAAAGAAAGGTGGCTATATTGGTCGCTGATTTGTTTTTGTTTTGTTTTTGAATGTCAGAAATGTATATTTGTGAATGTGGAGATGTTATATTGGTTTCACTGGTAAAAATAAATAATTGAAATGGGTATATATTTGTTTTTTGTTAAGTTGCCTAATAATTATGCACAGTAATAGTCACCTGCACACACAGATATCCCCCTAAAATAGCTAAAACTAAAAACAAACTAAAAACTACTTCCAAAAACATTCAGCTTTGATATTAATGAGTTTTTTGGGTTCATTGAGAACATTGTTGTTGTTCAATAATAAAATTATTCCTCAAAAATACAACTTGTCCTAGCCCCAACTTGTTAATTAAGCGCATGTGGCTGGTCATATTTCTCTGATGTACATTCATATTCCAGTCATGTCTGCTGAGTTGTGTGAGCTGGACTGTAACACTAAACTTTTCAGCAAGAATTTCAACAACCACTGATGGACCGACATAAAACAGGCCTCACCTTTATGTTAACCTTAAAGTATTCATTAAGGTATTTGTCACATAGATATAATTATATATGAAGCAATGTCCAAACATAACTCAGTTAAAACAACAACAACAACAACCAATATATACGTATGTATGTATATAGGGTGTATGGCTTATGTAAAAATGAAGATGGGTCCGGACACATAAAGAGTACAATTATTGTCTAGAATGGTAAACTCTACATTTCCAGTTTGAATTTCTGTTAACAGAAAGAGCACAAGAGCCCAGTGAGAGATTAACAATGGTGTGAATTTGCAGGCCTTGAGAGAAGTGAGTGGGAGCCAAACCTAACATTCAACTGACCTTTTGTGTAGTTGAATGTTAAAGTTTTCTTTCTAACTTGTGTAGCTAACACACAAGTAGTGACAAGCTTGTTATAATTTATAACTTTTTTCCTGTCAAACATTTAGCCTGACTATATGGAGCCGTAAAGAGGCTGAAAATGTAAGAAGCCACAGTCACATGTGCTGTTTCTGGACCACAGATGAGGAGTCTGTTGATGAGGATTATTCATGCTTACCGTTTTGTCTCTGACCATGAAAGCCGAGCACTGCAGACATGCCATCAGCATCTTATGAGGGTTCCAGGCAACAGAGTCGGCTCTGATGAAAAACCACAAAGCAGGAGGAGAGGTTACAACAGGAAACGATCAGCATTTCACTTTACTAAGAGGCAATGATGCCTTCATCCGTACAGCTGCCTGTTTACCTGTGGATGCCCTTTAACAGGTGTTTATGCTTGCTGGACACCAGAGCTGCTCCTCCCCAACATGCCTGAGGAAAAAAGAGAATATTATAATAAGAAGAGCTGATTGTCAGACATGGTTACAGGAAATAAATAAATTGATTAATTAATCATAGGGCTCACATCCACATGCAGCCACAGGTTGTGCTTCTCACAGATGTCGGCAATTACATCGATGGGATCAAACGCTCCGAGCACTGTGGTTCCTGCGGTGGCGTTTACCATGAAGGGAACTGCACCCTGAACACACGCACATGAACATTTTGTTCAATAATTCTGTAACTTTAATTAAAGCCCATCACAACAGCCAGCGACTGCTCGCTCACCTCACTTTTGGCAGACAGTATTTGCTCCTCCAGAGCAGAAGGAATCATCTTCCCTCTGAAAAACACACACAGCAACTCATCATTCAGTCAGCTTACTAACTCATTTTTACCCCAGCAGACTAAGCGTCATTTTCACTGAAACACAATGAGGTATTCCCACACCAAGTCTGGACCGTGCAATGCCAGGTCCCTCTGTAGGTGTAAACAGACGGGAGTGTGCGAGTGGCTCTTTACCTCTCATCAGATGGTATCGCGTAAACATTCTTTGTGCCAATCCCCAGCAAAGCTGCTGCTTTGGAAATGGAGTAATGACACTGAAAGAGATAAAGGAAGAATTATGCAACAATTACGGTCGTACAAAGCAGATCTAATTTCACCGCGCGACCCGTTCTTCAAAGAATCTGGTAGATTTGCAAGGCGAGCATCCCCTCAAGAGATGCAAGATTTGTCTGCTTAATCAAGCAAGTAAAACATTCATGCCAACATTCATTTGTGTTAAAGAGGCCAGAAAAGAATGTTTTGCTTATTAAGAGGGTTAGACAAAAGACAGAGAAGAGCTTCTTCTGAGACAAATTATATTTAGGATTTACTTTTAGGAAGTAAGAAAATGTGGCCAAAAAAAACAATCGGTCAAAGAATTTTTTTTGTAATGACTTTTAGAAAACGTACCTCCTGTGACGTGAACATGACCAAGCGTGGAGCTGCAGAGAGGCCGTTCTCCTTTATGTCAGGGCAGCAACGGTACCTGGCTAAGTTCACAGCATACATGTTGGACATTGAACCGCCTGGAAGGGAAAAACGTAGGAGATGTTTATTTTCTTAAGAAAAAGATATTAACATTCTACTGTGTGTCCAAAAAGGTTGTGACAAAGTGCAATGATGCACAAATCAAAGCCTTTATTTTACTGAAATATGGTGCACACAGTTCAAAACACATAATCTGTGGCGGTGTGGAAGCTTTTGTGTACACGGCATGGGCAACCTTAACAATTGTAGAGGCAGCATAATCAGAGACATATACTACCACCAAGATTATCCTTATTTCTCAAAGAATCGTAATATAACACAACTGATTGACTCATTACAAGAAGTTGCTAAACTGGCTTTTCTGTAATACGAACCTGTCACCCTCCCCGGATGCATTATCATGCAGCTTTTAAGCTGTTGAGCAGTTAAATTCCTGTATCAGCCAGTATAGTATAAGCATTTGGTTTTCATCACTACAATAATTGGCTATCTTCTAAAAAATGTGCAAGGTGTTGTTAAAAGAAGAGGTGATGTCATAGTCTCATTTTTTTTTCAGTTTCATGACTTGATATGTTGACGTTCTTTCTCCAACTCTGGTATACCTGCTGTTATTATCTGTCGGCGATTATACCTGCATTGAAGATTCCATCTCCGCCATCCTTCCAGCCAATCAACTCCATCATCTTCTTCAACACAGCTTCCTCCGCCAGCGTGAAGACTGGAGCCACCTCGTATGTGTACCTGATTAAAAACCAAACCAAATCTTACAACAGTACTGAATATTGAATGATCCTGTAAGATTTCTCTACAAAGTATTTAGCTGTAAATAAGTGCAGTACTCACAGACTGGGCTTGAGAGCCTCAATAATGAAGCTTGCCACCATAGAGTAGGGCTCCATCCCAGCATACAGTTGGTTGAAGAAACGAGGATGAGCTAAAAAATATTAAAAGCTGAATCAGGCCAGGTAAGAATCAGATGAGGGCTAATCAAACATCCTGAAGTAAGTAAGTAAAATACATCAAAGTGTCATTTCTTCATTCAGAATTTACATCTTCAAGAGTTCAACACAACTCTGCATCTTTTTTAAGTTGACTCAAAAATGGAATAACAGTATAAAGAGACACAAAGGGAGTTAAAAAAAAAATTACAAAAAAAATGAGTTTTAAAGAGACTAAAGAACAAGCAAAATTACTACAAAGACAACCAAAGAAACTACAAAAAAATCCAGTGAAATAAAAAACCTCGCCCAACACAAAACAGCTACAGAGACATTAAAAACTCCAGCAGACTGATGTCAGAAATATAAAAGAAAAGAGGTGTCAACAGTAGAAGAGGTGCTAAATTACATTAAAGGCATGACGGACCACTAAACGACATATAGCTTCTTATGCCTGAGGCGTAACATCCCGACGACTTGTCACGTCCCGCGGATTTCCTGAGGAGCGTGAAAGGTGACCTTCCGCTTTCTTATGCAACGCGCAGTGTTATGGATGACATCAGTAGAATTATGGTCCCCCAGTAATACACGTTCCAGCCATGTATTCCAGCCATAACTCTATCCTTATCCCTAACCCTATACCCATAACCTTCTCCCTAACTTTAACCAGCACTTTAATGACGTTAAATAGTGTTTTCGAAAGTTTAAATTTAAGTAAAATGAACGAACATGTGTAGATTGAAACGGCACTCACGTTTCCTTATTTTTCCGATCTCGTCATTTAGGGACGTGTTGGGTGCCCAGAGGTATAATATGTTGACGATTTGTCACCTAGCATCAAATATTACGCTTTGGGAGTGAGAACATATTGTTTGTGCCTGTTTATGCCATTATCTCCTGATCTACCCATAGTTCTGATGATTGTCTGCAGGGTATTTGGCATCTGGTAGCCTGGGTTCATTAAATGTCCCTCCACATCACTGCTACAGAAACACTCAGGAAGCCACTTTCCTAAAGTGGTGTCTCTGTGTTCGGATCTCAGTTCATTAAATTTCAAACACTCACTAGTCTTGACGCTGTATCTGATGGCATCTTTGAAGCGCTGCAGGATCTCAGACTCTGACTCTCCCCCATCTCTCAGCTCGAGGTCCAGCAGCTCTTTCAGCTGCTCGGGAGAGCGCCACTCACAAACCTGATCAGCAGGAACAAACATGTCACTGTCGAAGTCAAACAGAGCAGAATTTGCTGTCGTATAGTTACATATCCATACATTCATTGTTTACCTTTTCTCTGACGTCTGTGGCCTTTTTTATTGCATTTTCCACAATGATGGACATGGACTGGTGAATGAAGTTCTCTGATGCGAGTACATTCACAGTGGGTCCATTCAGAGGAATATTGTCAATGATGACTGGAGAACATTTCACTGGATGACCTGGATCTGCCGGGCTTTGGACATCACTGGTTTTCTCCTCTGAATAAAGACAAATTAAATCATATGAGTTCTGACATCAGTGGCTTTCTCAAAAACTAGATACATTTTGAAAAGCTCAGCCGATGCAAATTACGTTCAAACATGACAGAAGATAAAGATAAAGGAGGCTCTCCAAAGCTTTCCTCAAAGCTGGCTGAAGTAAAAGATTGTTTGGCAAGAAAGTGCTTAACGAATGATTTAGCAATTCATCTTTTTCTTCCAATTTCCCATTTTTTTTTATTCTTAGTGTGGAACACTTCCTCGTTCAGTTGACACAGACCTTCTTCTGTAATCTGCTTTGCTGTAAGATTTTTTCTCTCTTAAAGCTGATTTCACTTCTGCACTTTACTTTCAACACTGACTTACTGAGAGAAATTTGGATAAGAGTGTTTTATCTTTCAAACACAGAAAAGAGGAGTCAGGTATCAGCCCACATTAAAACAGTATGACACCTTGGTATAACCATAATAGCATAATTATAACATCAACATGGTGAATACACTAAAGGAAAGGTTATAAAAGCTCTAAATCCAGTTAAGAGAACATTTTTATTTTTACATTTCTAAATTCCAGTTAGAGTTCAATGCCCACTGCTCTGCAGGGTAGTGAAGTATGGGGTCCACCCAGTCATCACAGCTGTGGCTGTTGGGGTAAACACCCAACAGAAACTCTGCCGACAGACTTTACGCAAACACAGAAAAACACCAACAATTGCTGGTCAGCCAGAGTTGTGTTCACATTTTTTAGTCAAGTTTTAAATCCAGTTCTTAAACCACGCCCCATTCCAAAGCCCTCCAAAGCCCAAAAAGGGTCCCAGAAAACAGTCACCTACGTCAGCTGGTGCTGAGACTGACCGCTTTCAAACACACCCTAAACAGTCTCCCAACAACCCTGTTTCCCAACAACCCTGTTTCCCTGACACCAGTAGGAGACGAATCAAAGCCGCCTCTCTGGAACACGGCAAAGAGGAAACTAAAAGCCAAAACAGATCAGAACATTATTGCACCTCAAAGTGAGATTAGTAATTGGCAGAATATCTCTTAACTATAGTGGATATGACACAAATTAAAACTCATATATTTTCTTTTTTTTCTCTCATTTGTCAGAATAAAAAATCCAGTATCAAAAAAAGTAACTTTCCTGGCACTTATTTCATAGTTCAGGCGTTAAAGGGTTAACTATCAGAGACAGAAAGCAGAGAGCAGAAAGCACTGGCTTGATACTTTAATTTTACTATCTGTAATGCCAACAAAGACCCAGAACTGTAATAGCTGGCCTCAGAGTACTCAAAGAGTCCAACACTACAGAGCACATTGAAGAAGCTGCCTGTAGCAACATGATATTTGACATGAAATTTCATTAAGAAAGACATTAGTTAAGCATGATTGCCTTTTGCACACCTATTTGAACCAAATAGCTGGATTCTCACCACTAACACAAAGCTACCACAACCCATTAACCCTGCTATGAGTTTTATACAGTAATTTGAAAGCATTGTTATTATCATCATCATCATTATTATTATTAGAGTGCTTGGTGATTTAACACTCTTCCTGGTTGTGAAATTTAGCTCTCAATCTAAATAAAGAATAACTTCCTAAAGTCTTACCTTTGTGGTGTCCTTCCATGTTGTTCTCATACAGGTGTACTGTGATGCTGTGTAATTACCGCATCGTGCCTCGTATTTATATCATTCACTGCCACCTACTGACGCTACGCCCACAGGTTGCACCATGTCTGATGATTACTTCTGGTACGTTTCCATTAAGACTCCACAGGTCTGTGTTCAGAGAGGAAAATTCCACCAATTCGTTTTCTCCAAGTGCTCGAGGAAGCTTGCGAAACCTGCAACATCCACAGAACGTATCCTAACATTTCCAGCCGTTTTATGCTTTCATTTTTGTTATTCATGCTCCACAGTCCCGAGGTTTGGGGCATTTTCCTGTTGGAGCACCCGACCAGCATCCACTGGAGTCAGCCACTGTTTCTAAAAGTGGGCTAGTACCCACTGCTTTATTAGTCCACGTTGATAAAGCAGAGTATAGAGCAGGGACTCTACTCCAGCTGTTCTAGCAGTGGTGAAGCCACTTCCTTCTTTTCAAGCTCTTATGACTCAACTGGATAACTGAGAACTTACATGGAGATAGGAGGTTTTTGACATGCATTTAGCATATTTAAGCATAATTTAGTCATGGAAGGATTTACTCTACTGTATTTTTAGTTTATTTTTACTTCTTTTTTTTAATTGTTTACACGTTCAGCTCTATCGGATGAATACATCAGTAGGAGTGTTGAAGTAATATTGAGACTTGAGCTGAGTCAGTTTGTACAGTTTGTGCACTGGAGTCAAATTTCTGTTTTGTAATTGTCTTCTCAGCAGCCTCGAGTTACATGACTCACCTCTCGAAGAACAGAATGTATATGGAGATCGTCATGTTGTGGAAAAATCTACTGTGCAAAATCCAGGACAATTAAAAGCAATTCCTTCAAATGTCAGCACAAAAGACAGTGTTATGTAATGAAAGTGTAACTAACATGCAAATCAGTTGTTTAAACCATGTCCATAATTTACTTCTTAACCATAAATTATGTGACAGATTGTGCATTGTTGTTTACAGGAATATGCTGATTGTCACATGCTATCTCAAATGTTATGGTTTCTTAGGGTGTTTTGACAGAGCAGTAAAACATTTGTCTGTCAAAAAGGAGAACATGCGTTCTACACAAAGCAATCAAAAGATTCTTATCAGAAGCATTATTAATCCACTCAGTTTTACAGGAATCACTCCTGATTCATTAGAATTGACTTTGCACTTCCTGCTAAATTATGTCACCTCATGAGTCCCATTCTGTCGAAACTGGAGGATTTAAGCAAAGCTGCCCATCCATGAATTCTCTTTTTTCAGTGTCTTTTTATTGCATAAGCAACATTTGCATTTTTTCCAGCTGCTGTGAGTGGGTGGGACCATCACTGTACAGCGCCCAGGCATCATGCGCTGGACAGAAAGGAGGCTTCCATATTTACACATCTTAGATTGAGGCCTAGCAGAGTATCTGACCATTACCTTACTTAAAAAATGACACTCATACACAAACACACATTTTCCCTAAAAACATCATATCATATGGAAATTTCTCTTTTTTTTTACCACACAGATTGAAATGTGAAAACAGAAGAACTGTAGATTAGAAACTTGATTTAAAGAAAGACATCTGCTAGTTTCTAAAACTCTGTTTATTTAGAATGTGGCTAAAATGGTGATTTGCCAGTTACTTGGTGCATGTTAAAAGATTATGAAATAATGAAAGTTGTTGCAAAATTTAGATGCTGCTTCCTCCAAAATGTGGTCACATCTAGGTTTAAATTAAGATCAGGGAAACAATGAAAAAAAGCACCAATCAGATGATCAGAGAGGCCGACTGCTACAGTGAGGGTCAACAGTTCACCTATGATGCACTCTAATATGATTTTACATGACTTACTTATCTGGATGCTGAGAGGCAAGACAACAGTGAACAGAGGTATTGTTAGGATCTTGATATGCTGATAGATGTTTTCCTGATAGTGGCAACAGTTTTAGGCTCTTCAGAGTGAAATAAAATTTCACAGCATGAAATTATAACAAACATTTTTTTTTTTTAAAAAGGATCCAAGTTAAATGTAACTGAACGAGAGTCGTCGCAATAGCATCAGGAAACACTGTCTTTCGCTGGTTTGTCACTCAGGTTAGTTTTGCAGCTTATTTTTCACCCACCTGCTTGTCGGCACCTCACCTGCACTGGCTCCACCCCACAGTTGGAGACAGTTAGGTCTTTGTCTATGTCAGTGGGTCTGTTCAGGAGAGTGACACACTCGCACTGTATCAGTTGGCCTCTGATCATCTGATTGGTACAGGTGTTTCCTGATCTTAATTTAAATACAGATGTGATAACATTTTGGAGGAAACAGCATCTAAATTTTGTAGCAGTATCTTTTAATAAGCACAAGGTCACCAACAAACCATCAATATAGCCATATGCTAAATAAACAGAGTTCTTCTTTTAAATCAAATTTCTAATCTGCACTTGGTCTTGCAGATCTTCTGTTTTAACATTTAGATCTGGATGCTAAAAAAGAAAAAGAAAAATCCTTATTAGAGGTAAGAAGTACAAAGCTACTGTTAAATCTAAATGGCAGCTAAACCAAAAAATTATTTTAGGTTTGTCTTTCCATAAATGCTCTACAAATCTTAATTCTGCTCATGTGTCGTGGCTACATTTCAGATACATTCCAATACATCAGGTATTATTACTTATTTTTATTTTATTTATTTCTTTTGGATTTTATCCTTAAAGCTCTTTTTGTACCTGTGTATTTTTTAATTGCTGTTTTATGGTACAGCTTTACTCTTGCCATGAAAGTTTTTCAGGAATGATCTTGTCTGGAGAATCCTAAAGGCACAAATCAGATTTAGATCCCCGTCAAGTGGCTAAATTTGCTACTGCACTATATAGCTACACTGTATTAACCCTGTAAAGCATGTCAATACCGCCCACCCCCCACACTCTAAAATCTCCCATGAGCAATCATTGTAATATTTAATTAGTAAAAGACAAACAGGTTGTTTATTTTTCTTAATTTATGTTTCTTACTCATATTGAAATATATATTTATCTTTTGTCCCATACTGAGGAGTATAGTTTTGGTTATACTTAATTCTTTTAATGTTATCAGCACTTCCGCAGCTAGTGGAGTGCTGATTTTGGCTTGTTTTGCAGTCACGTGACCTGAGCACCCACTGTCATGAGCTCCTCTGTATATCAGAGTCAAATGTGAGGCCATCTGTCTGGCAGATAAAGCTTGCCCAGAACTGGGTCATGTAACACAACAATGAGCCCAATGATCCCACAGCAGCAAATCTAACAAAAACTAAGCTCATTGTCTCTTAACTGATAATTTAAATACCTTAAACAAGCTCTCCTAACTTTCATTTATAAAGTCCATTCATAATGACTTCTATCACTGGCAATGACACTTATTTATTCAGGAATTGGACTGCCTGGGCGAGCTCTGTAGGATCCAGGTATTGCCTCATGCTGCCAGTAGTGACACTGACCCTAGCCAAATGCAGAAAGCATTCCTATTTTAAGGGTTGTCTCGTTGTTGCCCCTCTAGTGGACCTGTTGTTAATTTAATTAACACCAAAGCAGCTAAAACTGATTAACAGCCCCCTCTGCTACTTCACTGACCCCATCAATATCCCACAGTTTTAACTGACCTGATGCTGAACTCTGATTAGAAAGTTTTCTATTCATTTTTTGGAGCAGTGTATAAAGTGCAATTCAAATTTACTTCAGTAAAGTTTACTGAGTTCACGTGACTTATCCAAATGCAAAATAAACAAATTAGGATAGATCATTAATAAAAATTAACTTTTTAAACCACCTGTTCATGTCGTGTTTCAAAGAAAACAAAATAATACCATTTTACATGGTGAATAATTTGGTTAATGATTCATGTTCACCATATTAATCTTGCATCCCAGTTTAATAAGAAACAGGACGTCACCATAGACAAAAAGTATTTCCTCTGTTTTATATTCATGTTTATTCTGAGTCGAGTTTCTGCCAGTTTGTCAATAGTTTGTGATATCATGCAACTGAAACCATAAAAGCCTGATCACACCTTCACTTAACTACATCTTTAGCGCCTGAAACTGAACTAGAAAGGAGGGAAGCAGCTCACCACAAACTGCTTCCTGTGTTTCGATAGTAAGATTTTCACAGATTCTGCAGAGTGCAACTGCACAGCGCCCAAATGTGGCAAATGAATGAATATGGCTCATTAGTTGTAAAGGTCACTCTCCATCACTTCATTAATTACCCTAATAGCTGTTAAAACATGTAATGTGGGATTAGTACAATGAATAATGGCATGCTCATTTAAGCATGTGATCACTCGTTTCATATGAGAGACTATTCACAGTGTTCCTGCGAGCTCTAATACGCTAGATCATATTTTAGGACCTGGCTATCTTATGGTTATAGTGAAATGCAAAACTTAAAGATAGTGGAAGCAAGACATAATTTAATGAACAAATGCTGAGGGTTAAAGCCTACTCTTGCCTATAAGTTTATGAACCTGATGTATCTTTGGTATTTTTCCACATGCATTATATTCCAGATCACAAAACGTTCCCTACCCTCCATAATGTTTCAGACAAAGACACGAGTTTTGTAGTCTTGCCCCCTGTTCACCACCACAATGAACTATTAATCAAACAATCAGCATGCGATTGAAGTGCAGACTTCC
Organism: Diplotaxodon limnothrissa; assembly: GCF_057381915.1. Lineage (NCBI taxonomy): Eukaryota > Metazoa > Chordata > Actinopteri > Cichliformes > Cichlidae > Diplotaxodon > Diplotaxodon limnothrissa. The sequence continues at coordinate 7,353,221 of NC_140606.1, forward strand.
AGCTTTAATTCAATAGGTTTTACAAAAAATTTAGCATGAAAAATTGCAGTCCTCAATTTTGAGAAGTTCAGCATCAATGGTAAAGACTAATATAAATTGGTATAAACTGGTAAAGACCAGTCTGATCAGTTTTGCAGCATTTGGCTGATGCTTCACAATTCCTCCTGTCACTTCTATCAGCAGCCACATGCAGACACAGGTGCCCATGCTATAATGCTTCCTCCACCAGGTTAGACAGATGATGTGCATGCTTTGGATCATGAGCTCCTTCTCTTCCCATCATTCTGGTACAGGTTAATTTTGCTTCAAAGATTTCTTTTTTTACACACCTGTGCAGCTCTTCTTTCTGGCAAAGTCTAAACTGACCCTCCCAGGCTTGGTGTAACCAGGGGTTTGCACCTTGTTATAAACCCTCTGTATTAACATTGACAAAGACACCTCTTGATTATAGACTATTACAGTTATATACCTGCTTCCTCAAGAGTGTTCTTGACTTGGTTAGATGGTATGAAATTCATTCAACATCCACATTAATTGTCTTCTGTGGTCTTTTGGGCCCTTTGGTTCTGCTGAGCTGGTCAGTGCATTCATTCTTTTAAAGAATGTACCAGATTGTGAATTTGGCCACTTCTAAAGTTTTCTCTCTGATAGGTTTATTTGAGTCTTTCAGTCTAATTACAGCCTCTCTCCTACACACAAACATCTCTTCTAGGTTTCACCTTTAAAATTACGATCAAATTACAGTGAAAAGCTATAAAATATAAATGTAACACTTTAAATCAACATCAGATAAAATGTCCACTTCATTTGTCATTAAACAACAAGAGAGCAGTGCTCATCTGGCCATGAAACTGTCACTAATTTTAAACCTCTGGGACTGAGAGATGGTGTAGAAATGTGGCTGTAATTCTTAAATCATTGCATGTAAAACATTTTTGTCAACCCCTTGAATTAAAGCTGCAAGTCTGCACTCGCATATTGATTGTTTGATTTACAACCCACTGTGGTGGTGCACAGAGGCCAAACTACAAAGCTTGTGTCTTTGTCCCAAACATTATGGAGGGCATTATACACATTGAAGACACACTGTGTTGCACTCTCAGTCCACACGGCCTTTACAATCACTGGGCTAGAATTTTCTACCTCATTTCTCTGGTACATTTCACTCATGTTAATGCATTGTATTGAATTCTCCAGAAGACTCCATTTTAAATTCTGCAAAGCACAATTTTAATCTCACAAATCCTTTACAGTAGAATGAACTCATACAAGGTACAAGTCAACATTAACATTTCTAGCTCATCTCTTCGACGGCTTATTTGCATGTGCACTATTTGCATGTGAAACTGATAAAAAAAAAAGGGAAGTAATTTCTGTGAGAGACTTTATTATAAAAGATCGATTCTACTCTCAGGTGGAGGCCTTCCACCTACTGGCTTCACCTGGAAATTCTGCCCACAAAAATTATGAACACAATCAGTGGCAAAGGGCAGGACTTATTGTCATCAATGCAGACTAAGCTCCCATTGCAGTTGTGCAGAGGACAAATGCATCGTAACAGCCCATGCTCACAAAGCATCTGCAGATGCTTTCTTCAAGTCCAGTACTGGTTCTGGAGCCCAGGCCATGCACTGAGGTGAGCCCAACTATACCTAGCCAGTATCTCTCAATCTCAGAGGGGAAATGTTTCATGGTCTAATGGATGACCTCAGCAGGCAGGGATCAGAAAATCTACAGGAAATCTCTCTTTTGAGAAAAGCAACGCTGTTGAGAACCAGACTGAGCAAATATGTTGATAATTGTTCAACACAAATACTATGATCAGCTGTCTTAAAGTAAGATTAGTTTAAATAAAACTGAAATGAACCCTCACCTGTCAAATGTTGTGCCATCCTTTCTTAGTTCTCCAAATGAAATAAAGTCCCCACATTGTGAAAAACTAACAGAATTATCATTAATTTACATTTCAGATACCTGAATATAAAAGATACAATAACACACAAATGCTCAGACCTGCTCAGGGTTAATTTGTGGAGGAACCTTGAAACAATGGCTAGACTGTCACAGGGAGACATGCTGCTCTCAGGGTTAAGTCTTTATTCTCTCTTCCGTAATTCTTCTTGAGATAGCTGACTCTGTTAAATGTGATGGTGAAACTCATTACAGGGTCCGAAGATGCCTTTTTGTTCAGGAAGATTCCCTTTGCCTCAGTAGATAAATTATCAAGCTTGAGGTCTTCTCAAAGCAGCACAGCTCTTTCATCTCAGGACTATTGCTCTGCTTTTCTTTTTGTAAGGATTGGTTTTAAAACAATCTCTTTATCTGTCAACTTGTATCCAAGACACACGGATTTAATGGTCTCAGATTCCCCAAACTGCTGCAGGGATCCAGCTTTGTTTTATAGGCCAGTGAAGATGTTTCCTGGTAGAGAAACAGCTATTGTAGATCTGTTGGCTCACTGCTCCACCAAGACACATGACTTGTTTCAGAGTGGAGACAAGACTGAAGGAGAAATGTGAACAGAACTGAATATTGAGCCTCTCCCGCAGAATAATATAATACCACTGTGACTGGTTATTTATTCATTCATTTGTAACGTTTGTTTTTGCAGGTAGCACAATGAAAAATGGTTTCTGTGGCTGTCATGAAGCCATTCTTCAATGGCTGGGAAACAAAGAAAAAAGGCTGAGATGCACCAAATTATACAAGAACTGGACTGAAAAACAGTGGCAACAGATCTGATGGAGTAATGAATCCAAATAGGATTGTTTTGGTTCAAATCAATGTTGATATGTATGGCAAAGAGACAGTGAGTGTGTGTCTACAGCCATCTGTGAAACATGGTGGAGGTTCTGCCGTGGTTTTGGGCTGTATTTTAAAACCATTGGAATTATAAACATACTAAGCACAGTCAGTCACAGTCCTCTATGCCTAAAACAAGGAGGAAATATTGTTAATCTCTCTCTTGGATTTTTGCTCATTTGGGCAACAGAATTTGAATAAACAAAATAAAGGCAAATAGAATCCACAAATAAATGTGGAGAAATAAGTTCAGCCCCATGCAGTATGGTTTTACACTTTCTCAGTATCACCCTAAAACTGTCAAAGTATTGATTTTAAACACTAACCTTGATTTTTATTCATTTAAAAAATGTGTTTATTTATGAGCACACACCACACCACCACCAGTCTCCTTCATTTTTCCCCCTCATCCAGATCCAAATGTATTTTTGAGACCAATATCCAAGCTAGTTTATGAAAAACACGCTCTTGACACACATGCACATGCTTTAATTTAAATGGGCCTATTGTGAGTCTCCCAGCTTCAACTAAGTGCGCTTTAATTAACCTCCCAACATTCAACCCCCCACCCCATAGGTAGCTATTGACCCTATAGGTCATTAAGACGCTATAAAACTTGACTGCATGCTGAGGTGGCAATTCAGACATTTGATTCATGTTACAGCACCTCATGAATGAATGAACATGGTGCAACAAAAGTACTTTTAGAAGTACATTTTTCCAAAAACTTACATTTATTTGAATTTACTTGAGTAAAGTTAGGGGTTGCCACCGGAGCATGCTGTCAAGTCTTGCTAATGACCTACTAATTTTATTCAGGTGTGTTGCAGCAGGGACACATGTACGTTTCAGGACACCGGCCCTTGAGGACTGGAGTTTGACACCCCTGCCCCACACAAGCGTTTTTATGTAACCTCAGGTTTGCTAAAGTCCCCCCATTTATCCGTGTTACATAGTATGAATTTGTTTAATTAAAAGGACAAGATTATTCTTTGAACTTGTAAAATTTAAAATTACTTTTACATTCATGTTGAAGGTCTATATTTTTCAATGTTTTGAAATATAAAATTGCTTTTATTCTCTTTGTGTAGTCAAATCATAAGCTTATGGCGATAGGAGGTCTCTGTCACTTCACTTAATCATTAATATAGCCGGTAGTTGTAACTGAGACCTTATCACATAGTGGTAGCGGCATGTACTGGTTGATCTGACACAACTGTCTTTCATCTTGATGTCTTCATCAGAAACAGCTCATTACTTCCGGTGTGAATGGGTAGACCGGCTTGTACCACACAGAAAGTTGGCACAGAGCCCTTCTTCTGGCACATCGGTCCTTGTTCTGTCAGTTTCTTTACTATTTTCCGTGAGATTCATTTATTTCATTGGCTGGAGAGAAAGCCTGCCGCGTGCCATAGGCTTTTCTCGCTGTCTGTCAGCCCCCCTCCAACACCATCTTTCACTTCGCTTCTCACGCTGGAGCGTCTTCACCGGTCAGGTTGCTCTTTTGTCATTGGTCGTATTGGCCGTCTGTCAAATGCGCTTGGTCGTGGATTGGGTTTCTTCTGGAACCGCGTCCTCCTCAGCTGTACCTGTCTCGTTGTGAGAGGCTGACAGCGCTTCCTGTTCCACGCGCTGCTCCCGCCCCCTTTCATCCAGCTCCAAGGAAGGAAGGAAGAGCTGCTCGAGCCGCGTGTGTGTGTCATTTCCAGTGTGCTGCAAAACCGCGCTGCTATGTAACTCCCTGGGATTATTGAACTGGTTTAGCGGTCGGTGGGAAGTAAGGTTAGAAAGTTTGGAGATACAGCCGGTGATTTTGGGGGGTCCGGGGCCCGCAGGGAAGGTGGTGCGAGTGGGTTTGGAAGTGGAGCGTGGCAGAGAAAAGGAAGAAAGGGGGGTTCTTTCCTGTGCGAGAACTGATAGCTCGCTTCGCTTGCTTGCCACGACAGGACTGACGTAGAATATGGCGGAGCATCACCCGGTTTCTGAAAAACACAAATCCTCGCTGAACTCCGGGGTGGCGTACTCTGGGAACGGGCGCAGCAGCACGGCGGTGGCGGAGAGAGGCAACAGCGCAGGAGGAGGAGGCGGGCTGTCCGGCGGCCTGTCGCAGCCGGCCGGGTGGCAGTCCCTGCTGTCGTTCACCATCCTGTTCCTGGCTTGGCTGGCTGGGTTCAGCTCCAGGCTCTTCGCTGTCATTCGTTTCGAGAGCATCATCCACGAGTTTGACCCCTGGTAAGTTAGTTTCTCCGCAGCCCTGGCGGGTTTAGGCGGTTCGCCGAGATTAGCCTGTTCTGTCAAGAAGTTTCTGTGAGAACATGGCAGGTTAACTGTGACACATTTCGTAACGATCCTTCGTGAAAATAAAAATGATAAAATGACGGCCTGCACAGTTTATAAAAAGCAGCTTCTTATTGTGCTCAGTTATTAGACGGTCATTTAGGACAGAGCTCCATTGTGCCGACGCAGTGCTTTAAAATTATACGGCTTTCCCCCCCTCACTGTCCTGTTTGGGGGAAAAAAGGTGAGCCTGAATGACTTTGGTGAGGCTTTTAGTGTCATGTGACGCCTGCTTTGATACTGTAGTTCCTAGTAAAAGTGCAATATCAGAGCAGGCGGTGGGGAGAAGGGGGTCAGAGGAGTGACCGAGGACAATAGTGACAGCTTCATCTGACGCTGGGTGAAAACGGAAAGAAGCGGCCATGAATGAGCGTAGTGGCTCCGGTCCTTCTGACACAGATTTGTCCTGTTTACCCGCTGATAAGCACCAGCACAGGTTATGGAGGCTAATATAGTTGGTGTGCCAGCAATGTGCCTCATGCATATTACAGTAAAAGGCTTCCAGTGAGCAAAATGTACCCAGTTTTCTTTCTTTTAAAAATATTGTTGCGATTTTCAGTGGAAACCATTGTTTCTCCTTCTGAAACTCCCTGCCTCTGCAGGGCACCTTTGGTTTTCCATACGAGTACATTTTCTAAAGTTTCATTTTCAGGTGGGGTCTGAGTACAAACTGCTGTGGTGCGAAAAGGGCTTCCTTACACTCTGAGACATTTAGTGCAGCTGACGGCTGAGATACCGAGTCCACAGTTAAGACTTTGATATAAGAGAGTGTTTTTTTTTTTAAAAAAAGAAGGGCTTCTGGCCAAACTTTGAACTTTTTCCCGTGTTTGTGTGCCTTTCTGAGATTCTGCAAAACTTTCCTCGGACATAGTGAAGCCCCTCACAGGCTGGCTCTCTGCTAACCAGCCGTGACACGTCTGTCATGCCTTTTTTGTGTTTCATTTTGAACTGTGTGCGTGGGTTCTGCCAGGAATAGTCCAGGTTTTTTTTGGGGGGTCCAATGTATTTTATTTGTACTCTGAGGGACGATTGCCTGGTCCAACCCTGCGTTGCATCACTGAAAGCATTTAATGATTACTCTGAGACCAGCAGCGTGGATTAAACTGCCAGCTCCATGTCTGTCTGCTGAATAAAAGAGGAGGCTTGAAAGCTTTGGCTGGGTGAGAATCCCTCAGTTTCTTGTGTGTCACTGTCTGAAAGTGTAACATGGCGTGACATGGAGTGAAATTTATTCATGCACTGCTTTATTGTTCTATCACTCTCCCTTTGCTATTAGAACAGCAGCCTTAAGTAAAGTACATGTTTGGATGGCGGAGGGGGTGTGCATGCACCTGTTGTTTTTTTTGTTTGTTTTTTGTAATTTATTTATATTAAAAAATGTGATTAGTGATTACAATAAATGAGGCAGGTGGCACAATCTGCCTCACCGCGTGCATTGAAGGGGAATCCCTGGTGTGCATGCGTGAATGTATAAAGGAAGTAACAGAGCGAGAGTTTGAATCCTCTCTGCATGTGCACCTTGTGTGATAGAAGAAACCTTGAGGTTGCCCAGCATTCAGGAGAACAGGAGCGAGCGGGATTTACAGACGTGTGCGATTGTTGTCTGATGACACTTCTGTCTTGCACAGCCCTGTGACCTCACTGCAAGGTTGTTTGCTGTTCATGAGCTTATCTTTGAAACAAGAATGGAGGAGTATCAACCCTCCGCAACCCTGTTTGTTCTCCACCTCCCTCGCTCGCGCCCCCTCTCTCTGATGCATCCCTTTGATGTGGCTGGCTAATAGTGCGTTCCCCTCAGAAGTTCTAGATCGAGCTATTAGATTTGACAGGAAAGGGAGCTGTGGCTGACATTAGGTAGCCAGCCCGTACGTGGTTAGTTCTGCTTTAAGTTTGGACTGCGTTAATATGCACAGTGCAGCATCAGAAAGAAGAAAAACCAGCTTCATTAGTACTTATGTCTTTGTCTGATGGACTAAACGTTGCTTGCTTGTGAGCTGGACCTCCCTCACAGCAGCAAGGTCTGGCAAGGAGAGCGCGTCTGATCCACCTGTCATCTTTTTTCCTAAAGCGCCATCTCTCTGTATTAAAGCTTGTGGGCAATTTAAGGGAATTAGTAGAGCTGGGCGATATGAGATTTTTTCATATCACGATATGTTTTTTTCATTTCAGGCGATAACGATATCTATCACGATATAAGCCAAATAACTATATTTGTAAGATTTAAATGTGCCGTTGCTCACAAGTAAAATGTGAAATAATCAGCAGCTTGTTTTTATTTAAATATTTATTTCCCATAATAAGTTCAACAGGGTAGATGTACTTAAGGAACATGAGACTTTTTCAGATAAATAAAGGCAAATATTGCAAACTACACAAAAGGCAGCCGCTAAAGCGTTTAAGTTTCAAAATAGAACAAACGAAACAGACTAAATTGTCAATTCCACTTAGAAACAAAATATTAATTCTAAAAATAAATCTTAGTTTGTTTTACAGAAGAACAGACAAAACTGACTAACTTTTGTCAATATCAAATAAACTGAGAACTAAAAGGAAATTCTCAATCTCTCCTTGTTGTATAGCTGAGCTTTTCAAACACTTTTAACAGTTACTTTAGTCTGACAAAAGCCGAATGACGAATTAGCGCTTCCAGTCAGAGACTGAGGCGACGTCCACACGTACACGGGTATTTTTGAAAACGGAGATTTTCCGTTTTCGTCCCGTCCACACATAAAGGCAGAAATGAAGGAAAACGCTGCTATGAACATGCCAAAGCAGCAGGTGGCGCTAGATTCCTAACCGTGCCGAAATGTTGGCCAATCAGAAGTCTAGAAGCCTCGGTGGGAAAAAGTAAACAAAGCTGCGGCATAGAAGCAGAACCGAGTCGTATGTGTGGACGGACTAACTGTGTGTATATGTAAGCATTTAAACACTGCAGAGAGTAGAATTAACAGTAACAGTATTGTAGAAATTCATTTCACCGAAACAATAACGTGACGCAGTGTGACGCATGCACCAGTTTATTGTATTTCCAGACTTGTTTTCGGCACATTTACAGTGCGCGCTACTCTGTTTTTTGTCAGACTTGAAATAGCCGAAATACCTTCACACTACGGAACTTCTGTGGCTCTTCCGTTCGACAATCTCTCCGGCGTTGGAACCATCATCTGTTTTCTCTTCGGTCACGCTCGGTTGATTTTTCTAGTCGGCACACTCATTTCCTCCATTACGCGCTGGCTCCATTACCCGCTGGCTGCTTCCCAAACAAACACACGTGCGGCTTGGCACTTGTGCTGTACGTAACAAGTCACACGACGTGACGCTGCGGCTGTGATTGGTTCGGCTCTGCGCTACTTAGTTTGGCTGACCTTTTTTTTTTTTTTTTTTTTTTAAGATGACAAGAGCGGCGAGGTCTATCGCGATAGCTTAATTTCTCTATCGAGTAAAAGTTATATCGCGATACATATCGTTATCGTTCTATCGCCCAGCTCTAGGAATTAGTGTCACTTGGTGTCCGGTTCTCTGATATCGGTGCAGGCATCAAAACCATTCATAGGTCGTCCTATCAAAGTCATCCAGTTTTATTTTTTGAAATGTTGTCGTTGTCATGGCTGTTTCAATGCCTCTCTTTGGGTAACTGAGGGTTAATGTTTAACCTCATCGTATTTTTGACTGACTGTAGTTCGTAGTGAAACTGAATACTGAAATTGTTCAGTACTGAAAGCACCGAAGCATGTCTAGTCAAATGTTTAATCTTGTTTCCTAACCCTTGAAGTGGATAATCCCAGAATAAAATGAAAACTGTGACTGTTTCAGATGCTTTGTTTTTTTTTTGATATTTTAACTGACAGAAGATGAAATCGGCTGCAAGTAACAAACACAAATGCTGTAAGTAACTTACAAAACACATTATGTGCTCTTAGTGGGAGAGCCTCTGTGTGCATACTGACAGGATGTGATGCATAACTAAAATTACAAGTGAATGCTTTAGTTCAAGGCCAACAGGAGTGAGAGTCATCGCTGGAGAAACGATCTCACCGACTGCATCACAGTCGATTTCGAGAAGTGTTCTGCTTTAGTTTTCATTCATCAGGGCCTTGTGGTTCGCTGGTACTTGATGTCCAGATATATTTGTCTGAAGATCTGCTTTTCAAGTTGAAGCTACATGTTGAGAACAGTGAATATGCTTATACCCAAACTTGTGCTGTTTTTCACTTCTCACCCAAGGGAAGTTGCAGCTTTTGCACAGATCTTTTAAATGCTGGGATTAGGGCTGCACGGTTAATCGTGAGAGAATCGAGATCTCAATTCTAAGCCAAAAAAAATCGTTATTCTCATTTTATGCAAAAGCGTGCAGCCCTACCTGGGATGTGCAGTTTGAGGAAAAAGATGTTAGAAGCTAATTGAGATTGGGATTTCACCTCGGTGGCTTCGACTGGCAGGAGGAGGTGGTGGTTAATGTTAGTCATTGTATTTTTGCCCTAGATAACAGGGAAACTCATTCATCTCTGAAAGACTTTCGGTGATGCCGCTATCCGGTCACGCTGCTGTAAGCAAAAATAATAATTTGCTTGCTTTAGTAAAACAGAAGTTCAATTTTACAGCCTATAAAGAAACTCACTGATGTACTTTTAATCTAAGGATGCTGCTCGTGGATTTGCATCTGCAGAGGGGGTCATTGCAGTAGTAACTGCTGGGTGAGGGGTGAAAGTTGCCTAACACATGCCCTGTATGAGTAATGCTGAAATCATCCCATGAGCTACAGAGTGAATGGACCTCTAGCCTTGATTTGAAATAATATTGCAGATGGCTTGAAAAAAAACAACCCAGAGGCGATTGGAAAAAGCATTTTATTTGATTTCAATCTTACAGCATTATTCAAATATATCTTAGTAGAGACATTGCCATTGAATAATTCTCTATACCCAGCTGTGCTCACATCACTGGCTAAATTATTCTAAGATTAATTTCCATGTTTGAATTCTGCAAATCAATTGAGGCAGACCTTGTTAATCAATAGAGGAAGAGAAGCAAACTGAGCGGGATTACAGTGAATTCTGTCTAACGTGAAAATGCTGTTCTGTTCCTCGTGTCCGCAAACGTGGCATAATAAGAAATGGCTTGCTGTTTATGGAGGACGGAGTTGATGCTGTGTGTGAACTGCAGAGTGGGCTATCATTGGGGCCACATTACCAGGTGCTCTGCGAATGGGAGCAAGAGGTTTTGTTTTGTGTAATGAACAGGTATTAGACCCAGGCTGTGGCGCTGCTGTATGTCTGTCTTTAAAGATCTAACCCCTCTTCTGCACGTTCCTGAGGGGGAGAGGCGCTTTTGAAGATTGAGAATGTAAAACAGGGCAGGCAGGGGAGGCGAAATGAAAAGTGCCTCATTGAAACTGAATCGGAAATCAGATTCTGCACTTAGCCTGGTTGGCTTCATTGACACTGGCTGCTTTTTTGTTCCACTAATTTCTACGAAATTATTTCACCCCCACTGCCACTCAATTAGAATTGTTTATTTCCTTTTCCTGTTTTCATTCCCCAAGTTTAGGTGACAGTAAAGTCACTGTGTAAAACAAAAATTGTGTCCCAGTCAGCAAAGCACTGCAGCTACGTCTGGGCTTTGGCTGATGATTCACGAGAGCAGCCCTGTGGTCTCCTGTGAGGTGCCTTTAGCGGTGCATTCAGCTCGGTCACTAAGGTCATGACAGTTTGTGCCTCTGGTCAGCTGTGTTGCCAGACTGAGTTGATCCAACTGACACCTGATTCCTTAGTGGCACTGACTCTGCCAAGCGCCAGCGCTTTCTTTGGGCAGGGGAGCAAATGTTCTTTCCTACTGGCTGATGGTAGCAGGCAGCGAGATGAAGGCCCGGACAGGCTATCTGGCTCACACACAGGACCTCGAGGGGACAGCGACGTTGTGAAGCGTGGACTTTAATCCACACACACATTGTCATATTTTATTTACTGCTGAACTGATTTCAAAATTTTCACCTGTGATTTTATTTTTTTTGTGTTTGTTTTGTTTTTTCAGTTGGGTCTGACACACATTGTTGAATGTAAATCAATACTGTGCAGCTGCCATGCAATATATATGACCTTTATGAAGCTGATAATGATGAGCTGTAGATGCTGGGGCTGTGCCTTTTGCTGCATTACCAGAGTAATATGATGCCTACCACAGAGTTGAGCTCATTACAGGCATCACGCTACTACTTCCAGTCATTCTCATTCTCAGTGTTTAGCATTGCACGGAAATGATGCAGATGGAAATGGAATATTAAAATCCTATTTTGAAAAACAACATTATGAAGGAAATATCAATTTAGCCACAGTCATGGCTGTCAGAATGTGTCAGGGAGAGGTTTGCTACTGTACTTTGAATCAGTGCACTATAATGACCTGATTCACCACAGGACAACAATGAGTGCAATTTAAAAATAAAATAAATGAATACATTTATTGTATTGTTAAAGGTAATCTATTGTGGGAATGCATATTTAATGGCATTAATGAGGATGGAGCAGCACTCCATGTCATCACAGACGCTGCTCAGGAAGCAGGAGCTGCTCTTTCTGTAATAGCATGTTAGAAAGGATCCAGTAATGCTGTTGATCCTGGACAGGTCACCGGTCTGTGACAGAGCTGACGCAAAGAGCCGCACAACCGTCCACATTCACACCTACGGACAGTTTGGAATGATCAGCTAAGCTAAAACGCATGTCTTTGCACTGCGGGAGGAAGCCAGAGTACTCTGAGAGGAGCCATGCAAAGAGTCGGTGTTCTCTCTTTATTTTCATATGTTTTAAATAAATGTATATATTCAAAACAACACGACAAAAATCCCTTCATGTTCACACACCTGGTATTATCCACAAGGTCTAACAAAGGCGTTTGGAAATACTGCTGAGCCAGTTTTAATTTGAATCTTCTTGGATTGCATTTTAGTCTGTATCTGTAGAAACACTGACACTTAAGAGCGATGAGCAAGACACGTCTGCTTCCTGATCTGGGGCCCGTTCTTCGTACCTCGCTAAGTAGGTTAGCTGGATTTGATTGTTGACGATTTCGCGTGATCTTGGATCGTTCGGTTCCCCGAAGCTCATCCGGGACTTGCTGTCATAGCAACAGAGCCGTAAGCGTAAACCTGCTCGGGAGCAGGTTTACTTTATGTAAACAGGATTAGATCGCGGCCACGCAGGTATGTCCGCTTCATTTATACGAAAGCAACAGCGATATTCCACCACTGTTTCACCATAAATAAATAACATCAATGTAACTAAAGATAATGCAGTACTTGATCCTTTTATTGATTTCATACAGATACATACAGGTCATTTCCTAAAAAAGGGAAATCTACTATTAACATTCTATTACATGTATGTGATTATTACAGATGTAATTCATATTTCAGAGTAGCAATTGCAAATTACTTTGTGTAATCAAGATGAGAGGCCACGGCTATAAAAGCGAAGGTGGATTTGGGAAGCCTGTCGCAGCCATGTCCTGTCCGTATACGCGAGACACCCATTGCGGAAGGTGCAAGATTGATAAGGAGAGTTTTCAGAATTCAGCGTATATTGCGGGACAGACAGGATCCTTTAGCTCAGCGCGACAGTGTGCTCATAGAGAGATATCGATTTTCCCGTGAGGATATAATTTACTTAACCAACTTGTTGACGAGGGGGTGCAGGACCACCACCTGTCTTTTTTTTTGCTCTGCCCTTTTCTTGGTTGCTGTTATAAACAAACAGATCATTCCAGGGTCTCTTTCCAAGAGACGAAAAGCAATATAAGTGATAAATATTACCATTCTGTAGAATATTCTTATATTTCACTTTTACTTGTTCCCATGTTCTAGTGGGTCCTGTTGTGGCTCTAATGTGAAAGGGGATATAATATAACATATTATAATATAATGTAATATAATATTGGATAATATAGTGTAATATAATAAATCTACCCTACCGCCTACTGGTGTTGGCCAGAGGGGCCGATGGCGCGATATGGCAGCCTGGCTTCTGTCAGTCTGCCCCAGGGCAGCTGTGGCTACAACTGTAGCTGCCTCCACCAGTGTGTGAATGTGAGAGTGACTGAATAGAGTGGCATTGTAAAGCGCTTTGGGTGCCTTGAAAAGCGCTATATCAATCCAATCTATTATTATTATTATTATTATTATTATTATTATTATTATTATTAAATTAAGAGTTTAATTTGTCAGCAACTTTCTGCCAGCCCTCTCTCCTTGCTTTTGCAGCCTTTGCAGTGTTCCCTTGCGTTCTGATTAAACTCTGAAACTCCTGAAATCCCTCACTCAAGAGTTCTTGCTCTGCTGCCGAAAAATACCGAGCGCGCTCCGTCGACATTTTCGCCGACCAATCAGAGGGTTGCCGATCAATGTTTCCACTATCGATGCGTAGCCCCTTTTACGACACCCAGTGATCTCACATTACTTCATCCAGCTGTACTAATCGTCAACAGCAGGTGTGTTCGGGGAACCGGATTAGCGAGCTCACGGTTAGCGCGATGGTTTGGTCTTGGATGTGTCATTTGATCTTGGATGTAGTGAGCGACGTACGAAGAACGGGCCCCTGGTGTCATCACTTATCACTTCTTACTTGATTCCTGATGACATGACTCTTTCCCGGTGGATAAACGCCAGTAGTTTATCCATCATGGGCAAAAAGCTGAGTCAGTATTTCATCTCATCACCTTTTCAATTTTTTGTGTGATTCTGTTAGTTTCACAAAGTTTGTATATCTATGGATGGATGGATGCTTTGAATTTCCCCTGTGGGATAAATAAAGTACATAAAATATAATTATATATAGAAGAAATGGAACAAAAACCTCCCGTTCAACAAAAATTAAATATTTGGCACAAGGTTATAGAGTCCAGGCAGGACTCTCGGTTAGCGTCACTTTGTGTTGCTGCTGTTTTTAAACAAACATGACTGTTTTTACAAACTCCAATTGGACTGCTCATCTGTCTCCAGGTAAAACACCTGTTAACCTTGAGTGACACATTATCTTTGCTTCACCTGGTTCCCTTTCGCTGTGTGTGGAGGAGCTGCCTGTGGCACACCTGCTCAGGAGCATGACCAGAAATGAAGCTAAACGAGTCTGTTTTCCAAGCTGACACAGCTCCTGCTTTGGTCCCAAGCAGCTCTGCTTTTTTTTTCTTCATCCTGTGTCTGGCTTTACACTTAACCTTGGTTGCATGTCCATTTTAGAATTCATTTTAACATTTTATTGTTTGCTTTTAAAGTTTTAAATGGCCTGGCTCCTTCTTACCTGTCAGACCTTCTACACCGATACACTAGGGGTGGGGGAAAAAATCCATACTGTGTAGTATCGAGATATTTTGTTGGCTAATAATGTATCGATACAGGGACAGCAGAAATCGATATTTTGTTACAAAAAATGTTTTTGTGCTCTGACTTCAGAGCACGTTGATCCTTTTTCTGAGCAAGAATCCTGACATTCCTTCACTGTCCAAATGTGTTTAACTTTTTTATGGCAGCAATAAACATGATAGTTTACTTATTTTAATTTAAGACATGTTTTATTTTAATTAAGTTTAAAACTTTTTTATTTAATGTAAAATTATATTTTGTTTTAATTTACTTTCAAATTCTTCAGTTGCTGAATGGGCTGCATTGTTTTCATAAATTGCATAGTTCAGAATAGCTATAATTGTACCAGATGGTTGCATTCAGTTAAGTTGGACTAGACTGTAATACAAACCGTTCAGTTTGTCAACAATAAAACTGACTGAAATGAGAGAAAGACTGAGTGTGAGACTTTGATATTAGATAAAATGAATATTGATAAAGTTTACCTTTATGTACAGAATCTGAATATTGCAAAATATTTTTAAAAATTGCAATAATATCGTATCGTGGGATGTATGGTGATTCCCACCTCTACGATACACTCCACAAAGGTCTCTCAGATCAACTGACCAGTCACTCCTTGCTGTCCCCATGTCGAGACTGAAACACTGGGGGGACCGAGCTTTCGCTGTTGTGGCCCCCAAATTATGGAATAAACTGCCCATCAATATTAGGCTGGCTCCAACACTTGAAATGTTTAAATCTCTTTTAAAAACACACTTTTTTTCAAAGGCTTTTTAGTTGTACCAGAGTCAGCTTGTAGTCAGTTTTAGTCAGCTGTAGGTCACTCTTAATCTTTTTATTTTGCTAATTTTATTCACTTATTGTCTATTTTACTCATGTTTTAATATTTAATATATATACTGTCTTTTATCTTTTTCATTTATGTATTTATTTTATTGTTATATATATTTATTTCTTTGTCTGCTTAATGTATGTTTTTAACTGCTATCTCTGTTTTATTATTGGAAAGCACTTTGGCCAACTTTGTTGTTTTTAAAGTGCTATATAAATAAAGTTGGATTGGATTACATAATAATACTAAGTGACACCTCTGCTGCAGCGCACTGACTGTGGATCAAACCCACAGCTCATGTAAAGATATAATGTGGTTCTGTCAAAGTGCAGACCTGTTGGCTGCTCATTTTTTCCTCCCTCACGCTGGCCCTTTCCTGTTGATTAGCGTATGTTTAATCAACATTACAGTGTCAGTCTCTATATATATCTATATCATACCTTATTTTTTCTGTTGTAAATATTGACGGAGTAGTTCTCCTCACTGTAAGGTATTACCCACGACTAGAGGTCTCAGGGCAAGGACTGGGTGCTGCTGTGGAACAGCGTAGCAAGATGACCGGGAACAGTGACATGTCAGCGGTTCTTTGTTAGCACTTTTGTGCTAATAAAGTGAACTCCTTGAGAACAGTCTCTTCAAGACATGAGAATTTCTTTCAACATCACCAGCTGCCACTGTGCCCTGATTCAGCTGCAGTGTCACAGCTTCACACAGCTGCACAGATGAGCTGGCAAACGGCATCAGGAGGGGACGAACACCGAACGAGTGTCATTAATAACATTTTGGACCTTTTGATGTGCCAGTAATTTGTTTTCCACCCGGAAATCCTGACCACTGCGTACACATGAAAGATTTCCTTTATTCAGCTTACATAATACTAATTCTGCCGTTTCATTACGTAACAGTCAGAGTGGGGATGAGTCATTTTAAGCTATCGTTCAAAGGAGAGGGGGGAAAAGGTCGAGCACTAGTGTGAACTTGACTTTATGGCCACCCCCACTTTACAAATGTTCATGTATTTATTTAATAAGATGACAGGGAATGCTTTTGTTGCTGGCCCCTGATTTTTAGGCTGTTGCATGGAGCCGTTAATGTGAAAGAGCAGTTAGTGTGAAAATGCATTAAAGTTGACAGAGTGTTTTACTGGGAGATTGCAGTCAGAGGAAGTTGATGGTGGTAGCACAGATTATCAGGCCCAGTATCTGCGTGTGTGAACATTGGAGTGACTGCAGTGAGCTCTGGCTGCTGCTGGAGCTGTGAAACCGATGTATTAACATAGGCTGACAGCTTCTCTTCCACCAGTGCTTTTTGATCTATGATTGTGTGCTCTACTTTTTTTTCCTCTGTGAAATCTGTGTGTGTGTCTGTGTATGGGGGCATGCGAACATTTACAAGTAGCACTGTGATGTGCTGTGGCACTTCAGTGGGGGATATAATATGCACCTGAGAGCTAGATTTCTTTGTCCCATAATACCAGTTCTGTGTAAGCAGAGTGACAGACAGCAGTGATGAAACGGCTGCGCAATAAACCCTCGTGTTTTTGGCACACGTGTCCCCATCACAATGTTTTGGATTTTTGACTGCTTGTTGTCTTTCTGGTTGTATGTTTGTGTAATGTCACCATGATTTGGTTTTGTGAGCTTGAGCTCAGATCTGTCTACAGCTTAAAGTGTGCTACCCTAACCAGTGGGGTTGCTCAGTTCTCAGCCTCATGAGTTTGAAAAGTAGAACAAGTAATGGCACAGACAAACTGTTTGCCACGCTGTGCATTAAAAATTCTGGATTTTAAAGTGAAGGGGTCACTGCAGGACACGAAGTCATGTGACTTGTGGAATGCAGAAAGACACCAAATGTGAGTCTTTGTTTTAGGTTGTATATTAAAGCATGTGTGTGACAGTGCCTGTGACGCTTCAGTGTTTATAAAAGGTTCCCTCCTGGTGTAACTGACGTGTTCGCTCGAGAAAGTGGTCCTGTCTTCTGAGTGATGGTGTTGCACACTATCCTTTTTCCACACAAAACAGCCATGGATCCTTTGATCTCTCCCGTGGAGGGCTACTTCACTGACCTTCTATATGTACAGACATATGGACTCTACTCATATTAACCCACTGCAACGCTGACTTAGTTGCTCTCAGTTGGGGCCACCAGTTGGGGTGGCTGTAGCTCAGGAGGTAGAGCAGGTTAGTGGTTCGATCCCTGGCTCCTCCAGTCTGCATGTCAAATAAATGTGTCTGAATGTAGTTAGAAGCACTAAGTATAGAAGAAAGTGTGTGAGAATGGGTCAATGTGGCATGTTGTATAGAGCGCTTTTATTACTCCGGGAGAGTAGAAATGCGCTATATAAGAATAAGACCATTGCTCTCGTGGCTTCCAGTGCTGGGATGGACTCCCAACTCCACTGTCCCTGGAGTGGAACCTTTATCTGTTACTCATTTGTCACAGTGGGTTCACTTGTATTTGTAGATGGTATTATTTTCAAAATGTGTGGGTGAGCCTCCTTTTGTGTGCACTAACACAAGTTCATTAATGACGACCTCCTTCTCAGGCTGTGAAAACAGCTGTGCTCCATGGCTTGAAGGCAGCTTTCTAAAGCCTGCAGGAAAAAAAATGGCACTCATCATGTAGTCAGTGTTATCAGCTTTTTCCTCGACACTTGAAAGAGTGCACAAAGTCTGCATTGCTAATTAGAGTTGTGGTGCAGGCTTCTTGAGTTCGATTATGGGAAGGGTGCAGAACGTTTGACCCACATTGGTTATGATGGTCTTTGATGTGTTTTCATTTTGGCATTTTACATTTTCCCTTGTGAGGCTTCAAACTTTACAGTTAATATTTAGGACTGCTAAACGTCTGATAGGTGTGCACTGATTGTGAAAGTGTGTGTAAGGGGGTAATTTGGCTCATAGCTGATGCAGTCACACTGATTTATTTATTTAGCCTCTTGGTCACTGTCAACGAGCACAGCTAATGTCACACGATGTATTATGGTCTCTGTAACAGTGCCTTCCTGATTGCCTAGTACACCTCCATGCCCCCACACACTAACAACAGTCCAGCAGCAGTCTTATGGGTTCACAGACTGTTACTGGGTGAACTAGGTTGCTTTGAATTTCTCACTAAACTTTAAAGAAGCCTGTTTTAGCTGCCTTTTTGGCTATGTACTGCATATGTGATTTGTCAGACCAATCTTACATCAGTACCCTACATCTCAGATTGTTCCATATAGTGAAGCATATAGATATTTAGTTGGAGTTAGCTGCTGCTATTACTATTATTAATATTGAAAGTTTAATAATTGAATCTGTAGGATTCCTGCAGTTTTCCATGTGGATGGTTTATGGACGTGAGTAAGCAGCAGTTCATCAGAGAGCCATTCTACAGAGACGTTTCTCTGATTCTGTCTGAGGCGGCACATGGTTGCATTTTGTTCTGGTAAATTTGTTTTGATGTCTCCACATTGGCACTACTGTCTTGTGGTGAAGATGAGAATATGAAGTTAAGAGTGTGTAATCTGTCAGTTCACCAGAAGGTGATGGATACTGGAGAAGCATCTATAATTAAAAATGGCACCCAGTGTTACAAACTGCTTTCTTCTGTTTGGTTTTTAATAATTGCTATGAATTAAACTGAAGGGCCCTGCTGTTTATTTTGAGTAAGAAGATTTTTTTTTTTTTTTTTGCTGTGAACACAATCCTTTAAACTGCTGTATCTGGCGGTGTGCCTCCACACTGCTAACACACTAGTATCTGCAGTCTTTTGAAATCCTATTATGGAGACACTGACTAGATGCACAGATCTCTTTGTAAATTATTCAAATGAGTGGCAGATGCTTAATTTTCACTTGCCCTCTGCAGTGTTTTGGAGGGATTTGTGTTGAAGGAAAAACTGTTGAGTGTGTTGTTGCTACCTGTGGGTGCTCTGACACAAGCGTTCTGCCTTAATGAGTGCATTTTTATTCCAAACCAGATTTCATTTAAGTTAAACATTTTAGTTGTTTGCAGCTAAACTCTCTAGCATGCTACCATCCGTCTGTGATATCACCCACTTCCACCACCCTCACATGTGTTGTGTCTTTGCTTTGAGTGCAACTGTGTGACAGGTCTACAGGCAGTGTGGGAGAGCTTTGTTTGGGATGTGATATCTTGGTTATGTCTTCAGGATATTTCATTTTGTCCTCCGTAAATGTAAACTTGAACTTGATGCTCAACCGATTAGAAAGGTCACTTTGACCTACCTACCCCCCCCCCCAAAAAACCCCCAAAAAACAAAACAAAATGAAAAAAAACAAAACAAAGATTTTGTCAATACCATTCCTGCACCAAGCACGACGTGATTTCACTTGAGTGTATTAAAGATTAAAGACAAAGTGATAATTCAAAAGGTCAAGGTCAGCAGGTCATCACGATGGTCATTTTATAACTTTCTAGAAGCGGCTCATGTCGGACTCAATCAGTGTTTAAGCTTCCTCCACACCGTGTTCTCAATTACTTTTATATCTACCAAAACATCAAAGCACAGTAAAGGTTAAGGATCCTTAAAGAGGTAGTGCACACAGAGAGCAGCACCACACACCATCAGAATAGAGGGCACTGAAAAATATTCAATCTGACATTTTATATTGTTTCTTTGCTGTGATTGCTCATTGCTTAAATGTTTGTCAGAGATACTGAAGAAGAATATTGCAAACTTTTCCTGCAGCATTTACTGGTGTCGTGACACTAATGTTGTGTAAAGGGTTACCCCGTAGACCCATGTTTGCTTTTAAATTTCCATTCCCCTGCAGTGGGTAAACTACAGCTCCTACAAAAAGAGTGTTTTTACTCATTTGTGTCAGCAATATGCATGGTGGCACAAGTTTATTAGTACATATTAAGAAAATTTGCAGTTTTGGGAATATTTATCAGTGGTTGCCCCTTTCAGGTGCAAACTTTCAATTTTAGGAAACTTACTGTAGTGATGTGCAGACATTTTCTGAACTGAACACATTTCTGGTTAGTTTGCATCTGGAAACCTTTGGATACAACTTTCTTTAGTGTCTCTGTGCCCATTTATTATTAGCAGTTGGTACAGTTAGTGAGTCACAGGCCAATTGCCAGCATCTCAGCCAGTCAGAATCCTTTTGGCATTAGCTCTTAACTCAGCAGCTGCTTCCTCCTTTGTTTAGTCAGATGTCTCACTTTGGATACCTTTAAACCAGGTTTATTTTATTTAAAGGATATAAGAAGCATCACTCTTTCTGACATGCAGCTGTCTCCTCGTCTCTCTCTTAGCCAGTCGTCCTTTACCATTTGCTCAAACATCCTTTCGTGTATCAGCTTCCTTCTGCCTCTTGTTCAATCAGTGAAGAGAAGCTGACGAGCTCAGTGCCGGCTCCACACAGGCAGCCACTGAATCACACTCTGACTGATTTAGCTCCAAGTATTTCCAGCAGCATCGGTTTGGAGTGAATGTGCTGCGCTTGCAGATTGTCCCATTACATTGAGGAAAGTCATCTGTAACCATCTGAGCCCTTTCACTATCTGTCGGGGACCAAATGACTGCTGTTGGATCTTGTGTGCATAAGTAGTGAGATTTGCCATGCTTCATTTGATGAGTAAATAGATGCAGTCTGGCTGGAGGACTTTCCTCCTGATGATTTCTTCCTCTGTGCCTCTGAAGGAGTCCCTGCTTTGTCTATACTCGATGTTTGAATATGACACGGATCAGTTGAGCTTTCGTCATTAGTACATTACAGTTGACACGTCCTGAGTTTGGTAGTTTCTGATAAAATCAAATCTTTGCCTGAGCTTTTGTTTGTTTTGTGCACTTCAGGCCTGAAAATGTTGTAACTCGCTGCACAGTTGGCATTACACTGAAACTCTTTACTCTACATATGAATGCAGATGAAATGTGAAAAAATAGTATTTGGCGTCTCGACTCTCAGCAAAAAGAGGATTTGCTTTGTCACTAGTCAGCGAGCAGCTTTCTTCTTTCCCAGCGGCGCTGTCCGACACTTTCCCTTGTTAAAATGACGAACGTGACTGGCGGCAGCTCATATCAGCTGTTGCTAATTAATTTTAATCCCACAAATAACTTGAAGGCAGACCGACGTACTCGACACAGTCTGTCTGTATCCTGCCAAAGAGCACCAACGCCCCATCACGAGAGAAATGTGTGTCTGTGTTTCACATCTAGCTGACGGACGGGCCTGCTATCTGGCACATTGCATCTGTGGAGACTAGCATGATGCAAACTCCTAGTTAAACTTTTACTTCTCTTTCAGTAATTTAGGTTGTGAACTTTATCTGAATCTCAATTGCCAGCTCTTCTTTTTAATGCAGCTGCTGTACGTGTTTTTATGTTCACATATGGTCATTAAGAGCTCATTCCAGTCATGCATACCGTTGATGACTTTAGGATTTCTCTTATCTTTAGAGTGTGTAGGCAACACAAACAAAGACGGGAGCTCTTTCTTTCTGTAGGCTGTTGGATTATAACGGAATCAACTAAAATGGTTTTCTTTGTATTTGATATTTTGTGTAAATTACACAAAGAGTCCTATCCATTCGATTCAGAGCATGAAAAGAAAAATCCACTGACTCGGATAAACATGTTCCTGTGTGTGTGTGTGTGTGTGTGTGTGTGTGTGGTGTACGAGTAAGCCTTTGACATAGTGGCTTTTGTCAAAGGTTCAGCAGTGGAACCCCACTTATTTAGACCTGCTGTCAGCTTCTGATTTAGAGGCGCTTTGAATTAAATGGCATGCTGTCAGAGAAATACTTAACTTGTTCTAGTCTCACACTTGCATAAAGTAATAAGTAACGCTAGAGCTGGGCGATTAATTGCATTGTAATTCAGGTCCAATTTTTGCCTTTCAAGGATTTTTTTTTTTTTAAACAGGATAATCGGGATAAGACTTGTCCTGTGTTATAAATGAAATGCACAGCTTTTCTTTACGACAAGCTTTCAGCCCTCTGAACAAGCTCAGATTCATTCACTGTTTAGTGCAGCTGCAGCAAAGGTGACAGAAAAAAAAAAACCCTTTGGACAATGAAATCTGTTTAGAAAGAGCTACATTTGTTAAAGGTTTCCACAGGTGAGCCTGTGCCTGCAGCGGCTGGAGGCTGTTTCACCTGTCCGAGGCACTGGTTGCTTCAGCTGGTGCTGTAGTTTCTGTTTCTGGGAGTCTCTGCTTGGGTCCGACTGTAAATTTCAGTATCGGCTAGTGAACATCTTCCTCTGCACCTCAGTCTGTGCCTGCTAATAACCGCACTGCAACACACCAACTACACATGAATCCTTGAGCTAACTCAGCACAGTGGACTTGGGGCCACATTTACTAACATGCTCCAACAGTGCAAACTGGGCTTTGGCCAAAAGAAAGTACCGTCTGTATTTACAAAGAGAGCACAGTGACAAGATTGTGTTTCAGAGGTGGGAACTGTGAGAGTTTTAATGGTGTTGCATGTGTGTTTTTGCGATTTACTTTCTCAAGGCGCAAACTATAGGGAGGAGAATATTTAAACAAAGTGTGCAAACTGATGCACTAACATTTGCTACGTGCAGTTTACTGCTAATTGTGCTGATATTTGATGCACTGTTGAACAGCATATCTGAATTTCACTGACTGCTCCTGTGTTTAGAAAACACAACTTTTGAAACCACCTGGAAACTAATCGCACTAATCACACCTATGAGTGTGTTTGGCGATTGTGCTATTATATTTTGCCACATTCAGGATATCTGGCCCTTGGATTACAGTAGGAGTGACAGTATGTCTTTGGAGTCCATGCTGGGTCCACGTGTGTGCCTGCAGGCAATGATGTTTCATACCTTAGGCTCTGAAGCCTGGATTATACTTTGTTGTGAACAAAGACAACTGGAGACCCGACAGTAGTCGGGCAGTAGTCATTCCTCTTATACAACTTGAAAGTCTTTTTGAAGACTGTTGCCATGACGCATGCATGATTGATCCACTGTAATGTAACTTCTGTGTGGGCGAATCATCAAAAAACAGGCAGGGATAAGAACCTCTATGTTGACACCCATCCTCATTGTCCAATGATAAAATCTGCGTGAATTCTGCATGGCTCTTTTTGTTGCACCTGAAATGCCCCACAAATTGCAAATTCACATGTATTGCGCTATACAAATACGGGCCATTTACCATTGTAAGATGGGCTTGACAGTCAAACTGCCTATTGGACAATCCTCTGTCCCACTCCATGTCTACCTGTTTTTCATTTAAATTATATTTAACGTTGAGGGAAATTTCCTGCAAAAAGACATCTTTTAAAAGTCCAATAACTATATAATTAATTTGATAAATCAGTGCAGTAAATAACAGCAGTTACAGTTGATGATTACAGTTGACAAACATAATTGTTATCATGTGGAAAGCTAGCAGGATTCCAGCTATTCTAATGTGCAAAAATGTAATGATTAGTTTAGGGTTAGCTAAGGATGCTAGGTACTCGTGCTGTAGCTGATTTGGGTAATGCTCCATAATAATAAATCTATTATTATTATGGAGCATTATTATACCATTATTATTATAGGTACCATTATTATTATGGTACCTATTTGCTGTAGTTCTGTATTTAATTGTTAAAGCATTGCACACATATTTTTCTCATAACAACTAATTTTCACAGCATGACCTAAAAGCAGAAGTTTGAAAGGTGCAATGGCTTGCAGTACAGGGAAAGGTGAAAAAGCTGCGGTCAGGCCTGCAGAGGAGAAGTGCGCATGAGTTCCTCTGCTGTGCTTCTTTGATATTCCGCCCCATCGTTCCTCATCTTAGATCCACATGAGCGGCATATTAAAGGGAGTTTCTACAGTGCTAACTTTGCATCAGAGAAATGTTGTTACCCAAATTAAACGTAACAACAAAGCTAAAATGATCAGAATGGTGTCGCCTTCTTTTCACAGCTGATTAATCTTTTAATGTGACAACAAACAGTCTCTGTGGCTGTCACTGATAAATATTTATCAGTATTACAAATTCGTTGTCCTGGTTTTATAGCTGACAAGAAACACAAAGGAGCTTGTGCAACATGTTAGATAGCTTTACAGTTCACTACAAAAGACAACAGTAAACCTGAATAATTTTTCCTGCTTCCATTCCTGTCTTCTCTCTCTCCTTAATAGCCCGAGCTAGCCTTGCTTCTTCATTGTGGTGCTATGCCTTCACCAGGTCAAAGATATTCTAGCCGGGCATGTCTGTTTAATGCAGCCAGCCCTGTCCCTGTGCTGTCTGCTTCACTCTCGCACTTTCTCTCCATCTCTCGTCACGGCATTTCTCTTTGACTCCCAGCAGAGCGACGGGTTCTTACATGTAAGCCTGGCAGTGATGTGAATAGCACAGTGATAATAGGGGATCTTGGTGATGAAGATAGCAGTGGTTTTCTCATTTTGCTCATATTTTCTTGGGAACAGATTAAAGGGTTTCCATATAAAGGATGTGCAGCATCCAGTCTGTACTGCTGATTGGATGTTGCTGTGTGACTATGGGAGAGTGACCTGCAATATGCCAGGATGGATGCAGCAAATTCACCTCATGCAATCTTAAAGCAGTGTTAGGGACATAGTTTTTCCATTAGGCGTTTTAGTTGGAAAGTACAGTGTGGCAGATTCCCTGCAAGATTTTTTCACTCAAAGTCAGTTATTGACTGCTTGTCTGTGGCTGCCAGACAGGTGGCTGTTAAACTCGAATAACCAAATCAACACTTTGACCACTGTTTTCAGAAAGTGCAAAAGGACTGCTGGTAACCATAGCAACGATATTTGAATACAGCCTGTCTTATGTTTTCTTTGATGTAGAAGCATGATAGTGATGTCCTGATAGAAAACACCCACAGCTGTGATGTTCAGAGTTCAGACATCCAGCAATCATAAACAGACCTTTAAACCCACAGAGATCAGCTCTGTACAAACCTTAATATCATACAATCTTTTAAAGGGAACCTCCAATGCCCCCCCCCCCCCCCCCACTCCCCCCACTCTGTCTGTCTCTCTCACTCACTCACTCACTCACTCACACACACACACACACACACACACACACACACACACACACACACACACACACACACACACACACAAGTTTTCAATAATGAGATCAGTATTCGTGCAAGTAATAACCTGAAAGCCAAACGGCTTTTTGAAATGGTAACTCCAGTGTCCCACAATAAGTACCTAATGACGGAATTGTTTCCCTCTTGTAGCAGTCTGTGTTGCTGGACATGTTCATGCTATCTGCATATTCAAATACGTGGATTTGGATTTCTGTTTGCAGAAGGCTACCAAAGGGCAACCGATCAGACGAAAGTGTACTAGTGGGGCCTGAGACGGCAGCTAAAATGGTTCTTTTCATTTCAGAAGTTGAACTGCGGGGCTGCACCAAAGCTCACTGTAAAACGAGGATTATTTTGAACTGTGTATCTTATAAAGCTAGACTAGGTCTAGACTAGTTCTTTTCCTCTGAGCTCAGCTCAATGTCGGGTTGTTCTGTAAATAAGCGCAGCTTTTATAGCTGGGATACTTCATTTTACCAAAACTGTAAGTAGCATTGGAAGCAGTTTCTCCTTGCTTGACATCTTTTTGTTCAGTGTTGCCTTTTACTAAAGCCACAGGTAGATTATTTTGATTGGAGGATCTATCAGTTTTTATTAATTTTCTATTAATTGCCCAGCCCTAATCAGGGGAAATGGTGTAAACAAATTCCATAACATGTTGGCTCACATGTGCCCCAGAGGTGATCCTACCGCATGCTGACTTCACAGCATGATTGCATTGATGGTGCGTATAAAGAAATGCAGAAATTCATATTTGAATGACTTTAGCTCGGTTTTTGGCAACACTACTTGACTGTAGTCTAGAAAAAAATTCTGAGCTCCTATCTTTCCTCCAGCAATTTAGCAGCTTTTTAACTCTTGTAAAAAGCGAGCCCATGTCGAGGGAGAAGCTTTGCCAGGAGCTGGCTGCGAATTTCTTTTTGAGCCTGAGAGCCAAATGACAAATAGGACAGCCTTGCCCCAGAAACCAGACTCAGGGAAACATATTGCCTCCTTCATCATGTGGGCAGCCACCCACCATAGATAGACCTGTGACCTCTAATTTAGGAAACAACGCTCCAGGCCTCACAATGACAAACTGCAATTGCTTCAGTTACTTTAAATGTATTTGCATCACTTCTCCTCGGTCAGACCTGTGGGGCCACACTGGGCTGAATGTTCTATTGTGATCCATAATGGGAATCATTATGCTTTGCTTGCACTTTGATTACTGTGATGGCAAGCCTGTCACATAGCAACCTTGTATTATTATCACCGGCTGCTATTAAAATGAGTATTCATACAGCAGCCGCTTCCACTGCTGCAGCTCTGTGCCATTTATTATTAGGAATTTGACCTCAGTCTGAATGAAGACAGTGTAGCAGAGTCAGAATTTAGGCCAAGGGAATGAGTGGGTGAGCAGTGTGCTTATGCTCTGGGATTTCTATGGGCTCAGCAAACCTTAAACAAAAGGCATATTATTTATAAAAAATGGTGATTTTTCCACCAGACTTTCACTGATGTGCCGAACTTTTTAATCTTTAAACACACTATTCAAGTCAAACCAGTATGTTTCAGCGGCCTCAATGCCCTACTGACCTTAGAAACCGCTGCAGATCGACAGGCTTACGGTCAAAAAACACATAGTACTCACTCCCTTGCTGAAATCCCTTATAAATATTACTCTATTTTTTTAAAATGTTTTTTTTAAAATATTGAATGCACTTTAGTGAATAATTATGTAAGGTAATAAACTATTTATTGAGCAACATAATCATGGGATTAGTTTTTCCCATAATGAAGCAGCCCTGTGATTGACTAGAATATCAAATGAGACAAACAATACACTGCAACAACAGGAATGCCAACCCCTGTAGAGGATTGGTGAAATGCAGAATGTAGATGGGGAAGAAAATGATACGACACACACAGCGACCAATGAAAGTCTCGAGTCTGGCTTGAGAGACTTCTGGTCTCAGTGGGAGTTCCCTGCATCAGTAATATAGTACACAACAGACCAAGACTAGCCAGCCGTCCCGTGCATCAGTTCAAATATGTTTTCTCATACAGGTTCATACTGGTTTGGATCCTTTGGGCGAATGCAGTCAAGTACAAGCACAGCCGCAACCGCTGGTTTTATAGGATGCGTTAGCACACACGACGACCTGCTGTACCGTCTTCTCCGTGTTCTTAATGCGCTTCGTGATTTTTATGGAGGTATTTCAGAGAGGCTGACGTGCAGCAGTCACAAAAGTGCAGGCCTCAGGCCAAGGCTGCACTGATATGAAAGGAAATGAATTCATCACACAGTGCAGAATATGAAAGACCACAGCAGACACTTCAAACACTTCAAAGCCCGTTTGCTGCCAGAGGAGCAGATTTGACAGGAACGATCTTGACATGCATCACGTTTTATGCGTCGCAAAATAGCCAGCATGATTTTGGTATCCAACTTGGATTTGTAAAGCTAATGCCTAACATTTGTAGGGAAATGTGGCTGTGTATAAGTTGGGGAATGACTGCTCAGAAAGTGGCCTTACAGCCAAATTTCCTTGGAGTAAACTTGAAGCTTTGTATGTAAAACCAATACATATTTACACCAGGGAATCTTAAATTGATGTTCGTGAAATGTCAGCTCTTGCCTCGCCATCCTCTCCCCATGTAGCTTGTGCATCCACACTGGGTACTAAACACTTAATAACTTTCCCTGACATGCAGCGTGAGTAATTGCACCGAGCCACCAGCTAAATGGAGGTCAATTTTCACAGTGGCTGGTCAGTTTGTCTCCTGCCAGCCGTGGTCGCGTGTACTATACCAGCTGGAGACTTTAGTCAGCAGCAGCACTCTGTTTTGACTCTTTAATGAAGTGAATAAAGCTGGTGAACTTTGCAGAACTTGGCAGTGTGGGCAGTACTCACAGACATCTCTGTGCTCTAGAGGACGAATGGACCACTGAATATGATTGATTAAGCTTTATGCTGGCGGTAGGTTAATGTTCATTTTATCAGTTTAGACTGGAATTATTAGATGCTTGTTTCTTTAAGGTATTGATAAGGAAACTACTGGTGTGATTGTACCCATATATGCCAGGAGTGTCAAACCACAAGGGGCCAGAATCGGTCCTTTCAAAACCTCCTTGAGTTTGATGTCCCTGAGCTACACTATGTGCTCGATCAGTGTGTGTAGCTTAGCCAATGAGTAATTAGTGTGTCCTCTGGACTGGAAGCAGTGTTGGCTTATTGGAGTGAAAGATTGCATACATTTTTCCTTATCAATCAAGATACATGAATGACAAATTAGACAAACATAAAAAATCTTAATGAATACATTTTTACCTAATTTTATGATGTCATGAATGTTTTAAAACTGGATATGACAAGCAAGAGATAATGGTATTTGTCCCCGATAGCTGCTGTTTGCTTTTAGTCTTGTTTCAGATTCTGTGAAACCTTTGAGTTCGTTCATAGGTTCAGTATGAAATGCTTAATGATTATTTTGAACTGGGAATCACATAAAGCTACTTTAGTCAGTGCTAATAACGAGCTTGAAATGCTTTAAAAAGCAACTCGTGATGTTGTAGCTGGACTCTAGCCCGTGAGCATGTTCAAACCCTGGCTCTCAGAATAACTCCATATGCCTTAAGCACCATTACACTGATATAGTATTGTAAATTAGCAGTAGTACTACTTTCGGCTTTATGCCCTCAGTCTCTTCATAGTCCCTGACTTGCATTTCAGAAGTGGATAATTTCATGAATAATTTCACAGGCTCCTGAGGGGATGACCATTACCTTTTCTAAAGCTATATTCACATAAGAACTTTGGACAGTCTAGAGGGGATATTTTCTGTACACGGCCCACAAGATGAAATGGCCACATCATGGTAAATGGCCTATATTTGTATAGCGCTTTACTAGTCCCTAAGGACCCCAAAGCGCTTTACACGTTCAGTCATCCACCCATCCACACACACATTCACACACTGGTGATGGCAAGTTACATTGTAGCCACAGCCACCCTGGGGCGCACTGACAGAGGCGAGGCTGCCGGACACTGGCGCCACCGGGCCCTCTGACCACCACCAGTAGGCAACGGGTGAAGTGTCTTGCCCAAGGACACAACGACCGAGACTGTCCGAGTCGGGGCTCGAATCGGCAACCTTCCGATTACAAGACTAACTCCCAACTCTTGAGCCACGATCGAGCCACAAGCCAGATCCTTTTGCACATGAGGGAACTACCCGCTTTACTTTCCAGTAGTAAACGTAAAGAATATTAGCTGTATTATTTGCACAGCTGAATTTTTACCAGGGAGCTGACAAGTACAGGAATTTGCATTCCCATATGCACCTCTGACCAGTGATTTCCTGAAAACGTCTGAGCTGCAGTGAATGTGTCAAAGCCCCAACCAGTGCTAGCAGCGAGTCCTGGAATCATTGGTTTATAGACTCTGAGAAAAGACAAGCTGAGGTGAGCTGGTAGATGTGCACTGGCTGATTTGCAGGGTGTGGCTGATCGTCTTATGACGGTGTGAATAACTGCTCCCTGCGTGCAGTGAAGAGAGTGCGCTGCTCTGTTTCGTCTCCTCCGATCTGTTCCTGAAGTGCTGAGCAGCTGGTTGGAAAGGCAAAGCAACTCCTGAACGATGGCATTGGGCTGTTTGTGCTTCACGCTGACCAACCAGCACCGCTGAAAACAAGAGCTCCAACCAACCCGTGAACTCGGCTTTCATCATAATTATAGAAATTTTGCCATAGTGGATTTGCATTTGTGCTCATATGTACTGAATTCATGTTTCAAACACAGTACAAGTTGCACAGGTCAGTTTGAGCACCCACCTCCTCGCTGCTACTGCAGCGGGCTCTACAGCCTGCTCCAAAACTCCAGAAATGCACATTCACTTTATACATATTTGATAGACTCCTTGTCCAGGAGAGAGGTGCTTTCAGGGTGTTGTTGGGTCTCAAAGTCAAAGCAATCTGCAAAGAATGCTCTTCTGGGAGGCTAATATGTTGCTCTCGCCAACTTACTTTCTTCAAGGGCCTGTTAACTTAAACTTGGTGTCATTTTGTGTCATATCACCTGTTTTTGAAGAAGTATTACTCGGCTGTTTTCTCCCAGTCTTACTGATTCCTATGAAAAATGTTTTCTCCTCGGCTCTTTAAAGTTATAGTCAGCTGCACATGCTGAAGTCCTTGAAGATGAGCAACTGCACATTGAGGAGAGTAAAGACATGGAAAGGAAGCCACAGCTTTGTTAGTCTGCTTATCAGATCACACATTGTGCCGTCCTCTTTCATAGGATTTGGATGCTTTTCTGTTCTGGAAATGGAGACTAGTTCAGCTTCACTGTGCACCAAAAGCAATCTGGGTCCTAAACCTTTACACATTGGGCCTCCTTCTCAAACTTTTCTATAGAAATGTTATTTTCCCTCACATGAAAAACTCCCACTGGATTTATGCTCACAGACCAGTTTCGTTGAAACCTCTGTGTTTATTTGACAAAACGGTGGCAAAGGACCCTGAATAACCTTTAGCTTCATTTTTCTGCCTGGCGTTGAGAGATCGACGCTCACTGTAATCAGTGTACATAAGTGGTTCTTTCTTTTTGATTAAAAAAACAAAAAGCTTGGTCAATAAGGTACGTTAGCTAACTAAATAGCTGTAGCTTAAATGTAATTTTGAATCAGAATCAGTCTCCTGATGGTTGGACACGGGGAGGTGTTAATTTAAACTGGGCAGGCTGCCAGGCTGTAATCCACTGGTGAAAACGCTGCAACATTTATAAAGCGCTGGATTAAGCTTTTATTTATTTATTTTAGCTTTTAGACTGTTTGTATTTAAGTGATAATGGTAGTACTGAGAGAGCGGTCAGTTTTACTAATCCACTCTTCGGTGTACAGCAAGTCCTCCTTTGTTTTCATCGGTGTTACCGACGATGCATTAGTTATCCCGGCTGTTTTCTTTCATGTCATACGAGTTAAAGATGAACACATAATAATTAAAGTGAACTGGTGATGAATCGTCCTCCACCCCAAATCATACATTAACAATAGCCTGATTTTGCACATGATTCATAATGATGAAGATAAAGGAAAAATAGAAAAGACCAATTAATGAGACTGAAAGAATGACCCATTTAAACCTGAAAGTAACTGCATCATGATGTATCTGTAGGTTGTGTTGTAGAGGAGGCCTATGTTGAAGATGTGTTGAGCATTTGTTTCATTGCTGTTCTGTTTTAAGAATTTTTAGACCAGGTTGAACCGGTGGCTGTGAAATGCTAAATGAATGAACTGGGGATTATTTTTTTATTTAATCTTCTTATGCACGTCAGAGCTGTGACTTGTAGCTTATTTTTAAAGGGCAAAAACTGACAATTGCAGTCCAAGTTAAAGGAAGCTGCTTTGTCATCACTCGTTCGTGACCCTAAACTCGGACTAGGAAGCAGGATTAGTGGCTGAGTGAGGGAACTTCATGGTATATTCAATCACTGTCTACTGATCAAGTCATCAATCATTTCTCTGGAAAATAGTAACAGTAATATCCTCTGAAGCAAGGTGTGCAGACAATAAGATCATGTAGTTTTTAAGAGGACATCTAAAGACTTTCTTTCCCTGATGAGCATCAAAAGATCAAGATCATTATGAGCAGCTTTATTTCTGGCTTTTTCCTGGTTGGCTGCAGGAAATGCCCTCGTTTAAGCCCTAGCATAGCGATATCCAAGTGTTCCTAAAACAGCCTTTCTGAATCCTTACGCAGCGTAAAAGTTGAAAGTAAGCCAACTTCCTGGTTGAAATATGTTTTAACATTTGTTTTCTTGCTTTTAGATTTTTAGTTTTCGGAATCTCCAAAAATGATAAATATATTAAAAAAAAAGTTTTGTTAATGGATAATATCTGGATAAATAATCTAGCTGGGGCTACTAGATAATCTCCAGAGCTTTCTGCATGCTCTCATTTGTTCTGGGACGGTTATGTAGTGTAACACAAACTTCATGTAAATGCACTTGTGGGTAAATTTGGAAACCCTGGATTACCTACTTATCTAATAACCACCTGTGACCGCGTATCGTAATGCTAACAATTGGTTAAGTGCAAACAATATCCTGAGCGTGTTCATAGTGCAGCTCCTCTGGTTTACTGGACGGATGCAGACCGACGTCTCTTAAATAAGGTGGAAGATCCACATTCAACTAGATTTTGTGCTTTTCTCCAGGAAGTGACAGCTGTGACGCAGACGATCAGTAGAGATTGATGTAAGGAATCGGACTACATGATGAGATGAAGGGAACAGTGATCGCAGTCCTTTTTAAAAAGCTTTCTTTTTTCTCTCATCACTTTCTGAAATGGACTCCAAGTGCAGAGAATTAGACCATGAAATAGGCTACTGACTCAAATGGCTTTTCTGAGTCAGATTTTTTTTTGTGTGTGTGTGTGTGTGCTTGATTTCAGTCACAAAATGGAGAATATGAACACAGTGGCAATAACACAAGTCATTTAAATTAAAACGGTTGCAGCTAAAGTTAACCTGCAGTAACAAACTCTGCCTCTCTGCTAGTGTTGAGGGGTTTCGGCATTCAAATATATTTTCATTATTATATATAGTATCTGAACATAAGAATGGCTGAAAACACTTTTGACTTAGCCATTTACATGTACAGGAAGCACAAGTTTGATGGCATAGTTTAGTAAATGCTATTAGACAGGAAATGCCAGTGATGAGGTAAAACACCTGTAATTAGTTAGCAAAGATGAATAAACCAGTGGTAGCCATCTACCAAGAATGGGTTCATGTAAAGAGTGATAACAGAGTCAGTGAGCAGACATGTGCGCCTCGTCTCCACTTCCAGAAATGATATTAATGCATATACAGGCTAAAACGTCATCTCTTAAAAATGAAACCTGGTGAGCAGCTTTCCCAAAAATCTCCTTCATGGCACTTGGACAATTCCAGAGCAGCGTTAACACAAAGTTTCACAAAGGATATATTTGGCTTGTGTACAAGAATTGCCACTCTGCTTTTTCATTTTTCCCCACTCTGTGTGGGTATGAAGACATTAGAAAATTTAATTTTCCCACATGATTCCATGAGTGCCAAATCAAAAGACAAAAGGCAAGTATAACAGAGACAAAAGGCTGACTTTTTAAAATATTTTTCATATGACTCCCACACAGTTTCATGATTTCCAAGAACAAATCTGTTGTAGGTGGCAGAGGCTGTTTCAACAAGTTAAAGTAGCTTTGATTCTACCAATTACTGAAACAGGTGGAGACCCCCATCTGTCTGTGGAGTCGGTGATTTCTTCCGTCACTGCTTCATAATTAGTGCTGGCAACATCCTCCATCCTTAGCACAGCTTGTAGCCCTAACACATTTGTTTGCTGTGTATTCTCGGATACCCCCAGATATTTATATTAAATTTATGACATCGTACATGTAATTTTATTTTATTTATTTATTTATTTTTACAAATAAGTAAATAAACATCACAAACAAAAAGAAGAAAGGAGGAGAAAAAAGCAGCATAATAGAATAAGAGGCCATGGTGTGGGATTCACAATAAAACAAAAAGCACAACGTCTCGTCTCACGCGATTGGCTCGAGTCTGTTTGAAGGCCTCAGTAACGGTGCCAATTCTCATGATATATGCAGTTTTGAAATAAATGCAGTTGCATCAGCATACACAATGTCTCTCTGGTTTAGGGGTCAATGTATTTGCCTTACATGTGAAAGATCATTGTTTTGACACCAGGAGGATTCATAAACCCAGCCTCAGGTGGCCACAAGCTAATGTGCTTCCAGTGGTGGAAAAATTTGGTGAGCTATGGGCTCTTGATTTCTGCTGTTAGCCTTGAAAATAAGCTATTATTATTATTGTTATTATTATGAAAACTCATTAGTGTGGCTGTAGCCCTAAAGCACCTCCTCAGCTTGAAGCTGTAGTATTTGGCTCGAGCTATCAGATAACCGATGATCGTACTTTCCTGGCTGATTACTAAAGCAAGTTTTTATTAGAGCTGGCCCGGGGGTAAAATATCATGCATCGAATTTGCTTCTGTTTCTGGCCATATGATAAAGAGCCATCTCCGGCCCCAGCTGCCGCCTCCCCACGCCTGTTGAAGGTGATTTAGACAATGAATGAGGGTCACCATTTCCTACGGTAATTTGCACTCTGATGATTTCTTATCTTGTCTGCAGCATCCTCGCTGCATGCTCAGCATCGGGTCACTGGTTGCTTTAGTTTGGAATTTGTTTCATTTCATTTACTTGATTTATTTAAATTAAGGGAAAAGTTGTGGGTGATTTTGGTAATCTCTGATTCGTACCTGTGCTGACCTTTTGTGGTGGTTTTTGTTTTTTTTAATTAGCCAATAATGCTCAGGTGGAGTTATTCTCATATCCTCATTGTGTCTTCTTGCTTGTCCACTGCTTACCATAATATAGGATTTTCAGGAACCTGATGAGATGTGATCTCAATGAGGATAAAACCGAGATCCTCCTTATTGGCACCAAATCCAACCTTTTGAAGGCAAACCATTTCTCACTCACCATCGATAACTCCACAGTTTTCCCTTCTCCTCGGGTTAAGAGCCTTGGTGTCATCCTAGACAGTTCACTTTCCTATAAATCTCACATCAGTAATCTCACCCGTTCTGCCTACTTCCATCTACGTAACATTAACAGATTGCTTCCTTCTCTTTCCACCCAGTCTACGTCCATTCTTGTACATAGTCTTGTTACCTCCCGTATTGACTACTGCAATTCTCTTCTGCATGGTCTCCCCCAAATATCCCTCCATAAGCTTCAACTGGTTCAGAACTCCGCTGCTTGCATTATCACCAGAACCCTTCCTACCAGCACATCACCCCTGTTCTTCAGGAACTTCACTGGCTCCCTGTGAAATTCCTGATAATATTCAAACTTCTTCTGCTCACCTTCAAGGCCATTCATAACCTCGCTCCTCCTTACCTTTCTGATCTGTTAACCACCACTTGTTCTGCCCGTTCACTTCGATCTTCTTCTTCTATCCAGCTTGCTTCCTTCCGCCTCACCACCATGGGAAGCAGAGCTTTCAGCTGCTCTGCTCCCAGAAATAAGAAACACTGGTTCTCTCCCACAGTTTAAATCGCAACTCAAAACTCATCTGTTCAAATCTGCATATTCACTGTGAATCCACTGTTTGTTAATTTTATCTTGTGCTTTTGTTTTATTGTTCTTATTCTGCCATTGTTTTACTAAGTGTTTTATCCTATTGTAAAGTGTCCTTGGGTGACTTGAAAGGCGCTCATAAATAAAATTTATTATTATTATCTGATTATGCTTTTGTGCAAGGTCCCTCTCCTCTCTTGGCGTTCAAACCACCATATTTGTTTTTCCTCTTAGCCTCTGACTTCCACACTCCATGCCTGCTCAACCAACCAAACATTAAGAGATCAATGATCCTTTTTTTTTCTTCTTCAGTTTCCCAGTTTTCTTACTTGCTAGTGGGTTTGTTTGTTTTTTTTTTTTGGAGGGGCTTTTAGTTATTGTAGTCCACATTACAGGTGGATTCAGAAGAAAAGGTGAAAATCAAAAGTCCATACTGTACTATCCACACAGACTGGTAGAGCTCTATGTGTTTTCAGCTTTCCAGTGTTTCTTTCAGCACACACTGGTTTATTGAAACTGGTGATGGGTGAAGCTGGTAGCACTGATTTTCTTCCAGTACTCAGAAACTCTGAGGGTGTAACCACCCACCTGAACATTGTTTTGGACCAAACACCCAATCAGAGTGCGCTGCTGCCAGGCATCACAAAACACATTAAAGGAGACAATAAAGGACAATTATCAGTTTTATCAGGATGGCGGCTGTTCTTCCTGTGCAACATGGATATCCAGTGGTTCACTACAGTGATGGTATAAAATTAGTTCCTCCCATGTACAACCGTTGAAATAAAGAGTCAAGCACCATATGCGTTTCTGCTCAAGTCCACCTTTATTAGCTTAACTTAAACTTTACTTTAAATGATGGTTTTTGTTTTTTGTCTTTATAAACAAAAAGGTGAAGTCTCTCTCAACCTGCTTATTTCAGTTAGTTTGGTATGCTTTGTTGTGCCTAAAGAGTTTTTTGCAGAGGTTTAACAGATCCTAAGAAGTTCAAAAATGCTGTTTTTTTTTGTTTTTTTAGTCTGGCTAACCTTTACTGATCACTGATGTTGGTACGCGCTTACACTGTGTATAAGAGAGAGAGAACCAGCTGCAGACACTCTTTTTCTCTCTCTGACAAACATGCATATATGCACACACTACACACACACCCTCTCACACAGTGATTGCTAACTTTAACAGGGGACCTATGTCTCTTTCGCTTTCACTCACACACACAGGCCACTTAAAGTGGAAGCCTCTGTAATATGGGGTTTATTCTGAGCAGAAGTGGCGTTCGCTGTCCACTCCAGGAACTGCCCGTCTGCCTGCAGTGAGATCTGTTGTCAGATGGAGGCAGTGTACAAAGTATGTACTACAACTGGTGTGTGGGCCATTCCTTGCTTGTGCCGTTTTTGGTCTGTTAGCCAGCCGCAGAAGAGAGTGAAGTTCTAACATGCAAAGAGCTGAAGTGAAGTGTCCACCTCTGTCTGTGCTTTTCATGCATCATTCAGGATCATGAAGGACTCCACTGGAGTGCATCTGGGGTGGGTGAAAACCCCTCTCTCACTTCTGACTGGAATCGTGTATGTGGACAGGCACATGTGGGACCATAAATCCCTCCCTGCCAGTGTAACGCCTCAAAGTCTGTTTTTCCAGGGGCTGGAATACTGTTGCACGATGCAAACTCTCTTAAGGCTTAAACGTGCTGATGAATGACTTGGCTAATAGAAAACTAATTACCAGCATTTTTGGTCATTAATTTACATTCATTATAATGCTGAGCTGTGGGTAATCTTGATGGCCTCTTTTTGTTATTTTCCTCACAAAAATAAATGAAAAAATAATTGCCACATTAATCAGTAATGAATGAATTATCAATTGTTCATTTGGAGCATATTTAAAATTTGATGGAAAAAAAAAAAAGTTAGCCTGTTCATACTCCTACCCTCTATCCTCGTCGTCCCCTCTTGCCTGGCTCGGATCTTTCCTCCGCACTCCTCCTGCTCCTCTCTACATTCATTTGAACTAATGTCCCATCCTCCTGTTTCCTGTTTCTGCTCATCTTCTCCTCCCTCTGTCTCCTCCTCTCCCTCTCCCCTGGTAGATCACTTCTCAGCCAAGACTCGCAACAGTTTAAAAAGAGAATAAGAAACCCCCAACACACACACACACACACACACACACACACACACACACACACACACACACACACACACTCCTCTGTCTTGTCTTCATGGACTGTGAAATTAGGTTTTACTTAAAATGGGGCCAGTGGAGTTTGGTGAGGATGAGTGATTTAAAGGATTGTTTGCAGTTTATGAACATAAGGAGAGGCAAGGGAACAGAGCTCCATTTCTTTCATGTTGGCTGCGCCCATCTCATCAAGCATTCACAGAAGTCTGACCTCATACACAAACACAAGCACGGGCTTGATAGGTGGAGAGAATGCGCTCTTATACTTTTTACTGCAGGGGCCTCTGACCCTCTGCCCACTCATGTCAGTGCATGTGCCGAGTACCCATCAGCACGGTACGGAGCTTGATATGGTTTCTCCCGCTGCCCTTCTGACCTGAGCCTCCACTTCAGCTTTTTTGAAACTGTGGCTGCCTCTCCCTTTCAGGGATCATTCTCACAACCTGTGTCCACGTTCTGGTAGTTAACTTGCAGGAGTCCAGACTTGCTCTTGGAAAAGTGTCAATATTTTGGGTTGATATGAAGCTCTGTGCAGATAACCTGGTGATGGGTATTACTCAGTTTTCATTGACTGCTGAAGCTGCTGTTGGTGGTTCTTTTGCATTCCTGCACGTGTTGTGTGAGCAGTGACTGCAACAGTCTGTTAACTTAGTCATTGTTAGTTTAGCAAATCACCTGCTGTTGTGGGCTTTAAAGCTTTTTATGTCAAATCCAGTGCATTTACTGTGACACTTCACTGTCTCCCTGTTAGTCTAAAGAGTTTTGAGGGTGGATTTATTATTAACAAGTTTTCAAGGAAAAATATCTCGAATCTTTTAAAATATCTTTTTGGGAAAAAGTGGAAAATGAAATCGCACTTTACTTTGCAGCATGAGTCGACTCTACCAGCAGTTAGAGTAACATTAGCAGACTAGTGTAGGTCAAGTGTTTCATACAGGCTGTACACAAAAGTTGGCATAGCTCAGTGTTCCCCAACCACTCAGGTGTGCCGTGGAAGATTATCTGGTGCCACCTGACTAGTACTCTAAGCGACTGGTGTGAATAACGGGCAGAACAATTACATTCTCCTATACTAGAGGGCAGTACAACTACCTGCTACAATTAAATGGGTTGCCAACTGCCAGTAAAAGAGAAGAAGACGAGGAAGAAATGACATAATAGTCATGCTGTAAGACACCCCAGCGTGTAATAGCAATAGATAAATATTTGAAAACAAAAAGGAGTCAATCTGACCTGGGTCATGGAGAAAATTCCAACCCGTTACATCAGTAACGTGCTGTGTGGATCTGCTGGCAGCCGTACAAGACATGATCTGGGTGCAAAATGAATCAAACTAAGACTACCCAAATAGTGATGCTGGCATGGCACAAACACCGTCACTGTGAAGGCTTAAAGAGACGGGGTCTTAAATAACCTGGCAGAACACTCGCCAGGTGTTCTGAATCTCCGGTCATCTCTTGAGTGTGCAGCCAAACAACTCCTGCAACGCACACATGATGGTCTTGGAGCCGTAACACTGTAATAACATCAGTCACTGTAATATGGAATCATTTGAACGATCGCAGTTACAGACATGAATACTCATTTCCTGTGTTTTGAACTTTAGAAGTTGTTTTTCAGTAAATTTCCCCGTCTCTAACTAGACCAGTCACTTCCTGCTCTGTGTAGTAAGCTGATTTTTAAGACTTGGTGGAAAGAGGAAAGCATGGTGTCTTTATTTGGATTAAAGCAGAGTCAAAGTGAAGGATTAGAGAGTCCCAGTAGAAACTGCTGTGTTACTTCTGGAGAAACCTCTCTGCCTGCCTCTCTGTACCGCGAGCATTTTATGCATGACAGCACTTCAGAAGCCATTTCATTTCTGTTGTCAATTTAAATCTCGAGGGTTTGGGAATACATATAAGATTTTGGGGTGTACTGCTGTCGCTCTCAAATGGATTTGCTTTAGTGTGGCCGATTTGAACATTTTTCTGGGACTGAAGTGTGCAGGTTGGAGAAACCAGAGATGGTTTGGAAAGTGTCATTCGCTGAGTGTCCCACCAGAACCTTAATTTTAAACACATACTCAGGTCACATCTGCTGAAAACGAGTTGATTCAGAAGCAGTGAAACAACGGGAAAACTAGACTCAGGCTGGCTTACATGACAACAAGGCTGCTTTGCTGTTGGTTAAAACAAAACAAGGTTTAACTGAACTATAACAAGTTCAGAGCAACACAAGGCAGCATGCAGTATTTGGAGTGTTTATTGTATGTTTTTATGGAGGACACACACATTGGTGCCTTTGTTTCCTTCATGCACCTTGTACAGATCCTTCACTCTTAACTTGGCATGTCAACACCACAACACTATTCCTTCTGGGACCTTTTTGTGTAAATATTTTTGCATGCATGCCTTTTTTTATTATGTGTGTATATCATCTGCTCTGTGTGTGTGTGTGTGAGATTGAAGTGTACAGCTGCGCATTCATCTCTTTGATGTCACTTCCTGTCATCTCCTCAGAGCTGTGTGTTTTTCAGTCCTCCTGTGTCGAGCTCCCCCACACACCATCTGAAAGCAGCGGGAAGCAGGATCAGCCTGTGGAGGCTGCCGCTGCGCCGCCTGTCCTTGGAAAACCTCGCGGCGTGGGTCACTTTGCACTTTGGCTGCCTGCCGCGTTTAAAGATGCAGCAGGCCAATTTTCAGCGCACACAACGAGGAGAAAGGCCTTGTTCTTTGAGATAATAAAGCAGAGTTCTATATTTGACTTCACTCTGCCCTAAAATGATGGCTCTGATTCAGCTGCAGAAATCAGCTCTGACCGATACTGTTATATTGACAGTGAAATGACATTTACTGATGTCGGTGCCAATATTTATCTATTGTCACATCACATTTGTGCTGCCTATATTCTGAAAAATGTAGGCTTGAAGAGCTTCGTTTCCCTGCGACAGAAGGAGAAATAAACAAGAACAAAAAGAAAAGGAAGCTAAAAATGATCAGCATCCACTCTTGGAAGTAGCTGCTGTGACATCACTCACTGGTTTATGAAGGCCTGTTTTGAATAGCTTGTCAAACAGAAGTCATTCGCCAATGAGCACACCGGAGATGATCTGTCATGTCAGTCTCATGTGCTTCAGATGAAGAGAGCTGGACTTACTTATTTTGTTTCTGATTACATCTCACCTCTCATCTAAGAGGCTGCTTAAGTTCTCAAAACGGGTATTGAACCCCTCGTGGAGTTTTCAGCTTGGAGTTGGTCCTGAGAGAGTGACGGGGGGTGAATTTCCCAAGAAGTGCATGTTCAGTTAGACGCCATTTGTGTCCACTGTGAACATGAACAGAGGTGATCGTTGAGCAGGTGGTGGCGGCCTACAACACAAGCTATTAGCCATCTCTCAGATCAGACCTGAGTGCCCTTCGCAGGATTTAAAAGGCATTTCTTCCTGGAAGTTTTACTTCTACCACCACGATACTGTTTCAGAGCACTGAGTGGCAGGTCTCTCACAATCAGTGGATCCCTATAAAAGACAAGAAAATGTCCAAATGGAGACTCTAAGACACTGTACTAATAAATGGATACATGTACAGACCATGCATTTGGTACTCCTGTGAAATTACAAGCAGACAGCGTTTTGCTGCAATTTCCAGACGACCTGCAGAAGGTGTTGTCATGGTAATCTGTCCCAACGATAGTTTTTCATTCATTGCTTGAGTTTTTGCTCCCCGGGGGCCGAGCGAGACCACATGTTGTCTGTGGTAAAGTAGATTTATCTCAGTGCAGTAAAGCTTTCTGCTGGCTCTGAATTATTTACAGACTATAATTTTTCTAGCCAACTCTTAATTATCTGATGATGAATGGCTGAGAGTGATTAGTGTTTGTTCTACTCTGGAAAAGAGATGTTCGTATTTAACCCAGAAGGCTGCTGCTAATGGAAGCGTAGTGCTGGATTTGAGGCTCGATGTTGTACTGGATCTCTCATACATATACCACTTGAGTAATATCTTTAAGTGGAAAAACAGCGAAGTAAACAGCTCATTGGTTTTTGTCAGTGGATTTGAACAAATGGGCATCTGAATATATTCTCTGTATACCCCACCCCAAAGCTATTAGCAAAGAGTGAATAATGTGCAGAGTTTGGTCAGCCAATAGTGCTGTCATATATCTTAGATTTGCTTTTTTACTTTATCTTCCAGGCATGGGGAAGGGCCTGACATAAGTAGGACTTTATCTGCAGTATTGTGGTTCACTTTGTGAAGTACAGATTTTACGGAGGCATGTTTTAAGCAAGGATCAGCCTGTTCAGACATCCCAGAACCTCAGGTGATAAAAGAAAACAGAAGAAATATGTGGAAATGAGAAAACTCAATCAATTACTGCTGGGTTTATGCTGCTCACTCGATCATCCTATCGCCCCTTTACTTTTACACTCCTGTTCAAAATTGAGAATGTTGTCTAGTTCCCATAAATGCAAACAGCTTGGCTGACCTTTAAGACTGCGGTGTGGTTGCTTGCTTTAATTTAGAGCCCTGAAGTGTTTAAGTTTTGAAGGTGCAAACCTTGATCAGTGCCATGGAGCAAGAAATTGAAGTCCCAACAACTCACTCTATAATTTACTGAATGACACTCTGAATATGTAAAACCTTGATATACAGGGAAAAAAACCCAATTGTGTAAAAACACATTTCCCCGTAGAACTTTAAAAGTCCCCGTTGACTCATTTAGTGTGAACTTCTGGGGTTCAAGAGCCCACACTGCCTGTAGTGCTGTGTGGCTGGGATCAGATTTTCTTATCTGTGTTGAGCTCTTAAGTCTCTGATACCAGTTTTAGTTGGTGTTATTATTTGGAATAGGATGGGACCAAGCTGGAGTTTTAGCATAGAAAGATTTCAAAAATAAAGAAGGTACTCATTCACCAGCTTTTGTTTGGTACAGTAGCTGGAGTTAGTTTCATGTCCTTGACTGAATTTAGAAAGGCTAGTGTGCCTTTTCTGGGGAGTAAAAAAAAAAAGTTTTTCTGTGTTTTAATGAGCCCATATCCCACGGGTGAGACAGAATTCTGCTTCATCTGACATCCTGGCTGGAAATGGTTTTGAGAGCCCATCATCCAGAGTGTTGAGTGTGGGAGGTGAGTGTTTAGCCCATCCACTGGCTGTCTGAAAAGCTTTAGGATACTGCTGGCTTTCCCAGACTGTAATGGTAAGAGGAAAGTTAGAGGAATTTTCTCAGACCAGGGAGGAACCAGGGCAGCAGACACACGATGGATGACTTCTGTTGTATGTACAGGCTCCTTTTCTCTCATTGCTTTTTTTCTTCTCTCCAATCAGCCTGCAAGAGTGAGCATAAAAACCTGCGCACGTACCCTCAATCTAGAACTCATTCCTAAGGGGGCTGAGCAAACCATATGCTGCAATCCCGCCATCAAGTTCTGTTTTTCGTGGAGGGACAGTTTGTATTGAGCACTCTAATACTTTGGAGAGGCTCAGGGGACAAGCAGACTAACTGCTGAGTAGTCTCAGCTTGGAAACTAAGAG
Organism: Diplotaxodon limnothrissa; assembly: GCF_057381915.1. Taxonomy (NCBI): domain Eukaryota; kingdom Metazoa; phylum Chordata; class Actinopteri; order Cichliformes; family Cichlidae; genus Diplotaxodon; species Diplotaxodon limnothrissa. Next base: position 7,396,407 of record NC_140606.1, read on the forward strand.
CTGCGTGCAGGATTTGTACAATAGCAGCACTCTGTCTACCTGAACCATCTAATTATAGACCGGGCTGTAGTTGAATTGCTCTAAAGTCTCACTGTCTGTAAACAACAGGCAGGCAGAAGGCTGGGGAAGAAAAAGAAGGTAAAAGTGAAAATGTTAGCAAATGAGCATGAGTGGAGAGGGAAAAAACTGCAATGAAGCTGTGCATCTGTTACGGGTGTCAGCTGAGATCACAGTAGTATGTGAAGGTGTGGATGAGGCAAGTTTCTGCCAGTTTACCCAACAACCCTTTCAATTAGCAGTAATTGGTTTTGCATACGAGTGTTAACGGTGCAGCCAAACCATTGGGGACCGATAGAAATACGGTCACACCCGGCAGTTTGCAGGAAAACTAGGCACGGATCTGACCTGACTTTGATAAAAATGCAGTGCTCAGCTCCATGTAATGATGTCCTGTGCCGATGGTTTCTCAGCAACACACTGTTAATAGGTCGAATACAGAGCTACAGCTACTGTTGCTTGTGGAAATGAAAAAAGCATCTGCCTGTTAGCAAGACTGCGCAAAAGCTGCCTAGCTGAATATCAAGAAAGTTGATGAAGAGATGGCACAAAGGCGAAGAAAAAGACCATTGCATTTTGCCACACAACCATACTTTTGCTAAAATTACTGAATAAGCTGTTGACCTCACTTCTTGAGTTCTGGCTCTGTTTAAATGCTGAAATAAAGGCCAGTTTTTCCTACACATAGACGTCTGTTATAGCATACTGCAAAGTTTTGGGCAGTAGGAGCAAGTCGGGACGTTCTCAGACCTGAAATGCTGAGAAATGGTAGGAAAAGACTGAACCCTACATCTAAGTTGTGCCCTCTAAGGAACAATGTAGGTTTTTCTTTAGTAGATTTAAAAAAAATAATCCACTCTGTGCATTAAATATCGCCCACTCTCCAAGCCTCTACTTACCTTAAGCCTTCACCTGCCTTGTGGCGAATGATGTTTTTAAATCACTTGCATAAGGTTTGGAAACATGTTCAGGTTAAAGTTGTGGTCTCCATTTGCGTTACAAAAACATGGAAGATATTTTCAGAGACGCAGTGAGGACATGCACAGTGTAAATACTTTAAGCCAGTGGCTCATAAAACATGTAACTCCCTGATGAAACAGAAACACAGGTCCCATTTATAGATTGCTATATTTCTTTTTAGATACCCCAGAAAAAAAAAAAAAACATGTCACAGGGGTTGGACGTGTCCACACGTGTGTACTGAATACATGTCTAGACTGGTGTCTCTTGGCTGTGGTCAATTACTTGTTTACATCATTACAAATAAACCAATCAACGCAGATTGGGAGTCATATGAAACCAGAGGTGACTGAACTGAACCCCTGGCGAGTGTCATCCACAGTGAGTGCTACGTGGACCTGCAGGGGAGGGTTTATATATTTAGGAGACTAACGGGAAGCCGTGCTGTGCTTGTTTATCTTGTCAGTCGTTGCAAAGAGCTCCAAAGGTAATGATGATTATGTGATCTGCTAGTCGTGACTGGAACTGAACCTCATGTCAGGAATAATGAGAAATGTTTAGAAATTGGCAAAGATAAAGAGGTGCTTTGTATTGTAAAATGACATGGAGAGTGAGTGGGAGGTAGTTATGTTAAAATGCAAGGGATAGAAACTGAGAGGCATCCAGGTTATCAAAATCATTCTTCCAAGCTCAGCAGTTTCCCTGTAAAACAATGTCATTAAAGTCATGTTGGCAGCATTTCTATTTTTACACAGTATTCATATTTAAAGTTCATAAAACTTTCACCCCCTTAGACATATAAGCAGAATCAATAATTGTAGTTTTGTCTGTATTCATTCTTATTCTTGCTAGCTGATGGTCAGTAGGTTGATATGTTTACTCCCCACTTGGACTTGGTAGTTAAATGGTAGTTCAACTCTAAATCAATTCATTACGTTTTTTTAAAATTGCATTTACAATAAATAAATGTTATATTTATAAGGTTGGTGGTTTAAACCCTGGTTGTTCCAGTCAAATACTTTTGGGCGAAATGATGAAATCCAACTTGCTCTCCAATTCGTTCATCAGAGTGTGAACGTTAAAGGCACTTAAATGTCCAAAAAAGTGCTTGTGTGAATGCCGCATGTTGTATAAAGAGCTTTAAGTACTTAAGCTTTTTATAAGAAGCAGCTGTTCGGTTGCTGTCTCTCGTAGGTCCTGGACTGTGTCTAACTATCTTGTCTCTGGTTGATTGTTTCAGGTTCAACTACAGGTCGACTCACCACCTCACCACAAATGGCTTCTATGAGTTTCTCAACTGGTTTGATGAAAGAGCCTGGTATCCTCTGGGTAGGATAGTTGGGGGCACGGTAAGTATTTTGTGTCTTCTGTGCATGTGTGTGTTTGTGTGCGTGGTGCGAGTCAGAGATGCCTGACTCAAGGTTATGAGGCACTGTGTGCACTTTCTGCCTGTACTGCACCTCTTTCTTTGTCCTTATTTCTCAAGAGTCACCTTATCATGATGAATCTTCCATCATCGGCTCACTTTAAACAACACACACACACACACACACACACACACACACACACACACACACACACACACACACACACACACACACACACAAACTAAAGCGTTGCTGGATGGCTAAACGGCTCCGAGGGGAAGCGGGGAGGTAAGAGCTTGTACGACACAGAGTGGATCTGTCTTCATAACCGCTAAAGGACAGACTGGCTCGAGTCACTTTTAACTTGTCATTACATTACAGCTCATCTCTGAGCGCCTGACTCCTCCTCTTCTCTATATTTATAACTTACGTGTGATCTCTCTGTATGGGTTATGGGCTAATCTGTTCCCCAGAGTGCACTTCAGTGCGTTCACATTATCAGAGAAAACAACAGCTTGAATGTGTTTTTGCATAATGTGACACTGGGAAGAGAAAATGTTCTACTGAAGCTATACAATTATAGTTGTGTGTGTGTGTGTGTGTGTGTGTGTGTGTGTCCGTGCGCAGTCTGTAGAAACAATGCGTTAGGGCTGGGCAGTCGTTTCCTTGTGAGATCTTTAGAAGGCGATACAATCACAGCTGGGCGAGAGGGGGAGGCGGAGGGTTCCAGTGCACCCATTAATTAATGAAATCTATACACTGTATGTCCCAGGAGGAGTTATGTGCACACCCACATTGCTTGAATGAATTATTTAATAAATATTGCTGTTTTTTTTAGATAAGGCTTTAACACATTGAGTGAAATGGAAATAAAGATTTATGATATTCTGAATAAATTTCAACCCTCTTCCTTCTAGGTGTACCCAGGCCTAATGGTCACAGCAGGCCTGATCCATTATGTGCTCAACCTGCTGCACATCACTGTCCACATACGGGACGTCTGCGTGTTCCTGGCCCCGGTGTTCAGCGGCCTGACCTCCATCTCCACCTTTCTGCTCACGAGGGAGCTGTGGAACCAGGGGGCAGGACTGCTGGCAGCCTGCTTCATTGCCATCGTTCCTGGCTACATCTCCCGCTCCGTGGCTGGATCCTTTGACAATGAAGGGATCGCCATCTTCGCCCTGCAGTTCACCTACTACCTCTGGGTATGCCTGAATACTTCTTCAGCCTTGCCATAGTCTTATCACTCATACAGGGAATAATTAGAGTGTGAGGCTTTGAAGCACAACTCATGTCTTTTATTTAAAGCTGCATTAATCACTATTCTTAGATTAACAGTGAACCAAAGGACGTGAGGTACTGCTGCCCAGATTACTAATTAACAGCCAGCACAGCACTGACCTAGCCTCATGATCTGACTGAAGTCCATTTTATTCATGCCTCATTAAAATATGCCATAGCAGGGGCTGTATTTGCTCTGTGATAAATCTGATCCGTTGGTTGCTACTGGTTGCTAGGAGCAGGTGACTAAGAGATGGGCCAGTTTTCGAGCTGTTATTGCTGCTGGCTGAGTGACAACCATTTCTATGTTGTTTCTATGTTACTGCACTCATCTCATTCACACTGGTTACTGTGTTCACCATATTTTCTCTGGCATGTGCGCAAGAACATCATAAGCCTCGTTTTTTTGCCCTCCCAACAACAGCTGTGAATGGCATGGTTTTTCCAAGTGCGGAGCAGCTGTTGATGGGCTGGAACAGTAAGGTTGAGAGGTGACACGGAGATTCAAAGGCCCAGCAGGGTCATTCAGCCTGAGAGGAAAGATATCGGTTTTTTTTTTTCCCACCTTTCACTTCATAAAGCTCTGATAAACCTAATGCTAACTGCCTTATACCAACAAACAACTAGCTGGTGAACACAAGGGAACATTTGGTGCACAAAAACGCTGCCCTGTGTCTGCTTGGTGTGGATGTAGGTTAACAGACTGCAAACACAGTCACCCAGGTAACGTCAAGAAGTCATGTGCTTTTAGCTTGTTTCCCTTTTAATAGACAGGTTCCAGTGTACTTTTACACTGAAGGTCCTTCACTCATTGATAGAACAAGTGCTTTTCTTTCAGTGGAGACTTTCCACCTCTTTAGCCGCTATGGAGTTATCTGAAAATGAAGCGGTAATACTTTGAAACTGTGCATGTTTCAAACCTTATTTTGGGGCTTTTTTTTTTATGTTCCTCTGGGGACTCTGTAAATATAGTTTTTATTTCTCAGTGACCATGCCCATCCATTTAGACTTTAATAGTTGCTCAAACATCTCAGTGGCTGCCAAGTTGCAACACCTGCTGATGGACGTATGGTATCACTTTCAAAACTCACAAGTCTAAAAATGCATGCAAGATAAACCTGGACGTCTCTCTTGGGTTTCTGCGACTCGCTCAGCTCACTGAAAGACACGATTGTTTTGGAGAAAGCCTTAAATAACAATGAAAATAGGAAAAAAGCAAATGAGCTTGCCAAGTGTTAACATTTTGGCCTGAGATGGTTGCTTTCAGTCTCACGCTGCCAGGATTTTATCTCACGCCAAGTAAGAGGAAGCCTCAAAGCTGCTCATGAAAAAAAAACAGACATGTTAAACAGGACAAAGTCTGAGGATCTCATTTTTCAGCTTTTCACCACCAATGTTGGTCAATAAAAGTTATTTATTGGCAGAGGCAGGTCAAGCTACTTAAAGTTTATTAAACCCCTGCAGTGTGATGCAGCAGCAGGATTCATCCACAGTGACTTGTGGAGTTGTTAAATTGCCAATGGCAGTGTGTTGACTTCGGACAGGGGAGCTGTCACTCAGGGTCGCTATTTAAGAATTCAATGTGTGAGTTAACAGAAAACTAAACGCATTCAATGCATTAGAACTGGTTTTGTAAATGTTGTAGCAACGTCTGAATGAAGCCCTGAGGCACCGACATGTGACCCGTGTGTGGGTGACAATGCCATCGCTTTATCAGACTGATGAAGCCAGCAGTGTTATCTGTCCCAGGATGAGAAGGGCTTAAGCATCTTTCTGCTTCGACAGATTATTCCTCACACTGGTCCTCAGCGATTTGTCCACATGGGCAAATGGGCTAATGTTATTCTTACTAAAGACCATCACCATGACATTTCAAGCATACCATTGAGATTCAGAGGACCCCTTTATCCCTGTTAAAGAGCCCTGAAGTCACTGTTAAGTGGTGGAATGGAAAGATGGGGAATACTAGAACAAGAACTGATTTCTGTTTCCTGGATTCAGGCAAGTCTGAAATAATTGCACCATGAATAAATCACACACATACTTAAGTACACATACAGGCTTTTGAGGGCTTAGTAGATCTGCTCTAAGTGAAATACAGAATAGCTTAATAGTCTCCAGTGAATGCTCCTCATTCTCCTTTATCATCTTGTTTCCCCACTTGTTCACTTGTCCTCAACTTTCATTCAGTATCTGCTCTTCCTCCATCCACCACATCTCATTGGTTCGGCTCCATCATCCGTGCAGCCAATTGCAACAGCTCCCACCTGAGCCTTCGTTAAGTCAGGGCTCGTTAGCCTCGTTAGGCCCTCGTTAGCAGCTGCTGTGTCCTGCTGTGGGCAAGGTAAAGATCTGTAGGACACGGTGGTCTGCTTTGTGTGTGGGTCATTAAAGAGGCAAACATGATGAATAATTCAGACTATCATGTTGGGCAAGCAGCAGTAGAGCAAAATCATCGAGGAAAGAAACAGCGAGCAGCACAGCTTAGTTAATGGAAGGCTCTGATTTACATTTGTGTGTGTGTGTGTGTGTGTGTGTGTGTGTGTTTGTGTGGTTAATGCTCTCTGGTGTACACCGCAGGTGAAGTCTGTGAAGACTGGATCAGTTTTTTGGGCCATCGGATGCTGCCTCTCCTACTTCTATATGGTGAGAACTCACACGCACAAACACACACAGATCCTTTGTTATAATTGTGACACTTTGCTGGTAACACTTGTGTTCTAATATGGCAGGAGGATGGAAATCATTCATGAATGTTGTTAGGACTAAATGTGCAAATGCAGAAGTGTTAAAGGTCATTGTTTACTATTCCTCGTACCTCCGTGTGTGTGCTTTATGAGAATGTTTGGCATAATCAGGAATATTTTCTTTTATTGTTGTGCAGTAGTTTGGAAATTTAAACCAAAGGCCTGGTCCCATGGCTGCCTTAGTGCTTCCATTTCTGACGTATATAAACAGGATGTCTTGAAGCCTTCTCACCGTGCAAAAGAAAATATCGTAGATATTACAAATTTAATTGTATTTATATAGCACTAAATCACAACAGCAGCAGGCACTTTATATTATAAGATAAAGACCCGACAATAATAGAAGATGCCCTATGAGCAAGGACTTGGTGACAGTGGGAAGAAAAAACTCTGAAGATGCTCCTGGCAGAACCAGGCTCAAAGAGGGGCAGCCATCTGCCACGACCGGTTGGGGGTGAAGGGAGGGAGACGGGACGAAAGACGCACTGTGGAAGAGAATCAGATTAATAACAACTAATGATTAAATGCAGAGTGGTGTATAAACGCAGAGTGAAGAAAAACCGCTGTGCATCATGGGAAGCCCCCAGCAGCCTCGGCAGCTTAACTAAGGGATGATTCAGGGTCACATGATCCAGCTGTAAGCCAAACACTTTGGTTCTCCTTTAAAATATGACTATAAAAGGTAGCAGGCGATAACTCTTAGATTATGATGGCTTCTTTTTTTTTTTTTTTTTACTCTTTATTTTGTACTTTTTCCTTTGTATTACATACGGACAAGACATTAATAATAATAACACAACAACAAACACACAAAAAAAAAAAAAAAAAAAAAAAAAAAAAAAAAAAAAAAAACCACGAGAGGTCCCGCCCTATAAGGCTGACTGAGACTTATAAATTATCCATTTTGTCCACTGTTTTCGGTGTTTGTCAGATTTCAGTCTCAGAGTGTAAGTCATTTTTTCCATTGTATATATGTCCTCGATTACGTCCATCCAGTCTTCCAGTTTTAAAGGATCGCTTTTCAGCCAATTCTTTGTTATCACCTTTTTGCTTGACAACAACATAATCTTAAACAAATACCAGTCCTCCTTTTTTACATTTTCCCATATTCCAAAATACATTACTCGTGCCTCACACAGTACTTCATACCCCAGCACCTTCGTCATTGTTGCCGCGATTCTTTCCCAATATGATTTAATATATTTACACTTCCAAAACACATGTGAGTGATTGGCGTTCCAGTCTCCACATAATCTCCAGCATTGTTGGGGTGTTTTCAACTGCTTGCTTTTGATATATGGAGTAATAAAAAACCTAATCACATTTTTCCAGCCATATTCTCTCCATCGTCTAGAGCTAGTGGAGTTATGCTGTGTGAGACATAAGGATCGCCAATCATCCTCTGACAACTCAATTTGTAGTTCCGATTCCCACTTTTGTTTAATATATAATGTTTCATTCCTATTCGAATTTTGTAGGCCATCATATAATTTCGACAGAATTCCTGATGGAAGATTTTTATATGCACCTGTTATTGTTCCTATTATACGATTTCTTTCTCTCGAGAGCTTCTTTCTAATTTCTGTATTGTAAAAGTGTCTTAATTGAAAGTACCTAAATAAATCTGATTTATCCAATCCGAATTGTTTCTGTAGATTCTCAAAAGATTTAAATGTTGTCCCATCTATTAATGTACACATTGCTGTAATTCCTTTATTGACCCATCTTAAAAATGTACTATCCCATTTTCCACTTTGGAATTTTCGAGAGTATGCAGGCCAAATCAGCAATTTACAATCTTCTGTAATTCTATATTTCTTCATTATTGTCCACCAGAGTTTAATAGTAAATTCAGTGATGAGATTTTTGTTCGTGGGCTGGGTAGTTTCTTCTCCCAATCTTGCTTGTGGATGACATGATAGGCAATAATTTAACTCTATATGCTTCCATTTTGAAGTATATTCTGATGAACACCAGTAAACAGTATATCTCAGCTGGGCTGCATAGAAATATTCCTTGAAATTCGGGAGGGCAAGTCCTCCTTTTTCTTTTCCTGATTGGAGTATTTTAAATCTTATTCTTGGCTTTGTCCCTTTCCAAATAAATCTACTAACTAATTTATCCCATTTACCAAACTGTGCATCTGTTATTTGGACTGGTAATGAGGTGAATAGGTACAATAACCGGGGAAGCACATTCATTTTTATTACCTCTATTCTTGAGCTAAGGTCCTTGACAAGCGGAGCCCATTTAATCAGATCTTTTTGGATTGTGTTACTAAACTTCACATAGTTTGCCTCGTATAAAGTACTTGTATCACTAGTTAAATAGACACCTAAGTATTTGATCTTATTTGAATCCCATTTTAGTTTAAGTTCATTTTGTAATAATTCTTTGGGGAAATAATTCAGACAGAGTACTTGAGTCTTTACGATGTTTAGTTTATATCCTGCGTTTTTACCAAAATATTTTAATGCTTTAAACAGCCAAGGAAAGGTCGTATCAGGATCCTGTAGATATATAATTATATCATCTGCAAAAAGACCTATTCGTTGTTCAAGTTTGGAAACAAAAACCCCTTTTAAGTCTGTACTTTGCCGTATATACTGAGCCAAAGGCTCAATATACAAAGCAAAAAGAGCTGGACTCAAGCAGCAACCTTGCCTAGTTCCTCTAAAGAGCTCAAAGCTGTCTGTCAAGTCCCCATTTATTTTAACTCTAGCCATTGGCCTATGATACAGGGATTGTATACACTTAATGAAGATACTGTCAAAGCCCATTCTCTTCAAAACAGCAAAAAGAAATATCCAAGAGACTCTGTCAAAAGCCTTTTCAGCATCTAAACTCACTAAGGCTGTTGGGATTTTTTCTCTATTAACTTCATTAATTATATGCAATGTGCGTCGTATATTGTCTTGTGTCTGTCGCCCCTTAATGAACCCTGTCTGGTCTTCATCCACCAGGTCAGGAAGGAACAGCTCTAAGCGTCTTGTGATTATAGATGTAAATAGTTTATAATCAACATTTAAGATGGAGATTGGGCGATAAGAATCACAGTTTTCCTTGTTTTTACCTTCTTTCGGTAAGACTGAGATGATGGCCTCTTTCCAAGAAGGTGGAATTTTAGCGTGTTTTATTGTCCAATTAAAAGAATCTATCAAAATAGGGGCCAAAACCTCTTTAAAAGTCTTATACCACTCATTGGGGTACCCATCACTCCCTGGACTTTTATTCGTCTTCAATCTCCTTATTGCCTTATCCAGTTCTTCCTTTGTAATTGGTTTGGTTAATAGTTCATTTTGAGTTGTCCCTATTGAAGGGAGGTCTAACTGATCCAAAAACTCTACAATTTCTGGTCCATTTTTCTGATCCGGTTGACTATACAATGTTTTGTAATATTCTTGAAAAGTGTTTTTTATCTGTGTTGGTTCATATAGTAGTTCCTTGGTATTTGGATCTCTAATCTTGTTGACTGCATTAGTTATTTGCATTAATTTTAACCGTTTAGCCAATACTTTAGTTGCTTTGGAGCCAGACTCATAGAATGTTTGTTTTGTGAATCTCAGTTTCTTTTCTATTTCCTCCATAGTCAAATCACTTAGTTGTTTTCTTACGTTTTTGATTTTTTCGGCCAAATCAGGACTCAAATCTGTATGCTTTTTTTTTTCCAAATCCCTTAATTGTTGTTCTAATTTGGACTGTGTAAGCTTCTTCATTTTTTTGAGGTAGCTGGTCCTTGATATCAAATACCCCCGAGTTACTACTTTCACAGTATCCCAAATTATTGTTGGGTCTATCTGATCATCCTTATTGTGGGCAATACAGGTTTGTATTTCTTTTTTGATCTCTTTTACCTCAGATTCATTATTGAGAATACCAATGTTCAATTTCCATAATAATTTCTTTTTCTGATTATGTAGGTGAATGGTCAAATGAATGGCGTTGTGATCCGACAAGTCGGCTATACCGATATTGCATTCTGTGACTCTATGTTTATCACTTCTATTTATCAAAAAAAAATCTATCCTAGAGTGAACCTTATGGGCTGCTGAGAAATGGGTATAATCCTTCTCCAGAGGGTGTAATTCTCTCCATACATCACAGAGATCCACTTCCTTTATTAATGAGTTAAGAGATTTAGATTTATTATCTTTGCGTCTTTTTTTGCTTGTAGTATCTTTAGTATGATTTAATATACAGTTCCAGTCGCCCCCACATATCAAGGTCCCCTCACTAAAGCTTATAATTTTTTCAGATAGTTTTTGATAGAATTTTGAGTTGTCCTCTGGAGGGGCATACACATTTATCAGGGACACCACTTCATTATTAATCCTCCCTTTAACAGCAACATATCTACCCTCCTTGTCACAGATTTCCTCTAACTTTTCAAAATTTACCGTGTTAGCTAATAAAATTATAACTCCTCTTCGTCTGCTATTCTTACATGAGCTATAAAAAGAATTTACATAGCCAAGCTTTTTAAATTTTTCATGTTCTTCTTTTGACATATGAGTTTCTTGAATGAATATAATCTGTGCCTTGTGTCGTTTCAATTTAGATAGCAATCTACTCCTTTTAACTGGATTCCCCAGACCATTGATATTGATTGAAATAATTTTTATTTTACCTACACCACTCATAATTCGTACAGTATACAATGATCATCCCCTCTAGTTTAAGAAAATAAAATAAAACAATATTACTAGACATTAAACAAAAATTAAACACAAACTTGCGACTCCCAATTAGTAGGAAGAAACTGTCTCCCACCATGACCCCGTTGGTAGATCTAGGGTAAAAAACCTCCGTAAGGGAGGGCCCTATGAAATATTTGAGAACTGAAGAAGTAGTTCCCAAATTATAGTCCAACGTATTTACCTCCATCCGGTGTTGCTCCTCCAGAACTTTGAATTTAAGAGGCCTATAATTTTCTGATCAGTAACAGGGGGAAAATATCCCCCGAACTAATCAGCATTTCTCTGAAATTCCTCCAATTTTTTTTTAACTCTCTGCCTCGGGGAAGAAATTTGCTCTCGATGGGAGATTGAGGCCCGTTTCCACTCTCGACACCTTCTGCTTAGCGCATCGTCCTCCTCAGATGCCGCCGGGATCTGGCTTCTTTTAACTTCTGTTAAACGCAGGTGCCACTGGTTAACTCTTTTAGCTTTCATTGGCTCCTGTTACTTACCTGGTTAGCTAGTTTCATCGAATGGCAGTCGGTGCCTTAGCACGCCCTGAATTTCTCCAGACGTCTTCCGCAGTATTCGAGTTTGTTATATGGTTGGTTTGTAGTTGATTTAAGCTGCTTATTAATTTTAGCGGTAACCTACAATAGTTATTAATACACACACGCATAAAATGATCTTTTTTTAGTTAGCGGTGTCATTGTTATGTTCTGCCCCTGGCTGAAAATAATTGGAAGGGGTTCAGCAAATAGCCTCTAGCCCAACTTCAGCATTTGTAGTCCAAGGCTCAGTTTGAGCACAGTTCCTTAGAGAGAGTGATTCTGACACTTGATAAGGACGGGCCCTGAACCTTAAACTGAAAAGGAGAGCAACTTGTGGATCGCAGAGTCACTCTGAATCACTGTCAGTGCACATCGCCGTGCCCTTCACAGAACTGTTGCAGCAGTTATGATGTCCATCAAACTTTGTTGCACTCGAACCACTGGGAGCCATTTTCATCAGACGAAGACATGAAAAATGTCCTCGGGAGAACCGTTCCCTTAACCTGCCCATCATTCACGTCAGAATGTGAAGAATCACCTCGTGCCGTAAACTGTGACGCCGCTTCACTGGCAGCCGCTCGCTGCCTGGCAGCTACATGACACTTTGAGACGAATCAGAACAAAGCTTGAAAAGGGTTGCGTGTGTGTGCATCTCTGTTCTGTGCACGTGTGTCTGTGTGTTTGTGCTTCTGAGGGGTTTGTACCAGCAGCATAATGTGAATGCCAGTCGTAATGCTGAAGCTCATAATGATTTCACAGCTCACAGGTGGGCTGTGCAGCTTTGCACCCTCCTCCTTATTGCAAAGCGTCTCATTATTGAAGTGAATAAAAGAGAAAACACAGTCACTCTTTAGGGATTCGTGGGCCAGTTATACTTCTACTGATTATCTGCTACAGTCGAAAGCATTGTACACATTCAGCGGGGATAAGCTAGCCATGTAGCAGTCTGTGTATGTGTGGAGGTAGGCCTTTCTGCATGCATAATCCAAATGATTCCGCCCCGCCATTAATGAAAGCTTTGAATTAATTAAAGTGGGCTCATTAAATGTGTTTTTTGACAGGTTTCTGCTTGGGGTGGTTATGTGTTCATAATCAACTTGATTCCTCTTCATGTGTTCGTCCTGCTGCTCATGCAGCGCTTCAGTCGGAGAGTCTACATAGGTGAGATGCAGCAAAAACACACACACAAACTCATTTACATTCATTCGAGAGTGGGAAGCGACGACTTGAGGGTTTGCAGTTGTGCTCATTTGATGTTGACTTTATGCAGAATCAAGAGAAGATGTAGGGGTGCATTCAGCAGCTATGCACACACAGGCTCTGCTTTCTCTCCTTGAAAAGACTTTCAGGCCCAGCACATGTGGGGATGCCACACAGAAGACCATGTGCTGCTTTTTCATATCTGCGCTGCATAAACACAGTTACTAATAATTAACACCATCCACTAGCAACTGATGTTCAGTTTACACAAATCCCCCAGAGAAGGGCAGAAAGGATCTGGGATAAAAGTGCGGGACTGAAAGTGGAAATGCAGGCAGGCAAAGGAAAGATTAAAGTGGTCTTCCTTTCAAAGAGCTTGCGTCGTCACACACTCCTGAGCTCGCCGTGCTCTGACTCTGATGCCACATCACCGTGCCGTTGTTTCAGATTGAACTCGGTAGCTGAGCTCATGATCGTTTGGAAGTGACATGTGGATATGCACAGACAAACTGGTGAGGGGAACTTGGTGGGAAAGCTGTGAAGTGTGGAATCAGAGAAGTCATACTGACTAGTGGCTGAACTCAGGACAAGTATAGAAAGAGAAGGCTAAAAGTAGAGATGAGACGGGGCGACTGTTGGGTTTTGCATCCTCCAATAGGATTATTGGCAGAATGAATAATTTAACATGGCACTTTCCTCCCTTGGTCTCTCACCTCCTTCATCCTCCTCCCCTCACCTCCTGCGTCTGTCTCTCTCTGAAGACCAGCACCGTACATTCTGCTTGCAGCAACACAGTAATTGAGTTAGTTCAAAGCTGTAATAGCTCGCTGTGTTCTGTGATGCATACCTTGTACAGTGATTTGCAGTCCAGTCTGTGGCCCACTGTCACACCCCAAACCCCGCTCGCTTCATCTTTCCTGTCTTCCAAAGCAGAAAAGCCGTAATGAAATCCAGCTGAAATTTCGTTATGAGCAGTGCGTCCTCTGTAGCTGAATAGAAACCCACTCAGATTCCTCTTTTTCTCTATCGGACTCAGCTTCTCACTCAGTGCTCGTCTTGAGTCGGCATATTGCTCAGCATCTAGAGAGCTCGCACTGTGTGCGTCTTTATCAGAGAAGGGTAAAGTGTCAGAAATAGATCACATATATTGATCTTTTATTTCTTTATTTTTGCTTGATGTTAAATAATGCAGAGAGATTTAAGTAGATGCCACAGTGGTGGCATACACTTTTACCAATAAGAAACTTGTTTACGCAAAGTCAAAAATCTAATTAAATAATAGAGTATATACTCTGTGACATAAGCAGCTGCCTCTGTAGAGAGTGCATGGGCTTGAATTTGGTAGGATAGACCACTTCTCCATGTGATGCAGGGTCTGGTTATAGCGTCCTTCCAGCTGGAGAAATACAGTTCCACCTAGGGCTGTGCAATATGACGAAATATATCGGATGACGAAATTAAAACATCCGTCGTTTCACATTATACGCTATCGTTTGTTTCATGGTGACGCAAAATACACTGTTTATGGTAATATTTTTTTATTGTTTGGATGGTCACCGTGTGGATGCAGGCACAGAGAATACTAGCATGGCCACTGAAGATGAGGCAGAATCAGGTAGCTCCAAACAGAAGGAGCAAGAGGCTACCTCTGTAGCATGGACATGGTTTGGTTATGAGACGTCTGACACGGACCAGAAAACTATGCAAATTATGCCGCAAACCGGCCGCCACCACAGACTCAAACATGACAAACCTCTTCTACCACCAACGCAAGAGTCACGTGAAAGAGTAAGGAGAGAGTTTGCGGATGAGAAGCAAAAAAGAGCCGTCAGGTACTCAAACTAAACCTTACACGCAAACATTACATCGCGCCACGCCATGCAATAAAGACTCACAAAGAAAATGGCGGCCGTTACAACTTATGTCTAAAAATGTATGGGTTCATGCATGGGTCATAAAAACTCGACTCCAGGTACACAGCGCCCGGCTGATATGATTGTGATCATATCACACATATCGGCCCCAGTTCCCCCGGCTATGGAAAGTTTTGCCCAACTTCAAAACAACAGACTTTCTGGAGAAGTGGTTAAATGATATGAAGAACTGACACAACAGCAACGTGAAGGCTGGGGCTCGCTGGTACACAGCCACTAAATTTCCAAAATAAGAGCAAAATAACACTTTAAGTAGTTCACTAATAAACGAGTCAAGACTCAGGCAAATATAGAATAAAAAGTGACAGCCATTAATATACCTGGGAAGCACACTCTATATTGCACCAAGCACCAAAACAGCCACCTTAAGCTGCTGTAAGGTAAAGACTCTACAGTAATACACAGTGGTGTGATAGTAATGTCTTTGAGATGGATGTGTGCCTGAATATTTTCTTATGTAAGGTTCCCAACAGTTTATCAGTGAAAGCAGCTCCACCTATCAGAACAGAAAGCATGTGCTTTATATACATATTAGTGTAGTTCTGTATTTCCACTTTATGTGACTTATAAGGTCATTAGGTACAGCTATTATCAAACACGGAGCCCTGCTCCAAGTCTGTCTCTGCTAAACTTAATCTGTTCGCTTTTAATCAGCATCAGAATCATAAAAGCCCTTCTCAGTGTGATGCAATACACTCCCAGCAGCTACAGCTTTGAAAAACACACCGTCGTGTTGAATCTAATTTATGTCACAATATCATTTTTACAAAGGATTTATTTCAAGTCTAATTCTGTTTGATCACAGTAGACTGTACGCGCATCAATGTTTCAGCTCAGTGCATCAGCGCGGCTAGAGCAAGGTGTTTCCTTACATTAATTTACCACAGCAGTTGGTGAATCAGATCAGGCCGGCATCAGCAGTCTTTGTTTCCATTTTCCTCGTCCATGATAATGTTACCGTCATCAAAAGACAGTCACGGTGGGAGATTGATCGAGTCAGCGACCAAACAAGCTGCACTGCTTTTACATGGAAATATAAAGTCTGCTTTGTGGGCCCACACGTGGGGGATCTCTAGAGCACTGCCAGAGGAGGAGAGGAAATGTACATATCTGATTGGATAGTTGAACATTTGAACTTCCTGTTCCTCTTTGTTCCCTTCAGTTGGGTCAAGGCAGCTTGAATATTAAAAAGAAAACTGAGTGTATGTATGTCGGAGTGAGACATCTCTCGGTGCAATAGCAATAATAATCATGTCAGCTTGTGAAGACAGCAGTGGGGGGCTGATGTTTGATTCCTTTCTCATGAACAAATTGGTGTAGAACCCAACCACCTCCCTCCACACACCCCTACCCCGCACATCCCTTAGATGTGCTTTTTTGAGGCTCAAGTGGAAATTGGAATCCTTACTATTGTTACAGAGTGACAACCACATTGTTTTCTCCTGGCATACAGCAACAATTCACTTAATGTTCTATTTAAATACATCGACTGCTTAAACTAACATTGTGCAGGACATCACTGTTTTCATCATTGATTCTTGTTTCCTGTCCATTCAGTCAGTTTGGTACAAGAAATCTCCTTTATGGATTCACTGCAAGTGTAGCCACGGTAAACATGGTTTAAAATATGTATGCCTCAAAGATATAAAGGCCTGGATGATCTGTCCTCTTCTTTGCAGATTAGGTCAAACTTGAGGTTATTTGGCTCTAAAAATATCAAACAGTGTCTGGAGCAGGAACATGAAGATTTTGCTCCATAGAGCAGCATTAACAGCCACAAAGCCACTCTGAAGCGCTCCTGTCCCCAAGTGTTCCCTGGCCTAATTATTAAATGCAGTCGAGGGGTGTACCTAAGCTGCAGTAGAGAAAGCAAGACACACCCACACAGTAGGCTGTAGGTGATTATGTGCAGCTGCAGAGCCTACAATATCGTGACATGAGGCAGTAGTCTGTGATGGCAGGCCACCAAACGAGCTTGGAGGAGAACGAGGCAAACCCCCATCGTCTTGTTGTTCTCCAGTGTTAGTGAGGATTTTTACATTGTGGGCACACCTTGATCTTAAATGGGCCCGACCAGGGAAACTCTCCTTTCTGCCAGTGTAAAGAAGTTCAACTGCACATTTATTTCCTGAGATATCATAATATAAGATGGTGTGGATGGTCGTTGGGAGGTCTGTCCTACTAAACATTTGTCAAAGCTGTTCAGTGGGCCAGTATTTGACCAGTCGATTCTGGCCCACGGGCCTTATGTTTGACACCCCTGCCTTAAAATATTAAGCTCCTCCAAATAACTGATGTTGTGATCTGGAGCTGTACAAATAGAATATAGAAACAAGTATAGAAACATGAGTCAGATGGCTCTAGCAAGTGCACATTCTCAGCTTGCGTGTTAGCCTGTTGTTTCATTAGCTGTGTAGTGCAATTTTTTATTTTTTTTATTAACTAGCAGGACTTGTTTGGAGGCTTTTATTCCTGAAGCTCTGTTTAAGTGTGTCTGATCCCTGAGCGCTCATTTGAAATGGTTTTCAGGTTTAGTCGACATATTTTACAGCCTGTTGTCTGGTTGTGCCGCTGACTCCCAAGTGTGTAAATCATTTGAACTCTTAAGTCGCTCTTACACTGTCATTCATAATTTAGGCTCAAAAGGCCTTCTTTGTTTCTTTCTTTTTCTTGTGTTCAGCGTCAAGGACCTTTCTGGGTTTGTTTGCAGCTCTTCTAAAATCACAAACGCCATTTCTTCTCAGGCTCCATCTTTCTTTGAATCGCAGACATTCTGTTTCATTTATTCACATTACCAACACATTCCCCAAGTCTCTGGTAATTAGAAACACAGTAGCTGCCACAGATGCATTTGTGCATGTTAAACAGGAACACGTTTTTTTAAATTAAGATTAATGTGCCAGTTGTAGGTCCTTCTGTCCAGTTCAGGTTTTCTGTATGATGTAAATTGTGTGCTGCCTCATGTGATGAAGTACTTACATCTGTGAGATCTGTACAGTGTTGTTTCTGCAGTGAAAGGTCATTCTGTCATTGTGAACGGCTCAAATGAAAGCCTCTGCTTACCCACTTCTTACACTGGAAGTTGCCCGGAGCGCACTGATTCTTAATGACACATAAAAAGACGTCGCAAATACCAAGTTTAGTTTCAGAGGAAAAATAAAAAAGGGGATGCGGTTTGATTAATAGCGGTTTGTTTTCAGCTGTGGTGGTTTGCAGTGCTGTAATGAGTGTTTTGTGCAGCTGCATGGAATTTGTGGAACTGAGTTAAAATAAACTAAAATTATTGTATGATCAGTACAGTGAAGGATTCTGTCAGCAAATGTGGGGCTCAGAGGAACCGGATAGACTTGCATGTACACGCTGCGCTTGTTAATAGAATCTATTCATCAGTTGGCCAGTGTGCTGACTGGATTAGATTCAGACTGATGAGTGAAAGTAAACACATGTAACACAGTTGACTGTGCTCATCTGGTCTTAACTGGTTGTTGTCTTCCTGCAGCCTACAGCACTTTCTACATCATCGGCCTCATCCTGTCCATGCAGATCCCATTTGTGGGCTTTCAGCCAATCAGGACCAGTGAACACATGGCTGCAGCAGGTCAGTAACCAGTCACCTGGGGTAAGGGTGGAAAGTATTGTTGGAAGTTGTTTACTGCAAAGCTATGGAGCAAGTCAGGTTTTCTAACATTCAGCAGAATCATTTTTATACTTGCAAAAAAAATCTGCACTACTCTCATGCTTTGTCAAACACTGCACAGTATGCTAAAAGCTAGATTTCTACTGTGAAGGCTGAAGTGTAGATTGAATGCACGTCTTGCCTATGATGTTTGCTCATTTCCATGGAAGCATTTGCTTTGCGTGCTCTAAAAAAAGATGTAATTATCTGCAGCTTCATTTTTACTTTGTCAGATACAACTTCTCGGTTTGCTTCTCTTCTGGTGACTTTAAACAGTTCTGCATATATTTTCTGGTTGTGTTTATTTCAGATCTTAAACCCAGTCTTGTTTGCACTGTCTCTGCAGGTGTGTTTGTGCTGCTACAGGTCTACGCCTTCCTGCAGTACCTAAAGGACAGACTGACCAGGCAGGAGTTCCAGACTCTCTTCTTCTTGGGAGTCTCTCTGGCTGCTGGAGTTGTTTTTCTCTCTGTCATCTATCTGACATACACAGGTTGGTTATCTATTAGAAGGCTGGTTGTTTATTTGACAATGTGTAGTAAAGATAGATAAATATGTGGCGAGAAGCAGAGAAATGACATGCAGTAAAGTTTAATCTAAGTTTGTTTTTTTTTTAGTGCTGAGAACATCCTATGTTATGTTAACAATTTGGAAATGCAGTCACTCCAGAAAGATTTGATAACATTGATGACCCTGGTCTAAATACTGTATCTTCCTATGGGAACGCTGCCCTGGTGTCACTGATCATGGAGGTTCCACTAACACCATGTGTGTCTGAAGGCAGAGCCCTATCCACTTTAATGACACGTGTTCACTTTTACAACAGTCTAAATCCAAACGGTGCCCATTCCTGATGGTCCATTCAACCGTTTGTCCTCACAGGTGTCAATGCAGTCTGTGAACATGGACCTTCTGCTGTCAGGATATACACGTTCCTGTGTAAATGATCATGCAGAGGCCAAAAAATCTCGGAAAATCTGCACGATATTTGGCTCCTGCTTAGTAAAGTATCAAAACACTAATAGTTTCACTTTATTTCCAAATCTTCTGGTTCTTTTTGGTCTTGCACTTGCAGGTTTTTACTTGGATGTGCAGATTTTTGCTCTTTGCCTGGAGAGAGCTGTGACGGTGGTCTCAGTGGGCACTGGGACACAAACTGGACATAGAGACTCATCAGTGTAAAATTCTTTTAAAGCTTTGGGGTTTTTGCTCAAAAGTGATTTAACTAGCTTTTCCCAAGCTCATGCTTATATGCTGTGCAGTTTTACAACATTTTGCAGTTCGTGCTGGGAGTAGGGGCAGAATGTGTCATGCAGCTGCAGTCTTTGGCACATTTTCCCATAATTCAGTTTTTCAATTCAATTTTATTTATATAGCGCCAAATCACAACAACAGTCGCCTCAAGGCGCTTAAATACATAGTGACAGCCTAATACAGTCTTGTTGTGTATTCCTTATGACTGCAGACTGTATACAAAGGGATGGATTTTTACACATACAATCCTATAATTACATAATATTTCTGTTTTCATGGTAAGACATGGTTATTAAGACTTGACAGAAGCTATTCTTGAGTTGGCTAGTCACTCAGTTCCACGTGTGTGCAGCATTTAACATATCTCCAAAGGGTAATGATAAGTCAGAACAGCATGGCGTTAGTCTGGGATTTTTCATGAGCGGTATAAGGAAGTAATGTCCTGTTACACAGTCCATCGCTATTAGGGGAAAAATGATGCTGTGAGAGGAACGACACAAGAACGACTGAGCAAACGTGATTGTGATGGCAATTTCCATGATGGAGCCTTTACTCTGTCAGAGATAATAGTTCTGCTTTCTACGGATGAACTGTAATCAGCACTAGAATGAAAGCGAATGGGCAGGTCATTCAGCTGAAATGCACTGCGCTGCACAGGTGAGCTTTTCTAAATCACTCTGTTCTGACACATCAGGGCTAAGAAATCTCTCACTATATCATTAGGCTGTCACTCTCCTCTGTGCCGCAGAGTGCTGTTGAAGCGCGTGGCATTACACGGGGAAGTGGCTCTCTTACTTCATGGATCTCAGTTGGTGTGAATGGGATGGACAAAAAAGTAGGAACGCTTGTCAGT
This sequence comes from Diplotaxodon limnothrissa, assembly GCF_057381915.1. Taxonomy (NCBI): domain Eukaryota; kingdom Metazoa; phylum Chordata; class Actinopteri; order Cichliformes; family Cichlidae; genus Diplotaxodon; species Diplotaxodon limnothrissa. The sequence continues at coordinate 7,416,963 of NC_140606.1, forward strand.
TCAGAAGAACCATTAAAAACAACCTCAAATGATCACACAGTTGAAATCAGTCCTCTCAGAGCATTGTAATCTTGTTGAAAGGAGAACCTGACCGCTAGGATGGATTCACTAAGAAAGATGTAATGGACCAAAAACTGCATTGTAGTGTGATTGACTTGGCTTTATGCAGTTTCCCTGAAGGTACTTTTAGTTGCTTCACATGGCTTCACCACATCAGATGGTTTCCAATCCTCTGCAGAGATGTCGTTTTCCAAATCTTAGTTCCACACATTTAGCTTTATAAACTTTGGATGTTATTTCTCTATCAGTCTAGTGAGTGAACATCTGTGTATAACTTTAAATTTAAATTTAAATGTATGCCTCAGTTTTTCAAAGTACTTTGACCTTAGAGTTTGAACAGTACAGATCTTAAATCTTTCGGGAGCCTAAACAAGACAAATACATGTTCTTCAAATGTAACATCTGCCAAAGCCAGCATCATGTTTGTCTGCTTAACAAAAAAGTCTGAACTTTTTTTTAAGAAAACAGATGATACTTTACTTTTGCATGAATTGTGATCCCAGAAAAGATCGTAGGATCCTTAGATGAAATATTTAAAAGATGTGGACATGACTCTGGAGTGTAGTGGTTTACACGTTCGCCTAACAAGTGAAAGTTTCAGGAGCGGCATCTGGTTTAAAAATCTGTCAAATCACACATGCGGCGCTGCCCTCTGACCCCCACTACAGAGGGAGCAGCAGCTTTCCTTATTAAAATGTCACAGAAATATAATTTATAATTGAATCGTAAATTATAAGTATTTATTCTGGGGTCTTATGTAATAAGACACTGTGCAGCTTCTTTATAGTGGGCTTACGCACGTCCTATTATGTTACACATACTGTAAGTTTGATGGATGTGCAGAGACCCACCAACTTGCTGTTCAAACCTTCTTCTTGCAGATGACAGCCAATCAGAAGCCAGGGTTTAAAAAATGGGATGAATGTACAATACATAAGGATTGATTTGACCTGTGAGTTTTGCAAGTCTTTGACAAATGTGCTTTATTACTTTGTACCCGAAATCACCTGAACCTTTAGTGCCATTAGGTCTTCTTTGGATACTGAGTGCAGGCCAGGTAATTATAGCCTTCATCTAAGGTCATTGAGATGCTTCGTGTAAAACAATAGCGCTCTCTGACTGGAATCAGTAAGACAATAGAAGCACTGATCTATTATCCGCATAGAAAAGGACCACCTGCTGGCTCTCTAACGGCGGTGATTAGTTTCCCTGCTCTCATTTATCATCGCACCGCCCACATCAGAGAGTAATTTCATGATCGATACATGCAGGAGGAGCGTAGCGGACCAATTAATTGTTCCACCGGTGTGTGACAGAATACACAGATCACTGACCGTCCACAGCCATGTGTGGATGTGAATGTGAATACATTGTGAGCAGGGTTCAAGTTCATATGGATGTTGTGTGTTCCTTTCTCAGGTTACATTGCTCCATGGAGTGGGCGTTTCTACTCCCTCTGGGATACCGGGTAAGCCAAAACTCTGTAGTAGCACAGTTACTCATGCAGGTACAGTCAGTCAGTTTCACAGCAGATTTATTCCACACTGATTTACCATGAAAATCTCATTTATTCAGCTTTACTCCATCTCATGGCATGTGTGTTTTTGTGTTTTTTTTCCCTCTCATGCAGAGAGACAAAAGTTGTCACTCAGTTGTAGAAATCACTGCATTTTTCAAGTAGCGTCCTCACCTTTAAGCCAAATTAAATGCATTACAGCAAAGCAAATGCCGTAGCCTTGCCTCCCCCCTCATTCTAGCTCCCAGAATTTATTTATTTATTTATTTTTTTGCCATTGGCGAATCAAGTCAGCACGTCATCCTGCCCCATCATAAAATCCCAACCAGATAATGCTCCCCTTCTCTGCTCCCAGATCAGGGCTTACAGAGAACTGCCAGACTGCAGCATCAGCTGTAAACTGCAAAACTCTCACTGAGTGAATGTGCACATGGGTGTGTGTATATGTGCGTGTGTACGTACATGCCTCAGTAATTTTTTTTCAGTTTTTTTATTTTTTATTTTTTTTGAAGGGTGTTAAGTTTTCTGCTGCAGTGCAGTAAAACTAATTGGGTCACGCTCGGACCCAAGATAACTGACATCAGCCAAACCTGATTCTCTGCTGTCTGCATGAGCTCTCACATGTTCACCATCAACACCGTTGCTTTATTGGTGTGAGTCGGGTGGATGTTAACTGTTCTGATTGACAACAGTTCATATAGAGTTTATAGAGACCCCCTTTTTTCACTTCCTTTTATTAACTGTTTTATTTCCTGCGCTCTTCACAGCTATGCTAAGATCCACATTCCAATCATCGCTTCGGTATCAGAGCACCAACCCACCACCTGGGTGTCCTTCTTCTTTGATCTTCACATCCTCGTCTGCACCTTCCCAGCAGGCCTCTGGTTCTGCATAAAGAACATCAACGATGAACGTGTCTTTGGTAAGAACAGAATAAATAATTTTTTTCCCCTAAAACGTGGAGCACTCCTCATCGCTTGCTCTTAGTGAAATGCTTCTGTGTGTCGATCCTCTATTTTTGTTGCCACTTTTAAAGGAGACATGTGGCTCATTAGCATTAATCTTTCCACAGAAGCACTTAGAACAGACTCCTTTTTCACTTATTCTTGCAAACTTGGTGGCACAGGTGATTGTGTTGATGCTAAAACCACCTGTTAGCCCTGAGTAACAGCTAATCTTGATCTCACCTGGTAATGGTGAGGGTAGGAGCTGTCTGAGCTGGTGTAAAAGTCCAGCATTGAAGCACCAACCAGAAAAGAAATATTGGTGGATCTCTGCTCTTTATTTTTCATCCTCTGTCCGTCGTTACTGTTCTTGAGTCTGTTCAGAGCTCCTCCCGCTACCTAGCTAGCTAGCCTGGCCACCAGCTGTGTAATTGTAAGCTGTGCAGTTATTGTTAGGATTGTTAAAAGGATATGCGGAGAGGTGCAGGAAGAAGACAGCAGAGTATACAGAAGGTGGATGTGCTCGGTAAACTGAGTAAAAGCATGACCGGTAAGCTCCAAAGGAAGCTACAGGATGTCCTCCAAGTTCTGTTGTCTTACGGTGATGTACTGTTGCATATTGCTGCACATGGGTTTTTGATGGTGTTGAGCTACAGAATTTGTACAGTGCTGTGTATGCGTTCACTTTCCGGTTACTGTACCTGCTGTTTACGGTGTTGTGTGACCACTGGAGGAAAAATATTTTCCCCTCACAATACACGTAAAGGTAAATGCACCCTTTTCTCTGCAGAGAATGTAAAAGTGTGATTGTGATGTAGTATGCAGAGCAGCAGTCAGTTATCCTCAGAGACGCATTCTTTCATCAGCACACACACACTTTACACATTACGCATAAATGAAAAGTTTGAGGTGAGTCCCATCTTTTTTCAGATTATCTCTAATTTTGTCTTCATGCGTGAGCTGTTTTGTTGAAGATGAACTTCAGAAACATTGCAAGGACTGTGCCAAAGCGATAAAGAATAACTATAATAAGGTTCCATTATGCACTGGAGAGCCATCAATGTGTGCAGTGCTGTAACAGATGAGTTTTGATGGCTGGTTGGTAAAATAACCATCAAATCCCTTCTGGAAGCTTTTTAATCTGTTTCTCTTTGAGTCTTTCTGACACTGCAAACAATAAGAAATGCTAATCTGACAAATACATGCTAGCAGAGTGATGCAACTCTTAACAAGGCTGATTTAAGTATTTCAAATGTGGAGGCATTTCATCAAAGTCATTTAGAGAAGATGACTCATGACAAAGTACTTAATATATTAATATCATTTATGTAGCTCAAGTAAACGTTGTCCCTTTTAATAGGCTCATTTAATGTCCATCACCTTTAAATAGGAGCCGTCTTTTGACTTGAGGATGAGCGCTCACCCTAACAACACAGTTGCACAATATTCCTGACCCGAGTGCACCACAGTTTGCCTCCTGCTATTTACTCAGTCGATATCTGCAGGCTCACAAAGTCCAGTGAATGTGTTTTTTTTACTTCTGTGGCTTCAGCAGCAAAGTTCTCAGTGAGGAGCAAACACTGTTCTTTACTATTCACACACTGAGATCCAGAGCTGGCAAAAGTGCAGACATTCTGTACTTGAATAAAAGTACGAATACTACTGTTAAAAATACTCCAGTAAAAGTTGAAGTACTTATTCAACTTTTGTACTCAAGTAAAAGTAAAAAAGTACAGGCCTCTAAACGGGAACTTGAGTACAGTCAGGAGTTAAAGTTGATTCAGCAGAGGTGGAATCCTAAAATCAGTTGTATTGGCTCAGTGTGGGGAAAAGAATCACACTCTCAATAATTACTATTGAGAGCTTCAGTAGATTTTCTTAGTGTACAGGCTGTGATCAGCTGACCTGCTGCTCTTTGTGGAAGTACACAACTCAATTCAACCAGATGTCAGCAGATGTTTCATGACTTTTCCTGGCTGAAGTCCATCCTCTACGTATCTACACATCCTCTTTGTGTTGGATCAAGGACACGTCTAAAACCTGCAGGACACCGGCACCTAAGTCCTGGAGTTGCCTACCCCTGCTCTACACTGACAGTACGCTGTTTATGCTCTCTGTTTTCTAGATGGTATAAAGGTGGAATTCAGTGAATTCATCTAAGCATCATCAGCTAAAAATCCATATGAATCTCTGCTACACTTAATGTAACCTAACTCTGACCATAACCACAGTCACTGTGCACCAGCCACACACTGTTCTTTATTTTAAATCCATCACAGTACCGCAAACTAACCTGGTTATCCTTCACTAACCTGCAGAGGATTGTTATGCAACTATTAAATAACACAGTTGGTCTGAAGTGTTGTGGAAGTTTTCCATTATAATAAATCCTGCAGAGAAGCGGTGAGCGGTAGCTAACAATCTTTAATCACAAACAAAGAACAGAAAACCAAGCTTGGTGAAGAGCCTGCATGATCGTGGGGCAGACGGTCAGCAGAGTCTCCCCTGAGCCCAGCATGGCTCTCAGTTAAATACCTTCTCCAGGAACAAAAGGCAGTACACAGCTGTTCACACCTTAAGGTTCACACTCCCTTGCTACCTCCCAAAGATGTGGAAGAGACAAAAGATTCTTCCGGTGGAGTTGTCTGCTTCCCCCAACTTCCTTACCAGACCCCCACCATCTGTCTACCTGCATGAGTGTGAGAAGTGCTAAAATTCAGTGGCACCAAGGCATCACACAATACAATAATGTGATTAATACATAAATAAAAGAAATTGTTATACAGAAGTTAGCTGTGCTGTGAAATACAGCAGCTGGAACTTTAGTTAGCAACTCACATAAAATGTAAGGAGTAGAAAGTAAAAAGAAAAGTAAATACTAACGTAAAGTACAGATACCTGAAAAATGTACTTAAGTACAGTCATGAAGTCTTTGTACTTCATTGCTTCCCACCTCTGTTGAGATCCAGTCAAATGCTCGAGTGCCCCTTCCTGAGATGTTGTTGACAAAGAAGAAAGCTTTCACCGTTGCACTCTGAAGGCTTTCATGTAACTGTCAGTCAGGTGGAATTTGGGCTCTGGATAAATGAATATCACCCCAATCTGTCCCAGGTTTACTCATTGTTATTTTACAATTAAAAGCTCAATAAAACCTGTCACTCTAATGCAGGAACTCTCACTTTGGTAATATAGAGTGCATTACACTGGTGAGCATCAAGCTGCTAGCTGAGCAATAAAAGCACAGATTAAACTGCACCGGGCTTGATGGAGCTTTCAGTCACACCCTCTGCTCTCAGCTGGAGTTGAGATCATTCTTCCCCCAGTTGTTCTGCCTTCTGCATTTTGTATGTTGTTCCCCATCAGTTTCTAATGAAATGCCTTCGTTATTAGAAAGAAAGGCACCACCATGCACAGGTATTATGTTAATTAAATCATTTATTATGCAGATCCTTGCTGGATCTATAAAAATACACATTCTGCCTTCTTATTAATCTTTTTCTTTCAGTAGTACTAGCTCACAGCTTACTTAGTTTTGAGACCCTTCGGTTATCAGCCTGCCCTGCTGTGGAGGGGATGGGAGACGTCTGCTTTGTTCCCAAGTCTGATGACATCCGATGGATCAGTCAGAGCTTATTGAGTCGTAACAACTCAGAATGATGACTGCTGTGGCTCATATAGTGACCCATTCCAGAGAGCCAGGGTGGAAAAGCCTGGCGCAAACAATAAGTAAATAAATGTAAAAAAAAACTTAGCAACATGGCACAAAAAGAAGCTTTGTAGCAAAGCTAGAATGTAAGTGAAGTCTCTGGTCTCTGTCTGCACATGTGGAGTTGTATAGTACAAAACATCAGTGAGACATAATCTATTATCAGATCTAATTCTACCACAATTCTGGCACAGAGCCTTTTGATTTGCTCTCATGTTGTTCTAGGTCTCGTGCATGTCTACATTTTCTCCAAGAACTCAGTCTTTCTCCCACTGTCCAGGTGTGGATGCAACATGGATGAAGCGCCTAAGGGTGTAAAATAATGGGTTGTATGAATGTGGGTTAAAGGGTGAATATAGCTTGTAGTGTGTGGCGCTTTGAGTAGTCCCTATGACTAGAAAACTGCTTTTAGTGCCAGCATTTGCTCAGAGTTGGGCTTTGAGTAAGCAGACCCTGAGGTGAGATTGATTGGATTGTAAACTGTTTTTGGATTTACTCAAACATTGGAGAAACAAAATCAGTTTGCAGTTACAGCAACAAGGGAATCGTAAGTAATCCTGTTTTTTTTTTGCCTGTGTATATCAGACATTCTTAGCTTTCAGAGTAACAGAACAGCCTGATCTTCCTCTGTCAGGTGATGAAAACACAGTAACCATGTTCTCTGCACTCCAGCCGCTGTCAGTCTGTATTTAGGAGTTTCATGTTTTGTTTTGTTTTTAGCATTATTTATCAGCATGAAATCGTGCTGATGTGTTTATAACTAGCACAGTATCATCATTTCATAGGTACTGGTCATGTGAATGAGTGCAGTGAGTTGAAAAAGCAAAATGATACCTGGTTTAAAAGTGGCGATGTCCTGTTCAGGGCCTCTTTGTTCAGTGAATCTGCTATTTTTAGATTTCTAACTGGTTCCCTTCCCAGCTGAACCTCTGCACTTTGCAGTTTCATCGGCAGCATTTAAAGCTCAAAGAGGAAACTTTAACTCCTGCTTCAGACTGACCACCTCATGTGTTAGGCATCTGCTGGTGATGAGAGCTTGCTCTGCAGCTGTGGCAGTTTCCAGTCAGTTTGGTGTCCAAGCCCATAAGGCGGCACATGAGGTCAGTAATGGAGCCAGGAGAATTCTTGTTTTCTTTGGCATTTAACGGATTCTGTAACCTGAATTTGTTCGCGCGGGGGTGAGAACATCTGTTCGAGTTCGATCTGATGGCTGAAATGACCTGAGCTGTATTCACTGTATTCACCTCCCTGACTCCTCATCTGCTTCCTCAAAATGAAAACATTCACAGGTTTGACAGCCTGGAGGAGGATCCAGTGCATTAACAGAGCCACAAGTACAAAGGGACTGAACAGTGCTTCCACTCAGTGATCGCCAAATAGCAGCAGCACTCAAAGCTGTCCACACATGCCCGAGAACATCTGGAAGAGAAGAGCGGCTAAGATTAATTCCTTTTTTTTTAAATTTTTTTTTTTTATTAATAGACTACTTCCTAGTGTGTGTGTGTGTGTGTGTGTGTGTGTGTGTGTGTTGTTGCCCTCTTCATGTTCATTTCTTTAGACTGCATCCCTTCTCCCTTGTCTCCTTTTCGCTTTCTCATTCTGCATCATTATCTTCTCCTGACATTATTTTGGAGTTTAGCACCTCGGTCACTTCTGCTAATTTGGATGCCGACCTGGTTCTAATGAATCTGTGTGCTGTGGTTATTTAATTAGAACTTTCTCATTTCAAAGTACAGTCTACACAACCGTGAGCACTGGATACATTAATGATTAAACAGTTAACACTGGAAACTGATCGTGTCTCCTGTATCAGCATGAATACAGAGCATAGTTTGTGGTCGAGGTAAGAACATTTGCACAAAAGTAGTGTGTAAAATGGTGCAGATGTAGGAAATCCTTTTAATGAAGCTAGAAGGGACACTGTGAAAGCACAACCCTCTGCCAAGGCCATTCTCCTTTCTTGCAGTTTTAATGTGTAAACTGCATTTGCACCAAGGATTTAATGGCTTCTTGTTTTGCCCACGTTCCACCCCTCCATCAAGGAGATCCAGCCTTGTTAGTTTTTGTGTAATCTTGCAGACAGAAAAACAAAAGACACTGAACACATTAATTAGCCCTCTGCCTGAGCTCTCAACTTGGCAGAGAACTAATTTATCTCTTTGGATTCATTTATTCTTCTTGTTTGTTCATCGTGTCAACAAACACCTTTCAGAATCCAGCGGGGTCCCAAAGTCTGACAATCCATCCAGGAACCTGAAGTATTTATGCAGAGATAGATACATATAGATATATATATGTATCTATAGATGTATAGAGAGATAGATATACAGGGTGGGCCATTTATATGGATACACCGTAATAACATGGGAATGGTTGGTGATATTAAAGTCCTGTTTGTGGCACATTAGTATATGTGAGGGGGCAAACTCCTCAAGATGGGTGGTGACCATGGTGGGCATTTAGAAGTCGGCCATCTTGGATACAACTTTTGTTTTTTCAATAGGAAGAGGGCCATGTGACACATCAGACTTATTGGTAATGTCACAAGGAAAACAATGGTGTGCTTGGTTTCAACGTACCTTTATTCTTTCATGAGTTATTTACAAGTTTCTCTTTGTTCACAGCCACCGACATGTCGAAGAGGTTAACACGTGAGGAGCGGATCGAAATTGTGTTGATATCTGGTGAACGCAGTAACTGGGTCACATATACTAATGTGGCACAAACAGGACTTTAATATCACCAACCATTCCCATGTTATTACGGTGTATCCATATAAATGGCCCACCCTGTGTGTGTGTGTGTGTGTGTGTGTGTGTGTGTGTGTATAGATAGAGATATGATTCTGCAGTATTTCAAGGTTAGCTGTCACACTAGGAGAGAATCAGTGCCATTGACCAGCGGTAACTCGTTTGTACAAAAGGTCTTGAGTTCATGCAGACTGTGGTCTTGTGTTGGCATCTGCTCACACAGCTCTGTGACTGCACAAAGACGCTGGGAATTCAGCACTTGCCTTAACAGCAATCGTATCCTCCTGAGAACAGATGAAAAAAGAATCTTCCCATTGAACTCTTTTTGTGATTTCCTGCCTCTCTGGAGATAACAGAGGCCACCCAAACACACCAGATATCAATGAAGTTGTCCTCTATTTAGTACATCACAGACTATTACAGAGGACATAAATGAATAGTCTGCTTCCCAGGAGGATATCTATGAGTCCAATGCTGATTGGTTTGTTTGGCAGGTAAGGGAATGACAGTGAAGTTCATTAGGAAGAGAAGGAACATTGCATGAGAAGCACAGACAATTCAATCCACTAAAGCAAAAATCTGCCTGACTGAGGGGGCAGCTGTGACTCAGGTGGTAGTGCAGGTCATCTACCAATCGAATGGTTGGTGGATCTATTGTTGGTGGGGATGCTGTCCTTGGAGTCATGGGCAGTATTTTTCTTCCTCCAAACACGGCGAGTTGAGTTGATGCCAAATAGCTCGATTTGGTCTCATCTGACCACAACACTTCACCAAGTCCTCCTCTGAACCATTGAGGTGTTCAGTGGCAAGCTTCAAACGTACATGTGCTTTCTTGAGCAGAGGGACTGCAGGATTTCAGTCCTTCGTGGTTTACTGTGTTACAACTGTTTTCATGGTGACTGTGGTCTTAGCTGCCTTGAGACCATTGACAAGTTCCTCCCGAGTAGTTCTGGGTTGGTTCCACACAGTTCTCATTATCGATAAGGTGAGATCTTGCGTGGAGCTCTGGACCAGGGGAGATTGGCAGTTATTTTATGGTTCTTCCATTTGCGAATAATCGCACCAACGGTCGTCACCTTCTCCCCCAGCTGCTTGGCGATGGTCTTGTAGCCCATTCCAGCCTTGTGTAGGTCCACAGTCTTGTCCCTGACATCCTTTGAAAGCTCTTTGGTCCTGGCTATGGTGCAGAGTTTGGAATCTGATGGATTGATTGCTTCTTGAGAAGGCTCCCAAAGTCAGCTCGTTACCTGGATAAAATATATACCTGGGAGCCAGAAATCTTGCTGATTGATGGGGATCAAATACTTATTTCATTCCTGAAAATGCAAATTTATACATTTTTTGAAATGCATTTTTCTGGGTTTTTTATTTTTTATTTTTGTTCTGTCTCTCACTGCTCAAATAAACCGACCATTGAAATTATAGACAAAATCAGCTGAGGTTCAAATAATTTTTTCATTGACCGTACAAAGTGCATTATTTGTGACGGACTCTCTCAGAGGTGCTAATTTAACTGTTTTAGCACTGAAACTCACAACACCAGCCTCTTGCTTGCTTATATCATAGTTTTTGTTCCTGGTTGAGAAGAATGAAATCTCTGTTGCTGATATGGAAACATAAAACATCGGGTTAGAGACCTACCTACCAGTTTGAAGTCCGTCTTTCTCCTCCGGCTGGTTATTGCACTTTCTTCCTTGCACCACTTTGTTGTTTACTTGTTTCGCTGCTCCTCTCTCCCTTGGCAGTTTTTTTTGTTGCTCTCTACCTGTTCCCTCCTAATCACTCCACAGATAGGCTTTGATCTTTCACTCCATGAATAAAGCCACACATGCACATTTGGCTTTGTGTTTGATTTTGTGCTGTACTGGTCTTTCTGCTGTTCTGTTTCTTCTCATCTTGCTGTTCATCCTCCCACCCCCCTCTTTTGACCTCCTTTCCACCTATTAGTGAGGTTTACCCTGTAATAAACACAGAAAAGAAGTGCAGCCATTTAAGTGGCTATCAAACAGCAAATGCATTGCAGATGTAAAGTGACTTGGTCCCATTAAAGTGACTAAACATAGTTGAATGCAAAACTTAATGAAACTCATCAAGTTTGGATTGTTGCGTTGCGGTCACCTCTGACCTCCTTGTGTCTCTCTGCTTCTCGTCACAGTGGCCTTGTATGCTATCAGTGCCGTATATTTTGCCGGCGTGATGGTGCGCTTGATGCTGACTCTGACTCCGGTGGTGTGCATGCTGTCAGCCATTGCCTTCTCCAGCGTCTTTGAACACTACCTGGGCGATGACATGAAAAGGCAGAGCCCACCTGCAGAGGACAGCAGCGACGAGGACGACAGGAAGAATGCCGGCAACCTCTATGACAAGGTCAGGGGTCATCGTGTGTTCCCTGCACAAAATATTTTTTACAGACTTTGCAGTCATTGTTTTGTTTAAATGTACTACGCAGGAATGAAATGGCATTCCATCAATGGGTGGACATGACTGTAGTGTCACATGTCAGCCAGCACCACAGAGTCAAATATATTATAATCCACCATGCAGCATCTGTGTCAATGTGATCATGACTGCAGTTCACTGCAACATCTGGAGTCATTTATAACAAGTCTTAAAAATTATGCAGAGAAACTTTAACACTTACAGGCGATGAAGCTGTAAGTTTTGTCGGGTGGAAGTGGTTCTGTAAACTCTATATTTAATAGTAGACAACACATCTGGCTACTAACTAGATGTTGCACATAGTGAAAGCTTTTAAAGAAATACATTTTTTTTTTTTCAGGAATTTGTTCAAATCAAACTAGTGAAAAGGAAAATGAATGCTAACGCGTATTCATTCTAGCTGGGTGTGGAAATGAGCCGCTAAAATCCAAGGCTGCCATGAGCTGCGCTACACTCTGAAGTGGCTAAAAGTAGTGGTTCAAGTTTTTAATCAAATGCACAGCTTGATTTTTAACCTCTGTTGGAGTCATTGTGCTAAGATTAAATATATTTTTTAAACGTGAACTAAATGCTTCAGAGTGGGATGAACAGTGGTGTAGTAGAAATAAGGATTATTTTGGATTGTGTATCATGCAGAGAATCAAACTAAAGAGCTGGAAATGATCATGAGTCTCTTTTAATTGTCGTGTGACCTTGCTCGTTTTAGAGTTCAAAGCTTGAGTCGGATACGAGGCATGAAAATAGGAGCAGAATAAATCACCGTTTAAAAAACCCCAAAACAAGTTCTGTCCTAGTCCCTGTGTGTGCACCACTTGCTGGATGGATCAGAGGGTAAAAGTTTACGGGAAACATTTATCATAAAAAGTTTGAAGTGACAACACTGCAGTTTGTAGCTGTTACGCTCCTCCTCCCCCTTTAACCTTTCAGGAGAAACAAAGAGAACTCACGTCCAATGTTTTCCTCATCCTTCTGCTGCTTTTCCTCCAAATCGATACGTGGGGAATAATGCATCACAGGTCTGCTGAAGGGTGCTGTTAAATGTCACACTATAAAAGCGCAACAACAGTTAATTGTCTGCCTGAGAATTCTCTGCGAGGACTATTAAATAACCCTCTAGTACATTAGCAGCTTGTTTGGACAGCGGACATGTCCTGATGGAGTTTCAGTAACCTTTACCTCGGCTTCTCCCTGGCAGGCTGGGAAGGTACGCAAACACGTGTCGGAGCAAGAGAAGGCGGAGGAGGGCCTCGGCCCCAACATCAAGTCCATAGTCACCATGCTGATGCTGATGCTGCTCATGATGTTTGCCGTCCACTGCACCTGGGTCACCAGCAACGCCTACTCCAGCCCCAGTGTGGTGCTGGCATCGTACAACCACGATGGGTAAGGACTCTGGTTTAGCAGGACCTCTGTGATTGGAGGAACTATTCTGTGTTTGAGCTGTTTACAACAGAGCTGAGAGTATCCTTGTACAGTTGGCCCCTCTATAAAGGGTCAGTCCACTGAAATTACATATTTTCCCCCTCCATGCTGTAACTGTGCATTTAGAGATCTGCCCCTGACATTTCTACCCTCACTCTAATGTACGAGCACGGTTTGCACCTCTTACAGCAGTGACATTTAAAAATCCAACAGCAGCTTCTCTACACAGACCACGCTGTCATCATAGTTTCAGTGAGGTTACTCTCTATTTTGTGGGCTTAAGTGGATTACAACATTTGGCTCCACATGATGCTACCTACCAGATGTGCTGTGTTTTTTTTTAAAGTTCTGTTTGCTGAAACTGTTCACTTCATGCTTTAAATGAATAGAGGCGGTCTTAATCCGCACCAAAGCTCCTTGCTCAGCGGCTCCATGCTGCCACTCCTCTCTGCAGATATCAGAAAACGCTGTGGCAGAGTGCTGCACAACAGACTGCCGTCAAACAAACTGTCAGGCACATTCTGGTTCCTGAGGCAAAGATTTTAAAGAGGGACCCATCCAGCGTGTACTTATTTCCTGTCAGAGTAGATGCTGTTACAGTGATGGACGCTCATTATTATTTTAGAGTTCTTACCTTAAAATATAAAGTGCCTTGAGGCAACTGTTGTCAATAAAATTTAATTGAATTCATATTAAACATGGCCAAGGTTTCAAATAATTATAGCTGGTGTATATACCAGTAACCCCTGTGAGCTGAAAGCTCAGGCTAATAACCACTGAGTTTGTTTTCTACATGTTAGGGACATGATGCAGGACCACATGTTTATCTTGAGTCCATGGCTCTGAGTGTGAGCATGTACCTGCTGTTTTCAAGGGGCAGCCAATCAGAAGAGTTCTTAAAGGGAAAGAAGCTAAAAGCACTAGTATCAGACAGGATTAATGGGCCACAACAAGCCCTGCATACGATCAATAAGCATTATTCTCAATTACGGATCAGGCAAAGCTCATTTAATTAAGTTATAAAATAAATGTAATCAGCTGGAAACGCGTATGCTTAGGCCCAACGTCACAGGAGTATTAACACATCTGCAACTGTCCCCAACAGCTCTCGCAACATCCTGGACGATTTCAGGGAGGCCTACTATTGGCTGAGGCAGAACACGGACGAGCACGCCAGAGTGATGTCGTGGTGGGACTACGGCTACCAGATAGCAGGCATGGCCAACAGGACCACGCTGGTTGACAACAACACATGGAACAACAGTCATATAGCACTGGTGAGAGCTGATCTGCCCGTTCCCCTTTATCTCCTGTCCCAGGTTTGGAAAAGCTGGTTTGAGTTTACCCTTTTAAGTCTGAGCCATGAAATGATTGCCAGGAAATTCTAATCCGGGTTGAAGGGTCATTCCCAGAGTTTACACTTCTGCTTGGTCGTGTGTTTGTAGAGGAGTGTTGTCAGAAATGCGTTCACTGCCTTGTCTTGTTTTACTCGTGTATTTCCGACTGCTTTTCTCTTACCCTTCTTTTGCTGATGGTTGCTTAGTTACACAACTTCTGGTCGATGTTTGTCAGCCATCGTGTAGCGCCCTGAGTATTGATGTGTTGTCTTGGTGTATGACACCACCAAGTGGACACAACTGCATCATTTCACTGCACTGCAAAACCCTAAGAGAGCTTAATACTGTACATGTGAAAGAGGCACTCCATAGATTCAGTGCTGCACCGCTACAAAGACGCGCTGAGAACGGAGATTTAAATCAAAGCAGCAAAACCCGACTTACTCCTCGAGTCAGTTACCTAAAACCTAAGTCACCTAACAGTTTCTCTAACTGGAAATGGGTTAGTTATAAGTTGTTTCTTATCAATAAGTTCAAACCATTTAAATAGCTGACTGTGTGGATTGCATCCATGTGTTCCAGAGCACAGACACACAACTATTATTTTTTTAATAATAAAAGCAGACCTTAAATGATCTGTATTACAAGATGAACAAGTACGAGTATGAAGCTATACAGCATGGGCGTTTGATGCCCAGAGCGAGCTCTGCTGTGAAAAACAAGGAACAACAACATCTTTTCCTCAACAACAGCCCATGAGGGACCTGTAGTGCATGGAGCTTTTATCACTTGCTTATTCATTATTCAGTAAGAGCAGTTGAGGTTTCACAGCCCTGCTGTCTACTGACCAAAATCCAGAGTATTTCCACTCGAGGTCACTCTGGGTTGTGAACTCTGCTATCATTTCCACACAGCTGCTGGGTTGTTGCTGAATAATTCAAGCGCCTAAACCAACCACCAGAAGAAAAGACGAATTATTTTAGGTTTAAAATGTTTGGTTTGTTTCCCTTTTGTATTTTACATAAGCTGCAAACATTAAGTTACAGTGGGGGAACTGATGATTTGACCCCCTGGTGAATTTGCAGGTTTGCTCACAAATAAATGATGGTAGTTTAGATTTTTATGGAGAGAGACAGAATATTAGCCAGAAATCTTGAAAAGAAAAACATGAAATAAATGTTATAAATTGATTTGCATCTCATCGAGTGAAATCTGGGTTTTGATTCTCTACAACACGTGATATGTGTATCATGCTGAAATCAGGAGTCTGTTTCTTCCATTCCAACCTCTCCTCCACCGTCGTAAGAGCAAAGAGCTATCAAAGGAGGTCAGGAATAAGATTGTAGACCTGCAGGAGTCTAGAATGAGCTACAATACCACCAACAAGAAGCTTTATGAGCAGGTGACTGTTGGTGCAGTTGTTCAGAAATATTACATGAGCATCAATCGTCCTCAGTCTGGAGCTTTGTTCAAGATCTTGCCTCGTGGGGTGAGGATGATCATGAGAAATGCGGTGAATCAGATCAAAACTACACAGGAGGAGCTTGTTAATGACATGAAGGCAGATGGGACCATAGTCAGTAAGAACACCACTGGTAACGCACTACAACATAATGGAATGAAACCCTGCAGCGCTCGCAGGGCGTGCTGTGGGAACATGAAACATCAACTCGACCCATCGTGTTTGGAGGAATGGAAATGCTGAGTATGTCCCAAAAAGCACCATCTCCACAGGAGGTGGAGGTGGAAACATTATGCTTTGGAACTGTTTTGTTTTTTTGTTTTTTGAGAACCTCAAAAAAACCCAGTTCCTTTCCAGTTCCTCCTTTCCTCAGCCAGAACATAGTCGAGTCTTCAAGCATGACAATGACCCAAAATATGGCGTCAAGGCAGCAAAGGAGTGGTTAAAGAAGCAGCACATTTAGTGGCCTAGCCGGTCTTTAAACCTTAGTCTTATAGAAATTTGTGGAGGAGGCTGAAGCTTCGAGTTTCCAAGCAGCAACCAAGAAACCTAAAATGAAGGAGTGGAACAAAATCCCTCCTGAGATATGTGCAAACCCACTGACCAACTACAAGAACCATTTTACTGCTGTGCTTGCCAACAAATGGTTTCTATAGGTCGGGCGTCTTTTGGAGTTTTTCCGACTTTTCTCAGAGAATTCTGACATTAATCTCAAAGCTGTGACATTCTGAGAAAAATGAATAGTTTGCTCTCAGGGGTTGTATCTGTGCAGCTTCTATCTATCTTCCTTACCTAAACTTAAGCATGGCTGCTCTCTGTGTTGCATATGGAGTCCAGCTTGCTCCCACAGTCCAAAGACGTGTTAGATTAATGAGTGTAAATGGTCTGTGAGGCAGCTTAAGTGTGATATTTCTAACCTGCGGTGTGTTTGTGCCTTAACAGGTGGGCAAAGCCATGTCGTCCAATGAGACTGCAGCCTATGAAATCATGAGGTCGCTGGATGTCGACTATGTCCTGATCATCTTCGGAGGGGTGATTGGCTACTCAGGTGATGACATCAACAAGTTCCTGTGGATGGTGCGCATCGCAGAGGGGGAGCACCCCAGGGACATCAGGGTGAGGGAACCATCTCGCACTCTCTGGTTACATATGAACACGTGTTCGTTCTTTTCTTTAATTTATTTTCTTTCTCCACCTTTTGTTACGGCTCACCCCAGGAAAGTGATTATTTTACCCCCCAAGGAGAGTTCAGAGTGGACAAGGCAGGCTCCCCCACCCTGCTCAACTGCCTTATGTACAAAATGTCTTACTACCGCTTTGGAGAGATGCAGGTATGTCATCGTCAAGGAGCTTTTTCTACTAAGCAGAAACTAGTCAGTGTTTCATTTAAGTTATGCTTTTGTTTCTTGTTCAGTTGGACTTCAGGACGCCCCCGGGCTTCGACCGGACACGCAACGCCGAGATCGGCAACAAGGACATCAAGCTGAAGCACCTGGAGGAGGCGTTCACTTCAGAGCACTGGCTGGTCAGGATTTATAAGGTCAAGAAGCTGGAGAACAGAGACCGGGTGGAGCACAAGCTGCGCAGCACTGACACCAACAGGCAGAAGTACACCTCTAAAAAGGTCCCCACATCCATTCCAGCTCACCGCTGTTTTGGACATTTTAGCCAAACTTGCACACAAAATCATACATTTCTACTTGAACCTGTCATTTTCTTCTGTTTACAGACGGCCAAGAGGAAGCGGGGATATGTCAAGAACAAGCTGTCCCTGAAGAAGGGCAAGAAACTCACCAAGAGATCTTTATAGAAGGTCCACCACCTACAGAGGCAGACTGTGGAAGGAGGGAGGAAAATGAATCTGACACACAGCTCAACAATATCAAGCAGTAAAAAAAAAGAAGAAAAAAAAAAAAGAAAGAAAAGGAGAAAAAAAATCCACCAATCGAGATTGAATAAGGAACAGCAGAGGTTCTCTGCCCCGCCCCCGCCATCATCTTGAGCATCCTCACCTGGAAGCCCAGGCTGGGAAAGCATCGCCCAGGATCCCGCTGAACCCGAGCCGACCTTTGACTTGATGCTGGGGTCGAGGAGGAAGAGAGAGAGAGAGTGGGTTTGAGTTTGAGAGCCTCCTCCACGCTGGATTTAACCTGACGAACTGTGACCTTTGACTCACTTTTCTTTTTGTACTTGAACGTGCTGGGGAGTGAGGACGGACCGAGCAAGAGAGATTAGCCGTCCCTCATCAGGGGACTCTGCTTGGGGCTGCTCTATGCATCGCATCATTTACACACATACAGAAACTCTGTCAGCACTGAAACCCAGACTGACCGTACAGTACGCTTTCATCTAACATCATCCTGCTGCGCCGACAGCACGCCTTCATTTTTAGGTTAATTCTCACTTGCTACAGTGCATTAAAATTTTTATCAGCATGCCAGATCAACACAGTTGTAAACAAAGATGGTGCAGAGGGTTAAATTACTTTTAAAAGCAAGCAAAGTCACAATTTGAGCACCACAGGCTTACGGCCACATTTCAGGCTTTCAAGGCAACTCTCTAATATACTGTCACATGTCAAACATCGGCGTCCTCTGCTCTCACCGCTGTTCGCGTCAATCACTTATTTCAAAATTCGAGGAAAGTTTCCCCCTCACCTACCAACTTTTTCTGCCATGTCTGCAGGTCGCTCCGTGTGTTTCATGAGGCACAAAGACATGTTTTCCCCCCTTTCCCCACATTTGTGTAAGATTTTCTACTTCAGAGTACAAAATTAGCGCCGTGAGCAATTCAACGAATCACATAAGCAGAATTTAGTTAAAGGCACAGGTGGATGGCTTAAAGCTGCGAGTGTGGTGCCAAAGGTTAACTTTACTGACTCTTCTGTTGTTTCTTTTTACTTCTCTGTAGTATCACATCAAAACTTATTAATGTGATTCGGTCAGCTCTGAAGCGTGTTCCTGTTCCTCGTGTCACTGAATGTAAATATGGAGTTTTGCAGGCGGCTGACAGTCGTCATCGTTCTGGCTGTCCATACACGGAAACAGGGTGGCACAGTAACTCTTCACTAACATGCAGCCTGGTAAATAATTGCGTTGTGCTGTTGTGTGTATCCTAAAGGCCCGCCATCACACACAGATGTCAGGTTTATGAGGTTCTCTGGATCTTGCTCCACAGTCGTCATCAGTTTCTACCAGAGGAGGTCGTCCTCATTATCAGAGTTTAATGTTTCTCCTTCAGCTGCTTCTCACTGATGTGAAATCAACATGTTACCCTGTGATTATGTTATTCAGGTTAGTGGATATTATCTCGTGTGCTCTGCTCAGTAAGATGCTGGCATCTGTGCTCACGAGTTAGCTCAGTGTTGGATCACATGCACAATTGTTCTCCCGCTGGCACATTTTTTGTGATGACTAATTTGCCCTGTGATAAATCTGACCCCGAATCTCTAGTCCTGTTCAGTCTCCAGAGGTACTGGAACCTACATTTCCCACGATGCACCTGCTCTGCTTTAAAGTGATTTGTTTACAATCTGTGTGATCAGCTGGCTGTTTACATTATCTGAAATGGTAATGCTGAGCTGCAGCCCAGCAGGTGGACACGAACATATCTGTACCCTTCAGTTTTTAATCAGCTGACTGTAATTAGTAAATGAACGAATGTGGGAGGGATCAGCGCTGCAGAACGCAGAGCGGTCCGTCCCACCTTCAGGTCAGTAGAAATGTGCTTGCTTTGCTGCTGGTGCCAGTGTTGTTGTTAAGTAGCCATTTGAAAGTCTCCTCTGCTCTCAGTGAAAACAATGAAGAGAAATCAGCAGCAGCAGTAATGCACCCAGCTGTTCGTCTGCAGTACCTGCTGTCTGCATGTCAAAAGGTGTCCCCGAGGCCTCGTTCCCTTTGATCCCCCGTCACGTATCCCACCGCACTCTGTAGATATCAGGCTGAGTCTCCCTCCGCAGGTACCGGGATCAAACGCGTTCGCTGCTCGTCCTCTCCTGAATTTAGAAAACCATCATCTGAGCTGGCAGGAGCAGCAGGAGGCTCTGCGGGTTACAGCCGCTCTACACTCTGAATGTTCCTTTTAAATTGGCGCACTTCTTTCTGTAAACCAAACTTTCCCTAGATTCAAATCTGCCATGTTCATTTTCTTACAAATATAACAAGTTGACTTTTTTTTTATGAGGTTTTGTTAGAACACTGCTCCAAGAGTCCGTGTGGAGAGGGACAGCACAGGCCTTAAAGTTTAATAAAAAAAAAAGGTGTTTCCAAAGCTGCATGTCAGCGGGTGTATTTATTACATGGACGATGGAGGCTGCTGCCTCACACGAGCGCAGCGTCCTATCATGTGATGCAATGATTTTATTTGATTTTTTTTCCAAGTCAAAGGTTCTTCCATCAATTGTAATGATCTGGATGCAGGTGTGAGAATGAAACATGCCTTTTTGAATAAAGAGGTTGAAATAACTCATCTTTACTTTTTTTCTTTAAATGAACAAAAATGTTAATCTTTAGAATTTTTTTGCAGGTATAAAATTCACAGGTTGTAAGCATCGATTTTATTAGCTGCATTTATGTCCAGTTTAGACTTGACTGTTTGTTTTTTAGATTCTCTTGGCTCTGCTGGAGACCAATGAAGGGACATGTCTTATGGAGCTCTCTCCAGAAACTCAAAACTTTAACCCACCAGTTAAAACCCTCTTTGCAAGAAGCAGCCAATCGGGGGGGGGGGGGGGAAGAACCAAATCTGCTTTAAGACACAATGGAAACTTTAAAAAATATTTTGAACTGTAATCGTGCAAAGCTGCTCTTAGACAGTCCTGGAGTGAAACTATGCATGTGCAGAGCTTGACAGGTGGCGTGAGAGGAAGAAGAATTAGGCAATCGGCATCTGAAGAATAGTGAAGGTGTAGATCTGTTCATTCATGACATGAACACAGGTGGCACTGATGAGGCAACGCATGACAGTAAAAACAACCAACAAAGATTTCTTAATATTTTTATATCAAAAGTTCACAGGAGTTGTAGCACTGTCAAAAAATACACAATGAAAACTGATGCACACACCAAAAAAAAAAAGGATACATCACAACTGCATTGACACAAATGCATCGTTTCTACATGAACTGTTCAGCTCCGCAGTCGAAGCTAGAAAATATTCATACATTCAGTGCATGACTGACTGTATTTAAGATTCTACAATGAGCCCCTGCGTACGGCTGCCAGACACGCACACACCTCAGCACACACAACACAAGATTCAAACACAGCAACAAAGATCCAGGCTGATTCAGAGTGTGACACAGTGATCCGCAGCACTTTGGAACCTGAAGAAAGAACTCACAATGCTGTCATATGGGGACAATTTAATTTGTAATCACACAAAGTTAATTTAATTTCCATTAAACTAGCTGCTCCTGGAATTTAATGACATCCATTTATCAGCTGCTGATGTTCGTTTGTGTCTGATGAAGGGACGCATTACATGTAATACTTTAAAAACAAAAAGACCCCCACTGCTTCCAGTACACTAAACTGAAGCTGGACAAATTTAGCTCCCTGCAGCTCTCAGTGTTTTAAATGCGAGAGCAGACCCGCTTCCGATGATCTTAAATTTTTCTTTGGGATTTGCTTTGTGGAGAGCACTGCCGAGCGGCTCCTGCAGCTGAATTAATTGGTTTTTCTAAATTAAAATTCACAAGCAGCTCCCGCTGTGACTTTGATTAGAAGTATAACAAAAAATAATTAAGGAAAGCTGCATCAAATAAATTTCAGGAAAACCGAATCTGCTGGAATTCATTAGCACTGATTCTTTGATACAGAAAAGCTCTCTGCGTGCTGCTGCTTCAATCATTTACACTGGGCTTGAAGGGTGGGGTGCGGGGCACACTGTACAACTGATTTTCCACTAATTAGTCCTGGTCCTATGACCACAGCTATACAATAGTGATTGGATCTATAGCACAGCACACAGTTCAGGTTATTTATGGACGCAAACGCGGGAGAAATTTACACCTGAAAACATGTAGATGAGCTGGTTTCAGAATCCGTGCAGTTCAGAGACACTGCTTCAACTACCTGCCTGTGGTGTGTGAAAGAGCTACACTGAGGTAAAGCCATACGGTGATGTGTGTCTTCACTCAACTCCAGAATCAAGCAGAAGCTGGTTTACATCTCTCTGCTTGTGTTTGAGACATTTATAAACTTTGAGGTGTGAAAATATGAATTTGTCCCACAGCCATGACTTTAGTCCCCTGAGAACTAAACCACCTTAACAGTTCATATTTGTCCTCACAGAACACACACGAGAACATGCAAACTAAAATGTTAAAACAAAGTCACGGGGCTGGAAAAGAGCAAACCCCAAGTTCTACAAAGTGACACGAGTCAACACAGTCTGGTAGCTGTAACCAGGGAAACGTCCTGCTAACATGTCAGAGTGGGCTTTCACACAGCAGCTGAACCAACTCCCCTCTTATCAGTAACACAGTACTGTATAAATGTCCTTGTGTAGTTTGTGACCCTGACATGGATGCAGGATAAAGTTACACTAACTGAAGTATAACCTCATCGTCTTTGATGCATGTTCATTTTCCCCCTCAGCTTCACTGTTTCTGCTCAGACTGTTAAATGAATCGGAATCATCCCTGTAGTCAGACGGAGACGACTCGGAATAAATTCAGTTTGTGCCAGCTGATTTTTATGCTTTACTAAAAATGTATGAATCTATATGTCATGAATGACATGCAAAAACAGTAGCACTGTCCTTTAAAAAGAATGGACAGGTTGAACCATGTCTTATACTCAGTACAATGTTCCTGTTTCCTGACAGCCTACTCTCACCACTTCCATTCAGTCCTCCTCCTCCTCATCCCCTCCAAATGACAGGAGGCTGTTATTTTTAACTTTCTTTCCAGATGCCTCCTTTTTCTCCTCCTCCTCTTCCTCCTTTTCCTTGTCCCCTCCACTGCTCTTCTTCTTTTTGCTGGAGCTAGCACCGATGCCCTGGAATTTATCTGAGGAAGAGCGCTTGGCTGGTTTCTTGAAAAGGATTTTACCGTCAGGAGGCTGACCATCTGCGAAGCAGACGGAGGTATGTATGTGCAGGGTTGCAAACACAGGGTTTTATGTTAACATGCTGTATACAGTGCATGCATATGTAAATATTTTCTTACTCCTGGTGTAATTAAATCATTGAACTGGACTCTCACCTTTCTCTGAGCTGCCTCCAGCCTGTATTTCATCCTTCATCTTCTTCACCTCCTCTGCAGTCAGGTCTCCACTTTTAAGGACCACGACCTGGGGCAACTCGTCCTCTCGATCGCTGCCGCTGTCGTCATCCAGTGTTGGCATCACCTGACGCTAGGATAGCAAACAGACCGTTAGCCTGTGTGAGAAGTGTTTTGAAATCCTGCATTCACTGTGAATGACGATACCGAGGTTTCTTATTTCAGTGATAATCATTTCATCAGCAGCCCGACACTCAAACTAAAATCAGGAACCTGTACTTCAGAGTCATGATTCAAGTCGTGGTGGGTTTTTTTTTTTAAATACAACTTCATAAAACAAAAAACAAACCCATTCATGAAAAGCCATGGCTTTCTGTTGTAGAGTACATAAATTCAGTTGTAGAACGCCTGCGCAGTCACAGCTGAACGCTGCAGCGCAGTTCGAGACTGCTCTGATGGTCCGGAGGAACAGCTGTAGCTCGTGCGGCCTCACTGCTCAATTCAGTGAATGGGACCCTCCGTTGAATTATGATTCAGAGCATTTATTCTTCCTTATATGAACACCATGCGCCTGCGCTCAGAAACAAACGTCGCAAAGTGTAGCTGTCACACAACTGAAAGAGATAATGGTTTGGTAGGCCCGGTGCAGCTAACTGGCACGGCTAACCCAACCGCGTAGTTACCTTAGTGTCGACATTCGGTCCCTCTTTGTACCCCACATCGTTCTTAAACTTCTTGAGAAACGACGGCTCCGCCGGCTTCACCCATGCTACTCCGCGGCCCTTATTTTTATTCATGGCAAAGAAGCAAAACAAGACAAGCAGCCAACGAATGCAGACTGCAGATCCGAGCAACTTCCGGCTAGCACGGACTCGTCAAAACAGAGAAACCGTCACTAAAACGCGCCGCGTCACGTGACTTCAGGAGCTACTGTCATTGATGGATTTGGGAACGTTGATGCCATAGCGCTGCTTGGTGCTACATTGGATCTGCACAAGGGACGATAAGCTAAATGATGATTCAAAGCGAAACATCGCAGAAAAACTAAGCCGATGAATGTCCTCCACATAAAGCAGCAACTCGCCCTATTTAACTTGAAGAAGGAAACTCTCCGCTGTGACTGCTCGTAGCGCCGTTAGCCGTATGAGCATGAAAAGTTAAGCATTAGCATGAGACAGTTTGAGAACTCTGCCGATCTGGACTCTTTTATTAAAGAACTGGAGGAAGAGTCTCAGACTAAGTTTATCACCTTTTCCGTGGGCCGCCATTATAATGACAAAGGTAACGAAATGGAGAGTGACTGCTAGCTGGACAGCAGAGCCGTAAACACTGCTCCCTGCTATGGTCCAGTAGTGAGTGTGTCGGTTAACGCCGGGGTCTTATCAGGTCGTGTGCTTGTATTTGTCACACAGATTGGCATCCTTTGCCCGGAAACCGCGTCTACTGGCAGTGGGCTGGGGGCTCTGGGATGCCAGCCATTGAATTCACCGGAGTCCCATTTATGTTTGTGGGCTCTAAAAGGCTCGTCTGCCATCAGGGCAAGGACCTCGCCGTAGCTCAGAAGCAGAGATATGCCGAGGAAAGGGCAAAAAAGACGGTGATTTCACTGCGCGTTCAACACACACACAGAGGCTGGCTGGTGATGCGAGGAGCCGAGGGATTGGTTGTTTCGCTGCTAGGCAACCGATGACGCTGCAGCCTTGGAGAAAAAAGCGCGCAGAGTAGACGAGTTGGGAGTAGTGCTGTGGGATACTGAAATTTGTGTATCAATGCAATACTAAGTAAATACAGGACCAATAGTGACAACACTTTAAACCTAGAAAAGGCAGCTTATGTAGTGGAGAGCATTGCGTCATGATTTATCAGACGAATCATCATTAATGTCCAATTTCTGAACACGATTTAATGGCCTATAAGTCAGTGTGGTTTTTACTTTTCCACAACAAAACACACCTTTTAGTTTTTCATTTATTTTGAAATTGGGGCTTTCTGGAGACCTTGGATGTGCCTGTCTCTAAAGCACTTTGGATCAACTACTGTCATTTTAAGGTGCTATAGGCTTGGATGGCATGGATATTATCAATATTAGGATCAATCTGCTCACTTCTAATGGACAGCAGTGAACCACAGCTACTAAGAAAGGCGCACGACTCCACCTGTTTCTCAGTGTTTGATTTGAGTATGCTTAGATGTTCTGCTCAAGTTAGCTAATCTTGACATGAATTATTGAATGCATTATTTAACTGATTTCTTTCCCATAATCCACAGATGATTGACCACACTTTAGTTAGGAACAAATCAAACTCGCAGTCTAGTAAAAAGGTGGGATGCCCAGCAGCCATATCAATCAGCAAGATCGCAACATTCCCTAAATTCAAGGTAAGTGGAAATGTTGGCTCTCCTACAGGAATGTGACCTTTAAGCAAAGACAGCTGAATTTAAAGGAGAAAGGCATGGAGTACGAGTTTAGGACTCAGACTAAATCATTTTGTTTCGGCACATGTTTCTCTCCATGATCACCACTCTGATTTCTATCTGCATGCATGTTAGTTGGAAGAAGACAGGGAGAGGAGTAAGAAGGCAGCCTCCAAGATGCTGAAAGAGGCTTTGGAGAGAGATCCAGTTGTGTGGGGAACATGCTATGTTGTTACACAGCCAAGTGCGCATGCTGGGCACACAATGGGAGAAATGGTAACGAACAACAGTCTCCTCACAAAGGACAAAAATCTGTGTTTCCATGTGAAACTACAAGTGTGCTATATTTAAAGGAGCCCGTGGACGCAAGAGTGGAGCAGCAGGTGGTGGAGCTCAGAAAGCAGGGCGTGAGGAAGGTCAGCGAGCTGAAGCGTCATCTTGCTCAATTTGTAACAGCCGAGCTTTTTAAGGGAGCAAGCCCACCCCCTGCGTCCAGGCGCCGGTACTACCCCTCAGAGAAGGACCTCCGAAATATAATGGCTAAGGTGAAGGACCAGGCTCGGCACAGAATCGATCAGGTGAACCTGGAGGTGAGCGGCGCCTTTATCATTCCTGTTTGGGTAAAACACCAGCATGTGACTAGTCCGTATAAAAAAGAAAAAAAGATTGTATTTGTTGCAGGGCTTGTTTGAAGAATGGTGTGCTGCTACACCTGAGGACAAGTTCCATCTGCGCCTCCGTACAGAGGACGCCTCCTTCCTCTTCTGCCATCAAACGTTGTGGCAGATGAGGCTGCTGCGCCTGTATGGGGCAGATGTCTGCGTGTTCGATGCCGCCTACAGAACAATCCGCTACCCTCTGCCCCTGTGCTTCTTGTGCGTCCGCACTAACATGTGCTACTCCGTTGTGGGAGTGATGGTACTCCAAGAAGAAACAACAGAAGCCATCAAAGAGGGTCTGGAAGTGTTCAAGTGTTGGAACGCAGACTGGAGGCCAGCAAGCTTTATGGTCGATTGCAACGCTGCCGAAATCCAAGCTGTTGAGTCTGTGTTTGAAGGTACGGTGAGCTAAAATGAAAACAAAGTGATCACTGTGGATCTTTACTCTTTTTATACATGTTGGTGTTATGATTATATATCAGTGTGCTCTCTATTCAGTCTCTTTCTACCTCTGTGCAGGCACCAAAGCGCTGCTCAGTGACTTTCACAGGGAGAAGGCATGGGACGAATGGATACAGAAGGAGCATCGAGTGGCTGACAAAGGAGATGCTCTTACAAAGCTGAAAGCGATAGCCAGCTCACTCACTACAGAGCAGTACGAGGAGGCAGTGAAGGCCCTGATGGCCAGCCACACCTGGGAACAAAATCCTGCGTTTCAGAGCTGGTTTTCAGACACGTGGTTGTCCAAAGCAAAGGTAAGCATCTGAGAAAAAAGCAGCTCCTGCACAGAGACATTTGAAAGCTGAAATTCTATCGCCACAACAAACCCTCGCTATATCTTGCTTTGTTTAAGAGATGGGTGTCTGCCTTCAAAGAAGAGACACTGAATATAGCTATCATCACAAACCATGAGACTGAACACCAGAATAAATTGTTCAAGCACAAATACCTGGAGGACTACAGGGACCGGACTTTATCTGAAATGCTGGACATCGTGACACATGTGTACATCCCTGAACTGCGGAGGACGTAAGTTTTCCATTTGCACAAGCTTGTCTTCAGTGTGCACGTCATGTCAGCAAAAATAATGTTTCTCTTTCAGGTACATTGAAGCTAATGTGAGGTCATACGGACAGTGTGACTCCAGTGTCCCTCCTTTCCTGTGGGACAGACCCGCAGACGTCATTCAACACATCACGAGCTGCATGGACAGCTCTCTCTCTGAGGGACACGTGGTCAAGCTGGGCGACGGTGTGTTCAGAGTGAAGAGCGAGACACAGGAGGACCAGTCTTATGAACTGGCATTTGGGTCAGACGACAGCTTGCCCTCCTGTCAGTGCGATGACTGGAGGCGGTACAAGTTGCCATGCAAACATTTCTGTGCAGTCTTCCAGAAGGTCCCTGGCTGGACGTGGCAGCAGTTATCCCTGAAATACAGGGAACACCCGCTTCTTAACCTGGATGCCACGTGTTGCTCCATGACCCCAGACTCAGTGGACGAGTGGGGCACGGAGGTAGTCAGTGAGCCAGTAACCTGCAAGGGTAAGGTTTATCTGCAACATGAGAGAAGAACTTCATAAAAGTTACTGTCTTACCCGCACAATCATTAACCTGTTACCTCAAATTTTAGGGAGTGCAAATTTGTCTTAGTGTAACTTTCTTTGCAGACACACAAGTGACCTCTGACTGTGACAGTCCACCACGCAAGCGAGTGAGCAAGTCATATCTGAGGAAGAAATGTGTCAACCTCACCAAACAACTCATGGACAGAATATGTACCACTGAAAGCCAAGACACACTTCAGGAACTTTCTGAGACGTTAGGCAGGCTGGTGAAGGGGCTCACACCTGCGTTTGGCAGTGAGGATGGTATGCTTCATCTGGAAGCAAAGCGGGTCCGAGTTTCCAGCTGCACAGACTGAGGGTGGAACCCACAAAGTGGCTGGCCTCGAAATCATCAGAACCTTCCCGGAGCCGCGCGATTTTTTTCGAACGCTAACTACGTCATCAGATTCCCGGAAAGGAAACAACCAATTACAACAAAGCAGCTACAGTCAAGAGGGCGAAGGCATGATATGGAAAAAGCACTTAAGCTTCACAATAAAACCAAAGTAGTTTTAATCAAAAATTGTGTCTCCATGAATAATGACATTATCCATGAAGAGTAGTTTCTTTACCTATTTAAAATAAATCCTAGCGGAGTCCGATGACATCACCACTGAAGCTGTTTGGTCACCACTGAGCAAAGTAACAACTGACAAGCATTTATATGAGGAGCCATTATGATGGCTTTATATACTTATTTATATACATATATATATTTAATGGTATACCTTGTGTTGTGTGTGTGTGTGTGGGGGGGGGGGGGGAGTTGTGTGTGTGTGTGTGTGTTTCTTGTCTTGTTTTTATGGACATGTAGTCTGCCAATAAAGATTGAATGATGTTAATGCGTAATCTATACCTGCAAGAAATGTAAGATTTTCGGATGACAGCGACAGAGTGTACTTTACTGTATAAATAAATTAGTGAAAAACCAGGCCTTTGTATTGTGTGTCCTGTTGTGTAGTGACGAATGGAGGAAGCTGCCATACAAGCTTTTATTGTGAAAATTTTCGTCTGCCTGTTCGCATCCTTTAACTCAGGCTTGACTGCGGTCTGAAATGATTAACATGGAGCCCTCTAACAACCAGCCGAGTTCGGGAATGTTTTCAGCGTCCTTTTATGCGTTATTAGCGGGCTTTTTGGCAGCTACTGCCTCTCTGTCAGCTAAGCTGTCGCTCGGTGCGAGCTACCTGAGAGAGATGTGTGAGACGCGGCTGAGCGACTGGAATCAAACACCTGGTGGAAGCGCAGCCTGTGACTGGGTGACACTGACTCTCTGACATCTTTGTTTTTGTATTTCTACAAATACCTAATTTCCTTGGCATGGTTACACACACACACACACACACACACACACACACACACACACACACACACACACACACACACAAAAAAAAAACCTCGTCTTTCACAGCAGAAAAGCGTCATATAGTTACCAGACACTTATTACTGTTCGTACGAGTTCGGGTTACTCGAAACATTCGAGGAAGGTGTTTTGTTTGTTTTTTACTCATATCCTTGTTCAGAAATTATTCTAAAACCCCTTGATCATAATGCCTCTTCCACTGAATTTATTAAAGAGTTTTCTCGTTTCCGACTACTGCTACAACAAAGATGGCAGCCAGCCGGTGTGACACCGGTAGAAAACAGTAACAACTTGGAGGAGTAATATTCATGCAAGTGATC
Organism: Diplotaxodon limnothrissa; assembly: GCF_057381915.1. Taxonomy (NCBI): domain Eukaryota; kingdom Metazoa; phylum Chordata; class Actinopteri; order Cichliformes; family Cichlidae; genus Diplotaxodon; species Diplotaxodon limnothrissa. The sequence continues at coordinate 7,446,185 of NC_140606.1, forward strand.
AGAAGCCTCTTAAAGCCTCCATAAAATACCTTAAAACATTTAATTACTGTGTACTTAAAGGTTAGCTCTGACTTAAATGAATGTTAATACGAGACGAGCACAAACTGTTGCCGATTAATATGAATAATAAATTAATTCATTAATGATGCAAGCTGATAGTTTTGTTCTCAGTAACATGTACAGCATCTAGCTGTAAAACATAAGCCAAACAGGTGTTAGTATTGTCATTAATTAGGGCGTGTGCCGGTACATAGTCAAAATTAATGTGATTAGTAACAGCTGTATGATTGTTTTTCTGTATCTAACTGTGGTGGTGGTTTAAGGTTTTTGGTCATTAACCAGGCACGTTTGTCAAAGTTTAGGCTGTGAGGTAAAAAGTATATGTTCTTCCTGGGCATGCTTAATTGGAAATGGAGAAACACTGTTTAGGAATCTGAACTAAGGATCTGCACTCAGTTCTGGTATTTAGCCAAGCCGTGACATTTTTGCTGCAGAGGGTAAAGTTATGTTTTCGTGTGTGTCTTGCTATACCTTGGCCTACAGCTCCACATCCCCCTGCGGCTGCTGTGCGGCGGCCTGCTATTCGCCTGTAATGCAGTCATGTGGACCACCTTCTCCAAGGCACTCCGCCATTCCACCTCTACAGCCAGGGCCACTGTCACGACCACTGCATCCAACTTCATTTCCTCTGTAAGCTCTCTACATATGCTGAACTAATTTGATTTTTCACAACACTATAACAACAAAAGGGAAACATTTTGACTTTGCATTCAACATTCAGATTACTGTTTTATATTTATAGTGAATGTGTTCTTCTGTCCAGGGACTGCTAGGGAGGCTCTTCTTTGGAGAGAGCCATGCAACTCTGTGGTGGGCAGGCATCGCTCTCACTCTGTGTGGACTGCTGATGCTTCATGGTTCAGCACCTCAGACACACCCACAGGAAGCAGACAAGAAGGACAAGTAATGCATGTTGGAGTTGTTCCAAGTGCGCAGCCTCAAAACTGTTGACTGCAAAGAGCAGTTCTGTCAGGTTCTCCGCCTGCAGAATTGACTGATGTATACTTTTTAAGAGTTCTTCCTATAAGACGAACAACAACTGCCTTTTTATGGACTTTCACCTGAATTCTGATTCTTTATGAGGGGTTCCCTGGGACTTGCACAAAATCAAAAAACCCTCATATTATTATTTTTTTTGTACCTGTGTGGAAGTTGATTTTTTTAATGTGTGATGCATGTATTACAAACCACACTGTGACTTGCTCTGCATTGGAATACTGAGTGGAAATGGATATTTTTATAAATAAAATGGAAGTCGAACAAATGAGGGCACTTAAATACCACATATTTTGTGCAGAAGAACAGCCATCTCACAACCATGCTAAATTTACTCTAAAGAATTGAGAATGATTAGAAAGTCAATTGATTTGAGTTTGGCACCACCTTGTGGTACTTTTAGGGATAGCACCGGAGAAGACTGCACGCCCAGAAAATTGAGGAAGCGTTTTTTGTCGACTAGTTCAAACTAGTTGCAGCTGAATATGTTACCTTACAATGCCCACAAAAGCTAGAAAGCTCACACAAAGATATGCAAATGACCAGCTGCAGTAGTCGGCAGAAGCGTAATGATTAAAGGCTGGAGGTAAACATTTAAAATAAACCCTCTCCACATGGGTCAGTGACAACTACTGAACGATAAAGCCAAGCTCCGGTGTGCAGATGTGTTTTGTTCAAATTAAATTGAATGAAAATTTGGAGGGCACCGTGTTTCCCCCAGGACGATACAAACAACATGCCTGCTGTTCTGTCTGAACACCCATTTATTCCAGACCACTTAGCTGTGCCTCAGCTGCAAATGAGGTGTAATGTTTTCTCCAATTATGATACACACTTCTACCACAACAGCTGTATTTGTCTTCTGTGGTTGGCTATCATCAAAGGCATCGAAGCAGAAGAGCTGAAAGTGGTCACAGTGGAACAGAATGGAATCAGTGCAGAAAAACACAACAGGAGATAAGATGTACCACAACGTAAGGAGTGCTCTGACACGTTGATAAATATGTTTTTTTCCTTTCTCGCAGTCGATTAGATGAGATGATAAGGCTGTATGAAAAAAATGTTCCTATTAAGTTTTGAACTGGACTGTCAGTAGCTTTTGGTGTACAATTCAAACACTGCAGATGTATTTGCTAAAAACAAACAAATAATCTGTCACTAGATTTAAAACAAACAAACAAAAAAGAATGACCATTCATATAAGGAAGGAACCCACACAATGAGTAGATTATTAAAGCAATGTAAACATGATTAAACATAAGTGATCCCATAATGTCCAGCAGCCATTTAGCAGTTAGAAGCCCTTATCCTCCAGCTTACATACACACACAATAAAAATCCTCTATATGAAGTCATCTACTGCCCTTTTCCCACATGTGCAATGGAGCGAGAAATATGAAAATGGCAACTTGAGACAGTCTGGAATCAAGATGAGTAATAAAACAATGTAGTGTTTCAAACATTTGCTCAGTAAAGATAGATAAGGCACGAGGTGAGCTCGAACTAGTTTCTCAGACATGGGTCAAGCCTAATCTTAGACTAAAAACCTTTTCCAAATGGAGAGTTTGTATTTCTAGGCTTAACCGTTATCTGTGAAACTGGCTGTTCAAATCTGGGGGGGAAGGCAAGAAGGTTGAAAGGAACCATTTGTGCTACAGTGCTGGAGCAGAGCTGCTGTTAGTGGTGTTCTGAGGCAGCTCAGGGAGGCACTTTACAGTATTCTCTTCTCCAAACACTGAGCTGACTGAGCTTTGAGTCCTCACAGCGTTTTCCTAGAGACAAATTCAGGAAAATGCTGCAGGTTTGGCAGATTTAGTAGAGAAATATGAGATCCTTAAAATGCACATTAGACCTTCAGTTATGTGTGCAAGTATTAAGCTAAGATACAAAAGTTTGATAATGGGTGCTCTGCACACCTATCAAATGGCTACACTGAAGGTAGGAACAGAAACTGTAAAATATATCCAGAAAAAAGTCCTGTACATAAAGAAATGCATACATAATTAAAATAAATTCTGGGCAGTTTTTCAACATGTAGAAAGTCCAGTTTCAAAAATATCTTTGTGCTTGTCAAGAAATCCTGCCTGTCTGCAATTTATGCTTTCCCCAGCAGGTGGCGCTAGTTGAGTGGTATCTCGATGACATCCTCCTCGATGATCTCTCCCTGGGGGATGGCGACGTGGTGCTCAGGGCTCTTCTTGCAGCTCAAGCCTGAAAAAGGGCTGCACCAGGACAGTGAGAAGGGGCCTCCGAATGCAATCTGCATGGCCTCCCAACACGGAACTTTCCCCCACTTCCCCGTCTCCCCCTTCAGCCGCTCGATCCCCTGGAGACAAAAAACAGTGAGGTTCTGAGGTGAAGGGGCAGAGAGACAAACAAAGCGCAAAAAAAAAAAAAAAAAAAAGCACTGCATGGGATCACCTGCATGCACCACCAATGACATCCACAACACAAAACTGGTGATAGTATGTTACTATGTGATGGTTTTGCTTTTTTGTGCTAGTCCCTCAGACACTTAAACATGTCCAGCTTATTTAAAAAAATAAAATAAAAAGTCTTCAGGTTGAGGGTTTAATCATTTACTTGTCATTGCTGCCATTTATCCTGTGTGTACTGGCCAGGAAGCAAAGAGAACGGGACTGGCAGTGGAGCCAGCTGCTCTAATGGTTGCTAATTAACACCTAAACTGAACTGCAGCTGAGGCTGATGGGAATGTGATTACTTTTACAGGTCTTTGTTCCTACAACAAAGCACCAGAGACATATTTGGACTGGCTGACTGTCTCAAAGCACATTTAAGTCCAGCTGAAGTAAATGAGGCTTCAGTGGATGCCCTCTTGGTAATAATTTGTCCGTTTATTTTTATCCTCAGACCTTTGAATGTTACTTCCTAATCCAAACCAAGTGCCAGCTACCACAAACTTGAGGCTTAGGCTAATGCAGGAAGCAGCTTATAATACAACACCAGTAACAGTAATGATGCTTTCACCTGGCTCCCACTCAAAACATGTCAGCCTCTCTAGAAGTGCTAAATCAGTCATTTTTAAGGAGTCTTTAAAGCCCTGCTTGATAAATACGCAATGTCTGAGTTTTTGGATGCGATTCTGGCTTTGATGTCCAATGTGTTGACTGATAGTAGGCACGCTCCAGCTTCAAAAATGTTTGCCATTCATTAAAGTAGACTCAATATTTGGGGTTCACGACTGCTGTCCAAACAGAAGGCACTTGAAGAGGTCACCCTGAACTTTGAGAAGGTGGGATAGGATTGTTTTTCCCTCCAGTTTGTTAGTTTTGGGGTTCATTTCAAGATGGCCAACAGTTCTGATTTCTAATGTATAATGGCAAAAAGTAACGCTGACAGATACTTCTAGAACTAATGTAAGAAGTTATTTTAGAAGGACTGTGTTCCAAGATATTCACCTAAAGCAACATGTACTCATCTGGATGCATGCTCAATCATCCAGGTTAGGAAATCCTTAAAAGTTGCTTCTGTTCATCTGGACGAAACGTTTCTCCCACTGAAAACGCTTCATCCTAGTACATGTGCATAATGACTGAATGGCGAACAATGGGCAGTTGAGTTTTTTGATCATTAATATGCAAATTTGTTATCAGCACTGATCAAAAACCATTGATCAATGGTCATGAGTACCATTCACAGAGAGTTGGGGAATGGCTGCAATCACAGCATTGTAACATGGCAGGAGGTACCGTTAAGCCCCCTCCTCGATTCATAGATGGTCGTAAATTGCCTCCTTGACTCCTGCCGGTGGAGGTTTCAGTCATTGTGCAAAGGTACTGTTTTATAAGGTGAAGTAAACCTGCAATCAGCTGACATTAAAGAAGTCACTTGGATGAGTGACAAAGCGTTTCTCCCACTGAAAACGCTCCGTCCAAATGAACAGAATCAACTTTTTGGGGCAACATGTAGTTCTGTGAGCTTTAGAGTGCTTACGGGGTTAGGCTAGCAGGTGCCCTGTTTATAGTCTTTATGCTTAGTTAAGAAACTCAAGTACATGCCACTGAAGGTAGTTTTCGGGAATTTTGTGTTTTAAATGTAAATGTAAAAAAAAAACAACCTGAGTCTTGACAGAGTATTTTTAGTGACAGTCAAAGATCCATTTGGGTAACTCAGACGGCTGAATCTAATATTAGTTTCAACTTTGGGACTTATATTTATGCAGTGCAAACAGTGGATTTTACAGCCATCTTCTAGTGTACTGGTGCAAAGGTTGCTTCATGGCCACAAGTTACAGTTAACACTAACTGAGAAGTTAGATGACTTGACTTCTGATGAGTTTTAACAGTGTCCTCTAAATGCTTTAGGTTCCATGTTATTCAATTTGTTTTTAAAGAAACATGCCCAACATTTCATGCTGCTGTCCAAAAAGACTGGCATGCACTTCAAAAATAAACAGATGGCACATGCATCACAGACAGAACTCACTCATTCATTCAAACCGTTTGGTTGAAGTAAAACAGCAAAGGAGGAACTGAAAGCACACGTCGGCCTTCTGATTGAAGCGTGCATACATGTGACATGTCAAGCTTGATGGGGACGGCCAATGTGACTGCTGTTCGCAAGCTTACCTCAGTCAAGATTACAAAGGGCTGTCTGCTTCGGAAAGCTTTCGGCAGAGTGAGTTATCAACCAAAGCAAAAATGCATGAGTGAGGAGAGGACACAGTATCGGGGGGAGGAGGATCCCAGACGTGGGAGCAGAATGGAAGACAAGGACGGAGGGAAAATGCAGGATGTGAGGGCCATATAAGAACTGTGTGCACGGGGAGAAGGAGGGAAAAAAACCCCAACAAAAAACCCACATCTGCTCCGGTATTACTATTTGAATATAAAATAAAGGGACAGGCAAAAGTAAATAAATGCACCTCCACAAAGGAAGCAAACACAGTTGTTGCATTGCATCTGAGAAGATTTTATTCTCTGTGCACGTGCTGAAATCTCTTCAGAATATTTAGAAAGAATTAAAATTTCTGTAAAAATAACAAAACAAAACAATAATAATAATAATCTCTGCCGTCACTCAGCTGCTTCATCATACCAGCAGTGTTTCACATACACAATTAAACTAGCCTTCAGCTGTACCATGCATTCAAAAACAAAGGATACACACAATATCATGTAAACAAAGAATAGAAGAATAAAACCGCACACTTTGGAACAAAGCAGTTCACCCAGGAGAAAATCTCAAATGATAAATACAAAGAAATACAAAGTGAAATTAAATCTTCTTTTTTAACGACTTTAAATTGGATAGTGAATGTTAATACCTCGGTTAAATGCTTTGTAGGCTGGCATGGTGCAGAAATGAATATTCTAAATCCACGTCTTCTCTTTAACTCCGAACACGATTTTATACATTTCCGGCAGCGAAGAGGATTTTAAACTGAAGCCAGTGTCCCTTCAGAGCAAATTCATATCAAAGGGTTCCCAAATAATCGCAGAATTGTGGGTTTTATTGAATTTGGCACACGCTCACAACATCAAAACACCACATGGGCTTAGAGCTGTGATTCACTGGCACGTATTCATGCAAACAGAGTGTTAGTGGGAGGCTACTGTAGGAGGCTAAACCTTTCTTATAAAAAAAATAACACAAAAAAACCCCCAACAACATAAAAAACAAAATCCAGAATGAACATATGTTGACAGACTGTCAGCATCATTCTAACCCACATGTTTTTCCTGCTTAAAGACAGGCTGAGGTCGACATCAGTCACCTTTGAAAGGCTTTCCCTTTCCTTCCTTTAGCAGAACTCAGACTGCCAGCTTAAACACTGAGAATCTGGATCTGTTTGCTGGAACAAACAGAAACCTCCTGGTTTGTTTTAGCCAAAAATAAGATGCATTTCTGTCTTCCAAGAGGCTTTGTTTTTCTTGAGCATGTATCAGAGAGGAAACAGGGACAATGTTGTAGGTGCTAAAAATCACTGAAAACATGATTAGGCTGCAGCGTGACTTTTTGGTCTTTTTTGTTTAATCACAGAGATCCTCCAAAATGGACTTTCAATAGCTGATCAAGGGTCAGCTACTAAATCAGACCTAATTTGTTTTGCTTTTCCTTATTTTGAGCCATACTTTGTGTTATTATGCTGGGTGCTTATATTAAATAAGTTTCAAATAATGAGGTGAGACTTCAGACTGCTCTAAACTCAGTTTCAAACAGTTTGTTCTACTCTTTCCTCTGTTTGATGTCAAAGACAGAGGATCTCTCTAACATGGCTCTCTGGCTCTGACTGTGGACACAGAAGCTCCATCCAACTCAAACATTCTTTTTACAAGAGGCAGCCAATCAGAATATAGTTGGTTTTGAGAAAGGGCTGCCTCAAAGGTAGGGAACTACACCACCTCGTTTCAGATGAGCACAAAGGTCCCTCACAGGATAAATAAAGATTACTAGCTTAGCTTTGCATGATTCACAGTTTAAAGAAAACAGAGACCAAGAATGGAACTGTGGAGCTGGGAATGAGCATAACAAGCCCACTTTAAATATTCAGTACATCTGCTATCCTTTAGTCACAGCAGGCTATCAGCTCTGCTTTTTGGTACCACTGCGATCCCTTGCCTCGTGTAGTCTTACATTAATGAGAACCCAAACGGTTAAATGCAGTGTAATGTGCAGGTTTTTACATGATGAGATAACAGAGCTCTGTTTTCAAAACTGCTTTCAACTCCACCCTGAATGTAAGAATGAGACAATCTGAAAGTCACTGCTAATAGGGAAGAAAAGGGATCCATTTGGAAAATTAGAACTCTCATCACAAACATAACAGACCAAAAGTCTTTGGATTAACTTTTGTCCTATTAATGAAATTTTAAAAAAATCTCCCAAGAATGAAAAAAGTGAATCAAAGAAGAGCAAAAACACTCAAAGGTAGAACATACATAGAAACTACAAGAGCGCCACCGTTGTGAAGTTCTCATGGCTGGCCTTACAGTGCTGCGTCCCCATTGGTCAGCTACTTTTAGACAACAGTCAGTGATGCACAGATTCAACAAGCGGTAATACCTTCTAATGTCAACAGCAGTCATAATAACATCTCAGTTAGGACAGACTGAGGGATAGCCCATTCTCTAATTAATGGAGTTTTACTTTCAGTCCACTGACATGTTCATCTAAGTGTAACTAGCCCACACGAGAGCTTTGTGTCAGAACTGGGGCTGAAAAAAAGACCAAAGAGGAAAAGTCTGAACCCAGAAACAAAGGTGAAGATTATCATAACCAAATGGAGCACTCTATGCAATTCTAATGTCAATTCTTTTTTAGAATTGTTGTGTTTTGCTTTCACTTTCTTTGCATTTGATTCTTGAGAGATTTTTTTCAGTAACTATGAAAAATCCCACTGTAACAAAGGCAAGATGTTGATGTGCTATGTACAGCACTATAACAGAGGGTCGGCCTGAGCGTGGGTCTGATTACTGAATGGTTCAGACAATCCATTCCTGAGTAGACCCATTTAAAAGCTTTATCCAGTCCATGTCTGGAACACACTGACATTGAGTAATATTTAAAGGGTCAGTTCATCTAAAAAAATCCACCAAGCTCTCTACTGGCATCAGAATAGCTAATGTGGAATTACAGTAACTCTAACCCTGATGTGTGATTTTAATATAATCTGGAGACCTGCAGTTTCCAGCCAGTTTTACCCTAAAATAGTCCTTAAAATGTCCTAAAACTCGGTGCTTCGCCAGTTTATGAAGCATTTTTGTTTACCTTATACATCATTTCCTATTTTCACTGTAATGAAATTAGCTGGCAATTACAGGAAATACATAATACCTGCTTTTTCTTTATAATTTAGCTGAACTAACCCTTTAGGGAGAAGCAAAAAGGAAACAGTAAGAAGAGAGAGGGGCTTCTGATAGAGGAGAAAGAAAGCAGGTCAGAAACAAACAGATCCATCACAGTGTTTGCAAACACGACTGTAAAGTGTTTCTTTTTCTCTGCAACTCGACTCACTCAAGGCAACACAAAAATAAAACGTATAGAGCACTTAGTTGGCAACACAAAAAAAGCACATGAAAAGCTGTCCATTGCTAATGTGGGATATACAGTGTAAATCGCGTTGAGCTGTGTGTGTGTGTGTGTGGGGGGGGGGGGTGCAGGCCTTCCCACTTTGGTTTTGATCACTCCCTGTGCTGAGCCTTCACACCACATATTGGTAGGTCTCAGCCTTCCCGTGGTCGGGGGTGGAGAAAGGGCTAAACCACAATATGGAGAAAGGGTGTCCGAATACCGCCCTCATGTTCATCCACTTAGTTTTTTTAGCCCATCTTCTCTCTTCCTTTTTCAATTGCTCTATGCCCTGAAAACGAGAGACAACCAAACTTCAGTTGGTGTGCTTTTGCGGCCCAGCGATCACAGTAATCACAAACTCCAAATACCCATTTCTGTATTAGAAAGATAAAAATAAGATCATCGGGGGCTGCACGTCAGGCGCTGCTGAATTAGGACAGTGGAGAGCCGATGTTGTGCCCTTCCCTTGTGTGTTGCACAGCCCTGTGTATGCTAAAGCCCTCTCTTCATAATAAATAAGGTCTGGAGTTGCAGACAAAAAGAAGTTGAAAACAGGGAGAGTTTGGTTTGGTGAGCTATGCTTCCCATGCACACAGGCGCCGTGTGCTTGATTATTTCAGCTCCAAACTTGAGAAGACAGAGATTCCTTCTTTCGCTGATACACTGACAAACGGACCTTTATTATAAAATTGCATACAGGCCTGCCCTTCATGAACAGCACATTAGACTCACCACCAGGGGGCAGACTACTGGTAATGAGCAGGTGTAAAATCTGGACTCTGCTCAGCAGTTTAACTGGTAAACTTTGTGTTTTAGTCTCCTTTATTAAAGTGAGCTAGCCAATGCACACAAAGCTGCGTGCACTATTTGCCTGTGAAAAGTTGTGACTTTATTCAGTTTTAACTAGCTCACCAAAGACAAAGTGAGTGAGAGAGAGAGAGCTTATATATAGTTGGGGTAGTAACACTGGGAGAAGGATGAGGATGGATGTATAGATAAATCAGGCTAATGAACCTTTTGTTACATGAGACATCTCCACAACAGAAAGAAGCACAGGAGTACAGAATTGCTTGATTTTGTATCACATTAATCCACAAGTCTGGAAAGGACTGAGATGTTACTATTATTGCTGTTATGAGTTACACCTGCACTTTTCCTGCTGAGTCTAAATGTCTCGTGTGAGGAAAGGTCCTATTTACAGATTGATACTGCAACAGTCACAGCCACAGTTGCCTCATACTTTAAAAGACAGTATGAATTAAACATTGGCAGGTTGGAGTTGAGGCATTGTTATTGTCACTCTGCCATAAAAAAGATGGAAAAACAGCCAGTAGGAGGTGACTTCCTTTGGTTGCAAAAACAAATCAGGCTCTACAGAAGTCTATGATCCACCTCTGCAATTTCTGATATGATGGTAGGTGTAACTCAAATTATTTGCTTTTAAGGCACTTAAGGTTGAAGTTCTGCTGCAGAGTAAGAGACGTCAGCTGATGTTTTGAGACGTTAAAGATATTCATGTTAAAAGAAGTTGAGAGTTGCAGCAGCAGGGAGAAGTCCTGAAGCACAGAGGAGTTAAAAGGAGGTGGTTAACAGGATGGTAAACTGGGTCACTTACGGTCTCGTCGGTACAGATGGAGTGGACTTGGGTGCCGAACATCACAGAGGTGAAGATGAGGAAGAGGAGGCCCTCAAAGCACAGGAGTATGAGGAGGATGACTGTTGCTGGAGGAGAGAAGGTACTGCACTCTGGGGGAATGGGAGGGAGGTGGACACAGGGAAGTGAAAGGGCAAAGAAGAGATTCATAGAGGAACTGCTGCACTTCTATCAAAAAACTACTGCATCCAACTGCAGCTCTACAGTGACGATGCAAAGCTTTGAAGCCAGCGAGTATGAGCTTAGGTCAACTTCTTAAAGACTATTGTACGGGATCAGGAAGTTACGGCATCAGTAACTGGAAGGAAAATAAATGTCACAACAAAGAAGTAGAGACAAGATGTACTCATGTCAACAATATTTCATATTTTCATTTGTCCTAAGGAGTTGCAAGCATTGCCATATAATGACACTTATAGTGGCAGGACATAAATATCTGTCCGATGGCCCAAAATGATCCTTTCCTCTAGCCTGTGGTCTGATGTATGTCCAGATTGTTTAGGTTTCAGTTGCTTGGTTTTATCACCAATAGAAATGCCTGCATTCTCTTTAATATTATGGACCTAAATAGCAATTGCATTGACAAACTAAAAGCCCACCAAAAAAATCATTTGAAAGCTCAGCAACAAGACCTCTTTCCTCATGACGCGGTTATTCCATAAACCTTGTTTATAGATAAGAATCCTTGATTATGGATAAGAAGTTGTGGATTTTTTTTTTTTGCAGTGCCTGGGTCATAACTTTGGAAACTAAAAAAAGCCAACATTTTCAAAACTGGGCAATTCACATGGAAAAAAATGTAGCTGGACAAACACCACTATAGACCAGAGAGAGAATGTGCAACTTTGATTTTGTGTTGTATGTAGATGCAGTGGGCTAGGATAGGCTACAGACTCCCAGCACCGCTGAATAGAATAACCGATAGAAAGTGGATGAAGATCATATATGTATACCGATCAGGCACAACATTATGAGCATCTGCCTAATATTGTGTAGGTTCCCTCGACAGATGTGCTGTGGTATCTGTTCTGCAAGATGTGAGGTGGGGCCTCCATGAATCAGACTTGTTTCTCAAGCACATCCCACAGATGCTCGATTGGTTTGAGATCAGGGGAATTTGGCGTAGCTCATCTACTGACCACACGAGCCAGCCTGTGCCCCCCTTAGTTGAATTGCAATGATTTTCGTGGCTGTAGAAGGCGTTTCTGTTTGTTTGTCCCCCATTTATGTAAACAGGATGGGATAAACACAAGAACAGATATATGGTCCTTTAAGAAATGGAAACTAATGTGAAGAATATTGTAAGATGGTTATGTATGTAAATACAAAATATAAAATCAAGCAAATTACTTTACTGTCATGTTTGAGGGAAGATGTCTATTTACATCTAGAGCTCTGTTCTTTATGTGTTTGCAGGCTAAAGAGAACTGTAAAAAAAGGAAAAAGCACTTACTCGTCCAATCATCTTCAAAGCAGTAGAGGAAATGGAAGACCACCATGACCAAAGCGTGGAGAGAAGTGAGTGCAATGTACATCTGGGTTAAAAAAGAAAAATGAGAAAGTGGATACAATGAGCAGGAACTGACAACACAGGCTAACCACAAACAGAGTGGCATTTACCAAGAAACGGCTCCATTTCTATAGCAACAACTGGTGACTTTATGATTGAAAATCATGTGACAGGTGTAACCTTCAGGGTGTTTTTTCGTCAATTTACAGACTAACAGTGGACTTACTGTGAAAAGCACAAAGTACTTTTGGTTGTTCTCTCCAACACAGTTGTTGACCCAGGGACAGTGGTGGTCCATCTTCCGTATGCAGCGTTTGCAAACACTGTAAGAGAAGAAATTCAACTGAAAACCAGGATCAAAACGTTTTGTCAATATACAAAGAAACTAAAAGACAACATGAAATATGGGATAAACTGAAAAAAAAATGAAGGTTTTTAATGCAAATACTAAAGTTTAAGGATTTACATTCTCTGCATTTGAGCAAACAGGAAGCTGGTGGTAAGGCTAGTGCTAAAGCTGGGTGTTCTGTGCAAACAGCGAGTGTTTGGAAATCATTACTGGATTTCCTGAGAAGATTTAATATGTTGCTTTACTGCTTTGTGACTACAATCATGCCTATGAACACAATTACAATATAAAGGCCCGATAAGCTATACTATTCTATGTGTGTTTGTTCATCACCTATCGCAACAAGAATTCACTGAATCCACTTCAGTAGTTGGTACTGACAGGAAACGGAGTAAGAGCAGTACTGAATTTGAAGTTGTTTAGTTGAGCTAAGGTTGTTCTCTCTTACTAGTATATTCCTTCTATATACACCCCCAAGGCTACATGCAGCTCACATGAGGTAAATGGGAAATTAGGATGCAAACCTAAATAAGTATATATCATGCAGTTTGATGCATTCTAGCAACCAAATGCTGTCGGGTAAGATTCCCATTTGAGAATGACTTAGGTTTTAGCAGTTTTGTGGGAAAACACAATATAAATTTATTGGTTTTATTTTGAAGGGAAATGCTGTTTTTATTTTAAATGCATGTACAACGATGAACCAAACCATTAACTTATGTGAAAGCAGTTGTTGAAACTAGGATAAGAAGAGAGGTGAGGATCAGTGAGGGGCAGTGTGGCTTCATGAAGAAAAAGAGCACTACAGATGTGACGTTTGCTTTGAGAGTGCTGATGGAGAAGTATAGAAAGAGTCAGAAGGACCTCCACTGTGTCTTTGTGAAACTAGAGAAAGCAGAAGATAGGGTGCCAAGAGAGGAACTGTGGAACCGTATGAGGAAATCAGAAGATGGAGAGATGTGAGGGTGGCTCAAGACATGCCAAGCCTGATCAAGCCTGGACTAAAATGTTACCAACTAACAGGTGTTACAAGTGATTACTATCCAAATCTGACAGAGAAAAAAATGTGGGCGCTTTTAAGCAGATGTAAGACAAAGTGACTGAAATTGTTATTTTTGCAGTGTATTATATACCAGAAGATACTGTGAAAGTCAGGGCTAAAAATTAACCCTGTTAATGATGTAATCAGGGAGAGAACACTGAATCACAATTAGTTGCACACTGTTTGATTGAAAATGGTGACATAGGCTACCACAGAGCTGTCAAGTGACTCATACAGGGCAAAGTGATGAAGAGTGTGAAGAATGACCACACGTAGACACACTGTTTGGGTTTATTTCCTCTTTTATTGCTGACACGCACTACTGACAGTCTCTCTGTCTGTTTCCTCGGCTCGGCACCCACAGGTGCAGCTTTCAGCCGCATTCTGACCTCTCCACTCTCTGCCCCGGTTTCACTAAAATTCACACACCGAGAGAGAGAGATCGTTAACTAAAAACGTCACACACCTATGTCACAAACCACCACGGCATTGCCCCGTGATCTCACTGCACCACCCCTCCCCTGCAGCTGAGCCAGGGACCACACCTCCGCCACAAAGAGCATGGGAGCAGAAATTTAAGAGTTTTGGAGAAAGAAAGGTAAAGATATTTTAGAGGTCTGAGATGCAGATAGAAGAGAAATCCTGAACTACACTACGCTAATGCATGATCTAAACACCAAATCGAAAAGCAAGGGCCTACATGCACATAAAATATAAAGCCTGGTAAAGGCCTTCATTTGAAAGTTGCAGTTTCTTTCAAGCCAACTGGAGAGCAACATTCTTGCTCATATGCAAACAGAGAAGATGTTGGTTCTCTTTGGATCTACTTTGATATGTGAACAAACTCAGTGAAGAGGTTTAACAAATGCAAATACAGAGCTTCTCTCAGTGATCATCACCTGTCCACTATCCTTCACATTTCCAAACACTGAACCTGACTTCAACAGACTTGTTCAAGCACAAAACAGCCTATATTTCTCTCATTGAACAAGAAGAATTGAAATTGCAGGGGAATTCAACTACAAACACAATAGCAAAAGTACTTTATACAAAGTCGTATTTCATTCAATACGATTTTGTTTTAGGTATGTGATAAAGTGTTTTTTATTTTTTAAATAATTGTTTTAATTGTTTTTCTTTGTTTTCATGACTATTTACATTGTAGATTCTCAATGAAGGCATCAAAACTATAAATGAACACATATGGAAGTATGTAATAAACAAAAAGTGTGAAATAACTCAAAATATGTTTTATATTTTTCAAAATAGCTACCCTATGCTTTGATTACTGCTTTGCACACTCTTGCCATTCTCTTGATGAGTTTCATGAGGCAGTCACCTGAAATGGTTTTCCAACAGTCTTGAAGGAGTTCCCAGAGTTATTGAGCACTTGTCTTTTTTGCCTTCACTCTACAGTCCATCTCATCCCAAACCATCTTGATTGGGTTTAGGTCAGGTGACTGTGGAGGCCAGGCCATGTGTGTTTGGGGTCATTGTACTGTTGAAAAAGAAATGATGGTCCAACTAAACACAAACCGGAACGGAGTGGCATGTATCTGGGCTCTAATCTGAGGTGCTGTTAACTTGCGGTTTCTGAGGCTGGTGACTCGGATGAATTTATACTTAGCAGCAGAGCTCACTCTTCCTGGGGCGCTTGATGGTTTTTGGGTACACATTCAAAGATTTAGCAGTTTTCTGGACTGACTGACCTTCAGTTCTTAAAGTAATGTTAGATTCTTACTTCTCTTTACTTAGCCGATTGGTTCTTGCCATAATATGAATTCTAACAGCTGTCAAATGGGGCTGTCAGCTGTGTACAAACCTGACTTCTGCACAACAAAACTGATGGTCCCAACCCCATTAAGAAGGAAAGAAACGCCACAGATGACGCCTGCTAAGGCACACCTGTGACGTGAAAACCATTTCAGGTGACTACATCATGAAGCTCACTGAGAGAAGGCCAGGGGTTTGCAGCGCTCTCAACAAAGCTAAAGGTGGCTACTTTTGAGTAATCTAAAATATAAGACATTATTTTTATTTGCTACATAACTGCGATATCTTGCTTCTTAAAGTCGATATCTTCAGTTTGTATCTACAATGTAGAAAGTAGTAAAAATAAGGAAAAACCATTAAATGAGAAGGTGTGTGCAAACTTTTGACTGGTAGGGACACACACACACAAATGTTTATTTGGCTATCTTTGTGAGCGTATTCATTCACAATGTAACCTCTGCTCCCTAACTGTAACCATCAGGTTAAGCCAAACCTTCGTCTGAACCTAAACCTAATTCTAAATTTAATCCAAAAACAAACTCTTAACCTTCAAACAGGCTGAAAATGTCATCATTCTGAAACTACAACAGAATCTCACAAAGGTAGCACCCTGTTTTTTATATGCTTTTATTGTAACTGTCTGTTACTTTATTTAGTCACTCATGTTGCTTTATGGATTGGTTCTAAAAAACAAACAAACCACAACATCTGCATTTTAAAAGCAATCACACCCAAACACATTCAACAGTGTATTCTACAACTAGTTCTCTTTTCAAACTTGCCTGCATGTGGCCTGCAGGCCAAATGTAGGGTAAATGTAAATAGAGCCTGACCAATATATCACTACTTTTATTATAGGCAAATATTTTAGTGTCTGCATTTGTATGTGTTTATAGCAGCCAGTAAATGAGAAGTAAGCAATAGAAGGGAAAACACCCTTCATCTGTGTTAGAGGGCTGATGTTGCATACTTTGACCACCAGAGGGACTCTGATCCGAGGAGAGTGTGGCACAGTGTAAACAAGTAATCCCCAACTTGATGTGACAATAAAACCTATTTTTAGAATCCGCTGTCATATTATCTTAGTAAGGAATCATAAGTAGCTACACACAACAAATGTTCTGGAAATCTGTTTATACTTAATAGGTAAGAAAGAAAAATATATCACCCGATATCAGATGTTTAAATGAACAAATAATGGTATTTGTCTCAAAAATCCTGTATCGGTTGGGCTCTATCTGTAAGCTGCAGCTAGAAATAAGTAACCTCGGTCACTCCCTCCGAGAATGGGAATTGCACCAGTTTCAGGATTTATGAAAGGTTACAATTGGGGACGTTACTGCACTAAAGCGATGCATAGGACTAAGTTTGTGATTGTCAAATGCGGCAGTGGGAATTTCGCATCCTTTTTGCCCTACCTGCAGTGGTGTGCTCGGTCAGGCTTGATGCTGCAGCACTTGGGACATTTGTAGACCACCTGTCCTGGTTTCAGTTGAAGGCTTTCTATGTATTCCTTGGTGGCGTTTCCTTTTGGCACGGCCCCCTAGCAGGAAACATGTACATAAAGTAGATGACCTCAGTTATATGTGCAGCTCATTAATCACCATAATGGTCATTTTATTAAATGTCTGCTACATTAATCAGAACTTCATAAAGCTAAAGAGCATTAAGCGTCAGCATGACATTGAGAATTAAAACAATTCGTATGCATGAATAATCCAATGCAACCTGACTTACAGGGTCAGTGCACATGGCCCTGAGGTGAGAGGCGAGGGCAAGGAAGGCCAGAGTGTTGAACAGAGTCCCGTTCACAATACTGTACATCAGGTTCTTGGAGGGCAACAGCATCACAAACAACACCACAAACTCAGCGTACAAGACCAGCAGCCAGGTGATGATGGCACACACAATGCCGCAGGCATCCCTGATGAACCACATGGCCGAGGCAGAGGAGGAAGTGATGACGTCTTTGGAGATGGGGATGCGCTGTTCCTCCTGTAGGCAGCTGGTTCCTCCCCCAGCCCCAGACTGTCCACGGTTATGCTCCACATCCCTACATCTGTGCACCGGGCTCTTCATCCTTCATCTAAGCTGGATTCCTGCTCCTACTGCCACCAATGGACCCACAGCGCCTTCAGGCCTCCGCCTTAGTCACCGCATGCTAAGAAGTGAGGATGGTTCAAAGATTAGGTACACGAGCTGAAGGTTTAAAAAAAAAAAAAACAAACACAAAAAGAACAAAAACTCAAAAAATTTAGCCGCCAGCTGTCAGGTCAGTTTTATAGTGCAGGCAGTGACTGGTTCAGTCTTTCACAGTGACTGTTTTTGTTTTTTTTATCTTCTTCGTTTTTTTTATTTCGCTATTATATAAAACTAACACCACATCTTATTTAAAGTTAATTTGTAAGTTTTCCAAAATGCTACAATGATTAAATGATCTCAGATGTCTAGGCACTGTGGTGGTTCTACCCTTTTGTTTAGCTCTGAAATACTCCCCCCCCCCCCCACAATCCGTCATGACATGATCTAAACAATTTGTGGAATGAACAGAACCTCTAAACATCATCTTAAATACGTATTTTGTTAAATTAACTTGTATTTGGGAAAATTACAAGTTAACTTTTTCAAACTATGATTTCTTCACCATGACTTCTACTGCTGCAGGATGCATTACAAAACTGATATTGAGTATTTTCCTGGATATCAGTATCAAGTTTCAAATTCTAATATTGTGAGAACCCTAGTATCTATCTCCTCTTCTTTACTTTATGAAATTTGATGTATCAGCTTACATAAATGCCAATAGTGATAACTCAGCAAATAGCCAATATCAGCTTGTTATTAACTTCTTTGAGCTCTAACAATTAGAAAATATTACACATATACTAAAAATTCTATTTCTCCAAAAATCAGATCACTACCGGAGCCTTGATATTTTCCTTTACATTTCTAACCATTAAAACCTAGTGTATGCGCAATTTGGTGTTATCAACTAATCACTGAACAATGAAATGTGAGCTTTGCACATGTGCAGTGTTACACCTGGAATGACACTGCAGATTTTTGACAAACCCTTGTGTTACAAGAAATGTCGGTTGAACCGAACTTTCTTGTTTGCTGTGACTGGGTATGTGGGCAAATAAATTGTCACAAAAACTATCAACGCAGTTCTTTTGAGCGTGTTTGCAACATTACTAGAGGAAAAGAGGCATAAGAGTTTTTAATCAAACATTCAGACGGCACTCAGGAATCCTCTACATGGTGGATCTTTTTCTACGGACACCACAGGATTCTTCAGCCGTCTCCTCAGAAGTGAAAGCTGGCCAGCTGCATGACCAAGCTTTGTCTCTGCACTCAGCTTTACACAACCTGGAGCTCCACCAAACACACGAAATGTCTGGTCAGTGAGAGGTCACTGAAAGGTAGTAAACTGTTATCGTGACCTAATGCAACACTTCTCTATTCAAGACCCAATCCTCGTGTAAGTTACAGCTGGATAACGGGATGATGTATATGACCTGAGTGAAAGACAGTAGTATAGCTGTCAAAGTACATATCGAGCAGTCGCCTTAAAAATGTGGCTCGATGGTTCCCTGATTATCCTGTTTTCATGGGCGAAGGAGTTACGATTTCGTTGCCATGTGTGTAGCAGCTTTACCTTCAGCCACGTAAGAGCAATAATACCGGGCTAATAATGTAACATTATTAAAATCTATTGAAGACTACTCTACTGCCTGTTCTAATTCAAATCAATAAGGTGGTGAAACATGGAAAGCGGGTTTAACAGCGAGCGACACATTACCGTCAGCCCACTGCTAGCTAATACTAGCTACGTAGCTACCATATCAGCGTAAGCGTCTAAGTTTTCTCATATTTATAAAACAATCCTTCCGTTTACCTGCAAACCAGGAGGAATCAAAGAGCGCGTCAATGCCTTCACCTCATTGTAATTATCATTATATTCCACTGAATCTCACCTGAACGATGCGCATCCGCCGGTGGCTTTCTCCCCTGCTGCTGTTTGGTTACCCACTCGACGCCGTGCTCCCGCCCCTCCATGATGACGTCGTGGCGTAGAAGGCAGCGAATGGAACCACGATTAAGTTTTACGCGTCAGAGGACGCGTCCAAGACGCACCTATTTCTGGTATCTGCCTCAGTACCAAGGCCGAGTATTTATTAAATCAGTTTTAGATAAGAAAAGCGGAGAGTGTAGCACAACAAGAAGGACGAAACACAGTCTACAGGAAACAGCACACAAAGGCTAATGACATTCTGTAGTGGCATTTAAATGCACGAAGGGATGTTAATTGAGGGACGTTGCAGGTTTATCTGATTCAGTTCCAACTATGTGCTGGATCCAGACAAAATGAAGGTTTAAGCATAGTCTTAAAAGTGGAGAGAGTGTCTCTCTCCTAAACCCAAACTTAGAGCTGTTTCAACAGAAGAGGAGCTTGATAACAGAGGAATCTGGCTGGCATTTTACTTTTAGAAACTTAAGGAATCACAAGGAAGCCTTTACTTTGAGAGTGAAATGCTCCAATAGGATAATTATACTATGAGGTCTGATCATTCATAACTTTGTAGTTCTTGGATTTTAAACTTAATTCTGAGTTTAACAGTGTGTCAATGAAGACAAGCTAATATGGGAGAACATATTGAATATCCAGTAGTGAATAGAGTCATTTGATTTATGGCAGTGCAAACACATAAAAACTGATGGTCTCAAGGCTGTAAAAATAAAGCCAGAAATCCTATCACTTACCTTTTTAAAAAAACATTTAAGGTAATGGTAAGGTTATGACTAAGCAACACACTTCTGTTAAAGCTGGATTACATATGAACATGTGTTACAATCAAGTTATAAAACAGCAAGTTCACATAATGCTGATTAAGCTCATCAGAAGAAGACAAATCTCCTGGAATTTTGCAGTCCACCAAAGTTTTAAATCTGCTGTTGTGGCTGCTAGTAACACGTTTTACACCGGCCAGGAATAATGGGTTTGCCAAAGGTGACTGTGAGTCAGAGAAATCCTGCTTAAAGTTTTTCATGCTCCATTACAAATTACAGTAAATAAAAGAAAAGAAAAACTATTCCATGTAGGTAAGATATGAGAACACGTCTTTGTAATTGCTCTCACCACCTGTAGTTTGGTGGCTCTATGGGTGCAAGTTTCACTCAAGCACAATGTTTGGCAATAAGGTTGTTGGACATCCTGCATAACTTTTAAATACATTCTTATTTTAATTTTTTTATTAACTTTTCTATCTAATTGATTTTGATTCAAGATTCAAAGTGTGTATTGTCATATGTCATAAGAGAAAAAGGCATTTCCCTGTGCAATGAAATTCTTTCTTTGCTGTCCACCCACAGACGCCGATTAATATATATACAATAGAAATAGAACATATAAATACAATAGTACAAATAAATAAATAAACAAAGACAGAAAAGGAGACAAAATATGGAGATGTGAAACAGAGATGTATGCAAAAGAGCTATAGCTTAATATGCTGGCTTAATATGCAGAATGACCTGATGTGCAAAAAAAAATTATTATTACTGTTCAAAAACAGGTCAGCTGTTCAAGAGTCTGTTTGCAGTGTGGAAGAAGGAGTTGTTGAGTCTGGATTTTCTGGATTTCACACTTCTGAACCTCCGTCCTGAGGGCAGAAGCGTGAACAGTCCGTGTTGGGGGTGTGTGGGGTATTTGAGGATGGAGGCAGCTCTCCTCTGGACTCTGCGATGGTAGATGCTCTGCAGAGAGGGCAGCAGAGTCTGGATGATCTTCTCTGCAGTTGTTATCACTCTCTGCAGGCGTTTGTGGTCCATGCCAGTAGTGCTGCTGTACCATGAAGTAATGCAGCTGCTCAGTGTGCAGCTGTAGAACCTTCCTCAGCCTCCTCAGGAAATACACCAGCTGTGTGGTGTTCAGTGTCCAGGTGAGGTCCTCAGAGATGTAGACGCCCAAGTACCTAAAGCTGCTCACCCTCTCCACTTCTAGGCCCCAGATAAACAGCGGCTGGTGAGGCGTCCTCTTCTTCCTCGTGTCCACTATCATCTCCTTTGTCTTGTCAGTGTTGAGGGTGAGGTTGTTGTCCTCACACCATGACACCAGACCTGCCAACTCCCTCCTGTAAGCCGCTTCGTCCCCTCCAGTGATGTGACCGATCACTGCAGTGTCGTCCACAACTTCAAAATGATGTTATCTTTGTTGGAGGTGACACAGTCGTGGGTGTACAAGGTGTAGAGGATGGGACTGAGGACGCAACCTTGTGGAACGCCAGTGTTTGTAATAATGCTGGCTGAAGTCCTGTTGACGATCCTGACGGACTGGGGCCTGCCAGTCAAAAAGTCCTGTAGCCAGTCACATAGGGTTAGGTGCAGGCCGAGTGTTACCAGCTTGTGAGTGAGTTTGTGTGGGATGACAGTATTGAATGCGGAGCTGTAATCAACAAAAAGTACCCTGATGTATGAGTGATGTAAGACTTATTCGTCCTCTTCTGTGTTTGCTTGGGTTCAGACTGACAGTCAGAGTGAAATGAGTTCTTGATTCTGTCTGTTATCCGAGAGCTTTTCTGTTTTTATTGAGGTGAAGCAAATGTGCATGTGTTGCCTACTCATAAAGTAATAGTCCCTTTTACCGACTACGTCATCACTGTTTATAAACTGTAAAAGGGCCTATTAAAAATGTCATCCTGAGATTAGCTAGAAACTAGCAAACCTGCTTGAGTGAGAAGGGGAGGTAGGTTGGATGAGCATAAAGAACACCTGCATGTACAGGGTGGGCCATTTATATGGATACACTGTAATAAAATGGGAATGGTTGGTGATATTAAAGTCCTGTTTGTGGCGCATTAGTATATGTGAGGGGGCAAACTCCTCAAGATGGGTGGTGACCATGGTGGCCATTTAGAAGTCGGCCATCTTGAATACAACTTTTGTTTTTTTCAATAGGAAGAGGGCCATGTGACACATCAAACTTATTGGTAATGTCACAAGAAAAACAATGTGCCACAAACAGGACTTTAATATCACCAACCATTCCCATGTTATTACGGTGTATCCATATAAATGGCCCACCCTGTATTATATTCACAGTGTTGGGAAGGTTACTTTTAAAATGTATTCCACTACAGATTACAGAATACATGCCCCAAAATGTATTTTGTAATGTATTCCGTTACGTTACTCAATGAGAGTAACGTATTCTGAATACTTTGGATTACCTAATATATTATCATGCTGTTAGGCTACATTCTTTAGGGCTATGCCTGTAGCATTCTGCCTATTAGCTTAGCACAACAACAACAACAAAAAGGCGCTCTCTCACCCAGGAAACACACAGTCACCCTGTAACCATGGTAACCGTAATGCTGCCGCCTGGAACAACAGAACGTAGCTGTCAAACAAAACCCAAACAGTCCTGACCCGCGACAATATGAAACAGGAAAATACCGCCATGTAATCCATTTATTTCAACAAAGTAACTGTATTCTAAATACCACCTTTTTAAATGGTAACTGTAACTAAATACAGTTACTCATATTTTGTATTTTAAATACGTAACAGCGGTACATGTATTCCGTTACTCCCCAACACTGTATATTCATCACAAAGTATCTAGTGATTCTGTGAACTCATGGATGAATTATATTCATATTTTAGGAGTAAATGACACCCACTGGTGAAGACAATAGAGCTGTTCTGTTGTCTGGGAGGAAATATCCATCCACCTGGGGGGCGACCGTGGCTCAGGGGACTGGGAAGCTCATCTGTAACCGGAAGGTTGCTGGTTTGATCCCCCTGTTCTCTCTCTGCTGGCCGGCAAGACACTTTACCCTATCACCTACTGGTGTTGGCCAGAGGGGCCGATGGTGCAATATGGCAGCCTGGCTTCTGTCAGTCTGCCCCAGGGCAGCTGTGGCTACAACTGTAGTTTGCCTCCACCAGTGTGTGAATGTGAGAGTGAATGAAAAGTGGAATTGTAAAGCGCTTTGAGGGCCCCGAAAAGCGCTATATAAATGCAATCCATTATCATTACTATTATTACCTAAAAATCTGCACCTACGGGATACCCTGATGTTTAACAAAACAGCTTCATCAATATTTCATTTCATGGAAAAGTTCAGGACACCATTTTTTCATTTGAGTGGATGGAACTCACATCCATCCATTTTATTTTCCTTAAACAAGGAAAGAATTCTGTGATCATCCACTGTATCTTCTTTGCTCATTTTTTTTGTTACTCATCAACCTTTAGCTGCCCTTTGAAATTGTTTGTCAGCCAATCATCTAATTAAAGTCACTGTGGTATTGTAAAGAGGCAATACTACAAGAATCCGGTCTTTTTCTTTGATCTTTGTAACCTGAATTTGGTCTCAGCTTTATCTATTCTGAAATGTCAAGAGTGGGTTGATGGAAGTGATTAAAATGACTCTGTTGTCTTAATGGATTGCATTTATATAGCGTCTTCTGCTCATATTCTTCTGTTTACTGAAACTATCCAAACACACACTCAGGGTGAACATACTCAGAGCCAGTTCTGATTAGCTTTTTATTGACTCAAACTTTTTGAAACAGGTCTGTGATATCACACAAATAGACCTCACCGAGGTTGATATAAAAATTTTTTACAGGCTCCATTGAGTCAGGTGACAAAATAAGACATAACATATGTTTGCATTTATCTTAAACCATCAAAGATCTTTAGTTTTACTTGTTTATTGTTGTAATAGAAGCTTACATAGCTCTGAGCAGACATGCCATGGCTCTGTACTTGAACAGCTATGTGATGGCAATGATTTATACATCACTGCCATCACTTGAGGGCAGCACTGTACAGACAACGCTTGCTGTATGTGGCTCATTGGTCTTGTCTTTTGGCCAAATGCAGTATGGTTTGCAGCCAGTGTGTCTTAAGGCTTCTGTTGCTTTGAGTCTTTGCTGTTGCTGTGCTGTTATAGGGCTTGTTTCCACAATTTCATCAAATGGAGTGAAACATAAAAAACCAAGAACAAGGCAGCAGGACACAGGAAATCAGGCTACTTGATCAGAAGCAACACAGCAAATAAATTTGGAGTAAAAAACACTGTGGGTACTATATACTGCCAGGTAACTATAATATGGCATAAAGCATAAAGAGGCACTGAAAAAAAGACAGGAGGGGGAGTGGCAGAGTGGCAGCGCTGAAGATGGCAAGATTTTTGTTGGGATTTGGACAGTATTAGCTTTGAGTACATGAGAGTGAAAGCTCAGGTTGATTGGTTTGGAGATGCAGAAAGGCAAGGTTGAGATGGGCAAACACTAGGAAAAGAGAAAGACCTCAGAGAAGAGTCATGGATTTAGTGAAGGATGACATGCAGAGGGTTGGTGTGACTGAAAAAAAAAGCTATGGATAGGGTGAGATGGAAGCAGACAGTCCGCTGTAGTGACCCTTAAAGGGAGCAGCTAAAAGAAAAAGAAGATTTTAGAAATAGTATATATGCAAAATAAGACATAGCCAAAAGAACACTAAGGAACACCAGAGTATAGATAGAAAGGGGCATAACATAGAGATAACTAAAGTAAATGAAAACTGTCTTCATCAATGTGCTTCAGTAAATATCAGTTCCACTGCACTAACCACACTCTCATCCAATGGTGTTGGTGGTGGAGGGTGGAGTGTTGGAGCGCCAACGCTTGCCCACCCCTCGATATAATTCTTTCTAAATAACATGAAGTGTAGCTTATGACTGACTCATTAACCAATTTGTCAATTAATTCATTTCTTTCTTTCTTGGACTGATGAATGACAGTTAGAATAGAATAGAATAGAATTCAACTTTATTGTCATTGCACATGCACAGGTACAGGGCAACGAAATGCAGTTTGCATCCATCCAGAAGTGCTTTAGTGATATAGGTATATTACAATATATATTAGCAATAGTATAGATATGTAAGTATATTACAGAAATGGGTCTATTATGGTATGTTGTACTGTACACGGTATGAAGTATGTTGTAAATATTCTATAACTATAAGTATGTACAGGCTGTAGTGAGTACAAGCTATGTACAGGATATGGACAGGATATAAATATAAAAAACTATACAGAATATGAAATAAATAACTTTACAGAATCTGGGATATACAGCTATACAGAAATGGGAACTATGCAAGTTGTAAACAGTTGTAGGATTAAAGATTATTGAATGTACAGAATGATTATTTACACAGAGCTATACAGTAGTGCAGTTAAGATAAGTGAGGGTGTAGATAGTTTCTACAGAGGCTATATAAAGTACTAGTGGTTGTGAGTGGTGGTTCAGTCCATGTTATTATTGTGTGTTTGAGGGTACAGTTGTCCATTGTGGGGGTGTGTATGTTCAGTCCATGAGTTTAACGTGGGTCAGATGTCAGGAGGCAGAGTTCAGGAGTCTGACAGCTGTGGGGAAGAAGCTGTTCCGGTACCTGGTGGTCTTAGTCCGGAGGCTCCTGTGGCGCCTCCCAGAGGGCAGGAGGGTGAAGAGTCCATGTGATGGGTGACTGGGGTCTTTGATGATTTTCCCAGCCCTTTTCAGACACCGCTTCCTGTAGATGTATTTTATGGCAGCACTGACACTGAAAACCATTATGAAAAATGGGCACAGTATAATACAAGTCACAATGAATGAGTCAACAACATATGAGAGGTAATTTCAAAGAGCCTTCAGCGTAAGCCGTGGCAGCCTGTAAGTGAACTAATTCATTTTCTAAAAATACATATATAAAACCAAAACCATATAAACTACATATAACATATATACTATATCCACTTGTCTAGGAGAAGATGAGGAACATACAAAAGCTACAGTCACTAATGAGCAAAATGATTTGTAATCAGTGTATTACACCTTCATTTGAACTGTCTAACGTTGTGTAAATACAGAGTTATATGCCTTTTTATTATGTCACAAGAAAAGCAGATTATTGTCAAGAATCAGAATATGATCAGACTGTTAACCTAAATAAACAGAAAAAGGTAGACATTCAAAATCCAGACAACAAACCAGTTTAAACCGGTTGTTGTTATGACTTCACTGCATGAAATTGTAATTTGCATCAGTGGGAACAAGAGCTGGCCATTTATTTTCACACCACACAACAAAGAACCGCAGTGCTGAGACCAGCCCTCATCCAGTCACCTCAAGTTGAACTGTGGAGCAACCAGGGCCCCGATCAATTCAATCTGAAGCAGATCAGGTTAACACTTATCAAAAAGTGGCGGACCGAGAGGCAGTGACACCAGCGACAAAACAAAAACACTTGAGAGTAAGAGTTGATTCAAGTTGATTACATTTTATTTTGTACATTAAAAACATTAACAAAAAAAGTTGCCTCAAGGCATTTTATACTGTAGAGTAAAGACCCTACAATATAAGAAAGAAACCCCAACAATCATATGACCCCCTGTGAGCAAGCACTTTGGCAACGGTGGACAGGAAAAACTCCCTTTTAACAGGAAGAAACCTGTGACAGAACCAGGCTCAGGGAGGGGCGGCCATCTGCCACGACCGGTTGGGGAGGGTTGATCTTAAGATTCTTCATCATATGAAGAAAAGCAAAACAGCCTTAAGAAAAAGTTTTTGATCCTTTTCCCTAATGAAAGCCGACCTTTCGGAGGCTTTGGTGTGATTATTCCTTCACTGCTGTCTGTACTTTCTGTGCTAGAATCTAAATCACTGGATTCAGAAGATCCTACCAGCGGTATTTGGGTACCAGGCTTTTGTTTGACACCCAGCCTACAAGACATGTCATCTTCTTCTTGCCATGCCAACCTGCGAAATGCAGGCTGATTCTTTTTGCGTGCAGCTGCTGGTCTCTGTTGGTTTCTTTGGATTTTAGCTGCATTCACACAGTTGTTAAAAGTGGAACACAGTCTAGATCTCCCACCGCTCTGTTCGCTGTTCCTTTTGATTTCACTGGACTTTACGAAAAAGTTTTTGATCCTTTTCCCTAATGAAAGCTGAGTTTTCGGAGGCTTTGGTGTGATTATTCCTTCTCTGCTGTTTGTACTTTCTGTGCTAGAATCTAAATCACTGGATTCAGAGTAAGATCCTACCAGCGGTATTTGGATAACAAGCTTTTGTTTGACACCCAGCCTACAAGACATGTCATCTTCTTCTTGCCATGCCCACCTGCGAAATGCAGGCTGATTCTTTTTGCGTGCAGCTGCTCTTCTCTGTCGGTTTCTTTGGATTTTAGCTGTTTTCACACAGTTGTTAAAAGTGGAAGCCCGTCTAGATCTCCCACCGCTCTGTTCGCTGTTCCTTTTGATTTCACTGGTGGTAACAAAGCTGTCGATTTCATTTTCTAGACTGAGGAGTGGGCACACTTCCATGCTCGTGCAGGATGACTTCGTGTAGCAATCTACTGCAGGGTCCTCAGGAAGATGTTTCATTGTAATGAAACGATGTCCCAGACCCTCAACAGGTGTGATTCTTTTTACAGGATCCACACACAGCATCCATTTGAGCAGGCTTAAAAATGCCGCTGTGTCTTCCACTTCGGATTCTGTGTTTGGCTGTGGGTGGTGTTTGGCTAAATCATCTATGCATGCATATTTTTCTGTGATTGTATTACTTTGGTTGATCACAGTGCCTGTAGATGCTGAATACTGAGCTGGTGTCTTCAGTACCCATGTGCGTTCTATTATCCCTTTCCTCATCCAGAAATATTTCGTACTGTACCTCCCTTCCTGTAACATGCGTTTATTAGGCTGACCAAGCATGTGAACAAAAGTTTGCATCATTTGATATTCACACCTGCTGAAAAACAGGTGGTGGCCCAAGTATAGAAAAGCTGCGACACAACCGAGAGTCCACATGTCTGCCGCTTCAGTCACCGGTATGCCCAACATGACCTCAGGGGCCCTGTAACTAAGGGCCTGAATAATAGTGCCAGGTGGAATTTTTGCAGGACTTGTGGCAAAACCAAAATCAATAAGTTTAACTTTATATGGCTGTTGAGACTGATTTACAAGCATGATATTATCAGGTTTGATGTCTGCATGCATCATACCTCTGCTCTTCAGAGCGGTAAGAGCCACAAACATCTGCTTTAAAATGACCCGAATATCACAGAGAGCCAGTGGACCGGGAGACCTTTTAGTCACGAAATCATGCAGACTAATGTCTAGCATTTCCATTGAAATGAAGGTGCGATGTTTGTACTCGAAAACTTCGTAGTACTTTACCAAATTGCACCGATCCCTATCCAGAACACTCAGTTCTTTTACAGCAGCGGCCTCTTTCCAAGCAAACTTGTTGTATTCCCTTTTAGCTGCCTTGACTGCTACCCTTTCAAAAGTGTCTAATTTTACACATTCCACCACTCTCCCAAAGCTTCCTTGTCCGAGGAGCTTATATACCATGTATTTACATGTTTTACTTTGAATGAGGGCGTTCGTTTGTAAACCCTCATCACTGTCATAAAACGACGAAGACGAATCCGAAACCATTTTTTCACAAATATATCTAAAGTTTTACACCTGGGCAAAACAATGTGACCGCAGTATGAAGCTGGCAGGTTCTGTCAGTAGGCGGGTGTAGCAGGCTATTTATACCTTTTGGATCAATGGCAGCGTTCGCTCACTGTGATGTCACCGAGTGACGCAACAGAGCGTAATGCTTTGATCCGGAGCAGCGGTTAAGAGCTTAAGAAGGTCTCTGGTTAGGAAGATAAACTGCTTGACTGGCAGTCCACATCTGTGTACGTTTGAAAATTTCCCTTTGTTGATATTTTTTAAATTCCTACTTTTAAATAATGTTAAACAATCCCGATACAACAGCGACGTGTCCTCAGCTGCTGTGATCTTTTTCAAGTTTTACATTTGCAGGACTTTGAAGTTATCTGTCACGGTTGCGCTGGCAGACCGTGGCGATGTGGGGAAAATAGGGCCCAAAACCCAGGACTGTGTGCGATGAATGCAGTTGCGTTTATTTACAGTGATGTAAATATTATGCAATAAATCTCCGTGCGCGCCCCTGACTCCCGTGCCGTGTCTTCTTCCGTACTCCTGCCGGGAAATAACAGAGGCAGCCGTTGGTACAATTAACTTCACTGTAGCAAGCTGGACAACTGAAGGGCAGTCTCACGCAATAATCCGGGATCGCGGAGCTCTCAGGCTGTGTCCCAATCCAGCGACCGCATGCTTCGGAGTACGAGCACGGTACTTATAGTACGGTGAGTACTGCAAGTACGAGAAGTGCGGAAGTGAGAGGCTCGTGAAATGGGCCTTTGTCGCGCTGTTCAGGTTGCCTAGCAACCATGATACTAACCGCGAGACACGTTACATACAGCTTTGTGTGACAGAAATGAAGGAGAAAAATGTTTTGTTGGTCATTCATTTTTGTCATGACATCACTTTGATTAGCTGAGTATCTGAGGCTGAGACCACGGGACTGTAAACATGATTGTTGGGCCTCATTTCTGTGCTGAACAGTCATTTAAGATTAGTTAGTAAATAACAATTAGCTAATGTTGTTCATGAGACTAAAATCATCTCTCTGTGGTAATGTAAATATAATATGGCCAATATCAAAGTTATTTACCATATTAATCGTTATTAGTTATTACAGCAGTGAACTTGAACTCTGAGCTTTAGTAAAGAGTTGCAAAAGTTGCAGCTATTTCCTGTCACCTTACATCTTCACTCAAAGTCGAGTATCTTTGACAGTGTATATACAGATGTATTATATATAAGAGACAAATATTGTTTGTTTAATACGTTGGCATTATTACATTTGGCTCAATGTTTACATACATGTGTAAAAAGGAAAACGTACGAGCTGTGAAAACTGTGTCTGATAGAATGAAGAGTAGAATGATATATGAAATATTCCTTTATTGGGTGAGAAAATCAGACCATGTCATAACTGCATGCATGAATGCAACGGTGGAGACGTGGAACTCACACTTTTCTCCTTTGACGAACAATCGGTTTTCGAGGAGTCGTTGCAGGACCTGTCTGACATGGGTCTCGTGCTCGGATTGGTTTCTGGAAAAGATCAGGATGTCATCTAGATAGACAAAAACAAAACGGTTAATGAAGTCTCTGAGCACGTCGTTCACCAGGGCTTGGAACACCGCAGGGGCGTTAGTGAGACCAAAGGGCATGACAAGGTACTCGAAGTGGCCGAGGTGGGTGTTGAAGGCGGTCTTCCACTCATCGCCCTCACGGATGCGAACCAGATGTTATGCGTTTCGCAAATCCAGTTTGGTGAAAACAGTAGCCCCCTGGAGGAGCTCGAAGGCCGAACTGAGGAGCGGCAGAGGGTATTTATTTTTTACTGTGATGTTGTTTAATCCGCGATAGTCAATGCATGGCCGGAGGGTTTTATCCTTCTTTTCGACAAAGAAGAAGCCTGCCGCGACTGGAGAGGTGGAGGCCCGAATGAGGCCGGCAGCCAGGGATTCCGTGATGTACTTGTCCATAGCGTCTCGTTCTGGAAGTGAGATGCTATATAGCCGACTGGTGGGTAAAGGAGCTCCCGGGAGCAGTTCGATAGCACAGTCATAGGGTCTATGCGGAGGAAGTGACTGGGCGCGGGCCTTTTGAAACACCTCAGCTAGGTCGTGATAAACAGAGGGCACATTAGTTAAATCAGCTGATTTCAATACCCCAGGAGAGGGCGTTTCAGTGCTTGGAGGCGAGGCTGCTTTAAGGCAGGTCATGTGGCAGTCCTCCCCCCACCCAGTGACACGCCCCTTTAGCCAATCTATGTGAGGGTTGTGCTGTTGTAGCCAAGGATGGCCGAGAACTAGTGGAGTGCGAGTTGCTTTAAACACCAAAAAACAGATTTCTTCAGAATGATTGCCAGAGAGGGTGAGCTCGACAGGCTCAGTCACCAGAGTGATGTCTGGAAGGCGTTGACCTGACAATGCCGTAACACGTAATGCATGAGGCAGGGGCTCCAATAGTAACCCAAGTTGCCGGGCTAACTGACAGTCAATAAAGTTTTGTTCCGCCCCAGAGTCGATTAACACCGATAGGGAGCGGCTCTTAGAGTGAATGGAAAGCGTGGCCGGTAGTGTTAAACGGGGAGGAGCTTCTTCCTGGCTCAGAGACTCCCGCAGCCTCATGGAGGTTGTAGTTCCGCTGCGACCGGCGAGCCCGTAACCGCTCATGCACCTTAATGCACAGGGACATTAGCTCATTAAAGGAGGCAGGGAGATCACGCATGATTAGCTCGTCCCTTAATTCTTCTCTGATATTGTTCAGCAACGTGCTCCGTAGCGCCTCCTGATTCCACCCTGCCTCTTCTGCCAGAATCCAGAAGTCGATAGCGTATTCAGACATGCTTCTCCTACCTTGTTTGAAGTTGAGGAGACGGAGAGCAGCGGCCTCTGCCCCGGTGCCTGGGTTAAACACATTCTTAAATTTGGAGAGAAAGTCAGCGTAGGTGATGACAGGATCAGAGTTTAA
The DNA here is from genome assembly GCF_057381915.1 of Diplotaxodon limnothrissa. Lineage (NCBI taxonomy): Eukaryota > Metazoa > Chordata > Actinopteri > Cichliformes > Cichlidae > Diplotaxodon > Diplotaxodon limnothrissa. The sequence goes on from NC_140606.1 coordinate 7,478,052, forward strand.
CACAACCTGGGCCCACTTTAGTGCACGGCCCCTCAGAAGTTGAACTAAATAAGTGATCTTCGCCCCATCGTTGCTATGAAAACGCTGCAGCTCGCGAAACGTCAGAGACACCTGAGCCAAAAATCCGGCACATTTGTCAGACTCACCCGAGAATGGTTCCGGTGTGGGTAAAGGTCCGTCAGACGGCGTACCGACCCGCGGTGAGCTACCTGACGCTACGGCGGGCGGTGCCGCCTGGGGAGCCGGGCTGGGCGGCTGGGGATTCCCTGGTTGCGCATTTCCCTCCAGCGGTATTAACTGCGCCACCGCCAGGGTCAATGTGGCGACATCCTGCCGTAGCTGCCCGAGCATTTGTTCATGGCGGGCCAGCGCGGCTTCCTGGGCGGCCAGAGCCCGGCCCACGGGGTCCTGTCCTGCTGAGTCCATAATGGCTGGATCGTTCTGTTAGGGGTTCCGAAAGAGACTCAGGCGCAGGCCAGGGTTTTCCTTTAAGCGAAGGACAGTGCGTTTATTTACAGTGAACACATACACCAAGTGGCTATATACAACGTGCAGGGGAAACGGGTCCGGGTCGCCAGGGTCCGTGGGAAACAGGATTGGGAGAAGGGTGTTCCACAATTTCTGTACAAAAAGTTCCCCCTTCAATCACTCCTCTCCGCATCGGGTTCCAAAAACGATCTACACAAAAAACGTCGGGTTAGCAGGATAATAATAAGAAATTCTCAAGGTGAAGGTTAGCCGAAACACAAGTCTAACTGACACTGATAGCTCAACGATCCAGCGAAGACTAGTGCAGACTCGCCATCTAAGTAGTGCAGTAATCAGCTGGGATCAGCGGCCGGTGTGGTGATGAGCAGGTGTGTGGGCCAGCAGCGGGAGCCCGCAGTGAGCATCGCCGTGGCGAGAGAGAGAGAGAGAGTGAGAGAGAGAGGGCGAGAGAGCAAACAAACCACAAACATATTGCCCAATAGAGGATTGACCAGCGGGGCACAGGGACCATGACAGTGGCAGCCTGTAAGTGAACTAATTCATTTTCTAAAAATACATATATAAAACCAAAACCATATAAACTACATATAACATATATACTATATCCACTTGTCTAGGAGAAGATGAGGAACATACAAAAGCTACAGTCACTAATGAGCAAAATGATTTGTAATCAGTGTATTACACCTTCATTTGAACTGTCTAACGTTGTGTAAATACAGAGTTATATGCCTTTTTATTATGTGACAAGAAAAGCAGATTATTGTCAAGAATCAGAATATGATCAGACTGTTAACCTAAATAAACAGAAAAAGGTAGACATTCAAAATCCAGACAACAAACCAGTTTAAACCGGTTGTTGTTATGACTTCACTGCATGAAATTGTAATTTGCATCAGTGGGAACAAGAGCTGGCCATTTATTTTCACACCACACAACAAAGAACCGCAGTGCTGAGACCAGCCCTCATCCAGTCACCTCAAGTTGAACTGTGGAGCAACCAGGGCCCCGATCAATTCAATCTGAAGCAGATCAGGTTAACACTTATCAAAAAGTGGCGGACCAAGAGGCAGTGACACCAGCGACAAAACAAAAACACTTGAGAGTAAGAGTTGATTCAAGTTGATTACATTTTATTTTGTACATTAAAAACATTAACAAAAAAAAGTTGCCTCAAGGCATTTTATACTGTAGAGTAAAGACCCTACAATATAAGAAAGAAACCCCAACAATCATATGACCCCCTGTGAGCAAGCACTTTGGCAACGGTGGACAGGAAAAACTCCCTTTTAACAGGAAGAAACCTGTGACAGAACCAGGCTCAGGGAGGGGCGGCCATCTGCCACGACCGGTTGGGGAGGGTTGATCTTAAGATTCTTCATCATATGAAGAAAAGCAAAACAGCCTTAAGAAAAAGTTTTTGATCCTTTTCCCTAATGAAAGCCGACCTTTCGGAGGCTTTGGTGTGATTATTCCTTCACTGCTGTCTGTACTTTCTGTGCTAGAATCTAAATCACTGGATTCAGAAGATCCTACCAGCGGTATTTGGGTACCAGGCTTTTGTTTGACACCCAGCCTACAAGACATGTCATCTTCTTCTTGCCATGCCAACCTGCGAAATGCAGGCTGATTCTTTTTGCATGCAGCTGCTGGTCTCTGTCGGTTTCTTTGGATTTTAGCTGCATTCACACAGTTGTTAAAAGTGGAACACAGTCTAGATCTCCCACCGCTCTGTTCGCTGTTCCTTTTGATTTCACTGGACTTTACGAAAAAGTTTTTGATCCTTTTCCCTAATGAAAGCTGAGCTTTCGGAGGCTTTGGTGTGATTATTCCTTCTCTGCTGTCTGTACTTTCTGTGCTAGAATCTAAATCACTGGATTCAGAGTAAGATCCTACCAGCGGTATTTGGATAACAAGCTTTTGTTTGACACCCAGCCTACAAGACATGTCATCTTCTTCTTGCCATGCCCACCTGCGAAATGCAGGCTGATTCTTTTTGCGTGCAGCTGCTCTTCTCTGTCGGTTTCTTTGGATTTTAGCTGTTTTCACACAGTTGTTAAAAGTGGAAGCCCGTCTAGATCTCCCACCGCTCTGTTCGCTGTTCCTTTTGATTTCACTGGTGGTAACAAAGCTGTCGATTTCATTTTCTAGACTGAGGAGTGGGCACACTTCCATGCTCGTGCAGGATGACTTCGTGTAGCAATCTACTGCAGGGTCCTCAGGAAGATGTTTCATTGTAATGAAACGATGTCCCAGACCCTCAACAGGTGTGATTCTTTTTACAGGATCCACACACAGCATCCATTTGAGCAGGCTTAAAAATGCCGCTGTGTCTTCCACTTCGGATTCTGTGTTTGGCTGTGGGTGGTGTTTGGCTAAATCATCTATGCATGCATATTTTTCTGTGATTGTATTACTTTGGTTGATCACAGTGCCTGTAGATGCTGAATACTGAGCTGGTGTCTTCAGTACCCATGTGCGTTCTATTATCCCTTTCCTCATCCAGAAATATTTCGTACTGTACCTCCCTTCCTGTAACATGCGTTTATTAGGCTGACCAAGCATGTGAACAAAAGTTTGCATCATTTGATATTCACACCTGCTGAAAAACAGGTGGTGGCCCAAGTATAGAAAAGCTGCGACACAACCGAGAGTCCACATGTCTGCCGATTCAGTCACCGGTATGCCCAACATGACCTCAGGGGCCCTGTAACTAAGGGCCTGAATAATAGTGCCAGGTGGAATTTTTGCAGGACTTGTGGCAAAACCAAAATCAATAAGTTTAACTTTATATGGCTGTTGAGACTGATTTACAAGCATGATATTATCAGGTTTGATGTCTGCATGCATCATACCTCTGCTCTTCAGAGCGGTAAGAGCCACAAACATCTGCTTTAAAATGACCCGAATATCACAGAGAGCCAGTGGACCGGGAGACCTTTTAGTCACGAAATCATGCAGACTAATGTCTAGCATTTCCATTGAAATGAAGGTGCGATGTTTGTACTCGAAAACTTCGTAGTACTTTACCAAATTGCACCGATCCCTATCCAGAACACTCAGTTCTTTTACAGCAGCGGCCTCTTTCCAAGCAAACTTGTTGTATTCCCTTTTAGCTGCCTTGACTGCTACCCTTTCAAAAGTGTCTAATTTTACACATTCCACCACTCTCCCAAAGCTTCCTTGTCCGAGGAGCTTATATACCATGTATTTACATGTTTTACTTTGAATGAGGGCGTTCGTTTGTAAACCCTCATCACTGTCATAAAACGACGAAGACGAATCCGAAACCATTTTTTCACAAATATATCTAAAGTTTTACACCTGGGCAAAACAATGTGACCGCAGTATGAAGCTGGCAGGTTCTGTCAGTAGGCGGGTGTAGCAGGCTATTTATACCTTTTGGATCAAAGGCAGCGTTCGCTCACTGTGATGTCACCGAGTGACGCAACAGAGCGTAATGCTTTGATCCGGAGCAGCGGTTAAGAGCTTAAGAAGGTCTCTGGTTAGGAAGATAAACTGCTTGACTGGCAGTCCACATCTGTGTACGTTTGAAAATTTCCCTTTGTTGATATTTTTTAAATTCCTACTTTTAAATAATGTTAAACAATCCCGATACAACAGCGACGTGTCCTCAGCTGCTGTGATCTTTTTCAAGTTTTACATTTGCAGGACTTTGAAGTATCTGTCACGGTTGCGCTGGCAGACCGTGGCGATGTGGGGAAAATAGGGCCCAAAACGCAGGACTGTGTGCGATGAATGCAGTTGCGTTTATTTACAGTGATGTAAATATTATGCAATAAATCTCCGTGCGCGCCCCTGACTCCCGTGCCGTGTCTTCTTCCGTACTCCTGCCGGGAAATAACAGAGGCAGCCGTTGGTACAATTAACTTCACTGTAGCAAGCTGGACAACTGAAGGGCAGTCTCACGCAATAATCCGGGATCGCGGAGCTCTCAGGCTGTGTCCCAATCCAGCGACCGCATGCTTCGGAGTACGAGCACGGTACTTATAGTACGGTGAGTACTGCAAGTACGAGAAGTGCGGAAGTGAGAGGCTCGTGAAATGGGCCTTTGTCGCGCTGTTCAGGTTGCCTAGCAACCATGATACTAACCGCGAGACACGTTACATACAGCTTTGTGTGACAGAAATGAAGGAGAAAAATGTTTTGTTGGTCATTCATTTTTGTCATGACATCACTTTGATTAGCTGAGTATCTGAGGCTGAGACCACGGGACTGTAAACATGATTGTTGGGCCTCATTTCTGTGCTGAACAGTCATTTAAGATTAGTTAGTAAATAACAATTAGCTAATGTTGTTCATGAGACTAAAATCATCTCTCTGTGGTAATGTAAATATAATATGGCCAATATCAAAGTTATTTACCATATTAATCGTTATTAGTTATTACAGCAGTGAACTTGAATTCTGAGCTTTAGTAAAGAGTTGCAAAAGTTGCAGCTATTTCCTGTCACCTTACATCTTCACTCAAAGTCGAGTATCTTTGACAGTGTATATACAGATGTATTATATATAAGAGACAAATATTGTTTGTTTAATACGTTGGCATTATTACATTTGGCTCAATGTTTACATACATGTGTAAAAAGGAAAACGTACGAGCTGTGAAAACTGTGTCTGATAGAATGAAGAGTAGAATGATATATGAAATATTCCTTTATTGGGTGAGAAAATCAGACCATGTCATAACTGCATGCATGAATGCAACGGTGGAGACGTGGAACTCACACTTTTCTCCTTTGACGAACAATCGGTTTTCGAGGAGTCGTTGCAGGACCTGACTGACATGGGTCTCGTGCTCGGATTGGTTTCTGGAAAAGATCAGGATGTCATCTAGATAGACAAAAACAAAACGGTTAATGAAGTCTCTGAGCACGTCGTTCACCAGGGCTTGGAACACCGCAGGGGCGTTAGTGAGACCAAAGGGCATGACAAGGTACTCGAAGTGGCCGAGGTGGGTGTTGAAGGCGGTCTTCCACTCATCGCCCTCACGGATGCGAACCAGATGGTATGCGTTTCGCAAATCCAGTTTGGTGAAAACAGTAGCCCCCTGGAGGAGCTCGAAGGCCGAACTGAGGAGCGGCAGAGGGTATTTATTTTTTACTGTGATGTTGTTTAATCCGCGATAGTCAATGCATGGCCGGAGGGTTTTATCCTTCTTTTCGACAAAGAAGAAGCCTGCCGCGACTGGAGAGGTGGAGGCCCGAATGAGGCCGGCAGCCAGGGATTCCGTGATGTACTTGTCCATAGCGTCTCGTTCTGGAAGTGAGATGCTATATAGCCGACTGGTGGGTAAAGGAGCTCCCGGGAGCAGTTCGATAGCACAGTCATAGGGTCTATGCGGAGGAAGTGACTGGGCGCAGGCCTTTTGAAACACCTCAGCTAGGTCGTGATAAACAGAGGGCACATTAGTTAAATCAGCTGATTTCAATACCCCAGGAGAGGGCGTTTCAGTGCTTGGAGGCGAGGCTGCTTTAAGGCAGGTCATGTGGCAGTCCTCCCCCCACCCAGTGACACGCCCCTTTAGCCAATCTATGTGAGGGTTGTGCTGTTGTAGCCAAGGATGGCCGAGAACTAGTGGAGTGCGAGTTGCTTTAAACACCAAAAAACAGATTTCTTCAGAATGATTGCCAGAGAGGGTGAGCTCGACAGGCTCAGTCACCAGAGTGATGTCTGGAAGGCGTTGACCTGACAATGCCGTAACACGTAATGCATGAGGCAGGGGCTCCAATAGTAACCCAAGTTGCCGGGCTAACTGACAGTCAATAAAGTTTTGTTCCGCCCCAGAGTCGATTAACACCGATAGGGAGCGGCTCTTAGAGTGAATGGAAAGCGTGGCCGGTAGTGTTAAACGGGGAGGAGCTTCTTCCTGGCTCAGCTCGCCCACCAGTACTCCTACCATCACTGGCGGGCGCGCCCTTTTGCCCGCGAAGGGCAGGTAGCCACAACATGTCCCCTGTGACCACAATAGAGGCACTCACCGGCGGTAATCCGGCGCTGACGCTCCGCCGCGGTGAGATGGGAGCCGCCCAGCTGCATGGGTTCCTCTCCGTCCCCGCTCTCGTGAGTCCGGGAGGGGCCGGCATCCGCCATGGCGCCGGTGCCAGAGACTCCCGCAGCCTCATGGAGGTTGTAGTTCCGCTGCGACCGGCGAGCCCGTAACCGCTCATCCACCTTAATGCACAGGGACATTAGCTCATTAAAGGAGGCAGGGAGATCACGCATGATTAGCTCGTCCCTTAATTCTTCTCTGATATTGTTCAGCAACGTGCTCCGTAGCGCCTCCTGATTCCACCCTGCCTCTTCTGCCAGAATCCAGAAGTCGATAGCGTATTCAGACATGCTTCTCCTACCTTGTTTGAAGTTGAGGAGACGGAGAGCAGCGGCCTCTGCCCCGGTGCCTGGGTTAAACACATTCTTAAATTTGGAGAGAAAGTCAGCGTAGGTGATGACAGGATCAGAGTTTAACACAACCTGGGCCCACTTTAGTGCACGGCCCCTCAGAAGTTGAACTAAATAAGTGATCTTCGCCCCATCGTTGCTATGAAAACGCTGCAGCTCGCGAAACGTCAGAGACACCTGAGCCAAAAATCCGGCACATTTGTCAGACTCACCCGAGAATGGTTCCGGTGTGGGTAAAGGTCCGTCAGACGGCGTACCGACCCGCGGTGAGCTACCTGACGCTACGGCGGGCGGTGCCGCCTGGGGAGCCGGGCTGGGCGGCTGGGGATTCCCTGGTTGCGCATTTCCCTCCAGCGGTATTAACTGCGCCACCGCCAGGGTCAATGTGGCGACATCCTGCCGTAGCTGCCCGAGCATTTGTTCATGGCGGGCCAGCGTGGCTTCCTGGGCGGCCAGAGCCCGGCCCACGGGGTCCTGTCCTGCTGAGTCCATAATGGCTGGATCGTTCTGTTAGGGGTTCCGAAAGAGACTCAGGCGCAGGCCAGGGTTTTCCTTTAAGCGAAGGACAGTGCGTTTATTTACAGTGAACACATACACCAAGTGGCTATATACAACGTGCAGGGGAAACGGGTCCGGGTCGCCAGGGTCCGTGGGAAACAGGATTGGGAGAAGGGTGTTCCACACTTTCTGTACAAAAAGTTCCCCCTTCAATCACTCCTCTCCGCATCGGGTTCCAAAAACGATCTACACAAAAAACGTCGGGTTAGCAGGATAATAATAAGAAATTCTCAAGGTGAAGGTTAGCCGAAACACAAGTCTAACTGACACTGATAGCTCAACGATCCAGCGAAGACTAGTGCAGACTCGCCATCTAAGTAGTGCAGTAATCAGCTGGGATCAGCGGCCGGTGTGGTGATGAGCAGGTGTGTGGGCCAGCAGCGGGAGCCCGCAGTGAGCATCGCCGTGGCGAGAGAGAGAGAGAGAGTGAGAGAGAGAGGGCGAGAGAGCAAACAAACCACAAACATATTGCCCAATAGAGGATTGACCAGCGGGGCACAGGGACCATGACAGTGGCAGCCTGTAAGTGAACTAATTCATTTTCTAAAAATACATATATAAAACCAAAACCATATAAACTACATATAACATATATACTATATCCACTTGTCTAGGAGAAGATGAGGAACATACAAAAGCTACAGTCACTAATGAGCAAAATGATTTGTAATCAGTGTATTACACCTTCATTTGAACTGTCTAACGTTGTGTAAATACAGAGTTATATGCCTTTTTATTATGTGACAAGAAAAGCAGATTATTGTCAAGAATCAGAATATGATCAGACTGTTAACCTAAATAAACAGAAAAAGGTAGACATTCAAAATCCAGACAACAAACCAGTTTAAACCGGTTGTTGTTATGACTTCACTGCATGAAATCGTAATTTGCATCAGTGGGAACAAGAGCTGGCCATTTATTTTCACACCACACAACAAAGAACCGCAGTGCTGAGACCAGCCCTCATCCAGTCACCTCAAGTTGAACTGTGGAGCAACCAGGGCCCCGATCAATTCAATCTGAAGCAGATCAGGTTAACACTTATCAAAAAGTGGCGGACCGAGAGGCAGTAACACCAGCGACAAAACAAAAACACTTGAGAGTAAGAGTTGATTCAAGTTGATTACATTTTATTTTGTACATTAAAAACATTAACAAAAAAAAGTTGCCTCAAGGCATTTTATACTATAGAGTAAAGACCCTACAATATAAGAAAGAAACCCCAACAATCATATGACCCCCTGTGAGCAAGCACTTTGGCAACGGTGGACAGGAAAAACTCCCTTTTAACAGGAAGAAACCTGTGACAGAACCAGGCTCAGGGAGGGGCGGCCATCTGCCACGACCGGTTGGGGAGGGTTGATCTTAAGATTCTTCATCATATGAAGAAAAGCAAAACAGCCTTAAGAAAAAGTTTTTGATCCTTTTCCCTAATGAAAGCCGACCTTTCGGAGGCTTTGGTGTGATTATTCCTTCACTGCTGTCTGTACTTTCTGTGCTAGAATCTAAATCACTGGATTCAGAAGATCCTACCAGCGGTATTTGGGTACCAGGCTTTTGTTTGACACCCAGCCTACAAGACATGTCATCTTCTTCTTGCCATGCCAACCTGCGAAATGCAGGCTGATTCTTTTTGCGTGCAGCTGCTGGTCTCTGTCGGTTTCTTTGGATTTTAGCTGCATTCACACAGTTGTTAAAAGTGGAACACAGTCTAGATCTCCCACCGCTCTGTTCGCTGTTCCTTTTGATTTCACTGGACTTTACGAAAAAGTTTTTGATCCTTTTCCCTAATGAAAGCTGAGCTTTCGGAGGCTTTGGTGTGATTATTCCTTCTCTGCTGTCTGTACTTTCTGTGCTAGAATCTAAATCACTGGATTCAGAGTAAGATCCTACCAGCGGTATTTGGATAACAAGCTTTTGTTTGACACCCAGCCTACAAGACATGTCATCTTCTTCTTGCCATGCCCACCTGCGAAATGCAGGCTGATTCTTTTTGCGTGCAGCTGCTCTTCTCTGTCGGTTTCTTTGGATTTTAGCTGTTTTCACACAGTTGTTAAAAGTGGAAGCCCGTCTAGATCTCCCACCGCTCTGTTCGCTGTTCCTTTTGATTTCACTGGTGGTAACAAAGCTGTCGATTTCATTTTCTAGACTGAGGAGTGGGCACACTTCCATGCTCGTGCAGGATGACTTCGTGTAGCAATCTACTGCAGGGTCCTCAGGAAGATGTTTCATTGTAATGAAACGATGTCCCAGACCCTCAACAGGTGTGATTCTTTTTACAGGATCCACACACAGCATCCATTTGAGCAGGCTTAAAAATGCCGCTGTGTCTTCCACTTCGGATTCTGTGTTTGGCTGTGGGTGGTGTTTGGCTAAATCATCTATGCATGCATATTTTTCTGTGATTGTATTACTTTGTTTGATCACAGTGCCTGTAGATGCTGAATACTGAGCTGGTGTCTTCAGTACCCATGTGCGTTCTATTATCCCTTTCCTCATCCAGAAATATTTCGTACTGTACTTCCCTTCCTGTAACATGCGTTTCTTAGGCTGACCAAGCATGTGAACAAAAGTTTGCATCATTTGATATTCACACCTGCTGAAAAACAGGTGGTGGCCCAAGTATAGAAAAGCTGCGACACAACCGAGAGTCCACATGTCTGCCGCTTCAGTCACCGGTATGCCCAACATGACCTCAGGGGCCCTGTAACTAAGGGCCTGAATAATAGTGCCAGGTGGAATTTTTGCAGGACTTGTGGCAAAACCAAAATCAATAAGTTTAACTTTATATGGCTGTTGAGACTGATTTACAAGCATGATATTATCAGGTTTGATGTCTGCATGCATCATACCTCTGCTCTTCAGAGCGGTAAGAGCCACAAACATCTGCTTTAAAATGACCCGAATATCACAGAGAGCCAGTGGACCGCGAGACCTTTTAATCACGAAATCATGCAGACTAATGTCTAGCATTTCCATTGAAATGAAGGTGCGATGTTTGTACTCGAAAACTTCGTAGTACTTTACCAAATTGCACCGATCCCTATCCAGAACACTCAGTTCTTTTACAGCAGCGGCCTCTTTCCAAGCAAACTCGTTGTATTCCCTTTTAGCTGCCTTGACTGCTACCCTTTCAAAAGTGTCTAATTTTACACATTCCACCACTCTCCCAAAGCTTCCTTGTCCGAGGAGCTTATATACCATGTATTTACATGTTTTACTTTGAATGAGGGCGTTCGTTTGTAAACCCTCATCACTGTCATAAAACGACGAAGACGAATCCGAAACCATTTTTTCACAAATATGTCTAAAGTTTTACACCTGGGCAAAACAATGTGACCGCAGTATGAAGCTGGCAGGTTCTGTCAGTAGGCGGGTGTAGCAGGCTATTTATACCTTTTGGATCAATGGCAGCGTTCGCTCACTGTGATGTCACCGAGTGACGCAACAGAGCGTAATGCTTTGATCCGGAGCAGCGGTTAAGAGCTTAAGAAGGTCTCTGGTTAGGAAGATAAACTGCTTGACTGGCAGTCCACATCTGTGTACGTTTGAAAATTTCCCTTTGTTGATATTTTTTAAATTCCTACTTTTAAATAATGTTAAACAATCCCGATACAACAGCGACGTGTCCTCAGCTGCTGTGATCTTTTTCAAGTTTTACATTTGCAGGACTTTGAAGTTATCTGTCACGGTTGCGCTGGCAGACCGTGGCGATGTGGGGAAAATAGGGCCCAAAACGCAGGACTGTGTGCGATGAATGCAGTTGCGTTTATTTACAGTGATGTAAATATTATGCAATAAATCTCCGTGCGCGCCCCTGACTCCCGTGCCGTGTCTTCTTCCGTACTCCTGCCGGGAAATAACAGAGGCAGCCGTTGGTACAATTAACTTCACTGTAGCAAGCTGGAGAACTGAAGGGCAGTCTCACGCAATAATCCGGGATCGCGGAGCTCTCAGGCTGTGTCCCAATCCAGCGACCGCATGCTTCGGAGTACGAGCACGGTACTTATAGTACGGTGAGTACTGCAAGTACGAGAAGTGCGGAAGTGAGAGGCTCGTGAAATGGGCCTTTGTCGCGCTGTTCAGGTTGCCTAGCAACCATGATACTAACCGCGAGACACGTTACATACAGCTTTGTGTGACAGAAATGAAGGAGAAAAATGTTTTGTTGGTCATTCATTTTTGTCATGACATCACTTTGATTAGCTGAGTATCTGAGGCTGAGACCACGGGACTGTAAACATGATTGTTGGGCCTCATTTCTGTGCTGAACAGTCATTTAAGATTAGTTAGTAAATAACAATTAGCTAATGTTGTTCATGAGACTAAAATCATCTCTCTGTGGTAATGTAAATATAATATGGCCAATACCAAAGTTATTTACCATATTAATCGTTATTAGTTATTACAGCAGTGAACTTGAACTCTGAGCTTTAGTAAAGAGTTGCAAAAGTTGCAGCTATTTCCTGTCACCTTACATCTTCACTCAAAGTCGAGTATCTTTGACAGTGTATATACAGATGTATTATATATAAGAGACAAATATTGTTTGTTTAATACGTTGGCATTATTACATTTGGCTCAATGTTTACATACATGTGTAAAAAGGAAAACGTACGAGCTGTGAAAACTGTGTCTGATAGAATGAAGAGTAGAATGATATATGAAATATTCCTTTATTGGGTGAGAAAATCAGACCATGTCATAACTGCTGTAAGTCACACAGAATAGATATCAGAGCCTTAAACAGGCTGACTTCTGCTAAATGGGTCAAACTGGGCAGAAAGTCTACAAACACATAACATCCTAGAATATGATGTAACACTATAGATCAACTTAGCTCAGAATATATAAAGCATATAAACAGTTACAGCAATATGATGCAACAAACACAGCAGCTACTGATCCAAAATACTCAAAGCTTCATAGAACTGAAACCAACATTGGTTTCAGTTCTATGAAGCTTTGAGTATTTTGGATCAGCTAAAAATACATTTTTAGCTCCATTCTGCTGCTGATACAGACTTTAGGTTTCTGAACATTAAACTTGTTGCTGCCTTTCATAGTGTGTAACTTGAAGGCCCTGAGTACTTTCTCCCACACTGAAAACACTGGGATGATAACATTATTTGAACATTACCTAATAAGACTGATTCAGCACAGACAGTTATGTTAAACTTTCCTAGCAGTCCTTCACAAACAGGGAACAGTCTGTCTATTCTCTCCATCTGTCAGCTGCTGCTGGCTCTTCCTCCTCCTCTTCCTCACACACCGCTGAGTTTGTCCTGGTGGATCATCAGGGGTGCAAAGCCTCACAGATGATGTGCAGCAGTGGGTCCCTCAGTCTGTCCTCACTCTGGACACTTGCAGTCGTCACACATGGAAATCAAATGTGTGATAAGCTGCAGGATTCAAACACAAGTGTAACTTATAAACACATGTTCATACTTTTATTCCACAATCAGAGAGAAAGAAACAGAGAGAGAGAGCAGGACAGACAGGTGACAGTCTCAGGTGTACACACTGCTACAAACAGGAGGATTTAGTGTTTGTGTTATTACGGGTGTAAACAAGAAGAGTTCCAGATGGTACAGTGGACACATGTGTGACCCCCTTGATTAAAGCATCTTTCCTTCAGCTTAACGAGTGAACCGTCAGCTCGTTCAAACACACGTTAAAGTCCGTTTGGCTCGACACCACCGAACAGAGGCAGCAATATAACATAGCTAACATTAACAGTGCAGTGAATCCTGCTTGTGCCGTGATGTTCAGGACTGCAAACCGAGCAGCATCACTGACTTTCAGCCTGTTGTGTTTGTGGATATATGACTGACTTTAATTATCCACAAAATCATCACATTCTCTGTAAGATTAAGGTCGACTATCTAACGGCGTATAAAGTAAAGGGTTTAAAACAAAGTAAATGCTGAAAGTACAAACATCACTTGGAGGTTTATGAGAGTGAGGAGAGAAAGTCAGGAGAGAATGGAGCCAGCTAAGAAGAGGAGGATGTCCTCCCCTGTGTGGGAACATTTTGATTTTATTCCTCCCAACAAGGTTTGTAAATTTCTACAGAAGATGTATTTTCATAATACTGATGGTGCAATACAATTTATGTTAAGCTGTCTTGACTTTTGTACAAGGTGAAGTGTTTGCTATTAGGGGTGCAACGATACACAAAATTCACGGTTCGGTTCAGTTCGATACTTTGGTGTCACGGTTCGATATTTTTTCGATACAAAAAAAATGTTCATGCCTTTTTAATTTGTCATTTATTAAGATTATAAATATATATTTTAACTCAAAAGTACAGTTTTTAAATTTAACCCTAACCCTTGTGCGTGTTTTTTATTTTGACAGCGAATGCGCACCTGCGGACCACTTATGTGCAGCCCTGGTTATTTAGCTCGTCATATTGCAGCCACAGAAATTCTTTTGTCCATGAAACCATAAAGCTGCACTTTCTTTTTGCCTTATAGTCTGATTTGTCATAACTTCTCCGTTTTGTGGTAAGCTTTTCTTTGGCTGTCACTTCTTCACCCCAACCTGTCTTATTTGGCTCAGCAGAACTGAAATGCTTTTACACACGGACTCACATAAGCTCAGCGATTCTCTGCGCGATCAACCTCTCACATGTTTAAGCTGCGGGAGATTTCACTTGTCATGTTTGCATAGTAAGCTAACGATTGATAAGACGATGTCAGAGGAATTGGTGCGCAAATTATCATCACTCACCAATCAGTGCTGTCACTCTCTATACACAGTTCACACGATTGCAAAGTGAAAGCAAAAAAACAAGCGCAAATTCAAACGCGATTTCAATATGTCACATATTGACAGTGGCTCACCGATGCCAATGACATAATTACCCAGCTACATTTCTGAAAGAATGCAAAAGCATTGACATATATTTTTCCTTCCTACAATAGCCCGACGGGCAGGGAAGAGATAGATTTTGGTAGCCCCGACTGAAAAAAATCGCTAGCTCCGGGACGTCGGGCTAGCGATATTGCGAGCCCTGTATCTGATTGAGGAATCACTCATCTTTGGAAAAGAGAGTTTATTACAGAGAAATGTCTCTTTCCAAAATAAAAGCTATACTATCCGCTTCTTCTGGGCTATATTCTCAGCAGCATGAGGAGAATCATGTGCTAACAGCTGTCTAAATGACTCAGCTAAAGTTAGTAGCATGCTTGCTTTTTTTTGTCTGCTTCCACTTGTCTTTGCACTAGGATGATGTCGGCGTAAATGTGCAGTCATATTCGTTGTGTTCCCACTAGTGCTTTCAGGTTAATGTCGTTGAAATGACCTTAACGCCACAACACGGCAAATCTCCGTTAACGAGCTACCGCCGATCGCTCCGTGCATGGGGCTAGACGGCCAACACGTTAACGAGCTAACTGCGCTAACACACTAGTTCCCACCCATGTAATTGAGCATTGCATGGCACATCCAACATACTGTTTTACTTTAGTCCATGACTGGCTTACCTTCAGGGTCATACGTCACATGAAAACCAAAATAATTCCAAACGCCAGATCTGAATGAGGTTCAATTTGCCTGTTGCAAGGAGAGCTTAACTTCTGTCTCGCTAGCTTGCCCTGCGCTCTTCCTTCTGACTATGCTGTCTGTGTTGAGCGCTCAGTGGATCTGCACTGGACAGTGCAGCCTAGGCGGAGTAGTCGAACACAGATTCACTGAGCGCTCAACACAGACAGCATCGTCAGAAGGAGAATTGATAAAATAAATTACAAATGTTGTATTGTTCGGTACATATGCGTACCGAACCGATATACCGTATATATATATATATGTGTGTGTATATATATATATATATATATATATATATATATATATATATATATATTAGGGGTGCAACGATATTCGTATCGATATTGAACCGTTCGATACAGTGCTTTCGGTTCGGTTAGCCAACTAACGGAGTTGCAGAAAGGTGCGACAAATAAGGTGCCTAAGAAATACAGCAAGCTGTCCATACCTGAGGCCTTGGAAACTGCCAAGCAAAGACTCACAGCCTTGGCCAGCCGCTTGAGGAGGTACACCAGAGAGATAGAAGGCAGGAGAATAAACCAGCTGTTCTCCACAGAACCAGCAAAGGTGTACTCTCAGTGGCAAGGGAACAATAAGAGAACAGCACCACCAAGGCTGGAGACGGAGCAATACTGGAAGAGCATATGGGAGAAGGATGCAACCCATAACGGCAATGCTCAGTGGCTAGAGGATCTGAGGGCTGACCACAGCGACCTCCCTGAACAGGGTCCAGTAACCATCACAGTGGCAGATATCCAAGAAAGGGTCTCCAGTATGAAGAGTTGGACAGCACCAGGGCCCGACATGGTTCACGCCTACTGGCTAAAGAAGCTGACTGCACTCCACGAGCGTCTGGCAGCACAAATGAACCAGCTGCTAGTTAACGAGAGACACCCGGAATGGCTAACCGAAGGTCGGACGGTCCTGATCCCCAAGGACCCCAAGAAGGGACCGGTCCCCTCCAACTACCGACCAATAACCTGCCTCAGTACTACATGGAAGCTCCTGTCAGGCATCATATCGGCTAAGATGAACAGGCACATGGGTCAATACATGAGCGGGACACAGAAAGGGATTGGCAAGAATACCAGAGGCGCAAAACACCAGCTACTGGTAGACAGAACAGTCAGCCGAGACTGCAAGACCAGACTGACCAACCTGTGCACTGCCTGGATTGATTACAAGAAGGCCTATGACTCAATGCCCCACAGCTGGATACTGGAATGCCTAGAATTGTACAAGATCAATGGGACCCTAAGAGCCTTCATCAGGAACTCAATGGGGACGTGGCGTACAACACTAGAGGCCAACTCCAAGCCCATAGCACAAGTCACCATCAAGTGCGGGATCTACCAAGGAGATGCTCTGTCCCCACTGCTGTTCTGCATAGGCCTGAACCCCCTCAGTGAGATCATTAACAAGACTGGCTACGGATACCGACTACGGAACGGAGCAGTTGTCAGCCACCTCCTGTACATGGATGACATCAAGCTGTATGCCAAGAGTGAACGAGACATCGATTCACTGATCCACACTACCAGGCTATACAGCAATGACATTGGAATGTCGTTCGGACTGGAGAAGTGTAGTCGGATGGTAACAAAGAGAGGGAAGGTAGTCAGAACTGAGGGGATTGAACTACCAGAAGGCAACATTGCAGACATAGAGGACAGTTACAAGTACTTGGGGATCCCGCAGGCGAATGGGAACCATGAAGAGGCTGCTAGAAAGGCTGCAACCACCAAGTACCTGCAGAGGGTCAGGCAAGTCCTGAGGAGTCAGCTGAATGGTAAGAACAAGATCCGGGCCATCAACACGTACGCCCTGCCCGTGATCAGGTACCCTGCTGGGGTAATAGGCTGGCCAAAGGAGGAGATAGAAGCCACTGACATAAAGACAAGAAAGCTCCTTACCATGCATGGAGGGTTTCACCCCAAGTCCAGCACCCTGAGGCTGTACGCTAAGCGGAAGGAAGGGGGCCGGGGACTGGTGAGTGTCAGCACCACAGTCCAGGATGAGACAACGAACATCCAAGAATACATTGGGAAGATGGCCCCAACTGACCGAGTGCTCAGTGAATACCTCAGGCAGCAGAAACCCAAGAAAGAGGAGGGAGACGAGGAACCATCATGGAAGGACAGGCCCCTGCACGGTATGTACCACCGGCAGATAGAGGAGGTGGCTGATATCCAGAAATCCTACCAGTGGCTGGACAAAGCTGGACTGAAAGACAGCACAGAGGCACTAATCATGGCAGCACAAGAACAAGCTCTGAGCACAAGATCCATAGAGGCTGGGGTCTATCACACCAGGCAAGACCCCAGGTGCAGGCTGTGTAAAGATGCCCCAGAGACAATCCAGCACATAACAGCAGGGTGCAAGATGCTAGCAGGCAAGGCATACATGGAACGCCATAACCAAGTGGCCGGCATAGTGTACAGGAACATCTGTGCCGAGTATAACCTGGAAGTCCCGAGGTCAAAATGGGAGATGCCCCCAAGGGTGGTGGAGAATGACCGAGCTAAGATCCTGTGGGACTTCCAGATACAGACAGACAAAATGGTGGTGGCTAACCAACCGGACATAGTGGTGGTAGACAAACAGAAGAAGACGGCCGTAGTGATCGATGTAGCGGTTCCGAATGACAGCAATATCAGGAAGAAGGAACACGAGAAGCTGGAGAAATACCAAGGGCTCAGAGAAGAGCTCGAGAGGATGTGGAGGGTGAAGGTAACGGTGGTCCCCGTGGTAATTGGAGCACTAGGTGCGGTGACTCCCAAGCTAGGCGAGTGGCTCCAGCAGATCCCGGGAACAACATCGGAGATCTCTGTCCAGAAGAGCGCAGTCCTGGGAACAGCTAAGATACTGCGCAGGACCCTCAAGCTCCCAGGCCTCTGGTAGAGGACCCGAGCTTGAAGGATAAACCGCCCGCAGGGGCGTGCTGGGTGTTTTATATGTGTGTGTGTGTGTGTGTGTATTTATATAGCGCTTTACATATCCAGTCATCCACCCATTCACACACACATTTATACAAATATATGCGGTGGCCCCTAAAGACAAAACACGTACAAACTCCAAAACACATTTCTAGCATTAACTGAACTTCCAAAACAAACCCATAAACTGTGGGTGGGTTCCTCCGGGATTTTCACACAGCTGAATAAACGTTAAACAGAAAACTGATTAAACAAAAGTGTGAGACGGTGAGAATTTTCGCCAGTGTCCTGTTATATTTTAGATAGCAAGGAGCAGACGGCCGAGTTTATTAAACTCCACCTACACAGCGGTGATGCAAATCTGAAGGCTAGACTGTCCTTCTTCGCAGACACGCAGTCTCCGCCCCTCACGTGACGTGAATATTTGTATTGTTTAATTAAATTAGACTTTACGGTATTTACATTATGAACGCACACACATTCATTTTAATACAAATGTTTTATTTTTTTTTTCAATCGACCGCTCGGGGAAAAACTATAATTATCATTTTTACGCGGGAGGTCAAAGGTTACTAACAAAATGGCCGAACACGCTGGAGCGGGTGTCACAATACTATGAGCTGCCGAGCAGAGAAGGGGATATTTGGATGCTTTGATGCGCATTGAGTGGAGCATTTGTGGAGTAAACTTTCGCCTACTTTCACATCAGTCATCCGGTGGTGCCTGTGAGCACAGTGCTGACGTGTTACTGTAAAACTTTAAAACAAATGTTCACTTATTCATATGGATAGTGTCAGCCACAGAGAAAGAACCTAAGCCATATATAGACAGGCTCCTATACCATAGAGACATCAAATAACATCATCCGTCCTGTGTATGCGAGCCAATGTCGTATTTGCAAATGAAATGTTAGGTCGAGCTGGTGTTTGTGTGAAGGAAGAACAATGGCTGTTCCGAGGTTTCACAGAAAATAAGATGCTTTTGATGCACCAGCACTCCGGGGTCCAAGTCAAAAACATTCTGATTTATCGAGACTCACACAGACAAAAAGAGCTACAGGTAGGTGTTTTCTCTCTCAGCATTGGTCACTAATGATGTTTGGGAGCACAACTCTCCCTCATCAAAACGAGGAATCTAATAGTCAGCTTCCATTAAAAAAAAGAAGCTTTTTTGTCACAGTGTTCTGATGCCAGCCCCACGAGGGAATTTTCAAACAGCAGCCACAACAGCTTTGTGTTACATAAGTTAAACAGAGGAGCAGGATCTTAGAGAGTTTCTTTGTGAATTTGTTTCATTTTATAACATGGTAAAAGTCCGTAAATTCACAACTAATACAACTGTATTATATCACGCGGCAGCAAGGTGGAACAGTGGTTAGCACAGCTGCCGCACAGTAAGAAGGTCCTGAGTTCAATTCCACCATCAGGCCGGGGTCTTTCCTCCCACCCTCCAAAGACATGTAGTTTGTGGGGATAGGTTAATTGATTAATCCAAATTTCCCATAGGTGTGAATGTGAGCGCGAATGGTTGTCTGTCTCTATATGTTAGCCCTGCGACAGATTGGTAACCGTTCCAGGGTGTACCTTGCCCCTCGCCCTATGACAGCTGGGATAGGCTCCAGCGCCCCCCGCAACCCTGAAAAGGATAAGTGGAAGCTAGCTCGATGGATGGACAACTGTATTATTTCTGCAGTGAGTTGGACTGACTATAACTTTGTTTGAAAAAACAAAGGATGTACTTTGCAGCAGGAAATGAAAAAGCCTGGTGCCTAAAGTGAAATCCTTTAAATTCTACTGGATGGCTGTAAGCATCTTTTTGTTTTCCAGCACTGGCTGCTTCTCCTCTGCTTATTTCCTTCTGTCAAAATAGTTTCCTTCTGAGAATTACTGCTGACCCGTTAAGAGCAGAGTACAGATTAATGGAGTTGTTCTTTCACTAATCAGTATTCTCTAGGAGGCACTACAGATTGTCTGTAGTGCAACTCAATGACCTCTCAAATGGGGTCTGCCCAGCAGCCATGCAAAGCAATCACAAAAAGATATTACTTCTGAATGTTTCAGTAGAGACTTTAATGTGTCACTAAGGCCTAATAGGTTTTTATAAGTTTTTCATTTTGTGGCACAAATGGCCTGTTAGTCACTAAACTATTGCACTTAAAAGTGTAACATATGCATTCAAATTACTAGGAAACAACTTGTTAAATGTAAGATTTGTGTAATTAAATTACAAAAGAAATCTGAAATTTCAGTTTAGAATTTGTTGGCAATCACAAAGGGGTTCCACCTGAATATAACCATCCCCAAAAAGTCTACATGTAGAACATGCGTTTTGGGTGTTTATTGGTGAATTTATAGTCCTTGATTATTGTTATTCATGGTTTTGGATTTTCATTGTTTTCTGCTTATCTTATATTCTTAGTTTCTAGAATTTAGGTTTCTGTTACTTTGCCTTCCCCGTGTTCTCGTCTCCGTGTTCCCTCTATCTCCCCTGCCAGTCGTGTCTTATGTCTCAGTGTCTTGTCTGTGTCTTTGTGATTTTTGCTGTGAGTTTTGCTTTCCCTTGTCTCATTATGTCTAATTAGTCCCAGCTGTGTTTCTCTCTTGTTTCCTATTCCCTTGTTACTCCTTTATATATTTAAGCTCTGTGTTTTTCCATTGCCCTTTGTCATGTTGTACCTCCTCATAAGTCTCCCTGTGGTCCTGATTTCAGTGTTAGTTCCATCTTTCTAGTTTCTCAGTGTTCTTTTCCTAGTTTTCAAGTTTAGTTTTATAGTTTTTTGTGCTTTTTGGACAAATATAATTGGAATATCATCTGCTGTACAATTCCTTACAAGGAGGTATTCCTACAGCCATTGAAAAAGAGAGTTTTCAATGGACTCTAATTAGCTCAGGCCACTTTTCGGTATATTGGTCTCTCACATAGTTATGGAGATATTTTGTCCTTTACATTTAAAATTTATAATTTGGCTTCTTTACAACATTGCTTCAGGTCATTGAGGTTTGCAGGCATTCATTTATCCATCCATCCATCCATCCATTCGCTTCTGCTTATCCTTTTCAGGGTCGCGGGGGGCGCTGGAGCCTATCCCAGCTGTCATAGGGCGAAAGGCGGGGTACACCCTGGACAGGTCGCTAGTCTGTCGCAGGGCTAACACATAGGGACAGACAACCATTCGCACTCACATTCACTCACACATTCACACCTAGTGGCAATTTGGATTATCCAATTAACCTATCCCCACAAGCTGCATGTCTTTGGACGGTGGGAGGAAGCCGGAGTACCCGGAGAGAACCCACGCAAACACGGGGAGAACATGCAAACTCCACACAGAAAGACCCCGGCCTGATGGTGGAATTGAACAGCATAAATTAATTTCTTTATCAGTCATTCTGCTGTAGATTTGCTGCTGCGCTTTGTCATGACTTTATTTCAGCCAAGCTTTAGCTGTCAGATAAATGACCAAACATTTGACTCTACTTTGATACATAGAGTTCGTGGTCAATTCAATGACTGCAAGGCCCCGAGGTCCTTTGACTATAAAACGAGCCCAAATCAGCACCTCTCCACCACCATCCTTGGTAGGTCATATGAGATGATTGTACTGACATGTTCTCTTTGCTTTTCCACCAAACATCGTGTTGTGCATTAAAACCAAATATCTCCACTTTGCTCTCACCTATCATAAGGACATTCCTCTTCTTGGATGAGTCTTGTGGTTGTCTCAGATACAACAAGTCATACTTGTGAAGTCTTTTTCTAATTGTACTGTTATGAACTTAAATATTTAACATGCTAATTGAAACCTGTGGAGTCTGAGATGTAGTCCTTGTATTTTCTGTCCTTTCTCTGAGCATTAAACAGTCTGACCTAGGGGTGAATTTGCTGTGTCACTAACTCCTGGTAAGATTGTGGCATTGTGTTGATGCACCTGAATGCTTCAGAATAGCAAACTGCCAAAACATAAAATTGGATACATTTACTCATGATTAGTTTATCACTTGTATTTGAGTAGTAACACTTGGCTGCTACTTACCTTCTTAGTCCTGATGGAAACAGTAAGGACACACTTAGTTTTTCACAGGACTGCAGAGAGGCTGTTAAAACTTCAGAAAAGGACATAGAAATAACTGCAGTGAAGCTTGTTTACCAGCCATTAAAAATGCTGACATTATCACAATGTTTGATGTCAAACAGAGTGAAACATCGACAGCCTGTAGTGGAACATTCTGTGATATTGTTTAGATAAAAGAAAACATATGTGATAAAACTACTCAAATCCAAGATGTTCAAAGTACCCGATGTCCATTGATGATGTTTTCTTGGATCAACCACCAGTTCTTTGACATCCAATTTTGGCTGAAAAGTGAAAGGTAGCTATTACATAGACTTGAATTCAGCCTATTTTTAACCACTCACCAATTCACATTTACCCACTGAATGATTTTTCCTTTGATTAGATTTGTTAAAAGACTTCAAAATACTAATCTAAAAGTTTCCTGCCACTCTTCAGCCCAGTGTAGGTTATAAAAGGATATCTTTTTCATGACATCTTATAAATGACCCAACAACAATTTAATAAAGAAATTGAAATAATTAAATAACTTATTATGCATTGGCAAAATAACTAAAGCAATAATAATTGGAATAACTGACTTATTACATTTCAAAAGCCCTAACAACAGCAGAGCAGGAACCCAAAATTTAAAAAGGAGTAAAAAAGAGGGAGCCTCTCTACAAAACAACTGAAAACATAATCTAGCTGATATTAAAAATAATTAGACATCACCTGGTTAGAGTCTAAATGGGCTACAGACTGTGAGATCTTTGCAAATATAAAATATTATTGTAAGCCACGTTGTGCCGCTTTGGTACTCCATCCTGTCTGATGCAATTCCATTTCACAATCTGTGCTGGATAGTAGACGCAGGTTACAGCAGCAGTTAAACTGCAAGATGGACTTCCTAAAGTTCTGACTCTGTTTGAATTATGCATTGAGAAGCTTTAACAGATGAGTCACCACCAACAAGTGGATTCCTTGTGGTGACCTTTAAGTGCACTGGGTTAGCAGAACATCTCAGTGTGTGGTGTAATACTGTAAAGGGACAAATTTAAGTATGATTTACAATCTATTCCTAAAGCAAATCAAGTAGTTTTTTTTGTTTCTAATTCTAGAGTGAAAGTTAAAAACACCAGTAGAAATTAAACTAATCAGCGAGTAAATGAAATAAAATTTCTTGGGGTGATCATTGACCACAAGCTCTGTTGGAAGCCACACATTACTTATGTTCGGGGGAAATTGGCACGGGGCATTGCCGTCCTGGGGAAAGCAAAGCATATGTTGGATCAGAAAGCACTGCACATTTTATACTGTGCTTTACTACTGCCATATATGAGCTACTGTGTAGAGGTCTGGGGAAACACATACAAAAGTAACACACAAACAATAACTATAATACAGAAAAGGGCCATTAGATTAATAAATAATGTAGGGTACAGGGACCATACAAATGCACTCTTTGTCAAAATGCAAGCTATTAAATTCCAAGACTTGGTGAAGCTTAAAACAGCGCAAATAATGTATAAAGTAAGAAATAAATTGCTTCCCAAAGAAATCTGTAAATTGTTCATAGAAAGAGAAGGTGGGTATAACTTAAGAGGGAAATGGAATTTAAAAATACAAAGTGCTAGAACAACTTTAAGAACTATGTCTATCTCAATTGCAGGAGTTAAATTATGGAACAGTCTAACAGAAGAAATAAAAGACAGTCAAAACATAAAACAGTTTAAAGTAAAATATAAAAACCTAATTTTAAATAAGTATAAGAATGAAGAAAACGGGGTTAACCCAGGACGGTAATGTTGCTGGTAATGGTGTTGCGGTTCTTTTTTGTTTTTTTGTTTTGTTTTGGTTTGTTGTTTTTCCATAACTTGTGTATCTGCAAATATACACATTCTGTATTTTTCATATGAAAGAAACTATACTGTGGTGGGGCTTGCTAATTTCTTGTTTTTGATTTATGTATGTTATGTTTTGTTTTACTTCATATGTTTCATATGTTGTTTGTTTAATTTAAGACAAAAAAAAATTAAATGAATGAGAGGTAAAACTTGAGGGGGTAGGGACAAATAAGTAAATACTTCAGCCTACTCCTTTTCAAACAAATAATGGAATGATATTTTGTAATGATTGTGAAGGCACATGTTTGAAATGTTTGAAATAAAAATGAACTGAACTGAACTGAACTGAACCCCAATTTGGTCAGCTGTTGTCGGGAACAATTAAAATCACCTCTAAATGTTATTAGAGGTCTCAAAAACTCACATGTCATTTATGATACACCTGATGTTACAGGGTTAAAAAAAAAAGCATACAAAACAAATCTCTTTTCATCACAGATTGGTTGTGGTGCAGATGGATGGTCTATGAAGGTCTATGACTGTCTAGATGGAGTGATCCACTCTCTATTAACTGGTAAAAGATGTTTAGCAAGCGAAAAGTCATTTCGTGTGCTGGACAGTCGATGCACTCTGATCCCAGGCAATCAAACACTGCCATTCTGCTAGATGCACCTTCTCAGATTTATCATATTTCTTTTTAAGTCAAGTACTGCAATACACTTTTCTCCTCACTTGAGCAGACTGTTCAGAGCGCCAATGCTGCTGTTTACAAGGTCAAACAGATGGTCTCATTACTGATGTCCCTTCACTGGCTCAACCAGCCATACATTTACTGTCCATCCACAGTATGCGCCTTGAAACACTTTAAAAAAATCAGCTAAACACACATCACTGATACCTGTTTAGGTTTTGGTGAAATGTATGGAGTAAATCTGCATTTATAGAGTATGTTGTTATTTAATTCTTGCACTAGTTTTAATGAGCAACTTCATTATTATGTTGTGTTGTCTCTGTAAACCATTCTTTATTCAAATCAAGTCACTAAAATGCATCAGAAAATATATTTTTGACTAAAGTTCTGATTTTGCTTTTAACAAAAGCATTGCAATAAGTGTTGCCAAATCGTGTGTTTCCTCCCTTGAGATGGTCTGCCAGGCCTTTACTGCATCTGACTTCAGATCCTGCATGAATATCTTTCAGTTTTATCTGAAGGCAGATAAAAATGATTAAAAGCATGCTCTTCTGGGGCTGACTTAGCCATTGAAGAATATCTCATTTCTAGCACAGGGATGAGTCCACTGTCAGAGGCATTAAAAAGATTATTTGTAACCTTCACTTTTTAAGTAATGGTTTAATTACCACCACCTTGAACATAACTTTGTAGAAGCCTTTTTATAGAGCAAAAAAATATTTTTCCAGGCTAAATGGTCATTTTCTAGATTAGTAAGATGCTTTTCCTCTCCGACTTATCCGGGTTATCTGCTTTACGACATGCATTTGTGAATTATACCAGAGAGTCACGCACTTCTGATTTTGAAGCCCTCTTTTTGTCACAATAACAAGATCGCAGACAGTGAGGACGTAACACTGTTAATGGAGTAATCAATGTCCATGTGAGTAGAGTTTAGGTAGCTGCTCTAGATAACAGTGGAGGAGACATCTGCTATAATGAAAATTATTTCTCACTGCTGTTTAATCTGTTGTGAATTAAATGTGATTAAGAAATAATCTGACAAAAGAGGGTTTTCAGGAAATACTGTTAAATGTTCAGTTTCTCTGCCATATGTTAGAACAAGATCCAGAGTGTGATTAATGTGGTGGGTGGGCTCTTTTACATTTGGAGAGAAGCAAATTGAGTCTAGTAACAGACTAAATGCAGTGTTAAGGCTGTCATTTTCAGCATTACCCACTCTAATTATTTTATCTGAAATGAGACCTAAATCACATAAAATGCCTGAAAATCAGATATAACACCAGACATAGACTTTATTGCTGGGAATTATAATACGTTACACTCAACCCATAAATTATAGCTTAATTCTAATGCTCAAGAGAGGGTGCTTTGTCTGTAAGCTTTTTTTTTTCTTTCGTGTAGAAACAACATGGATCCCAGGAAGACGAGGACTCATATTTTAATGCTTAGATTTCAAAGCTGTTTTGATACATTTTGATAGACAAGAAAGAACAAAGGAACTAATCAGATAAGGTATGACACAATTCAAAGCACACTTCAGTTATTAAAGTTTAAAATATTAACAGGCACTTATGACAGACAAGATACAAACAGTAAATTTTAGAGCAGGCCTTTTCATTAATTTCATTGTTTTGAAGGGGAAAGTGCTGACTTGGAACAATAATGGTAGCATGATGGAAATGTCTGAGCCAAGATCTGGATCAAACCTGTCTGAATATTTTCTCATTTATCAGATGCCTATAAGACTGTGATAACTGGACTCATGCAGCAGTATTCAACAGAGTATGTGCCATTGATGGCATCATTATAGACATTAGTGGTTGCCACATTAAGATTCAAAGCCCCCCCTCCATTCAAGGGGAGAGGACTCTTTCAGCAGAAAGTCCTCTCACTCAGTACTAGTACAAGGCTCATTTGATTACCAGGGGAAGTTTATCTGTATTCATACTGACTCTTCAGGGAAGGTCCATGATTATTGAAAGCTGAGGGCATTGCCATTCCTTGAAAACTGAAGAGAGTCCACAGGTCAGTACAAGGTCCTCTGAGAGATGACCCCTTCATTGTCATGTGTAGGTAAGATGAAAAACTGACAATTGACAGCCAGCAGCTGAATGCTAAAACCCACCTTGAAAAATGTCACTTAAGCAGGCATTGGGATGTCTGAAGGATTAGGTGGTTGGATAAGGAATGCGGACAATATTACTTTACTGGGTATATTATCTATTTTTAATATCAATACACAGTAAGGATTGTTTAGGATTCCTAACATTTCTATTTTAAATACCAATGACTGTTCAAAAGATGGGTTTCATTTCCTCTCACTGTGCAAAAGCGAAGCCAGAATTTCCTGCTTATGGGGGCTAAAACCTTGAATTTTCAATATTGGTAACATTCTATTATAATGGATTGACACCTGGTGGCACCTTTTAGGTCTTCCTTCTAAAAAAGCTACATTCAGGGCCCTTTTAGTTTTGCTAATAAACAAATGATTCAGAGACTGCTTGGGAGAAAGTGCTGTGGTTACATTAAACTAAAATCAAGCTCTTTGGCATTAACTTGACCCGCTGCTGAGCAGAACCCAAAGATCACCATCTCCACAAAGCCACCTTCTTTCAGCCAAAACACCAAAAGCTGGTTTTGGTTTGATCCTCCAGCATGAAAATGACCCAAAACATACCATCAGGGTAACAAACAAATGGTTAAAGAAGAAGCATATTAGCATCATGGGGTGTCCAATCCAGTCTCCAATTCCCAGTCCTGTAGGAAATCTGTGGAGGGAGCTAAAGCTTTGAGTTGCCAAGTTGCAGCCAAGAAACCTAAATGATTTAAAGAGTTTCTGTAAAGAGAAGTGGGACAAAACTCCTCCAGAGATGTGTGCAAATGTGTTGAGCAGCTACAAGAAAGTCTTATTGCTGTGTTTGCCAATAAGGATTTCCACCAAGTACTAAGTCCTGTTTATATAAGTGAAGTGGTTATTTCACTCAGTGACGTGCAAATCGATTTATTTCCATTAAAATGAAACAACCTTGAAAAAAAGGCAATTTCTTTGTAAGTGAGCAAACTTACAAACAGATTTACAAAATTTACACATTTTTCCTCCACTGTATATCTAAGCGGTTCCTGCCATGATTCTGGGTCTTTGACCCAGTGTTTTGTGTTTGTGGACTTTTGAATCTTGGTTAATTAGTATTGTTGTGTTCTTAGAATGACTTATGTTTCCTAGTTTATTTTCTTGCACTTGTGAGTTTTCGGATTATTGTGATGATCTCTTCTGGTTCTGGTTTAGTTCCCTTTAGTGTTTCCTTTTCCCCGTGTTTTATCCTCAGTGTCTCTTGTATGTCAGTCTTGCTGTCATGTCCCATCTGTCATAGGGGGTGTCAAAAATCATGGGCTGCATCCTCCTTACGTCACAGCGACGCAACAAAGGCTGTCCAAATTCGTAGACTCCTCCGAATGCAGCCGACAAATGCCTCCTCCTTTACCCGAATTTGAAGGATGGGTCGGGTGTATCCTTTGTGGCCCACCATATCCCAGAATTCATAGTGCACCCCAGCCAGTTCCAGTTTCCAACAATGGCTGCCGCTATTAAGTTTTAATATTACTCTTATTATTCTTTCTGGGTCAGAAAATAAACTTTTAAGATATTTTCAGGTTAGAATGTAGCTGCGTAAACTTCAAATATCTGCTCGGTTTATTAAGACATCACATATTTGCAAAAGTGCTCTGAAGTTTTTGGAGACGTCTGTGACCCACCAGCTTGATGGTGGGTCACACCCACCTGGGAGCTGGGAGCTCGAGGGTCACTAGAGCCGGCGAGAACGTCAAACTCCCGGCGCATCATTTTCAGATCACCGCGGTCTTTCTCTACTCAGGTTAAACGTGATATAAAAGTCACTTAAATAACCTAAAAATGTTATTGTTTGGCTTTTTTCAGTGTTTTATTTGTTCGTGAGTAAATCAGTTTGGCTGAGATTAAAGTTATTAGATTAGATTAGATAAAATAAAACTTTATTAATCCCTCGGGTGGGTTCCTCCTTGGTTTTCACACAACTGAATAAACGTCACACAGACAAACTGATTAAACAGAATTGTGAGATCTTCGAGAATTTACACCAGTGTCCTGTTATATTTTAGATTGCAAGGACCAGACGGCCGGGTTTATTAAACTCCACCGAGACAGCGGAGATGCAAGTTTGAAGGCTAGACCGTCCAATTTCACAGCTGTTTACTACCTGACCTTCTGAGGACCCGGCCCATGTAGACCGCGAAGGATGGGTCCTCAGGAGGATGCAGCCTATGAATTTGGACACCCCTATAGTCTTCTTTTCTGTCCTGCCTTCAGTGTCCTCTTATTCTCCCAAGCCCGTCTTGTCTCTCCCCCTCGCTGTCTTGCTCCCTCTCCCTTAGTGTCTCTCGCTCTCCCTCTCTGTGTCTTAGTCATGCCTCCTGTGTCTGTTTCCCATGCTTGTTTATCCCCATCTTAGTGTCAAACTCATGTGTCTTTGTTTGAGTCTCGGCGTGTGTCCCACTTCCTGTTTTATTTTGACAGTCCCTGATCTCATGTGCATATATTTTCTCTGTTTTCCTCTGCGCTTTGTTTAAGTGTCTGTTTGCCTACCCTTGTGTTTCCATGTTCCTAGTGGTCCAGGTTTTGGTTTTCATGATTAGTTCCTTGGTTGTTTTGGTTTTCTTATCCGTTCTGTTTTGACAACGGCTCTCCTTTTGTTAAAATTTGTTCTTGCCTACTTTGTCTGCATTTGGGTCCTCATTATCGACTCCACATGATCTGCTGCCTGCAGATCCTGGCAGGTTCCCTCCAATAATCTCACTCATTTCACATTAGGAGTGAAATTTCGTTGTACTTCTTGTGATCAATTTTCACTTTCATAAAACTGTTTAATATTTTACCCACTTATGTAAACAATTTCAGGGTGAAATATTTCATGGAACTGTCAAAATAGTTTGACTGTCTGTTACGTCTCACCTTTGCTAACTTCAGTCACTTACCTAGACCGCTCTACTGTCATTGTACTTGTACTTAACTGACGAGTAAAATGGCCTCTTAAGGTACAGCTTACACGAGAAACTCTGCTCCAGTTTTGGTGAGTGACATTATAGTATTTTCTGTTACTTGGCACTAATCCCAGATAGCAAGTCTACATTGAAAAAATGTTGACTTTTCATCTGAATCATCATTGCGGTTGAGAATGAAATCTCCATGCTACGTAAATGCTGGACCAACTTAAAAATACTGATGAAATAACATTGTTATAATTTATTGATCATCTGTTTATAGTTCACTAGGTGAAAACGGTGAGTTTATTTATAGTTGACCAGTTCAGTTCAAGTCAAGGTAAATATCCTACGCAAGACATTTGTAGACAACATCATAAGTGGGATGACAATAACAGTACGGTGTACAGGGAGGCCATAACAGCCTGTAAGGTTTGACAGCATGCCATTACATTGGGAATAACCTTAGAACCCAAGGAGAAGGCAAAAAACTGTTTTAATACAAAGTAGTGGTGCAACGGATCACGGTTGATCCGTAATCCGAACCGATCTCACTCCATGGTTCGGTACGCACGTGATCCGAAGATTTGAAAAAGAAGAAAAAAGTATCTGTATGATGCACGTGGTCAGTCTGTCAAGCGATAGCTATGGTCAGCGCTAGCGGTCCAAGTGGAGGAGCAGAGGAGTTTGCAGTATTTAAGCAGCCCTTTGCTGCCCAATCCGACCGGGCTAAAGCTATTACAGAAGCTACTGGGGAGTTTAGCTACAGACAGGAGGCCGTATTCCGTTGTGCAAAACAAGGGGTTTAAACCAGTCAACGCGTTAGTTGACGCATTGACGCCGTGCAGCCCCATGCACGGGGCGATCCGCGGTAACTAGTTAACGGACATTTGCCGCGTTAATGCAGTTATGGCATTAACGTCATTTTAACAAGAGTTACGCTGGCAGCACTAGTTTAAACTATGATGAACATGCTAGAGCCACGCTATGATATCCCGTTGCGCGTCCACTTCAGTGACAAGATCGTTCCAAGCATGTATGAGCAGGAGAAGTTCAAAGTTATGGCTGAACTGTCCCAGGCATCTTCTGTTGCCCTAACTACACATGGGTGGACCTCCAGGGCAACGGAAAGCTACGTGACCGTGACCGCTCATTATATCACAGCGGAGTGGTAGATAGAAAGCGCTGTACTGCCCTATATTGCATCTTAATTTGTTTTTATATAATTGCGTGGAATGAGTCTTGAGTTGAATGTTTTTTAATAGGCAAAAAATACTTAAATAAGTAAATGGCGAGTTAAATTTTTGTCTTCTTTTTTTTCTGCTGTTTCGAAAATTGAGCCGATCCGAGACGAAAAAAACTTGATCCGATCCGAACCGTGAGACTTTTGATCCGTTGCTTCACTAATAGAAAGCATATATAACGATAAATGAGAGAAAATGTAACCTTAGAGTGTATTTTTGCTCCCTGCCTGTTGCCCAGTGAATTTATTGTGATCTCATGTATAGTCCAGGAACCAGATTAATGTTAACTGAAGGCGTAAAAGTAGTAAAAACTTGATGGAGTTGAGCCATATTTTCATCCCCAGTCAGCTCACACACACACACACACACACACACACACACACACACACACACACACACACACACACACACACTCACACACACACATACACACACACACACACACCACAGGTCACAGGTATTTACTGTTCTTACTGTATTCTGTAACCATGGCAGATATATAAATGATTCTATGTTGTAGTTCTTATTTGTCAAACAGCATTCGGAAAGTCACTCGTCATGCTGTTGTGTTGACCTCTTTTCCAAGGCAACACTTCTCATAAAGGCAGCCTGGTTGTGTGCACCTTGATTTATTTCAGATTTCCATAACTATGGTAGCTTAGTAGTGGTGTCCACTGATACTAGACCACTGATGTCACTAACATCTGCAGAGGTCTGGCTAAACACAGACTTAAACCAGTTTGTTCCAGTTAGCAGGCAAGCTAAGCTAAGGCAAGCCAGTTTTATCTGTAGACAGTATTTAAAACATGGAAATAGCAACTGTAACGTCACCCACTGGTCAGTTTTAAAGCCCTGAGCTAAACATTAGCACCATCACCATTTTGGTGAGTTAAGGTGGAAAATCATGGAAAATCAAGGAATACAACACTCTCATTAGATAACAACTTCTAATGAATTGTCTCTTCAAATAAGAATTTTTGGTGTCATATATATGGTGTCATTGGGCATTTCATTTATGGAGAGGTTTGTTCGATTACTGAATTTTTTTTTTTCTTCTTCTTTTGGCGATTGCCACAGCAGATCATCTGCCTCCAACTCATCCTACCCCTGGTATCCTCCTCTGTCACATCAATCCTCTGCATGTCCTCCTTCACTTCATCCATGAACCTCCTCTGAGGCCTTGCTTTTCATCCTGTCTGGCAGCTTTATATACAACCTTTGTCCAGTATATCAGCTATCCCTTCTCTGTGCATGTCCATATCATTTCAGCCCTGCCTTTCTCAATTTGTTTCCAGGCCTTTCAACCTGAGCTGTCCCTCTCATGTTATGACAAATTGACTCCTATTCTGGCGACTTTCAATTAAATTTATTTTAATGTTATATTTTAACCTCTGCCTCCTGTCTTTTTTTTTTTCAAAAGCACTGAACTCAAATACATCACAATAGATCTCACTACCATCATGCAAACATTTCCTTTCACTATCCTTCATCGCAAATGATCCCTGACACTCATTTACACCAGTGTTGAGTTTAATGCATTCTAAGGTAATCTGTAATCACTGTAATCACATTACATTTTTCTGTTACGTGTTAATGTAACCTGTTACTGTAACGTGTTACTGTACTAAATACAGCAATTGCATTACAGTTACAATTATCTTATTACATTAGTTTTCAAAGTTCTTCAGTTATCATTGCAACAGGTGGATAGAAAGGCTGAAAAAAAAACCGCACACTTTTTTCTTCCTTCACACTTGCTTCAATCAGCTGAGTTAAGTTTTAATGCAGGAAGATGAAAATGATGGAGCAGTCATAGCTTTATAGGAGTGAAGATGTTGACATTAGTTTTATTTTTATTGCTCAAAAGCATGATGGTGAACGGCAAACTGCAACCAGAACAGAAACTGTTTTGTTGCTAACACAACACCGGGTCTTTGGTAAGTGGACTGGTTCTTATATAGCACGTTTCTACGTGCTATACAGCGCTTTATACAACTAATTCATTCACCCAATCACACCAGCACTTCCTCTAAGCTCTTAGTGCTCTAACTATCATTCATACACATTCACACTCCGACATATGCATCGGAGAGCAACATGGGGTTAGTATCTTGCCCATCTTGGATCTTTGGCATACAGACTGGAACAACCTAGGATCAAACCACCGACCTTCTGGTTAGTGAAATCCATGTCACAGCATTTTATGAGTGAAGTACACCATATATCTTTGTTATTGAAATAAAATCAAAAGATTAAAACTGAGGCTATTTTTTTTTGTCCCACGTTGAGAACAAAATGAACTGCCACTCAATTTCAGAATAACCTGCCCATCTGTGGTCTCCCACATAGTCCACTCAGACATGCAGTGAGCTGAGATATACATGCTTTTTCTCTTTTTTTGCATTTAACATTGATATATCATACATACACTCAATTCTGTAGGTTATAATGAAAACTGTAGACTGTGCACATGCAGGAATTCAAGGTGAGGGAAGCGATGGAGCACCCTAACCAGGCCTCACGAATGAAGATCCTGAGGGTGACTCACCAAAGCCCACACTATGTCACCTTCTGATCCTGTCTGCCTCAGAGCTCACACTTTATGAGTGTCACTTTATATCTGGCATTATCTCTCTCTGTCTGGCTCCACTTTTTCCCCCGTTGCTCTATCTTTCAGCCTGTCTATAGAATCACCCAAATTCAATTCAATTCAATTTTATTTATATAGCGCCAAATCACAACAAAAGTCGCCTCAAGGCGCTTCATAGATACAGAGAAAAACCCAACAATCATATGACCCCCTATGAGCAGCACTTTGGTGACAGTGGGAAGGAAAAACTCCCTTTTAACAGGAAGAAACCTCCGGCAGAACCAGGCTCAGGGAGGGGCGAGGCCATCTGCTGCGACCGGTTGGGGTGAGAGAAGGAAGACAGGATAAAAGACGTGCTGTGGAAGAGAGACAGAGGTTAATAACAGATATGATTGAATGCAGAGAGGTCTATTAACACATAGTGAGTGAGAAAGGTGACTGGAAAGGAAAAACTCAATGCATCATGGAAATCCCCCGGCAGCCTATGTCTATCGCAGCATAACTAAGGGAGGATTCAGGGTCACCTGGTCCAGCCCTAACTATATGCTTTAGCAAAAAGGAAAGTTTTAAGCCTAATCTTGAAAGTAGAGATAGTGTCTGTCTCCCGAATCCAAACTGGAAGCTGGTTCCACAGAAGAGGGGCCTGAAAACTGAAGGCTCTCCCTCCCATTCTACTTTTAAATACTCTAGGAACAACAAGTAGGCCTGCAGAGCGAGAGCGAAGTGCTCTAATAGGGTGATATGGTACTACAAGGTCATTAAGATAAGATGGGGCCTGATTATTTAAGACCTTGTATGTGAGGAGCAGGATTTTGAATTCAATTCTGGACTTAACAGGAAGCCAATGAAGGGGACGGATTCTGGACTTGAGGTTTTGCTAGCACTGATGTACCGTAATGGTTTTCTCTAATTGTCAGAAGGTCAGCAATCTGTTATCAAAAAGACTCTGATAGGGGGCAAAGGCTTGGGTTTGATTACTTTTCAGAAGAAGAAATCCTTGCACTCCGTTCGATGACCCAATATGTCATGACTCATTGGCATTCATTATGGGAATTCTTAAAGCTTAAACGTTAGTCTTCCATCCAATATCAACTCTTTTGCTTTATTGCAGATGCAAAACATTTTAATTATAGAGCAAAAATCACAGTATTACATAGAAGAGAAGGCCATTTCTCTGCTTGATAGTAATAGTCTTTAATTATAGCAGGCAAAGGTGGAGTGGAAAATGTTTCTTCCACCTGCCAAATTTCTGATCTCTCTTGATTGCAGCAGTTATCTGACCTTTCACAGCAATCAGCCACCATATTACGAACTAACAGGTGAGGTGAACAGCATTCATGATCTCTTTGTAATGCACCATCCTGCAAAACCTAGCATTTATTGAGATATTAGTTGAAATGTACCACACACATAACCACCAGTGCAGACCAGCAAATTATCTGGACTGGGCCTTGGACACACATGTATTATGGACCGAAAGAAATACAATTTCGGTGCCCTGCAAAAGTCTTCTTAAAATAATGAACCACCAAAGGCAGGACCCTGGGAGTGAGAGCAGGGGCGGAAAGAAAAAAAGGTCATACCCAAGGAAGGAGAATTCACAAGAGAAAACAAAAAAAAAACACTGACTTCGGTTCTCACACAGACAGTCATTTCCTTGTCTTACACACTGATCTTATAAGGTTCTTAATTTGTAGGTGTCTGCACCCTGTATATACACTCAGTGGATGCTTTATCGAGTAGACTCGCTTTTGCCTTCTCAACTGCCTTAATTCTTTGCTGTACAGATTCATCAGGGTGCTGGAAATATTCCCCAGAGATTTTGGACCACATTGCATCTATGCTGCACGTGCATGATGTGAATCCCCCACTGGTGCGCTATCCTGGAAGCAAGAAATGACTACACTATGGTCATAAAGGGATACTTATTGTCGGCAAGAAGTTACCCCTTAGAGGTTTATCAATGCTCAGTTGGCTCAAAGTGTGCCAAGAAAAAATCTCTCATAGCAGCACACCACCAGAAGCCTGAACCACTGATACACGGCAGGATAAATCCATGCGTTCATGCTGTTTATTCCCAATTCTGATCCTACCATCTGATCGTTACAGCAGAAATCAAGACTCATCCTAAAATGCAAATTTTGTCAAACCTTTATTGTCCAATTTTGAATTAAGAATGAATAAAGAGCAGTACTTGCTGTGGTCTTCTGCTGCTTTCCCCATCTACTTCAAGATTTAGCATGTTGTGCTTTAAAGATGCTCTTCTGCATACATTAGTTGTAATGAGTGATTATTTGAGTTATTGCTGCCTTATGTACATTGCATGTAGTTGAATGAGTGTACCTAACAAAGTGGGAAAGTGATTAACTGACCGAATTACAAGAAATTACAAAATAAACTGGAAAAATCTTGAAATAAACAAAATCTAGCAGTGTGATGATTTTGCATTTATCAGAACATAAACATTAGGTTAGAGTAGAATTACTTGAATTTTGATTCTGCTAACATTACTGCTACTACTGTTATTATAGTTTAGGTAGATTTATTACATTTGCCAGACTAATTTTGCTGCATAAAAAGTCGCCATCCTCACTAGATCCCTTTTAGTCATCTTAGTGACAACTGACGGTGGTGTGCTTGTTGTCTAGACATGCAAATGATTGCAGCTGCAATAATAGTTTAATTAAGAAAAAATGTAAAAGTGTTGCCATTCTTTAAAACTGTTACGTCTAGGAAAGGAATGAACAAAAACTGAAATTTCAGTGAAACACTGATGGAGAGCCATTTCTAATATATACTCTTCAACCTCAGATTGTTTGAATCCCACTTTTAGGCTACCAATAGAAAAATAAAGTATTTTTTTCCTGAGAGACAAAGAGAGAAGCGGAGGAGAGCGAGGGCAGTATACCAGCTGCCCTTATACTGCTCTCACAAATAGAGATGCTGACGCAAAAGAAAAACAAAATAACATGCAGCACACGCAGAACAGCCTTGGTGAGGAAGCCTTTCAAGGGTGCAATAACAGTGGCCACTATCTATTGCACAACGTCCTCTTGAACACGGGTTCATTTGGTGGCTTTTATAAAGATGCTCTACAAAGGCAATGACCAAAAAAAAGATCATCTAAAAGGCTGGCCGTGGACTGAGAAACAAGTAAGGCTTTTATTTGATATTTCGCTTGATTGAAAGTTCTACATTTTACACTCTGACCAAGGACTCAGCAAGACTACTCAAGTTAAATCTTCATCTATGTCTTGTCTTCAGATGAAGAATAAAGAAGTGCATTACCTTAAGTGCATGCTCACTCAGCTGTAAGTAGCAGAAATAACTTTTTTCTGAGTTATTGGAACCTGCAAAATTCTTTGTTCAGGTTAATATATCTAAAGTGGCAGCAGACCTGAAAGAAGGAAACAAGCCTATCACAAATATATTTTGGTGAAAGACATTTTAGCCTAAAGTATAAGCAAAAACTCCAGCTAATATCTGGACAACTGTGAAATGAAAGCACAGCAGGCAGAGGTGGATAGGGCTGGCATTATGTGGAGATATAACTAAAGCTCTACCCATTACCATTGTTGCTCCCACTTTGTGCCCTTCTGGCTGATTCATAGGGCTTTGATCATCTTTCAATGGAAAGCCTCTTTTGACGGTCGAATTTTCCATCATCACAACACACTTGAGCAACTGTTCTAATAGGAATTGCGATCATTTTTAGAGGAAAAAGCAGAAAATTCAACAAACCCCTTTTATACTTCAGCTCACTTACGAAAACTTTACAAAATCTGCAAAAAAACCGAACATCGCTATCCTGTCTGTGGCGTCACTGGTCTTTGTGCCATGCAAACTTCCAGCTAATGACGCTAAATGATCCAATCAAACCAGCTGCAGTACCCTAAAGATGTCATTAAAGTCTTGCTGCTTTAGCTGTGGGGGTTTTGTGTGGCTTGATATGCAGAGTGGGAGGATAAATCATATAGTCAGGCCCTGTAAAGCTAGCTGTTTGATCTTTGGCACAGGAAAAAAGATCCTGTGCAGAAACTAGTGATGTAGTGCATTGGAATAAATCCACAAATGTGTAAGACAGAAGAATGCTTGTGCAGATAAGAGGTCTGGGACATTAGGAAGGGATGGAGACAAAAGATAATGAGTGGCTTTGTTTTGATTGAGAGTTTTATGTCATGCTTGTGCCTAAACAGCAGCTTAATGCATTATAAAGCACGAAAACACAGATACCAGTCTTGAAGCCCAGCCTGGTAGGATCATAGTAGACTTGAGTTGATTCAATTGACTAAAATATAAAGTGTGAAAGTTTATTGTGTTTCTTCGGCAAGAGTTGCTCCACACGGTATATAAAGCATCTTATTTTCCTTGACGTCAAATGTGAAAAGTGTCCATATGTCTGCTCTTCTCTTCGTCCCAGGCATTTTCATGAAACATGGAACATGGGAGCGAGCTGTACCGTTTCCTGGGGGCAGATCAAATGTGCATTTCTAACCTTAATGCAAAAAGAGATCACTTCTAAACTTGTCCCACTTTTCTACACAATCATCTTGTTTTTATCCGTTGACAAAAGTGACATTTCATCGTCGTTTTTGTCCTTGTGCATTAGTTTTGTTTTTGTCAGAAAAAAGAAGGTTATTGATGAAGTATCGGTCACTGAAATTAACCCTGCACTGTGCTGCTGGTGTACAAGACATATCCTGAAGGAAACCTGTCACAATGTGGTAACTGCTTTTTGTTTAAACAAATTAATAAGCAATATTTTACCCAATTTCTTTTCATATTTAACCAAACACAGTTTCTATATTCATAAAATCTAATGATTTATATTGTAGGTCATAAAAATATAAAATCCATTATCTCAATTGTTTTTAGAATACTTGTCTGTATTTTGGGGTTGGATGTCTTCCATCCATCCTCCTCCTCCTCATAATCAGGACAGGAGAATTGTCTGACCAATCAAGCACAAAAATAACATAGTTAGCAAACCATCTGATAGTGGTTGGTGCTGTGGGCGGGTGCTAAGTTCTGCTGGAAAAGTGAGCAGACGGAAACATGAAGTGGTCTAATTTGGTCTTGATTTTGGACTTAATAAAAGGATAGATACAGCACCCCAAATCATCACAGACTGTAGAAACTTCACAGTGGACTTAAAACACATTGGGTTGTGCGCCTCTCCTCTTTTCCTCAAAACTCCAGGTCTTTACTTTCCAGATGAAATGCAAAGTTTACTTTCATCTGAAAAGAGGACTTTAAATCTCTGAGATACAATTATTTAGTCCATTTAGGAAACTGACGACAAGTTTGGTTTAGGAGTTGTTTGCTATAAGAAATACCAAATTGTATTCCCAATTCCTGAAGATATCTGTGCATGGTGCCTCTAATGCATTCACACCAGCTCTTGAGTTAACTTTTGCTGCCAGTGGTCTCAGGATTGTGGTCACCCTCGCTCCTTGTCCATCTTTTCCTATCACACTTTTCCCTTCTAATTAACTTTCCATTAATGGACTTGGATACAGTACTCTGTGAAGAGCCAGCTTTTTCAGCAGTGACCTTCTGTGGCTTACACTCTTTGTGGCAGGTAAACTGTCAAAGTTACCAGTGACTGTGACTGCGATTGCTGAACTAGACTACACCATTAGATGGTACCTTTGTTGGTACGTTGGGTGGCACTACTGAAATTGTCTTCAACTGTGGTCAAACAAGAGATTATACAAACAAAATTGTACTTAGTTTACCCCAATGCATATCTCAAATAACACTAATGTTGCTGAATCAACCATGTATATTTTCCCTTGCCATTTTGAATATGTCTCAGTACACAAAATCATTAAAGAAAGTATTTTCTAGTTTTGCACAGAAGACACCTATAGCTCAAACTTTACACCCATTAAAAACAACAAGTCCTTTGAATTAATCCACCATGTATAGCAGTGACCTGACTTTGGGCAAGGGGCAGGGTAAACCCTGGACAGGTCACCAGTCTGTAGCAGGGCTTACACATGGAAACAGACAACCATTTACACTCACATTCACACCTATACGCAATTCAGAATTACCAATTAACCCCACTGAACAAGTAACTCTTGATTTTTCTGGTCAGAATACAGAGATAATATTTTTACATCAAGGCCATACTTCTGTACAAAGTAATTTGCCAATGTCAAGTGCCTTATACCAGAGGAATCATGAGCACCCTTTATTAATGCTTAACCCTCTCAAGGCAGGCGTTGCAGATTTGCAACAAGTAAAAGCTAACAACCTGATTACCCCACATACATATTTTATGAGGTTTTTTTTACTCAGAAGTACCACTGCAGGTATTCTTTTGTGCATTAGCAACAAAAACATAATTTGAGTCTGAGAGGGTTAACTCCAGGCATGGCATAAGTGACACAGGAAATCAGCAGGGAGATCTCTCCATAGTGTTAAATCAATTTCATGTTGCTATTTAATCAATAACTGCCCCCTGCACATTGCCCTCCAAGGCTTGTCTGACCTTAAGTTTAATGGCATCTGAATATTGACCATGTGCCAAAGATACACATAGTTGTGCATCTGTGTCTTCTGAGCACATTACATTGATTTAGATTTATTTCAGTGAGACTCACTTTAACCTTAACCATAACCGTTACTTGCAATAACATTAGGATAACCTTCAAACAGATCTTCACCTTTAAATTTAATAATTAACCTTTTGTCCCACATGACTCTCTAACTCTGTAACCATTGATTCCTGTAACACTAATTCATAGTTCCAATTGTTATTAACAGTTAGTAATAACTGGACATCACACTCAGACACACATACAAATATAAAATACTATGATATCATTCCTTAAACTATTTAGAGCAGCAGCTAAAGTAACTTTAACTACTTTAAACAAATGCAAAATAAAACTGAGGTAACATCCTGTCTGAAGCATACAGGACACACTCTGACAAGTTGGCAGTTAAACATTGTTTTTTTTATTTTATTTCCGTTGTTGTTGTTTTTTAAAATTAATATCCACTTAAGAACGCTTAACAAATAATCCATCGATGACAATTTGGCAACATGGCAGTCGGCCACATCTGCTGGCAGTTGACATAACAAGCATGGAGCTATGCCAACAGCGCGTCTCCAAAAACATTTTAAACTTATTTTAGCCACCTAACATAAACTGTGAAATTCCAATAATAACAGGAGAAAAACGGAGTGCCTTTTTTAAATGGCGAGAACTAATCGGGAATGGGTGAGTCACCACTTTGGTCAAGGCTGAAACAGCTTGGACAAATATCTCTGTGCATCAGCCAGCTAAAGCTCAAACCAGTGACTCAGCCAATATGTGGAGCCCACAGTAATAATACTAAAGTGTTTTCTCATGAGAGTGAGAAAGCTCATACACTGATGAAGCGTAATACTAGGACTGTATATAACCGTGATTACTTTGATCAACCGGGAGACCGTGATTACCTGCCATGAATCATTTAAGTGACAAAAAGGTTTTGTTGCACTGTCATGTAAACAGAACACGGCTTTCACATCCTTACATCTGTAGAAATCTTAGCTTCAAAATATTCACCTAGCTTCCTTATTCACCTAAATTCAGCATCTCTCTTAGAAGGAAAACAAAAGAATATTAAAAAAATGCATCAAAGTTTAACACAAGATTCAATAATCGCTACAGATTCTTCTTTTCACTGCAATTATTGTGCCTGCATTTGAATAAAACGTGTAGCAAAGTACTGGACAGCGGTAAGATAACTTTGTTTTCCCTCTGTGGGATTTTGTACACAGCATGGATAGTATCATTGTAGCAAAATATGAAATAATCTTTCACCCAGTAGGACGATCATTTTCCTGGAGCCTTTGTTACTCACTGAGTCCAGTGAACAGATTTCGTTGACCAAATGGAATTTGCTTGTGTTCAGTGTGAGCTGGTTGGCTGTGGAGACTGTTCAGACTCACTTTTGTTGATGTTACAGACTCAACTCGCTTGTTACATTTCTTCTTGGTTAACATCACATGTGGCAAATCTGATGATCTGCAAGGGACAAGAGCTTCATCTTCTGCTGTGCCAAGATGTTAGAATTTTGTTGTATATCTGTCTTTAAATACAGTTGTGACTGGGGCATGCAGGCCTGTGATCAGGCACTGATTTAGGGAGCACTGGCAAAGCACACATTTTATGTATTGTGATCACGTTCACTGGAAGCCAAAATCATGACTGAGGCTGAATTTAATGAATTGTGCAGCCCTACTTAATAACATGTGGACTGTTATGAAACTTTACTCAAATACTGCTACAGACAGCAGGATTGCCTCTAGTAGGTTTTGTGGGCTTTTAGCATGTCCATCAAATAAATTAAGTGTAAAAATGAAGCTTATGACACTGAATAAATATAAAGTAATGACAAAGTGCTAATTTGCAATTATTAGAATCCTTATGCACGAAACAAAGACTATGAGCATGACAATTATCAGTGTTGCCATTGTGTTATTAGCTCTGATGCAGTCTCTAAGTAGACTTTTTAAGCAATGCAAGGGTTAGTTTTGAAGTTTGCTCAAGAGTGGAGCATAGAATGGGATTGATAGATGAATTGGTGTGTAGATGCTGTACTGGTCTGTTGTGGTGAACGGAGAGCTGTCTGTAAAAGCAAACCTCTCAATTTACCAAACCATCTATATTACAGGATTGTGACCGAAAGATTGAGGCATGCCTTGGTGTCCACACAGATGAGCTGGAGGAAGTGTTTAGGAAGAGGGTGGTCTGGGCTTCTCTCTTTACCCTGGTGCCACCACAAGCTAGAGCCAAACAAGTGGCAGAAAAATGCATGAATAGATGGAATTCACTAGTGGTGCAACGGATCAAAAATCTCACGGTTTGGATCGGATCACGGTTTTAAGTCACGGATCGGATCAATTTTTGGATCAGCAAAAAAAGAAAAAAGACAAAAATTGAACATTTACTTATTTACTTATTGAAGTATTTTTTGCCTGTTAAAAACATTCAACTCAAGACTCATTCCACGCAATTATTAAAAAAAAAGTTATGATACAATATAGGGCAGTGTAGGGCTTTGTATCTACCACTCAATTCAATTTTATTTATAAAGCGCCAAATCACAACAACAGTCGCCTCAAGGCGCTTTATAAATAAAATTGAATTGAGTGGTAGTGGTACAATAATACACACCGCTCATTATATCGCACTCCTCTGTGATATAATGAGCTGTCACAGTCACGTAGCTTTCCGTTGCCCTGGAGCTCCACCCATTTGTAGTAGTTAGGGCAACAGAAGATGCCTGGGACAGTTCAGCCATAACTTAAATCTTTTCCTGCTCATACATGCTTGGAACGATCTTGCCTCTAAAGTGGACGCGCGACGGGATATCATAGCGTGGCTCAAGCACGTTCATCATAGTTTAAACCCCTTGTTTTGCACAACGGAATACGGCCTCCCGTCTGCAGCTAAACTCCCCAGTAGCTTCTGTAATAGCTTTAGCCCGGTCGGATTGGGCAGCAAAGGGCTGCTTAAATACCGCAAACTCCTCTGCTCCTCCACTTGGGCCGCTAGCACTGGCCATAACTATCGCTTGACAGACTGACCACGCGCACCATACACATACTTTTTTTTCTTCTTTTTCGAATTTTCGTATCACGTGCGTACCGAACCGTGGAGTGGGATCGGTTCGGATTACCGATCAACCGTGATCCGTTGCACCACTAGAATTCACCCAAATGAATGTCAGCAAATGCTCATTAACATTTACTAAAATGCTCCAAGCCAACTCTTGACACCATTTCAAAGCTTAGTTGGCTGGATGTTGTAAAAAGTGTTAACCTAAAGCAGAAGTTTGCATACAG
Source organism: Diplotaxodon limnothrissa (assembly GCF_057381915.1). Classification (NCBI taxonomy): domain Eukaryota; kingdom Metazoa; phylum Chordata; class Actinopteri; order Cichliformes; family Cichlidae; genus Diplotaxodon; species Diplotaxodon limnothrissa. Next base: position 7,521,298 of record NC_140606.1, read on the forward strand.
GTCAACAGCCAAGATGAAATAGTTTTGCATGGAAACATATGAGAACTTACATTTAGAATTTCAGTAGTATAATGGCTGAAGCAAGCAGTGAACGTTTGTTATTTTTTCATTTACTTGGGGAAGTTTTCCAAGTGACTTCTCGCTTCTGGCATCAACTGCTGGCAGGACTGACTCACCGAGAAACTGGGTTTCCCTGGAGCAGGATTTAACTGGGAAGTACACCTAAGGCAAGTTTGGGGAGGACAAACAGCTCCCGCTGAACATTCACTGCTCAGTATGAATACAGACCATGAAAGCATGACTTTACAATACTTTTCATAACACGTCCTACAGGGATACCTGCCTTGTGGCGTCCAAATGTTTGTAGTGACATTTGTTAGCTTGCACTTCCTAAAAAATTGGAAATGACTTGTAAGACAGGTCTGCTTTACCCAGCTGATCATGTGTTGCTGCAGCAGTAACAAATGACAGGTTCAGGCATTGAAGAATCGTGCAAAGCCACAGTGGATATTCCAGTGCCATGGACCCTTGGTTGGTCTCAGATAGATAGCTTTAGCTGATGTAGCTGATATTATAATAATAATTTGTGACTGACTATAAATCATATTAGCTTCATATTAGCTTTAAGACAGCACTGATTTGTGTTCATGGACATTCATTTTATTTTGTTTGCTACCAGACAGCCTGGGGGCAGTTGTAAAGTACTCATGAAAGTACATTCATCCTATCTTTATTGATACAAATTGTTTGTTTGTAGTGGGATTAACACTTGACCAGTTTGGCCCCGATTGCTCAGTAGGAAGCAGCTAGACCCAGAACAAGCTAGGTGTTAAAGTCAAAGTTCAAAATGATGTCACAATGAGAATTCTGACACCATTCCTCAGTAGCTCCGATGCGCTGCATTACAACTTGAATTCTTTCTATTATAGAAAATCTTTCATTTCAGAATAAAATAAATAGCTTAAAATGAGATAAAAGTGACATTTTATTTATTATTACATTAGGACACATTGACCTGCAGCAAATGTTAGGCTTTTCCTCAAGACCATCCATCCATTCGCTTCTTTATCCTTTTCAGGGTCGCGGGAGTCTATCCCAGCTGTCATAGGGCGAGAGGCAGGGTACACCCTGGACAGGTCGCCAGTCTGTCACAGGGCCAACACACAGGGACAGACAACCATTCACACCTAGTGGCAATTTGGATTAATCAATTAACCTATCCCCACAAGCTGCATGTCTTTGGACGGTGGGAGGAAGCCGGAGTACCCAGAGGGAACCCACACAAACACGGGGAGAACATGCAAACTCCACACAGAAAGACCCCGGCCTGATGTTGGAATTGAACTCAGGACCTTCTTGCTGTGCGGAAACAGTGCTAACCACCGTGCCACCGTGCTTCCTCGAGACCAATCAGTTGTTAATTTGAGAACGGGCTGTTATTTAAGAGTAGATATAATTTCTTTTCTTGGCTTGGCAGCATGCCTAGTTAGCATGTTGACATGTAGCTCAAACAGTCAGCTGATTATGATACTGCTGGAAGCAGCTGGCATGTATTTAGAAAAATATAGTCATCTTCAAATGTGTGCACTATCAAAAACACTTGCTTCACTGGTATACACAGCACAGTTTACCATGTCAGACATTGACATATAAGGCAGGCTTGTCCTTATATTATCAGAATATATACCATATAATTTGTTTTTCAAAGTTAAGCAAGTGTTTGTTACCTAAGCTTAATAAAATGATAACTGAAAGATAAAAATTAAAAGAAAGCGAATAGTGGCAAATGTGGCAATTTGGAAACATGACATGAGTTTGCCGTGGAAATGCCAATAGTCTCATTGAAAGGCTATTTAAAAACTATTATGGTATATGGTAAAATAAACTAGAAAACATAAACAATCAAAGTTGCTTTAACTGGATTTAATGTGGCATCTTTGCGAGGACTGAAGCTGCTCTGAGAATGTCATAATAAAAAGGGATCAGAGGCTTTTGGATATAATTATTATAATAATCTTCAGACTGCAGCCTGACAGGAATTCTGAGTCACAGCCAAGATCACAGAGTGCTTTCTTTATATAAAAGGACAGTGTTCAATTACAAAGGTGGGACTAAATGCATTCGAATGGAATGGCAGAATACACAGACATCGGGCGAGCTTTAAATTAAAGGTCACACAACTCGTCACAGACAAAGCACAAGATAAATGTTGTACGCTATATGATTCACACAGAATTGAACAGTCAAACAATGCACGTAGAATCTCTAACAGAAGAAGAATTTTAATAACATGCTTGTTTTTTACAGGTGAAAGCATCACGTAAACAACTGCACCAGACTCAAAGACAAGAAGACCACCAAACACAGCACTGCAATCACACGTAAACCAGTTTGGAAATAACATCTGTGAGCTCTGAACAAACAGAATGAAAAAATCGATTGGCTGCCCCTCATGTGAACAGCAGAGAGGCTGATGTGGCCACAGCTGACTGAGGTGTACCGGAGCCAGCACTCCTCGATTTAAACCTGGACATATATGAGAAAGACACTTTGTTCCACGGGAGCTGCAGCGAGCTGCCTGTTTTCAGCGGCCCTGTGCGTGTTTTCTTAAACGTGACCTTCGCTCTTGCGATTACCCAGTGGAGGACAGCTGAAAACAACCCACGGCCTCCACCTGAGGTCAGACTCTTGCTGTAACACGTGGAGTAATTTTTGTTTCTTGGTCTTTTATATTTTTATTTTTTTGTTTCACTCAACAAAAATCAATTATGTTTTAAGGTAACAATAGATGAACTTTTGTAATTATTTTGAAACTCAGAACCACTTTGCTTCTATCGTTTCTCATCTAGCATTAATGTTTCTTTACTGCAAACAAGCTGCATACTACTATTTTACTTTCTCACTAAAACATGATATATTGTCTAAGCTTAGCTTAAAAGGAAAACCTCAAATCTGACCTAACATGGTTATATTTCTTTTGTGAAAACTACTGCAACTAGTTATTATTCCAATTTTTAAAATGTATTTTTAATCTTTATAGCACTTCTACAAACCCAGTTACAAAGTCTTTCACCTCTTGGATAAATAGGTTATAGGTCAAAGCTTGTGACAGTCCTGATCTAGTTAACCATAAACTAATGTTCATTCTTTGTAATAGCAACACAAAAGAAAGCCTGTTAAAAACAACATTAATATTATGTCATTATGTAGCATGTGACATTATTATTTTATTTTTTATATATGTAAACCTGCTGCCTGTATTTTTGTAGTTTAGCTCCATTGTTTTGTTTGGCAGCTGTCCATAAATTTAGTCAGTAAGTCTCTTACCATTAATTTGTGTTTTAAATTCAAATTTGTATCTATAAAAACAATTGTTACTTTTTGTTGACTTTTTTTAGGTTTTCAGCAAATATTTTTGTCGTGATTTCATGAAATTATTGATGACAAGAAAGTTGAAGGATATTGCAAAGTGTGTAAATCTAAATTTTGAGACCTTTATAGGACTCATTAAGTCACAGGTATCAGTTTAAACTTGATCTCTATGTTAAAAACAGGTCAGCAGGTAAAATGTTTTTGTAAATGTAAGAATGAAGGCAGTTTAAAATGTCATATTTAAACCAATTCGTGAAACAATATTATTAAACTTAATAAACTTTCAATGCAAAATAGCCCCAAAGTAAACATCTGCCTTTAATCAGCATTTAATCCTGGACAACCACTGTCTTGACCAACAATGAACAGCTCTATATTGAACCAATCGCACTGTCCTGAGGTGGTGGTTCCCAACCCCGTCTTCTTCACCATCGGAGCGGTGAGCTTTGCAGAGAACTTCCTTGTTGTGGTAGCTGTCATACGGAACAGAAACCTCCACTCGCCAATGTACTGCTTCATCTGCAGCCTGGCAGCCTTCCACGCCATCGCCAGCCTGACCAAAACCTTGGAAAACCTCATGATTGTGTTTGCTGATGTGGGACACTTGAATAAGAAAGGCTCTTCTGAGACCACGCTGGACGATGCAATCGACTCCCTGCTGTGCATGTCTTTCTTGGGGTCCTTTTTCAGTATCCTGGCCATTGCCGTGGACCGGTATGTATGGAGCTCTTGGATATGGAAACATAAATATTTTATCTTAAAATGGTTTATTTTATAGTGTGGAGAATGGTTTTCATGGCGAGATGAAAATATTCCACTCTAGGCTACTCATCCCCCAAAATCTCATTTTTTTTTTGTTGTTATGCCTTAGAAAATCTCATTTTCTAAGGCATAACAATGCTTAGGGCTATTTGAAAACCCTTTTAAAGAAAGAACTGACTGTTACTTACAAGAACCCACAACCATGTTATATTTGCCACACAACGAATGATTTATTCTATTTGCTGCTAATCTAGATGTTCTAAATGGTTTCTCTATGGATCTGTGGCCCCGTAATGATTTATCCTCTGCTGATATTTATATAAGGAGAATTTAAAAAGCTTTCCACTGGGCTCTGACTCTTTGATGTACAGTTAAAGGCTTACTGCAGTGGCTTCCATCATGTCTACCCAAAAATCATGAATACTTTATTACTGTAATGATACTGTTTCTCCACGTTTTAGGCAGCTATCCAAATTTTAAAATCAGTCAAAGAAAAAGAGAATGCAACATATGCACATTTATTTATAGGTTTGTTTTTTTTAAAAGGGAACTCTGCTTACTTTCACTTATTTTTCAGTTATATCTACAGTTGAAATACTAAATGCTCATATGGAACACAGCCGTCTTCAGTAGTTTTCCAAGTAATCCTGTGAGCCAAGAGAAAAGCTCTCTAAAAGAGAGCTGATATCCTTCATAAATTCATCTCAGGATTTCACCTCTGCTTGTGAGAATAGAAGCGTCACTTGCCCGCCCCCATTAAAACATTTTATTTATAAGAGGCAGCCAGTCACAAAAAGCTTAACTAGCAGTGGAATTGGGAGAGTATAATGAGCAAAATAAAATAATTTTGTCCACTTCTGGGCTGAACAACAAGCTAATGATAATGTTCATGACCATGTCCCACATTTTTCGCACAATTGGTCACCCAATTAATGCTTATGCGGCTAATATGCATTCAACTCTTAACTCTGTTTTGGGTTTCACCATCTCCTGAGACAAAAACAAAAAAACATTTGACTCTTTACAAAACATGTCATCCAGTGTGGATTAAATACATTTAGGATTATTTTGTGGCACAAAGCTTCCTGCTAATGGTAATGCACAGCAGTATCATGTTAAGGCTCAGTTAATGTCTTAAATTTAGGCGACCGAGCTGAGTGAGGAAGCTGCAGTGAAGTTAAACGTAGTTACTCAATCCTTGACAGCCTGTGATAAGTTATGAGATAATGAAATGATTTGTTTCTCTTCCAGTTACATCACCATCTTCCATGCACTCCGATACCACAACATCATGACAATGCAGCGCACTGGGGCCATCTTGGGCATCATCTGGACTGTATGCGGGGGCTTGGGCGTGCTGATGATATTGTTCTTTGACTTCAAGCTCATCATGATCTGCTTCGTCATATTGTTTTTCATCTCCTTGGTGATTATCTGCTCCCTGTATGTCTTCATGTTCATGCTGGCGCGCATCCATGCCAGAAAGATTGCAGCGTTACCGGTTGGTGGCAGGAACAATCATCACCAGCAGCGGTGGGGGAGCAACATGAGAGGGGCCCAGACCGTCACCATCCTGTTTGGGACGCTGGTGGTTTGCTGGTCGCCATTTTTTTTCCACCTTGTCATCATCATGGTGTGCCCCATGAACCCCTACTGCGAGTGTTACCGATCGCTGTTCCAGCTGCATGTGGCGCTGCTGACGAGCCACGCCCTCTTCGATCCGGCCATATATGCCTTCCGCATCGCCGAGCTCAGGCACACCTTGAGGAAGATGCTGCTTTGTTCTGACTGGAAGCTCTGCTCGTAGAGACACCTGCTTGCTTATTTTATTTTAGTCTGTTTATCCAGTCAAATGTTAGCTTTTCATCAAAGTGTCCTTCGCTCAGTTGAATATTCAAATTTTAGCGTGAACTGTGAACTTGGTTGCCGCTAAGCAGCTGTTTCTCCAAAGGGAATTCTTTAGAGACATTCTAACATCCCGTGTATTTGAGTAGGCACTGTGGCACTGACTACTGTCCGTCAATCTCCTCTCTGTTTTGCTTGAATCCACTGTCTCCTCCTTTCTCCCAACACTTGGATGTTACCTACTTTCAGAAGTGTCAATGCATTCATGTTTGAAATGAACCTCCTGTGCTAACATCCCAACGCATCCATTTTAGAGAGCCTGTTACCAATGAACATGCATTTTTTTTCTCAAACCTGAGTGACACGATGTCCACATTTACAAATGTGAAAAATAAATTGACAACGCTCTCATTTCACTATCTGCTTTTATTCAGACACAATAAAAATAAGTCATCTTAAGCCAACAAAACATCACTTATTTGAACTGAAGCTCACGTTTACATTTCTTCATGCCATCACCGAACATGAAACATGATCCCACAGCTGTTTGCATTGTGTCACTGCACATATACACAGAACTAAGCATACAACGAGCAATCAAAACACAAGCTAAACCTTGATCCAGGAACATATAATGTTCAGTGTTCTTGCTGCTGCCTTTTGTGGGAACGAAAACAGAGCACTTCACAATAATCAGCAACAATGAATCATTCTGCAAAACTGCACAAATGCTGCACTGGAAGTGGATGTACACTTAGCAAAATATTTGTTTTCTTTACTAATTAAACTTACAATGGAGACAAAACAATGTACAGTTTTACATCAATATTCAAAGCACTTTTCATTGTGTTATACTTTTTTGATCTTACATTTTCAAAGTACTTGCAATAAACATTAAAGGAAATAACAGTAAGGCAATTACAAGACTGAACGAAGAAAAACATCCTCTTAGCGCTGTTGTTTTCTCTTAAAACAACTCTTATATTACTTTCCATCCACAAACCAAAATGCATCAGCCTGAAAACATGAACAATATAAACAACTTTCTGTTTTTGCAATAAATACTGATACGTAACAGCAAATAACTCGTTTCTTTTAGTATCTACCGCACAGCAACATTCTGTATGAAAGAGCAGTTTCAGCAGATGGCTGCATTTCCGGTAAAAATCTGTCAAGCTTCTCAGTTTGGAGGTAGACACCACCAACACACACTTACAGAAGGTATAGTGAAGCTATTTGTACATTCATTTTTACATTTCAAGCAGCTTTACATAGCTTTATACATGCCCAGTAGAGTGGCATTGAGAAGTGATCACTGGGGGTCACAGTGACTCAACAGAGCAGTGACTTTACATTCAGATCATAGCAGAAATTGCTGTGCTACCAGGCGGATTTGAGACGTTTGCTTGTTAAGTGTAGCACTAATGCAGCACAGGGCGAACAGCAGCAGGCAGAAAACTGGCTGATGACAAGTGATGTCATTCAAAAGTTCAGCTTAGCAGGGCAGACAACTTCTCCAGTGTACAGATAACAAGCAAGGTGTTTGCAGTGAGGCCATTTACAAATAATGTGCAACTGGTGGGTTTGGTTGCATTGGGTGTAAACACATAATCCTCCAAAGGAACACTGAGTCCATTAGGTGTATGAGAAAAAAAAGAATCAGCTCAATATGCAATTCCTGTTTGTCGAAGAGTGCTCATATACCTCCTTTAGAACATGTGCATGCAATCTGAGCGGCATTAGTTCAAAATATGTTTTCCTCCTAAAATGACAAACTATTATAAAAAACCTGAAGATGTGCTAAAACCTATAAGAATCAGAATTGGTCAGATAGTCACCGCTCTGTAACCACCTGAATTTTGGAGGTAGATAACCTCTCAAATCTGTCAGTATTCTTGCATTAGAGCAGTGCACTGGCCTTTTTGGGGCTTTCATGGTGTGTTAGGCAACATTTTACCTCCATCACACTGCCATCATTGCACACTAGTATTATGAAATCACTTTTACAGCTGCAGGTGGTGCTTCTGTTTAGCCGTATGTGCCTTCTGCATCACTAGACCTTTGTTTTAAAAATGTCTTTATAAATCGACTATATTTATTTAGCTTTTATTTATTCTAAATATGAAAACAGTTGTTTTCTAATGGCACTGATTTACATTCATTCGCTGGCACTTTTTAAGTCAACCCAAATGTTAGACCTGTACTACCACTGATCAGGGTCTTTACTGTGAAATGAGTTAGGCATACTCAAGATATCTTATTGTTATCTGGTTTCACAAAGCCTCCCGTCAGCAGTCATGTTAAGTGGCTATGCCAGTTGTCATCAGCTCAGTAAGTCAACCCAGAATCCCCCAATTCTAGATGTAAGAATTCCATATAAAAGGAGCGGTGACATGGATCATTCTAGTGCTGCCTGTTTGTCTTCTATTACAACCTGTTTTCTTAAGAATGAAGAAATTAAAAACACAATACAGGCTAAAAGGAACAAATGATTAATACATTAATAAAGTAAATTACTTGTATTCTTACTAGTAAATGATTTGTGAGCAAGTAAAGAACAAAGTCAACAATTGAAAGGATTTACTGCTTTAATCAGCTTCTTTTGAAGATTTTGCCACGACACAAAAGGCTATAGATAAATTAAATTGCTTTGCAGTCACCAGGAAAAAAAGTTAGAAAGTTTTCCTCTCAAACCACATCCCGCTTTGTAGTTAAGGGCCTATGCTATCTCTTGAATCTTAAAAGCAAATGCTTCCCTTTCTTCCTTCAGTTTTTCCAGCTTGGCGTCAGAAGCAGACTAAAGATTTCTCAAGACAAAATTTCTAATCGACAAAATGACGCTATTTGACATTAAAGCCGTTCCATATAATGGCAGCTGGCTCATTTGACCATTATCCTCTCCAGTAACAGCTTCATTCAGGCAGAAAAATCCAGGAGTAAAAGAAGAATTACAGACATGCTAGTAAGAAAACCAATAAACTGGATCTTCCATGCTAAAGTCAGTTGTTTCTGTGAAATCAATACATAGGGCTACTTTGATGGCTGCATGGTCCTACAGGATCTAATGAAAAAACATTTAGTTTTTGTTCATAAAGTCACAAAGTAAAAAAGAACTGTTAAGCTTTGAAAAATAGAAATTTTCTTTCTGTGGTAAAAAGTAATCTATGTGATCTATGACGTATTTGTTTGACCTTGTCATTACTTACCTACAGTGCAACGTATTCAATATGTTCACGTTAAGGCTTGTTTTCTTCTTGTTATTTTCAATGTAAATATATGGCTGCATCACCATTTTTCAAGCCTATAATCCTTAAAACCATGTGATGTTGATGGAAAAGCCCTTGATCACCTAAGCAGCCATCCAGGCTGTGCAGATCCATAAAAAGACCATAAGAGGGTCTGATTTTAACCATAAGAGATCTTACATTTATAAATTATGCTGAAACTGGTGGGAAATGAGAGGATTTGACTTTCTTGAAATATAAAATAAGCTGCCAGTTTTCCGCTTCATTTCATAACCTTTGACCAATTTTCTGGAAACCTCCACTTTCCTCTGTTTAATACACCTAAATTATTTCTTTTATGTTTTTACATATGCTGACAGCCTTGTGCATCTTCCTATTCTTTAATGTACTCTGGCATTACAATTCAATTTTATTTATAGAGCACCAATTCATAACAAAGGCCATCTCAAGGCACTCAATATTGTAAGCTAAAGATCCTACAATGTTTGAAAGACACGCCAACGATCACACGGCCCTCTATGAGCAAGCAATTAATGACAATGGAAGAAAAAACTCCCATTTGACAGGAAGAACCCTCCAGCAGAACCAGGCTCATCTACAATGATTGATTGGGGGTTAGGAGAATGAGAAGAGAACAGAGCGAGACAGGACAAAAGCAAAACTATAGCAGAGACAGCCAGAGTTTAATAATGGTTAATGATTAAATTCAGTAGTGGTGCACAAGAAGCGCTCTGTGCATCATAGGAACTTTGTAGTGTGGCTGCCTGTGAGGATCATTAATCTCCATTAAATACTCAACATTGATTTCTTGCAAGTGGTGAAATCATCCAGACTATCCAGGTGGCATCAAGGGGAACTGCCGTTTTTGCCATCTTAAAATTGTCTTTGTTTTTGTTCTAAGTTTGCCTTTGTTAACAGGACATGTACACACCAAAGAAAATAAGTGAAACTGTAGATTCCAGTACCTAATAGACAAACAGAGTATAGGCAACTGCAGCTACAAAGAGCATTTTACAGGGTTAGTTCAGCCAACATGAAATCCTTTATTACATGAATGATGTCTGAGAAATCACTTTCACTTTAGTAATGTTTTAATTGATGTCTGGTTTTAGATTTAACTGGACAACCATTGCTGGCCCTGATGGAACACCCAGTGAATGACAGAGAGTCTTCTATGCAGAGGACGTGCTACTCTTTTTCTCTGACCCTCCTGAAATTCAAAATAATTATTTAGCATCTCAAACAGATTTGGTAGAGGACTCTGTGAAAGATGTGGAAAAGATTTTTGATTATTATATTCAAAATCTGAATAAATATAAGTGTTGTTTCACTTGCGCTTGTTTTGTGTGTGACTCTGCATTCAATATTGGAAAATATTCAGTTCATAACTGACAGTGAACTAAAACATAATTCACTGCCCTGATATGCTCATGCTGTTCTAGGTAGACTGTTACATTTTCACAATTTAAAGCTTAAGGGTCTTTAAAAAAAACTAGATACTACTTACTAACCGAAGCACTACTCTCCATAACTGGGAAACAGACTTTGATGTGTAAAATTGCTGTTTTAATTTGTAGTCACAGCTTGAAAGGGTACATTCGGGTACATTTGGCAGCAGTTCTGTAATTTAAAGCCAGTATATGAGCACTCTTGCAGCACTGAAAGAAAAATATCCTGTCTATCCATTTGGCTACTGCATCAGACATATTCTGGGAACAGAGAATAAAAATCTTGCCAATTAAAAAAGAAAGGCCTAAGGAAAAAAGATAAAAGAAATGTCAGGGAGAATGAAAAGCAGGCCACTAACAGTTTTGTGTGACGCACGTTAATATGAATCATGGGCTTGGACTTTAGATGATCCTAACTAAGCCTTAAAATAATGCATCTAGTAAACTTTTTGTGTACATGGTGGACGCATTAGGAGATAACTCAATGTTCCAGTCTCCTTTCCAGCTTATACTTTTCAATAGTTGCTTGTGTGACGGTACACTGTACTGTCTGAAAAGTGCAGTGAACCAGTCCTTGGGTAGTAGTATTTCTATTCCAGCGTCATATTCGGTCAGTTCACTTTACCCATCCTTTCACTGGTCTTTTCTATTTCTCAGTACTTACCAGTCAAAGCACAGATGTTCGTGCAGACGTTTCTCAGACTGTAACAGCAGATGATCTCCTTAAACGTCTTCCTCATCTCCTGACTCCTGAAGGCATAGATCAGTGGGTCAATCACTGAGTTGCACATGATGAGGATGAGGTACATGTTGAAGTGGGACATGAAGCACACGCAGTAGAGATTCCGTGGGCAAGAGATCATCAGGATGAGGTGGAGAAAGAAAGGAGCCCAGCAGACGATAAAGATCCCCAGAAGGATGGTCAGTGTGATAGCCCCCTTCATGCTGGTGCGCTGATGGATGGAGTTGTAGCCGGGCAGGGCAGCAATGCGCTTCACGTGCGAGCGAGCGAGCATGAACATGTGACTATAGAGGGAGGCCATGATGAGCAGCATGGCAAAAAACATAGAGATCAGGCAGATGATCACAGGAGTGGAGTCTGAGTAGATAATGAAGACAATTCCGCAGCCAGTGCAGAAGGTCCAGATTCCCCCGATGATACAGCCAGCTCTCCTCACCGTCATGATGTTGTGGTACCTCAGTGCATAGAAGATGGTGACGTACCTGTGGATAATAACATAGTATCCACCTCAGTAACCTCTAATTTTATATCAACATTTATTGCTCACTGATGAATTACAAAATCGTTTCAAGTCAGAAAACTTGACATTTAAACATAACGGGGACTGTGTGTGTGCTGAATACAATAACTCACAGAGAGGGAACCAGACTACAGGTCACATGAAGTGAGACATTTATTCTTGAGACATTCAATATTCAATGAGGATAACGTTAGGCAACCTTGGGTTGTTGATCACGCATAACGTACATTTATACATAAAAGGTGCAATTTTGTTATTTGGTGGCTCTGTTGTAACCTCTGGTATGAATGTAATTTATATGTCTTTGAGACAATCTCGTAAATATTAAATGTCACTGAGAAACCAAATGAATATCATATTGTCAAGTTTCCTGATTCTTGCACACCATGTATTTATACCTGATTCATATACTGAATCAGAGTCAGCCTAATATGGACCCGAGTCCACCTCTTTCAAACAGCCTCTGGGGATGGTACAGTATCATCCAGTATGATGATCTATGCAATGTTTGCAGTTTTATACATGCTCCAGTACATGAAGGAATAGCAAGCATGGAAAAGGGAACAAAAGGAATGCCAATATGTTAGAAAGAGTAAGATTTAACTCAGTTAAATGTATATGGATCAAATATCAACATGTCTGACAAACATTTAAAAAAGAACAGTTTTTCCAGTTATTCTACATTCATTATTAAGCAGACAATTGATTAAATGGTAATCAATGGTAACAAAGACACACTTTTAAAATAGTGATCACATGCTAAATGTAGCTGTGAATGGTTGTGTGCAATCAGGACGAACTAATAAAGAACAGGCACTGAATAGTTTGAAGGCCTTATTGCAATTCTTCCAATTATTGTCATTTGTTAGGTTCTAGAACTAAGAAGTTATAAAATTACTGTTTAGAGCGGCATACTGGTGCTCCGTAAACCTGCGTGGGTTCTTTGGCTTCCACCCACAGTCCAAAGACTTGCATGGTAGGTTAACCCACTGAATTAGGAGATTTGAGGCAGACCTTTTTGAAATAGAATGGTCAAAATGAAAGCACAAGATCAAGAAAGTGTGCCATCGGTGCTTATGAAATATTCATCTCTTAATAATACAGCTTTGCTGTTAAATATTCAGGCTCCAAGTTGAGCTCAAGCTCAGATGAAATTAAAAGATCCATTTTTTTCAATGTGAAAAGCCCATAAAAAGACACGAATGGTGAAGATGAAAAAAACCTGCACATTTCAAGGGTTTAAAATCTACTTCACAAGCATACAAAAAAGGAAAAGAATGAGAAGGGAAATCAGAGAAAGATGGACATTTTCTGAGTTTTCTGTCTTGCCAGATAATTTATTGCAAAGTAAAAAGTAAAAAAAACTAAAATTTTCTGCCTGTCTTAACATTTGCACAGATGCATTAGAGTAAGCAGCGATCCCCATGATGAATGAACCAGATTTGTTGTGTGTATCAGAGAAAGAAGGTGGAAATTAAGAAATAAAATGTCAATTTAAAACAAAAAATTAAACTGCATCAAGGCTGGTTTACTCATCTGCTTAAAATTAAATCCATTCACACAGTGAGACAACAAAAACACTTTGATCTGTTCAGCACTGACAACTAAGATTTAGTGCAAGCAGTATTTTTCTCTCCTCTTTACCCCATATGTGTATTTGTACAGGTATATAATGACTTTAATATATTCCCTTTGGGTTTTTTTTCTTTTCTTTTCTTTCTTTCTTTCTTTTTTGTTTGCTTTGTTATGTTTCATGCTTTTCTTGATAATGAATAAAAACTGTTTAAAGAGAGAGAGAAAAAAAGGAAATGTCAGAGGGAACACATGACAGGAATTAACTGAACGAGTGCCAAATAAGCACTGCCTCAATTTTCCTTAAAATTAATCATAAAATTACAGGGTCCTTTTTTGTTGTTATAAATTGTAACACGTCAGTTATGTTCAAGAACATTATTAGGAAACTGGGGGCTGTGGTGTTGGGCTGATGGATGAGGATTCATTGTGACTAGAGCCTTCAATTAAAACTTCAGTTCCCTTAAAAACATTTCAAAAGGAAACTATTAAGAAACAATAGCAAAAAGAAAAGAAAAAAATATATATTTGTGCTTATACTCCCTTCCATCATTACCTGTCCACAGCAATGGCCAGCAGGCTACACATGGATGCAACGACAGAGATGCAGATCATGGAGTCCACCATGTTGTCCATCTGCCTGATAAAGTGATCCTCCACCACCAGCTGCCTGTTGTTGAGAAGATAAATGATGATGGTCTCCCAGGCGTTGGACACACTCACCAGCATGTCTGCTACTGCCAAACTGCAAAAAACCAAAATACTTTATACAACCTTTATTCTGCAAACAGATGTTCAAATAAATGTTTCTATGTGCACTTCCTTCTGTGTATTCAGGAGCTGACAGAATAGCTGCATTCGCTCTCCTGTTGCGTAAACACTTTCTTCTCACAGTCATACTGGGAAAACCAATTAATTGATTTAATGCCTGAGTACAGTCTTTCACATTCTCCGGAGGTGCAGTTGAGGCAATGCTTTGACAGTCACATGCACTCACAGCCTTTGCACAAGCAACAAAGCCAGCAAAGATGGTGGAAAAATGGATCCTATCTCCCCAGTTAAAAGTGGTCACAAAAAAAAAACTGCACTGCAGGCAGACAGACAGACGCTTGATGCTGTTTCCAAACACTGTTTCTAAATAATACTAATATTTTAAGAGCTTCTTAAAAATAAACAACACGTCTATGCTATTTATGTATATTTACATGTAAAATTTGATGTTTTTCCACAGCAAAAATGGTTAAAACAGTGATCCTATAACTGCTGGTGGCTGATGGTCAGAGTATATATATATAGTGTGCATAGTGTGAACAGAGGCAGGGGCGGATCTAGGCAAATTTTCTTTGGGTGGCATGGAAATCAAATGGGGTGGCAAAATCAAAGCAATTTATTTTTTACACATATGCATGTGTTACATTCTGTAATATGTATTATATACAGTTAAAATACATCAAAAGCACAGATGTTTCATATAAACGTAGTCTATAATTTTCTTTTTCTTTAGCCCACATAATTAAACATTTCAGTTACATAAAACATGTGAATTTTGATTTTATGTACTAGCCTGTATGATGAATAACTTTGTAGCCCAATAAGCATAAAATCAATAAAGCTACACAACATGAGGTGATTCATTTACAAACACAAGTCTAACTAAAGTTTCACAATCTTTTTTAATTAGAAATAATCAAATTGCTTAAATTTACACAAAATGCCACAAATGAACCCATTTTTTCACAAATTTTTCATGTTTTATTTGGTTAACGCTCTGGGGTCCAGGGTATAATTGGCCATTTCGGACTATTTTTTTATTTTATTTTTGTGATTCACCTTTAAATTTATTTATTTATTTTTGCCTTGCCTTGTTCTTTTCAGCACAATCTCATCTGTCTGAATTTACAGTTATTTTTTCCTTCACTGTACTAACACAATTGAACTGAAATCACACACAAACATATGAGCCAAGTAAGGAAAAGGTTCTTTCACTGTAAAAACCACAAACATGTTTACAGCTCTCTAGATACACCACTCAGAACCTGATTAGTCCCAATTTTAACTCTGAATTGTTTGCCCTGGACTAAATTTAGAGTCAGGAAAAGTCTAGTTTTAGTTGACACATTATTTCAGAGGTGTCGCAGAGCAAGGTTAACAATCTGGCTGTTGTTAGTTTTCTAGATTTTCCACAGCTTTCCACGTTTGGACTCCATGCCTTGACTTGACAAATGATTCGTATAATGAGTAAAAGCTTCTTGGCCAGAAGAGGTGATATTTAAAACATGTAGCTTAAGATGTATTTCTATGCTTTGGTGCCATTTTGGTGTTTTGGTGTTCAAATGAGAATTCATGAAACTACAATAATATGTTCTCCAGGACATCTAGTTGAACCTTGTTGGCAAAGCAATTTGTTCAAGTGCCAAAGAAAATGACAGCCAAGTCTCACAGAAATAATAATGAGCACAAGCTCTTAACACCACGTTGAGTGGAGGTGGCATGTAATATGTTAAGATTACAGCCCACAGGAAGCAACAGGCTCTCCTCTATTGTCTTGGTTACCAAGGCAGCATATTATATCACAATAAACATCGTGGACTGACTCACCAAATACTCACAACTTACCTATAGAGAGAAGGAAAACAACACATTAAGTAGGAATGTATTTCTTTTTCCCCCCATGAATCGAATGGATTTTCAAATAAAAGATAACAAGTGTTATCGTGCAGTAACTCGCTGTACCTCAGTGTTACGCCGTGGCAGTCATTCAGAACCACATGAACAGAAGCACTATACAGCTCGCCAGAAATTCAAAGACTTAGTTGAATATCTGCTGTGTCTCTGCACAGCTGAAACACGTTTGCTTTTGTCTTAGTAAGAGGATTAAGTCTTTCAAATCAGAAGACAGACCCAAACAAAGTCACAAGAAATTGGTGCTGATGTGAAAACAGACATCCAAGTATTTTTCTGATTTATACAGTAGGGTCATTAAAAGTGTGACTTGATTTTGATGTGGCAGCTGCCCCAAATATGTCATGATTTTTGAGTCCACAGATCTCCATTGGTTGGAGACAAATTTAAAGAAAGAAGGTTAATCATAAGTTGTTTAAATCATCGTTACCTAATGATTAGTCTAAGGAGGCCACAAGATTATAAGATCAAAAAGCCTCTTTTGTAACTCCCTGCTACAAATGGTTTTATTTAACCATTTATAATCAGGATAAAAGATTTATGTCATTTTCAAGAGTTCACATGTTTCCTCTGGCAACACATGCTGCATGACATTTTTCTAAGTGGAAAGAATGATTAGATTTCACATTGGATTATATTGGAAATCTGCTTCTGCCAAGCTCAGGATGACCAATTATCTTCAACTGTTCTTCGGCTTTTATAAATAAACCAACTTTTCCACTTCAGGCAAAAGAAAAATATTTTTTGCACAACTGAGCTTTTTAATCAGTTACATAAAGGAGAAGGTTTGGAAATTGAAACTCATTATTTCTTTGAATTCTGGCAAAAAATCCTGTTGTGTAATCACATAGAAGCATACTCTAGACTGTCACCTTGAAGTCACACTTCAGCCACCGATTGTGCAAGTTCCCCCACTTAAAATGATGACAGAGGTCAGTAATTTGCACCAGAGGTACACTTCAACTGTGAGAGACAGAATGTGAAAAAAAGATCCATGAATCCACATGGTAGGATTTGTAAAGAATTTATTCGTAAATCAGGGTGGAAAATAAGTATTTGGTCAATAACAAAAATACAACTCAATACTTTGTAACATAACCTTTGTTGGCAATAACAGAGGTCAAATGTTTACTATCGGTCTTTACCAGGTTTGCACACACAGTAGCTGGTATTTTGGCCCATTCCTCCATGCAGATCTTCTCGAGAGCAGTGATGTTTTGGGGCTGTCGCCGAGCAACACGGACTTTCAACTCCCGCCACAGATTTTCTATGGGGTTGAGGTCTGGAGACTGGCTAGGCCACTCCAGGACTTTCAAATGCTTCTTACGGAGCCACTCCTTTGTTGCCCGGGCGGTGTGTTTTGGATCATTGTCATGTTGGAAGACCCAGCCTCGTTTCATCTTCAAAGTTCTCACTGATGGAAGGAGGTTTTGGCTCAAAATCTCACGATACATGGCCCCATTCATTCTGTCCTTAACACGGATCAGTCGTCCTGTCCCCTTGGCAGAAAAACAGCCCCATAGCATGATGTTTCCACCCCCATGCTTCACAGTAGGTATGGTGTTCTTGGGATGCAACTCAGTATTCTTCTTCCTCCAAACACGACGAGTTGAGTTTATACCAAAAAGTTCTACTTTGGTTTCATCTGACCACATGACATTCTCCCAATCCTCTGCTGTATCATCCATGTGCTCTCTGGCAAACTTCAGACGGGCCTGGACATGCACTGGCTTCAGCAGCGGAACACGTCTGGCACTGCGGGATTTGATTCCCTGCCGTTGTAGTGTGTTACTGATGGTGACCTTTGTTACTTTGGTCCCAGCTCTCTGCAGGTCATTCACCAGGTCCCCCCGTGTGGTTCTGGGATCTTTGCTCACCGTTCTCATGATCATTTTGACCCCACGGGATGAGATCTTGCGTGGAGCCCCAGATCGAGGGAGATTATCAGTGGTCTTGTATATCTTCCATTTTCTGATGATTGCTCCCACAGTTGATTTTTTCACACCAAGCTGCTTGCCTATTGTAGATTCACTCTTCCCAGTCTGGTGCAGGTCTACAATACTTTTCCTGGTGTCCTTCGAAAGCTCTTTGGTCTTGGCCATGGCAGAGTTTGGAGTCTGACTGTTTGAGGCTGTGGACAGGTGTCTTTTATACAGATGATGAGTTCAAACAGGTGCCATTCATACAGGTAACGAGTGGGGGACAGAAAAGCTTCTTACAGAAGACGTTACAGGTCTGTGAGAGCCAGAGATTTTCCTTGTTCGAGGTGACCAAATACTTATTTTCCACCCTAATTTACGAATAAATTCTTTACAAATCCTACCATGTGAATTCATGGATTTTTTTTTCACATTCTGTCTCTCACAGTTGAAGTGTACCTCTGGTGCAAATTACTGACCTCTGTCATCATTTTAAGTGGGGGAACTTGCACAATCGGTGGCTGACTAAATACTTTTTTGCCCCACTGTAAATTGCTTTTTATGGTTACTTGTATTATTTTCCTTTCTTACTTACTTGCTTGTTTGCTTGCTGGCATGCTTCCTTGTGTTCTCCTTGCTTTCAATTTAAAAGAGACCAGTAGGATAGCTCGCTTGGCATCTCCTGCCAGGCAGTTCCACAGCTGAGGGGCCTAGTAGGCAAAGGCCCGGTAACCTTTCATGACCTTTCCAGAACCTTTATTCGTGAACCTTTAACAGAGCACTGCCAGAGGAACTCAGGAGCCAGACTATTCTCAATAAAAACTACTGTTAGCCAGTGAAGGGCAACAGGGAGGGATTGGTATGTTGTGGTTGCTTCTCTTTCTGTGGTTTTAAAGCTAGGCAACATCAGCTGTAGCCTCTGGAGCAGAGTAAAGTGCATTACAATATTCAATTCTATAGACGATAAAAGCATTGATGACCTTTTTAGAACAGAAAGGATTAATCTAATCCTGGATAGCTGTCTCGGTTTTACAAAGCAGGACTGAACCACTTTAATCATTTGTGTCACAAAAGATAAATCAGGATCTTTCTGAACATAATTGATAACGGTTCATGTCTATTAATTACATCAACATAGGCTACTCCGAAAGTTATCGGTTCAGTGTCTGGCAGATACCTAAAATCCATCCACACAGGGGGTTATTCACATTGCATTGAAGCTGACAGTTGTTTGCTAGGGAATATTCCAGGATCGTTGTTGTGATTTCATTATTAGTTATTATTAATAGTACTGTTATTATTTTTCCACAGTATGTCTTTAGACCCATCTTCCTCAACCCCAACTGGTGGCAACGGATGGCTGCCCCTGCATGGTTCTGTCAGAGATATAATGTATTCCTTCTCATCTGAGGCTTTCTGGGTGTTATTGTAGGGTCTTTACCTTAGAAGTTGAAGTAACTTGTTATGATTTTACACTACATAAATAAAACTGAACTGAATTGAATTGACTGAACTGCTGAATTGCTTTCCTAGGTCATCCTCAAACGTATTTGCTATCAGGTCATAGGTCAGTCAGGATGGTCTAATGGAACGTATCCTGCACTCTCACTGATAGTTGCTTCAATCACTTGCATCTAAGTTGAGAAATGTTTATCTCATTGTTTTGTTTGTTTGTTTGTTTTTGCTTTTTTGAAGTTGTTACATTTTATTGTCTTTCTGTGGTCTCTGGTCGCCGCATTCCTCCAAAATGCTTCCTGTGTGGATGCAGCGTTGTTATGGTCGTTTGAGAAGGGCTTGAAAATAACAATGTGAACTCAAATGATATGGGCCTTGAGGGGAGGCATGCATTGTTATCCAATTATAATGGTTACATAAGGGTGTATTCTAATCCTAAATGTATCCATTTACACTAATATGTTGACAAGAGTGAACAAGGTTTCACTTGGGACCTATATTGCATTTTGCCCCTGGGAATGGCTGTATTACACCAAGACAGAGAGTAAGCACTGAAGGATAGAAGCATATTTTAATAAACTGCTGCTTAACAAAATCTTTTACACATGGTAAGCTCACTTTATTAAAACGGTTTTGGGTGGTCCTCGTACATTATTATGTTATTTTCCCCTTTATGTCTTAAACCACTGAGGAGTTTACCTGCAGACAAAGAAGTACATGGGGGAATGTAGGTTCTTGTTCTTCACTATGGCTGTGATGACTAAAATGTTCTCCAGCAGTGAGATGATACCCAGGATCAGAAAGACCTTAGGAGAGGAGATCAAAATACAGACCAGTGAAGAGACAGTCGGGGTAGTGGTAGCCAAGAAGAAATCATGAGATAAATAAATGAATCCAAAGTGCTACAGACCTCGATAGCGATGTGGACCTGCTCGCATGCTGCAGGTTTGGAGGTGCTAGCCTTCTCTGATAGTGGAGGGATCAGGGTGTAGTTTTGATGATAATAGGAGTAGCCCCAGGTAGAGTTACCCAGCAGCACCTCCTCTTGGTAGGAGGATTCATCAGACACATTCATCTCTGCTGTGGGTCGGGTCTGGATCATCGCAACTCTTACCTGGAGGCCATTTTTCAAGCAGGCTGAAAGAAGAAACAAGAAGAAGAACGTGAGACTGTGTCATGCTTTCACGTAAGCTTTGTAATATTGAGATCATGCTTAATATTATGCCAGCTTCAATTACACATGCTGCAAACAAACATGATTCACCCCAAGCACCTTGTTTATTTAACGACATACAAATAGTATTCGGTTCCTTGCAAATGTAACTCCTGTGTGTGGTCCTAGTTTGGCCTCCATTAACATCCTTTTCTAATGCTTGGTGCTGATCAGATAATAAAAAGTGGTTTTAGTACTGCCTGCTTCAGCAAAAAAATGGTGCTAGGAAAGTTCCATAAAACCTGGGGGTCAAAGTGGACTGTGATCTAAAGTTTGATAATCAAATTAAGGCCGTGGTAAAATCTAGCTTCTTTCACCTCAGGCAGCTGGCAAAAATAAAGCCAATCCTTTCACGGCAGCACTTTGAGACAGTGATCCACGCCTTTGTTAGCACTCGGCTGGATTACTGTAATGCACTTTATATAGGGGTCAGTGCATTATATATTAGTCATCTACAGAGGGTGCAAAATGCCGCAGCTCGTCTTTTAACTGGCACTCGAAAGTTTGAGCACATTTCCCCTGTTTTAGCTTCACTTCACTGGCTGCCCATTTCTTTTAGGATTCATTTTAAAATTCTTTTATTTACTTTTAAAGCTCTCCATGGCCTAGCTCCATCTTATCTCTCTGAGCTGCTACAGCCTTATACACCCACCCGCTCTCTCAGGTCAGCTGATCAGCTGCTCCTGAAGATACCCAGGACTGGGCGTAAACTTAGAGGAGATCGTGCTTTTGCTGTAGCAGCTCCTAAACGGTGGAACGAGCTTCCTTTAGAGATTAGACAGGCCACTTCTTTATCTGTTTTTAAGTCACTCTTGAAAACCCACCTCTTTACCTTGGCCTTTGACACCACGTGAGATGTTGGTTTTTTATTTTTATTTTAGTTGTTTTTAGGTGATTCGATGCTGTTTTATCTTGTTTTTGCTTTAACATAGGGCTGTTTTAATTTTATGTCTTATGTGTTTTATTTATTTAATTTGCTGTTTTTTGTTATTCTATTGTTTTAACTTATTTTCTGTACAGCACTTTGTTCCTGTGCTGGGTATTTTAAAGTGCTTTATAAATAAAATTGGATTGGATTGGATTGGAAACCAAGACAGCAACCACTCTGAGTAAGTGTTTACATTTTGTATTGCACTGCAAATAGAAGTACATTAAACACAAACTAAAACCAGATGACTGCTTTAGGCTTGATTTATCCTGCATGTCTTTTATCCTGTTTTCCTTCTCTCACCCCAACCGGTCGCAGCAGATGGCCCCGCCCCTCCCTGAGCCTGGTTCTGCCGGAGGTTTCTTCCTGTTAAAAGGGAGTTTTTCCTTCCCACTGTTGCCAAAGTGCTTGTTCGTAGGGGGTCATATGATTGTTGGGTTTTTCTCTGTATCTATGAAGCGCCTTGAGGCGACTTTTGTTGTGATTTGGCGCTATATAAATAAAATTGAATTGAATTGAATTTAGTTTTGATTTGGAGAACAGGAAGCAGCCTCACATATATAAAAAAAAAGAAAAAAAGAAACCCTCACTTAATTTGTGTAATCTGACATGTCGTAGCTTTACAGGTTATGTGGTGGACTGATTCTTGGCCGGGTCTTGTGTGTTAAACTGGTAAACTGACAAGATACAGCGAGTGCACAATAATCTGCTACTTTGCTAGCTACTGGTTTGCAGATTTTCCTGCCTTTGGGTAAAACTGGGCAAGCTAGTGGTTTCACTGTGTTCCTATCCTTTATGCTAAGGTAACCCATCCCTGCTAATAACGTCGTACTTTATTTAATTTACAAACATTTTCACAAGACAAATTGAACACATTTAACACAGAGACAAGCAATGTGTAAAATATTGCAATCCTTTTCAAGCCAGTTTACAATAATGCCACGCTGAAAGCAGCAGATACATGTGAGTGTAGGTGAACGTAGTCATTGGCTGCTCTGAATTAAGTTGGATGTGTTATATGATAAGCTGGCTGCTGACATTTTGAAGGAAAATCACTTAATTACAATGACGTAAAACAGCCACAATCACTAAAGGATGGCTTTGAAAATAGTTCCTGACTTTCATCAGTGAGCTAAAATTTATTTACAACAAATTTCATTGCCATTTGTTTTGAACGTTTCTCTTTCCTAATAAATTAAACTGGTGCAGTGACCTGACATCACACTCTCAAGTTAGAGGGCACATAAGAAAGCTTCACTGTTAAGAGTCACTAATATAACGAATCAGATGAAAAAAAAAAAACTGTTAAATCCTTCATGCAGCTAAGTGATTCCTCTGTTTCTTAACACATGACCTCATAACTGGACCCTGCGGTTATGTCAAATGATGTGCTTTTGGTTACTTATAAATTTGCACACATTGTTAGTACGTCTAAATACCGAATAGGAACTGAGGAAAGCAGCGATATCAAAATAAAACTGTTCAAGTGAAGTGAAGCGGTAAACTAAATTCAGCATTACGTCCACTCTGTCTCATTTCAGCAGAATGCCATTATCTAAATCCTATTCCAAAGTGGCGCAATGAGCTTAGCAGGTACAGCAATTAACCACTATTGCAGCGCTAAATGAAAAAGCTACACTGAGAATCATTAAGACATTTTAATTATATCCGTGTACTTTATCTGCAGGGAAAAAATAATTAATTATGTCAGCACAATTCAGTTTTTCCAGCACCAATTAACACAACGGTTATCTTAAGCAATTCAAATATAAGACACAGCCATTTAAAATCAAAAGTATAATTTATGCTCACACATTACATTTAACCTTTTGAAGTGCTTACATCACTTAAATCCACAACAACTAGAGCAACTTTAGATATATTGGCAGGTGAAGTCATTACCATCAATCATCTTGTTGTAATGCACTTCCTGGCTGGGTTCTCATGTGGATGTCACATTGACACACACTGACCACCTGTCTGTAAAATTGTTACAGATAGATGGATGGATGGATGGCATTACCTTGGCCTCCAGTAATGCTGTGAGGAACCTTGGAGTCATTTTTGACCAGGATATCTCCTTCAACGCACATATTAAACAAATATGTAAGACTGCTTTCTTCCATTTGCGCAACATCTCTAAAGTTAGAAATATCCTGTCTCAGAGTGACGCTGAAAAACTAGTTCATGAATTTATTACTTCCAGGCTGGACGACTGTAATTCATTATTATCAGGATGTCCAAAAAACTCACTGAAAAGCCTTCAGCTAATCCAAAATGCTGCAGCAAGAGTCCTGACAGGGACTAGAAAGAGAGAGCATATTTCTCCTGTTTTGGCTTCCCTTCATTGGCTTCCTGTTAAATCCAGAATTGAATTCAAAATCCTGCTCCTCACATACAAGGTCTTAAATAATCAGGCCCCATCTTATCTTAATGACCTTGTAGTACCATATCACCCTATTAGAGCACTTCACTCTCGCTCTGCAGGCCTACTTGTTGTTCCTAGAGTATTTAAAAGTAGAATGGGAGGGAGAGCCTTCAGTTTTCAGGCCCCTCTTCTGTGGAACCAGCTTCCAGTTTGGATTCAGGAGACAGACACTATCTCTACTTTCAAGATTAGGCTTAAAACTTTCCTTTTTGCTAAAGCATATAGTTAGGGCTGGACCAGGTGATCCTGAATCCTCCCTTAGTTATGCTGCAATAGACGTAGGCTGCCGGGGGATTCCCATGATGCATTGAGTTTTTCCTTTCCAGTCACCTTTCTCACTCACTATGTATTAATAGACCTCTCTGCATTGAATCATATCTGTTATTAACCTCTGTCTCTCTTCCACAGCATGTCTTTTATCCTGTCTTCCTTCTCTCACCCCAACCGGTCGCAGCAGATGGCCGCCCCTCCCTGAGCCTGGTTCTGCTGGAGGTTTCTTCCTGTTAAAAGGGAGTTTTTCCTTTCCACTGTCGCCAAAGTGCTGCTCATAGGGGGTCATATGATTGTTGGGTTTTTCTCTGTATCTACGAAGCGCCTTGAGGCGACTTTTGTTGTGATTTGGCGCTATATAAATAAAATTGAATTGAATTGAATAGAGCAACCTTCACCCAGCAGGCAGCAGACCTACCCAGCAGGAATATGGTGCAGTGCAGAAGTCCTGAGCCACCTCTCATTTCACATGCAAACGTATGTGGCGTTATATAAGGCAAAAACAGAGTTTGCACACTTTTGACAAGCATCAAAGTCAATATTTGGCATGACTTCCTCAATTCCCCAACATAGGGTGAACTCTTAGGCAAGCTTTCATGTTGTTTCTAGGATTTTTAGGATCCCCAACACCACCGGCTGAAACCCCAAACCATCACAGAGCCTCCACCATGTTTTAAAGATGTCTGTAGACACTCGCGCCTCTCTCTTGAAGTCCTCTCCTTCCTTACAGACAAAATTCCACTGAGACCCTTTCTGATGAGTCTTAGACAAACAGATCCTGTGTATCTACTGCAGATAGTCACTTTGTCCTTTTTCCTCCACGTTTACAGTTTTCTCTGTTTTTGTTAAGTACACGCTGTTGTTTTCCGATTTTTGGGAATCATATTGTTGGTGCAAAACTACTCTGGACTTGACTGGACTAAAAATAAGTGAAAAAGAAGCCAATGCTCAAAGAAAGACCTTCATAAAACCTGGAGAACAGTTGCTCAAATCCGAGAATTATGAGAAAGTCTATTCAGGGACAGAGGACCACAGAAAGATCAAGCTGTTGACCCTGGCCTGCAGTCTAATTGGGCTGCCAAAAGATGTGCTGGAATAATACTGATCCATGGACCTCCAATCTCCCTGTCATATGGATATGCTGCCAACAAGTGCTGCCAGAAACCACAAAGGTCCTGTGACCTGTACCCTTGTGGCTCAAAGCTGTTTGGCAACATAAAATGGATCTAAACAATATGAGGCAGGTGGCTATGTATTTGAATATTTTCTATGATGTG
The DNA here is from genome assembly GCF_057381915.1 of Diplotaxodon limnothrissa. Lineage (NCBI taxonomy): Eukaryota > Metazoa > Chordata > Actinopteri > Cichliformes > Cichlidae > Diplotaxodon > Diplotaxodon limnothrissa. Next base: position 7,546,976 of record NC_140606.1, read on the forward strand.
TGTCTTCTCACACTGGTTTAAGGATTTGGCACATATAAATACTTTTAAATATCTCTCACAACATTTACCAGATATATGGAAACTGATGACTCTTTAACCAGCTTTGACTATTTCTGTTTCTAATGCTCAAAGAATGAAGATTAATTATTTCAGCTCGCAAAGGAGATGAAAGTGTTTTCTGAAAACTAGAAACTGATGCTTTGCAAAAAAATAAATAAAAAAATCATTAGCAAGCTCGTGAAAGATCCGTTGTCTATTTGCTGGCTCTTATGAAAAACTGAAATTTTATTTCAAATATTTTTCTGTTTGAGACAGAGCTAGACATGAACACAGAGCACAGCAGAGAATTCAATCACATTTGTGCTTGGATTACTAAACAGTCCTCAGGTACAGCCCCTGGGCACAGGGCCAGGCCTCAAAGGAGTCAGAGGGCTGCTTAAATACAGAGTCTTTTTAAAAAGACACTTTTTTAGGTACACCTTGCTTGTACCGGTTTGGAAGCCTTTTGCATATCAGAACTGTGTTAATTATGCATAAATTGAACAAGGGTTATGCAGCTGCTGCACATCCTTGAAGCAAATCTCCCAATTCACAACATCCCAAAGGTGCTCTGTTGCATCTGGTGACTGTGGAGTTTGAGTAATGTGAACTCACTGTCATCTTCAAGAAAACAGTTTGAGGTGATTTAAGCTCTGTGACATGGTGCATCATCCTGCTGGAAACAGCCTTCAGAAGATGGGTACAACAGTCAGGTGGGCTGTGGCATTTAAACGATGCTTAGTGCGTACTGAGGGGCCCAAAGTATGCCAACAATCACCACCAGCAGCAGCCTGAACCACTGATATGAGACAGAATGGATCCATTCTTCAAGTTGTTTATGCCAGATTCTGACTCTAGCATCTAAATGTCACAGTAGAAATCGAGATTCATCAAACCAGGCAACATTTTTCCAATCTTCCGTTCCAATTTTGTTGGGCCCATATGAATTGTACCCTCAGTTTCCTGTTCTTAGCTAATAGGAGTGCTAACAGTCAGCTACTGGCACCAATATGCTTCCTGGTTTGGCATGTTGTCCGTTATGTGATGCTCTTCTTCATACCATGGTTGTAAGAAGTGCGTATTTGAGTTACTGTTTCTTTCCTGTCAGCTCAGTTTGTAAATTCCTTTTGAGAATTGCCATTCACTGTGAACCCTAGAGATGGATGTCCAGGAAAATCTCAGCAGGTACCTGCAACCATGGCACATTTAATTTCACAGTAAATCTTTATTCTGATGCTCATTTTGAACTTCAGCAGTTCATCTTGAAGATATATACAGTTGCTCCGATGTGGTTTTGGTTTTATGTTTGAATTAACAAACAGTTCAATACGTGTACCTAACAAATAGTTGGTGAATCTTTTAATGGCAACCTGAAAAATAAGGCAAAGACAGAAGTGTCAAAATCTGCAGTTCCTTGATTGGCCATTGGAGGCGGGCTCTAAATCCAAATGTCTAAAAAGGATCACAGTGTTCGAGGTTTGATTTAAAAACACATTCATTCAAGGCTTAAAATTAGGCATGCTGCTGCTTTGACTCATGTTGGGAAAACATGTGACCTGCTGGGCCTTACCTAGACTAACTCAAATCACTGAAATGAAGCGCTGCATCGTAATTGTGGTGCAGTGCTGATGACTTTTGTAGAATCTTAATGAATTATCTGATTAATGATATGGCTTGCTCTCAGTTATTTCATTAGTCTGCAACTAGCACTAGTTAGCAGTAATATATGAACTTTAACCAAACAGCTTAACAAGAAAGACACTGGAGACAAAGTCATGTACTCTGTACTTTCAGAATCCACATATAAACATGCTCCAGATAGCAGTCACGCCTGCTGCTGCAACCTGACAGGGGAAAACGAGGAGAATGGGCTGACCGAATAACGTCAGGACTTGCAGTTCAGTTTTTCAAGCAGTAATTCAAACGACAGCTATCTTAAGCTGATTATTGATGAGATGCAATCGCTGTGATGGAAAAATATAATTTATGTTGGAATTATTTAGAAAATGTCACAATAATCAATAAACTTTCAGCCACAATGGGTTGACTGCAGAACACAAAGATAAAACTGACCTCAGTACCACAAAGCTTCTTTCAGGCATGACCCAAGTGAGTTTCATAAAATGTAAACATGTGTACAATATCCCACCTGTAACTTCTACAACTACAAAAACCTCAACGAAATACTTGAGAAAACTGCCTCAGCTCTCGATGACAGGTGTTTGAGATTCTGTTGATTATCTGCGTCACATCATTTCAGTAGTATTTTGTGTTGCAGCCGTGCTTGTTATGTTGAATTCAGATCTCAACATCGAAGCTCCCGGGAATCATTGCCATGTTCATAAAATCAAGACTTTGCCATGTGACATTTTCTATTTCATGGGGGAAAGAATTAAAAGAAGAAAATAAATGCGGCCATAAGTGAATATGTATGTGTCGGAAACAAGACTCGTGGGCTATGGTTGTTAAAGTGTTATTAAGGATCCCAGTGAAACATTTCAGATATCTTTAGTCTTTAGTACATCAACAGCAGTGGCCAGCATGAGTGAGACTTGATACTATGTTCTTTTGTTGTCAGCCCAGCTTCTGAAAAAGGAAGCTAATATGAAAATGTCAAAAACTCCATGTCCACTAGTACACACTTCTGGTGGTCTCCAAAAGTGAGCAGTCTCTACAGCCCCCCATGTTAAGGTCATAGCGTGACGTGGCCTACCTCATGCTTCGACTTCTTAGCAGCAGCCTAGAAACCTAAATGATTTGAGGAGAGGAAGAGAAGAGGAAGAGAAACATCTGACTAAAGTACTAAGTCGTGTTTTGCTGAGTACTGTGTTTTTTCCCAGATGTTTGGTTGATATTACGTCTCTCTATTAAAATGAGACTACCATGTTCAGTGCTTTGCTGATCTCATGTCGTGTCCCAGTCTTGGAAAGATCCACTGCTCCATCCAGAACCAAAAGGGCACATTTGATCAAATCTGGGGTCTTTTTCTGATAAACTTCTCTAACTTTTAATTTAAGGATGACTAACTGTGCTTATTCCACAGCACTCCGATGTGTGTCTGTGTTAATGAGAATGTGAAGCTCAGTGGTGTCGAAGCTAACTTCTGTGTGGTTTGTAAGGAAAGGGCTTGTTAGTATCAGTCGCCCCTCCTGGGTTGTTGTTTGTTGTTTGTTTGTTTTCTTTTTTCTTTACATATGTTCTAACATGAGAAGTTCTGTTTTGTATTCAATGTAACAAGTTTTTTGTTTCCCTTTTCTTTTCTTTTTTTTCATAAACTGCATCCACAATTGCTCAATAAAAATATTTTGAGTAAAATGAGACTACCATGAACACTGAGACACTGTTGATTTCTTTCTAAGAGAATAAACTTACAAATTCAGCTGGGAATCAAATAAAAAAAATGTTTTATGTAAAAAAAAAAAAAAATCCTTCACTGTATGAATGTTGCATGTTTATAGATGTTTATAGTTTTCTTTTACAAGAACTGGTATTTTTTATTTTTAAATCTGATTCACACAACAAATTTAACCTGCTGCCTGTTTTATAAAGTGTCCTTTTGAATGAAATCAATAAGACTGGAACCTATCGCCCTGTACTCTTTTTATTGTTAGAGGCAAGTTTTAGATCATTGTACATAATTTCCTTCAGGATTATTAAAGCATTCTCATTCTGATTTTAGTTTGGACTCGCTATAGGATGAGGCATCACCTCCATCATACAGAAATGCAGGTGCAGGTGTTATGACTACGTGCAAGGCCTCAGTACATCACTCCCCTGCAGTGATATTTTTAGATCACTTCATTTTCACATGGCTTCAGTGAGGTTGCTTTTTTAAATTCTCTTTCATAAAAGCAGAAAACAAAAACAAATAATCCTGTTTCCTGAATGTCTTCTCCTAGAAGTCGCATCACATTAGCAGAGGCACAGGAGAGGCCTCTCAGTATTTCATGAAAACCACAAACTTGAAAGTCTAAGAGCGAACAATTTGGGGTTTGCTGATGAGTCAGTGGCACAGGCGAGAGTGACTCATTAATAAGAGAAGAAAAAAAGAGAGAAAAACAAAAAGCCCAGAGGAGCTTTCATTTAACACCCACAAAAAAATTATCTTATGAAAATGTGTGCAGGTTGCTGGCACCTGTGCAGCCTGCATTAGAGTGTTTAGCTATTATGTTTCCTGCTTATCTGAAGTGACTTGTGTTGCAGTCTGAGGATGCAATGTTTGAGGCAGACAGCAACGTGCAGATGTAAAGATGTAGAGCAGACCCGGCCCCACTTTACATTCACGGGAGCTGTGTGGAGAGGGTACACTCCATGAGGTTTCTGGGCATGCAGATATCTGATGACCTCTCCTGGACTGCAAATACTACAGCGGTGGTTAAAAAGGCCCAGCAGCGTCTCCACTTTCTGAGAGTGCTCAGGAGGAACAACCTGGAGGACAGGCTGCTGGTGACATTTTACAGAGCCACCATAGAGAGCATCCTAACGTACAGCATAACAACATGGTATGCAGGGTGCTCAGCTGCAGACAGGAAAGTACTGCAGAGGGTCATCAACACAGCCCAGAAGATCACTGGCTGCTCTCTGCCCAGCCTGGAGGTCACTGCAAACTCTCGGTACCTCAGCAGAGCTGGCAATATCATCAAGGACCACTCTCACCCCAGCAACCAACTGTTTGAACTATTACCGTCAGGCCGACGGTACAGGTCACATAAAACCAGGACAAACAGATTCAGGGATAGCTTCTTTCCCAGAGCTATCACCGTAGTAAATAAGCACAAAAACAATTGAACCTATTCCATACCGTCACTGTCATTATATTAATGCTGCTATCCTGTATATGTTGTACATACTATTGTTTGAGTACTTACGATTGTTTTTTTTGTACTTTTTATATTTTACATTTATATTTATTATTGAAACTTGCACCAAGGGAGTGGCACTCCAATTTCGTTGTACTCTGTACAATGACAATAAAGGCTATTCTATTCTATTCTATTCTATTCTATTCTATTCTATGTAAGCCATTGTGCTGTGTAAACCACACTTTCAGGTATCATCAGTGCCCAATTCTGTACCTAAACACCCCGTGCTCTACTACAAGTCGATCCCTCACTGGCTCTCATTCATAATTTCTGGTGTTGACTCAAAATGTACAGTGGGGCAAAAAAGTATTTAGTCAGCCACCGATTGTGCATGTTCCCCCACCTAAAATGATGACAGAGGTCAGTAATTTGCACCAGAGGTACACTTCAACTGTGAGAGACAGAATGTGAAAAAAAAATCCATGAATCCACATGGTAGGATTTGTAAAGAATTTATTCGTAAATCAGGGTGGAAAATAAGTGTTTGGTCAATAACAAAAATACAACTCAATACTTTGTAACATAACCTTTGTTGGCAATAACAGAGGTCAAATGTTTACTATCGGTCTTTACCAGGTTTGCACACACAGTAGCTGGTATTTTGGCCCATTCCTCCATGCAGATCTTCTCGAGAGCAGTGATGTTTTGGGGCTGTCGCCGAGCAACACGGACTTTCAACTCCCGCCACAGATTTTCTATGGGGTTGAGGTCTGGAGACTGGCTAGGCCACTCCAGGACTTTCAAATGCTTCTTACGGAGCCACTCCTTTGTTGCCCGGGCGGTGTGTTTTGGATCATTGTCATGTTGGAAGACCCAGCCTCGTTTCATCTTCAAAGTTCTCACTGATGGAAGGAGGTTTTGGCTCAAAATCTCACGATACATGGCCCCATTCATTCTGTCCTTAACACGGATCAGTCGTCCTGTCCCCTTGGCAGAAAAACAGCCCCATAGCATGATGTTTCCACCCCCATGCTTCACAGTAGGTATGGTGTTCTTGGGATGCAACTCAGTATTCTTCTTCCTCCAAACACGACGAGTTGAGTTTATACCAAAAAGTTCTACTTTGGTTTCATCTGACCACATGACATTCTCCCAATCCTCTGCTGTATCATCCATGTGCTCTCTGGCAAACTTCAGACGGGCCTGGACATGCACTGGCTTCAGCAGCGGAACACGTCTGGCACTGCGGGATTTGATTCCCTGCCGTTGTAGTGTGTTACTGATGGTGACCTTTGTTACTTTGGTCCCAGCTCTCTGCAGGTCATTCACCAGGTCCCCCCGTGTGGTTCTGGGATCTTTGCTCACCGTTCTCATGATCATTTTGACCCCACGGGATGAGATCTTGCGTGGAGCCCCAGATCGAGGGAGATTATCAGTGGTCTTGTATGTCTTCCATTTTCTGATGATTGCTCCCACAGTTGATTTGTTCACACCAAGCTGCTTGCCTATTGTAGATTCACTCTTCCCAGTCTGGTGCAGGTCTACAATACTTTTCCTGGTGTCCTTCGAAAGCTCTTTGGTCTTGGCCATGGCGGCGTTTGGAGTCTGACTGTTTGAGGCTGTGGACAGGTGTCTTTTATACAGATGATGAGTTCAAACAGGTGCCATTCATACAGGTAACGAGTGGGGGACAGAAAAGCTTCTTACAGAAGACGTTACAGGTCTGTGAGAGCCAGAGATTTTCCATGTTTGAGGTGACCAAATACTTATTTTCCACCCTAATTTACCAATAAATTCTTTACAAATCCTACCATGTGGATTCATGGATTTTTTTTTCACATTCTGTCTCTCACAGTTGAAGTGTACCTCTGGTGCAAATTACTGACCTCTGTCATCATTTTAAGTGGGGGAACTTGTACAATCGGTGGCTGACTAAATACTTTTTTGCCCCACTGTAGCTGTCATTTCTCTGAGCGTGTGTTCACACACTTACAATACCCACATTCGCCTTCAGCTCCTCCGATCGTGGGCTCTCTGTCTTTGTCTCTGCCTCTTTGTTCTCCTCATTCGGGCTCTGTATTTCTCTCCTGGCCCATTTTGGTCCCAAACCAACACTCTGTGGTAATAGTGCCAGGGGGAGGTCGGTTATTGATTGATTGACAAAGAGTCCTTGGTGCCTTGATTGTGGCATCAAGAGAGACATCATGAAACGCCTTCGCTGACAGCTAATGATTGTCTGACTTCACAGCCTCACCAAGAATGCACACTATCATCAGTGTTTTGAGTTTTCAGTAATCAACTGATTAGGCAAAAAATTGCTTAATCATCTTTTCCAATGTAAAAGGATCATATAATCATGGAAAAACATACAAATTTCCAAATATACCTGATAACCAGAGCAAAAATCCATAAATAACCGCAAATGAATGAATATTACAGCTAACAGATTTATTATTATTGTGAACTGAATGCCAAAAGCGAAATACAAGAACAGCTACTAAACCCCTGTTGTATAGTTTGGTAAGAAAATTATTTCAGTATTCATCTGGGAGATAACATCAAAATACAAAACAACCGTCTTCAAGTGGCAGCTTATGTACTTTCAGGTACCTAACGTTATCCTTTCAAAGAGCAAGACAACAACAATTATACGCACTGGCACAAATGTAATTAAATCTAATCGCATGCATGCGGTAATGACAGACGCACAAACACCTGTGACTCTCCACCGTTTGCAGAGGTTGCTGGCATTTCATCTTCTCCCAAGACACACGGAGAGGAAAGGCGTGAAAAATATGGTTGAAGCAAAATAAATAAATAAATGTTACCCTGACTTATATAAAGAAATGACCAGAAAGATTATAGCAGTTTGTGCAGCAAACAAAGTCATAAATATCGGTGAGATCGACGAGTGCCATATTCACCTTAGCAACCAAGAAGATGGGGACACCATTTTCATCATTTGGCATATTCGTCAAAATGCATGCATTGTGCATGTAACCTTTAAAGATCCACCCATGCTGACTTTTAGAATAGAAAAAATTTAAGTGTCTGAGCATTCAAGGCAGCTAGATTCTTGTGAGCTTACCGTCACATCCATTTTTCCATATTTCAGTCACATTGGACCAATCAGTGTCCTCAAAGGAACGAATCAACAAGGCCTGTTGGTTCATTCCTGTAGGTGTGATTTAGGTGACATAAGAAAGATGGTTGCACCTAAATCATTCACTTGGCTGTCAGTGTGTGTGTATTTATTGATATTTCCAGTTTTTCTAACAATTTTTTCAAAAGTCCTTTAAAATAAAAATAATTATTCGTTTCTTTTTATCGGCCAAGTATATTTGGCTGTGAATACCTTTAGTACACACATTTTAATAACAAAAGCACAAGGATTCAGCTTTCAGAGCTCCTCATCCTGTAACTGTTTTTCTGTTAGGCGCTCTGTGTGTTCGTCTCAGCATCTGCGACGTAGTTCTTGTTTTTCCCTTTTCCAATTTCCAACAATTTGCCAGTTTTTCCTTTTAGAGGGAGTGTTTTGAAAGCTTTTGATTGATGATATTGTGTCAGAATTTTTGAGGTTAGTCTTGTCCAAGGTAAATGGTCAATCAGGTTCGGCTAATTGGGAGTCTCACTCGATACACTTCTGCTTAATGGAGAATTGCTTTTCATTGTTTTACTTTTTTAAAATTCTGATTAATTGTGATAATAAGTAAACACCTAAACAAACTCCAGGCCAGCAAATTCATTTCGCACATCAGTATCTAAGCAGCAGTGTTCCTATTATATTTCAGTGCTTGGCCTTACATGAGACATCCCTGTTTGCTTGGTTTTTGTCCCCGCTGTCAATGCTCTAAAAATGTACTTTATGATCAAGAAAGCAAATGTTTAAAGTGGCTTATTAGCTTGATAGCTCTGACATGACACAGGACAAGCAAAAGCTCAGTGATTTGATCTTGGGAGGACACACAAATTCCTTTGAGGTTGTGTCAGGAAGGGCATCTGGCATAAAAATGTGCCTGTTCAAATATGTGGAGCTACCTGCTGTGGTGGCCTCGTGTGAATAAGGGAGCAGCCTGAAGAAAGATCATAAGTATGACTCATATGCCATGAAGCAGGAAACCACTGTCCATACCACACAAGCACAATTACAACATCACATAATGTTTTTTATAGATTTAGTTAATGAGCGTTTGGTGCACTTAAAGCTGTACAATGTGGATTTCATTTCATATGCATATATGCGCCGTGCGGGCTGAATTTTAACACACGCCTTGAGAGTAACGCAATTTCTATTCTCTGTATGTCCTGTACATGTGGCAGAATCGACAAATAAAGTTGACTTTGACTTTGACTTTTGTATTTGTCAGTGTTAAAGAAACAATCAGTAGAGGCGCATGTTTTTCCTCCACACTGTTTTATTGCTGCTTTTGCTCAATGCCTGTCTGGCCTTGCTCAAAAACACAATTATGAGCATGTGAGTAATACAAATGAAGCTTCATGTTTCCTTTAAGTAAAAATATCAAGAATATGTGCTTTTATTTTCTGTACCTTAATCATTATAAGGTACAGAGTCTTTTCCCTTATGGTATATGCAACATGTATATGAACGTGTCAAATTTCAGGCTGTCTGATTGCTATGTTGACTGAAAGGACCGTCAGGCAGAACACGGGGCTCAGACAGCTCACGGTGAAACAGAGCCCGAGATGCCGCCGGCGGTGGAGCTCCTCTCGCTCTGATCCCCGACTAATCGAGCAAAACACTGACAATCTCAATCTGCATCTGATCTCATGATGTGACCGTGTCCAATCGCAGTGGGGTGGATGATAGCAAATTCACTATGGTCAGGAGCCTCTTCAAAGGTTTCCATGGCTACATTATCACAAACATACTGTTAGTTTCTTTTTCTTTTTTCCCTCTCAGACAAATCCCCCAAAAATAACAGCACCATCACCATTCAAGTCATACCCTAACCCTGCCTGCCTTGTAACTGCTTCAAATCTTTTGCTAATTAACTACTTGTGAGCAGCAAAAGAAACACTTAAAAGATTATTTAAATTATGTGTCAAGATAGCTGACTAGAATATCTGTTATACCACATATCAATACTGTTATGACTTTGCATTGTGTCCTTGATACTACACAGTAGACTTTAGCAAAGACTCAACGTACATGAAACCTTTTTATCATGACTGATAGGATCACGCTCAGTCTTTTTGACAGGGGTGCGTCACGGTGAAATACAGAGACAGGCTGCTGAGGAAATTGCTGGGTTACCTCTTCCTCCAGCCTCCTTTTCTGGGCTCATTTCTGCCTTATTTTACATTTTCTTTTCCCAGTGCTTAAAAACCTGTCAGCATCGTGTAAACACTACTAATGGCCACGGCTGAAAAGGACAGTCACAGCATTAAATGAAAGGCATAAAATAATTATTTAATTCCATAAAGTACAGATGTTTCTGATCTTTAGAGAAATGTTTTTGAAAAATCCTTCAAGCACATGAAACTCTGGAAAATAAAAATTTCTATTTACCTTTACATATTTACAGCCAACAAGATGTCTATAAATTCTGTTCATTTGTATAATACAGTCCTCAGTTCTACTGAAAGAGGAACTTATCAGTAACATAATAGCTATATTTGTTGCTATATATTTAAACGAATATAGCAACACAAGAAATCTGGCAGTGACTACAAAAATAATTTCTACCGGTGACTGAAGCTGCACAGTAACTATATAGAGATATAGACTTTTATACCATTGGACTATATTTGCTTACAGCTGGGAAATGTTTTACAGACTATTTGGTTATGGCTAATAATTCCTAACAAACTAACGTACTTTATCACATTAATGCATGAATCCCCTCTATTGGCAGACAGCAGACCTGAGACTTCTAACGAAACCTTGACGTGAACGGCCCATCACAATCTTTGATGGATAAGTAATTTAAATAAATTAAATTCTGTAAATCATCAAACTGAATCACTCAGCCCTGCCTGAAAGGGCTATCTGTGTCTTCGTACAAGTAATAACCACGCGGCTATTTGCCAGCGGAGGCTTTTGAGTCCCTAGTTACATGAGCTTCAACGCAGTTACTCGTCATAGATTCACAGATGCCAAAGAAACCCATGTAGAAGAGATGAACGGGGCATAATGCAAACCAAATAATAGTTGTGCACGGACGCGTGTTTTTGTTCCCCCAGCAGGAGATGTATTTATCAGAAGCTGCAGCTGGGTCAGTCAATGAAAAGGCAGCTCGTCGTCTCACACAGAGAGACGCTGCTTTACCCCTGTGGTGACTAAGCTCAGTGAGAAAATCATATTTCTTCCAGACAGTTATTACAGTGACAATTAGACCAAAGAAATCAGGACATCTCTTTCAAAATGAAGGTGGAAATCTGTCATGTTTTCTTAATTTTAATGAATCAGCTTTTACTGAGTGTTGCTTTTTTCTGCTCTAATTAAGTGACACACAAGGCTGACATAACACATACATAAACTGCCAGCAGCTGGGCAGCAGCATGCTGAAATGAAACTTCCTTACAGCTTTTCCTGGCAGCGAGTTATGTGACACTGTGATCAATGCATGGATGCAGGAACTTAAGCGTTGCAGCAACTGAACATCTGGCAGTGTGCCATTGGACTAAGCAGCATCTGGCTTTGTGTTTCCATAGGAAGTAGTTCCAGCAGCATAAAGAGAGACCTTATCTGACTCAGGCTCTAACACTGGTGTAGAATCAATGCTGCACATTTCATTTCCTGCACAAATCATAACAAAAGCAAAAGAAATCGATGCATATTACCACCCAGCTTCAGTTCCCACAGACAAAGTTAATGCAGGATAAAATTCCTGCCAGCTTCTTTCATGACTGAGTGCAGGTGTCGCTGCACAGCTTTGAGGCAGAAGCTTATGTGACAACTTTGCTGTACAGTGTGTTTACTGAGCTGCAGAGTTTAAAATCAGCAAAGTGTATACTAGGGGGCTGCAGACTTGCTGATGACGTACAAGTTTAGAATATAATGCAGTGCGATTTATGGATTTGGATGAAGCTGCTGGTCAAGTCTGACAATAAAGAAATAAAGAAATAAATCTTGTCCAAATATGACGTTTATCATGCTGCTGCAACATCTACACTGATTTTCAGTAGATTCACTTCACTTTGTAACACAGATTTCACACAAACATCATACAGATATCTGAGAGGATAACAATAATAATAATAATAAATTAGTGACAGTGATAAAATCATAGGTTCTGGTCATCCCGTAATATCATCTAATTATGTATCTGCGTTGGCTTTGATAAAAGAGATAATTAAAACACAGGATGCCTTTTGAGCTGTGCTGGAAATACATAAAAAGTGGGGAAGACAGAGATTCAAAAATGACTCACCTCTAGCGGTATCTGTGATTCAAATCTTTTCCACCTCAGATGGACTGGATGGTGCCTCTGTGGAGCATCAGATCGGTGGGTTTACGCAACGTGAGAGTGGAGATGCTGAGCTGTGAGAGAGAGGGAGCGGGCGAGAGAGAAAGAGAGAAGGAGAAGAAGAGAGAGAGAGGGGAAGGAAGAGAGAGCGAGGGAGAGAGAGGAGGGATAAGGAACTCCCTCTTTAGCTCTGACAGTGTTGACACGACACGCAGCCACTTTCAGCGATTTCCAGCCTGCTCTCGCTCACAGCGGGCTGGTGGCAGCAGCAGCCAGCAGCACTGAGCTTCCCACATGCTGATGAAGATCGTGTATGTGAGAAGCTCCATCTTTCAGTGCTTACTGTAGATGTGACTTGATGTAGGTCAGCAGTGCTGTGATAATGAAATGAAGTTGATATTTCAATGCAACTTCTGAATGATTTTTAGTGCTGTTGTTGGGTTACACTTCAAGTCAATGCAAGTGCATACTGTATCCTTCTGGGAGGGGGTTTAGAGTCCAAATCAGTGCACATACACCTCCTCTCTCCTGTAGGAACAGACCTGCACTGCAGCTATGTTACTGAAGCAAAAGAAGCAAACAAAATACTAAATGCATGTTTCTGTGGGCTTTTAGTTTGATCTGCGATTTGTCTAACTTGAGGTTCAATCTTTTAATCTACTGCATATATTGTACAAGTTGTTTTATACTTTAGGATTTTCCATTTTCTGTTATTTTATTGCTTTTCCACTTTAGATTGCAAAAATAGCTGAGAGAAGTGTTGCTACCCATGGAAATGCTTCAAGACATGAAGGCAGCGATAATTACATGGGTTTATATAGAGACGTGATTTGATTGGTACCTCCTACAGAAGCCGTTCTTGTTTGAAAACAAAGAAACTGATCTTCTTTTGAAACAGTACCTACAGATGGAAGCAAGCAGACCATATTTATTCATATGGGACTTTTCAAAAACAAGATCAACAAACTTTTTCAAAAGCCAGTACACAATGTACAAAACTAAAAACCAATACAGAATGTACACATTAAGAAAAGTAACAAAAGAAATAACATGGAGGAATTTTTTTTAAAAAAAATTTTTTTGCAGTAAAAATATGCATTAAAGGGCCTGAGATGGTCAGTCCAGTGGGGTACCTTTAGGACCACTGAGCTCGCCTGCAGCCCTAACCACAACGCTGATATGATTAAGTGGTTAAGGATTTGGATGTCTGTGGAATGTATTCAAGCTTCTCATGTGATGCCATGCACACATTGCTTGAAACTGCGGTCATGCTGTTTTAGGCACAGTGACTGGGGGTTGTCATCCATCCTGACACAAAATACAGATAAGCATCCAAAGTTTAGTAGACTTTCAGATCTTGTTCTTGTTTTTAATTTGAAGGGTTGTTGATAAAAAAATGAAAGAGATCATGTGGCAAGAATTCAGGGTTCATAGTTCTGAGTATCAGGCCTTGACAGGCTTGGAACTGCATTTCATCTGGTGGCGTTGTAGATCCTGTTAAAAATCGATGGATTTATGAACACAGAAAAGTACCATCAGACTTTGATCCACCCTGTACATCTGCAAATCTTCTGATCCAATGTCAATAATTAATGGCAGTGTTTTCTCCTCTATTGATACAGTGGGGCAAAAAAGTATTTAGTCAGCCACCGATTGTGCAAGTTCCCCACTTAAAATGATGACAGAGGTCAGTAATTTGCACCAGAGGTACACTTCAACTGTGAGAGACAGAATGTGAAAAAAAAATCCATGAATTCACATGGTAGGATTTGTAAAGAATTTATTCGTAAATTAGGGTGGAAAATAAGTATTTGGTCACCTCAAACAAGGAAAATCTCTGGCTCTCACAGACCTGTAACGTCTTCTGTAAGAAGCTTTTCTGTCCCCCACTCGTTACCTGTATGAATGGCACCTGTTTGAACTCATCATCTGTATAAAAGACACCTGTCCACAGCCTCAAACAGTCAGACTCCAAACTCCGCCATGGCCAAGACCAAAGAGCTTTCGAAGGACACCAGGAAAAGTATTGTAGACCTGCACCAGACTGGGAAGAGTGAATCTACAATAGGCAAGCAGCTTGGTGTGAACAAATCAACTGTGGGAGCAATCATCAGAAAATGGAAGACATACAAGACCACTGATAATCTCCCTCGATCTGGGGCTCCACGCAAGATCTCATCCCGTGGGGTCAAAATGATCATGAGAACGGTGAGCAAAGATCCCAGAACCACACGGGGGGACCTGGTGAATGACCTGCAGAGAGCTGGGACCAAAGTAACAAAGGTCACCATCAGTAACACACTACAACGGCAGGGAATCAAATCCCGCAGTGCCAGACGTGTTCCGCTGCTGAAGCCAGTGCATGTCCAGGCCCGTCTGAAGTTTGCCAGAGAGCACATGGATGATACAGCAGAGGATTGGGAGAATGTCATGTGGTCAGATGAAACCAAAGTAGAACTTTTTGGTATAAACTCAACTCGTCGTGTTTGGAGGAAGAAGAATACTGAGTTGCATCCCAAGAACACCATACCTACTGTGAAGCATGGGGGTGGAAACATCATGCTATGGGGCTGTTTTTCTGCCAAGGGGACAGGACGACTGATCCGTGTTAAGGACAGAATGAATGGGGCCATGTATCGTGAGATTTTGAGCCAAAACCTCCTTCCATCAGTGAGAACTTTGAAGATGAAACGAGGCTGGGTCTTCCAACATGACAATGATCCAAAACACACCGCCCGGGCAACAAAGGAGTGGCTCCGTAAGAAGCATTTGAAAGTCCTGGAGTGGCCTAGCCAGTCTCCAGACCTCAACCCCATAGAAAATCTGTGGCGGGAGTTGAAAGTCCGTGTTGCTCGGCGACAGCCCCAAAACATCACTGCTCTCGAGAAGATCTGCATGGAGGAATGGGCCAAAATACCAGCTACTGTGTGTGCAAACCTGGTAAAGACCGATAGTAAACATTTGACCTCTGTTATTGCCAACAAAGGTTATGTTACAAAGTATTGAGTTGTATTTTTGTTATTGACCAAATACTTATTTTCCACCCTGATTTACGAATAAATTCTTTACAAATCCTACCATGTGGATTCATGGATTTTTTTTTCACATTCTGTCTCTCACAGTTGAAGTGTACCTCTGGTGCAAATTACTGACCTCTGTCATCATTTTAGGTGGGGGAACTTGCACAATCGGTGGCTGACTAAATACTTTTTTGCCCCACTGTATGCTGTTAGTGATTACAATGAAATGGTTAGAGCTTAACTGATATTGAAGTTCAATCAAGAAATTAAATGTTGTGCTTTAAGTCATGACGATCAATATTTAGAACACAGCTTTTAATACAGTGAGGAATCCCTCCAACAGAAAAAGGCTTTACTCTTCAACCACTGGTCATTTCTAATCCAGAATAAATATGAAAACAAACTATGAGTTTATACTATGACTAAATCTGTACTGGTACACTTTATCGTCCTTAACCATCCTACACACACACACACACACACACACACACACACACACACACACACACACACACACACACACACACACACTCATTCACCCAATCACAAACACATTCATACAGCCTTTTTATCCATGCCTAAAGCGGCTTTTTGCTTGCAATCATAAGGAAATGTTGTCGATGTGCTGGTTTTCAGTCAGGCTTGATAACATAGTTTAAGTGTACAGGATTCTCTACAGTCGTGTTCTGAATGTGCAAAAGGTTTCAGAGACAGGCAGAAGTCTTGTTTAGTTTGTAGTCAATTATTTTGTTTTATGGCCATTATTTGTACAGTGTTCTCAAATAAATATTAAAAATTACTGTAGAGAAAAATCAATATCATTATCAACAAACACATTCTTTATGTAAGTTCAAGGTGTATATAAATTAAAATAAGTGAAAGAACAGGTGAAACATGCACATTTAAAGAAGTTATTTCCCCCAAAAAAGACAGAATAGATTGATATTAGACAGAACTGTCAACTCATTTCCTTTCAAACCTGGTCTCAGGCAAATGCAAAACAGAACAGTAAATCAAGCCAATACGTGCAGCAGGGATTACAGCAGGGAATAGCAAGAGTAGCTACTCAAGAGCAATACAGATTACCTGAGAGCCTGGCTGCATTAAAGTGCAGCACTTATTAATTAGTTATTTTATTTTTGTGTTTGAAAACAAGTTCACCATGAACTGATGTAGATCAGATACAAAAAGCGACAAAAATATCACAGAATACAGGATAATTGAAACGTCAATGAAGCGGCTTTCTACTGGGAAAATACACCAAAATGCAAAACCTCATCCCGTGGTTTAGTTTTTTGTACACGGTAATCAGGAAGAGGAAACAGACTGTCCTTGGCAATACCAATGTGGAGAAATGACAGTGCAATAAATAAAATCTCTGTTCTTTTTTGTCCCTTTGATGGTGGTGTACTGCATAAAAAATAAACAGCAGCCCATTGAGTCATTCGACATCCCAATTAAAGTATATGGTTTTGTAGAACAGACATCACCTTTGTCGGCTTGCATTGGTGACTAAATCTAAAATTCTGCCAATTTAAATAATGATTGATTGTATTTGTTTTTTGGGTTATTTTTTCCCTCCTTGCACATGTCCCAGCATGCATGCAGGTAAATATGAGTACAAAGAAGCAAGCATATCGATTCGAGGTCTATTCCAGGAAGGTCACATTTTTTTCTGTATATGATTATTTAACTTTGTTCACTTGTATTTACATTTCTATTTATTTTATTTTGCTTTTTTGCATGTTGTTTTTATCCGATTGTTCCTTATCAGATCCACTCCTGCATGTGATGGGGACATTAGCATTTCCTTATGAATGACCTGCATGACACTGCTCAAATATTACAGAGCTAAAAATATGCTTTATCATGTGGCTGAATGCAGTTTCTTCGAACGCTGTATTCTGTAAATCAAGAAATATATTACAGACGTTTACAAAGCAGTGCAAACAGCCTCAGGTCTTCTGCCAGAGTATGGGGCTTTTTTTCCCCCTTCAACAAAAAGTCCCTTGAAGATGTATAACTGTGACCAAAAATACCAAGAAAAAGTCTCACTGAAGGATTATATGATGCAGAGACACATTTAGTGTTGTAAAAGCATGTGCTACATGATTTCTTTGACTGACTGAGCTTTTTCTTTGAAAACTATTTTAGTAAGTGCAGCAGATTGGCTGCTCTCACTGATTAGAAATTGTGCTTTCTGGTAATTAATGTTATTGAACTCCAGTCAAATTTTGCTTAACTTAAGATAAGAGATAAGATAAGATAGAACTTTATTAATCCCTCGGGTGGGTTCCTCTGGGAAATTCGACTTCCAAAAAAAGCACAGCAACGACCAAAGTTACAGTTACAGAACTGTTATATATATATATACACACACACACACACACACACACACACACACACACACACACACACACACACACACACACACACACACACACACACACACATATAAATACAGAGACAAATATAAATAAAATATACAAAGGGGATAAATAGAATAAATAGGAATAAAAAATAAAAATACAAGTGAATTGCACATTTCAAGTATTGAGTCTATTGCACTGTTGACTATTTACAAAAAGTATTGCACAAGGTATTGTACAGTGAGGTGCAGAGGCACTACAGCTTAGTTGTTCCCCCCTCCTTTGTCCTCCTGTTTCCCCTCCCTCTCCCCTCCAGAGAGGAGTTAAACAGTTTGATGGCGTGTGGGACAAAGGAGTTTTTAAGTCTGTTAGTTCTTGTCTTGGGGAGAAGCAACCTGTCACTGAACAGACTCTTCTGGTTGTTTATGGCCGTGTGCAGAGGATGCCCAGCATTGTCCATAATGTCCATCAGTTTCTTTAATGTCCTTTTCTCTGCCACTGTCACCAGAGTGTCCAGCTTCATGCCGACCACAGAGCTAGCCCTCCTGATCAGTTTCTCCAGCCTGGATGAGTCCCTCTTTGCTGTGCTGCTCCCCCAGCACACCACAGCATAGAAAAGTACTCCAGCAACCACTGACTGGTAAAACATCCTCAGGAGCTTCCTGCAGATGTTAAAAGACCTCAGCCTCCTGAGGAAGTACAGTCGGCTTTGGGCTTTTTTATACAGGTGCTCTGTGTTGCATGACCAGTCCAGTTTATTGTCCATCCACAGCCCGAGGTACTTGTACTTGTTGACCACCTCCACCTCCTCCCCCTCTATCTGAACTGGCAGTGGACCTTCTCTGGACCTCCCGAAGTCCACAACCAGTTCCTTAGTCTTTGAGGTGTTGAGTTGCAGGTGGTTTGTGTGACTCCATGCGACAGTTCCTCACCAGACTTCTGTACTCCTCTTCCTGATCATCCCAGATACACCCCATGATGGCCGTGTCATCTGCAAACTTCTGAATATGGCATAATTCAGAGTTGTAGCAGAAGTCAGAGGTGTACAGGGTGAAGAGAAGAGGGGACAGCACAGTTCCCTGTGGTGCTCCTGTGCTGCTGACCACTGTGTCAGACGTGATGTCCTTCAGCCTGACGTACTGTGGCATCCTCCACTCCGACACCCACCTTGTATGCAAACTGTAGTGGGTCCTGGGCATGTTGTACCTGTGGTCGGAGGAGGTTGAGGAAGAGCCGCTCTAGAGTCTTCATAAGATGTGACGTCAGTGCCACCGGTCGGAAGTCATTCAGCTCATTGGGCCAGTTCTTTTTGGGGACCGGGACGATGCAGGATGTCTTCCATAGGGCGGGCACTCTCCCCAGTCGCAGACTGAGGTTGAAGACTCGTTGTAGCGGCTCCCCAAGTTCAGCAGCACACGCCTTAAGCATCCTAGGACACACCTTGTCTGGGCCTGCTGCCTTTCTGGGGCGAAGCTTCCTCAGTTGCCTCCTGACCTGATCCACTGTGACACTGGGAGATGTTTGGGAGGAGGGGAGGGGGGGAGATGTCTTGCTGCTGAGAGAGGGATTGGAGGAGGGGGGTGTCATGGTGTCAGGAAGGGGGGGAAGCGAGGGAGGCAGGAGAGTGGGGAGAGGACTCTGTAGTGAAGGTGAGGGTGAGGGTGGGGGGGTTGTGGGCTTGTTCGAACACCACAAGTTACAACTCTAATGCACCTATAACAATAATGGATGACTGATCCGTCTTCTTCCCCCAATGTGTTGGCACTGAATCCTCTCCACTTCAACCAAATTCTGTTCAATTTGGATTAGCGGCTAATAGAAAACACCCTGACTGCAGTAATTATGGCATTTTCTATAAGATATTCTATAATTGATACATGTATATTTGTGCATACATGTATCACTCTGCTAAATCCATTAAATTGAAGATGTATTCGAGGGGGTTTCTAAGGTGGCTTCATTAACCATGTTTTAGCATTTCCATACTAATTTGGTTAAGGAGATATGCATGCAAAGCCTACCAATTAGCTGTTTACTTTTTAAACTATTAAGCTCCAAAGGAGCACTATAGGGCAATTTAATTATCTAACAGTGCAGAAGAGAGATGTAAATTTTTTCACTCTGTCTTTTCAAGTGGTGAGTCATCAAACTTTTTCTTCTCTTTGGATTTTGTTTCACAGCAACAAAGCAAATGTCAGCGCTTCTACCTTTTTCAGCATGAAAAACATCAAAACTGTGTTAATACTTGAAACGTGCTCGTGGACGGTCTTTAACACTGGCATGTCAGAAGCATCCTTTATGTAAACAACTTCCTCATCATCCACAATTAACCAGAGCTCCTTAAACATGACGGCTTTCATCGAACCATTCAGCATGTTGGGTTTAATCCATGAATACTTAGATACAAAAGCCTTTACCTTATGAAATACTGTGGATTCTACACTATTTAAATAAAAGAAGGTCACAAGCAAGCCAGAGAACCCCAGAGATTTACTCACTATCTCACCGAGCCTTTCCTGTGTGATCCTTCTAATCTACTTGCACTTCAACGTTTGAAATGGTAAAATTATTATTTTAAGTTTGATTTTTTCTGACTTTATTGCTTCTTACAAAGTGGACTCCATACTACTTGAAGGATACAGGAAACGCTGACTGGTCAAACTGTTCAACTCCACCACCCGGGGTTGTTCTGAGTGGAGTTTGCATGTTCTCCCCACGTGCACGGGTTCTCTTCAGGTACTGCAGCTCCCCAATCTGAAGACATGCAGTTAGTGGGGTTAGGTTAATTGGTGACTAAATTGCCCATAGGAGTGAATGCGAGTGAAAATGATTGTGTCTCTTTGTGTTAGTCCTGTAACCTTGGCGACCTGTCCAGGGCAAGCCCTATGATAGCTGGGATAGACTCCAGCCATCCTGCGACCCCGATAAGCACGAGTGGAAGAGAATAGATGTATGGATTTCTTATTGCTTTGTCTGAAATGCTAATGTAACACATAGGGGGGCTAAAGCAGTCACACCAGAATGTCCTGCTAAACAGAAAGATTCTTTAAAATACAAGGGGGAGCAAGCGAGTCAGATACCCAGGGCACAGAGATGAAGCAGGTCTGATCATAAACAGTTTATTACTAGGCCAGGGAGCACAAATAAAAACACCCTTAAAATGTACGTAATAAAATCTACTAAAACTAAATAAAAAAAAATTCTAAAACCCGTAAAACTACCATTTTCTACATTCACAAAAAAACCCTGCTATAATTATGCCACATGTTCATTATGGGTCCATCAGCAGGCCAGGAATTCCTTCCTTAGAGCAGAGTCCAGGCCAGCCTCGTCTTCGGCAGACAAGGAAGAGGCTCCCATCTTCTTGTCCTTCCACTGGCACATCACATCCCTGCCCAGCTTGCGTTCTGCACCCGAACCCATCATTCGACCACCGCCACAGCTCCCCTTGTGTCGGTGTCCTGTAAAATAACAAATAGGGGCCAGAACAATGGTCCCAGAAGCGGCCCTGGCTCATGGCCATGGCGACCCTCTCCCAACCCAGCTGCACCCAGTAAACAACAGTAGAGAGGTAAACCTCTACCTTGCTGCCAAGCACACGCGTTGTCTCCTACTGTTGCCGTTCCATGAGGTCAGGACTGGGTCGCCGTGTCACACTGGCCATTTAGCATTCACCGTCCAGTCACCTTACACAGCTGATAGGCCACCTCTGGACACACCCATGCCTCAGCAGGTGGTCCCTATCAGCTAATTTGTCCCATGTGTAGCCAGTCCACAGTGGATTAAAAACTATGTCACATAAAACACTAAAAACCATGCAATAGAAACAGAATAAAACCATGCAAATAAAACGACACTCATAAATAAACACTAAAAATCAGAATAAAAACAATATACAAGATAAATACAAATTTCCACTGTGTGACACTAAGACAGTTTGAAATCTTGATCGTGTTTTGGATTTGGGTCCAGGTTTTGAAAATCACATCACTGCAGGAACTTAAAAACGTATTGAAAATTGAAACATCCCTATATTAAACCGGAGCTGAGGAACTAGTTAATCCTTTCATCTTAATGAAATCTTTATCAACTTAGACTACAGCAACGTCCTATTAGCTGTACTGTCAAAATATGGTGCTGGAGTCAGAGTTTGTCTATGTCCAAGAAATCTAACATTTCACACCACTACTCAGGTTACTTCATAGGCCCATTTTTAGTATGCTATAAATCACTTAATGGTTTGGGCCCCGAGTACATCTCCCTCTCATTGGTTTATTGATTTTGTGACGTGCATTGATTTTATGTTTGCCCATGTTTTTATCTTCATATTCGTTTCTTTTTTTAATTTAGCAACACTGAGTTTATGTTGAGCAGTGTTGAGTGACACTGAACGTTAAAATAAGAAATGTTCCATTTACTTTACTTCCCTTTTTCTGGGCTGTGTTCCACTTTAGTTCACTTTATTCTGGTGGTAAAAGCGTCTATGGAGAAAACAAAGACAAATGCCTGGAATCACTCCTCTGCCACATTCTCACTGTGCTTTAGCTGATTTACTGGGCTTTGTAGCGCCGCTGCCTTTCTTCAGCTCCAGTACTCAGATGAAAGCATTGCATTTGTTGAAACAATGGCTGTTTGGAGCATGCTGAGCACAGAATTAACAGCAGATTAGGAGTTATCTTTTCAAGACTAATTTGACATGTCCCTTCTTTTCCACATTTTTCTTCAGAACCTCTCTGAGGAGCAAAAGTTGTATGTAAGTTGACGGAGGATTTTTCTATGTTTAAACGATATGTTTAGCAAATCGATTTTACTTACATTTCCTTTTTTGTACCAATGATCTGAAGAGACTGACATTACTGTTATGTGTACAAGGTAAGCTGAGTTTGGAAACATGACAACAACCCATAAATTAACAGCCTGCAACCTGATCCCAGGTGCCAGTAGGAGAAATATTTGGAAACTTTGCACAGAAAACATATAAGTCAAAGAATTCAGGGGAAACAGAGAAGTACAAAGAATATTGATGTATAGGCTTAGGCTTGAAGAAGAATAAATTAAAGTAATGAATAATTAATTTTCTTCACAATGCTTGTTTCCTGAAAGCTTCCTCTGTAAAGGCATCAATTAGGAGTTAAAAGGTTCATTTGTCAGACTACAGTGGAAAGTGATAAAAAGAAAGCTGCTTTCATTAACTCCACAGCTCATCACATTCTCCACTCCCAGCTCGCCGCTCCTGTGGCCATGAACATTTTAAAAGTGAGCACCACGACTGGTTGGAGTGAAGGAAGGAAGACAGGATAAAAGACATGTAATGATTCAATGCAGAGAGGTTTATGAACACATAGAAATACTCAGTGCATCATGGGAATCCCCCGGCATCCCACACCTATTGCAGTGTAACTAAGGGAGGATTCAGGGTCCCCTAATCCAGCCCTAACTATATGCTTTAGCAAAAAGGAAGGTTTGAAGCCTAATCTTAAAAGTAGAGATACAGGGAGTGCAGAATTATTAGGCAAATGAGTATTTTGTCCACATCATCCTCTTCATGCACGTTGTCTTACTCCAAGCTGTATAGGCTCGAAAGCCTACTACCAATTAAGCATATTAGGTGATGTGCATCTCTGTAATGAGAAGGGGTGTGGTCTAATGACATCAACACCCTATATCAGGTGTGCATAATTATTATAGGCTCAGAAAAATCAAAAATAGTGAGATATCTTGCAGAGGGATGCAGCAGTCTCAAAATTGCAAAGCTTCTGAAGCGTGATCATCGAACAATCAAGCGTTTCATTCAAAACAGTCAACAGGGTCGCAAGAAGCGTGTGGAAAAACCAAGGCGCAAAATAACTGCCCATGAACTGAGAAGAGTCAAGCGTGCAGCTGCCAAGATGCCACTTGCCACCAGTTTGGCCATATTTCAGAGCTGCAACATCACTGGAGTGCCCAAAAGCACAAGGTGTGCAATACTCAGAGACATGGCCAAGGTAAGAAAGGCTGAAAGACGACCACCACTGAACAAGACACACAAGCTGAAACGTCAAGACTGGGCCAAGAAATATCTCAAGACTGGTTTTTCTAAGGTTTTATGGACTGATGAAATGAGAGCGAGTCTTGATGGGCCAGATGGATGGGCCCGTGGCTGGATTGGTAAAGGGCAGAGAGCTCCAGTCCGACTCAGACGCCAGCAAGGTGGAGGTGGAGTACTGGTTTGGGCTGGTATCATCAAAGATGAGCTTGTGGGGCCTTTTCGGGTTGAGGATGGAGTCAAGCTCAACTCCCAGTCCTACTGCCAGTTTCTGGAAGACACCTTCTTCAAGCAGTGGTACAGGAAGAAGTCTGCATCCTTTAAGAAAAACACAATTTTCATGCAGGACAATGCTCCATCACACGCGTCCAAGTACTCCACAGCGTGGCTGGCAAGAAAGGGTATAAAAGAAGAAAAACTAATGACATGGCCACCTTGTTCACCTGATCTGAACCCCATTGAGAACCTGTGGTCCATCATCAAATGTGAGATTTACAAGGAGGGAAAACAGTACACCTCTCTGAACAGTGTCTGGGAGGCTGTGGTTGCTGCTGCACGCAATGTTGATGGTGAACAGATCAAAACACTGACAGAATCCATGGATGGCAGGCTTTTGAGTGTCCTTGCAAAGAAAGGTGGCTATATTGGTCGCTGATTTGTTTTTGTTTTGTTTTTGAATGTCAGAAATGTATATTTGTGAATGTGGAGATGTTATATTGGTTTCACTGGTAAAAATAAATAATTGAAATGGGTATATATTTGTTTTTTGTTAAGTTGCCTAATAATTATGCACAGTAATAGTCACCTGCACACACAGATATCCCCCTAAAATAGCTAAAACTAAAAACAAACTAAAAACTACTTCCAAGATAGAGCTGGGTGTCATCTGCATAGCAGTGAAAATGTATGCTATGTCTTCTAATGATGCTGCCTAAGGGAAGCATGTATAATGTAAACAGAATTGGTCCTAGCACTGAACCCTGTGGAACTCCATAATTAACCTTAGTGTGTGAAGAGGACTCTCCACCCATATGGAAAAGATGTATATAAATCTTATAAAGTTTGTATCTGTCTTGTGTGAAACTTGTGTGAAAAGCATACAAGAGTGAAAACAGATATAAGATCCCTAGAAAAATTATATAAATGAAACTTGTATGTTTTGGATACTTACTAAAACAATATATGAAAGTGGCCACTTTCATGAGTAAATCATATAAGCCTTATATGATTCACTATATGAAGTAGGCCACATCTGATGCAAGTCTTTTATAAGTTTTTTCTATTTCTTTTCCATATGGGCATTTACATGAACAAACTGGCGTCTATTAGATAGATATGATACAAACCACTGCAGTGCAGTACCTGTAATACCTACAGCATGTTCTAATCGCTCTAATAGGATATTATGGTCAACAGTATCGAATGCTGCACTAAGGTCTAGCAGGACAAGCACAGAGATGAGTCCACTGTCAGAGGCCATAAGAAGATCATTTGTAACCTTCACTAAAGCTGTTTCTGTGCTGTGATGAGCTCTGAAACCTGACTGAAACTCTTCAAATAAACCATTCCTCTGCAGATGATCTGTTAGCTGTTTGACAGCTACTCTTTCAAGGATTTTGGAAATGAAAGGAAGGTTGGAGATTGGCCTATAATTAGCTAAGACTGCTGGGTCTAGAGATGTTTTTTGAGTAAAGGTTTAACTACAGCCAGCTTGAAGGCCTGTGGTACATAGCCGATTATTAGAGATAGGTTGATCATATTTAAGATCGAAGAATTAATTAATGGCAGGACTTCTTTGAGCAGTTTTGTAGGAATGGGGTCTAAAAGACACGTTGATGGTTTGGAGGAAGTAATTATTGAAGTTAACTAAGATCAATTGGCGGAAAAGACTCTAAATTAATATCAATGGTACTAAAGGTAGCTGTAGATAATATTACATCTGTGAGATGATTATGAGTGAATTTCTTTCAAATTGCTAAAGGCATTGAAGATGACAACAGTGGGTGAATTATATTCTTAAGGTTATTTACAGCACTTCCAGGAAGACATCTACTGTGATAAAGTCTACTCCCCAAAGCTGTGTAATCCATTATTGTAAATGTAAATGTTATCAGGAAATGATCAGACAGGAGAGGGTTTTCAAGAAACACTGTTAAATGTTGAGTTTCTATGCCATATGTTAAAACAAGATCTAGAGTGTGATTAAAGTGGTGGGTGGGTTCTTTTACATTTTGAATGAAGCCAATTGAGTCTAATAACAGATTAAATGCAGTGCTGAGGCTGTCATTTTAACATCCATTTACGTGGATGTTAAAATCACCCACAATAATTATTTTATCTGAGCTCAGAACTAAATCAGATAAAAAGTCTGAGAAATCAGACAGAAACTCTGTGTAAGGCCCAGGTGGACGATAGATGATAACAAGTAAGACTGGTTTCTGAGTTTCACAGCTGGGTTGGACAAGGCTAAGCATCAGGCTTTCAGATGAATTAAAAGTCTGTCTTTGTCTTTCATTAATTAATAGGCTGGTGTGAAAAATTGCTCCCACACCGCCCCCTCGGCCTGTGCTTCGAGATTTCTGGTAGTTAGAATGACTCGGGGGTGTTGATTCATTTAAACTAACATAATCATCCTGCTGCAACCAGGTTTCTGTAAGGCAGAGTAAATCAATTTGTTGATCAATTATTAAGTCATGTACTAACAGAGACTTGGAGGAGAGAGACCTAATATTTAATAATCCACATTTCACTGTTTTACTCTTTGGTTCAGTGCGGATCCTGTATTGTTCTTTCTTTGTGATTTTTTATGTTTGAGTCACTTTTTGCTGGTTTTTAGTTTGTTCTTTGTCTGTTTGGGAGCTGACACAGTCTCTATGGAGATGGGGTTTTGGGGGTTTTGGAGGAGAGGAGCTGCAGAGAGGCACCACTCAGACAGCCAGCAATTTAAGGAGAGCATGCAACTAAACATGTTACTCCTGGTCTGATTGGGGAGGGGACCAGAGAAAACTACAAAGTCCCACATTGTTTTGCCAAAGTTACACACCGATTCAATATTGATTTTAATGACCTCTGACCTCTAACCAGCTGTCATTACATGAATTATAATTTTACTGAATTTAAGTTTACCCTTAGCCAGCAGTTTTAAATTTCCCTCAATGTCGCCTGCTCTGGCCCCTAGAAGACGATTGACTATGGTTGCTGGTGTCTCTACCCATGTCTCAGATCAGAATTGAAAAGTACATGTCATATCAAGTACAAATGGATTGTTCAGTTATGATTGTACATAAAATCATGTGTTTTTAATGAAAGAGTTGTGCTATACATCTATTAATACAGCAATAATGTATGTCCATCTGCAATATTTATCTTTAAAAACATTTAAAATAAAAAAAACTCTGCTGCTACTGTAGGACCATTTCATCATATACACTTTTTTTCAATTTAAATATAATAAATGTAAGAAAATTTTGTGGCTCCAACACTGTGGTTGAATGACACAAATTAAAGTATGATACGATTTTGTTTCACAGTCTCAGCTCTATAACACTTCCTGTTTCATCATTTAAATCTGGTAACCAACACACAACAACAGAAAAGATTTGGCCCTGTTTCAATATCCTTGATGAAAGAAGGCAAATTAAAGTGCTCTTTGATATTTGGGCACTTTTTCTAAATGGAAAAAAAAACCAGTTTCAGACCTGGTACAGCAGGTACAAGTCAGCATCGGCGTAACTTTGTGCTGAACACTGGTGGGGTCAAGTTCTCTGTCTAAATAAATAAATTGGGTAAATTCCCAGATGATTAAACATGCAACTATTTTGCTGGTAAGACCTGAAATGAGTAAAAAAAAAAAAATCAACGGCCTATTTATGCAAGATCATTCATAATTTTATGGGGGGTTATATTGGTTGGGTCTGATTATTGGGGGGGGGGGGGGGGGGGGGGGGTCATAACCCCCCTAACCCCTGGAAACTACGCCCCTGCAACTCAGTGACTGATTTGTCAAGTTTTTCTTTTTCTGGTAGCATGAGACAGTCCGCTAAATCCAGGTTGTACAGGTTGTACTCCAGGATGGCATATTCATATGTACTGCTGCAAGAAGGTTTTTTGTGTGTTGCACCACAATTACAAGAATGTGGTAGAGGTACCAAGAGCAGTGCTGTTGCACGAGGGGAGCAGGACAGGGATGTAGAAGGGCATCAATTCAGCCACAAGATCAGTATCTTTTGTGTGAGTAGAAAAGGATCATACACTGCAAGAGTCCCTCCAGCAGGCAACTCGTGCGCATATTTCTGACCAAACTGTCAGAAACAGACTCCGTGAGGGTTGCATAAGTTCGCAACACCCCTCAGTGGGACCTGAGGTCACACTGTGCAAATCGATGGGCATTCTCCAGAAAACATGAGAACTAACAGCTCCACCACTGGTGCCCCATTCTTGTCACAGATGAAAGCAAGTTTGGACAAATTTTTGGAATCAGGGGAAGTCTGACAGCAAGGCACTTCACCTCTTTTGAACCTTTGCAGGGATTTATCTTGAAATGGCATCTGCTGAATTAGATATATTTTTAAAAAATTAAGTAAAAAAATTGGGGAAGTGAGACTTGCAAGCTGCTGTCCAATATGTACACTGGTAATACGCCTTATTTTTGTGTAGCCCTTGATGATGGGCTATTTTTTGGGTAACTTTTTAGGATTTTCATTCTCACTGAAACAGCTATGACAGTAATGATTTTTGAACATCCTCAACATGTTTATGGTACAAACTCTTGGCACTAAAAAGTCATAAAATCAATATTATTTGCAGGCAGCTAAAAAAGTAACTGCATCACTTCTTTAGCTTCAGCTCAGTCTCTTCTTAAAATCATGAGTTTGAAGAGTATGTTTAATAGCTTATTAATGAGCTTTTATTCACCTACACGTCTGTTAAATATATACAGTCTGATTGCTCATAAAGATTTAGTGGAGTAAAGCCAGTGTGGTATACTGGTACAGAGCTTGAGTTTGTAGTACTGCTCACTGCTCTGACTCTGATTGGTCCTTTTTTCCTCCTTCAGAATTAGATATTATTGTTATAACTACAACAATTTTACAATCCTCCAGCTTCCACGGTGCTTATCTCAACATAAACATTTATACTGGTTGCTCTTGTAAGGTCCATTTGTTCTTCTTCACCTGGTTCAAACTATAAATGGCTAATTTTCCTCCTCAAAAATGATTATTATAATTATTGCATAAATGATTCCCTTGTTACGTCCTATAGGATCTCCATCCAAGCGTCATCAGTGGCCTCTCAAAGAAGAGATTTGACAGTTAGCTATTATGGACATTGCCCTTCCTACACTACTTGTCTCAGTATTAAATTGATATACAAAATCTGATTGGTTGCAGAAGAAATATGTGTGGTTAAGTTTGAATGTGAGGAGCTCAAAATTACTTCTGCTGCGGTTTTCAATAATTAGTTGTAAGGACAGAAACATGGCACTGAGCAAAACAAGCCTCTGTAAAAAAAACAAACCCAAAAAAACAATAATGTTTGTGTGAAAAGCCTTGTTTAGTCCTCCTGAAATAATTGAAGCCAGACATAATGAGTATCACAGCTAATGTGTACTGCAGGTGTTATTCTTTCAGTGTCAGCCCGACTACGCTAAAGGTTAAGCTGTTACAATTTAGGAAGGGGGCTCATGCTGATGTTTCGGTGATTTATTCCAACAATAACAGGCAGTTTAATTTTGTAGTGTTTCTCTGCTAATGTGAAAACAGTCTAACTTCATCTGCGATCTCAGTAAGCACATTCTTAATCAATGTATGGCTTCCATCCCTAGTTTCCCCGTATTCAACTTAATATTGAATTCAATAAATTATGGCCCACATTGCAGGATGAGAGAGCAAGGTGCAGGGGATTTTGTAAAAGATGCCTTTCTGGTGATTGACAGGTATGCATTATATAAATGTGCAGTGTCCCTCGGTTTCTCAGTCTTATTTACCTCTTGCTCATGACATGTAGTTTCAAAACACCCAGATGGTGATGGCAAACGTCCCCAGCTAAAGCCTTTAAAACTAACTAATGGGTGATGTCACAGGAGCCACATCAGAAACTATCTTGGAATTCCTCCTCTTTTCCTCCTGCCTGACAGCTTCTTCTTCAGCCACCTTTGTCCAAACCATCTCAGCCATGTCTCTTTAACTTTGTCTCCAAACTGCTGAAGGTGACACCTTTGTCATTCACTGTGTTTTCTGGAGACACATCTTTGACCAGACAGAATGCGATCGTGTTTGGTCAGATAGATGGATAAACAGACTTTACAGGCTCGCTTTTCTGGATGTCCGAGTTAATGTTGGAGGATTCACACATCACAGTTTTTCTTATACCTCGTGCTTTATTGATACTGAAGTTTGCTCTTGATTAGCATCACTTGCACTAAATCTGAAGCAAACAACAGATGATCTGCACCTTCTGTGTCAAAATTTTGAATTTAGTTGTGATCTGTCTCTTAATGTAGTATTTCTCATCCAGACTAATCCCGGAAACGTCAAGCTGTGATTCAGCTGTGATTGGCACTTGCGCGCCCATGGCTGATTTAGTGAACACTTGATTTGTTTTTGCTTTGCGTTTTAAGTGATGGAGCATTCATTTGAAATATCATTCAATTATGCTCATTTAATTGGAGGACACAAGAATCGTGATCAAGATTACAATTTGATTAATTGTGCATTTCTGTGCCATTTCTTTCAATTTCTTTGTTGTTCTTGGAAAAATGCCAAGAATAACAAAGTTAAACAAGCATAAAATTATATGCTTGTTTAACTTTGTTTTAACTTGTTTAATTATATATTATATTTTCAACAATAAGTCGATTCCCAAAGAGCAATTACCTGAAAACTTGGCATATTTTGGCATCGTGTGATGTGTCTTCAAAAATATTTTAGGAAACTGGACATGTGGTGGACAAAAGATGTCATATGTTTAAGTAGAACTGGAATAAAGATCAGTAGCAACCAGGTGTTATGCAAAAATTTCTGAATTATTGGTTAAATCATTGTCAGCATGCACAGAGGAGGACAGGAGAGAAGTACAACAGTGAGCCATCTGTAAAACATGGTGGAGGCTTTGTCATGGTTTGGCACTGAATTTCACTCAGTGGTGTTGGGGATGTTGTTAAAATGAATGGAATTATAAACATATGAAAGTACTGTCAGATTTTCATCCACCATTCAATACCATTTGGAAAGCATTTGATTGGTAAACGGCTTCATTTTTCACCGTGACAATGATCTCAAACACATGTGAAAGCAGTGAAAGCATACCTACTGTCAGTCAATGATTGGCCTCCTAAGAGCCTGGACCTCAACTTTAGTGATACAATGGGATCATTTGATATTGAATTAAACAATATCAACATTTAAAGAAGAGCTTTGGATCTCCTTTAAGAATTAAATTCAAAATCTTGCTCCTAACATACAAGGTCTTGAATAATCAGGGCCTGTCTTATCTTAATGACCTTGTAGTACCATATCACCCCATTAGAGCACTTCGCTCTCACACTGCAGGCTTACTTGTTTTTCCTAGAGTATTTAAAAGTAGAATGGGAGGCAGAGCCTTCAGTTTTCAGGCCCCTCTTCTGTGGAACCAGCTTCCAGTTTGGATTCAGGAGACAGACACTATCTCTACTTTTACAATTAGGCTTCAAACTTTCCATTTTGCTGGGTTGGGCTGGATCAGGTGACCCTGAATCCTCCCTTAGATACACCGCAATAGGTGTGAGCTGCTGGGGGATTCCCATGATGCATTGAGTATTTCTTCTTCAGTCACCTTTCTCACTCACTATGTGTCAATAGACTCTGCACTGAATCATATCTGTTATTAATCTCTGGCTCTCTTCCACAGCATGTCTTTTATCCTGTCTTCCTTCTCTCTCCCCAACCGGTCGCAGCAGACGGCCGCCCCTCCCTGAGCCTGGTTCTGCAGGAGGTTTCTTCCTGTTAAAAGGGAGTTTTTCCTTCCCACTGTCACCAAAGTGCTTGCTCATAGGGGATCATATGATTGTTGGGTTTTTCACTGTATGTATTATAGTAGGGTGTACCTTACAATATAAAGTGCCTTGAGGTGACTGTTGTTGTGATTTAGCACTGTATAAATAAAATTGAATTGAATGGCATAGCAGGCTGGAGAACTTCTCCTGAAGAGTATGTGAAGAAATGACAAGAGTGGTGCCTAAGAGAGTTCTCTTTGTGTCTCTCTCTGTGTTGGAGAATAAATGTGGTCATAGCAAATATTGCTTTGAAGCTTATATAAATTCCTTTCTCTTTAAAATCCTTTCCCAATTTCCTAGCAAACTATAAACAGATAAAGGGTGATTGAAGACTTGTGCACATACTGTATATAGAGAGAAATGCAAACGAAAGATAAATCAGAAAATGGGGCATGTAATGGGGGCAGCATGGGGTGTCAGTATGCCCCATCAAGACATTTTTCTAACCAAAGATGTTGGTGGTTCACTGAGAGTATTTTGGCTAAACGTGAATGACTTCATCATGGGTTACTGACTTTCAAGATTGTTAGAACTGTGCAAACTCTGTCTTTTTTTTCATAATAAAACTTAATTTATTTTTACTAATTATGACTGAAGTCTTGGTCATTTACCCACAGTTTAAAAAAAAAAAATCACTCACTAAAAAGAAGAGATTAAATCAAATAACAAAGTATATATTGATTAATAATACATTCATTAATATCTGTCATTAAGGTCCATCAGATTTGTAAAGTGCTCCTGCACATTTCTATTCCTTCTTCTGGTTAACTCCCAGCCCACTCCTCTACCCTCCTGTTGTGCAGTCTAATCACCTGATGTACAAAAGCCTTTCTGTGGAGAAGCCCTGAGACAGCAGTGAATGTACTGAATGTACTCCTCCTCTGTGTGTATGAAGGCAGAGTGCAGAGGATGGGTGGTATTGTCCATAATTGACCTAAATCTGGACAGTGTTGTCTGCACTGCCTCCACAGGGTCCAGCCTGTCTTTTGGGTTTTTTATTCAGCTGGTGTATGTTCCTCTTGTTAATACTGCTCCCCCAGCAGACAGCAAAATAGAGAAGCATGGTAGAAACCATCAACTGATAAAGCATTTGTAGCAGCTTTACTCAAAGTAAAGCCTGGGCTGTTTCCTTCCTGTAGACAAGGTTAGTCTTAAGAGTTCAGTCCTGTTTATTGTCAAACAGGAGTCCTAGCTACTTATAGGACGTGACTGTTTTAAAAGCCAGCAGCTACACGCTAGTGATGTGCGGATCGATCCTGAAATATCGATTCCTCCGATACCAACCATTTATGTTCTAGAATCGATTCTCACATTAAAATATCGATATTTTAGTAATTTAGAGTAAATTTGTAGTTTATCATTAACAGGAACACAGTGGAAAGAAACTATATCATTCGGATTGTCTACATTCAAAGGAACTACTTTCTCTTCCGCCTTTCATAGTCATGTGCGAAATACGGCTGCATAAATGTCTCGCAGCCGCTGGCGCGCGCACTCACAACAATGGCTGAGCTTAGTTGGAGTCATGTGCAGACTTATTTTACCTCCACAAACAGTTGAGACGTGGTTTGCGATACATGTGGCAAAAAAGTGCTCCAAGAGTGAGGTGTTTGTGGCCATACTAGGGAGACATTCAAAAGGGCTGTTGGGGGGGGCCTTTGCCCACACCACTTCCAGCCCGAGATTCCCTCAGAGCAATGGTGAGGCTGAAAGAGCAGTGAGAACAGTAAAGAGCTTTCCACAGAAAGAAGGAGACCCATATCTCCCTCTCATGGCATATCGCACCACACCACTTGCCAATGGACATAGCCCTGCAGAGCTTCTGATGGGGAGGAAACTTTGTACCACAGTTCCCATACTTCCATCCTGCCTCAACCCAGGCTGGACAAACATCACTAAACTGAGAGAGAGAGAGAGAGAAGGGAAAGCGAGAGAAAAACAGTGGAAATGGTTTAACAACAGACACAGAGCACAAGACCTCACTGGACTACACCCAGGAGATCAAGTTTGGATCACAGACATGAAAACAAATGGGACTATATCAGGCAGAGCAGATACACCACGGTCTTACCTTGTTGAGACCCCGAGGGGGCTTCTACGTCGAAACAGGAGCCATCTCATCAAACTTAAAGGGACCAAGACTGAACCAACTGAACAACAAATCCCTGTCCTGCCAGAGAACAGCAGCCGCCCTGTTTCAAACCAGGTTCAGCAGTCTCTTACACCACCAAGTAACCAGACTACTGAAAGAAATAGTAAATGGACTGATTCTTATATAGTGCTTTTCTACTCTCCTGGAGTACTCAAAGCGCTCTATACAACATGCCTCATTCACCCATTCACACAAGCACTTCTAAACACAAGTGCAACTAATAAACATTCACACACATTCACACTCTGATGAACGCATCGGAGGGCAATTTGGGGTTAATATCTTGCCCAAGGATATTTGGCATGCAGCCAGGAATCAAACCACCAACCTTCCAATCAGTAGCTACCGTACCGTTTGCTGTCACATTTTATTTGTAGTGTGAACAAGCAGACAAAAACATCGGATTTGATCAAAAAATCGGAATTGAGCATTAAGACCTGCAGTGTGAACGTAGCCAAAGAGAGCCAGGGACAACAACGTCACATTAGAAAGGTATAGTAATCATCCACAACTATTTTCAGTTGCGGATGATAAAGGATTCAGAAACTTTATTCATGCAGGCCTATATAACAAAGAATGTGCATCTTCTTTTTGTTTTCATATTTTAATTTATATTTAATTGTGTTGTGGTTTGCAGTGTTTTGTGTTGTTTCACTTTAAATTTGTTTAAAAGGAAAAGCTAAAAATGTAAATAGTTAAAAGTTTAAAATGTAACTAGTTGGTTTTTGTATTATATGATTTATTTATTACATTTTATGTGGAGTGAATAAATAATAGTATATTTACAGTGGCCCCTAGAGACAAAGCACGTACAAACCCCAAAACATGTAAAAACTCCAAAGCACGTACAAAACACAACAGAAGTGCTCCAGGATGCTAGGGGCAGTGATGAGCTTTTGTTACCTAGTGGCTACACAAGCCAGGAAGTACCAACGACCGGATTTGGTGTGTGGTAGTAACAGGTAAATGAACTTTTTTTAAAAATTATCATTATTATTATTTGAATATATATGAGTGCTTATGTATAAATACACAAACAATACACATATGCTTTCAGTTGTATAATTTAAGCGATCCAGGTAGCTGTTTTGGAAGTTCAGTTGACGCTAGAAATGTGTTTTGGAGTTTGTATGTGCTTTGTTTCTAGGGGCCACCGTATATATTCAGTGTTGGGAAGGTTACTTTTAAAATGTATTCCACTACAGATT
Organism: Diplotaxodon limnothrissa; assembly: GCF_057381915.1. Taxonomy (NCBI): domain Eukaryota; kingdom Metazoa; phylum Chordata; class Actinopteri; order Cichliformes; family Cichlidae; genus Diplotaxodon; species Diplotaxodon limnothrissa. Next base: position 7,582,053 of record NC_140606.1, read on the forward strand.
ACAGATTACATGCCCCAAAATGTATTTTGTAACGTATTCCATTACGTTACTCAATGAGAGTAATGTATTCTGAATACTTTGGATTACTTAATATATTATCATGCTTTTTACAACTACATGAATGTACTATTGCTGTGTGATTTATTACTATTACGGAAGGTCCGCGGCTCCGAACCGTAGTAAAGGGACCTCTGGCTAATACTCGGTTCGAGTTGGGCTCATAGCCGAAAACTAGCTTTACTTTGTTGTCTGGGTCAACTTTTCTAGCCAGAGACAGAGAGAGGCGTTGAAAGACTGCTCCAACGGAACTTATTGTTTCGGAGGAAAACACGAACACAGCGTACAGTCGAGCCTTAATAGCTTACTTACAACTGGGCTCGTCAGGCACTCTTCTTGGCTGCAGTGTTTATTATTATATTTACATGCTTCCAGCTCCCGTTTCTGCTCGATGACAGCTTGTACTTTTCCACTCTCCTTCTTCTTCCTCCTCGCTCACAGACACATAACGTGTCGCAGTCCATTCTCCTTGCAGCACGGACTACACTGCCCACGAGGCTACATTCTTTAGGGCTATGCCTGTAGCATTCTGCCTATTAGCTTAGCACAACAACAACAACAACAACAAAAAGGCCTCTCTCACCCAGGAAACACACAGTCGCAGAGAGAGCGTCACCCTGTAACCACGGCAACCGTAACGCTGCCGCCCCGCCTGGAACAACGGCACATAACTGTCAAACAAAACCCAAACAGTCCTGACCCGCAACAATATGAAGCAGGAAAATACCAGAGGTGGGACCAAGTCATTGTTTTGCAAGTCTCAAGTTGTTGTTGTTTTTTATCTGAGCCAACCATTACACTATAGTGCCCATACACTGTGGCCCTTTCCCCATTTGTACCTAATGGAAAAGGGGCTTTATATACTGCATATCTACAAGGATTGTTTAATATTTCCACTGATTCCATGAACATATTTCTACATGCTTTGATACATAACTAGTAATAAGCTTCCAAGATCAGCCTTTTGCACGTGCCATACACCTTTTCATCTCTAAGGATTTCCCTAATTTCTTCAGTTACCAGGAAATATTTACAGTTCATTTAGCTTCATTCGTGTAGCTTTAAAAGGCATTCCATTTACATAACACCACGCTTACATAACACTGCGTTATCTCGAGTTAAATGTGACTGCAGACAGGAGCTTGGTGTCAGCTTGTCATACAGCTGCTGGTGGTGGTTTGGTGGGCCAGTCCCTGAGTGCAGTAATCTTTCTGTGCATGCATGACTTAGTTCAAGCTCTTCTATTAAAGTACAGTGGCACTAAAGTCTTCAGTAGTGATGTGCGATACCACTGATTTTCTTTCCGATCCGATACCAAGTAATATTCAGGGTGGTATCGGCGATACTGATCCGATACCGATACTTTGTACAAAAACTTATTTTATTTATTGTATCTCAAATTATAGCATCATAATGATTCCAGGACAACAGATTATTTGTTCTTATCACTTAATAATGCAGGGTTCATCATATAGAAATAAAAAAAATGAAGTTGTGCTATTTGAACAGCTTGCCTGCCTGCAGCACTAAAGGACTCCGTGAGAGACGTCTGTCTCGCCCTAGCAGCACCTGTCTCTCTCCTCCTCTTCAGTTCACCTCAACATACGCTCGTCATATTCTGTGATATGATTTACTCTGAGGTGTTTGACAAGGTTAGTGATGTTGCCACAACCATACATGCCAACCCTCCCGATTTTTCCGAGAGAATACCGAATTTCAGTGCCCTCCCGAAAATCTCCCGGAGCCACCATTCTCCCGAATTTCGCCCGATTTTCTAAGACAACAAAATTGAAAAATCATATTGCAGAATTCATAGCGTGGCCCAGCCAATTCCAGTTTCCAACAATGGCAGCAGCAACTTAGTTTTAATATTGCTCTTATTTCTCTTTTTGGGTCGCAAAAAAACTTTTAACATATTTTCAGGTGAGAATGTAGCTGTGTAAACTTCAAATATCTGAGCCGACCGACACATCGTCTTCAAACCCCCCCGGTCTTTCGCTACTCGGGTTAAACATGATATATAAGTCACTTTGATAACTTAAAAATGTTATTGTTTGGCTTTTTCAGTGTTTCATTTGTTCGTGAGTAAATCGGTTTGGCTGAGATTAAAGTTATTAGATTTGATTAAATTAAATTTGACTTTATTAATCCTTCGGAAGGGTTCCTCCGGGGTTTTCACACAGCTGAATAAACGTCAAACAGAAAATGGTTAAACAGAAGTGTGAGACGGTCGAGAGTTTACGTCAGTGCCCGGTTATATTTTAGAGAGCAAGGAGCAGACAGCAGTTTCACTCCACCGAGGGAGCTCGTGACGTACTACCCGGCTTTCTTTAGACCGCGAAGGCCGGGTCCTCAGGTGGAAGCAGCCTCTGAATTTGGACACCCCTGCTGTTTCCGGGCCGGCCAATAATAACGGTGACATTTAACGTATTTTATCCGATAAATAAACCCTGTAAAATGTATTTCCCCCCCCCCCAAACGCCCTTTTGAATGTCTCCCTAGTATGGCCACAACACCTCACTCTAGGAGCACTTTTTTTGCCACATGTATTGCAAACCACGTCTCAGCTGTGTGTGGAGGTAAAATACGTCCGCACATGACTTCAATTACGCTCAGCCATTGTTGTGAGTGCGCACGCCAAGGGGCTGCGAGACATTTATACAGCCGTATTTCGCACATGACTATGAAAGGCGGAAGAGGAAGTAGTTCCTTTGAATGTAGACAATCCGAATGTTATAGTTTCTTTCCACTGTGTTCCTGTTAATGATAAACTACAAATTTACTCTAAATTACTAAAATATCGATATTTTAATGTGAGAATCGATTCTAGAACATAAATGATTGGTATCGGAGGAATCGATATTTCAGGATCGATCCGCACATCACTAGTCTTCAGGTCTTTGATACATGCTGGTTGTTTTCTGTAAAGCATACAGATACAGTGAGGTTCATAATTTTTTTTCATCATCTTTGATGGATTTTCTTTCCCTGTTCCTTAAGGACGTGTCTTTTAGGCTGTCTAGCCCGGATAAATTCGAAAACTGCGTTTTGTGTTTGGTTCTTTGCTAAGTTGTCTGTTATATGTTATCAAAACACTTGTTCATTTTTTTTTTAGTTTAGCTTGAATTATTCATAAGTCAGTAAAAAAAAGAAGCTCAAAAACAATATTTTTGAAAAACCTTCAGAAAACCTGGAGAACCACTTTAAAAATTACAAAAAGTCTGGAAGTCTGACTAATTTGAAGCAAAATATAAATAAACAAGAGTCGGGGCAAGACTTTTGGTATGTGTGTCACACAGTGGAAATTTGTATTTATCTTGTATATTGTTTTTATTCTGATTTTTAGTGTTTATTTATGAGTGTTTTATTTGCATGGTTTTATTCTGTTTCTATTGCATGGTTTTTAGTGTTTTATGTGACATGGTTTTTATCCACTGTGGACTGGCTGCACATGGGACAAATTAGCTGATAGGGACCACCTGCTGAGGCATGGGTGTGTCCAGAGGTGGCCTATCAGCTGTGTAAAGACCTTTTAAATACAGGCTAGCTGAGCACTGAAGGAGAGAGGCTGGAAGGTTAATGCGAGATGGCCAGTGTGATGCGGCGACCAAGTCCTGACCTCATGGAATGGCAACAGTAAGAGACAACGCGTGTGATTGGCAGCAGGGCAGAGGTTTACCTCTGCCTGCATTTGTGAGTAGGGTCTCTACTGTTGTTTACTGGGTGCAGCTGGATTGGGAGAGGGTCACCATGGCCATGAGCCAGGGCCGCTTCTGGGACCATTGTTCTGGCCCCTATTTGTTATGTTGCAGGACACCGACGCAAGGGGAGCTGTGGCGGTGGTCGCATCATGGATTCGGGTGCAGAACGCAAGCCGGGCTGGGAAGTGATGGGCCAGCGGAAGGACAAGAAGATGGGTGGCTCTTTCTTGTCTGCTGAAGACGGGGCTGGCGTGGACTCTGCTCTAAAGGAGGAATTCCTGGCCTGCTGATGGACCCATAATGAACATGTGGCCTAATTATAGCAAGGGGGGGGGGGGGGGTTTAGTGAATGTAGAAAATGGTAGTTTTACGGGTTTTAGAATTGTTTTTAGTAGAGAGCAAACATTTTATTACGTACATTTTAAGGGTGTTTTATTTGTGCTCCCTGGCCTAGTAATAAACTGTTTCTGATCAGACCTGCTTCCCCTCTGTGCCCGTGGTATCTGACTCGCTTGCTCCCCCTTGTATTTTAAAGAATCTTTCTTTTTAGCGTGACATGTGTTTCTTACGTGCTAAGTAAATGGACTGATTCTTATATAGCACTTCTCTCCCAGAGTACTCAAAATGCTTATACATGTCATTTTCACTCTTTTGCATCTATGATTTTAAGTGTTTGCTACCTAAAATTGACACACATTCATATGCCCATGGATGCATCGGATTCGCAGACTAGAGGGAGCCAGGGATTGAACCACCAACCTTTCAACAATAGATGACATGCTCTACCTCTGGAGCTACAGTCACGCCATAAGCTGTTCTTGCATTTTAGTGTCATTTCTGCTAAACTATTCTCTTCTTTCATTATTTGATACTGTCCTGTATTGTATCCTGCTCCTTCATAAGTTGTAATCATGTGTTGTCTTTTAGATTAACACATTTATTTAACTAGGCCCGTGTGCTCACATGCTTGATTTTTTTTTTTTTTTTTTTTTTTTTTTTTTTTCCTTTTCTGCCTGACCCGTTTGGTTCTTTTGCCATCAGAATTATTGTCTAAAGGCGAGGAAAGATGCCCAACGGATTTACTTTACCAAATTGACCATCCCAGCCTTGCCATAATGGTCTATTTGATTCATCTTTTTTTATTTTTTTATTTAATTTTTACTTGCTAGATACGGGACAGACTTGAATGAGGAAAAGAAAAGGGAGAAAGGAAGAGGGGGGAAAAACAGTGGAGAAGAGGGACGGGGATAAAGAGCAAAAAAAAAAACCAAAAACCAACTAAATAAGTACATGCTTGATTTCTGCAGTAGGATGAGTTGCAGCTTTTTGTTCTCTCTTTAAAACTTATAAGAAGTTTTGGAATAGCAAATTTTGCTGGTTCACATTTTCACAGTTCTTTATGGCATGACTAAATCTTGTATTTATGTGTGGCTAGCAAGGAGCCTAATGCCATAAAACAACAAAATGAAAATGTCAACGTTATTTGGATGCAAACACATTCCCTCTCAAGTAATCTAGTGTTGCAAAATGATTAAATACTAAAAATATTTGTAGAACTGCTACTTTGGCACCATACCTCATAACATTTTATCATTTGTAAATTGTTTTTATCATTTGGTTGTGGTTGTGGAGTTGATGGTTAACACCAAGGAGTAATCAGCAATGGTGTGGAAAGAACAAAATAAATGATGACATAAAAGACATAGTTTGTTTAATGTTTTGTGGTCATAAGGGATTAACTGGAAAACTTGACACTGGAAATACTATAGTGAACTTTATTTTTCCTCTGTATATCTTGGGTAGTTAACTGACAGCGGTACTGTCAGTCAGCTGTCAGTTGCAAGTGTATCAAGTATATCAGGGTTAGTGTGCCTTCTAATTGGTAATTAGCAGGTCGTTGCTGGCAGAAATATATGCCTAAAGAGCCCAAATCTAAATCAAAATATTACTGAAGGTGTTTCAGAGGGCTGACTAACAAAACAAAAACATCTCCATTTAGTATTGATTGCTGCAGCATGGCCAGGAATAGCAGAGGGAACATATTAACATTTACACACTGTTCTATTGCCAAAAGCATTATTCATTACTCTCTATGACAGCATTCTAGCTGGTATTGTTTACACCTCATGAGTGTGACTGTCTGTCAGTGCATCATCATGGCTAAATGTTGTTCTGTTGTTCTGACAGTTATATAAAGTGAACAACAGCAAACTGGACAAATGAGTGTGGTTCCTGGAATGGCTCAGCCAATGAACATGCAGTCTTTGGTAATGTCTTTGATATGCTGTGATGGTAGTGACTCTCAAAGGAGAGCCAATGAGAATCAAAAGGAATCAAATCAAATCGATACGTGATATGGATAATGGAATCGGGCTCACTAAATTCTTATCAATTCCTTTATTTCCTTATTCATAATTTGGCCTTATTTTGTAGCAACATGAAGTGGATACCTTGCTGTCCGACAATCCACCATGAACTCACATGGAAAGCAATCGTCTGCTAACCTGACAACAGTGTGACTGAATTTTAGAAATAAAAAGGGTCATTCGCAGGGCTGACTGTGTCCAGTAGTCAGACATGTATAGTAGTCAGCTATATAGTCTTGGTGCACTTCTTTTAGCCCTGCAGTGTCCAGCAGAGGCGGTGTAGCTTTGAAAATAGCGTTTCCCTCCTGCTTCCTCTATCACTCGTATTTTTGCAGACCTGACAAACACCTGCTTGAACCTTAGCTACACTTTCTCAGTATCGCATCCTACGACTTTCACAGCTATCATTTGTGCACACTAGCAGAACAACCGAAAAAACAAAAAATGCAATTATGCAATCCTCCCAAAAAAATCCAATGTCTTTTGATTAAAACCAAAAATATTAAAAATACTGTGCTGCAAAAGCATACAAAACAAATACATAGATCCAAACAATTCTACTATGTGACATCAACGTAATGACAGACCAATGACAGACAGCATCCAAAAGGTTTGGCATGGCAACTGGAAACCAAACCATTTGCTCATAATGATACCAGCAAGACACTATGAATGGTAATGATACCAGATAGAGGTCTAAAGAGAGGACACAAAGGGCTAATGGAACAGCCGGGCATTCTGAGTACCCAGTGTCATAGTTTCCCCTCTCAGGTTAAATACAGGTGCTCTTCAGCACGGTCCCTCTCCTGAGAACTCTGCGTTCACTAGAAGGTAATTGATCTGGCCCAATAAGTGGTGCTTGAAATCAGGCTTCTGCAGATGATGAATGAACACAGATGTTCTAGATGCTCTATAAAAGCATACTTCACAGGAAGCAGGTCTCTTATATCTCAGGCTGGTGGAATGAGCCTTATGGAAGCTGAGGGCAAAATCCGTGATAGTAAATCTTGAAGCTAGAAAGACCTGCCTGTAGTCTTGGTATGTATCCTGGAGCTGTTCTGAATGTTCCTAGACTTAGTTAGTATTCCAGTTGTTACATGACTCACCAGCTCACTTTACCGATCAATCAACATGACTCTTGCTTCACTTACTGCCTCTAGGACAAAAAGTTAGTGTCTGGACCTTGACAAATTCGTGAGAAGTTTCTTTATACTTATTAACATTCACCGGGTTACGAGGCCAACTACGTTGTTTATGGCTGTAGTTTAGCAACATGCTGAACAAGTATATGTGTCACACACATCTTTAGGTAACCTGAATTCCTTCTGCTCTTCAGTCTCACCAGTATTGACTTTAAAGGCTCTCTGACACTTCAGATGCTTTGTAGGTATAATCTACTTTGTCATTATCAGAAAAATCAGGAGAAGTGGAGGACTGAGCATAGTTCTCAGAATGCTATACCCGGAGGACTGCAGCATTGATTAGGAAAAGAAAAGCTCATTTATTTTCAGTGCTTGAATTAAAAGAATACATGTTCCTGGTATATTTCTATGAACTCTTGTAGAACACGTGTCATGGTCCTGAGTCCGTGACTCAGTGATTTTGTGTTTGGTGTATTTATTGTTGTTATTATTATTATTTTCATTATTATGTGTGGGCTGTTTTGGGATGGTTTGTGTTTTGGGATTTTGGATGCTGGGTTTCTGGGTTTGTGCTCCCTCTGTTGGTCCCTGGTGTTAGTGTTCCCCTGTCTCATCAGGTTAATCAGGTCCAGCTGTGTCTCCAACCTGTGTGTGATTTTCCCAGTGTCTCTCTGTGTATCTGCCCACTCCGATTCGTGGTGATTCCAGGTTTGCTCTTTAGTTTTTCCCAGTTTAGGATTTCTTCAGTAACTGCTCATGCTTCATTGCCCGTTTTTGTCACTCTGCCACTCTGTAAATAAACTCTCACTCGTATCATCTGTCGCTTGCCTGCATTTTGGGTCCTTTCCTCCAACACCACACGGCTCGCCGCAGCAGCCATATGTGAATGAGACAAGCATATTGTTGCTCAAACATTCTCTTCAGCCTGTAAAAGTAGGCCAAGCTGTAAAGTCTTTGTTTAATATTGTCTGCAACCTCCAAGTCTCCTCAGCTGCCATGTGGGAGCAGACTGACTAGTAAAACAATAAATATAACCTCAGGACTTTTAGCTCGGATCAGTCACTCAGAACCCTGCTGGAGATACAAAGTCACCCATACAGTTCATGCCGTGTGATGATGTTAGATGTGATTAGAATGAAGTAAAACTCATTAAACGTTACATAATTTCATAAATCAGTTAACTGTACTTTTGATAATCTGGCTGTGTTACTACTGTTGTTTTATCAGCTTGAAACTCTCCAGCCATTCTGACATCAGCGAGGGATTTTCACCCTAGAGAACTGATGCTTTTTTTTGGACCACGGAAGAGTTTCTAAATTATCTGCTTGTCAGGCACCAACACCCATATGGCAGGCAGAAATTAATGTTTTAGTTTGGCTTTCTACTCTTTACATAAGAGTTGGTTGTAAGTATGACTTACAATAACACAAAACATTACCCCATGTGTTGTTTGTTGTATCTTGGATTTTGCTCCAAAAACATGTAGAGGAGCCAAGCATTCATCTGGGTTATGTTGTTTATTGTTATTGTTTAATGAGTTCATCTAATTTAAAAAGTAGTTCTGCCAATTAATTTTTCAAACGCCCAAATTGTGTAACAGGTCCAGGAGGCCTGTCCGCAGCAGTGCTTTAAGACAGAGTTGAGCGAGTGGATGCTCCATCAAGTTCGTGTGATTAATGCTCCCTTGTTTGAGTTTGCCTCAGGTTAAGTTTACACATTTTAAGACCAAGGAAAGCAGGGAGATGTCCTCAACTTCAAAGCATCAGCTGCACTCCTTGCCAATTTCCTTCGGGGTCAACCTTCAGGATCAATAAAGTTTTATTGAATTGAATTGAAGTTTGCAAATGAAAAACATCATGTGATACGTACTTGAGATGGTCACAAGCTAAAAGTAGGTACAACACATGAACTGAATCAGTGAGGACATCAGCAGATGATGATGGTCTTTAATCTGGATATCTGGATTTTATGAGCTTAAGAGAATTTATATCAATCACTTTGTTTCAACGTGAAACCTACCCAGACAGCAATCACCCAAATTCATCATTGGGTTTGTTGTCTGCAAGTAAAGCAAAGACGACGGACAAAGAAGCAGCACTGTAGAAATTTGATGGTTACCTATCATATCCAAGAGGATTGCCAAGGGAACAGTACTTTTATATTTCAAGAAAGAATCCCTCTCACTGTGTTGAAGTAATTGGTAATAAATCCTTTCACTTTCACTCTGTTCAGACTGGATCTCACTGGATATATGAAACAGTGTCCATGTCTTTCCAGTTAAAAATTCAACATAATATGAAAGGCTTCAAGCTGCAGTCTCAAGTTTGGGTGAAAGTGAGATCAGCGAGGCCAGACTAAGAGAAATGGAAAACTAATTAGGTGTGACGACACACCACAGCACTCTTCGCACTCATTAAAGCAATGTTTTCCTCTACAGGCCTGGCTGCTTGGTCACTTTAATGGTGTGAACAGATAAATCAGAGATATTCTGTCACTGAAGATCCCAGCCCAGCTTGATCCTAATTAATATTAGTTCGGATTTACGAGGGACTTTTTGTTGTTTGTTATGTTTTTGAAATAGTCCAACAGTTGAGTAAAAAAGAAAACAATCTCCCACCGTGCAGCTATGTTGAAGGGAGGAACCGTCCACACTGACCAAACAACTTTTGGACCCGACAGTAAACTTGCTTTTTTGCAATTCACAAGAATCAGGTTTTTTTTTGTTCATGTGCACAAATGACTGTGTTTATTTCATGTTAGTGAGCACAAATGTGTAAGTAATACATTACGATGGGAAATATGTTTTGTGTCATCATTGCCAAACAGGTTTTTTTTTTAAGATATGACAATCATTACATTTTAACCTAAACCACAGAAGATGTTAATGGCTAAATGTTACAAGGTGACGCCTTCCAGAGCTTTCTTCTATTAAAAGGGAGTTTTTTCTTCCTGTTGTTGCCAAAGTGCTTCCTCGTAGGGGGTCATCTGATTGTTGGGGTGTTCTCTGTATTATTGTAGGGTCTTTACATTACTATATAAAGCAATGGGATGCAAATGCTGTTGTCATTTGGCGCTATATAAATGCAATTGAATTGAATGTGTATAACTGAAACTCTAGCATCTTCAGCATTAAGGGCAAGAGAACTTACTCATCCACCAACCCTCAAACCTTAAATCTGGACTTCTTCTTGCCTTTTAATCAATACACACAAGAGTGGACTGATGGAAAATCATGTCCACGGACACAATATATTGCAATTTATGTGTCATATTGCAATTTGCTAACCCCTTTCCAATGTGAACATCAGTTAAAGGTCTGAATATATATTTGCAAGAAGTAGGAAGTTAAAATAGATACTTGCTCAATTCAAAGTGTTTAGCTTTAGTTTACTCTGGCATGCCCATCTATTCCAGAATGTACTACAGAAAGCAGGTTTAGCAAGCGTATCCTGAGCTCTAACTTGACAAACCTTGAGAAAAGAAACTTCAGGTTTTAGATTCCAGCACGGCTGGCCTGATTTAGTTCAATCAACTCTGAGATAGGTGTGTGGGTGATGGCTATAAAAAGCTGTCATCAATAGAGCTCCTATGGCAACAGGCAAGGGAAAAAGTCCTCCTGTTTCAATCCACTGGAGGTAGAAGTTATCATATGAGCACATTTTCAGTAGAAGAGGAGGAAAGGTAACAAGACCTCAGTAATCTCTATAAAAGGACTTCTGCAGATTTTGTAGGCCAAGGACAACATTTTTGGTCATGGACGCTTTACGGATTCTGTTTCTAGTCTGTGTACACAGCAAAATCTCCAGTGTTAAATTAACACTAGAGAGTGTCTATATGGGTCCACACCTCTGAGTGTTAAATACAACACTGTTGAGTGTTAAATTAACACTTTTGACAGTGTTATATGTTTAAAAGTAACCTAGTCAGTTTTGAAGATTAACAATGGCTAACACTGAGCAGTGCTGATTTTCTAACACTGGAATATTTCTAACATTTTGAGTTGATTTTTGCAACCATTTTTAATCTCAAGGCAGTTACACTGGTTGCCTAGTGGTAGGCAACCTGTCTCCAAACAATCATGGTGTGACTAGGACTGACTTCAATCACGCTCAGACAAGCCATTGAAAGTTTGCAACTGAATGCCATCAAATGTATAAATGCAGACAGATTGTCAACAGGTTGAAATCGAGCAGTGTCAGCACCACTGAACGCAACTGGTCTGTGACGCATCTCTTTACAGTAGGTGATTTGACTGCTTACTAACTAATTATGTTCTGGTTATATTCTAATATGAAACCAAGGTTGCTGAATGTTTATGTCACTTTGCAGTCAATCACTGCAGCAAATACATCAGTTATGTGTGGAAAGATTTCCCAAACTTACTACAGTTAATGGCTGTATTATGGCTCTAGAGGTTTACACCTCTAACTACTTAGCAAAGCATACCCAGTTTGATCCCAGGAGTAGCCACAAATCTCTTGGGGGTAAATCAGGAAGGGTATTTGGTGTGAAAATCTACCAAACTCAAAATATACAGAGCGATGGTGACACCTTGTGGAAAAGGGAGCAGCTTACTGTAGCTTTTAATTGTTGTATTATCCCAAACAGATTGAATGTAATTGTCAACATGACCCCACAAAACCACAGACTGATAACAGATTGAGTCCAGTATTGCCAATTTACTGGTTCCTATATGCGCTAAAGTTGCTTTGAAGATAGCAACTAATTGCAAGTAGTTGCAGACCTAGTCCCCATCTTTGAAGCAACCATTTTAGTCCTTTGCACATAGCCACAATACTTTTGGTGATGATGCCGTCTCCAGCCACTGCTCTGTGTGATTGTGGCAAAATAGATGCATCTTGTTAACCAAGCTATTAGCTAGCTAGCTTTAGCATTAGCTAGCTTTCACGATTTTTTGAAATATTTTTACAGCAAAGAGCTTTTCAGTGGATTTGAATTGTTCCAGAGAAGAAGTGCAGCTAAGGTAATAATAGATGAAGAGCCTGTCACTCTCCTATGGTCAACCACAGCACACCTTGGACCTTTCTTTTGATCCTTTTGTGATTGACAGGTGCAAGAACAAACTCTCAGCAGTGTGAGGTGGCTGCTGTGGAAAGAAAAGGTCTGCAATTATCAAAATAAGCGCTTGATGTAAAGAAAAGATTGCAGGTGCTGGTATTTTAAAATCCACTGATGCATCTTAGAAGCAGTTAGGTGCCAATTTAACACATATGGCAGGAAGCTCAAAATTACCGTGCAGGCTACTGTGATTGAAGAGTTGGCATAAGTCACTCAAGGCAAAGGCAGACAACAAGAACGACAGCAAAGGCAAAGTAAATGATAACATCTTGAAATTACAACATAAAAGAGGAGTGAGCTCATTTTGTAACTTGCAGCAGAAGCAGATAAATATGAGGTGCCGTAAGGGACATTATTACTGAAACGCTCTCACACACACAACTGAAACGCTCTCACACACACAACTGAAACGCTCTCACACACACTACTAAAACACTCTCACACACACTACTAAAACACTCTCACACACACTACTGAAATTTTAGCTCTCACACACACAACTGAAACGCTCTCACACACACAACTGAAACGCTCTCTCACACACAACTGAAACGCTCTCACACACACTACTGAAACGCTCTCACACACACTACTGAAACGCTCTCACACACACTACTGAAATTTTAGCTCTCACACACACTACTGAAACGCTCTCACACACACTACTGAAATTTTAGCTCTCACACACACTACTGAAACGCTCTCACACACACTACTGAAACGCTCTCACACACACAACTGAAACGCTCTCACACACACTACTGAAACGCTCTCACACACACTACTGAAACGCTCTCACACACACTACTGAAACGCTCTCACACACACAACTGAAACGCTCTCACACACACTACTGAAACGCTCTCACACACACTACTGAAACGCTCTCACACACACAACTGAAACACTCTCACACACACAACTGAAACGCTCTCACACACACTACTGAAACGCTCTCACACACACTACTGAAATTTTAGCTCTCACGCACACTACTGAAACGCTCTCACACACACAACTGAAATGCTCTCACACACACTACTGAAACGCTCTCACACACACCACTGAAACCAGAGGCATTTCTGCTGAACAGGAAGTTGTTTCCTGACAAGGAAACTGATGGAAAAAGTGGTATATTTCAAAACACTACAAGGATTTCTACTCAGCAACCTGCTAGTACAGCAGTCCCCAACCTTTTTTGCGCCACGTAAACAATATAAAAAATAAAAAAACGATAAATACCATGAAAACCATAAATAGAAATGTGTTCGAATTTTTGTGGAGGAATAAAACCCATTACATAGAAAGATCTCAGCTTGTGAAGGGATACAATAAAGGTGGTATCAAAACTCCAGAATTGGAATTTATGGTTGGCACCCTTAGAATTAAATGGTTAAAATCTTGTCTGTCACAGCCAGACTCTACTTAGCTCCACATCCCATGATTCTTGTTTAATAAAATAGTATACAGGATTAGACTTTATTTTGAAATGTGATTTTGCGGCAAATAAAATCCCCATAAAGATATCAAACTTTCCAAAACAGACGTTGCATTTTTGGGAAAATGAGATTTACCCACAACTTCTCCCCATAATTCAACCTTATGGAATAATAGGGTAATAACACTTAATCAAAAATCTATTTTCAAGAGTGACTGGTTTGAACAAAAATATTATATTCATAACAGATTTGTTGGATGATAACGGTGTCATTCTAAGTTACACAGACTTTTCAGAAAAATATTGTCTAAACTGTTCTCAAAGAGAATATAACAAATTTTGTGAACTGGTCCCACTGCCTCTGCTTCATTTGATTAAAATTTTTATGATATACAATAATTTCTCATCAGTGCTCCCAAATTTATTGCTAGGGCAATGTCAGCTGTTTGATAAAAATGCAATAAGAAATTTGTTAGTAGTTTCTTCAAAGACAAAATATTTCATAGTTACAACAGAATGGTTACATGGCATGGTTCTAATTTAGTTATTTCATATACACTGGATAAAGCATACTAAAAATTTATGAAATAGCCTATTCTACCTAAAGTTAAAGAAACACACTTTAAACAAAACTAATACTGTGGCAGAATTTCTAAAAAAAGAGATTTGGCTTTGAGGTGGATCAGTGTTCTTTTTGTACTGATGAAAATGAAACCCTAGAACATCTTTTTTTTCCCTATGCCCTATCACACAATGTATTTGGTGCAACTTAAAAAATTGGATTTCCCTAAATATTAATGATGTGCCACTGTTTGAATTACATCATAATTTTTTTTATATGGATCATCTAGCATTGGATGTCTCAGACATTATTAACATGATCATACTTGTTGAGTATTGCAGCATCGACAGCGATCAACTCGAAGGAAAATGACGACGGAGGCAAAAATGTCCTTAATATTTTTGGGAACTTTATTCCTCATCAACATGCGGCAAAACTTTTCTCATGGGTGCCATTTTCGTTGTGGTATACTTTTTTTTTTTCTTAGGGGCGTGATGACGCAGCATCCGTGCTCTTACAATGAAACAGTGCCTCCTTGTGGTGGCAACTAAAATACTGTCTCTGTTAAACCACAGTAACCATAATGCAGTTAAACACTGTACAACATGAGTACACACAATGAATATCTTAACAATACTTTTGAGTAAATATCATATCCATTGTGCTAAATGGAGGAACGCTAAGCCTTCTCTCCCTGGTTTTATTGATGATTTTAAGATATTTTTCTTTGCTAAAAAAAGACAAAAAGCACATATGCCAAAAAAATAACCAGGATAATGCACGTCTCCCGCTATTCTAAATTTTGACTTATGCTGAGGCTAATATATTGTTAAGTAATGCAGCTGTCTCACTGAGGTCCAGAATCGATTTGTTCCACGATTCGATTCAATTCAATTCGATTTGATTATGGGGAATTTTGACAGTCAGAAATATTATAATTCAGATCAGTACATTTACATATTTTTGTATTTAAAAAAAGGAAGCTGACACACGCAAGACTTTATCAAAGGTGTGAGCATCACAGCAGATGCCTTTGTGTCAAAGTAGCTGAAGATAAAACACATAAAAACATGAAGGTGGTTTTCCTGGCCTGGGATTTTATAAAAAATATTCTGCAGTACATCAAAAACGAAAGAAAATCATTAACATATGAACGTTACCTCTGACGTTACAGCGGTTTTATTAGAGACACGGCTAACGTTTTGCATTTTGCATAATTTTAAAAAGTTTAAATTTATTCAGTATTGAACGGCAGAAATTAGGTTTTCTTTTCGGAAGTATGTAAAATGAAAAAAAAAAAAAAAAAACAGCGGCTGACTGCGCTGTAAACAACAGTAGACTTGTGCCTAACAAGCAAGCGAATAATGCAGAAAACAGATTTTTAGAGGGAAACTGTTCTTGAAGTACAGAGAGAGAGAAAGAAAGAGAGAGGGCTGTGCATGACGTGCGATTTTATCGTGGTGGAAGCAAAACAGTTAGGGAATTCATGACGATGTTTATGTGAAGCGCAGTTTGGATCTCCTTTTGCTGCTGGTTCAGTCAATATTGTTTGGAGAGAGATAAAACTAACAGCTTTAGAATCGGCGCAAAAACGGCGTGAAAACAAAGCGCGGACCTGCCGACAGATCAGAGTCAGCGAGCTGTCGGCTTTCAGCCCCGACCGTGTCCGTGCTGTCGGGTGAGAAAGGCGACATCTCACTGATTCTGATCCGCGGGTCCGCGCTGTGTGTTTACGTCTTTGTGCAGAAGCCATGTACCTGCTCTCATTTACTGTCTTAGCTGTTTGGTGGTTGTTGAAATTTTGTGAGGTTTCACCAGAGATTCTGGCATTTCGGGTAAAATAAATTTATATTAAAAAATCGATTCAGGATTTTAATGAATCGATTTCACGTTATCCAAGCCAGAATCGATTTTAATCAATAAATTGATTATAAAAACCCACCCCTAACTAACAGGTTGCTGAGTAGACATCTGTGTAGTGGTTTGTTTGAAATCTAACACTTTTTCCTTCACTTTCCTTGTCAAGAATTAACTTCCTGTTTAACTGAAATGCCTTCCTGTTTAACTGAAATGCCTTCCTGTTTAACTGAAATGCCTTCCTGTTCAACTGAAACACCTTCCTGTTCGATTGAAACACCTTCCTGTTTAACTGAAATGCCTTCCTGTTCAACTGAAATGCCTTCCTGTTCAACTGAAACACCTTCCTGTTTAACTGAAATGCCTTCCTGTTTAACTGAAATGCCTTCCTGTTCAACTGAAATGCCTTCCTGTTTAACTGAAATGCCTTCCTGTTCAACTGAAATGCCTTGGTTTTTCAGTAGTGTGTGTGAGAGCGTTTCAGTTGTGTGTGTGAGAGCGTTTCAGTTGTGTGTGTGAGAGCTAAAATTTCAGTAGTGTGTGTGAGAGCGTTTCAGTAGTGTGTGTGAGAGCTAAAATTTCAGTAGTGTGTGTGAGAGCGTTTCAGTAGTGTGTGTGAGAGCGTTTCAGTAGTGTGTGTGAGAGCGTTTCAGTAGTGTGTGTGAGAGCTAAAATTTCAGTAGTGTGTGTGAGAGCGTTTCAGTAGTGTGTGTGAGAGCTAAAATTTCAGTAGTGTGTGTGAGAGCGTTTCAGTAGTGTGTGTGAGAGCGTTTCAGTAGTGTGTGTGAGAGCTAAAATTTCAGTAGTGTGTGTGAGAGCGTTTCAGTAGTGTGTGTGAGAGCTAAAATTTCAGTAGTGTGTGTGAGAGCGTTTCAGTAGTGTGTGTGAGAGCGTTTCAGTAGTGTGTGTGAGAGCGTTTCAGTAGTGTGTGTGAGAGCTAAAATTTCAGTAGTGTGTGTGAGAGCGTTTCAGTAGTGTGTGTGAGAGCGTTTCAGTAGTGTGTGTGAGAGCGTTTCAGTTGTGTGTGTGAGAGCTAAAATTTCAGTAGTGTGTGTGAGAGCGTTTCAGTTGTGTGTGTGAGAGCGTTTCAGTAGTGTGTGTGAGAGCTAAAATTTCAGTAGTGTGTGTGAGAGCGTTTCAGTAGTGTGTGTGAGAGCGTTTCAGTAGTGTGTGTGAGAGCGTTTCAGTAGTGTGTGTGAGAGCTAAAATTTCAGTAGTGTGTGTGAGAGCGTTTCAGTAGTGTGTGTGAGAGCGTTTCAGTAGTGTGTGTGAGAGCGTTTCAGTTGTGTGTGTGAGAGCTAAAATTTCAGTAGTGTGTGTGAGAGCGTTTCAGTTGTGTGTGTGAGAGCGTTTCAGTTGTGTGTGTGAGAGCGTTTCAGTAGTGTGTGTGAGAGCTAAAATTTCAGTAGTGTGTGTGAGAGCGTTTCAGTAGTGTGTGTGAGAGCGTTTCAGTAGTGTGTGTGAGAGCGTTTCAGTTGTGTGTGTGAGAGCTAAAATTTCAGTAGTGTGTGTGAGAGCGTTTCAGTAGTGTGTGTGAGAGCGTTTCAGTAGTGTGTGTGAGAGCGTTTCAGTAGTGTGTGTGAGAGCTAAAATTTCAGTAGTGTGTGTGAGAGCGTTTCAGTAGTGTGTGTGAGAGCGTTTCAGTTGTGTGTGTGTGAGAGCGTTTCAGTAATAATGTCCCTTACGGCACCTCATAGATAAATGCTTGTTTGTTCACTAAATAACTAACATCTGTTGTGAGACTTAATAGATTTACTGAGCCATCTTAGTTCAGTTTAGCATACTGAAATGTCTTATCTGTCTTGAGGTAACGTTAAAAACAAACCAAAAAGTGAAGCATCCCCATGATGCCCATTTAATTTTCAAGCATGATCACCCTGACATCACGCGGGTTTGACCCTGCGGGCGCTTTCTTTAAGCTGGAACATTCGAGCTAGAGCCGTTTTCATAGACCCACAGCATGCAGGGTACTCAGGGGAACTCCTGCTAGTGAGATTCTGGCCAGCTCAGGCCAGCTCACCACTCATCTATTATGTCACACGGCCCTGGAAACACTGAAAAATGAAATGGCAACAGACTGCAACGACTGACATACCATAAAAGTCCTCTACTTATGTGAAAAAATAAGTGCAGATCACAGACGTGACATCTGTGATCTGGTCCATTCAATACTGGCTTTTGTCCTTGCGCGTGTGTTCAGAATCTTTTAACAACATTATGTTCTGTAAATGATAATTGAGTTCTTAAAATGTTGAACTATTTGCCCACGCAGTCTTTCACAGAGTGGTGAGCTACTCCTCGTCTTTACTCTTGAATGACTCAGCCTCTTTGGTCTTTTTTTTACAGCACGAGCACTTTGACCGCAGACCTGTCAAGTTTAACACTGATGGTTGACCTACAGCAAAGAACCCTTCCAGCCTTAAGTGGGAGACAAATAGCACCTATGGTGAACACAGTGGGTCATGTTCCTAAAGACCAGCAGTTGGTGATGACTGATGAAGAGTTAAAGTAAAAGTGCATGTGAGGCTAATTTACTAGGAGAAAAATATCAGACTAAAAGTTACGGGTGGTACGGCTGTGCAGTGATGAGCACTGTCATCCCACAGGAAGAACATTTCTGAAGGTTCCTCCTGTTAGCCGGGGCTTTTCCCTGTGGAGTTAGCCTGTTCTCCCCGTGGCTGTGTGGTTTTCGTTCAGGTACCCTGGCTTCCTCCCACAGTCCAAAGACTGTTAGCTTAATTGGTGATTCTAACTGTGAATGTGAGGGAGATACAGTTGTGGGAAAAAGGAGTTTTCACAGGACTCTGTTGTCCTATGAAAAACATAAATCCAATAATTCAGTAGCTTGTAGAACCCCCTTTTTGCAGCAATAACTTGAAGTAGTTGCTTTTGGTATGACTTCATGAGTCTGTCACATCAATGTGGAGGAATTTTAGCTCACCCTTCTGTATAATATTGCTTTAGTTCATTGAGTTTTATTTGTCCACAGCTCTCTTAACATCCCACCAGAGCATTTCAACTGTTTTGAGGTTTGGATTTTGACTGAGTGATTGCAACACTTTGATTCTATTCTATTCTTTTTTTAGCCATTTTGCTGTAGATGTGCAGTGTGATACTGTATGACCATTTTTGGCCAAGCTTTACCCATCAGATAGATGACTCTAGAATACTTTGGTATACAGAGGAGTTCATTGTGCCCAGATCCTATGGCTGCAAAGCAAGTTCAAATCATTAGGTGTTTGTGCTGATAGGCTGTTTTCACTTAATGTGCTATGCATTACGGTCAGACGTTTCCACTCTAGACTCATCTGTGCAAAGGACATTGTTTTTGAATGCTTGTAAGAGTCCTTCTCCTGGCAACCCTTCCAAACCAGCCAGCTCTCTATTTCTAATTACACTGTCATGAACTTAAACATTTCACATGCTAAGTGAGGCCTGTAGAGATGCACCTCTTTGGTTTTTTGCAGTATCTTTAAGCCTTGCACAGTATGACATTGGGGGTCAAAACTCATATTCATTGATTATCAGCACCTGGCTGCTACTCGCCCTCTTAATTCTTATAAAAGTAGTGAGGGTGGACAAACATAGATTCTCACATGACTGTGACGTGCTTAAAGTGCATAGAATAAAGTGCAGCATGAGTATATGGTTAAAAATGTGACTTCCAGTCTGAAGCGTTTTGACTGCCCTACAATTTACAAAAATAAAGTTCACACTGTTCAACTAAGAAACTAAGAAGAAAGTTTGCAATTGAGAACATAAATTTATTTGTACTGAGGTTTTAAATCAAATGAAAAGCACAATTTGTTGTTATGTTATTTCCAATCTACAGAAGTCCCATTTCCAAGTAAGTAAATGTGACTAGTCTGTTTTAAAGTATAAAAATTATTACTCAAACAGAAAATTAGACTGCTTTTCATACATTAAAATGAGCAGCACTACGTCCGTGTTACATCACGTAACACAGCTTTGAATGCATGAGTTATATTAAAAACTGCATTAATGGATCCATCAGCAATCAGAAAAATCTGAAAATTAGTATGAGTCAGCTACTTAAAGTGTTTTTCATTTCCACAGGAGCAGCTTGTGTTTCAGTGCACCGCAGAAAACCTTGCAGCTGCAGTGGTGACTTCTTAGGTTTATCAGCCTGCAGACGGAGATAACGCTAGCACAACAAAACAGAAAGCTTAACATTTTATGCCATAAACACACTTGAATTATAAACGGTCATATCTCCAAACAATCTCCCTCGACTGCTGAAGAGAGCACAGTTTCTGAGCAGGTGTGAAGATGCCTCAAAGACTCAATTTTAATCTATTGTGCATCACTGTCTGGGTACTGCAGACTGAAGAACCTTGGCAACAAAAAACACATCCACACACACAAAAAGCAGATTCCCACAGTGTGAATTGCTCTGAGATTGCTCGGGTTCACTTTTTAGATTTTATATCGCTCTATACTTTCCTTCAGCCATCATCCGTGCCACTGGTGGCTCAGCAAATACTCCCTTGATACACAGGCTTCCATTTAACCAGTGCTTGTTAGAAACAGTTGCTGCAAATTTGTTAGAAGAAAAAAAAAGTAGAAAAGGATCAAAAGAGCAAAGTAGAACAGAATAAATGTGATGACATAAAGCATTTTCTCCCTTTCTTTTAAATCCAAGAAACCTGACCAAGACAGCCCAAACATGGCTCTACCTTTATTTTCCAGATGTGCAGTAACTCCCTCTTGCTCGGTGCATGCGCTTGATCTCCTGCTATCCTGATTTCAGCTACATTCAACCAGATTTTAAAGTTACAGTGTGTAAAATTTCACCAGTATATAAATATAACTAAATAAGCATGTTTATGCAAGTTTTCATGTGTTAGAGCCCTGGCATTAGTTCAGGAGATGAGATTGAGGTGAGGAGGACGAGGATGACATTTTATCCAGATGCTGGTTGCATCATCTTCTTTACATTTTTTTGTTCTTTTTTCTTCTTTTGCTTGGTGGTATAATTACACACTAATCAGTGTATATTCATGAGCACAATAGTCTTTTTTTCTAATAAGTATACTGAAAAAGCAACTCACTGTGCATTTATGGTTCCACTAACTGCTACATGTGACTGTTCTTGGTACAAAACAAGGTCTGACATTTGTCTTTCGGTGCTTTTTTGCCTGCAGGTCTAAATGAACCTTCAAGCTTGACATTAAAACTTCGCAAAGCAATACTTTAATATGAACTTTCGATTGAATGATTGTGTGAAACATGACAAGACTTGAACATAGTGACAAATGGATATAAAGTTACTGCTGTATTTTTGCAGAATCCTTCCAGTGTATTGGTTTGAAGCCAGTTTATTCTGGTTTATTCTTATCTTGGTCATCACTGTGTGTGTTTCCAACCACAGCCAGCCAAAAAGCTCCCATAATCCTCCCTCTTTAACACCAGAATACATCACCAAAGCAGACCAACACAGTTAGCCGTGGCCAAAAACACCACTTTGAAACAAATTCTGATGCTTGCTTTATATCTGTAAATGTGCTGCAGTAGGTACCAGTATGCTAATAAATATGATTATGAGTTTACATCTTGGTATACTGAAATGTTTCTACTATGAGACATTACAGGCATTTTCTGAACAGTGCACTGTAGTTACCTGACCTCTGTAGCTCTAAGGGAGAGATAAATCCCATTCCTCTAATGTATTTCCTGCTTCAGTGACAGTGGACACTATCTTCCAGGTATTCATTGGGTTGATGTGAGAGCACTGAGGGTCACATCAATTTCAGACTATTCAGTGAGCCGGGGTTTACAGCAGATGAGGAGCATTGTCTGTTTTGTTGAGGAATGAAAAATGTTTTCTCCAGCAGAACAAATCTTTGTGTACCAAGGTCTTATCAGACTTTTCAAATGTACACTTCAGTACAACGACTAAAGCAAAAATGAATGTGTGTTACATGTACATTTTCTTTGGAAATACATTTCTCTTCACTGGGGTTACTTTTTCAAAACTGTTGAGTTTTCTTTGCTGGCATCCAGAAAACAATCATATTTCAAAGAGTGATAAATATCTGTATTTAGAGTAAGGCTCGAGTTTGTCAGGCAGGACACTTCAGTTCATGTCACGTTCTGAAATTTGAGTTTTACACATTGGTTTGCTCTATTTTTAGTAACTGATCAGTTTCTTTGGGTCTCACTTTTACCAAGAATACTTTTTAGGTTTACGAAAAAGATGATAGTTTAAGATATACAGTACATTGAATGGGTTCTCCATTCATCTTCCACTTATTCAATTCAGGGTCTTGGTGGCCAAGTGGAGGCGTCACGTAGCGCTCATTCACCCACTCACCGAACATCCTTGTGTTGGCAAACATGTCGCTGTGGGTCTGAACACTGAAGGCTGAAGGTTCCAGTAGAGACCATGTTGCGTGGGGGAGTTGCTTGGTTTTTTTTAGGGCTTTGGAGGGATTTGTATGGTTAAATGGTTTTAATGCAAATATAGGCTTTATGGATGCGTATGGTGATAATTTTAATTATAAATGGTTGCATAAATGGTTAGACAGCTTAATTACCTCTTTGGAAAGTTTGGAAACACCCCTGATGGGTGCAAAGTGTGGCTTATCAGCTGCAGAGTATACAGAGCTGCCAATTACCCAAATACTGCTGTTTGTTTTTGCTGCTGGTATAAGTCACTGGAGCTGCCATGTTAAGCTTCGCAAATTAATTTGATGAATAAATTAAGAAAACTAAACTTGTATTAAATCCCGTCTCTGCCTGCAGTAAGTGTCCCCTGGCAGTGGTCATTTGTCACATCCATGAAGAATCTGCTGACAATAAATTTGGTATATTTAATGAAACCGTACAAAATTTGGTTCTCATATTATGACTTCCTAGTTATAGGTTCTCCAAGTAGACATTTTTTACATTTTTTCCAGCATTTTTGAGCTGTCATAACTTTTAAGTTTAGGAACAAACTACGGGAAAATTTTCAGAACAAAAGATTTAAAAATTATTTTGTTCAGCACAGCTTTAGGATTATGATAGAACATATCATAGCTCACGCTGGGTTAAAAGCTGAGGAGAAAAGGTTTGTTTTTAAGCAAGTTTTAGAAACAGTGAGGGATGGAGCCTGCCTGACCTCCAGAGACAGCTCACTCCACATTTTAGGAGCCAAAATCGCATATAAATGAAACAAGAACATAATGCTTTCCAAAAAAAAAAAAAGCCCCAAGTGGCAGCAAATACAGAGAGGACCAAGACTGGAACCCTGAGGTGCCCCACAGGGAGGGCAGAGCTAAAATTATCCATTATGACGCAGAAACTCCTTTCAGGGAGTAGCACCTAAACTACTGCAGAGCTGAGCCAGTGATGCTCACCCACTGCTCCAGTGTGGAGATGAGAATGTTATGGTCCACTGTATCAAAAGTAGCTTTTGGGGTTAGGGTTCCCAGGATCCATTGCTAAAAATATGTAATTAAAAACCCTTAAAAGAGTAGAGTGCTGGGGCGTCTTTTAAAACCAGACTGGAACGCTTCCAAAATTTTGTATTCATCCGGGAAGGCCTCAGCTGGATGTAAACTATTTTTTCCAAAATTCTGGACAAAAAAGGCAACCTGGAGACTAATGTTAGACAAAGTAGAACGGTCAAGGCCAGGTTTCTTCAAAAAGGGTTGTACCACAGCATGTTTAAAATTGCTTGGCACCGCTGGAGGTCAAATTATCATTAATAACATTAAGGATAGAGGGACCAACAGTAGTAAAAACCTCCTTCAGAAGGTGAACAACATCACATGGGAAGCCAAATTGTTTTACACTGGTAAACAGTTTCTTAAGAGAGGAAAGGGAAATAGGCTCCAAGTGATCAAAGACAGCAGGACAGGGGACCAAAATGG
Organism: Diplotaxodon limnothrissa; assembly: GCF_057381915.1. NCBI lineage: Eukaryota > Metazoa > Chordata > Actinopteri > Cichliformes > Cichlidae > Diplotaxodon > Diplotaxodon limnothrissa. The sequence continues at coordinate 7,606,132 of NC_140606.1, forward strand.
ACAGATCACGCAGGAAAGAGAAATACAAGCCCTAGTCTTAACAACCTTGACCAAGAAGAAATTAAGAAACTTATCAGAGTTCTCTAGAAGCTTCCAGAGGGACAGGTTCATTAAGAGCAGTGTTAATTTTATTATAAAGGACACTGGGCTGGTGAGAGTTAGCAGCAGTGATGTGAGAAAAATATTTTGCTCCAGCAGTTTTCACAGCTCTTTGATAACAACAACACCAGCTCTCTTAGTATCTCAAAAGACACTTGCAGTTTGTCCTTCTTCCACTTTCACTCGTTTCTGCTGCACTCCCGTCTAATGGCACGAGTATGGTCACTTAACCTGACCCTTAACCAAGGGTCTGATCTGGGCTTTGATCGCCTGGTTTTAATCGGGGCCACAGAATTCAGAAAAGTCAATTGTCTATGGTGTGAAGATACGAGATGTGCAGCACCTGAAACTACGGATACTGGATGCCTGTGCTGGCATTTCTCCTGCGCTGTTGCTATCAGTGTGTGAAGAGTGGGAGAAGAGGGTTGCATTGACAATCCAACACAATGGGCAGCACATTGAACACATTTTATAAGTGGTCAGAAACTTGTAAATAACTCATGAAAGAATAAAGTTACGTTGAAACCAAGCACACCATTGTTTTTCTTGTGACATTACCAATAAGTTTGATGTGTCACATGACCCTCTTCCTATTGAGAAAAAAAAAGATGTATCCAAGATGGCCGACTTCAAACAGGACTTTAATATCACCAACCATTCCCATGTTATTACGGTGTATCCATATAAATGGCCCACCCTGTACTTTGGTGGCCAGTCCTCCACGACCCAAGGACCTTGGGGTGTTAAAGTATGAGCCACAGTGGGGTAATCTGGTCTTTAAGTGGTTAAGTGATGAGGTATGAGCCCTGCTTCCGGGTCCAAACTACTCCGCATTTATGAAGGCTATTGTGTTTTTAACATGCTTTAATGCTTTGTAACTTGTTCTATTTAATCTGAATAAGGCCCTAAACAGGCAGCGATCTGTCACGGCCTGGGGGATCAGCGAGACGCTGATCGGCCTTTTCTTCCTTTTCTCTCTCTCTCTCCTCCTCTCTGTCGCTGGGGCGGAACTCATTGCGGGTTCACACCCTCGGCCCACGGAAAGGAACACACCTGATGCCCATCAAGGTGAACGGCATTTAAGCCAGGAGGTGGTCTTCGCTGGATCGTTGTCCACCACGCGTCAGTGCAAGTCAAGCTACAGCTCAAGATAAGTCAAGTGTCTTTGTGAATATCGTACTCATTCCTGTTTCCTCTTCTACAGACCCCCTGGATTACCTTTCCCATGTGAATCTGTGTGTCAAGTGTGATGAAAGGAACTGCCGTCGTGAATGTGGGTGAGTGATCCCCCCTTTGGATTTCTCCCGGAGCCCCTTCCCTCACATTGTTGTATATAGCACTGCCCTGCACTTCCTGTATATACACCTGGTGAACCCTGTAAATAAACCCTTGTGTTCAGCTGATTCAGGAGTCCTGCGTTTGAGTCCCCTGCATTGAACCTTAACACGATCACTGTCGGCCTCTCTCAGTTTTTAAAACCTTACAATGTAACTACACCCCAGCCCATAAAGTAGTATCTTAATGACTAACCTTGTATTGTAGATGCATTATCTCAGTTGTTCTAAGTAAGAACGTTTAGATTAGAGGTTTCCATGGACAAAAACAACTTGATAACAAACGATGGTTACATCATGAGCAAGGGCGTACATAGGAGGACTTGACGAACCAAGTGCTACATTATTTCAGTCTCCGTTCAGAAGAACTTTGCCAGCACAGGGATCATATCTTACAATATAAAATGCCTCGAGGCAATCTGTTGTTGTGATTTGGTGCTACATAAATAAAATTGAATTAAATCGAATTGAACATGAAAAATTCCTTTCCAGGCAGCTGGCACACTCACAGATTTAGACCTTTGTTAGCATGGGTGTTAATGGTTCTGTGTGTATGTGAATGCCTGGACTGTAGCAAGGATTTTGCCAGCTATTTTTCGAGGCACTGAACCACAGCCAGCAGGCGATGTCATACCGGTTGAAATTTGTGTTGTCTGGCCCTTTCCATTATTTTCTGTTCTCCCTTTGCAGAGATCAAGGACAAACTTGGGTTTTGACAGAATTCACCCAAACCTGAGATTTTTACATGTGTAGTGTGGTGGTTGGTTTGCCGGAAGCACAGAGAGTGGGCTGAACTGAAATGTTTAAACTTTAGTGAAGGTTTTGATTCTGTATGTTCCTCACATCACCCTATTATATTTAACGGTGCTTCAAAAGACACGGCTAGAAGTTGACATTGCAGTTATACAGTTGAAAGACGCAACAAACAACAGGTGGTGGATCAGGTCGTAGTCAATATAGGAATTAAACATCAATGACAGCTGGATGATAAGAGGTTTAGAGGTATATTTTAAAATGCTGGACGCTTTTTACACCGTACTGTTTGCATGATGAAAGTAGAGGGCACCCTAACATTTTATATTGGACAATTAATTAGTCCTCTCATTTTCAAGCTTCAAAGGGCATGGTTGATTCAAGGCATCAAGAGGCCATGGAGCACGCTTGTCCAGACAGTCTGAATCCATAAATACAGATCCCTTTCCTGCTTTGACCTGCCGCTTTACAGATGAAGAGAAGAAAAGTTGGGAAAGTAAAAGTTTCTCAAAAGGACACGACAGAAGTCACAGAAGACGTGCCTCATCTAAGAGTGTCGCCTAACAAGTTCCAGTGGAACAGATGCACATAACATGGTGCCCTGTGCCAAAAGATTCCAAATTAGATGACGAATATGCACATTAATTAAACCTAACTGCTTCCCTTGCCATCAGCTTTTCACCAGAGAACTGTGAAATGTTTCAGGACCATTAGCAACGCAACAAAGCCAGCACAGACATGCCAGCAAGTGTGAAGACCAGCCCTGAAAATTATACTAAGTCATAAGTAAATGGCATCTACATGGCCTCAACTTGCTCATATTGCAGTGCTTATATAATCAAAGACAGCAAGTGAAATGAAGCCAGTGAAAGCAGCCTCCTCCCAGCCCAGTTCCTTAATCTTAATTATGCAAATTCTCATGACCATTGATCAACAACCACTGACTAAAGCCCACTGATCAATGGCCAAGAGTACCATTCACAGAGAGTTGGGGAATGGCTGTAATCACAGCATTGTAAGCATTGTCACATGTATGAGGACACAGAAGAGTTTGCATCCATTATCTCCATTTAACCAGGACACGCTGGAGCTGTCTGAGGAGAGATCATCTAAAGCAGGAAACCTGGACGGAGGCATAGTGAGAAACTTGAAACCAATAGATGTAAAACTAACATTAACATTATTTTTCCTATTAGTTATCAGCAGTAAACACCGTGTTGTCAGAACGTATCCTCAGACTGGGAGGCTTCATTGCTCCGGGAAAGTCTTATTTCATTATTACTGTTTTGAATATATTAGCTTCTTGGTGACTGAGTGCATCAGAAAGCTTGGCATTATGCAAAGTACTGGTAACAGGTGAGATATCATGCGCTGCTGACACATTTGCATGCATTTTATTGCACCTGGGTCACTCACCTGTGTACTCCTATTCAAATTATGCTCTTTGCACTGCAAACCAAACCGATGCTTTCTGACTGTTGCACGGGCCGTTTTTTACTGATATTTAACTATTTGTATACACATTATATATATATATATATAAAAACTACTGTTTAATGTGCAAATACTGTGTAATTGTCCAAACTCTAAGTATAGAATATACATTAAAGATCTAACAACTGTGACATTAGCCGTTGCATTTGTGGACTTTATCTTTCTGGCTGTCACCATCTTCTTTTTCTGGAGTGAGAAGTGACCATATTTAGACCAGAGAATGCTAAGCAACAAGCAACAACACTAGACCGTAAGGGTACAATGCAAAGACACAGATACCTGCTAATTCATGCTAAGCAGAAGACAAATAAACAAGAAATCCACTCACCAAAACTGAAGCACAAACTTCATGAACAGACTGTCTTTTACAGCAAGCCACATTATCATAATTATTTCATTCTGTCTCTCAGCGCTCTCTTTTTCTCTCTCCTATGTTTCCCTTCACCCCTAACTGGTCACAGCAGATGGCTCTACCTCCCTGAGCCTGGTTCTGCTGGAGGTTTCTTCCTGTTAGAAGGGAGTTTTTCCTTCCCTGCATTGCCAGGGGCTGCTCAGAGGGGATCGTCTGATTGCTGGGGTTTTTCTAACATTAAAGGGTCTTTACCTTACAATATAAGGTGTCTTGGGGTGACTATTGTTGTGTATTGGTGTATAAAAATGAAATTGAATTGAACTGAATTGAGTATGTGCTTTTTAAAAATTTTAAAAATTATCATTTTATCATAGGAGTCCATGGGCACTGGCACCAGCCTCAAGAAGCCTTTGGAGGAATTGCACTTTTTGGGGCCCTTTTGCTTTGGCTTCATTTATTTCACTGCTTTGCCCCCAGCTAAGTTGCCCAGCTAGGCTGCCCACTGTCATATTCATAAAACTAATTTAAGAGAAGTCTTGTTGTGTAATAAGATTGATTATTACGCTGGATGCATTCGGAGATGGCAAAAATGTAATCTACAATATGCAACATCCAGACAACATGTGGAATTTAAACCATGATAAATCAGCATTAAGAGATCCAAGAAAGCACTCCCCCACAACGCTGCACCCTGCTCTTGCATCCTGCAATGTTACCACAATGTTACCATGAATTCATGCTGTTGTTGCCAGATTCTGGGTGCAGCATCTGCAGAAATGGCGAGGCATCAGAACAGTCTTTATGCTGTCTAGCTTTGACAATGCTGTGCTGATGACTACCTTAGAGTTCTTAGCTGGCTGCTGTAGTAGACCATTCATGAAAAGAAAGGCTCAATGCATTACATTGAACACTGGGGAAAAGAATATAATAGCAAGAGTTTTGTATTGCTTATGAGTGACATTGACCATATACCAATAGGTATTGCGGAATTGCACTGTAAATATATAAGACTAAAACTGTGGATCAGTGAGGATTTGAAGTGTTTTAGTGTGCTTTTATCAACCAATTAGAAGTGTTGGAAACTGCCAAATGTCACTGTGTGTTTGATTTAAATTGCAGACCTAAAGCTTTAGAGCTTTAGGCTAAAAAATCATCTCAGTTTTTAGAGCTATGTGAATGAGAACTGACTTCTGCTGTTTCTGCTATTTCACAAACATGTATCAATATTTCCAGTGACTGACATAAAAGGATTTATTACAGCATATTTAAAATAATATATTTACATAAGAGAACATGGAGTTCAGGAACCATGGTATCCCAGCAGTCGTGGTATGTATGACTGATTCCTCTGCTCTGTGAGCTGTTCGTCACATATCAAACACCACAGATGAAATTCTTCTGTGGAACACTGGATTAATGTGATTTGTCCTCAAACTGGATTAGCTCAGTTCCAGGTGTGCTTATGCCTCAATCACAGATTCCTCCTGCAGATTTGCAGGGAGACCCTTCTTCATCCCTTTATCAGTGGGTATCTGCATTCTGCTGAGTATAAGGAGACTGAATCCTAATAAGCAGATATAGTCAGCTAATTATTGACCACAAGTAAATACGGGAAATAACAAAACGGGAAATAACTAAAGGCAAGCCAAGTGACCCAAAGCATAATTACATTTATTAGAAACAACAAAATATACAAAACATAACAAAAAATGTCTAATTAACATGTACTCTCTGTATACTGCTACTTTTGGCTGTGCATTACAAACACACTGGCTCCTTTCATGTGAGCCGCCCGCCCTCTGTTGGTGACAGTCGTGTATTACAGAACGCCGATGCGCTAAAGGTCACGTTTCTTTATGTTAATATGTAATAAAACATTTTTACGCCAAGAAAGGCTTGTCTGCGTTTAGGCGGGGTCTTTGTATTTTGTTTTTTGTTTTTGTTTTTCATAAGTTAAAAATCTACCGAGATTAGTCATATTAATGTTTGTCGTTTATATGTTTATATAGCACATTTAATTACAACAGCAACGTTGACAAAATAACTAGTAAAATAACTTATAATATTAATGTGTTTCATATATGGCAATAAGGCTAATAACTGCAGACTACATGAAGTCTTTGTTTGTTCTGGGTTAAACCTATAATTTAATTAAACAAGCAGACGTAAACAAGAACTTTTTGTTTGACATTAATGGATAAACAAAGCCCAATGTGTCCGTGTTTGAAGGCCACACTCTGTTTACAGTGAGGAAAAAACAAACCACTGGCCAACTTCATGATCAAGAAAAAAAAATCCACCGCTATCAACGCTGGGAAATGTATTTTTAGCATATCTTTGGACCGTCGCAGTCGGGAGAACTTCATTTCCCATCGGTCTTTGCGCACTTAGGGTTACACGCTGCTCTCCACCACGCAATCAGAGCGGCTGAAACGATAAATGTGGTTCTTGAGCGACACATAGCTCGCATGGCCCTCCGGTTTGAGGAGTGCAACACCTAAATTCTAGTAAGTGCAGTCAGCTTTCTGTCCACTCCTTTAGTATTGTTTATTCACGTACTGGTTAGTTATTGCTTGCGTGAGTTAGCAGAGCACCTAGCTAACAGGCTAACGTTAACCGTCAGAAGCCGAAGTTGGCAGCTGTTCAGAGTTTGGCTTTAGCACACGGCTGTCGGTCAGTGTCTAAGCTAGACTAGCTTGTCTGCTTTAATGAGTGAAGCCTCTTTGCTTCGCCACCCGCTAAAGACCCACGTAGTTATATGGGAACTAAAAGCTGCGCCCTGTTTGTCCTCAGGACACAACTGTCCAATGTCAGCCACCCTAAAATAGACCCCTGTGAAAATCTTCCATTACTGTGACTCAACATTTCCGGGTGCAGCTTGTAAAATAAGTCACGAGGAATGTCCGCCGTCGTACGGTCTACTTGGGTGCTTTTATTTTGAGGACCGTTGTTGTGACTTCCCGTCTAATTGCAGTACTTTCACATAGCTTGGGTTTGGCTAACTGTAGGTAGGTCAGCTAAAATGTGCTGTCATACAGCAGTCACTTAGCTCAGTTTCTGCAGCTCCACATAAGAAACATAAATTAATATCTTTAGGAAGAACTCCCTGCATGCAGCGCTCACTCACCAGTTTCACTTTAGGTGCTGAGTTTATGGTTCTGCTGTCATTAAGCAGGGTTTGTTCGGGACCTTTAATCTGTGGCATCCTTGGGGAAGATAACATTACAGCTAGTGCATGAAGGGACATAGATCAGGGCTGTTTAGTACACAGCATAGATAACCCAGAGTGCCCAGCACGTTTCAGTGCATTTCAGACTGAAAATGGAGCTGAAATTAGTCACTTTACAAGTAAATACTTTGATAATTTATCAGTCTTTCGCTGAAGGAATATTTTTAGGCATGTGTTTAGAAAGAAGGGTGTTGGGTTTTTGTTTCTCTTCTTGTTGTTGAATCTTTAGGTTTTGAGTCCTTGATGGACCCAAATAAGCAGTTTAAATTGGCAACTGTGGATGAGCATTTCATAGATTAAATGATTATTAGGTTAATTAGATTACAATTTAAAGTGCCTTTCTCTGTCTGATCCTGCAGTCTGTGGTTGAACATCACAGCTGAAAGGAGGAGGGCGAAGAGAGGAGGAGGATGATCATGCAGCGCATCCTTACTCATGGGACACTCCGACGGGTGGCGGCGGTGCGCCCACTGCTGCTGGGCATCGCCGTCCCCGAGACCCCAGTAGCATTTTGTTGGCGCGCCCTCCGTCAGTCGCCACCTGTTGGCCAGCGTTGGCTCTCCACTTCGGCCGTCAGCACAGCAGCACACCAACCAAAGCACCAGCCGGCACAGGGGGAGCCGCAGTCTGACACCACGACGCCTCAGACACAGGACAACCCGGGAGAGAAAGCAGCACCTGATCCTGCAGAGGTGGACCCTCTTCAGGACAAGTCCATCGGCCTGTTCCAGAGGTTCAAAAGGACCTTTAAACAGTATGGGAAGGTGATGATCCCTGTGCATCTGGTGACTTCCTCTGTTTGGTTTGGAACCTTCTATTACGCTGCTATGAAGTGAGTGGTGCTCTGCTTAAAATACTTTATTTTGATGTTTATGAAGGACTAAATGTTAAATCTAATTCTGATGTGCCATATCATCAAGAGATTATTATGCTTTTGTTGTTGACTCAGCTACTGTTGCAGTGGGAGGTGCTTTGAGTTTTAAATAATGAGGTCAGTGCATTGTGAGAAATCCTGTGAGCTCAAAGCTCAGGCCTCAGACTGCACCTGTCACAGGCTGGGCAGTAACAAAGTGCCTAGAGATAAAGTTCCACACTGGTACAATGTTGAGTTTTCTGTTATGTGGAGCCACTGTTTTAATGATCGAATGTTTCATAGGTCAGCGTTAAGTTTTGTAACAAACAAAAAACATTGATATGAAAATATGGGCTTTTTTTGCTTCCTCAGGGGTGTGAATGTAGTGCCATTCCTGGAGATGATTGGTCTACCAGAGTCACTAGTTGGCCTTTTAAGAGACTCATCGAGTGGGTATGCGCTGACTGCATATGCCATGTACAAGGTAAATTAATTCCAGACTACGTTTAAATTGACTCCCTGCGGCATACCTGCTTCTTACTTTCAAAGCACTTTATAACCTTGCTCCCCCTTATTTATCTGATCTTCTCCATACGTACTAACCCTGTCGTACACTCCGCTCTTCTTCAGCTTCACTTCTGTTTGTGCCACCTGCTCACCCGACTCAGAGCCTTTAGTTGTTCTGCCCCAAGACTTTGGAATGCACTTCCACCAGATCTCTGAACTACAAACTCTCGCTCCACTTTTAAATCGCATGTTATGATCGCATTTAACTCATGTAGCGCTCCACTTGTGTTCATTACTTATTTACAGGGTCAGACTACTTTCTTTATGTGAGCTAGTTTGACCTAGCAAGAAACTAGGTCAAACTCTGTTCCCAGTTAGCTCTGGGAACAGGGCGAATCATGGCGCTAATTCGCCCAGTAATGGTACTGGGAACAAAGGTTTTAAACAAGCGTGTCATTATCCCACTCCCACACCAGTCACAACCACTGAACCTGGATCCTTTGTTTGGAGCTGTTCTGTCTCGTTGTACATATGAAAAGCACATACGGTGTATTTAAACTCACTGATGGTTTTTTTTTCTCTCCTACAGATCGCAACCCCTGCTAGATACACGGTGACTCTGGGCGGCACGTCACTGTCCATTCAGTATCTCCGCAAGCACGGCTACTTATCCACACCGCCACCAGTTAAAGAGTACTTCCAGGACAAAATGGAGGAGACGAAGGAGAAACTGACAGAAAAGATGGAGGAGACAAAGGAGAGATTTTCAGAGAAAATTGAGGAGACAAAAGAACGCTTCAATGAGAAAATGGAAGAGACGAAAGACAAGTTCTCTGAGAAACTACAGGAGACCAAAGACAGAGTCTCTGAGGGAAAAGCCTTCTTTCGAAAGAAAAACGATTAGAGAATCATGTCTACAGGTGGTGTCTCTGAAAATATGGTCATGTTGTGATCTCAACATGATGTACTGAGTAATGTGGGAATCAAATGGCAGATGGTACCTCTGAGACTGGAAGGAGGAGAGAGATGCTGCACTATCCCTGTCCTGAAACCCTCCTCACACCTCTCAGTCATGTTTTCTGTTTAAGTGTCCAGTCGAGTCCCTTTCTGTCTGAACTCTGCCTCCCTGCACTAGACAGCAGCTTAGTGGACTGCTGGCAATGCTACCTTCTGACACTGTCATCTCAGACTGGATTTGCACACACTCAAGTAATCTGTACTCACTCTGTTGGCTGTTTAAAGAGGAGCACTGTTCTTGTTTCTCTTGTCACACCCATCAATACAGAAAGGGGTGGGGGGAGGTCTGGGCTTCAGAGATATGAACAATGTGTCCGTGTAATAACAGCACCTGGAGAGAGCAGTGCTAATCATTGTAGCTGTTAGGGAATAAAACTTGAAGCTCATCTGTGTGTACTAGTCCATTAAAGCCTTTCTCAAGGCTCAGAGTGTCACCTGCTGTCTTTTCTAATGAGAGATAAATAAAAGTTTTCTAATGTATTTTCATTTGATAGCCAAAGCTAATGTGTGACAGCGTTTCAGTGTTCGTGTCACTGTTAGGGCAGTAGTGAGTAAATGTGCAGTGCATAAAGCATGTATGAGCTGCACACACAGTGTCACACATGAACAGCAAGAGGGTCTTCATGACTTTTGCACAACGACACATTGGTTTTGTCAGGAATTCACACAGATGTCCACTGTAAACAACAACAGAATAAAAGTCAAGTGCTAACCAAATGATGTTTGAAACTTGAAGTTTGTGTTTTATGTAATGTGACAGTGTGTTCTCTGTGCTTCAGCTTTCCCTCACAGTCTAAACAGGTTAATTAGTGTTAATTAGTCTTTGTATATAACCAGAGCGTGGATGTGGACATAAATAGTTGCTTCTGCAGTGATTTCCAGTTCTGGCATGTTCCATTAATGGATTAGAGGTAAGATGATGGGATGTCTCTGTACCTAAACTGACTCCATGTCTTACTCGCACTCAGGTTTCCCGGCTATTATCCTTCTGAGCAAATGTTAATCAGTGTTAGATTTTTTTTTTCTCTTTTGCTGCATTTTGATAATCGTGTGAGGTGTCATCTGCCTTTTCAGGTTTTACAGAGATTGCAGAAGAGATTAAACATAAAATGTCCCGTGATAGGTAGAAGTGCTTGTGTGAATGAGGCATGTTGTATAGCCAGGACCCTGCAGAAGAGAATGAGTGGATGTAACAGATAATGTAAGCAGGAATAAATAAGTGCTAACAGACAAACATGCAACCACACCAAAAACAGAACCTCCCTCGCACTTCCAATAACGGATGATTTTTTTTGGCACTTTAAGCGTTTTTACATTTCCTTCTTGTTTTTGATTAAACATTAGTGCTAACAAACTTTAATCAAAAATAGGAAGGAAATATAAAAACGCTTAATGTACCAAAAAATCATCCATTATTGCAGCTGCCAGGGATCTCTGTAGCTCAAAAGTTTTGAATGAATTCTGATAAAACTTTGTAGTGTTACAGAGGGGGGACTGTGTTAACAATCCGTTAAACCGTGCCATACATCCAGGCTCTTCAAGGTCAGCAACTTGTTGGTCAAAAGCTTGCAAAAAACAAACCTCAAACTATGATTCTTCAAGTGTTGTTTGTATTGTCAGCAAATAGGAAGTACCATACAGAGATTTAAAATATCACGACACAATGGTCCTCAGCCAGAAAGAGCGGAGAAGTTTAAGGATCTCTGGCTCTTGTTCAAGAGTGAGGAGAGAAGGGAGCAGGAGATCGACAGACAGATTGGTGCTGCAGCTGCAGTGATGTGGATGCTGTCACGGTCCGTCATGGTGATGTCACATTTGAACTCTGACCTCTCCTTCAAGGTCAACAGATTGAGCTCAAGGTCAAGGTGATAATAATGTTTAATAGAGCAATTTAAAATAATTTTTCTTACAGCTGTTTTTGTATTGACAGCAAACATGCATATACAGCAGCGTGGTGGTGCAGTGGTTAGCACTGTTGCCTCACAGCGAGAGGTCATGGGCTCAAAATGCTCTGTGTGGAGTTAGTATGTTCTCCCTGTGTCTGTGGGTTCTCTCTGTCCAGAGACGTCCAGTTAGTGCGGTTAACTGATGATTCTAAATTGGCCCTGTGACAGCGTATTGACCTGTCCAGGGTCTACTGTACATCCAGCACCCCTGTCAACCTGAACTGGATAAGGGGGCTTATAGGGAATTATATACGTGGATTCTAAATATCAAATGATAGTTTTTGTCCAAATATCATGTCACATTTGACCTCTGACCTTATTTCACATCTGCCTTTCTTTCAAGTTGACCGCAAAATATGTTTTATTTTTTAAAGAAAGTGTGTCAGGAGAAAAAGCATGAGCTTCTTAGATAGTTATAAAAAATACCGTATGATAAAATCTGCAATAAGCAAAAAACAAAAAGTAAGGAAATGAGTGTTTGATCGATTATTGTAACAATAAATGTCATACCACTGGGCTGGAAAGCCTATTTATTTGTTTATTAAACTGTGACATTTGTAAGAAAAACGCAGTTTTGTGTTGAGCTGCAAACTTGCCAAACAGTTTTTTCTGTGGATTTTGACTGTTATGTAAAAAGGTCAAATGATTCATATCCAGTTATTTGAAAATCATACATATTTGTGTGATCAGAGTAGACCTCTCCCATGCTACTCTTATCTGATTTTTACTGAAGTGCAAACTTCTTAAAGTAAATTAAAAAAAAACACACAAAATGTATATATTAAAAATATAATACTGTTCCATTAAAAATAACTACTGCTCAGAGAGTGAGCTGACTTGGTGGAGGATGTGTTCTCAGAGCGATTCTTCTCTCGTTTAGACAGTCAGTGTGACAGACCACCCAACTTGGTGTTTCCATCACTTCTACAGATTTTAGGATCATTTAACTCAGTCTGCTGGTTTTAAACATTAAACTGAAATGTAGAGAAGTAAAAGGAAACAGGTCCTGCCTATACTGAAAATACAGGCTCTAAAGTACATCCTGAATTCAGCAGAAGTTAAAACCATAGAAGGGGCGTGCACTTGCTAAGATTTCAGTAGATGCTCCCCAGAGATAAAATCCCCAGGCAGGACAACAGGTGGGAAAACGTCCGGTCTGCTCAGTCGGTTACTGTCCACATTCACACCTCACACAGAGAAATCAGTGAGGTCTGAGTATTCTCTCTGCTGTCAGCATCCAGAAATGGTGGGCAGATGCAAATGTCATGCACCAGCCGGCCTCCTTCATTATGAATCAGATCTGCATGGAAATGGAAACGTGTTGCGTGCGTGAGCTGCAGTGACCTCTGCTGTCCAGACTAATGAACAGCTGCTTATGCAGTCCACGGCCCCTCGTATAAACACCTGTTTGTTCTCCCACAGGGACTAAGAAGCGGGGGGGCAGAACGAGTCCTCCAATCATTTTAGTGCAAAGACAATCTGTGTTCCTCAGGTGTGAGCCAGTGGCCAAACATGACCCGAGTGTCAAGATGCCTCTGGGAAGCATGAGGTGAAGCACAGGTCAGGAGAGAAAAAGCTGTCCAAGCTGTCAAAAAGTCAATGATTTTTCACCACTTTCCATCTTTTCTCAGCAAAGGTCAGCGAATGTTTTAATGTTATTGACAGAATGTGGGTGCAGTACAAAGTTGCAGTTCGGGTCACATTTGTTGGAACTCTTTGGACTTGAAGCTGTGCTTGTAGTCAGATATAAGCTAAATTATTCTTGCAGGTACGCACTCATTTTCTTTTGTCCACTTGTCTGTCAGCAAGACCATAGAGAACACAAACAGCTCAATCCCATGAAAGTCGGTGAAATGGAGCAAGGGTAATACTTTGTGTCTCTGAGTGATCGTCTTTAACTCTGTGAAGTGTAACCAACCACAGCTGATTAACCTGTAACAAGGCTTAATGCTGCTGTAAGGCAAAATGGATTTCTGCGTGTTATTGTTAGGGAGACTCCGTCCTCAGAGCAAAGACTGTGATCTTAGATACAAGCAGAGGTGATAAAATGTGTAAATGGATATGCTGCTATCGTAAGATCCAGATTTTTAGCTTTGCATTCCATTGAGATTAAAATAACGAGAGATGAAATTGAAAGTTCCTTTATGTGAATTTAAACTTCTTATAAACTCAAAAGCATTCAGCCTCTTTGTGACTGATGCAGAGTGGGAAAGCCCACAGTTGGTATCAAGCACAGGCCAACTGGAGTTTGGCCAATTTGCTCTTTAAAACTTTTTATTGTTTCAGGCTGTTTCATTTCTATTGCTTCCTGTATGAGCTTTTGTTTTGGGTCATGTATGGTGTAATTTTCAGGTGCAATGTTTTTTGCATCTTGGGTTTTCCTCCTTTTTTTCTATTCACTTTAAGGAATCGAGAAAATAGTTCTCTTGATCAGTGTGTTTGCTTTTGAAGTTGTTCTTGTTCTCGATTACTGCATACGATCCGAATGTTTGTGTTCAATCATCTGTCAGTTGTATTTGTATTTTCTTTATTTCTGTTTATAACATCCATCCATCCATTCGCTTCCGCTTGTCCTTTTTCAGGGTCGCAGGGGGCGCTGGAGCCTATCCCAGCTGTCATAGGGCGAGAGGCGGGGTACACCCTGGACAGGTCGCCAGTCTGTCGCAGGGCCAACACACAGGGACAGACAACCATTCGCACTCACATTCATTCGCACATTCACACCTAGTGACAATTTGGATTATCCAATTAACCTATCCCCACAAGCTGCATGTCTTTGGACGGTGGGAGGAAGCCGGAGTACCCGGAGAGAACCCACGCAAGCACGGGGAGAACATGCAAACTCCACACAGAAAGACCCCGGCCTGATGGTGGAATTGAACTCAGGACCTTCTTGCTGTGCGGCAACAGTGCTAACCACCGTGCCACCGTGCTGCCCTGTTTATAACATTTGTTGTGCAATTTCTGCTCCCACCTATACTTATATACTTAAATACTTATAAAATAGTTTGTCACTAGAATTTTACCTCATGCATTCCACCCTGTGCTCATTGACTGTGTGAATGACCTTTCAAGAGTCAGCACTATAATATATATATGAAATATCCTGTCTCAGAGTGATGCAGAAAACTAGTTCACGCATTTATTACTTCCAGGCTGGACTACTGTAATTAATTATTATCAGGATGTCCTAAAAACTCCCTGAAAAACCTTCAGTTATTTCAAAATGCTGCAGCAAGAGTCCTGACAGGGACTAGAAAGAGAGAGCATATTTCTCCTATATTGGCTTCCCTTCATTGGCTTCTTGTTAAATCCAGAATTGAATTCAAAATCTTGCTCCTCACATACAAGGTCTTAAATAATCAGGCCCCATCTTACCTTAATGACCTTGTAGTACCGTATCACCCTATTAGAGCACTTCGCTCTCGCACTGCAGGCTTACTTGAGTATTGAGTCTCGGTCGTTGTGTCCTTGGGCAAGACACTTCACCCGTTGCCTACTGGTGGTGGTCAGAGGGCCCGGTGGCGCCTCGCCTCTGTCAGTGCGCCCCAGGGTGGCTGTGGCTACATTGTAGCTTGCCATCACCAGTGTGTGAATGTGTGTGTGAATGGGTGGATGACAGGTTGTGTAAAGCGCTTTGGGGTCCTTAGGGACTAGAAAAGCGCTATACAAATACAGGCCATTTACCATTTACCATTTAGTAGAATGGGTGGGAGAGCCTTCAGTTTTCAGGCCCCTCTTCTGTGGAACCAGCTTCCAGTTTGGATTCGGGAGACAGACACTATCTCTACTTTCAAGATTAGGCTTAAAACTTTCCTTTTTGCTAAAGCATATAGTTAGGGCTGGATCAGGTGACCCTGTATCCTCCCTTAGTTATGCTGCAATAGGTGTGAGCTGCTGGGGGATTCCCATGATGCACTGAGTATTTCTTCTTCAGTCACCTTTCTCACTCAACATCTGTTAATAGAGCTCTCTGCTGAATCACACTTGTTATTAACCTCTGTCTCTCTTCTACAGCATGTCTTTTGTCCCGTCTTCCTTCTCTCACCCCAACCGGTCGCAGCAGATGGCCCCACCCCTCCCTGAGCCTGGTTCTGCTGGAGGTTTCTTCCTGTTAAAAGGGAGTTTTTCCTTCCCACTGTCACCAAAGTGTTTGCTCATAGGGGCTGATGTGATTGTTAGGTTTTCTCTGTGTGTATTATTGTAGGGTCCTTACAATATAATAATAATAATAATGGATTGGATTTATATAGCGCTTTTCAAGGCACCCAAAGCGCTTTACAATGCCACTATTCATTCACTCTCACATTCACACACTGGTGGAGGCAAGCTACGGTTGTAGCCACAGCTGCCCTGGGGCAGACTGACAGAAGCGAGGCTGCCATATCGCGCCATCGGCCCCTCTGGCCAACACCAGTAGGCGGTAGGGTAAAGTGTCTTGCCCAAGGACACAACGACCAGGACAGAGAGCCCGGGGATCGAACCAGTGACCTTCCAGTTACAGATGCGATTCCCAACCCCCTGAGCCACGCTCGCCCCAAATATATAAAGCGCTTTAAGGCGACTGTTGTTGTGATTTGGTGCTGTATAAATAAAATTGCATTGAATTGAACTGAATGTGTATGTATATGTTTCTCTAAGTATGATAACAAAATATGGCATCTCAGAAATAATTCTAATAGCTGAACTATATTATAATATTGCAGGAATTTTACCTCAGAGTGTCAAGCGCCTGAAGCCAACTATTGTTGTGAATTTGTGCAATATAAACACAGCTGAAATGAACTGTCACATCATAAGTTGTTACACCCATTAAAGTTCTGTCACCCCAAAATCAAGTTGTATGTTTCCTTTGGTCTGTGGTGCTTTTTATCTATCCAGATTGCTTTGGTGTGATTTGCCCACTTTGGAGATACTGATTGTAGATACGTTTGCCTTCGATAATGTAAATAATGCATATTTCATCAAATATATTGTACTGAGATGAGACAATGCAACAATGTGTTTTACCCACTAACTGTAACATTAATGATGTCTTTCTCTGCTTAGCTGTAATTTTAGCTAGCTGTGTACTCATTTGACAACCAAACCACAGATCTTGATATCCCAAAGAGAGGTATCTAAATGCAGAATCCACCATAGTTGATGCTTCAGTGATGCAAATTGCCAGACGAGTGGACTTGAGGTTTCTGTGGGCCTTTGTGGGCTTTGCTGTCTCAGCAATCCAGCCCGAGTTAACTGTCTCCAAAAGGTTCTGGGTATTTAAATGGGCCACAGACTGCTGTAGTTGTAGCTGAAAGCATTAGTATTCATCAAAGCAGTTTCCAGACAGGAGGTAACATTTAGGCACGTCTTCCTGATAAGGAAAGGAGGAGAAGAGGAAAACTTAGAAAGCAGTTTCCTTCTCCTCTATTTCCTGTCTGAGACTGAAAGCCTGGGAGAGGTTCATAGTCTGAGAATGCATCATGGCTCATCTTTGAAACAAGCAGCAGCTGATGTATGCATGATTTCCTCTGTGACTGCCCTGCACCAGTCTGCCAGCTCTCAAGATGCCTGTTTGTGTCTGTGTGTCATCTGAAGAGAGTGAGTCAGGAGGAAATGTGAACAGCACTGGGATGGGTTGTGCTCCTAGCAGCAGGAGGTTCATGGAGAGGACGGGAGGCGGGGGTCCTGGGCCCACCCTCTCTCTGCACTTGTAAGTGAGGCTAAATGCTTTGAACATTAGCTTTGTTTCACTCTTGCGAATGTTATGACAAGTTGCCAGATGGGCTCCGTCTATAAATAAAACGCTCTCGCTGCTGAAATATAACAGAAACTTATGTTTTATGCATCTCATTACTTTACAGGGCTGAGTGAGTCATTTGCTCCTGGCTCAGGAAGATCTCTGCCAACGATTCTCTAACAAGAAAACAGACGGAAGAAGAGAGAGGATTATGATGTGACCTGAATGTGACCTGCGCTGCATTGGGTAGGGTTAGAATCAGCAGGTTTGAATGACTGGGGTTCAAACTTACCTGAAGATCAGCAGAGGGGCTCTTTCTCCATCCCACCAAAGAAAGAAACAGTTTGTAGAGACATCTCAACATCTCCACTGGACTTTACATTGATCCTCTGAGAGAAAAGGGCTCTGTGTTATGCACCTGACTTTATTCACTCGATTCAAACTTTGTGCTATGATTGAATATCTGTAAAAGTTCTCAGCTGCACTAAGAAGTATTAAGTACTAAGAAGCAAATTCAAACAAATCCATCCTGGCAAGCTATACTGACGAGGTGCTGCTCATCAGCATCTTAGTACGTCTGGGGATTACAAGTCTCATCCTGTGCGGCTCGCTCCATTGCTCACAACTGAAAGAAAATTTGGCCATTTGGTTCACACGTGACCTGTGGAATCATCGAAGTTTTACAATCCTGTACCCTGGAGAACCTTCTATGGGGTATTGCTGGAGGGCGAGGTACACAGCACAAAGGACATCTGGTTCTTTGCGCTGTGTCTATATTTGTCGCATAAAGCTGAGCGCTTTTTCAGTGGGTGTTGGACTCCACAGACATCAGCCAGAGTCAAGAAGGTGTTACATTTGAAAATCCTGTCACAGCTGTTTGTGGCTCATTTACCTGTATCAGAACACGACCTTTATTGTGCTCACTCTTAGTCTGAGCCCATGAAAGGGTTCCTCCCTTTGGGTTTGGTGAGAGTCGCTTTCCCAAGCTAAGGACTTTAAGTGTTGTGGAATCTTGTTCACCTGAAATGGTAAACTGGAGCATGAGATACAGATGCAGTTACTGCTGGTGATGCAGCACCAGAGTATTGTAATAGACCTTTGTTGTGAACTGCTAGTCAGTCTAGCTCAGGGGTGGGCAACTCCAGGCCTCAAGTGCCGTTGTCCAGCAGGTTATAGATGTGTCCTTGATGCAACACAGCTGATTCACATGGCTAAATTACCTCCTCAACATGTCTTGAAGTTCACCAGAGGCCTGGTAATGAACAGGTGCATAAACCCAGGGGACCTGAGACCTGGAGTTGCCTACCCCTGACCTAGCTTGAAATAGAATATTGGTATATCTGTAGGAGCTGGCTGAGGATGATTGGGCATCCAATCAGAATGGCTCCTCTTCCTTACTTTGGAAAATTACCAAGCATATCTGACTGGAAGAGCACCTTAAGGTAGATCCAGAACCTACTGGATGGATTACCTAGCAAGAAAAAAAACTGTGGGACTCCCAAGAAATATGGCTACAGAGAGGAATATCTGGAACACCGAGCAAAGGTAAACTGAGACCTGTCAGAACTCTTCTAGGTAATGACTCCTATATACCCAATTAGACATGCTGTGCTGGGATAGACATCAGCAGAGGTTGAGGCGCCTTCATGTGTACAGTTTATCTCTCAACAGCAATTTCATTTTAGTCCAATCACTGTTACTATTGTGGTAAACCACAGTTAGATATGTACTTCATTTATTAGGCTAGCTCAATACTGAAAATGGGTGCATTTGATTCGTTCATCCATATTTACTAAGCATATGCTGCCTAAAGTGAAGCAGGCCAAGCCAAGTTTCAAAATTCAGATAGAACTGAGGTGATTGTACTCAGCCCTAAAAATATTAGAAACAGTGTCTAACCAGAAACTGGATGGTATTGCCTTGGTTACCAATAACACTTTGAGAAACCTTGGAGTGTTGTTTTGTTTTTATTTTGTTGAAACCAGGATATGTCCTTCAACGCACATATTAAACTAGTATGTTTGTTTTTGTCCCATCTCCCTCCTCCCACCCCCAACTAGATGCAGCAGATGGCCTCCCCTCCCTGAGCTTGGTTCTGCTAGAGGTTTCTTCCTGTTAAAAGGGAGTTTTCCTTCCCACTATGGCCAAGTGCTCGCTGACAGGAGGCAGTCTGATTGTTGGGGTTTATTTCTAATATAAAGTGCCTTGCGATAACGGTTTTTATGGTTTGGTGCGATTTGAGATTTTATCATTTGAACTGAATTGAAGGGAAGGAAGGTATAAGACAGAAATCTTAAACCTGCATGTAGCTATCTTTCCCATCTCCAACGGCTGCATGGAGAATCCTTTTAAAAAAAGAAAACAATGAAATAAAAACACTAAAACCAGATGATTTTTTTTTTTTTGCTTTCACCACCAAGGTTTACCTATGATTGATTTTTAGCTCGACTTTAGTCAAACTTAAACTGAATATAGTTATATTTTTTAAAAAAGAGTAAAAGATGTATCAGACCATGCCGGTGTTTACTTGTCTATACATTTGGAGACTGAAATAAAGCAGACTAGCTGGAAGCTGAATACGAGCTTGTTAAATGATACCAAGTGTATACAATTCGTAAGAAATGAGTATAAAAACTACTGATAATCAAGAGGTGTCCCCAAGTGTTACATGGGATGCATCCAAAGCGGTAATGAGAGGAAAATTGATCATGTGGTCCTCGTTGTGACACAGTGGCTAGGACAGAATTCATTTGCCATTTGTCACTTGCATATATTGTTATTTTGTGTTCTGTTATCCTATAGTCTATCCATAATGCTTTAATGTAAACACAGCACATGTAACCTTGGCTCTACATACTATCCCGGGTCTGTTTGTGGTAGCATTGGTTATATTCATTTCATCTGTGCAAATGTACTTAAAGCTAAATGTCACTTCATCATTAATTGATTTGGATCTTTCATTTGTTTATGTAGTTTGGTTATACTTACCATTGTCTGTTCCTTTGAGCAGGTCCTATTTGTAAAACAGGTATGTGGGAAGGACCGCCCCAGTACTTCCTGATTTTATAGGATATGATGTCACTGATCATGTCAATTGGGTGTAACCAAATGAAGAGATGTTTCTTTTGTGTATAATTGTTTATTTCATTTAAAATAACCCCATGAGTCAGATTAGGTAAAGAGATTGACTTTTCAAACTGTTTAGCTGGGTGAATGAGTTTGTTAGGTGGAAAGATGATTTTATTCTTGTTTCTTTATCTAGACTGTGTTATTTAGTCTACCCTGTTTTCCCAATGGTAGAGGTTAATGAGATCCAGGTGTGAGTGGAATTCGATATAAAGCAGGTGAGATTTTGACTCACGGGTTCTTATGTTTTGTGAAACAACTGTTGAAAGGCGACGCCAGAAAATAAAGAACACTTAAAAGAAACTTGAACAGTCTGCAGATGCTGTCTTCCTATCGCCTTCCATGCTGCTTATGTTATTGTACAAAAGGGTTAGGTTTGTGTATGGGATTTCCTATGCCCCCTGAATGCACCATCGGGGTGCATGTCCGCAACTTTAGTTCAGAGACAAACGGCAGCCAAACAACGGACAGTGTGTGCGTTCATAAGACCGTAAGTCAATGTTTTACTTCACTCAGTTATGTTGGTGTTCAGCCATGAGTGTATTTGATGACTTACCAGCAGTTTCTGCTTCTGTTTAAGTGACGTTATGTACAAGTGGCAGTTTGCTAGCATAACAGATTTGTTTGCTAATTAGCTTCTAGCAGAGAGATTCGTTGTTATAGTGTTGTTGATTCTGTGCTCTGTGTAACAGATGATAAACCGATGTAAAGTTGCCTTCAGTGCATAGTTTTATGCGGTGTGTTGATGCATAATGTCTGACTTTAAGTTTATGTAACCAGGCCACATCCTGGGCCATCTGACCTCAGGAATTCGCATGATAAGGTGGGGCCAGGTTTCACAATGAACACACCCGAAACTCTGGCTGATTTGGACCCACGCACAGTTTCACACCTTGGCTCAGGCGACTAGAGGATCATCAGGGGGTCCTTTTGTCCCTCTGTGGGGGGTTACTCCCACTAGGTTTATATCTGGGACTCTCCACCATTGGACCTTAGAACTGAAGAAGCTTCTCGGATGAGAGGTGAAACGTCTTCAAGCAACTTAAAGAAGTCCAGACGCTTTTCTTTGCAAGCTCCTTTGACTAACCAGGCTGAAGTATAATGTCAGCTTATTTAGTTATATACTGTACTTGAGTACACCTCAGTTGTATCTTTGTTTATTATGTAATCTGATTCCTAATTGACTTGTATTATTATGCTTTGTCTACAGAAACCCCACACACACTCTCTCGCCCAGCTGCGGGCACATTCTCAATTGGAAATACAAAGAATGACAACTTTATTCCTGGACTCTGCCTGTTTGTTCCTCTCACATCTGAACATTTGCAAGTGTTCTGACCCGACACTCTGAAGTGATTGCTGCCAGCTCAGATTTCTTTAATCCTTCGGAAAAATTGGTCCTTCGAGCCGGAGGTGAGCAACTGCTTCAGCCTTATATGTTCAGAATGGAAGACCGATACCCATACAGAGAGTCTGACCGTCCGTACAGACATAGCAAGCTGCCATCATACCTCCAGAACTATGAAGTGGATGACCTCGCTAAGAACCGACTCTCACATGATGATCAGGGCAAGCATTCTACTCATCCTGAAATTCTCCAATATATTCATCATATGAAAGAGGAACACAATCAACTCCGACTAGATGTGCAACGCCTGACAGAATTGATCTCTAGCTCACCTGTACTAGCTCCACAGCATGCCACATCACGGTCTGGACTTTGTGAGGATGGGACGTCAACCACACCTGCCCACACTAGTAAGCTGGTGCCAATCAAAGGTCAGAAGAGCCCACATCAGCCTGAAAGTGCTCCACAGGTGCCATTTGGGGATGAGTCTCAACATCCAAAGGACAGCCAGCATGGCCTGATTGAGGAGCTCACTCACAGTCTAAATGACGCAGATCTTGACAGGGAGCGCAGCGCACAGTCACCATCACCTTCAGTCGACTCATGCCCTGAATCTCAAGATTTTCTTTCACCAATGACACCAGGTGAGATGCTCCCTCCACTTCCAGCGTCAGCAGCAAGGGGACGGTCACCATATCATGCAGAACAAAGAAGGGTTGATGAGGTGTATGCTCGTCGCCACAGGAACTGCAGTCAGCCTGCCACTCCTCCTAGATTGCCAAAGCTAGGGGCCTGCTATGAAGATGATCCATACTACAGACAAGATGACAGGTATCCTACCCCTGGTCACCCAAGCTGCCCTGACAGTCACTCAGACACTTCACACCTCCTCTATTCACCCTGCTCACTCCCCCCCACCCCCAACTGCAGCATCCAATACACACTCAACACAAGGCTCCAGCCTGTCTCTCTCAACCACCCAGGTTAGGAGGGAACTGAGGAGGATTAATGGCAAGAAGGCAGCGGGTCCAGATGGCATCAGCTCGAGGGTCGTCAGGTCCTGCGCGGACCAACTGTGTGGGGTGATGGAGCACCTCTTCAACCTGAGCCTGAGGTTGGGAAGAGTCCCACAGCTCTGGAAAACCTCCTGTGTTGTACCAGTGCCAAAGACTTCACGCCCCAAGGACCTCAACAGCTACAGGCCGGTGGCTCTGACATCCCACCTGATGAAGACCCTGGAGCGGTTGGTCCTGGCTCAGCTTCGGCGCCTAATAAGCTCATCACTGGACCCACTTCAGTTTGCCTACCAGCCTGGCATTGGAGCGGATGATGCCGTCATTCACCTCCTACATCGTTCCCTCGCTCACCTGGAGACCGCTGGAAGCACTGTGAGAATCATGTTCTTTGATTTCTCCAGTGCCTTCAACACTATTCTTCCCTCGGTTCTAAAGGACAAGCTGGTGAACTCTGGAGTGGACCATCACCTCACTACCTGGATCCTGGACTACCTCACCGACCGACCACAGTATGTGAGGACTCAGGGCTGTGTGCCGGACAGGGTCGTCTGCAGTACGGGGGCCCCACAGGGAACGGTTCTGGCTCCGTTCCTCTTCACCATCTACACTGCAGACTTCTCCCACAATTCCACCCAGTGCTTCCTGCAGAAGTTCTCTGATGACTCTGCAATAGTCGGCCTCATCACTGATGGGGACGACAAGGAGTACAGAGGTCTGACCCAAGACTTTGTGGACTGGTGCCAGCTGAACTACCTCCAGATCAACGCCAGTAAAACCAAGGAACTGGTGGTAGACTTCCGCAGGCACAAGCATTCTCCACTGCAACCACTGAACATCCAAGGTATGGACATTAAGGCTGTGGACAGCTACAGGTACCTTGGTGTTCATCTGAACAATAGACTGGACTGGACTCATAACTCAGACGCCCTCTACAGGAAAGGGCAGAGCAGGCTGTACCTGCTGCGGAGACTCAGGTCGTTTGGAGTGGAGGGCCCACTCCTGAAGACCTTCTATGACTCTGTTGTGGCTTCTGCTATCTTTTATGGCGTGGTCTGCTGGGGCGGCAGCATCTCTACTGGGGACAGGAAGAGACTGAACAGGGTGATCCGAAGGGCCAGCTCTGTTCTAGGATGCCCTCTGGACCCAGTGGAGGTGGTGAGTGACAGGAGAACGGCGGCTAAGCTGTCATCCCTGATGGACAACATCTCCCACCCCATGCAGCAGACTGTGACAGCACTGAGCAGCTCCTTCAGTGGGAGACTGCGGCACCCACGGTGTGGGACGGAGAGATTTCGCAGGTCTTTCCTCCCCACTGCTGTCAGACTCCATAATAAAGACTTTAACTGATCAAGCACACACATCCATACATATGCAATAATACTAAGTGCAATAATCCTTTCTGTCATCGTTGTATTTTTACTCAGTTGTATATAGTATTTGTATTTGTATTCTATTTTTATCTTATTGTATATTTATTTTATTTTATTCTACTGTATATAGTATTTTATTTTATTGTATTCTGTACAGTTGTGTACTGTATTTATTCTTATTGTATTCTAATTTTTGCCTCATAACTTTTGCACTGTCCACTCCTGCTGTGACAAAACAAATTTCCCACGTGTGGGACTAATAAAGGTTATCTTATCTTATCTTATCTTATGGATATGGGTATCAGGATTCGAGTTATCCGTACAGGCGCTGTGGTAACTATCCAGATGACCGCCGACAGTGTCCACCCGATCGCCTGCAACCAGGTGGGTGCCCTCAGACACCACTCTCTCTCAGCAGAGCCCAACAGATAGAGACTTATCGTGGACCTCAACCAACGATCCCCGACCTTGTGCACGAGGACCCACGTGAGTTTGCAAGATTAAAGTTAGCTCTAGATAACATACTTCCACTTGATGCTCCTGAACACTTCAAGTTCCAGATCTTGACAGATCACCTTAAGTGTGAAGATGCACTACTTGTAGCTGACTCATACAGTAACAGTCCATTCCCATTTGCTGACACCATGAGAGCACTTACAGAAATGTATGGGCAACCTCAACATCTGGCCTTAAAAAGGATTACCAAACTGATGGATGGACCCAACATTAGGAGTGGTGACATCAGAGCCTTCAAGTCTTTCGCACTACAAGTCCGTGCGCTAGTGGGTATGTTACACCAGTTGGGAGAACAAGGTCGGACAGAGTTGAGGTGTGGCTCACACGTATCTCGCCTCTTAGCTAAGCTACCTTATGACCTAAGAGCAAATTTCCAGAGATTTGTCAATCCCATCAACACTCCTATACCAACACTGCTTGATCTGGCTGAATGGCTTGAGTATGAGGTGCGTGTCCAGGTAATTGGAGACCAATATTGTGGCCACTCTGACAGGGAGAGGCAAGTTTCACGAAAGGAGAGACGTCCTGAGCATAAGTTTCAGAAGGCTGCCACCATTCTCCATGGTAGTGAGCCCAGGAGAAAGATGGAAGGTGACATGTCAGCGACACAAGAAAGGCCCAAGAAGTACTGCCCATTCTGTAATACAGTGCAGCATTACCTGAATCAGTGCAGTAACTTCAAACTCTTGTCGAAGGAGCAGAAGACAGAGTGGATCAAGGTGAATAAGAGGTGCTGGCGATGCGCCCGTGATCATCAAGCAGCTATGTGTAACCTCAAAGCCAAGTGTAAACCATGTGGGCGCCGACATCTTGAAGTTCTTCATGATGTCAATACCAGCCCAGATGCTACAGCCTCTGGTTCAACCAGTGCACCAGAGGAAAGCACATGCTTAGTAAGTTCCACCTCTGAGACACTGTACGTAGACCGGCAAACCAATAGCA
Source organism: Diplotaxodon limnothrissa (assembly GCF_057381915.1). NCBI lineage: Eukaryota > Metazoa > Chordata > Actinopteri > Cichliformes > Cichlidae > Diplotaxodon > Diplotaxodon limnothrissa. The sequence goes on from NC_140606.1 coordinate 7,631,756, forward strand.
GTCAGGTGCTACTCAAGCTAAGTCGTGTCATCATTAGGAGCAGTACCAAGATGGTTGAAACCTATGCTATACTGGATGATGGATCAGAGCGTACCATACTTCTGCATGAAGCGGCTGATTGCTTGGGGCTGCACGGGGAAGCTGAGGACCTGGCACTCCGCACTGTCCGTCAAGATAGCTGTACCATCCATGGTGCTGCTGTGTCATTCTCCCTTTCTCCTGCCTCACAGCCTAACAAGTCCTTCCAGATCCACCAAGCCTTCACAGCAAAAGAACTTGGCCTAGCACGCCATAGTTACCCTATAAGAGCATTACAGGAGCGGTACCGTCACCTTAAGCACCTGCCACTGCCAGACATAAAGGAAGTACAGCCCCTTCTGCTTATTGGGTCAGATAATCCACATCTTCTCACTCTTGTGGAGCCAGTACGTCTAGGCCCTCCAGGTGGACCTGCAGCTGTGCACACCCGACTTGGATGGACTTTACAGGGTCCATCGAGATTCCTACGTCAGCGGCTAACCCCACAGCAGTGTCTCTTCACCTCTGGGGCCTCACCAGAAGCTGAGCTCTTCAGCCATGTTGAGAGACTCTGGAAGATGGATACCTTGCCATACCGGAGTGAGCGGCTCATTACCAGGTCCCGACAAGACGCTGAGGCCATTCAGAGACTTGAGGAAAGGACAATTCGAGTAACAATTGATGGAGTAAATCGCCACCCCACTACTGTGGAAGAAGAATCTTCCCCCTCTTTGTGCTACACCAGAGGCAGTTTTGGCCCAGCTTCGTGGTACAGAGAAACGACTTGCCAGAGAACCACAGAAGGCAGCTGCCTACTCTCGGGAAATCCAAAATCTGCTGCAGGCTGGCTTCGTCACAGCTGTTGCACTGGAAGAGGCCGCAGTGAGTAACTGTTCATGGTTTATCCCCCATCACATGGTGCACCACAACGGGAAGGACAGGATAGTGTTCAACTGTTCCTTCACCTACAAGGGTCAGAGCCTGAACGACTGCCTTCTTCCAGGGCCTACACTGGGAGCTAGCCTGTTGGGAGTCCTTCTCAGGTTCAGGGAACACCCAGTTGCCTTCAGCAGTGACATAAAGGGGATGTTCCATCAGGTCCGTCTGCTAGATGAGGACAAACCCTTTCTCTGTTTCCTGTGGCGAGACATGAAGGTAGACGAAAAACCCACCATCTACCAATGGCAGGTGCTTCCCTTTGGGACTACATGCAGTCCGTGCTGCGCTACCTTTGCACTTCAAGATCATGTCCAGAAACACACTGAGCCAGGAGAGGATGCTCGTCTGTCCATAGAACGTAATTTCTATGTTGACAACTGTTTGCAGAGCCTCCCATCAGAAGGCCAAGCCAAGAAGTTGGTGGATCGCCTGCAGTCTCTCCTCTTGGAGGGTGGATTTGAACTACGACAATGGGCTAGCAATGTCCACACGGTCATCAGCCACCTACCAGTTGAGTCCCAGTCAGAGGGTAGCGTTCTCTGGCTCTCCCAGGAGTCAGCCAATCCTCAAGAGCGCACTCTAGGACTCGTATGGCACTGTAAGACTGATGCACTCCGGTACAAGCATCAGCAGAGCGTCAGTTCAGAGCCAACAATGCGCAACATTTATCGGCTGCTCGCCCAGCAGTATGATCCTCTCGGGTTTCTTATTCCATATACGACCAGGGCAAAGGTCATCGTGCAACACCTCTGGGACAAGAAAAGAGGATGGGATGATCCTCACTTACCTGAGAATCTGCTCCACGCCTGGCGTTTGTGGGAAAGTGAACTCGGCCAGCTCTCACAGATAACGCTGCCGAGATGCTACACTGACTCACGCTCGGATTGTAGTCACAGCCATCGAAGCCTTCATGTGTTCTGTGATGCCTCTGAGCTTGCCTATGGGTCTGTGGCATATCTACGCACCGACCAAGGAGAAGGAAAGGTCCAGGTGGCTTTCTTGGCTGCGAGGTCGAGAGTTGCACCCAAGAAGCAACTCTCAATTCCAAGGCTAGAGTTGTGTGGAGCCCTTACAGGAGCACAGCTGGCTTCTGTTCTGAAGAAAGAACTGACCCTTGACATCCAAGATGTGGTGTTCTGGACAGACTCGACTACAGTACTTAACTGGCTCCATTCAGATTCATGCAGATATAAAGTCTTTGTGGGAACCAGAGTTGCAGAGGTACAAGAACTCTCTGCTGCAGCATCTTGGCGGTACGTGGACTCAGGAACCAATCCAGCAGACGATATCACGAGAGGGAAAACTGTGGCTCAGCTTGCTGGTGAGAATCGCTGGAGCCGGGGGCCACCATTTCTTCAGCTGCCACCCAGCCTTTGGCCACAAGCACCGGTGGGAGAAGCTAAGGAGGAAGTGGAGGAACTGAAGAAGCCAGTGTTCTGTGGTCTGCTTACTGGATCCGCTAGTCCAGCGATACCTGACATCAAACAGTTCAGCACATATGAGGAACTCCTGAAAGCCACTGCTCGATTGATGCACGGGGCGGCTAATGACACCAGTCACCCTGATGCTGATGACTTTAAAAGGGCAGAGCTGGCCCTGCTTAGACATTCTCAGATGGAGAGCTTCCCGAGAGAATTCACATTACTTAAATCAGAGAAGCTGATTCCATCCAGTAGCAGGCTAATTACCCTCGCTCCTGAGTATGACAAGGCTTCTGACTTGATTAGAGTTGGAGGTCGACTCCGCAGATGCGAAGGCCTGAGTCCTGAGGTACTACACCCTGTACTTCTAGAGCCTGCTCACCCAGTTACGAAGCTTCTAATCCAGCGATGTGACAATAAGCTCAACCACCCGGGAGCTGAACGTGTTTTCGCTGAGTTGCGCCGGAAATACTGGATCTTAAGGGGGAGAGAAGCAGTCAGAAGACATCAGCATTACTGTCCCGAATGCAAGAAGTGGAGAGGTCAACCAGAGGTCCCGAAAATGGCAGATTTGCCGCCCTCAAGTTTGAGGCTCTTCCGACCTGCTTTCTATTCGACTGGAATGGACTGCTTCGGCCCTATGCTCATTAAAGTGGGTCGGCGCACAGAAAAGAGGTGGGGCATCCTTTTCAAGTGTCTTACTACTCGAGCAGTTCACCTGGATCTGCTGGTAAACATGGATGTTGACTCCTTCTTGATGTCACTCAGACGGTTCATAGCCCGTAGAGGGAAGCCGTTTGAACTCCTTTCAGACCAGGGTACCAACTTTCGAGGTGCAAGTAAGGAACTACAAGAAGCATTCACTGCCCTAACGCCAGATCTTAGACAGCAACTGGCAGCAGAACAGATCCGATTCTGTTTCAATCCCCCTAGTGCTCCACACTTTGGAGGGTCTTGGGAGAGAGAGGTGCGATCCGTGAAAACCGCTCTGCGCACCACGTTGGGAGCGCAGATAGTGTCAGAGGAAGTGCTGAAGACTGTCCTGCTTGAGGTGGAGAGTATACTCAACTCCAGGCCTTTGGGTTATGTTTCTTCAGACATCGCAGACCCAGATCCCATCACGCCCTACTCTTTGTTGATGGGGCGGCCAGATTGCTCTCTACCCCAAGTGTTCTATCCAGAATCAGAGCTGCTCAGTCGTAAGAGGTGGAGACACACTCAAGTCCTGGCTGACCAATTCTGGAAGCACTTCATACTGCATTTTATGCCCACCTTGCAACCACAGCAGAAATGGCACAAGGACACAGACAACATTGCAGTTGGATCTGTGGTTCTCATTGTTGATCAGCAGACCCCACGAGCGCTCTGGCAAGTAGGAACCGTGAAAACTATCTTACCAGGGTCCGATGATCGTGTCAGAGCTGCAGTCGTTCAAGTAAAGGACCGAACTTACACTCGCCCGGTGGCACGGCTCATCAGGTTGCCTGTTCTACCCCAGGATTCTGCTTAGGTGCAGAGGACATTCCATCAAGGTCAAATTTGTACACCAAATTTGGGGGCGGCTGTACAAAAGGGTTAGGTTTGTGTATGGGATTTCCTATGCCCCCTGAATGCACCATCGGGGTGCATGTCCGCAACTTTAGTTCAGAGACAAACGGCAGCCAAACAACGGACAGTGTGTGCGTTCATAAGACCGTAAGTCAATGTTTTACTTCACTCAGTTATGTTGGTGTTCAGCCATGAGTGTATTTGATGACTTACCAGCAGTTTCTGCTTCTGTTTAAGTGACGTTATGTACAAGTGGCAGTTCGCTAGCATAACAGATTTGTTTGCTAATTAGCTTCTAGCAGAGAGATTCGTTGTTATCGTGTTGTTGATTCTGTGCTCTGTGTAACAGATGATAAACCGATGTAAAGTTGCCTTCAGTGCATAGTTTTATGCGGTGTGTTGATGCATAATGTCTGACTTTAAGTTTATGTAACCAGGCTGAAGTATAATGTCAGCTTATTTAGTTATATACTGTACTTGAGTACACCTCAGTTGTATCTTTATGTTTATTATGTAATCTGATTCCTAATTGATTTGTATTATTATGCTTTGTCTGCAGAAACCACACACACACACACACACACACACACACTCTCTCTCTCTCTCGCCCAGCTGCGGGCACATTCTCAATTGGAAATACAAAGAATGACAACTTTATTCCTGGACTCTGCCTGTTTGTTCCTCTCACATCTGAACATTTGCAAGTGTTCTGACCCGACACTCTGAAGTGATTGCTGCCAGCTCAGATTTCTTTAATCCTTCGGAACAGTTATGCTACTTCACACTCGTACAAAAAGAAAGAGAAACAAATGCAAATTAATGAGTTACTACTTACATTAAAGAATTTAGAGACTAAACACGCCACTGTTAAAGACTCTCAAACATTGGAAGAGATAAATTTAACAAAACGGAAATTAAATGATATATTCGATAGACAAGAAGAACTAAAAGCTAGATTTGTTAAGCAAAAGTATTATGATTACGGCCCAGGGCAAAGAAACTATTGGCCTGGGGAATTAAAAAAACAGCAAGAAGAAAGAGAATTTACAGTATAAAAGATGAAGAGACTCAAAAAATGTGTTACACTGCTAAAGAAATACAAAACTCATTTGAAAACTATTATAAAAAATTAATTATATTCAGAGACACAAGGGGCTGACCCTCTAAACATTCAGAAATTTTTGCATTCTCTGGATTTACCTAATATTGGACGGGAACAAAACAAAAGACTAATGCAACAAATTACTAAACAAGAACTGGATAAAGCCATTGCAAAAACAAAAACAAGATGCTGGGTATGGACGGATTTACATCAGAATATTATAAAACCTTTAGAGAGTTATTATCACCGCTATTATTAAAATGTTTTAACTGTGTTGGAGGGAGGGGAGTCACCAACATGATAGATTATTCACCTCAATAACAGCAGAAAGGCTTAAAAATACAATACCAGAAATTATTGATGAAGATCAGACAGGATTTCTCAAAAACAGACAGATACAAGACAGTATAAGACGTGCCTTACATTTAATGGATTATATGAATAAATCCCAAAGGGCATCAATTGCATTAAGCCTTGATGCAGAAAAGGCGTTTGACTCCGTCCGGTGGGATTACTTATTTTTGGTTATGGAGCGGTTTGGTTTCGGAGACCCTTTTATTCAACTGATTAAAAATTTATATTATTTACCTTCAGCAAGAATAAAAATAAATGGGAGCTTAACTGGAGTAGTGGACTTGCAGAGAGGATGTCAGCAGGGATGTCCGCTTAGCCCAGCCTTGTTTGCTTTATTTATTGAACCGCTGGCGCAAGCTATTAGGGAGGATGAACAAATGAAAGGGATATGGATACGGAATATAAAACGGGTTTATATGCAGATGATATTTTGCTGACCCTCACAGACCCAGAAAGAAGCTTACCTAAGTTATGGTCAAAGATGGAAATGTTTGGAGAACTTTCCGGATATAAAATAAACATTCAAAAAACACAGGTGATCACATACAATTATGTACCCACAACAAAGATCAAAAGTATCTCTAAATTCAATTGGAATAATAAAATGATTAAATATTTAGGTATTAAGATTCCCAAAACACTGACAGAAATCTATGAAATAAACTACTCACCAATTACAAGGGAATTGAAAGAAAACATTCAAAGGTGGAGCCTACTGCCGCTTGATCTGTATAATAGGATCGACCTGACCAAAATGAATATACTTCCGCTTCTGCTTTTCCTTTTTCAATCTATACCGGTACACGTACCAGCCAAACAATTTGCGTTATGGAACAGAATGATTTCGGGATTTGTATGGAAGGGCTGTAAACCCAGAGTTAGATATATAACATTGCAACTACCTAAGGAATGGGGTGGACTTTCCCTCCCAAACTTAGAAAGCTATTTTAAAGCAGCACAATTAAGATACTTAATTTATTGGTGTGATCCGTCGTACGAAGCAAAATGGAAATATTTAGATGTGACACAATTAAAATTACCACTACAGACAATACTAGGAGATTAAAAAAATTAGATTTGGAACAGAAAAATAATTTAAACGAATGGACTAAAACTCCTTTAAAGATATGGTTTGATGAATGCGAAAGTCTTAAATCAGGAGCTGGAATCAAACAACTCAGATGGGTCACACATGATAAGGAATTTATCCCTGCACAAACAGATAGACGTTATACAACTTGGTTAACAAGGGGGATCGGACCATTTTGCTCATTGTTAGGAAAAGAAGGATTACAAAGTTTTGAAAAATTAAGAGACACCTATGGTTTGGAAAACCAAGATTTTTTCAGATATCTCCGAGTCAGGTCCTTTTTCAATAGTAATATAAAAACTACAGAAGAACATAGTGAAGGCCTAGTCCCCGTTATAAAAGAAGCTTATAAAGGTCAGATTAAAAATAAATTGATTGCTAAACTTTATCGGAACCTACAATCACTTAAGGATCAATCAACCAATTATATTAAAATTAATTGGGAGACGGAGGCTAAAATCAACACATCAGAGGACAGTTGGTTAAATATATGTAGAACACAGATGGAAACTACTAGCTCGGGTTATTGGAGGGAATTCACGTGGAAAAATTTTATTAGGTTTTTTATAACACCCAAAATAAAATACAAACAAAAAGGTCAACTGACAGATGGATACTGCTGGAGAAACTGTGGGGGAAACATGGCAGATCATTTTCATATATTTTGGAAATGCCCAATAATCCAACCATACTGGAGTGAAGTGGTCGAATCAATTTACTTGGTGACTGGTCTCAAATTAAATTTGGATTTCTGTACTGCGTATTTGGGCAATATCCCATCAGCAGCCTCCTTAAGGGACAAATATTTGATAAACATCCTGTTGGGATGGAGGAAATATATAGAATGGAAAAACTTACATTTTTTTTTAACCTCAAAATGAACCAATTTCATAAAAAGTGGATGAAGTGGGAGAGATTTGTTGAAGGTGGTAATGTGGGATGATGGGTGGTGGGTTATATAACCAGAGCTTAACTAAGTATTTTCACGCAACTACTGGAAGAAGGAAGGCCTGCTAAGGACGTGGTCACTGTTTTTTAGAAGGCAGCTCATAAAAGAGACTGGAAATACCCTTCCTTGGGATGATATGGACTGTAAAGCGCTGCGTGGACAGTAGCAAAAACCTGACGACATGGGACCTGTAAAGAGGTGGAGGGGAGCTCCCCCAGACCGGGCAGATCTGAGGGTTTCACTGTGCCATTATGTTATTGTCAGTGTGTATATTATGTTTGTTTGTTTGTTCGTTTGTTTTTGCTGTTTTTGTTTGTTTCATGTGGATGACTGTCATAATTACAAAACTTTCAATAAAAAAAAATATACATTTAAAAAGCTGCTATTTTTTAAAAGACATTAATTTATACGTTTTATTTATCATCAAAAAGACAGTTTTAGCAGTTGCATCCCGTACAAGTAGTATATATACTACATAGTATACATTATACTTTTTTGGATAACGTCTTATTTTACTTCAACTTTTTAAATGCAACAAATGTGATATCAACGTGATGAAAATGCAAAGAATACCAAACCCTTATAGCCCACAGCAGAGCAGTCGAATGTGGTAAAAGATTTTAATATACACTTACAAGTGTTAATTCAATTTTATTTATATAGCAACAAATCACAACAATAGTCATCTTAAGGCGCTTTATATTGTAAGGTAGACCCTACAATAGTACATACAGTGAAAAACCCAACAATCATATGACCCCCTATGAACAAGCACTTTGGTGACAGTGGGAAGGAAAAACTTCCTTTTAACGGGAAGAAACCTCCAGGAGAACCAGGATGTTCTGTTGGAATGGACAGAGTCCTCTGATGGGACTTGGTGCTCATACAGTCACATCAGTACCTGGATCTTACATCACAGCAGGAGAAACACCCACGTGTTCCATACACCTCATGGGAGCACGTTTGTGTCACGAACGATGATCTTCTATTGTGTCTTTATCATGAAATGATATCACTTTTGAGATTCTATGATTAATCTTGTGTTAGGCACGGTAGCATGAAAACTTCCCTACCAGACTCAGGATGTCATAAACTGGCTGTAGCGACTTTACTGGATAGATGCACGGCCGTAAGAATCATACCCACCTATGCCTACAGCTGCATTCAATCCATTATTCTTCATCTGTTGTTGTCCCTCCTTGTTTGTCATTGAGTTGGCTGTAGAGCAGGTCATCTGCTAATTGGATAGTTGTTGGTTCAATCTCTGTGTGCTCTAGTCTGGAGTTCTTACCAAGGTGTCCTTGGGCAAGTTACTGAACCCCAACTTGGTCTCTGATGCATCCATTGGCATGTGAAAGTTAAAAAGCAGAATACATAATGCTTTCAGTACTCGAGTAGAAAAGCAATCGAAGGAGTATGGGACCTGGCATATGTGCTTGGACCGTGGTAGATTGTCTTTCTCTGTGACGCATGAGAGTCATGCATCGTCTGTCACTGGCAAGAATAGAAGACCAGCTCAATGTTTCCTCACATTACTGCAAATATTTCTGTCTCAGCTGACTCCTCTTTCTTGCTTGATTCTTTGTCTTCATCATAATTGAAATGGATGATGTGTAGTCCTCTGACACATCTTCTATTTCAGTTTCACATTCTGAAAATTCGATAAACTTCAAGAAGCCCAGTCACTTTCTTTCCAAGCTCCTTAGACTACCATGTCCTGGATGCCTGAGAACCTACTTGAACATAGTTCAGATTCTTCCTCATCTTCATCGGTTTCCTTCACTTCACTTCCTTCAATATGTGCATTGTTCTACTGGTCATTCCTATCCACAACATGGTAAAAAAAAAATACTTTTTCATACTTTCTGTGTATATATTATTGTAGGGTCTACCTTACAATATAAAGCACCTTGAGGCGACTGTTGTGATTTGGCGCTGTATAAATAAAATTGAATTGAACTGAATGTAGAGCACCCGCCTCCTCATTGTGTTGCCTGTTGTTGTTATGACCATTGCTTGACCCCACACATCAGTGACCCAAGATCAAAGATGTTTGAAAGCAGTATGTTGTGACAATGTGACCCTTTACAACACTTTGTACTTTGGGGTCGTTTTTGACCCCTTAGGACAACAGGTATTAGCAAATCCAATAAAAACCAAAACCATAAATAAATCAAATTACTTAAAACTTATACCAATCATGCATAGCATAGTACTGAATAACTCCTGTTATTTTCAGACCATTTGATGAATAAAAAACACATTTTTGATGGCGAAAGATTTCTTTTCGGGTCAAAAATGACCCGAGGACAACACAAGGGTTAAGCCTAAGACTGGTTGGAAAGTCTTGGGGCTTCATACGGATTTTTCCAGACAAAAACTGCCTAAAGATGTCAGTTTTCATGGTAAAGGTTCCTGTACTGACAATCAATCATGTGGTTTGCCTTAGAGATACACAGATACACAGCTGAGGTCCTGAGCATGAGTAGTGTTGAACTTCAGGTTGTTTTGATGAGCAGTGAAAGGATCTGAAGTCTCCGTGAATAGTAGTGGCCCAAACCAGTGATGCTGACAAAAGGTGTATATGTGTGGTTTAAAACTTAATTGAGAGCTTGACAAAATCTTGAAACGACTTCTTTCTCAAGACTCACTGGTGCCTGTAGCCTACATGCTTTACAGACTCCAGATAAACTCAAATATAAAACACGGTCCTGCAATATGCGATGTGAACCGCATGTGTCTTAATTGTATCATAGCAACCAGTTAACCTACTCAGTGTTTTGCATGTACGTGCGGCGGGCTTCCACCTGCATTGCCAAGCAACACAGAAAAGCAGGTTAATAAGGCCGTGAAGCTGCTGACCCGCCTTAAATCCTGCTCGCATGTTATTTGGCCGCTTCAGCGAGGACAGATAAAGAGCCGAGTGGCAGGGCTGCCCACACCGACTTCACAGTAATCACATTACAAAACCTCATTATCTATAGAAGACTACAGGAACAAACAGGCAGAACAACAGAGTAATCACTTTTAAAGTTTTATTCATTACGCTGCAGTTTGACTACAGCATAAGTACAAGCATAAAATCTTTGACTACAACAGCACTTAGAGCAACATTTTTTGATTTTTTTTTCTTTTCTGTAAAAGTATTGCAATAACAGACCTTAGGCCTAAAACCTATTACATCACAATTGCTTAAATAAAAAGAGGCAAAAATACACAACAATTTTACCTCTGTGTTTGTGTATATGTGTGTGTATTTTATATTATATATATATTTATATAGATATATATATAAAATCACACACACATTGTATGGTTACTGAATACAGCCATATATATCTAGATTTGAGCACAGAGGGGGGAGAGGAAGAATCATTTTTGTAACGAAAGCTAAACGATGTTACAAAACCCATGATGGAAGCAGTCCTATGTTAGCTGTCAAGACTGAGAGAATACCAAACTGTTGACACGATATCGTCGTCATTAAAATCAGGAACAGTAAAAAGAGCTACTTGTGGTCTTGTCAGCAGTCGAGTACACATTTCTGAGAGAGAGAGAGAGAGAGAGAGAGAGAGAGAGAGAGCACTGCGAAGAGAGAAATCAAATAAAAGATCAGTCTGAGCCCGTTAATTCTTCAAGCTAGTGCAGGAAACGAAAAAGAGAAAGAAAAACTTTTAAATTGAAATTAAAGGAAGAGGAGAGCCGAGCGGCACGCCAGCCAAAGTTACAATAGAGACCATTTCCAAATATAAACTACACAACTGCCACTTATTTGGTGCTTCAAAGAGAACATGGCGCGTTGCTATGTACATCGTCTATAGATAAGAATGAACATGCTCTGCGGTTATTGTACAGTGGAGTTATTTTCAGTACATACTGTAAATAAATGACTGCAGATTAAACATGACTTTTGTTTTAATATACTGTGCCACATATAACATTATAATGTAGAAAATAATCGTGAAAAATAACAGAGGAAACAAACAAAAACAAAAAAAGTGAGTTTTCCCCTCGCTCGTGCCATGCTGGTGCAACTTTCCAAACTAAATGGATTTTTTTTCCTTCTTCCCCTCCATTGATGGTTTTCCTCTTTGACAACCATGCAATCAAAAACTAGAGCTGAAATGCCTAAACATCCAGCCGGACCAATAAGCAGAGCCCAGTGTGCTCAGCGAGTTTTTACACTTTGGCAGAATTACAAAAACTAAAAATCAGACGTACAGAGGAGCACATTCTCCAAGATCACGGAGAAGTGCTGACAGCTCTCGTGTGTGTGTGTGTGTGTGTGAGATATAGGTTTTCTTAAAAGATCTGTATAATAGAGCTATACATTTGTTAGTTGGTCAAAAGAAAAATCATCAGCCAGTGCCTAAATGATGGCTGGCACTGTGACAGAAGAATCCGACAAACACGTGAATATCGTCTCTCAACAAGGGTCCTTAATCCCGAGGTTCTCTCGTCCTCATAACAGACTATTCATAGCAAAATATTATTATTAAGTAGTAATTTGTATTTGTGTTGCAACCATTTTCTAAGCGTACTTTGCAAACCACGTTTTCTTATTTTTAAAAAGAAAGAAAGAAAAAAAAAGACAAAGCACATTTTTAACTGTAGGCATTTACAAATTTGATGCTGCCTTCTTAAAATTCTTATATCGTCTATACATTATATTACATTATTCACAACATCTTTTTGTGGTTTCTACCCATTGGGTAGGATATGTGCATAATATATTCAAGTTATATACAGCACCTTACAAACAAACATAAAGAAAGACAGACTACTGAAAAAAGCACCGTTGGAAGTGAGGCACAACGAAGGTGGGAGCTTTTTGAGTGCAAGTGGGTTTCCTATGTCTGCTCCACACGGGTCACATTACTGCTTGGAATGGCTTCAGTGGCTTCTCTAGGAGCGACCGGTCCTGTCTGGCACAATGGCCGGTGAGCAACTGCCGCACTAAAAAATAAAAATAAAAATAAAAAAAGTTCAAGGTGGAGCAGCAAGTTTGGAAACAGGCACACTGTTGCTCATTGGGAGGGAGGGTGGGTGCGTGAGAACGCCCCAGAATCCTAAATGTCGGAGCAGACTCATCCGTCCAAGACTTTAGAGAGAGGAAAAAAAAATAAAAAAAGACAGAAAGGATCGCTTTTTGGCCGTCCTCGCACTCTGCTTCTCTATTCTGCCAGACAGGCGGCGATGAAGCCACCCTCGCGGATTCCCAGCAGCAGTCTGACTGAGGTGTGGTCTGCTCAAACATGAACGTTAGGCACCTTATTTACTCACATAATAGTAACATGCAAACCTCCTTGTAGAAAACATAAAATTCATCTTTGTATCCTCCATTTACAAGCTATGACTGCGCAGAAAGAACAAGCAGAGAACAAAAAAGAAGAAGGAAAAAATACATTAAAAAAAAAAAAAAACAGGGGAAGAAGATGTGGGGCTGGAGTAGGTCAAAGGCCAAAAGTGTTGGGACAATCTTTGCTAGGTAAACACACCTCTGCTCGTCTGAAGTCAAAGTGTTGGAACACAAGGCTTGATGTCTCAATACTTGTGGGTTTGACTGCAAAGGGCCAGATTTCTCTCCTTCTGGTTGATGTGAGGGGGGGTGATACAAAGACTTTGGGCGGGTTGGGGTGAGCATGAGAAGCAGCAGTAGCAACAACAGTAGCAGCAGCAACAGCAATAGCAGCGATGTGATCTCACTCACACACACAACAAAACCTTAGAATCAGCTGATAACCACTGAGACATTCAAACACACCGATGCCGACGGGGCTTCCGTTCAGACTGACTGAAACTTTCTTATAAGTGACTCATGAGTGTGGAAGGAGGGGGACAAACATACATGAAGAACCACTTCCTGCTTCCACCTCAGCTGTTTGGCATGATGCCATCGAACACTGCTGCACTCGTCCAATAATCACCCGTGTTCATCTGGCAGCAGCAGGTGTTCTACACCGACACATTTCATTTCATACTACAGAGGTTTGTGTATTCGTCATACGAGACCTCATCAAGTTTTTCTTTGTTGTGCGCTGACAAGTAGTGATAAAAGATGTTCAGCCTGGTGTTACTTTATATTTTTTCTTGTCAACAAATCCCATGAAAAGATTCATAAGTACTGCATGTTCCCAGTGCACCCTGGGATTCAGTGTAAAATGTTACAAACCCAACACAGCCTAATGGAAATAATTTAAATGAGCAGTTTAAACAAGATTATATCAAATGATCAGACTACATTTTACACGTGTCGCTTAAATTTGAACCTAGCAGCTCATCCCATAGGTATGAGAAGCACGGTCTTGCTGAAATAAGCAGAGGCTTCACTGAAAGATCATCAGGGTGGGACCACATGTTGCTCCATCACCCAGCATTACTGAGGGTTTCATCTGGCACGAGCGTGGGCACAAACACGTTTTCCGTTGCAGTCTTCAGAGTATCGTATCACTAACCGTCTTTACTGAAAGACGATCCTTTCTAATCAAAGATGCTATGGACCTGTTGCCAGTTAGCTGTGAAACATCCTGCAACTTCTTCAGCTTTTCTGAAACATCCTGGCAACAAATTCACACATTTTCCTGAAACAAAAATGATCTGCAAACGTGTTATTGTTAGCATGTTATTCCCATGAGCTCGACTGTGGTTGAATAACAGTGAGTCGCACCGGAAAGCATGTTCCTTCATTACCAGCACGCAGCCGTTTACATGGACTCACACAGCCTTCCTGTGGGTGCTAGTGCCCACTAGAGCACCAAATGTGTTTGAGCTTAAAATAGTCCTCAACCAGTCCAAATCTAACTAGAGCCACGTGTGCAGCGTCCAGGTGCTGCACCCACCACCTCCCTGTGAGCCTCACGCTGAAAAATCCACTGGTTGGATATTATTATTTTTTTAAAAAGGCTCCACTAACAGACCTGTCATAATGACTCCCACGTACAGAGCTTTAAAATCGTGACAACAGTGGACTGTGAAAGTGATTGCTCTTCGACGATGAATTTTGGCATTAACAAGAAACACACTAATTTAACCTTGAGCCAAATGCTTCTTTTAAATATTGTGTCTCTTCAGCAGAAATGAATGGAACTGGTGCTTAGTGCCGAGTGCTACAGACGGGGTGAGGAGGTCACAAAAGTATTTAGACACTTTCATGGGATTTGCTGAGAGTAGGAAAAAACATCAAATTCATACAACCTTGTCCTCTGATCTTGAAAAGAAAGCAGAGCTTTCGTTTTTCAAAGATTTAATACATGGAGGGACTATAAAGACTGCACTTCACTCAGAAAACAAGCATGTCCCGCGTGCACGCCAACGTGCTGAGGCTGTACTGCTAGCACGCCTGGAACCAGTACGTAGTATGAAACAGACTCACATCATCATCATCCCAGCTGGGCTTTTCCTTTTTGGGGTTTGCTGGATGCGTCCACTTTGTTTGAGGCTCACTGTGATGTCACCTTTGCACTGTGACAATCAAACATGGAGCATTTCTGCCTTTTTAAGAAAGACACTCGACTGTATCCCGATGAAAGCTGAACTGAAGCTGTGTTAAAGAAGTAATATGTCCTTGAATGTTTAAACTGGAGTCAGTTAATAAATCATTCAGTTACAATCTCTCACACACACACACACACACACACAAACACACACACAAAACTCCTGCAGGAGCATTAAGTGCTTTTCTGTGTTGTTAAAAGGTCTGACCAACAAACGCACACGTGTACACACTTATACAGTGAGGAGAGGGCTGCACCAGCACGCTGCCGAATGAGAACTCCACTCCAGTCTCCACTTTAAAGGGCTCGGCGGACTCTGCATCATTTGATCGCACTTTTTCTGCACACGGATGGATGGATGGAGTGATGATGAACAGTGTTTACCGGAGACGCCGTTAGAAAAGGGGGGAGGGGGACTGGCGCAAACAGGAAAGAGAGACAGATAAAGCGCAAGAGCAGAGGAGAAGGCAACGATGAGCAGAGAAAAAGGCTAGATTTTCAAAAAGGTTTTTTTTCTGTGTTTCTTTTACAAAAAGGAGCCTCCCATAGCCCTTTGACTTTGACCACAGACAATTTTCCTTTAAAAACCTGATCTCTGTGCTGACAGACGCAGACAGGAATCTTCACTTTGTGTCATTCTTTTGTGGCTTTAGAAACGTGAAGACGGAGAGTCGAGCCTTCTTTTTTCCCCCCCCCCCTCCTTCTTCTTCTTCACATATTTTGTGTTTTTCTGTGTGGGTTCGAGTTCAGTGTGGTGGCTGTTGGCAGAATGCACTGTGCAAGATGTCTGAGACGAGCATTTGGGGAAGGGCGGTGGACCTGGATGCAGGGAAGGGGGGCGAGAGGAAACATCAGGTACTCAGCAGTCAGGGTAGATTTGAAATGAGAAGAATCTGCTCTGACCACCTGCTAGACAGACCCTCCTTAACAGGGGCTGAGGGCTTTCTTTTTTAAACTTGATATCAAAACAGCTGGGCTGATATCTCACAAACCTGAGCCTGGATCCCACTGAATCCAGCCAAGCTGTGTTTAGGACTCTAATCTTTGCTCACTTCCTCTGGTGGTTAGTTATAACACACCATCAATCCAGCAGCTGCTCATGAGGCAGATTACCCCCCCCCCCACCCCTCCCCATGATGTGAACGCAGACATGAAGCAGTACAGGTTATTCTCTTACTAAGTCTCACTGTGCCTGTGGTGTAAGCAGACAGAGATGTTTAGGCTGGGTACAAGGATTTCTTGCGGTTTTCAAAAAAGGAAGGACATAAGCTTATAATACTTGTTTTTTTTGTTGTTGTTTTTTTTGTTGTTGTTGGGTTTTTTTGTTTTGTTTTTTTGTTTTTGCTCCCAATTGTTTAAAACAACTTTGGAGCCAAAGTTCAGTCAGTCAATCAGTCCATTCACAAAAAGGCCAAAAAACAAACAAACAAGACAGGAAATTAAAAACATCGCTGTTATAACATAACATCATTTCCCTCTTCTCTTTTACAACAAAAAGATAGTGCAACTTTGAGATAACGTTTCTTTTGTGTTTTCAATGTTAAAACAAGTCATCCCCCCCTTTGTTTTGCTTCCTTGTGAACCTTGGCACTAAGATTTGGGTTTGTGAGTCTCTTGTTTCGTTGTGTTCTCTGTAAAGTCCTTGATTCTCAGTTCTCGCTTTGTGCACAGATCCCGGTCCAAAAACAGAAAAACAATGAAGAAAGAAGAAAACAACAAACCCCCCCAAAACTGATCCCTCCTCAGTTCCTGGGGACAGCGGCATCGCCGCCAGGGGGAGTGGGGGGGTGAAAGAGAAAACTGTTTCAATCTGTGCTAGCAGTGTGGTTCTTTCTTAAAATAAGGAGGAAAAAAAAAAGTCTGGACACAGTGCGTACATCCTGTCCCAGCAGTGCTAGCGCATGGATGAAATGAGATCAGTTGTTGGTTCCTCTCTTTGCTCGTTTCTGTAGCTAAAGTTGGTGTGTTTGTGCATGGGAGTGTGGAGAGAGGACGTGAGAGACAGAGCGATAAGAGAGACCCCGGCTTACAGGAGGTCTGGGGTGAACGAGAGACACAGATCTCAGTCTGGGGTGGGTTGCCCTACCTCTCCCCTCCCTGTTTCTTCACACCAAGTCCTCTGGTTGGCCGTCCTTGGCCTTGGCAGGTACAATTGTGCTTTCTGATTGGCTCTGCTGCTGGATTGTCCTACTCCCCAGCCCCCCCGGCCTCCCCACCCTCTGGTTATTGCTGTGCTGGTGTAGAAAGAATGCTGAGCCAGGGTAGTGGCCTATCACCTCGCTGTATGCTGGCGGGGGGCCCTCCATACGCCCGTGGCTGCTGGAGTTGGCGGCACTGATGCCCGAGTTACTGCTGGGCGGCCTCGGGCCACCGCCCCCCATCCCAGCCCCTCCTCCCCCTACCCCTCCTAGACTCCCGCCTCCTCCCATGTCGATCAAGTCACTGTCGTAGATGGTCCGGTTGGGCGGTGCCCTCACCGACTCGCGGTTCAGCTCCATCTGCTGCTCGGGGTCACGGAGCTGGAGGGTGCAGGGTCCCTGGTACGGCGGTGGTTCCTCCCCGTCCGACAGAGAGATGGTGGGCGGCAGGTCAATCTGATGCTGCAGGTAGGGGTAGGTGGGCTGGAAGCGGCTGAAGCGGTCACGCTGCATGAAGGAGGGAGCGGTGAAGCGATCCCTCGCCTGCGGAGCATATAACACCTGAGAGACAGAGCGAGACAGAGGAGTGAATGAGCTGGGACATGCACGAGGAGAGGACAAAGATAAAAGCTTGGCTGTGAGCTGGCTGGCATCAACAGGAACTCGATCAGTCTTAATACCAGTATCTTTCTGATACACATACAACGTGAAAATGACCAAACACTCAAACTGATGTTCAGTGCAATGAACTCAGAGTCACTGTTTGATCTACAAAACTTCTGTTTGAGCTTTTGGGAATAATTCAGCAGCTCATCGTTAAAAATCTTTTTTTTTTTTAATCATTAAAATCATTTTCATGACCAGTCAGCCTTGTGAGTTAATGACACTGTAGCAGCAAAAACTACTTATCACGTCTGGCCTGCAATCCAAAATCCAAATCTATCAAACGAGCAATGAGGCTGGAAGCAACAAGTGTTTCTCATTTTATTTGTCAAGTGACTTATCTGTGATTATTCATCCATCCCAATTCATTACCTGTAATTTTTAGAGTCATACCCAGAGTCTATTAACAGTTCAGCAGTTCTGACCTTACCCTGTACACAGCCTTCATTTGTTTATTCTGTTTTGGTCACAGTGTAAACCAGTTATAGCCTCACAGCAAGTCACATGATGCTTTCTGCATAACAATCATTTCTGTATACGCTGATTTCACGCAAGCTTTTGCTGGGAGACGAGGCTCCGTACAGTGAAGTATGGTTACCATGCTGCATATTTAAAATGAATGATATCCTGGTGCAGCAACGGCACACGCCAGCGTGCCACCAATTAGCTGTGACAGACATTACAATGTAATTACAGTAAAGAGGAAGAAAGGAGCCTGCACTCAAACAGAAAAACATTCAGCACACCGGTTCATCCACCAGCTTTTGTCAGAGATCTTCACCTCAATTAACTCTTCAGACTGTGACGGCATGATCCATTTCTTCATTTCTCACATTTCTATCCAATTCCACACATTTCCACTGTGTCGAGTCATTATCAGAGGGAACCCATTTCAATTAGTGACTGCGGCTCTAATAGCCAACCCCCACTGACAAGGCAGTCTGGGTGGAGAGAACAACAGACGGGGGAGGGAGGGGGGTTTTTAGAGGATCAGGGCAATTGAAATGGAGAGACGGAGTGAGGGAAAGAGTGGAACTGAAAGGATTAAAAGGAAAGGCTACTGAGATAAGGAGAGAGAAAGAAAGAGCACAGAAATGAAAGGAGGAGAAGAAAGAGGCAGGGAGATAAAACGCGAGAAGGGAAAAAGAGCTGAAGGCAGAGAGAGAAAGGACAGAGACAGACAAATGGACAGACGGCAGGGGGAGAAAGGTGTGGAGCTGATAGAGGGAGCAGAGCGCAGCAGAGCGGGGCAGCTCTCAGACGTCTGTCTAGACAGTGTCAGGGGAGGTGTTGCTGATTAATGACGCACCAAAAACCATCCAACCCCCCGCCCTGCCACACAAACACTCAGTCAGCCCCATCCCTGCATCCATCAGCCACCCACACTCAGTGGCTGCGTCTCCCTCTGCGTTCGTCTCTCCGTGGCCTTTTCCTTAGTTTCCGGGTCTCTCTGGGTGCACACGTCGTTTTTACGACTCTCTCTCTCTGCCGCATAAATACTGGGGCACTTTAAATCCGACTTGGTGCTACAAGCCAGTACAGACTGCCAAAGTGCATCCACACTTGCCAGCCAAAAACTTTCACACAGCCTCAATATACTATTATCTGCAACTAATCAATACTACCATGTGATTTTCCAGCAGTCTTTTAACCCAGCGCGTCTCTTCCGACCCTGACTCGGAAGCTCCTCCATCTGGCATCAACGCAATTAAGAGATCAGATCACCAGTCACAATGAGTATACTGGCATTTGTCTGTGCTTTTGTATTCACGAGTCTTTGTGAACATGCCAATTTTGATCTTGTTTTGGAGTACAGTGCCAGGCATACCCATTGCAACACAGTGTGTGAGCTCCAATTCCTGCACGATCAAATATTTACCAGCAAGCAAAAAAATGCACATATCAGGCTCTCTGGGCCCTGACTGAACCGCCAAACAACTCTACAAGGGCAAGCGCTGATAAATAAGCCAACAAAGACACAAAGAGAAGCTGAGAGGAAATGGATGTCTTTTATAACGGGGCGAGCAGAGCGTGGAGATTAGACAAAAGCCATCCCTGAGTGTGTTCAGGTCTCCTTTCTCTGTTTTATTCCTTTTAATTACCATTTTTACACACTGCACTTCTCTATACCAACTCTGAATGCCAAACTGTTAAATGCACTTTTATCATCTATGTTCTTTTCATTGCATTTTAGTTTGATAAAAAGGTATGAATTTTGGGGTTCTGTATTTGTTGTGTTTATTTGTAAGGGCTGCAGCTACTTGAAAATAAAATATTCAGCAGCAGAGAGCATCTGATTGTAAGCCTTTAAAGATCACTTGGTTTTTCCACAAGGACAAACACTGAATTAACCCATAACCAGAGCTGCCAACGAGGTTTTTATTAATATTTAAATTGCTTCCCTAAAAACGAGGCGAGAAACTAATTTAGCGTCCTAACCAAATGAACCAAGTCCAGGTGGTCACACTGTGATTCTGACTGAGATGCAGCTGCAATAAATGTGTCAGATTATCAAAATTTATTCAGCCATACGTTGCAGTTAACAATACCTCTACACTCTTCTACGCACTCTGCCTACAGACAAAATCTGTACTGAGGAAGGATACTGCGCTGGGCTGAATATTTGTTGACATCATCATTGCACGTTCATAGTTTTTTGTTTGTTTGGAGAGACCATCAGTGTAACTGTGTTCTTTTATTTTTTTTTAAAAAGTGCTGTTTTATGCATTCATTGTTTCCTTATAGTTGCGATGCTGACAAGAGTCATTGTCTCCATTTAGTTCTTTATACCTTACTTTGTTAAAGGTTTGAGAATTTCTAAAAGCTCCTGCAATTCAAGGAAATTCCTGACAGAAAATGTGTCCAAGGATCACAACTGTTTCCAGATCCAATGCTCAGAGAGAAAAGACCAACAACCTTATCACAGTAACTTAACTGGTTAGAGGCTACACACTCAGGAGCCTGCAGACAGCCAAACTAGCAGAAATTTTAGTAAGAACTTGCTGAATCTACTGAAATTCAATATTTGTAAGTTTACATATAACAAGTGTAGACAAAGCAATACTCAGTTTCATTGTGGAAAAGTGAAGTTTCATTCAGCTGAGCACTCAGCTCCTATAACATGCGGCATTAGCTGAATGTGTTTATCGGGAGTCAGTGTGGTGGTCTTACCTCCGAGGCACCTTGCCGAGAGCCGCTGTCTGAAGGCCACAGGCACCCGTCCTGCACATGGAGACACAAACAAAGAGGAAGGCAAAGGTTCAAAAAGTCCCCGGGTGGGTTGAAGATTGTTGTGTTTGTGCTTCAGTGGGATGCTCAGGTTAGCAACAAAAACAACATATTACTAGAGATGCATAAACAGGACTGGTCCAGAATTTAAGATGAGAAAAATACATGTAAAAGAAAATGTAAAAATGGTGTCATCAGGTAGCCTGTCCAGGTGAGCAGCTCCCAATGTAACAAGAATATGAGTTGACCAAATATATGCCCAGATATCCAGTGCTGGATACTGAGGATGAGCTGGGGCTGGGCTCTAGGGATAAAATGTGTAATGCTTTAGAAGTCTGCAGTCATTACGGTTTGCTGTGTCTGAAAAGGATTTTGATGTGACACCATTAACAAACTTTCTTACTTCACAGCTAAAGAACAAAAAAAGGAGAAGAAAAAGAAGAAAGCATGAATTAAAAAAAAACAAACAACAACAACAAAAAACCAAAAAGTAACAACTTAATGAGGACACAAAAGATGAAACAGCGGCACTGAGAAATGCCTGATGGCTTCAAACCCAAAATTCTGCCCTGTTTGAGAGCACAACAAAAGACAGAAGACTCCATTTTAAAAATAGGCAGGATAAAAGCTACAACAAATAAACACAACTGTCAAATAATTGCAGTTTCCCCTTCATCTACACTTGACTGGAGGATCTTTTCTCAGACAGCACAGTCAACAACATTTAGCTGGGGTTTTTTTTGTTTTGTTTTAGGGGGAGCAACATGAGAAGCATAAACATGCATAAATACTGTTTATTCATGCATCTTTTAGGGGTAAAGGTCATCATTCAGTGGGCTTGTTGCTTTCTGATGTTGCTTTGTACCTCGCTTTGATTGAATGATACACAGCACAGAGTGGCAGGAGGAATCAAAAAGCAGAGCTTATTAGCTGAACACTAATATTCAAATTGTTGGTAACAGTACACCAAAGCTGACAAATCATTAGGCTGAATATGTTTATGGATCCATAATGCATCATGTTTTGAGCCTGAGTCTATTTCAACGCACATAAATAAACTGTGTGTGTGTGTGTGCATGTGTGTTTGTCCCAGAGTGTACATGTCAGTACGGGGGCAGAGCGGCTGCCGTCTAGACGGCGCTGTAGTGAATTAAACATCAAGACCTGACAGAGTCTGGCTCTGAAGAAACCAATTCAGCAAGTTCATCTAACAGACGCGCGCGAAGACGTTACCTCGCTGAAACTGGGACAGAAACTCAGACTGGGATAAAAGGATTCATTTAGCTCAGCACAGCTTTACTGGGAACATACTGGTAAGCTATGTTTGTCCTGCTGCAGAAATACAGAAATGTACTGTCACAATGAGTAGGCAGGGACATTCAGTGAGAACAGATGAACACACATGCGCGCGCACACACAGACACCAGTTTAGATCAAAATGTTACTGGCATGGATGCTGGGAGAACAGTGCCGTCTGAGCCACTCAGTACAAGCAACACAAACAAACAGTCTCTTTTTAGCTCTCCCTTTCTTTCGCTGTTTCTCAAACACCCACCCGCCCACAAACCCACCCACCCACACTGACCTGTTGTAGGGCATGGTCATGCCTGCGGGCCTGGCTCTGCCTCGTTATGAAAGACCAGGTGGAGAGCTTGTAGTGGTTGAGCAGGCAGATGATCACCACCACCATCACAGTCATCACAACGATGATGATGATGATCTGAACAAACTCCAGTTCAGCTGCACAAACACATGGAAAGAGAGGAAGAGGATTAGCATCTAACTTTTAGAGATTAAAGGTACTTTAGCAGTTAATGACTACTCTTAATATCAAGTTATTTAAAAAGGAAAAAAAAAACACATCACGTGGTTTCCAGACAAATCTGCATCATCTCAAAAACACCCAATACATTTTCTAAGAGCACAAACAGACCGACAGAAATATTTAATTTTGTCCAATAAACACTTTAAAGCAATT
Source organism: Diplotaxodon limnothrissa (assembly GCF_057381915.1). Classification (NCBI taxonomy): domain Eukaryota; kingdom Metazoa; phylum Chordata; class Actinopteri; order Cichliformes; family Cichlidae; genus Diplotaxodon; species Diplotaxodon limnothrissa. The sequence goes on from NC_140606.1 coordinate 7,654,677, forward strand.
CAAATTTAATCACATGCGGGGAAATAAGATTTGAGAATGTTTCACACACATCTTAAAAACTGCCTTCAAGTGAAAATCACATTATGTAGCAGAGATAGTGAACACCTCCAGGATTAGGATATTTGCAGGCCTTTTAAAGTCAGACAGGTTGAAATTTGACTGAACTACTTCAGTTTGAGAATCCTAAGAGTCACATTAATCATTCTTCGTCAAATCTGCACTGTTAAAAAGGCAGATTTAAAGCAAAGTGATAACAGGCCAGTTTCATAACTAAGATCATCTCCGCTGATGGAGATCATGCAAAATGAAGCCTCCAGGACACCCGGTAAGAGGACCAGTGATTTGAACCACGACTGAGCTGCTCTAATGTGTGTTCGCCAGCAGAGAGCAGCACAGGTCAATCTCCAAGTGGCTGAGTATATGTGTGATTTACACAGTATATGAATATGTGTGTGTCTGTCTGAGGAATCTACAGAGAAAAGCTTCAAATCACAAAAAAGATGAGTGTTGAGACAGTGTGTGCCGTCTGTCCCAGAACACAGTGGTTCCTTTGTGGAGACACTGAATAACTGTGGTGTTCTGTTCTGTGACACACAGCCACACACACACACACACACACACACGAGCATCAGAGCTGATGTGGTATGACCTCCCAGATCAGGGCACCACCGGGAGACACAATGATCGCCGCTTTTCACTTACGTCTGCCTCCCATCTCTTGTTCATTGTATCATGCTCTCTTGCTCGTCTTTGAACCCTGTCTGCATCTCAGCTCACCTGCCATCACTTTCTCCAACTTTCCTCTAACCCTATCCATGCATCCTCCTCTCCCTCGCCTACACGCCTCTTCTTGCAGTCTTTCAACTCTTGTCTTTACCGATCTCTTTGCATTCTTCCCTCACCCACCATCATTCATTCCCTACATTTCCCTCATTCTTTGTCATCTCCTACTTTGGTTCTCTCCCTTCTTTCTCGTCCACCCCGTCTCTGCTCCCTGCCAGCCTCCCTGTCTGCAGTGTGACACTCTTTTGTTGTGTTGTTGGTTTGTTCTGAGTAGGAGTCTTGACCTTGTCCGGTGTTGGCACCCAGTCTGACCTCTGACTCACACGCTTGCTCACTGCTGGACATCCAGTACACTGTGCGTGTGTTCTGTATGAACAATGACACAATGTACGCTCTGCTATTTCAGCCACAATGCCTCAATTCTCAATGCTCCCCCCCCCCCCCCCAAAAAAAGCTCTGTGCAATCTGAGGAGCACATTACCCATGATGCAACTGGACAGCTTTTGACATGGCAAGGGTAGACCAAGTGAAAAAAAAGTAAGCAGAGTGTTAAAATCCAAAAACAAGAAGAAATGGAAAGTAATCAGTAACAGAATATCTTGTGAATTCTTTGAAATTAAGAGCACAGAAGGAGACAACCAGAAATGAAAGAGAGCTAGTTAAAGCCAACCTATCTCAGGCTTGCCTGCCTAATAATCCTTCGTGGCTTATTTGTCTGCAATATGGTGGGTTAGAGTCAAAGCTGGGCTGAAATGCAAAACCCACCCAAACCTGCCTCTGCTTTACCACAGCAGCCACAGGGCGGGGCAGGAGTGAGAGGAACAAGGCCAACTAGAAAAAACCACAGTGAATGGGGGGTGGGGGTAAGAAAAACTGTGGGAAGGAATGAAACCTAAACCAGCAAAACCAACGAACATTAACCACCAAAGAGCAAAGAGGTGGGTACTGCAACCAACGGTGACAGAGAAGCTCCACAACTTCCCCTCTGAGATGAAAGTGAGGTGGTGAAGTGAGCTCAGATGAATTTAATAGTATAATTCAGCAAATTTACCTCATTAAACGGCCTTCTCAAACTATTTAATTGACAAATACAATAACAATCTTAGTGGAAAATCATGACCCACCCCTCTCACATCAGACATTTGAAACTAAGGTATTAAACTCTTGATCGCAGTGCGAGTCACCTAATATTTAACAGGCAAGAGTAAGGGGAGTGCTGAGAGTCGAGATGAAGGGTCGAAACTGGTGTTTAAAAAAAATCTCCTAGTAACATAACATCATGGAGGAAGCCTGTGGCAAGGAGCGACAATTCAAACCTTACTGCCCATCTCAGCTCGAAGACCTTGTATCATATTATACCAGTACAGCAGGAAACCTGGCCTACTTGTGGTTGTTAGTTTCCAAAAGTCAAATGGGTGGCAGAGCCTTCAGCTGTCAGGTGATCTCATATGGAACCAGCTCCCAGTATTCAAATTCTCCTTTTGGATAAAACCAACTTGTGTACCTCGCTCAGGGAACCTTCTCTGAGGTAGTTCTGCTGGAGGTCTCTGTTAAAAGGGAGTTCTTCCTCCTCACTGTCTTTAAGTGCTTGCTCACACCTCATTCTTGTTGTACCTTGCAATATAAAGCTGCCTGAAACTGGTGCTATATTAATACAGTTCAGTTGTACTGAGCCTTGTTGAAGTGTGGTGAACCCCTGCTTTAAATCATGGGGCAACATGAACATCTGTATCAATTCATTTAACTTCTGTCAAGGTATTTTACTCTAAAGTACAGCTTCATTGTGGTACGAGGTTTCATACCAAGAATATATGTACAAGATTGAATAAAGTTAAGTAAAAAAAAAAAGAAAGAAAAAAAAACAGAAGACACTCCCACTCCCCAGTTTGGGCGCATCAGCTCTCTGTGAAATAAAGCACGGTGTCAGAAAGTTAAGTTGTCGAGCTGCCTGCTTTACTTTGGAGCTTCATCCAGTTACCAGCCTGGGCCTGTGCATTCACCACAGCAGCCACAGGGAGGGGACGGAGGAGGCTTTCAATCAGAGAGAAGCATTCTGGGAAACCAAGTCGACCAGGCCCTCCTGTAAGCCAGCTGGATAAATATCACATACTCTGCCTTCTGCTGTTGTAAAAGCGGCACAAAGCCGACGCCTGACTCAAAGCTGGTGTACTTCTTCTGAAGTGCACAGGCGGGGATGTTTTCACAGCTCAAGTTCATGTTTTTACAGTTCAAGCAAAATAAAAAAGTACAGCGGCTGTAGTTAATGGCCTCTTCTCTAAACGCCAGGGAGGAAGGAAGCCAGAGGAGGAGTTGAGAAGAGAGGAAGGAAGTGCGGGGAGGAGAAAAGACTGGGGGGTGTCCTCTCTGAACCCAGTATCCACCCGAGTTCAGAGGCTCCAAAACAGAGCGTACAGCACAGGCTCGCTCACAGGCCAGAGAACAGTGTGTGCTGGCAGTCTGCATTAACAGCACCAGCCTGATGTTATTACTACAGTAATCCACTTGTCAAAACAATATCAGCCCGGCGTCTGCAAAAACCCTTATTCCTTCAGCAGGATGAATCACTTGCATTACAAGCCAGCCGTCCTGTCGTTTTTTTTCCTGCTGCGGTGACGAGAGAGGCCATCGAGTTTATTCAAATCATGTCAAAGTGACCGTGCTGCACAGCACCGAGCTTAACACATCTGTTCGGGCACTGGCTGTTTTTACACAGCACAGCTTTGTCGACAAAAGGGAAACATTAAATAAAAATATAAAAAAACCATACTGTACATACAAGTATACTTTGAGGGTGTTAAAAAAAGTAATTCAAAGCCAATTTTAAAGCAAGAATTCTCACTACCAGAAGGCAAGTAGAGTTTTTTTTAAAAACATGCTTATGGCAGCAAATATAGCACAACTAATCTATATTCTACTGAAAAGGCCTCTCTGTCAAATGCTATAAATGTTAACTACATAAAGCTTAAAACAGTCTTCTTCAGGCTTTTGTTTTTTTTAACTGTAGCCAATTTCATGAGTCAGGAAGTGACTCAGAAGAAGATACAAATCAAGTAGGGCTTACAATAACAATTACGTCTATGAGAGGTCAAAGCTTTATCGTTTACGTTGAAGAACAAATGATTTTTTTTCTTAAAAAAAACAACTTTATTTTAACAGTGAACAGTAATGGGATGATGGGACATGAGGAAGGAGAGAAGGAATGATGTAGTTGGACTTGACATGAACCCAAACATAGAGGATTTCAGTACTTGGCAGATTCTGTGCTACAGGCAAAAAGCCAAACACTAAAAGAGAGGGTAAACAGCTTTGAGAGAGAGAGAGCACACACACACTAACCCAGTGACAGCGCTGTAACCTGTGTGTGTATGCATAGTGGATGGGGAGGGCAGCAGGAGGTCAGACAGTTCAGCTGACCTGTTGGTGAAAGAAGCTGTCAGATGCACAGCAGACAACTGCGCCACTATCAGTGGCCAACACTGCTTTAAGACACACTGTTTGAGAATAGCGATGAATTATGTAAACCCTAACAAGATCAATTCGCTTTATTCCCCCAAAGAAATGGCTGCCCATGTCACAAATCCCTTTGTTTGTTTGTTTGTTTTAAACCACAGTAAAAACATTGCTGCTGATGTGAACAGAGCCTGTTTCGTGCGTCTGTCTCTGTACAGTACACGGGATTAGACCGTTTCAATGCACACGTCTATGTCTATATAATGTGGCCCAACAACAGCGTGTATATACTGCTGATTCACTCCTGCTGGCAGCAAAAGTTAACACTGAGGCGAAAAAAATCACTTGCACGACTAATGAGGGTTTGCGGGCTTACCCTGTTGAGCCTTGAAATGAAAATCAGGCTAATGGCAATCTACAGAGACTGCACACACTCAGATGGGGCCTCTAACATTGTTATTGCTCAATAAAAATAACATTTGAGCTCAGATGACCTTAGATTCTTCCGTGAGAAAAGTGGGCCTGGCTGGTTTCGTTTGCACAAAGGAGTAGTCTTTTGTCCAAAACCATGAGAATGTATTAAGATTTGAAGGTGGATGTATGCTGACGTCAGAGCCCGAGTGTGCAGGAGTGGCTCTCTAGCTGCTTGCTAATAGTTGGGTTGCGGTCACGTGGTTCTGATGACGTGCGGAGGCAGCGCGATTTTTGAGTGGAGGGCGGAAGTAAACATGGAGGACACTGTGGAGAGTCAGGAGAGCAGCTATTGTGCAACTTTAGACCCCGTTTCTCGGGAGAGATATAAACAGATAGTTAAAAAATATATCGGACGTGATCCGTATTCTTTGAAAATGTCAGAATACACCACAGAAGTAAAGGATTTGCCTACTATCGAGGCTGTGGATATCACCAACTACTTGGTCCTCCAGACTTCTTACTACACTAGGCAGCAAATGAAAGCTTTCAAGAGTCTGGAGGCGTACAATTTTTTTGTCAGCGGGTGGGTCCACAACCTTGGAACAAAACGTCTCCGTGATGGATACAGTTTGGTGTTTGCAAGGGTGAGTGTTTGTTCTTATATTGCTTTATCTTAAACACGCTAACAGTTAGCGGTAGCGGCTTTAACGTCAACAAACATGCCACATCCTTAGGACTTCGTTAGAGTGACAGTTGTTTGTTTCAAGGTAAACCATTCTCAGCGGTCTAACGAGACACCTCTGAAGACTTGGGTAATTGCAAAGGAGGATGGAGACGTGATTGCAGCTCATTGCAATTGTATGGCAGGGTTAGTAGCCTAATTAAGTAGGATGTTATTGCAATGAGAACACACACATACACACACACACACACACACACACACACACACACACACATATACGCATAGGGCACTGCTAGCATTTTGCAGGTGTACTTCAGTAGTAGTGGGGAGAGAGTGTTTTCTTTTAGCTAAGAATTCATCAGCTAAGAATTTGTGTGATTGCCTTAGATCCCTCATGACACTCAGATGCATTTTTCAGATAGAGGGTAGAACTATTCAGTCATGTCATCACCTAGATAATGATTTCTCTATAGGCTGTTGAGAAAGAGTTAATGAATAAACATGTTACTTCAAATAAAGTGCCATTGCACATTAGTATTAGTAAGCTATGCATCATCAAAATGTACTGTAAATATTGCATTTCATGTTAAAAAGATTATGTGCTCTATTTCCAGACTATCAGAATCATGCTCGCACGTTGGAGCTGTTCTTTTTGCAGTTGAAGCTGGGGTGAAAATGAGAGCGACATGCACATCAGAGCAGTGCAAGTGGCTGATGCCATCTCATGTTAAAAAGGTAAGCCAAAAAGCAAAATGTAGGATAAAGAATGTTATATTGGGACTTCATGTGACAGTAGGATAAAATATCTTCCCCTATACTGCTACCTTGTCGTGGTGGGGAAGCTTGAGTGCCTCAATGACCCTGTAGGCTATACCGGCGGGGGCTTCAAGCTCCTGGTAGATCTAATCAAGCCGGGCAGGTTGCAGGTGAGGGGTCAGACAAAAGGCAGTACTTTAATAAATGAAGAGTTCTATTCCAAAACGCTATAACAGCATTTAAAAGCCATTTCCTTTTTCATGACTAACCAGTGTTGGGACTAACGCGTTATTAAGTAACGCGTTACAGTAACTACGTTATTATTGTGGTAACGAGCACGGTAACTAGTTATTATGCCAAAATCAGGAACGCGTTACTCGTTACTGGGATTTAGATAGGGTCGTTACTCGTTACTTCGTGTGGTGGCATCGCGGAGTTTCCACAGATTCAGTAACATTAGCAAGTGGTGGAGGCAGCAGGTGGATGAAGGAAAAGGGACGCAGAAGGAAAAGAGACCCGAGGCGGCCGCCGGTCCAAGTGTGAACTGAACTTCAGGTAAGAAGTTATGACCTGCAGTCTCTCTGGGTCAGATATAAACCGAGTTTAGGTGGAGTTTATTTTCGTTATTCTGACTTTTTCCGTACTGCGTGCTAGCTAGCATGACGGAGTTTCTACACAGCTGGGTGGTGCTATGAAGTTAATGATGTTGAACCTTATTTTGTTCATAAGTTATTAGAGTTGCCAGCCGTCCCATCTGGTATTCAGAGAAAATATTACGCGTTTCTTATTGAGGTGAAAAGGAACAGTTTGTCCCGTAATTCAGCTACAATGAAAAAGGCACAAAGCTGGAGTTATTCTGTGTCTTTACGCTGCACAGCTGCCTCTTCTTCTCTCATTCTCCCCCCTCCCTCTCCCGTTTCTACTTCAATCATGAAAACTGATCAATGATCAGCTGATCGGCTTTTCTCTCTTGTTTGTTTATCGCCCACTTTGCGCCGAAAGAGGAAACCAGCAGATGTCGCGCTAAACAACAGCAGCACGTTTAAGCTTGATCAGCTGTTGTTAGAATTTATTTAATATTAATTTCTAGTATCAGCTGATGTTTGCTGGAGCCACAGCTGCAAAAAAAAAGCTGCTGGTCATGATATGGTTTGGTTATCTGGTGAGAGGGAAACATGAAGATGAAACCAGGAGATGTCCTTACTGAATCATCAGAGCTGAGCAGGTGATGGAGAAACAGGTTTACCTTTTAGATGACATGAATGAGTTGAAGGGAAGTTATGAACTGTTTCTGAGAGACAAATAACCCCAGGATCCTTTTTTAGGTAGCTGACAGCTGGTAACTGTGCAGGTGCGGATCTAGCAAAGTGTGGCCAAGGGGGCATGTAGGGCATTAACAGGGAATGGGGGGCACAAAGAAATACTTTACTTTCTTATTCTCATTTAAAATGTCTAGCTTTTAAAAAATAATTATCTGAATCTTACAACAAACGATTGATAGATTGATGCATATATACCATCAAAACAGTGTACATCACTGTCACAACAGTGTTTGTTTTCATTCAAAGGCTTTATGATTTTTCCTATAATGGTGGGCCAGTTTCTAGTCAAAATGCCCGGGCCAATTTTCTGTCCCAGTCCAGCCCTGTATGCAGCTCATCTGCAGTCTGGTGTTACCTACATCTTCCTATTCAGAAGGCAGAATTTCTGAGTTCTGAGTACAATCGAAAGCACTACGACTGCAGTTTTTGTGTTGGATGTAAAAGGCGCACATGACTCTGTGACGTAGGCTAGAATCATGGCAGCAGTCAATGACGGTCCAGGCGTGGGATTTCTCTCGTGGAAATATGCACGTTATCATATCCTTTCTATTGGTAGGTGGCACAGTGCACTTGTGGCAAGTAAGCAAGCTAGAAGACTGGCAAAGTTATGGAAGAAACACATTAACAAGAGAATTCTGAGTAAAACCAAAGTTACTTTCCCTAGTAACTAGTTACTTTGAAAGTAACGAGTAACTTGAAGTAACTGAGTTACTTTTGAGAGAAGTAACTAGTAATGTAACTAAGTTACTATTTTAAAGTAACTTACCCAACACTGTGACTAACATAACCATGACTGCAGAACCGTATACTGTATATCACACCCTTCTCATGCATGCCTCAACACCCTAGCACTTGTTTTCTGCGCACACACACACCTGACTGCAGCACTTTATATATTCACATTTCTCATGCATTCCTCAATACTCACAACTCCTCACACCACATTTTCATCAACATGGAACTGCTTACTTTCCACTCCTTTTATACCCAGCACATGGCACCTCCATCCCCACCCAACATACACACACACACTTCACTGCCAACCAACCACTATACCCAGCCTAAAACACACATACTCACTCCACTGCCATCACTGTTCAATTTCGAATATTTTTGGAAACGAATATATAGCGTTTTGGAAAAGAGCTTTTTAAATTTTAATGATCTTCTTTGGCTTAATTTTTCCAGATTCCTGCTTGCCCAGTAACTCTGATTGACTTCTCTTCAGCAAAGTCAAAAAAGCGAAAGCTTGAGTGTTCCATTGATGGCTGCACAAGTACACAAAAGGTTGGGAAATCACTTCCATGCCCAAGAGTGCAGAGAGATTCAGAGACATACTGTAGGTTTTTTGAGAGTTTAAGCAAAAACTGTCCAAGGAGTGCAGCACTGATGTCTAGGGAACCTTACCACAAAGAATTTGTCCCCCAGTCTAGCATGCTTCCTAAAACTGTGCCTGAGTACAGAACACCAGAGACACTGCAGCTCAAGTTCTTAAGACCAACCCCCAGCAACCATCAAAGAGCTTGATCAAGGCCATATGCTATCCAGAGGCATATAGGTTCACCACAGCTGCTACAAGGTATTTAGGGTTTGATGTAGGGTAAGGCAGAGTTAAGATTTGGGGTATGAAACTGTCCATAACTGTAACTAAAAAAGTGTTATGAAGATGGAGGTTAGTTATAGGCTTATACGGCTAGGGTTATACAGGGTAAGAACTAAGTATAGTTTAGGGTAATGGCATATTGTATAATACATCACTTTACTGTTTTACACATCCAATACTAAGTAATAATTTCCTTTTCATGTTTGGCATGTGTACTGTTTATAGTTATGGATGCAAACATGAAGCACAAGCCAGAGGAGCATATGAGAAGCTTATGAGCCAGGAGCATGCAGGCTTCTCATGTATGGACAGCGGTCTCTGGCTGAACCCCAAGTGGCCATACATGGGGTCCTCCCCTGATGGGATAGTCACTTGTGACTGTCATGGAACTGGCATCTGCGAGATTAAGGTATTGACTCTGTTGTAGTCAAGGCCATAGGTGTGACATCTTTCCATAAGAATCAGTGAACTGAGTAAAAATGCAGGAAATACCTTTTCTAATTTCTAATCTATTGTTCAATTAAGATAAGATGAGGCTTTATTGTCTGTGTCAAATAGACATTTGTTTTGGGCAATGAGAGATTATGATAACACAGACCACACCCATCATCTTTGCTTCTTCACTGTTTCATCAGATAAATCTTGATTGTTGTTCTCATCACTGTGATTTTAGTGCCCACACTCTCAGAAAGATGCGGTCAACCTGCGCATGCGTGCTGGGGAGAAGGGCTTCTGCCTCATCAGTGACGGGGATAATGTCACACTGGACCCAACTCATGACTACTATTACCAAATTCAGGCACAGCTTCACATTGCAAATGCAGAGTACTGTGACTTTGTTGTGTGGAACCGCAATGACATATTTGTTGAAAGGATTTTGCCTGACCTTGAGTTTTGGGATGATGCGATTCCTAAAGTTGAGTGTTTTTTTAGAAACAGTATACTCCCAGAAATACTGGGACAGCAAGTTACAAACATACATGTGTAATGTGATAAAAGGACGACAACATAATGACATTTTGAATATTGTTATGACCTGATGGTAGTCATTATGAGTTCTGGCTATTGTATTTGCTCTGACGTAGCATTAGAGCACAAATTGTCATTTAATTTTATTGTACATTTAATTGTGTCATTTAAGTGTTGTGTAACACTACACAATGATTAAATGCTATTGAGGCAGCATAATAATACATTGGTGGTTTATTTACAAGATTAGACTTTTAAACAAATAAACAAAATAGATTGCAATCCATCTCACAGTATAATACTGTACAAACTGCCAGCACAATATGACAGTTGGAGAAAAATATTTCATTTGAAAACATTTACAGACTAATCAGGAGTCAGGACTTAGGTACTACTATTACTCTACCCTGTTCTACTTATCACCAGAGCCAAGCAGCAGATACTGGACACTACTCTTCCTCTCCACCCCCTTCTGTGAGCCGTGACAGTGACAAGACATTTAATTTTTTTTAACTGATTGATTACCACCCACCCCCCTTACTCCAGTGGGACAACAGACTCGGAGAGATTTGATAAGGCACAACAAATTACCCCAATCTTGTCGATCAATGCATGTGTCTCACCTGGCTTTGTGGACATGTTCTCTATTGGCATAGCCCTGCTCTGCAGAATTTGATATTTCCTCCTGACTAAATCTATGACTCGCTCAACATGGATACGCAAATTGGCTATTTTCCTTGTCTCTGCCACTTCATAGGCTGACAGCTGTTTTCTCCCTTTAGTGAATGCCGGTGTCTGTAGTGAAGCACAGTAAAACCCCACATTATCGCCAATATTGAACCCACGATCTGCAAGGACAATATCTCCAGGTAACAAGTTCTTTAGGAGGCCACTCTCTATTGTGATCTGCTTATCGCTAACTCTCCCTCCCCAGGCAGAAGATATGTAAGTGACGTAGCCTTGGGGGGCAACACCAATCAAAAATTTTACAGTGTGATGGTGCTTGTAGTTGGACCAAGTTTGAGCTTGTGCAAGAAGATTAGATGGTCTCTCAATAAAGACTTCAAAGCAATCAACAATCACAGCCACTTTACATCCAAATGCCTGTCTGAAACTCAGTGGCATCGTAGCTTGAAGAACATGTCGCTCTGGCCACTCAATTAGGAACTCTAACCTTTTATGAAGTATGTCAATTACTTTATGCCAAACTCTAGAAGCAGTGGACAGAGAAATATTGAACCTGAAAGCTAAATCTTTCAGGGGCAGATTTAGTCTCAGCCTCAGCAAAACTAGTATGAATTGTTCAAATTTGGACAACAAAGACATAGGTCCCGAGGTGATATAGGGCTCGCACAGTTCAAAAATCTGAATTAAAACTAAGAAGTTGGGGAGCCCTGTGTAGAACTTTGTCTTGTCTTCATTTTTTTCAAAAGCCTCCTGGCTGAACTGTGTGTCCAGAGCCTTGCTCCGAAGATCAACCAGCTCTGCTGTGTTCTGTCTCAAAACATCCTCCATCTTCTCGATGTCATCCATCGTCAGCTCTGTCTGGCATCCAGCATCCGCACAGCCTGCAATATAACAGTGGGGGAGCATAATCAGCATAATAGAGGCAACCTCAATTTTTACTCATTTTCACTGTAGGAGTTTTTTAGTGGGCTATTAGAATCTGGTGTAATGTGTTTAATTCACTATGTTAATTTAATGTAATTATTTTTTTTAATCAACAAAAAAACATGTTGCGTCTAAACAAAAAATATATTTATATGTTTCTCACCACAGAAACCTTACATTACGGATATCTTTACTTATCTGTGAAAGGAGACTGTCTGGAATCTGGCAATATAAGAACCATAGCAGTGTACAAAAACCTGTGGTGTGTGCCTGACGGTAATAAGTGCCACTTTTTCTTTTTTTCTGAATAAAATGGTATGGATTTACTCTGTGATTAAAAAATCACAAACATGTAATATGTAACTTGGACCATAATCATTACAGATAATGGCATCTTTTTCTCTTTGACATGATTCTTGTTTGTTTTACATCTCAGCACAATATCTTACCTGGATAAGTGAATGTCTCATTCACACTGAAGTCTTCTGGTTGTGGATTCTCAGCTGGAAGCTGCAGTTCGGGGTTCTCCACTGTCACTAGGCTCAAATCCGGGCTCTCAGCCGTCTGTTGCATATCCAAAATCGCCTCTGCACATCGATGCTGTTCTGCCTTAAGCTTCATTCTTTTCTCTCGTTTGAGAACTGATTCCGATCTGGGTTTTCGTTCGTAGCCGAGATTGACCGTCGGAGCCCAGTCCTCCGACTCTTCGTCATCCAAAGCACTTGGGCAGCCTATAGTCCCAATCAAGTCAATATTAGACTACTAACTTAAAAGCACTAAGTAAACGAGAATTTAACGACAACCTAATGCTAATAAGTTCGTTTGCAAACATAACATTACCTCTGACGAAGTGGTCGCTGCAGACACGGGCATTGGCAGACTCTGCTCCTCCCGACTGTAAACGTAAATTTAAAATCCATTTTTTCCTACGTTTTTCGGTTAGAATTTTCCATTTTTCTCCTCTTCGTTGGGCTATTTTTGGTACCCTAAAATACCGTTTATCAGTTTCTCTGGTCGACCTACTGGAGCATCCGTAAACACAACAGGACATAGGCATTTTGCGTACTGTCTGTCTGTGATTTTGCGCTTATCTTTTTCACTTCCGACCGCCAGTCAAATTTCGCGCTTTACGTCGACGTCACGTCTACGTCAAATGAAACCTAGCTATTTAGAGTAGTAGAGCAACTCCCAGCAGCAGAGAAAACTGCTTTTCTTTCTCATATAGCAGAGAGCTTCAGCTGCCATATGTCCTACCCTTGCAGCCAAGCGCTTTATGGAACGCACAAGAAAACGCAGCCTGGGGAGCCGACGGGACAGAGGGAAATGACATCAGGACCTCTGTCGATAAACTAGGTTTGTGAGGAAATCAAACTTGAGCAAAATGTGGAGGAAGTCTGCAAGTTCTTAACACACGCTAAGCTCATCAAGACCCTGCAGCTGGCTCATTTCCTCTGCAGTCATTTCCTGTTTCCTGCTGAACCCCAGATTTCAGTCGTGAAAAGAAAAATAAAATGAACGGTCTCACAGTTGCACCTGGCAATCAAAACTGCACTTGACTGTGAAACGCTGCGCAGCATTCTAAATGACTGCCTGCAGAAGTGCTGTGTCATTGTGCTGGTCCCAAATCCCAGTGTAGGCAAGCTGTGGGTTCTCATGTCTGGGCTGACAAGTGTGTATATCCGTAAACGCGGAATGTGCGCTGTAACACACATGTGAAAGTGGAAAACAGGAGGAGATAAAAGTAAGACAGACAGACAGAGAGAGAGAAAAAAAAAATGAAAGGACGCTCTCTATTCTAGTCTTTCTCCTGCTGCCCAGTTAGAGGCCTGCTGAGTTCACAGCCTGCTGCCCACCACATTGGGCCCACACACACACACACACAGTTCTCCTTCGACACACACAAGCCAGTCTTCTGCCACTGCCGTTGCTATGGTAACCCTTGGGCACGGTGCCGTGATCAACAAGGCCCGGAGCTTCTGGGGCGCCATGGCAGCGACCTGGCTGGCACACACACACACACACACACACACACACACACTGTGCAACAGAGACGGATAGAATGAGACAAGGAGGGAGAGGAAGCAAGTGCTCGCGCACCCCTTTGCCTCCCCTGGGAGATGTGCACGGTAACGTCTAGACGGCTGGCATCCGCCTGGCAGCAAGAGTCCACCACAGTAGGAGTGTGTATGTGTGTGTGTGATAAAGCATGAAGCAGATATCAGCCTAGTTACAGCCCCCCACTACAATCTGTCTCTCCATGGAAATAAATGAACTAGTTTAGTGCTGCTTAACCCCGAGGAGAGGGGGGCCTGTTGTGTGTGTGTGTGTGTGTGTGTGTGTGTGTGTGTGTGTGTGTGCGCGCGCGCGCGCGCTTGTGGATACTTTAGCCCATTAGACGGGTATCTAGGAGTCAGAAAAAGAGATGGAGACAGTGAGGAAAGGGAAAGGAGAGAAGGAAGTGTGTGTTGGAGAAGGAGGGAGATACAAAAAGAGAGGCAGGGGTGTCAGACTTGCTATGTGGACTGAGGGCAACAAGAGAACAAACAATTACAGCTCTGTCTCTTTTCTCCACTTCATCTTTCCTCCATCTCCCTCTATCTTTTTTCCTCTTTATCTGACCTACCCTTCTTCTCTTGAACGTACAGCGCGGGGGAATTCAGACAACTCGTCTATGCTGCAGCGCTCAGACTAAATAGGATTACAAAGCAGGAAGCGTCCAACCTGTCCACAGTTACAGTATACACTCGAAGAACCGTCATGTTGGCTTGGAAAAGAAACAGTACGAGTTATGAAACAGGACTGATCTAAAATCTACTTTATTTAAAGGCGAAAAGTAAGACACTACTCTTACCTCCACAAATGATGGCCAAATACAAAAATAACAGAAATATGAGAAACGTCTTTCTCAGTTCCATGTAAGTCAAACTTTATCTTTATAGCTGAATCTCTGCAGAAATCATGGTGACATGAAGTGAAGGGGAACTCTTTGCGTTAACGTATGCATATACGTTAACATCCTTCCTTAAATTGCTTTGCTTATTAGCCATCATAACATTCAAAGACAAACACAAAGACATAATGATAAATGCATTTTCAATGTAACTTTTCAAAAACTTTCAAAGTCATTTGAAAATGCTTACAGCTCGGACACACACACACACACACACACGCACACGCACACACGCACACGCACACACGCACACACGCACACGCACACACACACACGCACACGCACACGCACACACCTCTTGCCTCCTACCATCAACTCATTTCCATCCTGTGTGCACCCACATAACTTTCTTATTTTGTGTCACAGCTAAATGTTCCTTGAAGACGGCCCAAGTCTGATTATTGCTGATGCAGGCCAATGAGACCTGATGCTGAGGCAGCAATAAATCTCTACTTTAGTTCCAGAAAAGGACCAGCGTAGCCATATCATCTCTATCTGCATGAATATAACATGAACAAAGATAGGGGGGGAAGAGGGGGGGGGAAGAGGGGCTCTGGGATAACATATCATGAATATTACAACATAGTCTAATATTATCAATATTCCAACGCTGTAATATTCATGAATGGCAGTAAAGCAGAGAAGAGGCCCGTGTTAAAGAATTCATCCGTTTGCTGAAATGTCACTTTGCACAAGCTTGCCTGCAGTCCGAGCTGGCCTGCATTCTCTCAGGTGCGTGTCTGCATGTGTGTACATTATCATAACCAGACAGACAGGATAGCGTCTAGACACCTTCAACCCCCACCCCTGTGTCATAAAGCCAGACTTGCCTTGACTCTCAGAGTGATTGAACCAGACTGCAGGGTTAATGTCAGGATTTAAGTGAGTGTGTGCAACTGTGAGTCTGTGTGTATTGACTGAGGTCAGCTGGGATCAGCGTGAGTAGATGTGGGGCGAGCAAATGAAAATACATTCTAAATAGAACAGAAATGCTCGCGTGAATTGTATGTGTGTGTGTGTGTGTTACTAGACCTGTGGGGAACCAAACTCTGTTCACACAGTCACATGGTTGGGTGGTCCTCCATGAAGACTCGGGTATAAACACTTGAGTTCAGCTCTTTGCTTGTCTCGCACTGAGAGATCATTATTGTAATTACAGCAATTGCTTTAAAAGAAAGACAGCCTTCTTTAAAATGAAGAAGTGGGAAGGCCATTCTATTCTTTTTGAGCATGCTTGTTGCAGGCATGTTGTTAACAAATGACCAAAAGACAGACAGTGAAAGCAATTTGGCTGAGCATGCAACAACAGGGTGGAAACAAAGCCCTGCAAGCACCCTCACCTAGCCAAAGGCACAAGTGATCGAAGCACTGTGATAACAGTGAAGGATATGGTTACAGTGAGGCTCATAGTGGTTCACCAAGCAGGGTTAACCAACAGGCCGTAACAACCTAGAGCATACAAGAAGGCTGTGGTAATGTCCTTCAACCTCGAAGCGGAGTTTTGACAGTCACTGGCAATGAAGGCCGCTGTTAGCCTCATCGCCATAAAACATACACGCCATTGTGGTCACACAGTCAGAGGAAACACACTAGTGGGCTGTTGTGACACTAATATTAGAGAAAAAAAATTGGACAACAGGACAGACAATTACACATATGACCCAAGGACAAACTGGCAAACAGACAGCTGTGGTACTGATATGATGTACCATTCTTTCACAGATCCTATTGAAACAATAACAGGCTGGACCAATAAACCATGAAAAGCTGCAAACTACTAAACTCTACGTACTGTGGGGGATCATTGAAGAGTGACATATCCTCTGTGGCACAGAGAACAAACAAACAAAAAAAGCAGATTCAAATACACCGAGGAGCTACACTGGGAGTCGACACCTTCCTTTAAAGCCATGAATTAGTACACAAACATACAGATAGACTTTTTAAATCCTTTTTAAATGTGAGCTGAAAAGTGTGGAGTACAAAGGAAGCTGCCTTCGTCCATTACTGTTACTTGCCTTAAATAAGGCCAAGATTTCTACGTATGCAGATGACTCAACACTATATGTCCGAATTTAAAAAGAATGAAAGAGTTTTGAATTTGGGGCTGCAATCATCAAATAACTGTGTAAGGACCAATAATTTGGTCCAAATACAAACTGCATAATATTTGGTCCAATTAGAAAGAATTTACTTTTAAAGCTATACATAAATGGCATGCTTCACAATTCCACAAGAACTGATATCATCTCATCTCAAATCCAGTTCCACGTGAAGCTTCTGGATGTCAGAAATACTCACCAATTCACTAAATATGTATTAACCCAATGAAGTTATATAGTAGGGAGGAACTAATAAGCTTGGGGGTGAGAACCAGAAAAAAACAAAACAAACAACAACAATAAAAAAAACGCAGGGAAGTCTACAAGTATCACCAGGAATACTGTGAGCTGGAATGTTTTCACTGGATTTGTCGACAAGAAGAATATAAACTGTTGAAGCACTAAACTGAAAACAACTCAAAGCTCAAAAAATAAAAATGCTAGTCTCAACATAAATGGAGAGTTGACACACACACACACACACACACACACTGACTCTTATTAGCCAAAGGCAGCTCAGCCAGCCATCCAGACACATAGATCTTTGTCAACTTAGCAGGGGGGTTATGAAAATTATTCTGCAGTGTTCGTTTCTCTGCAGGTCAACATCACAGGTTGGCTGAAGCTAAAGGCGAGAAAAGGTAAAAATCATTCTCAGGTCTGGGTGAACTGAACAAGGGAGAGAAAAAAGAAGAAGAACAAGAAAGTACTAGTAAATAGCTGGGAGAGTGGAACAGAGGCAGGGAGAGAATTGGAGAAAGATAAAGACAAAATAAGACAGAGATTGGACACAGAGAGGAGAAGGGAGCGGAGGGAGCAGAGAGGACAGACAAGACCAGAGGAAGTGACAGAGGTGCGGGGAGAATACGGTAAAGATGGGCAGATGTTAAAGGGAGACAAACAACAAAGCATGGCGTCTCTGAGACTGAACAACAAAACAGCGGAGTGGTGGAAAAAAACAGAACGAGATGGGAGAGGGGTGGAGGAGGAAGAAACGAGTGGGCTTTCATCAGTCTGTCTGTGCGTGCGTCCTGGCACGTGTTCATATGAAAAAACAGACATCTCCTCCTGCTACCACACAGGGGAGGTAGATATAATGTCTAACTTTTGAGTATGGGTAGCAGACACCTCCCAGACACAGGCTCCAAACTCTGTGGCTGCTGTGATCAGCCAAAAGGAGACGGCAGGGGATGCTGTGGGTGGAACTCAGGAAGCCCTGGGAGACATGGGGAACATCTAGACTGCAGTTGCATTGTCTGCTGGGGCTACACAAACACACGGGGTCCAAATGGTACGTGCAGAATGATTGTGTAATGCACATGGTTGTACCTCAAAAGGAACCTTTCAACACTACATGGTCAGATCTATATGGACAACTCATCATCACACCCATTAGGTATCAATGCAGATGCCGTTCCAAAAACAACATGCTGCCGTAACACGCTACACTTCTGTTTTCAGACTTCCCCACCAGACTGCAGAACGTGACTTCTAGGATTGGCTTCTAGGATTTGACTCTGAACATATCTCCATTTTATACCAAAGAAAGCTGGTAAAGTCACAGTTCTGTGCAGGCTAGTTTAGTTCTCCATGGTTAACTAGGTAAACTATTCCCTTAGGGTCCCAATTTTCTCTTTCGACATGTCAAATGTTCTAGAAGTTCTTGCCATAAAGACAAAAAATAAATATGGTTGCATCAAAGGAATATTTTCACCCATGTGCTTTTCCTTATTGCCTATCATATTGACGCTGTTACAATGACAGTGTAACAGTGTTACCCTCCTCTAAGCTTTATGAGGTCTGCAAAAGAACAAAACCTCTGGACCAAAATGTTAGAATTCAGCCAGCTCCAAATGCTCCTTTTTTCTATTCTTTGATCAGTATGATGTCATAATGTGGGGCTATCCGTATCAGGGTCATCTCATGGAAGAAAAAAAAAGCTCTGTGAGCACAGGGAACATAATTTCTCTTGGTTGCAGGAGGCAGCGGATCAAGAGAAAGTTGCCTTAAAGTTGAAACTGCTTGTTTCTGACAGCAGATGAGCTGCCAACCATGTCACAAAACATCACCACACTGCATGTTTAATGTGACAGACTGCGTCTCAGACTAGAATCAAACCAGCAAACTTACTTGCCAAGCAAAAGTGTTAACCACTACAGTATGAAGGTCCCTACATGTTCTACTTGGTCAAAGTAATACCTGAAATTGCTAAAGTAACTTTGAGGAACACAAGATGCAAAAATGTGCAAATATCAGGATTTGTTTTTCCTCTGTGTCCATTCAATATGTGAATTTTTGGTTGGAGGAAAAAAAACAAACAACAGAAGACAATGCCGCTTTTTTGCTGTTAACGTATGTTATCACATACTTTAGTCCACAATCACTGGGATTTCTTGAACTTTTTCCAGTTCTCACACTCTTTACTTATCTACAATCAAAATTTCAACTGAAATGAATTAAGAAATCTTCCTACTTGAAACCAGGTGGAAAACTAAACAGAAAAAAAATGATTTCAAACACTGATAAGTAACCATTGTGAGAACCTATTTCACACCTCACCAAGAGAACCACATACTTTAAAAAGAAAGAGAAACAAAACCTGAGTAGACCTGCTAGAATGTGAATTAAAACAAGGACCATCTTCAAAAGACAAACAGCCTCCTCCTCTCATGTGTAATTACACCCCGTCTGTTTGTAATAACTCAGTTTAATCTGCACCGTCCCCCCCACACGTCCGCCTGCAAATCATAACTGGTTTCCATTTTGGAAAAAGATGGCTTCTCAACACCAGCATATGCTTGCGTGGCATTTTATTCTGCTATGACTCACTGTCATACTGGCTGTCTCTCTGCTGAGATGGACTGTCTCTCTCACTCTCTATTTTTGTTTCTCCTCTCTCTCTCATTATGTCTGTCTCTTCTCTTCTTTCCGTCACCCTCCTCTTACACTCCTCAAGCCTGTATTTACCCATGTGTTCCTGTCCTCTTTTAATCCGTCTATGCTTTCCTTTTCATCACTTATCGCTCTCCTCCTCTTCTGTCTCTTTCAGCCTCCTCTCTGTATCCCACCTCTTCCCAGTCTATTCTCTCTCTCTATCTATATATACACTTTTGTCATCATTTCTGCCTCCCTCTCTCGTATCCCACCTCCTCTATGTGTCCTACCTTCCCTCCCACTTTTTCCTCCTTTCCCACTCCCTCCGACTCACAGATGAAGGGGTGTAAACATGTCTTCCACATGCGGTCTCATTGTGCCAAGCCAACAGAGCAAAACAACCACGCTTAAGTTGCTCAATAGGCTTCACCATATGACTAGCGCCTCCTCCCTCCTTTGCTCCTATTTCTTTTCTTCACCCCCCCTTGGATTGAGATGCTTAACAACCATGAAGCAATGCCTAGCAGGCAGGATTAGGCAGGAGCGATAGACGGAAAAGAGGAAGGAAGAGAGAGTTAGAGACCAGAAAGAAAGATAAAGTCGGTGAAAGTGAGACAGGAATAACGAGAAGTGAGAGACAGAGGGAAGTGAAGGGGGTGGGAGGGGGATATGAGGTGGAAAAAAAAAAAAAGCAAGATTAATGAAAGTTTCGGGTGGAAAAAAAAGTCGTATCAAAAAAAAAGTTTTTTTTCCACCCTCACTGGAACACTTGCCCATGACCGCAGGGTGAACTTCGGTGCGGTGCTGAGCAACAGCTGCCGACAACAGAGGAAACTACAAAAAAAGAAAAGATGCTGCAGAAGAAGTAGAGGCAGGGAGGCTGGCGTAGCGCATTGTAGGGAGAGTGCAGCGTAGACCCATTCTCTAGCTAATGGTGGTGGTGGTTTGGAGATGGGCACGATGTTTTAGTCTTGTTGTGGGGGGAATTTGGGTATAAATAGACCCAAGGCTACAGGGGTAGGGGTGAGATGGGGAAGGTGGGGAGAACGAAGCGATTCAAACAGAGGGGAAGATAGTTATGTGTGGAGAGCAGCTCGTGTCTTGCTAAAAGGAAATAAAACAGCGGTCCTCTGAGCAAAAGACCAAGCCAAGATGCTGCAGCGTTATAGTGCAGCCATACCTCAGTGGCTCGCAGCTTCACTTTACTCACATCGGAGAAGGAACGGCAAGAAGTTAAAGGCTCACTTCATCACACACCGAGCGTTTCTTCTTCAGTCATGTGTTTATACACCACTCTGTTTTTAATCATCTATTAATCTCTGGCTCTCTTTCACAGCATGTCTGTGACCTGTCTTCCTCCCCTCACCCCCAACCAGTCACGGCACATGGCCACCCGTACCCGAGCCTCGTTCCGTCTGAGGTTTCTTCCTGTTGAAACTGAGTTTTTCCTTCCCACAGTCGCCAAAGTGCTTGCTCCTAGGGGGTCATATGATTGTTCGGTTTTTCTCTGTATCCATTATTGTAGGATCTACTGTACAATATAAAGCGCCTTGAGGCGACTGTTGTTGTGATTTGGCGCTATATAAATAAAACTGAATTGAATTATAGAGGGTGGTATGATTATTGGGGTTTCTCTGCATTACTGTGGGGTCTTGTTGTTGTGATTTGGTATTATATAAATAAAAATGATTTACGAAAAGTCTCAGAGATGGACACTTTCAAAACTGGACATATTTTGGGTTGGGGGAAGACAGCCGATTCCATTTTGGATATGGGTTTTAACGTCCGTATAAGCTAACAAATATATGGTGTAGAACACATTCACATTTTTAGCTCACACGGTCATCTTTGTTGTTAAAATAAAGATTCCCTGCAGGACACCATACGGACAAGAGTCATACTATCAGTCTCAATCGTGATGCATCCCGTTTGTGACAGCGGGACCTGTGATCATGACTGGAAAGTTTGTCTTTGTAGTTGAACAGGACCAACAACATGGCCACAAACTCACTGTCAGTGAAAGCAGACGATCATTCAATTTAACTGAACCTCTTGAACCATTGTGGAGACCTCATGGTTCAATAGATGTCAGCCAGACTCATGCAGTTTGTGATTATACATTTCTGTCTGCGGTGATAAGGAACAATAGCTTACTGACAAACTGGAAATCTCTATCCATATTTGACAAGCAAATATGGACCCAAATACAGGTAAGAAGTGTACAGAATCACTGCGATCTCTGGTAGATGTAATGGTATAGAGTACAACAGATCATTGTGCATTGTGTGATTCATCACACATTAGTAAAACTTAGACAACTAACTTTAACTTTATTCAATCCACAGGTTCTATACTGGACTTGGCAGCTTACGTGCGTACGTTGGTGGGGCAGGTTGTAAACTATTTGCCCCTCCATGAGCTAAAGTGCTCCCAATGGCATCCTGCCTGGCAGCTCCACCACCAGAGTGTGTTTTTGTGGACAGTTTAATAAGACACACATTGTAAAGTGCACAGTTGAATATACAAGTGCAGACCATTTATCATTTTAATATTAAGACAGCATTCTTTCTAAAGCAAAACAGTTTGAATCTAACTGCCTCCTTGTGTGTGTTTTCATGTGTGGCTCTACTGATGAGAGAATGGATTGATTCAGCTGAGGTCAGGCATACCAAATGGAATAAAGTGCTCCTCTCGTGTGCTTTATGAAATAAAATTCACTTTCTAGAGTCAATACAGAACACAGCAGAGCAATACAGACTCGGCAACCCCCCCGCCCCCACCCCATCTCTTTTTCGTCTTCTTCCCTCTTTTCACTTCTGTCTTGCGTTCTCCTTTCTTTCCTCCCACCCACACCACCCTCTTTTCTCTCTCTCTTCTTTCTCTGTGCTGAAGCACCACTTGGGGAGTTCAGCTCAAGGCGAATATTGGAAAATGAAAAGAACCTCCTGACTCGTCGAGGTAAAACTCTTTTGGGCGACACAAAGACTGAGTGTAACCAAAGATACCAACAACTTAGCAACTCCCACTCACAAGACACACTTTTATATCTTTGTGTAACCTTTCAGCACTGCTTATGGTAGTGGCTTTCCCTGGGTGGGGGGCAAAAGTCAGATGGAGATTGCTATGACGTTCTGCATCGCCCAAGTCTTTGGACAGCTTTGAGGTTTCCAAGTACAGTCTTGTTTCTTTTTAGAATCTGCAGTATACTCCAGATAAAAACTGGGAGAAAATAATCTATCGCCGGATGGAGATGCAGTATGACTATGTATGACAAAGAAAACTGCTGAGAGGGCATGCCTGCCTAAGGACTAACACGCATATAGACACACTCTTTACTCCAGCACAGACATTCAACCACACTAGCAGACATTTTCTCTAGCAACAGTCCAATGCTCACATATTAATGGGGGGGATACAGTCCCACCCACCAGCTCACACACACATACAGACGCAATTCATCATGGGAAGCAAGTTTCTTATGAAGAACCATAAACTCTTCCCATTAGGATTCTTATCTTGTGAAAATATAATAGCTGTAAATGAGCAGCCTGAGGTGCTCAAACTGGTCGGGGACTACGGGTTTATGGAAAGAATCGTTATTACAGCTACAAAAGCACCGAGTCTTCCCACCAGTTTAAGACATTAGAAGGTGTAGCTTTGAAGGATCTCGTTTAAAAGACAAAAGAAACGAGTCTCGTGATAATGGGGAGAATTCTTGCCAGGTACCCTTTATGAATCCTTGCCCGGTGCAGACCTTGGTGTAGGTGATCAGCCAGGTTAATCTGGCAGACAGATGGGGTGGGCTGTAGGGAAAGCAGGGGCCATGTACTGCGATAGTGCTGGGACGGCGCTGGGCTGGGCCAAGCCGGATGCTGTGACTATGACCTATATTAATAATTCACACACACAGGATTTCCATGCTGCACAGAGCAGGATCCCTAATCATCGTTAGCACGGCTAGCCAGGAGACACGTTAGCTTCCAGTTATATGCCAAGAATGAAAAAGAGAGAAAGTGTGCCACGTGTCTAAATTAAACCTATAACCTCCACCTACAGGGAATTCAAAGGAATAGATTTGTGTGGTCAGTGTGCAAAATTCAAAACGTGAACACAAATGGCCCCTTAAAATCCGAGTGTAATACTTTCAGTTGGTCTACATGATATATTTATCTTCTTGGCTGATCTATTATTTCCATGACAACCGGTTTCAGCATGAACACCAACTAGTTATTTTCACATCAGTTTAAGTTTGATAGGAGCATCTTTATAAATCAGCACTGGAGATAATGCTCACAAATGCCTGTTCTGTCAGTGGAAGGGCTTTGATATTAATAGGTAAGGTGTGGGCACTCGTGGAGCTGTGTGTTCCAGCACAGAGGTCTATTCAACACCTGGTCTGCATAGCGTGTTCCTCTGTATTTTTCTTGCTCTTCCCTATCTGTCGTTAATAAAAAAAACAAAAAAAAAACAAACAAAAACAAAAACACAACAAGTCTTTCTTAAAGCTCAAACAGGAATTTGCAGGGGACTATTTTCAAGGCAAATTCATCTACATTTGGAGTTCCAGCGTGCATTTCATGCAGTGCGAGTGTATGCAGGAATAAATGATCCGCCCCTTTCCTCGAGGAAAACCAAAATACATCCTATATGTCTACATAAGCTTGCAGGCTAGACTGCAAATGGAAACAGATGATGCTGCTAAGAAAACTTAGTTATCAAGACAATGGAAGTCGAAAACACTTTGCATGACAAGCATCAGATACATCTGGGACCTCCAGCGAGCCTGCACGGAGGGAGGGGAGGAAATGATGAAGAGAGAGAGGGAGAGAAACTGAGAAATGCTGTGTTATGGCTGGGGGTTGGGAGTCAGAGAGGTATGGCAGGCCAGACTAGACACTCTCCATCTCCCTCTGACCCCCTGTCTGAGTCTGTGGCTGTGTTAGCCAGTGAGCAAGTGTCCCCCCGCCCTCTCCCCAGCCACACAATAGAACAGGCCCTGTGCCTGATTGGGGTCAGCTGGTGGCTGCCGAGGGGGAGAAGCAGAGGAGGAGGAGGCGGGGGTGCTAGGTATCAGACACCGCTGTCTGACTTGTGTGTCTGGACTGAGAGAAAAGGGACCAAAAATCAGACAGCCCTCTGAATCGCTAATGAAGAGCAGAGGAGCACAGAAGCAGTGAGGGAGGAGAGGAGGACGCAGAGAAGGATCTGGGCAACCAGAGGCTTCTTTTTTTTGTCTCCCACACACATCCTGTACCACTTAACTCCCGGCTGGGAGGTTAAACTGGGTTAAAATGTTAAAAAATAAAAAATGAAGTGAAACACCCCACAGACATCACTTGCGCAAAAGAGATTCTTGAGTTGTAAGAAAGTACAGCTGTGTGATCTGTGGATCTATCATGGACCATCAAGTTAATACCAACTACTAACATACATACAGAAAAAGGAACAGTCACATTTACGTAACTACAGAGATTTTTCTATCCCTTTCTTTCTTCTCCATTTCATCTTTTGTTTCCCAGTCTTCCATAATCTTTAGAATTTCCTGTGATAAGGTCAGATCCATGGGCCTTATTAGGGCACAGCCAGTGGCCCAGCTGGCACAGGCTGTGGATTTACCCCCAGGCAGATCAGTGGGATACGTTACAGACAGCGAAGCTGAGGGCGAACAAGAGTGTTTGAGAGTACGCCCAAGACTTCTCTGAACACGCTGGTCACGAATATGTCTCAATAACAGGAATCTGTAGTTACTGGCACATACTAGCAACAGTGTCAACAAAAACCAAAAACCACCCACCCCCCCAACACAAACACAAAAAAACAACAACATGTGATTTAGAGGCTTATTAAAAGACATAATGGGTCATTTAAAAATGAGATCATAAAACAACATCGACCATCACAGGGATAATGGTCAACATGGGTGCACACAGAACTCTAACTGCACTAACTGCCTCTCTGTTCCTCCAAGAACCTTATAAAAATAATACAATCTTTTAAAATAAGATAATAATGGATTAACTGAAAAACAGTCAGGACACCTCCTGGCGTTCTTCACATTGTGGCTAAACAGAGGTATATGTTGCACTGAGCCAAACCCCGGTGGTGCTAAACAACATGCTGCAACACTCGCCAATTACTACATATGACAACTGTTGTATTCAGGCAATTAAAAGCAAAAAAAAAAAAAAAGACCTACTTATGGTCACAGAAGGAGCCCCTTCACTCACACAATCAGTGTCTTGCTGCGGTAGAAAATGTCAACTTTTGGGTGTGTGAGTACACAGGCGTGTTAGATGTCCCTCTAAAACCAAAATATACCTATTGTACTGAAATCTATATGGATGTCAAATTCCCTGCCAAAACAATGCGAATGCTGACACCTGACAGGAAGTGTCAGACTTTTTAAAGTAGGAGTGAAGGACAGAAGACCCTCTGGAACCGTCGGCAGCCTCCCATCTGAGCTGTGTCTACCTACCATTCAGCCATTAAAACGACAGTTTTAAGAAAACTGACAGTAAGGTGAATGTCTAAGTACAAACAAGGAGCTCATTTTTTGACAAATGTTTTTCCATGGGACTTTTCTGATGTTTGTTTGTGGACAGCTTGGTATTCTTACCTGTATTTGTCTGATTATCATGTATTGCTAACATCAGGTTAGAAAGGCCGAAAGTCATCAGCACTGCACAGAGTTTAACTTGTTAACTGTGCAAAAATCACAGCTCAATTTTTTTTTAGGACAAATGGCAACAAATGCAACAGGTGAGACGTCAAGAACTCTTTGAATAACAGAATGATTCAACGTTAGCAAGTTTTTAGGAAGCTTAATAACTCTGTTTTAGACATATCATTATGAAAAATGGATGTCTGACTTTGTGACTCAGATCCATCCTTGAGACACCCTCAACCAGGCAGGAGCACCAACCAGCACATAAAACTAATGTAAGCAGCCGTGTTGACACACAAACTTTGGACACCTAAGAGAATCGATGTGGGTATAATTATTTGCCATATTTATATTTATCACCATTTAACCAGCCTTCAGACAGCTCTTTCTGACAATATTGCAGTATAATCCACCAGACTTCACTGACGAAAGCAGTCATTTCAATTCGACTGCTGCCTCAGTTTGGTTTAGTCCCTGACCTCAGAGCAAAGAGAGTTTGAATTACTACATGGATGTAAACCATACTCTGTATTTTTCTTCTGTACAGCAAAAGCTTTAAACAACTTTTTCCCCCTACGTATGTAGGAGTGCTCCTTGACACACGTAGAAAATATACAAAATGCTGCTTTATGCATCATCTTCTTCATCACAGATTAAAGTTCCAAATACATTAGCTAAACTTCAAAGAGCATGATGCAAAACACCACGTTGTACAGCTGTCAGCCCTTTTATTTTTATAATAGCTGAAACAGCATATATCCTGTCGAGGTCTTCCCTTCTGTTACAGACTATTTGAATATCAGGGAGTTATGAAAAAGCTAGGTTTTCTTTGTGATCATAAAAATGGTCGACCATGCATATCTGTCTTGCAGAAGAACTTTGTAAATGTTGTCTGAAGCACTAAAGTTCCCATAGTAAGTGTAGAGGCCTCAACTCCCCCCCCCCCCACACACACACACACACTGGTGCCACCTCTGTGGAAACTTCAGCATGTAAGCCTCTCAGAATCCAAGGAAAACCCTGCAAACCACTTGAAGAGACATGTCATTACTCCACTGTCTGGGTGTTCCTGCTCACATAAACAAACGGATTACCCAAAATCTGACAAACAGCGGGTGGCACAGCATTTCAGTTGATGTTTTTTTTCCTTTCTTTTTTTTTTTTCTTTAAATTTCAAGGCGGTAATCGCCACTTTGTTTCAAGTAAGGAGAGGAGACGAGATGTGCAGTCAGACATGGTTTCACAAAGGCTAATAGACATGCCAACCATCTCGTTTGTCTCGATGCTGGGAAAAACAGACCTGCAGCATGAGGGGGAAAAGGGGGCTACTGTCTGCCAGTGTGTGTCTGGAGTGCAGCGTCTTGTTTGACTGTAATAGGTCCCCGTTCGTGCCCGTAGACCTGGAGTCATAAGACACGCAGCAGACAGCAGGGCTGATTCATTCACCGAGCTCTTTAGCATCTCAGACAGTCGAACTGTGTGTAAATAGATGCTGACAGAGACAGCAGACTACTAACCGACCCCACCCCCACCACCACACACACTTGATGGATGGTCTGTCTTCAAACACACTACGACTACTAATCTGCCCTAGTCCCAAGGGCATTTTGGGAACTAGGGGAGGAGGTCTGGAGTGTGTGTATACGTGTGTTGGGGGTGCAGAAACTAGACACAAAGGGCGTCCCAGCAGCCAGCAACTAACTTGTGAAAGGAGCAGCGAAGGTGCTGCTGGGACGAGTGGAAGGAGGAAGTCGAGGATTGACCTTTTCAGCAGCTTTGGGCTGGGGAGGTTGCCTCCTGAACTTGACCTGTTCAGCTGAAGAAAGACAAGCTGCAGCTCCAGGGCTGCATTTTCCAGTGTCTGGAGCGTCAAGGGTTGTCAGTTTGATTCCAAAACCACAGGGTTACAGAGTCGGGAGATAAGAATGTTGTTGAGCGTGGTCAAGCTGATTTAAGGCCGAAAACTGCAGAAAACAAACCAAAAAAAGCAAAGCAAAAAAAAAAGCGTAACAAATCATACCCCTGCTGCGCTAACATGACATATTAAATATTTTATAACATGGACTCTAACAAGAGGCTCTGTAACGTGGAGACCGAGACGCTCAACCCAAACAAACAAGAGCTGTCACACGTCAGCGACAAAGCTGCTTTCCATACCGCTGTAGCGCACTGCAAACAATCAAACTTGCTTTTAAAAAAAAAAAAAAAAAAAAAAAATTGCTGTTCGTAATATTCATGCCATGTTTGTAAAACAGTGTGCTAGGACAGCGGTCCCCAAACCCCGGGCCTCGGACCGGTACCGGTCCGTGAGAGTTGAGGCTCAGGTGTGAAATGTATGGTTTTCAGGGTTTTTATCGGTTTTCAGCGTTATTTTGTTATCGTTTTTATCGTTAACTCTGTTTTCCTGGGTCTTTTCACGTGTGTTATGAATAAATCTTTTTTCGGTACCGGTACTAGTTTTATTTTGTTGTATTTATCCGCGACACCTTAAAGGCCGGTCCGTGAAAATATTGTCGGGCATAAACCGGTCCGTGGCGCAAAAAAGGTTGGGGACCGCTGTGCTAGGAAACCAATGAATGCTAACAACCTGAAAGGGGACTTACTTCTAAAAAACAACAAGCTAAAAGTGAGTAAAAAACAAAACCCAGTTCTAACTCCAACACTAGGTGAGTGACCTGGTGGCAGTTAAGAGACTTCAACAGAGTGTTGAAAAAAAAAAAAAAACAATATTAGTGCCATCTCTATTAGTTTATACTCTGCTAATATATTATCCTGATTACTATTCTAAGTCTAATTCAAGTCCAATTCAAATTCAGTGAAAGATGCACATTATAGCCAGTTATCACAAAAGACAAAGAGCTGCAAATCCTTTTACGTGAGATGCTGCAAAAAAAAAAAAAAATAGCTTCCTGCAGATTTATATTATATGACATATAAATATATAAATTTTGACTAATGCTCAAGCAATTGGTCAAACCTACATCAAACGTCTTTACATTTTCACAGCGGCTTTGCCCGAAGGTGAGCTAATGTTACTCTCAGGTCTGCTGGTGTGTCTGGAGATCAGCTCTGTGGTGTAGAAACTGGGTCTGGGGACCCCTCGTCACCAGCTCTGTACCAAAAGACAAGGAGCTCTTTCTTAACGCCTGCAAGTTGAGCACTGCTGTTCTACTGCTACACCCCTCAGCTCAGGAGAGGTGGCAGACTAAATAAGTCCCCATTGAGAGACACTTACCAAGTGCAGAAATTCCCTGTGAAATTAATTACAAGAGCAGTGATCGCAAAATAAATCTGTTTGTGGGGGGGGTCTTTTTTTTTTTTTTTTAATGCTGTTGTTTGGTTGTCCTCGCCACTCCCCTCCCCAAGGTCCCTGACTTTCTATGTTAGAATTCATTAATAACATGCCTAAAAAAATAAAAAATAAAAAAAATAAACTAATTCCAAATCAAAAACACCTCTACAAACAAACCCCCCCATAAAACAAAAAAACCCTAACCCCAAACACACAACAAAGAGCTTAGTGAGAGATTGGATTGGCTGTCTGGCTGCAGACTGCAGGGTAAATATTGGCTGAGCCTGAGAGTGCCTGTCTGTGTGCGTGTCTGTGTGTATATATCTGTAAATGTGTGCGTGCGTGTGCCCATGTGTACATTTTTGCGTGTGCGTTTGAGGGAGAGTCAACAAGTAGCCGTGTGTGTGTTTGGCCTGAGGTAGTTGACAGATGACCCCGCTGCCACCTACACACTAACACCACTCACACACAGGATTACAGATCAGGCCATTTACATCCGTCTGGCTGGCTTGCCCCCGCTGCAGGCTAACTGTTACATACACACAGCGCAGACGGTCACTTAAGTCTCCGATACAGGGACCAGGACATTCCCCAGAGACAGATGTGTGTTTGTGCGTGCTTCTTAAGAACCAGGAGGATGATTCTAGGAATATTCTACACAAGGGTTTGTATTTTGTATTTTGAGTTTTATTTTCGACACATTTGGTCGCAATATAGTTACTGTGTACTGTATAAGCCAGGCTAAAGGATCGATAATTGCGACGCAATTGCTTTTTCAGTCCAAACATAAGAAAGACTGTTAGGTACAGGCTCACAATCATCTATTGGTCCCCGGCATCTCCTCAACCAATGACATCACTCAGGTTTGGAAAAACAAGGAAGCTACAACTGGTTGTATTGTGGCGTCTGCCATGTTACTCGGTCAACTCATTATCATGCTTGCGTCTGACTCTTACCTAATTGAATGATGCTAGGGGTGCAACAATACTCGTATCAATATTGAACTGTTCGATACAGTGCTTTTGGTTCGGTACGCATATGTATCAAACGATACAAAATGTTTTATTTATTTTATCAACTTTTCTTCTGACGATGCTGTCTGTGTTGAGCGCTCAGTGGATCTGCGTTCGACTGATCTGCCTAGGCTGCACTGTCGAGTGCAGATCCACTGAGCGCAGCGCAAGCTAGCAAGACAGAAGCTAAGCTCGTTGCAACATGGCAACTGCCTCAACGCTACCCGAAATTGAACCTCCCCCACCCTCATTCAGATCTGGCGTTTGGAACTATTTTGGGTTTCATGTGAAGTATGACCCTGATGGTAAGCGCGTCATGGACAAAAGTAAAACAGTATGTTGGATGTGCCACGCAATGCTCAATTGGTGGGAACTAGTGCGTTAGCGCAGTGAGCTTGTTAACGTGTTGACGCCGTCCAGCCCCACGCACGGGGCGATCTGCGGTAACTCGTTAACGGAGATTTGCTGCGTTATGGCGTTAATGTCATTTTAACGAGATTAACGCTGACAGCACTAGTGGGAACACAATGAATATGACTGCACATTTACTCCGACATCATCCTAGTGCAAAGACAAGTGGAAGCAGACAAAAACAACAAGCACGCATGCTACAAACTTTACCCGAGTCATTAGCACATGATTCTCCTTATGGGGACCTGATATGTTTAATATGCTGCTGAGAATATAGCCCAGAAGAAGCGTATAGTATAGCTTTTATTTTGGAAAGAGACATTTCTCTGTAATAAACTCTCTTTTCCAAAGATGAGGGATTTCTCGATCAGATTTATTTATTTATTTTTATTATTTTGTTGTTTCAGCAACATTAAATTTAAAAACTGTTCTTTTGAGTTAAAATATATTTATAATTTTAATAAATGACAAATTAAAAAGGCATGAACATTTTTTTTGTATCGAAAAAATATCGAAAGTATTGAACCGAACCGTGAATTTTGTGTATCGTTGCACCCCTAATGATGCCATTATGCAGCAGCTGATCTGCAGCCTTGTCCCAAAATACAATCTTACTTTTCTAATCAGTTTTCCTGATTTAACCATTTTCAATCCAGATTACAGAACCAACCACTGCATTACTATTGAGACATTTCCCAAGGTTTTGTAGAAACACGGTTTGCACTAGGTTCAAGTAGAATGATCTAAGGCAGCTGACATATAGTATTTCCCCTGATAATAGCAGTAAGAGACAATATCTGATTAAATGACTTAAGAGTGTAATATGTTTGCCGAACACATGTTTGCAGTGTGACCCTGCAGGGACGACACCTTCAAAAGAAAAGGTGAGCCACTATCCAGTTAAAGCTTTTATCTCTCAGCCTCTTTAGCCGGGCAGCTAACTGTAGGTTAAAGCTAAAGGATGCGCAATGACTGGTGCTGCTGTGTGAAAACAGAACTTTAAAATACCATGCCTACTATACGAGATAAATGCACCACACAATGAATCCAAGCACAGCAACAGCTAGGAGACTAACACTTGTTAAGAGGTCTCTGCCTTTCAAATCCTACATGTGAATCCCAGTGTAGGCTGAGGTTCGGTTCCTGGCCATGACACACTGTCTGCGCTGTGATCCCTCTATGTTCCAAGTCCCTTTCAATTTTCCTCCTCGTCTGAATGAAAGAGGAAACACACCAGTGAGACGCCTGCTCCGCTTTATAAAAAAGGGGAGAGAGAGGAAAAAAAAGAAAAGAGGCAGACTGTAGCTCTTTTCTGCAGCCAGAGAAATCATCAAAGCATGAGCTGCATTATTCAGCCTTGCCGAGTCTGCATGACAACACAGCCGACAAACAAGAGCTCTTTTCAAACCAGACGGCCACTACAGTAGAACACAGCTATTTCAAACCACTTGTGAATGGAGCTCCCTCCGACTAGTGAGACATTAAGACGAGAAGAAATGCACTGAAAATACCAGGCCAGCATTTATTCAAAGTTGTGTGAACCCACAATGCAGTTTGTTTGCTAGTTTAATACTTTGCAAGTGTCAATCAGAGCAACCATTCCACTTTTTCCCTCCTCTTGCTGCACTGCTCAGTCTGAGACAGTCCTCCTGGATTATCTAATTAGGCTCCGTGCTGTACCAGTCGATCTGTGCGTGCACCACTTCATGCCTGACTATGTGCTTTTCCTGGCTAGCAGTACCATGATGCCACAGAAAAACGAATGGAGGAACACCAGTCCGTCTGCCAGATAAGCGCACAGGCGCGCACACACACACTTACTTCTTGGTTGCAATGTGGCGTCAGCACAACCACACTCTGCTGCCAAATCTGAATCTAATATCCTGTGTTCACCTCATGTTGCCCGGCCCTGGCCTCGACCCCAGTGGAAATTACACATCAGTGTAACTCTGTCTGTCCTTCTGTCCGTACGTCTGTAGCTTGTCTGCGTGTCTGTCTGTCAATATATCTGCCTGTCTGGCTCTCCCGCATCTCTGTTTATATCTCTGTCGGTACTTGCCTGGCTGCCTGGTTGTGAATCTACCCGCCTTGTCTGCTATGTGCCCGTCTCCTGTTTATTTGTCTTCCTCTGTCTGTCTGTAGACCTGTCACACTGCATGGATACACTCACTGTGCGTCTGGCTGTCCTCTGGTGTCTCTACATGTCTGCCTGCTGTGCTTTTTTTTTTGCTTTTTTCCTGAATGCTCAGTCATAAAGAGGAACATCTGCAGTGGATCTAGCAGGCAGCAGCATTAGAGCAGAGCTGATAATGATAGTTTCTCTTTGGGCCGCTCAGAAGGCAGACAGACATAACATACCATTCAAGCGTTTCCTGTCTGTGCTGACAGGCAAATTATTTAACCCTCTGTGGTGAGCTCCGAGAGCATTTGCACAGCCAGGCAGCCCTATAGGGTCATACAGTGCCACTGTAAAACAAACTTCAAGTGAGAAAGAAATACTACTTCTGGAAAACGCAGTAGATTATTAAAAGCTTTTTTAGTACTAAGCTGGAAGTACACACATATTGATATTTCTTAATAAGCTAACTGTTGAGTATTACAGTGTAACCGATTAATAGTAATGGGCACCTAAGAGCTTAAACGTACGCCAACGCCTGACATAAGCACTAAAAAGTCCACACGGTGTGGTAGAAACACACTTTAAGTCAAATACAGACAATAAAAGGAGGTTATAAATACCACTAAGTGCTATGAGGTCACCATAAACTTTCTGCTGGACAGCGCAGACATGCTGAAAGTCCATACAGAAGAATTATCGGTTTCCTCTAAGGTATTTAGAGCGGCCCACAGCGAGTTAATAGCAGAACTGTTTAACCGTGTTGGATGAAGACTAAGTCTGATTTGTTGTGCTTCTGTTGCCACACTGGAGAGTGCACATAAAACGGATTAGGCACTAAAGTCTGTCTGTCGGTAGGTTTTTAAGGTCAGGAGAACTCGTAAGAGGAGCAGCTAATGTTACTCACATATCTCCATTCCCTGTGGCTGGGAAGCGGTGCAGTTGCAGGAGCAGGTGACATTGGAGTTGCCGGGGCCGCCAGGAGCCGTTAGGTTTTGCATGGGGCTGGGCAGACCGGGACACCGCTCCGGGGAGAGAGCCGCCGCCGCCGCCGCCAGCGTCGGGGCCCCCCGACGGGAAAACAACGAAAAACTTCCAGGCAGCAGCAGCAGCAGAGTCTGCCGCTACAAGTAACTCCCGACAGTTTCGCTTTAATTATCCCACGGCTTTTCTCACGCCATAATTCTCTCGGAGCGGCTCGGTGAGAGAATCACTGGGAGAGCTGGGGACGAGCCATTGCCTGTGGCTAATGCATTGTACGGCTTTTTCCGTTCCTTCCTCCGTCGCTGAGAGCAGCTGTCTTTACCCTACTACAGCTCGGCAGACACGGCGTCCTCAAGCCACGCCCGTAAACTGACAGAATGCCGCAGCGGCCTATCAGAGAGCTTCAGGGGAGGGACAGCGACGGGGTGGTGGGGGGTAGGGGAGGGAGGAGCCGCTGCCTTCAGGAGCGCTAAGAAATATCACTACCCTGACTTTAGCCAGCTAGGGGGAAAAAGCAACAAAATAAACGTAGTCCCACACCCTGTATGTAAAATTGACACTAAATCCAACAAATCTTCTAATTAATGACCATCAAATGCATTCACATTCCCACATTTTAATATGACAATGAATTGTAAGAGGAGCACTTGAAGGCAGCAATGGGCAGAGGATGGGACAGCGGCTGTACTTTATGGTAGTGTGCACGCGTGTCTGGGTTGCAGGGGGCAGGCCGCACATTGGTGAGACTGAAAGGGGTGGCTGACCTGACTTAGAAATCTAGCAGACGGGTCGTGGTTGACAATGGCTGTAAGAGAAAGGAGTTGGGGGGAGAGAGGAGGGCTGGACCTGGTAGGTCTGGTGTGTTATTTGGGGAGGGTGGGGGAAGCGCTTCGAGTTTCACTCCCTTGTTATGGCCGGCCACAGCCAATATAGTCGGCTCTTTAAAGGGGCTAACCTTGAGGTGACCCCCCCAAGCTAGTCTTGTGGTTCAGGGCCACATGTGCAGCAGAGAGGCAAACCCCCGCCCCCAGCACATCCCTGCTTAATCTAACCAACAGTGCAGCCATTTCATCCAACACACAAACACACACATACATAGGGTTGCCAACCGTCCCTTAAAAAACGGAATCGTCCCGTATTTAGAAACAAAAGCACACGTCCCGTATTGAGCTAATAAGGGACGCACTTTGTCCCGTAATACAGTGAGAATCAAAAGTAGTCTATAAATGTTTATGGAATTAACACTTTGTTTGAAAACATAATTCCCAGCCCCTCTCCTGCTTTGTGACCAATGAGCTGACAGCACACTTATGACAATTCGAGTATAACAATTCAGATTACCGCTCATCTCATTGGTCGAGGAAAGGTCGCTTACAGAGAAAATACCGGAAGACAACAGATGACCACAACAAGAAGCATGGCCAACAGGGAAACAAACGCCGACACTGCGGTGCAAGTCTCGGATGACAGTACACCTAAAGCTGGGCAGACACTGTGCGATTTTTTCAGTCGCGTTATTCAGCTCCTGCTCAAACTGCACAATTGACTCGCAGGGGTTAAAAGTTGGTAGGTCACGATGCAGGTCTCACACTATACCGCCCGATGCTCTGATGCGACCTGAGTGCTCACACTGTGCCTCCATAAAATGAAGGTTATAACAGAAAATCTGTCGCTCTCCCTCTCTGTCTTTCACTCACACAGACACGCACACCACCACCATCAACTTTGCTAAATTGCTAATGAAAAACATTGATCAGGCAGCTGTGACTGAGCAGCAGTGTCGATCCAACTATTTTCACGGTTGTTGTGGTCGTGATCATTTTGTGATGCCACATCGAAAAGGCTCGGATGAGCTTTCCAAAGTTCTCCAAGTTGTGCCTCCGTCGCTTGTGTCCAGATCACACGCTGCACAGCCGTGCTGCTCCGTCTTTTTCACGGCGTTTACGTGTTTGCGCGTGAGCAGTGAGCCCCTGTGGTGACACCCTCACGAGCGATTGATGATCGGGAGCTGGTCGTGAGGTGTTAATCACTTCTCGTTACCCCACGTATACTACACGACGCACGATGAAGGCCAAAATCGGTCCGATCACTCAAAAATCGTCTCAAAATGGGCCTAAAACCGCACAGTGTGAGCCCAGCATTAGAGCAGCAATGTTTGTTCCCCCTCAGAGAAAGGGAAGAATGGGAAAAGGAAAACACCTGGC
Source organism: Diplotaxodon limnothrissa (assembly GCF_057381915.1). Classification (NCBI taxonomy): domain Eukaryota; kingdom Metazoa; phylum Chordata; class Actinopteri; order Cichliformes; family Cichlidae; genus Diplotaxodon; species Diplotaxodon limnothrissa. The sequence continues at coordinate 7,690,877 of NC_140606.1, forward strand.
TGGAAAAAGTTAATATGGGCATGTGCAATGAATATCAGCGCTATGTGGCCAGAAGTGTGATAATATAATTTATTTTGTGTAATAAACAACTGCAAGAATAGATGATTACAACAAATAGATCACTAATACATAAAAGTAATACATAGATGAATAATGATGATGAGTTATGATGCGTAATCATGGGAACAAGTGGGTTTACAAACAGGAGCAGCTGATTAGCATTAGAAAAGCTGAAATAATACCTCAACTGAAGCCAATTGTACTAAATGCACTAAATGTGCACTGTTACAAGAATGTTTTTCTTTCTATTGTTTTCTATTATTTTAAGTTAAGCAGGACAGAGTTCTTTTAAAGAAAGATTTACTTATATTCTCAAAAGTTAAGCATGACAGGCTTCTGTTTAAGAAGGAGACCTGTTTTACTGTGTTAATGTTGTCATTTTGAGCTAAAAATAAATGGCTAAATGATCATTTGTTTCACATGTGTTCATATCACAAAGAATACACATCTACTTAAATCAAATTCAAGTCAAATGGTTAAAAAAATAATTTCACACACAAAAAAAGAGCTAGAAAATTCACCACACTGGGAAGGGTGAAGACAACTGGGTCGCCCGGCCCTGGCCACGAGGTGTCCCTTATTTATTTTTCAGGGAGTTGGCAACCCTACACATACAGGATCTATAAATAAACCGAGCTGCTCAAATCTGAGAGGGGCTCTGAATGCCACTCTAGTCCAGGAGGTTCCCAAGCTAAGGTTCAGGGACCAAGCAAGGTCATCATAGAGCTTGCAAGTTTTTGACTTTATTTGTGCAGAGGATAAAACAAGTAGTAGGTTAATAGTCTCTTAGCTGGTCATATTAGATTCCTGAATTTGCAGGTGAATCTAAAGATACTATAAAGGATACTCTAATATACTTTAAAGGATATAAAGTATACTTTATTTTGAACACATCATTGAGGCTGTGCAAGAGAATTCACATTGGATTTTTTTAAAATTATTTATTATTAAAAGATCTGCTCTACAAGGAAACACATTTGTGTATTCTGCTATATTTTGCTATAAGTGTTGTAGGAACTCTTGATCTAGTAGTCCTGAAGTCACTTCCCCCCCCATCCTATTGCTGTTTGGAACCATAAGCTGTGTATTAAAGATTTCTGGGCTTCCCACATTGGTCACTGCCATGTCAGAGTGCCATGTCAGTAAGATTAGCAAACTTGGTTAGCAAGCTGCATCTATAAATCATGTGCCTGTAAAGCACAGACACATATTTAGTTGAGGTGATGCTTTATCCATTCCAAAACCAGTTTTCATGTATGTTTCTCTTGATTTAACGTCCAATTATGCCTAAATTTCAGCTGTGTAGCTGTTGATTTGAGGTGAAGTGGAAGAATGTTTCTACTACTTCTACCAGTATCACTGACAGCAAAAACGCCACTGAGTATGATGGTGCCACTACCATGCTTGACAGTTGGTACAGTGTTTTTAAGTTTGAAAGCCTCACCTATAATCCTCCAAACATAAAACATACATCTATTCAATGTGAACAAATAGCTCTTTGTTTTGTCTTTCCATAATACTTTTCTCTAGAAGGCATTAGGCTTGTTTATTTGGACTATACGAGTGCCAGGTCTGTGCCAGGAAACCATCCAGTGGTCAAATATCCAGCCAGAATTATGCCAGAAGTTTGTTGATGGCAAACCAAAAGCATCTGGTCAAGATGCAAGTTGCTGTTTAACCAAATATTAGTGGTGTTTTGAATCTGAATTTATTTTGGATTTTCTCCAATTTACACAAACTTGTGCACCCAATACTTGTTCTTTAAAGTCATTAAATATGTATGCTTTACAATCATTCCTCTCCAGAAACACCTAAAGTTACCATGACCTCATGCCCATTATGAACATGTGTAAATGTCTGACAATCAAGTAACTGCAATAAAATAAGAGAACTTCAATCAGCAAAACTGAGTTTTGGTTGGCTTGTACCGCAGAGCATGCTATTTATTTTTATTATTGGTCAGATAATTCCAAAAGGTACCAACAGCACAAAAACAATCAGGTGGTCTAATTCAGTGACTTGAATTAGTGTAGTTGAAACCGAGCAAACAGCTTCCAGCTACCAATACTTTTGTTGGCATACCTGTCCATCAGAATGGCAACACTGGTCTCCACACCATCCCAGTACAAAGTCATTTTGATGGATGACTTTGGGCATTTTAACACAAAAGTCTATGGGGACTGACTCACTTTTGGATACAGCCTCAAGTGGATGTTAAAGGAACTGCAATTTTTACTACTTGGACATTAGCTTCATTTTCAGTCCTCAAAGTTGCCATTTATGTGGGGAAAAAAATAAATGTAGCAGATGGACGTGTGACCTGCTCTAGTATAAATGGAACCTCATCAGTCTGTGCACATGGAAAGCACGAACTGGCAACAAGTAATTATATGAAAGACCAGAGATGATGATTGGAGTAATGAGCGGGCCAGGCTTACAGCCTTTTACCAACTGCATGGCCTCATTATGGTCCACGGACCATTTTACTGGACGAATGAAGCTCTTCCAGGTGGCATTCCAAGAAAATAGAGCAAAGAGGGAATAATATAGGAATGGCTCTTCTGATCACAGGCCTGCTCTCTTGCACACCACTTCTGCAGCAAATCATAGAAATGCCATGGCAGAAAATCGCATCACATATTGTGTGTGCTGGGAGTGAAAAATGAGAAATGCCTGCTCAGAGGGGGTGCGGTTTGACCGTTTTCACTCTGAAGACATCAGTAACCGAAGGCAATAAAACGAAATGGACCTCTGTGAAGGAAAATAAGTAAATGGGGAAAGCAAAGACCTCCGACAGATGTTCTGCATTAAGTGCCGCATCACTAGCCAAGTTCTATATCCAATCATGCAAAAATATTTTCCTTGACAGCGGCTTCTACACTCCTCTACGAGTGGACTGACACCTTTGGAAGAGAACAGACTGTGTGACCCTGAAACAATTTACAAACGCCTGGCAGCTGTCATAATTGTATTGAAGCAACAAATTGAGGCAACAAATTGAGGCACTGCTGTGTTGTCAGGTAAAGCAACGATATCGATGCACTAAAGACCATTTTTTACAATTTGTTTTTATGTCTTGATCTGAGGTCACAGCCATGCACACACATCCCAGACAAGCTCTCATCCACAGACAGACACACATCGATTCACCCTCTTGCAACCCGCATCCAATCCACCACCACAACCACAAAAATGCAAGCGCACACATGCACAGTCTGTCTGGAGCGTCACTTTAGTCCCCTGGGGAGCACGCAGGGTGACACCACTAACAGGCCAGACCAGACCAGACAGCCAGCAGACAGATAAATACTAGGCACGGCTGAATACCAAATGCACTCGTGTCTACCAGCCCCCCACTCCACCCCCACCCGCCTATAGTCTGCACACACACACAGGCGCTCTCTCTGTGGGTCTCTCGGGAAACGTCTGTCTCATCGTGTATTTGAGGAATCCTAACTTTAGGTTGATAGGTTTATCATGCTCGGCACGTGCACGTGGATCTATTTTTGGAACTTTGGGAGTGCGGGCTTTCCTGCTCACACATGCTTACTCAGGAGTTCACTGCAGTGTTAGTGTTACTGTTGCTGCTGTTTTGTGAATCGAAGTGCCACGCGTTAACGTGACGGCCCTTTAAAGATCTGACAATGCACACTTTTTAATGCAGCATGGACAGGAGAGGAAACACCACCACCGTGTGTCTGCACAAAACCCACACTTCGGATGGCAACAGGTCCATCTTTAGCCACGGGATGCCCGTCTTGTGCATATGTATGTTTGGATACACGGACCATTTCCCACCTGTCACTTCCCCGTGACTTTCCAGATAAAAAGACAGCTGACAGATGACAGTAAGACAGTAGCAGTAGCAGTAACAGTATAAAAGATGCCACGGATGACTCAGAGTTTACATGAGCTGTTTGTGAGGAGACCATGAGTGCATCAGTGATGCGGTCGGGCCAGTAGTGGGGAAAAAGCAGCACAGCAAAGGCCTCAGTTGAGGGTAGCCCCATCCCAACAAGGGCAACTTCTCCATCCCAGCCAGTGTGGTGCTGAGCTGCAAGCTACTTTATAGCGCCATCTTGTGGCTCATCTCAGAAAGAGGCCTGTTTCCATCCAGCATCCCAAACACGGAGTGGAAAAAGTTGCTTTCCTTCCCTGGTGTCTGCTTCAGTCCTTCTCGTGTCTCCTCTCTGTCGCTCCATTACTTCTGAAATCAAAGCTGTCTCCCAGGCAAAGGTTTAAGCTTTGAATCAATTATGCCTCGTCTTCATCAGATGGCACGAGGGAGCAGAGAGGAGGACACAGAGAAAAATAAAAGAGTCCGTTTCTACGGCTCATTTTTTTAAAGACAGATTAAAGTTCTCACAGTGAGCTGTTTAAAGGGCAAATCACAGTTATACTTTACACTAAATACAGTATTTTTTCCTGTATGAGAAGGACTTTTTATACAGAAAACTATGCCGACACCTCTGAATTTGCACTCATTTTGTGTTTTGAATCAACTCTTTTATTTCTGGTTAAATTCTAATCAAAAATCACAGTAAAAACAGGTATATAAAACGTAATATTTTATAGAACAGTGTGCTGCATACAACAAGTGGGACATCATTTTCTGCTGAAAACACAGCAAACAGGTAGTTGCTTCTATATGACTGCTTAAAGCAGGGGTGGGCAATTCCAGGCCTCGAGGGCGGGTGTCCTGCAGGTTTTAGATCTCACAGGACATGTTGAGGAGCTAATTTAGCCATTTAAATCAGCTGTGTTGGCTCAAGGACACATCTAAAACCTGCAGGGACACCGGCCCTCGAGGCCTGGAGTTGCCCACCCCTGGCTTAAAGTATCCCTTCAGGATATTCAGGACCCTTTAAATCTCTAAAGTATACTCCAACAGAGCAGAAATAAATCATTTATTGATTTGTTGACTAACATAATTAAGGGATTTTTAAGCGAAAGTAATCAACACTCAACTTCTTAAATGTTATGATTTACATTTTCATTGAATTTACTTTAATCACTGACTGACAAAGAAAGACGTTTGAAGATGTGAACTAATCAGGTAATTGGGCTAATTAGGAATCTTTTGCTCCTTTAAGGTCAATAAAGGAAAGGCCATATACAAGGAAGCTCACTTCTGTATTCATGCTCATGTAATGATAATCTATGATGTATTATGCATAATATTACAGTCACACAAGGCTATTTTTCTGCTGAAAAAGGTTTACTTTTTGTATTTTTTTTTGTATGTTCCTGATTACGCTTGTGTACTTTTACCTATTTTCATCAGGTACATTTGTATGTTAAATGGTAAATGGCCTGCATTTGTATAGCGCTTTACTCAGTCCCTAAGGACCCCAAAGCGCTTTAAACTACATTCAGTCATTCACCCATTCACACACACATTCACACACTGGCAATGGCAAGCTACGTTGTAGCCACAGCTGCCCTGGGGCGCAATGACAGAGGCGCGAGGCATGTTTATTAAAAGATCTCCAAAATATCTCCAAAACTGCCAGCACACCAAAACTGACCTGTCTGTCCATATGTGATCACCTCTTGGTTTGTTTTCAGCATGATTCTTTAAAGGACCGGGGCATAAAAGCACTAATGCATCTTTTATCATCTTGTCAGTTATCTGAATCACTGGGTAAAATTACAGGTGTGAAAGTAGTAGTAGTTTCCATCCAAATGTAACATAAATACTAACATTTAGGTAGAAAATGCCAACTAATGCACTACTATCATATACATACGAGGTTTGTTTGTTGGCGTGTAGAGGTTCAAAGGGTTTCATGGGCATAAAAACATCACATGTGTTTATGTGTGTGGAAAAGTTTAAGGGTGGAATTAAAAGAATGTCCAATCATAACTCAGTTTAAAAACAAATAAAAGGAGATCATTTTCACAAGGTGCAGGATGTTAATCATAGGAGGTATTCGTTAGTGAAAAAATGTAGTTTGTTGTTTTGCAATGTGTACTATCTAAGTGTGTGTAGCCTTGGATACAGTTATAAATATATACAGTCTCATTATATCTCAGTGAACACTGATTTGTTGCAAGTGTAAACTTTATCCGTTTCCTTTTCGAGCAAGTAAATTGTGTGCTATACAGAGTTATCCATGGCAACTTTCTTTATTTTCTAATACTTTTTTCTGTTTACAATTATTTTTTTTGCATGTTCAAAATAAAACAGCCAATCAAATCAAAACAGTCAGAAAAGGCATAAAAGGAGATTTTGAGGTAGAGGTGGGTTTCAAAGCAGCTTGCATATGCAATGAATCTGTTGATCAGTGAGCTCATACCCTTCGGGAACTAACGCTAAACTCGATTTTGGGTTAAAATGAATCTTTTTAGGATGTTAAAAACATTTTTTAACACACAAGTTTTCCAGTTGAAAATTGACATGCAAACAGGTGGATGGAGTTGCATGCAGAACAAAAGAAATACGTCTTCCTTCTTTGAGAAGGTGACTGGACTGCACAAGTGACAAAATACCTTTCGTTTTTGGAATACTGACCAAATAAACAAATAAATAGGAGGCGGAAATCATTCCCAAAACAGCAAAAATGGTTAATACAGTGGAAGCAAATAACTGAATGAAATATTCATCCATGTGGCCACAGAACTGCCCCCAAAAATCAGAGAAAGAGCAGAAACTGACGGGCTGTGAACCGTATGGGATAACCTGCGACACTGCAAATGAACACAGCACAGAGGAAGAAGAAGAGCAGTTTCTTGCCTGCATCAATAATGCCTGTTTATCCCAAAAAAGCCTCAATCGTGGGACTCGTGTGATGAAAGTATTTGCGCATGACGAAGGATCCATTTTGACTATAACATAACATTTTCAGTCAGACTAATAACTCGAAACACCCCGTGACTTCTGTGTGGAGTGGGTATTACTGAATGCCTTTCCAAATGTCAGAACAAAAGATGGATATGACTCAGCCTTAATAACAAGGCTGAATGGGATTCATGAATTAACCGCAATGCATCTCACCAGCTGACAACGCTGGAGAGCGAGGGAGGAGAGAAAGGGGGAGAGAAAGAGAGAGAGAGAGTGTTTGCTTAGGCATCGACTGTAGCTCGGCATCTTCAGCGGAGCGCTAAGTAACAGAAAGGCCACTCCAGACAGTCAGATTGCAGAGTAGAGAGTTGCGTTCAATAAAAACGTCTGGCATGCCACATCATATTTGCAGCTTCCTGCCCTTGTCTGGCTGCAGTGCCGTGTCATATCCTGTCCACACAGGTGCACCAGCTGTCTGGCTTCCCACCCCTGTCATTTTCACACACACACACACACACAAATGCACACACCTCACTTACACCCCTGTCATTTGAAAAGAATACCCCTCCCTACCTCTCTTACTGCCGCAGGCTCCACTGCAATGACACCACAGCTCTCAGTGAAAAGTTATGCATGTGTGTGTCAGAGACAGATAGCTAGAAGAAGAGAAAGGGGGATGACAGAGCAGACAGAAATATGCAGAGTGTGTGTGTGTGTGTATGTGTGTGTGTGTGTGTGTGTGTGTGTGTGTGTGTGTGTGTGTGTGTGTGTGTGTGAATAAAACAGTTCACGAAGAGAGAGACAGAGCCTGAGGTGGAGGATACTGAGAGTAAAGGGATGAATGAAGAGAAGATGAGAAGAAAAAAAAAGAAGAGAAGGTGAGCAAAAGGAGGACAGGAGGAAAAGACAAGGCAAGATAAAAGGAAAGCATAGAAGAAGAAAATGTATGAGGAGAAAAAGAGATAAAACACAGGAAGAGAGAAAAGAAGAGGGAAAAACAGGGAAGAGAAAATAAAAGAAAGTGGGAATATAAAAGAAAAAACGAATAAAGGGAAGATAAAAAAAATAATGGACAGTAGAAGAAAAAGGTAAGAAAAAGGAAAAAGTCGAGGAATAACAGAGAAAAAAAAAGCAGAGAGGTGCCAACAAAAAAAAGAAGAAACAAAGTGAAAGCAAAAGCCAGTGAGTGAGTGAGGGAGGGACATAGAGGCACAGACAGAGAGGAAGAGTAGATAATCAGCAGGTATTGAGCTCTTTTCACCCCTGCGGTAGGGCTCTGCTGAGCATTGTAATGGGCTGTCTGCCCAGCTGGGCCGATGAGCTCATGTCTGGCTTTAATGCCAATCCTCAACTGGCACACAGCTCGGCAAGGCAAGCGCAGACGCAACACCACGATGCCGCTGGGGAAAGGACGCGACACAGCTGAGCGAGAGGAATAGAAAGAGGAAGAAAAAGAGAAGGAAAAGTGAAGGAGAGAGCCAGGCAGGCTGAAGGTGTGTTGTGTGCGTGCGCACTTCCATCACAACACTGATAAGAGCCCCGAACCAGACGGTGATAATCACACAGCCAGTGAGACAGCAGCTGTAAATGTGTGTCTGTAAAAGTGAGGGAAGGGGGACAGAAAGAGCGAGCGAGTGTTATTTTATGCAGTCATAAACAGCGGTGATTACAGAGTGTGCATGGTACACGTTACAGCCTCCTGCTGCCGAGAGTGCATGCAAACAGACGCACACGTGTGTGCAAAAGCACACGCATGGCTACGAAACACAGAAGCACACATGCAATCTGATTTTCAAACAGCTTTTAAGTGAGCCGCTGTGTACATGTGCAGACAGCTGACTTCAAAAAGAGTCAGTGTTGGACAACAGTGCTTCAGCGCGCTGGCTTTTTCCCTTTCCTTTTGGTTTTTTCAGAGTTGGTATTGTCGCAAAATACAAAGCAAGCGTTTTCTTGCACTCAATGTGGCAGCTGTTCTCACTGCAGGCAATTCACAGCAACCATTATAACATTACGTGGCTGTTTTATCCCCAGGTTTGCTGCCCGTACAGACAGCTCTACACTTTGTGTAAACCATGGCATCACCATTCAATCCGCATAGAAAAAAAGCATGAAAAACAGAGGAAGCTGTATGTCTCCTCCAGTCTTTGTAAGTCTGTGCATAGGGCCCTCTACAACAGCTTTAGATCTAGTGATTGTAACTGTGTATTTGTAGCTCTAATGAGCATATGCTGATCATTAAATCTATAACACATGAGCATGAGGGCAGAGTCACTGCACAGCTCAGCTCATAGCTCGCTGCTGTACTAAAGTGATTTAGGAGACATTAGCGTGACTGTACCCTAGTAGTCTTGTATTGATAGTCCTTTGAAAGCCCAACCCTGACTGAACGAAAACTGACATAACTGATTTTTAAGGCCTTCTGGGGACACTAACAGGATATGCACAACATTATCATTTACATATCATTCACACAGACAATGTAAAACATTAATATCGCTTCTGGGTATAAAAAGTGAAGGCTAAGAGGAAGTGCCTTAAACCGGCATTCTTTTTAAAGAGCACCAGGGGGCGATACCCGCGGTTGCAAAAAAGACTTCCTACAGAAGTTAGCCGTTGGTCACAAATGACTACATACCTGTCTGCAAATACCCCACAACCCCTGATTGTGATGAAAAATATTTATTGATTGCTGTTTGCAAATGTTTGCTGGAGGTTGTTTCCAGTTTTTGTGAAAATTGCTAGGCCCACAGACCGGTCAGTGATGCCCTGGTGACCACTGGTCATTAAATGTGTATTCTGGGACGAGTTGGCGCGTGTTTGCTGCCAGTCACTAGCATAAAACTGTCTGGAAAGATGTTTAAGATGCACCAAAAACCTCTTTGCAATTGCTTTGGTCACTAGCAGGTTGCTGCAGTTGTCTGTAGATTGCACTGGAGACACTGACTTGTCTGCAAACACTTGTGAACTACTCACCAAAGTAGCAGTGAAAATGTGAAAAGTGTGAGGCAAACCAGAAACCGAGTGTCAGTTTTCCAAGTGAAAGTTACAGCTTTTAAACTGTGCTGCTTGCAGCAGTCAGGAATAAAGTTGACTTTAAAGGCAAACATTCTCGATTTCTGGTTTGCATCGTACTTCTTCAGAGTAAGTGGCAAGTGTCTGCACTCAATGCAAACTTTGGTAACTTTGGCAACCTGCTACTCGCCAAAGCAATTACAAGGAGCAATTTGGTGTAGCACCCTATTTATAACAATTTCATTTAGTGACAGTCAGCAACCGGCAGAAGCAATTATCAATCACTTGTCAACTGGTCAGGGAATACACATTTCTCACTAGCAACCTGAGTTTTCCAATAGATCACTGACCAGTCCTAGGAGAACAGAGTTTATGGGTTCAGTTTCAAAAAGAAGATTATTCAGGATATAGCTAACAAAATGTAATGGACATGCTGATGAGCATTCAGTGTCACAGTCAGATCCATCCCACACTCATCTCACCTGGTTTCAAAGCACTAAAATGCAGATGGCAAAAAATGGTGACCTCATTACAGCTATGTCCATATTTTATGCTTCTGTGAGTTTCTACACACCATTAACATATATTCAATAATCATCCCCTTTTAGCACCAAGACAAATTTTGTGGCTAAAGGTTCCACCATGTTTACCATGATGGGTGAATTTAGAGATTAATTTCAGATAATCTAGTATTAATCAGACTGTCTGTGAAGGTTCTCAGTCATCCAGGTCATCATAGTCTAAGGTGGAGAGTCCCAGATTTAAACTCCCACTGGGTTTAAATCTGGGACTCTCCACCATGTGACCCAAGAACTGAAGAAGCTTCTCGGATGAGAGGTGAAACGTCTTCAAGCAACTTAAAGAAGTCCAGACGCTTTTCTTTCCAAGCTCCTTAGACTATTAACCAGACTGTTTGAAGTTTGGGTAAAAATGTGAAACTTTTTTTCCTTCTCACACAACCAGCAGTAACACATGCTTTTATGTACAGGCTTATTCTCTGTTTATCCTGATTGGCACCGTCTGGGCTCGTCTTCCTCATCTACCCTACCTTGTTCACTCATCGCTTGCCAAAACAAATTAAGTACACGACTATTACTTTAGTATTGATGCCTTTTCCTAATTAAAAAGAGGATAATTATTCTTAGTCTCTCTCTGTCGAGTGCACGTACTACGTGGGTGTTATGTTGGAGTTTTTGTTTTCCAGACACCAAATGCTGCAATGGCATCCCAAAAAACATGACAATTAGCTGTAGTCGGTTAGCTTTACTGACTGAATCTTCTTTATTGAAACTCTAATCAAAATAATCTGGATGTTTTATAAAGTCTAATTAAACTTTTGAATGTGAGACCCAATTAGGTCATTTTTCTGTTCCTTTTGTTTCTGCTTGACTGACTCATTGTGAGATTTTCCATTACTGTCGAGTACCGAATGAACACCTAGTTTCATCTTTTTTTCTCCAGTCTATTTTTCGTTTCCATGTCAAGAAAAATCTCTAGAATACCAATCCATCTCCACAGAGACTTCATATATCATCCGTTACATACATCCGAGAATGTCACAACATAAGCTCTGACTGCGAGGGCAGCAGGTCTGGAACAGATGGACGCTCATATGAACAAGTTGCTGGGATCCAAACACTCCAAACACTCCTCCTCTCTGCCTGTCTGGCTACACCACGTAAAATGCTATAGCGTCCATATTGAGCACTATAATGAAAACATTACATTAGGTGAGAGATCCTGTGCTCCGAGCAAGGGCTGACAGATGGATGGCAGTGGGAACATGTTGCAGCACCCCAGACCTGCTACCACCCTGGCAGAACATAGTGACAAGCAGGTTAGCATAACCGGCAAGCTAACACTGCCTACACTAACACAGCTGTTTCCAGGCGACTCCTGCTCACACTGGTTGGGCTCCGCACATGTATATGTTATCATACCATATAGCTTCGTTAGCTGCAGCATTCGCCATACAGCCTGTAAACAGCACAGACCGTGACAGCTTGTACCAGCCCAGCCAGTGTTCACCACAGTCTGCCTCACTGCCATCCTACAGCTCTGTAGCAGGACCAGTGAGTTAACAGCTTGTACCAGGCCAGCGAGCGTCCCTGCTCACAGCTTGTGTTGCTAGCGAAACCCCCCTCTCCGCCCCCCAACCTCTCTTTACAGTAGTAGCAAACAGGACTATGGGGAGTCAACAGATCACCCCACAACAGCTTGTAACCGCTGCGTTCACTGCTGAGGTGCTAAAACCAAAGGCAAGGCTACACAACAACATTAACACTGCATCAAGTCAGCAGTGGTATCTCATTCGTGGTAGATAGAAATGTCTCACAGGGTGGTATTAGCAGCAAAAACGATGCGTTTGATCTAAATCTCCATATGTGAGGAATAATGACAGATGCTGGGGCATAACCTGAAGAGTCTGTAACGTCTGATTCAAAACAGAAATATGTTCAAATGCAAAGACTCTGAATATTTTAGGAATATCCAATATGTACATTTTTTGGCCTCAACCCTTCTAAGAAAGATGAGCAACTTCAGAATTCCCCGTATTTCTCTCTTTCTCTGGTCCTAAGGATTTAGTGCTATTGCCATACACCTGCTTTTAAAGACTTACTAATAAAGGCTGAACGTGTATGAAGCCTCGTCAGAACATGACAAGACACTGACATTTGAAATTGTAAAGTAGCACTAGTGGGAATGTATGGTTACCTATTTTATGGAGTTGTTGCACAAAACCAAATCTGCCTCCAAATCTGAGGCCATGGTTCTCAGCCGGAAAAGGGCGGAGTGCCCACTCCGGGTCGGGGATGAGTTCCTGCCCCAAGTGGAGGAGTTCAAGTATCTCAGGGTCTTGTTCGCGAGTGATGGGAGAAGGGAGCCGGAGATTGACAGACGGATTGGTGCTGTGGCCGCAGTGATGTGGACGCTGCACCGGTCCGTCGTGGTGAAGAGAGAGCTGAGTGTAAAAGTGAAGCTCTCAATTTACTGGTCGATCTACGTCCCTACCCTGACCTATGGCCACGAGCTGTGGGTAGTGACCGAAAGAACGAGATCGCGGATACAAGCAGCGGAAATGAGCTTCCTCCGAAGGGTGGCTGGCCTCTCCCTTAGGGTGAGAGGTTCAGCCATCCGGGAGGGGCTCAGAGTAGAGCCGCTGCTCCTCCACATCGAAAGGAGCCAGCTGAGGTGGTTCGGGCATCTGATAAGGATGCCTCCTGGGCGCCTCCTGGGTGAGGTGTTCCGGGCATGTCCCACCGGGAGGAGGCCCCGGGGCAGACCCAGGACACGCTGGAGAGATTATATCTCTCGGCTGGCCTGGGAACGCCTTGGTGTTCCTCCGCATAAGCTAGAGGAGGTGGCTGGGGAGAGGGAGGTCTGGGCTTCTCTGCAGGGGCTGCTGCCCCCGCGACCCGGCCCCAGATAAAGCGGAAGAAGATGGATGGATGGATGGATGGATGGATGTTGCACAAAACCTTAACATAGATTTTAAATTTTCAACCAAGGAGATCTATGTTTCAGAGCTCAACTGGTTCCTGATCTCCTATATATTTATTGACAACAATTTGAACATTTCAATCACTCCATCAGACCTGTTGCCACTGGTTTTGAGTCTAGTTCCTTCTTGACAGCCACACTAAAACCGTTTCTGATGAGGTTTCAGTAAACAGTCGTTAGATCAACTGAAAGGCCAGATGCATTTTTCAGGCCCTGTTTCAGGTTTTTGCTGAAGTTATTTCCTGTTTCTTAAGGACATGACTCTTAGATATTGTTTCAGAAACTTTTTTAGGGCTGCCAGTTATTTTTTCCTTCTGCTTGTCAAGTTTCTTCAACTTTTCAGGATATACTCTACATCACACCAAGATACGCAACATTTTCGGGTACTAACACTTTGGTAATTATATATATATTTATACAAATATATATGTGTATATATATATATACACACACACACACACACACACACACACACACACACACACACACACACACACACACACACATATACATACACGTAAGCTAATTGTCACCATGGAATTTCATTCGACTCACCACTAAATAATAAATAAAGAATTTGAAGTGCTGCCGGCCGGGCAAAAACTGTACTGTATTTTTGCTACTAAAGTGAAAGAAAGCAACAATCTGACAAATGATGACACTGGAGTGTAGGTGTCATTGTCCCTGGGACTCACAGGCTATAATATTTGATAGATTCCCAGTATCTAGTGAGCTGTCAATGTGAATTACTAAAGTCCGTGAAAATATGCTTAAAATGCTATCAGGCAACACGCTCTCAGAGTCATTCACCCAGATCTTCCTCACACCGCTTACATGTGTGTTTTCAAAGCCTCAACGAAGCAGACAGGTCATAGGGCATCTCTGTTGGCATCTAGTGGCTGCTGTGAAGTGGACATGTAAAGCTTTTTAACATGTGAGATATTTTACGCAGAAAAAAACTGGACCATAAAGCAAAACTACAGGTCTAAGGTGAATAAATAAAGACTCAGCAAGTCTTGTGGCTTAATATAGTTTTAGCTGTTCAGCTGATGTCTGTCCACTTATGTTAACTAATTAATGTCTTACGCTCCACTCACCCATCACTTGTGAACTCGGAGTAAAAGTAAAAGAAGCCCTGGTCACACATTTAAGGCAGAACATTTCTGAGAGCACTTGATGAGTTTTCAACTTAAACAAAGCGTCGGTAACATATAATCAAGCATATGACAATATCACTGTCAAGACAATTACTTTTATTGAGGGCTTTTACTTCGGCTGCTTAAAATAGAATTAATAATGAAGTTGCATTAGAACTGGGACTGAACTCATTTTACTTTGATTTCATGGTGTTAAAGCCAGCCTACGCATCTGGGAGAGCAGCTTTTACATCTTATATTAATTTCACTTTGCAACAACTTTAAAAAAAAACAGTTATTATCAGGTGAAAATCTAAAGAGAAAAATCAAGAAAGAATCGAACAACATTCGAGACAAAGTTTTGCATTGAGTGTTTCTTCTTCCCTCTGCACTGAATTATACTTGTTATTAATCTCTGGCGCTGGCATGTGTTTTGTCCTGTCTTCTTTCCCCAACCGGTTGCGGCAGATGTCCACCCCTCCCTGAGCCTGTTTTTCCTGGAGGTTTCTTCCTGTTAAAAGGGACTTTATTCTTTCCCACTGTCGCCAAAGTGCTTGCTCAAACAGGGTCATATGACTGTTGGGTTTTTCTCTGTATGTATTATTGTAGGGTCTACCTTACAATATAAAGCACCTTGAGGTCACTGTTGTTGTGATTTGGCGCTGTATAAATAAAACTGAATTGAATTTTGATAGTACACTCGCTTTACTTTTGCTGAGTACCGTTCGTAATGTACAACTTTGTGAATCATCTGGTACCGTGCTCCAGACCTGAATGGAATAAGACACAATTCGACTTTCACTTCATCATGTTTTGTGAAAGAAAAATGTGCACTGTGCTCATGTTGGCACTCTGTACTTTGCAGAAGCTGCCATCTAAGCAATAGAAGGCAAAAAGCCTTCCGCTAATGTGCTATTCTGTTATCAAGATCTCACGAAGCATCACAAATGCTGCATTGGCTGTCACTGCGACTCACTACACGGGACATTGCACCTGAAGCTCATTTTCATTAGAACTCTCACCATGTGTTGGGCCGGCCCCGTATCGAACTCATTGTTTAGGGTCTTGGGTGCGGCTGGCATAGCGATGTCTTTTTTCATCTGGTTTTCAGGCACCATAAATTTGGTCTCTGTTGTTGGCAGCACGTATTTCTTTAATGCTTAAATCATGTGTGACTGTCATGTTTGTGCAGACACACACCGTGTCAGATGAATCTGAGAGCCTAGCAGGACGCAAAGAGCAACACAATCCAGACGGTCAGTAACACAGAGCTGGAGATTTTTTTGGCAGTGGTCTGGAAAGCGATTTGTACTGCGATTTTCGTTCTCTGATTTTTGTGAGTGTGAGTGCGTGTGCTTGTTGTCTGCCCAGTGACACCCAGTGAGAGGCTGCTTCCTCGGAGAGTGATTGGTTTGTTGGCGAGACGGTCTGAGTGTGCAGGTGGGAGAGCTGCCTGTGTCGGTCTGCTTTCACTACCATCCAAACCCTGCCATTCACTATTTTCCAAGCAAGCTAATCGAGCTCTGCTCTCTGAAATATTCCATCTTTCATATTCCATATTTTAACTTTAACTTTCACTGATCTCCACGTCTCCTTTTCTTAAAAGCTGTTTTCCTTTTTTGTTTCAGATTTTAAAAAGAGAAGAAAGCGAAACCTCCAAATTTATCATTAAGCTTTGAGAAATAAAAGGTAAACTCGTAGAAAAGAAACAAGTGCTGATATTCAGCCAGGACTCTTAATCTGATTTCTGGATATGTGGCTAGTTAGAAAAAACCACACAAATCCTCTTTTAATTAAGCAATAACAAGGGGGAGAGTTAAACTGAGAGACAGTGGCACTGCTGTGATGACCTCTGGCTCTCAGCGGCCCCATGCTGTCTGATAGTTCATTCTGTTTGGACAGTTTCCTCAAAGTTTAAGCAGTTCTAATAGCACCGTGTGTCCAACTGCTGTCTTCGTTAAGCAGTTTTTAATGAGCTAATGGTCCAGTCTCCAGTCAGGTACAGTCTCTCTGATTGGTCAACACAGTAAACACCAGGCAACATGTTATTGCCATAGAACAGATGTCCAATCGGTCCCACTAGATGGCTTGCAAAGTGTGAATAGTGCATAAGGACTGGTCTGTTGTACCAAAACGAGCCATAACTGGAACAGCACAACTACACCCCCCCCTCCACCTAACCTCTTCAGGTTAGGTATTGTCCAACACAAGCAGAGCCTTTGAGTGACGTATGTGTGTGGTAATTGATTTTAGATGTATGCAAACAGCTTATACAAAAAAGTAAAAAGCAAAGATCAGCTATGTAAACAGTGAATAGCTCCATGAATGGAACACAATAGAAATCCACGTTTCACTGAACATGAGATGTTAACCAAAACTGCCAATCCTTTCCCCCTCGATTTGCAATTGAAGCAATGAGAGAAAATGAAGAAATTTAAACAAGAAACCACCACACCAAACAGCCTCAATTCCTCCTCTTGTGCAGTTCTTTGAGATTATGGTCCACGCTGACATGATTTTTCAAATAATTTTTCAAGATTTTTCAAATCTTCTGCTTTTTCTCAGCTGCATGAGAAAAAAAACCTGTTGAATCCAAATAAAATCTGCAGAATCAATTTGGTCCTTGTTTTCTGAAACTCTGTATAGTTTTTATAACAAACCGACAAACTTATATTTCTAACCTTACCCTCTTGATCAGTGAGATGCCTGTCATATGGGAAATCTGCCTTATCCATTAACCCGTGAAAAATTACAGGCCGATATATAAAATTGTGTGTTTTAGAAAAAAACTCTCAAAGAGCTTATTATTGAACAATTTTTGGACCAAACTTTTATTCTTTCCCAACGTCAGGTTTCATAAAACAACATAGCACAATAACGGCTGCTAGTAATGTGTTGAACAACACTATTGATCCAAACCTGAAAAAATATGGTGCTGCTCTTTTTCTTGATTAATTGCAGACTGGTGACACAGTTGACCTTGTCATCTTACTAACAGTGTGTCCACTTTGCTGGATCTTCTTCTTTTCTCCCTGTATCCCGAGGAGTTCCCCACAGCCCCACATTCGGACCACCGATCTTCTCTATTTGTATAAAAATGGTGTATTCTATTTTTGTGCAGTGTACACAATCATATGTTGTTTACCTCCTATTAGTACAAACTCTCAAATTTTCTGCACACTGCCTTTGATGCAGCACAACTTACGCTGATGTTAAACTCAGGAAAAAAGCAAGTTCATGTTCTCAAATGACAAAGCGTTGTCTTCTATAATGGGTTGAAATTGGATCACAACTTGTAATTATTTAGGTATCACTACAGGTAAGAATGTGACATTTAAAATGCACAATGAAAATCTTGTGTCCCAGGTAAAATTTAAATTAGCTTGGATTCTCACTAGAAAACACTTGATTTCTGCAACTTTTTACCTTTACTGGATTGGCATTGACCAAAACTTGTTTACATCACTGCTCTCTGCACTGCTGCTTTTCCATTGGTATACATCCAGTTTCCTGTATTTTCCTCACAATGTTTCCCTAATGATTAATTATTTTCATAAATAACGCTCTGATTTTTATATTTCAGTTACATTTTTCTCCAAAATGATTTCTTCTTATGTATGGGCACAAAAACACTTTTTGAGTGCCGTTTCCAGGAATGATCTACAGATGACCTGAAACTGTCAGAACTGGTTGTGATGGTGGAGTCCATAGTAAAGCATCGAGAACATAGTTTTCTTGGTCAGTGTGGCGTCTCTTAATGTTTCTCTTAATGCATATGACTCAGATATTTGGGTCCACCTGCCTGTACTATATATCAGTTATATTTGTTTCTTTACTTGTTAAATTGTTAGAGGTTATATTTGTTTTCATTTCTGCTGCCCTCCTGACCAGGTCTCTGTTGAAAGAGAGATTTTTCATTTCAATGAGACTTTTACCTGGATAAAGGAAAATACATGAAAACTGAATGCATCTCAGTGGCATTTCATTGGAGGGGATTCGATAACTGTATATAACTGTTGATAATAATAATGATAACTGTTCCATCACCGTTTTTTGATGGAACACAAACTATTGCAGAGCCTAAGTCGAGCTGTTAAAGCTTGATTCAGTTGCTCAACTCCTATACAAGTTTCTCCTGTAGAATTATCGAGGTTTTCTTTCTCTCCTTCAGCTTGTTTTTCAGGGCAGGCTTCCCTGTCAGTGTGAAAACAACTTGAGTAATTAATCATGACAGGATTGTTTTTGAGTCTTCAAACATTTTTATCTCACACCCTCCTCCTCCTCCTCTCTTCATCATCATCTACATCTTTCATTTATCTCTCTCTTGCTTTCTCTGTCTCAGCAGGAACTTCGCCTCAGTCACAGTCCCAGAAAAGCCCCCCCACCCCACCCCGCCTCCACCCTTGTCCCTACACACCACAAGGAAAAACAACCATCCAGTCACACACATATACTCATTAACAAATATACTCATGCTGGTAAAGTGAAAGGCATACCAGCCTTTTCACTTTAGTAGCATACAGACTCTCTCACACACAGAGACTCTAAACATGAGAACTGAGTGGCCACATTAATTACATGAGCAGTGGGGGGTTTCCCTCCCTGCCATGTCCACTGTGGGCCCTGAGATATTTAATAAATCTGTCACTGCTAGGACTCCCCACCTTAACCAAGAGCTAATGAGACACACCACTGCAACACACACACACACACACACACACACACACACACACACACACACACACACACACACACGGAAAAGAAGTGAGGTCACAAGGTTTTGCCACTTGCCAGTGGACTGGACGCTGGTGTGATCCCACACTCTCAGGTAGTCCATAATCCTCCCTAAATCTGGCTTCTGTCATCACAGGAAGTTCACAGGGGCATTTTTTTTTCTCTTTTGCATTTTGATGCTGTTGCAAATCCAAGGTTGTTTTTTTAAAAAAAAAATCTTACTCACTAAATAAACATTTTGTGCCGAAAGCTCAGCTGTCCCATTGTGCACTAAATGCTAAATATAACAAGCAGCACAGTGATAACAGCAGGATATTTCAGATTAGGGAGAAATCAGATTTGTTTTGATTCACTTATTATGAACTAACAGGTTGATTTAACCACAGCGAGCCCTGGCGCCACATACACGTGTCTCTGTTTAATACTACAAATGTCACGGCCCCTGGGTTTCTGGCCCGACTTTTGGCTATTATTTGTATTCTGAGATTAATTATTGTTACAATTTGGTTTATTTCTAACTAAATTTTAATTCCTGCTTGTTTTACATGTTTTATCTTCATTTATGTATTAGGTGTTTCCTGGTAGGTTTCTTTATAAATAGTTCTTACCATTTTTGTGTCTTTTGTCTCTGTGCTTATTTACTTCCTGTTTTATTTTGCCAGTTTGTCTCTCCTGAGCTGCTTTCGCTTGTATTTCACCATAATTAATTACAGCCATGTCTCATTACCCTCTTGTTTCCACTTCCCTCATTACCTTGTGTATGTATAGCCTCAGCCACATCATATTGCTTTCCTGCCTGTGTATCTCAGTGATTATTTGGATTTTTGCTTTGCTTGCTTTTTTCGGGGGGACTTTATGTTCTTGGACTCTGTTTTAGGATTTTGAACATGCCAGCCTAATAAACAGCTCGTCTTCTATTTAGATGGTCCGCCTCCCTTGTTTGCATTTGAGTCTGTTTTCCTTATTAAAAAAACACAACAACAACTGTAACGTTAAAAAACACTACAACCACTTCCACATAGTGGTAAGTGGACAGTTGGAATTCCACACCAATTGCAACTTTTTTGGATGAATTAGATTTTATAAATATCTGATGTGCTGATTCCAAATTTTCTAACTTTAATGGAAAATTCAAATCACGTTCCTAATTAAACACTCACTATTTCGTAACTTTTTATCCACTTCTGCCACTTAAAACTCAAAAGTTTCAGCCTACTGAAAATTCACTGCTGTTTTTATGTATGACTTGCATATTTGTGTCATTCTGTCACGATACCTGTGCTAGTTGGTGCTGTGTTGAGCCTCTTACTTAAAAAAAAATGAACAACTGAGTAGATTACATCGGAGCTGGAACTGATTAAGAGTTAACCAGTTATTCTACCAAACTAGCAGATTAGTGTTTTTTGGGTCTAATATAAATATATTATATTTTGTTTCACAGAGGCATTATTTATTGTGCAGGGTCAACCAGTCACCGGTCTCTGCATTGTGGCAACACACATGACGTTGTGGCACTAACTATGCTTCATCGGCACTGGATCTATTTTTAGAAGGCAGAAACAGTCGCATTTTGTTGACAATAGCACGTTTTTGGCCAGGCTACCGTCAAAGACACTCTTTGGTTCATTGATAACAGACTAAGTTGTGTGGGGAGCAGTGTTGGTCAAGTTACTTGAAAAAAGTAATCAGTAACTAATTACCGATTACTTCCCCAAAAAGTAATCCCGTTACTTTACTGATTACTTATTTTCAAAAGTAATTAATTACTTAGTTACTTAGTTACTTTTTAAAAACACGATTTACAACCTGAATAGGTGATAAAGCGATAGATCTTTCAGCCCAATACTTTTTCTGCATAATCCATCATACAAAATGTAATCAAATGGAAAGGTCCCTTTTTAAAATTTGTTTTATCAGTTTTAATCTTTTAACTTTATGCATCAAGCAAAAATTGAATTATATGCAACATTCTCTGACTGGAAGAAATTTGTTTAACATTTAAACTTATTTTCTGAACATTCCGGCACATAAAATAAAATAGGTTTTGTGTTTACACAAAGTCTTTCAAATAAATGCAAGTAAAACACAGCAGAAAATAAATAAAACCAAAGACTCAGCGGTCCTGTTGCTCTATTTTCACCTGTAAAGCAGGAGTGGCGTAGGTGGAGGTTTACCCTGGTGCAGGTGTGCCGCAGCGGTCAGTGGAAGAATCCGCGAGCTTCTCTGTGAGTTTCCCATTACGTCGTTGCGCACTCGGAGCTTGCTTGGAAGTTTAGGGGTTTTTTTCGCTGTAAAAAGAAGTTTTCTTCCCACGCACAATGGACGCTAATGTTTTTGTCACTTTTTACGGAATCAAACTCAAAATAAGGTCAGTACTTCCACGCTTTAAACGCTGCACGCTCATACTCTCTCCCGCACTCGATCCATTGTTGATCTGCACACAGCTGTTGTCACCAACGGCGCACTCGCTTACGTCACTGTCGTGAGACGTTCTCGCAAAAAAATCACGGTTTTAGTAACACAGTAACGCAGCGTTCCTACGGGAAAGTAATGGTAATCTAATTACCGTTTTTGCAATAGTAATCCCTTACTTTACTCGTTACCTGAAAAAAGTAATCAGATTACAGTAACGCGTTACTGCCCATCTCTGGTGGGGAGAATAAAAAAGTGGAGGTTGAGATTGTGATACCTTTGCACATGAAGACGATATGATGGGCAAACCTTAACTCAAAAGTTTCAACTGTCCCATTTGAATTTTTAAAAACACATCATCCTGTTTCTTGTCAGTGTTACTTGACTGAGTAGCCACAATATTGCAAGAATCTTGCGCCCACTACAACTTAGACCCAGACTGGAGGTTATGAAGTCGTCTAACGGTTTGAGAAAGTTTCCTTTCTACTTCGACAGTCCGACTTTGATGGCTTAGCACGGATTAAAAAGCGAACACTGAACTTCATTTCTGTTCGGTTAAGTTTATTAATCACCAACTCACAACAACAGCCTCAATGCACTTTATATTAAGAAGTAAACCCCAAAAGTCAGATGATCGGCCGGTGCAGTAAACACATGCTGACAGCAGAAAGAAAGAACTCCCTTTTAACAGGAAGAGGTCTGTGGCAGAACAGTGCATGTGAATGAGCAAGCAGCTATTGCAACCTGTTGGGGCTGAAAGAGAAGAGGGAAAAATGCTGGCGACAGGCAGTGCTACCCCTCAACCTTCTAGTCTACGCATCTGTGGTATCAGTTTCATAATCCTATTCTGAAAACTTGACCTCTGACCTTGAGGTCAAGGTCCATGAGATGAGAACTTTAGTTTTTTAGAATTTTAGTAGATATGGGACAGAACAGTTTTATTTTTCACAATGACAGTTTTTAGGTAAACTAAATTATCCACTAGTGATGCATATATGGGTCTACATTCATTGGAGAACTGCATATGATGTCACGCCGCATTGCTGCAAAAGTTGGGCCTGCTTTGTTTTTCTGGCGCCTTCTGTGTTTGCACCACCACTGTGGTGCCAGACCGTCCCATCTGAATGGACTCGCTGATGACCAAAACATGATAAATAACACTGGTACAATCATTTTTATCACATCTGGGAAGTGCAGATAAAAATGTCAGGTGCTGGGTTATGTTGGCTGTGACAGATGTGACCCAAATGTCACAACATACCTGCTACCTGACCCGTACTATAAGACTGAACAGCTGAATCAGACTCACCCTGAGTCATCACTGTCAGTCAAGGCTCACAGTGCAGCTGCAGATATGAGCCACACTTAAGCCACACAGCCATCGCTACCTGAAAATTTCTCCTCTCATTTTAGTCTGGTTTGGCACAAATTTTCAGTTCTGTTCAGATTTTCTGTCTTGAGGGAAGAACTCCTTCCCCGGGCCCAAAATGTGGGGTCTGTGAAAAGTTAGCCCTTAAGTCCTCAAAATATGGGACGTTAGCAGAGCAGTAGTAGCACTGTAGGGATGGACTGTGGTCTATAGGTGACCTAAAGGTGATCCATATCTTGGAAATGCTGAGAGCACCCAAATAACATATGCTTCCACGAGAAAACATCTTTCTTAGGGAGGGCCTTTATATTTCTGGAAGACAATGCTAAATCACATACTGCATGTGTTACAACTGCATGGCTTCTTCCAAATTTTTAAGACTGTCAGGGTCCTGGGACTGGGCGACCCAGGATCCCTGAGCAGTCATGTATTATATTATTATTATTGCTGTGTATTTTGGTGTTGCTCCCCCTTCCCTGTGCTTGTGTATATGTGTGTGTGGGTGGCTGAGCACTTGTTTATAGGCGGCGTCAGGCCTGGAGGGTGTGGCCCTGCAAGGGGACTGGCCACACCCGAAGCCACACACCTGCTGCTGATCAGGCCTCGTCGGGGGAGCTACTTAAGAGAGTCTTGGAGCTCCCACCGACGCGGGATCATTCCTTGAGACTCCACGTTAGTCGTCCCATTGAATTGAGTTAATGTGTGTAAGTGTATGCCCGCGGTTATTTGTGTCCTGACGGCTGCGTCTATTGTTTCCCGCAGGAGGAGCGTGGAAGGCACGAAGAGCAGCGAGCACCGGGGGGTGCTGACACGGGAGCGGAGAGCACAGAGACACGAACTATTCACGCAGAGACACGACACGGGAGTCTGGGAGAACACGGGGATTTATTGTTGTTTTTGTTCCACTCTGTAAATAAACACACTGTTTATACATAGAGCACCGCGCCTGGGTCCTCCTTTCCCCACATCCCCACGGTCTGCCAGCCAGACCGTGACAGAATGATCCCGCCACTTATGGACCCAGCGGTCTCCGAGGAGAGGCTCAGGAGGGAAGTTATGGATGAAGTGGACCACCTATGTGAGGTGTGGTGGGAGAAGCCAGCGGAAGGTTTGCGTCGCGCCGTGGAGAGGCGGCTGCAGGAGATGCTTTTTAAATTCCCCTGGCTGGTGGACTCCCTTAATGCAGTGGTCCTGGACTTCCTACTTTCCACCCTCCACCTCCACTCTCCTCCTCAGGCTGCCAACCAGCTCGGACAGCTGGTGGATTCACTGCCTGAGACGCCGGCCCCGACGCC
This sequence comes from Diplotaxodon limnothrissa, assembly GCF_057381915.1. Lineage (NCBI taxonomy): Eukaryota > Metazoa > Chordata > Actinopteri > Cichliformes > Cichlidae > Diplotaxodon > Diplotaxodon limnothrissa. The sequence goes on from NC_140606.1 coordinate 7,715,180, forward strand.
GACACGGAAACGACGTTCGCGCCGCCAGCGTTCCTCACCGCAGCTAGATCCACAGACATCTCAACAGCCGGCTGTGGTGAGTCATATAGACAATTCATCGTCACTCACCTCAACCGTTTACTCTGGGGCTATGTTTATACGGTCAGCTGCCCGTCCGCTTTCGGCTCAGTTACCTGCTCAGCAGCCACCTGTGGCTGCGGCACAGCCAGCTGCCCAGCCGGTAGCCAAAGCGCAGCCCGCGGCCCAGCTGGTCGCTGTACCACAGCCTATCGCCCGGCTAGTGATCCAGCCGTCACCTGCTGAATCATCCCCCGCGACATCTACCTCACCGCTTACCGTTTCATCCTGTTCACCATCCACATCACACGCTCAGCCATCTTCTCCACCAGCAGCAGCCTCCATTCCACTGCCCACTCCAGCGGCCTTGTCCGGAGAGAGCGACCTCACCCGCGTCCAACGCCTGATGGACTGGGTAACTCACACCACCAACGCAAGGGCAGGAGTGGTGGGGTTAAACGCCATCGAGGCAATCCTGGAGGGAAACCCCTACCTCGGCCAGCTCAAGGGAGTTTCCGCCTGCCTTTGCACCCTGCGTAAAGCCCGGGGGGTAGTGCAAGCTCGGGAAACCTCAGACTTCGTCCAGCTGCAGCAGGAGCTCAGCATGCCCGAGCAGGAGCTCAGCGAGCCGGAGGAGCCCGCACCGTCAGCTGAGGCGCTCAGCAAGCCGGAGGAGCTCAGCATGCCCGAGCAGGAGCTCAGTGAGCCGGAGGAGCCCGCACCGCCAGCTGAGGAGCTCAGCGAGCAGGAGGAGCTCGGCATGCCCGAGCAGGAGCTCAGTGAGCCGGAGGAGCCCGCATCGCCAGCTGTGGAGCTCAGCATGCCCGAGCAGGAGCTCAGCGAGCCGGAGGAGCCCGCACCGCCAGCTGAGGAGCTCAGCGAGCCGGAGGAGCCCGTACCGCCAGCTGAGGAGCTCAGCGAGCCGGAGGAGCTCAGCATGCCCGAGCAGGAGCTCAGCGAGCCGGAGGAGCCCGCACCGCCAGCTGAGGAGCTCAGCGAGCCGGAGGAGCTCGGCATGCCCGAGCAGGAGCTCAGTGAGCCGGAGGAGCCCGCATCGCCAGCTGTGGAGCTCAGCATGCCCGAGCAGGAGCTCGGCGAGCCGGAGGAGCCCGCTCTGCCAGCTGAGGAGCTCAGCGAGCCGGAGGAGGAGCTCTCGCTGCCGGCCGAGGAGGAGCTCTCGCTGCCGGCCGAGGAGGTCAGCGGACCGGAGGGACCTCCACGTCTAGCGCGGCCTCCTCGCCGTCCACGTCCGGTGCGTCCACGTCAGCGATCGGCGCGTCATGGACCTGTTGCCACGCCTCGCTGTTGCTCACCGGAGCAGCGACGTTGCCATCGGACCCGTGGCAGGCCGCCGGAGGGGCAGCGCCGCCGCCACCGGACCCGTGGCAGGCCACCGGAACCGTTCCACCGCCACCGGACCCGTGGCAGGCCGCCGGAGGAGCAGCGCCGCCGCCACCGGACCCGTGGCAGGCCCCCTGAACTGTTTTGCTGCTGCTGCCGGACCCGGGGCCGTCCGCCGGAGCTGCTACGTCACCGCCGTTGGGCTCGAGGTAGGCCCCCTGAACTCTCTTGTTGTGTTGATGGGCCGCCTGTGACTGTTTGTGGCGTCTTTTCGTTTTCTTTTTGCACCGCTGCGGGATGCGCGGCCTGACTCTGAGACTGTGGACTGGGTCGGTTTGTGGTTTTGTTGTTTTTGCTTGTTTTGGTTCTGGCCCTCCGTCCTGGTTCCCCCCGCCGCCCGCCCTGGGTTGGTTGTGCTGTTTTTTGTTTTGGTTTTGGGGTCGTCGGGAGCCGACCCTTAGAGGGGGGGTACTGTCAGGGTCCTGGGACTGGGCGACCCAGGATCCCTGAGCAGTCATGTATTATATTATTATTATTATTATTGCTGTGTATTTTGGTGTTGCTCCCCCTTCCCTGTGCTTGTGTATATGTGTGTGTGGGTGGCTGAGCACTTGTTTATAGGCGGCGTCAGGCCTGGAGGGTGTGGCCCTGCAAGGGGACTGGCCACACCCGAAGCCACACACCTGCTGCTGATCAGGCCTCGTCGGGGGAGCTACTTAAGAGAGTCTTGGAGCTCCCACCGACGCGGGATCATTCCTTGAGACTCCACGTTAGTCGTCCCATTGAATTGAGTTAATGTGTGTAAGTGTATGCCCGCGGTTATTTGTGTCCTGACGGCTGCGTCTATTGTTTCCCGCAGGAGGAGCGTGGAAGGCACGAAGAGCAGCGAGCACCGGGGGGTGCTGACACGGGAGCGGAGAGCACAGAGACACGAACTATTCACGCAGAAACACGACACGGGAGTCTGGGAGAACACGGGGATTTATTGTTGTTTTTGTTCCACTCTGTAAATAAACACACTGTTTATACATAGAGCACCGCGCCTGGGTCCTCCTTTCCCCACATCCCCACGGTCTGCCAGCCAGACCGTGACAAAGACATGTTTTATTTTATTTATTTATTTTTTCCACTCTCCCATGTAAGCATTTGTTCATGTTTTCTGGTCTGCGTTAAATATAATATGGCTTTAAGAGATTTGCAAATCATTGTATTGTTTTTTTTTTGTTTTTTTTTTTTGCCTTTTTGCTGTTATAGGCTTAACTAGCAGAAAAATTCAACTATTCCATCCTTCATTCACTTCCGGAAACGAAAATATAATGTGTGGATGGGTGCAGCAGCGGCCTTAATCTGGGATTTGCAGGAAACAATAAAGTAACGTTAACCCCAACAGTTGGAATGATCTAAATAGCAGCATATCTGAGTATCTGTGCATATCTGAAAGACTTTCTGTAGACACGACGAAAGAACTGACAGCACACACGCGCACTGAGGCTGACAAAAACCCTGAAAGCACCCACAGTCTGTACAGCAAGCCAAAGAAATCAGTCAGCCTACATCTGTCATACTCCAAAGCCCTTTGTGTACAGAGAGCTACCGCGAGCCACCGCGAGCCGTATCAGGCATCTGTGCAACTGGTTACCTGTGCACGTGTGTGTGTGTCCATGTGTGAGCAAGAGAATGCAGCAGTGGGTGTGTGAGTCCGTGGGTATGCCTACCATAGGTGGACATAAAAGCACGTCATAAGAGATTGAGAGTAAAGTTAGGTGTGTGTTTGTGTGTGAGAGCGTGTTTTCACCCAGACAAGGTTTTAGAGGGAGGATAGGATTAGATTAGAGTGACTGTAGCAACAAGGCCAGCGTATGTCTGAACCCTCAGCTCTGGCAATCTGGGGATTAAGGTAGAACAGAGACTCTTTTTCACACACACACACACACACACACACACACACACACACACACACACACACACACACACACACACACACACACACACACACTTTTTTTCCAAATGACTGTGGAAAAAAGACTATATAGCTGTGGTTGGACGTTTACATGCACTCATCGTGTCATGGTAATTTTATGATTTTGATAATTTCTTCGAGCTGTTCTTTTTCCAGTTTGATTGTAAATCATCCATCTTTAATCTCTGTAAAAAAAAAATGGATGCACAAGTTTGAATTTATTTCAGATTTTCTCTAATCCACACGGGGTCAAACGTATACATACACTCACTTAAATCTTTTAATAGTTGATCCTGAAGGTGCTATTATGCCTTTTAACTTGACAAGCGCACAGCCTATAAACTTCTCATAAGTGATCATGATTGACCACAAATGGTAGTTTCTCTTTGGCAGCATAAAAATGATTCGTTTGAGAGGAAGTCAAAGGAGCTCAGTGAAGCTCTAAGAAGCCGAATTGATTTAAACAAGTTAGGAAGGTCCCGTGGAGATATTTTTAAACAACTACAATCTCAGTTCAAACAAACGCGTGCAGTATAAGTTATTCGGATGTGTCACCACTTTGCCAAGAAGTGGAAGAAGACCCTCAGATGAGAGGAGGTTGGTTAGGATGTTCAGGAATAGCCAGGAACCACCAAGGCTCTGCCACTGAAACACCAGCATCACTATCCACAGTGAAGCCAGTTTCATATCGCCATGGACCGAGAGGGTGCCGACCAAGAATGAAGCCTCTGTGCAAAAATCGGCACCTTCAGACTCAACTGAAATATACCGCTGTCCATGAGGACAAGCCAATTGCCTTCTGGAGGAAAGTTTTAAGGTCAGACAAGACAAAGACTGAGCTATTTGTCCACAGGGACAGGAGGTATGTTTGGAGGAGCAAAGGTGAGGCTTATGAGGGAGAACTACCTCCAAATTTCTTAGCATCACCTCCTGTCAACAGAAACACAACTGCATCTTGGACACAACAGGGTGTTCCAACAGGAGGAAAATAGATCACAGCTGGTTTTGGATAACGCAGGCTAATATTGTGAGCCTTCCCGTAGCTTTGACCTAAATCCTGAAAATGTGTGGAATACACTTGAAAACAAACCAATTTAAATTAACTTAATGGAGTTCTGCTTTTGATTGAGGTGCAGTTTGCTACGGGATCAAATATTAGTAGGAGTGTATGTATGTATACTTTTGACCCCGTGTGGATGAGAGAAAATCCAAAAAACCCTAAAACTTGTTTTTTAAAGTCATTAAAGATGGATGCTGTACCATCATTCCAGCCTGGAAAAAGAACAGTTGAAAGAAATCAGTAAAAGCCCAAAATTACAAACGCAGTCAGATTCACGTTGAACACAACTGTACATTTCCAAATATTACATACAGGCAGAGACCGACACAGACACCTGCATTTGCCTGCATTTGTAAAGGAACACACACAAATCCTCTTTTACACACACACACAGACACACACACAGCTGCAGCACCTGATGAATTCTACCACTCTGTTTTCCTGCCATGCAACTAAATCCCATATCCCCTAACTACCAACTCATGTCTCACACAGTCACGCTCACAAACAAATCAACCAGCCACCTACATGTGCACACACTCCGATTATGGGTCCTGAGGCCCACCCAGAGGTGGCAGGCACCATACCACACAGTCAGCCTGTCTCCTAAAATTGTTTTCTCTTCAATCAAACTAGCGGGGCCAGTTTGTCATGCAAATGCGGCCCTGGCTTGCCTCTTTTTGTTGCCTTGACAGATTAGTGAGCGTGTGTGTGTGTGTTTGTGTAGGTGTGTGTGTGGTATCTACTGCACAGTTTTTCTTCATCTCCTATTTTATTCTCTTCCAGTGTGGAAATGCACTGTAAACATCTTTGGTTTTATTCGTTTCTATCCATCTATCTGTCGTTATCTCGACTGCTGCCACCAACTCGTCCTGCTCCTTTTGCGGGTTTAACATATATATATTGTTATGTTTAATTATTTTTACACACTACGCTAAATGTTAGGGAGGGTTCACCACTGATGAATCACTTGTTTTATGCTTCTATTTATATGTTATCAAGAGCTATCAAAGTTGATGTGACGGAAGCATAAAGTTTTCTTAGTCATATTTAATGCTTATATTTAACAGCTAAGTCTGCACAAGTTGCATGACTCACATTTCACTTGCACCACTTCAATGTAGCCCAAAGCCTATTTTTATGTTTCAAGTCTATTTTCTTCAATTTTACAAGTGTAAGAATGATGATTGTATATGCTTCTCTGAGTGCTGCTAAAATGTAGAGGACCTACACTTAATATTGCACCTGAGCACAGTGTTTAAAGAAAAGAAAAAGGACTGAATTTGCAGCTCTGTGCTCTGCTGTTGTATAGTACAACAATGTAGACAGGCTGTAACAGCCTAAAGCTGCACATTTCCTACTCATAAAATCCTTTTTCAGATTCTATTTAACAAAGTCTCTGATTGTTATCAGACTAATGGAAGCAGATACTGACGCCATTGTCACGGGGATTTTCATTTAAACACTAAAATGTATAAAATGTTCCATATTAACTAAATGTTTCACAAATTTGGATCCAAACATCATCCTCAAATTTGATTCCGTTCCCTGAAATCAAGTAAATTCTATTAGTCAGATTGATTACTAAAGGGTTCACAGCACAATTAGAATATGATTTTACATGGTGCCTGAGCGTCAAACGAACCACTGCAGTTGAAATGATTTACTCCCGTTGTCTGTAGCTTTATGCTATAATTCGGTTAAGACAGTAGATTAAGGAAAAGCAAATGTTGTTCTAGAGAACTTAATCCAAGAATAGCACATAAACACTCTTCTAACCAAGTTAGCTTAGGAAAAAAGAAAAACAACACTGTGGCTTGAAAAAGATGCTGCTACTCAAATAATATATTTGAAGTAACTCAAGCTACAGTTAGCAAAGCTATGCTACATCCATCCATCTTCTGTCGCTTATTCACATCTGGGTTGTGAGGCAATGGCCGTAAGTAGAAAAGCCCAGTGCTGCCTCTCTCCAGTGATCACCCTCAGCTTATCCGGTGGGATACTAACATGTTTCCAAGTCAGATGAGAGAGATGCCTTGGATCTGCCCAAGGCCCACCTTCTGGATGCTTTGAAGACGTCCAGTAGGTATCATTGTCAGATGCCCAAACTGTGATGCTTTTGCTCTGCTCACGTGGTACCACATGAACAAGCGGGCATGTGGCTCAGGCCCTGAGATCCTTTAACTTCCGACTCATACTGTAGCTGCCGTGCAGTGGGAACTCCACCCTTTTCAAGCTGAGAACCATGGTCTCAGACACAGAGGTGCTTATTCTCATGCTCACCACTTTACACTTGGCTGGGATCTGCCCTAGTCTGAGGCTACGTCCACACTAGCCCGGATAGATTTGAAAACTGCGTTTTCATCTGAAAACACTCCGCGTCCACACTAGCGTTTTCAGTCATTTTCACAGAGTTGTGCGTCCACATTGAAACGGCCGAAAATGCTTACGTTCCAGTCCTGTGCATGCGTGAAACATTTCTGTCTACCGCTTATTTAGTTTCTGGCTCGTTGAAACGTCACGGCAAAATGTCGAGGAAAAGCACCGAGTTTTTAAATGGACTAACAATGAGGTGGAGTTGTTGCTGTGAGTAACACAAGAGTACAAAGTTGCAAAAGCGAGTGAGAGTTAAAGAATTTGAAGAAAAGCTATCTGGAGCATGTACAGACTGATATTAATCTTTAATAGGGCTGTCAAAATTGAGCGCAAATAAAACAACTGCTGTATAATGCCCTCAGCTATCTTAGTTTAATTGGTCACATGATTGCATCACATGCATCCACAGCGGAACTCTTCAACCAGATGGCTACTCTTAGAGGTTGGTGACAAAGGGCGGGCCTAGACTCCAACTAAACCCAAATCTAAACTCTAAGGCACAGCTGTGAGCCATTTAAACAGGGACCTTGGCTACGTCCACACTAATGCGTTTTCAAATGAAAATACATAGTTTTCTCTCAGTTTTGGCCTCCCTTCCACACTGACATGGCATTTTCGCACATGGAAAACGCAGCATTTTCAAAACGCTCTCAAAAATGCATACATTTGAAAACGGTGCTTTCGTGTTGCAGTGTGGACAGCAAAAACTGAGACTTTCTAAAACGATGACGCATGTTAGTCATATGATGCAGTTTCAATGTGGACGCACAACTCTGAAAATGATCGTGTGGACGCGGAGCGTTTTCAGACGGAAACGCCGTTTTCAAATCCGGGCTAGTGTGGACGTAGCCTATGTAGAACTGAAATATATCCACTGGTTGTCTTGAAGCCTTGTGGTTAACATTTTGGCTATCAATACAATCTTTTACAACTATTATGATCATACTTGGATCAGATGGTAGAACTTACAATCTAATGCTAGTTATAGCATAACTTTTTAGCTATAGGGTAGATTCCTCAATTTACTGAAATAGCTTGACTGTCTTAAGAGACAAACAACTTAAAATGAAATATAAAAAAATGTAACAGCTGAAGACTACAAGGCTACAATCGCCTATCATTATAAGATTTAGTTTTAATAAACCTTAATACAATCTGCTAGCAAATCAAATAAATTTGCTATCAATAGGGTGAAATTAAAATTACATATAGCGACCAAAATAGTCTCTAATGTATGTACTGCTAATGAACTGCTGTGGGGGATTTTAACTTACTTATGATATCAAGCACCATCATATCAAAAAACAAAAAAGCACCATCATATCAAGTACTGTCTGTAGCACCAATACATAGCTCTGCAGCAGAAAGTTCTTTGACAAACACTGATAAAAAAGAAGAGAAAAACACCCAATAAAGCATTGCTCTACCAGCAGTAATGTCATTGGTATTTTCTAGGCATTTCTGGAAATGGGCACCTTTGAGCTTCGCATGTCTAATCCCTCCTGACTCCTACAACCAAGGCTCCTGCTGAGGTTTAGTTAGCAGTGCAGACTGGTGACAGGTGCGTGTCTTTATTTTCATTTTGTGGTGAAAGCATGAAATATGGCCAGCATTAGCAGAGGCTAAAAGACAACAACGAGTTGTTCAATAGTACACAGAGCGACCACTCAAAGGAGCACTGTTGATGCACTTCAAACCAGCTAATGTGATAATTCACATTCATTCACATTCATTTTGTGGCATTTCAAAGCTCTGTTTAAAATCAGCTTGACAGCAAGATGAAAACATATCTTTGGTTACTCTTTTACTTTCTGTTAGTCCTCCTGTTTCACTCCTGTCCCCTCTTATGTATCTGAACCCCAGATTCTCCTTCTATATCCCCTCATCTATCTGCCCCCTTTTCATCTGCAACCCCCTCCCCTTTCACTTTTCTATCCATCTTTTGCAACCTTTTCTTCCCTCTTTTATCAGCCCCCTCTTTCTGCACTCAGTCATCTATCTGCTTCTCTCCATGTCAGAGCATTACAGAGCCGTCAGAGTCAATTGTGTCCCAGTCAGCAGCACAGGTCAGGTAATGAATCTGTCCCCTCTCTGGAGCCTAGTGACACTGAGCTCTTTTATCACCCAGCTCAGTGGGGGCAGGACAGAGTGGGATGGAGACTGGTTGGTGTGGGTCTAGGTTAGAATAGAGAGAGACCACCACGCAGGCACTTCATCAGCCTGTACTGTGGGGATGGCACAGAGCACACTGCAGTGTGAGGCCGAGCTACACTGATACGTACTGTACACTTGTGGCTCTTTTCTATCAGGAACAACTGAATTCAGCAGCTTTAGTCAGTGAAACAGTTAAAATGTAAATTTTTTTAAAAAAAGAATTAAAAATAATCTATGCAACAAATATTAAATTCATCATACTGGTAAACTTTAACATCCTTGGCTTTAATGGCATGTCAAGGGCTGGATAAAATGTGACAAGTTGATATACTCTGATTTCAATATCGGCACAAGATTTTTTTTTTCTATAGACAAGTGAAAAATCTCACGAAACCTTCACACATCCATTGTAGACCTCTTTTATGCTGTTGCTGGTTTGATTTGTATCCACTTCTTCCCATAGTGAGAAGGGTACTATGTTCAACTATCAATATAAAGTTGTTCCGAGTGATCACTTTTTCTGATGGATGTTCTGTTCCCGTAGCAGACATCCAGAGACTCTAAAGCTATTGTTGTGGCACAAAACTTATAGTATATGGTATGTATAGCATAATTTATAGTATATTATATGTGATTTTTTCCCCTTTAATTTGGCTTCCATGTTGAATACTCAAGGACAGCTCATAGTATTTGTATTTGTATTCTATTTTTATCTTATTGTATATTTATTTTATTTTATTCTACTGTATATAGTATTTTATTTTATTCTATTCTGTACAGTTGTGTACTGTATTTATTCTTATTGTATTCTAATTTTTGCCTCATAACTTTTGCACTGTCCACTTCCTGCTGTGACAAAACAAATTTCCCACGTGTGGGACTAATAAAGGTTATCTTATCTTATCTTAGTCAACTATTTCAGGTAAGGAAAGCTCATTTTGATGTTTGGCTTTTGTAATTCAAGTTCACATTTTCAGTCAAAATCTGCAATGCTCTGATAGTGTACCACTGTGACGTCCATTCATTTAGTAAACTTATTCAAAATTTTTATTGAATTTAATGTTTTATAAGTTAGTTTATTACGTGGAAATGTCCAGTGAAGTTTGATTTTAGTTTTTATTTCATTTTTTAAATATTCGCACATCATTGCACATCATGGTTTTCCTTTGGTACAAATGAAACAGACAGTTGTGGTAAATTTTCCATGGAAGCTCATTAAAATTGGCAAAATAATAAAAAAATTACAAATGTGTTACAATGTTATTAAATCTTAGGTATGCATTTTGCATTTTCTAATCTTCTCAAAGCACTTTGCAGTGTCCTTTTGTAATTAGATTACAGCCATATTCCTGTTAGTAAGAATGATTGAAAATTCCAGAATTTGGATTAATGGTTCCTAATGGGGTGGCTGTAGCTCAGGTGGCAGAGCCACTAACCAGAAGGTTTGTGGTTTGATCCCAGCCTGCTCCAGTCTGCATGCCAAATATCCTTGGGCAAGATACTAACCCCATGTTGCTCTCCGATGCATCCATCGGAGTGTGAATGTGTATGAATGTTACTTAGCACTTAAGCTTAGAAGTGCTTGTGTGAATGGGTGTGATTGGGTGAATGAATTAGTTGTATAAAGCGCTTTGAGTGCTCAGACAGAGTAGAAAAGCGCTATATAAGAACCAGTCCATTTACTACTTAATGGTGAATTTCGTAGACATAAAGCAGAAGTTTTAATATGAGGAAAGAAGAAGGCAAGTATTGTTTTCACATATCTCTATGTTGTTTACGGTGAAAACCATTATCGCCCATTCCTATTTTTGGTAAACCAAGTTTATTCAGTGGACTGCGGATACCCAAACTTGTCCTATTAGCATAAACCAACTGACCAAATGTAAAGCAGAGAAAAACACCATGAATGATGAATGGAACGGTGAAAATACTCAAAATCTGAAAGTCTAAGTGTGACGATTAAGCCTGACATATCCATTAGTAGGGATGGGTACCGGTGTCCGGTGCCATGATGGCACCGGTTCTGACATAAACGGCAGTAACCAGACCGAAAAGCAGCGCACATTTCAGTGCTTTATTTCGGTGCTTTTTTTTCCTGAGCTGTGATACACTTCTAGCCAATCATTTTACGTTTCCGAGGATAGTAGGCGGGTCCAGGTACGTACGTTCTTTTAGAGCAGAGCTACAGATTAAAAATGCCCAAGGCGAAGCGGTCAAAAGTCTGGCTGTACTTCACAGCAAAATATCCAAACTCAGCAGCCTGCAACAAGTGCTTTAAGCTGATACTGTGATACTGTCAAAGGAGGTAACACCTCAAATCCGATGAAACACCTGGCGACGCATAGCGTTTTTTTTAAAAGCCAAGAAATGCGCCGTATTTGATAGCTTGCTGCGAGACCTCACACCGTGGTGTGGTGCCTGTTATCAGACCCGGAGTTAGCAACATCCCCAAAAACACGAAGAGTAGAGTCCTGGCCCCTAGCCCTGCCAGTGTAGCAGAAATGATGAGGATGATGATGCAGCAGCAGCCGTTCTTCTCTGCGTGAGTCGCTTAATGTTGTTCATGTATAATTTACGTTGAGTAGGCTAACCACGTTATTACATTAATGCATGTAAGGTGAACTAGCAAACATCATCATAGCTACATGCGGCTGTCTTCTTGTTTGATGGCAGATACTCCCTGCACCCTGGCCAAAAAGGCTAAAATGACCAAAGAAAAAGAGGGAAACGGCTAAACATGAGAGGTTTTTGGTCAAAGTTTGTGTTTTTTTCCATTGTTTAAGCACTGCTTCCAGCCAAGAGTGATACCATATATCCCCAATAGCTGCAGAAAAGGCTAACATTGTTATCTTTTTACAAAAACCAGCTGAACATGAGAGGTTTTTGGACCAATTTTGTGTTCTCCATTCTTTAAGCACCGGTTTGAGCACCGTTTGAGCACCGGCACCGTTTCGGCACCGGTATCGGATAAAACCTAAACGATACCCATCCCTATCCATTAGCCAGTCCAAATGCCCTTGGAAAAACGCACCATGCCATATAAGTTTGGACATAAAGGCAGATGAAAAACTAAACACCAGATTTAGTGAACATATAATGATCAGCCAGCCTTAGGTAACTACAAATCACATAGGGTTACTATAAACGGAGCACTGTTCTCAGTCAGAGTACACAGAGTGTCAGCCTGGAGGTACAGCACCTGCTGAGACAAGTGCTGTGATATGGCAGCAAGGAAAGCCTGAAAATAGACAAAACTGTTGACAACAAAGTGTCTGAGATGACACCATCAACAACACGGTCTTGGTGACTAACATGTTGTTGCGTGATATGACTTATTTGCAACCAAAAAAGTTATAATTCTTAGCTCAGTGACCACACTGACATCTTAGCTGGCTAGACAGTGATTCATTTCTGAAATGTTAAAGTATAAAAGTGTTAAAATATTAATGTCTGGGACATCCAGAGTCCAAGGGCTGAAGTGTACACTCTGACTTTGTAAAAGTTTAACTTAAAGGTGTGCTGTACATGAAGATTATGCTACAACCAAGTCACTCTTTGGAACTCATGCCTATTTAAAAAAATAAATGAGATCAAGGAGCACATTACTGCAGCACACTGCAGATGACCAGAGCCTCGGAAAGACTTGAACCCAGTGGGCAAGAGGGTTGATACGTCATCACTTGAAGAGCAGATTGGCTCGGCCATCTCGCTATGCCTGCACGTTCAGCTTCAGCTCACTACACTACAGAGTATTTTCGCTGAGGTTTTTCAGGTTTAGAGGTGATGAATATGACATTGCCAATAATTCCCAAAGTCCAAACAAGGTAGTGCAACAAGCCTTCCCATATAGACCATCTCCATAAATGAGATATCTATATAAAACCTTTCAGAACATCTCCAACTGCAATGCGGATTTTCTTATTATTAACTGAGTTATCATCTTTAAATGTCATGAAAGGCTATTTTTTAATATGTACAGCATTATAATGTAAAGTCTACAAACTTAAAAAGGACTGAGTGATTTTAGTGTTTGAGCTTGGCTTGACAGCCCTCACAGGGTCCAGTATTCTTATTCTTATAACACATATATGCCTTAAACACCCTGATGGAAAACAGTATTACAATGAGGTGGGAATCTGCTGGCGAATAAGCATCCAGTCCCATCATGAAGTGGCATGGCAAAATGTATTCAGGCGTCCTGTTGGAAGTTGTGCTGGTCATGGTGACAGTGCATTGTCGTTCATTGAAAAAATGGGCACAATGACCAGGTTACTAAAGCGGGGTTGTAGAAAACTCTACGTGAAAACGATGCACGATTATCTCTTAGCGGATCCAGTGGTCATGACCACTCTATTAAAATGAGCTGATATGGGTGCGTGTTACAAGTTCTGCTATGATCAAGCCTCAAAAGGAGGACATGTGAGTCAGGATAACACTGAGGAGCTGGGCTTTACTGACTTTTTCTGTGTGAAGTGGGGAGTGAAGGGACATGTGCTATGGTATGGCTGGGAGCTCCACTCACACGCACTTTAGCTGCCAGACGTAAGAGACACATTTTGGCAAAGAGAGGGACCCAGGGGGCACATGCGTATGACCCAGATTGAATTCACCCACCTGGATTGACTCAATAGGAGTGCCCAGGGGAGTTCCAAATGAGTATAAACTAGCAGACCAAGTAGCTTCAGGATTTGAAAGTATATTCATCTGGGTAACTCCAAACAAGAATGCTGATCGCATAAATGATGTCCACTATAACACGCTGAGACTCTCTAACCTAACCGGAGACGCCATGGAGGGGTTTGCGGAACAGTTGGTTCCGACCTCGCTGATGGGAGTGCAAAATCGAATGGCCCTTGACATGTTGTTGGCGGAGAAAGGGGCCGTATGTGCCATGTTCGGAGACATGTGTTGTACCTTTATCCCCAACAACACTGCCCCAGATGGCTCAGTAACTCGAGCTCTGGAAGCGCTGAAAACTCTGTCTAAAACTATGCATGAACACTCAGGAATCGACAACCCGCTGGAGAGCTGGATGACATCTGTGTTTGGACAATGGAGGGGGTTTGTTGTGTCTGTAATGCTTTCTGTTGCCTGTTTCTTGGGAATTTTGGTCACTTGTGGTTGTTGTTTCATTCCTTGTGCCAGAGGACTGCTGGAGAAGGTAATAACAAGGGCCGTGAACTCTGAACCAGTGAGTTTGGTGGCCATGATGCCATTAATGGAGTTGGAGGTGGCCGAGTGGGCCGAGGAGTGACACAACCAAAGTGTGGTGACCCTCTTTGAGAAGAGGGTCAAGAGAGGGGATGTGAAGATGAGGAAAATATTTTACTGCTATTATTCATAACCATCATTATTATCATTGTATTAATCATCATTTTATTAAAACATTTATTGAAGCTGTTGGCATTACATTAAAACTTGCATGCAGGTATAACCATTTTATACACATTGCATTTTGTGCTTATTAAAGAGTTGAAGCTCGGTCAATTAATTAACGGTTGTAAGCCTCGTTCGGCGCGATGTCCGGACGATCTATTGTGTAAGTGACTTGGAGCTATAGAAGGTTAAAACTGCATACACGCCTACAAAACACATATAATACATATAATCTAGAAACAGGCTTGAGTGAAGGCCTGAATGTATTCAGCTTCTTGTTGCATTTGAGTTTGCTTAGTAACAGGTGACAGAAGATGGGCCAAAGAGGAGGACAAGTCCAGGGGGACCTTCAGGGCCTGAATTCATCGCCATATTTGGAAGAGATGCTAGAAAGAGGAACTTCGGTGTCTGCATTTATCTCTTAAAATTGATCATTTACTGTGAGAGATGCAAATAATGTTCTTATAACGCGAGAAGGGGCGTTAACCCTGACATTATAAAAGCAATCTGAAGTGTATTTTAGTGTGGAGATGTACATCTGATGTGTTGCAGTGTATATCTTCCCACGCGTGTGTTCAATAAACTCATCTGTTTGATTGCATCCTTCTGGGCCTCTGGTATTTTGTTTTGGTTCTCAACATCGCGAATCGGGACAGACACTAACCTGGTTATTCTTCTGACACCAGAATGTTACCAATTCAGGTAAAAGGTGCTGAGGCGATTCAGCACTCCGAGCCATCATCTCATGCATAAGTTGACTCAAACTTTCAAAGTACAGTGCAGCTCATTTTGGCTGGGCAGAACCCCCCCCCCCCCATCTGCCGGAGTGACTTTTTAATGCTCCCTCCATTCCTGTCCAGCTCCTTCACTCTTTCACCATCCACCCTCATTTCCTCCATTCAGCTCTGGGCTTCTTACCCCCTCTCCTACCGCTCTTCACATCCCGTCTTTCTCCTTCTTCCCCACTCCTTTCTTACCCATTTACCCTCCTCCCATCCCTCTTCTCATGCTGCTTCTCTGCTGGCACAGTTAGCTATGATTACTCATCCTGGATAGCAGAGCCTCAGCCTCTGTGCCCTTCCTGTCTGCTCTACCCACAGTGTGTGTGTGTGTGTGTGTGTGTGTGTGTGTGTGTGTGTGTGTGTGTGTGTGTGTGTGTGAGTGGGGCTATGTGTGCGCATATGCATGTCTCACAGATTGGTACGAGGGCAGTGCGTCACACCTTCTCGTGTGAAATGAGTGATGAATAAATGACTGTATAATTCAATCTGAGCCCGGTCAATATGCAGAGGCTGAATATTTAAAAGCCTCTAAGCTCATCTGTCAGTGCGGAGCCATTAGCAGAGGAGGAGGAGAGGAGAGCACTGCTGGACATATTGGACATACCACAGGAGAACTCTCCACCTAATGTAGTCGGGCTCTACGGCCATCTGCGAGTATGCGTACCCGAGCTTTTCAGCAACATCGACAGCGTTTGTTCCTGCTTGCGTCTCCGTGTTTGTGCACACATGCGTGCACACGCATTTAAAAAGTGCTTGACTTTTAACAATCCCACTTCTCCACTTCCCCCTGCACCCAACAAAAAAAAGAGACAAGTGAGGTGCTTAGTTGGTTAAAAAAATAAATAAATAATAAATAAATAAAAAAAGAGCCAGGCTACGTGCCGGATCAGACAGGCTGAGTGGGAGGAACAATGACCTAGTTTCCAAAAAACACTCCACCGGCACCACGAGCACACTGGAGAACAGATCACGCAATGTACTGCCTCTATCAAATCTAGCTGAGTGTGTGTGTGAGTGTCTGTTTATCTGTTTATCATCATTTGTCCTGTTTTTGCCTCCGCTTTTTACTTTCCTCTCCTTTTTTTGCTGTCTTCTTTTGGCTGTCCTACTTCCGGCTAGAAGGAACCATGCTGCATGTGTATGTGTGTGTGTGTCTGTGTGTGTGTTTGCACAAAGTTAGTAGCTGTGTCACGCTGCGCTGCTGGGAGGCCACAGGGTCCCCGACTGCTGTCGGAATCCGAACAGGACAAGTCACAGCATGCGAGCGCCCTTCATTCTATCTCTTTGCGCTCTCCGTCTCCTCTTCTCTCGCGCACACACATATGTTAAATAGAGCTAACCGATCCGTCGGCCTTGCAGACAGGAGGTGTGTTTCTGGAGTCCCCACTGCGAGCTCGCTTCATTTTCCGTTTATCTGGAGGACGTTCACGTGCCTTAGCAACGCATTCACACAGTTCTCAGACCAGCCTGTGAGCCGTTTGATACGAGACCATAATGTAACACGATGACGTGTAATATGACACCTTACATGCTCTTTATCTAATTGAATCTGCATAATAATTGATTCCATTGTCATTTTGTCCACTTACAAGTCTATTCACTGGACTGGCATGATTGATTTAGGTGAATGTCACTGGCACAGGTAATTGGTAATTAATGGACAGTGTATGGTATCTTTGTGCAAAACTGATGCTTTATGTTGTTTTCTGAAAGCACTCAGTTAAATTGCTGTTCACTTTTGGACATATGGCAATTTACAGTTGACCTATGCACTGTTTCACCTTTGATATCCTTTCTATCAGTCGGGTCCCTATAAGCACAGATAGCTTGGTTATTGTTCTGTAAATTGCCTATTACCTGTAATGCTTATCTTATGCCTGTGGTGCAAATATGAAACGAGCACTGGCAGCTGATTAGTTTGATTTAGAACATGTCAGCCTGCTCACATTACACTGTCCCAGCGGGTGTAAAGCCCAAGAAATGATGGAATATCCCTTAAAGGGTTGATTTTCAGCTGCAGATTCTGTTTCTGTAATAGAAAATACAATTTGTTCCTCATAAATGGGGTTTTAAAGTCAATATTTTATTAATAATCTATCCTTTTGAGGCCTTTCTGAAAATCGTGAAAACAGCTCCAGATTAGCTGGGACTGAAACACTAAATTAAAAGTTGCCGGTACCCTTAAAGGGTCTACACATTTAAGGTAGACCCGGTTTTAATTACAAAGGATAATGCCTGAGCCTGGTTCTTCCTGTTAAAAAGGAGTTTTTCCTTCCCAGTGTTGCCAAGTGGTTGTTCGTAGGGGCTCGTCTGATTGTTGGGATTTTTTCGCCGTATTATCGGAGGGTTACCTTACAACATAAAGGTGACTGACTGTTATGATTAATTGAATTGATCCTTAATATTGTCAGCAATGCTGCTTTTTAACTAATCATAAACAACTTTTGGCATCCCTATATGCCCAAAACTAAAAGATAATGCTTTTTGCTAGCTGATATATCACAATCATTTAATCTAGGCTTAACTAAACTGCATTCGACTCCACTCTCTTCATACTTATATGATAATGGTGGACGTTTGGAAGGTATTAATGCATGAAAACGCAGATCCAGCCCTATCTAGTAACAGTTGTGTCTGATGCAGCCTGACATCCAGTAACCTCTAAGGTTTCTGTTACAAGTTCCTTGTAATAGAAAGTGCATGGCTGCACCACAGCTCCTCCACTTCCAGGTCAGGCAACAGTCTTGTAGGATGTGGGCCGGGAGGATTTTAACAATGGATTCTAATGTAGCCTAAGCGCTACAGCTTTAGTAAGTAGTTGAATGAACCTGACCTTGTGCCGCTCTGCTCAATAACCTACAGCTACAGTGGCAGCTTCTGCCATCTGTCCTTAAAATGTCACAGCAATCATCCCGTAAGTGTGGACATGTGCTGCAGGTTGTTTGTCCCACATGCTATTTTTTCCTCACATAACTAATTTCCCACAAGTAGGATTCCAAGTGGAGAAACAGATCGTCTGACTGGAGGTAAAATACCAAAAGGTTACAAACAGTGAATGCTGCTTCACATAATTTCCTCTTGTTTTTCCTTCCTTGAGAAAAAAAAGAGGAAGGACAGAGTCAGTTTGGCCTCGATGACCGAACTGTGTTTCTTCTTCTTCTTTTTTTTTCCCCGGCTCTGCTGGTTCCCATAGCGACCAGTGCCACTGCCGTGGTTACGGCGGCTGGCACTTCCTCCTGCCTGGCACCCCGAAGACACTTCCTTGGCCTCTCTCTCTTTCTCTCTTTCCTCTGCCTGTCTTTCCCCTTTTCTGTCGCTCTTTTTCTTCGTCTTTTTACTTGCTTCCCTTCTTTCCTTGTCGTTCTTCGAAATGTCGGAGTCTGCCTCTAATCTCCTTCTCCCTCTGTCTGAGTCTGTCTTTATCTTGACAGCCCCACTTCCTCTCTGCAGTACTTATCGCAGCATCTCTCTCTTCCCACTCTGATTCAGCATCCCCCCCACCCCACCCTCCCCAACTTTCTCTGCCTCCATGCTTCCTCCTCATTCTGCTCTCTTCCTGTCTCTAAGCCTCTCAGCCCTTATCTCTCCCTTCTCCCTGCCCTTCCTCTTCTGCTCTCCGCATTTCAAACTCTTCCTCCTCTTGTGTTCCACTTCAATTTAATTCACAATAAAACAGGCCTGCATTTAGACTGAGAGGGAGTACAAGACTTTTTCCTCCTCCTTTCTCTGTGTTATTTCAAACTACGAGCACAAGCCATTTTCTTTCATTTTGCTCTCAGAGTAGCTCAGCAGCAGCACTTGAAGCAAATAAGCTGGCCAGGCTGCAATTTTCCTGATATGCATTTTGTTGGGATGAATAATAGGCACTTACAGTGGAAGACAAGCAATCAGTTGGTTAATGCTCTGATTCCACACACCCAAAAAAAGAGAAACTTTTTTTCCTTCCATTAACATACCGTCTTCTGTCTTTTGAGTTGTGGTTTATCTGTTTGGTTTCCAAACTAACATACAGCACATCTCTCCTTTTGTGAAAGAGGTGCAGCTCTGATAATTCAATACACTGTAATTACAGCAGATTTGTTAGTGCTGTAACTCAATTGGAACATGACTGATGGTTGGAGGGTGACATTTATGCTCATTAAAGGAGTAAGCATGTTCTGATAAATGACATTTTCTTGTTTGAGTTGTTATCCTGATCAAAGTCGAGGCAGGAAAGCAGCAAGCACCGTGTCACACGAGGCGTCCTTCTAATAATCAGTGCAGAGGATATAACTAAGACAGGCTGGAAGGTATAGATAAAAATGTTCTGCTATATTGCTTTTTTATAGAAAGCTCCTACTGGCAATCAAAAGGCCAAAGACCAAAAAGAATTGCGTGAAATGTACAACTTCAAAAAGCTCAAACCACAAGATCATACATTTATTTTAAGGAAATCTGGTAATTATGCAATTTCTAAATAGAAAAAGAAGAACTTGTGGTTCTCTGTGCCACAGGCTGGCGTGCACAACTGATTTAGGGCACAAAGAGACACCAAGTCAGGGCAATCATAGGCATTGTTTATGCAGCATTTACCGAGTTCATTCATAGTCAAGTAGCGTTAAATGATTCGTTGATTAATCAACAGTCAATAGAAAAATAATCAACAATTTTGGAAGATGATTATTGAATTACGACAGTCATTTGTGGGGCAACAAGACGTAGAGTTTATAGCCACGCAGGCAGGAATGAAAATGATCTGACCTTTGCTCGCGCTGCAGAGTAATACACCAAAAATACGTGATTGCATATTATTGATTACAAATACAGCAAAGGCAAGTCTCAGTCTAAATGCATCCAACATCATAGCAAAATATTTATATTTGTATATGTGGTACGAAAAATAACTTGGGCCTTATTCACTCTGGTCTGCAGCATCACATGCCCAAAATGGCAGGCATGTGACTGCAAAACCTAAAGAGTAAAAATTTGGATCATTTGGAAGCTTTAGGTTGTTAGGCAAGTTTATTTGTATAGCACAATTCAACAACAAGGTGATTCAAAGTGCTTTACAGAGACATTAAAGAACAAAAACAAATAAAAAGCATGATTTTAAATTGATTTTAAAAAAAAGTAGATAAAACCAGAAGAGTAGATAAAATCAGTAGTTAAAATGTAAGTTTTGAAATTTAAGCTTAACAGTGTGGATTTGGTGCTTTATTCAAATTCAGCTAAGAATAGGTGAGTCTTCAACCTGGATTTAAATAAACTGAGTGTTTCAGCTGATCTGAGGCTTTCTGGGAGTTTGTTCCAGATATATGGAGCATAAAAGCTGAATGCAGCTTCTCCGTGTCTGGTTCTGACTCTGGGAACTGATAAAAGACCGGATCCAGATGACCTGAGGGATCTGGAAGGTTCATACTGGGTCAGGAGGTCGCTGATGTATTTTGGTCCTAAACCATTCAGAGCTTTATAGACCAGCATCAGAACTTTAAAGTCTTTAAAGTCTATCAGCCAGTGTAAAGACCTCAGAGCTGGACTGATGTGGTCCATTTTTTTGGTCTTAGTGAGGACTCGAGCAGCAGAGCTCTGAATGAGCTGTAGTTGTCTGACTGAAATTTTATGTAGACCTGTAAAGATGCTGTTACAGTAATCAAGCCTACTAAAGATGAATGCATGGACTAGTTTTTCCAGGTCCTGTTGAGACATCAGATCTTTTATCCTTGAAATATTCTTGAGGTGATAGTAAGTTGACTTTGTTATTGTCTTAATGTGTTTTTCTAAGTTTAGGTCTGCATCCATCACTACACCCAAATTTCTCGCCTGGTTTGTGGTTTTTAGGTGTATAGATTGAAGTTCTCTGGTGACCTGTAATCGTTTTTCTTTGGCACCAAAGACTATTACTTCAGTTTTGTTTTTGTTTAGCTGGAGAAAATTGTGGCACAACCAGTCATTAATTTCCTCAATGCATTTACCAAGAGCCTGTACAGGGCCTTGGTCTCCTGGTGACATTGTGATATATATTTGTGTGTGATCTGCATAGCTGTGGTAGTTTATTTTGTTGTTCTTTATAATCTGTGCCAGTGGGAGCATGTAAATGTTAAACAGAAGGGGTCCCAAGATGGAACCTTGGGGAACTCCACATGTGATACTTAGCTTGTTACATTAGCTTGTTAGCATTGAATTATTACGTGTGGGGGGATAAAAGCTATCTGCAGGCATATTGTGTCACGGTTCTGGGTCCGTTGGACCCAGTATTTTGAGTTCATTATGTTTTGGTACTTTTGCATCATGGATTTTCCTTTATGTTTCTCTGGTACTTGGTGTTTTTCTATATTATGATTTATGATCTGATACTGTTGTGATTATGATTATCATTTAGTAGCCTTTGGTCAGTGTCAAGTCTGTCTCTGTCTAGTCTGTGTCTTAGTAAAGTGTTTTGTTTCCTGTTTTACTTTGAGGGTTCTTGTTCCTGTCTGATGTTAGTGTGTGCAGCTTTGTTCCCCCTGTCTCGTTAGCCCTGATCTCTCCCAGCTGTGTCTCCCTCCTGTTGCCGATTCCCCCGTTACTACCCTGTGTATATAAGCCCTGTGTTTTCCCATGCTCGGTGTCGCGTCGTACCCTCAGATTATGCCTGTGTGTCCTTGGTCTCAGTGTTCGATCCTCACTTCATGTTTGTTTTCCTGCCAGCAATAAAGCTGAGGTTTTTGAGTTACAATTCTGTGTTCGAGTCCTGCATTTGGATCCTCATCTCTGCCTGCCTGCACACAGAGCCCTGACATATTGTTAGTATTTCAGCTCTTGGGTTCATTTTGTGGTGGTGATTGTGTGTTTCCTTCAGGGGCATGTTTTAAGATTGGTGATTATATAAGTTAAGTAATTTTCAGTTTTATTTATGTAAGGCCAAATCACAACAGCAGTCACCTCAAGGTGCTTTGTATTGGTAATTTAAACCTTCTACAATAATACAGAGAAACTCCAACAACCACATAGGGCTCTATGAACAAGCACCTGGTGACCGTAGAAATGAAAAACGTACTTTTAACAGGAAGAAACCTCATGAGGGGCAGCCGTTTGCTGTGGCTGGTTGGGGGTCAAGGGAGAGAGACAGTTAAGAAGGAGTTAGCCCATCCTAGCCAAAAGAAAGACCGCAGGTTTAGTTTTCTGTATTAGCTTCATTTTGTAGAACCAGAACATATACCCATGTTTTATATACAGTCTAATACTGCAATGGCAGTCTTAGAGCTGTCTTAGTTTGTGTTTCATGTTAGTTTAGCGTTCAAGTACAAAAACACCCAGTAAGACAAAACATAGTGGTGAACATATACAGATCAAAGGCAGCCACCAAGACACAGCCATTCATTCATTTTCTATAAGAAGTGGTGAATCCCTCACGATGAGCACAAAGGAATAATAATGGAAGTTCATATAAATGATTCATGGCCAGGAAGGGACGGGGTAACCAATCATATCTGACATTCAGTGTGTATTTAATGTAGATGTATGTGAACCGTAGACTTGACTTTTTGTGAATGTGAAGTACAACAACAGTAACATTTTGACAGCCAGTGCAATTGATCTGCTTCTATGAATTTGGCGCAGCTGTACGCAGAGATGAAATATTCTGTACAAACTGTTGTGTTTGTGGAGGTGTCAGAGGTTCTGAATCAATAACAATGGAAAAAAAGAAGAAAAAGCAAACCTGCAAATGCTGTTTCCTGCATTTATATAAATCAATCTACAAAATAAAATAACGTAATGAAAAAGGTTGTTGAGATTGGAGACTTTTCAAAAATGATAAAATGTGGATTTGAGCCATTTTCAGAGTCAGCACCTAAAATGTGAGGCTGTGAAACTCGGCTGAGAACTGTGGACGGTGACAGAGTTCACAAAGCTTCTCAAAGATGGAGGATAAAATGGAGCGAGAGATAAGCGGCCAAAATTTGTTTACTTTATAGAGTTTCTAGGCTCACTCTCACAGAGCTCAGCAGCAGGCCAGAGTTCGATCGGGGAAGGAAAAAGCTTTCGATTTACCAGTCAGTCTATAATCCAGGTGTCACCTTTCGTCATTAGCTTTGGATAATGACCACAAAAATGAGAATGGGAATGTAAATGGCCAAAATGAGTCTCCTACACGGAGCAGCTGTGCTCAGTCTTTCAGAGAAAGCTCAGACAACCTTAAATATTGAAAAACAGGCAAACGAGGTAGTTTGGCTATTGGATCTAAACACCTATTGAGAAATAATACTCAAGGTTTTTCAGGCACAACTAACATGTAGGACACCTGAGGGCAGACCTAGAACACACTGAACAGATGAAATACCTTTTCCGACATCGCTATGATGTCGCTTCCACGTCTTTAAAACATTTCCACAACACTGATAATACCGCGGCACTCCCACCTCACTCGGTTCATCGAGTGACATAAGATGCTCGAGGTCACAGTTTTCTTAACTAGACTGCAATATTTTGATAGCTGCTTTGATATTGAAGTTACGGGAATAGGGCATTATCCAAAGCAGTCGCGTCATGGATGCAGATGTTCAAACTTGTGCTGTGTTGAAAGTCTTCTGGAAGCGTGACTGAGTCTGACTGGTGTCACGTCTTTTACATAAAAGTGCCGTGACGTTGTATTTTAAACAGTCCAATCCAAAAACCTTCTAATCCCAGTGTTAATCACAACTCTTTTTTTTAACGGAAATTCTACATCTCTAGTGGGAACTTAAAGGTTAACAAATCTAGATGTGCAGGGACTCAGTCTTGCTCAAGGACACTTGAGCGGGGAGCTGAACCCTGGATCTCTGATTCAGGGAGCTTGTTTCTACTTAATATGCTAATATAGTGACTATCCCTCTGTGTGTGCGTTTGTGTGTGTGTGTGTTTGTATCCCACTGCGTTTCGTCCTCCAACCATGAAGCTCAGCTCTGCATCTCAGTCAGCAACTCTTTCCCTGTTCATCAGCACTCTTTTTGGTGTCCCTATGCAGCTGCAGCCACACACACCCACCAATCTACACACACACACAGAGTAAAAGAAGGGCGCACACACCTAAGCACTCACAATGTCAAACAAGTGATGACTATCCCTCAGGGACACACACACACACAAACCCCCTCACGCCTTTCCCATCTCAGTCAGCATCTCTGGTGAACATCTGGAACATAAAGAGGAGATGATGGCATCCCACAGCCCATAATGATCAGTCTGTCACCATGGAAACCACACACCGTCGCCGCCCACGCCACCGTCATGAAGGTGTGATACTCGGGGAGAGGGAGGAACACAGCGTGCCGGTAAACAAACAAATATCAAGTTTCCAACATGACTTTGTCAGAAATGCTTTCAGGGCATCTGTGAGTCGGAGCAGAAGAAGAATCCTACAGAACTGTGTTCATTACGCTTTGTCACCGAGCAGCACTCTGTCTCTGCGGTGACGCTAAAGGCTCATCACTTTGTGTCGTTCGCCGAGATGTGTTTGTCCAACTACTTTTGCGACTGAACTTTCAGTTGTCTCCAAGTTCAGTCGCAGCTGACGTCTGGCAACTTAGCGTGCATTCGAAGTGGAACGATGGAGTGTTATGTGAAAGCAGTGAGGCTGTTCTCACACTGTGAGGCTGAAGCTGTTGATGTTAATGTGTGATGGAAACACATCCTACTCTGAGCTCTGTTGGTGTCTTGTTTTCGTCAGGCAGGAAAGACCTCGTTCTTCACACCCTACACACCTGCACTGGCTTGTGTCACAGCAAACTTGTAAGAGTCCAGTCAGGTGGATCGTGACAAAGTTAAAACCGTGACATTAAAATTTTATTCGGTCATACGAAATTCTTTTCAATATCACAAAGCAGCAGAGAGTGTTGCCGGGGAAACGAAACGAAACAATGTGCAACTGATTTTAACACTAATGAACCATGAAACCCTTTAACCTTGTAACCAAGGTTAGTCCGAGTCTACATCATTAGTCTGATTAAAAAAAAAAAAACTTATATGCCTATTTTTTTTAAAACTGAGAAAAAATGGCAGATGAAGCAAAAAAATAGACTAACTGACACTCATATGTACAAACTGATGCTTAATTTCTTTTTTAATGTTAGAAAAAATAAAATTAATTATCAATTATTTCATGAATGAATCAGGCTTTAAGGGTTAAAATGAATAAGTAGACAACATGTTTACAGGTTACAGGTGCTACCACATTGCTAACACCTTTTGATCATACCTGGCGCCTGTAGCTGTGACTGTAAATTGGCATTGTACAATCTCCCAGCGAGCAGGTGGCAATAGTTATCAGACATTAACGAGAACAAACAATGTTCAGCAAATTCAAAAACTATTCAAACTGAGGTCAAGGAGACTTTCGAGTGCCGACGAGTAAATCTTCAGCGCCAAATTGAAATCAAATGATTTTAAGGAGAAATAAAAGCAACCAGGATTTGAGTTTTCTACCGGTTTTAATCAGTCACCGCACGTTGAGACATAAGACGCCCGTTAATGGCATCAAAGACGCTTTCCCGAGGTTCGTCGTCAATACTGAAGCACCTGTGCCTCTGTCCGCCTGTCTTTCTGTCTGAGAGCCTAAAAAAAATGAAGAAGTGGAACAGCGGTTACAGGATGCTGCAAATCCATCAAAACATTTACAGATACAGATACCACCTCGGGCTCCCACACATCTCAGTCGATATCTGAGAGCATCACAGGCCGGACCTGCCCTCACATTGATTCTCAAGCTCCAAAATCATGTAGGAGAGAAGGGAGCGTGTGTGTAAGTGTGTGTTTGCGCCGAACTAGCGGCTGCCTTTGAAGACACAAGGGTTGATGCAGACTGTCTGCTACAGACCGCAGAAGGTTACATGTGTGTACACGCGCATGCACACACACACACACACACACACACACACACACACACACACACTCATTTGTGCACACGTGCAGGCCAGTAAATATTGAATATTTTCTTGACTGCAGCTGGTTCTCAACAGGTGAAAGAGAGATGAAAAATTCAGCAGGTTTACTGACTGATCGAGTGTGATGGATGGCTGTATGAGAGTATATGTGAATAAGTGAGTGTGAGTGTGTGTGTGTGTGTGTGTGTGTGTGTGTGCTCTATGATAGATGGGCATGAGAGAGGGTGACAAGGTCTCCTAGAACAAGAGTTGGCTAGTTACCTGTCTGTCTGTCTCCCTTTCCCTTCCTCACACACAAGCCCATTCATACAGATTTCCAAGTGTGTGTGTGTGTGTGTGTGTGTGTGTGTGTGAGAGATATAGCAAGGATTTCAGATGATGAAACAGCCTAATTGCAGGTAGATGCAGAGTAGCATATTGCCTGGATAAGAGAAATAAGGGAAGGCCAAAATCCAATTTCAGAAGAAAACAAATTTCAAAACCTGCTCACGACGGCAATAACCTCCACCAAATCGATTCATAACAGCACCCACCGAGGAGTGCGGGTGAGGGGAGGTGTGTGACGGTGAGCAGCCGGTTGAAAGGCGAGAAAGAAAGACAGAAAGAAGGAGAGGAAGGAGGGGTACTCAGGTGAATCGTATCATTTTTGTCTGGGCAGCAGACCATTTGCCAATGTCTTGTTGCAAAATTTAGGCTAAGAGTTGGCAATTTCTCCTTGAAACAAAGAGAGGCAGCGTTAAGCTGAATACTAATGGGAGCCTGAGGCGTTCGAAATAACTTTGAAAAGGGCAGTGCAACTCTGTCCAAAAAGAACAACTCGGAGAGGAAGAGAAGGAGAACGACGAAGAAAAAAGGACTGGAGTAGGTGTGTGTGTTTGTGTGTATATGTGTGTGAGAAAGAGAGAGACAAAGGGAGTGACAGAATTACGTGCTTGTCTGGTGGAACTCCCTGCTTTCTCTCAACAACGAGATTAGAGGAGTTTGTCTCATTTCTTACTCGGACATCCTGTTCTTCTTTAATTACGAAGATGAATGGTATTTGTAAGGCGTGTGTGTGTGTGTGTGTGTGTGTGTGTGTGCGCGCGTGTGTGGGTCAGACGCAATTTCCATGACTATTTATTTGAGCTTTTGAATTTGTGTTGTTGATGGTGTGTGTGTGGGATCACTGCATTTGTGTGAGGACTTGTTTAAATGGTTGAGCCCTGCTCAGAAGCAGCCGTTGAGGATAGCATGCCTGCACTGCGCACCTTAACCACAAGCTGATAAGACTAGACACACAAACACACGCACGCTCTGCCTGTTTATCCCTTTCATTCATTCATTCATTTCATTTATTTATTCATTTTCAGGCACAACAAATACCTATATTGAACATAAAATACACAAAACAAAAAACAAAACTTGCCTGAAAAAGGAGTGGGACGAAGAAAACTTATTAAATCCCACCCCTATACTCACTCATCAACAAAAAAAAACAATAAACTTCCCGCAGCTACGCCCATCATTGCATACAGACCCATCAACAGCCCCGGGCACATACAAGCATCTAAGCGGCAGCTCGCAACCAACAATTAGAGCCTTCATAACTGAATACAGAATATATAAATTATAAATTGCATTACCACAGGTAACAGGCAGTAATAACTACAAGTAACAGACACACATACATATACATACATATATATCTACACACACAAGTACATATATGTACATACATACGCACACTTTATTTTTTATTTTTTATTTTGGAATCCATACCAGCAATGGTAAGAGGACAGACATTACAGAGCACACTAAAACCCATCATTGAGTATACTGTGACCAGACCAACTGTTTGTAGAGAAATTTAAATCTATGAATATTTTTGCATTGTTTCAATTGTAAACTCAGACTGTTCCAGATTCTCACACCACATACAGACACACAAAAGCCTTTATGGGTTGTTCGAGTTCTGGGTAATTTGAATTCTCCAAAGCCTCTCACATTATAAACCTTTTCTCGAATTTCAAATCTAGTTTGTAAATTTGCCGGTAAAAGTTTAGTAAAAGCTTTATACAAAATTATGGATGTATTGTAATTAACCAGATCCTGGAATTTAAGTAACTTTGCCTGAAGAAAGAATTTGTGAGTATGATCTAGATAACCAGCCTTGTGAATAATACGCAGTGCTCGTTTCTGTACTGTGACTAATGGATTAGTTGTATTTTTATATGTATTTCCCCACACTTCCACACAATATGTAAGATATGGAAGAACCAGGGTACAGTACAGAGTACGAAGTGCATCTTTATCAAGGAATTGTTTCACTTTGTTCAAAACTGCGAGGCTTCTGGAAATTTTGGTTTTTATGTGTCTGACGTGGGGTTTCCATGAAATTTTGTTATCAATTATAACTCCCAAAAATTTGTTTTCACTCACATTATCAATTGGTACACCTTCAATGATAATTGGTAATTCTATATTATATTTTAAATTACCAAAAAACATTGCTTTAGTTTTATTTATATTTAATGATAATTTATTTATGTCCATCCATTTTTTTATTAATTTTAGCTCCCTGTTTACAGTCATTACAAGATCAGTATAATCATCGCTACTGAAAAATATGTTGGTGTCATCTGCGAACAGTATGAGTTTAAGTACTTGAGAAACATCAAAAATATCATTTATGTATACATTGAAAAGTTTTGGTCCCAACACTGACCCTTGGGGAACACCACATGTAATACCAAGTTTCTCTGAATGGTAATGCCCTATGCTAACATATTGTTCCCAACCTGTTAGGTAACTTTTTAACCAGTTACCAGCTTTCCCTCGAATACCATATCTTTCCAATTTATCCAGTAAAATTGAGTGATTGATTGTGTCGAAGGCCTTTTTGAGGTCAACAAAAATACCAACTGCATATTTATTTTTATCCAGTGTATCAGTAATTTCTTCTACTGCCTCAATTATCGCCATTGAAGTGGTTCTTTGCGTTCTGAAACCATACTGACCAACATTTATTATTTGATGTTTTTCAAGGAATTTTTCTAATCTTGAATTAAAAAGTTTTTCTAGAATTTTTGAGAATTGAGGCAGTAGAGAAATAGGCCTATAATTGGTAAAACTGTGTTTGTCATTACTTTTATATAGTGGTATTACTTTCGCAATTTTCATTTTTTTTGGAAAACAACCGGACTGAAATGATAAATTACAGATATATGTTAAGGGACTAGCAATATTCAGAATAACCTGTTTAACTACAGACATATTTATGTCATGATAATCCATTGAAGACTTACTTTTACATTTTAATGTGATATTTATTACTTCTTGCTCATTTGTAGCTGAGAGGAACAGTGAAAAGGGATTTGATTTTATATTACTGATATTTTCATTTTTATGACACGGGATGTCCGCTGCTAGTTCAGGGCCAACATTTATGAAGAATTTATTGAACCCATCGACAATATTACTCATGTTGTGATTTTCACCATTTGCATCAGTAAAATATTCAGGATATGATGTTCCAGAAGATCCTTGTTTAATTAAGTTGTTTAACACATCCCAAGTTCCTTTTATATTGTTTTTATTTTCATATAATCTTCTTCTATAATAAAGTTGTTTGCTCGTTCTTATAATATCAGTCAATTTATTTCTATATGCTTTATATCTTTGTTCCACTTCTTTTGTTTTTACTTTGATAAACTGTTTATACAGATTGTTTTTCTTTTTGCAAGCATTAATAATTCCTTTTGTGAGCCAAGGACTTTTTATCTTTTTTTTCTTTGTCATGTGTTCGTTTACAGGACAATGTTTATTGTACCACATAGTAAAAATATCTAGAAAATTATCATAAGCCTTGTCCACATCTGACTCTTCATACACCGAACTCCAATCTTGTTGTGCTAAATCGAAATTGAAGGCATGAATTGCTTCTTCATTTATTGTTCGCTTTGCTATCATGATCTTGGTTCTTTGTACACTCTTTTCTTTACTTTCTTCCTCTTCCTTTTTCTCTCTTTATACAAGCCAGGCCTTTTGTGACAAACTAATACCCAGTGAAGAAAACACGGTTAACCCACAACATTAACATTTCAATACTTACTATATACAAATCGACAATGGCTCAACTGTAAAAAAACAAACAAAACAAGACTAACAAGTTAGCAAACCGTTAGCAGTTAAAAGAAGATAAGGACCAGTGTTCGTCTTCATTTTGTGTTGTGCTTCTGCCCACCTGCGAATAAAATTCAGTGTTTACTCTTCTAAACATTCAGTTTTGGTCTCAACCTTAGTAAGTAAAAATACTTGTTCTGTTCACTCCTACATACTCTGCTGTTCAGCAGCTAGATGCTAAACTGCTTAGATGCACCAGCTGCAGATACTACATGGGGTTTGCTGTTAGTTATTCAACAGGACCCTTCATAATAAACTTTTTTTCAGCAAAAGGATATTTTCATTAATGCACCTTTTGGAGCATTTTTTAGAAACTATTGCCATTAAAATGATTAATGAGTAAATAACAAGCTTAGCTAAACTATTAGGCTAATGTGACTAAACCGAACATGGAAAGTCAGCTAGGCTAGCTCACTGCTTTTCACACTTCTGTTCCAAGGTACACCAAAGTCAGAGCTGAAATTTCAAGATGATTTAAGTGACTGTGAATGTGTCATCGTTGTTGGTACCACACAGGCCACTACCTGAGTATTGTTGACTGGCCATATCCATCTCTTTATGATCACAGCGTACCCATCGTGTATTGGGTGCGTCCAGCAGGATGATGCACCATGTCACAAAGCTCATATCGTCTGAAATTGCTTTCTTGAACATTAAAATGAGTTCACTATACTCTATTGGCCTCCAAATTCATCAGATCTCAATCCAAATGAGCACTTTTGGAATGTGGTTTAATAAGAGAGCCAACAAATCTGCAGTAACTATGTGATGCTATCATGTCACTATGGACCGAAATCTCTAAAGCATAGTTCCAGCACACCTGAAGGATGAAAGCAGTTCTGAAGGCAAAAAAGCACCTAATAAAGTGATCAGTGAATGCATGTTATCTGACATGTCAGTTCCTCTTTTTCTGGCATTGTGGGATGAAGGAAGTATTGCTAATCCATTTAGCATGACACCTGGAAATGTGTGTGAAGTTTCTTCTGTTTGGTTCCCGTAGCACAAACTAGCCTCCACTGCCCGACCTGACACTTTCACACAATTCAGCAAACGGTCCTTCTGCCTTCGGTTGCTTTTTTGAAGTAGGTTATGTTCTGCTTACAAAGGATAATTAGTTTGTAAGTGCCAACTTAGCAACCACGCTTTAATAATTCCCACCATCCAGCAACTGTACGAACAGACTCAGGTTTCCTTTGACAGAGGTTTTTTTTAATTTTTTATTAGAATACAGAATTTCCCTCAGCAAAAAACACATGAGTGCGTACAGAATACTGATATAGGAAATGAACAATTCATTCATAATTTTTTATTAACGTTCAGTGCATCACATGGTGCGCAATAACAGTGTTTAACTGTTATAAAAGCCCATTTGCCTACACAAAATTCTTACTTCAGTTTACACCTCCAAAATTACAAATTTGAAAATAACGCTGCTGCTTTATTTTCATCTCGTCTCTTCTATGAATTTTGTGTTCTATCTGTGAAATTCTGGGCAGACACTCTTGTTACCTTTGAAAACTTTCATAAGGGAAACACAGTGTCATCAGCATTCCTCTGTATTTCGTTTTTTTCAAGTAGTGTGAGTGCAGTGAGATTAGGACCATGCTTTAAGCTGCATTTTGTGCTGACTGCAGCAGCCAAGAACTCAGATTCCACCCCCCACACTTGTTTAATCTGCTACAACCTTTTGTAGTGTCTCACAAATTTACAGCTTTACAGTTTTAAGAACTGCATTTGTTAATAGTCACAACATTTCAGCACTGACTTTAATCTTCCACCGCATCTTCCAATGCAGCAAATGTCTGCTGGAACACAAAAGGCAAAGTTATTGATTTATTTTATTATATCATTCATCATTATTTCATCAGCGGATTATTCTAGAAGTCCTATTAGTTCTTGTGTTGTGCACACAACATTAGACTCCGGCTCCACTGCTACTGAAGCTGTTTAGAAATTCAACATTTTATTCTCTTTCAGCTGCCAGAAAACACGAGGAATCATCATCTGGCAACCTGCACACTGACACACTAATTTTGTGCTGCAATGCAGCAGCTCTCCTTATGAGCAACAGCCCAGAAGCTGCCATGTGACTGTACGGCTACTAGCTTACAATGCTGAGAATGAAACTCCTCACCGTCCATCATTTATCAGTTTGGAAAAGGGGAAAAAAAAGATTATTTTTTGCAGATGCATAGATGTTTTTACTACTGTCCCATGACCATAATGCTGCCATCAGTCTTGATGCATGCTCAATCATCCAGGTAAGAAAATCCCAGTCTCGGCTGAGGAAGTCACTTGGATGATAGACGAAACGTAAAAACGCAACATCCAAATGAACAGAATCAGCTTTCCAACTTTTCCGGGGCAACCAATCATGCATTTGTTCATTAAGGACTCTTGGTTCCAAATAAAAATTGGAGTTTATTATGCAGCAACAGAGTTCAATCTGGGAACGTGAGCAAACAGGTTACAGGTGCAGCAAATTTGAGCACAACCATGCCGAAGTGGAACAAAACTGTAAAGTAAAACAAAGCTGTGAATACAAAGAGTTTATTCTTTGGCAGATCTGGGTCCTGTATTACCGACATGCCTCACATTTAAAGAAGCATTAAACTTCATTTAAAGCTGCCTTTTGTAACATGACACACTAACTTTGCACTCTTCACCTCTGTTGTAGAGACTCAGGTGATCATTCAAATGAGTTGTAGAATCAGCGGCAATCTGCCAGCTTGCTAGCTTTCTGGGGTTTTTTCAAAGCATTGAAGGTGGTTGCTGTGTTTTGAAATTGTGTACTTCCATACTTAAAGTTGCTGACTGAACAATGTTCATCCTATCAACTATGGCTATATGAAGCGCATTAGAGGTACCGTATTATAAGGTCCATTAAGCGAAATAAAACCGTCAGATAAATCAAACTTTACTCAACTCATTCTTCTTGCTTCCTCCACTTCTGTATCATTGATTCATTAATGTTGAATTCTCTCGCAGCTGCTCTATTCCCATGTTGTTGCAATATATTAATACCTGACCTCGTGTTGTGGATGGATTATCTCAGTTGTTCGCCTGACTGAAGTTTGGTCCGTTTACAGCATCCTGCCATGTGATTGCATTTGTCCCAAACAATCGAGAACCCTCACGTTAATGAGTGGAAAAAAGTTAGCGTTCATCCTCCAGCTTCACTGTGTTTGTTATGCTTAGATAGCTGTGTCTCTAGCGATCACGTAGCACATCATTATATACCAGCTAGGCCAACTTCAGTAACCCTACAAACGTCACTGCTGTTTAGTTTTCTGTCTTCATTTATGTTGGAAGTGATAGCAGAGCTGTACACTTTAATTTTTTCAGAAATCTCTCAGTCAGAACAAGCTATATCACCTTTAGATGGAAACTAGCGAGCTAACTTCCTGCTAACTTCTAACTCTGTTAAATTTAATAAATTCTATTTTTAAGGATGCCTGGATGTTAAACTTAATTGTTACACCTGGTAAAGCAGCAACGCTGATCATTTTATTAAAGATGAAAGAATTTAGACAGTTTTTAACTCTCAGTTATGCCGCTGTGTTCGTTTGATTTTGAGGCTCTGATTGCGGTAGCCGCAATGCTCCGACCATCCCTCAAGTGGTGAGACTTCGTAGCTTAACAAAGTCGTACTAAAACATGTTTTGACAGATTTTTGAGAGCCGTGTACCGCATAACATCGGTAAGGCGCACCGGATTATAAGGCGCAGTGTCGATTTTTAATCGGAAAAATACGCTATGTATTCTCATACCAGGCAAACCATTGAGTGTGGAATCCTTTTCTATTATCTTCAAAGAAGAAAGAGAGAAACAATTAAACAGCAGAAGGAGAGTGAATCAACAGAATTGATGATACTAGCTAGCTAGCTATAACAAATTCATTCTCTGATAAATTTGGTCTGCAGTAAGTGAGCCGTCCATCCACCCACAATCTCAAAACAAAGACAATAGATAAGCATAATACAACATAAAGTGTTAATCCTCCAGCACTGGAGGATTAACACTGTTGCCTCACAGTGAGAAGGTCCGGGGTTTGACTCCACCATCTGCACGGAGCCTTTCTGTGTGGAGTTTGTATGTCCTCCTCATTCCTCTGTTCTCTGAAGGTACTCCGGCTTCCTCCCACAGTCCAAAAACGTGCAGACATTAGTTTGTGGGGTCGGTTAACTGGTGATTCTAAATTGCTCATAGGTGTGAATGTGAACAGTTGCTTGTGTCTCTTTGTTAGCCCTGTGACAGACTGGCGATCTGTCCAGGGTGTACTCTGCCTCTCACCCTATGACAGCTGGGATAGATGCCACACCCCCAGCAGATAGGCTCCAGCAGAATAAAATGTATGGCTGGCTCAAGAGGCGATCGTGGCTCAAGAGTTGGCAGTTCGTCTTGTAATCGGAAGGTTGCCGTTTTGAGCCCTGGCTCCAACAGTCTCGGTCGTTGTGTCCTTGGGCAAGACCCTTCACCCGTTGCCTACTGGTGGTGGTCAGAGGGCCCGGTGGCGCCAGTGTCCGGCAGCTTCGCCTCTGTCAGTGCGCCCCAGGGCAGCTGTGGCTACAATGTAACTTGCCATCACCAGTGTGTGAATGTGTGTGTGAATGGGTAGATGACTGAATGTAGTGTAAAGTGCTTTGGGGTCCTTAGGGACTAAGTAAAGCACTATACAAATACAGGCCATTTACCATAATTTAGAATGTACACAGCATCCTGTGTCATGTGATGACTGTTGATCTGCACTTTTATAGTCAACACATTCAGCAATTCTGACCCTCAATTGGCAGAAGTGTGTGCATTACATATTTGTTTCATTATTTAGTGTTTAAGGTTTTTCTTTAATAACACTGATAAATCTATTATTAATTGAGATCCGAGGCACAACAGAGTGTAAAAAGTTAAAGCTGCAATCACAGTTGAACATTGTATAACATTGCTCAAGATTTTCTATCAGTCTGCTGTGTCACGTGCTATCCTCTACGCCGTTGCATGCTGGGGCAGCAGTTTGAGGGTTGCAGATGCCAACAGACTCAATAAACTGATCTGCAAGGCCAGTAATGTTGTGGGGATGGAGCTGGACTCCCTTGGGGTGGTGTCTGAGAGGCGGATGTTGTCCAAGATAAGGACAATGCTGGATAATACTTCCCACCCACTCCACGACGTGCTGGCTAGTCACAGGAGTACTTTCAGTGAGAGACTGAGATTACCAAAAAGCATGACTGAACGACACAGTGGCCATCTCCCCATACAACTCCTCCATCTAATACACTGTAAACACTGTAATAGTTACATGCTTTTGCACACGTTCTACAGTAAAACATACAAAGCAAGTCAAAAACAAAACTGTATATGCCAAGTGAATGTAAGTGGGCTCTTGAACTGAAGACAGAACTTGGAGATAATAATACATACGGAATATGATCTCGAATTGGCATCAAGCCTCTGAAAGCAGCACAAAAGTTTTGGTTATCTGGACTAATTTTAGATACTGCTGGTGAGCTGATGAAATTTAAAAAAAGGGAATTGGGGGAAACGGGTGAACGGGAATCGGGGTACGGCACTCAGTCAAGGTTTCCCAGATCAATAAAGTTTTTACAGCATCCAAAGCATCTGCGCCTGCAGCTGTAACACAGCTGGATGCGACTGAGGCCAAACACTGCTGGTCAACAGAGACACGAGTGTTCATTTCCTACATAGAAGTGACAGCTCACTGACACAGAAGCCAATCAAATGTCACACACCGTCACCTTTCCATCTGATAGGCCATGGATCCTCGAATAAAGGGGCACACACTTACAAGACAGCCGGCTGTAGAAGCCGGCTGTGGCGTGTATGACAAATGAGTTTTAACACCAGGGGTTCACGGCTTGATACGAAAACATGGCTACGCGGTATCGCATCCCTCTGTCTTCCCTCGCATCTCCTCTCACACACACACTCAGACAATGTCACTGCAGACCCCCTGAGGACCAGTGAAAGTAGCTTTTGATTTGCATACCATGCACACATTTTTAGCATCACAAGTGTTTGTTGGGCTGTCCTAGGTGGTAAGGAGGAGAGAAGAGGGAAAAATGACATTGTGTGCTTGAGTGGTGTCCATAGGGACTCTTTCTTTCTCTCTCTCTTTCTATGGCAATGTGACAGTGGAGAATGCAGATGGAATCGTGCCCCACACACACACACA
Organism: Diplotaxodon limnothrissa; assembly: GCF_057381915.1. Classification (NCBI taxonomy): domain Eukaryota; kingdom Metazoa; phylum Chordata; class Actinopteri; order Cichliformes; family Cichlidae; genus Diplotaxodon; species Diplotaxodon limnothrissa. Next base: position 7,751,514 of record NC_140606.1, read on the forward strand.
CACACACACACACACACACACACGGATGACTGACTGCTGTTCTGTGAGGCCTCCCAGTCTGGGAACCCAGAGGTGTCAGACAGTTATAATTATCACTCTACTTACACACAAACACACACACACAGTTCCAGTGTTGAATGGCATCCAGTTAAAATCTAGGCCTGTGCACCAGTCTGAAGTAAAAATAAAATAAAATAGAGAAGCACCCTGGAAAGCTTGTTTTCCCTGGTTGGCGTAAAAGGATGTCGGTTTCCAGCTTTCCTCATTTTCAACTTCTGTTATAACATTTTTTGCCCATAAATAATTTATACAATATATTCCAGTACTTTATGAGGCTTTTACTCTCTGCGCAAAGTGAGTATTCATTGAAAGAGGTCTTTCATTCCACCCATAGCATCATGAAGTCACAATTGAATAAGTCTGTCTAACTATAATTTGCTGAAGGTGTAAAGTATTTATTCAAATTTCAGCACTCTCAATATGAAAAGCATTCTTTCAAGAGCAATAACTTAATGAAATATTAAACTGTGCTAAGCATCTAAGTGAAAAGCCTTAGTTTTAAATTCTTCAGTTCGAATCTAATATCACCTCAGTCACCCTACAAACAAGAACACACATTTTCTGCTATTAATAATGGTAAGTTTTCATTTCAGGATCTAAAGACTAGCGCGTCCTTCAGCTACACATTTTTGTGTGCTAAAAACCTCTGCAAAATGGGGGGAAAACACAGAAAAGCATGTTCTGATGCAAGTTAGGGGGTGCTGAGTTGGAGGACATAAAAAAAATTATAAAAGCTCCTCTACAATATCGTCTTAGAATGCAACCCCCCCCCCCCACACACACACACACACAAACACCAAGGCAACCAGCAAATCAACGGCAAAAATAGTAGGAAAGCCTGACGAGTCCTCACTGTGGGCACACATACCACTTTCCCTTCACATTATAGGCCTTGTTTGTTTGTATGGATGCAGTAATTCACTGTGAGGAGTCACTTTTTATTTGAACATAATGGTTCGTGTAATCACTAGAATAGCCTCCCGAGAGAACTCTTATTTACAGTGTTTAGAAGAGAGCAAAGGACCGGGCATTGCTAAGGTAATTATCAATATGAACTTTGCTAATTGCATGCTAATGGCAGCTAAAGAGCACATCTGAAAACTTGCTGACTCACTCACACATATGCACTGATTTTTTTTTTTTAATTTATAGACCCTTTTGCAGTTTATAAACAGTGATGGTGTAGCCAGTAAAATGGTCTATTATGTCTCAGCCAAGCACAGCACTTATTATTTTTCTCAGTACAGGTTAAGACACTGGGAAATTCTATCCGATTGTTCAGTGATGACGCGATGAATCCTACTTCCGGGCCTAAAGTAGTCTGCGTTTAATATGGCTTTTGTGTTGTTAACATGTTTATGTATTTTCTTCTATTTGATCTCAAAAAGCTCCTAAAACAGTCAGTGATCACTGTTGACCTCCCTCGGCTTTTATTACCGCTAATCATTTATTTAAGCTCAGTTTTTAAAACCTTAGGATGTAACTACAGCCCAGCCCATGCAGCAGTATATGAATGACTAACCTCGTATTGTGGATGGATTATCTCAGTTGTTCTCCTGGCTGAAGTTTGGTCCTTTTACAGCATCCTGCCATGCGATTACATTTGTTCCTGACCACCGAGAACACTCACGTTAACTTTTATCGAGTGGAAAAAAAGTTAGCTTGTTTATATTATGCTAACATAGCTGTGTCGCTAGCGGTCACGTAGCACATCATTATATACCAGTTAGCCCAACTTCAGTAACCCTACAAACGTCACTGCTGTTTAGTTTTCTGTCTTCATTTATGTTGGAAGTGATAACAGAGCTGTACGTTTTAATTTGTTTCCAAAACCCCGCAGTCAGGACATGCTATATTGTATTTAGATAGAAGCTAGCGAGCTAACTCCCTGCTAACTTCTAACTCCGTTAAATGTCATAAATTCCGTTTTCATGGATGCCTGGATGTTAAACTCAATTGTTACCGGGTAGAGCAGAACGCTGATCATTTTATTAAAGATGAAAGACTTTAGACAGTTTTTCAACTCTCAGTAATGCCATAGTGATCGTTTGATATATGGACCTGCAGCGGAGTTTAGGTCCAGACATGGCTAGTGACGGCAGACTGAACAACCGGATAGTTTGGCATGTGCCATGAATGCACACTTCCTGTACTGGGCTAATATTTAAATACTCTTTTCACTTGTTAAAAACATACACTGTATAGCAAGATTTTTTGTGAGGTCCTGAAACGAATGATTTCAATGTTAAGGCATTTTCCCCTCCAACTTATTTATTTGTTTATTTGTCCAAAAGTAACTGTATTTTGTATGAAAGTAACATTTAGCATTTAGAATGCTAAATGTTAATTTGACCATGCTAACTAGCTTGGTTAGCAAGGTTGAGAAACCGAAACAGATACCTGCTAGTTTTCAGTAACTGATTAAATACTTGATTTTTACTTTACCAAAACTGGAGCATAAACTTCTTTAAGGGTCTGTTAGTAACTACACAGAAAACTATGTAAATTATAAGATAATCAAATGCTTCAAAAGACACCAGCATCACAAAAACTTTTTCTGATGCTGAGTCCAGCTTGGTGTTTTAAATTAGCTTAGCAGGCAGCCAAAGTAATAGAAGACATTGTACTAAGAAATTCATAACAAATGCTTACCATTCTTACCAGTATGGGTTTGACTACTGATATACAGACATACAGACATCACTGTTGGATTAACTTGGATTAACTCTGATGGTAAGTGGCTACAAAGAACCTATGGGCTCAAATTGTGGTCATAATTGTGGTTATTTTGTACTTGTAAATCAGTTTTGTACTTGTAAATCAGGATTTGTATGTGTAAAAATAATTTGTATGTGTGTAAAAAAGATTTGTATGTGTAAAAAGTGTTGTGGAAATGACAGTCTTTATTAGTGGGGATAGTTACAAAACTTTCTTCGTTATGAGTTAGCATACATGCTTTTATTGAACATTTGAACAACCAGCAAAAAACCCAGAAACTCTTGTAGAGGACATAAAGTCAGAGATAAAAACGACAAGGAGCAGGTGCATCTAGCACAGGTAGAGCTGCAGCCAGCGCAACAAATTCTGGATCCTTGGGTTTTAGTTTGCATTAGCAGCACATGCTGCGTCCAATGTGAAAGGACCTTTATTCTGTGCACTGTAACTCACAACAATGGTCCCGGGTCAGCTCTGACTTTGTGTTAAACTAACCCTAAAGTATTAATGGTGTTTCTAACCACTGATATACCACAACTTTATCCTTTCAGCAGCTACTGAAAGTTAGGGGACCTAGCTTCTATCGGATATTTATATAGAGATCCCCCAGCTTAAAACTGTATTACCTGCAGTTCAAATAAGCTCCCCTCTGACAAACAAACCCATCTATTGTCTGACTGGATAGTTAAATTTGTGATTGACATGACATTGGCCAATCAGATGAAAGGAAGAAAAATAGGGTCAGAATTCGTACTTGTAACTTGAAACTTGAGTGCATTTTCACATGTATCTGCATACACATAAATCTTTTTTACACACACACAACTTCTTTTTACACATACAAATCTTTTTTACACACACACAAATTCTTTTTAGACATACAAATCCTGATTTACAAGTACAAAATATTTATGACCAAATTTGAGCCCATAAGAACCCACCATATTTAATTTTATTTGTAGGAGATCTTGATCACCAGTAGAAAGCCAGTTCCCACAGTATGAGAGCTGGGTGTTTGGTTACCGTCCACATTAGTGGTTAAGAAAATAGATTAATTCATACATACATGGATGTCAACAAGATGATTACTGCATTGTCAGTCAGTGTTTACACTGGTCCATGCCTGTGGGAATTAGCTGCTAAAATCAAAGCTTGACTCTTTATTTGTTCTCAACACTTTTAAACCAGGTGCCACATATAGTCCATACGACACTAAACCTAAAGATGCATACTTCCATGTTTTAATTAATGCAGAAATAGTAAAACTAAGCTTTCCGAAACTAATCTGTGGACTTTACATGTCTGCTGACTAGCTTAAAGTCTAAGTGTTGGTTGTAGTGTTGATCTAAACCTCAATTTAACCTGACCTGTAAATGTATCACACTACCTGCATAACTCTGGACTTGAGAGTTAAGCCTAAATCACACAAACACACATCAGTCTCCCTGATTGTGTGCGCGTACACACCCAACCGCCCACCCATCTCTTACAGTAGACAAATGCATATGTGAATGGCGGGTGTTTTAAATGAAAACGGTGGACCACCCAGGACTTCCAGTATCGCCCCGCCGACCTCCGAGGCTGACGGATGGAGGCTATTCACATCAAGCCTTTAACACCTTCAGATCCCCCTCCACACCACTGCACTCAATAGTCAATACAAGCCTTGCACAATCCCCTAAGACAAATGGGTAGACTTCAAACACATACATACACAACCTCAGAAAGACAGAGTGGGAGGGCGCCTGAGAGAGAGGAGAAAGACGGTCGGTGGGTTTTACCAGTGAGAGACAGAGAGACCTAACTTCAGCTCTCTCACTGTCCCTCTCTCGCCTCAACCTCCCTCCCCCCCTCTCCCTTTTCAAAACAAATGCACAATCCTCGTCTAGAGAGAAATACTCAGCGTTAGGGCGATGGCTCCATTTACTCCTGTGGGGGTTCATTTGGGTCCTTTCAGGCCCTGTGTGTGTATGCATCCATGTATGTCTATGTGTGTGTATGTAGGAGGGGGTGCAGGGAATGAAAGGCGTGGGGCGCTGTCAAATAGCCCCCCGCTCTTAATGGCCCAGCTGCATCATTACCTAGCACACACACTGGGCCCAAATAGACTGAGGGAGTAGTAGGAGGAGGAGGATAGACAAGTCTATCAAACTAAGCATGAAGAGAGGCGGGTGGGGGCTCATCATTACCTAGTATACACTATGGAGTTGAAGAAACTGAAAGAAAAAGCAGGGGGTAGGGAGGGGTCAGACAGGCAGCTAAATTCAGTACAAAAGCATGTTAGTGAACTACACACTCACGATGACACGCACACACAAACTCAGGGCCTCCGGGGAAGTTTTACAGCGGCTCCTTGTCTTCAACAATGATGTAAGGTCCCTGTTGCTGTCAGGTGTGTGTGTGTGTGTGTGTGTGTGTGTGTGTGTGTGTGTGTGTGTGTGTGTGGGCAAAGCACTACGTGAATGACTACACATCTTCCTAGCAGGAGTGCAGGACAATGTGCGGGGTAGCGCCATCAGGCCTGCATAGTGACACATGGAACATCTATTTTGAAAGAGTAGCTGGGATACAGGAAAAAAGGCCTTTTTCCCCATTCTTTCTTCTTCCTGTCATCATCGCCTACAAGAGCTGCGTCTCCCTATACTTGACACTGATTGGTTTGCAGTCGGTCATGCACCTCACGTTGGCAGGTTAGCCTTTTATTGCGGTTTGACTAATTGGAGAAAAATGAATGAATAGATTAATTTCATTGCCACTTTATATACAGGTTGTGTTCAGCTTGTGCAGCTTCTTTGTTTTCAGGTGGCACTGCTCTTCTGTCTTCTCACATCCTCACACTCATCGTCGGACAAAATGCCGGGAATTTGCTAGTGTTGTTTTATTTTTCTTTTGAATTTTAATCGAATTGTTAGACTATATTTTAATTAAAATGTAAGACCTCCTCTTCCCCCACCTTCAAAAGAAAGTTGTCACATTAGAAAACTGGAAACTGGGCCACGGTTTGCTTTGATCCCGACTTAGATTGCGTCTGTTAGTAAGACCATTGTTCTACCTGAAACGTCTGAGAAACTGGCCCAAAAAGTGGAACTGGAAGCCCACATTTATGTTCCTTGAGTCTTTGGTGATCACAGACATTTGTTCTGTGTTTGACTATTGACTGTGCAACTAGAGAGAAGGAGAGTAGGAGAAAAAGAATGAAAGTCAGTAGAACCCAGATCAAATACATGTGTGTGAATAAGACGGAGACCGGTGCAGAAGTGAAGCTCTAGGAGCAGACATAGTGAAGGTGGATGAGTTTAAGCCACCCAAAACAACAGACAGTGCATGAGAGAGGTGAAGAAGAGAGTGCCGGCAAGGTGTAGTATGTAGAGACGAGTGTCAGGGGTGAATTATGAAAGAAGGATAGCAGCAAGAGTGAAAGGGAAGGTTTACAATGTGTGAGACCTGATATGATGTGTGGTTTGGAGTGGCGCTGACAAGAAAGCAGGAGGTGGAGATGAAGATGGTAAGATCTGCAGTGGGAGTAACCAGAATGGACACAATTAGAAATGAGTAAATCAGAGGGGTAGCTCAGGTTGACTTGTTTGGAGACAGAGAGACAGGGGTGAGATGGTTTGGACATCGGCAGGGGAGGGATAGTGGACATACTGGACAAAGGATGTTGAAGATGGAGCTGCCAGGAAGGAGAAAAAGAGGAAGACCTCAAAGTTAAGGAAGATATGCATAGAGTTAGTGTGAAGAAGAAGAGAGTTTACACTAATTACATTAGGTCGGGGATCGGGGAACTCCAGGCCTCAAGGGCCGGTGTCCTGCAGTTTTTAGATTTCACCCTGGGTCAACACACCTGGAGAACTTCAAGACATGTTGAAGACGTAATTTCGCCTTTAAATCAGCTGTGTTGGATCAAGGACACATCGAAAACCTGCAGGACATTGGCCCTTGAGGCCTGGGGTTCCCCACCCCTGCTTTAGGTGATCACATCAAGTCCAAGTCTAAAATGTCTCATCTGGCCTTTCTCTGTGGAGTTTGCATGTTCTCCCCATGTCTGAGTGTGGGTTTTCTTGGGGTACTCCCACAGTCCAAAGACATTAGTTAGTGGGGTTAGGTTAACTGGTGATTCTAAATTGGCCACATGTGTAAATGTGAGTGCGAACGGCTTTCTGTCTCTCTCTGTTTGCCCTGAGACAGACTGGCGATCTGACCAGGGTGTACACTACTTCTCGCCCTATGGCAGCCAGCGTAGGCTCCAGGATTGCTTTAATGTACAACCACACAAAGAGCTATACATTAAGTAATAACTGATTGCATATCAGTGCTTGGGACATGCTTATTTCCAACTAAAAGAATCCTCGACAGAGTCTGAACAAACATCTCTTCTGAGAGGAGAATGTGTTGGTTCTGTAACAAAGGCTGACAAGTCAATAGAAGCAAAGTATAGTGGAGCACAAGTTATGCTAGATCCATGTACTGCAAATGGGCTGTCAAAAGTGTGCTAGTCTGAAAAGAAGAAGTGATAATGTCAGATGACACACAGGCTGTGGAGCACAGCTAGAACAAACAGGTGTGCCTTGAAATTGTGACTTGCTCCACAAAAATGTAGACAGCAAGCAAAGTATCGTCACGGTGTACATGTTAACATCACAGCACTGCTATGTCTTAGTGAAGCTTCATTGAGCTGCTAGCATGGCTCGAAACTATCTTCTCAGCAGACGAGCTACTGATCATTAAACAAAATAGATCATCCTTGCTTCTGAGTCTCATCTTAAAGCTAATTAATTGATTATCACAGATAAACACTTCTCACTCACTACTTGTCTTTTTGTCTCTCGGTCTAGACTCAACAATTCCTGAGCAATTGTTTCCCATTAGAAGCATTACCTGACATAATAGCCCATCACAGTGAAACATCTCCTCTTTCTTTACAGGGAGTGCAGAATTATTAGGCAAATGAGTATTTTGTCCACATCATCCTCTTCATGCATGTTGTCTTACTCCAAGCTGTATAGGCTCGAAAGCCTACTACCAATTAAGCATATTAGGTGATGTGCATCTCTGTAATGAGAAGGGGTGTGGTCTAATGACATCAACACCCTATATCAGGTGTGCATAATTATTAGGCAACGTCCTTTCCTTTGGCAAAATGGGTCAAAAGAAGGACTTGACAGGCTCAGAAAAGTCAAAAATAGTGAGATATCTTGCAGAGGGATGCAGCAGTCTCAAAATTGCAAAGATTCTGAAGCGTGATCATCGAACAATCAAGCGTTTCATTCAAAATAGTCAACAGGGTCGCAAGAAGCGTGTGTAAAAACCAAGGCGCAAAATAACTGCCCATGAACTGAGAAAAGTCAAGCGTGCAGCTGCCAAGATGCCACTTGCCACCAGTTTGGCCATATTTCAGAGCTGCAACATCACTGGAGTGCCCAAAAGCACAAGGTGTGCAATACTCAGAGACATGGCCAAGGTAAGAAAGGCTGAAAGACGACCACCACTGAACAAGACACACAAGCTGAAACGTCAAGACTGGGCCAAGAAATATCTCAAGACTGATTTTTCTAAGGTTTTATGGACTGATGAAATGAGAGTGAGTCTTGATGGGCCAGATGGATGGGCCCGTGGCTGGATTGGTAAAGGGCAGAGAGCTCCAGTCTGACTCAGACGCCAGCAAGGTGGAGATGGAGTACTGGTTTGGGCTGGTATCATCAAAGATGAGCTTGTGGGGCCTTTTCGGGTTGAGGATGGAGTCAAGCTCAACTCCCAGTCCTACTGCCAGTTTCTGGAAGACACCTTCTTCAAGCAGTGGTACAGGAAGAAGTCTGCATCCTACAAGGAAAAACATGATTTTCATGCAGGACAATGCTCCATCACACGCGTCCAAGTACTCCACAGCGTGGCTGGCAAGAAAGGGTATAAAAGAAGAAAAACTAATGACATGGCCACCTTGTTCACCTGATCTGAACCCCATTGAGAACCTGTGGTCCATCATCAAATGTGAGATTTACAAGGAGGGAAAACAGTACACCTCTCTGAACAGTGTCTGGGAGGCTGTGGTTGCTGCTGCACGCAATGTTGATGGTGAACAGATCAAAACACTGACAGAATCCATGGATGGCAGGCTTTTGAGTGTCCTTGCAAAGAAAGGTGGCTATATTGGTCGCTGATTTGTTTTGTTTTTGTTTTTGAATGTCAGAAATGTATATATGTGAATGTGGAGATGTTATATTGGTTTCACTGGTAAAAATAAATAATTGAAATGGGTATATATTTGTTTTTTGTTAAGTTGCCTAATAATTATGCACAGTAATAGTCACCTGCACACACAGATATCCCCCTAAAATAGCTAAAACTAAAAACAAACTAAAAACTACTTCCAAAAACATTCAGCTTTGATATTAATGAGTTTTTTGGGTTCATTGAGAACATTGTTGTTGTTCAATAATAAAATTATTCCTCAAAAATACAACTTGCCTAATAATTCTGCACTCCCTGTATGTTCTGTGCAACTATTACAGCTGTCAATAAAAGACAATATTATCTGAAACAAAAATGTCAAAAAAAAAGAAAAATAAATGAAACAGAAAATATTCATGATTCAAACAATTTTGTTTCAAAATGTTTTTATGATAAATAATGTGCATCTTAATTCAAATCTGTGTAAATCTATCTGCAAATAAAAAACTCAAATTCAATCACCTTTCAACTCATTCGATTCAAAACTTTTCCATTTCTTAAGCTCCATTAATAATCCTCACTAATTCTCAATAAGTTAAATCAACCTTAACACACATTTAATTAAAAATCACATTATCTGTTAAAAGTAGCTGCTTTGCTGCTTCTCACCATATCACACCATCTCCTAAATGAAAGTGGTAGTGAGACAGTTTTCATAATTACAGTTTCCAGGGTCAAGAATAACCTTTGAACCCAAGCTCATAGGCTAACAAATATGAATTTTATTATAAGTGAACAGATAATGTGGAACATCTATATTTCACAATTTAATCCTGATTAAATAGCCGACAGCACCAGAATGGCTACTAAATTGATTCTCAGACAGTCGTCTCAGCTCTTTTTAGCACTTTCTTCGGAGCCCATCTACCCAGAAACAGGGATACCACGTTCAGGTTGTTCTTTACATCACAGCTTGCTGATGTACCGTCCACTACAGCTTAAAGAAAGGGGGAAACTCTACAGTTTATAGAATATTACTGCTTCAAAAGAAATGTAAGGGAAACAACAGTTTAAGAAACTTAAGAAAGAAAAAAAGTTAAATCTGTCAACAGAGAGCAGAGCTGGGCCCAAATTATTATATTTCCCATTCTAAAATGTAACCAGATGATGAATATTCATTAAACATGTAAATGACACTGCCACCTACTTTTAATTCACTCACAATAATTTGACAACATTAAACAAATGTGTCTATTGCTCTTTACAGCTATAAAGCTAATAAGCTCAGATGTAACATTTATGAGCAGTTTTCAAAATTTCAAAAAGCGAGCCATCTACCAACTGGAACATCAGTGATTCGCTTCCCCGCTCCTCCAGTCTGCAGGTCGAAGCATCGTTGGGTAAGATACTAAACCCTGAATGTGAGTATGTGTGCAAATGTTAAACAAGGTGCTTAGGCACAGAAAAAGCGCTTGTATGAATGTGTGTGTGACTGCAGTAAAAAGTGCTTTGAGGGTAGTTCAGTGCAGTTAGAGGGACTATCAAAGGTGAAGCCTAGCAGATACCTACAAGCTATAACTTCCTGTTTTAGCACACACTATCAATCAAAGAAGCCACCCCATACCCCTATAGACATTATGAAAGGGAGAACTTTTTTCTAACCATCCTGTGAACATGCTTTTGGAAGACTTTTGGTTTTGGCATTTTTTGCCTTTCCTGGTTAGTGAAATTGTGACAAGGAAATTGGACAGAGAGAGGGGGAAGATTTGCAGGAAAGGCCTTGGGTGGACTTGATCCTGGACCTCTGCTCTCAGGTCTGCTCAGCCACTGAGCATTCAAAAGCACCCAAACATGCTTTTTAATGTTATAAACCTGAATATGTTAACATTCCAGTCTATGAGGACTGACTCGCTTTTGGAGTGAGCCTCATGTGGCCATTAGAGGAACTGCAATTGTTTTGGCACTTTGATGGTGGCTTCATTTTTCTCAGACCTGGAGGTTGCCTCTTAATGTAAAACACTGCTGCAGATAGTAAACAGACTTCCTGGGCAGTCTGTATTTTCTGTACAAAATCCAAAACATAGTCAAAATGCAAAACAGAACTCTGCTCAGGAACATGTGGTTTGGCTTGCTTCCTTCCTGATATATTGCTTGTCAGACTTAAATGTTTTCAGATCATCAAACAAATGTAAATATTAGACAAATATAATAAGGTGTTTATTATTAAGGGAGGAAAATTCCCCCCAAATAATTGCTTTCTAAACCGAATAACTGGTTGGGCCACCCGTAGCAGCAACAACTGCAATCAAAAGTGTTTCTGGTAACTGGCGGTGAGTTTTTTAAAAGGCTGTGGACGAATTCTGGCCCACTCATCTTTCCAGAATTGTTGTAATTCAACCACAATGGAGGGTTTTGGAGCATGAACCACCTTTTTAAGGTCATGCCACAGCATCTCAATTGGATTAATGTCAGGACTTTGACCAGGCCACTCCAAAGTCTTCATTTTGTTTTTCTTAAGCCATTCAGAGGTGGACTTGATTGTGTGTTTTGGATCATTGTCCAGGCTGCAGAACCCAAGTGGCCGATGGCCGGACATTCTCCTTCAGGATGTTTTGGTAGATGGCAGAATTCATGTTTCCATTTAGCACAGCAAGTCTACCACATCCTGAAGCAGCAAAAAAGTCCCACATCATCACACTACCACCACCCTGTTTTACTGTTGGTATGATGCTCCTTTTCTGAAATGCTGTGTTAGTTTTGCACCAGATGTAATGGGACACACACCTTCCAAAAAATTAAACTTTTGTCTCATCAGAGTATTTTCCCAAAAGCCTTGGGGATCATCAACATGACCTCTTGGATGAGTCGTTGCTGTGCTCTTGGGGTAATTTTGGTTGACCAGCCACTTATGTTAAGGTTCACCACTAGTCGATGTTTTCGCCATTTGTGGATAACAGTGTGGAGACTGTGGAATCCCACAGCTTTAGAAATGGCTTCATAACCTTTTCCAGACTGAGAGATCTCAATTACTTGTGTTCTCATTTGTTCCTGAATTTCCTTGGATCGGAGGAAGGACCTTTTGATCTACTTCACTTTGTCAGGCAGGTCGTATTTAAGTAATTTCTTGATTGAGAACAGGTGTGGCAGTAATCAGGGCACCACCGTTAATTATAAATGGGGGGGGGCAATCCCTTTTTCACACATGGCCATGTAGGTTTGGATTTTTTCCCCTCTTAATAATAAACACCTTCATTTAAAAACTGCATTTTGTGTTTAATTTTGTCATCTTTCTCTAATATTTGAATTTGTGTGATCTGAAACATTTTAGTGTGACAAACGTACAAAAATCAGGAAGGAGGCAAACACACCACCACTTTTTCACCCCACTGTAGGTTAAACCAATAAGAGCGTTGACAATGCTTTTTTGAGGTTATTATGATGAAAGTGCATAAACACGAAATACTACGATAGTGTTGAACTTGGCAGCAGCGCCGGAGCAGAAATTAAAAATACCTCATTGTGCGGTGAATGGAATGTTCTGACTAATAAGACAGTGGCTCGTTCATCACCTCTTCTCTGGCGGGACTGTCAATAGCGCCTGACACCTACGAGCTCCGCCGCACTCCCGCTCTGCGTCCTATTTTAAACACGCGGCACTTCCAAGAATCCCCACTCCTCTCTCCATTTCCATCACGCTTTCTCTCACTCTGTTTCCATCATCTCCATCCATCCATCTCTTGTCGAAACCTCTCAGCGGGGCTTGAAGCTGTTGTGTGCGAGGCATACTTGGGCTGTGGCGTCAGTTTGGAAATGAGGCTCGTTTGCATTTAAACACTCTGCTCTCTGGGCACTTGGTAAACTTGATGAGAGGAGGATGAGGGGAGTGGAGAGAAGGAGGAGGGGGAGAACAAGGGGAAGTAAAGAGAGAGAGAGAGGGAAGGGGAGAGCAAAGGGAGTAATTGCAACACTGAGAGAGGAGTTGAAGAGAGAGAGAGAGACGGGAGTGAAGGAGGGAGTGTGTGGAGAACAGTGGCTAATATAAATTCATTATGTAAATCCGCAGCTCAAACAAATTGACAGGCGGGTATTACACCCGAGAGGAGCTGAATCAAGAGCATGAAAGCATTAGCTCCACTCACCCTTGACCTCCAACCTCGACCTGTTCACCGGAGTGTGCCTGTTATGCATACTAACGACTCAGGAGGGGCCGGGCCGAACAGAAACATTGCAACACGTTTTGGTTTCTTACAGTGGTAGCTGGAGACAAAACCTCCATCCTACATCTGCGCTGGAATGTAAACTATGCCAAAAGGAAAACACCGGAGAAGAGTGTTTTCTCATTGAAGCAGACCCACATAACAGGTACACAGTGCCGCAGCAGCAGCCATCACTGGAGACTCCTCTTTCTTCCGATATCTGAAAAAGAATATTTGAATTCCCAAACTTGGAAGACAATCTGCACTCTGACAAGCCTGCAGGAGAAAGAGGAGTGAGAAGTTCTGAAAGAGTTTTAAGAGTGCCACGTTCATCTGTCATTTGCACCTCTGGGTAACACTTAGAGCTTCACCTTTTTTTTTCTGTTTAAATCTCAGAACTCTTTATACTTTCGTTAATCGATTAAAGACGTTTTACGACAATCCACAGCTGTAGATAAAAGAAATAAAGGAAGGGGAAGGGCAAGGCTCCAGTGTGGCGGCAGCGGCTGGAGATGTCATCGGATCAAAAAGCAACACTGCGTGAGTCATGGGGATGAAGAAAAACAACATAAAAACAACCCCCTGCCACCACCCGGCACCAATCTGTTGATGATTTCTGGAGTTCGTGACATGAAAAATGACACACGGCTCATTGTTTGCTGGTCATTATTCATATTTGCATTCAAAGCCCTAAAAATGGCATGACATTATGAGGACCGGTGCATTAATAATACATTAATTATGAATTAATGGAAAAAGAAAGAAAGTTAATCTGGTTAGAAAATGAAAAGTTTAGATCTAAGCTCTAAAGAGGATTCCTGCAATTAAAAGATTTAAAACAAAATTAATCAAAAAAGAAAAATGAAGTAGAAAAGGCTAAGATGTCCCTATTTTTTGTCTCTAAAATCCCTATATTCTCTAATATCCACAATGCAGCGTAGCAGCACTGGCTGTCTTTGCCATTTAAACACCCACATCATTTGAACTCCATATTCCAAGTTTTTACCACAGTCTGACCCCACTTGATCAGACTTCACAAAGCTCCCTTGAGAGGACAATACACAACTGTTTTCATAAGCTTCCCAGCACTCTCCATGATAAGAAAGTTACCCTTTAATGCAATTTTTTTATTCAGAAAACAACTTAAAACTGATGGAACGGTCTCAACACCTTCCAACAGCCTCAACAATGAATGACATTCATGCAACATAAGCCTATTTTTTTTCCTTCATTGGCATTTTGGAGATATTTTGAAGTGCACTCAATTTACTCGGCACTCCACCACCCTCCAACACTGACCGGTCTCTCAAAGTAAAATAAATCAAGCACATCTCCTATGTTAAAGCCTCATGAATATCCAAAAAGGACTGAACAATCACTTCAGAGGTGACCATATGGAAGGAAGGAGTTTGGAGCTGTCGCTGTTAAGTGATGGTGTGGTGAGGGGGGCGGCGGCAGCCGAGGTTCTAAGGATCTGCAGCTGCTGTCGTCGCCGCCTGGGCCGGCGGACTTAGAGCCAGGCGCCACTCGTGTCTAACCTGAGTACGGCCGGGGGTAGGAAAAAAAAACATTAAACAAGCTACAAAGACTGCCGCTGGGCTTAGGAAAGGAGGGCGAGAGACAAAGAGAGACAGCAGAAACACAGATGAAAGCAGCAGCTACAGAAAGTAAATGCGAGAAAGATAAAAGAAAGGAAGAGGGAGGTCCTGATGAATGTGTTTATCCAGTGCTTTCCCAAGTGTTTCTCATGTTGTGTCTGCTCTGAGTAAATCCTTGAACCACACAGAAGAGCAGGCCGCTCCACAGAGGGCCCGAGGACAACAAGTGGATGGCTTCGCTAATCTGAATCTTAATGAGCTGGAAATCCCTCCCATCTCTCGTTCTTTCCTCTCTCTGCGTCTCACACGCACATGTCCATTCAATAGATCCCTTTTAGGAACGGCATAGTAAAACTGAAGATGACACATATGGTCCTCCAGCGCATTCGTGCTAATGACATGCAGACCTAATTAATCATCGGTTCATCTGGATGCGATCGCAGCTCTGTGCCTCAGCGGCTGATTGTCTGCCATCATGTGTAATCGCACTTGCAATACAACAGGTGCGTGACTGAATAGGCGGCCTTGGGTGCCGCTGCACGCATCCTGACATTTCACAAAAGTTTCCCCAAAACTGTGGTGTCATATTGATGCAACTACAGGAGGAAACTGCAACAGGAAAACACTTTTTCTCCTCAGTAAATATGTAAGAAAGTAAGCAAATAATGTTCTTTAATGTGCACTGAAATTTCTTACTTCCCAGATATTGTGGGAAGACATTTACTTTGAAAAGACAAGACTGCATTTGTTTTAGCTACTTGCGGTTCAACCTTGTCCTCCACTGCAGCTAGTATATGGTAAATGGCCTGTATTTGTATAGCGCTTTACTAGTCCCTAAGGACCCCAAAGCGCTTTACACATCCAGTCATCCACCCATTCACACACACATTCACACACTGGTGATGGCAAGCTACCAGAGGCGAGGCTGCCGGACACTGGCGCCACCGGGCCCTCTGACCACCACCAGTAGGCAACGGGTGAAGTGTCTTGCCCAAGGACACAACGACTGAGACTGTCCAAGCCGGTGCTCAAACCAGCAACCTTCCGATTACAAGGCGAACTCCCAACTCTTGAGCCACAATCGCCCCGTATACTTCATTGGCTGCAATACAGTATTTATTGATTTCTCATTGTCCTCAATGGCAAATCTTCTCACAGGATTTTTAAAACAATCCTGAAAACACCTCTGTAATACATTAACTCTTTACCCCTTGGAAGCTTACCTACCCTTGAAGCTCTTTTCTGAACTGAGTGCTTTCTGTCATATTTCAGGACTGCTTATGAAACCAAATGACTGGGTGGAAGTTGGTGAGGGTGCTCTCTGCCTTTGCAGCTACCCTCAAAAAACCCCGGAAACTGTTCTGATGGTCATCAAATCACATTTTCATTGATACATACAGAGGTACCTAAACTCATCATTAAAGGGTGCAGGAGAGGTAAAAAAAAAAAAAAAGACATCTTTATGTGGCTCAAAGAGTCAACATGATCTGCAACACAACATTTGCCAATAAACATAGAACAGAATGTGCTGGCTTGTAAGTACAAAAATATAAAGGGAGGTGGTATGGTTGGTGTGGTAGCAGTTCAAAAAAAATATATAAAAAAATAAAATATTTTATGCATGTAGGTCAAAATCAGGTCAGTCAGCCAATCTTAAACGTGTCACAGAAACATCTCCTGGCAGCACAGCAGGCCCCCCGCTGTTATATACACTAGCAGATGTTATGTTGAGATCTGTGGCGAATTAACAACAATGCATTTGCTACTGAAAGCCATCAGCTGTCAGCTGTCACCACTCTAAAGCTCTAAACACACGTCAGACTGATCAGTAAAGCATTGATCACAGAGAATGACAAACGTTTGCTGTCTTCATTAGTAACGCATGTGAGATGTTTCAGTGCAAAACCATCCGCTGCCTCGGGGATCCTGCAACACAATCAAAGGAACGCCGGTCACTGAGAGGGGGCGCTCCTATGGAGCCTTGAGAGTGGACCGCTCGCTCACACCGCATAATGAAAAGAATTCCAAAACGGACTGCAGGGCCTAGTGACATACCCTCCGTGTGAGCTGATAACATCACATGATTAATATTATATTTAGCTACTTCTGATCTGAAGGAAAAATAACAGATTGCATTTGAAGCCTTTTTGCTAATTAGATTACATTTATTTCACAAATGCTTTGACCAGCAATGGATATCCTTAAAATAGTACTTCTCTTAGTGGTATCCGTCTGGTATTTTAACCCTAATTTTGTCTGTATTTAAAAAAAACAAACAGGAAATTCAAATTCAAAACACAACTCACACTTGCTTTACTTTCTTCATATAAATTAAGATTAAAAATCAGCACTAGCAAATGGTAACACTATAACACTATTCCGAATAAAGGTTTTTTGGTTGCTGTTGCCACAGACAGTGCAAAAGATGGGGCTTGTGCTAAGGTTGGCAGCTACCTGTCTGTGATTTATTCTTGTATTTTATGCATTTTCTGGTATAATATCAGCCCAAGCAACTCACTTCTGCTGTGTATACATCTAAGGGTCTACGGAACACCTTTTCAATGATTGCAACAGTTATAAGAAAACTTTTCCGCCACCATTTGTGTGCTTCACTTCCTCACCTGAATATTTTTTAGTAGTCACGGAACGTACCTGAGGAAATCCTAAAAAGAAATCAAGGAAAAGCGTCTGGCATCCAGGTACAGATTAGACGAGCCTCCAGGTTGGAAATCCACCGATTGGACGGGAGGCTTCACCGTTTTAACTGCCGGTTACTCTCCAGGTTGTGGTTGGAAATACACCCTCACAGCCACTGTAGCCTTGGTTCTTCTCGTGTAATCCTCTGGATTCTGTCGATTGCAGCCTTACCACTATGGCCCTGGGTCTTGCATTGCCAAACCAGTGGTTGGTCACGCAGCACAGTTGGAAATCTCGTGAACGGACAAGGTCTGCTGTCAGTCCCACTGTGGCCACCTGATGCGAAACCTACACTGTCGGATTGCTCTTCTGAACATTCACTCCATCACCAACCAGTCTTTGTTCCTTAGCTGAGTTAGTTAGTTACTTAGTTGAGCTTTTCACAGGAAAAAACAGATTTTTTTTTGTTTCTCAAGGAAACATGGCAGAGGGTTGGCGAGTTTATTCACCTACATAACTGTGCTCTGCTAGCTGCTCCTATCCGACTTTTTATCTTATATTATTAAGTTGGAGAAAGTTCTAATTCTTGGGGATTTTAACATTCATATTGATGATTTCTGATCAAACATAGCAGCTGAACTCTTATCTATATCTGATTATTTTAACTTTGTTCAAAAGTACATGTTTTTGGACCAACTCATCTGAAAAACCATACTGTCATGGTCCTGCGACCATGACTCAGTGACTTTATGTTTATGTTCTTTATTGTTATTACTTTCATTATTATTCATGGCTGTTTTGGGATGGTTTGTGTTTGGGATTTTAGACACTGGGTTCTGGGTTTGTGCTCCCTCTGTTGGTCCCTGGTGTTAGTGTTCCCCTGTCTCGTCAGGTTAATCAGGTCCAGCTGTTTCCCCCACCTGTGTGTGATTTCCCAGTGTCTCTTTGTGTATTTATAGTGTGTGATTTCCTCTGCTCCTCGTCGCGTCGTCTGTGTTCATACCTGGTGTAATCCCCTGCGTGCTCTCCCTGCTGTTCTCCCTTCATGCTCAGGTTTGCTATTTCTTTGTGTAGTTTCTCCCAGTTAGTTCATCCTTAGTTCTGTTTTACCATCCCCACTTTATATTGGATATTATCAATAAATCACCCTCACACCTGAATAAGTGCTGCGTTTTGAGTCCTCCTTCCGCTCTCCACACGGCCGCTGCCCCGGACCGTGACACATACCTTGTTTTTCTGTGGCCATCAACATTATCGAGCATCACACGAGAGGAACCAAGGTTGTGGAGGATGTGCATTTGAGTGACCATAAGTGTGTCTTTTCTGACCTCAACTTTAGCTCTAATCAAACAATCCTGAAATCAAAAACTCATCGATGCATAATAACTGAGACTACTGCTGAAAGGTCCGCTGTCATGTTTGACATTTCTCTGCGTTCTAATAGAAGTCATGTAAACACTCTTGTCCAGTGCTGTAACAGAGAATGCTTATCCATTTTGGATCAAGTGGCACCTATCAAGTTCTATCACACAGAAGGTATGAGTCTACTTTAAACTTAAGGAGAATGTGTTGCAAAGCTGAAGGACTATGGAAGAAAACTTGAAGCACCCAGGCTCTAACTTCAAGATCTAATGCTCTACCTAAATGAACCAGTAAAAATACCAGATCAGAATATTTTTCTAGATTCATATCAAAGAATATCAACATATCAAGAGAAATCCCAAGGTCTTTTTTGACAAAATCAGTGCTGGTAACCACCAGTTGTCTCTAGCTACAGTACCTATAAATGTGCACTCCAAAGGGCTTTTTGTCAATAAGATTAGAGAAATCAATGTCAAAAACTCCCCAAAGCTAGCTTATTCTGCTAATGAGGCATCTAATTCTTACTCCTGGTCTACCTTTACACCTGTGAAATTTGATGATATGGTGGCCCTGGCAAATAACATAAAATGAAGCCGTCTTCATGCCCACCAAGGTTTTTATCAAAGTCTTTGACTGTCGCCCCATAGGTTGTAAACCTTTTAATGTTTTTCTTCAGACTGGGATGTTCCCCAGCTTTTTTAAACAAGCCACTGTGGAACCAAAGCTCAAAACACCCCAACTTGGACCTGACATTATATCAAAATTATAGAGCAATTTCCAAACACCCTTTTATGTCAAGACGTACACTCAACAAAAATATAAACGCAACACCTTTGTTACTGCTCCCATTCCCCATGGGATGGACGTAGAGACCTAAAATTCATTCCAGATACACAATATAACCATCCATCCCAAACAGTGGTCACAAATCAGTCCAAATGTGTGGTAGTGGGCACATCTGCTATATTGAGATAATCCATCCCACCTCACAGGTGTGCCACATCAGGATGCTGATCTGACATCATGAGTAGTGCACAGGTGTACCTCAGACTGCCCACAACAAAAGGCCACCCTGGAATGTGCAGTTTTGTCTCACAGCAAAATGCCACAGACACCACAAGCAATGAGGGAGCGTGCAATTGGCATGCTGACAGCAGGAATGTCAACCAGATCTGTCGCCCGTGCATTGAATGTTCATTTCTCAACCATAAGCCGTCTCCACAGGCATTTCAGAGAATATGGCAGCACATCCAACCGGCCTCACAACCGCAGACCTCGTGTAACCACACCAGCCCAGGACCTCCACATCCAGCAGGTTCACCTCCAAGATCGTCTGAGACCAGCCACCCAGACAGCTGCTGGAACAATTGGTTTGCACAACCAAACAATTTCTGCACAAACTGTCAGAAACCGTCTCAGGGACGCTCAACTGCATGCCCGTCGTCCTCATCGGGGTCTTGACCTGACTCCAGCTCGTCGCCGTAACAGACTTGTGTGGGCAAATGCTCACATTCGATGGCGTCTGGCACGTTGGAGAGGTGTGCGCTTCACGGATGAATCATGGTTCACATTGTTCAGGGCAGATGGCAGCTGAGAATGTCCCAGTTCTTGCATGGCCAGCATACTCACCGGACATGTCACCCATTGAGCATGTTCGGAATGTGCTTGACCGGCGTATACGACAGCGTGTACCAGTTCCCACGAATATCCAACAACCTCGCACAGCCATTGAAGTGAAGTGGACCAACATTCCACAGGCCACAATTGACAATCTGATAGACTCCATGCGACGATGTGTTGCACTGCATGAGGCAAATGGTGGTCACACCAGATACTGACCGGTTCTGGGTCCCCAGACCCCCAATAGCGCAAAAAACTGCACATTCCAGGGTGGCCTTTTGTTGTGGGCAGTCTGAGGTAGGGCTGCTCAATTAATCGAATTTTAATCACGATTACGATCTGGGCTTTCAACGATCATTAAAAATGACTGAGCCGATTATTAGCCCCTCCCTAATTTATCCGCGACACCTTAAAGGCCGTCCGTGAAAATATTGTCGGGCATAAACCGGTCCGTGGCGCAAAAACAAACAAACAGGAACAAAAACATAATATTCCAGAAACACGCTTTGCCGTTCCTATCAGCTGTTCGTAACACTTCCCACAGTGAAATGATGCACATGCTGTTTTCTTTGCAAATTTGCATCATAGGATTGTTTTTTGTTTTTCCTGCAGTATATAAAAATTGCTGTATCTCCAAAATAAAACTATGAAGACACTCAAAATAAATTTCCTGTTGTTGTAAACTATTTTTTGCAACTTTATTGTATTTAAAGTTTTGAGGGATAAGCCTCTTAAATTTCTCCAAGTAGAAATATATGTAAACAAAACAAAAGCGATTTTCAATTTTTTTTGTAGTTTATTGCACTTTTTTGCAATTTATGTAATTACTATGGCTATAACAGTTGTATTGATGTTTAGCAACTTGAAATGCTCCCACAAATGGCACTACAGCATGTAAAAAAAAAAAAAAAAAAGCTCTGGTGGACTTGGTTCTATAGTAGGTCTTAAAGGGTTAAATAAATATCGTCAAATAATCGTGATCTCAATTTCAGTGAAAATAATCGTGATTATCATTTTTGCCATAATCGAGCAGCCCTAGTCTGAGGTACACCTGTGCACTACTCATGATGTCAGATCAGCATCCTGATGTGGCACACCTGTGAGGTGGGATGGATTATCTCAATATAGCAGATGTGCCCACTACCACACATTTGGACTGATTTGTGACCACTGTTTGGGAGGGATGGTTATATTGTGTATCTGGAATGAATTTTAGGTCTCTACGTCCATCCCATGGGGAATGGGAGCAGTAACAAAGGTGTTGCGTTTATATTTTTGTTGAGTGTAAGTGAGCAGGCAGTTGCTGCCCACCTTACCGCCTGCTTGGAAAAACACAACAACTTTGACTGTTTCCAATCTGGTTTTTGCAAAATGCATTCCACTGAAACACTTGAGAATACACAGTCTTGGTCTTAAAATACCTCTCCTTAGCTTTTGACACAGTTAATCATACTACATTGTTAAACAGGCTGAGGGATCTTGCTGGGATGTGCGGTTTTAGTGTGTCCTTAAACCAGATTATGTCTGAATCTGCAGAGCAACTATGTGGAGTCCCTCAAGGCTCCATGTTGGGATTTATTTTGTTTTTAATAAATATTCCTTCTTTAGGCCACATAATACAGCAGTTTAGTGATGTGTTTTATCATCTTTTTGCCAACGATATTCAGCTACACTGCTCTTTTAAGCTTGGTTTAAAAAGAGTTTGCTGAACAAACATTAACCAATGGTTGAATAACAACTACCTACAATTAAACCCAGATAAAACTGAAACTTTGATTATTGCACTGGACAGTGCAGTGTCCCACATTAAACAGCAACTGAGTGATCTGGATCTCTCGCAGAAGCGTAGCATCAGAAATTTAGGTGTTATTTTTGACGACGCTTTTTCCCTGCAGCATAACTTGCCAAGCTACAAATAAACTTTTACTTACTCACTTAGGGTGGATGGATCCGCATGTTTTCGATTTTGCCCTTCCAGACACAACCCTCCCATTTGTCCATGCTTGGGACTGACACTAAGGCTTGTGACCCATGCGTCTTTAACTGTCCATTATTGCACTGTTTTGTATTGACTGTGTGTTCTTAATTCATACTGAATTACTGTCCTATATATAACTCTGGTCTAACGCAGTGCCAGTAGAAGCAATACAAAACAAGTCATCCCTGTAGAACGGAGACACTGGAGACAGGTTAAGACCACTTATATAGCAATCTGAATTTAGACTCAAACACATACACACACACACACGTTTCTGAGGTATGTCTGTGGTCTGGAGGTCACCACAGCAATGATCAGCTCACAAACCATCCCTCCACAATCAATGCTTTAAACCCAACGGCCCCATTCAATTAGCGGCATCCCGCAGCTACATTCACTTGCTGCCTAATTGACCTCTGAGTCGCAGTGGAGAGCAAGTCCTGGCATTGAAAACAGCTGCACAGCGAGAGACTCTGCCAATGTTGACACAATAATTACACAGCAAGTCACCTAACATGGGCTTTAGGGTCAAAAGTGGGTAAAAAGGAACATGCGATTGCAAACGAAGGAAGCAGAGGGGATGGGGTAATAAGGAATAGGATAGCAGGGAGGGAGAAGATAGACATGAGATTAGGCTAAGTGATGAAAAGCAGGGAGGAAATAGACGCAGAGACCATTGGAGAGCCTCGGGTGAGAAAAAAAAAGAAGCAAAGAAGACGGATGAAAAATGCTTTAGAGATGCTTGTAAGAGCAGGCTGGGCGGTAGAAGAAATCAAGATAATACGCGTCTAGGATCACCAACACTGGGATGGGAATGGCCACTGGGACAGATCTAATAATGGGGTTTGCTAAACACTTTCAGCTTCAGTCACAGAGAATATGGCCTAAACCACTCAAGGCTTAAAACATCAAATTAACATGGACGTCTGGACATGTCATCTGTATAAAGGATGATATCATTCCTGCTATTGAAAAACATAAAACTAGCTAATCTTATCAGGTAGCCATATCACAAAGCTACACATTAAAAAGCCCTGAAGAGAAACTCCAGCAGTGATGAGGATTTTGAATAGTTCAGATTTGGTGAAATTGCTCCACACTAATCTGAGTGTCACGTTTTAATTTGTAAAAATAGTTACTGGATGACAATGGACAAGAGTTACCACCACCTTAGACGGGACCAACCCTGCCTTATTGATTTTAGGGGGGGGGAGAAGCTATAATCTTTTATTTTGTTGCTAACTTCTGCTTATTGGGAAAAAACGGGAAAAACCCAACCCCCAAATGTTAATATTTAAAAATATAACTGATCAAGTAAAATCTCTCTGGTATACATCGCATTTTTTACAGTTTCACTGCCACTTGTTCAGTTGCTTGATTGTCTTGTTTGTTGTCTTCCATGTAACTGGAAACCATGACAACCAGGTAGTGATAAAAGCAATCACTAGAAGGTAGAAGGCAACACTGTATATCACTTTGCAACCAATTCCGCACTAGCAACCAGCAGCATCCGCTGGCAACCATTCACGGAATAGACACTTTTGCTTAGCAACTGGTGGTTACCAGAGAGGTCACTGACTGGTCTTTCGGCCTAGTGTAAATGGGGCTCTGGCAATCAATTTCATAGAGAACCCAAGCAACCACTCGCAACCAGTCATGGAATACACATTTTCCTGTAGAGACATAGTTGCCAGTTGGTTGCCGACAGGTCTGTATACCACTGTGACTGGTGCCTAACCTTGATTTGATCTAAATGGTACAGAAACAAAGTCTTGGCACCTACTGTGTGTGCCCAGACAACACAGCTCAGCTGTTCTGTCTCTGCTTCACAATTAGCGTTATAGTTATATTTATAGCCCGCGATAACTGGCAAACAAACAAACAAACTGACTGACTGGTGAACATGTGGGTTCTGTTAGCAGCTACAGCAGATGTTTCCATCAGTAGTTAATGGAAAGAAAAACACAACTAAACTGGATAATTATGTTTACTGTGAATTTAGTAATGCGAAAGTTAACTGAAATCTTTGTAGCTTTGAAGTAGTAGTTATGATAGTAATAACAAAACTGTTTCATGTAGTGGTTTTAGGTGTTAGAAAACTAAATATGAAAGACAGCCTACTGGAGCATTGCAGTTTCACAAATGTATAATGTAATGTAAATGTCAGACATTTGCAGTATGGAAAAAATTTCAACATTAGCAATGAGTGGCCACCAAATCCTTAGCCACGGTTCATTCCTCACCAAGCGGTATCCTGAGTAAATCTCTAATGAAAAAAGAGAACGGTAAACTGCTTTGAGCGAGCATGTGTTCTGAAGATCATGTTTTCCTTTATCACAAAGACAATCGTTCCTGTTACCGCTGAAGTTGAAGCGCTTTTCAATCTTTCTAAAAAAATGGACATAAAAATACAAGCCAGACAACATCAAACACCTTCCCACGCTTACTGCATAAATAAGTAAGTGTTAATAGACTGGATTCACACACAGATGAAAAAAAATCCTAACAGAGTCTCAAATAAAGTGAATAAGAAAGCATATACGGCCCACTATAAGCTTAAGCACTTACCTTTAGCACAGCAGTGACCTTCATTTTTTTATTGAGACTCCTTCTCAGAAATGGTGTATCACAAAAAAAAAAAAAAAGCATCAGAAAAAAAAGGTATTGAAGCTATCAGTGGTGGACAACAGCACTGTGTAAGGCACTCAGACTGTCTGAGATGGAGGAGTAGTCAATAATGAGCCTCCTCAGTTATGATTCTCGACAAACGGAATCAATCAGCCAGCCTGAAGGCTTGCTAGATGCTATTGAAGTGCCGTTCACACTGGAATGGGATCAATGGCTAAGCTAGAGTTGACCATCGATCTGAACCATCATCTGGTCTCCTTCCCTGTCCCCTCCTCATACTTCAGCAGGGCCTAACAAGGTGAGAAAGCCAAGACAAGCCTGGCTGAAGTGAAACGGCAGCAAGCAACGCTCACCCAGTCTTAAAAACACACAAGCTCTCTTAAGGTTCCTCATGGGCTAAATGGTGCTTTACACAGCCATTACTTTTCAAAGGTCACTTGGGCCTCCACAAGGATTTTTCCTGCTATTTAGAGTAATAATGCTACTTTAATAGTGTACGTGCTACTACTCTGGCACTCTAACACCAAGCGGACATAATCTGCATCTGCATCAAATGTAGTTCACTGGACACAAAGAACCTGCGTGTGCCTTCCTCATATTTTTATCCTATTTGCTATAAGCTTTTTTAAGCCTGACATGTTGCACTGTCCTTTTTAGGAGTGGTTTTATAATAAAATAGGGAGTGCCTACTGCTTATCACAATATGAACAACTCCTAATAATGTCCTGAAATTACTGGAGGAGTACTTTGCAGATTTACAGAAAATGTTCTTACGATGTGCTCAGAGCTGCAGGGAAATCCTCATTGGAATGCTGCAAAATTTCTGTGTACTACAGCTTCTTGGCTCCGCCCACAGCAAAATCAATCATCTGTCAATATCCACATGGGTCCCCAAGAGCATTTCCAGACTGCATATGACTAATAACTATAGATAACTAAGATGATGACACATGCATAAACATATCTATCAATGCAAATATATTAACAAAAGCACCCACTTAGGAATACATCCTGGCTCTGTGGTAACAAAAAAAAAGCTGTGAATGCAGGTGCATTTGAGTGTGTTCATACTGGCTGTAAGGTGCTTCTTAGATATTTACATTTTACAGATGCCTGCAGGTTACATGAACAGCAGTCTTACATAAAATATTCCCACATTTCGTGCCTGGATTGATGTTGGAGTGCTGTCAGAGTATTCCACAATCTCCATCAATGCTCACGTAGTCTGAGACAGATGACTGACATGATGTGCATACACATCAGGCACCTCGGTTTTTGCCTTTAATCTTCCAGTAATTCATATTTCTAATGCACTTGGAAGTTACATTATAACAAAATCCTACGGTTATCATGTTAACAAGAATCCTATATGCATATATGAGGTGTGATTAAACATTTCTGATAGTGGAGCAGTAGAAATCTAAAGCCATGCCTGATTTAAAGTTGGCCCATGATCAAGATTGTTCATTGTAACATTGTTACGTTTCCGTCTACTTGGTCTCTTCCAGGGTGTCAAAAGGGCGTCAAGGTGCCACTAAGTTGGCCACTAAGGTGGACTAAGTTGCAGGAAGCCAAATGTTGTAAGTGGTCCATGTGGTGAGTAAAACCTGTTATTGCGTAGCCAAAATACCTCTTGCATGGACTACAGTCCAGATAGCTTCTCTTTCAAAGGTAGAGTAGAACTCGATATTGTCTCACATTGTAGAATGAAGTTGCGGTACACAACCCAGCGAACAGCAAGAACTAATGACGAGCATGTCTCTCACCTGACGCACTGCATTTGGGCTTAGAAACTGTGGACTGAACTGAAAACTACTCGGTAATGATAATCCTTCACATGCATGAAGCTGATCAATCCAAACAGTGAGAACCGGACCTACATTGGCCAAATTTGAATCAGTAATTAGTCTAATGTGAATTTAACTATAATTCAACTATTATAGCTAAGAGGTAAAGAGAGGTAGCAGTACGAAGCAAAGCCTAGACACTAATTCAGGCAGGGAACTCAAGATACAGTGTGTCATACACACCAACATGCCTCACATTCCTCACATCATATACCCTAACACACCCTCCAAATTTAGTTGTGGCGATAAGCTGAATAACTTGCTCTCACTTCCTTTAAACTACTGTTTCAACCCCTCCACCATCCCAGCATACTCTTTAGTCATCACGCTCTAATTTCTGTATGGAACACTATTTTGAGAAGTGAGCTCAGAGCCTAGCAACCCTTACGTATACTCTACTGCTGTAATAATAATAATCATTTCTTACACGAGCTGTCTGACTGTTGCTTTGTTATTTTGTCAGTGTAGTTTGCTCTCTTGTATAACTAGCATAGAGACAGAAGTCTTCAATGACTATGACTTTATTAACACTAGCTAAAACAGGGGTGGGCAATCTCAGTTCATGAGGGCCGGTGTCCCTGCAGGTTTTAGATGTGTCCTCGAACCAACACAGCTGATTTAAATGGCTAAATTAGCTCCTCAACATGTCCTGAAGTTCTCCAGAGGCCTGGTAACAAACTAATCATGTGATTCAGGTGTGTTGACCCAAGGAGAGATCTAAAGCCTGCAGGGACACCGGCCCTTGTGGACTGAGATTGCCCACCCCTGAGCTAACATCAGTCACTATAAGCTACTGGCCACACTGAGCCCGTACCAACAAAATGCCTTAGTATTTTGAACGCACTAAACTGAGCTTTGAGGTCCCTTTGAAAGAATGACATTATTTTTAAAGGCTACACTGTCTCACTTTAAAAGGAACTTTTTTCAATGAAAAAACATTGTAGACGATGCTAACTGTCCTTCTGTTGACTTTACTCCTCTTCACAGTAGCTTTAGCAGCCTGTACAGGAGATGCACGAGCATAATTAAAAACATTATTAACAAATGCACTAAATCTAGGGAAGCAAGCTCTGGGGCATTATAAGACACACTTTAATGAATCAAATTGGCTGCCACAAAAGCACAGGTACTAAGCAAACTTTGGATGCTCTTTAATGCCATTTTTATTAGATCTGATTTAAATGTAAATTACCTATGTCTAACACAACACTTGGTTTCTTGTTTCTCACTGTTGTGCTAAACTGCAGCTGGCAGCAGATGTGAGGAACCTAGAGAGGAGAGGAGAGCAGAGGAGGTGCAGGGAGTGAGATGCAGGCATCAGGCTGCAGTGTGTCTAGACAGTATTCATGATCCATCTGTCTGCCACCGCCACGACAACAGCCAGCGGCTGCAACAAGATGGCAAACTCCATTAACACAGAAACGTTTTCTATGTCCCTCTCCCTTCCTCCTTTCCTCCTCTTAATCCCCCTCTCTTTCCATCCATGGCTGTGTCTCTGTCTGGTCTTCCATCTCACTTCAAGCCCCTCTTTGTCTCTTGTCTCCCCCTGAGACTGCCTGCACTCTTTTTCTTATTTTTTTGTAATCGTCCTATTCCGTTTTTCTCCTTTCTCTCACCTTCTTTTCCCTGCAACCATCTCTCTGCCCTTCTTGTGTCTCTATGGCATCAACAGAAAATGTGCACCAGCTCAGAAAATTACACTCATTGAGCAGCTTTCCCGTAATGCAAGCTGCAGACTCTTACATTAACATCCGCTCTAGATAGCTAAATATTTTAAGCACCCAGCTCAGGAGGATTCTATCCATTGGAAATTATCCCCCCACCCCCACCCATTTAAATCACCCTAAAATTTAAATAAATATAAAAAATGTTCATTTGCTGTGCCTTGTAGAGCTGCAGAAATTTAGATAGACAGCAGCAGAAAAAAAAAGTGAGATAGATTCAAAAAACAACAAGGTTGGAGGGGTTGGAGAGGTGAAACACATTTGAGGGAGGAAGGTAGAGGGCGGGGGAGTGAATGAGGGTGGGTGAGATGAGAGAAAGAGATGGAGAGGAAGGTAAGAAACCTGCCAGACACACACACACACACACACACACACACACACTCTCTCTCTCTCTCTCTCTCTCTCATGGAGCCAAGGATGAAAGTGCTGCTGTAAAAAGTTTTCCCTCTCCTCCTAAAAGTTGTTGAAAGAGAACGCCGCAGCACATCAAAGTGGCCTGGCAGACAGCCATTGAAGCCCAGTGGTGTCCTTCACCCTCTCTCTCTCTCTCTGTCTGTCTCTCTCTCCCTCTCTCTGCACCTCTCTTTCCATCTCCCCCTCTCAACATCTCTCTCTCTCTCACTCCCCTTCTGTGTTTTCATTGATTGTGACGAGTCAAGGGAACACTCTCATCTTGTTCCCTGGACAGTGGTGCTCAGCAGGAGCTAGAAGCAGGTGGCTGGTGCTGGCGGTAGGGATGAGAGGGTGCGGTATATAGATTTGGTATAATGCCTGTACACTTTGTTCCCTTATACTGATAAGCAAGGATGACGTCACAAAACAATACAACATGCAACTGAAATCAAGTTCTCAAGCAGTGACAGTTACCCTGCCATTAATTTCATGTGCTTTCAGCCCTCAACACAATTTCCAGATGATTAGTTTTGCATTTGAGTAAACTCACGTTTCTCTGAAATTAGACTAAGTATACTAGGAAGCAGGTCTCAGGTCAGTTTGTGTCAGCTTGGGCATTGCACACATAGAGCTCAGGGGTCATTTCGTCATTTGTCACAGAGTCTTAACCCATCTCGGTTTGCTATTGACCGAACACATGCTATTGCACCGGACAGGTAGTTTAGTCCACAGAAGAAACTAATATACCGCTCCAGATATGTAGCAAAGGAAACATGGGTTTTCAGGTTATACGGCTTCATTAGGATTACACTGAAGTGATGGATCAATGTAAAACAACAACATGCCAAAAGTACTTTGATGAATGATAAAAGTAAGTGTGAAGTTAACTATTGCACCATTTAAAAACTTTGAATGTGAAGTGCCGGGGGCAGAAGTCAGAAAGTTTGCAACACCCATGAGAAAAGCTCAAAACCCCAAACCCTTGTCCCCGGTGGGGCAAAATCAGAAGTGAGGCAAAGCAGAGAGAGGATGCGTTGGTGTGGTTTGATGGTTTGAGGTAGACAGATAGAGACACAGATGTGTAACAGCATCCTGCAACACTCACAGTTGAAGATGCCCGGCGGAGGGTGTTGGGTGACCACAGGGCAGTTCTCCTCATCGCTGTTGTCCCCACAGTTATTCAGCTGGTTGCAGATCAGCGAGCCCAGACGCAAGCAATTCCCATTGGTGCAGTGGAATTTGCACTCTGTACGGTGAGGGAATAAAAGACATGTTACATTTCTTAGCAAGAATAACAAACATTTAGTTGTCTGAAGCTGTACATTGAAATGAGGCAAAGCCTGATGTTAATACCACATTTTGTTTCCTATCAGAACAAAATGTTCTATTCATTCAAGATCCCAGAGTCATAATCATCTTTTAAAGAATTAGTCTGCTTCTTCTCTGCTCTGGAAAGATCTATAATTAAAAAAAAAAAAAATTTTAGAAACAATCACAATCAAACCATAGTGGAAAATTAAAATATATATATAAAAATGCCTTTTGGTAAAAATACATGTTACAAAAGAGGGAAAGAGAGAGAAAAACACAAGTTGAAAAAAAAAAAGTCCGCCCACACACATACACCAGTGTCACTGCAGTAGTAGTGCATTCAGGCGAGCTCTAAAATGTGTAAAAGCATTGATAAACCGCACAGACAACAAAATGTTCAAATGCTGGACTGTTATGTGAAATCCTCCCCGTTATCTACGCTTCAGAATGTGCAAGGTCGCGTGGAATGAGGTTGTTTTTTTTTAACCTGTAAGCTCAAATACAAAGCAGAGTTAATGTGCTGAGTTCACACAGAAACAAGGTCAGACAAAAAAGTGGTCTCCCGTTCAAAACAACAAATAAATAAACAGCTCTTTCAAACGGCCCTTTGATGTGCCGCAGCCCTGAACCGTAATGTGGTCCCGTCACGGCTATTACCAAAATGCTTCTCTCCCTCTAAATATTAATACGCCTGATTAGCGCTATCTGGTTTGAAAAAAACATAAAAACCCTCCAAACTGTAAATGGGAAAGTATATATATGTGTGTGTGTGTGTGTGTGTGTGTGTAATCATGTAGAGCTTTAATCGTAACAAATAAGAATAATAACAACAAAGTGTTTGATGCACCACAAAGCAAGGCCATGTTAGTGTGGCTCAGAGTGTTATTTGTGTGTTTTTAGTGAAGCCGATACGTGAGAGCTGCACTCACACCGAGTTCGCCAGAACTTCACCGACTGCAAGAACAGCGAGACATGAATGACAGTGTTGATGTGCACTCGTACAGACTGTGATGGTTTTTCCTGTGACACATTATGATTGATATGTTTTTCGATTATACGTGGAGGAAAAATGCATTTATGCTGAATGGAAACGAGTATTTTAAAAAATCAAGAAAAAAAATATAGTAAAAATTTCCTTAAATTGTCGCTAGTTTTTACTCTAAGGAAGAAAAAACTCTATGCACTCTATGCCAGCACTGTGACAACAGCTCTTAGTGTAGATGCAGTCTTTTCTTTTTAGTTCCTTGCACTATGGGTTATCAACATCTGGTGCGTAGACTACCCACAATCCATCATGACCACCACCTGTAAAAGTGATGCTTTAAATAGAAGATCCCAGTTTTTGGGATGGTAACAAAAAAAGTCATGTGTTACAGATTACTCGTTTCTTCTCCTAAAAGTAATGCAGTTCATTACTTAACACTACTTGTTACATGCAGTTACATGTTAATGTGCTTCAATCCGTAAAATGATCTGAAATAGCTTGTCACATAACTATCAGGCTAACCTCAGGTTACAAATGCCTAACCAACAACAATGAAGAATCCCTATCGTAATGACAACACACACACACACACACACACACACACACACACACACACACAATATTTCTTTTAGTTTTAATGTATGAACACAAAACTGACAACACAACACCTGAAAACTAGCCAAAAGAGACTTGAAATCGCCATAATGAGTCAACCGTAGAAACACAAACAGGTAGAAACAGAGGCTACAAGCTTGACTGCTTATCACTGCTTTTGTTAACTGCTGAAGTTCAGGCTCTGGCAGCTGAACTGGGGTCTGCATACACTCAGCTTTAGCATTACGCTGGGTTCTTGGCTAGCTTTGTGTTAACATGCCATCTGTGCAGATGCTTGCCGACAGCACAAGGTGCACCATCAATATAATACAGTTGTTTCTGTCTTAAACCCAGCTTGCACTTTGCCCTCACACACATGTCCATACTCTCACTCCTCAAACGCTGTAGAATGCTCCACCATTTCCTTCATCCAGGCACACTTACTGAAATCTGGTGTTTGTAACACAAATAACAACATAATTGCAGCTGTTATGTATTAACTTACTTAAGTTACTGCATGACAGAAAAATGTAATGCGGTTAAAGTAATTAATTACTGCGTAACTATTTGTTGAGGAATTTCTGTTTCACATCTTTGAGGTTCAGGCTGGACTCTGAATGTAAGCAGTAGATTTGCACCAGACTACAGACTTGTGATTTTTGTCAGTTTATCACAGTAAATATTTATTTTTATTATCACAAACAGATTGGATGTAATCACCAAATCAACCCCATTCACTCACAAAATGATAGCAGACCAGGGGCAGACTGACTCATCTTATTGCAGATTTATCATTGTTCTGATGCGCCAAAGTCACTTTGAAGAGTGGAATAGGCTACCAAATGTTTGAGGGCCTTGTCCAAGCAACCACTTCAAAAGACTCATCAGTAAGTTGTTATAATTTTGGTCACGCGGGATTCTCTGGGCACTTTTTTCCGTGGTGTGACATATATAACGCCAACAAGGCGGGTCTTCACTATGTTATGAATCATCAATCCACAAAGTTTTACTTACTTACTAATTAGCACCTGTTCTGATCATCAAGAAAGCAAAGTTAGAAAGTAGAAAACCTTTTTGGCTTATGCACTAGGCAAGCAATTCTCTGAGTGCTCTATCCAGTCCTCTTGGTTATGCTGTTATTAGCTGATACAGCCTGGAGCTGCTAGCCTGCAGCAAAGACGAGGGGCTGCAGAGATCACTTTCTCTGTCTCCACACCTCAAGATTTTATTTTCTCTGACCCACCTGTTTTTTATTCAAGTGACATCACATTTATCAGACTTCACACTACAGGCATCAAAGGCTGCATAAAACTTAAATCACATATGCAGTTGTATTCCCCAGTACTGGTAAGCAGACTTTGGTGGTGTAAAATTTGTGGAGCTCGCCTTGTTCTTCAAGACACGACCTCCTTTTGGGAACTGTACCTTATAAAGGAAAGAAGGCATTTGTTTCCAGTACAGGTTGGCTGTTTGAAGTCTAATAAATGTCCTTAAGGTATGCTACTGGCAGTGTGAAGTTAAATAAAAGAAACCCCTCTCTACTTGATACTAATAAAACACCAGAATCTCTGTGTCACCGGTCAAGTTACATTGCAAGTGCTAGTAGGCACTAGGCTTCTGACAAATTGGAACAGTTTTTGGATTAAAAAATGTAACATCTCTGAACTACAAAGAGAGATATGCAAAATGCTTCGGGCAATATCTTGTGCTTTTACACATGATACAGAGTTTTTAATTCTTGCATCTTTTCACAAGGTCAACTACAAAAGCAGATTCTTCTTTTTTGTTTTCCCCACAAAAAAACATTAATGATAAAAACAAAACTAAAATTGAATGATGATGACCAATTCACCCCAAAAGGTAAAACCAAGGGCAAAATTTAGTTTCTTTTAAGCGTTTTCAAGAAAAGGTACCACAATAAAACCATAACTACTCAAGTCAATCACTTGCCATGTGGCTAACTATAAAATGAAACTCAAGGATAAGCTCAGCAGGGCACAGCTGATGTCCTTCACAGACTTAATTGTAGATACTGAACAATTAATCACTTTACGGTAGTAAAACTGAAGAGTGCAACGCAAGCCATAAACTCTGAACATTCAAAATAAAAGCTGCACCTTTTGAAATGGGTTCATTTCAGCAGTAATAAAGAAGTTTTACTTTGAAAGGTAACTTTCTCTATTTCTAGTTTGCATCTAGTTACATCAACTTTTTTCAATGGCTAATTAAAATTTGCAGACAAGAGAGCATCTTCCACACAAACTACATGCAACTGTGACAACCTGATAGCGACAAAATGGGGCCAGTACAGTCTTTGAAACTGGTTTTACCCAGTGACAGCCAGCCTGCACTTACCAACAGGTTGAAGAATACAAATGTTTCCCTAGCGAATGTAGATTGCCGGGGGCAGGGTGCTGGCTGGTCTTTAGGCCTGTGTAACTAAGGCCTAAGTTGCTTTAACTTGTCTACAGTCGCTGTAAATATACAAGCTGCTTTACAACACACCTCCAACCCAGCTGTTACTTTCAAGCTGGAATCAGTGTTAAATTGTTGTTGATGCCTGTTCTGCTTTATGCCGTTAGAGCCTTGTCTGCCTTGGGATTTTCATGCACATGGGAGTGCCAAGAGCTCCTAGAATAGAGCCATGCAATCAGTCTTATCACCGTCATGGTCCATGGTCCGTGATGGATATAGTTGCAACAAGTAAATACCTACGTAAGAGTAAAGACCAGGCTGCTAGCAGAAATTCTGAAATATCTTCTACAGAGACGTTTGGAAGTTATTGAAATTCTTCTTTTAGTTTTCTGCAGAAAAACACTTGTAAGTGTTTTTATCCCTTTTCTTATTCAACATCATCCAGAAAGTCAACAATTGACACTGTTTCCTCTTCTGTATAAAGACCAGAACCCAGTTTGTGGATTATTCAAAGTAACTGCATCATCATTTCAGGGAGAGACACTATGTGAATTTTTCACATTTCATTTTTCTACATTAGACAGAGCAAGTGCACACTAGTCAGACTGAGCACCGTTTAATAATTAAGTGTGTGAACTGTGCCTGAATTACCAATTATACTGTAGCCTGAACAGCAACCCATTAGCTGTACCGTGTATTTACTCTAATACTTGATCATTCACCGGGGCTCCTGAATATCGAGTGAACAAACACAGCTCATTTTGAAGTAAAGATGCACAGTTTCACTGGTAAAAATGGTCTCTGGTTCACCACAGCCAACATCATTATTACTGTAATTAAAACTCACACAAACTTTAGCAAATAGTAATTGAGATGTGGAGGCGTGTTCACCTGCATGTCATCTCCATGGATATGTTTTTGAACTCAGACAGACAAAAGTTGTTTTTCCTGAGATGGATAATTTAGAGAGAAATTTCAAAAAATGTTCCTGCTTGCAACAAACATCACTTATGAAACACAAAACCTGTGACACGTACTGTGAACATGTTAGTGAACACTAACATGTAATGTGAACCACAGACAGAGCTGGGCAAAGTGAGCAGGTCTAGAGTGGTTTGGTTTGCTTTTATTTCATTAAAACTTTGCCTGGGAATACTCTCCACTAAAGCGCGCAATCAGCTGACAGGAATAATTACACTTCCATGTTGGAGGACTCGTAGGAGACTAAATTAAATAACTGAAGGCAACATTTCGTGCTTATATTCTGTATATTCCCAAATCAAAGGTGCTTGATGGAGTTTTTGTTTTGTTTTTTTGAAACAAAGAAACACAATTTTACATTCAGCCTGGTGTTGCCCAAAAGGATTGTGGGTATTCTCGTGATCTTAATGTATTGAATGAACTGCCATCTTATGAAACTAGCTGAATTCTTGAAGAATTTAACCCCTACTGTTAACGTAGCGTTCACAGATGCAGACTTGTGACGAATGAAAAGACAAACCTTAACCCTTGACCCTTACAGTGACAGGATCTGGTGGCTCTGTTATATCGGGGGACATTTAGCTGACATGGTTTTAATTTGTTTGTTCGGTTAGATTCAAGGCCCATCGCAAATGATTAAAAAACGGGGTTTGCAGTTGTCATATTTATTCTATGATGAAACATTTTCTATCTGTATTGAAGTGGAGTCTAACTGGACAGCCTTTCAATGAAACCATTCATCCAAAGGCTGTTCAAAGGGGTTATTCGGAGTCACTATATCTCAACCCAAGCAAACACCTTCGAAAGATTTTGGGTCAAAGTAGTCAATATAGTACTTTTATATTCTACGCACAAGAACATCTTAAGCTGCCACTGGTCAGTGTCATGTGCATGTTATAGAAAAAGTAACATAACGGGAAAGAAAGCTGAACAAGTCGTGTTAGTCTGTTTATATGGTGTCGGGTCAATCATCGGTTAAATGGCTGTCTTCTGTCCCGATGGGTCAGCCTACTTTTATGCCAATATTGTAGCGTTTAAACACAGGACATGATGGCCAGAGTCAAACCAGATTAAGAAGGACCTCTCATAACTCACACATACATGTTATGAAGCTCATGTATCTTCCAAACAATGATTATCCTTTATTGTGCATCATTCCTCACTCTTCCCCTCTCATGCAGTCTTTTTACCTTGAACTATCAAATATCTTCATATACAGATATGACACTGATTAGGTCAGACATACTATGAAAACGGGGCGCTGAGGTGGGTTGCAAATGTAACAACTATGGCCCTATACTGGACATCTAATTGGATATGAAGAAGGGTTTCAGCTGATATAAGTTGTCACAGAGATCAGCGG
Organism: Diplotaxodon limnothrissa; assembly: GCF_057381915.1. Taxonomy (NCBI): domain Eukaryota; kingdom Metazoa; phylum Chordata; class Actinopteri; order Cichliformes; family Cichlidae; genus Diplotaxodon; species Diplotaxodon limnothrissa. Next base: position 7,788,089 of record NC_140606.1, read on the forward strand.
ATATATCAGCAGGACAAGTGAGTTTGACTTATTAGGCCTTAATCTTACACGCTTACAGACCAGTCAGTGACCTCTGGTTGTTAGGGGGAAATGCCTAACCAGCTGGTGAGTGGTTGCTGGCGGATGGGACCTTAGTCTGCCTGAAATAATGGTTAATTTTTGGTGATTCCTGTCTTCAAGAAAGAAACACTATATTTTTGTCTGTCATTAACTAAAACTAACCCTTGTATCGTGTGATAAGTGTGTGTGTGGGTGTCCTGCTGTAATTTTGTAAAGTCTGGACGTGAATAATAATAAGTTGTTGGTCGTGAAGGAGTGTGAATGTGCACTTGTGTTCATGACTCCAAGTGTGGATAGTTGGGTTGGAGCATTGTCTCTCAGTGTTTTTGCTCAGTTACAGTTTTCCTCAGTTGTCCTGTCTTACTTGATGCACTGCTAGGACACTCCAACATGTCATATGCATGTGATCATGTGAGCATAAACTGATATGAACTGAAGATAATGACTTATTTGCACATAGCCAAACCCCAGGTCCTGTTATAAAAACATAAAAACTGTGTCCAACACAGTAATAGCACAGATGTCACAGGGACCCATCAGAACCAGACTGAACAAGAAACGAGACAGTTATGATCCATCTGTGTGACTCCCTTAACACGTTAATTAAGGTAATCAGAATCAACATGCTTAGTTCTGCGTTTTACTTTGAAAACACAAATGGAAACAAGAACAGAAAAGTTGCACATGTTCAGTCTCGCAAATGGTCCTGCTTGATTTGTGGACGGTACGTGAGGCGGATAAAATTGGACTTATTTACACGACTCCTGCTGAAATGTTCAGCTAAATGATGCCTTCGCCATAGTAACAAATCAGCTTTGACTCCTGCGTGCCAAACTCATTACTTAATGCGATTACGCAGGTCTAATCGACGGCTCTAATCAAGTCTCAGCCAGATTCTCCACACTTCTGGTTTGGATTCTTCCTTTTTTCTGTGAGACTATTTGTCCTTGGTGTGGTAATAAATGGAAGATGGAAGGTTGAAAAAAAAAAGAGAAAACCTTCAGAGGAAAAGTAGAAGGAAGCATTTTAATCAAATTCATTACAGTGGTTGGGGAGGTGGGGAGCTGCTGTGTTTTGCTGCGGTTAATCAACACACGCGAACGCAGGCGCCCAGGCTTGTACGTGCACGTACAGAACGGTTCCGAGCAAACACCTTGCAGGCCCGCTTCTGGTGCGAGTTCTTCCGATTTGCCCGGCTGGCAGTGAGCGACCTAATGACACTGCACATTTTATCCTCTTCCTCCCATAACAAGAACAGCTTGTTCTGCTCTTGTCTAGATGCTGGCAGAGGGAGGAGGGGCAGGAACACAGATCCGATTCAAAGAACAGACCAGCATGACCGTTCTTTGGAAAGAGCCCTGTCCCCTCCTTCTGAGTGGCAATTAGTGAAGCCTCGGTGACTTGCCCAGCCTCTCCTCTCCTCGCTCTGTCTTTCATTTTGTCTCAACTATTACCCTGATCGTCCGTCTAGCCCCACTCTTTTTCAGTCTCGTCTCCTCTTCCGTCTATCCTCGGCTCTCCAGCTCTATTACTCCCTATTACTCTCTCATCTTGTCTTCCTTCCTCACTTTGTCCATCTTCTCACTTTGTGGTTTTGCTTTTACTTCTCCCATCTACCAGCCAGCATCTTTCTCCTCCACTGCTCTTCTCTTTCTTGCTCTCAAGCAACACTCAAAAGTGTCACGTGAATTTGAAGAAAAGGCTTTACTGAAATACTGAAGTGAGACAACAATTAACCCCTCCCCAGACACACACACACAAGTTAATTAGCGTGATATGAATATGTTCGACACAGAGGTTCAAGTTCTGTCAAGATCTGATCAGCATATGCGTTTACCTGAAGAATAAAGGGAAAAAAATGAGCAGGAGGCAAACAAAAGCACTCGCGAGGGCTCGGTTAAACAAGAAGACCGTCTACTATATGATAGTGTAAGTGAAAGTATACGAGAGGTCACGGTCGAGAGGAGCGCTGTTTGTTCAAAAAACACGCTTACATTACCGGTGATGCTATTTCTTCATGACAATATAAAACCTTGACAATTTCGAAACTGCGCAGGCAATTCTGGAAATCTTTTGAAACGCATCTTTTCTGTTTAAGCTTTTTTATTTTGCTCATTATATTTGGCATAATAACTCTCAAAGAGCACTTGTGCATCTTTAGAGCGCTTTTTAGACAGCGATACAGATCAAAAGGCTGCACAACAAGCAGAAGCAAAGGTGTACTTTATTACAAAAAATACTCTTTTGAGCAATAAAAACAGTGAATTTTGTAAACTCTGTAATAAAACAGTGCAGCAAAAAGATGCTTTCAGTGTTCACTTCATTAACTTACCGTCGTCTGCCTGTGCTTTCTTCAGCTCTAACGGTCTGTGTTTTCAGCTAAATGTCAAGGGAATTTAAAGTGAAATGAGAACACACAGCCACCTGCTGCTACGACAAACTATTGTTTAACCTCTTGAACCCCATTATAATCTTAAACCTCTGTGCTACGCAGCCAGACTTTGTTCAAACAAGAAAACACTTCCAAAAATAGCAAATACAGTCAGGTCCGTAATGTGTTGGATGAAGACTCAATTTTTATGGTTTTTTTTTGCCTCTGTACATCACCTCAGTAGATTAGATTAGACAATAATACGTGATTAAAGTGCAGAATTTCAGCTTTAAGTCATGGAGTTTTATAAAAAGTCTGCATGGTTCAGAAACTGTTTAAGAGCACATTAAGACCCCTTTTATGCATAGACCCCCAGTTGACTGAAGTTTTGCAGTAACTGATTAGGCTTTTTTATACACAGTCCCCAATTTCAGATACTTACAAGTAATAATAAAAAAAACGAACATGTATGGGGATCGTTTTTAAAACTAGAATAAAAATATCGTGGAGTTGGTGACTGCCTGAAGTCTAGAACCCATGGGCATCGCCGCATGCTGTGCTTCCTCCCTTTACTGCAGCTACCTCCAGTTGCTCCTTTTTGCACTTCTAGGCTGAGATCAGCTGGACTGACTTGGCCACTAAAGAATATCACATTTCTTGCCTTGAGGAGCTCTTTGTTGCTTTTACCATTATCTTTGGGTCATTATCCATTTGCACTGTGAAGAACTGTGTGATTAGTTTTGCAGTGTTTTCCTGACTCTGAGCAGAGACCACAGCTTTGCACACTTTACAAATGATCCTGACTATCCGCAGTCATGTCATCAATAAACACCAGTGGCCTCATTCCACTGGCAGCCAAACATGTCCATGTCATAGAACTGCCTCAACTATGTTTGACAGATGATGTGGTATGCTTCAGGTACTGAAACGTTTCTTTCTCTCCCATATTTTACTTTTCTCATTATTCTGGTATAATTTAATCGTGGTTTTTCAAACCTGTGCAGTTCTTTTAAATGTTTTCTGTTTAATCTTGTTCAAACCAGTGGTTTGCTCCTTGTTGTAAACTCTCTATATTTCCATTTATAAAAGCATCTGGTGGTTGTAGAGTACCTAGAGAGCCTCAGTTTCGTGTCCTGGTATTGCTCATCTTGGCTTCCCCAACAATCTTGGGAACAACCCATGCGCTGGTCGGAAAACAGTAGATTCCTCAGGGAAACCTTCAGCTTCACCAGCCGACCGCTTTGTTTGCCCCGGCGACAATGATGCTTTCACCTGGAAGGCAGCGTGGGAACCCAGTACAGGTAACCCAGGATTTCCAGTAGAACTGGGAGCAAGGGTTGCTGCCTATCAGCGCCAAATGACACAGGTTGGAGGTTGGAGGTCCAGTAGTGTCTGGTGATCACACCTCAGCCTTGTTTTGTGAACGACATGGGTCAGAAATAATATAAACACACACAAAGTTGGGAGTGACAGATGAGCAGCCACACACACCGGCGCCATCTTGAAAATTTGCTAAATCAGCTACATTACAAACAAACTTCACAACTAAAAAGAGTAAAAATGTCTCCTTTTAATAACCCAAGGTCTGGAATCTACTCCAGCTGTCATTGTGCTAGGGTTAGTGAGCACTAACTGGTACTACAGTACCAGTCTATCACAGGGGCAACGCAAACATTCACACTCCAACTATAGATAATTTAAAGACATAGAGACTGTGGGAAGAAGCCAAGAGCAACTCTGCACCTTCTTCTTATGAGTAAATCGGGGGAAAAAGCTAGGTTTGACCTAGACACCTCCTAAATTTAAAGCTTTGCTGCCTCGATGGTTATGTACCAATTAAGCACCATTGTGTCTTCCACACGTCACATTAACGAAAAACTGCTCAGTAAGTAATCAGAAATTTGGCTGAATTCAAGTTCTTTTCATAATACAAAAAAACCCCATTTATTCACATTTCATTTGTCAACCAAATTCAAATGTAAAGGAGTCGCATTCAAACAGCCCCTTCTTAGTATTACTGTCCACTCAAAGCGCTTTGAGCAGGGAAGGGAACATCTTTTTAAAGTCACCTTTTCAACAATCTGAAAAGGTAACTTCTCACCGTTCTCAGACATAAAAGACATCTTTCTCTAGATGACTTTTGATGTCAAGGAACGGCAAATTTTTACCTTTCACTTTTCACCCAAATCTCAATGCTGCTAAAAGTTGCATTTTCAAAGTCTTTTCAAAGAGTTTCTTTGGATGGGTTGTAACGCTATTTTCATGGCTGTAATAGGGCTATGTGTTCCAAAACAGACCTAAACCTCGGTCTAAAGTTGATCCAAATCAGACAAAGTAAAGTTACGTTTTAGTTTTCAGTGACAATTCTTAGAGCAAATACAATAAAGTTCATATCGTTGGATGTCAATGCTGGGTCAGTATCTTTTAAAAATCACTTTCAGGAGGTCTTGAATTTGATTTGGCAGCCCTGAAAAATGAAATGGACTGTTCTCTCCTCGAGGTTGCTTTATTCAATTAAATAAAATTTTATTTAAACAGCGCCAAATCACAACAACGGTCGCCTCAAGGTGGTTTATATTTTAAGGTAGACCCTAGAATAATGCATACAGAGAAAAACCCCAAAATCATATGGCCCCCTATGAGCAAGCACTTTGGCGACAGTGGGAAGGAAAAACTCCCTTTTAACAGGAGATTATTAATTCTATGCTATGAAGTAGATTCTCCAGGAATTATATGCATTCAAGTTACCCCTTGAGGAACTGTAATGACATGGATGATTAGAGGTAAAAAGCAAATGTTAGCTTACTAGTGCTAATAGTTCACCCACAATAAACAAACAGGCTAAAAAGGAGGATGACCTGTAATGCCACTTTCATTGCAGGTGTTTCTGTGGTTCCAGCAATTATTAAAAATCTCAGCTGGCCTACATCGAGGGTTGACAAATAAGAAGATACCAGTCCTCGATGGAAAAATACAGTAAAGGTCATAGCCCTTCCCCGCTCACAGAACACTACAATTTTCTCCACTTTTCGGCACTGAAATGAGTCTACAAATAATAGAAGAAAAAAGATCAGAATCTCACTTCAGCTGGGTGTTGAAAGTTGGCAAGCCTGGATGTCACACAGTTAACATGAAAGCATCCTTTGTTCTTGGCCGCGTGGCTCTCTGTTCTCTCAGAGGTTAGCACTGTCAAGACTGCTGTGTTCAGTGCTTCAGCTCTATGTGGCTCAGTTCACAGTTCAAAGCTGTACTCAGAGTGCAATATTCAGGTGTATTCACCATAAATCATCTCATTCATTGATAATGAACAGCTTATCATTTGCTCTCCATTAAGTAAACAGAGGAATTATAAAAACAAATCAAATATTCTGTTCATAAATAGTGAAAATTAATCAGCTAGTAACTTTAGTCATCTGTTGGAAAACAGATAATGCAATCATAAAGACACTGAAATTTTAAAATAAAAACTAACAAACGGCAATGAGAATATAGGTTTCGATCATGCATTTAAGATAGATTTTAAAATTCTATTATTTGGTCACTGTCTGTAGTAAATATAAATAATAAATGGTATATAAAAATAAATAAAGTCAATAATTTATTTCTAATTATATAATTAATTATATTATTTTATTATTTATTTATCTGCACATTAATAATCAGTTTGTCTTTATATTTATAAAGACTTATTTATCACTGTTTCTGTGACATTTGCAGCCTTTATACTTTTCCATGATTTATATGAAACGATTTCAAGGCTGGCTGTAACTAAGCCCAGAGGCAACAAAAGTAAGGGTCCAGACTGAGGTTTGTTTTTTTCTGTCCCTGGATGGGACGTCAGTGAAAAATACAGAAGGTCATGGGCTTGCTTCGCTCACAGAAAGCTACAATTTTCTCGACACTTCAGCACTGAGATTGTCATGACCCTGTGCCTTCTCGGCTGACTCTGTATGGCTACAAGTGTTTTTGTTGTGCTGCATCTCTCTCTCTCCCCTGCACTGCGCTCTACCGGGGCGGAGTCATGACGGCTCCAGCCCCTGGCTCGGACACCTGCAAGCAATCATCTCACTCACTTCTTAAGGCGGCTGCTGAGAGTGCTTCCTCGCTGGATTATTGTGTAACACTCGTCAGTGTCATCACCTATCTGAGCCGTTTTTCGAGTTTCTGTCGTGCCACTACTTACCTGCCTTTCCTCTCTGTGCCAGGATTCTCGCCAGCCTGAGGACCGCCGTTGGTGAGCTAAAGCCGGAGTCCGAGCTACCTGAGCTTCAGTGGATTTTGTACATAGCCCTCTTCTTCCCGTGCCTGTGCCCCCTCACCTGTATATATTCGCACCTGGTGTCTGTGTGTGTAAATAAATCACGAACTTAAGTGACGGTCTGCCTCCGAGTCCCTCCTGAGCCTGACAGAATAATCCAGCCACCGCTATGGACTCAGCAGGCCCAGCCTCGGCAGCGACAGCCCCTATGTCTCTGGAGGAGCTTCTGCACCGACACGAACAAATGCTGGTGAAGCTCAGCGGAGACGTGGCGTCTCTAACGCAGGCCTTCGCCCAACGGATTCCGCTGGCCGAGGACCAGCCTCCCGCGGCCCCTCCCCAGGTAACGCACGCTCCTGCCGTCACTACAACAGCCACAGCTACCCAGGCTGCTAGCGTGGTAGCGTCAGTAGCCTCCGCGGTTTCGCTGGATAAGCTTTTGCCTTCACCTGAGGCTTTTTCTGGGGAGATGGGAAAATGTGCGGGATTTTTGTTGCAGTGTTCTATGCACTTTCAATTACTGCCCCATGTGTTTGTTTCTGACGGGGTTAAGATCGCTTACGTCACCCAGCTACTACGTGATCGAGCCCTGGCCTGGGCCCAGGCCCAGCTGCAGGCTTGCCCCGGAATGTCTTATGACGACTTCCTGTCGCGCTTCAAGTCGGTGTTTGATAAAGGCTCTAGTACGGAGGCAGCTGGCTATCGTTTGATTAATCTGAAGCAAGGTAGGCGAAGCATGGCTGACTTTTCTGTTGATTTCTGGACTCTAGCTGCACAGACCAAATGGGGACCTGAGGCCCTGAAGACCACTCTGTTAAATAATATCCGCGAAGAGCTCAAGGATGAGATAATGATGCGTGAGCTTCCTGCTTCTCTAAATGCTTTGATGTCCCTGTGTATTCAGGTGGATGATCGCCTGCGGGCGCGCCAGAGCTCACGAAGACAGCAGTTTCGCGAGCCCCTGGCTTTTCGGGAGCCCCAACCCGACGCACGGGAGGCTAGAGCTTTTGGAACTGAGGAGGAGGTACCCATGCAGCTGGGACGTTCTCGACTCACCCCTGCGGAGCGACAACGCCGGTTTTCCGCGGGTGAGTGTCTGTATTGCGGTCGCAAGGGGCATTACATCTCTGCCTGCCCGGCGCTGGCAAAAGGAGGCGCCCGCCAGTAATTGAGAGGGTACTGGTGGGCGACCTGTCCAGCAACAAGCCTCTTCCCCGTCTCTTGCTGCCTGCTAAACTCACCCTCCGGTCGTTGTCCCATTCCCTCTCTGTGTTAATTGACTCTGGTGCAGAACAGAATTTCATTGATGCGTCGCTAGTCTCCAAGCTCAGCATTGGCAAACGACCACTGCCTCATCCTCTCCGCGTGTCCGCCCTGTCTGGTCACCGGTTGCCTGACATAACGCACGTCACCCTACCTGTCACACTCACTCTCTCCGGTAACCACGTTGAGAACGTTTGTTTCTGTGTGTTTAAGGCTCCAGTAACCCCGCTTGTACTAGGTTATCCATGGCTTTCACAACACAACCCACACATCGACTGGAAGAAGGAGCAAGTTATGGGGTGGGGTGTGGGCTGCCACATGACCTGCCTTCGGGCCGCCACGCCATCTGCTCCCTCTCCCCCCCCCCGGGAAGCCTTCAAAGTCACCAGAGCTGTCTTCGGTTCCTTCCGTCTATCATGACCTCGCAGCAGTTTTTAGTAAGGATGAGGCGGGCTCGCTTCCACCACACCGGCCCTATGACTGTGCCATTGATCTTCTCCCTGGGGCGCCTCTCCCCTCTGGCCGCCTCTACAGCCTCACACAGCCCGAAAGGGAAACCATGGAGAGATACGTCAACGACTCTCTGGCTGCTGGGTTAATTCGCCCGTCATCCTCCCCCGTGGGGGCAGGTTTCTTCTTTGTTGCAAAGAAAGACAAGACGCTCCGGCCATGTATTGATTACCGCGGCCTCAACAAGATCACAGTAAAGAACAAGTACCCTCTTCCCCTCCTTAATTCTGCTTTCGAACTACTCCAGGGGGCCACGGTGTTCAGCAAACTGGACCTGCGAAACGCTTACCACCTGGTGAGGATCCGGGAGGGAGATGAGTGGAAGACCGCTTTCAACACTCATATCGGACACTATGAGTATCTCGTCATGCCCTTTGGCTTAACCAATGCGCCCGCGGTCTTCCAGGCCCTTGTTAACGATGTTCTGAGGGATTTTATTAATCGATGTGCTTTTGTGTACCTTGATGATATTCTCATTTTCTCTAAGTCCCAGGCGGAGCACGAGAGTCACGTGAGGCAGGTCCTGCAGCGCCTCCTGGAGAACCGGTTGTTCGTGAAAGCGGAGAAATGTGAATTTCACGTTGACACGGTGGCCTTCCTTGGCTATATCATCTCTCAGGGGGATCTCAAACCTGACCCCGAGAAGGTCCGGGCCGTGGTGGACTGGCCTCAACCGCCGAACCGCCAGCAACTCCGACGGTTCCTAGGATTCGCCAACTTCCACCGACGCTTCATAAAGGACTACAGTAAGATCGCCTCACCTCTCACTGCGCTTACCTCTCCCAAAGTTCCTTTTCAGTGGGACCTCTCTGCTCAGGAGGCCTTTTCCCTACTAAAGGAGAAGTTCACTACCGCCCCCATCCTCCGTCAGCCCAACCTCAGGCAACCGTTCGTGGTGGAGGTGGATGCTTCGGACTCTGGAGTGGGAGCAGTTCTGTCTCAACGATTTGAAGGTACGCTCCATCCCTGTGCATTCTTTTCTCGTCGTCTCTCACCCGCAGAACAGAACTACGGCATCGGTGATCGGGAGCTGCTAGCGGTCAAACTGGCCCTGGAGGAGTGGAGGCACTGGCTTGAGGGCGCGGAACACCCATTCATCGTGTGGACCGACCATAAGAACCTTGAGTACATCCGGTCCGCCAAACGCCTAAATTCACGACAAGCCAGGTGGGCCCTCTTCTTCACAAGATTCAATTTCACCATCACTTACAGACCAGGGTCGCGCAACGTGAAGCCCGATGCACTCTCCCGTCAATTTTCCAGTACGGAAGGAGACTCCGATCCAGAACCGATTCTTCCAGCTACCTGTGTTATTGGAGCTGTCACATGGGAGATCGAAGCTCTCGTGCGCGAGGCCCAGGATACTGACCCCGACCCGGGGACGGGCCCCCCTGGTCGGTTGTTTGTCCCTGCTGCTGTCCGACCTCAGGTACTCCACTGGGGCCACACTGCCCGGTTCACCTGTCATCCAGGAGCCCGCCGCACCATCACCTTCCTCCAGCGGTTTTTCTGGTGGCCCACCTTGGACAAGGACGCCAGGGAGTACGTTATGGCGTGCACCACGTGTGCCCGGAACAAACGTCCCAACCGACCACCCGCCGGGCTTCTTCAACCACTCCCCACGCCAGGACGGCCATGGTCTCACATAGCGCTGGACTTCGTTACGGGGCTCCCACCGTCATCCGGTAACACCACCATCCTCACTATTGTTGAACGTTTTTCTAAGTCTGCTCATTTCATCGCCCTCCCCAAGCTCCCTACAGCCCTGGAGATCGCCCAGCTGCTCACCACCCACGTCTTCCGGCTTCATGGCATTCCGATGGACATCGTTTCCGACCGGGGACCCCAATTTACCTCTCGGGTTTGGAAGGAGTTCTGCATGCAGATCGGCGCCGCGGTCAGTCTCTCTTCGGGCTTCCACCCTCAGAGCAATGGACAGGCCGAGCGTACCAACCAAGAGCTCGAAGCGGCACTCCGCTGTGTCGTCTCTCTCAACCAGGCCACTTGGAGCGAGCAGCTCCCCTGGATTGAGTACGCCCACAACTGCCTGACCTCTTCAGCCACTGGACTGTCGCCGTTCGAAGCCTCATTGGGCTACCAACCACCCCTGTTCCCGGCCGTGGAGGGTGAGCATGCCGTCCCATCGGTACAACATCATTTCCGCAGGTGCCGCCGGGCCTGGCGGTCCACCCGAGCCGCTCTGCTGCGGACGGCGGAGCGCAATAAAGAGATCGCTGACCGCCACCGGATCCCTGCGCCTGCCTATACAGTTGGGCAACAGGTATGGCTCTCCTCACGCTTTGTTCCCCTTCGTGCAGAGTCGAAGAAACTTTCCCCGGCTTTCATCGGTCCGTTCGAGATTGAGGCCCTGGTCAATCCGGTATCCGTCCGTCTGAAGCTGCCTCGCAATATGCGTATCCATAATGTTTTCCATGTCTCCCAGGTCAAGCCCGTGCTCTCCAGCCCGTTGTACCTTCCTTCCGGGCCCCCTCCGCCCGCCCGGCTCGTGGATGGGCAGGAAGTGTTTAACATCACCCGCATTATGGACTCTCGGCGGCGGGGGCGGGGCGTCCAGTACCTGGTGGACTGGGAGGGCTACGGGCCAGAGGAACGTTCCTGGGTGCCCCGGTCAGCGGTTCTGGCTCCTGGTCTGCTCCGCGAGTTTCACCGGCGGCATCCGGGTAAGCCGGGTGGGTCGCCGAGGGGCTCCCGTTGAGGGGGGGGGTACTGTCATGACCCTGTGCCTTCTCGGCTGACTCTGTATGGCTACAAGTGTTTTTGTTGTGCTGCATCTCTCTCTCTCCCCTGCACTGCGCTCTACCGGGGCGGAGTCATGACGGCTCCAGCCCCTGGCTCGGACACCTGCAAGCAATCATCTCACTCACTTCTTAAGGCGGCTGCTGAGAGTGCTTCCTCGCTGGATTATTGTGTAACACTCGTCAGTGTCATCACCTATCTGAGCCGTTTTTCGAGTTTCTGTCGTGCCACTACTTACCTGCCTTTCCTCTCTGTGCCAGGATTCTCGCCAGCCTGAGGACCACCGTTGGTGAGCTAAAGCCGGAGTCCGAGCTACCTGAGCTTCAGTGGATTTTGTACATAGCCCTCTTCTTCCCGTGCCTGTGCTTCCCGGAGACCCTCTTCCTGTGCCCCCTCACCTGTATATATTCGCACCTGGTGTCTGTGTGTGTAAATAAATCACGAACTTAAGTGACGGTCTGCCTCCGAGTCCCTCCTGAGCCTGACAGAGATTAGTCCAGAAATAAAGGAAAGCAATAAAATAAATCAATCTGAATCTCACTCCTCAAGGCAAGAAATGTGATATTCTTTAGTGGCCAAGTCAGTCCAGCTGATCTCAGCCTAGAAGTGCAAAAAGGAGCAACTGGAGGTAGCTGCAGTAAAGGGAGGAAGCACAGCATGCGGCGATGCCCATGGGTTCTAGACTTCAGGCAGTCACCAACTCCACGATATTTTTATTCTAGTTTTAAAAACGATCCCCATACATGTTTGTTTTTTTTATTATTACTTGTAAGTATCTGAAATTGGGGATCACACACACACACACACACACGTAGGAAAATATTTAGTATACACATCCAGAAATGCATACACTATTATATATTGTACATATATTTATTAGTTTCAGGTTGGCCATTCTTGTATTTTGCTCGTTTGTGTTGTTGTGTTTGCACATCTCTGTTGCTTGTGGGGCTCGCACACAAGAATTTCACTCGCATGTGCTGTGCCAGTGTGCCTGCACATGTGATGTGACAATAAAAGTGATTTGATTTGATTTTGATTTGATTTGATTTGAGGAGCTGCGAAACGAGAGCAAAGTTCAGGGTCAGACAGACAGACATGCACCTGCTTTGAATGGGGTCAGCATGTTTGTGCAAAGTATACGAGGCAAACCAACTCAGCTTCATGTGGTAAAGGAGCTGAAACCTGACTCACCTCGTGCTACAACACATTGGAGCATTACCCAACCTCCTAGATTTATATTAATGTTTTATTTTTACTGTTTACCTGACAATGACTATGGCTTGAGGACCCAGTGTTTATGTGTTTCTCATGGTGTAGTCATTTATGTTTCTAATTTCTTCAGTAATTCTCTTGTTATATTTTGTAGTTTCTAGTCTTTAGGTTTTGGTGCTGGGCCTCCCCTGTATTCCACGTCTCCCTTGTCTTCATGTTCGTTTATCTCCTGTGTCTGTTTTCTGTGTTTCCCTTCTCTCTCCCCAGTCAGTTATGTTCCCATGTTGGTTTCTTCCCCGGTCCCTGCGTCATAGCGTGTGTCTCATGTTTCCTGTTTTATTTTGATAGTCCCTTGTCCGGTGTTAAGTGTTCAGTTTTGCTTCTTCCCCATTTTCGTGTGTTAGATTAGTTCCAGCTGTATTTCCCTCCTGTTTCCCTCGTTATCCTTTGTGTATTTAGTCGTAGGGCTGGGTATTGAGTTCAATCTCTTTAATCAAAGTTCTGTTCAGTCTTCGCAGTCTGCATTGGGGTCCACACCCACTCTCCACCGTCTGCCGCAGCAGACGGGACAGCAGCGAAGCTTTGCTTTCTGAGCTGTAGCAAATCACTGTTGCAAATCATAAGCTGTCAAATGTACAGTCATGCAAAAAAGGAAGCTTTCACAGGACTACCTTAAAGCGTTGCTTCATTTCATCGATGTTTGTGGGCATTTGTTTATGTACAGCTCCATAGGATTTCAGTTAGATTGAGGTCTGGACTATTGCATCAGCACGATTCTTTTCTTCATGGTTCTTTTGGATCATTGTCCTGTGATAAGACACACTTTCAGCCAAGACTTCACTGTTGGACAAATAGCCTCAGATTTACCTCTAGAATACGTTGGTTAACAGGTGCTCTGGTCCTTATTAGGGATGGGTACCGGTATCCGGTTCTGACATAAACGGTAGTAACCAGACCGAAAAGCAGCGCACATTTCGGTGCTTTTTTTTTTTTTACTGAGATGTCATACGCTTTGGATTCTAGCCAATCATTTTACCTTTGCAAGCGTAGTAGGCGGGCCCAGGTACGTACGTTCTTTTAGAGCAGAGCTACAGATTAAAAATGCTCAAGACGAAACGGTCAAAAGTTTGGCTGTACTTCACAGCAAAAGATGCAAACTCAGCAGCCTGCAACAAGTGCTATTATGCTATTATGCTGATACTGTGATACTGTGTAAAGGAGGTAACACCTCGAATCTGATGAAACAGCTGGTGATCACCTCGGCTTTTAAAAAAACGCTATGCGTCGATGCATAGCGTTTTTTTAAAAGCCGAGAAACGCACCGTATTTGCTTGCTGCAGGACCTCACGCCGAGCACATCTACTGCGGGTGTGGTGCCTGTTATCGACCCGGAGTTAGCAACATGAACCCGAAGAGGAGAGTCCTGGCCCCTAGCCCTGCCAGTGTAGCAGCAGCAGCCGTTCTTCTCTGCGTGAGTAGCTTAATGTTGTTCATGTGTAATTTACGTTGAGTAGGCTAACCACGTTATTAAATTAATGCATGTAAGGTGAACTAGCAAACACCGTCGTAGTTACATGCAGCTGTCTTCTTGTTTGATGGCAGATACTCCCTTCACCCTGGCCAAAAAGGCTAAAATGACCAAAGAAAAAGTGGGAAATAGCTAAACATGAGAGGTTTTTGGATAAAGTTGGTGTTTTTTCCCCATTGATTAAGCACTGCTTCCAACCAAGAGTGATACCATATATCCCCAATAGCTGCAGAAAAGGCTAACATTGTTATCTTTTTACAAAAAACAGCTAAACATGAGAGGTTTTTGGACAAAGTTTGTGTTCTTGATTCTTTAAGCACCGGCACCTTTTCAAAAGTACCGGTTTGGTACTGATATCGGATAAAACCTAAACGATACCCATCCCTAGTCCTTATACTGCAAAACAAGCCCAAATCATCACACTTCCTCCACCGTGCTTGACAGTTGATATGAGGTTTTCGTGCTGATATGCTGTTTAGTTATAGCCAAATATGGTGCTGTACATCATAGCTAAACACCTCAACTTTGGTCTTCTCTGTCCACAGGACATCGTTCACAGGCACTGTGTTAACACACACCTGAAAGCTCCAAAGCAGCAAACACACAGTTGCTGATGATCAATTATTAAGTGTATCTGATTAACAGCACCTGGCTGCTAGTTACCCTCGTTATCTCTATGGAAGGGTGTACTTTCACAGGCAGCTCTGTGAAAACTTTCTTTTTCACGACTGTACAAATCCTTTGTTACTTTTTTTATAACTGATTTAATTATTTCATTGTCTCTCTTGCAACTCAAATATTAAATAAATATATGGAGCCGTTTTTCTTCTTAATCATTAGGTGAACAAGGGAATGTCAGGGAGAGAGAAGCTTGTGATATTACACGCTACTGAGGCTGAACCAGATTCATGGTTGGAGTGAATGCATGTCCCTCTGCTCTTTGTTGAAAAGAATAAGCACGTTACACTATTACAGCAACAATCTTTTTTTTTCTTTAAATAAGGAAGGCTTGATGACAGAGAACACCTGTGTCGGTGAAGTACAGGCACAACGTTCATCAACTCCTGTGATGTCCGTCGGTCCGCTGATCTGTCTGCCTGTCTGTCTCGACAGAGGGCAAACATGAAAACGGTCTTTTTCCGTAGTGACGAAGAGGAGGAAGTGAGTGAGGCCAAAGTAAGAAAACAGGACAGATGGTAAGAGCAACGATACACAAGAAGGAGGAAAAAAAGGGAAGTAGCGTAGCGAGGATGAGGACGAAGATACAAAGGAGGATGGTGAAGATGATGAAAAGATTGTGGGCAATGAGAGCCTCGAGGAGGAAGGTGATAATAATGGCATCATCAGGAGTAGGAGATGGAAAGGTAGGAAGAGGAAGAGGAGGATTATCAGGTGGTATGAGAGGAAGAGTAAAAATACAACAAATGGCAAACTAATCCGACCTCTCTATTATGACACCAGCAGAGTATTACAGGATGTGTGATATTGACTTCCAGCTGGTTGAGTCTCCGCGCAACTTTAACGTTTCCCATCGAAAGGTCTGAAAGGGAATCTTTCTGTTGGAAGAAATTATGGCTGAGAGCAAGAAGCTTTCTTTTCTGTTTTGTGTCAGACTATTTCCTGTAACTTTCAACTCCCGCACTGTTCTCTAACAAGCAGAAACCAAATCCCGCAGTGGGGAAGAAAACTGCTCATGCAGACTCTGACTGAAAATGTGTGCTGTGAATTGCACTTTGACGAGTGTGTCTGCGTGTGTGTGTGTGTGTGTCTGTGCCTGTGATATAACAAAGCGTTGTAGTCGCTGCTTGCAGGTGACAGACTGGGGGCCGGATAGCCGTTTTTAGCAGTGTCAGTGTGTCTCTTTGCATTTCTACGCGTGACTATAGTGTCCATGGGCGTCTGTTTGGATGCGCGTGTTGCTACGTGTCGCAGTAAACTACAGTCAGTGGGCTGCTGTACCCACAGTCGCTTCACTCAGATCAGCAACATTGTAAAGCATTAAAAAACATGTTTATAGACTGAAACGCTGTGTTACACTAATGCAGTACAGATTGTATGAAGGCAGTAAGCGGGGCCATTAAAGGAAGCATGGGCCCTTCAATGTTCTCCACTTTTAATGCTCAAGTCTTTCACCATCTCCCCAGACTGGCTGCAAGTCTCCCATTATTGATTTTCTATGTGGGGAAAACTGATTATATAGAGCCATTTTATCATTCCAATGAAGTGCTGACATTAATGTCGGTACGGTAAAATGATATTTCAGTGGAAGTGGAACAAGAACATTTTTACATTACCCCACTCTCGCCAGGACTCGTTCTGTGTCTTTTATCATGTCACATCGGCCTGGAGTCAATTAAACGTGATCCTAAAGGTTTCAAAGGAGCTCAAAGAGGGACTATCACTCAGCCCACACCTACAGTCTAGACTTGCTGGCTTGACAAATGTTGGGATACACTGGTATAAGATTTAACACTGATATACACACATATCAGGACAGAATTATTAGCCCTCTATGAAATTTAAAGTTTTTGTCAAAATTTACAAAGCAAGGGATTTTTACAATAGCATTTCTAAACATACTAGTTTTCTTTAGAAAGAATACATTATTTCTATTTGCACACAATAACTGAATTATTTCATAAATAACAAAAAATTATCAGGATCAACACAACAGGATCTTCCAGCTTGCACAGGAAGACAGGGGACAAAGCCCTGATTTAAATCCAACTGAAAATCTTGTTAAAAACTACAACAAACGACTTCAGGTTGTTAAACAGCAAAAAGGACACATTAGCATTAGGGAGGCTAATAGTTCTGTCCTCATCTGGAGAATAATCAAAGAGTAACAGAGTCATCATGACAGGGCGTTACAGGATTACCAGGGAACAAATGCTATGTTCACACTGCAGGTCTTAATGCTCGATTCCGATTTTTTGATCAAATCCGATTTTTTTGTCTGCTTGTTCACACTACAAATAAAATGTGACAGCAAACGCGCTCCTTTGTGAACCCTCAAAGCGGCCCGCATGCGCAAAAGAAGACGTCACACACAACTCGCTGTGTTTGCTTCAAAGGATAGTTGCAGATTTCTGTCAGAATCTGCAGATTATACAGTACAAATAAAATGTTCACGTTTCTCCAACGTTGTCTTCCCAACAGTTTCACTGACATCTACACTGGATGGCCAGGAAGCGTTTGCGATGTCTTATCGGGCGCTTCTCCGGCGCTGATAATTGGCATCTGTCTTGTGTCAGTGACGTAAAAGACGGATTTAATGCGACATGACCGTTCAAACAGCAGTCGCTTTCTAAAACATCAGATATGTATCGGATTCAGTACCACATACAAAGGTGACCCAGATTGGATTTGAAAATATCAGATTTGTGCCGTTCACACTGTCATACCATGATCGGATATGGGTCGCATAGGGTCAAAAAAATCGGATTGATGCGCTTTCGCCTGCAGTGTGAACGTAGCCAAAGTCACTAAGTGAGGGTCATGGGGGCAGCTGTCTAAGCAGAGAAACCTACAATTCCCTCAGCTAATCTGGTGGGACACTGAGTCATTCCTAAGCCAGCTGAGATAAACACCTTCAGTGAGTCCTGGAGGCTTCTTCTTGGTAGAAAATACCTGAAACATCTTGCCTAAGAAGTCTTCATGAGGGATGCAAGATGCCCGAAAGGGATGTAAGATGCCCGAACCACGTCAGCTGGCTCCTTTCACTGTGGATCGTCTTTTTGATCCTCTCTTGGTTGACTGAACTCTCTCTACATAGGTGAGGGTAGGAAGGTAGAATGACCGATAAATGGACAGCTTCACTCTTCACCACAAAGGATGAATATAGATTCTGCCCCAATCTGCTTCTATGATTGTAGGGACTTTAACTTGGGATATAAAGCACCTTGAGGCAACCGTTGTTGTGATTTGGCGCCATATACACAAAACTGAACTGAATTAATCTCACCATCTGCTCTTCCCTCACTTGTGAACAAGACCCCAAGATACTTAAACTCCTAAACTTAGGGCAGTAATTTGTTTTAGACTCAGTGTGGGGACTACACCCTTTTCCAGTCTCGGACTTGGAGGTGCCAAGTTTTCATTTTGGCCTCTTCACACTCAGCCATAAACTGCTCCAGCGCAAGTTTGAGGTCACCACCTGATAAAGGCAAGGCAAGGCAAGGCAAGGCAAGGCAAGGCAAATTTATTTGTATAGCACAATTCAACAACAAGGTGATTCAAAGTGCTTTACAGAGACATTAGAAACAAAAACAAATAAAAAGCATGATTTAAAATTGATTAAAACAAGCAAACAAACAAACTAACTAAACACACACATTTCACACCTGTTCGCGCGATCTGAACCCTTATCGTAAGGGGAGCTACCAGTCCTTCTGTGGACGAGCTACTTTCTATTTTAAATTCCCTGAATTTAAAATACTCTCTAGACCCAGTCTAGACCCAGTTGGGGAGCTACCCAGAGCTCTAATCCCACACCTGTTCGCACGATCTGAACCCTTATCGTAAGGGGAGCTACCAGTCCTTCTGTGGACGAGCTACTTTCTATTTTAAATTCCCTGAATTTAAAATACTCTCTAGACCCAGTCTAGACCCAGTTGGGGAGCTACCCAGAGCTCTAAACCCACTTAACAAACAAACAAACAAACAAACAAACAAACAAAACAGTATATAAAATCAAAACAGATAAAATCAGAACAGTAGATAAAATCAGTAGTTAATGTAAGTTTTGAAATTTAAGCTTAACAAACAAACAAAACAGTATATAAAATCAAAACAGATAAAATCAGAAATAGATAAGATCAGTAGTTAGTGTAAGTTTTGAAATTTAAGCTTAAAAGTGTGGATTTGGTGCTTTATTCAAATGCAGCTGAGAATAGGTGAGTCTTCAACCTGGATTTAAATAAACTGAGTGTTTCAGCTGATCTGAGGCTTTCTGGGAGTTTGTTCCAGATATAAGGAGCATAAAAGCTGAATGCAGCTTCTCCGTGTCTGGTTCTGACTCTGGGAACTGATAAAAGACCGGATCCAGATGACCTGAGGGATCTGGAAGGTTCATACTGGGTCAGGAGGTCACTGATGTATTTTGGTCCTAAACCATTCAGAGCTTTATAGGCCAGCATCAAAACTTTAAAGTCTATCCTCTGACGGACAGGCAGCCAGTGTAAAGACCTCAGAGCTGGACTGATGTGGTCCACTTTTTTGGTCTTAGTGAGGACTCGAGCAGCAGAGTTCTGAATGAGCTGTAGTTGTCTGACTGATTTTTTAGGTAGACCTGTAAAGATGCTGTTACAGTAATCAAGCCTACTAAAGATGAATGCATGGACTAGTTTTTCCAGGTCCTGTTGAGACATCAGATCTTTTATCCTTGAAATATTCTTGAGGTGATAGTAAGCTGATTTTGTTATTGTCTTAATGTGTTTTTCTAAGTTTAGGTCTGCATCCATCACTACACCCAAATTTCTCGCCTGGTTTGTGGTTTTTAGATGTATAGATTGAAGTTCTCTGGTGACCTGTAATCGTTTTTCTTTGGCGCCAAAGACTATTACTTCAGTTTTGTTTTTGTTTAGTTGGAGAAAATTGTGGCACAACCAGTCATTAATTTCCTCAATGCATTTACCAAGAGCCTGTACAGGGCCTCGGTCTCCTGGTGACATTGTGATATATATTTGTGTGTCATCTGCATAGCTAGCCAACAGAACCACATCATCTGCAAAAAGCTGAGACAAATCCTAAAGCCCACAAAAGTCCAACGCACTGGCTCGCTTGGATGGACATTAGTACCATAGCTGTAAAAGGTTACAAAAACAATAATAGCGATATTGCTATTAGTAGGGCTGGGCCATATTATACCGTTCACGGTAATACCGGTACAAAGTTAGGCAACGATAAGAAAATGAAATATCGCGATAGAATATGGGTAAAACGCACATGCGCAGTGCCTTTGTTTTCATACGCACATGGCTGAAAAAGCATGGCGGCAACGGAGAATGAGAATGGAGAAAGCGGATCGTTGAGTGAAGCGGATGAACCAGAATAGGTTTGTAAAAATGGTGCCACTTCAGTGATGTGGAACTGGTTTGTTGTTTGTCCGTCAGATCGTTTAGGTCCCAAAGTCAAACGAACACCGCAGCGTCACTGAGAGTTAAAAACTGTCTAAATTCTTTCCTCTTTAATAAAACGATCAGCATTGCTGCTTTACCAGGTGTAACTATGAAGTTTAACATCCAGGCATCCATGAAAACAGAATTTATTACATTTAATTAATGGAGTTAGAAGTTAGCAGGAAGCTAGCGGAAGTTAGCTCGCTAGTTTCACTTGTTCTGACTGAAAGATTTCTGAAAAAATTCAAACGTACAGCTCTGCTATCACTTCCACCATAAATGAAGACAGGAAACTAAACAGCACTGTGATCGCTAGCGACACAGCTATGTTAGCATAACATAAACAGTGAAGCTGGAGGATGAACGCTAACACTTTTCCACTCTATAAAAGTTAACGTGAGGGTTCCTGATGGTTAGAGACAAATGCAATCGCATGGCAGGATGCTGTAAACGGACCAAACTTCAGTCAGGAGAACAACTGAGATAATCCATCCACTATACGAGGTTAGTCATTAATATACTGCAACAACATGGGAATAGAGCAGCTGTGATAGAATACAGCATTAATGAATCAATGGTACAGAAGTGGAAGAAGCAAGAAAAATGAGTTGAATAAAGTTTGATTTATCTGACTGCTTTGTTTCGCTTAATGTGTCTTATAATCCCGTGCACTTTATGGTCTGAAAAATAGTGTTTGACTTTTTTATTTGTCACACTGTGGTTTCATGTTGCAAAGCACCTCTTTTTAACTTCAGTGGATATTATACATGGTTATGCTCAGGATATGTCAGCCCATTTCTACTGGAAATGCCTTTTGGTTAAACTTTCAGCAAGGAATTTCCATTTCCACTGTTAAATTTTTATATAGGTTTAATGCACATAAAACAGCTGCTTGTTTAAGTGAAAATAAATGGATGGGGTTTTTTTGCGCTAGCAAAGTTGTGGAGTTGCATTTGGTCTCGCATCAATTATATCGTCAGTTATATCGTTATCGCAAATTTTCAAATCTATATCGTGATAAATCTTTTTGGCCATATTGCCCTGCTCTAGCTATTAGTCATATTAACACAGAACTTTGTTGGTAATTCATTGGAAACTACAAATGCACTGACCTGTCAAGAAAATCTGCAAGCATACAAGAACAAAAGCATACAAAAAGAACAATTACACAGTTATTTATGATATTAACACGTGTACTGTCTTCATATCAAAGACATTTTTAGTACATGGTTATCATACTTCCCTTTGCTCCAACACTAAACATAATCCAACAGATATTCATGAACCCCGGTCTTAAAACTCTGTACCTTCAGTTACATTGCAAATTTCCATTTATGTCATACATACACAAACATACAGACACCAAACCTAATGCTGGTCTCATACCTGGAGCCACTAAAGATTTTTGTGCACATTACTGTAAGTGGAAACTGATTTGCAGATATGTTATTGTGCTTTTCGTGTCTTTAATGTTTAAGTTTTTTTTTTTTTTTTATAACTTTGAGCGTAATGGACACTGCTCATCAAAATACTGCTACACACTGCAGATTAGTCAGGTACTGGGCTCTGCATTCTCCATGGTATCTGCAAATTGTCTGTGTCAGACTGTTTAATGTCCCCTCGACCTCCATCACTCTCCGTATTTCAGTCTTTTTTTGCCCTCTCTCTCCCCTCCAGGCCGCATCCTTGGTGTGAGCCAAGCAGTAGCTTTGCAGGGCAGTAAGGTAATAAATGTGTTGCAGATGCATCTGCGAGTCGTGAAGGATCGGGGCATCTTTCGTACCTGCCATCACTTTGCTTTACCCCCCACCCCATCCCTCCTTTTGTCCCATAGCCTCCATTTGACTCCTGCTCCTCTCGTCTCACCTTCTCCTCTCTTTCTTTTCCCTCACTGTTTCCACCACCTCCCATCTCTCTCTCACCATCTCCTCACTTCGCTGGCTCTACCAGGATAATTAAGCACGTCTAAGATGTGCTGACTTGGCACAATTGACAGTCATAGTGAAGGAGAGAGACAGAAACGGTGACAGAGGGAGAGATGTAGAGAGAGACCTTCAGGCTGTCTCCTTTCTGCAGTCCAGACAGTGCATCACTACTGCTCGTGTGTGTGTGTGTGTGTGTGTGTGTGTGTGTGTGTGTGTGTGTGTGTGTGTGTGTGTGTGTGTTTTGAGGTGTGTGCACCTCGGGGAGATGCAGTCACATTGTATGGGATCCAAGTTACAGTATGTTTTTAACTCTCTCTACCACTTTGTCTCGGGGCCTCCTGCTGGCCTGGCTGGGGGGAGACTTTACGTGAGCGTCCAAACGTGAAAAAAGGAGTGCTGGAACAGATCTTTGCCTCTTAGTAAACAGTGCAGAAAGCATGTGTCATGCTCCTTCCATTGTACTCTTAGCAAATGATGCGTCAGATGCTCTTTGAAGGTCAACAAAAAAACCTGTAAGACTGCATTCGGCTTAAGTGTAAACGGTGTCTACCCCACAGGACAGCAACTGTCTGTCTAATGATGTTACATTCAGCGAACATCATCGTTTTTAATTGTTATACTGTGTTTTATATTGTTTAAGAAATTCCAGCTCTGTGGAGTCTTCCTAAGGTGAAAGAAACATTCACATCCAAGGTGCCATGACTGTTAGCTCAGTGACAGGTCCAGGCCAGTAAGACAAGGTCACTGTGCCCCTTCAGCTGAATTGTCCTCACACATTTTTATAATTGTAAGTAAAATTAAATCAAACACTTTGGTAATGAAAAAGAAAGATCACCCAAATTGGTGATAAGTCATTGCCATAACAACCAAGCTTACATGAATTATTCGGCTAATAGAAGACGCTAATTTAGAAGAAGATAGGTGTACGAAATTTTGGGAAGCAACCCTCATATTCTCTTCAGAATTAGGAAGACATCAATTTGTGCAGCACGTTTTAAAAGCATGATCTCACTCAAATAATTATGCATATTGGTTCATGATGTGGTTTAAAGCAGGCGCTGCATTAATTTGTTGTGTGATTATACAAGATTGCCTCTTGCAGTGCTGTTTTAAATATACATTTAGCCTTGTGGTAAACCGTCCAGCTCAGTTTATTGCCTGTCTTCTGGACACACTATGTGTGACTTCAAGTGTAACTCTGCACATAAGTGGTAACATAAATGTACTTTTTTAATGAAAAAGCAAAGTGAGTTGAGCCAAATGCCCTCTTGTTAAAGTGGGCTGATGTCCATATGTTCTGGTGCCAACTCTGTAGTAGCTGAAATTCCTTTTCATATATTACAGGCAAAATAATTTATTTAAGTCAAAATTTCCAAAGCAACCAAAGTCTGTCAAATAAGCACAAAGGAAACTGAGCTTTGCCAAATAACTGAGTTTAGCTATAACACTGAGATGGATGGACAGATTGCAGGCATTTCATTAAACTTGGGCTGGGATTCCTTCTTAAGCTGTAATCCAGCCTTTGCCTATCCACATACATTATATATATATATATATATATATATATATATATATATATATATATATATCATGAATTATTTTGTAGTGTATTTAATGTTTTTTACTTCCCCAAACCAGATGTAGTTTTAAGAGATCATTAGTTGAAATTGTAGTCTCATAGAAGACAATCACTGGTGCTTGCACAGGAATGGACTGTGAGGATGCAGACCAAGAAAAACTCCGCTTCTGCAGGAGAGAACAACCTGGAGAAAGATTATGCTTTGGTTACAGGAGATTCTTCTCATGTTTGGAGAAAGAAGGAAGCCAAAGAACACCGTCCCCACGGTGTAACACCGTGGGGGGAATATTATGCACTGGTCCCCACTGCACAACTTGTCAAGGTGAAAGGAATTGTGAAAAGTCAGATAAAGCCCCGACTTGAATTCCATTGAAAACCCGTGGGGTGAACTAAAGACCATGGACCACACCAGAAGACCATCAAATATGGAGGAGCTTGAGAGATTCTCCAAAGAAGAATGTGCTGAGATTTCTCAGGAGACGTGTGTGAGACTTGCTGCAAACTTCAACAAACAACTGCAGGCTTTCATCCAGCAGAAACAACACACAACTGATGGTAAGCATCAAGGCACTAACAATTTTGACCCTGGTAGTTTTTGCTTTTTGTAAAATAATGCAAGCATCCAGAATAAAAGCTGTGTTAAAACTTCTTTTCTCTGATAAACAGCAAATGGGAAGACAACTAATTCTGTCCCCATCTGTATATGTCCATGTTCTTGTTTTACATGCAGAGTCATATTTTAGAAATTTGCTGAAGACATATCCTCTCATAAAGAATGTCTTACAAATTGTTCCTTCAAGGCACAATTTCCATGGAAAACCATTTACAGTGCACATTTTTTTTGATGGATTGTTGAGGCACCTTATCAAAGAAACATCTAACAGCAAAATCTGATGATACTGTTGATAATTTGTAAGGCTTCACTTTAAATAACAACTTTTCGTATGAATATTACAGCTATTTCCTCTGAAAGGTAGTGAAGTCCCAGTTATAATTACAGGTTCCATAAATTCAGGACAAAGGGACAGTGAAGCATGGTGCTGGTTTATGATTGGATTAGAACTGACGAACGGAAAGAAAACAGTCTGTTTGCCATGAAAAGGCCTACCTAGTTAAGCAGACTTTTTCATTCTGAGACAAACAATGTGACACACACATCCATTTATCTGAACCCTTTGTTGTTAAAGATGAACGCAAGCTGTGATATGAGAGTTGAATCAGACTGATCGCAGCACAAAGTTGCGTTAGCACCTTGATAATTATAGTATGCATTGCTTAGACTTGAGACTGAAGTCGAAGCGTTTTCCTGGCAGCGTTAGAGCTGGTTTGTATTCGTTTTCTCAGGCTGGCAGTAAATGGAGCATAAGAACAGGATCCCTTTGGAGGGAAAATGTTACACAAGCCAAACCTTCAATTTTGTCTTTTTCAACCGTTTCACTAATGCCTAACCAGCATGCAGGTGCAATCTGTCATTTCTTTCCTCCCCGTCTCTGCTGAGAATTACAAAGTAGCAACATAACCCGTGTTCACTCAACACTACGTGCTGCGTCCAGGCATCGCAAATTTCCCTTTGTATACCTAATTCCTCATCTGCTCTTTTCCTCTAAGGAGGCTGAAAACGTGTGTTTTTTCCTTTTAGTTTCCCAAATGACTGACCTGTGTCAGTCAGTGTTCAAAAACGTCACTTTTTACTGTGTAATCATTTAGCGCGAGTACGTTTTGACACACATCAGATGGAATTAGATGGGAATTAGTTGACAGGCCGAGCACTGCTGAGTTTATAGCCTTGTGCAGCACATTATGAAGCCTTGAGCTAACGCATATTAGGGCTTACATGGATCTACATCCATTTAGATACAAGATGGATGATATCTTTATCATGATGAAATCACCTGACAGCAATAATAGCGCAGTCTGACCTCGCCCTCCTCCCATTTTCTTTCTGCAATCCTCCTTTATAACAGACTTATCAGTGCATTACTCAGATGAGAAGGAAAATTTGAAAATGTGGGCTCTGTGTGTTTTGCCGCTTAAGGTGCTGAGAGAGCACCAGGTTAATATTCAGTGGTTAGCGTCGACAGAGAGAAACCTTATAAATATGTCCTCAGGTTGCCTGCTCCCTGTCAGCTTTAACGCTCTGCCCACGCATACGCCCACACACACGAATAAGGAACGTGCACGCGACGCAGACAAATACTGGTGAGACACGCACGCACTCGTGCAAAGTCACACACAAAGACGTGGCCACGCACACATGCTCGTACACACGCCCACGCGCTACCTAGCCGGGTTCTCAGCAGGCGGGCAGCGCCGACAGGCTGAGCCAAAATAACGTCTTAAACTCAGTAACCTCAGTCATCATATCAACAACTGAATCAGAGCAGATAGACAGTCTGGCTGTTCAGCTAAACAAATCAAGCCTGGTTAAATGAACATGCAATGAAAAAGACGCACGCTTGCCCTGCAGAGGAGTCTGCGTTTCGAGCAGAAAGCGTCCAGAACTGCTTGTAAATTGTTCTGACGCCGCTGACCAGCATCATCCAGTTTGTTTAAAGAGAACGAGGAGAAATGCTAGAAGAACTGCATGGAACAAAATTCTATTTACAGAAATCCAATGACCAGCAGTGACTGGATACATTTTAAGGGTTCATTCAGAGATCCAGATAACTCCCAGTAAAATCCAACATTTGTTCATTATAATGGGCCTGCAGTGCAGTCTTGGAGGTACATCTGTGATTATCATCATGATTGTTTCAATGGGAAATATGTCTGAGCTTCCTATGCAAAGTAGCTTGACTTGATAGTTCATCTCAGTGTAATCTATACTACAAATGTCATAAACCAGCATGTAGGCTATAAAATAAGGTGGAGCCCAGCAGCAGAGTTTATGAATTGCCAGTGTTTCATTTCAATAGGTAAATACTTGAAGTTAAAATCAGGCGAAGCAGCAAGTGAGTGTGGACCATGGAAGCACGCATGCTTTTCCATCATCACCTTTTTGAACATGGAAAGTGTGCATTGCCTTAGAAAAGCCCGTCAGGGTGCCTAGGGACATAACACGACTTAAAGGTCGTGTTATCTATTTTCTAATAACTTTACTCAATCGTGTGCAGTCATGTAATTCACAATCTTCAAAATCTTAATGTGGGGCACATTAAGACACATAGACTGTATAGACCAGATGAAACTGGCCATCATGACATTATTAATTAGTAAGAAAAGTCTAAGTTTTCTTAGTCCGTCTCAGCAACTTGTGAGTCACACAGTAAAATGCATCCTGTTTTTTGTTTACTTTTCACTCTAATGAGACTCGTAATTTACTAGATATAAATTATCTTGTATTCAGTAGGTCTTCAAACTAGCAATTCAGGCCATAAACACATCAGGAACATGTTTAGTGAAGTCACAGACAGGGACCCAGTGCTATTTATACCAATCAGGCTCAATATCATGACCACCTTTCTAATATTGTTTAGTTGCCAAAAACAGCTCTGACCAGTCAGGCCTGGACTCCTCTAGACCCCTGAAGATGAGCTGTGGTATCTGACACCAAGATCCTCTAAGATGCGAGGTGGGGCCTCTATGGATCAGACTTGTTTGTCTTACAGATGCTGGATTTGAGGGAGATCTGGGGAATTTGGGTAAAGTAAACGTGTACATGGTCTGCAACAATGCTTAGTTAGGTGGTACGTGTCAAAGTAACATCCACATGGATGGAAGGACCCAAGGATTCCCAGTTGAACACTGCCTCCAATAGCTTGTAATTTTTATCAGACCAGGCCACCTTCTTCGATTGCTCCTTGGTCCAGCTCTGATGCTCATGTGCGTATTTTTTGTGCTTTCAGTGGTGTAAAAGGGTTAGCATGGGTACCCTGACTGGTCTGCAGCTGTCCAGCCCCATACACAACAAACTGTAATGAACTGTGTATTCTGACACCTTTCTATCAGAACCAGCATTCAGTTTTTCAGCATTTTGAGCTACAGTAGCTCGTTTGTTGGATCAGACCACGCGAGCCAGCCACTGTTCCTTCCCAGGAGAACTTTGACAGATGTTGACCACTGCAGACCAGTAACACCCCAGAAGAACTACAGTTTTGTAGATGGTCTGACCCAAACTGTCAACTCGCTCAAATCCTCACGCTTGTCCATTTTTCCTGCTTCTAACACATCAGGTTTAAGGTCAAAATGTTCACTTGCTCCCTAATAAAACCCGCCCACTAACAGGTGCAATGATGAAGAGATCATCAGTATCACTTACTCCACCTGTCAGTGCTCATGATGTTATGAGTGATCAGTGTATTTACTCTCTTTATGTGCCCACAGGAGTCGCCCTCTGCTGGCCATAAAAAAGAAGCATACGGGCTGTCAAAACAGGAGGAGCAGCCGAGGCAGCAAGTGGGCAGCTCTCATCTATCATCTGCATGTATGTTTCGAGGAAAACTGGATATTTCATTACAACATGGAACGTTATTCATTCATTCGAATAAAAGCTGCTCAGTGGTACAAATGACAAAAATGTTTTGTTTGGTTAGCTTTTTCTGTCTTGCATTCTTCTGAGTCGAGCTGGTAGACAGCAACAATGACAGAGATGCCTGCTGCACAGCTGACTTGACTGACTTGTTGATATTTAACCACGAGCGAGGTGGGAATACACAATACAGCGTTTCTTGACACATTTAATGTTATGAATGATTTAAAAGAAAAAAAACCTTTTTGCTGATTTTTTTTAAAGCTCTATACCAAAATGTATTCAAAATTAAGAGTGTGTCTCTTTCCAGTGATTGTAAAGAGGATAAAAGCTTTTTTGGGCCAATGTGTGCGTCATGTGTTGAACTCAAGCCCAGCAGCTTTCCTGGGGGTCTGACAAATTGAAAATAGGTCTTTGTGTGCAGATGTTAGAGGTTTTCTAAGACACGGGATTGCAAAATGTTATCCAACAGACAATTACTGTAACTGGTGAGTCTGGTTATTGTGATGGGTTAATGTGACAGGTTTATATGTCTGTGGATGGTTTTTGTCACCGGCGTATAAGGCACTATCATAAAAGTCACAGGACGAAAACGTAAGCCAAGTGTAAAGCTGGGCATGGTCCAGCCCACGAGTGCTGAATATTCATGTAATCGTGCAGTAACGACTAGAACTCATGGGTTAGAAAATCAGTATGATACCCTGCACTTGTGAGACCATCAGATCCAGTTCAGCCATCCAGTTCACAATGGCCTGATTAAACTGTGATGTTTTACGTCTCTGCTGAAGCTTCACTGCAGGAGGTCCAGCTTTTGCTGAGCTACACTGCACCAGTCACATCACAGCTCTTACAAATGGAACCTTTTTCCACCCGGGATGCCATCAAAACTCATATGCAGTCACAAACTGAACATCAAGTAAAAAACAAAGAAAAAAACTGCTCCTGCATCAAATTTGACTACTTTTTGTTTCTTTATACACAATGTCCTCTTGGATGTGAAAACCACACACGCATACAAAAGTGTTTAAGTCTACTACTTAAAGCCTGTCCTCAGCAGTCACTGATGTGACTGCCACCCCCCACTCCCACCCACCTTTTCTTTTCATAACTGAACAAACCAATAGTGTGGGTTCCATCTGTGGAAGGCATAATACCGGCTAATAAAACTAGTCTTGGCTTCTGTTTCTGCACTGTCTGGATGCTTGACAAGTCTTAAGGACAATTCTATAATCTATAATCTTTCTCCAACTCCACAGAAAAATGCAACCACCAGGGACATTATCATCGCACGTACTATGTCTCCTATGAGCAGATGCAAAACAGCAGCAGAATAACGTGGCAATCCAGGCTGACTGTTTGCAGTTGTTTTTGTCCTCACAAACTTTGCAAAGCACTTAGGGCCAGATTTACTAAATGTGATGACGATCCCCAAACAGCTCTGATAGGTGTGGTTGGGTTTAGGGGTGAGTTACAAAACTTGCTTTCTGTCACGGTTTGCAAGCCGTGTGGAGGTGGAGAAAGGACCCAAAAGGCGTCAGCTCTGGTGCAGGTGAGTGTTTATTTACAGCAGTGGGTACAAACAGCAACGGTGTGTGAACATGAAACCGAAAACCTAAACTGGGTAAACTAACAACACAAACCAGGAATGACGGTGCAGGGAGATCCGGGAAAATACACATGAAGAGACGCAGGGAGACCGAGGGGAAACAACACAGACGAACCAGCAACTACTATGACAGAAGACACAACTTAAATACACTCAGAGAACACAGGGAGGTTACACACCGGTGGGAACACAGCTGGGAGTGATTAACATGACGAGACTAGGGAGGCAAACTGAAAACACTCACATAAGACGCAGACCTTCACAATAAAACAGGAACTTACACATGAAAGGACACAAACTAAGAAACGCAGACTAGATACAGGAACACACGGGCAGAACAGAGTAAACACTAACCAGAGGAAGAACAGAACCAAAATCACGAAGAGAAAACACAAAACGCTGGGTCAAAAGGACCCAGGATCATGACACTTTCTTCTTCTGGCTTTATTGGAGAGGTACAGTGAAGACTGACAGGAAAGCGGAGGGAGAGAGGGGGAGACATGCAGCAAAGGGCCACGGGTCGGACTCAAACCTGGGCGGGCCGCTCTCAGCCTGCTCATCCCACTGAGCTAAACCGCTGCCCACAAAATTCATTTCTGTGAAAACTCAGTTTTCTAAACAAAGACTAATTTGAATATCAAGTGCAAAAAACAAGACATGCTTTTCTTTCAGTGTTAAATATTGGCACAATTATCAGCAAATCACATGTGGTAAACACAATTCATTTAAATATTTTCCGTGCTGTGTTTTGCACCTTGATTTCAAATCAGTTTGGTTTTTATTTATTTAGCACCAAATCAGAACGACGGTTGCCTCAAAGGTAAAGACCATACAATAACACAAAGAAAACCCCAATAATCAGACGACTCCCTATGACCAAGTTCTTGGCGACAGGGGGAAGGAAAAACTCCTTTTTAACAGGAAGGAACTTCTTGTGCTGCTCTGTTGGTGCTATGCTACAACGAGGTCTTTAAGATAAGATCTGGTCTGATTATTCAAGACTTTGAATGAGAGGAGAAAGATTTTAAATTCAAATTTGAGAAAGAAACTTGCAGAAAGTCATATATAACGGTTTCAGTTCCAAAAAAATACTAACAGTACCTTTTTTTTACACCAAAAGTCAGTTTGTCACAATGCATTAGTAAATCTGCATTTGGAACACTAAACTATTTTCATACCACTTCAGTAATATGTACCAATATCTCTACATCGGTATCGGCTGACTCCAATCAGCCTATCAGCAAATAAGATGAAATTCACCACTAAGAGAGGTCAAAACTTATCTGTTGCGTCTCATCAATTTTGCACTGGCTAAATGTTCAGAGATAGTGTGAAGAAGAGCTGATAGTTACTAGTTTAGTTACTGAAGAATTATTTGTTTCATTGGCAAAAAAGGAGGGACCAAAAATATCCAGATGAGCCAAACTGCACTACCAATACCAAAAAACAAGTGTTGGTACTGGCCCATCATTTCACAATGAATGCACAATGACCCTCCCTCACTCATTCATCATCATCCTCTGCTTCCATTTATTCAGGCTTGTTTGGCTCGCAAATCTCACACTTGGGGGAGTCTCCAAAGAAAAGATGTCAGTTAACATTATAGTAGTGCTAGTGCTGATGTTTTCCTTGTTAGCCATTTATCGCATAATGCAAAAGCCTAGCATTAAGAAAATCCAGTTAATTCAACATATTTGCTGACTCACGGCTTTATATATTGGAACTCCTGTCACGATTCAAACTGAAGCAAAAAGGAGACAGCGTGAGTGAGGAGGCTGAGTGCAGCTGGATGGAGGCGTGTTGCTATCTGAGGAATCAGCGGAATTTAGGGAGTGGAGACTGAAGCACCAACGTGAAGGCAGTCTCAATACAGCTATGGAACACAATGAGCCGCAGCACTTACACACTCACACACACACACACACACACACGCAAACAATCCCAGACACAGAACAAAATGGGCAGTAACCACCCGCACTCTGACCCGCACCGCGCACACTTGTAGACACGAATACAAACGGCCGCGGACCTCAAACACACAGACATGGTCACAGATGACCGCACACACACACACACAGATGACGTGTGTATTTAGGTCAGTGTAAACGTGGGCTGGGTGGATGTCTGACTGACTAGTAAATAAGCTGGATGGAAAGTAAATAAAGCAGACAAAATCAGACAGCAGGCAGTCATGCACAGTGAGGCTAGGTAAACGCACACACACACAGACACGCATACACACACACACACAAGAGTGCACAACGTGCACATGCACACACTTTTGCCTTATAAACTTGAAACATGGGATAAACATTGGCATACTTAGACACAAACACACACACTGAAAAACAAATTAGGCGAGCATGGTGACTCACTGTGTCTGTGTCATTTAGTCTGCGTCTGCAATGGACACCATCACACACACATATGCATGCACACACACAAACACACAGTATTTTTTTCCAACTTCTTTCTAATTATGAACACACATATGCACACACATCCATAGACACACATGTGCACAATAACCATGTCACAAATCTTGTAATTATGTGCACATAAATACACATGAACTGATACACAGCCTTGGACACACGTGCAATTATCTTGTCATACATCTGGTAATTATATCAAACTAATATGGAGACAAGATCCCCCCCCCCAACACACACACAGATACACAGACACACACACACACACACACACACACACCTGTTATACTGTCCTGCTAAAGATGGGGCACAAACACCAGAGCAGCAGCGCATCTGCATTAACTTCAGCTATTTGACTTGTGCCATAAAGAGCAGAGCAGAGTTTAGCCCACTCATAATGAGCCAGGTCTCTGCTGTTCAACACATCACAGCACTGAAAGAGAAGTGCTGGTAGAGGCATGGTAATTATGTAGGCATAGATTATGCATATAGTCTATAAGCCTATGTCTGATGCACATGTGTTCACGGAGAACATTAGGTCATGTTCAGAGCATCATTACCACTGCATAAAAAAAGCACAGCCCCCACATTCATTTCAATGAGACGGGTGCCGACACAGAGGGCTCCAGAAAGAAAAAGCACTTTGTGTCTTCTGGGAGCTGACTGTATATACTGTAAGATACTGAAGTCAGCTACTTGGAAAATGAAAACAAAAACCAAAAAGTTTAAGTTAATGAATAATTTTATTATAAAGTTATCATTCTTGTATCCTGCATCTTGTTATTATACTGTTAATGTAATGGGGAAAAAATCATCTCACCGAATGGCCCCTTGCAAATTGTTTTTGTTCAATAGATATGATATTTGCACGTGGTCCATACAGCATGCCAGTGTAGAGTGAGATCTCCGTGACTGTTTTCCTATCTGACTGTCATGGTCTATATGAGCAGCTGGGTGTGGCCTGTTCATCAACACACCTAAGGTAGTAACAGGCTCAAACTCTAGTTTAAGATCCAAGTTCTTGTATGCTTACTTTGTCGTCTTCTCTCCCAGCTCCGCCAGCCCGCTACGCCACGACACCACCCTTAAGATTTACCTTTTGGATTCAGGACACAAACCCTCTCAGGATTTTCAGCCACACTCTAGGGAGCATCACAAACGGCACTACCTGCCTGTGCTCCTGCCATCACCGCCCCACACAGGGTCCTGGAAAACTCATGTCAGACCTCCTAAACACTCCTCTGCCTCCCCCTCTAAACTTCAGCCTCCTCCTGCCCAAGGAAGCTGCTCCATTTCAGTGTCCACTGTAACCTCTGGCCCAACCCATGCACCCACAACACCTTTTTCCCCCTCTAGTGCGCTCCGCGAGCACCACGACACCAGTCACTGTTTATGTAATGTACCACGGACTGCCATGCTAGGATTCTCACCCTTGTAGCACATTATGTACCAAGACATTTTCTAGGTTTTGGTAGAGTTCCCCTACAAAGCATTATATTGTGTATCTCACCACACTAAGGTTCTAGGTTTTGTCTCTCCTTGTCTATCTTGTGTCATTTTAAATAAATGCTTCTTTAGTTCAATTATTCTGCCTCCGCACTTCATCCCAGCCTGGTTTTTGAGCCCAGTTCTGGTACAGGCCTCTGGCCCATCTTGACACCTGACTGCTACCTAATAATATAGTCATGGTCAATATTTTACAAGTTCAAATATTCCTTCTTTACGACTGTCATGGAACAGCTCTTCTCTGATTTCATTGTACATTTGGACGCAACAAGTGACACTGACAACCACAACTACCAAGGAGGACAAAGTGAGGCGTTTGAGCAAAGGGGGAAAAAAACTAATCACAGTGTTAGGGATGAAAAACGAGAAACTAATTAAAACTTAATCACCTTATCACTTAATTGTGAGTCAGTAGCCTCAATCAGGGTGGTTACAAACTCGAGTTTGAATATACTGTCGCTGCCTGTGGTTTCCAGTAGATATTACCACAGCATAAAACAGCCATGCTGACAACGTGAAGAAGGTTTTCTTTTTCTTTCTGGCCATTCCTCACTGCCAAAACAAAAGCTCCTAACTGGGACTCATCTGTGATGTCAGAAAACTCTGCTCTGCTACTCTGAACTCATTTCCCTGTTGCTTTTACCACAAACTGTCTCCCATATGTGGTGCTCCACTTGTTCAGCAGTACTCAAAGACATCTTTGAGGCACATTCTACTGTTGTATCTATTATAACGAGTTCTCTGACCACTGCACACAGGGTTAGAGGAGACGCAGGCTAAATCCTTTACTCCACAGCGCTACAATACTCATCTCTAAACAGGCGTTTTTATTAACGGCTCCAAGTCACCTGTGGGGTCCCACAGGGTCCATTTCTTTTCCTCTTTACTTCTCTGTAACGAGCTCTCTTTACAGAGATGAAATTAAACCTTCAAACTGGCGAGCTAAACTGTACGAAGCCTAAAGACGTTGATAATTGTCTCTGGGAAATTTGCTTTTTCAAAGAAACAGATAAACTGTTGAATAAGTATTCAGCTCCAGTTTGACTTAAGTTGCCTCAGAAGTAGTGCTTAGAAAGCTGAAGGAACATTTCACCTTATCATCCAAGCCTTGGTTGGTCATTAGAAGACAACATACAAGAAAACCAGAAAAATTCTGATATGAAGACTGTATCAACTGGTAGCAGCAGACCAGTGTTTCCAGTCAGCACCCCAGAACATATCATCAAAGTTAAAAAACAGGGCTTTAATGCATCATGTATGCTGACTTAATTATGGCCTTTATTTTCTTTGACTATGTCACAAATGTCTCATAATAATGTAACAACACAACTACAGAAATTCAGAACGTTTGTGAGCTTAAAACCTCCCCCACATGCTTTATAACTGAGAGCTGGTGGCGTACAGGACTTCCCAGGCTCCAGTAAACCTCTAATGTGTTTACTACCATGTCATATGTCAGTCAAAGACACACTTTGCTTCATTGGGTAGGCAGTTTAATGCCTCACATCAAAGCTGAGAGAACTTCAACTCAGGACCAGAACACTTTAAAACGCTTATATTTCCTGCTCTCTTATCCTCTTCCTGTGCGGATCTGTCTTACTATCAATTCATTGATTAGCTTTCAGCTGTTAACATCATGTTTTAGCTTGAACAGTCTGAAACTATTAGAAATAAAAAGGGCATTTTTCTGCTCACAATTACAACACAGTTAGTAATGCTACGCTAATAAGGTATTTGGGGTAATAGTGCTGCTAATAGTTAAGTGGCTAACATTACTGTGTATACTAACATTTATTCATGTTGTTGAAATGGGAGATTTGCTGAATTTTTGTAGTGGGGAGAAACGTTTTTATTTCAAGTCTTGAAACACTCACTGATTGGACAAGCTCTGTGATGTCGTTGTTTTTCAGGGTCAATAACATATCAGTGATTCTTGTGGTTTGAGACCACACAGCAAGAAACGGAGCAGAGGAGGGAGGAGGGTGGAGATGACAGCCAGAGTGAGATAAATGGAGATGGACAGAAGAAGGTGACCACTGAGGGAGAGAGAGTGAGAAAATGTGTCAAATGCAGAAAGGCAGATGACAGCGAGGATGAATTAGAGAGAGGGCGGTCGGGACTCAGAGTGACTCTGCAGTATTGCCCCTCTTTATACTGACAGACGCAAAAGGACTGTTAGAAAATGTAGGTGGGAAAAAAAATGACATAGGTTAGTTTTAGTGGGATTTTCCCACTTTTGGAAGGCACCATTACGGTTATCTTTTGGTTCCTCTGAGGGGACATTGCTTCTCTTCTCCCTCTTTTCTGAGGAAGATGAATAGAGACGTCATTCCCGCCCCCCCAGGTTTTTAGAAGCATGAAAGTTGCACTCACATTGCGTCCTAGCAGAATTACAAGCAAGTCCATCCCGGAGTCGACACCACCTGAGTTTACAAAAGATGTCATCTTATTTGTTTCCTGTAAAGAATTTCTTTCTGTTCGCTAGATGCAAAAGGTGTAAGAAGAACGGGAAGGCCTCGGTCAGCTTGAGCACGTTTGTGACTGACTGTATGGAGTGCAGAAGAATCAGTGCAACAAAGGTAAAGGTAGATTTTTATCATTTGTACATGGGAATATAATGTAGAATTTCCATGTATGAATCAGTTCATCGTAAATGTTTGTAGTCCATCTCTGGCTCCCACATCCAGTGTTTTGTCAACCTAACCATCGACCCCAACCTCCTCCACGGGTGACTATAATAATTATGCTTCATTTCCTTTTTTACATTTTAATTGCTAACAGGACAAAAGACAGTCACACTAAATGTATACTGTAAGTTGCTTTGGGACATCTGCCAACTACCGTCTCACATGGCCCTGGAGGTTACTTATAAAAAGCTGCTCACCTAAACAACCAATCAGATTGTTTTTATAGGAGGACAGTTTCCTTCCACACAATGTGAACATAAAAGTATAGATGGCTAAAGTTTTAAACATTTAATGTCAACTCCTTCTCTGTCCACCAATCGGATATCAGATAGGGATAGATAGAAGCAGTTGAGGAAGACATGGGTAAATGTACATGCACCCTAATTAAAAAATTTAAGTCAGCTATCAACGGATTGTCTTGGCTGAAGCAGAGAGCAGACAGCAAGAAGATTTTAAAAAATAAAAGTACTGTAGACAGAAGGAATATAAACACTGACAGATAGGCTCAAAGATGAAACAACCAAGGGGAAACCAGGTGAACGGTAATAGTGAGAAGCGATTAAAAAATTATTTCCCAGTGTTGGTAACATGGCCTTGGTCTGCATCTGCCCGAGCAGCACTCTCCTTATTTCACGCAGACTGCAACACACAGAGTAAGAAACTCAACGTGGAAATCGAGCAGAAGATTTAAGTGTGTACTTGTACGTGTAATATCTGTTATAACCGACGTGGGCTCCAGATGCTCGGCGCGAGGACGTTTCTAGATCTCCTGCCACGTTCTGACACTGAGACATGGCTTTAAAGGGTAATTAGAGTGAATACCGAGGTCAGACACTGAGCTGTGATGTTTAAGGTTAGGGCGAAGAGACAAGGGACGCATTATGTCAGTGAGTGTCCTCAGAAAGACAGAAGCACAAACCTGCCTGTGTGTTTGTGTGTGTTTTACCTGACACGAACCCTCGGTGGTAAACAAAACCTTACGTTAGCCTTGCAGCTATCGACCACCGGTGTCTGCCTGCATCTGAATGTTGGCGCGTTTGTTTACTACCGCTCGATGACTTCATTCCCCTCTTCACCCCCTCAGGGCCTTGGCGGAGACTGACCAGAACAAACCCAGACAAGCACACCCATACACACAGCTGATGAATTATGTAATACATGTGCTTTGAGCGCAGAGAGAAGGCTCGGCTCTGGAGCGATCGCTCTGTATATGCAGCACTTGACTACTCTAACAACAGGAGCAAAAAGAGCGCGCACATATGTGTGGACAAGCTAGTGTGAGGTTGTGTGTGTAGATTTGAGGCCAGTGCATTAATCAAAATCTTAACTACACAGCACACACACTGCATGCCAACCCCGCTAGGCTCTGTGTTCAGTTTAATTAACTCGTGGGGAAGAACGGAGAACAGCCAGCTGAGTTATAAGTCAATCTGTCAGTGACTCAGTCAGTCCTTCACTGGGGTTTTCTATAAGCTCACATAGCGGGACACCACCAAAAAAAAAAAAAGAAAAAAAGCCCAGCAATCAAAGAGAAAGCGGCAGAATGTGAAATTCGATGCAGCTGCTTTAAAACCCAAAACTAGGAGAAGACAAAAAAGAAAAGACACAGTTCTCTTGGAAATGTCATCAGTCACCTTCACAGGTGTGTTCTCTGCATAAGTATGTCTGAACAAGCTGTTTGTTCGTATGTACTGTACAAACTACGCAGAGGACTGCTTCACTTAGACACAACTGCACTTAGACCTGCCAAATCCTAAGGAGCTTGAACGATGCTCCTGATCATTTCTGCCTCATGTTAGGGTTTATTATGCTAGCCACCTTAGTTTGTGATGGTCAGCATGCGCACCCTAACATGCTGACACTGACTAATGAACCTGATTTTGCCAGTAGGTGAAAACTTAATCAGATTTGATCCTGATGGGAATATTAACAACAGATTGATTTTATTTTAAGAGGGACCTGTTCTGCTCCTTCCTAATGCCTTATTTTAGTCAGCGCCTCTGCTAGAATTTCTGCACATAATGTAAAGTTGAAAATAATTATTTTTAATCTTGCACTGGCCCCCCTGCATCTCCTCGGCCCACTTCATCACTCTCTGAAACCTACTACTTTAGCTCCCTGACTCCTCCCTTTGAGCCAACTTCCTTCTGATTGGCTGACCTCATAAAAAGAGGATTTGAACATATGACAACACATGATAATAAAGATATGAGTCATAATGAACCAGTGGTTAAAAAAAAAAATCTCAAAAGCCACATACCGTCCACTTTATTAGGCAAACCTTGCTAATACAGATTGGACCCGTTTTGTCTTCAGAACTGTCGTGTTTTCAATAAAACATCCGTAGTAGTTAGCAAGCTTCTTTATTTTAACGTGGCTCACATCCATGTACGTAAACATAACCTGCCGCTGCTTCTACGACACAGTATATATCACAATTTGGTTAGACAGCCCCCTAGTGGTGAAGCTGAACTACCCACATAACTCCTATCAACACATCCCCTTTTCTTTAGATGTTATCTGCTGAACAACACTATGGAAACATACCTAACATTGCATAGCTTGAATAACATCCCAAACACTTGTGACAGTGTAAACTACGGAACACACAATAATGCAGAAAGTTCCTTTTTGATATATGCATATATATCTAGCTATATATGTATACACCAACATATACATATATATATATGCTTAAAGGTTTAGTCTATCAGGTGGCTTGATAGAGCGTGCTGATCTTCTGACAATGGGTGACTGGTCTCTTTGCTCCACACTGTCCTTCACGGGTGTTGTTGGTTCAGGTGGTGTGTTGTTGTCATCACACTGTTCTTCCGATGGTCCCATTGTCTTGTGAGTGTACAGTAAACTCCTCCGATTTCTCCTTAATATCAGTCCATCTTCAGTTTTCACATTGTACGATCTTGGGTTTACCTCCTCCAGTACAGTTGCTCTCTTTTCCCAGATGTTTGCATCTTCCACTCTGACTGCTTCATTGGGTGCGAGTGGTTTTAGACTTTTTGAGGACTTGTCAAAGTTGACCTTTTGTCTCTTCTGCAACTGTTTCATTTTGTCTCTCACTTGTTTATGTTTCCTGGTTGTTGTGTAAGGAAGAGTGGTCCGTAGTTTTCTTCCCATTAATATTTCTGCTGGTGACTTGCCATGCTCCAGTGGTGATGCTCTGTAGCTCAGTAGTGCCAAATAAGGATCTGCCTTACCATCTTGTGCTTTCTTTAGTAACTGTTTCACAATGTGCACACCTTTCTCTGCTTTCCCATTGGACTGTGGATGCAGGGGGCTTGAGGTCACATGTTTAAAGTCATATTCCTGAGCAAATAGTTGGAATTCTCTACAACTATAGCAAGGTCCATTGTCACTATGAACAATCTGTGGTATCCCATGTCTAGCAAATATTGATTTCATGTGCGTTATGACACAAGTAGCTGACATGTTGGACAATAATGCCATCTCTGGATAGTTTGACAAGTAATCAATAACCAGCAGGTAGTTTTTTCCTCCTAGGTGGAAAATGTCTGTTCCGACTTTCTGCCATGGTTCCTCCGGTATGTCTGTTATGGTCAGAGGCTCTTTTGGTTGTTTTGCCTGGTGTTTGATACACGTATCACAAGTGGAAACCATTTGCTCAATGTCTGCATTTATACCTGGCCAATAGACTGCTGTTCTGGCTCTCCGTTTGCATTTCTCTATGCCTAGATGTCCCTCATGCAGTCTTTTCAGGATGTCTCCTCTCAGTGAGTGTGGAATTACTACTCTGTTTTGTCTTAGCAGAAGTCCATTCACAACACTTAGTTCTGCTCTTATGTTGTAGTATGTTTTGCATTCACCTCTTGGCCATTTCCCATTCAACAGTGTTATAACTCTTTGCAGACTAGAGTCCTTTTGTGTTTCAGCCTTGATCTGATGTGATTTTCTGTCTGACACAGGAAGTGACTCTGCTACCAGGTTTACATGTATATTTACATCCATCTCTGTGGAGCTTTGCTCTTTGTTTGGGGTTGTGGCCCTAGAGAGTGCATCTGCTAACACAATGTGTTTACCTGGTGTGTAGATCAAGTTGAAATCATAGCGCTGTAGTTTCATCATCAATCTTTGAATGCGTGGAGACATTTCACTTAAGTTTTTCTTGATTATGGCTATCAATGGCTTGTGGTCAGTCTCTGCCACAAATGTTGGCAAACCATAGACATAGGTGTGGAACTTCTCAAATCCAAAAACAAGCCCCAATGTCTCTTTTTCTATTTGGGCGTAGCGAGATTCTGTCTCTGTCATTGCTCTTGAGGCATATGCCACTGGCCTCCAGTGGTCTCCATAAGCCTGCAACAACACTGCGCCGATCCCGGCCTTCGATGCATCTGTTGACACTTTTGTTTTTCTTTTTGGATCAAAATACGCCAAAACTGGCTCTGTTGTAAGTGTCTTTTTCAGTTGTTGCCACTCGTTTTCCAGTTCTTCATTCCATCTGAACTCGCAGCTATTGTGTAGAAGCTGTCTCAGGTGCACTGTTTTGGCCGCCAGGCTTGGGATGAATTTTCCAATAAAGTTAACCATTCCCAGGATTCTCAACACACCTTTTTTATCTTCAGGACGTGGCATTTCCAGTATAGCTCGTAGCTTTTCCTTGTCCGGCTCGATGCCTTCGGCTGTCAGCTTGTCACCGAGAAAGGTAATGTCACCCACGCCAAACTGACATTTTACTCTGTTCAGTTTAAGTCCATAACGTTTCACCCTTTCCAAAACCTTTACTAGTCTCTCATTGTGCTGCTGTAGTGTGGATCCCCACAAAATGATGTCGTCCATATAAACTCTGACTCCCTCGATTCCCTCGATCATATGCTCCATGGTCCTGTGGAATATCTCAGGAGCTGAAGAAATTCCAAAAGGCATTCTCAAGAAGCAGTAACGCCCAAATGGCGTGTTGAACGTGCAGTATTTTGTACTGTCCTCATGAAGCTTGAGTTGCCAAAATCCTTGGGACGCATCTAGTTTGCTAAAAAATTTTGCACCAGCCATTTCACTTGTTATTTCTTCTCTTGTAGGTATCTGGTAATGCTCTCTTTGTATGTTAGCATTTAAGTCTTTCGGATCCATGCAGACTCTAAGAGCGCCGGTTGGTTTTTTAATGCACACCATGGAGTTAACCCATTCAGTAGGTTCTTCAACTTTTCTTATGACTTCCAGTGCCTCCATCCGCTCTAGTTCCTCTTTAAGCTTGTCTTTAAGAGCAGCTGGAACACGTCGAGGTGCATGAACCACAGGCTGAGCTCCTTCTTTCAGCTTTATCTTGTAGGTGAAGGGTAAGACTCCAAACCCCTTGAATATGTCTGGGTACAGATCCACGATTTCTTTCACACTTTTGGGCTCAGAGCTGTTTATACTGTATACCCGTCTGACTAGGCCGAGTCTCTCACATGCTTTATCTCCCAACAGAGATTCATGTCCCTCTGGCACAATGATAAACATCAGACTGTGATATTTTCCTTTTACTTGTACCCGGAGCCTGCATTTACCTTTGGTTTTGATTGGTTCTCCATTATATGCTTGGAGTAAACTGTTATTTTGGAATATGTGTGGTTTCGTTTTCATCGCTTTCACATCCAGCTCATTCACCAGATTAGCCTTGGCTCCTGTGTCCAGTTTGAAAGTTACCAGGGCTCCGTTCACTGGTAACATCTCTGTCCATTTGTCCTGCTTCACTGTACTGACTGCAGGTTGGTCCATGGGTGTATCTTGCTGCATTACCATTCCCACAAAAAACGTGTCACTGAGAGCAGTTTCTTCTACTGTGTGTACTCTTTCTTTTTGTTTATTCTTTGAAAAACATTGCTTGGCAAAATGGTTTTGTCCATTGCATTTTTTGCATATTTTACCATAAGCTGGGCATTGTTTCCTTCCATGTTTTGTGCCACATCTTTTGCACAAGAAAGTGTCTTTTGATTCTTTCTGTTCTTTTTTGTACGTGCGCCCTGCCTGCCGTGTATTAACTGCAGCTACAGCTGTGCTTTCCGTGTCTGTTTCCCTCGGCGACCTGCTGAAGGTTTTTGCATGTTGTATGGCGAGCTCGCTGGCATGACATACTTTCACAGCACTTGCTAAAGTCAGATCCGCCTCTCTCAGAAGCCTCTCTCTTATCTTTATATCTTTTATTCCAAATACGATCTGATCTCTTATCATAGATTCTTGCAGCTGTCCAAAATTGCATGTTCTTGCCTTTAACTTGAGGTCAGTCAGAAACGTATCAAAACTCTCTGAAGGTTGTTGTATACGTGACCGAAAGACGTACCTCTCAAATGTTTCATTCTTTTTGGGCGAACAGTGTTCATCAAACTTTCTCACTACTTCGTCAAACTTTTCTTTGTCTTCTGCAGTTGCGAACACAAACGTGTTATATACTTCCACCGCTTGTGGACCTGCTACGGTAAGAAGCAGTGCAATCTTCCGTGTATCAGGCTTACTATCTAGGCCGACAGCTTGCAGGTATAGCATAAACCGCTGTTTAAAAGTTCGCCACTCACAGTCCACATTTCCGTTCCAGTTGACGGCATCTGGTGGCTTAACACTGTCCATGATGACCTGCTTTACTACCCCACTCCTGGTACCATGTCGTGTTTTCAATAAAACATCCGTAGTAGTTAGCAAGCTTCTTTATTTTAACGTGGCTCACATCCATGTACGTAAACATAACCTGCCGCTGCTTCTACGACACAGTATATATCACAATTTGGTTAGACAGCCCCCTAGTGGTGAAGCTGAACTACCCACATAACTCCTATCAACACAAGAACTGTTCTAATTCTTCATAGCACAGATTCAACAGGAGGCTGGAAACATTCCTCAGAGGTTTTTTGTCCAAATTGACATGATAGCATCACACAGTTGCTGCAGATTTGAGGAGTTTTTCTGAAATGCTGAAATCAACCCATCTGGCACCACCAACTATTCCACATTCAAAGTCCCTTAAATCCCCTTTCTTTCTCAAATAGCTTGAACTGCAGCAGCAGATCATCTTCTCAATGTCTAAATGCGGTGAGTTGCTGCCATGTGACTTGGTCTATGTTCTGTTTATCAAAGAACATCCTTATTTAACCAGAGAGCACAGAACTGAGATCTAATCCTGTTATATTCACTTCCAGTACCACATTTTCCTCCCCTCCAAAGGGACAGAGTATGTAATCTGTCTGTTAGCAGTCTAATGTCGACAGTTTTCAAGGTATCACACTCAAATTTTGTGCGATGGTAGATACCAATAACAGCTCGAGCTGATTTAATTTTAGTGAAAATTGGCTCACGGTCAAGTTCAGAGTAAATGGGAAAATCTGTAAAAACTTTCTATTACCTACAATATTTTATGGATTATATTCAAACCTCACAACAATAGCCTAGGCCTCTGGGAACAGGAGTACCTAATATATGACCTTGACCTTCATTGTTAGTGCCCAAGGGCAAAGTTGACCTAGAAAATTTTTTTAAAAACTACAACAAGTGTAATATATATAATATGAAAGGGAGAGCGCTGTTCAACATTAAAGTTTTGCAAAATCAAAAACTGCATAAATATATCTTAAAATCTCAAGTTTTTGTAAGCTTACAGAAGATTTCATCTAAATCTACTCCAATCATATGGCTTAGACATATAATTTTAAAAGGTCAAAGGTCCAACATCAGCATGTTATAATAAAAACTTCATAAAACATCAAAGTTTTAGTGCAGCCTTTACCCTTCCGAGAAAGCTGCACTCTAAGTGCTCTTATTTATTCTTTGCCTCTAATGAAATAATTTTGAATGAGTCCTAAATAAAAAAAAAATTCTTATGCATCTTATACGCAATGCTGGTATATTAACTAAGGTTATTACATTAACCACTATTGAATGAAACAGGCCATTTGAGCTCTATTCTGCCCCTCAGATTATTTCTCAAGTATGTTATAAATTTGTTATGGGGCGGGTCATAGTCATCCGTGCTGTAAGTAATTAAATAGATGTGTCACCAAATATGTTTATTCCTGGCCTGCTCGTGGCAAAAGCCTGGCATCTAGTGGGTCAACAGCAGAAGCTCCTGGTAAGGGGTGAGTAGGAGTTTTTGCTCCTAGCACTCAGCAGGGTTGACCAGGTGTTTTGTGTCTCTGACAATTCCTGTTTCTAATGCGTTTGGGAATGCATAACCTATA
Source organism: Diplotaxodon limnothrissa (assembly GCF_057381915.1). Lineage (NCBI taxonomy): Eukaryota > Metazoa > Chordata > Actinopteri > Cichliformes > Cichlidae > Diplotaxodon > Diplotaxodon limnothrissa. Next base: position 7,832,556 of record NC_140606.1, read on the forward strand.
AGTTTGGTGGAATGAATTAGTACCTTGTCCAATCAAGTGATGACCTTTCTTTGTGTTTATAGAGTTTGTTACACTACTGGTGTAAGATAGCTGTTGATGCTTTGTTTTGCCCGTTAGCATGAAAAAACATAGCGGTGTATGGCATTCGCTACACTATTTGGCATTCTATGTCCGTTTATTGTTGATGTTGTGATATTGTATTGGTTGTTTACATATGATAACAATATTGAATGTAACATTTATGTATCTGTATGGATACTAAGTGCACCTTACTCTGTTTCTGGTATTACAGTTTTACAAGAATGAAAATATTACAAATGGTACAATCAGGAAAAGTTCTGTGACACGGTCTCCTGAGTGGTCACTGAAGCCATTTATGTTTAGCTCGCTGCATAAGCAGAATGGAAGCATTCAGCTGAGGGCTCCCTTTAAGACAACTTTCTTCTGATTGGCTGTCCCTTGCAAATAGAGGGTTTGAACAACATCTGGGCGGAGCTTCTGTCCTCATAGCAATGTTGCTGAGATTACCATAATAATAATATCCACCAACATCAGAAGTAGCTGTTTGAAATTTTGTGTTTAGGTCAGCTTTTGAGTTACTTGCTAACCTCATTATTGCAAACATTTGCTGTGTTTTGATTATCCCCCCTGCTAATAATATAAAGCATAAAAAGTAACAAATATTGTATTTGAAATTAAGTTTTTCACTTGTTAACAGTGTTCCTGTCCACACAGTGAAGCCAAAGTCTGCAACTACAGCTAATTAAACAATGAAATGAAATCAATACGCCACTGCATTTTAAAGAGCCTCACAAGTTCAGCTCTGCAGTCTGCCCGGCAACACTACACCTGTAACATAAGCACGCACTACACTCCTCTATAGAAGCCAATTCAATCGCTCGCTTAATATTCTTTGAAAAACTATGACTGAGGCTCACATCTGTTTTCGTTTTTGTCTTTGTGAGAGCTGAAGCCTCCAGTAATGAGTGAGAAGCAGCAGCACAAAAAGACTGGCAAATGGCAGTGAGTTGTCTCATAGCAGAAAAGGACAGGTGTGCAGCAATAACATGAAGTGCTTAAAAACAATGAGAAAGGAGAGGATTAAAACTTATGATGATACTGTAAAACTCACCATATGGGAGGAACAAAGAAAATGAAGCGAGCGTGTGACTCAGTGCTACACTTCTCCATTCTTCATTCTTTTTTTCATCCATTGACTGTGATAATTCTGCTAAAACTTTTGCTCTGGTAGATTTCATTAAAAGAAATAGAGCCTTATTCTTTTAAATTGTATATGGTTCATTATGTCTGGATCATACCATTTTACTGTGTTTTAGACTCCTCTTGTGATCTCACTATAGGGAGTCGGGATGTCACGTGTTCAGAACCACTCACACCACCAGTGTTTGTCGGTTTTCAATCACCTGAACCTGAATTTGGGAAAAACTGCTCGTGTCCTGCAGGCCTGCATACAACTTCAGTTACAACAATAATAACTGGAGCCAGTGATTGCGTTTTAATGAGAAGGCGTTCAGCTCAAGTCGACAGAGGTGAATGATGTGGGCAGCGCAGTGCCTATTATTTCCACAGACCACTGCTTTTCCCTCTGCAGCACACTAAAGTCTTCACCTCAAAGAATATGACCTGTCTGATTTCTCTCATAAATGTCATAGAAGTAATAGATGCTCACATAAACACACTTGCATACACGGGCATGAAGAGATAAGTCAGCAAAGAATAGACAATTGTTTAATTGCAAAGAGGGTAATGCGTGTAAGTGTGTTGTGTCTGAAATCTCTCCAGGCTGTGACTCCACTGCGGTCAGGTGCATTTATACCCATAGGCATTTACCTTGCCTATGGGTATAAATAAAGTTACCTTGACCTTGACCTTGATTTGAACCATGTATGAAATTTTCAATATTATTCATAACCTCACCTACAAATAATTCTCTTTAGTTGTTCATAATGTGACAGGATGGTTGCTGAAAGAAAATGTTAACTGAATCATCATTAAATCAGACTCAAATCACTCAGATCAATCGGGGTGGTTGTGGTTGGAGAAAGGTTGGTGGTTCGATTCCCCAACTGCTCCACTCAGCATGCCAAAGTATCCTTGGGCAAGATATTAACCTCGAGTTGTTCCCAATGGGTTCACTAGAGTGTGAGTGGTAGACAGAAAGCACTTAGATGTAGAAAAAATGGCTGAGATGCTGTTTAAAGCGCTTGGAGTGCGAGAGTACAGAAGTGATGTATTCTTTCATATTATATTTTGTGGAAATAGAGGAAATTATTTTATTGCTACAATATAACCTGCATTATTACAATTGCATTAATAACATTCTTTATAGCATTATTCTATTAATAATATTTCTTACAGTATTGATATTGCATTAAGAGTTGTTTATTGAAGATGTTCATTTAAGGATCCTTCCACTATGTTAACTTTTATTACAGGTACGGCCAGAAGTATTTCATACACATTGCATAGTATTTGTGCTCATTAAGAGTTGTTGCTTAGTCTACAGAGGGTCTTAAGCTTTGTGAAGCGCGACGTCTTCACAATCTATTGTGTTAGAGACTAGAGCATAGAAGGATAACAGCATACATGCTTACAATACACATATAATCTAGAAATGTGCCAGGCCTGAGGCCTTAACTCATTTAGCTTCTAACTGCATTTTAGTCTACTTGGTAACAGATGACCGGAGTCAACAACCAGCCCTCAGAGACCCATAGGGCTTGAAGTTTATTGCCTTGTATGGAAGGTGTGATAGAAAGAGGAACTTCTCTGTCTAATTTTAGGGGCTTAAGATTGACCATTTACTGTAACTGATGCATATTATGTTCATTTGTGACGCATGAGGGGGCGTAACCCTGATGAATGAAACCATTCTGAATTGAGCTCTTCGGAGAAGATCAATGCTGGTGTTGCAGTATACATCTTCCCATGTGTGTGCTCAATAAATCATTGTTTGACTTAACTCTTCTGGACCAGTGTTGTTTTGTGCCCTCCTTCAATATTTGAACTCGCGACAATTTATATACAGTTTGTCAGTTTGGACGCTCTCATTTCATGGTTTTTCTTTATTTTTACTACTTTTTACATTGTAGATACAAACTGAAGACATTAAATGTATGAAGCAAGATATATGGAAATATGTAGCAAAGAACAAAATGCTTTAGATTTTAGGTTCCTCAAAGTAGCCGCCCTTTGCTTTGTTGACAGCACTGCAAACCCTTGGCCTTCTCTTAATGAGCTTCATGATGTGGTCACCTGAAATGGTTTTCACATCACAGGTGTACCTTTTCAGGGTTCATTTGTGGAGTTGGGTTGTGCAGAAGTCAGGTTGGTACACAGCTGACAGCCCTATTTGGCAACTGTTGGAATTCATATTATGGCAAGAACCAATCAGCTAAGTAAAGAGAAATGACAGTCCATCATTACTTTAAGAACTGATGATCAGTCAGTCCAGAAAATTGCAAAAACTTTGAATGCGTCCCCAAGTGCAGTCACAAAAACCATCAAACTGGCTCACATGAGGACCACCCCAGGAAAGGAAGACCAAGAGTCACCTCTGCTGCTGCCAGGACAGTCTGATGAATTTGATGAATTTATCCTGTGCTGGATAAATTCATCCAAGTCACCAGCCTCAGAAATCGCAAGTTAACAACAACTGTGGCTACCACAGCATCTTGCAGCAACATGCCATCCCATTCAGTTTGTGTTTAGTTGGAGCATCATTTATTTTTCAACAGGACAATGACCCCAAACACACCTCCAGGCGGTGTAAGGGCTATTTAACCAAGAAGGAGAGTGATGGAGTGCTGAGCCAGATGACCTGGCCTCCACAGTCATCTGACCTAAAACCAGTCAAGATGGTTTGGGATGAGATGGACCTCAGAGTGAAGCAAAAGGCCAACAAGTGCTCAGCATCTCTGGGAACTCCTCCAAGAGTGTTGGGAAACCATTTCAGGTGACGACCTCATGAAGTGGTTCATAAAATGTGTACTTTCAACATAGCTCCATCCAGCTTCAACCTCAGCAGATGGCCAATCAGCTGGAATAAACTGCAACATCTGTCTGCGTGTCCTCTTTTGCTGAAAAGATAGCTGACAGCTGAGGCTGGTTCAATCGAGTTTATTTCCTGTTAAAGGGACGTTTTTCCTCCCCACTGTCTCCAAGTGCAAGTTCTGTATTATTTTAGGGTGTTTGCCATACAATATAGTGCATGGTTGTTGTGATTTGGTGATATATAAATAAAACTGAATTGAACTGAATTTAATTTGAATTTGTATCCTGATCATCCCAGACACTACTCCTCATTTCAGTCATGTATCCTTATTTTCTTCATTCAACTTTCATTGTATAGACTGTAAAGCTGTAAAGATGACAGATCTTCACTTCATGATCCTGTTTTGCCTCTTCCATCCAAGAGCCAGTTTGTTCTTTCTTTCTGTCACATGATCTACCAGCTTTGGGAGATTGAGTCAAGTGGATGCACAGAAACAATGTTGTCTTTTTGGACATGAAACATGTATCAATGCAGTATGATTTATCACTGCATTTAGCAATACCACAAAATCAGACTACAAAGTGTGGTGCTGACAGTTGGTGGTGCAGTCTTATCATCCTCAACAATTGGCCGGCCCTTTTCAACAGCAAAATAACTCAGACCCCTCTCAGTCTGTGCAAGGTTTCAAATCAGTGGGGTTTCTATTCAGAATTTCAAATTCAGTGGGGTTTCCTTCTTAAGAAATAACACAAACACTTATGCACAGAAAACATTAATCACACAAGACTTATTCTTTTGAGGTTTTGCCAAATTATAGAACTAGAGTTAATGTTTTATTTGTAAAGGAATAAATATCAGCATGGATAGCCTAAGCTGATTTGCAAAGCAGTGTAACACGAGAAGCATCCATGACTGACCCTTCTTTAAAAACTGTTTGAAATGATGCCATTCAGGATGTAAGTTCAGAGTTCCACGTGTTGTTTGGAGAGCAGGAGAGCATTTATCCTTACAGTTAGTGAGCCTAAAACCCCGAACAGAACCTCAAGATCTCCGAGCACCGGACTTAGTAAAGATCTCTAAAAATTGGGCAAATTTAATACGATTTAATACATGCAGTTTAATATGATCAAAATCCTTTTATGTAATTTTGCCATCTCATCGACATCTCATGCAAAATTTTGGTTGCTCCACTGTGTTATAAGAAGAAGCTGAACTTTTATAGATGCTGCTTGTGACCAATCAGTTGCAACATGAAACAGCAGATGGTATCTAATACATTTAAACACATGGAAGCTGATTTTTTTTTAATGTAACATGATTACATGGGATTACCTCTGGAACCTGTTTGGGTTCAGGATGGCCATGCGTGTAGACACAACAGCTGATCTTTCACCACCTCAGAACTTAACTACCACCAACTAAAAATCCTATTTCAAGAAACCAGACTGATCCCTAATTAAAAGTGGAGCTCTTAAGATTTGAACACTGCATGTAGTCACACAATGAATTTTTCTATAAACAGCATATCCTCTACATCCTCCTCTTACAAGTAGTATGTACAGTGGGGCAAAAAAGTATTTAGTCAGCCACCAATTGTGCAAGTTCCCCCACTTAAAATGATGACAGAGGTCAGTAATTTGCACCAGAGGTACACTTCAACTGTGAGAGACAGAATGTGAAAAAAAAATCCATGAATCCACATGGTAGGATTTGTAAAGAATTTATTCGTAAATTAGGGTGGAAAATAAGTATTTGGTCACCTCGAACAAGGAAAATCTCTGGCTCTCACAGACCTGTAACGTCTTCTGTAAGAAGCTTTTGTCCCCCACTCGTTACCTGTATGAATGGCACCTGTTTGAACCCATCATCTGTATAAAAGACACCTGTCCACAGCCTCAAACAGTCAGACTCCAAACGCCGCCATGGCCAAGACCAAAGAGCTTTCGAAGGACACCAGGAAAAGTATTGTAGACCTGCACCAGACTGGGAAGAGTGAATCTACAATAGGCAAGCAGCTTGGTGTGAAAAAATCAACTGTGGGAGCAATCATCAGAAAATGGAAGACATACAAGACCACTGATAATCTCCCTCGATCTGGGGCTCCACGCAAGATCTCATCCCGTGGGGTCAAAATGATCATGAGAACGGTGAGCAAAGATCCCAGAACCACACGGGGGAACCTGGTGAATGACCTGCAGAGAGCTGGGACCAAAGTAACAAAGGTCACCATCAGTAACACACTACAACGGCAGGGAATCAAATCCCGCAGTGCCAGACGTGTTCCGCTGCTGAAGCCAGTGCATGTCCAGGCCCGTCTGAAGTTTGCCAGAGAGCACATGGATGATACAGCAGAGGATTGGGAGAATGTCATGTGGTCAGATGAAACCAAAGTAGAACTTTTTGGTATAAACTCAACTCGTCGTGTTTGGAGGAAGAAGAATACTGAGTTGCATCCCAAGAACACCATACCTACTGTGAAGCATGGGGGTGGAAACATCATGCTATGGGGCTGTTTTTCTGCCAAGGGGACAGGACGACTGATCCGCGTTAAGGACAGAATGAATGGGGCCATGTATCGTGAGATTTTGAGCCAAAACCTCCTTCCATCAGTGAGAACTTTGAAGATGAAACGAGGCTGGGTCTTCCAACATGACAATGATCCAAAACACACCGCCCGGGCAACAAAGGAGTGGCTCCGTAAGAAGCATTTGAAAGTCCTGGAGTGGCCTAGCCAGTCTCCAGACCTCAACCCCATAGAAAATCTGTGGCGGGAGTTGAAAGTCCGTGTTGCTCGGCGACAGCCCCAAAACATCACTGCTCTCGAGAAGATCTGCATGGAGGAATGGGCCAAAATACCAGCTACTGTGTGTGCAAACCTGGTAAAGACCTATAGTAAACGTTTGACCTCTGTTATTGCCAACAAAGGTTATGTTACAAAGTATTGAGTTGTATTTTTGTTATTGACCAAATACTTATTTTCCACCCTGATTTACGAATAAATTCTTTACAAATCCTACCATGTGGATTCATGGATTTTTTTTTCACATTCTGTCTCTCACAGTTGAAGTGTACCTCTGGTGCAAATTACTGACCTCTGTCATCATTTTAGGTGGGGGAACTTGCACAATCGGTGGCTGACTAAATACTTTTTTGCCCCACTGTACTATCGAGTATCTAGCAGATTTAAAAATGATTGAAAATCATTATGCTTGTTATAGAAAACTTTACTTTGAACCTGATTGTTGAAAAATATTGTGATTCACAACCAAAGTCCGTTTTGTGTTAAAGATTCCAGCTGTACTGACAGTGTTTCTGACCTGACAGGGCACTGTCAGTAATTTCTTTAATGCAGGCTGACACACACACACGCACGCACGCACACACACACACGCACACACACACACACACACACAGACCACTGTCCATTGTATGTGTTTACCTTTGAAGGCATTCGTGGCCGGTACATCAGTTTCCTGCATACTGCTCCTTCCCACGCTCTGCCAGCTGCTGCAGATGCTGCGATGGATGCCAACAGACCAACCTTAACCGGTCCGAGCCACGGCCGCTGGGGGGAGGGAGGGTGGCCGAGAGGAAGGGGTGGCGCCTGTCAGTCTCACTGCCATCTTTCTTCATCAACAGCCCATGTGCTTGGTTAAAAGGCCGCCGTCTCTAAAGCCCCGCGGCGGGTGAGTGTCTCTTCCCTGCTCCAGCGACAGCTCGTGAGGTCACTCTTTGTTCTCACAGGACGCTGCAGCCTGGTAAACTAGCCCGTATGAGGGTTCAGCTCTCTTGTCACAGTGGACTTTGTGGACTACAGTGATGGCTGAGGGGGAGAGATCGACGGGTTGTTTAGAGATGGGGTTAGATCAGGATGGAGGCTGCGTTGTAGATGCTATTAATCTGATCTCTATCCTCCCAGCAGCAGGCCCGCAGTCATGACCAATACCCTGAATTCTTGGCTGTCTGTCAATCTTTCAACCTACGGATGAGCAACTCTGCCTCTTTACCTTCTGTGAGCTGAGAGGGTGAATCAATATGTCTCTCCTCTAGAGTCGGGCTTGCCTTTTAAACTCAACTTTAACCAACATGCCGTCTCCTCTGATTCTCCTTGCTCCTTTGCCGGCTTACTCCCCCTTTGTATTTTTCTTCCTCTTATGTGTTTTGTCCTGTTGCTGCAGTCCCAAGCTCAGCAGGGGCTACTCGGGCGCTCTCACACTGGCACCACGGCTAAAAGAGACGAGAGAGAAAGAGGGAGACAGAGAGTGAGCAGCTAAGTGACTAAATTCATGAGATACCAGAAACAACGAGCGAAACGGATACACCCAAGCAAAACATGGGCAGGGCTAACTGCTGCAATGACCAGCTGAGAAAAGCGAACACAGACTTCTCATCCACATTCACACACACACACATCGCAGTGGATGAGGTGCGATGTGTGTCTCAGTTTGGATAGCGGGTGGGTGGCTGGCTGGCATGGCCCCCTTTAGTTCCTCTCACCCACTAGGTTCTGACATGAAAGGGAAAAGTTTTTGTGAAAGCCAAGCGCCGCCTGTGACCCTATTTCACAGAGCAAGGGAGAGATAGAGCCACATGTCAGTGTGCCACTTTGAAGTCTGCCTGATAAACAGGGCTGGAGGAGGCTACGGCTGAGGGAACAACAAAACTTTATTTACATTTCAAAAGTGCCAAGTGCTGCTTTTTTGTGTCTGGGAACGGAATAAAAACCCAGAAAAGAGGAGAGGGAGAGAGGAGGAGGAGGAGGAAGGTGGGGTAGGGACGACTGGAGAAAAGGGAAAAACAGTGTAAAACCGATCGAGCCATTTTCTCCTCGTTCAGACAGTAAAATGAGGGTGCGGGAGTGATGCAGCGCACACGGGGAAGGGGTACGATGGGCGAAGGAAAAGGGGAAATCGCAGAGGAGGAAAAGCTATGCTCAAAACATAAAGGAGGGAGGCAACCCACAGGAAGTTGAGCTAGGAAAAAGCGGTGAAAATGACAAAGGAAAGATGAGACGGGAGGGGGAGATAAAAAGGAGGAAGAAATCAAACATAAGATGAAGAGACGCAGGTTTAAAGAAGTTCAAGAGAAGAAATGACATGGGACCAGAGAAGGAGGGAAGGAATTTGATGGTGAAAAAAAAGCAGACAGACGGTAAACAAACACACGCCCTGTCTGAGGTTTTGGAAAGATATGACAGATCTCAGTCTTATCTCAGCTCCATTCGCCTGTTCTTACCAAGCCTTATCACGGTCAGGGTACACAAACAGCTTGTAGGCTGGCGAATGGAAAAGTGGAGGCGAGAACGGGGCCACTGTGACGTAAGGGGGGGTGGGGGTGGGGGGGGGGGGGTTTAAATACTTCATTATGTGCCTTGTAGGTGACTCATCACTTTGCCTCCTGGTGACTAAACAACACCAGTGTCCCGAGTCTCTCCAGGCTCCCGCAGAAAAACATGTGATTCTAGGAGACGATTTCTTGCCTGAGTAACAGTTTGAAAAAAATTCCAGAGGGTCGAAGTTAGCCATCCTTATTTTCAGAGTGGTCAGTCAAAGAGCTCCTCTGATTGAGAGGACCGAAAATGAAATGACCCATGGGTCGCCACAGCTGGTAGCTCTGATGGGATCCCAGTGGGATTTGTGTCCTGGGATCAAACATTTTCTAACTTTTTAGGTGAGAGTGTAAACCGCTACACCAAGACTAAAGTTAAAAGGAACAAAAATAACTAAATTTAGGCTTAAAGGACGTATTTTCAACAATCAGAAGACCCTTTTGACTGTCGGACCTCTCTTAATAAACACCGAGGACCCGTCCTGGCCCTAAGACCTCGATGTTTAAAAAATGACCTAAGTGATAAATATCATCTGACATACTCGTGTAACAGTAACCCAGCTACCCTATGAGTTCAGCAAAACTGATTTATTTATTATATTCAACAAGAAAAAAAGTCTGAATTTATTTGCTTTTTCTAAAGGCAGACTGTTTCCAAAGTTATTCTTCTGTGAGCTGAACCAATGAAAGGAAACAGAAATTAGAAAGTGGGTTTTTCCACAATGTGCGCCTCTTCCAGTAGTAATAGGGGCATTATTGTATAGCGTTGTGGATAGACTGTACCATCATATTCTGATGGAGGAATTACAATAGCAAAAGTCCAGGAGCAGAATCTATAGAGTATTTTATGGCATATAAAGTAATTGTATTGTATAAACCCTTAATGGGTTTTCAGCAGGACTGAAGAAAGTTCTTTTTATTAAAGTTTTCTTCTTTTTTCCAGACAGCTCCTGAAAACATGTGAAAGTCAGTGCAGCCTGACCCCACTGACTGTCTGTCTGTCTGTACTACTACAACCAGGAGTAGAATCGTTATCTGTCTGTCTGTCTGTTTGTTTGTTTGCTGGGTCATCTGAGGACAACAGGCTGTCCTGGCAGGCAGTGGAAAATATGGCTCCAGGTGGATGTTTGTTCTCTGGTCATTTAAGGACAACTCCTGGTCTCCTGTCTTATCTTTGGATTTATCCAGCTGTAGGACTTCCAAGTCAGAGCAGAGAACAGAGGTCTGGCAAACACCACGGGACACAGGAAACCAAGTGTTTGTTACTGAAAAATACCCAAAGAAACACACACACACACACACACAAATAGCACCTTATTTGTAGCTGTTGTCTCCGGTACAGGCTTCTATCAGGTTTCGGCTTTAATGTACCAGCGCTGATCTTTGTCTTATACTATCACGAAACTCTGGACCAGAGACTGGAAGCTGTAGTTCTTTAGTGCATTACCCCAGTCTCTGTGGTATGCACACTTAGTTTTTCTCATTCTTGCAGATTGAGTTTTAGTGTTTTTTGTTGTTTTCTCTTCTTCGTGGCGGTGCGTGGAGTCATTAAACTTTTCTCGTTACCTTCATGCCCGTTCTCCTGTAACTGGGTCCACCTTATGAACTTCGCTGCCAAACACTTTGCTAATAAACACGTTTTTTCACACGCGAGGTTTCGACTACTTCTCGCAAGTAGCGAACCTCTGTTTGGCGTAGGTGGGGGTGCTGCCTCGATAGAGTACGCAAGAGGCGGTGCAGATAACGCCCCCTTGCTCGCTGTGAATTCGTTGCACAATTAATTGCGCTGGTCTCGCACTGCGGCGATCTAGTACCATCCGCTCTGCGTCGGGGAGCTGGCAGATTAAAAAGCCTTCACCGTCCAGTAACGCTGCACTGGGTCTAGAAAAGTTCAGAGCTGATGGCTGAAAGGAAACGTCTGTTCAATTATTGCCCTAGTTCACTCCTTATGCTTTATGCCTGTGCCTTAGTTCAAAAAAGGGAGTTCAAACCAAATGTACAAATGTACACGCAGAAAGCCAAAATCATTAGCAATACAAAGTAGGGTATTACTGTTTAGTCAGTGATGTTAGCCACCAGGGATGTATGCTTTCAGCTCAGTCCAATACTACTGTACATTCATTATAACAGACTTTTCTGTAGGCAGGAAAGGTGTGTTGGGTTTGAACTTGAACGATCAAACTAATGAATAATTAAGCTGCGGATTCATTTTCACTTTATAGCGACTGACAGTATCAGTGTTCACTGACAATGTAGTCAATCTGTTCTTTGTTTTTTCAGTGAAATGTCAGATTGTGCCAAATCCCTGATAATAACAACAGCTACTGCATCATTTACATCGGGCATTAGAGCATAAGTCACAGTTGATCCCTGACATTAACCGTGTTTTTCTCACGTGCCTCTGAAAGAACATATATGCCTATTTTAATCAATCCAGCTTGTCCCTGGAACATTTGAGCAAACTGACAAACAGCCTGAATCACCTTTGAACCTGAGGATGATGTAAAAAGAAACTGCAACCTCAGATGGCTGCAGGCAGATGGCGAAGGCCCTGGACTCTTAGATTTTACGCATCTTCTGGATACATTATTTCGTGCAATCTGGATGTTGAGTTCGGTGTGTCGGCTATATTTGTTTCTATCTGTTACACTCTGTGCTGCTCTCTTGGCCAGGTCTCTCTGGAAACATGTAATCTCAGTTGAACTGTTATATGGCTGTCAGCAGTCACTCTGCATGTGTCACCTAAACGCTGACATTAATTTAACTTGGAGCCCATCTTCTTTTGATCACTCACAGATTTTAGTCTGCAAGTAGTCTACGGTCTCCAGCCTCTTCACGAGTGGACCTCCAGTAAGGAAAGCTATGCTCTTCTTTTTGAATTACTATGCTGAATCCATCTCGCCATTTTAAAGAAAACTGCCTACATAAGGGTGAAATTTTCAAAAATCTACCCCTGTACTTAGCAGCGCCATAATGTAGTGGTTTACATATTTGCCTAACAAGCACAAAAAGATCCCTGGTTCAGTAGCTTTTTAGTCAGCAGTGCATTCATGCTGCCATCTGTCAGTCATAAAATAAACTCCAATAAGACAGCCTGCATTGTAGCCTTGAGAGACTGTACTTGAGCAAAGAGTCCTATGCAGACCTTTATAATGACAATTATAAGCTTTGTTCCAGGGTTCTTAAACTGTTAAGACTGCGTGTGGCCTCTAGCCTCCGTGAAGTGGGTAAAGTGAGGAGTGTTTCCGTCAGAGCATTATTAGTACGGGAGCGTGTTTCTGTGTCTACTATCTGTCTGTCATTGTAACATATGGGGACAACTAGCAGTTCTAACAGCCAGCTCTGACTCCTCCGCTGGGTCACACAGGGACATGTGCTTATCAGTGAGACAGCAGTCAGACAGACAAACATGGACTGGGGAACAGACTATTTAACCACGGGGCTGGTCGCATCTGTTACGCTGAAAATTCAAGCATGCTAAGAATGTGATTGCATAACAAATAAAGAACTGGGGCTACCGAGGTGATTCAGAGTTCTGCCGCAACAGACGTGGCGAAAAAACGAGTCATTAAAAAAAGAAAGAAAGAAAAAGAAAAGCTTTCACGGACTGTTTATGTGTATCTGACAGCGGCAGCCGAAGGAAATACAAAATGTTCTGCTGCTGGACAATAAAACAATGTGGATCTCCTGGAGATTATGACGGGTTAGCTCATATATTCACTGTTCTTTCTTTGGATTAAACAATGAGTAGTGGACACAGTGTGCACACTCAAACATTCAAACTAAGTGTGGAAAAAAGACAAAGTAACTGATGAACTCGACACTCCTAGTATGTGAAAACTGGAGGCCATTTTCCCTGAATGTTTTAACAATAATTGAACATTTTTTCCACCTCCAGCTGCAGATAAGCGCCTGAGATTCTGTTTGATCCTAAAGTTCATTTGGGTTGTCTCAAATTATTTGCCTTTCTGACAACCTACAGCCCACTCTAACATCCCATCACCAGATTTCTTAGGTTACATGCAACATGCACACGTTACTTAGGGCTAAGAAAAGTACTTCAACTGGCCCTCTGTGATTTTAAAGCATACGCAAACATATCTACTACATACCTATAGATAGCACTGTTATAGAGAGCTCAGGCAGGTATAACTACTTGATGCATTTACGGACAACTACTATTCTCTCTGAAAGATGCAACAGTCAATATAATTGTTATTGACGGGCTGATATTATTGGCTAATATAAGCCATTTGATAATTTATCACCATTTATAATGGCTGAAAAATGTCTGGAATGCCACAAAACAACAACCAACTGAGAAAAGTCGAGCAGAACAAGAAAAGAAATAAACAAGAAATGTTAGGGACATTATATCAGCCAATATATCAGAATACCAGAATTTTAAATGACCAAATACTGATATCAGTATCTGTCTTAAAAAAAACATTACGATGACGTTAGTTCAAAGCCAGTGGATTGATCCCCAGCTCCTCTAACATAGACATCAAAGTGTTCTTAGGCAAGACCATCACAGTAAATATGTGATAAGACACATAATAAAGCACTGTGTTAGATCCATTAACCATACAAAACTTAGTCTTTACTACAGAGACAACCAGCCACAGATGGGTGGGGGTGTGGCTTTGTTAGCCCTGTTTAAAGTATATTAAATATAATCATATACTTTTCCACATTTCTTTAATAATATCGACTCTTTGTCTTAATAAAACATTCTCCTAATGTGCAAATGACAAGTAGTTTAAGGACACCGACACTCTGACACACATGGACAAAGATTACACAAGTTCACAGCTGATTAATGGAAGATCTACTTTAGTCCACTTCATTAGTCTCATCCATACTGTATTCCAGTTTGATGAGCTTGGCTTGCGGCCAGAGCTTATGGGCTCTTAAGGTCGAGCACAGTGCAGAGTGCCGTACAGCTCAGTAAGGGCTTTAAACCATACTGTTAGTCTTACAAGGACACCAACACCCAACAATTGCCATTTTTTTACTGGACGGAAACAATGTGTCAAATTAAAGCAAAAGCTTTGTAACAATATACTGTGGAGAGCATGTGTTTGTATATTCATATCATTCCAAAAATCATTTTGAGAAGAAGATAATCCAGCACTTTTTAAGTACAGGTAGCAAAAGCAGCAGAGAGCTAAACAACACGTAGCTACCTATCCCAGAAGCATCCAACTTACCTGCAGGTTTATTTTCCTCCTTTAGTCCACATTCATGCATACACCACATCCTATTTTATCTTACAGTATGTCTTCTATTGTATAACATGGTATCACACTGTGCTATAATGTATTGTGACGGACAGTGAGAAACACAGGCTTGTGTCATAGACAGTTAATGCTTGATTTCTCAAGAAAAATATAGATCCCATATTTTTCTTTTGCTTTTTAGTATTTCAGAGGCGTCACTCCAGTCTTCCTGGACTTGCGAATAAAGACCGCATTAAACACAGCTCTTAGTGGGTAATTTTAGTTGGTTTCAGTCCAAAAACATTCCTTTTTAATCCGTACTTACTGAGCTGTCACACACTAATAACACAACAAGTGCACGTTATCCTTTACCTTTCTCGGGCAATAAAGCAGAAACATCTAAAAACATAACCTCTAAACCTCCTTTTTTAAACCCCCTTTCAGGGGAATTATCTAATATATCATTCACCGCAGGCCAAAAAAACAGATAAATAAATTATCTTAAAGTGTGTAATGGTGCACAAAATGACTGGCAAAGCAAGAAGCAAACAAAGGTAGGCTGAAGGCGTCATTCGTCAAATCCTTGTCTGATCTGGCTCTGCGTCGCGCTGACTGCCAGTCGAGTGTGATAAATCTGACAGGCTTAATCTGGCCATGCATCAACTGTAGTGTCAAGAGGCCGGACTGACAGACGCATACCGACGGACGCATAAGGCACAGAAATGCTGGCAAACGACAGACAGGAAGTGGATGCCATTAACACGGAAGCCACTCTGTGATAGATGGTATAGAAATACTTATACTGTTGGCTTTTGTGTGTGTGTGTGTGTGTGTGCAGTTCAGTTAAGTCATGCAGATGTGTTTAAAACAACAACAACAAACAAACAAAGAACAAATATAGACCTAATCTGACAATCCATACCGACACAAGAGCTCCACACAAAGACTATAAAGAGGCAAGAGCCATCGGGCAAAATTAGCCTACACTTCCATAAAGAGACAACTGATCAAAAGCCTTTCCCTCAAGGGCTCTCAAAGGATTTACTTAAAATGTCTCCTGATGTGCAGTAGTAGTGCAGCTGATTCGCTAGCTGTCCCAATCATCAAACTAAGACAAAAAGATGGGAACAGACTGGACGGATTAGACGAGAAATAAGGAACAGAGAAAAACAGAGATTGACTGTAGGCGTAAACACTGGGCTCATACATATGATTTTATTGAGCTACAGAACGAATGTAAAGCGGATGAGCCGCAAGGGCCTTCCTTCTGACAATAAGACCGCAAAGGAGCCTTCCGTGTTGCTGTGATTTGACTGTATTTGAGTTCTGGGGTTGTCTGTGATTGGTGGAATGAAGTCTTTGCAACAACGAGGAAAGAAATGAAGTCAACCTGGCGTGAATATGAAGCTTTATTAGCAGCAGTGAGTGAGCGCTGCGTTTAAATCCAATATTACCAGGAATTCGTGACAGAACACAAGTACAGTACTACCATGTACAAATACTGACAGATTAGACATTTCAGCCAGATTGTGTAATTTATTTGTATTTTTTATTTGACTTCACAGACGCAACTTTTATTTAACTTACAATACTAAACGTAAACAGCAGGTCACCTGTTAACCTGAATCTTTTTCTGAGTTAAAGCCAAATCTGATGGTCGTGCATGACTGGAGACGAAGTGGTTAGGGTATTAACTTTCATTTCTTTGATATAAAATGACACAGAGCAGATGGGTTGAACATGTTGAGTGCAGTTTATGTACTCTTATGTGATAACTGAACACTGAATTCCAAACATTTTTACACACAGCATGGTGCCAACACAAGAATGCATTTTCTTTGTTGTTTTTTTTAATTGTTTCTTTCCGTTTTATATACTCTCTCAACATTTCCTGGACTTTTTTTTAACTGAAAAATCACCAAAAGGCACAGAAAACCTCCACTCTGCGACTAATACTACAGCTACAGGCAATATTTATCACAGAATCAAATGCTTGACAGGTAGATTCTGCAAAGTGGTATAAGAAAACCCATGTCGGGTCAAAACTTTTGAACTTTTTGACTTGTCTACGGTAGAAACAAGCTTTTTCAACCACTGCCATTTTACCCATTCCATCCAATCTGAAAATAAGACAGAAAGTAAAGACTGTATTGAAAGTACCAGACAACAGAGACATGAAACACTTAGCAATGCAGAAAATAAATAAAAGAGTCCCACAGAGTGAAACTACTGTTCTTTGAAGAAGCTGAGAGCAAGATTTTTTTTTAAAAAGACATTTAGCTTTGTTTGATAAAATGATTTACATCCAGTAAAGCCTTAGTGCTTCCAAGCCATCTTTGAAAAGAACAAATCTCCTACAATGCAGACATAAATACAGACAATTTTACAGGCCATTCAAAAGAGTATGTAAACATGAAAATATGCAGGTATATTTAAGTTCAGACACACAGAAAAAAAAAGATGACACAAAGAGGCACAGCATGAGCAAATGCAGGAGCTAGAGGCAGCAGAGACATTACAGGCTGCAGTCATGCAGCAAAAATCCTTCTCATTCCCTCTGACTGAGGAAGATAAAAAAGAAAAAAAAAAGACAAAGTATCAAGAAAATCAGACAGCACAGCCCAGGCAAACGGAGCGACCCACCTCCCCCGAGAGAGCTCCGACTAACTGTCTGAGGAGGAGATGAATTCCTCAGGCACGCAGGCTCGTGTGTTGCATGTGGGTTAAATTATGCTACCAAAAATGATGCACTGCAAAAAAAAAACAATGCCCATGTGTTTGTTCACACATGCAGTCATCAACAATAAAGAGCAGTAGGGTTATGGTTTGAAGTATGGTGCAGTTTGAAACGATGAATCGTATGTGTGCCGTGCACGCAGGCTACTGACGTCAGCGTGTGACATACAGGGCAGCACGATCAGTGAGCCTTGCATCTTTTCTAAATCTATCCTAGCTTAGTAGTCGACTAAACTACAAGTCACATAGGCAAGGAGCAAGTGAAAGTGCAAAGCCAGCAAAATGAAAACAAATCAGGGCATAAAAAAAAAAAGAAACAAAGCACAGAACACAAAGCTCCTAAATGGGACGTGAACCTGTGGTGTCCTGGAGGAGATACTCAACACTTACTTCTTGCCTACTTATGTGGGCACATGGCTTTAATTTGAGAAATTCAAATTAAATTCAGTTTTATTTCTATAAGCTAAAGTTTTTCAACATTTTTCAAAATGCTATTATAATATTATAATAAATAACATTTTATTATGTTCGTTGGGTTTGTGATGATGTTTGTGTTGGTTATTTAACAACCTTACAACTGACTGAATGTGGTACTAATATGATTTGACCAGTACATCTAAGTAATAACGCATTCCAGTATTTTTTCCAAAAGCCATATTGAGAAAAGAATGCAGTTATACATGAAATTAAGAAGAATAGATATAAAGCACTGCTGTTACTTTGATCTGATATTATTAGGGTTTCAGTTTCATCATTGCAAACAGATCTGATGTTTTTCATCTGCCCCTATGTAAGCCTAGCAAAGTGGAGGTCACATGCATCATTTATACAATCATTTATTCACCTGGCATGTCTCCGTGTTTGTACTCGTACAAACATTTGCACATCAAACAATGTAAAAACTCCTCAAGAACGTTCAGAATTTCCATTGAAATCTGCACAAAAACAGGTTGTTGGAAAAACACCTGATGTCTCCTTTTAAAATATTGTGATATGGCTGTTCAATTATAGCACACAATTGCCACACTAGATCAAAAATACATCACCGTTTGTTTTCAACGGCGTGTTTGTGTTACATACAGCCTTAAGAGTGCATAATTCGATTATGTTCACTTATGAGTGACAGGAAGGAAGGATAAGGTCAACAAATGCCACAATTAATTAAGAGTTACTTAACATTTTATGCCTCTTTGAGTTAGTAAATTGTGTATTTACAGTCAACCAGCTCTGCTCCAGTGTGTCCATGGCTATGCAAATTGGCTTATAGTTGATAAACATGTCTCTAACTAGAAATTGTACTTCTGAAGTAGAAATGTTTATAAGGTAAAACTGCTACAGTAAATCTACTGTAATAGCACAAGTTTTGCTCATTTACCTCTATTCCAATATTCCCCCCAACCCAAAACCCCCAAAACAAAGCAACCCCCCCCCCCCCCCCACCACAATAACAGTAGATCCAGAGTTAGGACAGAGCTTTAAAAAAAAAAAAACAGAAAGGAAAGCAAAAATACAAAACACAGTGTAAAAAATAACCTCCGACAAAAGAATAAAATCCATATTAACTGCAAAAGCAACATAAAAAACAGAAAACAGACACACAAACAACAAAACTGTTAGAAAAGGTGACATCACATATAAGTAAGTTGATTAAAAAAAGTATTTCTTCCAAGTCGCTTAAAGGAAGTCACAGATCTTCAAGCCTTATCTCCTCAGGCAGGTTGTTCCAAAGCTGAGTGGCCCTGATGTCACCTTTAGATTTAAACCTCAATTTCCGAACAGCCAGAAAGGCCCCACTTTAGGATCAAGCCTGTGAACTCGGTCGTACAGGGTCGACACTTCTGCCGAGGCGCTCAGGACCAGATCCAAACATTCATTAAAAGTTTAGCAGTGAAATCCCTCCTAAAATGTTCAGGGAGGCAGCGAAGACAAAGCAGGACAGGTGTGATCTGCTGCCAGGTGTGACACATCATGAGTGGCCATTGGGGAGGTCTTTATTATAGTAGGAAAAGCTGTAAAACTTGTGAAAATACAGATAAAAGCTCAAAATCTATTCCCCTCCTTCACATTTTCCAAGGCCGTTTAGTGGGCCAGATTGGAGTTGGCTGATTCTGACACATCCCTGTTCCAGGCAGCTGGGTCACTTATAAAAGTATGTAGAAGTGAATTGCTTAGAACAGAGAAAAACTTTGATTCAAATCAAACTTTTTTTCTACAAAAAAATGTAAACTTTTCACTAAATCATAAATCCAAATTAGCCTTTTTCCTTTTACAAACAAATCATTCTAAATGGCAGGAAAGCTACTGTGGACGGGAACAGTTTCTTTTGCTGTGGATTTCTACAGCTTTTATCCTCTATATCCAGCAGGAGAGTTGACTTATGTCTGCATTTTAATGTGGATGGACCTACTTCCACAAACAAACCTAAACGCCTGGCACAGGCTGTGCGTGGGCGGGAGTGTCAGTGGTCATGGGCTATCGGTGGCTTCTAATGCATTTTAAATGTGTGAAGGAAGAACGCGCCACAAATTACTGTAAATATTCCTCATTGTACCGTGCACCCCCCTCCTCCTGGATCTTATCCTGGGAGAGCCCTGCTGCACGCCACAAAGTGCACGAGCCACAGTGACATTTCTCTCAGAATCTCAACAGAAACCGGGGTAGATAGGTCAGGCCTAATGGCTCATTTCATTCTGCTGTAAGCGGACATTAGAGGTGACACTCTACATGAAACAACTTGTTATGAGTCCTTAATCTCTCAGCTGAGTCTCTGAGCAGCCATAAAACTGTAGTGAGACCAGAAGCTGACTAAGGAAAATGAGTGTGATAATAATGAAGTTAAAGTGCTGCAGCTCCGAGTCCTTTTGGAGCTTCCCGGTCACTGCGCGCCAGTCCCACTCTGCATTAATCAGGCAAAGGTCGCTGTTCCTATACATTAGGAGCAACTTTCTTTTTTTCTCCTTATCAGACTTAATGAGCAGGGATGTTCTCTGCTGCTCAGAGTGCCGGCCTAATTAAGCACATTAACACTTTTGACCATATGTTGACATGAGCACCACATCACAGGGGACAGGACAAGGTTTAACATTTTCTCACACTAATTCCAAACCACTGATCACAAGTCAAAAACCCAGAGCGTGGACTCTAGCTTGCACAGTAGGACAACACGTATGATGGTCCATATATCATCACTGGCTTTCTCAAGCCTGTTTTTTTAAAAAAAAAAATCAGTTGCTAATTGAAACATAGCAACTAATCTTTAGAAGAATTTGCTATTCATGCTTTCTTTATTTGAGGGGACTTTTCTGAACAGGGATTTGAGTTTATTTCATTGTTTAATCTAGGACAACAACACACACGGATGACTAATGAGGGTGATTATTGTTGAACATCAGTGTCTCGATCGACCGCAGTTCACTGTTGTCATCATGCAGAGACAATACGCAGCTGACAGCTATGTAGACAACCTGTCTGTCTGTGGTGATGACCGCACAATCACTTAAGTCTGGATTACTTTACATGCTTCAAAAGTAATTCTAGTGCTTTATGTGTGCTTGTGCTTGTGCAGCAATCTAATCACGCTAGTTAATTGTACATACTTGCCTTGGCTTGATTTTGTAACAGTCAGTCCTCATGCAGCTTCTCTCAGTTTGTTCTTTAGGATAGATATCAGTTTGTTACTTATTTAAATTTTTTAGTCAGTTTATTATAATCTCTTTCTTTAAAACTTTAGATTCCCTCACAGATCCTGTGTGGTGGCTGTAGCTCAGGACGCAGAGTGGGTTTTCTACCGATCGGAAGGTTGGTGGTTGAATAGGTGAATGAGGCATGTTGTATAAAGCGCTGTGAGTGATCTGGGAGAGTAGAAAAGCGCTATATGAGAATCAGTCCATGTAAAAGTTAATTTAATGAACATTATAACGACTACTGTGTATTTTATTTCTTTACAGAGGGTTTCAGGGCCTACCGTGGACTTCTTTAGAGTGAAAACGTTTTCCGTGGTACTCTGTTCCAGAGAGCCTGAAAATAAAATCAAACTGAAGCAAAATGAATAAAATTTCAAGTGGGATTTATTACTCAAGAAGACCATATTTTAGGAGTCGATGGAACAGCAGAAACACTTATCCCTTTTGGACTGCACAATGGTATTAGAAAGTGATGCATCTTTTAACTCATAAACAATGTGAGTATAGGCAGCAGTGATACGCTGAAGTGCTTTTTCCTATCAACTCGAACAAAGGCACAAATAATAGCAAAGTTTTATTTTGCTCTTTTAGAAGTTTGCTTATTGGTTCAAAACTTAGAATATTATCGAATGCTAATAAACGGGAAACCTGACTGGTCTCTACACTGAGCCTATAGCTACACACAAATTCCTCTTACTTTAATGACTGTAGCTTGTATGTAAATGTCTGTATGTACCCAATCTCCATTTTAACACATGGGCCAATCAGATCAAACGTTTGTACAAACATCATCTTGCATTCAACAGTTATTAATATCTATATCTTTTTAAAATTAATTTCTTTTAAATCCCAATTCTATATTTGGTTCATTATGTTTCCTTTTAAGTCTCACATTCATGTACATGTAACTTAATGGTCACCCGAATTTGTATCTACGTGATAATTTTATTCCAAGTCCCTACTAAATATGGAATGAAGAATCTGAAAAAGTGTCAGAGGCCTGGTGAATGTTTGCAGAATGGATACTATAACAATATGTATCCAAAATAATGAAATGGGTTGACAAAATCATCTTTAAGCTAGGCAAGGCTAATTAGCTTCCTCCCAAACTAGCTAAGAGTTAGCTAGCTCTTCTTACCATAAGTCACAAAACATAATATAGAGTAATTACCAGCATCTAGTATTAGCAAAAACTAATAATAACGATAAATTTAAATAACATCTATTGGTAACAATAGCTAACATTAACAAGCAAGGTTCATTACCTTCCACTTTCTGACTGAATGCTAAAGAGCATTGCTTGCTAAGCTATTTAGCAGCTTCTTCAAAGCTTATTTTTAATTATTGCTGGAAACAAATATTGTAACAATGGGACTTTTTTAATGTTTGACTTTAAGCTGAAATTGTAAACATTTTCAGTAAGTCTCATATACACAAGACTATTATTCTAGCATTTTTCTTGACTGTATTTTCTACAGTCATCGGTCAAAACCCATAGCCATGTGTCTTGGAACCTCACTATTACATCCTGTCATTTGAATTACAACACTGACTAGCATGCTTTTTGTCGCAAAGATAATTTTGATGTAACAAATATGCCAGTACCACAACCACAACAAGAATCCTTTTTATGAAAAGGGAAGGAAAGATGGAAGGAAGCACAAGGAGATGAGGTACAGATGCCACTTTCCCTGAGGCTCTACTCATACCATATCACACAGCTAACACATCCTATATGATGACTCATTCTGTTTCCCATTACCTTCTCACGACCCCAGTAATGATACAGTATGTTTGCCCTGTAACAAATACCTCACAGGGACTGAGGCGGCGTGTGTGAATATGTATGCTGGCGGTGGAAGGCTACATTTACACACTTGCATACAAACTCGCAGGTTGTTCCCAGCAGTCTGAAGCATACGACTCATCTTACAAACATAAACAGGGCTTCTTTACCTCAAGCAAACATAATCTTTAAAACGCGCATCTCCCCCTGCTCGCTCACTCGCTCTGACACACATATACATTCACAGTGTCTATCCAAAGAGTGTCATTAGACTCCTACCAACTCTAGCCAGTCTTTGCCCATAACAAAGGTTCAGAGATGTGTTATTAGTGATAATGTGTACCTACATAGAGAAATTCCCACAGTGATCTTGTATCTGCAGGCTACGGCATCACTGAGTGTATCTATAGATGTTTATACGGTTATTTTTCGAGCCGTTTCTGCTTTGTGAGATAACACGCCGCACAACGCAGTCTAAAGGAAGAATATGAGATTGAAGAGTGCAAAGTACACAGGAAGACATACAATTATAGATAGGTATGAGGTGACGCAACCCCAGAAGTCTGCTTTTAAGGGCACACCATAAAATACTGTATAACACATCATCTGCAGGAGCAAAGATGAATTCTAGGGGAGGTGGGAGCTCAGGTCACTGGCTTTCATCTAGTCTAGAAATTACTTTATGTGAGCAGATTTTCAGCCCTTTCCTAGTAATAATCACAGCTAAATGCATCTCCTGTTTTCAAGCCAATCACTCCTGTAATTTAAGTCTTATCAGGAGCTGCGTGCTTGTATCTTAATGCCATTAAAAATAGTTTGTTTGTAACATGCTCACGGATGTACTGACAATTAGGACTGGATTACTCAGACAAAGAATAAATACAAATACATATTGTCTTGTAAGCTCTGAAGTGAAAAAATAAAGAAAGAAATAAGATTACATCACCTGGGACTGCAGAGACACTTTATATCCTCCCATCTCCACCTGGAATGTTAGCCAGTCCTAATGGGGCTTAAGTGGTTTGCTGAATGTTTCTCAAACTATGAATGCAGAAAATCAATTTAACATGTTTTTTGGAATATGAAGTATATATGAAAATACATCAACAAGCTAATACTGGCTAGTATTCTTTGATCTGCCTGGACAGGTTGATGTTATGTGTAAATGTGTAGTTGCAGAGTTCTTTCAACACAAAGTAACTGTTACTCTTGTTTACTTTTACTTTCTTACAGTCATTATGTTGGACTCACTGCTACTAATTCTGATGAGACTGAAACTACGTGCACACACATCAGCACTGATAACTTTGTATTTTTCATTAGTTTAAAGATTTATTTTTGAATTTTTGTTTTCTTTTATGTCAGTTTTTGAAGAAAGTTTGCCTGTTTACTTTTTTTTACTGCATTAACATTTTTTTTTATCCTATTGTGTTACAATTTAGCGAGCTGGAAACTATCCTACTGACTTAAGCTATTTGTTATATGTTTAATTTTATTTTGAACTGCTGTAATAAAGACATTTCCCAGCTTTTGCATAAATAAAGCATATCTGATCGTCTTAGCTTATGTTCTAAGTTTCAGTTTTACATCAGACTTGCTCTGTCATCAAATGCTTGCTTATAGAGGACTGTCGGATCTTCCTCTTTCTTACTGCAGGGTCTTTACCTTATGATATAAAGCACCTGAAGATGATTGTCGTTGGGTTTATATTGTCAGATTCTTTCGACGGCACAAGTCTGATCAGGCATCAATAAAAGTTGATCCGTTTTTATAGATAACACATTATAAATTGTGGTGTCGAGCTGACTGATTTTGTGGTTTACACAACCATCACACCATAATCAGACTCCTGCAAGGCAGCCCCCCCACTGAGGACCCCATTTGTGTGAAAACTGACTGGCTGCCAGACTGGCCTCTAAGCCTGCTCGATAGGGTTATCTATGTATTTTAAATTCACTGATATGCATGATTGCAACATCCCCCTGGTGTCTGATCTTTATCTGCTGCCTGTGCATCCCCCGTTAGTCTCCATCCTCTCTGTGCAGACGCAGGAACATACACATTTGCACACGAGCCACTTTGATTTATGGCCGCCTGGAAACATCTTAACACAGTCTGCTGGCCCGGTGTCACTGCCTCATCACCAGTAATGGAAGACAAACGTGTCAAATGCTATTCAAACTCCACATTACGTGACACAGTTTCACTTCCTCATCAGCATTACTCGGCTTCCATCAGTCGCGTATCTCTCAAATAAGGATAGATTAACATGCGCATCAACAGGATACTACAAAAATCCAATCATATGACTCCTTACTCCCTGCTGACGCCTCCCTCGGGAAAGTTAAAATCCTTCCTCAAGTAAACATCAGAATAATGAGCTACTTCTAATGTGCACTTAGTTCTGTGTGAATGATTAAAGTGCCATCTCAGAGGCAAGAATTTGAGCACCTGATTACCTAATTATAATGTTTAACACATATTCACAACTTCTTTATTTTTTTTCTCATCAGTTTTAATTGCAATTGGTTTTTTTTCTTAAGTCTAACTTGAAGCTTTTACA
Source organism: Diplotaxodon limnothrissa (assembly GCF_057381915.1). Lineage (NCBI taxonomy): Eukaryota > Metazoa > Chordata > Actinopteri > Cichliformes > Cichlidae > Diplotaxodon > Diplotaxodon limnothrissa. The sequence goes on from NC_140606.1 coordinate 7,857,889, forward strand.
CTGAGTGTGATGTTCTGATGCGTATTTCACTTGATTATGATTTGTCGCGCACAGAAACCACAACACAATCCCTTTGTCTTCCCTGCTAGCTCGAGCTTAAAGGGTAACATTGAGTTGTGGTAAGAGAGACAAATCAGAGGACAGGGGCGGCTTAAATGTAGAATTTTCCTCTTCAGTCTGTGGCACTGAGCAGAAGCTGCTATATGGGGGTCTGGTTGGCTGATAAATGAAAACAAATGTATTTTAAATGTCAGGCAGCAGAAGAGCAGCGCAGAACAGGAGGACACAGGAAAACGCCTCAGTGCATGCTGCTCCAAGACACAAACACGCACTCAAAAGCGCGACCGCATTGCCTTTGGTACACATAATGCATATGCATTTGCACACATGTATGGACAAGCATTTCCACGAAATGTATTCACAGTGAGGTGCGTGCACATACACACACGCGCACACACACACAAGCGCACGGTAAGCTATTTATACAAACAAGCCAATCCGGCTCAGACAGGGTGAACTGCAGCGGTATAAAAGATGGGGCTATGGAGACAGGATAGGATAAACACTAACAACAGAATAGAGAGAGGCTGCTGAAAATCTCATTAACTGTAAATTGAAAAACAGACTAAAAATGTCTTCCAGAGCAATAGCCGAGGCGGCTGCGTCGCTTTTTCATCTTCTCCACAACTTTCACGAGTCGATACACCCCCACTTTCACTCTCTCTCCTTCGCTCTCTCTCTCGCACACAAACATATATTCTCAGGGTGAGCTTGTTATAGTTTTATCCTCCTTGAGTTTTATACCTTTGGAGTGGAGGATGTTTATTAGACAGACGGGTCATTTTTTTTTGCTAGTGAGTGTAGCACAAAAATCTCCTCTGCTGCACGCACGCATCCACAGCAGGCCTCATTGTTCTCTTGATACATTGATTTTTAAATGTGCAAATAAGTGAGCTGGTAACCAAACAGCGACATTAGAAGCAGCTATTAGGGTAATTAGCAACGACCCATTTATGCCACATCTCTCTAAACACACACTGAACCCTTACCATGTGAGTTTCTACAAACTTCCACTATGAAGCGTAGCTCAGATGTAAATAATATAATTCACTGATCACCTATCACTGTGCAGCTCACACTGCTTGGTTAGGTTACATTCATATATGAGGGCTGTGGGGTTATTTTACTAAGAGTGTGCCAGTCAACACTGTCTTAGTAACCTAAGTTTCTACCCTCACAGCTGAAATTATTTTATCTTGGTATGCACTGACACTGAGTGGCTAATGTTTGTTTCAGAATTTTTCAAACACTTAGGTGTTTGTCTATTCTATTGTCTGGCTTTGGATTGCTAACTGATAGCCTCAGAATGCAAGAGACAAACATTGTCAGTTAGATGTACAGTGGGTTTCCAAGACAGGCGAGTGAATTCCTTGAATTCAGGAGCGATGATATCAGATCCACCTGGCATCTCATTTACAATCACCAGGCTGTGAGTTGCATTATTTGGACACCCTGCAACCTTTTAGTTGTCCTTACATTAGCATTCTTTCTACACTAAAAAAAGATCAAAAATACGCACAGCTGGAAAAGGGAGGAGTGTCCGGTCCTGTTTATGAGTGAGCTGTTCCCCCAAGCAGCGGAGCTGGAGTATCTTGGGGTCTTGTTAATGACTGAGAAGAGATTGGAGCAGGAGACTCATGCACAGATTAGTGCAGCGTCAGCATTGCTGAGGATCCTGAAAGAAAGAAAGATCGACATTGCGATCCTCAGCTATGGCCACAAGCACTGGGTATTGACCAAGAACATGAGATCATAGACACAAATGGTGACAAAGAGGATCTTCCAAAGGTTGGCTGGGCTGTCCCTTAGAGACAGGGGAGAAGTCTGATCACTCAGGAGGTGTTTACTCCCTGGTGAGTTGTTCTGGGTATCTCCTACCAGGAGCAGGCTATGGAGTAGACCCAGGACATGCTGGGTAGATAATATGTCTTGGCTGGTTTAAGCAGTATCCAGGACGCTCTATTAAAGAAGTGCTTATGGCGTCCAACACTAGTAATGACCTTTGCAGGCCATGAAGAGAAACACAATTGCCCATGTTTCTGTAAAGAGTAGAAGGAGCACCCTCAGAAGCACCAAAAATGCTTACTCTGCCAGGCATTTGGTTTTATTGAAGCATCTGGGAACTTCACTGTTCCCAAACTGTTCCTGTGACTAATCTGCTGAAATCACCTTTTTAAATAAAAATGACTTGGTTAACTGATTAATTTCATGTAAATAAGAAGTTTTACGTTGTTCTTATGTCTTGTGTTGCAGATAGCTGCCCCTCCCTGAGTCTGGTTTCTTCCTGTTGAAAGGGCGTTTCTCACTCCCACTTTCGCCAAGTGCTTGCTCACAGGAGGTCGTCCAATTGCTGGGGTTTTGCGGCATTATTGTAGGATCTTTCCTTTATAACATAAAGCGTCTTTAGGTGACTATTGTTGTGATATGAGGCTATAGAAATGAATAGATATGAATTGAACTGAATGATATAAACAAGAACCTAAAATTTCAAGTTTATGGATTTCACAACATGGTTTAAAAAAAAAAAATTTATTATAAAAGCAGAGGTAACAATACAATATATATATAATTTAATATAATGAATACATTCAGTCCCTGCCCTTGATAACGTATTTTTAGCCTAGCACAGCCTCGCATGTTATCTTTGACTCTGCTATGCAGCTGAGGACTCCTGATGTGAAATAAAGGTGTGATTCATTAAAGTGCGATGTATAAGGAGAGCAAATCTTTCTGTTAGTGTATCAGCCAATTCAAGCCTCAATATCTCCACTTTATTGAGGCCGTTTCATCAAGTTCTACACTATAGATTCACTTTGTTGGAGTCTGGTATGTTAATAATTTTACATATTCACTTGATTACACTTGTTTCTCCCCCAAACAGCTTAATGTGTCCAGTATGAACTTGTTGAACTTTCTCTCAGTCAGTCTAAATTACCTTGAAATGACTTTAAACAAACTTAAGAGATCTAAAGCCTGCATGGATCGAGTCCTTTGATCCAGATATTTTTTTCTCAATAATATAAATATTATGCCTCAACATTTTTGCTTGATATGGAAATGAAACTTTCAGTTTGATATTTGCAGTGATTTGAACATAGCCAAAGATCTGCATCAACTTCAACAATTCCAAAGTTGTGCAAAGCCACTTTTCTTTTTCCTCAGGAAAAATCATGAAAATCCATCTTTTTACACTTTTAAAATAATCCTACAGACAAACAAACGTAACAAGTGACACAACCTGGCAATGAGTACTGGTGCTTGGGTAGGACCACCTGTCAGTCAGGGGTTCAGAGTGCAGCCTCTGAACTGGTCCTCATAAAGTTGGAAGTCCACTGAGGTGTGCTGCATGTCAGCCGTGCACAAACTGCAGCACTCAGGCGAGGCATCAGGAGACGGCTGTGTGCTCAAAGTCTGCCAGAAGCAGATCTGTCAATCAGCCCTGCCTTTCTCTGTCTCTGAGGTGACCCCTGTAACCCCCTCCTCCTTATCCATCTACTGTCCCCCCTCAGCGCCTTTACACACACACACTCACACATTATATTTTCTCTGTGGGCATTTGCTATTCTCCATCCTTTCTCCACCTTTCCTCCTTTTCATTCAGCACCTCATCTGTCACACGCTGACCGCGAATCTCATTTCTTTTTTCCTCACTTTCTCTCCCTCATTCTTGTTGTTCCCCTCTCCTTTCTCTCCCCGTCTCTTGCTGGCTGACTTTAGTATTCACAGCCTCTCTTGTTCATTTGACTTCTCCTCTCTCACTCTATTAATTTCCTTTCGGGCGCCCCCTTTTTCTCTCACCTACTGTTTCTCTCTGTGTCTCTCTCGCTCGCCGAGGTGGTCTAGATGGTAGATGAGTCACTGCAGCTTTTGCCACTCCGCAAATGATTTATCTGCCCACAACGAAGCAGGGAAGGGAATGATGGAGGTGTGCGTATGTGCGTGTGGAAGTTGGGAGAACGGGGTGGGGGCATTAAAGAAAAATGAGTGAAAGATGAAGGGAGAGGAGCGAGGATAGAAGGTGTAAGGGGAGGCCGGGGGAGAGGCAGAGCCAGCCCGCTGGCATCATACGCGTTCGGCTGGAGGAAAACAGAGGCTGTTGACTGTCAGGAAAAATGCTCCTGAAGAATATTTAATTCATCAAAGAAAACTCGATGTTTCCAGAGGAATGTTCGAAACACACATCAGACCTCATTTTCCACCATTTTGATTTTGCTTTCTCTCTACCTGGCACCTGTGGCTAGGCTTTGTTTGCGTTTTCTTCACTTTTTAAGAGGATGTGTCGTTGTCAAAGCGACCAACTTTCACCAGAGCTCCGCATATCAAACATCTGCTGTTACTAATGTCTTTGTAACAGCAGTCGTGTTTAAAGTAGGAGGGCGAGAGGGGGGAACAGAAAGGAAGAGGAGGGCAGACAGTTTAAGAAAGAAAATGAAATAAGAGAAGAGTTAAAAAAGGGGAAAGGAAGGATGAGAGGAGCAGCCCGCCCGGCCAGACGCACCAGATGTCACCCAGGAAACCTAAGCAAAGAGACGGGAAAAGGCGGGATGGAAGAAGGGAGGGTTTGATGATGGAGGGAAGGAGGGCTTGATGGATAGAGGCGGGATGGGTGGGCAGAAGGGAGGGAGAGGAGTTTTTGATGTAGGGAAGAGGGGAGAGTGTGATGAAGGGATGCAGAGGGAGGAAAGGAGAGGATGCTGAGAGAAGCAGCCAGGAGGGAATTTATGGCAATCATTACACTTGATGGACTCACTGAAGCTGCACTTCATACACACTGTCTGGCTCCTGTTTGTGTCTGTGCTTGGTGTGTGTATGTGTGTAAATATGATGCTTCCTGCCATGCACAGAAATATATATATATATATATATATATATATATATATATATATATATATATACACACACACACACACACACACACATATATATACACACACTTACACACACTGTCTGGTTGAGCGTTTCTGTGTTCTCTTTAGCAAGTTAACATTTACGAAAGAGGGAGCAGACACATGGAGAGACGATGGGGAGGGAGAGGTCAGGGGAACAGGGAAGGTAGTCTGAGTTTCTCTGTAATTTTCTGCATGGCCTCCTGTTACAACACGGTGTCCCTTTCTTTATGGCACTGTATTTTTATGTATTTTCTACCCGCCATTTCCTTTGATTTTTAAAAATTCTTCTCTCCTCATTTTCCTCACAGACAAAAGAAATCGCATCGCGGAAGCCATCCTGTGCAGCTATCATAGCTTCCTGTCATTCTTGTCCTGTCTAGGCCACCATATGGTAAATTTGTCTGTCTACGTGGGCTCGTCTTCCTAGCAAAAGCAACTGACACCACTTTGGATAATAAGGTAATCACACAAAAAGGTGATCATGTTTCTAGCTTCTCAAGTGTGCTGATTTATATCATTGTCATTACATAAATGTTGACTGGACAAAACAGGAAGCTAGCTTTGTGTTTGGGATCTGTCTTCTTATATTATACAATTAATAAAGTCTTTAATTAGAACTTATGTGTCATTGAGAATGATTTGTTTTAGTTTGATGTTAAGTGTGTAAAAAAAAAGAATAAAATGGATGTCTGAAAATAATCTCTACAAGCAGGTGGAGGCCAGTCATTGAGCATTATGGAACATTTCTCAGCTAAATGTTTCATCTGGAGTTGGTGGAGACCAAAAACAAAGGAGAGGAAGTACTGGACTTACATTGGTAAAAAAATAAAAAATCATGCTAATGCTTTTGCTACTCTAAGAGACCGAAACTGTCGACTGCCTTCTTTATCATTCCATGATTACAAAAAGCTGTAATCAGTATAAATAAATTCTTATCACTAGTAAACACAGGCATTGCTACATCAACAACTGAAATCTTCCTAGACTACTCGGGCCAGTTTAGACTAACAATGATCTTTAACAACAAGAACATATGGTTCTAAATCTTCTAAACCAGGGGTCACTAACCTTTTTGAAAGTGAGAGCTACTTCTTGGGTACCAATTAATGTGAAGGGCTACCAGTTTGACACACACTTCTCAAATAACAAATTTCCTCAGTTTAACTTAATTATGTGTTATCATTAATAATTAATGATATTCATCTATGTACGGACATTATTATTATAATTATTTTTCACCATAATTATAAAGAATGCAATTAGGAAACAAGGTAGGAAACATAAATATCAATATGCAACGCTTTATTTCTATATATCTCTGCAAGTATTTACATTTTGAAGTGATCACTTCTACAACATTTTCACTTACCACTAACAAATTTTAACAAATCATGCACTGTTACATACATTATTTTTGTATGTATGTAACATACAAAAAATCAACTTTCAAATTTTACAGAACTTTTCACCAAATTGGCAGCATTTTAAAGCAAATTGTCACATGTTACACTTAACAAACACATTTGTTTTTCAATAATTAAATTAAACTTTGACATGACACTGTAATGTTGCCACTGAGAACATCTAATATGGCTTTCTTTGTCTGTTAGTGGGAAACCTGGCATTGCATGCTGTTCACCAGTGTGTTGTAATCTGGGGTATAACTTGACACTGCAACTCTGAGTGAGTCTTGCAGATGTGCATCGGAGAGGCGTGTTCTGTGTTTGTTCTTGATGAAGTTCATGTCAGAAAAGGCTGATTCACAAAGATAGGTTGAACCAAACAGGCTGGCAACCTTCATAGCTGCTGTGCACACACCACTGTACTTTTCTGTGTCAACAAGGCACCAAAAGTTTGGTGCACCCAGATAGGCTTTGAGGTGGACGTCATTTTGCAATGTTACAATTTCGATTTTCACCTGTCCAGCATCCAAGCTGAACATTGAACTTAGTTGCTCAGCAATGCATGTTGTGTCCACATTCATGAAAGGATTGGAAACAAATGAGACACATGGCTCAAGCTGATCAAGGTCACAAAACCTGTTCTCAAACTCTTGACCAAGTCGGTTTATGACTTGAGTGTACTTTTCTGCAACTTTGTCAAAAGTCTCAGATGCAGAAGCATTGTCTTTCAGCACCATCTGCACAGAGGGAAAGTGCAGCACCTTTTTTCTCTGTAAATGCACAGAGAAAATGTTCATCTGGGCTTTAAATCCATTTAAAGCACTAATCATGTCAGCAACAGTCTTACCTTTGCCTTGCAGCTCACAGTTCAAATGGTTCAGTTTCCCAGTAATGTCTGTTAAAAACGCAAGGTCAAGTGTCCACTCGGTGTCCTCCAGCAGAGATGTGTCTTCCCCTTTGGATTGCATGAACTCCTTGATTTCACCCAAAAGTGACAAAAAACGAAGCAAAATCCGTCCCCTGCTGAGCCATCGGATTTCCGTATGTAGTAGCAGGTCACCATATTCAGCTGACAGCTCCTCCAATAGCACCTTGAATGTTCTGTGCTGTTTAGCTCTGGAGCGGATGCTGTTTATGATCTTCACGACGGGAGTCATGACGTGCTCGAAGCCGATCACCTTTGCGCATAACGCCTGCTGGTGAATGATGCAGTGGTAATGCATGAAGTTTGGGAACTCTGTGTCACCTTTACAGTGAGCGATGAATCCCGTATGTCGGCCGATCATAGCAGGAGCCCCGTCGGTAGTCACTGATACCAGCTTTTCCAACGGTACCTTTTTCTTCGCGAAAAACTCCTTCACCGCGTTATAGATGTTTTCTTCCTTTTTTCCGCCATGTTTTCCTCATCTCCTCACCTTTGCCTTTGCTGGTCTTCACGGCAACTGTTTCCGTGGAGACCAGCTAGCACTAAATATTAGATCATGATCTAATATTTAATAATAAACATTTTTTTAATATATTATCTCTAACAAATTAACGCCAATGCAATTGTGATTAAAAAAAAATAGCAAGAAAAAATAAAAATAGATGCAGCTTACTGGTAAGTTGTTATGGTGAGCTATTTTTAGAACAGGCCCGCGGGCGACTCATGTGGTCCTTGCGGGCGACCTGGTGCCCGCGGGCACCGTGTTGGTGACCCCTGTTCTAAACTGTGCTCTATAAGGACGAGTATCAAAGAGCTGTGCCAGTTTCAGACAGGTCAGTACCAACCTGCTGATAAGCAACTTTGTGTTTATGCAAATTTAATCAATTTAAACTTTGATGGAAGACAAATGGTTTCATATTTCCAGTATAATGACAAAATTGTCAATTTCAGGCAGTTACATTTGCTAGATAATGACACAGTTATGCACAAAGTCAGCGGTTTGGTACCGGGCCGCGAGAGTTGAGGCTCAGGTGTGAAATTTATGATTTTCAGGGTTTTTATCGGTAACTCGGTTTCCCTGGGTCTTTTCCCGCGTTGTAGTTGTGTGTCTTATTTTGAAATAGCGACCAGAGAGCATTAAGGGGTAGAGAGGAGGATGTTACTCTCAATGTTGTTGGTGCATTTCAGGAGGACGGTGCTAATAAAGTTACACAATTACACAGTGAACTAACGTTTATTATTATTATATTTACAAAATACCACAGTTTTTGTCTTGGTCGTATCATTTTATTTGCTTGTATTTAGCCGCGACACCTTAAAGGCTGGTCCAAAATATTGTCTGACATTAAATCGGTCCGTGGCACAAAAAAATTTGGGGGCCGCTGCACTAAGTCATAAAGAGAGAACAGGGTGTAGACTGTTCAACGGTATGGGCTGGCTTTGCTGTATTTGCAGTTAAATATTAGATGTTTATGAAAACGTTTTTGGGCGCAGGTAGTACAGTAAAAGCACTGGGAGTGAACAAACGCAATAAAGATTTCAGCCGCAAATAGCTAAAAACTGTTGTGTTGCTTAGAGATGAAGGCTTGTTAGTGTGAGCGAGACCTTTCTCTTTATAAAACATGCAGCATGTAGCCATATACGTGCATGTTCAAGATCAGTATGTGTCCTGATCTTTAATGTTTCCAGTCTTATTTTAGCATCCAAAGCACTTTCATTATAAAAGTAATTTTCTCTATTACATAATTAAAGCGGAAAAAAACTAGAAAAACACTGTTAATAATGATTAATTGCAACTCTAAAAATACTGATCTTCTATTAACCTTCTTTTGGATCTGCACTGTCAAAAACACAGAAATCTGTTGTGTCCATGGAAACTGAACAGGACATGCAACAATACAAACACACTTTCCTCCACAAAAAGAAGACGGACAGTATAAAACAGCTCCAGAGTGTTCAGTTTTAGCCTCCGTTTATATATCACCATAATGCTCATGTTCTTTTTACTAAGGGCAGAGGATTTTCCTGTGAGAATGCTGCAGGTAAGCTATTCACCCAACCAGCCAGCCTCCCATTCAGCATGCCTGCCAGTCACCCAGACAGCCATCCTGTCCAACACCCAGCCAACCAGACGCTATGTATCCCAGAGCAGCAGTTGCCCAGCGGTGCTCGGGTGACAGCGCTCAGATTTAAAACCTAGCAGCGGCATTTTGTTTCTGCCCCGCTGACTCTTCCTATAACCTAACCGGGCTTTATCAGCCTAACACAGACTGCAGCAAGCTGGATACAGCAAGCGGGTAAAGAGAGGGAGCGCAGAGGGGTGACGCAAATAAAAAAAAAACAATCCATGAGAGTGGATGTGCAGGAAATGGGAGCAGAAAGGAGCAGATGAGCAGAAGGTAGACGAGGAGAGCAGAGGGGGGTGTAATGGAGCAACTGGGGAGCTCTTTCACACTTCACTGTGGTTTTGCCCTGCCAATGACCCTGTCATCAGTGTGTGCATATGTTTGTGTGTTTGTGTGTGCGTCACTGCTTCCGACAGGTGTCCGATATTGAATCCTGCTACCTGACACACTGTTGTCTGCCAGAGACAACTGATTCAGCCCCCTACACACACGCACACACAAAAACACGCAGCACGCAGCACGGCTTTAGATCAGAGATGGTTTCATCCCTGGGTGGGCGAGATGAAAAATGACTTTGCCTCCTGAGGATGAGTCTACATTTGACTGAGTCTAGTTTATTCAACAGTGTGGTGGAGTACGAGGGTGTGATCTGTGTTTAAGTGAACTAAAAGTCACCTTCAGTAGGGTCTTTTTTTTGTTCTATTTAATTGCTATTGATCTGCAAGGACAGCAACGCTCCCTAGATTTTTACAGCAGATCAAAGATCCTTTAGCTAAACCTAGAAAAACATGACTGGAGGAGAAATTCTCAGCCTTTCCTGATAAATTCAATTAACCTGAGAATTGAGTTAAACATTCATCAACATTTTCCTCAGATCTGGCTTTGAGCATCTGGTTCATGGCTATCTGAGCGGTTCTGCAACACTTTCCTACAATATGGCTGTAGCTTCATTTGTTACAATAACAATTAAGGCAAGCATAAGTCGAGCTCACTCGCTCAAATCAGGACTCAATGGTATTTAAGAATGTATTTTCACAAAATAATGGCAAAACTGCTTTTATTTCTACTGTGCAAAAAAACAAGAAGATGATGGTAAAGTACAAACCGCACCCAGGACAGAAACCATTTAGTGGCTGCAAAATTCATCTCCAAATATCTACACAGACAGCATGCTAACAAAAAGCTAGCAGGCTTGTAGCATTGCAGCCACCACTTCTATGATACAATCTACTGTGGTGATTGCTGTCAAGTGTTTATTGGGTTGGTTTTTGCTTTGACGTAGGCTTTGATTAACACTTGTGTAACAGACTGTAGACAAAGTTTTATAAGTTAGCTAATAATTATGTAACAATGTATCTCAGGTCATGTTACAAAGTAAAACAAAAGTTTAGTCAGGGGAGTGTAACAAATTAACTTCTCTAGAGACTAACTAACATGATGAAATACATTCTTAACGGACAAGTACTGCATAATACTTTTTTGTTGGTAATGACCATCTTTTGTTGTTCTCTTCATTTGAACTTTATTCATGTGTCTGTTAAATGTTTGGTTTTTTTTTTCCTCACTCCCTGTTTTATTTAGATTATCATCTCCTGTGTCTAGTTTTACCTCTCTCCTCCTGTCTCACTGTCTTGATTGCTCACAGTTATGTCTCATTACCCTCCTGTTTCCACTTCCTTGATTACCTTCTCATGTGTATAGAGTCCTGCCCTTCCCCTCAGTCTCCGTCTTGGCTGTCTTTGCATCCATTTACTTCCTCGTGTGCCTGTAGTTTAGTCAGCTTGCCTTAGTTTAAAGTTGTATTAGTTTGAACTCTGAAATTAAAGGGTTGTTTTTGTTTACTTTTGCTTGTGTATGCAAGCAAAAGTCCCTTTTGTGTAAAATCCAAAGTGTGTGTGCGTGCATATATATAGTTTTTCCACATAGGTCAGCTGGTACTAATATATCCCATCCAGCCTGGGGCTGCCTTGGGGTTCCCCCCAGAGGAGCTGAAAAGATTGCCGGGGACAGGAATACCAGAACCTCATTATGTCTGCTGGCAATACATTAAAACTGTGTATAAGCAGTTGGATGGAAATTATACCGGTGAAGTATCTCTGATTATCAGATGAGACAGGAAGAGAAAAAAAACAGAAACAATGTCAAAATAAAGCTAAATGAGCAGTGAAATATGAGGCTTACCTTATTCCTGAATTCTAACCTTTCTCCTCCTATTCCGCCTCATTCCTTGCCATGTTTTCATACTTGCATCCACCTCTGCTTTCTTCATTTTCTCCACCACCGCCTCTCAGTCTTTCTCTGCTCCCCACCTTCCTCTTGCCTTTCAAAGCTTCACTCTGCAGTACTGTCTGGATGCTCTCCTCCTCTTCTGGACTCCCAGCCAAATATTTTCTCTACTGAACAGCTAACGCATCCTGCTCTGATTCAGACGAGCCTCACTGACCTCGCCGAACCTTTCACCTCACCTCAACCTCCTTGTTCATTTTTCACCTCTTACGTTAAAAAATAAAATAAAAATCTCTTTCTCTTCATGGATCTAAAAACTTCCAAAGGGCCCCTTTAAAGGGTGCTCAGTGACTCAGATTTTTTGAGTTCATTAAAGACTACCTTGCGTGAGAGTGCGTGTTTGTATGTAACCTCCAAAACACTAACGGAGCGTAACAAAGCACTAGGTTCCACTGACCTTTCCAGTGAGTGCTGTGGTGTGTGTGTGTGCAGCCATGCAGAGATAGAAAGCTGCATGACCTCTAAATGCGCACAGACACAGACACACAAACACACTGGTGTCCCTACTTAAATCCCAGTTCTCATTCATGATGGACAGATGAATCATAGGCTTTGGTCTCAGTATCTGTTTTTCTCTGAACTATGATATTAAAATGTTTAATATAGCCTTGGGCTCGCAGCAATAGCTTTGATCCTCAGTGAGGTTTGTCAGAGAGCATTTGGATGCTAGCGTGCATAGTTGTTAAAATAAAAGTCGTTCTTGATAAATAAATGATCTTGTAACATCTGCCTATTGATGCTGTCTACAAGTTCTTCTGTAAATCTCTTTTTTGCATTCTTTTCCAACCTCTCCCTAACAATCCTGTGGTCTCACATCAAGGGACTTGAGAACAGGACTTGGCTCAAATCAGTAGCCAAGCCCTGGAAAACCTCTTCTACCCACAACTCAACTTGACGGCTGCCGCCTTCTGAGCAACTGAATAAATCAGCTTTTTAAAAACGATAATGGTTAGGACAGAGGAATACTCTGAAGCAATCTCCGCAGGCGAGTTGATCTGCTCCTTCCCGCATGGAAATGCATCGCATTTATGAAAGATAACCATACAGCACAAGAGGAGAGAAGGTTTGCTATCACACTTTCAGTTTCCTTCTCTAGAAGTTATTCACATCGACTGCAGGCAGGTTCAAGTGTAGATCTGATAGGCCCAGACAGGAAGCTGGAGCACAGAGATGCTTTTACCAATCAGTGTCATCATGAGACACGCACACACAGATACACCCAGACGCACACACGGAGACAGCCTACATACAGTAATCCTGTACGTGTGTGTGTGTGTGTGTGTGTGTGTGAGTAGTGGAAAGATTTTTGCTGCTCTAGGTTTTGCAGCCTGGTGTTATCAGAGTTGTCAGGCAGGCAGATCTGCAGCACAGGAGAACGTGGCTGGGGTAGAAAGCAGACACACTTTTAGAGTGAGTTTGTGTGTGTGTGTGTGTGTGTGTGTGTGTGTGTGTGTGTGTGTGTGTGTCTGTGTGTCTGTGTGTGTGTGTGTTCTGTTAAGATACAATAAAGAACTCTTTAAAAGGATGTTGTGCATTTTTTCAGCCATTGCATTTGAAAACAGGTTCTGTTTGTGCCCTTGCAATTAGCACAAATCAGTCTTGAAATCAAACCATCAATGGCATTACAATAACCAGGGCTATAGCAGGCAATGTTTGCCAGTTAAGTACTGCAAAGCTAAAATGCAATGCGCTAATGCTTGGTTAACACATTCAAACCACCAATTCTACTAATACTGGTACAGCTGAAGCTAATGGGAGTGTCATCCATCCATCCATCGTCTACCACTTATCTGGGTTCAGGTTGCATGGGCAAGTTCAGCCACCCCCAACTACATCATCAGAGAGGAGTCATTCCCAAGATAGCTGAGAGAAACAATCTTTCCTCTAATCTGAACACTTATTTATGCAGCAAGGCTTCATAAATGCAGTGAAATTTTGCAAATCTATCTGTGCAACTGTAGATTTAAAGTGGTAGTGTTGCAATATCAAGAAGCATATTTTTAAATATTCATGTTTGGGTGGTTGAGGTGTTGTGTGCACCCATCTAATTCAAAACCTGTGTCCCCAGCTGGCTCCAGCTCTTCAGACACACAAGCTAAATTGTGATATGTTAAAATGCACCATGTGCTACGAAAGGCACTGAAGGTTTCCTGCTGTTTAAGTTACATTTAGATTATGCCACCTGTAAAAGGTCACATCTGCACACACCAAACAATGAGCCACCTGACTGAACAGAAACAGGAAGTGCTTTCCAATGCGCATCAAGACTGCCCAACAGGACTTCCACCATTTGTTTGTTCCACCAGAGGATGCCTGGGAACAAGTTTCTTAGTGGACTGTCATTCTGCCGAATTTCACTGGAATCACACAGCAGGGACCGTAAACTTTGTAGGAAATCTTCAAATACTGTTTCCTCCTATACAACATGAGATAGCTGCAAACGGCCACCTGCTACCAGTTGTTCTAATGGGAGATTTCCTTTTCTTTGTTTCTCTGTATGAAGTATTGTTAAAGTTTATTCCAAACTACTGTATTGTTCATGAATGCAGCTTTTGATGCTCTGTGGGCAATGCAGCTTCTCCATTCTAGAAAACAAAGACTTGCAAAAAAACATGGATACTTGGCCAAGAGTATGATTTCAGAATCTCATCCTTAAACACAACCCGAAGAGGGAGAAAAAAGCAGTCACGTGTAAACAGCCATAGATGGAAACAAGTACTGAGAGAATGTTTTCAAAGGCAGATTAAAACCGAGTGCAGTTGCGGATTATCATGCAAATTAATATAAAGAAGGGTATAAGGCATTTCCATTTCATGGTTGACCATATGTACTGAACTTGAGCTTTAGTAAACACAGTTTAATCACTTGAAATTATTACGTTTGGGACCAGAAAGAGAAGAAACATATACCTTGGAAAACAGCGGTATTAGTGGGTCACTGCCCTCCAAAGCAAACTCAAGAAGAAGAAAACTTTGGAAGTAAAGCATAGTGGATATCTGGATACTGGAAATAAGAGTGAATGAAGATACAAAATTACACCAAAGGACTTTGCAGCACTTTTCTAACAAAGATGCGACCCTGTAGACTGCCTTAGAGAGCCACAAAAAAAATGTACAGACTAGAGTGAGTTGGACAAAAAGGTTAGTTTTCCATCCCAAATGCTGTGCAGACAAAGGGATGTTCGCAGACAGACCCTAATTTTGATGGTTCCTAGTTAATTTATTAGATAAATTAACTGTCCATATCTAATCTATAGATTTTAGACTTAGCTGCTTTCATCTATATGCCACAGTGTGTACCTCTTGAGCATTTCTAGGTCTCTAAAATTCAGTCTAGCACGTTGTTTTCATCTAGTTAAGTACAATATACTTTATTAGGAAAAATAAACACATGGGGTGGGTTGTGTATGATGCCCTGCAGCTATACCATTATTAAAAGCATCGCAGACAGTTTAAGCTATGACACTTCATATGCATTCAGTCCCACTGCATTAAAGTCTTCCAGTTGCCTGGAAAACAGACATGGAGGCTTTCCACATGCATTCAGTCCCAGGTGCGCTCCGACAATGCGGTGCATGAGGAAGGCATGGAGCGCAGCCTGAAGGAGAGATTCTAACAGAAAGAATGAAACTGATTAGTTCTGTTGGGCGGGGGCCAAACAGCTATTTTACTTCTGGCGATCTCAAGGGCCGAACTCTTGTTTCCAGCCTTTGTGTGTTTAACAGAATCCGAAAGAGCGATGAATGGTCTATTTAACAAAACCTCCCTGATGAGAAAAGGTGAAACCACAAGAATGTGAAAGAACGCAGTTCGTGGATGTTATCCACATGACCTTGGAGAGTTCATACCAATTCTCTCCTTGAGAGATGGAAACTTCCAAAACTAATTTAAGCTTAGTGAATGAGAACATTTAGTAACTAACGGAGACACTGATCCAGACAGAATACTAAAATGAGAATCGTTTTAAAACATAGCAATGAACAGAGCACATGTCACCTAACTAACAGCCACAGAGAGAGACACGATGATGCACAAAGATGTAGCTTGTGGTGCTCAGGATTAGGAAGGGCTCACAGTGGTTGTGAGATGAAGACAGATATTGTTCTAAATGTAAGTTAGCAGTTGCCAAAATCGAGGAAAAACTGGTGGTTGCCTAGTTATTGCACTGAATCTTTTCGCATTCAGCGACTGACTTTAAGGACCAGACAGAATTTAAATGTTCACTGGTTCCAACCTCTGGGTGACCACAATCGCCTTCAATCAGAAGGCGCCTGCACAGGTCACCTGGTGGGATACAATCTGTCAGGGTACCTGTGTCATTGACCCAGTGTTTTCAGTTTTGGACCTTTTTTCATTGTTGTTGTTTCCCGTTTTATTGTGTTAGTCTCTTGCCCATGTGCATTATGTTTACTTTTGATTCCTCTGTTCCATTAATTCGATTCATCCCAGCTGTTCATCTCATTATCCAGTCTATTTAAGCCCTCAGTTTCTCCCAGTTCCTTGTCAACTCATCATGCATGTTCACAGTTCATTCAGTCGATTATGTTCAATTCATCCAACCTATTAATAAATCCATGAGTTCTGCATTTGGGTCCCCTTTCTCCATTCTCCACACACCTGACTGTGACACAATCTCCAAACAGTCACCGTCCAACTCAGACCAACTCCAATCACACTTAGATTGGCAAAGGTCTTATCTTATATAAACACCAAGCACATATGTCATTTAAATCAAAGTTAAATGACGGTCTTGCAGCAAGTACGTCACTATTTTTGGAGGAATTTCTGTTTCGGATCTATGAGGTTCTGGCTGGACTGCAATTGATTTAGGCATCAACAGATGTGTTTTGTGCTGGTTTTTAACAACCACTTGCTACACTATTATGCTGCTCATGCTGTGGTCTCCAACCTGTGTTTCCCCTAGTGTAACTGTATAATTAGTGAGTAGTAGAAATAAGGAGATGTGCTGCTATCATAGACTTTAATTTAAAGATGGACATAACCCCCATCAAATGATTTTTTTTGAGCCAGAAGTGACCATATCTGTACAACAGGGTGGAGTGCTAAGTTATTAGCTAAGGCTAGGAAACTTTGTTATACCTGGCTTGGATATATAAATATCCGTTAAATAGTCCAAGTTCATATTAGTAAGTAGAAGAATCAGGTAAATGCATAAAAAAGCTCAAAGAGTCCCAAATACCACATATACAGCAGAGAAGCCACTTCTCATTTTGACCTGCCAGATGATATGCAAATTCTTTTAAAAACCAAAAACACAAAGCAAATTGTTATGTACTTGAGTGGCCCCATACGTGGGTTTCCAACCACCTATTTTATGCACATTTGTGATTTGTTAAATAAATAAAAACAAAGACCCTAATTGTAATGCCATCATTTCTTTCTTTTTTCCCTACTTTTTTAAAAGCAGAATTGGATGGAAATTAATGTAATGGGTATGTTTGAATACATCTGCTCCAGATTGGTCCATTTGGATGAAAGCCCAACTGCTAAAAATACAAAAGGTGACACACGTCAGTATATAAAATTAGCTGATGTTCCAACAGCGATTAGCTCCAGTACATACATGCTATTATGGGCATACAAATAGCACTAGCTGGAAAGCACACGTGCAGCTGTGACTCACGAGTTTAACTACTTTGTTGGTTTCAAACTTAGCTCATCAACTCGGACTAAACTGTGGATGATTTTTTTGGCTTGTTTTCATTTAAATAAACAGATATCGCTAAACCAAGAGTGGTTTTGTGTCATTCATTTGTGGTAATCTGCAATCTGAACATTTGTTTACGAATGAAACTTGATTTTGTTGTTACTGGTTGATTCTTTTATGCCACTAAATTTTCAAATAGTAAATAAAGCATTCTAATAATGCCTGCTTCTTAAATTAATTACATTCTAATACTTACAATTCTTAATTTTCGAGAAACCACTATAGAATAGAATCAAATAGAACAGAATAGCCCTTTATCGTCATTGTACATCTACAACGAAATTTGGCAGCATGCTGTGAGCCCATCAAGTGTTTTCTCAGTGCTGTCTGTGTGCGGGGAGAGAGCAGAGAGAGGAACTGCCTGCACTAATAACACCAACCATCTGTTGGACACCAAAGAGAACTCTGTCTCCCCACCTACCTCCTCCTTTGTGTCTTTCTCTCACTGACACTGTTTATCTTCCAATCTCTAGCCCTCTCCCACTATATCTAATAACTCGGTCTGTTTTCTCACTGTGTGGTTTTTTCTTTCTTTTCCCTCCTTCTACTTTCCCCTTGTCTATTCAGTCTATTTTCTTACCATCCACTCTCTCTTAGTCTTTTCAGAGCGAGCCAGAGAACAGGGAGGGTCTGCATTTGGGAAAGAAGACAGAAAAAATAATAATAATAAAAGAGGAATATGGCGGCATTTCCTAGTTTACATGCATGGACAAACATGGACATCTGAAAAGCTGATCATGACATCAGCTCTGTATTATTTGTATTATTTGGACTGTGTGTTTTTCTATGCTTGTGTGAACTATGTTGTGTTTTGCTTGCTGCGCACACCTGACAACCCAGGCACGCCCACTACAATAATACATCCAATATGCAATATACTGAGGTTGCATTTGAGTAGGTGAATATATGTAAGTGTGTGCATGTACAAGTAAACCACTACTGAGGGTTTGATTGCCGACTGATAGTAACTCCTGTCAACTTCGCCAAAAGAGAAAAGAACAAGGATAACAATGACTAAATTCAACCTGGCGTCTGTTCTCTTCCAGGTCTTTCTGTTGTTCTGTGGGTTTGACAGCCAATACAAGTGAGAGCAGCTATGAAAAGGATGAAGAGTGGAAAGGCAATTGGTCCAGATGGCACACCTGTGGAGGTATGGAGATGTCTAGGAGAGAAAGCAGTAAGCAGAGGACTTTTTGACCAGACTGGTAAGTGAGAAGATCCCAGAGGAATGAAGGAGACGTGTACTTGTATGGATTTTCAAGAACAAGGGTGATGTGCTGAGCTTTAGTAACTACAGAGGGATAAAGCTGACAAGTCATACCATGAAGATATGAGAAAGAGTTGTTAAAGAGGTGAGGATTAGTGGGGAGCAGTATGGGTTTTAAGATTTACATGATGGTTTTGAGATGGTTGCATGAACAAAAAAAAAAGAGGTGGAGGCGCAGAGTTGAAGATGCTAAGCTTTTATTGGGAGTCACCGGAATGGACTAGATCAGAAATGAGTATATTAGAGGGAAAAGGTCAGGTTGATTGGTTTGGAGACAACAACTTCCTTCAAGAAGTCTGGAGAACTATTTCCGAGGACTACTTAAAGAACGCTGCCTCAGAGTGTTCAAACTGTGTTAATAAAGAAAGGTGGTCATAGCAAACGTCTTACATGGCATATTCATACCGTTCTTTATTTCATACTGACTTTTTAAGAAATCTATTTAACCTCCTAGGACCTGGCGTCCACATATGTGGACATCACATTTTGGGATGTCTAGACCAAAATAATACATTTTGCTCCACAAGGGCCTGATATCCAGTTATGAGGACATTATACTGCCACTGTTCTACTGAAATTTAAAACGAATGTCCTCCTATGTGGATCTCATTTCTCTCAGAAACAAAAATCAGGTAAAAAAAAAAAAAAATCTGGAAATTCTTTGTTTTTACATTCATCAGGTCCCAACGTGCCCAAATATCAAAGAGAAATTAAAAATGCATGCCATGAAAGAGTTCGGGTCTTAGGAGGTTAATATTCAAAATTAAAGATGGCTTGTGAACATCACTATGAATTCACTACATGTTAGATGTCAGTTTCAATTCTATTAACGATGTATGTCTTACACTGCCCCCATGCTATCCACACTACCTTACTAAGAGCTGGATATATGGTACTCCAATAGGCTGTGGGTGCAGTGAAACAGCAATATCATTCATTTTTATTTTTTTATTTCAAATTAAATTGAAGTTGAAACAATGAAACAATTTTCAATCACCATGTGTTGACAGTATAACATTATTTTACAAGCTATAACTATGAGTGAGTGGAGGAAATTAATAGGTCGTTTACAGATGGCCGTAGACACTCACTGTACCTCTCTCTCCTGACCTCCTCCATATATAATGACAATGATTGGAACCAAAAAATTCAAATTTGGATTCATCCCTCTATTTCCAGGCCAGTTCTTGTGTAACTTGGCGTACGTCAGCCTTTTTTTCCTTGCTTTCCTGCTTTAGGAACCTTCTTGACAGCGACATTGGCCATTAGGCTTCCATAACAGTAGATGGAGCAACTGCTGTTTTTTCCCCCGATTTCTCGAGGACATGACCTTCAGATACTGTTCATCCAATGTAGATGTTTTCTTATACCTACCACTTTCTCTTTTTTTTAAGGACACACTGCACATCATCCCGAGAGTTTCAATAATACCTCTTTGGGAATTACCTTGTTGGTGGAAAAATATTATTTTAAGTCTGTCGGACTGTGTTATCTTTGGCATTTTTCATTGTGGCGGGGCGTGGCATGGCTGCAGGAGAGGCGGACACACCTGAGTTCGATCAGCTCATCATGCCTCCCCTATTAAACGTGCCAGGACCTGAGGAGTTTTGTTGTTGTTTTGGTGTGTAGGATGCAGCTGAAAAGGTGTGGCCGTGAGCTGTAGAACGACGACCGGGAATAATAATAATAATAATAATGGATTGGATTTATATAGCGCTTTTCAAGGCGCTTTACAATGCCACTATAAAGTGTGTAAAGAGCGAATACGTGGTCGAGTCCATCTTTACTGCCACATTCATTGATTCAACTAAAATATCTGACCACATTAAGTGTTTTTGTAGCCGACTGCTAGTAGCAAAGTGCCTACAGATACAATTTAAAATTGGTTCTTTGCTAAGTTGTCTGTTATGTGTAGATGCAACACTGGTTCATCCCTTGAGCCTTTTTTAAGCTTGAATGATTCATAAGTCAATGTTCAGGGTTTAACAAATAGAGTATTCCTCTGAATATGACCAAGCACATTGACTTGACTGAAAACGAGTGAAAAGTCATCCAAAGTCATTCTAAAGAAAAAAAATTAAAAGACCTTCAGAAAGATTGAAGGAAAGATAACACAAAAATAATACAAGGTAAGATGAAAAAAGGTATTATTTAAGTATAATACAAAAAAAGATAATACAAAAAATAGAAATAAAATCAGGGTTTAGGATTTGTATGTGTGCAAAGGGCGGTCTGACATCAAAGGATGGGAATCCAGGAGGAAACTAGTGGCTCAGTCTATAGTGTGTTTATGAACATGTTAAAGGAAGTAAAAGGAAGTTTAGAGCAGATATTTAACTTGTGGTTATCAGCATAAATATATTTATGTTGTTCTTCTGTACTGTCAAAAACAATTTCCTTGAAAAACAGAGGGCGGTGTTACTTCTGTCTCTTCTTCAAACATCATAAAGAAGAATCAAAACCAGGTCAGTGTCTGCTCTTCTTTTTCTCATCTACCACACAACAAAGAGACAGCAGACAGTTGCTCGGCATATGTTCGCAGGTCTGTGTTACAACTTTCTCAAATCTCAGCGTTAACAAGCCCTGCATTACAAAGCTGGGAGTCGTAGCTACGGGGCAGAACTATAAATCAAAGTGACTCGCAGGAAATTATAATATTTATGACGTGATGAAGTGTGTGTCTATTCTAGCACTCCAGGATTGACAGTATCTGTGACAAATCTTCCTGCAACAGTAAAGTACGATAAGTGTTGCTTTGCAAAGCGTTAATCACAAAAAATTTTGTGCAATCACAGTGGGTTTTACCATTTTGGGTGGGTGAAAAAAAGTAGCTGCCTGTAATTTAACTGCACACATATAGATTTTTCTTGGAACGTGTTCCCGTGAATTGGTAGGAGTGGAGCAAGGTGTACAGCTCTGGCCTTGACACAATATTTCAGTGCGAGAACAAAATAATGGAGCGGCAGTGCAGGTAGGCATATAAATGTTGTTTCAGAATACGCTCACTGGGAATTCACAATAAAAGCGAGACGTGAGCGGCATGTACTCGCTGCTCAAACGTCTGTTCTGTTCGGTCCACACTGGCTCAGAACGAGCTGTTTGTCTGTCTGTCTGTCAGCAGCATGAAGCAGCGAAAGGACCCTGGCCAGACAACCCGTCTCCACCAGCGGAGATTTATAGAGCAAAAATAAAACCCACAAAAAAAAAACAAAAAAAAAAACAGGTGGGGTTTTTTTTGTTGGTTTGTTTTATTTTTTAGGAGGAAGAAGTCAGGATTATTTGTACTGATTCACTGATTTCTGATTTACTTAGTAGTTTGATCAGAGGGAGAAGGGATTGCAGGGGGCGTGGGAATGGTTTGTGATTTTCAGGAGTTTTCTAGTTGCCAACAAATCTCTTGTAAAGACCAAAATCAACAATGAAGTGATTTGACTAACACGTATTGTCTGGGTATTGAGAGCCTGATGTATCTTATTCCTCTGTGCAAACTGTTGTTGAAAGTTATTAAAAATACATCACTGAGACACACTCCTGCACTGTAGACTGTGTTTGTTTAATAACAGCTTCATAGACTAATAATAATAATAGATACATACAATCCCTGAAGAGGACAGTATGTATGCCTTCTTAAAACACAGGCCTCTGATGTTTGAAATGCACAGCCTTTCATGAAATATGGGAACATACCAATGAGAAACAGGGTAACATATACAAGGTATGTACAGTATGTATGCATTTAATGACATACCACCAACTATCTTGGTGCAATAGCAATTACTAAGGTAGCTTAGCTAAGGGAAGACAACAGGTGACAGGCCGGCAGACCAAAGCTCAATGATATGTGTGGAAAGCAAAAGCTGGGCTGTGTGGTGTGATCCCACAGAAGATGAAAAACCTGAAAAACGCTATGGCAAGAAGTTATTGCAGAAAGATGTCAGAACGCTCAGAGTAGCACAGCCTGCCACTTACTCGTCTGACGCCTGCCCAGGTGTCTGGTTGAATAGTGTTTTCCTTTACCATGGGGATGGATGCTTGTATGTGATGTGAGCAGCAGGATGCACTACACTTAAAATAAGCAGCTGGTCAGTGACACATCCGTGGCTGATCTGCGGACAATCCCTGGCTGGTCCTTGGTCGTAATGAGATCCCTCGCCAGCGACACAGTCAGTGTACTGATGTGTGCTACCACAGCTAAGTAACATGTAATTGAATACTGGTGTAGTCAGTGTGATGGGAAATGTTCTACTGGGAAATCTGCTGTCATGTAGTTGTTACTGACATGTACCTCCTACCTATTGTTCCAGACCATGTACCAGGCATGGATGATACAGCCTCAAAATTATATTTGTTAAAGCTGTATATGGATATGGTAGCAAAAAAAGGAAAAAAAGAAAAGAAATGATGACAGACTACCTGATTCAAAATGTGAATGTATCGCTACAAGGTGTCAGAAGCAGCAGCATTATAATAGTAACAGCAATAGTAGTGACATAGTGGACCAGCATAGTCAAATTTAAGTACAAAAGTAGCCAAGGTAGTGTTTACCCTGTAAATTTTAAGTATCTGACACTTTAACAAAGAAATAACTTTAACTGGCAGCTGGTGAAGGACGGTCATCCGTCACCAGCTGCTGGCATCTCCTTCTCACCCAGTATCATAGCCTGGATGTCAGGGTTTGGGTCCGTTTCAGTCTGTTTTGAGATCTTATGTTAATTCTTGAGATAATGTTGAGTTATAGGATTGCCTTGAGTTTAGTATAGGATGTTTCAGCTAGGTCATCTGTATTGGCCTCATGTATTTGTTGTCTGCGTGTTTCATTTTGTAAAGCCTGTGTTGTCTACGTCTCTCCATGTTTCCTGATTTATTTTGAAAGTCTTGTGTTTCTTTGTTCAATGTGTTTAGTTTTACTCTTCTCCTGTGATGTCATTATGTTCATTTGTGTCAGCTGTTTCCCCATGTGTTTCCACTTCCCCTGATCACCTCCTGCGTGTATTTAAGTCCTCTGTCTTCCCACCATATTACATCTAGTTACTCGTTCTTCATGATTCGGCTCAGGTCGTGTTCATGTCTCATTTCTTGTTTCTTCGTAGTTTTGCACTCGTTCCTAGTCTGAATCATGTTCATGTCAGTTATCACAGTTTCGTCATAGTTCTGATTGTTTAGTTTTCCCAGTGTAGGTTTTAGTTTAGTTTACGCCCTGTTTCCTTTGCTTTATTCTGTATCCATGTTCAACCAGCCTATAATAAACGGCTTGCTTTTTGCTTAAAACTGGAGTTCCTCTCTCTAGTGTCTGCTTTTGGGTCTGCTTCACAAAAACACTGGTGTACCCCGCCGTGACACTGGAGGGACGTAATGGGTTTTTTGCATCAAGCAGAAAAAAGTTTGTCATCCCGGGAACAATTTTCTTGCCAAATACTGGACTTTGTTGGAAGTTTCTTGATATCGCAAGATGATAATGTTTTATTGCGTAAAAGGATAATGTAAAAGGATAATGTTTTATTGCGTAAAAGGTTATTATATGTTATTATTGTGTTTGAATGTTTGCACTAACAAGGTGATTTCCAAAAAGCAAGAAGAAATAGCAATAGCAAAAACCCCACAACTATCTGTGCAGCAGATGGTTAGTTCATACTGACTTTTTAAGCAGCCTATTTGGATATATGGTGGATGCAGTGTCATATTAATATTGAAGTTATTTGCCACCGAACAATTTTTCAGTCATTCTGTTTTGATAGTACAGAATTATTTTACAAGCCATAACTATGAGTGCGTGGAGGAATTTAATAGCTGAAGTGATCATTTAAAATGTGTACCCCAAGCTTACACAAGCACACACACACACACACACACACACACACACACACACACACACACACACACACACACACACAGATGCAAAACAAATTTGTGTTTTTGAGAGCTTTAAATAAATGATTATTAGATGGTCTATTTTTTTAAAGGGGAGTAAAGTGCAGGGTATTGGAGACAGACCTAAAACAGAGAACAGATGTAAAGGCAAGTGCACGCATACAGTATGCAGACAGTGCCAAACAGGAAGCCAGCCACAGGGTGTTGAGATGAGCAAAAGGAAGAGATGCAAAAGCAGAGATACATACAGAGAGGCACACACACACACACACACACACACACACACACACACACACACCTTATCCCCTCCCCGTGTGCAGACTTATTATAAGTCCATTCCCACCCTCACCCTATATCTGACAAGTAAGGACTATAACACACTGCGCTGCCATCCTTTCGCCGACACCCCTGCAATAAGCACACAGGCTTTGCACGCACACTCAGACACACACACACACCACCTAGTGAAGGTCAGGTTTCTCGTCAGTGTCCTGTCTGAGTGTGTAGACCACAGTGAAAACCACACAGCATGGACACGCTGTCCTGTCTGTACAGCTGGAGGGGCAGCAGAGCTCGCCAATGTCACTGCAGGGAAGCAGGCTGTCAGCGGGAAAGGAAGGACCAGCAGTGACAGCATTATACTGACGGAATGACAAAATACACACATGTAAAATATTTGCAGAAGCGTTGGATTTTAGTGTAGACTGCACCGACAGATCCGCAGAATAGTACAGGATGCTGATCGCCTACATCAACCCGAAGTCTGCAGCGGAGTTGAACAGCATTATAATGAGAGGTGTTTTAAATACGGTATTTTTTTAGAACAACCTATCGATTACAGTTCTCCAGCACCACAAACTGTATGAGCTGTGCTAATCGTATTCACAATTAAATGCGGGTATTTAAAAAATCCTTAAATTATACACACATTAGAATAATACTTTGTTTTTAGATTTTTACTACTTGTTCCAAGCGCAAATCTGGCAAGATTCAAATATTGATATTGATATTGATAGATTAAAATCCAGTTGATTCGATTGTGCTAAACTAGTGTGCTGCAATCAACAGCCCGTCATCCAAAACGCACATTTCGCTCAGTGCTGTCGAGGGAGTTGTGTCTCCTTTCCTTCACAGACGGTCGTTAGCTGAGCACTTTGACAACAGCAGCCAAAACCTTCATTTTAGCCACAAATAAACATAATTAATGCTAATCACTTATGCATGATATGATCTGCTGCCAGGAGGTTTTATGCATGTGACGCAGCAGGCAGTATTGGATAAAATGAGAGAAGCTACTCTAATGTTTTTCGGACATTGGCTTTTGCTAATAAATGACAGTACGGATTTATAAATGGTTTGATAAGAGCACCATTAAATTTGATAATCTCAACTTCTGTTTTTTAAAATGAGCACTTGTTCTTTTCTTTAATCATTTAACTGCTCAAGTCATAATGCTTTAAATTTCCACCTGTAAAAAAACAGCTGGATTCAATCAGTATCACATACACAGCAGTAAATTCAGAATGAAGATGAGATGATTTCTTTTCTTTACCAATCAGACCAATAGGTATGAAAATCTGATGCAAAAAAATACTATTTTTACTTTTACTTCTTAAACAAAACCATAAATCAGATCCCAATATCAGCCTTATAGAAATTGGTTAGGAGATACGTAACCAAAACACGGCTACGCTAATGACTAGATCTCTGCTGGTTAAAGCTTGTTGGTGTAACCGGTTTGTTCCTGCGTTGTGTCTGACAATGAAAGGTAAAAAGAAAGACCTCCAAGTAAATAACTTGTCTACTACAGCTCCTCTTCCACAGGGGAGTTGTAGAAAAGGGGAGAGACCAAAGGGGTACCCCAAATTTATACGGTTACACCAAGGAAGAAGAAAAGGATGAGGAGGGGCACTAACTGATAATGAGGATAACTACAGGCTTGGAGGTCCTAACAGTCAGGTATACCAGGAACAGTTTGGGGTTTAGAACACATTTTGTGTAATTATGACAATATGTAAATTATGACCTGGTTACACTGACCTGGATCTACGTACAGCCAAAGGTAAAACTGTGCTTTTGAGGTTGTGGCCCCCAAGTTGTGGAACTTCCTTCCACTGTACCTATAAATTTGTGGACACTCACTATACCTTTAAAAAGAAACTTAAGACCCACCTGTTCAGGCTTGCTTTTATTTAGTTTTATCTAATTACACTATTTCAATTGCTTAATTTAAATTTTTGTATCTTATTCTGTGTTGTAAAGCATTTTATGAATTTTGTTCACCGTGTAAATAAACCGTACTTACTTCTTCAAATGGGTTCTAAAATTATTGACCCCAACATGTTAAAACCAGCCTTTTTACTCTGTGACACACAAGAGTCATCACTGGCAATCTTTGGACTTGTAGGTTAAATTGTGTGTGGTCCAACCAAAGAAGATGCTGAACAATTGTTTAAATGGTTATGAGGTTAACTTTGAATGGCCTTTAGATCAACTTACAGTGAATCTATTTGAAAAACACAACAACCTCTAAACCCCAGCTGGCTTGTTTGAGCATCCTCTGGAAATGCTAAATTTTTCTCTCATGGAATTCTCACTGACAATGACGAGTGATGTTAGCAGCAAGGTAGCAGATGTAAAGACCTAAAGTCATGTGTAAAACCTTTCCTTTTTTTTCTCCACACAGGTGTACATGTTTGGGTGGGGGCGGTGGGGGGTGTCAGGAAAAAAAGAGAAAGAAACAAGCTAAAAATCCAAAATGTCACTGCATTCCTTCAAGCAAAAAAATGTCAGCAAAATAACAAACCCCAAATGAGCGTCTGCTTGCAAATGTCACTCAAAGCCTATAATCAGCAACACAATGCCTGCTGAACTTGGCAAAATTGCACTACACTTAAAACAGCACTGAAAAATGTCACATCTAAATTTCAGAAACACTACTAACTTTTAACTTTACTGTTTTCCAAACTTAAACACTCTAATGGACCTGATCATGTGCTCTGTTGTTTAGAACAATTTCTGTCCTCTCTGCTAGCTGTGTGTGGCAGTTAATACTGTACGAGTTTTGAACTTTGAACTTATCACCCCCCACTTAAAAACACCAACATCAATTATTTTTTTTTGCAAAGTAACAATGAGATTCGATTTGAATTTCAAAACCAAGCTGAGCTTAAGATGATAATCAGGTTGTGTCAGAGTCATTTTTGACGTGTGTGAAGTTTTTAATTTTTATATGAAACTGTGCTGAGAAAACTGAGACGACACTATGGAGAAAAACTAAAGAAAAATCAGAGGTGATTGATTCTGACTAGTGTTTCAAGCAGTGTTGCCAACTTATCAACTTTCTCATTAAATTTAGCAACTTTTAAGATTTATCTTAATTCAATAATTTTGTATCAGTTCATATCTAAGTATCAATTTTTGTGACAATCTTACTATAATCAAAAGGGAAACTGATAGTTCCATCTGCTGTAAAGAATATTCGGTGGTTTCACTCTGTTCTGGGGCCTTCCCACCTTTAACATGCGTGCGCATGGGAAGCTTTAGAAGGGCAGCAAGACCAGAGCTCCGAACTAAAGAGGACACAATGACAGCAGATATGAAAATTAGTATTCCAGATGAAGCTTGAAAGTAGGAGATTGGATTGGTGGTGGTTTACAAAGCAGCTTTCAGATGAACATCAAGTGTGGGCATTAGTTTGCCTGTATGTAAAAGGTAGTATAAAGGATATATGTGTAAAAGGTATCAGCTGAGCGTGAAATCAGCTCATCTGCCAGGACTGCAGTTTGGTCTGTTTAGAGCATCCAGGAGGTAGAGTTGCAGATATGTCTTTAAAGGTGAGACACCAAGATGATCCGTAGCAGTTTGAGTTATTAAGAAGGATTTTGAGACAGGGAAGTCATCACTAAGGGAATATTATAAATGTAGCCATGATATTTGTTAGGCAAACACTAGAGATATGGTGATCACGATACACCATATTCACAAATATGCTGTAGCATGAGCAACATTATTAGCTGAGCAGTTTAAACATCCATGTTCAGACAGCAGTCAAAGCTCAACACACTTACCTGCAGTTCTGTAGATGATATGACTAAAACAGACTTATGCAACATCTGTTACGCACTCATCTGTTCAGTTAGACAGGGATTAAAAGCTTCCTGTTAACAAGCAGATACAATGTAATTTACCCATAACAACAGCTCACCATATGAGATTGCATTTGGTGGCAGTGAAATCTGAGCCAGTCTAAATTAGTTTAATGGCTAACCCTTTGTTCTGTTGTTGGGACCCTGTGCATTAGTACCCTGTTCGCTTATTGCAATACCCCTCATTTTATTCAGGTTTGAAAAATACCGGCGTTCAACATTATACTGAGATTACGCTTGGTCACGCAGCCTGGACCGTGTGATGCTGGAGGAAATACAGGCCTCCCTCCAGAGGATGGGAATATGTTATTACCAACAACAATCCATTACCTCAAAATGCTTTTTCCTGTGAGCAACAGAGGTGACTCACCTGTTGTATTATCACACCTGCAACAATCTCAGGAACACACACACATAGACGCAAAGCCATATACAGCACTGCATGACACGACAACAGGCGGCTCCATTGTATTCTTTACAATGGAGTCAATATACAGCTCATGCTGTTTAAAAAAAACCAGTCCGCTACTGCATCTAAATATGCTGTGAATGTGCAAGATTCCCTCAGGCATTTATGGAAGGATTCAGTACATGAAAAGTAAACAGCAGGCACTAAACATATGTGCCATGCTGTTTAATGTGGGACCAGCTGATGTGCCTGACAACCTACAACCTGAAATTTGAGCTGCAAGGCATTGATGAGCTTAACATGAGATACATTTTCCCTCTGCACTGCTCTGTACATGCTACTGTATGCATGTCCTGAGGCTTTTCCTGAGGTTTGGGAGAACCTATGAATGTCTAAATAACTCAAAAGCTTTACAAAACAAGACACCTCCTAAGCAGCTGTTCTTCATTATCTAGTCAAGTTAGATAATAAATGGGATGCTAATTCTGCCAAGCAGCTTTGACTCCATTGCATTCTTGTAGTACGACTGAATGCTAAACAACACAAAACAGCACAGGCTGGTCACTTCAATCAGATGTAGTTTTAATCTGGTCTTTAAGTAATAATTTAATGCCTGTTTCTGGGTCCAAACTGCTCTGTGTTTATTAAGGCTGTTGTGTTTTTAACATGTTTTAATGCTTTGTATCTTGTCGTACTTAATCTGAACAAGCCCCTTAAAAAAGGCAGTGATCACTGTCGGCCTCTCTTGATTTTTATTACCATTACTGTATGGACGTTTTTAAGCTCAGTTTTTAAAACCTTACAATGTAACCACAGCTCAGCCCATGCAGCAGTATATTAATGACTAACCTCACATTGTGGGTGGATTATTTCAGTTGTTCTCCTACTGAAGTTTGGTCTGTTTAGAGCATCCTGCCATGCCACATTTGTCCCTAACCATCGGGAACCCTTATGTTAACTTTTATCGAGTGGAAAAAAAGTAAGTGTTCATCCTACAGCTTCACTGCGCTAATGTGTTTATATCATGCTAACCCTAGCTCTGTAGCTAGCCACCACGTAGCACATAGGGTTGCCAACTCCCTGAAAAATAAATAAGGGACACCTCGTGGCCAGGGCCGGGCGGCCCAGTTGTCTTCACCCTTCCCAGTGTGGTGAATTTTCTAGCTCTTTTTTTGTGTGTGAAATTATTTTTTTAACCATTTGACTTGAATTTGATTTAAGTAGATGTGTATTCTTTGTGATATGAACACATGTGAAACAAATGATCATTTAGCCATTTATTTTTTAGCTCAAAATGACAACATTAACACAATAAAACAGGTCTCCTTCTTAAACAGAAGCCTGTCATGCTTAACTTTTGAGAATATAAGTAAATCTTTCTTTAAAAGAACTCTGTCCTGCTTAACTTAAAATAATAGAAAACAATAGAAAGAAAAACATTCTTGTAACAGTGCACATTTAGTGCATTTAGTACAATTGGCTTAATGCTAATCAGCTGCTCCTGTTTGTAAACCCGCTTGTTCCCATGATTACGCATCTTAACTCATCATCATTATTCATCTATGTATTACTTTTATGTATTAGTCATCAATTTGTTGTAATCATCTATCCTTACAGTTGTTTATTACACAAAATAAGTTATATTATCACACTTCTGGCCACATAGCGCTGATATTCACTGCACATGCCCATATTAACTTTTTCCAGCCAGGTGTTTTCCTTTTCCCATTTTTCCCTTTCTCTGAACAAACATTGCTGCTCTAACGCTGGGCTTACACTGTGCGGTTTTAGGCCCATTTTGAGCCGATTTTTGAGTGATCAGACCGATTTTGGCCTTCATCGTGCGTCGTGTAGTATACGTGGGGTAACGAGAAGTGATTAACACCTCACGACCAGCTCCCGATCATCAATCGCTCGTGAGGGTGTCACCACAGCCGCTCACACTGCTCGCGCGCAAACACGTAAACGTTGGTGTAAAAGACGGAGCAGCACGGCTGTGCAGCGTGTGATCTGGACACAAGCAATGGAGGCACACAACCGTGAAAATAGTTGGATTTACATTGCTGCTCAATCACAGCTGCCCGATCAATGTTTTTCATTAGCAATTTAGCAAAGTTGATGGTGGTGGTGTGTCTGTGTGAGTGAAAGACGGAGAGAGAGAGCGCGACAGATTTTCTGTTATAACCTTCATTTTATGGAGGCACAGTGTGCGCACTCAGGTCGCATCAGAGCATCGGGCGGTATAGTGTGAGACCCTGCATCGTGACCTACCAACGTCTAACCCCTGCGAGTCAATCGTGCAGTTTGAGCAGGAGCTGAATAACGTGACTGAAAAAATCGCACAGTGTTTGCCCAGCTTTAGGTGTACTGTCGTCCGAGACTTGCACCGCAGTGTCGGCGTTTGTTTCCCTGTTGGCCATGCTTCTTGTTGTGGTCATCTGTTGTCTTCCGGTATTTTCTCCGTAAGCGACCTTTCCTTGACCAATGAGATGAGCGGTAATCTGAATTGTCATACTCGTAAGTGTGCTGTCAGCTCATTGGTCACAAAGCAGGAGAGGGGCTGGGAATTATGTTTTCAAACAAACCGTTAATTCCATTAAAAGTTATAGACTACTTTTGATTCTCACTGTATTACGGGACAAAGTGCGTCCCTTATTAGCTCAATACGGGACGTGTACTTTTGTTTCGAAATACGGGACGATTCCGTATTTTAAGGGACGGTTGGCAACCCTAGTAGCACATCACTATATACCAGCTAGCCCAGCTTCAGTAACCCTACAAACATCACTGCTGTTTAGTTTTCTGTCTTCATTTACGTGATAGCAGAGCTGTATGTTTTATTTTTTTCCAGAAATTCCTCAGTCAGAACATGGTGCATTGTGTTTAGATGGAAACTAGCGAGCTAACTTCCTGCTTCGAACTCTGTTAAATTTCATAAATCCTATTTCTCATGGATGCCTGGATGTTATACTTGTTACACCTGATAGAGCAGCCACATAGAGCAGATGAAAGAATTTACACAGTTTGTAAATGTCATAGTGTTCGTTTGACTTTGGGAGTTTAGACCCGGAAACGGCTAATGATGTCAGACTTACAGACCGGATTAGCATGCGGAATTTTGAGGGTTGATACAATTTTTAACTGGTGGGTAAAATTAGTAGTTTTATCATCAATGGCTCTGTGTTTCCTAAAGTAAAAATACAATGGCAATTTCCTTGTGACTACAAAAAGATCTGGTCTGGTCAGCGGTCTGGTCATTACTTTAAATTTTTTCCCCATATGGTGGCAAACCGCACACAGTTGTGGTACCCAACTGGTCACCAAGAGGTACAACATCCTCATCCAAATTTGGCAAAGGTTTGCAAACAATCAGAATCTGATTTACAAATGCAGGCAGACTCCCAAACATGTTGCAATAAATCAATCTGCACTGATGAAAGCAACAGGGAAATACTGAACTTGACAATTTCTGAAATTCTGTTTGAAATCTATGAGGTTCTGAATGTAAGTAGTTCATGTAAATTTCTGAGTATGTAGGAAGCAAATGAGAACAGCAGACCGAGTCCAAAGTTGTGGGAGCCAAGTTAAGATAGTTCATATGTTTAGTATTTATATTTCGCTGTTGTTAAGCTTGTTTGTGTAATTAATAATTTTAGGAAATAGATGCATGTTTATGGTGGAACTAGGTTATGTAGTACCATGTATACATGTGCCTTAAAGACTCGTGTTTATGGTAAAATCCGGGCATCACGGATGTATGCAAATTAGTGCATGCGGTGCGGGAGGGGGGAGAGAGAGAAAAAGAGTTAACACGGCATAAGATATACGGGGCAGCAGGGTAGAACAGAGCCACACGGTTTTCCTACCGTAGTAGGTTATTTTGTTGAGGACAAGTTAAACCTGACCACTCCTGTAAGATGCAAAAACTGTGGAATAAATTTTTTGTTACATCTTTTCACATCGGAGTCCCGTGGAGTTCTTTTTCCTCTTCAAACTGACGTACGCGAGTGAATCACGGGAAAACTGGTCTCAAGGCTTACACATTTTGTAGGAAAACCCGCTCGTTGTGGAGTAATTGACGCGACTAAAGAAGGAAAAAACCCGAGCTGCTGCAGCGACAACAAACGTGAGTAAGTGGAGCTAATTCACGAGGAAAAATTGCTGAGTCATGGTGGATGCTGAACTGTGTGGTAGCCAACCTGCATGATTTTTGGATGATAAAATAAGGATTTTGGTGTTGCTATTCGGGAAATTAATAGCATGAACAACGAAGAAGAAGACACAGTAGCAGAATTGGAAGCTAGGGCGGTGAAAATCACACCTAAAGCTATGGAGGAAAGGCTGCAACGTATTATCAATTTACGGAAGGCCAAGCTAGCCAAATTAACAGGCACAGTGAAACAAGTGCGCCAGCTGATGGAAAATGAATGTGATACCAGCCTAACAGAAGTAACACAGTTAATGAAGGATTTTAATGAGCGGTTTGGAGAGTTTTGTGGTTTGAACACAAATGTTAAAGAGGTGCTCCAGCAAATGCCGGAGGAGGATTTAACTAAAGACCAGGAAAATTGGTTTGAACCTAAGGCTGATTCCTTTAAGGCTTTTGCTGAGACAGCTTCGGCTTGGATTGACAAGATGGCCATGCGTGCTGTGGAGGCTGAAAAATGCAATGAAGATGTGGATCCATCTGACAGCATATCTAATGCATCTGTCTCAAAACGCAGTGATAAGGCATTGTCAGAACGCGGCTCCTGCGCTTCGTCATCGGTGTCGTCCACACGCATGAAGGCAGAGGTGGAGCGAGCTACCTTATTGATTAAGGCATCGTCTTTAAGACAGAAACGCTTGCTGGAGGAAAGGGAGGCTAAGCTCCAAGCTGAAAAGGAGGAGCTAGAAATACAAACGGCTCTTGCAGCAAATGAGGCAAAGATCAAGATCTTATCGGAATACGAAAGTCGTGCATCCAAGGCATCCAGTCGCGTATCCACTCGGGATGGAATGAACTCCTACGTGGCATCGCATAAGGTTGGAGATTTATTTACTTCACAGCAGTCAAATAGCCCATCCCCCACGCGAGAAAGACAAGCGCAGAAGAAGAACATTCTCCAAAACGCACAGCAAACACACACTGTTACCTCCCAGCCATCGCAGACACCAAGTGCTCTACAGGATGTGGTCGAAGCGCTAACTAAGCAACAGAAGTTAGCTACGTTGCCCCCGCAGAACATATCTGTGTTTAAAGGGGACCCATTAGAGTATCGGCTGTTCATGCGAGCTGTTGAACATGGTGTGGAGGACAGAACAGAGAGCGACAAGGATCGATTGTACTACATGGAACAATACACAAGTGGGCAACCACGAGAATTGATACGGAGTTGTCTTCATATGGAACCTACACATGGATATCAAACGGCTAAGAGACTGTTGGAAGAGCACTTTGGAAATGCCTACAAGATATCAGTGGCATACATTCACAAGGCTCTTAACTGGCCAACCATCAAGTCAGATGATGGAGAGGCTCTGCATGCTTTCGGCCTCTATCTTACTGGATGTCGTAATGCAATGATGGATGTGGAGTACATGGAGGAGTTGGATAACACGGCCAACATGCGTGCTATCGTTTCCAAGCTTCCGTACAAGCTGAGAGAAAGGTGGAGAACATATGCTTGTGGGGTCTTAGACAAGGCAAAACGCAGAGTCACATTTGCAGATCTGGTGGAGTTTGTCAATAAGCAGGCCAAAGAAGTTTTGCATCCATTGTTCGGTGATATAAAGGACAGCACATTAAAGGTCCAAGTTAGAGGGCAAGTGGATGAGAGGTTGCAAAGGAGAAGTGGAAACAGAAAAGGATTCACTGCAGCTGCAACTATCACCACTACACAGGACGTACCCTCTAAAGAAAGGAACAAGGTCAGCGGGAAGCAGGTGTGTGCATTTTCCAAACCCTGTCTTTTCTGTCGTGGTGAAGAGCACACCATGGAACAGTGCAAGAGGATGAAGAAGTCACTTCATAAGGAAAAGATTGACTTCATGCGAACTAAAGGACTATGCTTCAGCTGTCTTAAACAGGGACACATGAGTGGTTCGTGCCAAGAAAAGGCAAGTTGTCAGGTTTGTGCACAACCGCACCCCACAGTGTTACACATGAAGACTAAGCCCAGTGCTACAAGCAAAAGGGTAGCTTCTGAAGTGGAATCATTAGAAAGAGAAGACCAAACAGAGTCAATCGTGAATGGATTTGTTGAAATGGAAGCACCTGCTCACGCTGCAGAGAAAACAGAGCACATTTTGGCAATAGTTCCAGTACAAGTGAAACCTAAAAGAGGACAAAAGGTGACACACACTTATGCTTTTCTGGACCCTGGCAGTACTGCCTGCTTTTGTACTGAAGAGTTAATGCATGAGCTTAACTTGTCTGGCAGAAAGACAAAGATTTTGCTGAAAACAATGGGAGAGGAAAAGGTCGTCAGTAGCCACATTGTGTCTGGGTTGGAAATAAGCAGCTTAGACAGCAATGACTTCTTTGAGTTGCCAGAAATGTACAGTCACAGTGACATTCCTGCTTCTGCCGACAATGCTCCTTCTCAAGACTACGTGAACAGGTGGACCTACCTTCAGCAGGTGTCTATACCTAGGATTGAAGCAAAGATTGGACTGCTAATCGGGGCTAATGCACCTAAAGCTGTTGAACCTTGGCAAGTTATAGCCAGCGAGAATGGCGGTCCATATGCTGTGAAGACAAGGCTCGGTTGGACCATCAGCGAACCTCTCCAAGGAAGCAGTTCACAAAAGGCACCATGCGGACTGATTCAGGTTGCAGCAAACCGAATATCAGTTAGCAAACTGGATGAACTCTGGGACCAGCAGTTTAAAAGTGACTTCCCTGAGCGTGAAAGAAACGAGAAACAGGAAATGTCAAGAGAGGATTTGCAGTTTCTGGAGATAGCGACAGAGTCAGCTACTATTGTGGACGGACACTACAGCATCGCTCTGCCATTGCGGAACAAGCGCATTAAGATGCCCAACAACCGCAAAGTGGCTGAGCAACGTGCGTTACACCTAAAGCGGAAGTTGGAGAGGAATACTTCATTCCACGCAGAGTACTCGGCTTTCATGAGTAACGTCATAACCAACGGTTACGCAGTGAAAGTGCCAGAACAGGACCTTGATCGTGACGATGGAAAGGTTTGGTACCTACCGCACCACGGAGTTTACCATCCCAAGAAACACAAGCTTCGAGTGGTCTTTGACTGTGGAGCATCGTACAAAGGCACCACCTTAAATGATCAGCTGTTACAAGGACCAAATCTTACCAGTACCCTTCTTGGGGTAATTATCCGGTTCAGACAAGAGGAAGTGGTCATCATGGCAGATGTGGAAGCAATGTTCCACCAAGTAAAGGTGCCTGATGAGGATTCTGACCTTCTTCGGTTCCTGTGGTGGACATCTGGTGACATTACTCAGAATATGGTGGAGTACAAGATGGTGGTTCACATTTTTGGTGCAACTTCGTCACCAAGCTGCGCCAGCTTTGCTCTGCGCAAATGTGCTGAAGACAACCGAGATCCAGCCAACAGCCAAGCGGTTGACACAGTCCTGCACAACTTCTATGTGGACGACTGTTTGAAGGCTGTGAGCTCAGAAGAGGAAGCCATACAGTTATACCACACTCTTAGAGCTGTATGTCAGAGGGGTGGATTCAGGCTCACAAAATGGATAAGCAATAGCAGAGCAGTTCTGTCTGCTATTCCAGAAGAAGAAAGGGCATCGGAGGTTAAAGATCTCGATCTGGATCAGGACACACTCCCCATTGAGAGAGCGCTGGGAGTCCAATGGTGTATTCAATCTGACAGCTTCAGGTTCAAGATTGTAATGCCAGACAAGGCACCCACTCGGAGGAACCTTCTGTCCACTGTGAGTTCTGTCTACGACCCACTGGGTATCTTGTCACCAGTCACGCTTCAAGCAAAGAAGATTCTGCAAGAGCTTTGCAGGAGAAAGATTGGCTGGGATGTCATCATACCTGCAGACCTAGCTCACAAGTGGCTCAAGTGGAAGACCCAGCTCCGCCAGCTAGGGAACATAAGCGTTCCAAGATGTTTTAAACCTGTGGGCTTTGGAGAGTCAGTATACAATCAGCTGCAACACTTTGCTGATGCCAGTGAAGAGGGCTACGGTACAGTAAGCTACTTGCTACAGAGGAACAGCCGTAACGAAGTCCACTGCGCATTCATGTTGGGAAAGGCAAGAGTGGCCCCACTTAAGCCCATTACAGTTCCCCGCATGGAACTTACCGCAGCAACCATGGCAGCACGCATAGACAGGGTTCTGACATCTGAATTGCAGCTTCCGCTCCAACCATCTGTATTTTGGTCAGATAGTACCACGGTACTCAAGTATATCAGCAATCAAACAAGTAGATTCCGTACCTTTGTTGCTAACCGTGTGGATGCCATCTTGAAATGCTCCAGTCCAGAGCAATGGAGGTATATCAACACCTCACTGAATCCTGCCGACTTTGCATCAAGGGGGCTCCAAGCAGAGAGATTCATGCAGTCCCACACATGGTTACAGGGGCCGGACTTTCTCACCAAACCCATGGAAGAGTGGCCAGAAGAGGTGCACCCAGTTGAAGGCCTGACTACAGGTGACCCAGAGGTAAAGGGTAACCTGGTGTGTGCTAGTACAATCAAGGAATGTGAAGATGTAGTGCTGGAGTTCCTGCACTACTTCTCATCCTGGTTTAAACTTAAAAGGGCAGTGGCATGGATGCTTAAAGTCAAGAGCATTCTGCTGCAATTGTGTCGCAAAAGGAAGGAGTTGTGTGCTGTTAAAACACAACCTGAAGTCGAGAGGGATATGGAAGGTTTCAAGGACAGCCTGTTTCAAGGGGACACCAACAAGCTAACGGTAGAGAACCTTGCGAAGGCTGAAGAAGCAATCATTCGCTACTGTCAGAGAAAGACATTTCCTAAGGAGATCAGCGCACTTTCTAAAGGTCAGGGGGTGAAGAGGACTAGTAGTCTTTTCACACTGAGTCCAGTACTTGAACAAGGCATCCTTAGGGTCGGAGGGCGACTCAGCAGAGCAGCACTACCCGAGGAGGCTAAGCGGCCAGCAATCCTGAGCAAGGATCTTCACGTCACGAAGCTTATCCTCAGAGAAATACATGAGAACTTGGCTCATAGTGGTCACAATCATGTTATCTCCAAGTTGAGAACAAAGTTTTGGGTACCCGGTGCCAACTCTGCAGTACGAAAAATACTCGCTAGGTGTATTGCCTGTCGGCGTGAGCATGGAGTTGCAGGACAGCAGCAAATGGCCGACCTACCCCGAGACAGAGTTCTGCCAGATGACCCTCCATTTACTAACTGCGGAGTGGACTACTTTGGTCCGTTCGAGATCAAACGTGGTCGAAGTACGGTGAAGAGGTATGGAGTCATTTTCACCTGCCTAACCACTCGTGCAATACACTTGGAGATGGCAGCCTCGCTGGACACAGATTCCTTCATCCATGCTCTCCGTCGCTTCATAGCCAGACGAGGCCAGATAAAGACCCTTCGTTCTGACAATGGAACTAACTTCATTGGTGCAGAGCGTGAACTTAAAAGAGCCATTGCTGAATGGAATGTGTCCAAAATTGAAGACCACCTAAAACAACAAGGCATTCAGTGGATGTTCAACCCTCCCTCAGGACCCCATCATGGAGGGGTCTGGGAGAGATTCAATTCAATTTCAATTCAATCTTTATTGGCAGACTACATGTCCATAAAAACAAGACAAGAAACACACACACACAACTCCCCCCCCCACACACACACAACACAAGGTATACCATTAAATATATATATGTATATAAATAAGTATATAAAGCATTTGTAAAAATATAAAACCATAATATACATAAAACACAATTACTTAAAATAAATCAATAAATACACAAACACTTTAACCAGTGCTTTCTGAGACTGGATGAGTAACGGGAACCACTCACTGTCGGATCTGTAAGTGCTAAAATTATACTGTTACTCGAACCATCCAGTCGTTCTCTAAAACTGAACATTAACTTTCTTAAAAGTGCTTTAAAAGTCCAGACACCCACAGCTACAAACATCTGACTGGCACTACCACTTCTAGGTATCCTGCAAAGGATTCTCATCGCATCATTATATGCAACATGCAGCTTCTGCATGCTACATTGTTTGTAGGATGACCACAAGGGGGCAGTATATAGCGGTGTGCAATACGCTTTAAACAAAGCCACTTTAACTGGAAGTGAACAAAAGCTGAATTTGCGTGCAATAGTATTTGCCTGCACATAGAGCTTACATCGTTGTCTGTATATGTCATCATCATCATTCATTTGCTCAGTAATAAAGTGACCGAGGTATTTCACCTTTTTATGAACTTCAAGAGTTTTTTGTGCCAGTTTAAACAAAGGGAAATTTAGCTGTTTATCCTGCTTGGTTCTACATATCAAAACAGCACTTTTAGCAGCATTGTACTCAATGTCATATTGCACACCATATTCAGTACAGACATTAAGAAGATCCTGTAACCCAGCACTGCTTGGACTAAAAACAACCAGGTCATCTGCATACATATGATGATTTATCAGTGCTTCACCTAATATACACCCAGTGTTACAGGCTCTCAGCTGTATGGACAAATCATCGACATATAAATTAAATAAAATTGGAGACAAAATCCCACCCTGTCTGACACCATTGCTGACACCAAAGGGGGCAGAAATACTGCTTCCCCATTTAACCTGCATGTTCTGATGAGCGTACCAGTAAGAGAGAATCCTCACGATGTATTGAGGAACTCCCCGTGTCTTCAATTTATCAAAAAGATTGATCAAGTCAGTGAAGAAAATCCTAAATGTTACCTTGAGGCTCCAGACACTGGATGAAGAGAGCCTGCATACACTTCTGTGTGAGGCGGAGGCCATTATTAACAGTCGGCCAATAACCAAAGCGTCCAGTGATCCAAATGATCTGGAAGTACTCACTCCCAATCACCTGTTGCTGCTCAGGAACAAACCATCTCTTCCTCCCGGACTGTTCGACAGGCAAGATCTCTACGCAAGAAGAAGATGGAGGCAAGTGCAATACATGTCGGAAATATTCTGGAAACGATGGGCAAGGGAATATTTACCACAACTTCAAGAGAGGCAAAGGTGGACCCGTCCATCTCGCAACTTTTTGGTTGGAGACATTGTGCTTATTGTTGACGATACAGCCCCACGCAACTCTTGGATTACAGGGAAAGTAATCCATGCTATCTCAGACAAGGCAGGAATGGTGCGGCAGGTTAGGATCAAAACCAAGACGAGTGTACTGGACAGGCCCATTACGAAGATTTGCCTTCTGCAGGAATCGGACTGAAGTAATCAACTGCAGAGACTGAAGTTTGTGTACCTTGGCTCCACAAGTGTAATTTGGTAATTGTGTAATAGAGTCACAATTAGGGGCCGGTATGTGGGAGCCAAGTTAAGATAGTTCATATGTTTAGTATTTATATTTCGCTGTTGTTAAGCTTGTTTGTGTAATTAATAATTTTAGGAAATAGATGCATGTTTATGGTGGAACTAGGTTATGTAGTACCATGTATACATGTGCCTTAAAGACTCGTGTTTATGGTAAAATCCGGGCATCACGGATGTATGCAAATTAGTGCATGCGGTGCGGGAGGGGGGAGAGAGAGAAAAAGAGTTAACACGGCATAAGATATACGGGGCAGCAGGGTAGAACAGAGCCACACGGTTTTCCTACCGTAGTAGGTTATTTTGTTGAGGACAAGTTAAACCTGACCACTCCTGTAAGATGCAAAAACTGTGGAATAAATTTTTTGTTACATCTTTTCACATCGGAGTCCCGTGGAGTTCTTTTTCCTCTTCAAACTGACGTACGCGAGTGAATCACGGGAAAACTGGTCTCACGGCTTAAACAAAAGTCTTAAACCACAGTGTGACTGTAGCATGAAGGGAAATTAGCTTTAGAGTACATGAAGCTGTTTTTGAATCCTGCTTTAAAACCTGTTTTAAACTGTTATTTAAGGAAAAGCAGCTTATGGGAATTGATTTGAATTTGAATTCAACCCCAGGTGGTCACTCCAGGAACTGCAGCTTATAGCAGTTTACCCTAGCTTTTACTCATCAATTCAATAATCAGCACCTTCGTATCGTACCGATGGCATACAATACTTCAGAATTTGGCCATGGTCAATAGATTTTCAGATCATACATCAAGTAATCCCCTACTATTACACTGGTGTTTAGGAGACATGGATTTATTTAAATACATTTTTAAAAATCAGTGCTATAAACAGACACAACCCTGCAATATATTATGTGTATGCTGAAGCAGATCTGTATGAAGGATTCTTTACATTCTCCACATCTCTCTTTGCTCCATACAGAATGACTATAATTCCTCTATCAAAGTGAAGACTGAAATCAGACCTAAAGCACTCAATAAAGGAGACACACAGACACAAAGTGTCAGACGTACGCTGCCACATACAGGTTTCACACACGCAAGCAGCAAAAGTTCTCTCTTCAGTCTAGACATGTGGGCAGAATAATGACAGAGGAATGCAGAGGGAAAGTGACAGAGTGGGAAAAAGAGGGACTGGAACAGAGTGAGAGATAATGAGAGTAAAAAAACGAGTGAGACAGTGTCAAACAGGGAGGGAGGGGTGAGCAGACAGAGGTGGGTGGGAATGGACAGATAGGGTGCAAGGTGATGTCTCACAGCCTGTCTGACCCGCGGCTGTTGGTAAGGAAAATACTGAACAGGTGTGTGCAGAGCTGTGGACGTCAGAACAACTTTATCACAAAGATTAACTGGTAAGTATAAAATTATTAATAACCCTAAAAGTTCAAAATCATGCTAGCATTTCTTTTCTCTCTTATTTTAGTCTTTTTTTTTTTTGTCCCTATAAATGTCATTTTAAATGCGAGTTGAGGAAATGGGCCTATAAAAAAAATCAGACGTCCTCCCTGGTTTTAATTTGGCTGATCTCCGGTTCAAAGCAGCTTCTAGTGCACCTCTGGATTAGGGCTGAACGATTATGGAAAATAATCTAATTGCGATTTTTTGCCCCAATATTGCGATTGCGATGCGATATGCAATTATTTTTTAAGGTATTTGTCTTCTGTATTATTAAACAAAGACAAGCAATACATCATATAGTATGGCCAATACTATATTACATTAATTTTAAACTGTTCTTTCCTGGAAGACAGACCTCTGTTATGATGACATGAGGTGATGCATGAATTGATGACTGACATTTTTATTTAACTTCTTCAATCACAACAGTATATTTGAACATACACAATAGTTTATTTTTAGCTTACAAACATCTGAGCATAAAGTGCTGACAAGGAACCCTGGTGTAAACATTAAAATGAAAGTCAGTACAATGTGCAGATTGCAGAAATATACATAAAAAAAATCAGTGGCTTTACCACACTCAGTTTTTCGACATCTGTGAACTACTAGACAGTCATTCAATTAAAAAATAATATTAAATAAATAAAACTAATAAATAAAAAATACACACATCTTACTGATCTCTGCAGTCAGTAACATTACACATAAAGTGCAAACATAATAGCAATTGTATAAACACACACACAAACACGCCTTTAAAGTTTAAAGGCGTGAAATTGGACGGTCTAGCCTTCTGATTAGCTAATCAGAAGGCTAGTTCTGATTAGCGTCACCGCTGTCTTGGTGGAGTTTAATAAACTCGGCCGTCTGCTTCTTGCTATCTAAAATATAACCAGACACTGGTGTAAATTCTCGACTGTCTCATACTTCTGTTTAATAAGTTTTCTGTTTGACGTTTAGTCAGCTGTGTGAAAACCAAGGAGGAACCCACCCGGGGGATTAATAAAGTTTTATTTTATCTAATCTAATAACTTTAATCTCAGCCAAACCGATTTACTCACGAACAAACAAAACACTGAAAAAAGCCCAACAATGACATTTTTAGGTTGTCTAAGTGACTTATATATTACGTTTAACCCGAGCAGCGAAACTCCGCGGTGATCTGAAAATGATGTGCCGGGAGTTGTGCCGTTCTCGGCCGCATCAGTAACCCTCGAGCTCCCGGCTAGCTGTCGAGCTGGTGGGTAGCAGACGCCTCTGAAAACGTCGAAGCACTTTTGCAAATATGGGATATCTTGATAAACCGAGCAGATATTTGATGTTTACACAACTACTTTCTCGCCTGAAAATATGTTAAAAGTTTATTTTGTGACCCAGAAAGATTAGTATGAGTAATTTTAAAACTTAGTAGCGGCCGCCATTGCTGGAAACTGGAGTTTGGCTGGGCCGCGCTATGAATTCTGGGATATGGTAGTAATTTGGACAGCCTTCGGCGCGTCGCTGTGACGTAATCGGTCTACAAATGCGGCCTCAGGAGGATGCAGCCCATGAATTGTATAATATAATCGCAGTATAATCGCAGCCTTTGCGGTTAGAAAATTGCACTTGATCATGTCGCGATATTATCGCAAATGCGATATA
Organism: Diplotaxodon limnothrissa; assembly: GCF_057381915.1. NCBI lineage: Eukaryota > Metazoa > Chordata > Actinopteri > Cichliformes > Cichlidae > Diplotaxodon > Diplotaxodon limnothrissa. The sequence continues at coordinate 7,901,540 of NC_140606.1, forward strand.
TCGTTCAGCCCTACTCTGGATCATGTTAGTTATGATTAGACTGTGTCTGTCTAGCTGCTGGTTTCCCCAATTTTCTGACTCTGTCTGACATTAACTCATAAATAGGAATTACTCCATGCTCCTTCTCTGAAAACATCCACATTTTGCATAGCACTCTATACTGAGGCAACAAAACACTTGAGCAGTCCTCATTCATGTCTGCACAGTTAACAGATGCTCTCTGGTTTACTCTACAGTGACATTTTCAAACAGTTATCAATGATTTACCGACAGCTTTAGCGTGGCACTAATCAAATGAATGACACATTGCAGCGTGGGGCTGTCAGCAGAGAGTGGGAGAGTATATGGAGTACTTTTCTTTGTTCCATTACGCCTAATGATGTAACATTTGTCTTTCCGCTTGCTTGTCTGTGGCAGAAAAAGACATTTAGCAGCAATGATGAAAATTTTAACCTCCTGAAAGGCTGAGTTTAAAATTCCCGCTTTCATCTTACTTTGAACTTACTGTAACCAGTAGACTGCTTGTCCAGCACGTCCAGTGTTGATTGGTTGAAAAGCTGGCCGGAACAGCAAACAGAATCACAGCAATCGAGATTATTCACAAAGAGGAAAAGGGGCAAAACAAGGCAAACACAAAAGAAGACAATGACGATGACAAAACATGTTTAAGAACCTGTCGTTCCACATCACACAGCTACTAGAACGTTTGGCTTCTTTTGTGTTACTAATTAGACTCACTACACAAACATGGATATGATCACCAACCATTACTGATTTCCTACCATCCAGACTAACACACAGTCCGGGAATTTTAAAGACATCCTCCAACACGCACTAATATAAAGGGACTAAAACTGTGTTGGTCACCACACCAATTGAAATTAAACACAAATACTTTATCGAGCCCTGCAATAGGGAGTCATTTCAAAGATCTACCAAACTTTGCTAATCAGCATGGCAAGAATCATTGTGCGACAGCAGCTGGTAATGTGCGACCCTCAAAAGTAAAAGAACGACTCCAGCGAGCACGACTGCAGCACTCCTTAGAATGTGAACGACAGGAAATGACCGATGTTACATGGTGGAAAACAGAAAGCTAGTTGAAAAGCTTGACCCAAGTTACAACATCCCAGGGAGATAATATTTTTCAGTTTCTATTTAATTATGTGACAAACCACTAATTCAAAACAGGTGCATCGGAAGAAAAAAATCCTCAAGAACAATGAAATGTGACTCCCGTTGTTCACCGTCTCACTTCACAGCCGTGCTGGCTTTGACTAATACATTCACTACTTTAGAATCAGGCACCTGATGAAGGTCAATAGATGCACTAGCAGGAAGCGAGGCAGTGAGCGGGATTTACATTTGATTGTTTTTGTGGAATTTTACTACACGACCGTACTGCGCAGGCTGCTGAGGGGTTACAAGGCTGACTTACTTTTTTGTACAAAACAGTACGAAACAGTTTTGTTGTACTTTTACTGAAATTCTAACACTGTGCCTGGTCTACTTATGAGCTTATATTTGACTTATGCTGTGTCACTACTATTGCATTATAATGCTGCAGCTGCCACCTGGTTTCAATGTATTCACACTTCAAATTAGGTAGTGTCGTCTCAGTGGAAAGGAAGGATGGTAAATACCCTTCATTTTTTTTCAGCTGATAAATGCTGCTTCCTTTAAACTGCAATCACTGATAAAACTATGCTTTTTGCATGCCATCAGAATAACATCACAAATGTTATCATTCTATACTTTTGAGTAGGGCTGCTCGATTATGGCAAAAATGATAATCACGATTATTTTCACTGAAATTGAGATCTCGATTATTTGACGATATTTATTTAACAATAACAATGTATTGAATAATGACTTTAAAGATTGTCAAAAAATAATATAAAATAGTGTGCAAATACTGATTGCAATATAAAAAATAAATGAAAAATGTAAACATCTATGTTTAGTGAACTTTGCAGTGTTGCTCTGTGGTGCAGCTACGACACTGTAGCAAAGTTTACACACTGTCTACTTGATCCATGTCTGACTCCGCGAACCCATAATGTTTCCACACCACTGAAGTTTTTTTTACCTCTCTTTTCAACCAACGGCAGTCACTCTCCTCTCCAAATAACTTCTGCTTAGCTTTCCGAGCTTCCCTCGGGTCCTCTTAATCAGCGGTCCCCAACCCCCGGGCCTCGGACCGGTATCGGTCTGTGAGTCGTTTGGTACCGGGCCGCGAGAGTTGAGGCTCAGGTGTGAAATGTATAGTTTTCAGGGTTTTTATCGGTTTTCAGCGTTATTTTTGTTATCGTTTTTATCGTTTACTCGGTTTTCCTTGGTCTTTTCATGTGTGTTATGAATAAAAAAAATTTTTTCGGTACCGGTACAAGTTTTATTTTGTTGTATTTATCCGCGACACCTTAAAGGCCGGTCCATGAAAATATTGTCGGGCATAAACCGGTCCGTGGCGCAAAAAAGGTTGGGGACCGCTGCTCTTATTTGTTGTGACACGTGTTCGAAATGCAGAGAGGTGCGCTCGATTTGCCACACAGAGCAGCGTGAGAGTAAAGCACGAGGGAGGGGCTAATAATCGGCTCAGTCATTTTTAATGATCGTTGAAAGCCCAGATCGTAATCGAGATTAAAATTCGATTAATTGAGCAGCCCTACTTTTGAGGCTATATTGCCCACCCCTATGCTGTATATATGTAATCAGTGTTGTTCTATAAAGCGCTGTGAGACCGCTGTTGTCCATGATGTTGTTTTCATGGCCGTACTTTCTCTCATACTCCCAAACATGCTCTTTGTAGATTGCACCGAGACGAGCTCACAACTGAAAAATGTTCAAAGAAGACTATCAGTGAGAGCCCATTTTCCTAAAACACAGTAGTTGCATGCACGTTATGCACAAAAGGAGTAAGAGGTACATATAAACACATTGTGTTGGGCGTACACCACAACGTTTTCTTTAAGGTGTGCAGGCAAAGGGGCAAACACAATTGACAACACAAAAAAGTTCAATAAAAATGAAAAAAAAATCATGTCTTCCTGTTACAGAGACGGTGACAAAGCCGATCTCTTCCTTTACCGCCTGTTTCTGCAGGTTGGCTTCTGCTCAGCCAGACAGAGAACCCGCCAAACACAGACCGCCTGACACTGAGATATGTAGAGTGGGAGATATTCGCTCAATCAGACAAACATTTTGACATTTAGTACACATTGATATGACAGCTTCACCCCCACTGAAGAGCAGTGTAACCATGGTGTCAGAGTGATTAAGCAGATACGGCGCTTGTAGTCATCTGTAGGGCTACGTGAGCCTTTTCTGTGATTCAGTCTCAATGCAGCCGCTGCCTGGGAGCAATTGCGCCGCTGCTAATAAACTTGCGCAGAAAGAAAGAAAGTTGAGCAGTTGATGGGAGTCCATTGACTGAAGGTGACAGACCGCTAGGGAGAATATGCCAAAAGAGAAAGAGGAGGAGGAAAGTGCACTCGCTCCCAAACTAAAGCCAGCTTATAGCTTGTATGCACAATTTAACCCAGCTTATCTCTGCGGGCTCTGCATCTCTCCCGACATCCACCACCCCGTGCATACGTATCATTACACTCCTATTTACATGAAACACCACAACAGGTTCTGGTTGTGGTTAACATTAAAGTCGTTTCTACATCTAACTCCCCTCAAGCAAGGAAAATGAAGCTGTAGTAGTGTGTTATGGGAGGCAGATAAGGGTGAGAGACAGACAGAGGGAGGGAGAGGGAGCAGAGAGGACGACACAGTGCTGCATTGCAGTTGCAGAGCCAACAAATGTTAGTAGTTTGCGAAGCCGGGGCCCTGTTTTGCTGTGACGATCTTATCTAAGAGTTATCTTAAAAAATTTTTTTTTTTTTAAAAAGGTCCCCTTCCCTCTGAAGATAATCATGTATGACCCAGTGGAGGAAGAAGGACACTTGGTCAGACACATTATGGCCCCTTTATCAGCCTATAAGTCTGTCGTCGTATCTCAGTGTCATTTATCTTTCCCTTCTACTCCTGAGGATAATAATGCATGGGCAGAAAGGGGAGGGGGGGATACGACGTAGCATTTATGTGCTTTATGGGCTATCTGTCGCTGCGAGCGTCCCCGTTTGCTTTCGCCGGCGATGAAATGTGTTTTAATCTCGTCAGGGGCGATTTGAGCGTTGGAGGTGATAATGGTAACTTTATTTGTATCCCGTCTCTTCGACAAACAAAGTTTACAGACTGCCAGAAGAGAAAGAGAGAGAGAGAGAGAAACCCGACAAAGGACACGGACTCAAGGTTAGACGAGTAAAGAAGAAAACAGAAGGAAGAAACACAGACAGACGATTTTATGTTACAACATGTCATCCTAGAGGCTGACAGAAAACATACTAAGACTCAGTTTGGACAAACACTGCTCTTTTTCTCCTGATGCACCGCTGAGATATGCAGCAGGGAGATGCTGTTTACCACCACGTGGCCTGGGACAAAAAAGCATCACTAACAGTTTTTTTTTTTTTAAAGAAGTCAAATCATAAGTATTCTCTCTAATCTAGACCAACTTAATGCTGCATTGCTGTGAGACGGACGGAGGGAGGGAGACAGACAGAGAGGGAGATGGAGAGAAGGGCAAAGCTGTGGGGACACTGCTGCATCCAGCCAGCCAATCATCCAGCCAGCCAACACAAACAGACAGACAGTCAGTCAGTCAGTAGTCAGGCTATGGCTGTCAGTCAGTTGCTGCTGCAGAGTGGCGCAGTGCCACACTCTCTCTCTCCCTCTCTCTCTGTCTGTGCTGTTGTCTTAATGCTCGCTTTCCCTTTCCTCTCCTCGTCGTCCGTCTCTCCTCTCTGGCCGCCTATCCTCCGTCCCAACTCCTCTCATGCCGTCGCACCATCTTAAAACTCCCATCCATGGTACTTTTACATTTCCATCCTCCCATATTCATATACCTCCCCCTCCCACCCATCTCCCTAACATCCCCACTGCTGCTTCTCCACCCTTTTTTCCACACTTTCACTCCTCCTTTTCTCTGCAGATCTTTCATCATCCCTACCAAACAGTTTCTCCTCATTTTCTTCATTGCTATTCTGTCCTTGTCCTCTTCCCAGTCCTCGTCAAAACTCCTCATCTCCTCACGTCGAATCTTCTTGCTTCCACTTCCACTCTTTTCCTACACCTCCTACGTCTCTTTGATGTAACCTTATAATCAATTAAGATTTCTTTTTTTTTTCTTCCCCCCCCCTTCTCTGTTCTTGTGGCAATTTCTGTGTCGTAATTTTTCTGGTGTTGGCATCGAGTTGCAAACCGGAGAAGCTAATCGAGGTGGAGCTGCTCCTGGAAGTTAACTTGACTGTTAGCATAAAACATAAGCAAATGTGATAGAAAAAAATAGACAATACTACATCTGTCTTTGTGATTCTGACTGTTTCTGAAGACAGTATGTTTCCTAGGTTCATTTAGCAAAACCACTCTCAGCAAAAACAATGTTAATTTTGCTGACCAATCATTTTTGTCACGTTTGTTTTTTAAGGCCCTTTTCTCTGATGTAAACATGACAATAACTAAATGAAAACTAACATAGAAGGACAAAAACTGGGACCAAATGTATTAAAACCCACAACAATTAATAAAACGAGATCCAATATCAACTAATTAAGTTCCAATCAGAAATAATCTCCTTGTGCAGTAAGGTTAGATGGTACATCTAGCTCTCATGCTTCCTTCATCTCATGAAAATGTGACAAAACACTTGGGAGAAAGAGAAGAGCAGGCGTATGAACACATTTTCTTTAAACTTAAACATAAACTTTATATTTTAGTCAACTGAATCCACTTTAGATTGAGTATACTATGGTTTAATGATATTTAGCCAACTAAAACTAGGTTAAATTAAAATAAATTAGATGCCTAAATTGTGACTAAGATTAAATCAAAATGTGGTTTGTGTCATGAACACTGGGCCAGACTATTTTCTGGTAATTATATCGTCATCCAAGCACAACTTTACAAGCCATATAGTGGTCTGTATGTGTCAGCATCAGAATCAGAATCAGAAAGACTTTATTTATCCCCAAGGGGCAATTAAGAAGCATGTGTTCTCGATCCATACATCTGTTCACCCGTCCAACCATCTTCTCCCCCATTATCTGTGTACAGGTCACAGTGAGGAGCAGTGTTTGCAGAGATGTCCACAATTCCCTCTTTCCTAAGCATTCCAATGCCAGGTTTGAGAGGACAGTGTCAGGGTGTACTCTGACACCGCCTCCCAGCTGAACATCCCTAAGAGGTTTCCAGGAGTCATCCTAGTCTAGTCTGCTGAGCCATGTCACCTGGTTTCTTTCTTTTCGTGAAGGTGCAGCAGTTCTAGTCTTAAATAAACAAAGGATTCTCTCAATAAGTAGGTCTGCTTTATTGATAAATTATTCCGATACATTATAGGGTTCCTTATGGACCCATGTGTTCATAAAAAGTCATCATTCTTGTTACACAACAGTTAAAACAAGAGAGCAATATTTTCTGAAAACACAGACAACAACAGTGTGGATGAGTAGAAGAAGCACATGTCCTTCAGATATATTGTTTGAACATCCTCACTTTCTTTGTAAGACTTATCAAATAGAGCTCATTGTTTTCCCTGCCGGTGCCTTGGAGGAGCGGCCTTCTCTCCAATAGGACACCCCTCAAGAATCTTAAGTTCTGTTATAAGAAAAACTGTACAATGTAGAATGTCCATCACAGTTTCTAAGAGTCCAAGGTTACTTCCTTAAATTACCAATGTTGGGTGTTTTTAACAGTCCAAAACCCAAAGACAGTCAGGGTCCAGCGCGGTTAAGCAGACAAAGAGGCAGACTGACGAAATACAAACCAGACACTATTTGGACAAAAGAAAAAACGTTAAGCGACTGTCAAAACTGTTTAACTTTAATATTCTGTTCAAATTGATATTCCTTCTGAGTCACTGTGGAGGTGCTCCGTGATTGAGACTTGTAGAAGCAGGCTGTCTTTTCTGCCCTCTTTTGTCTCTGGCCTGTCATTGTGTCTCTCCTCTTTTTGTTGAACTCCATTCTTCTACGACCTTCTCTCACTCTTTTATCCCATCATCTTCCCCTTCCCTCTACTCAAAACTCCTCCCTCTTCTTTCCACATTACTTTTCATCTCATCTGTCCTCCACCCTCTCACTCTTCTCCACATTTATTCTGCTGAAAAACTCCCCATTTGCCCGCTTGCCTCTCGTACTCTGTTATTCTGTCCTTTCACTCGCCTCGTCTTGCCATTCCCCCTTTCCCCCACCTCATGTCCCTATTACACCCTCCCCCTTGCTCCCCCTACACAACCAAACCACCTTTTTCTCTCCTCTCCTCTTCAGAAAGCCACTCTCATCTCGCCTGCTGAAACACTCGTTTCTTCTCTCCCAGGGCAGGGATCAACCATAGCCCATTTCACACATGACAGAGTGTGCTGTATGCCAGTGATGTATGTATGCTTCTAGGAGTGGCGCTACTGATGGGTAGCAATGGAGATAGGGTAATGAGCAGGGAGCCCTGTGTGTGTACACCAAGCGTGCATGTGTGCGAGTCTCGATGACGGGCAGCAGAGCTGACTGGAGTCCATCTGAATTTTAATTCTCTGTGCCACATAAACGCATTGAGATTCTGCTCATACATTCAGAAATTATTCTCAACAGAAAAAGAAATTTCACTCGCTTCGGACTGAATTGAAACACTAGACAGAGCGGGCGGCTATCGATATGCTCATTTACCCCATGCCAGCAAGAAAGAGGAAAAGTGAGTAAACAGTCATAAAGCTGTATGAGAGAAAAAGCAAAGCACGAGGACAAAAAGGAAGCGGAAAGAGTGAGGCAGAGAAAACATTACATTTGTTATAGAGGGCAGGAGGTCAAGACGGAGCGGGAGAGACAGGCTACACTGCTGAATCGCATAAATTGAACGGCTCAGATCTGCTACAGGGTGGGGGAAAAAACACCTCTGTACGAGCCAGAGTTCAGCAGCTGTAAAGAAATGTGTGCGTGACGGTGTGCGGCACATCTGTACAATGTGTGTTCTTTAGAAAGTGTCAAACTTTAAGACCGATTCTGTTTCTCCGTCAAGTGCAGAGACGAAGTCTTTGTGTTGCAGCCCAACAACGCAGTGCAGAGGATTCGCTCAGGTCTTTTTACAGTAGAGGAGTCCTTGAACTTGAGCTCATCTGTAGGCTGCACCATGTATCCAAACTAGCTGAAAAGACTGAATTTGTGCTGCTGCTGTCCTCAGCTCTGTGTCAAGAAGCAAACTGTATTTGGACCCCAGGCTTTTAAATGTGGGAGCCAGAGTACTTGGGCTAGTCAGCTACACTTTTAATTATATCACTATGCTCATATAATATTAATATTCAGTAGTGTAAAGGTTGACCGATACACCACTGATACAAGAGTGAGAGACATGGGAACACGATTGCAACTACTATGACGTCAGAGATGTAATGCACTGCTACCTCACAAAGCCTTTATTTGGTTGGGCCAACCAAGCATATTAAGACGCGCCCGAATCTATTTCATCATTCATTTTAGCATTTTTGTTTTTCACTTGTCTGTGAGAGTGATGCCATCCTTGACAGATTTCCTAGATGTAGTGATATTCAGGAGTCCCTGTCCATTTCTGTCTCATGCTTGCCTGCTGGATGGGTCGCTGACCAGGTTGCTCATGTGTTCTCGATATCATTCAGCAGCTTTTGTGTTTCACTTTTTCTGGAGGGTGGCAGGTTCTGGCTGAAGGATGGGCAATTGTGATAGACAAAAACAAACAAACTATAGACTGTGTAATCGGCTTTTAACCATGCTAGCATCAAAATGTTAGTAATAATTCTAGATAAACATAGAGGTTTGGGAACATTCAAACAGCAGTTATTAAATACTTTAAAAATAGCCTTTTCTATACTGTACAGCACCTTCCTGTGAGCTTGGATGCCAACCTACCAAAACTCACGAGGCGTGTCCTAATCTGCCAAAGATTTGCTGTTCCAGCTGAAGCGGAACCCGCTGCCAGGTGGTTATTTATCATTTTAAAACGGTTGAACCAAAACCAACCATGTTAGTTGGATGGTGTTTCTCAGAAAGCATTTGTAGCCTTTAGAGCAGAGCTATTACAAACAGTCTGAGAAGGCAGATTTAAATACATGAGCTACGCAGGCGGCCTTGTCTATGCTCTGAAGATACCGAGGGTGTGATCACAGCAGGAGGTTCAGGTTGGCCCATTCCCAGGAAAAGCAGGGATTGTAAACAAAAACACACAGGCTCACAAATAACGTGTTTGCTGTGGTGTTATATCAAACCAAATGAACTGCCAGCAGGGATGAAAGACACGGCTCAAATTAATGATCGTGTTTTAACTAAGGACTGTTTATTTTCATAGACTAATAACAGACATTTCAAATGCTTTCAAATCCAACGTTTAGCCAGTGAAATTTGTTGAGTTTCAGTGTTTCACTGTGCACTCTGTACTCTACAATTTGGCTACCTTTTAACATTTTAACATGTGCCATCTTTTTTTTTTTTCTTCTTTTTTAAAAAAATATGGAATCACTTTATTATTAGCAGCATCGCCGCAGCCTCAGGTGAACGATTAAAATGAGAGCATGTGTAAATGTTGTGATTTTGGGGTTATTCTCTTGAATTTTACCTTTTCTCTTTCGGCTCAGATGGAAACCCAATTAAATCAGAGTCCACCGACATACAGAGGAGTGCTGGCATGTGAGGAGGAGCCGTAAGAAAAAGAGGCTACCAGGCAGTCAGAAAGAGCCAAGGTAAGAGGAGCGGTGCGGGCTGAGTAGCTTGAGCTCCACAGTTGGTCTTCGGGGCCCAGTGAGTTGCCATCTGTCCCGGGGCCGGGGAGGCCAGGCCAGGAGACAAGCTCCCCTGACAGCATGTTACCGCCATATGCTGCTGGAGCATGTACACGCGTGAACTGGCACGGCTGAGAATGGCACTGGATGGTATGGTCTGGCCTGCACCAATCTGAGATAACCTTATCTGCTGTGGTCTGATTTGCATGACAGAAAATGCCACTCATTTGATCCACATGCTGCAGATTTGTATTAACACTGACTTGACTGCTGCAGTCATGTGTGGCCCTTGACTGAAAAATATTAACCCTTGCATTTGTTTGCAAATCTGGACCCGATTACATCACGGAAACTGGCTGATCGATGGGGATAGTTGATGTAGTTTTCTTCTTTTGTTTCTTCAAAAAACTCATCAGGATAATTAATTTACTAATTATAGTAGATAGCAGCACTTTATTTGAGCAGGCTTTAACTACAAGCAGTTCTTTATTTCCAGTTCCTTCTGTTTGATTAGTAAACACATGAAATTACCATACAAACCACTCCCACCTCTGCTACAGTTACTGTACTGCAGTTAACTTCAACTCAAGGCTTCCTGTATCCATTTCAAATTAAAAGCTCTGTGGTGTTGGTGCTTTGCTTCACGAAAGCCCCTAATTTCTTAACAAGGCTTTTACCATGAAACATAGAAAAGTCATGTGTCCACGTGTAGTTTTGCCATGCTCGTGGGCATCCTTCTTCTTCATGTAACATCACACTCGAACACTTTTAGTTGTTTGCAGTTCCAAGAGAATTGCAGTCTTGGTACATACATCATTTGTATGGTACTACAGCTGCATTGAGTTTTGGTACTAAAAAGGTATCAGGAGTATTGGTTCTGGTGACCTTGCTAGTGATAACAGTAGGTAGTGTGCTGTGTCCACTCTTAAGACCTTCACACACCGGACACGTAAAAGTAGTTCAAATATTTCAAACTCACCTATTCTTTATGTCGCTGTTCACGTTGAAAACATGTTTAATTTTCCAATTTTTTGCATGTGAATAAACAGATCTCACCAATTGGACCAAAACATTTGGCAACAGATGTGCTCATAACTCAAAACGTGTAGCGGTATTGAAAATACAATGCTATGAAAATAGTAAAATTATACTATTCTATCTCAGACACAGAGCTGCACACTGCTCTGGGTCAATCAGCTCTCTCTCTTAAATGAGTTCCCTGCCTCGTCAGGTGTGGCTCACCTCTGTCAACAAGAGCTCAAACTACCCAGCTGACATCCTGAAATGTGCATGAAAGCAGTTGTGATACAGCCTCAACTCCTGGATACATTGAAGCAGTGGTCCCCAACCTTTTTTGCACCACGGACCAGTTTATGTCTGACAATATTTTCAGGGACCGGCCTTTAAGGGGTCGCGGATAAATACAACAAAATAAAAGCAGTACCAGTGCCAAAAAAAAAAGAAGATTTATTCATAACACACGGGAAAAGACTCAGGGAAACCGAGTTAACGTTAAAAACCCTGAAAACCATAAATTTCACACCCCAGCCTCACCTCTCGCGGCCTCACGGATGGGTACCGGTCCGTGGCCCGGGGGTTGGGGACCGCTGCATTAGAGGACAAATTTGCATTTTGTCATTTTTTGTATCATTTTCTTTGTAACGTGCTCAGATGCAAAATAAAATGTGAATATTTCAACTGGTTATAAAGTGATGGCAAAGCTTTACAATGATACAATGTGTAACCCTAGAGACACTGACACTGGTAAAGAAACAAATACGTTACTGCATTTGTATCCTATAATGTTACAATAGCACACACCCTCAGCCCTACCTCACCTGAACTGTGCTTCAGTTTTTTAGCTCTGAATGAGCCACTGAGCTTTTATTGAACTTTTAATGGAGCCAACAAGACCCGGAGACCTTGTAAAGGTTAAAAGTGCAACAACTCAGTGGGTGAATGTAAAAACAGACAAAGCAGAAGGTTAATGTGACAGTCCAAACAGAGAAAAGAGAGTGCCTCACTGATTCAGCTAACTGCAAGGACACTACTGGTATATGAGCCAAGTTAATTATTCAGTTTAACTGAGCATTTGTTTTACCATTTCTCTACACAGCATGTGTGTACATACTAATTGTACAATGGGAGTTGAAAAACAGCTTAGCAATGTTCCTAAAATGACTCAAGATCAGTTTATGTTAAAGATCAGTTGAAGGGTGAACTGTGGCTTTGAGTTGCTGTCTCAGTCACACGGTGGCCCAGTGGATGGTTAAAGGTTCTGTTTAGAGAAGCTTTTATTATTTGAGGCCTTCGGTGATAACGCACCAGAGGAGGGCTGAGCAAAATCAAAGAGTGAATCCAACAAAATCAAGTCATGGCTCTGACGTCAAAATCAAAGGACCAATCAGACCAATCGAGCACAATCTTTAACTGCTGGGGAAAAGAAGAAGAGCTAGCACGTCCACAATCAGAACCACTTTAGATGAACAACTCCCACAAAAATGCTAGAAATATCACTACTGTCCATCCACACGCAACCACAAAGACAGGTGTATTATTAATGGATACAATCGACTTCAGGGAGGTCCTGCTCTTGAGCAGTATGGTCCACTGTCATATCGCAGCATCCCTAATGGACCCGAGCTTTCATTATCATTAGCTGTGCTTTCTTTCCCTTGTGACAAGTCCTAATGTCGGCCATGAAAAGGGTCTATTAATGATGGCTGTGCTGACTCAGACAGCAGTAACATGAAATATCACTTTAGTTTCTGACATCTGTAAATTATTTTAAAGTCTGAGGAATATGAATTTAATATAGCTTTAATATAGCTCATACAGTAAGTAAGAGATGGGTAATAGTACCAGAAAAATGATCCATGCCTTTGAGGGCTAACAGAACTGAAAAGCTTACAGTGTTATATATTCCAAAGTTTAATGAGCAATTCATAATTTACGGAAAACAAAACAGCGCTCCTTGGACTAAAGCTATCCGAGCTTTACTCATCTGAAGCTTTGAGGGTTCTGAAAGAGGAAAACAAAAACAGAAAAGGCTGTAAAAGAGAAAAGAAGTATTTTCAATACCATCGACTGGGGTGTGGCTGAAATGCAGCATGCTCAAGGCTCAAGGGCAGCAGTGCATCATTTGATTTCTTCCTTTTTATGACTGTTGATTTAAAAAATAAATCAGAGGCAGATGTCAAAAGCAGTACTTTTTGCACTAAATCTGGTTCCCACCAGATCCATCACCTAGATGCCACATATGCATACAGTGAAGCATGGCAGCATCGTGCCACTGTATGGGGATGCTTCTCAGCAGAAGAGACGGGCAGACCGGCTGCAGCTGAGGGACACTCGAACAGAGCCAAAGACACAGAGATCCTTGAGGGAAAACATGTACCAAACCACGCATGGACAACATTTAGCTTTAGGCACGATGGCACCAACAAAGACGCTGGCCAGCAGACTCAGCTCAGCTCTCTCCTAAGCATAATGTAACAGTGAAACTGATGTTTAAGATGAAAAGTGAAAGCCTGTCTGACATATGAACCTGTGCTTATGCAAAGAAGTAGATCCGACTGAGCGTGCAGGTGGGCAGGTGAGGAAAGCAGACAGAGTTAGACACGCAGACAGGAGGGCAGACGGCTAACAGAGAGGGATGAGAGAAAGCAGGGTAAACAGATACGGAGGGACAGATGGACGTACAGACAGCTAGATTAGAGGGAGAGTTTTGGAGGCAGATAGACAAACAAACAGATAAAGGGAGGTGAGTGCCAGGTAACCAGACTGTTAGGTCTTATGATCTGCAGACGTCACACGCAGTATGAGACGGGAAGACTGCCGCTTTACTGCTCTGGAGCTCAGAAACGGAAAACAGCATCAATAACAACCCTCCCCACTTTCTTTTTTTTCATCTTCCTAATGCCAGCATGCTTCACTGTAACCTCAGCTACACTGCATGTCCAAGTACAGATATCCAGGTAAGGTGAAACCACAAACCTGATGGTTTTTATTGTATTCTAACAGTTATGTAACCCAGAGTAATCAAACATTTTCCTTAGGAAGGTGAAGAAACAGGGAAAAACATGGGCCCGGAAGAGCATTAGAGGAGGGATCCCTCTTCCATTAATATGCAGTGAAATACAAAAACACTGATAAAGGAAAAATATTAGCAACTTAACCACCAAATTCTGCAACATCATGTAGAAGAAAGTGCTGACCGGACGCTAAACACTGGAGTCAGAACTGCTCTGCAGGACAAACTACGCAACAACATCCACCCATCCTCTGCTTGTTTAATTCAGGGTTAGGGAGGGGGGTGGAGCCATAGGGCAAGAGGTGGGGTACACCTTAGACAAATCGCTGGATGCCTCTGACTGTCCCCGGTGCCAGATTTAAACTCAGACGAGACTGTGCGTTCTCTGTGTCTGTTTGACTTTATTCTGGTCTGCTGCTTTATTTATTTGTGTCCACTCGGTCTGCTGTACAGCATCTTTTTAAATGTGCTTAATAAATCAATTTGAGTTGGGTTTCAGTGTCACTAAAATGTGTGACATTTTGCTTGTATAATCTGCACACATGCAAAGTCCTGTTAGTTGGATGGATCTAACATTAGTAGCACCAGCAGCCTTCTTTTCCTGCAGGTTAGCGTCCACCTGTCGAACTGCGCTGCTTTGTGCTGATGTCATCTGCTTACTTTCACCTTGCTCAATTACAACTTCCCGTAACAGAGAGAGAGTGTGTGAGAGAGAGCAAATGCCATTTTGTGCTCCAGATATTGAAAGGTAAGGATTAAATGCTCGGTTCCACATCTGTGTTTGTGACCTACAATGACACTCCACTCAGTAACATCCTATAATCCCATAGTGAGGTTATTAACTGTATTGTACTTAATGTATTTTTTGTGTCTGCTTTTGATGTAGCTGGGTGCAAAATGCAGTCACAAATGCAGCAGTACCTGGCACGATGCAGCAGCTTTAGATTGTTCCCTTAAATTTAGTCAAGAGCACGAAGAGAGATGTGAGACAGATGGAGGGACAAACACAACCTAATCCTGACACTGTGGAGAGGTTAATAAGAATTAGCTTCCATCTGCTGGAATAAAACAACTAAATATCCGTAACAATATGCACCACCTAATGGACGTGCCACCTCGGCAGGTCCCCTGTGTAAGGTGGACATTTCTGGACAAACTTTTTAGAAGTGAATCTAACTCCTTCATCAGTGAAACCTTCTATGACTCAAACATATAAACCTCCAAGGAAGTTTGCCATTTCCCATCAGCTGTTACAATTTGATATAACATGATTTACATAATAATACTTGGATGGCCGAGCTACACAGACAGAGAGAAACAGACTGAGGAAGACAAGACGGGGGAAAAAGTAGCTGTAAAACAAAGACAGAGAGAGACAGTCAGATGGAGTGTGTGTGTCTGTGTGTGTCTGTGTGTTGTTTTTGGGTGGGGGAATATTTCCAGAACACGTTGCATGTGCAGAAAAACTATGCGTGCGTGCACACACACATGCACACGTGCGTGCGACAGATCGGCTTTTATAGTCCATGGGATTTTATCGTGCACGCATCCCTGAAGAGCACACTCCCCCCTACTGGCACTAAGCTCATTTCAGCCTCACTGACAGATTTATGGCATTTCCATCACCTCATGTGTCTGAATGAAAGTTTGTCCGTGTGTGTGTGTGTGTGTGTGTGTGTGTGTGTACGCGTGTACTGTTCGACTTGACGCCCCAGAAAATACGGTCACAGTTGGCCAGGTGCCCGCTTCCGAACAGTTGGCAAGACAAGACTGCGGTGCTCTGCACAAACCAGTGACACACACAATGCAGAGGTGATGCGATTCTTGCTAAAGAATAGATTTACCACCATACTGTAGTAAGAATGTGCCATTATTTTCAGCTACAATACACTGAGTCACTGCTCAAGGCTGAGAGCAGAGTTTTTATAGGTTTAAGTACTGTTTACTATTACTGTTATTATTATCATAATAATCTGCAGGTATTTAACTGAATAGCTATTGCTGTAATACTGTGCGCAAGTCTCAAACCACTTATTTCTTTCTATTCAGCTTCTAAGAAGTCAGGCTGTCCTAATAACTCAATAGTTTTCAAGGTTTATTTTCTTTGAACATTGGCTGCTTTTTCACTCATTTCTCATCATTTTCAGAGGAATGGTTTGTTTGTTAAGCCGCTTAACAGTGACTTCTAAATCATTCGAGCATGATCAGACAGTATGACATGATGCTATTAGACAAAGCCTCATCAGAAGGGTTCGTGTGGCTGTCAAGAAGCCACTCTTGACGACAAGGGGAACTGTGACAAAAGGCCGCAGTATGCCACATTACAAATGAACCAGACGGCAAATCAGTGCTAACAGGCTGATGCACTGATGAATCCAAATTAGGCATTTTTAGCTACAGTCATCTATAAAACACATTGCAGGCTGTATAAAAATGGCTTTAACTGCTAAACAGATAATGCAAATTTTACACAGACCCCAGATCTACCTCTATACTAGGATGTTTTAGTTCAAGTTCTATGTTGCTTGTATTTCAGTTAGCCTAATATTTTGAAACCTACTTTTAAGTAGTCAGTTAATCTTTAACCTTCATAGAGCGCGCTTCAAATTTATTAGAATGTGTTCCTTAATAGGAACAGCTCCATATTTTGAGAAATGCACTTGTTTTCTGATGGTGAGAAAATTTACATGTGTGTTAAATACAAAGCTCAGTTAGAGTTCATTTGTGATGTTAATGGTTGGTTGGGGGACTGGCTGATGGGAGTATATGCATGTAGTCAATGGCACACTTGTGTTTTTATAAGAATAATAATTAAATAATACAATACATAACATGCTGCATTATTTTATATTTTAACTGGCACTTTAACTGGCCCCACAGAAGACCTGTCCAGCATGTGGGTAGGCATGACGCTTGAAATGGTGAGCCGGTTAGTAATGACTCAAATTAGCAAAATACAGTACACCACAATGAACCCCACCAACAAAACATGCAAATAAGGATGAAAAAACAAGCAAAAACTTTAACTTTTAAGGTCAAATTGTGAAGATCAAAGTGACCTTTAAAGTCTCCCGAGTCACCAGAGGATAAAGATCAAAAGCGCAAAGCAGTGATGAGAAACCATTTGAGCTCAGGCACCCCAAGTCGCCGAAACTAACGATTAAGATTAAGCTGCAGTGGATATTAGCGTGCTAGTGCGGTGAGCCAGAGACATGCAAAGCACCACGAGAGCTGAGGGACAGCAAACAGACCTAAAGGCCATGAAGGGCAAACCCTCAGCCCCACGAGGTGCCCTCTGCGTGCCTTGTAGGTCATAGAGGACACTTTAAGACCAGTAATGGTTGGCCTTTTGGCAGAACCAAACTCTTTAGCAGCTAATAACAAAAATGACATGGTACCAACAATGAGCTGAAGGACACCAACACGTTGACCTGAGAGAAGCTGCAGAGGTGCGTGGGAAGTCTCTGGTACTTAGATGCCACAGAATCACACACTGTCATTTTATCAGGGTAGAAATATTAAAGTGAGCCATGGCATTGTAACAATGGCAGGTTGTTCTACCGTGGTTCACTCTGCATTCAGCAGCTGCTCAGCAACTTTAGCCTCAGCGAGCACAAAAAACAGGTCTATGCATTCAGTGCACTAAATCATTTGACCCCGTCGCTTTTTCACACACATGAAGTATACCACTCTGAGGACTTGAGTGAATGAACTGCTGGTTGATGAGGCAAAAGAATAATTCTGCCAACAACACAAAAGCCTCCCTGGAAATGTGAATCTCTTCCAGTTCGCTGTCATAATGACTTCAGAGCGATGCTAACTGCACCACCCACCTGCCACCGCCAAGTTAAGGATGTAAACACACCCAGACTCTTTGATAGGGTAAGAAAAAAGAAGGGGGCATGAAAAGAAAGAGAGGAGGAGAAAAAGAGTGAGAGAATGGAAGAAAGGGAGTGAGTTAGTGCTGTCCCTTGGTATTCACAAACTTCCAGCAATTAAAGCTGTGGATTCAGAGCCAGGGAAACTTCCTTGAAGGTCTTGGCAGTGGCTCTAAGGCTATTCCTCCTCCACTCCAACACACACACACACACACACACACACACACTGATCAGTAACCTGAACTGACCTCCAGCAGCCTCCATCGGCCCACAGCAACCCACCTTATCACACATTAACATGCACAGAACAATCCTACCCGAGCCTACATCAGCCTACACCAACCCACACTGACTGACTCAATACACAGCATTAGGAGACAAACACACACACACACACACACACACACACACACACACACACACACACACACACACACACACACACACACTTAATCTAGTGCAGCTGCCTAGTAACAGGTAGGATATTTTTACCTTTAGAAAAGTCTGTGAGAAATGGATTTTTTAGGAGTCTTAATTTAATATCACAGTCAAAGTGCTTTGAAAAAAAAAGCACTTTCAATTTAATTCGTGACATATTATTTCAATTTTCTCAATTATTTACTGGTACGGTCCACAATAAGGCACTGAATATCCCTGGGCTCAACCTTGAGATAGGAAAATGGCATTAGTATATGTAGATATTTCATGTTTAAGGTGATATTAACTGACAACGAAATCTCTTTGGAGACTAATAGCAATATTGTATTGTACAGCACGTGCACTGTGCTTTATTTAATAGTTGGCTATATGGTAGTTACTTAAATTTTAGGTAATATTAGGACCACAATCCCTGTTATCGACAAACTTCATTGTGATGAGCTCTTTGGAGACAATCGGCGTCTATCCAAGTGTTGTGACAGCTGAACTTCTGGATACTGAGATGTGTTTATTTTATCCACTTGTGTTAGATGAATATACAGAGATGGTTAAAGACAAACTAGAGGTTTTAATGCTCCACATCAGATTACATAGTAGATATAGATTTAAAAATCATAGGTCAACATGCAGGCCACAAAAATGACTTTCACAATTTCCTCATCGACTTATGTAGATCTTAGTTTTTGTGAGTGATGAATAAGTCAAGTGCTTCATGGTTGCCATAGTTAATTATTACTAGTGGACTACCCACTGTCGTGTTAGCATCGGCAAGGGAAGCTATCACATCAGCAGAAGTTTATTTATGAAATGAGGCAAAGCTTGAAAGCTTGTTCAGAGAACTCGAGGTGCACTGTGCCATACACATGCCTCACTTTCTTAACATCATGTTAAGTACAGTCTATTGAAGCTGCAAACTTAAACAGACCATTGACTATGGCTGAGAATGATTACATGCAGAAGAACTGTTGTAGCTGGCAGGCTAACTGATGAAACAGAGCTCCTCTTTATCTGTGATCACTTTTTCTTTTTTCATCATCACCTAACAAATTGTAGAATAAAAGTTACTGAAAAGGTAAAATATGTTCCTCAGTTAACAAGGCTGCTAAAACTCTGATACCAAACAACTTAATATGTACTTACTTACTATGTCTCATAGTGTGGCACCCAATTCTCTTAAATTTGAAATTACCGTGTGTGTCTGTGTGTGTTGAGGTGATACACTGAGACATCACAATCATCAAGTGAGAGAACGCAGGAGCACATTTCTGACAGTTGAACTGATTTTTAAAATCACAGCATTAATGTGCTCAGAACTGCAGAGACGCTCGTTTATCTCGTCTGGTTTTTTTTTGGTTTTTTTTGTTTTGTTGTTTGGTAAGTTATTTTGCACAAATAAAACAACCTAGACTGACCAAACTCAAACTGGCTGTTTTAGTTTTTACTAACTTATGTTGTGACTTAATACGGTTAAATCTGTTTAGCTGATATCCAACCACCCTTGTTACAGCTGACTAAATCAGTCAGCATATGCCAGTGTCCAAAGAAGTCTTCATGCTGGGAGTGTGAAATAAACTCCTTGTATGCTACAAGGGTGCATAATACTACTATAATAGTAGGCTCCTCTGCCCAACAGCGATGCTAACATTTCCCTGTAATGTTACCTGCTGCACTATTATTTAAAAAGGCACATTTTTTCTATCTGTGCCATCAGTCGCTGTCTGCAGACTCTGGCTCTCCTGCAGAACATTCAGTGAATTCTGCATTTCTGCCCCTTCAAAGATCTGCTAAAGATTTCATCTGGAATAGTAACTTCTTATTTAGCCTAGTCTGGACATCAATAATATCTGCTAAGTAGCAGAATACATACACACTCCTTGATTTTATTTATTTCGTTTTTTATTTTCTTACGTGCTCTATTGTGAGATTGAAGCGACACAAGACCGTGTGCGACACAGACACACACAATTCAAACGTTTTCGAGTGGAAAAGGCAGCAGCACCTTGCGGGAGCAGACTCAAGGACATTTCTTTTATTATGCAACCACTCAGCTTCTAATAAGAAATTAACAACATGCAAGGCACAAGACAAACAGGCCCTGTCTCTTCATCTTTATTTCACTAAATATTTGAAGCATGTGTTGCAGTCTCTTGCAATGGTTCTGGCTGCTCTAGCATGTTGGAAAAAGTGCATCCCATGCATTTCTTTCCTGAAGGTTCCCTCTTTATATTGTGCTGTGAAGTTAACATGTTCATTTTAAAACAATCGTTCAGAGTTGTTTCTACACCTTGCAGAGATCATTTAATGGTTAAACTAATTAATTTCAATAAACAACACAAAATTTGATGTGGGTGCCAGGAAGCGGTGTGTGGCAGGCAGGATTAGGACCCAAATGCAGGACTCAGGAGACTTTAAACTCAAAAAGCAGCTTTAATGCTGAAGTCCTTTAAGCAAAATACGAGACAGAGCTGGCGCCAGGAATGCAAAAAATCAATCACAGGGAAACCGCAGACCGACGGAGCACGCGGTATGATGGAGGTAACAACAAAGAACACAAGCAAACTGAGGGTTTAAATACACAAGAGGAGACGGGAGCAGAGGGGAGATGCCTGGGAGAAACAGCTGAAGCAAATTTTTAATGCGACATGAAATGCGTAAAATTAACCGAGTTACCAAAATAAGACAGGAAGTAACTGAACTCAGGACACAGAAATGCAGACTCGATACGTAGAAAACAGGGAACAGGAAACGAACCCAGATAAGTCTAACCACCACTAAACTTTAAACAGGACCTGAGAAAATAACAGAAACCAGCAAGGAAATATCTCAACAAGGTACAAAGCAGTAGGGACCTGGCAACCTGCCTCAGTTTCATATTATCCTCAGAACCATTCCCTTTTCAGGGAAAAGGCAAGTTAGTTTTTTCTAAATCTAGCTGGACGTCACAATATTTCAACCTCCCAGCATATATATTAAAAAAACCCAGCAGAAACACCTGTAGGAGGATGCCATTTTTCACATATGTAAGTTTCCCCATGTCATTTTACCAGCTCCCCCTCTTAACTCCATCCCTCATTAAAGTGTAGGATTCAATTCAGAATGCCAACTAGCAGCTTTAAAATGTAAAAATGTCCAAGGGCACAGTGACGTCATCTGCTCATTTGCATTTCTGTGGCATCAGCAGTAATAGTTTGAGAAGGTCTGCGGGTTTCTTGGGGTAAGAGCTTCTTGATGCCAGCTAGAGTCAATTAAACAACATTTCTCTTCAAATTACTAAAAGCCACGCCTTACCAGAGTTCTCGTTTGCGTGATTCCTGAGTTCTGATGCCCAAACTGTGTGTACCAATTACATAAAGTAAGATATCTGAGAGTTCTAACTGAGGACTAAGAGGCTATATTAAACACTGCTCAAGAGCTTGCATGTATAAATAAATAATGGCTGAATACATAAATGATGTAATGTTCTGTGCTAAGCTAAGTCACGGTGAACACACAAGCCACGCCAGCTCACATGAGGGCGTCCTGTGGCCCGAGTGTGCAGTGAACCTGCTACGCAACGTGAGACGGAGCTGATTGCTATGGCAATGACTGACAATCACCCAACAAAATCACATTTGTTTAATTCTTCTTTAATATTTTGTGACATATTTGTAGTAAGTTTTAAACAAAGTTCACTGGAAGAAATATAGTGAGGTCCAGTGCATTAGAATACATCAGCTTAAATTAGAGCTGGGCGATAGAACGATAACGATATGTATCGCGATATAACTTTTACTCGATAGAGAAATTAAGCTATCGCGATAGACCTCGCCGCTCTTGTCCTCTTAAAATAAAAAAAAATAAAAAATAAAAAAAGGTCAGCCAATCCAAACTAAGTAGCGCAGAGCCGAACCAATCACAGCCGCAGCGTCACGTCGCGTGACTTGTTACGTACAGCACAAGTGCCAAGCCGCACGTGTGTTTGTTTAGGAAGCAGCCAGCGGGTAATGGAGGAAATGAGTGTGCCGACTAGAAAAATCAACCGAGCGTGACCGAAGAGAAAACAGATGATGGTTCCAATGCCGGAGAGACTGTCGAACGGAAGAGCCATAGAAGTTCCGTAGTGTGAAGGTATTTCGGCTATTTCAAGTCTGACAAAAAACAGAGTAGCGTGCACTGTAAATGTGCCGAAAACAAGTCTGGAAATACAATAAACTGGTGCATGCGTCACACTGTGCGCCACGTTATTGTTTCGGTGAAATGAATTTCTACAATACTGTTACTGTTAATTCTACTCTCTGCAGTGTTTAAATGCTTACATACACACACATTTTTCTGTCCGTCTACACATACGACTCGGTTCTGCTTCTATGCCGCAGCTTTGTTTACTTTTTCCCACCGAGGCTTCTAGACTTCTGATTGGCCAACATTTCTGCACGGTTAGGAATCTAGCGCCACCTGCTGCTTTGGCATGTTCATAGCAGCGTTTTCCTTCATTTCTGCCTTTACGTGTGGACGGGATTATTTTTTAAAACGAAAACGGAAAATCTCCGTTTTCAAAAATACCCGTGTACGTGTGGACGTAGCCTCAGTCTCTGACTGGAAGCGCTAATTCGTCATTCGGCTTTTGTCAGACTAAAGTAACTGTTAAAACTGTTTGAAAAGCTCAGCTATACAACAAGGAGAGATTGAGAATTTCCTTTTAGTTCTCAGTTTATTTGATATTGACAAAAGTTAGTCAGTTTTGTCTGTTATTCTGTAACACAAACTAAGATTTATTTTTAGAATTAATATTTTGTTTCTAAGTGGAATTGACAATTTAGTCTGTTTCGTTTGTTCTATTTTGAAACTTAAACGCTTTAGCGGCTGCCTTTTGTGTAGTTTGCAATATTTGCCTTTATTTATCTGAAAAAGTCTCATGTTCCTTAAGTACATCTACCCTGTTGAACTTATTATGGGAAATAAATATTTAAATAAAAACAAGCTGCTGATTATTTCACATTTTACTTGTGAGCAACGGCACATTTAAATCTTACAAATATAGTTATTTGGCTTATATCGTGATAGATATCGTTATCGCCTGAAATGAAAAAAACATATCGTGATATGAAAAAATCTCATATCGCCCAGCTCTAGCTTAAATATAACAATCACAGATAATCAGGTTTAATGGCATCAGATGAAGCTGGACATGTAGCATGGCAGCAGCTACAGAGATGCTATTTTGTCTTTGTGTATTATTTTTATACTATTCACCTGAAAACACATATTTCACACACACTTCCAGCTGTGCCTCCCCCCCCCCCATGCTGCTGCAGTCGAGCTCACAGCAAGGAGTAAAAATACCAGGTACAGGTGAGGAAAACAGTATCTGAGAACGTGGGTCGGCCATTGGTTTGTTTCCTGCAGCTCAGCATGAGCCACATGTGCACGAGGATGTCTCGCAGAGGTTTGGTGTCGAGGTTCTGCAGCTCTGCAGGAGGTACTGTCGAATCCGACATATGTCTCTTATGAAAAAACAAAAGAACAAAAGTAAATATGGGTGGGACAGTCACCAGTTATGTGAAATAATAGAAATGTGAGTACCTCAGTTGGGTGCAATCAAACTGTACAGATTAGCCACCTTTTCAGTAGTAAATAATATGATCAGACCTTTCCATCACGGCACACACAACACGGCCCTGAACCAAGGCTACAGCTAATGTCAACGTTTCCCAGTTTTAAAGAAAGTGAAAATTTCCTCCATTCATCCTCTGACCATGCTCCCCTGTCTCATTAAATACAGCTTGGTAGTTCTGTCTTATTCTTGCTGAAACGTATCTCTACCATGGCTATTACGTTAGCTGCGGAATAAGCATAAAAGCATGTAATTAGGATCAGTTCAGGTGTATAATGGATTCACATCATCCTTACATAGAGTGCAATCAGTGTGAAATGTGTTCCTTGAATAGTGACACTTAATTATAAATTAAGTTCAATCGACTCACCACGATGACAAGTAAAGTGTTATCTGTATAATACCAGAGATGGCTCTCAAAGGGAAAGCTCCACTGGTTTAACAAACAGCCCTCATGATGCAAACGGGGAAATACTGTCACATGTCTCCACACAAAGCTATTCAATTCAGTTACATTTCTCACTTTTATAGATATGCGTGTGTAAATGAGCACGGCAGACCCGATGTGAACATGCTTTGCAGCATACTTTATTGATACACCCGGTTGCTGAACACACATACACAGCTACAGCTCTCCCGCTGCAAGCTCAACATACCAACAACAACACCCCAGACAGTTCCCAGTACAGATTTTAAGTCGACGGGGCATGATTGCGGTGCCGTGCAGGTGCATACATCTTCCCTGCACAGCACCGCAGACCACGCCCCGCCACAGCATGATATCACAACAATGTGTTGGTATACAGAGAAAATGCCAACACTGATACAACCCCCTATGAGCAAGTACTTGGTGAAAGTGGGAAGGAAAAACGTAACTTTTAAGAGGAACCAGGCTCAGGGAGGGCGAGGGGAGGGAGACTGGACAAAAGACATGCTGAGGAAGAGAATCAGAGATTAATAATAACAAGAATAATAACAACGATTAAATGCAGAGAGGTGTGCAAATCATTGAGGTGCATTATGGGAAGCTCCCAGCAGCCTAGGCCTACTGCAAAGTAAGATCACCTGATTCAGCTCCAACTATAAGCTTTATCAAGGTGTAGAAAGAGGGTGTCTGTCTCCTGAATTATTTATAAAGTCATTTAAGGCATGATTCAAATGTTTTGTTTACAAGGAGTAGCCAATCAAAGACAAATAGCTAAAAAAAGGTGAGGGGAAAAAGACTAAGATAGCTAGTTTTAGACAACAGATCTTATGATGATTATGAGCTACTCGAGCGAAATCCAAGAATTTAAAAAATAGAGCAGGAAATGAGCCTACTAGGTTGGTAGTAGGAAGCAAGGTAGCCTGTTTAATTTCCTTTCACAGCGTTCTGAAAGCTTTTTATGTGGCCCTTGTATCCACAGTGCAGCTCCTATCTAAGGCATGCTGTCTTAAACTTTTCCGGCCCATAAGCCAAATTTAATCATCTGAGTCTCGCCCTGGGACCCGGGCTCATTAAAATGTACCGGTAAACTTGTCGTGTCACCGGAATCAGGTCGTCTCTCTGCTCCCCCCCTCTTAAGACACCTCCGTTTTAGACCGAAGCCAGAGAGCCACCTTCAGCTTCCTCACTGTCTCTGAGCTCTCCTGCTAACTTCCCTGCGAGTTCATCTGGAGTTCACTCCACCTTGTGATTTTTTTAAGTTGTAGCCTATGGCCCGAGGAACCCAGTCACAGTCTGCATCAATAATGCAAAGACCACAGACTGCTAACATCTCAGCCTTAAGCAAGAGGTCTGCTCGACAACACGGCGCTCAAACAAAGGCAGGCTGAAGACGTCTCAGACTATCTCAGCCACGAGGGAAGGAGCACCTATGCTGTTTAAAGGACACACACGCAAACAGAGCAGACACACAAGTACACTGAAGACATGAATTCTCTCTGTAGCTGTATAACACCCTCTTAGCACCAAGACATAATCAGGAGTGTGTGGTTCGTGTAGTCAGTCTACTGAGCAGGACTCAGTACAGCGTTCCTCAGCAAGGGTATGCCCACCTCACTCAAATACACACACTAAATGGAGAATACACACCCCGCTGCATCTCACCATCAATGTGCTGGGAAACATCTCCAGCTGTCACATTAAAAACATCTCAAACTATTCATGAATCGAGGACAACGCTGGTCCGTTACCCCGCTGACTGAGATGTTATTGTTGAAACGACTCTTTTTCCTCACATTTTCAATTAGATTCATAGTCGCCAGCGCTGCCGAACGCTTTGCATAAAAGAGCCTGTAAATCTTTAATTCAAGTAAAATGGAATGAAGCTCAGAAGTGCAGGTTTTCAGGGTGCCAGCGTCGATGTGAAACGCGTGTATGCGTGTGTGTCATTCTCTGGTCTTTTCTTGCATGCAGGGACTTTACTGAATTATTAAATCACTACTTAGGCTTTGTGGTTAAATGAAGCTATGCAAACAAGGACGAACTGTATTAAAAACACTCTAGCAGTAAGTGAACGCATCGTTTGGCAAAACTGTTTCAACGTAGTCTGTGAAACACACTTAAAGAGTAAAACAATATCAAATCGCTGTCTCCAGCACTTTCTGGTTGTTTCTGGGGCTCCTTAACTACTTAATCATCGACTTAATACCGCCGCTTCTGGACTGCTCCTAATCAGTGTGGGAACTGTGGAGCCATTAGCCAAATGCTGAGGAGTTTCTCTCCTCTAAAGCTTGAGGGGCTGAAGAGATCTGGGCACCCAAAGAAGCAAAAGGCAAGATAAATGAAGAGAGGTGGGAACGGCTCCAGGTGGAGAGGAAAGCATGTTTATTCACAATACGCGCTTTCGTGACGGCTTACTTATGCGCGCCTCCAAATATTAAACAAGTCTGCCACCTTCTCTTTTTGTGATTTGAAAAGTGCCACAGTGAGATGGAATGTATAATATAGCCGTCTTTTGTCAAAATCCAATTACTGGAATCTGAGATACTGCATATCAGATTAAACGGTGTAGCGCCACACGCAGGCCAGTTAATCTATCACGGAACAAAAAAAACACACATAGCTACGATGAATCGGTCTCACCTGGATGTAATCCAAATATAACCTGCATGTAAAGTGTCGCTGAGAAACAAATCAGAGTCTGGAAAAGTGAAGGATTCGTTCAGAGCTGGAATTTTACCAGTAGGAAAAAACAACAACGTTCAAATTATGTCTGATTATCAAAAACACAGCACACCAATGGCTGTTTTCATTTGTTTTCAAACATCAGTTACACAATATTTTGTGTATTAACGTATATTTTATCTGCATACAATAAAATAGTTGAGGAAAGAACTTTTTTCGCTACGCAGTTTACAGAAACATGATGACCACCGGACAAAATTTAAACTGAAAAATATAACTTATGTAGCTGAAATAAGCTCTTGTGCTCACTTTCACTTCACTAAAATTCAACTCAGGGGAGTGTGCTATTACATATAAATGCTTTTACCAACTACTCCATTCATGTTCGCCCTGATAACGGTTTTCTTAAAGGCTTTCCCATCCACGGTACACCTGCACAGCTTATTCCACTTACTCTGGCTGATTAGACTTCTGAGGACTGCGTGTGGGCGTGTACAGGCGCTGTTTTACTGACACCTTCGCCGCCCTTTTGTTAGCTCCGTCGGCCGTGTTAGGGGGGAACAAATTACACGTCTAAAGGTGTAATTTGTTCATTGTTAATCACACAGGGAAGTCCAGTGACCTGACAGAATTCCAGACATAGCTTCCCCCACTTTCACCCCGAGCAGAGGTCTACTCATCAGCCAAACGCGAAGACACCTGGCAGCCCTCGAGATGTGCGATGGGATGGAGTCATTCATCAGCTGTGTGACTGACTCTGCTGCTTAAACTGACAGTATCACACAGGCATTCAACATATTCCGGTTTAGGACTAATATTCTACATTCAGTTATTGAAAACTCAATTGTGTATTGTTTCCTGAGTTGCACAGAACAGAGCTGGATTTCCACTGGAGGACTTGTTAGACCCAGTAACCCTCGGTGAGGGGGTTAACAGCGTGCTACCCACCTGCAATGCTGCATACTGTGTGGCAAAGGTGAAACAGCTGCCTGGCGTGGCTGCAGGTTTCACACACCCTGCTGCCGGTGTGAAGAGAGAGCGGTGAATGGTTTAGCCTAATGTAATTAGTGGAACAGATATCAGAGCCGCTGAAGGTAAACTGTGGTAAATCACATTTGCTTGGTTCTTCATCACAGTTAGAACTTCTTTCTTTCTACTTTCAGGCTGCCGAACGTGTTAAGTATATAATTCCCCGATGCTCAAGACAAACATTTTGAGAAAAACATCTTTTCCCCCCCATGTTTTTCACAGCTTTTTTTTTTAATGCATAACCAAACATTATTTTTGGACCACGTTGACAGCTCTATCCTTGGTTTGGGTGTTGTTCACTATTTTATTTTATTTTTTTGCATTTATTTCAGGATTTAACAAGCATCGTCTAATCTGAATTTCAAAATAGTTACTTATTCAGATAAAAACAAATTTAATTCAGGTTTTTTTTCCTACAGATTTTATACTGGCATTTAAGTGATCTCTTAAATAAAATAAAAAAAGATTAAAAAGTAAAAAAAATCTGTTTTATAATTAGTTATAAACTCAGGTGACACTTTAGATGTGTTGTTTTGCCCAAGTAAATTTCAAAAACATTAAATTTTTTTAAACTCAAAACTTAAAAAAAGCTCCTGTTTTTTGCAGCTGTGGTGCACCTCGTCTCGATGACCAGTTTTCACTCGTTTCTATAACAGAAAAAAACGTCTCTCCGGCTATGCACATATGTTTAAATCTAGCAAACTGTTTACACAATCCATGAAATCTCCAAAGGAGATGAAGAGGAGGATTGTGGTGTCAAAGCCGAACAGAAATATCTCTGTAAGGCTGCTCTGTGTTCGCTGAATGGCTGAGATTAACTTTCACACAGCTCACGCACCTTAATGCTGTGATTTCTGCAGGCTAGCACAGAAGAATATACCATGTTTTGGCAAATATGTTCTTTGATCAACTATTCACGGTGTGCCAACTGGGGTTAAAAATAAAACCACAGCTTTTCTCAGGCGGCTTCACGCAGCACTTTGATCTCCCGTTTGACTAGCACAACATTTTTGGATGTATTCAGTCAGAACTCAGCGAGATGTACAGTTCTGGCCAAGAGGATATCTTTAAAAATACAGAAATTGGGATAGAGCTGTTAAAAATGTTTTCCTTTCTTTGGCGAGAATATGAAAATCTTGTTTGTGATCCATTTCAAAGGATATGCTACATCTCCAGCACGGATTCCTTTTTTTTTTTTAAGGAGATGCCAAATAACTTTAAAAGAAAATCGTTGGTATCACGCTGTTTTTCAATCCTTCTCAAGTTGTTGTAGAGGCGATCAGACTGAAGGAAAAAATGAGCTTGTAGCATAAAAAGAATGAACTCTTCTTGATTAATTCTGCAGCAGCATGAAAAATCTTTTCTTTTCTTTTAAAAGAACAGTTCCACAAAGAAGGAAAAGGTTGAACGTCTGATTTGTGCTATTTACATTATTTCCACTGGATAAAGTCACACGCACAACACTCGCTGCAGACATTTGTATGTACAAAGGCGCACAGTTGAATGAGCACAACCCAGATAAAGACACACACACACAAACACACGCTCCAAAGCAGGCTGGCACTCGTCTTTGCCCGTCTCGCGCCTTTCGCTCCACCAACACAATACTGTCACATTTTGGCGTGTCACATGGACTCGGAGACAGACAAGGCTGCATTATCAACAACTGGCTGGGGATGTGTGTGCGCGTGTGTGTGTGTGTGTGTGTGTGTATCAGAGCTCAAGTGTGTGCGTGAGAGTGAGAAAGAGTGTTAGAGTTCAGGTTAAGGCTGAGCCGTCAGCAGCAGACAAGCCCCATCAAGTCTCCCTCCTGTCTAACACACACTCAGCCTCTCGCCTCAGGAGGTGAGAAGCCGCTAATTGGCAAAGGGCGAAACACACACACAGACACACACACACACTTGCTTTAACACTACACACACACACACGGACTGACGGTCAGCTACAGTCGTACACAGAATAGTACGAACAAAGAGACAGAAATACAAAGAGACAGATGGACACACACACACAAGTCTGGCTCTGAGAGGCAACACTACAGTTTGTGTCTGCTGCGCACAGCTCGACCTGGTAGACGCGCGCACATTACTGTAGCTAATAATACACGCTGTCTGCCTGCTGACTTTCTCCTCAACTTTCTCACTTAGTTATTATTGCATGACTTGATGGTTTTTAGTCACTTATATATTAATAGACTCTTTGAGTTGAGCCTGCGCACAGAGCTGACCTTAAAAGAGGGAATGCTCGTCCTCTGCTCTTTGGTTTTCAAACAAAGCTCAATTAAACCTCAGCTGCCCATGAAATCAACTCTTTAGAAACCGTTTTTATGAGATTTATACAGACATGTCATTAAAATGGGTCATATTAAACGGGACTAATAATAGACAAATGTATTTTTCCAAGTTGCTTTTTGTCACTTGCAACATAAACTGCACAGTTTTAGGAGCTGCTGTTGCGTACATCGATGGAAAATTTGAACATCTAAAGTCTCAGAACAAACTGGGAAACTATAATGAATGACATTGTGTTGCCAACAACTTTGATCCTTCACATTTAAAATGATTTAAGTTACTTCATAACCATGCAGGGAACAGCAATGAGAGTTGGGCAGAATGGTAAAACCTTCCATCCAGCCACTAGTGGGCCATTCAAACCACGAAGCCAGGAAAATACTACAACTACAACCAAATTACAAAAAATGTCACCTAAAAATAACAATCTGGTAATCTAATTAGCAAACCTCTGATGGCTGATATATTTATCCAGTCGTCCCACCGTATATTGCAATGTTCTGGCTTCTTCCCGTCTCTCGAAGACTGAGTACAGGCACTATGAGAGAAGCTCGTTTCTGCTGCTTGTATCCATGGTCTTATTGTTTTGGTCACTACCCAACAGACTGTTGTCATAGGTAAGAGTAGCACACAGATCAACTGGTGAAACACAGCTTTCATGCTCAGCTCTCTCTTTACCAAGGCATCTGTCAGTCTTCTAAACCACTCACCCACATCATGCACAGGACCTCGAGAGACTAGTGGAATAGACCCTATTCCAACTAACACTGCCCGAGATGTGGGATACAGTATTGGATAGGCTGGACTACCCAAAGAGAACCTACACAAGCACATGGAGAAGAAGCAAACTCTTTACAGAAAGGCCCCATTCTTCCTGTGCTGGTGATAGTACTAACCAGTGTACCAACATGCATCCAGCCACAGCTGTGAGAAGTTTAGACAGCAAACCAATAAAACCAATGTTTAAACAGTATTGTGTGCATGCCTCTCACCCTATGAGAGCTGGGATATTGTTCAGCACCCCTGCTCAACAAGCTTTACATCAACACCTCGCTTCATCACTGCTGCGACAAAAGGATAAAGACACGAGAGCACCCACTCCACACTGCTGCATACTGCTGCCACAGCCCAGGACTCTGACACGGCATCCCAAGAAGGTAAGCGCTGGGCTGAGTGTGTGTGTGTGTCAGCACTTTGTAAGGTTTGTACATGAGGGAAACAAAGGAGCTGGAACTTGAGAGTGTGCGTAGTGGGGAGGGTGGGGTCACAGACAGGTAAGCAGAGAGGGAGAGGGCAGAGCCAAAAACAGCACTAGCAGCACTAAATAATGCTTCAAAGCTCTTCTGCAGGTCTTGCACCGAGACCTTCAGGACAAGGAGAGCTGTGGTTGATTTGAATCATCTCTGACTGCTTTATGTACGATCAGCCATGCAGGAAAGGAACAAAAAAGATTGGTAGAGAGAATTCAAGCACATGCAGACTCTACCAGACAGGGGGGGGAAACACACCCCTGCCCTTAATGCAGCTCACCCGAGAACAGAGCTCTGTAATAGAATTAATGTAAACCCGATCAGTGGGCTGGAATACAGTAAAGGCACAGAGCAGTGCTCTGCTCCTGCACAGCATCACATATAGATCAGCATGTTTAAAGACTGTATTCTGTTGAAATTTGGATCCATGGCTTTCTAAGATGTAGCAGACACTGTTTTTTTTTTTTTTTTTTTGCTACTGGACCATTTCTGCAAATCTCTGCAGCAGAGGTTTAGGTTTAGCAGAGCCTGGGTTAAGATAAAACATGACCATGCAGAGAGTATGGGTCACTTCGGGAACACTGTGGATCACATGCATGACGGGTGCTTTTAGTTTAAGCTTCATCATCACCTTCTTAAACCTCCAGCCAGGAAGGCAGGGTGCACTATATGAAGCGTGGGAGGGAGTCATGGGGTTCCTTAAATAGGTATCGGTCTCAAACTGGGAATGATGGGGAAGATGTTTCTGTGCTCCCTTATCACCCTACTCTGTTGCACAACTGTGGAGCAACTCTTGCCTGATGGAGCTTCTCGTGAGTGGGACCAGCTTACGTGCACCGCGCGCTTCATTTGCATAGGGAAAAAGTTGGAGAGCCTGTGGTCTGAGATATGAGTGACAGCTCAGGTGATCACCTTCCTAATCTAGCTTCCCGGCTAGCTTGTTCATCAAATCACACAGAACATGACAGCTAACGACACAGGATGCAGGCAGGGGGGAAAGCACACCTCTCAGTGTGCGTGCGCGTGTGTGTGTGCGTGTGTGTGTGTGTATTCAGGGCGATAAATGATAAGAGCAAGTGCGGAGGTCACGGTCAGTGGGGAGGCGGCGATGCCCCGCAGGGACAGAGGCATAGCGGACTGCTGCTGTGGCCCCGGCAGGATGGACGGCTGCCAGAGCTAGCCTGCTCGCTGCTAATTTAGCCTAGCTGTGCTGTCTGGCGCAGCTTGGAAAAGCGGCTCCAACTCTAACCAGCAACTTAAACAGTCTGGCTCAAAGTCAGCCGCCCCTCACGCCGGCACAGCCTCGCTAGCGTTTTTAGCCTCATCAGCTAACATAACCAGAACATTCCTGCAGCCGCCTACGATCACACACTGTGCATTTACCAAAAAAAAAAAACAAAAAAAACCCCACATATAAATTACTCAGAAAAGGTCTCAGGCTTCCTACCTGTGAATGCAGCCGCTAACTTGCAAAGCCACCGGGTCTGCTTGTTTAAAGTCTGGTGTTGTGTTGCTAGACGTCAAGTCCAACTGCACTACAGTGGTTTCCAGTCTGGGAAGCAAAATAAAGCCCAGCTGTCCTACTGTACAGTACATGCTGCTGACAGCCGGGCTCTACACAACGCTTTGGCGACACCTGCCGGGCACACGGCATTTAACAGGCAAAGTAGTAAAAGTTTGATAACTCGCTGTTCCAGAGGTCACACGGGTCAGGAGCAGATTTGCAGCAACATTCCCAGTTCACCGCTTCACTCAGGGACATTTCACAGTGATGTGAAATCTTGCAGAATTTAAAAGAGCTAGACCATGCAGTGCTTTAAAAGGAGCTGATACAATGCCAGCATGACTGATCAAACCGAATACAAGAAATTCAAATCAAATTCAAATTTTATTTGTCACGTACACAGTCATACACAGTACGATATGTAGTGAAATGCTTGGACAACTGCTCGTGACCTAAAGAGAACAAAAAAGGAAAAGGCTATGAATAAGATAGGAAATAAATATGAAAAATTAAAAAGGGTAAATTTAACTAGGAAGGAATAAAATATAAATTAAGGTTAAAAATGAAATAACTGTACAACACAAATTAGAATGAAGGGTAAATTTAACTGGGAAGAATAAGATAAAGATAAATATATAAATTAAAGTTGAAAATAAAATAACTGTACAACAAAATACACAATACACAATATAGAACTATATAAGAATGTATGAAGGAATCTAAATATAAATAAATATATACACAATAACAGCAGCTGTACAAGTATTAACCGGAAATGAAGAATATAGTGACCAGTGTTGTGCAAAACCAAAGTCCAGAAAGTCCAGTGTGTGTGTAAGAACCATATGTGTGGGTCAGTACTGTGTGGTGGTGTGATTGAGAGACCGTATCGCCTGCGGGAAGAAGCTCCTCCTCAGTCTCTCTGTGTTGGTCTTCAGGGAGCGGAATCGCTTTCCTGACCTCAACAGAGAGAACAGTCTGTTGTTGGGATGGCTGAGGTCCTTCACGATCTTCCTGGCCTTGGTCCAGCACCGCCTGCTGTAGATTGAGTGCAGGTCAGGGAGCTCGGAGCGGATGGTGCGCTCAGCTGACCGCACAACCCTCTGTAGAGCTCGTCTGTCCTGCATGGTGCTGTTCCCGAACCAGGTTAAGATGTTTCCCGCCAGGATGCTCTCTATGGTGCACGAGTAAAAGTTCCTGAGCACCTTGGAGGGCAGTTGGAAGTCTCTCAAGCGTCTGAGGTGGTAGAGACGCTGTCGGGCCTTTTTCACCACGGTGTTGATGTGACAGGACCATGACAGGTCCTGCGTGATGTGAACTCTGAGGTATTTGAAGCTGTCCACTCTCTCCACTGGGCACTCGTTGATGACGGGGGTCTGGTAGTTCCTCTCCTGCTTAGTGCTGAAGTCCACTATCAGCTCCTTTGTCTTACTGACGTTTAGAAGGAGGTTGTTCCTCTGGCACCAGTTCTCCAGATTCCTAATCTCCTTCAGGTAGGCCGTCTCGTTGTTATCAGAGATCAGGCCCACCACGACGGTGTCGTCAGCAAACTTGATGATGGTGGTGGAGCTGGTAGTGGCCACACAGTCATATGTGTACAAAGAGTACAGCAGGGGGCTCAGAACACACCCCTGGGGGGCTCCAGTGCTGAGAGTGGTGGAGGCTGAGACATGTCCGCCCATCCTTACTGCCTGTGGTCTGCCAGTTAGGAAGTTGGAGATCCACTGACACATAGATGAGCTGAGTCCCAGATGCTCCAGCTTGGTGGTGAGTGTGGAGGGAATTATGGTGTTAAATGCAGAGCTGTAGTCTATGAAGAGCATTTTAACATAATTCCCCCTTCTAGTGTCCAAGTGAGTGAGTGATGTGTGGAGGAGATGAGAGATGGCATCGTCTGTGGAACGATTTGGACGGTAAGCGAACTGTAGTGGGTCCAGTGTGTCTGGTAGTGAAGAAATGATGAAGTCTCTGACCAGGCGTTCAAAGCACTTCATCACTACTGAGGTGAGGGCTACAGGGCGATAGTCATTGAGAGAAGCAGGGTGGGGTTTCTTCGGGACAGGAACAATGATGGACTCTTTGAAGCATGTGGGGATCACCGACTGAGATAAAGAGATGTTGAATATCTCAGTGAACACAGGAGCTAGCTGGTATGCGCAGTCTCTTAGGATACGACCTGGGATGCCGTCTGGTCCTGCTGCTTTCCTGGTACTGGAATGTACTGTTATTCAGCTTTCCTTTATTCTCATTTGAATTTTTAAGGATTTAATGGCTTAATTGTTACCATTTTTATTCCAGCTAAGTCAGACTTTAATTTCAGGAAGTTTGCTTGAAGAAATCTGCTAAAATAAATCTGATTAAAAGTCAAATCTGGGATTTAAATAAAGCTAACTGAACAACTAACGCATGACTTTAGAGTAAGAAACATTTTCACTGTTCACTTGTTATTGTTAACGAACACGATGTCCAGAAATCCACTTACTAAAGCTCATTACATGGCAGCCAATCTGAATTTATACAGAGTAGTGCTTCCATCATGTGGAGGCTAGTTATGTCATTTATCCAAACCACTTAACAGAACTTGGATTTCTGAAAACACATCGCCTTCTTATAAAATAACTGGACTTTTGTTAGATTCTTTAACAAGTTGTAGCATTAAGTGAAAGCCTTATTGTACAGAAAGTCTGATTGAATGGACAAACAAACAAACAAAAAAAGTGAACATGAATATAAAGCTAGTGTTCAAGAATATATTTCATAAATCATATTTGTCCACTTTGATACCTTTCTGACAGCAATGTGGGCTAAAGGAAAAAAACAAAAGACACTGCACCTTCAATTGTCACAAAACTTTATTTAAACATATATTACATACAATATATTACATAATTGCTATTCAAAGCATGTGCAAATTGTAAATCAAAACATGTTGGGATGTTTAACAGTATACTGCCTTCATGTTAAAACCCACTACACAAGTAGGAAAAACTGTACAAAAGAATAGTGTTCTTCAGCGTGTTGTCACAATGTGTGGCACTAGCAGGTTAACAACACCCCCTTGATAAAGTTTCCCCATTTCCATCCCCTTCAATATCAAAACTGATTATGGAAGCAAATCCAAAACCCCCCGAGCAATTTTTGCCATTTGCCCCAGAGCCAAAAGAGGAAACAGGGAGATAATTTTCTGTGAGTGGAACAGTGATTAACACCAGTTTTGCCATGGCAACCATACTGAACAGACCTGGCAAGCTGCCGAATGAAAACCCCACCAGAGGAAACTCTTTTAGCATGTAATAACAATCATTAACCATCCTAATGTTGCTGTGAGCTGCCCTGAACATGACTAAATTAAGTACATCTGGGCTGTTTGGAATGAGCCTTGGAGGTTGTGGGGAAGTCAACACATGGTGCTGACAAAGGCTACTGCGCAGGTGGGCCCTGCAAGATGAAGAGCCATCTCCATAGAAACAAACACGAGTACAGAAGATTAGGAAAATGTTGTGAGATGCAGACAGAGCCAGAATAGCAGTTTTAAAATGTACTCCAGCAAAACTGAAGCTTTAAATCTATTCGGGTCCTTGTTTCAGTTAGGAGGTAATGGCAGAGATGACTCCACAGAGTTCTCAGACAAAAAGGTATGTATCCACTGTGTAACACAACAAACAGGCAAAAATGTGGCTTTTCCAAAAACAAAATCCCTGCAGTGATGTTACCAAACAGCAAACAAAGGCATTCCTGCATGCCCAGCTCCAATTAATTCCAAAGTATCTCAGCTGGTGCCGCTACTGTCCGACAGACCATGGCAACAGCAATGCTACTTTGTGACATGACTCAGAGAGAAAGCGAAACACCAGATCCAGAGTCAAGTGACAAAATGCATTAGCTCTCTGGAACGCCGGGGCCGTGCAGACTAATTGTGAGCTGGACAGATTCAAACTACTCAGCTTCAGGCACAAACAGGCGCAATCATTTTTCATCGGCCAGCTGAGGACACCTGTGCCTTATCCACAGGCAGCTGGGGCTGTGTTGGCAGGAGTCTCAGTCAGTCCCCCTCAATCAGCTATAGCGTGCATCTCCAAACATGACGACAAGGAAGGATTTAAATCCAGAGGCTGACATTATTTGATCCTTAGACCTTATGCCTCTTATTCTGTCACTCACATCTCTCCCACGGTGAAGAGAACAGAGAGGAGCACCACCCAAAGCCAGGCGGCACGACGAGGTGGCGTGGGATGGTTAAAAACGGTGGATTCAAGGCAATGCCTCACCAGTCAGCTGAATAACAAGACTTCCGCTTGTTTCTGACTGGATGAGCAGCAAGCCGCTGTGTCCGCCTGCGGTACTGGGCTTGAACTGGACGGGTAGCTTCAGATAGTGCTGGGATCTAAAGGTCGAGGAAGAACAAAGGCGGTTACTGAACGGCTGGAACAATTTGAAATGTGTGTGTATACATAATGTGAAGAAGCACAAATATAGATTCAAAATGCATTCAAATATGCACTGCACTCATCTAAAAATAAATAAAATCCTACACTGTCACCGTTTCATATTGTTTCAAGTATAATTGATATCAGTCACAACCACTTTGCACAGTGATGGAACACTTGAACCTGAAATGAACAGTCCGTCTACTATTAATGCATCTTTTAGCCATTCTACAACAAAGCTTTAAAAAGTATTTTATTTGTGGATTAATTACTGTTTTCTAATGTTGTACAGAACAAATAATGAATCAATGGTGAAAACAATCACATGATGCAGCCATATATGGTAAATGGTAAATGGCCTGTATTTATATAGCGCTTTTACTAGTCCCTAAGGACCCCAAAGCGCTTTACATATCCAGTCATCCACCCATTCACACACACATTCACACACTGGTGATGGCAAGCTACATTGTAGCCACAGCCACCCTGGGGCGCACTGACAGAGGCGAGGCTGCCGGACACTGGCGCCACCGGGCCCTCTGACCACCACCAGTAGGCAACGGGTGAAGTGTCTTGCCCAACGACACAATGACCGAGACTGTCCAAGTTGGGGCTCGAACCGGCAACCTTCCGATTACAAGGCGAACACCCAACTCTTGAGCCACGATCGCCCCCCATATCAATGACTAGCACTAATAATCCATTCATAACTAGCAGAAAATGAATGCAGGGATTAACTACAGCAATTTAAGGTCCAGTTTAAATTTTAGATGGTTAGAGGTTAGAGAACTACTTCAACTATACTGGTTATATATTCAAGTTGGCTTTTGGTCAGCTTTAGATACAGAGGTATTTCAGAACCAAATGCTTATACTAAGACCCATACAAGGGAAACTGGAGAAGCATTTCTTTAAACCTGTGGTCATCGTAATGAGATCCACAACATGCTGGGAACACCACAATCACAAATCCACACACAGCAGTGCTCACAGCACACCTATCGCAAAGCTGGGGGAGGTTCAGGTTGTGACACTGTTTCACATAACTGTCATGCTTCACTATGGAATGTGTCACAGTACTTTCATTTTATTGGTGAAGCAAATACATTTCAGTATTTCATTTCCATACTAGGCATCATTTTAGCCACTACAAAACAACAAATAATGTGCACATTCTGAACACCGTTCCTCACCAGCACAGCACAACACAACACAACTGGTACCTGTGACCGGGCCGCCCCTCCAAACGCCTTTGTCAGGCAAAAACATCACTCGTACTCAGGCCTCAAGTATATACTCTAGAAAGTTAGATCATCCTCCTGGTCCCAGCTTCTCACAGGACCTCCCCACAGTGAGCATTCACAATGGGAAAATGACATTATGCAGTCTCCAAGTTAGACCACAGAACATCTTTTTGATTAAACGTGATCTAACCAACTACTCAGTTGTATGATAACAATACCAGAAAACTTCAAGAGCTCCAAATAAGCCTAAACCAAGTCTAAAAGCAGCAATCAAAAGGTTTGTGTTTGTTGTAATAAACATCAGACTCACCTCAGAGAATATCTGGAATGCTTGATGTAGAAAGGCTCACTAGGGTTTACAAATGTCAGCTGCAAGTCAATTAGAGAAGCCACACATCACATATCAAATCCATGCAAAGCACAGTGACAAGTGTTAGGGGTGTTACTGTATTTTTCACTCAGTATAATTACATCAACTCAGGCATGCAATTTCTTTTAGTGGTACAGAGAATCACAAATATAGTCAAGGTATCTCTACTTCTGCTTCCTTAACACATTATGTCATCTCCAGGGGCAACTCACACTTAAAGAATGACTTCTTTTAAAACACTCTCATATCTTACTTCCTTGCTTGTGTTAACCCTGTGACAACTTCACTTTTCTGACATGATCTTACTGCATTTGCATGTAAGTGAACTTCAGTTTCTGCTGCAGTAGGCAAGAAAAAAAAACCTTACACCTTCATGAGAATAAATTATGCCCCACCTCATGCATGTCGGACGAGTTGTTGCGGACGTTGACCTTTAGAGAGCTGGACTCACCCACCCGTGTGGCAGGGAAGGTGTACAGGTCCTGTGGTGAATACACACCCCTCCGCACGACCTCCTCCTGGCTAAGGATTACAAAATGTGCCACTTTAAACGGGGGGCATAACCATCATGAAACAACCGGGAATTCACAGTGACTCAGTGTTTAAAAACAACATAACTACGGTATGAATTTAGGTTGAAAGGGGTCCTATAATTGGTTTTTTTTTCAGTCAAATATGCTGTCAGAGTGGGGGATACTCAATTTAAAAATGCACAAGTTTAGAAAAAAAAATAGTTTGTATGAATGATCCACGCACAAGCCTCTGGCTATGACCACAGAAACCCCAACCACCTGCAATTCAAACCTTCTGTTTGTGAGTAGCAGCCAATCAGTTGGCCTGAAGGGATAGGAGATCAAAATCACTCCATGTACTGAGAACCTGTATAAAGGCCAAGTACAGGATAGATAACCATGCAGAACTACTCTAGCAGGGTACAGGGATAACTATTAGAATTCAATTCTAGCACAGTCATTTCATAAAATCATCTTCTTGATTTCCTCCCATCACTATAGCTAACCTAAATTTACTAAATAAACCCACATGTGCTACATAAAACAATATTCTTGTGTTTTTTCTGAATGGGATCTCCCTCCATGATTAGATTTAGGTGGAGTTACCTGATTTTGCTAGATGAGGACTCGGGTCTCTTCTTGGTCTTGACTGTGGCCTCTGTCTTCACTAGAGAGCAGTCTCCTTCCTGTGGTCCTCCCACTGGTCCAGATTTTGTTCCCTTTGGACACAGACATTTAAGATTCAGCCTGTTAGCTTTCAGTGCAACTTAAAAACTGCTGCTCACTAAAAAAAAAAAAATACAAAAACACCTGAATCTAACACCATTTATCCCTGGGAGACATACAGCTACGTGCTGGCTTACTAAATTATATGCAGAGACTTTGACTTAGACAGTTAGCTGTAGAGCTAAATATGAGTGTTATGTTTTGCATTTTGGTTTTCCAAAGTTTTACAAACTAGAGTCACAGATTGGTATTTAACTCTACTCAAAGACTTCCACTTTAAACACTGCATCTAAAAGACAAAGCAACAACAAGAAAAGCACTAGCATCACAGCCACTTAACCTACTCATGTGGAGCCATCTCTCTGACATCCCACTTGCTGTGCATGTATGCTCTTAAGTTAACTGATTCTGTCATAACACTTCACTTTAAAGTGTTACACACAAGAAGCCCGCAGGCCCTTCTCAGCAGGGTGGCTCTCCTTCCCATCCCACAACCCACTTGTCTCATTTGTTAATTCTGTCACTTACACTACAAAGCCACAGTCAAGGTACTGCTAATATGTGCAGCTTATTTTAAAGTAACTGAAAGTTAACATCACAATGTGCCTCTGTAGTGAAAGCACTGGCCATATCCATATTTTGTTGACTGAATATCAAATATCTAAAGCAAAGTAGATTAAAATTTGTCTGAAAGTACAGTTTGTGCTATAGAAAACAAACTTGAACTCAGTTTTGTTTTTAATGCCATTTTTTAAGAAAGCTGAAGGTGTACCAGGATTCCAGTGCCTCTTATGTACTACAGAAGAACAACTTTTATTTTCCCTCATTATGGTGTTGAAAACCTGCATGATTAGTGTTGCTACACAGGAAGAGGGTCCTGGGAGAGGCCCTTCTGTGTGTGGTTTTTGTGGGGGGTTTTCTGAATGACTGAAAAATAAGCTGGGAAAAACTCTTTCAGAGAATAGATTCTATATTTTGAGGAGTCTACTTCCTGGTTTAAGGGGAAGGGGGGAAAAAAAAAGTCCTCACAGTGCCACAGAGCTGGAGGCGGATTCGGGTTTTCTGCTGGGGCTCAGACACAGGGTGGCACTCCAAGTCCCAGAATTGGGCATAGTCCCCTCTGTCCCTGGGCAGAAAAGTGATGGGCACCTAAAAAGATAACAAAAAAACAAAAACAAAAAACAAAAAAAAACATTGTAAGATGCAACTGGATTTTATTTAACCTCATAAAAACATCTTACTACAGAGTTATGCTTCTAGATGGAAAGTATAAACTTAAATTCACCTCAGTGTTTGATTTAACCAAACATTTAAAACTCACAGATGTGATACATAACAGAGTAACATAGAAACATCATTTTGAATGTGTCACTTGACTAAAAAGAGAATCCCAATGTTAACAGTAAAACTAATTGCACATGAAAACCGTATTTTGTGAAAGGAACAATAAAATTAATGAAAGTTTTAATAGAACACCAATTTAAAAATGTAAAAACAATAAAACTAGATTTTATAGGTTTTATGAATGGCCATTAGATTTTTTTTTTTTTTTAATTAAAAAGGATCCTTTTCCCTGTGAAAAGCATTTGCTGGAAATCTTTGTCCCTTTATAATGACCTACTTTAAATATTACTGGCAAGTCTACTGCGAGTACCTACCTGCATCTTCTCATGGGCTCCCAGGGTTCCAGAAACCCTGGAGCATCTGAAAGTCGTGTAGGTGGCCCGGTAAACATCTCCGCTGTTGTCAACCCCCTGAAGAGAGAGTGAGGGAGTGAGAAAGGACCACAGTTTGTAACAACATAAGCTTGGATCAAAGCAGCCAATAACATTTATGTATTAGAAACATAATACATAAATCGAGGGTGCGAACAAGTACAAAGTAATTACTAAGGTAGTTCATGAAACAAAACGAATCTCACAACACTCACATACAAAAGTAACTTCAAAATAAACTACAAAGCCGTAAAAGCAGAGATCTCCCAAGAGATATTCAAGAGGAGCAGGAGAAAACAGCTAATAGAAGAAAGGAGGGAGGAGAAAAAAAGCACCTTGACATATGGAGGAGCAAATGATGACAGGTACCACCTCACTTCCACGTTCCCATTCTGCACCTCCAGCTGGGCCTCTGAAGTACAGGAGCAACATAGAGACGTTCAGTCTCCCACAGGAATAGATGCATCACGTGCTACCTACAGACCACGACTAAAAACTGACAGCCTGGAAAGTATTTCATGTTTAAACTGAAAGATAATTGTTGTAAAACTGTTCAGACACGAGCACAATGTAGAGCTTTAATGTTGGTCAGAGCAAGTTACTTCCAGCGGTAAGCCATGTTCCTACCTGATGTCTCCCCTGAGGGTGTGGTGGGGAAGACTATGGTCTTGTTGTTGATCTCTACCATGGCCTGAGGCATCTGTGGGGTAAGTGATGGCCTTGTGGTGAGCCTGCCCACAGGCAACAAGGGGGTAGCAGCCTGAGGAGGCAGGGCTGACAAACTTGTATCTGCTGGGGCTGTAGACACATCCAGAGCAAGGTCTCGACGGATCTGAACCTTAATAAACTGAAACCAGCTCAGATTTAGCTCATGTCAGTTTCTCACAGTCTGTCAGTGTTGTTTGGAAAAAGAAAAGTTGCTAATATCCCATACCTTCTGTTGACCATCACACTGGACATAAATCTGTCCACTCCAGGGAAGCAGGGAAGATTTAGTTGCCAATGACGGGTTGGGGCTGATCAAGATCTGCAGGTGGCACCTTGGTTTATGATAATGACAAAATTAGACGCAAACATAACATTCAGCAGATTTATGCACACATTAAATTAGGATTCGCTTGTCTGTTGTCCTTCTAGAGCCACTGTAATGGCAAAAGTTATGGAATCAGACATGTAAAAGGGTTACCGCATTCAAATCTGGCACATCTCCCTTTAAAAATAAAAAAATAATTTCCTCAAGTGTATGAACACAGTAATCCTTCAGCTTGATTTTCGGTTGCAAGGAGGAAAATCTAGTGATAGTGCAGGAGGTGTGCATGTTTTCTGTTTTTTTTCCCCAGGAAAAAACTCCAGTATTTTCAATGTGCTCTATAGTGAAACAGGATGACACAAGCCACAGTTCTGCAGAGACCATCTGCCCTGAGGGATGAAATCAAGGTGCATGCTAACAGAAAATGCTGAAGGTCATATCCTGAGAAGCAGCTCCCATGATCATTCAGGATGGTTTCAAAGAGAAGTCAATATTGCCTTTTTACTCTACACACCAACCTTATGTCACACAGAGGGAAATGCTTCAGAACAGGAGTGAATGAAGCCAGACATTGTTGGGAAGATGATCTTGTAGAAAAAGATCGTGGAATATTTTGATTACACCTCATATTACATCTGTGAAAAAAATCCACTGGACCTCATGCTAAAGTGTTCCAAATATTCAGTTGATGCGTAACGTGATGCAATCACATCAAGTGTGAGAAATGCAGAAAAAAAAAAGAGAATACAGAGAATTTGTAACCAAAAACTCTTGACTCAAGGGTATTCTTACTGTGGCTCGATAACTCCATGCTGTGGGGTGATCGTGAGGCAGTGGGCAGGCCAGGACAAATCAAAGCTCAGCTCTCTCGAAGTATTGTTTCGGATCTGAACTTGACTGGTGGTGGATGCACCATCTAAAAACAACAACAACAAAAATTCACTGGTTGCTCCAGCCAAACTAACAACCAAGCTTGCTTAGTACTCTTGAAATCTGTATTCAACTCACTGATGGTGGGAGCTGCAAGGACGAGCTGTTCTGGGTGAATAGTCCAGGA
Organism: Diplotaxodon limnothrissa; assembly: GCF_057381915.1. Taxonomy (NCBI): domain Eukaryota; kingdom Metazoa; phylum Chordata; class Actinopteri; order Cichliformes; family Cichlidae; genus Diplotaxodon; species Diplotaxodon limnothrissa. The sequence continues at coordinate 7,945,586 of NC_140606.1, forward strand.
CTCTGACTGTTTGTGTAATTGCTCTGAAGCCTGAAGAGGGTAAAAAGAAGATAATCTACATTCAAAAATGATACATTTTTCACATGAAATAGAGTGAAGCAAAGATCTAAATCTCAGTCAGTTTAAAAAGCCCCAAAGTAATCAATAGTCATTGAAAGAAACCATTAAAGTTGATTAAGAAGGGCTTACAGTACCTTTAAGGAAGGCTCTGCCACTCTCAGTGCTGGACCCTGGGGACCTTTCACTGGCAGCACATCCAGAGACACATTGCCATTTGAAGACCCACTGGGAATCACACAAGACCATTAAACTGTGCATTCTTATCAATGCAGAGTTATCAAAGAGCAGGAATACACAAAGACAATTGATAATGTTGCATCATAATTTTGAATGTGTTTACTAATCTAAAACCCAATAAAATGAATATGCTGTACGTTGAGCAACGGTCTTTTGTTTTCTGACATGTACTTGGATCCCCATATTGGTGATCGCACTGCTATTAAGATGGAACAGACCCGTGTATATTCCAGCAGGTTACCTGTCTGTCTCTGAGCTGGACTTTGCAGACGGTAGCAGCAGAGCATGCTCGCTCTCCTCAAAGTCTGTATTCTTAGTACTTCCAAGCAACGACACCACCACCTTACTCATGTTGCCGTAGAAGATGTGGGCTTCATTGGGCCGCTGGGGCAGGTCACAGGCTACACGGGAGGGAAATCATTCGTCAAATTTTAAGCAGTGAATCAGATGTAAAGATGTTCAGAATCAAAATATGAATCTCTGATGCCTTAAATTTTATGTTCATGTTCTCTTAGGCTTTATTCAGCCATGCAACTTTGTCCTCGGCTGAGTGATTTCTGCTAAACAGTCTTTGCTCAACTTGTCCCAAAGCTTCAGAACAAAATCTGACATTTCCAAAGCATATCTGGGATTAAGTTGTTACCTTTTAATACTTTCTCATCACTGCTAAAAAAGAAAAAACACCAGTGGTACCCTTCAGCCTCCTAGTAGATACACTTATGGTATGATTTGAAGCTCCTGCATCTGCTCGTTCCAGTTATCGCATTCACAAACTTGGGTGTCCATGCCAGCTGCCCAACATCCCGCAGTCTTTTAAAAGCTGGTAACAAGGATGTCGTTTTGTGCAATTTTTCCTAATGTCAATATGTAGATATTCTACTACATCCAAAATAGTAGTTTTAGTTTTTTTTAATAAAAAGGGAAAAGGCTGTTTATTTCTATGTGAGACACTTAAGTTAAATTAAGTTTTAGGTTAACAACGCAGTAAAATGGAACATGAAATGTGCAGGTTATTACCATCATCTATGGAAAGTTTTCAACTGCTTTAACCTTGAGATCAGAAAGGAATTCCCCTCCCAGCATGGTATCTTACCCTCTGCAACATATTCTTCTCCCAAGAACTTCTCATTAAAATCAATGTTTTTCAGCAGACTGTTGTCAGACAGGGCCTTCCGTGCAACTTCTGGCTTGCTCTGAAGCAACCTGACAGAAAAAAATAAAGAGATGCATAGGACTGAAAAAGTCCTGCCAAAAGCATCTGGAAAAGGCTCTGTAAACATTTTAATGATTCAGAAACGATTTATGGCTTTGTTTGTGCACAAGCGTCATCATTACTATAAGGATATAAGACAAGAAGAAAGAAAGATGGACACTTAAAAAAAATAACTTTAATTGGCCCCCTTTGGACTTTACGGTAGAAAATAAAAACTTTAAGGAATTACTGATGCAACAATTTCAGTTACTCTTCATTGCTCTTATTGCAGCATTTGTAAAATCAGTTTACAGGGCCACATAATTTTTTTCTGAACCTAATACAAACTCATACAGTGATAAAGTTAATCTATTTAAGTACTGCTCTGGCCATTACCGAACAGAACAGAAGGCCATTTTAATGCTGATGTAAAGCGACACAGATAAAATCCCTTCCTTCCACAGAGATCCATATTATTTGAAGCCATCTTTACTACAAGAGAGCTTTAACTTCTCCTAATGATCGTTTAGATTTAATTAAATCACTATCAATTTGAATCCTGTGAACTATTACCATTAACACTTCAACAGTCCAACTAGAAAACTAAATGCTGGAAGGTCTCACCTCCTGTACTGCTGTCTGGAGACCTCATCTCCACAGAATAGGTAGATTGTAGCCAGCAGTGCACTGGCTAACTGACAGAGGTTCTGTTCTCTTTGGGTGGACTTCATTAGCACAGTGATCACCTGAAAATTCAGATTGATAACAAGTTCAAGTATACACAGAGAAAAATCAACACAAAAACAAAAACTCTTACCTCTTGGGTTCTTTCCTTCAGTACAAACTGTGAAGGCGCGAGGCTGATGACTGAGGGCTCCATAAGTGATCGTGTTTGCACGTCAGAGAAGGCCACAGCTTTGATGAAAGCAGCTCTGGAGCCTGTGTTCCTCACACACAGACACACTTTGCTCACGCAGCCAACAGCGATGTCGGTCAGTGTTGCCACGTAGCCATCTGCACGTTTCCTCTGGTCTTCTAGAATGATGTTGCTGGTGCCGCCATAACCCGACAGTGGAATCTAAGGATCAGAGACACGGGAATGAAATTAATCACAGATGCAGAAAGTGAAAAGAGCGTGACAAAAGAGGAGTAAAACTGTGATAGGAGAAACTATAATGCGTTTGATGATTTTGGTTTTAACGGTCACATCCTCACAGTGAATTTGACTCCGGGCTGTGAAGGTCGAACTCCAGATTGTTTGATCTCCAGCTTGGCCAACATGCAGGCCACTCGGGTGGGAGCAAAAAGAAGGTGGACGGTCACATCCTCTCTGGGACGGATGGACAGCTCTCCATGTCGGGTTAGACGTTCTTCGGGACTGAACAAACTCTGGAGCTGAAGAAGAAATGGAAGACCAAATTAAGGAAATTCAACACATGTTAACTACACCCATCAGTCATAACATTACAACCATCTGCCTAATATTGTGTTGGTCCCATATCGACTCCAACAGACCCCTAAAGTTGTGCTGTGGTATCTGCACCAAGATGTTAGCAACAGATTTAAGTCCTGTAAAGTGGACTTAAAGGATCTTAAAGGATTCTTGGGCCTCCAAGAATCACACTTGTTTGTTCAGCACATCTCACAGATGCTCGACTCGATTAGTATCTAGGGAATTTGGAGGCCAAGTCAACTCGTTCTTGCACTCCTCAAACCAAACCAAACATTGCTGAATCATTTTTGCTTTGTGGCAGGGTGCGCTATCCTGTTGAAAGAGACCACAGCCATCAGGGCGTACAGTTTCCATGAAAAGGTGTATGTGGTCTGTGGCTATGCAGCCTAATTTCCTTCGGGATTAATAAAGTATTCTGATTCTGATTATACGCAACAAACAGTGAGGAACTCTGTATCCTGACAACTTTCAATCAGAACCAGCTTGAACTTGACCACATGGGCCAGGTTCAAGCTGGTTCAAAGCTAAAACTTTGCTCTCCATGTGCCTCAATGAGCCTCAGCTACGCACGACCCTGTCGCTGGATCGCCACCACTCCTTCCTTGGACCACTTCGGATACATACTGACCACTGCAGACCCAACAAGACACCCCAACTCACTCAAATTGTTACACTTGCCCATTTTTCCAGTTTCTAATACATCAACTTTGAGGACAAAATGTTCACTTCCTCCCTAATATATCGCACCCACTAACAGGTGCCATGATGAAAAGATAATCAGTGTTATTCACTGCAGTCAGTGGTCAGAATGTTATTCCTGATCAGTGTAGATTCCACTGTGCCAGATTCCCAATACACAAGAAAAGTAGTAAAAAAAAGAAAAACACACAGTTCCAACCAGTACATCAGGAAAAGAAAAGAAAAACCCAACCAAACAAACAGTATGCGCTACTCACAACAACACACAACAAGAATAGAGATGATGTGCACCTGAAAACAATCTTGGTCTTGGCCTCGAATAAGCAGGCGCAGCTGCTGTGTGGCGTCAGTCGAGTTGTTCCTAAGGACCAGCTTCTGTTGGCTAAAAAAACAAGCGCTCTTGGTTACGTGACAACAGTCAGTGTACACAGTGCTCTCCGTCTAACTGGACCTTTGACAGACTTTGAACACTGACAATCATTTTCCTACTTCATGTACGAGTAGCTGGGTCAAATCTGGATCTAGCTAAAACTTTAAAGAATACTTGTTGAGGGGGATTTAGCCTGCTTACTGCTGTCTCTTCTATGCTGCCCTTCAGCGAGTATAAATAAATTGTGCATTATGTTGAAATAGCTTCTGAGGAATAACACTCCCGGTAGATGCCCACTGTCCCTTCTCATGAATAACATTATACAAGTCTTAATAGAATAAGATGGACCACTGGGCCTTGAGATTTTTATTGATTACTTTCCAATGAATAATTGATACCTATAACATGTTTTCTTTTTCTGCAAGTGTGTAGCTGTGAAATTAATGAAAAACTGAAGAAAAAAAAGAAAACTGCTTACACGGCACGTCCCAGGGTGACTCCTCCCCAGGCTACAAACTGCTTGTTAGAGAGGATTGGTGGGACGTTATTGGTCAGACCAGGGCCGCACACTGCTGCAGAGGGGAGTGCATGCTTTCCAGAGTCCTCAGGGGTTACTTCTCCTTTCAGTGATACCTCATACTGAGGGCCGGACAGTAGCACCAAAATGGTGAGAAGGCTGGAATATAAAGTTAATTGTAAGAATTGAGTTTACAATATATTACAACACTTTGGAGGGGTTTCAAAGTTACAATCCAGGACTGCTGTATGAGTATAGTTCATTAAAATGAAGAGTCATTAAAACAAAGATATATTTAGAGTCCTAAAAGGCACCATTATATACATTTGCTGGTAATTTCAGAGTCAGACTGGATTAAATTACATCAATACAAAAGATACAGGGTTATAAGTCATTTCAATGCACGCCTCCTATCAATCAGGACTGCTGTCACAGTCGTTTTTTCCATTTTAAGTCTAGAAACCGGGGTAAGCATACAGATGTTACACGTAGCCAAATGTCATTTACTAGCAGTCACATTTGTATTATCACAGTTGTTAAAATCCTTTTCAGAATGAAATTGTGGTTTTGTGTTTAAATCTGGTTGCTACAAAAATAACCTCTTACAATCATGAAAAAGTTATATACCTGTCTCTACATTTTCGGTTGCCCTGTGCTTTGAAAGACACAACAATGGCGTGTTCCTCTCCCACTCTCAGGGTCAGTTCATTGGGTGTGACAGAAAAACTGTCCTCGTTGTCACTGCACTGTAAACAGGAATGAAGGCAAACGGCAAAGGAAAAGTGATTCCAGTTGAATGAGCAACAAAAAGGAAGAAATGTACAGTGGAAGGGAAAAGAAAAAAAAAACAGGAGCACAAAGAAATAAAGAAGGTGAGAAAGAAAGGGAAAAATTGAAGGTGGAAGTTGAGAAAGCAAAGAAAAAAAAAAAAAAAAAAAAGGCAAAATATCAATGGATCCCTGCTGTGTTTGCCACAATCTGAGCCCAAAATGTCACAGAGGCTTACCCAAACCCCAGATCCAATAAGAAAAGTAAAGGTCAGAATTACCTTGAGTTTCAGCTGCACATCAATGTTTCCTGCATTCTTTAATGGCAGCGTCTGTTGACTAGATTTACCCAGTGGAGCAGACAAGCTGACAGTCTAGACAAAGAAGCACAAGAAAGGAAAAACAGTTCGCTACCAACTCAAAAGGCCAGTGTACGTTGACAGAGTGATAACTTATACACGTTAACAAAAAGTTTTGATTTTTTATAATAAAATAAATGAATGTGTCCACTCTTAAATGAATGAGTCATTTTATGAAAACAGCCTTTTTTCCTATTTACAGATGTGCTGTTTACATGCTGTTCAGCATAAATAAAAAGCTTTCTGAATAAAGGAGCAGCTCTCGCCTCTCCGAGACTAGCCTCTTTTCATTCTTCCACAATGACAAAATTATTTTACAAATTTCTGAATCAGAATACTTTATTACTCCTTAGGGAAATTATGTGCTCATCTCCTCTTCATTAACCTTCATATAAAAAAAAAAAAAAAAAAAAAACCCAAAAAAAAACCCAAAAAAAAAAAAAAAAAAAAAAGCGTCTTTGGTTTAAAGTATGTATTCTTAAACCGGTTAAGTGCACAGCACATACACTCATCCACTAACAACAGATACCCCATTGCTGACACTACTTACTAAACGATACTTGAAAGTGTTTCCTTATTTCTGAAGATGCCACAAACATGATTAAAGGCATAAGACCGTACAAACACCGCCATCATGCAGTGGGGGAAAGCATTTTTCAATTCCCTGGTGAATTTATACGTTTTCTCAGTTAAATCTACTTGAGTTTGTTCTGCTTTACCCTCAAAAAGGGGGGAATATTATTTCTTAGTGCATACTATAATTGATAGTTGCAAAAACCATATTAACAAGAGCTGTACATATTTCATTGTCATATTCAGGAAGAAATGCTAAATGATGTTAAGCCAGTTGCCATTAGTTTAAGAACAGCCACACAGCAGCTTAGTTACCTGCAGATCTTTAGGAGCATGGACCCTTGCAGTTCCAGACCTGGCCCTGAGGGGAATGCTCCTGATCACACAACTGGGACCAGGGGAGTCCACTTCAATGTCCACACGGGCACTGTACTCATCAGCTGGACCTAGTTCTCCTAAAAAGGATAACAACACACACTTACCTTTAGTAGGAAACAACTTCTGTTTTATTATTTCTACTTCTACTACTCACTCTAAGAATATCATGGGTTAAGTGATTTGTTAAATATATTCCAAAAAAAAAAAAAGCTTTAAGTATAATTATTGTGTCCAGACTGGTTACCAGAAGACGCTGTATACTTCTGAGGGGCCTTGAAATGAACCCAGACCATGAAGCTTTCTGGATTCTGGAAAACAAGTTTCATTTATTATGATACATCATTAGGTGGACTTTAGGTCAGACAGGATCTCTCAAACTGAAATAACCATGTTGAAATGCTCTGCTTGAATACCACAAGTGTTTAAGCAAGCCTTTGAGTAACTGTGACACAAACACGTGCAGCCGTGAAATATTTTAAATGGCGGACTCTGACAAGGATTCTAATCATTTTGGCAACTCAAACCTCTCCATAGTTGGCATGCATCACATGATTCATCACAGAAGGAGAGGAAACGGGGGTCATGTGTCCAGTCGGCTGTGTTCCCTCAGATGTCATGGTAACAGGGTGCTTGGAAAAGGTGAAGCATCTCCATGCTGTGGCATTCTGTTGGAATAAAGTTTAGAATGTAAACCACTCAGATACGTTTCATTATACCAACTGTGTTTCTGCTGAACAAAGCAATGCAAGAACTGGTTGTTATTAGTTATCTATGCTCCAGTGCAGACACTGTCTTTTTATAATATAGAAACATTCTCTGGCTTTTGCTTGATCATTAGCTTTGATGTGATATTAACTTTAGATTACGTTATTTTGTGTTTTAACCCATCATTTGAACCTCGACCCTCTGGTTTGATTCTTTACACAAATACATCATCTTGAAACTGGACAGCTACCAAGCATGGTCATTGCAAAACTACTATGGATCAGCACGTGTGTTTTTGAGTGATTTAAAAAGATACATAATCATTTTTATAGTGTCATTATAGTACAGTGACTTACTGCACTGATGACCAGTCGGACGGGTACTGTGGCATGTGTCCTGTTGAGCAATTTCAGAGGAAGAGATTTAGCACCGCCTCCAGGCAGGTCTCCAAAATCCAAACAGCCAGATTTGCCCACTTCAACCTGAGAACCAAAATGAATTTGAGTCTAGTTAAATCCTGTGAAATGCATTTCATAACGAGTCACCAAAGAAGAGAAAAAAAGAAGAGTGTCTAAGAATATTAGCTCAGCTAATACTTTTAGCCTTTTTCTTCCCCTTGATTTTCATTTTCATGAATTTTCTTTTAACAAAACACTGGGGAACCTCACCTCCAGAGCAGGGTTCTCCGCTATGGCAACAAGCACCACCCTTTTAGCAAATATGTTAGCCCTGGCAGCCACCTCTGTCTCAGCAGATGCTGGCCAGGAGCTAACACTGAGGACACACTGGTAGACACCAGCATGGGGAGGTATGAACAACACCTTCTGCTCCTCAGTACTCTTTGGGCCAATGATTGTCTTGTTCTTCACCATCAGCCACTGGTAAGGCAAGCTGTCCACCTTTAGGGAAAGAATGAAGCACATGTAAAAAATAAAATAAAATACGGAGTCATGGCAACTCAAGAGATTAAAAAAGAAAAAGAAAAAAAAAAGAGATGGTGTACTTTAAATATACATCCTGTGACATATGATATTCACCTTTTCCCCATCAATGGCCAGACTATTAACGGTAATTGAAACTTGTTGCCATCTCTCAGACGGGTTGAAAAGGCTGAGGGAGGTCTGTGAGGCTATGCCTACACAGCAGGCATGAGAGAACCGCAACTCCTCTGGCACCACCACTTGGCCTGAAGATGACAGTGGAACAGTAATACATGACAGAGAAACACCAGTCCTCATTGCAGGAAAAGGCATATACTTATTACAAGTACAGACAATGAACTCTATGAAGTGCATTAATAGCCTCATCTAAAAAAATATACAAATTAATTAATTTTAAAAAATTGAGTTATGCAAGTTTTTATAAATTCTAGAGTGTGTACTGATATTTCTTCTACTATTATTGATCACTGATAATGAAGCTAAAAAAACAAAAAAAACAAACAACTGCTACCTCGCAGTTCTTCAAGACCGCTTGTCACCAGAGGATCTGCAGTATACTGACTGAAGGGTTTCCCCATCATTCCAATGTCCTGCTGGCTCTGATGTGGTCTGGGAAGGAGATGGGATCCAGCAGCACCAGAAATCCCCAGAGGACCAGATGTTGTGTGGATGTGTCTGACCGGTAGATCACTGTTTGGTATGCCTGTCAAAAAGGAGGAAGGACTATTTAAAGCTTATATTGTCTGGGTTTAACCGTCATGAAGTACCAACACCTCAGCATGTTTACTTAGGAAGTGAACGATGGCAGACCTGCTGAGGCAACGGTATAGAGACCGCTTTCTGTTGCTCCCACATAAGCAGCTGGATGTAGTGGAGCTTCAGGTCCCAGATACTGCTGACCCAGCTGAGAGTTGAAGAGAGCACGTCCAGTGAGGAGAGACTGCACATCTCCTTGGTGGGGAAGGTCAATCGTGCCAGGACACTGAGGCTTAAAGCTGGGGATGGGCACATAGTGAAGTCCGTCCGATGAAAAGGTTGGAGGCATACCGAGGCCTCTGGTGTACACTGACGATGAAACTGAGCTAGCAGTACCCCACTGCTGGGAGCTCTGAGGAGCTGTGGAGCTGCTAGTCTGTTGAATGTTCAGATTGCTACAATATCCTGAGTCCACTTTAGTGAGCTGCTTTACATTAGACTCAGAGAGGTGCTTGTGGTTCCTGCAGCTGGTGGAAATGTCACCGCTTCTGTTCCCAGGACAGTGGTAGTTACATTCACTCTGGCTGCGGGTGCAGCTCAAAGCAGAACCACTACGTGAGGGGTCTGGGCTTTTATGTGGCCGGGGTGGGAGTGGGTCTAGACTTCTGGAATGCTGTGTCTGCACCTGATCGAGGCTTTTGGAAAGGCCTGGAATCTCCATACAAGACTGTGCATCTGGATCCACAGGTGGGGTAGGACTGAATCTGATGATGGTGGTGCTCAGTGCCATGCTAGAATTATTCTGTTGAGCGCAAACAGCCCAGCACGGGGGGAAAAAAAAAAAAAAAAAAAAAAAACATACACAAAAATTAAGATAAATACAGTACTACACTCTTTTCACCAAAAGCACAACCGGGAACAAAAATCTAAATGAATCATTTCATGTATTTAAGCTGGATCAAATTTTCAATGCTGTTACAACCCAAGTCAGGCACAGTTGACTTTTTCATGGTGTACCTTTGGTTTCTCGGGTGTAGGTACAACAGTGCCATCATTCAGTGAGATGTAGGTGAGTCTGCTGAGACTAGGGCTGGAGCAGTTACCCTGAGGAGAAAGGTCGTAACCAGGATGTCTGTTTGCCAGACGTCCGGCAGATGAAGGTGGTGACAACATACTGGGAAGGCAAGACAACATGGATAAAGTAACAAATGAATAATGGCTAGTAATAAAGACATCTATTAAGTGTCAGTAGTGATGAGTTTTGACTAAATAATAAAAAGATGAATGACATACAAGAGAACAGGGTAGACATTTGAAGACTTGAGCTAAATTTAAAATGAGGTCATGCTAACAGCATTACCAAACAACAACAAACATTAAAAGCATTCATTTTATAGAAACAATGTGTGACACAATACCCATCTGCACTGGGAACAGAGGTCTGACTTGGAGAGGAGTGGGTAAGAGGAGAAGTGGATGGTCTGAAGTTACACTGAGTCTCCTCCATACACTGCTCAGAAAAACCTTTTCGGCCAGAAGCAGAAAAAAAAAAAAATCTTGTAAATATTCCAACTGCAGCAATCCTTACCAATAATCAACATTATGGTGGAGACCAATGCTTTTATGGTACCAAGTACATTAGTCATGTTTGTTTTTGTGGATTACACGCACCAGATGTAGGGTCTACAGAAGACTGAACATTTCCAACATGCTTCTCCAGTGGGGCCGAAGCAGCAGCGATATTCCTGGGTGGTGGTCTCTCACAATTTCTGGATGTGTCCACATGCTTCTGCGTCACGGGAGAGGAACCTTTATGGCAAGGGAGGACTGACTGCCCTTTCATCCAGCCAGGGGAGGTTCTGGGCAAGCCAGGCGAAGCAGCAGAGCTTTTATTAGTTTTGTGTGGGGTTTTAGAAGGGCTACCGTTGGATGCTTGTATGTTCGCTTCTGCTGGCTTCATTCCACCTAATGAAGCACAGGTAGTGGCTGAGGAAGCAGCATGAGATAACACTGTGTCTGTAGGAGGTTTGTGTGTGGAAGAGCCCACAGATCTCCTGGCAGAGCTCAGTGACGGTTGAGGGATAGAGCTGGCAGGCGCTATCGTTGACTCTCTCCTGATGTCTTTCTCCATCCCCCATTTTTCAGGATGTCCTGCCTGAGGGTTCCTCTGAGAGCTGCTGAGATTGTTAGCCCAGCTGCTCAATTCAAGGGTGGTGTGAGCCCCCAAGGAATCACTGCTGCCAGAAACATCAACCCTTTTCAAGTATTTCTCCATATCAAAGCCACTCATCTCTCCTACACACGTGCTTCTCTGCAGTGTGTCTAGAATGCCACTCTGATCGGGCTCAGGGAGGATCTAGATGGAGACCAAAACAGTGTTTCAATGTTTCCATTTTCTTTTTTTAAGTTAAACACTGAAAAAACATGTGTAGAACCTTAACCATTCCTTAATCTGAACTACAAGTCATAGATATAACTAAGACCCTTAAACATATTGTTAAATAAACACTCAATGCTTACATGCAGAGCTGAGGTAGGTTCCTCAGTGCTGCTGCCAGCAGGTCCCGCTTTTGCAGACTCTGCACGATTCCTCGCCCTACTCTTCTTGGACAGCTCCATGATCATGGCAGCCAGCTGTGATGGGTCGTTACTGATGGATGCATCCGCAATGGCTGAAGCAATTGTACTGATACTAAGCATCAGTGGACTGCTGTTATTGTCAGGGAGCGCATAGCTCTGATTAGCCAAGTTTGAATCAGAACTGGGGCCATCACTGCTGTCTGGATGTGCAGCTCTAATGCCATTTTCCTAAAGAGGAAAGTGATTTTATGTCATAAAACTGTCCATGTAATCTTTAAAATATTCAAAATATCATTAAAAAAAAAAAAAAAAAGGGGGGGGGGGGGGGGGAGAATCTACATACCTCCTTTTTACAAGAGTCTACATCAGTGGTCCCTTTTGGTGACATCCTTTCACCTGGAGCTTCAAGAGTTTTATCTAGTTCCTCTGCAAGAAGATGAGTGTAAGCAGAGAAGCACAAAAATGAACAAAACACACAAAAGATTCTGTTCTATTCTATAAGCTTTTAAAATAATGCTCCAGTAACAGCGATGCTACAAACACACCTGGGTTGAGAGTTTTGTCTGCTTCACTGAGATCCATGGTGTCACTGGAAGGAGAGCCATCTCTATTTGACAACTCTGAAGGGTGAATCAAGGCAAATGGCTCCCTTTTTTCTGGAGAGGTAATGATGTAGCCAAAGGATGGCTAGAGGAACAAAAAAAAAAACAAACAAAAAAAAAACAACAAAACAAAACAAAACAGCTTTTTAATAATTTCACACTTTTTGCAATTTCTTCTCTTCCTATCAGAATTTGTTCAAACAAACAAAAAACTCTTTGGCAGCTGCATCTGTCCTGCCATGCCCACCTTTATGCAGTCTTAGTAGTCACCCAACTTTGTTGAGTTGGAGAAAAGAACAATTTTAAATTTCAAAGTAGCTTTTACTGACCCTTTTAACTAAATCACTGGAGCTTCCCAAACAGCCGAGAGCTTCAGAACGCTGTCCAAAAAACTGCCCAAAAGAAAGTCGCAGATAGCTTTCATCTCCTTGCAAAAATTCTGATGAGACCTGGGAGGCCCTCATTAGGACGTGGCTGTTGAAGGGCAATTTCCAGGACGAGTCGCTGTGAAAGGTGCCGTTGCTGCTGGCTGGTTCGATCTGTTCCTCCTGAATGATACATTACACCACCAGAGACCATTCTTTACACCAAAACACAGGGTTCATACACATTTTTCAGGGTCAAATTCAAGCACTTTTTAACCCTTGGATGCACAACCTACCAATACCTACACTCTTCCACGAGTGGGGTCAAAAATGACCCCAAATAAAATCAGTGCATTTTGCTATAAACTCGGCTGTTATTCTTCAAAATCTTTAAAACGAAGAGTTGTAACATTCTCATATTTGAGGTATTCCTCATAAAACATGTTTGTGACATGAGGCCCTTTGCATTTTTGTAGCGGAAAGCTGCCATGTGGTTTGTTTTCAGTCGGTAGGCTCTGGTCCTCTTGTCATCAAAGTGCAAGACGGGCGAATATCTTCAAATCTTTGAATTGACATAGTGGCCTTGTAGTGGTTATGCAGAGGACTCCCAAAAAGCACACCGACTGGTACGTCCCCGTTCTTCTCACTTCCTGCAAGAATGGTCAATCAAATGAAGGCCAGGAGCTTATGTTTGATTACATTTTTCCCCACTCTTTTCCCCTTTCTGTGGCTACTCTTCGTGTCCATGTTTGTGCATGTCAGCACTTCTTCTGTTATATTATCAGACATGAACATCTTCCATGCATCTATTGGGGAGACAGTACTAAACCCAGGTGCAAGCCCTGGCCGTCTAATTCAGAATATTGTGGCTAGAGCAGTAAGAGGGGCTCATTCAGTTAGATATCCATTTCCTCTTCAGAGGACTCCTCTGTGTCCGACTGGCCTTGTTCAGTGGGGGGGGACAATAGTCTGGGTCCTCTATATCTGAGATGTCAGATTCTGAGTCAATGCCTCCGATGGGCTCTTCATGCCATCCGTCCTGAATCATTTGTAGGGCAAGGTCCACAGGGATCCTAGCTGGCCTCATAGCAGCCATGGTACTTTAGATATTTAAAAATAAAAATTAAAAAAACATCAGAAAGTACAATGTTTGAAATGCACAGAAAACTATAAACAGGGCTGCGCATAAATGGTCCGCAGGTGCGCATTCGCTGTCAAAATAAAAGACCAGATAAGAAGTTGGAATGCGCGTTTGCATACATAAAATGTTCTGGAGGAGGACAGACATTTGTTCAGAACTCGGAAAGATGTCAGAAAAGCAAGCTCTGTAAGCAATTACTTTGGTGTTCCTCCACCGCAAAAGAAGTGCATATTCTCGGAATTTCTGGGAATACTTTTATTTTGACAGCGAATGCGCACCTGCAGACCACTTATGTGCAGCCCTGACTACAAATCATGTATGTTACTGTGTAAAAATTAATTCCTGATTCATCAGAAGTATAAGTGGGACAGTCAGAGTTGTTAAGAATGAAAGTTTCATAGAAGACTCCATAGGAACTGCCTGGGGTCATTTTTGACCCACTTGTGGAAGAGTGGGGTAGTGATACAAAAACTGCATTTTTTTTTTTTAAATTAATGAAAAAATAAATAAAAATGCAAATGGCCTCATTTTACAAACATATTTTATGAGGAATACCTGGAATATGAATATATTACAACTTTTCATTTTAAAGATTTTGAAGAAAAACAACCCGTGGAGTCATTTTTGACCCCACGTGTGCGTCTAAGGGTTAAGCACATTCAAGGTGAATTTTCAAGCTTTTCCAGCACATTACCAAAAAAGAAGAAAGCATGTTTCACTTTGCATCACCTCAGTAAGACCTTGTAAAAATTTTAACAAATCATCTTAGGTCGACTTAAATGTCTTTTGTCCCCCTTTTGTTAAAAGAGAAAAATGCAGCACACAAAAATAGTGAAAAAGGAAACGGTTGCCTTACATGCATATAGTGCACAAACTCAAAAAACACATTCCTCTTAAAAATTAAGATGTGCAAATGTGAACAAATCAACTTGTTAGAGATCTTCATCTTCACTGTAAATAAACAACCCAGAAAACAAGAAAACTGCACCAAACACCACAAACACCAACAAATTAATGTCTTCTCATCAGATATTGAAGCTTCTTTCCTGTGTGACATAAAAAAAATAGGAGACAGATGTTTGTTTGTTTTTTTGTTCTTTTTAACTAGTTAAGCACCCACGCCCAGAAAAATGGTAAATGGCCTGTATTTGTATAGTGCTTTACTCAGTCCCTAAGAGCCCCAAAGTGCTTTACACGTTCAGTCATCCACCCATTCACGCACCCATTCACACACTGGTGATGGCAAGCTGCATTGTAGCCACAGCCACCCTGGGGTGCACTGACAGAGGCGAGGCTGCCGGACACTGGCGCCACCGGGCCCTCTGACCACCACCAGTAGGCAACGGGTGAAATGTCTTGCCCAAGGACACAACGACAGAGACTGTCCAAGCCGGGACTCGAATCGGCAACCTTCCGATTACAAGGCTAACTCGTGAGCCACGATCGCCCAGTGGGGACATTTCATTTTCGAGCAGGAAGCTCCCCCTTTTTGTTATACCCTTTAGATCAGGGGTCGGCAACCTACGGCTCTGGAGCCATTCCAAAATGTCTTGTGACAATCTCATTGGCTTAGGGAGTGATGATGTCACAGGGAGATCTTAAGAATCTTAGGTCCTTTGATGAGTTTCCTTATGTAGGGGTGAGAAACAGCAAGTTTTAGTTCGTTTTAGCAGCATCTGTGTTTGCAGCCTACAAACGTTCACCACAGAAACAAAGTCATCGTATTGAAACTCCAACATGTTTCCAAGAAAAAAGAACAACCAATTCAAAAAGATTACGCCGCCCCTCCTTCCTGGCGTGGCCGGCCAATTTCCCCAAATGGCGTGTCATCCTTCCAAAGGGCGTTAGAGGAGAGTAGGAATGAAAACTACCTTCTCCAGAAAAAAATGCAACAAATTGAAGAAGAGAAACTTCAACTGGAGAACAAGTGTAGACGAATGGAAGCCCAAAGTAAAGAGCTGGAAGACAGACAACAGCGCCAGCCGGACATAAAAATTATTAATGAGGGCTGGGGAATCAAGTTTGCTCAAACCCGAGAGCAGATTGTGCACCTCATTAAAGAAAACAGGCAAAAGAGTGCAGAACTAAAAGAAATGACCAACCAGCTCCAAGACAAGAAAACGATGACTGATAAGATACAATGGGATCTCCAATACATGGAGCGAAGGAATCAGCTCCTCCAAAGACAGCTCCATGAAGCTGTGGAAGAAAAGAAAGAATTCCTCCAACAGAAGGAAGAGCATGACAAAAAGCAAAGAGACATGCAGTACAAACTGAAGAGCATGCAGGAAAAATACCGAATGCTGAAAGAAAGCCTGGATGAAACACTGCGCCAAAATAAAGACCTTCTACAACAGAAAGAGCAACAACAAGAAAGACTGAAAGAAGGAAAGCGTATCGTCCAAGACTTTGAGTCTAAAAATCTAAAACTGCAAGAGTTTTGTAATCAGCTGGAGGATAAAGCAACTAAAGTGGAAGAAGAAAAGGACAAACTGGAGAAACGCTGCTCACAGATGCAGCAAAGGATCGAGCAAAATGCGAGAAACAACTCAGAGCTCGTTAAGGTGATTTTGGTGGAATATAATAACTTGAAGCGTGAAAACACTCAAATGCAGGCACAAAAACAACAACAAGACAAAATACATGAAGACCTGCAGCTCACGCTCCAAGAAATCCAGAAAAGAAACGAGCAGTTAGAAGACAAGCACAAAGAAGTGCAACAGAGAAATGCAGACATGCACAAGGACAAGCTGATACAGGAGGCAACATCCAAACAACTCCAAGACAAGCTTGAAGAACAACAAGCAACATTAGAAGAGGTGGAACAAAGATGTGAGAGACTTGAAAAGCAAAACACAGAAACAATTGATGAGTTGAGAAATCTCATCCTGGAGAAAAAAAGCGCTCGTGGAAAAGTGCCTGAAAAAAAAGAAAAAATGGTTCCACTTGTTCCGGAGGAGAGACGCTACTGCTTCCTCACCTGATGTAGCCTCGTCTTGCTCCACCTCTGTTAACCCCCCAACCAGTCCCGGCAGTTGACTGTCCCCTCCTGAGCCTGGTTCTGCCGGAGGTTTCTGCCCGTTTAAAGGCAGTTTTTCCTCCCCACTGTCGCCAAGTGCTTGCTCAGAGGGGATTGTTGGGGTTTTCTCTCCTCTACCTTGTTTCTTCATTTACTTGCTTGTTTAACTTTTTTTTCAACTTATCTAAATAAACCATTTGAATTTATCCTTTGAGTATTTTTCATCTAATCTTTACAGAATTTTTCCAAAACATTTTCAAACATTCAGATCTGTCTTTTATTTTCTTCTTGAAACCTCATAACAGTGCAGCAGAAACTTCAAGTTACCTGCCAATACCTTCTTTTATTGTATGGCGGCAGCAAACCGCTCTAAATAATATGCCAGCAAAAACTCTGGTGAGGCAGTGATATGTACCTGCATGAACTGGTGCTCCTTTTCAAATTCTTCTTGATCCTTCACTATCTTGTCCATAGCGTCACCTGCAAGAAAAGGAAACATAATCCAAAAACTCAATCAATGTATATTACATACAAATGAAACAGTGTAGTATATAAATCTAATATTATAATAGAGTTGTGGACCATACTTGCAGGAACAAAATCCTCTGTCTCAAACTGGGCAGCACTCTCTGAGGCCTTTCCGGCAATCTCTTTTTCAAAGGACGAGTAATATGCCAGGTCTGTCACCCACTGCCCCTCTTCATTCTGATACACTACATTATGAGTGGCACTGGCACCTGAGGGGAGCAGCAGTGTTGTTAACATGTTACATCAGTCTCAGATTTTTTACATCATAATTGAGCCTCGGTATTTATTCAAGAATAACAACCACCTACCTCGTTGAAATTCCTGCTCTAGGTTGTCTGGGCAATGGTTCCAGCCATCATCTGAATCATCCTGCTCCCGGTGGAAGCTCTGGGAGAAATACTTAGCTTCCAGGGATGTGGAGAGGGGATTGTTGTCATCCTCGCTGGTACTGTCTGAAACTTCAGCAGCAGTAACATCACCACAGGGTCCTCCTCTTAAGCCCAAGGAGGGCCTGGCACCATCAAGCTCATCTATTCCATCATCATCGTCATTCTTGTCATCACAATCTGGAACCAGCACCTGAGGCATAGGTATTGAAAAAAATGTATTGTATGTAATTTTATTTCAAAATGTGTTAAAGTTGCAGGGTTATAAATATATAAATGCTCAAAAATAGGACTAGCACAGTTGGCTTTAAACAGGCACTCAGGTCTACAAGAGATTTTCACCCCCTAACCTCCATTTACCTGGGAGAGGTGGAAGCTCCCTTGGGTTCCTTGAAGGTGAGACACAGTAAGGTTTGTTGAATCTTGAGGTCTTCTCAGTGCAGCTCCACTCCTCAGGTAGACAGAGTCCAACAGTCTGTCAACTGCAGGCCCAGAGTCTGTGCTCTCCATGGCATCCTGACATTCAGAATTACAAAAAACATGAGCAAATATAGCCTTTAAAGCTCATTACAACTACTGGTACCTCCAACGTTTTGATTGATTACCAAATCATTCCATTTAGTGTGAAGCACTATCTGTTATGTGTACGGAAAAAACAATATTTAAATGTCATAAGTGAAGTAAAAATACAAGATTCATAACAGCAATTTAATGTTCTTGAGAATCAGATGACACATAACTTTTTGAATACCCGAGCATCCTGAGCATGAGCTCAAACCAAACACTGAATGAAAGCTCTGTTGAATATTGTTATTTCAGTTGTTGGAGTTACCCATCTTTTGATTATTAAATCACCTAAAATTTACTGTTAGGTTTCCTTATGTTCTACTTTTGTTACTTTTTCCTAAAATAGAAGCCAAATACAAACTGGTCCCATGATATTGCAATATTAATACTGTTACTCCAATTACCAAACAAGTACATTTTAATAAATAACATCCTTGCTTTGTCAGTACTTGACATATAGTGTCAAGTACTCAAGGAGAAAGCACCAACAATTCAGTTCAACAATAAGATAAAATGTGCAAAACACTATTACAGTGGTAACAGCATAGTATGCACAATATATAATAAGTATAGCCATGCATGACTGAAATGACCACGAGCTGGTCAACTGCAGTTACATATAGCACTTGTACTTACCAGTGCCTCCTGTCTGTCCAGGGCCTTGCTCCAGCTGACATGAGAAAGCCTCTGAGATGCCCCAGAGATCCCCAGAGAGGAGCTGGTCTCTCCTGTTCCAACAGGACCCACACGGTCACCCATCTGAAAATTAAAAAGTAACATTTTTACTTAAAATTAAAGCAAAAAGACAAAAAACAAACACACACAGTCAAGGCCGAGTTATATTTTCCATCTATCAGGGGTCCAAACGGTGAAACACTTAATTGTAAACTTCATGAACAAATGAATGTGTTTTTTTTTTTTTGGTCATAGCTTTTGCAAAGGCTTTTATGGTCAATCAAAAAAGGTAAGACTTACATTTGGCATTGATAAATAGATTTCACAACTTCTACAACAAAAAGAAAAATATTGGTGTTTACCACTACTACCCCAATGCTTCCTAATAGATGCACCTATGGTATCAATTTGAAAATCCTAGGTGCCTTTCAGAAAACTTGACCTCTAACCTTGAGGTCACGGTCAGTGGGATTCAGTGAGATTTCTAGTAGACACACCTATGGTATCAATTTCAAAGTCCAACACAGCCTCGTTATCGAGTCATCTTATTCACAAGAGTTTCAGAAAACTTGACCTCTGATCTTGAGGTCACCCTGATGGGGTGACACTAATACCCCATCAACCTTTTATAGCTAAGGAGTAATAACTATCACAAGCTTAATTCAATTAACCTGTTGTTTTCAGAAAGCCAGGTTCATAAAGATCTGTATAAGGGAATCATTCTTAACACTATATGAATTTGAAATCAAGCAATCAAGATATGTTTTAAGTGTTAACTTTCACTTTTACTTCAAGGACAACTAAAAAAAAGAAAACACAAACATTTAGGAATGACAGAAATTTTTAAGGGCTTAAACATTTCATGTCTTAAAACCACAGTCATGTTAACCATGACATAGAAATAATTATTTGCCACCAACTACCGAGTACAGAGCCCATTCGTACCTTTGTATGTCTGGGAAGGCTGATTCTTCCATGTACTGGAAGACCGTTCAGTTTATCGTCCTCATCTTCACCAACAGCACTGCTACCCACAATCCCCAACCCACGCAGGGCATCGTAGGTGGTCTGGACATTAGTTGCTGCTGGAAGAGGCATGGTCGACACTCCTCCATCGTTTCCACTTTCTTCACTGCCACTGCTCCCATCCCCACCTCCTCCATCTCCTGATGTTACACAGCACCAAACAAAAAACTGTGGGTTATACAAGACGCTCGGGAAATTTGTTTCTCATTTTCACATAATCTACTGCTGGTTTAACGATATGACGGGATTGTGGTATGACAGTTTTGTCACTACTACTACTACAGACACACACAGCAAACATTAAAGATGGGTGTTATACCTGTGACAGGAGGGTTGATGACTTGACCTTCAGCGGATCGCCTGTGTCCAATCCCAGATGAGGATGCACCACCCCGACCACTGGAAGCCTCATCCTCAGAACTGCCTCCTTCTAGACCTGGCCTGAAAGTGGGACGGTTGCTTTGTCCAACCTGTCGATTCACACAGAGAAAAACACATGCAATAAGTAAAACAATATTGAGAATGCAGTTCACTTTGATTGAAAATAAAACAGTGGATCTACTGGTGACCAAAACATGTAAATGTAAAAATATCCGATAATATTTCTTTTTGTATTTCTGACCAGCTGTCTGGATGTGCTTGGCAGCAGCCGAGTCCTGGCAGCATCACTGCTCCTTCTTGCAGATTCCAGCTCATCCTCTGTGTCCTCATCACTGGCTGGACAGGAGTCCATACCTGTGGCAGCCAGGCGCACATCGGGCATCTGGAAATCCTCCTGATTTTTTTTTTTTTTTTTTTTTTTAAATTGAGAGAAAGTAAAACATACAGCTTTTAATATCTGGCCCAAATATGATTAAGAAAAGTACAAGCAAACCAAAAGTCAAGCAAACGAGGTTCTTGCTAAACCCTTATTTTTGGGGTCAGCTGTCTAAACTGACCTGTAGTTTCAAACACAAGTTACCATTCTCTGCCTGAGCTGAAATCAGTACACAGTCACAAAGCAATGTATCAACATGCTCACCTGATCAGACTGATCAAGGAATTGATCTCTGTACTGTTCAGGCTCTGTAGAACTTGGGTTGGACAGGACATCAGCAGCACCTGGCACTCCCTATGAAAGATATACTGTGTTAGCGAGAACTCTGAAACAAAGATTTTAGCTTGCATTCTTTTAAAAGTGGTGCTAGTAAAATGTATAAGTCAGTAAAGTCAGCAAAGTCAGCAAAGTAGAGCGGAAAGAGCCTTACAGTTGCAGGAATCTCCTGGCCCTCCACTCTGCCTCTCTGCATAGCAGGAGGGACCAGCTTATTGAAGTACAGCTCCAGCTCATCATCAGGCAGGTTGTTTACATCAATGTCATCATCTGGTGACCAAACACCAAGTATGTGTGTGACTGAATCACAAATATCACACCTGCTCGGTGTTAAATTCATCCAACTGAAATAGGAACGATGTACAAAGCGTGACTCTAAGGACTTAAAGGTCTGACTTACCTGTTAGGTCGCTATTCATACTATCCACAGACATGAGCTTCTCATTGGCCAGGAAGCTTGAGTTGCTGTCACTAAAATGGTCACTGCCCACTCCTTCCCTCAGTACCTGGTTGTTTTCAACTCTAGATGGTAAGGCC
The DNA here is from genome assembly GCF_057381915.1 of Diplotaxodon limnothrissa. Classification (NCBI taxonomy): domain Eukaryota; kingdom Metazoa; phylum Chordata; class Actinopteri; order Cichliformes; family Cichlidae; genus Diplotaxodon; species Diplotaxodon limnothrissa. The sequence goes on from NC_140606.1 coordinate 7,967,052, forward strand.
TGAACCTGTATGGACTGAACAACAGAGGAATGCAATGAAAGCAACTTTACAGAAATTTTGTTAGCAAATAAAAAAGGTGAGTTTGATTTAAAAAAAACTTGTAACAAAAATACTGCATTGTAGAAAGAGCTAGATATCAAGGCATTCAAAAGTTTAGAAGAAGTGAAATGGTGGCTTTTAAACAGTGACTCAAACTCTGTATTTTTGCACATCACGACAGAAAATATAGAACACAGAAAATGAGTAGGGAAAGAAATAGTCCAAATCTTTGGACAGCAGTCTCATGACACATCATACAGATATAAATCAACAGGAAACTGATCAGCATGTATGGAAAGGTGGTACCTTTTTGTCTGTGACATCTTTATGTCCAAAATGAGCAAATGTCAGAAGCCCTGTTGACAGATCTGTTAGAAGAGACACAAAGTTCATCAGTAACACTTTCGTACAGGTGGATCAAATGAGCATGTACACATTGCCCCCCAAAAGCCTCAAGCAAACAAAAAACAAAACAACTTTAGGCAAACACTCTTACATAACAGATCAGTATGAAGCGGTTGATTTATAAGAACAAGCAACACTCAAGTTATTAACTACATTTAAGGGCCGCAACTCACGTGTACCATGGTTCTTTGCATTACCACAACAGCAACAGAAAGAACCATAGTACACATTCAAGTAGTACATAGCTCACTTTTAAATTGTGTGCTAAGTCTGAATGGAGAACGGAGTCACTTGAATAGACTGATGAAGCCAGAAATATTACTTAACGTGTGCCTGAAAAAGTCAATAGAGCCAGGGGCACAAGAATTTACCTGTTCCAAGTTCTGTGGGATGGCCACATACTGAGCCTGCCTGTGTAGTACCAAGGCCCAGCATGGAGCCTTGATTTCTGGATGCACTCTCATCCAGATTAATCTTCAAAAGCTTGTCTGAAAGACGATGGGCTGCAATGAAGTCATCTGCATTATCCCTGTAACAATGACAGGGATGTAAATAATTCAGAACACATTAGTAAAACACACCAAAGGAGAGTTAAAGTAATTACTTATCTATTAGTCAGGTTTATACTGTGTGTGTGTGTGTGTGTGTGTGTGTGTGTGTGTGTGTGTAAAACATTAAATTCATACTAACAACAACCGCTGTGTATCCACTTCACTGCATTTGAAACAGTTTTTTTTTTTAAAAGGGCATTTATTTTCACAGAGATGACAACGGTACACACCTCAAGTAAAATCGACACTAAAGATTAGAGTTACTACATTTCAGTATTTGGTTTCTCATCCTTCAAACTACAAAACATCTATCCTGACTATTGATCCAACAATTGGAAGTTGGCTGCAGTATTACACACTACAGTTTTTTGTTTGTTTGTTTTTTAACCAGAGATTTTACAGGCAACAATGAGCAGCGTGAATTACATGTATTTCTATACTCACATGTCATCTTTGAAGCTGAGGGCAAACTTGGGCTGTTCTACTTCAGATGACTGTAGACCAGAATGCTGCAGCACTCTGCTATCCAGGTATGAAACCTCAATGGGATCGTCTCTATAAAATGAGCAAATAGTGCAAAAAGCAGCTTGTTAACACAAAAATCAACTGTAAATAATTATCAGCACCCTTAATTACATTTAGCACCTATATGCTCACCCAGAATTAATATATTACCTATAAACTTTGTTAAACATGTCAGAGACCACAAAGAGCTGCTTTTCCTTTTTCATTAACAAATATACACAGTTGTTTGTTTTTTAGCAGGCATTTTTGAAATACTGCCATCCTTGTATTGCAAACAAAGAACCTGAGATCTATTTTTAGCCTCAGAGCATTTCTAAAACAAGTCACATCAGCCCAAAGCCAACAGCATACTCCCACCTGTTGTCAGATTCGCGTCTAATTTTAGCCACAGTAGAGGCAGCCACCGGCAGTCCTGGGCCTGAACCCAATGTCACATTTCCCAGTGTGGGGCGGCCACTGGCGCTGTCCAGAGACTTGCAGAGGAAACTTGGGAAGGCTTCATCTTCCAGTTTGTAAAAACTGTCTGCCATTGCTTTTGAAGGGAGCAGGGTGAGTGCCAAATGTGGCTTAGGTTCCGTTCAGGTGATGACCATCTGTAATGTCTAGAAAAATGAACGGTAGCAATAAAGGACCAGGTAAAACACATCTTGTGCCCACTCGTGTGCTTATTTAGCAAACATCAGCTTCTTAATACCACCTTTCAATCGTGAAAACTATTGACTTAAGTATTTTCTTTGGGGAACGTCATCATACATGTTGTTTCGCAGGTATACGGTTCAAGTCTATTGAATAAACAAATTAAGAGAACTTAACTAGCCAACTACACTAGGTGGGCTAACTTCTAAGCTAACAGGCTACTTGCTAAAAACAAAAGGGTCTGTGGAACTCGCCAGCACGTTGCAGATTTAAGCTACCCTATTGTTTTTGGTTCTTTAAGTTAGAGTGTGTAAGAAGACATTTTGCAGACAGCACATATAAGTGAACAAGCTTCACCTGCTCGCTAATTATTTCTTCTTAGACTGTTATACTCCAGCAAGGGAATTCAATTATAAACGTTTGTCGGACTTCAACTCACATTCAACACTCCAGAAGTAAGCGGGCCCAGGGATAAATAGTTTTTCTCCAACTCGAACTTTGTCCTTATAAACGGTTCAAATGCGATACCAAGTGTAGCCAAATGCCAAATGTAACTTCGAAATAACTTAGACTCATCATTATTACTTAAAATCTGACATATCAAACAAACCGTACAATAGTTCGTAGGACCAAACAGCGCCCAGAAGCCACAGGAAGCCCGCGTGAGCGTCATATCACAAAGGCGGGACTTAATCAATTTTAGACGACGCGGATTGGACAGAAAACCTATGAGGGAGGAAATTGCCAATGATGATTGGTTACTATCTATGTCATTCCAATGGATTTGGCAGCTTGGGGCCAATGACTGTATGCTTGGGGCGGTTAAGAAAAGTGCTCATTCATTTATCAGTAAAGCGCTTGTCCTCAGATGAATGAAAGACGGAATGTGCTCTTTTGAACTCCAGCCATAACTTATCTAATAATACGTATACCACTAAATTATCTGCAATAGTTGATAGGTTGTTATATTTATTATGAATTAGCGCCCAGTTATTAAGCAAAGCGTGTCACACAAGTCGTTAATGGCCAAGTGAGGATTTTCTTGTATCGTATGTCCTGCCAAACAGCTGCAAGAGTACCGAGGGTCGCAAACAGCTGACTGCTGAAAGAGTTGTCATCCCACATCCCATGCGTTCCGTTTATTAGGAGTGCCACGATATGAAATGTTGTCCTCCCTGTCAATGTTAACCCTCTGTGAAAATACTAATGGCATATATTGTCAGTTTTGCCTAATTTTGGAGCGATATTGGCAGGAGAATAGCCCCTTGCTGACATGTGATCCTTCACAAATAACGCCAAGGAAATGTATAGCACAGCCAAAAGACAGCTGTTCACACTAAAAAGGAAAAGGTTATATAACGCAATATGCAACTAATGGTTAGGCCCTAAAGAAACACATCAGTGTCCAAGAGCTACCAGGTATCACCAAGTTTTATAAATGGCTAGGACAAACATAGATTCAAGAGCTTTTAAAAAGATTTTTTTAAAACTTCCTGGCCCAAGATGACCATCATATTATTTCCAGTCAATCATGTGGAATGACTATGCCTTTCTTCTTCTTCTTTGATTGTAAAGGAGAAGCAGTCAAAAATAACACCCCCTTTATATCATTTATTTCTGAGTCTTACTTCCACCCATTCTAATTATAGACTTCCATAAGCAGAAAGACAAACATGTCCCCCTTTCAGACACAACTGACAGAAGTTTTCCAATTTACCAGCCAACAATACCCGATGATTGCACGCCCCCCTCCCAACAACAACAAAAAATCAGCTTAGTTTAAAAATGCTGAGTTTATTATTCACACAATACCATATACATTATTTAAATGACTCTCTGTACCAACGCATTAGATCTTCCAAAGGTTTTCTTTAATAATATGCAGAGGGAAAAAAAACAAACCTTTAGAAAAGTGAAAAAAAAATCTTTATTAGAAATGAAAGGAAATTTTCTTTTTCATCCAAAACTATTTCAAAAATGATACCCTGTCTTATTTAACTAAAACACACAGGGGAAGAGAAAAAAAAAATCATTGCCCTTCAGCTTCTGGTAAGGGCAGCAGTGCCCTGGAGGACAGCCTGTGGGGAAGAGGCTGCTGCTGAGGCTGAATGGGCTCAGTATCACAGTGCTCTATTAGGGAAGAAGGAGGCAGCAGGTGACCATACACAATACCCGCTCTAGGGGGGTCCAGAGGAGGAAAGAAATACCTGAAGTAAGAAAAAGAAGGAGGAGGAGACAAAGACGGCAAATACGTGGACGGAAAGAAAAGACAACAAAGGGAATACACAGAGGGTGAACAAATAAAAGGAAGCAAAAAAAGAGAAATTAAAAGGAGAAGGATGCATGTTTGGTCCAGACACTAAAAAGGTAAGAGGGAAGACAGTGACATTTTAAAAAAAAGAAAGAAAAAAAAAAAGGTTTAAGCACAAAAAGAAAGGAATCAATGTTTTGCAAGGTTCATGCCAGATTTGTTGCAAAAAATTAAAGTTTCAATCAGTAATACCCAAGTATCCATTTGTGAAATGTGTTACAGAGTCTTACATTTTAAATATGGGCAAGTGGGAGCTGATGCACAAGACACATTAGTAATATGCGGGTGGCTGGTATATCTTTGGAGAGGTCAGCTGCCGCAGGGGAGGAGCAAAGGGAGCTCTCTTGCCAATCCTGCATGCAATAAGCAGTACAACAGCACATTACTTCAAACAAAGCTCACTTCACACTTGTTTCTGATACATGAAAAATTCCACACGCCGCTCTGCAAACGCCTAAATTCAACTGAACTGAGTTAACTGGCTTACAATACACAGATATTGTGTTACTCGGGTTAGAGGGGAATCACAAGTTGAGTCAAAAACACGTACGTACAAATTTTTGTTAGGTCTGAGGTTATGGTGGAGTTGAACATAAATACAGCCACACTCTGAGCTTAGACACAATTTATTTATCGTTCAAATTTTCCTGGTGCTTCATGTGCGAATGAGGGGGGAACAATGAAGGCTAAAAACAAGAACAGCTGCTGAGCCAGCAGACCAAATATGGTTTCAATAGGAAGTAATAACAGGTGTGGATACATTTCATTTGTATAAAAAGAGGAATGTGTTATCACTCCATTCAAGGCTCGCAGTGGCTGTATTCACACTCGTTCTGTGTGTGTGTTTACACTCTGTTAATACGGCTCATTCAAGCTGTCCTTTCTGCTCAGCAAAGAGTTTGGCACTACTTGTTCAAGGATACATTCAAATCCAAAAGAGAAAAATAAGGAGAAAATATTCAGGATGCATTCATATATTGGCCAAATGCCTGTATCAGGTGATATCAGCATGTCTGTTAATATAAGATGGTACTTATCAACATCAGCAGCTGATATTCATTTTGTGTTGGTTAAAAAGTCCAGGCAGAACTAATGGGAGGAATAAATAACAAAAACAGTCAAAAGACTGACATTTGCTATCGGCTCAGAACCTAATGATCACAAAATTCCTGCTCCACTTCAGTTTAATCATGATGTCAAATGTTGAGACTTTTGACTGAAGCTGATCAAATTCATTTACAGAATACAACCTAATAGCACAATGTTTCTGTTCTGTATCCCAAAATAGCTCTAGAAATTGAAAGAACGGCCACGTATCAAACTCATATAAACACATTTATTTTCCTTTTATATATTAAGAAAACAGTTAGTCCTTGCACTCACGGTGCAAAGTGGAACCATTCTTATTACATGCATCAGTATAAATTGAGAGGAAGTCACCACCACAACACATCTGGCTCCACAGGTACAATGTAGATAACCTGTGTGGTGAAAACCAGAAGCCAAGCTCTTTGCATGAGTGCAGCACGGGATCAGTGCGAGTCCAACACGCTTGTCAGTAAGCAGCTGTACTCCCAGTCAGGGTGAGGCGTTAAAAAAAACCAAAGTTGTCAGTTCTGACTGGCTTGGGCAGGGCTGGGTGAGTGGCGTCAGACGCGCCACGCCACCTACCTTCCTGCAGACATCCCGTTCAGCGCATTCTGGGAAGACTGAACAGAGGAACCCAGCACAGTACTCATGGCTGAGGGCTGACCGGATGAACCTGTAAGTGGGCTTCCATCTCCCTTCAGGATGCCGGTGCACTTCCAGTTGTCCATGTAGTTAGCTGCACAGAGACAGAAGGAAAAGTCGGCATTTATTTCGTACACAAAGGAGAAGGGGGACAATCTGACAGCTGAACTTTTCACCGTCATAGGATATTCAAGTGGGGCTCTTTTCTCCACTTGAATATCTGGTGTTCCTCCAGACCAGTGCATTTTGCTGAAGCACACAAATCATTTGATAATCTACTTGTTGCTATGAACACAGTTACTGCACAACCATTTATTGTGAAGGGGTTTATCAGCTTTAGCACTTTGAGAATCAGAATCAGAAAGGGGTTTATTGCCAAATGTTGAGCAGGTTTACAACATTAGGAAATTGCTGCGGTGCTTCAGTGCAAACATAGTGTCATAAATAGCACTTAAATAGACATGAAAAAATAAAAGTAGGGATAAGAATTAAAAGTGCTACGTAGAAAGATATGTGCATGAGCTATACATGAGATATATACATGAGAATAAGAATTAAGAGTGCTACGTTGAAAGATATATACATGAGTGCAGGTGGTGATCAGTGCCAAACATAGAATGATGCAGTGACACAGCGTAGGGTCATGTGTTAGTAGCGGGAACAGTCATATGGTTATTGTTCATGTGTCCAACAGCAGAGGGGAAGAAACTGTTCTTATGGCGAGAGGTTCTGGTGCGAATGGACCGGAGCCTCCTGCCTGAGGGGAGCAGGTCAAACAGACTGTGTCCAGGGTGAGAAGGGTCAGCTGAGATCCGAGCTGCACGCCGCAATGTCCTGGAGGTGTACAGGTCCTGCAAAGATGGGAGTCTGCAGCCAATCACCTTCTCAGCAGAGCGCACAACACGCTGCAGTCTCTGTTTGTCCCTGATAGTGGCTCCAGCGTACCACACAGTGATGGAGGAGGTGAGGATGGACTCGATGATTGCAGTGTAGAATTGCATCATCGTCCGTGTTGGCAGGTTGAATTTCTTCAGCTGCCTCAGGAAGTACATCCTCTGCTGGGCTTTCTTAATGACGGAGGTGATGGTGGGCTCCCACTTCAGGTCCTGGGTGATGGTGGTACCCAGGAAGCGGAATGAGTCCACAGAGGTGATGGGGGTGTCAGTCAGGATGATGGGGGGGAGTGGGGCTGTGTGCTTCCTGAAGTCCACAATAATCTCCACTGTCTTCTGGGCATTCAGCACCAGGTTGTTGTGGCTGCACCAGGACACCAGACGTTCAACCTCCCTCCTGTAGGCAGACTCATCCCCGTCCGAGATGAGTCCAATAACGGTGGTGTCATCTGCAAACTTGATTAGCTTGACAGACTGGTGGGTGGAGGTGCAGCAGTTGGTGTACAGGGAGAAGAGCAGAGGAGAAAGAACACAGCCCTGAGGGGAGCCGGTGCTGATGGTCCGGGAGTCCGAGACATTCTTTCCCAGCCTCACATGCTGCTTCCTGTCCGTCAGGAAGTCAGTGATCCACCGGCAGATGGGGTCAGGCACATTCATCTGGGAAAGCTTGTCTCGGAGATGGTCTGGAAGGATGGTGTTGAAGGCAGAGCTGAAGTCCACAAACAGGATCCTGGCGTAGGTTCCTGGGGAGTCCAGATGCTGCAGGATGAAGTGTAGGGCCATGTTGATGGCGTCGTCTACAGACCTGTTGGCTCTATATGCAAACTGCAGGGGGTCCAGGAGGGGGGCCGTGAGGGTCCTGAGATGGGAGAGAACTAGGCGCTCAAAAGACTTCATGACCACAGATGTCAGAGCCACGGGTCTGTAGTCATTTAGTCCAGTGATCCTAGGTTTCTTGGGGACAGGGATTATGGTGGAGGACTTGAAGCAGGCAGGCACATGACATGCCTGCAGTGAGGAGTTGAAAATGCCAGAAAACACTGGGGCCAGCTCGTTTGCACAGTGTCTGAGGGTGGCAGGAGACACACCGTCTGGGCCGGGAGCTTTCCGAGCATTCAGGTTCTTAAACTGCTTCCTCACATCTGCTTCATGAATATGAAGAGTTGTGGTGGGAGGAGGTGGTGTGAAATCCTCTTTTGTGTGGGGTGAGGAGGGGGGTGTTGTAGGTGAACAGTTTGAAGGTGGTGATGGCTCTATGGAGGGGGGAGAGGTGGGGGAATTAGTGTCCAAAGTGCCTCTATTGTTGGGGCCGTTGGAGGTGTGAAGGCTGCCTGATGGCTCGTCAAAACGGCAGTAAAAGTCGTTAAGGGTGTTGGCTAAGAGCAAGTCATCAGTGGAGTGGGGGGTTTTAGGCTTGTAGTTTGTGATATTCCTAAAACCTTTCCACACAGAGGCCGAGTCATTCTCTGAGATCTGCTGCTGCATCTTCTCAGAGTGCTGATGTTTAGCAATGTCCACTTCTTTAGTGAACCTGTACTTGGCCTCTCTGTAGCAGTCCCTGTCTCCGCTTCTGAACGCCTTTCTCTCATTCCTTTCAGATTTTTGAAGCCCTCCCATATCTGTGTCAGTGTAAAAACTATCACAAAACCAGTGTGTAATGCTGGCTCAGCAACAAACACCATTTAACAGACATGGACTCGGAGGTAGCACTTAACAGCTTCAAAAACATATTTCTCAGAAAAGGAGAGCAGGATGTGGAGAACAAAGCAGAGGTAAATTCTTTAATGCTGACAGACTGCTAACTCTGTGACTATACTTGCGTATCAACAGATGTACTATATGCACGGAGTTTGTAAAAATTGACACTGCTATTTAGCCCAACTTTTAAGACATGCGTTTCATAACAAAATAAAATGAAATTTTTTAACCTGGAAAAGAGAAGCTATGGTTTTTCCTGCTGCTGATACAAACTGCATCACACAAACAAAGAGGTAAGCTCGGTCAGGATGCTTGGTTATGAGTATAGAAACAAAGTCTGCTACAGCGCAAACAAACTGTTAAGATCTTTTAAAATTGGTTTTTAAAACCAAATAAAAAATAAAATAATCGTTCCCTGACTCCACCAGGCTGAATACTCGGGAGTGTGAGTGTGTATGCAGATGTTGGAAAAAAAGATAGAAGCACTGTATGAATGTGTGTTTTGGTGAAGCACTTTGAATTATAAACCAAGTAGAAAGATGCTATACAAGTATCAGTCCATTTACCAGTATATAGACACACCTGAATAAGACCCAACTATGGATCAAGGTAGATCAAACATCCAGGTAACGCCCAAAGTTACAGACACTACAGCATCCCATCTATCCAATATTTTTCAAACAAGAAGCAACTTCATATAAACTTATGGACCACTTCCAAATGATCTGGTGTGGAATGACTTGAATAACTGCACAATTTAACCTATGACTAAATCAATATTCCTAGTATTAATAGCAGCAACTGCTGCTACACAGCTACAAAGCCTGAAGCTTGGTAGGAGGGCAAAGGTTTCCTAACTGGAGGACATAATGGTTGCCAGTATCAGTCTGCTTGATTACTGGAATCAATACTCTGAAAACAGACACAGTGGTTAACCTGATTACAACATGTATTCACAAGTAGGTATTTGCACCTCGGACAGTAGAGAATAAAAAAAGTTGTTGTGGTTTGATGAGAACCTGTGCAAAAACGTCAGCTTTCTTTACACAGTTGAACCAACAAATCCTTTATTCTGGAAATGACCAATGCCAACTATGAGTGAACAAAAGTCATTCAATGCCCAGTGAAAAGTACTATTCACTGAACAGCCACATTAAACAGCTTTTATTAAAGTTGTCACTGAAGTAAAAGGAAGACAAACAAGCAGTTGTTAAGAGCCCCCTCACCTTTCCAGAGGCGCACACAGCCATCATCCCCAGAGGAGGCCAGCAGGGTGCTGGTGATATTCCAGCTCACACGCCACACCTGGGAGTTATGGTTGTCAAACTGAGCCACAATCTGCACCTCAAATTTGGTGGGTCCTGTGGACGTGCTCTCCTTCCTGTCAGGAGCACACAAGAAACAGGAAATTGAATATTTATTTTGCATTATCTTAAAAAGAGAACATCTGCTCAGGAACTGCATGCAGGGCTTCAGTGCAGTATTTGTATGACTTCACCAGTTTCTGTGCATTGTGGCCTTCTATAAGACAGAGTGCAAACACTCACCTCATCGGAACTAGCTTAAATATTCGAACATCTTTTGTTGCAATGGCGAGCACGTGGAAAGATCTTCCCAGGTTTGGAGCAAACGCGATGTCATGAACCGCATCAGTGACCGTCATGAGTGTCTCTGCTTTGGCATATTTCCTTTTAAACAGATAAATATTAAAATCTGTCATTTATTTTGGTATGTCTTCATAATTCAATGGTTAGTGCATCACTAATAACAGGGTTCATACACATTTTTCAGGGTCAAATTCCAGGTCAATTTTCAAGCTTTTCCAGCACATTACCAAAATAGAAGAAAGCATGTTTCACTTTGCATCACCTCAGTAAGACCTTGCAAAAATGTAAACAAATCATCTTAGGTCGACTTAAATGTCTTTTGTCCCCCTTTTGTTAAAAGAGAAAAATGCAGCACACAAAAATAGTGAAAAAGGAAACGGTTGCCTTACATGCATATAGTGCACAAACTCAAAAAACACATTCCTCTTAAAAATTAAGATGTGCAAATGTGAACAAATCAACTTGTTCGAGATCTTCATCTCCACTGTAAATAAACAACAACCCAGAAAACAAGAAAACTGCACCAAATGTTTTTTTGTTTTTTTGTTCTTTTTAACTAGTTAAGCACCCCTTTTTCCTTAAGTAGGGGGTGAGAAACAGCAAGTTTTAGTTCATTTCAGCAGCATCTGTGTTTGCAGCCTACAAACGTTCACCACAGAAACATTTGGAAAGCTTTTCAAAGTCATCGTATTGAAACTCCAACATGTTTCCAAGAAAAAAAACAACCAATTCAAAAAGATTACGCCGCCCCTCCTTCCTGGCGTGGCCGGCCAATTTCCCCAAATGGCGTGTCATCCTTCCAAAGGGCGTTAGAGGAGAGTAGGAATGAAAACTACCTTCTCCAGAAAAAAATGCAACAAATTGAAGAAGAGAAACTTCAACTGGAGAACAAGTGTAGACGAATGGAAGCCCAAAGTAAAGAGCTGGAAGACAGACAACAGCGCCAGCCGGACATAAAAATTATTAATGAGGGCTGGGGAATCAAGTTTGCTCAAACCCGAGAGCAGATTGTGCACCTCATTAAAGAAAACAGACAAAAGAGTGCAGAACTAAAAGAAATGACCAACCAGCTCCAAGACAAGAAAACGATGACTGATAAGATACAATGGGATCTCCAATACATGGACCGAAGCAATCAGCTCCTCCAAAGACAGCTCCATGAAGCTGTGGAAGAAAAGAAAGAATTCCTCCAACAGAAGGAAGAGCATGACAAAAAGCAAAGAGACATGCAGCACAAACTGAAGAGCATGCAGGAAAAATACCGAATGCTGAAAGAAAGCCTGGATGAAACACTGCGCCAAAATAAAGACCTTCTACAACAGAAAGAGCAACAGCAAGAAAGACTGAAAGAAGGAAAGCGTATCGTCCAAGACTTTGAGTCTAAAAATCTAAAACTGCAAGAGTTTTGTAATCAGCTGGAGGATAAAGCAACTAAAGTGGAAGAAGAAAAGGACAAACTGGAGAAACGCTGCTCACAGATGCAGCAAAGGATCGAGCAAAATGCGAGAAACAACTCAGAGCTCGTTAAGGTGATTTTGGTGGAATATAATAACTTGAAGCGTGAAAACACTCAAATGGAGGCACAAAAACAACAACAAGACAAAATACATGAAGACCTGCAGCTCACGCTCCAAGAAATCCAGAAAAGAAACGAGCAGTTAGAAGACAAGCACAAAGAAGTGCAACAGAGAAATGCAGACATGCACAAGGACAAGCTGATACAGGAGGCAACATCCAAACAACTCCAAGACAAGCTTGAAGAACAACAAGCAACATTAGAAGAGGTGGAACAAAGATGTGAGAGACTTGAAAAGCAAAACACAGAAACAATTGATGAGTTGAGAAATCTCATCCTGGAGAAAAAAAGCGCTCGTGGAAAAGTGCCTGAAAAAAAAGAAAAAATGGTTCCACTTGTTCCGGAGGAGAGACGCTACTGCTTCCTCACCTGATGTAGCCTCGTCTTGCTCCACCTCTGTTAACCCCCCAACCAGTCCCGGCAGTTGACTGTCCCCTCCTGAGCCTGGTTCTGCCGGAGGTTTCTGCCCGTTTAAAGGCAGTTTTTCCTCCCCACTGTCGCCAAGTGCTTGCTCAGAGGGGATTGTTGGGGTTTTCTCTCCTCTACCTTGTTTCTTCATTTACTTGCTTGCTTAACTTTTTGTTCAACTTATCTAAATAATAAACCATTTGAATTTATCCTTTGAGTATTTTTCATCTCATCTTTACAGAATTTTTCCAAAACATTTTCAAACATTCAGATCGGTCTTTTATTTTCTTCTTGAAACCTCATAATGAATACCCACCGTGTGTTTTCGTTGTACTCGTAGATCTGAACCTTCCCACCGTATGTTACGTTGCTGTCGTCACTCCCCACAGCAAACATGGGAGGATGGGCACGTGAGCTGTTTGTAGGAAACAACGCGTGGTTACACCAGCAGACTGTTATCAGCATGGTGTTACATACACATGAAAAAGTCAAGTGATACTTGCATAGCATTATTCATGATGTTGTCATACCTGCATGTCTATAAGTCACATTAAGTTTAGCTGTAAGCTGTTTTATTGAAAGAATTAGCGGTAGTAATTGTGTTATTTCATAAGCACAATAACTGAAAATGTGTTCTAACACAGCGGTCCCCAACCTTTTTTGCACGACGGACCGGTTTATGCCCAACATTATTTTCACGGACCGGCCTTTAAGGTGTCGCAGATAAATACAACAAAATAAAACTAGTACCGGTACCGAAAAAAAGAAGATTTATTCATAACACACTCGAAAAGACCCAGGAAAACAGAGTTAACGATAAAAACGATAACAAAATAACGCTGAAACCGATAAAAACCCTGAAAACCATACATTTAACACCTGAGCCTCAACTCTCACGGCCCGTTACCAAACGACTCACGGACTGGTACTGGTCCGAGGGTACCGCTGTTCTAACATATGCAAGCAAATAATATAAAAGCACTACAGCTGCTCTCTACATTTGAATCTCATCTTGGTTCCTTACACAAAGTAAACCGGCAGTCTAACCTGGAGGGGTTCCACGAGATGCAGCTGCAGCTGAGCTTGCAGGAGATCTCATGCTGCAGGGACCACTGACTCAGGTTCATCACATCGGGAGCCTCGTAGATCCTCACCACCCCATCCGCAGAGCAGGTGGTCAGCATAAGACCCATGTGTTTAGGAGCAAACTTCACATCGGTCACTGACGTTCTACTGTCCACTAGCGTGGTTCTCTTAATCTAAAAAAGCCCAACATGAAACACTCAGGTGAAATCTAACAAACAGTTATGTTAAATGGGAAATGTAATGCAAGTGTACTAACCCAGTGGCTCAGTCCTCTCTGCTTGTCATTGGACTCTCCTACGATCTCCTCCCAAACAGCAGCTGTTCTGTCAAAGGAGCAAGAAGCTAGAACCTGTCCAAACTCTGGATGCGCCCAGGTCACTCGCCACACTGATCCACTGTGTGTCTGCACATAACAGCATTCATCTATTAACTCCATCGATACTTTGAATTTCATGCTGTGTTCATACTCAAAAACACAAACATAAAGTAATAAATAAAAAAGAAAAGGAAATTATGGTGGTTTACCTTCCAGCTGGCTGTGCAGTGCCACTCTCCGTTCTCACTTTTGTCCCAGACCTGAGTGGAATAAAATCACAACCTTGAATACTCCTCACGTGTCTGTGCACAATTATCACCGGTTTTGCACTGACATTTGTATGTACGTCCTTTATTATGTCGTCACATAATAAACACTACATCGATAGCTCTGTCGGAAAACTGCAGTGCTTAACTACACTACTATGCTATAGAGCTTATCTGTGGCCAGCCTAGCTCGTGTGCTACAAGCACCAGAGCTAACAGACTAGCATATTAAACTGAGATAATTTCCCTCGAGTGTAAGAACCAGCGGAAGATTTCTCAAACAACCTCATCGTCTGTCAACGACTGCAGGAAAACGAGTCAGTAATTTCAGTATGTAAGGTGAGAGTGTCGGTAATGTGGGCAAGGCTATCCTGCTAGCTATAACGGCTAATGCTAACATTAGCAAACTATGATGTACAGCTCACCTTGACACTTTGGTCGCTGGAGCAAGTCGCCATCCTCCGGCCGTGAAAATCATACGATACGTCATGAATTAGATCTTTATGATCTGCCGCGATACTACGCGCAACAAACATGATGACAACTATGTACCGGCAGCTCTAGCTGGGACGATTAGCTGGCAGGCCTGTCATGTGTCTACTTGTGCTGTTTATTTGGCGGTAATGTGATTGTGTGTAGTACAAGCTATTGACCACACGGCGGCGCATGCACACAAATTTTAAGCAGCTCAATGCGACTTTGAGGTTCTTTATAAGAAGATAAAATATAACGAAAGTTATTCGGTGAAAAAGTGCTACAGCCAGAGTTACTTTGAACAGACAGATTAATAGGTTTATTAATACACAACTGCCAAAATAAATATAGTATGTAATATACTGTCAAAGTTACCTCTTGCGCGGTTGCCAGGTTTGATCCAACTGACAGTTTTTTTTCTTCGCTAACTTTATTACTAAAAGTTAATTTCAAATAACAATATTTAAACAGATTTGTGCAAATGAATTTTGTAAAGGCAAAAAATAATAGTACTTAAAACATTCAGTAGATTTATTGTGAAAGAACTTTTATGCGTTCAATAAGATTATTGCTTTAATTAATTAAATTAATGCATTCATTGAAATACTGCAATATACCTTGTTTTTTGTTTTGTTTATTTGCTGAATAGAACACTGAGCTAAGTGTCAGTATCCTTTCTTGTGTTTTTTATTTTATATTAATGTTAATATCAGATTTTTGTAGTTTAGTGTCCAGAGGATTTGTGTGTGTGTGTGTGTGTGTGTGTGTGTGTGTGTGTGTGTGTGTGTGTGTGTGTGTGTGTGTTTGCGGAAGGCTGTGATGAACGCATATCTGGCAACCCGGGTCAGTCAACGTGCAGGCAGGCAGCAAGCAAGCAGTATTGTGCCGGAGCAGCAGACTCCCCGCAGGGATTCCTAGGGTTACACACACCGCTGTTTAGATGGCTGACAGAAAGGAGTAAGTTGGTGAACGGTGCTGAAAACACTCTGAGATTATTCCGGCAAGTGTCTGGGTTCACTAACTACAACACAATGGAGCAAGAATTTCAAGACATTGATTCGTCGGGGAGATGGCAAAACCTTTACAATGTAAGTCGGGACCCTGACCGGGCCTCTCTTGTTTCTATGACGATCGGTTGCTAACTAACTTAGCTAGCTAATTTGATAGCTATCAAGTTAGACACCACTTAGAGATTTTGGTCACTTTTCGTCCACGCTTTTAATTGTGTAAATTTCTACACTTCGCGACATGACTTCCAGGTTCTTTATACATATTGGAGTGCAATTGGTAAAGACGAATGAGTAACTAGCATTTCGCGCTAGCTGACTTCCGTAGCTGGAAAACGTGCATCGGCTCGATCTTCACTTCGGTTAGCTAATGCTGGCTGACGCTAGCAGACGTCAGCCGCAGTTTCTGAGAACTCATCAGGACTTCCACAGAAAAGCGTGTTGTGTTTTACCACGCAGCACAGCATTTCGTTTATAATATCTCTGTTCCGGTTAAACTTTGGCTATGACCCTGTAATGTGCAGCTGCGAACTACAAAGATACCATGTAACTAGAACTGTTTTTGTTTTGTTTTTACACATCAGTGTTAATAAATTAAGAAGAAATGAACGTGCACACTTTATACATTTTTAGAAAATGTTTTTAAAAAACCCTTTTAAAACTTTTTTTGACAGGGAGCGGGGGGGGGGTATATATAAAAAGTGCATGATAAGTAATTTCATAAAAGATCAAATTTCTTCCATGCTAACGTCAGGCTCCCAGTCCTACTGAGAATTAAAGTGGGATTAAACAGAAATGAGAATACTAATACTTAATTTAATTTCTTACCCATTTTAAGGATAATGTCGTTAGCATGATAATATATGTAAACCAATAGTGCTCATTGTACATAATGGTGCTTTTCAGTTCCATATGTTATTGGTTTATCTCTCAGTTCATTTCTAATACAAGTCCCAAGCTTGAATAAATGGGGAGGTTTAAGGAAGTCAAATATGCAGACCAAGAATACAGCATCATGTCTTAGTACATCTATGCACTGAAACTGTACTTTGTGTACCACTAAAAATTACTTTTGCCACTAGTCTTATCCATGGTGCTGTAGCTCAGTGGCAGTGAGGGGACACGCCCCTGCTCACGACAGTATTCTTGGGAGTGTCAAAAATAATTTTTATTCTCTTTTATTCTTTTCTTGTCTCCAGTAAAACTGCTTCTGTTCCCCAGAATGAAATAATAATAGAACTGTGCTCGCCCTTTGGCCTTGCCCATGCAGACTGTGTTGTAAAAGGAAAACAACAGCCTGAGGCATTGCAGTAGATTAAGTTTGACAAATGACAATGAAAACAAAGCAGACCAGTTGTGATTAATTGAGTACAAAGGATTGAGGACCTTTGATCTCTGTATGGTTTTTCTTTTAATGTCATTACTGGTCACCACTCCAGTAAAACTGGATGCACATGAATTGAACAGGTTGTGTCACAGTTTCCTGTCGCTGTCAAAGCGATCCTTCTGAGTTCCTGTTTGGTTTCTCATCTGCAACAGGAGATCCGTAACCAAGCCAGTGAATATTCCTACAAAGTGGCAAAGCTTCCAGTGAATCGGAATCTGAACCGCTACAGAGATGTCAGCCCATGTGAGTGTTACGACAGTTAAGGCTCTCAGTGACGATATGTGCTGCCGAGAATGACGTCGTCATAATTGCTCTGTGATCTCTTGCTTGGTTTCAGACGATCACAGTCGGGTAAAACTTGAAAACTCTGAAAATGACTACATCAATGCAAGTTTAGTCGATGTGGAAGAAGCCCAAAGAGCTTACATTCTTTCTCAGGTATGTAGATTGTAGGACAAGCAGTGTACACTGAACTGTCTGCACGGATATCTGTTGAACACATCTGCGTGCCACTCAAAGGAAAATACACAGGATTTGAGTTTGGCATTTTGGTAGTTGTTCATGATCTCTGGATGTTATTTGTTTATGTGGATTTTCTACTTTTGCTTTGACAGGGCCCCTTGAGGAATACATGCGGCCATTTCTGGCTGATGATTTGGGAACAGAGTTGCAAAGCTGTTATAATGCTCAACAGAGTGATTGAAAAAGGATCTGTGAGTACACTGCAACACCTTCTAATTATTATGTTCTGAAGTCCCCCTGCTGTTTAGGTTTGAAAGTTTGAGGAGACATATCTTTATTAATAGATGTAGATACATTTGCTCATCCCAAAAGGTTTGAGATCAATTGTCTTTGTCATTCCTATTTCCACTGATGCTAAAATTCTGTGCATTTTACAAGATGAAATAGAATCCAAGATACGTTTTATTGTGTTTTCTTTCTAGTGTACCCACTTTTATCTGGTAGACTAGAAAGGATTTCAGCCCTGTTTTGGAGTTTTCAAAAAGATGATCAGATCTACTATAAAATTTAATTGGCTTGTTTTTCATGCATGTGCCATCTCTTCACCACGTTTCATGAAATTCACCGTGGTAGGTGTAACCATGCTGACAGACAGATTGAGATGCAAAGAATGCCACAATTTTGAAAAAATGAATTGAGATACTGAAGAGCTGCACATGTTTAAATTCGTTATGGATCAAAGCCTAATTGAGATATTTTGGGTAGCTATCATGACTCAAATTCCTTTACTTGACAATGGAAAAAATGAATTTCCTTACATTAAAAAAAAAAAGTCTAGTTTAAAATGTCTTTTTCTTCCTTTGTGGTGTTATACTTCATCAGAACTCTGTGTTTCACAAGATTGTCTTAAGCTCTGTGGTCATGCTTTAAGTTGTACTGTATGTAAAGTTTCAGTTCTGTTGTTTCCATTTATTTGAAACTTTAACCACAGTTCCAGGAAAGTTAATGATTACTTAGTTTCTTTTTGCATTTAGTTTTGAATGTGTTTTTTGATTTTTCGTTTCACTTGTATTTGGTTTTCATATTTCAGTTTAGGTTTTACTCTCTAAAAAGGTTTCATTTTCAGTGAGGTTTTATTGTTGTGTGTTTCATTGTCTTTTTTTTTTTTTTTTTTTTTTTTTTTTTTTTTTTTAAAGTTTCAGTAAAGAGTTGTTTTCTCTCTCTCTCTCTCTCTCTCTCTCTCTCTCTCTCTCTCTCTCTCCACACTTTGGTTTTTAGTTGAGTTTAGTGTAGCTAACTATCATGGCCTTGGTGCCAAGAACAACCAATGGAAACTGGAAACAAGCTGTCAGGTACTTTGGTGTACAAGAACGTAATTAGTTGTTCTCTTTGCACACGGTTGATTTTCCGAATCCGAGGAATGGTGTACATATGTGCAACTGTTCTCAGTATTTAAGTCAGAAGTTCTTCAAATGGCTCGAGGCACATGACAGCCTATCCATGAGTAACTGAATGTATTTGTCTCAACAGGAAAAGTGCGCGCAATACTGGCCTACCACCGAGGAGCTACAGATGTCTTTCACAGACACAGGGTTTGTTGTGAGGCTACTGTCAGAGGAGGACCAATCCTATTTCACAATCAGATTGCTGGAACTACAAAATACAAAGGTGAGTATGCAAGGGTGCCTATTGGTTAATAGCATCTCTCTTGAGTTTCAGCATGGTTTTAAGCACTGCTTAACCAGTCTCTTACCATTTAAGTGTAATAGCATGTAGCTGAAAAAAAGACTGTGATTTCAGAGTGTGTAATGTTTTCCTAGTGACAAATCAGCTAAGTCATGCAGAACTGTGTCTATACAATGCTCCAGTCTTGACCAAACATTATGCCTACCACAGACAGAGGAGTCGAGAGAGATCTATCACTTTCACTACACCACATGGCCTGACTTCGGTGTTCCAGAATCCCCTGCCTCCTTCCTCAACTTCCTCTTCAAGGTTCGGGAGTCTGGCTCGCTGGACCCGGAGCATGGGCCCTCAGTGGTGCACTGCAGCGCTGGGATTGGTCGCTCAGGGACCTTTGCCTTGGTGGATACCTGTCTAGTTTTGGTGAGAAGGGGAGTGGGGAAATGTCACTGAAAGTCTGCCACTGTTAAAGAGAATTCTTTCGCAAGAGGTTCTCATTACAATGACTACAGTCTGATGATGGTAAGATGAGGCGTTCATGCTCTGATTGTACTTGTGTGCTGATAACGTGCTTACAGAGCAGTGTTGACGTGTAGGTATTCAGCGTGAGTGTGTAAAGTCTGGAATATTTTAACTGGAGCAGAGAAGAGGCCCTTAACTGATTATTTCTTGGGAAATCAGGTTTCTCAGGAATAACTCCTAAATTACCACAATTCCACATGTGTCTGCAACTATATGGAACTAAATTCCCAATTCTTATCATGTCTTGATGAGTTTTAAAGCTCTAAAAGCAAAAAAAAAGATGAATCTTATTTCACTAGAAAGTTTTGCAAATTTCCTGTGGCTGTTTGACTTGTCTGTCGGCCTTGTTAAAATGATTTTTTTTTTTTTTTTTTTTTTGGCCAGCTGTTAGGTTAACCAGACCTTAAGTGCTGTAGGTCTTTCACTATTGTTCAACACTACACCAAAAGTAAGTAGTGGGTTGATCAGAAGGAGCTCTTCAGCGTCTTCTATGAATCAAACTCAGCATATGCAGGATGTCTGTCCATTATCTGATTTCAATTACCTAAAGATGGACAAGCAGGTTATCACCTGCAGGGCATTATCACCTTCATAAGTCAGCCCAGAATGATAAACTAACACAGGCAGAAAGCAACACCACTACAAATCCGTGATGTGTGAGTGTGATAGGAAAAGCCCTGTGCAGTAGTGCAATATTAAAAGTGCTGCATGAATGTATATGCACTTTTAAGTGCTTTGGTCAGTAAGACTGGATAAGTGCTATATTAATAAAGTCTAGCCTAAAAGGAGCAAGGAGAAAGAAAGGTGGCTAGAATGCACATAGAGTTACCAGGATTACAGTATTGTATTAAGACATGGAAGAATTCTCTAATCTGCATAGGGTCAAAGGTATTCATATGCACAAATCTACTAGTCCTAAAGATTCTGTAATATGTTTAAACTCTACAAGGCCAAGGGTTATAGACTTCTTCTTAGTGATCAGGATTGCAGACAACTGGCAGTTTCTCTTTGGGGTGATTAAAATGATTTGTTTGGCAGCACTCATTGGACTGACCAGAACAATGGGAAATTTAGGGGAACTCAGTAAAGCTCTAAGAAGGAGAATTGTAGATTTAGACAAATTGGGAAGGTCCTTTTGAGCCAAAAAATTGCCAATTTTAAGATTATCGGTTCAAACAGTTATATGTAAGATCAAGTTGCTTGGATTTGTCACAACTTTTCCAAGAACTGCCATGAACTGGAAATTGCTGGAACACCAGCATCACTATCCACAGTGAAGTCAGTTTAAGGAATCATGGACTAAGAGGATGCTGCTCATGAAAGTAGCTCCTGCTTCAAATTCAACACCTTCAGCCTTCTGGAGAAAAGTTTTATGGGGGCTGGTTTTGGGATAGGTTTTGGAAACTTGAGCAAGAATTCCTTCAGAGCCTTGCCCTGCTTTTTAAACCCCAAATAGAAAATTTTAAAAAAATTAGTCTTCTGGCCCATCACCTCAAATAACCTTTGAATGTCACCCTGTGCATAAACAAACAAGGCTATCTGTCAGATGTTTTGTCCCGCTCCTTCCTAATAAAGCAACAAGCAAAAACAGCCTCTTTGCTCTTGTGGCTTTTAAAAGTTGTACAACAATGGTGCTGTAAGAAAACATCAATCAGCTTTCAATTAGGGCTGGGTATCGTCACTGATTTCTAGAATCGATTCAATTCCGATTCACAAGGTCCCGAATCGATTCGATCCACGATTCGATTTAATTCGATTCGATTCGATTTAAATCTGGGATATTTTGACAGTCAGAAATATTATAATTCAGATCAGTACATTTACATATTTTTGTATCAATAAAAAGGAAGCTGACACACGCAAGACTTTATCAAAGGTGTGAGCGTCACAGCAGATACCTTTGTGTCAAAGTAGCTGAAGATAAAACACAGAAAAACATGAAGGTGATTTTCCTGGCCTGGGATTTTATAAAAATATTCTGCAGTACATCAAAAACGAAAGAAAACCATTAATCAACATATGAACATTACCTCTGAAGTTACAGCGGTTTTATTAGAGACATGGTTAAGCGTTTTGCATTTTGAATAATTTTAAAAAGTTTAAATTTGTTCAGTATTGAACAGCAGAAATGAGGTTTTCTTTTCGGAAGAATGTAAAAGGGAAAAAAACAGCGGCTGACAGTGCTGTAAACAACAGTAGACTTGTGCGTAACAAGCAAGCGAATAATGAAGAAAGGGAAACTGTTCTTGAAGTACAGAGAGAGAGAGAGAGAGAGAGCTGTGCATCGCGGTGGAAGCAAAACAGTAAAAGTCAGAGTGAATACATGACGATGTTTATGTGAATCTTCTTTTGCTGCTGGTTCGGTCAATATTGTTTGGAGAGAGATCAAACTAACAGCTTTAGAATCGGCGCATAAAGGGCGTGAACACAAAGCTTGGACCCGCCGACACATCAGAATCAGCAAGCTGTCGGCTTTCAGCCCCGACCGTGTCCTTGCCGTCGGGTGAGAAAGGCGACATCTCACTGATTCTGATCCGCGGGTCGCGCTGTGTGTTTAAGTCTATGTGCAGAATCCGTGTTCCTGCTCTCATTTACTGTCTTAACTGTTTGGTGGTTCTTGAAATTTTGTGAGATGTCACCAGAGATTCTGGCATTTCGGGCAAAATAAATTTATATTAAAAAAATCGATTCAGGATTTTAATGAATCGATTCAGGATTTTAATGAATCGATTTTACGTTATCCAAGCCGGAATCGATTTTAATCGATGAATCGATTATAAAAACCCACCCCTACTTTCAATGCTCCGAGCCCCACCTCAAAGGTTCCTGAACATTTAGAAAGTATGGGTGACCTGTGCACACCTCAGTGCCATGTTACCATCAACACCTTCATACTGCGGATAGAATCATGCCAGAGGAAAGTGAATCTGTCCCTGCTTGCGATATTTTTACTGGTCAAATTGACCATTCTATACAGGCTTTTTATATACCCATTGTACGTTAGGAAATTATCACATTTATTCTATGTCAGATATTAATTAGAAACCCTAAAGTGTAAAGCTGTTACAATGTAGGAGACACAACGCACAAAAAAACAAGTGAATTCTAGTGGGAACTCTTTCTGTTCTCACTTCCTAGTCAGCTGGAAAGCACAGGTTTAAAGAGCCTGAAATTTCTGCTAGTTAATGTACGTGGTAAAAGCTCCCATAAATAAAAACAGATTTTGTACACATAGTTTTGCTCTGCTGTGTATTTAACTCACCTGTTAAATACGCAGTTTATGAGTTACGATTTGGAACAGCTAAAACATATTTCTTCCCAGCACTCACATCTTAAGCAGCATTAGACTCTGAGACAGGTTGGTAAGTTGTTTGGACATGCACCTTAAATCAAACCACTCTCTCACAGATTACCTCGATTTTTCTCAAATGTAATACATCTTTTGAAACTTCTCAATATTACAGCTCATGACTTCCTAAAGGAAAACAAAGGTGTGATATCCTGTGCACCTGATGTGATTCTCTATTAAGCGGTTATTCCATAAATGGGAAAATCTGTTTTTGCAGATGGAGAAGAGGAAAAACCGGTCATCAATGGACATACAAAAGGTGCTACTTGGCATGAGGGAATACCGCATGGGCCTGATCCAGACCCCTGACCAGCTCCGCTTTTCATACATGGCTGTCATTGAGGGAGCCAAGCTCATCCTGACAGACAACTCAGAAACACAGGTAGTCACAAGAATGATTGAAAGCTTGTAAGTCTGGTTCTAAATAAGCTTTTGTAATTTGTTATCTGACTTTCAGTAACCACCCGAAGAGCAGTGTTACTCCAATAAAAGACGGAGGCATTGTTGTGGTTTCAAGTTTTGCTTTCAGTTTCGCTCAAAAGCCGGCATCAGACGCTAAAAGAGGTGGCGATGACTGATTTTTGAATGTTTCTTTGACATTTTCTGGGAAAGTGAAGCTAATCATTTGAAAGCATTAAAGGGAAATGAGAAATTTTAAATGATATGCAGCACTTACGTTGAGAAACATTGGCTTGTATACAAGTATATTAGAATCATTCTGTTTTACTCCAGAGAAGTGAAAATAAACATAATAGTAAAGTTTAAGGTGACATGTGGGCTCTCTTGGTTTTCTACCATCCTTTCACGGTCTGGTTAGCTTGGAAACGGGTCTTGAATTGCATTCTTTAAGGCATTAAAGTCTTAAGTTTTCAACTGTACATGCTGAAACCTGCAAAAATCCTGTCTAAATGTTCTCTTGCTGCATCAACACAAAATTGCCTTTGACGCAGACCGTATAAAACACAACCTCACAATAAAATGAAGTGATTACCAGAGTTTCAAGCCCTGCCAGCAGTAATTTTAAATGTTACAAACTTCCTAATTCCATTTCATTTTTTTGGAGTTTTTCTTCAGAGCCATCAGAAAGTGTCTAATTAAAGTGGTGTGTGTGGGTGCTTTCCCATAACAATGAATAGGGCCTCTTTAATTTATAAGGTAACTGTCAAAATAATGGCCGACTCACTTGACAAACTAACTAGATCCTCACACTTGTTATGTAATGACTATACAGACGCTCTTTGATCATTTGCGTCTTGCAGGTGCCCTTTCTTTACCAGAATTTTAGTTTTGCCACTTGCAAACTAAATGATGAGAATGTGAGCCAACATATTTAAAAATCAGGAATTTAAGCTTTTATTTTGGAAAAGGATCACTATTCTCTTCCTCTCTGTCATAAGCTGACAGTACACTGAAATTTTCCTTCTTGGTTGTCTCTGCATGTCATCCTCTTTGTTAGAACAAGCTGACACAGCTGTCCAGAGATGACCTGGAGCCAGATCTACCCCCTCCACCACCTCCACCTAGACCTCACCTTAACGACAGCAGACCCAACGGACCCCACCTAGAGTCTCAGGCCCCCTCAGGAGACAGGCTTGCAGGAGAGCCAGATGCCCAAGATCACAATAAGGCAGACAATTCTGGGCAGTAAGTAACAGAACTGAAGTTTGGCAGATTAAAAATTAAGCGTTGAAATCTGCTGACTTGTTCCCATCCATGCGCTGAGATTCAGTTTATCTTTTTGAGCACATAGAAAAGAAAGAAATCAGGTTTCACCCTTTTATTTGTTCATCTTTGTAGTAAAGCTTTGGTACAGCAGTGACACAATTTGTGGGGATTAAAGTGAGTATTACCCTGTTGTTTATTGTTGGACTGCTGTACTCTCTGTCTTATTTCAGGGTCCGAAAGCGACACCGTGAGGAAAGGATTGCCAGCACAGCACAGAGGGTCCAACAAATGAAACAGAGACTGACAGAGTCTGAGAGGAAACAGGAGAAGTGGCAGTACTGGAGACCCATCCTGTTCAATGTCGGCGCCGGCGCCGGGGCTGTCTTGGCCATAAGCCTGCTGTACTGGATGTATTCCCAGTGAAGCACTGCGGGTCACTTAAAACGGACTCTTATTTTGCACCGGTACCTGAGATTAGGTACTTCTTCTCGACGTAGACTTAGACAGTAATATGTGCAGAATTGAGGGTATTTATTTCTCAAGGTCAAAATGCGGGAGCGCTAGATCAAACGAGCGTCTGTATATTTTTCATGTAAGATCGAAACAAAAAAATAGTAACATCTCAGGATCTCGGTGCCAGCACGATGATTTAATTTCCTTTCCTTCTTGTCACTGCTCATGAATGTACTGTATCATAGCAAAAATGGCTTTGCAGAAACTTACTAAAGGTGCAGTACAAAGAGAAATATATAGTGACAGGTTTATTTTTACATTCTTTATTTGTAATAGTCAGATATGTGTCGATCAACACGTTTTACATTTTGCATTTCAGAATGACTTGTGTTGACTTGTTCATCCTACTGTAGACTTGTAGGAAAACTCCAGAGCCAAGATTCAGCTGTAGGATTTTACTTTTCTTTAGTTTTAATGTAATATAATGAAATGCATGCATTCTGTGGTTTTCCAGACCACCACTTGTTCTTCCATTCACATTTAGCAGGGCATCTCAACACGGCCAGAAGAATATTTTTGTGTGAGTGGACACTTCCTTGCCAATGTTTCAGACTCGGCTAGAGTGGTTATTTTCTGTTATGTGCACACTTTTTTTTTTTTTTTTTTTTGCCTGCCTTTGTTAGCTGCCACATGGATCATAAACGTTGCCCCTTAGCAAGTTATTTACCCACTGGATGGGTTGGTCTGTGTTTGTTCAGGTGATCACGCTGTTTTTGTTTTTTGTTGTTGTTTATTTTAAGAAACCAAAGCCTGTTTTTAGGAAGATAACAGTCAGACAAGCTCCTGATGATGAACCCTCGCATACTCCCCTCATGTCGAATGTATATTCTGTTGAATCTCTCTGTCATAACTGACACCTGTATTACAAAATTATGCTAGTACCGTTCTACATTCTGTCCGTGTTTTGAACCCACATGATTGCCGATTCGGTTTTCAATTGACTGGGACCAATCCAAAGCTACAATAGTGCAATTTAGAAGCTGAAGGAGAGCACCTTGGATTAAATTTAGAAGAGAGCGATGTCCTTGTGGGGTGGTTGAAAAAGCTTTTAATGTGCCTTGAAATGTGTTAAATACGGAAAGGAGGAAAAAAAAGTGCGCTTTTTTTGGTATGTGCGATCAGTACAGAAAATTGTCGTGTCGCACGTAATGTGAGTAACATGTTTGCACTGCAATGACCAGATTAGAGGTGGTGTACAGTAACATGCGTCTGAGTTGACTGAACATTGAATGTGTCATTTGCATGTATCGACTCCTGAAGTGAAATTTTTGATTGGCTACAGTAGAACATGGCTTTTATTTTATTATTATTGTTATTTTCTTATTTAACAATAATATAGTGTAACATTCCATTCATTTGTTTTCTGTGTACAGTTTTCAGGGGAGTTTTGTACACTGTTGAGCTGCAGTGTGGAACATGACAGAAGACTTTTGATGAGAAAAATGACAAAACCACAACAAAAACATTAAATACTTCATAAAAAATAAAATATTCTTTTTTTTTCTTTTTCTTTTTTTTATAAACAAAAATTTGCTTGCCTGTTCTTTAATTCTGTATCCGTAAAGCAGCTTACCCACAGCTCTTCCCACCCCACCCACTTTCTGTGCTGTTACTCATAATTTCATTCTGACCATGAGCTAAATCAATGCAGACAGACTGGAGACCTCTCACTGTGGATTCCAGGAATTGATTCAATATTTCAAGAAGAGGCCATGCTCACATTGACTGCTGTAGTAATTTCATTTTCTCTTGTCTGGGACTGTGTGTGGTTTGTGTTGAATGTATTTTGTGCCTTTGCACTTATTTCAGCTTGTCTATATGATGTTGGCTTGATCTCTTTTGTCGTTATATCGTACAGCTCCTCCTAATTCTGGGCGTTTTAGAGGTCGCCACAGCGAATCATCTGCGTCCGTCTCACACCGTCTAGCATCCTGCTCTGTCACACCAATCCTCTGCATCGCCTCCTTCCGTACACCCATGAACCTCCTCGGAGATCTTCCGCTCTAGCTTCCTTTTTGTCTGTGTCACCATCTCAAAGAGACGATATGTAAACCTCACTTTCAGTTTTGTTGCTGTCCTTTCACCCCTGATGACATTTATCTTCTACCCTGCCTGCACTCTGTTCCTCACCTCTCTTCTGCACTGTATTTTCACTCTCTACTACGGTACGGTCATCTTTCCACCTGTTTCCCTCTCATTCACACTTGTATTTTGTGTTACTCTTGCTGACTTTAATCCTCTACAGTGCATACCACTACCTCTATGGGCTCTGGTCCACCTGCTTCCCAATCACACTACAGATCAGTGTCATCTGCAAACATAATCCGTGTAGACTCCTGCCTGACCTCAACTGTCAATATATGCCTATCGCCACTGCAAACAAGAAGGGGCACAGAGCAGATCCTTGATCGTTTGTAACTCCTACTGCATGCATCACCACTGTCTCATTGTCCTCATACATGTCCTGCACTACACACACTTCTCTGGCCCTCTTGACTTCCTCATACAGTACCACAGTTCCTCTCTTGACGCTGTTTCTCTGGATCCACAAAGGCACAGTGAAGCTCCTGACCTCTATACTTCTCAATGATTACTCTTAATTACGTTTAAGAGTAATCATTCATCACATCTATAGTGCTCTTTCCCTGCATGAGGCCATACTGATGCTCACTGATCATCACCTATATTAACTTAGCTTCAGCAACTCTTTCCCATATCTTCATGGTAATGGCCCCATCAGCTTTATCCCTCTGTAGTTACTACAGCTATGCACATCACCCTTGTTCTTCCCCACCCGTGTTCTTGTGTCAAACAATCTGGTTAAAAAGTCCACTTTCTCCTAGACATCTCCATACCTCCACAGGTATGGTGTCTGGACCAACTGCCTTTCCACTCTGCATCCCCTTATAGCTGCCCTCCCATCCTCCTTACCAATCCTTGGCTCTTCCTGATTCACTGTCCTCCATCCATCCTCCTTTCTCTCTCATTTTCTTCATTCACCTGTTCCTCAAAGTACTCCTTCAGTCTTCTCAACTCCATTTCTTCACTTGTTAGCATATTTCTAAATCTGTCTTGAATCACTCTAACCTGCTATACATGCTTCCCAGCTCGATCTCTCTGCCTAGCCAGTCAGTCGTTTTGTCATCCATTAGTATTCAGTCTCACATACAACTTAAAACCTTACAGACCCAACTCCTCTTTGTACATCTGTTTTCTTCACCTTTCTTCATCCATTGAAGCCCCCTCCCGAGTGACACTCTCTACTCATTAACAGAATTTAAACAATAGGTCAAGAAATAATGCAACCATATTCACCATAAGTTTACTTTTCTTAAAACATTTAATTTGATTGATTTTTTTTTACAGAGATTTTGCTCCCTACTGGGATAATTATAAGTACTTAGAAACGTACGGGTCGTTTAATCTTACAAAGTTGCATTTAAATGTTTATTCCTTTGTCCAAAGCAGGTTATGCACACCGAATATACACGATATACATACTTTGATCCATTTATGTCTTGTCTTGGTAAGAAAGCGATACCACATACAAAAAAGCTACACATAAGAAATAGTAGCTATAATTTAAACTACAATTCAAGGGTCTTTCTCATGTCGTCGCAATTCGTGATGCGATTGGGGTACGTAAAAATATCCCTGAATAAAATTGGGAATAATTGGTGAGCAAAAATGAACTAAAACTACAATAAATATACCACCAAAAATACTTATATCGTGGTTTATATGTCGATTCTTACAAATCCTGTAACTTTAGAGCAAAATTGTCGAGGTATTGATTTTTTCCGGAGTATGGTGTCGGGCATCAGCGGAGAAACCTTCCCGCTCGCTTTTCCGCCACTGTTTAAACTGGTAGTTGTTGCTGTCAGAAAAGAAAATTTCTGCGAAAAATGGCGAATGCATACAAGGTTCCATTATAGCTCATATAAGAAGAAACGGCGTTATTTAATGTTTCTACCACTACCCATGTCTAAGCCTGGCTAGTTAGCTTAGCCTAAAAAGCACAAATAATAGCAATAATGTCGCTGCCTCCAGAGAAAGCTTCCGAGCTGAAGCAAATCATTCACAACCATCTGCTCAGGGTGAGAAAACTATATAGATTTTATGGCAATTCGTGTTGTACACAATGTACAGTTGAATGCTGAAGTCCTTAAGCAGCATACAAATACACGGGTATTTTTCATGAACGGGGGAAGCTAGCTGTTTATAGTGGGCAAATATATATATTTTTTTAATGTCACAAATGGCTATTTCCTTGCATTTGCACATCACAGAGAAATCTCATATTATCACCTAGTTGGTAAGATTGGCTGCACCATCTCTTTAGACAGCATTATTTGAAGCACCGTAGGGAACTGCTGCTGTTTTCCAGCCAATATGAGCTACCTGTCAAGCCTCTATAAGCAGATAAAGTACAAATTCACACAGCACACAAGACCAATTTCGATCCTATATTTTCGATCGTACATTTATTGCTGATTTGATTGAAAAATTGATTTTAAAAAAGTAAATGGAAAAAAGTAATGAATGAGAAAAGATTTCGCATCAATAATGCACGGAATAGACGGTACTTATAGGTCTACTGATATAAAACATTTCCTGATGGGTTTGCCTTCATATTCACACTTCCCAAAGTCAGAGTTTAAATGGAAAGGACTGTTTTTAGAGGATGTTGAGAAAGCACAAACACATTTTTTAAGTAGGTGAAGGAATTTTGTTCTTCTGTTTGTCAGATGGATATCCATGGGAAGATCCGAGAGGTGCTGGCTGAGACTGTGAGGGATGATCAAGGTCCTGCACGTCGGTCTCTGTCTGAGGCAGATTTCCTGCGTGCTCTGCAGCGCAGAGGCATCATAGATGATATGATGAAAGATCTTCACTTTACTCAGGTTGCCCAGCTTTTTGGATGCAGTTTCAGACCTATTTTCCAGATTGGTTTTTATTTTAGAAGTATTTTTCATTCCATCCATTCAAAAATCGAACATTTACAATGTATTGATCCCCTTGATAGCTACGTTTTACTTTCAAAGTTTGCCTTCAGTATGGATTAAACATATCTGTAATACAGTGTGTCAGTTCTGTCCCATCTTTTCTGACTGTTCTGTCGTGTCGTTTTGGCGTGGTAGGAAGCCGGCACAGAAGCAGAAACAGGATCGCCTACAAAACCTGCTGCTCACTTTGTCGATAAAGATATCACTCATCTGAAAAAAAGTAAGAAACATTATTTGCAAACCAAGCAAATAATAATGTGATGCATAGACTGTTTTGTATAATATTATTCCTCTTCTGCTTTTCTCTTCTCAGCCAATATCGACCCATCAAGGCGATGTCTGTATCTCCAGGTGCTTGGAGGCAAAGCCTTTTTGGAGCATCTCCAGGAGCCGGATCCCTTACCTGGTCAGGTGTGTTCTACCTTCACACTCTACCTGCACTTCCGCAACCAGAGGTTTCGATCAAAGCCAGTGCCCTGTGCCTGTGAACCTGACCTCAAGGAGGGCTTCCTGTTAGAAATCCACAGAGACGGTATAGGTGTGTGTTAACCCCCACTGTTTGTGTCACTCACAAATACTGTTCTTATTGTATTACTTAATAAACCATCTATGTACAGAGTATCATTTTACAATTTTTGTATTCCAGGGGAAAGTGGTAAGATGGCAGATGCGACCTCCATGCTGTCAATGTGTGACCCAGTGCACTTTGTGCTGATAAAAACAGACACCTCCAGTGAAACAATGCTTGTCTCATCCTACTTCCTGGACTGGAGGACTGTTCTAAGCTCGCCCAGTAGCAAGACCTGCTTTGCTGTAGAGCTGATGGGAGTTGGTGAGCAACAAACTCTCTGCACAAAGAGTTTCTTATGAAGGGTTCTTTTGATTTTATTTTTGAAAAACACAAGCAGAAGTCAAAAAATCATGCTGGATATCTAGCTGTATAGACCTGTTAATGTGTTGGTTGGAAATGAAAATTATCAACCTACAAAGTGCTGAATTCAAAGACACTCCCACAGTAAAAGTGAAAAAATGATGCGGCAGTGCTCTGGGGTGAGGTGCTCTATTGGATTTAGTTGAGCAGAGGGGCCAGTCAGTGGTATAAATTCCTTCGTCCTCCAGCCTCCATACTCTCACCCCATGAGGCTGGGCATTGTGTTGCACCAGGCGGAATCCATGACCCACTGTATCAGTGTGGGGTCTGACACTGGGTCCAGTGATTTCATCCTGATATCTGATGGCATTCAGGGTTCCGTTGCCTAGCCTGTAGAGGTCTGTGAAGATATGCCTCCCCTGACCGTCACTCACTGACCACCAAACCAGTCGTGCCGAATTATGTTACAGGTAGTATCATTCTCCAAACCCCTTTGCATCTGTCACATGTACTCAGGGTGAACCTGCTGTCATCTGTGAAAAACACAGGGGCCATTAGTGACCTGCTAAAGATAATTTTGTAGTTCTGGAGTGCTCATCCTGTTCCTCCTTGCATAAAGGAGCAGATACCGTCATGCTGATGGGTTAAGGATCTAAGGATGTCCAGCTGTCTTAGAGTAACTGCCTGTGTCCTGGAATGTCCTCCATGCTCTTGAGACTATGCTGGGAGACACAGAAATCCTGGCAGGGGTTATTGATGTGGAGGAGTTGGACTAACTGCGACCTCTGTAGGGTCCAGGTATCACCTCATGCTATCAGCAGTGACACTGACACTAACCAAAGCAAAACCAGTGAAAAACAGTCAAAAAAAGATGAGGAGGGAAAACATGTCAGTGGATTATACCTGTAAAATGATTCCTATTTTGGGGGTTGTCTCACTGCTGCCCCTCCAGTGCACCTGTTAATTTCAGTAGCATCAAAGCAGCTGAAACGGATGAACAATCACCTCTGCTACTTAACTGACAACATCAATATCCTGAAGGTTGAACTCACTTGATGCTATACTAATTAAAACGTTCTTGTAATTTTATGAGTAGTTTATAATGGAGTGTAGGTTATATAATTCCAATTACATCGGATATAGTAAGGGTGGGACATAATATCAGTATGGTAACATTCTGTTGTTCCTCCTGTGATACATTACCCTTAGACTTGGACTCAAAATTCAATGTCTGCAGACACCCCAATTACTGATCTGCCAGTCTGACTTCTCAGAGTCACTACTTCATGGCTCGCTGTGGTGGAGCTATGATGTGGAAAAAGAATAATACAGTGTAAAAGTGGCAGAGAGCTAAATCAATACAATGACACATTTTAAAATTGAATAATGGTGGTGGTACACCTACAGAAACACGATTTACATGGGGTCAATATTTAAAAGGGACTTAGAAACTGCCCCCTATTCCTGCGTCTCATGGGGCACAGTTGCACAGAATAAGCGTGGTCTGTTGTGCATTCATGTAATGATATCCGTGTTTTCCAGTAATAATAATCTGATGTTACTATTGCCACTTAGTAACTTTTTAAGACAGTGTTTTTAACTGAATGCTGCATTTATTTAATCATGCTTCAAGATTTGAGTCTTTAGATGGATTTTATGACTAGGTCTCTGCTGTGCAGGAACACAAGCCCTCCAGAATTAGTACTGTCCTAATGTGTAAGCCAGTGTAATTTGTTTACCACTCATGCTGGAAGAAAGGTCTGGAAACACAAAAATCTTTGGAAAACTTGAAGAAAATTTGATTGGTAATGTCTGATACTCTTAAACATAACATCACATCTGTAGTGCTCTTTCCCTGCATGAGGCCATACTGATGCTCGCTGATCATCACCTGATCATCACAGGTACAGGGCATTTCGTTGCCCTGTACCTGTGCATGTGCAATGACAATAAAGTTGAATTCTATTCTATTCTATCATTCTATCATCACCTATATTAACTTAGCTTCAGCAACTCTTTCCCATATCTTCATGGTAATGGCCCCATCAGCTTTATCCCTCTGTAGTTACTACAGCTCTGCACATCACCCTTGTTCTTCCCCACCCGTGTTCTTGTGTTAAACAATCTGGTTAAAAAGTCCACTTTCTCCTAGACATCTCCATACCTCCACAGATATGGTGTCTGGACCAACTGCCTTTCCACTCTGCATCCCCTTATAGCTGCCCTCCCATCCTCCTTACCAATCCTTGGCTCTTCCTGATTCACTGTCCTCCATCCATCCTCCTTTCTCTCTCATTTTCTTCATTCATCTGCTCCTCAAAGTACTCCTTCAGTCTTCTCAACTCCATTTCTTCACTTGTTAGCATATTTCTAAATCTGTCTTGAATCACTCTAACCTGCTACACATGCTTCCCAGCTCGATCTCTCTGCCTAGCCAGTCAGTCGTTTTGTCATCCATTAGTATTCAGTCTCACATACAACTTAAAACCTTACAGACCCAACTCCTCTTTGTACATCTGTTTTCTTCACCTTTCTTCATCCATTGAAGCCCCCTCCCGAGTGACACTCTACTCATTAACAGAATTTAAACAATAGGTCAAGAAATAATGCAACCATATTCACCATAAGTTTACTTTTCTTAAAACATTTAATTTGATTGATTTTTTTTTTTACAGAAATCTTGCTCCCTACTGGGATAATTATGAGTACTTAGAAACGTATGGGTCGTTTAATCTTACATTTAATGATAAAACTTTGACTTTACAAATTACAAACCTGGCAATTTTGCTTTTTGCTTGGTTTTTCTGGCAACATCTTTAAGTAAACAGTGTGTTTGTCACCAGGAAGTGAATCCAAAGTCCCAGCTGGTGTTTTGACAGTCAGCCTGGAGCTCTACCCTCCTCTCCCAGAGATTCTGAGTGCTGACATCATCAGCACACAGGTCAGCATCTATTTATTCCTCTGTTTCATTATTCATAAATCAATCTCCGTGAACTACCAGTGACTCATTACAACAGAATCCCATTAATGCTTTTTAAGAATCAGTCGTCCTCAGAGTGGAGATAAAGAGGCTGTAAAAGAAACATGACAGCCTTCGTTGTGAGGGAGTGATGTCACTGTGTTTTTCATTTAGCAATCACTGGAGAGGCAGAGGGCGGCCGAGAAGGAGAGGCTCTTCTTGGTTTATGCCAAACAGTGGTGGAGGGAGTTCCTGGAGATCCGTCCGTCAAATCAGACCAAGCTGGTCAAGATTTTTGCACAGGTTTGTCTATCGTATTGACACCCCCACCCCGCGCATTTCATCACTTTATTGGTTGATTTGTGTTTTTAAAAGGAAGCATCTGTGCTCATTCTATTAACATCAAAACCAGTTCACCAAATATTTCATGTCACCTTCTTGGCCTTTCCTTTCCTCTGGGTGTGTGTCTGCACACTCTGCAGGATGAGAATGGCGTCAACAGGCCAGTCTGCTCCTATGTACGTGTCCTCCGGGCGGGCCGCCTCCTGGAGAGCCCTCGGCAGGCGGCCCGCTTCGTCAGCCTTCTAGCCCACGAGAAGGCTCCGGTGGTGGGAGGAGGAGGCAAGCAGGAGCAGTGGTGCACATTAATGGCTTTCCTGTGTCGAGGGAAGGTAAGGAGAGGTTCCCGGCCACTTGGCAGCCTCAAAGTAGGAATGATTCATTTTCCAAGACAGTGCATCCTCTGTACTGTTAGATCTCTTATTGTCACAGATCAAAACAATGGCAGATAATTACATCTGTTACCAAAGTTCTAGTAAACTGATATGTTACTTTTTTCTTCTAAATTAAATTCGTCATTTATCTGCCACTCACTGGGACTGTACTCAGATCTCATGAAGCAGAAAAGCCATTAAACACTAAATAAATCCTGGGATGCGATGCGACAAGTCAAGCGAGACAGTTCCTAAAGTTCTAGCTGTACTATTATGTTTTGGGCTTTAGTTAATGTTTACCCCAAGTTATCTTCAAGCAAGTCCAAGGCAAAGTCTAGATCTAAAAACAGTGCGCCACCATGCAAACGATGGTATCACTCGGCTGCTATTCAAGAGCTTGCTGATGCAAACACAGACTGTGTTTCAGCTGATAAAAATGACAAATGAATGCTTCAAAAGGGGATGCATTGTTTCATGTAAATCACATACTGATGCGTTAAAAGAAAGAAACTCTGCATCAAAATGTCAGACTTCTTTTTCAGCACAGTGAAGCAAATCACGAGTTCATATATCTTTGGCAGGACATAGGTTTTTATCCACAACATACCAGCTGATAATGTCCTGCATTTGTCTGTTAAATTGAGACCTCCAAAAAAACAAACAGTATAGCTCTGCTGTGACGATGTTAGGTAGAAAGCAATTGGCTGAAAAGGAAGGGGAACAACAGTGGAGCTCACTGGCCTGATTTTAGGCTTGTGCGAGGAACCTCTACGTAACCCACAAAGTGGATGATGTTGTGCAGGTGCATTATGTGTTTTATATGCGTTGTCCTCTCGCTGTATTTCATATGCAGTCCCAGCCAGTAGAAACAAATCTCACTCTCAAGTCCTCACTCTTTTTTGTTGTCAGTGTAGTTGGTGTAAATCTATTTGCCCCTCATGTTATTCCCTCACGTCCCCTTCCATAGTTTCAACAGCGTCCCTTTAGGAATTTGCTGACATTTGTGGGTTCCTTTGTTGATGCTATGATTATTAGTCCTTATACTGAAGTGATGATCTTTATTTTTCTCACTGACAAATCCAAGAGGTGCAGTGAAAAAGTAGCTTGAAATGTACAGGAGAATTTAACAGTACTGAGCAGGCCAATCATAGTTGTCAGGCTGCGACAGCCCGATGTGTAGTTGCGTTTCTAGGAAAGTTGATGTCAGGTTATGGCGATACGACATAGCTGCTGCTTAGATTTCCCACTGAAGCATAAATTCTAGTAAAGGAGATGATCAGTGATTAAAAAAAAAGGCACATAGACATTGTCTTGGATAATTTTGCACTGTTTTTCACACTTTTTCACTTCACTACAAAATATCTTGGTATATTAGGAGTTTGGTATGGTGGTTAGCACTGTTGCCCCACAGCAAGACAGTTCTGAGTTTGAATCCACGATCAATGGATCCTTTCTGTGTGCAGTTTGCATTTTCTCCCTGCAACTATGTGGGGACTCGGGCTTCTAGTTAGTGGTGTTAGGGTAATTGGTGATTGTTTGGGTGGTTGTCTCTGGGTTAGACTGGCGACATGATAAGTGGAAAAAGATTAATGGACTTGTGGGCTAAGCTAAAGGACAGCAAAAGTACCAAACCAAACAAACATTTGTGTTGTTCCAAATGTTTTTGACACTTTCACCTTGTGGCATTTGAAGCTAGTTAAGTAAAATACAAGTATTAAAATAAGGAGCTGGATTGAGCACTTTCAAGTGAATAGAATTAACACAGTTGCATGCACACACAAACAACCTAGCCTCACGTGATCTCAGTCATTTTCCTCTGGCTACACTGTACATTTTCAGTGAAGTCACAGGTTTGCGTTGCGTTGGCCCCTAAAAGTAAAGTTTTGTTCCACAATCACAGAGCTTGATTTGGCCACGTTTACGCTAGCCGCATTTCCGAGTAAGGCTGACTGTGTGGTTTCTGAGAAAGAAGGATTTGTGCACAGTTGACTGACTGCTGCATTCTCATTTCTCGACTAGATAGCGGGGAATTTCCCAGACCACCACGGGATAAATGTTCCCTGGCAAGACAGACACAACACAACTCTCACAAAGTGGCCCTTGTCAGCTGTGATTTATGAGTTTCATTTGAGGGAAAATTAATTTAGCCTCATCAGTCCTGCTCAGCCTGTTCCGATGCTGCCGTCCATATTAGCACTTCTGGGGAACATCTATCATTCTGACTTGCCCGTAGCCCGAGCCAGCACGCAGCAGCAACAGTCCCCAGCTCAACCCAGGCTTCTTTACAGGAAAACTTGTACGAATGAAACAAGAGTTGCTTACTGTCATGGACAATTTAATGACTCCAGAGCTTATTTCCTCTCCAGGAGGCTTCTTCTTTGAATTGGGTACTTCTGAGAAAGGCTAACAGTGTAGCGAGAACAAGATATTGTGTTTTGTTTAAAGAGACTCTTGTACTGACATGAGGAATTAGGCAAGGTCGGTGTGAAAACAGAATTCTGTCTGCTTAAATATCAGCATGAAATTAGCCACATGCAGCCAATGTGAGTTTAGGCCACACCTACACTTGTTCTGCTGTAGGAGATTCCAGCAGAGTGTAAATGCTGGTGGGAATGAAGAAACCAAGCTGTCACTGAGTTGAATTTAAATGCATAACAAGGACTTTACAAGG
This sequence comes from Diplotaxodon limnothrissa, assembly GCF_057381915.1. Lineage (NCBI taxonomy): Eukaryota > Metazoa > Chordata > Actinopteri > Cichliformes > Cichlidae > Diplotaxodon > Diplotaxodon limnothrissa. Next base: position 8,004,382 of record NC_140606.1, read on the forward strand.
CTGTAATCAAGTTGGCTGCCAGAGACACTCGTGAGATTAGCTTCAATGAACGGGAGTTTGTGGGACTTGGATTGGATTAAATAAAAAAGATAATTATTTGAAACGTCTTTTAGATTAATAAAATAAACAAAAATGCATTTCATGATCCTTTTTACCAACTCCTATATGCCCAACATGCTCCACCTCTTTGTTTTTTCTTCTCTAAGTTATCTCCCAAAAATCTGAAGTATTCTGTCAGTGGATCCTGACATCATCACTTAGGGATTCATGATGTGCTGTTAACCTGAAACAGGAACTACAAGAGGCGCTGAATTTGTCGTTAAATCGAAGCAGGAAATTGCATGGCAATAAATTCCCTGCAGCTGCTCGCATCATGTGGGAAATTTAAATGGCAACAAATACAAAAACAGAAAAATCTTAAGAAAATGAGCTATATTTATTTTCTTCTTCTATAAAAACAAAAAGATTCAAGAAGAATTATTTAAGAAGAATTAGATATTATAATATGTTGGAATCAAAGCTTCAATGATTTGGAATTAAATTTGTATTGTTTGGGTTTAAAGCCACAATATTTTTATAGCTTTAATGTTTTAAAATCAAGTCTTAAGGTTGTTTGACAAAATAGTTAAAACATGTTGAGAATAAAGCTGAAAGGTTGCAAGGTTTTAAAGGGAAAGGTTTTAATATTTTAAGAGTAAAGGTACATTTTTGGGAATAAAATTAATGTTACGATATTCTGAGAAAACAGTTGTAACATCTCAGATTTGAAGCAGTAAAATGTTGTTCTTAATACTTCGAGATTAAAGCTTAAATCTTTCCAGATTCAACTTGTGTGTCGTGCAGCCTTAGAGATAGAAACAGAGGCCCTGTTGAACATGGCAGTTCATTCTCCAGCCACTCACTAGCTTTCTGTGATTTCAACTACATCTCATGATCTTCTGAGAGGGGAGCGTGCTGGAGGCTCTCTGTTTTGAGAAGTCACATCAGGATTAACATATGACCTAACTGAACCAGAAGACAAAAATGAACATTTCTCTTAAAACACAACAAACAACGCACTAATGTGATGAAGATATTTAGTTCACTTTAAACTACCCAACAGATCCCAGCATAACCCTCTGTCCTCCACAGGGGGACTGTGAGGATCACGCCACCCTGCTGTGCAGCCTCCAGCTGGGTTTTGGCATGGATGCATACGTGTGTGTGGGCACCAAAGCCAAAGGAGTGCCACATGCCTGGGTCCTGACCCGTGGTACTGACGGGAGCATCACTTTCTGGGAAAGCCTGACAGCGCACAGGTCTGTTTTTTTGTTAATATAGTTAACAAATAAGCAAAGTAACTCACCCCCTTTCACGAGACCTTTGAGGGTCAGATTTAAACAGGACTTTTCTCAAAGGAAGTACAGCATAATTAATTATCAGGAAATGAAATTAGTTACTTTGGAGAGGATACCACTCTGTTATAAAAAAGGAAAAGGTTGTCTTCTCTTCTCGGTATCCCCTTTAACTAAAACCAGACACAGTCTGAGTTACAGTGAGCTTTTTGTGTTTGCCTCACTTACTTCATTAAACGGTCTTTGTGCGTTAGTCAGCAGGATCTCTTGGAATCCCATGAGTGGATTTCTATGAAAGTTGGGGGCCAGGCTTTGAGCCAAGGAACAATTGATTACATTTTAGTGTTTCTTAAGCTCTTCCTCACCATGAAGCACTGGCCTAATGGAGCATGTTTTTCATTAGTTTGAATATCTGAGCTTAATATGATGTGAATTAAAGGATATATGAAGGACAAGGACATATGAACAATTTGTCACATTTATTTTACGTTATTTAAGAATCATGTACATCTTAAATATGAGAAGGTCAAGGAAGCTGCCTAAAATTAAAAAAAGAGAACAGACCATAGACATTTCTCACTGAGTAATATTAGTGTTTTGTTTCATTTCGTAATACTTTTCTTTGCATTTCTTGTGTGTGATCAGATACCTCCACCGTCCTATAGATCCAGATGCTCCACCTCTGGCTCCCCAGCCTAAACCTTCCTACCCGTACCGAACTGTGGGATGTGTCTTCAACCACCAGACCTTCCTTGCCAACTGTCAGCCCTCTGATGCTGTGGAGCTCTGTGTATTTGACTTCCAGGTAATATAATGCACATCCGTTTTGGAGGTATGGCTGGAGGATAGCCATATTATATTGCTTTCCATGCTCCATTGTTGTATTTATTAATAAGAAAATTACTGTAGCGATTAAAGAGTGCCAGAGAAATATCATTACGCTATTCACATTTGTTTCGTTGGCAGGTGTTGTCTTAACGGTTCACATTTGGCAAATGAGCCTCAATATGAAAATCCTGCCGCAATATCAGATTGGCCAACGTAGAAAACCTAATCAAATAAGTACTGGTGATTTTTAGGCAGACAGAGGGCAAAGGTAGCCTGGAGCAGGGTCCTGTGGGCACAGAGCTCGCTGGAAGATTGCCATCTTCAATCAACAGAACAGGAGCCAGTTTGCGGGGAAGGAAATTGAATCTGTAACAGTTTCATTCATCAGCAACTCCCATTCTGTCACGCTGGCCTAAAGCAAAGCACCCAGTGGACAATGTAGTGGGTCTGTGTGAATGAGATTATCAGCTAAATGCCTCTTTTTCTTCCCCCTACCTGATTTTCTTCAGAATCAGTCACGGTGGAAAGCAATGAGTGAAGAGGCCCTTAAGTCTGTTTGTGCTCCAGGCTCCACCACCTCTCTGCCCCCTCTGCCTCCGCTCTGCTCCCCGTCTCTGGATCCAGCTGCAGCCAGCAACCAGCTGGAGTTGGAGATGCGCTACCTGGTATCTGAGCATAGGAAGGTAAAACACAGTGATGGAGTTGTTGGATGGTGGTAAACTCACCTGCACTCTAGAAAGAGGCCTGATCAGAGCACTGAGACAGATGAGAACACTGATAATTCTTTGAAACATCAAAATATGAATAAGTCATGATGTATGTTATTTAAACATCACTTATATTTACGTTGAAGAGATGAAAACAAAAATGCCAGATGACCATTATAGCCTTATTTCACCTTTGGTATATAAGTGAACCATACCTTTGCTGTGTAGTTGACTGTAGTGGCATAACATGTAACAGTTACTGAGGAATGTATCCACTCTGTGGGGTGCTCTCCTCCAGGACCTGGATCTTGCGACAGTGTGGGACGACCACCTGTCCTACCTGCTGTCCTCAGCTCTGTCAGCCTATGAGCTGGAACGCTGCACCGGTGTCTCCTGCGGCAACGAGGAGTTCCAGGACGCCGTGAGGAGGGCCGTGCCAGACGGGCACACTTTCAAAGGCTTCCCTATACACTTTCTTCACCGTAACGCTCGTCGGGCCTTTGCCACCTGCCTCAGGTAATATACAACTAAACTAAATGTTAAAATATCACAACTAGAGAACAAAGCTGTATGAAAACTTCAATGACTTTTGAAAGGTTGCCAGTGATTATGTGGCCTCGAAGCCCAAACTTTTGCACAGTACTTCAGGCTCATCTTTACCTGTGGCTTTCCTGTAGAGGGTGTGAGAGACTGAAGTGCTGCACACATGTCTATGTTCTAATAGTGTCAGTATTGAGTAATAAATGATGCGCACACCATCTACTCTAAAGCATGATGGGAAATAGCCTCGAAATAAAAAGTGACCCTGTAAGACCCTGTCTTTTCCACAACATATACTGTAACAGTTTCACATGTTATACCTCCTGCCAGAGCTGAGAACACGAATATGATCACGAAAATAATAGACTCAAAAGTCATGCAGTTACTTCCTGCCTCTGTCATAGACAGGTTTCTAGATAACCTGCGCACATTCACAAACACTCAGCCTTCAGTTTTGTCCCTTTGTCACAAACAATCCAGAATATTAAACTGGTTTTATTCCCTGAATATTTTTCTCACACATTATTTTGCGTTCCATGCTCTGAATGTCTTATTTTTCATGCAGGTCCCCCTTCTGTGAGGAGATAGTGTGTTGTCGTGGCGATCACGTGAGGCTGGCTGTCCGCGTTCGGGTGTTCGTTTATCCCGAGAACGCGTGCGCAGTGTGGATCATGTTTGCCTGTAAATACCGTTCTGTACTCTGACCAGCAGATGGATGGCGCCCAGGAAACCCCGGCCTGTGTTGCACTTTGACCCCACACTGGATTTTAGGACACCACAGGGACACACTGGGACTCACAATGAGACTAAATTGATATTAAGCTCTACTATTGCACAGACATGTTTGTGGCTCTGCTTTGATGGTTGGGCCTTTATTTTGTAGTGGACTCATTTGTACAGACATTTACATTATTTATTTTTGCAAATAAACCCACCTTTGTTTATCCTGCTGTGCATTTTTTACATGCTTTATTAAAGACATTTAAACCTGTGTCACAAACACGAACAGGCTCGTTTTACTGCAGTTGCATGAAGGATTTAAATAATACAGAATTACCTGCTTTGCTGTAAATGAAGGCTCTGCCAATCTCATTTAATCAAAAATAATGAGATACTGAGGAAATGATATGACCACAGTTGCTCCAAGATTGTAAGAACTAAACTAAGTGAAACAGTACAGTATATTATAAAGATGCAAATGAATGTAAGAAAATCATGTCTTTGAGTTTAAAAAGGTTTTGCCACCATTTAATATAGACCTGTCACACAATGTCATATATCGTTAATAGAAAATATTGACTACATGTGAAAGTATGTGATTAAACCACGCTGCTGGAACAAACCAAAAATCTTTAAGCAACACAAAAATCCAGCACTGTCAAAAGTTTGAAATTTATGGCCATGGTGTGAAAGAAATTTATTGATTTAGTCTAGTCTAGCGGTGCCAAACACGTGGCTGGGGGGCCAGAACCAGCCTGCCAGAGTGTCCACTGTGGCCTAGAGTATCCCTAGTGACACAGACATTACCTATGAGCTGGCATTTTACCCCAAAGTCAGTAAAAGGTAGAGCGTTAAATGATAAAAATTGAGGCTTTTTTATTGTTAGTACCTCATTAAATAAAATAATATTTCCTTTCTTCACTATTTTCTATCTTCTCTGTATAAGCAGATCTTTTTCTGTAAAAAAGTATTAATGTATTAAAAATCTGGGTAATACCTGTCAGTACTTTTATCTGTAATCTGAATATATTTCTTAAAGCTAAACTTAAAATTTACTGCTGTACATGATCATTTTTCTGGGAAAATTGAGCAATTTTTATTGAAATCATCACAGGGCTGCTCATCATCAGTATTATAAGTGGACGGTCTATTATTTTGACTGTGCTTAATAATTAAACTTTGTTACAATAAAAGAAAGTTGTTGTTTTTATGGGTTGTTAGGCAGCAGCGTTACTGGTCCTGTCCACTTGAGTTTAAATTGGGGTTTTATGCCCCACAAAGTAAAATACGTTTGACAGCCCTGGTTTTAAAGGCGAGTATGTAAGGAGAGCACCTCGTGTTAAAGGTCATTAAATTAAATCAAACTGACATAATTAAGCTGTCAGTTTGTCTTTTTGCGAGAAGTGTACGGGCAAATTTAAACTTGTATTAAAGTTGTTGTATTGCACTTGTAATAACTGTGATCAGCACTAGATGGCGCGTTAAGACAAATATTGGCAAACTGGAAGCAGCTGCAGCTCTCTGTCCGCCACAGCAGCCCTGCACGCATAATACTTTGTAGGTTTTTTGAATAGAAATAAGACGGGTTTAAATGTCTCATTGATCATGCATAAGAGTAGATTATGAGTTAAAATATGGGGGTTGAAAGACACAAAATATAACTGTAGAAAAAAAGGTTACGTTGTTAGAAAAACTTTAAAGAATGACTTGATTGAATTTATGTCCAAAATCATACCGTCTGTGAAAAGCAGAAGCCACAATAACATCATTATTTCAGCTTGTTCGCCGTTGAAAAGCCACAGGCGAACACTGTCCTTCAGTTTGACACTAGCTGATTATGAAATTGGAGCGAGGACGAAGTGACAGGCGCCTGGTTGAGTGAATTATTGTGTGGTTAGGAGAAGTCAACTCGGGAAAGTTTTGCCATAATTGAAGTGCTTTATTAATTGATGCGCAGAGGGTAGTTTTGTTGTTATGGAGTACTTTGCTTTGCTCATTTGTTTTTCTCTTTTTTTGGTCGCCCCCCTCCTCCCTGCTGTGTTCCTCTACTGTGCAGAGCTGTTCTGGAGATGAATCGTGGAGGGGAATCGTTGACACATCAGCCCAAACTTTGACAAGAAGCCTGTGAGGATGGCCAATTAATTCGATTTTTCCGGGAGCTAATTTGCAATTCTGCATTAGCCCCAGAGTTGTTCAACACAAGGATCAGGAGGGAGGCTGGAAGAGCAAAATAGAAAGCTAATGAATAATTCCTGCTTTTTTTCTGAATGTCACACACACACACACACACACACACACACACACACACACACACACACACACACACACCTCCACTCCGCGCGTTACTGTGTACCACAGGAAGACTGCAGCAAAGGAAGTGTTTGATGCTGGGAACTCAGGTATGTTTTCAGCCCATATTAAACAGGAACGCTCAGGTGTAATTGACTAATAGGTCCTGTGGGAAAGGAGCTGCTCCATTAAAAACAGGAAGGGAAGCGGTGGGAGACTGGTTTCACCTTAGATCTGGTGAGCAATGTTTGCATTCAAGTGAGACGTTCAGATGCATTTTGCACCAAACCATGCGTGTAAGTGGAAACACAATGTAAATTTGGCTCATGAATAAGAAAAATTGATTATGTGAAACGAGGTTGGCATAAGTAGCCTTACAGGAGGTTTTGTAGTTATAAAGAAGAAACCTGATATGGGTGAAAAAGTCTCGCGTTGTCGTGCACGAACTGGTTTTCACCCACACGAATTCCTCTTCCTCTTCTCAGATGGCACAAGCCAATAACGAGTGCTTTTCCTTTCTCAGACATTTCACCTAGACTTAACAAGTATTGTCAATAACATCATCAGGCACTATAATGGTGTTGATTGGGCGAAATATACCGTAGCTCAGAGACCTCTTTAACACATTACTGTTTAGTGCGCCTGGCAGTCAAACAGGAATTTTTGAACGTTTTTGAACACATCAAGTACCACAGTGGTTTACCACATTTAATTATACTGCTAGCACATCACACATTTTTTAAGAAATAAAGAAGAAATGTATGCAGCTATAGAGCTGTCAGTAAATATTTTGTCCCTTTACTGAAATCTCCAGTGCAGATGCATAACTCAGGAAGTCTCCATTCCTGGGGCCCATTGGGCATAACTCAGACTTCCTCACTGGTTCTGAATCCCCAGTGTTGTATATGTAATTACATTATACATTTATTTTCTGCAATCGAATTGAACTTAATGCCTTTTTAAAAAATGCTATTTTAATTAATTAAACAGATCAGTTGGCTGGATCATGAAAAGTGAACCACTGACTTACACGTTTCTTAAACACCAAATTAAATTGTCTTTAATTTGGTGTTATATCTCCTGTGTGTGTGTGTGTGTGTGTGTGTGTGTGTGTGTGTGTGTGTGTGTGTGTGTGTGTGTCCTCAAAGAGCTGTAATAATGTGTGCCTATCTAGAATAGCTCCATTATTTGGCTTTATGAGTGAAACACTCTCAGGTATAAATGTGAAAATGTGCTAAAACACAACATTGCGCCAACAAATTTTCAGGTTACAGCAGACATCAAGAATATATTTTCATTTTTGTTTGTGCATTTCTATTCAACGTCATTGAAAAAAATTCTGTTTCCTAATTATTTTTGTTTCCTTTCACTCTGGGACCGTGTGTACATAATTTTGTTCCACCTCATGTTAACATGTGATGCGAATGACAAATAAAGCTCCTTGAATCCTTGAATCCTTAATATAAGTAACACAAATAAAAAAAATCCTTCTGTTCAGGTTGCTTGTACGTGTGGTCAGCCTGTTTAATGCTGCTGATGTTATATGTTCTTTAAGCTTTAAAATACTGTTTTTGCTGTAACAGGCAGAATGTGTTCATTTTTCTCTCAAATGTTATATACAAATGTTAAGGACTGCCAGCCGCGCACAGTGGCCACAAAAGCACCAAACTTTATGCTAATATGCACAAACCTGAAAATATTTATACTCCAACTGACAAAAACTCCAAATTTGTGTCATAAATCAGTCATCAAGCTTTGGAACTTGCTGACTGATTTCTGACCGTAACTTGAAGAGAGAACTGGTTTCAGGATTACTGAATGGATAACGGTCTTGGGGGAATTCAACAACAAATGATAACATCAGAGCGTGGATGTCAAACTCATTTTACATTTCTGGACACATACAGTCCATTTTTACATTTCACTATTTATATATCCGCATTTATTCCTTCCTATATCTTAATAGAACAAAAAACCCAACAGTATGTCTCAGTTTTTCTTCATGGTAAAAATGCTGCTGTTGTAAATGTGAGCAGTTTGTCAACACAAGTCTTTGGGCTTAAATCGTGAAAAGTAAATATGTAAAATTACAGAAAAGATTTTGATAATCCGTTTTAGAGATTGTCCCATAATCTTTGCTAATTCAAAGGAAATGTCAGATTTTTAAAAATAATTTTAGTTATTAATATTAGAAGACAGGATCATATCACCCCTATTCTAGCTAACCTCCATTGGCTTCCTGTCAAGTACCGTATTGTTTTTAAAATTCTTCTATACACTTTTAAAATCTTAAATAACTTGGCACCCAGTTATTTGATTGACCTTCTTAATTTATATATCCCTACAAGGGCACTCAGATCCTCTAATCAGGGGCTCCTAATGCAACCAATGTCTCGACTAAAGACGAAGGGGGATCGTGCCTTTGCTTTTGCTGCACCAAAACTGTGGAACAGCCTGCCGGTTGATGTCCGTGCGTCGGAAACTATTCAATCTTTCAAATCACGGTTAAAAACCCATTTGTTTAAGCTTGCCTTTCAAACTACTTAGCTTAATTTCTTCCCGGTTCATGCTTGTTGCAATAGTACCATCCTATAACTGTATTTTTTTGTTGTTGATTGTTTTCTTTTTGCTGTAAACCTGCAAGTATGGCTCGTCTGTGAAGCACTTTGTTGTACCTGTGACTTTTAAATGTGCTATAGAAATAAAATTGAAATTGAAAATTGAATTGAAAATTATTATTACAATTGCAAAAAAATACCCTACGCAAAAGCAAAGAAGAGCTTTTCTTGATTATCTATTATTTAATTACTCTGGTGTAGTATGGATGGACATGGGAGAGGTCTTTATCGGTAGGAAAAGCGGTAAAACATAAATTTAAAGTTTAGTTCAAAATTTCCTTCACATTGTTCAAAGCCATTCAGTCTTTGCTTCAATCTTTGCTGGGCCGATTCTGGCCCGCAGGCCTTATGTTTCCCCGTCCTGCTCCAGGGGATCTGCTTCACTCTCGCCAACTCACTTTGTTAATTGTAATCTAGATCCCAAAGTCCATCACACACTAAAACGCAACATTATAACAAAGAGGGATGGATCGACCGTTACTCATCTGCACAGAAAAGCCCGTCTGTGCTCACAAAGCGCAGGTGTATCTAAGCGCCGCCGTTTCCTCCGGTCATAGCAATAAGAAGTGAGTTCCCGTTGCTGGTCTCCTAGCTGCACAACCACCTCATTATTTTGTTGTCATTGAATGAACTTAATTCAATGTATAGGCCTTGGGCTCTGTTCGACTTTGTCAAGTAAATGAGAAGACTAATGGCGCATCTCCTTATCAGTTGTGTTTTTGTATTGTGGTAATATATCTGCTGACAGACACTGATGTATCAACTAATTACCGTATTGTAGCCATTAAAAAGGGGTGTTTAGACATTGGGCTCTGTAGTAATTTTCTGGTGTCTGTGTCTCTGCGTGTGCATTTCCTGATGCCATCTTTGACAGACGCTGGTGCTGATTAATTAAAAATTATTGAAATGAATGAAAGGATGTTACCTTTGTGTCAAGAACTGTAATATCCAGCTATTCCATGCTTTACCTCCAGTTATGGTGATTATATGCTTATTAAAAAATTACATTTATATTATGTGCACTTATGTGTTTCCTTTTTTGGAGACGCCCACACTCACTCTGCTTATACACGAATGACTCAAAACTGATTATTAACATAGTCATTAGGGTATACCTGTAACTTTATATCTATTCAAGTACATTTCTTATATCTTCCTGCCACCCAGTGCCTCCCTTTCTCTTGTCTTATTTCTATTTTTGAAATGTAAAAATTCCTGCAGGGGGTAAAAGAAGAAGAGAGACTGGGGAGAGAGAGAGAGAGAGGGGAGCACTGGGCATTGGAGAGAAATGCAATGCATGGCCTGGAGCCTAACGAGTAATAAAGTCATTAATTCAGCTGATTAAGTTAGCCTTTGGGTTAAAGAAAAATCATATCCGTCTCCCTTTGAGATGTGACTGGGGAAGCACAGAAGAGGGAGAAGCCAGCTAATTAGTGCTGAAAAACAGGAGGGGGGCCAGAGAGGGAGATGGGAGAAAGTGCGTGTGTGTGTGTGTGTGTGTGTGTGTGTGTGTGTGTGTGTGTGTGTGTGTGTGTGTGTGTGTGTGTGTGTGTAATAGGGAAGAGGCGTAGGGGGTGCGTATAGGTGTTTCGAGTGAACTACTAATGAGGCATGTTTGGGGTGAGGGAGTGACAAGCTCATCAAAAAAGCCCGCTTGCCAGGCGAGCCATTTCTCTCAAAGAGTTTGCCCGGCTACCTTTGAGCCTGACGCTGCCACTTAATGATGTGAAACCAGAGAGAGAGGGAGAAGTTAGGGTGAAATGTCAGTTTGCTTGCAGTTTAATGAGCTTGTTGTTGGATGCAGGATAAGAAAGCACAGCGAAAAGAGCAACAGGAGATGCAGAAGCAAGATCCCAACCCCCCACCACCCCAACCTCCTCGAGCTATGAGAGGAGCTTGTTGAGTGTTAACTTGTAAAACTGTGCTGCTGAAATGAGTTGTGCTTAAAAAATATTTAGTAATTCCAGATATCAACATCTTCTTGGACTGTAAAAACAAACTCTTTACCTGATTTAAATGTAGTAGATCTTCTGTTCAAGATGGGATTTCAGTTCTGTTATGACCCGTTGTATTTGTGAAGTCTGCGGTGGTTTCTTTTATTGTGTCAAAAAGGCAAGCCTTGATTTTCATTTTCAGGAAATGGAGAAAAGACACAGGGAGGTAAATCTGGCAAATAAAGCAGGTGGAAGAACAAGGCTGCGCTTTCACATGGGTACTGTTGCATGCACCACGTCTCTGCTGCAGAGATTCTGCAGTAGAAGTCCACAGTAGCTTTTGATCACCAGTTACTAGTAAAGGCCAGTGCCTATAAATACCGAAATGCACTCCATGTCCAAGGTAAATGTAAATCAAAGGATAATAGATTTTTTCCCCTTCCTTTTACATCAACCATATACTTTAATCTTTGTCTTTCCTTGGGGAGAGTATATTTTCATTTTTGATGTGCATTTCTATTGTGGGTCAGTCTTTTATGCTTTTAAGGTTAAACATGGGTTTTCAGAAAGGTGGTTTCTTTCTTAAACTGCTTAGTGGGATTGCTGTTGCCATATGATAAGAAGATAGACAACGAAAGGAAATAAAAATTTTGTTGATCTTGCTTTGCAGTACAGGGGTGACATATTTCAGTCATTTCAAGCAGAGACCTTCAAACCCCTCAGATTTTGTCTTACTGAAATAATCAAAAAGCCACAAGGCAATATTAGTGGCTGTGAAATACTATCAAAGAAAGAAATTAAGAGTAATTTTCTTTCTTAATTCCCAATGATTGCCATCAACAGTATTAGCATTAGAAGAAAAGTTAAACTACATGTATACATAAATCATCACTCTTTAAATTCTATCTTATTGAAACCATGTAGCTAATGGGAAACCACAAAAAAGAGACTCTGATCTAATGAATGAAATAAATAATGAACCACTCGGAGCAAAATGCTCCTGACTGAATAGAGGCAAAGTGGAAATTTCCCCTTGGTGTGATTTACTCATCTTATATATGCCTGTAGGACCATCTCTGCGCAGAAACAGTATTACCATTACACGTGTATATTGTTACAGCATCTCATTTCACAAAGAACCATCATCATTTTCTGCTCCCTTTCTGCACAAGGGAGCCGCTGACCTCTGCATGACTTCAATCTAACTCCTGGATTGTTTTCTATTGTGTGTCTCAAGCAGCGGGGAAACTGGGCTGCACTGTGTGCCAGTGGCAGGAGTCAAGCCTTTAATACTGAGCAGGATTACACTGCATGTAAGAACTGAGGAGGGAAGTGATTCCTAATAGGAGCAACGATGATGCCTTAAAAATGTGGGGCTATTCTTTGTCTTTTATCTTTGCATGACTCATTCAGCATTTGCAGCTGATTATGTGCTTTGAATAGGGATGGATACTGTTACACTTTGAAAACACTGTGTGAGTATAAAAAAGTGGAACTGATTGAGGAGACTAATGAGAATTTATGGATTTCCAGAATGGTGACCACATCACATGAAGGACAACTAGGTTGGCTGAAGCATGTATTTTGAATAGATGAGGCATGATCCATCATGAACAACAATGTGTTATGCTTGCCACTTTTGAGACTCCTCAAAACATGGTCTATTGTTGTAGTTTGATTTAAAGTGAGTGTTTTTTGTGTGTAATTTTTAAGGAGGCAGTTACTCGGTAGTTTTGTCATAACATAATACAGTAGATTAGACTTTGAATTGCAAGTGTTCAGAGCATTCAGTTTTTATGGTTTCTCTGGTGATTTGGAGGAACACAGGACTACAGGAGGGATAGGCTCCTGGATGGATGGCTGGATGGATGGATGGATGGATGGATGCATGGATAGATGGACGTACAAATGGATGGATGGATGAATGGATGGACGAATGGACGGATAGATGGATGGATGAACTGAAGAATGGATGGACGGATGGACAGATAGATGATGAATGGCTGGATGTTTCCAGATATGGATTGATATCTGAAAATTTCATGAGTACCTGGAAAGTTCTTCAGTGGTCGATGTCAGTCCACTGCAGAAATTTCAGTGGTTAGTTCAACAGTACTAAGATTTCCTTCATAGAGTTGTCATGGATTTATTTCATCAGTGAAATTGATTCTCCATTAACGACATGATTCTTGCTAGTCTGTTTTGACCCTGTTTTTCCCAGTAATGAGATACTTTCAGATCAAAAATGCATCAGATATGTGAAAAGTAACACTTAGCTTCAACCTCATGGCAGGATAGTGTTGGTTATGGATGCTTTTTAAAGTGGCTAATATTTTATGGAGATTTCAAACTTAATTACCAAACGTAAAACTTTTGGGTCACCAGGGGTGCTCACCTCTCACTGGGAATCATTTCTTTCAGTTTCAGTTTTTCAGAAATCAGTTTTTTTTTCTGTAAAATTACACCCATGTTATCTGCATACAACTCACAAGTCTTCCTGCTACACACAGCAGTGATAAAGATTTATTCCTGAATTTAGTCAGAGCGCAGGGCCATAAAGTACAAAGTGATACAATTGTGCTAAGAATCTGAAGTGAAATTTTGATGCATTTTCAGTGTTTGCAGAGACTTTCTGCATTCTGCTGCCAATATGGAAAGCTGCTAAGTGTAGCTTTAATGTCCTATAGCAGTAGGAACATAAGGGCTTCCAGGGGTTAGCATCCTGTCTACTGCCTGGGTACATCTGGTCCCATGGCAAACACAGAGAATCTCCTTTGTCAGCGTCTACAAAGGCAGAGAAGGAGAGAGGAAAGAGAGAAAGAGGGACTCTGCTGGCCTTCTTTATAAACCAATTCAAAGGACTCTCTTCTGGAGTCTGTTAGAATAGCAGAATGTCTTCTTCAGTTGCAGAGAGGGACAAACAAATGTGCTCTGTGGCGTCTGCCAAATAACCTTGGCTGCTGCTATTGAAATGGTGGTCAATCAAGAGAAAAGGAAAGAGATCAGAGGGAAGAGAAAGCCGTGAAGCAGCAGAGAGGGGCAAATGTGATGGTGAATGAGAAATAAAGTACAGCAAAGTTAGATGGTAATAAAAAAGGGAAAAGGTGAAGGTGAAATAAATAGAAAATGAGTGAAAAGGTTAAGGCAAAGAAAAAGGTGATATGACTAAAATACAAAAAAAGTATTTACATGTGAAGCTAAATGGAAAAAAAGAATAATAAAAACAAGAAATCTACTTTTTAGTTATCTCTCCAAAGCAAATCAGTCCCCTCACAATTTAAAAGTTAACTGCATGTTCACTCTGTAGCTAACTTAAGGTGTTCACCAAATGCATAATAGTAAGGCGCTAGAATCCACCTGCGGTAGATAGATTGGACACGTTTTCAAATGTCAGTCTCCAAAAAACTCTTGGTCTTTAAGAATGAATGTGTACTGGTTACTGCGATCTCTTCACTGTGGACATATTTTACAATAGATTTATTTAAGGTAGTACACAAATTAGCCACAATCCAACACCACAGTGATGTAAATCATTTCAAATATACATTTAACTGAAAATATGAAAAAGACAATATCACAACTGTTAAAAACTGAAAATGTTTTGTTTAATTTTTTTTTTTGACAATTCAAGCCAGAAAAACTTTTCACAAGATCCCTTTAACTCAGTTCATGCCCATTTTATGTGGACTCTACAACACATTTTTAAACATTTGCATTGCTCTGGCCTTGTTTTCTCCATTAGCTATTATAATTTTCAAACAGGTGTTAATGAGAGTGAATTGGTTAAAAAATTGAACATCATATGAACAGTCCTAACAGTCGAACTAACCTCCATGTTTCTTGCACAGATTCTACTTTGTTATTTAAAAAAATATTAAGCCTAGTTTATGCATCATAAAAAGATAGTGGAGCAAATGTCTTACACTGATAGCATTTAACATTTATTTGCTACAAAAATTATTATTTTGTAAATTTTTATATTTGTTGTTGTTATTGCTTGTGTACGGTGTCCTTGAGTGTTTTGAAAAGCGCTTTCTTAAATAAAATGTATTATTATTGTTATTATTAAGAAGGAAAATTAAAATGCCTTGTGTCAAAAGCACGAGTGTTATGAAAGTTGATGAGGCATTAAGATTCTGTAGCCTGGCATTACTTCAAACTGATATCATGGAGCCTGTCACAAACTAATATACTGACTAATCAGCTGCCACTCTTCACATGCCTCCACACGCAGCCTTTTCTGTTCTTATTCCTTCCCTATGGTGGGTTCATGTTCAAGGACATCAGTTAACTGCAAAATGTCAAGTCTCAGAGCTCAACACAAGTTTCAGCAACCTTCTTTCTTGCTGGCTATTATACTTATAATGTACTTTCTGCCATAAGGAAGATTATGTACATTAAAGTTTGGACTTAAATAGGAGAATGTGAGGACGAGGAACACAACATAACATAAAATCTGTGACTATACAGTCCAGCATACTGTTTTAAAATGAGGCAATTTTCCACATTATGTTTTCATGGATGTTGTACCTTTAACCACACACTGAACTCATAAAAACATATTTTTAAATGGTGTAATACTGCAGCTACCAGAAGTAGTTATTTTGAAGTACTCATGGTTTACAGTAACTGACAAATATGTTTAAAATGTTTTAAGGTGTACTTATATTTAAAGAAAATGAAGACATTTAACTTCAGAATAAAATATGTTTAACCAACAGAGATTATTTTGGCCCATTGCATCCCCGGCTGTGTTATCCACGGTCACTGTTCGGTTAGGTCCAAGGTAACATTCTCAATTTGAATTCAGCTGATGAGGCTTATTAGTATCCCACTCACCTCTTCTGTTCTACTTTTCTTTCTCTGTCACATCTTCTATAATTTTACAAAATGTTGATTGCATTTTTGTCCATAAACAACAAATAAAATGGGCAACCAGGACAGTACAAATCCATTTTCAGAGACTCTTTAACGTGATGAAGAAAGCACGGTGATGGATGTATGTGGACAAAAATGGAAAGTGTGATGGCACTAGGCTGATAGCAGGTGACACTGCCTGTTCTGAGCCAGAGATGTGCCAGCCTCAACAAAGGGACAAACCAGCAGGGATAGAAGAACTCCCTGTGGTCCTGTTTACTAAGCTAGAGAGGGACTCAGAAAGAGAGCGAGAGAGAGATGGTCAGGCCAAAAGGATCAATAGATATCCTGAAAGAAGTTCTAACAGGCGCTGGCATCAGAGGAACATCAGTTGATTTGAAGCTCTAATGGAAGCCTTAAAAGGATTGGCTGAAGAATAAAGGAACACGGGGAGGCAGAGAGACAGGAGAAATAGATGGAAAGGAGCAGCTGAGTTAAGAGAAAGAGGAGGAAAGAAGTGGGATTGTTGGGGAAAGTGGAATTTAAAAGCACTCGGCACCATCCGCCAGCCCTCCGCTCGCCCTCTTCCCCGCCCCGTGGCAGAAGTGGAGAAATGGAAAAACGTTAACGGATGAAAGCTTTCCAATGAACCTGTTACAGAAAAGTTGTTATGCTTGGCCCGGTTTATATCCTCTTCACCGTCCCTGTAAGAGTTTACTATGGCAATAAGGGATTTATATTTTCAAGGGAGTTTTAATGCCATTTCAAAGGAAGAATTAATTAGCAGTCAGCTTTAGCGTTTTTACACCAATTTCACACACCTTCAGTGACAGTAATTGCTTTAGGGTTATATGAGAAATGTTCAAAGTGCAGTATCTTGTCCTAATTAAAAATGAATCTATTTGGGTGTGTATGGAAATATTTCTTTTGGACAGATGTTTGTTTTGCTGTGTTTCTTTATAAGTGTGTGTGTGTGTGTTGTTCATACAAATATATCTTGGGAAACTGACATGTGATAACTGATCACTAGGAAAAATTAAACCCATTTCTTGTATCTCCTCAAATAAACTAATGAATGTATCATCAGTGATATCTGCACTATATCAGCATTGTTTTCTTACCATAAATGTGACATTATGGAAAAGATGGAATGTACAGAATGATCATGACTTGTTGTAAATTCAGCTGTGACTAAATTGAACGTTTTCAGGGTTTTTGACTGGTCTAATGCTTTTCACCCATCTCTCAACTATGAATATGATTTATCTGTTAAGACAGGCTGTCTGAGCTCCTCTTCAGTTAGAATAAAAAGAGGTCCACGATTTGTTAAGTAACACACAATATATTTCCATCACTAGCTTCAGAATTTAGACACATAAAATATGTTATGTGTCGAGCTAAAAGCTGTAGTTCTTATCGTTCATGCTAGGAACCTTTTCACAAAGAGGTTAACCGTATAGATTGGATTCCCAGAAAACATAAAAAAAAATCATAGGAGGTTCTGAAAAACAAGGTGATAACAATATCCATATTTCATATTCTATATCTGACTTGAAAACGAACATTTAAAATGTATGTAAAACATTGTAGTTTGCTTTTTCTAGTTGGCCCGATCGAATCTGTTAATGTAAAATAATTTGTTCTGTGAATGCAGTGGAAGCATATTGTACAAAGTTAGCATGATCTATGAAAACAAAATATCACCCTAATAGAATCAGGAGGATTGAATGGGAGGATTGAATTACCTATGACTTTCCATACATTTCTACATAAAAGGTCAGCAGTAGGGATGGGTACCGGCACCGGTTCTGACATAAACGGGTAGTAACCAGACCGAAAAGCAGCGCACATTTCGGTGCTTTATTTCGGTGCTTTTTTTCCCCTGAGATGTCATACACTTTGGATTCTAGCCAATCATTTTACCTTTGCAAGCGTCGTAGGCGGGCCCAGGTAGTACGTTCTTTTAGAGCAGAGCTACAGATTAAAAATGCCCAAGGCGAAGCGGTCAAAAGTCTGGCTGTACTTCACAGCAAAAGATGCAAACTCAGCAGCCTGCAACAAGTGCTTCAAGCTGAAACTGTGCAAAGGAGGCAACACCTCGAATCTGACAACGAACCTGGTGACGTATAGCATTTTGTTAAAAGCCGAGAAATGCGCCGTATTCGATAGCTTGAAGCAAGACCTCACACCGGTACATTTACTGCGGGTGGGTTGCCTGTTATTGGACCCAGAGTTAGCAACATCCCCCAAGAACCCGAAGATTAGAGTGCTGGCCCGCAGCCCTGCCAGTGTAGCAGAAATGATGACGGATGATGATGGCAGCAGCAGCCGTTCTTCTCTGTGTGAGTAGCTTAATGTTGTTCGTCTGTAATTCACGTTGAGTAGGCTAACCACGTTATTAAATTAATGCATGTAAGGTGAACTAGCAAACACGGTCGTAGTTACATGCGGCTGTCTTCTTGTTTGATGGCAGATATTCCCTTCACCCTGGCCAAAAAAGGCGAATGACCAAAGAAAAAGTGGGAAACAGCTAAACATGAGAGGTTTTTGTACAAAGTTAGTGTTTTTTCAATTGTTTAAGCACTGCTTCCAGCCAAGAGTGATACCATAAACCCCCTATAGCTGCAGAAAAGGCTAACATTGTTATCTTTTTACACAAAAACAGCTAAACATGAGAGGTTTTTGGACAAAGTGTGTGTTCTCCATTCTTTAAGCACCGGTTCGAGCACCGTTTAAGCACCGGCACAGTTTCAAAAGTACCGGTTTGATACTGGTATTGGATAAAACCTAAACGATACCCATCCCTAGTCAGCAGACAACAAAACCTAAAGCACACCCAAGCTATGCTGGCATGCTTCTTTTTTTCTTTTTTTTTTGTATTTTAATGAGAAGAGGGTTTCCCCTGGTGTGCCTAGCTGTTTCGCCTTTTTCTAATTATCCTTGTATGAATTTTAACATGCTAACTGAGGCCTGTAGAGGCTGAGATAGAGCTATTGGGTTTTTGGAGTTTCTCTGAGCTTTGCAGTTTCTGGTCTTGAGATGAATTAACTGGAAAGTCCAGAGAACATGGATAACTGTCTTTAGTGTTTTCCTTACATCCATCCATTCATGTCAGGGTTATGGTGGGGTCTGGATCCCCCTGTGACACCTAGAATAGGCTAGCTGTCACAGAGTAAGTTGTAGGGCACAGCCATTTTTGGGCAAGTTATTTTGAAAAAGTAATTAATTATAGTTACTAGTTACTTCTTCAAAAAAAAGTAACTGAGTTACAAGATTCTAAAAGTAGTTAATTACTTGAAAAGTAACTATTGCGTTACTTTTAAAAAAATGTTTAACCTTCTAGGGTCCAGGGTATAATTGGCCATTTTAACTACTTTTGATTTTCCCTGTACATTTCACCTTTAAAAACTATTTACTTTGCCTTGTTTGGTATCATCCTTTTCAGCACAATCTCACGCGTCTGAGTTTACAGTTATGTTTTCATTTTGACACACTGTATTAACACAATTGATCTAAAATCAGACAAAAAACATAAAATTCGAGTAGAAAAAGTTATATTTTTTACTGTAACAACCACAAACATGTTTAGTGAATCATATTTCATAACTTCATAACTATTTACATAACAATAAGCTGTTCTGCATTCAGTAAGATGCCACACAAACACCTGCAAATATTTCTGTCCACTATAAAGGAGAACATCACAGCATGATACCTGCAGGCCTGACAGCAGCAGGTGTGTCACTCCTGTTTCTACCTGGAGACAGCAGTCACCTCATTGTTCTGACACACTGTACAAAACCAACCACAACACTACGCACTAACTATACAAGACTCAACTACAGCTGAATTAGAACTAGCAGTTAACTTCACCTTACTAACTGCATGGGAGGAAGCTGGAGTACTTGGCAAGAACCCACGCAGACAAGGGAAGACAATGCAAGCGCCACACAGAAAGGCCCCAGACTGCATTCAACTCAAGGACCTTCTTGCTATTAGGTGACAGTGCTACCTACCATACCCTCACCTTGAATATTTTCCACTTATGGATAATTTCTTGGCAGTTAACTTCTTGGATAAGTTCTTGGTGGAGTCCAACACCCACCGGGAATGAGTCTGGCTGATTGTCGGCTATGCAGACCAAGCTCTTTCAACGGTTGTATATATGTATATTTAACAGCTGCTTTGGGAGTATGAGGTATCGGGCCTTACAGCCTGAAAGCACCTCCCATAGAAAAACCTGAAGGACACAGCCAGACTTTTGCAGGAAAGCTGAGGAGTGTGATGCCCCTATAGTTGGAGCAGACCCTCTGGTGCCCCTTCTGGAAGATGGGAACCACCACCAATCCAGAGGTACTGCCCCTGACCTCTAGCAACATTGTAGAGGTGTGTCAGCCAAGACATACAACATCCAGAGTCTTCACTAACTCAAGGCAAACCTCATCCACCCCAGTGGCCCTGCACCAAGGAGTTGTTTAACTGCTTCAGTGACCTCACCCCGCTGATGGACGAGTCATAACCACTCTTTCCCAGACCCCTCTACGGAAGAAGTGTCAGTGGGATTAAGGAGGTCTTTGAAGTATTCCTTCCACAAGTATTTCTTCCAAAAATATCCTCGTCCGAAGACATCAGCACTCCACCCACACTATACACAGTGCAGGTAGAGCACCTCTTCCCCCTCCTGAGTTGCCTGACATTTTGCCAGAATCTCTTCAAGGCAGTCCAAAAGTCTAACTCAGGTTTCTTGCCCACCATGTCCCAGTCGTTAGTCTCGGTAGCTGGGGATCGGTCCCAGATCTCTGCTCCTGGCTGCATCCCCAACGGCTCCACTCGTGGGTGTTGGGCCTACATGAGGAAGTCTGACCATGACTCAATAAAGGCTTATTAGCAACAGAATGTTGGACTCTATCTAATCATTCCAAAATAATCACATTTTTTCCTCATATATCCTTGCAAGAATCCAAACCTTTCACTATCTTTTAGGTTATCTTTTTCTCGGCCCTGTGTTTGGAGAAAAAAGAAAGCAGTTAATAGGACTTTTTTTCTGATCATCCCAGAAGATTCCAATTACAGCACTGTTTGGAGATCAGTGAGATTACAGTGTATCTAAGGAAAAACAATCAGCGCCTATCTGATTCCCGTCTCTATCAGGAGACACATCTCTGTAATAAAGTCTCTCATTTCTCCTCATTGTCTTTTCTATCTCTCTTCATCTTCCTTTATCCCCCTACCTTCATCTGAATTCTCCTTTATTTTGTATTACTCTCTGTCATTTCTTCTGCTTTCATTTGGTAGCTTTCCTCACTCTGATTCTCATTCTTCTCAGACTTCTCCTTCGTTACTGTCTCCTTTCCTCACGTTTTCTTTAACCAGTGCACGTCTGCACACATGGAAAACCTTCCCACTTCCTTTCCCCTCCATCATGCGTGACACTACCACATAATATTACCACGGGGGATTACTGAAGCAGGCCTGAAGGTGGTGCACGTACACAAAGAGCTGAGTGCAGCAGAGCGGGGGTTTTTTTTCTTCCGTTTTTGTTCCCTCTCACCTCAATAATGAAAATATCACAGGAGACCCGGTGGGTGGTGATGACCTTTGGAGAGCACTGCGTTTTCGCCTCGCTTGCTTGCTCTTTCGTAAAATGCCCGGCCACCCGTCTCACCCCCATCCTCTTCCTCCGCCTCTGGGCGATGCAGCTAAGCAACTGCAACGCACTGAGAGCTTGTAGATCTATACTCTGTGTAAATAATTTATTACTGGCTGAAAAGGGGAACGAGAGGAAGAGCAGTGCTGTGAAAAGAATGATGATGACAATGGCGAAGGAAGGAAGCAAATTACTACGAGTTATAATAAACTTCATTAAAGTTGCAATAACCTCACTAAACATAACTTATGCCAATATTATTGTACTGATGAACTTACATCCATTAGTAAAAAGGCCAACGGAAACATAAATCCAGCAATTTGTACTTTCATTTTTGTGTTCATCCACATGTTGAAAGTCAGATGCTTCCCATCAGCTGCAGCAGCTTGAGGTACATATCATGATATCAATCCTAACTGCTGGTCCAGAAACCGTGAACAGATGTATGTATTATTGGCACCATTATGTTGAAATGTCAGCATGCCTCTGTGCTGTACAAAGGCAGGATCACAGCATGCCCTGTCAGCTATCCTGCAGGTAATGAATTGGCTCAACAGTTCAGATATGTCACACTGATGTGCAGAAAATGCTGTATATATGCATTTGTTTTTAGTTTCTGTCATTATTGTGTGCACCTACATGTCTTTAGCAGACAGCAGATTACACTTTGAAGTCAAGGAAGGGATTTAGGATCCCTATTTAAAAATATTTTTGTAGCAGAAACATTAGACGTCCTACTGCTCGCGTATTGCTGCAAGAAATACTATCTGTTAGGCTTGAACACATCAAATTTCTCTTTATTTTTGATGGGGAAGACATCTTTTTAAAATGAAAAAGAAAAGGGTTTTAAATAACATACAAATACAAGAAAATATATATTTAGGAAAAATCCCACCTCATTGTGCATGATACAAGAAAAGACTTAAAGAAACTTCCAGGTCAAATATACAACCATAATTTTTGTGTATTTTTTTTAAACCTGTCTTTTCTAATAATTAAAGCACTTGGTGTTCCATTACTGCTTGATTTTAGTAATAAGTTATCACTGCTGCAGTCATTTTAACGATGTTATATGTACTCTGTTTGCACCTGACCTCAGTGACCTATGGGGATTGATTGCAGTATCGACGTGACCCTTCCTCTACTGATCAATGTGTTGTGATGTTGATCCACAGGATCCATTGGTGGTAAAGGACAGGGGTGGAACGCAGGCATCAGTTAGAGCTGATAGAAATGAAAAAAATATATTTCTCTTTGCTTTTCCTCCATAATTTTCCTTTTTCCTATTCTTTTCTCTTCTTTCCTCCATGTTTCAAGGTTCTGCACAAAACTCTATTTTCATTACAAACATGTGCTATTGCGCTCACTTCCAGCTCCATATTTGCACGATTTGAGGTTTAGAAAAATCCTTTATTTTAACAAATTCTTTTTATTTTAAACTGGCCTTGGTGCAGCCTTTGAGTTCTGTTCGCTTTCTGAAAAACAAACAAAAAAACTACTGTAGCTCCTTTTTCTTTCCGTTATGTTAATGCTTGCCTGATTGGCTGCCCTTCATGAAGAGAATTTTTGGGTGATGCTCATAGCCAGAGCTGTTAAGTCTAAGATGCACGAGTCTTTAGTTCACAGGAATTACTCTCGCTTAATCTGACCTCAATTATTTAAAACTTTGTCCACGTTTAATAGTAAGCATCAACCACTGCACCAGCGGACATATGACAGAACATAAAAGCACAATAGGTCCCCCCAAATCTGCTTTATAACTGTAACTTTGCAGATTTGTCTGGAAAGGAGAGGAGAGGAATTTTTAAATATGGAGACTTTAATCCACTGTCCAAACAATCAGCGCTGAAAGCACCCAACTGCACAACAAAACATATTGTGTTATGGTAGGCCTTATCCCAGGGTAGTCATTACTATGTAATGATATTCATGAGCTGGGCCTGCCATACGGCTGTGAAAGTGTTGTATGTGTTTCATGCTATAGATCCAGCCAGCATCTCCTCAGGGCCATTTGGCTGAGGCCTAATGACCGAGGCCGAGCGAATCCCCCGGAGGGGCGCGCGCTGCAGTCTCATTTGTAAGGAGAAAGCTCTGATGATGGCTTTGAAGGAATGTCACACTGGTGCCTCAGTTCATGTTGCCTCTGGTTAGCCCTAACCCCATCCTCAAACACGAGCACACACACATGGCCTGCCCTGCAGAAATACAGACAAATACAAAGAGGAACATCTTACTCTCTCTCCCTCTGTGTATTTGCATCTGTACACATTCACAGAGAACAACGCACACATACGCAATGGGGCCCTCACAGTAGGGGCCGCAGTAATAGGCACCCTGCCATCTGGAGACCCCGTCCAGGGAGACGTAAACAATAGAGGCCACTCAATATGGCACAAGACATCATCAGCGTACATGAATGTATGCGCGCGTATGTGTTGTTAAAAGAACTGGGGAAATGACGGGATCTTCCCCACCTAAACCAGTGTTTTCTCACCCCCTGCATCCACCCTGAGGCTGTTAGGTGCTGCCACTATCCATGGGGCGATGGGCCCGTACATTCTGAATAATGTAAAACCTCATTTATTCAGTACTTAAAAGATGGACCATGTCTCTACGTGTTTGGAGCATCTGCTGTTTATTCAGTTAACTTTTTTCAGTTAACGAGTTCTCGTTTTTTCTAAAACCAAGCCACATTCTGTTTACGTCTCCTTTCTATGTCAGTTTGTTTGCCTGTTTTGCTTTTTTTTTTCTCTTTTTCAAAATATAAAAAAGGACTCACTCAAGAGTGCTGCACTTGCAACCATGGTAGCCACTAATTGGAACAAAAGCAGCCTACTGCTGCAAAAGACCAGCACAGAAGCGAGCCAGATGCAGACTCAATCAGTTCTACATGGAAAAACAACCTGTAAATATACATCGCTCTCTGTAGTGTATTTAAGCAGATTTGGCAAGTTTTATATTGTTAAAACTGCCTTTCGTAATTTTTCCCAGAATAGGATAACAGAAGGTATTTCATACTAATTTCCTTATCAAATCTGATGTTCAATTTTCCCAAGTGGCACAATCAACCATGCGATAATGCGGCCACACTCTGCCACTGTCCGCGTATTCAACAAAAGCAGCGTCTCTTTGTAATTCCAGAATCAAAGTGGAATTTTTTTGGTGATTTTCTTTAAGGTGTGGAATACTAATAACCATTTATCCTTTGTCCCCGTTCCATATAGCCCTATGAAAAAATAATTGTCATAACCAAACCCCCCCCTTCCTCCTTCCCCCGAGCCTTTTATGAAAATCAGATCTAGAGAGCGCCTAATTAGGCGTGATTCACGGTAAAGGAAGGGGAAAGAGAGGAATGTGAATAAATTGAGACCAGGAGGAGGAGAGAAAGGAGCGACAGACTGGTGATTAATGTGAAGGTTGTGATGCACGTCAGCGGGGAGACAAATGAAAGGATGGGGAGAGCTTTTCTTTGAAAGGGAAAAGACGATGCAGTGTAGTAACATTTGAGCCTCTTAAGCACAGTTAGATTCATACACAACATTCTGCTATCACTGATATTAGGCTCGCATCACTAGGTATATTTTCATGTTTGCCATAAGGACGATTGTTTTTAGTTTACAGTTTGTAGTGACCCTATGGTCAAATATGTTTATGATTTATTTCTGCTCTAATTGCCGTAATCTTGGAAAGCCTGAAAATCTCTAGTAATTAATCAGTGTGAAAGCAAAAGATGAGAGCAACGTTTAAAGTAAAAACTCTATGCTATGTGTAAAATATACATTATTTTAAATTTTGCAAATGAAAAATACAATTTAAAAAAATACTACTACTAATAATAATATAAATGAGCCTATACTTTTTCTCTGTGTCCACACTAGATTTTACTGCAGTAGTGCCGTACCTGCTAAGGTAGAGCAAATCACAGCTGGTTTTGTTAAACTAATATTTCAACCTCCAAAATATTATGAGTGCATAGAGTAATTATTGTATTTCTACCTGTATTTACTGTTGAACAGTTTAATTTAGAATGCATCACATTATACAAAAGTAAAAAGAAGAATAGCACTGTGAGTAAGATAAAATACATATATAACACAATATATAAAAGACTGAATTATCCTGGGCCTGTTTGATTCACGCTTGTACTTCACAGCTGTCACACTGTCTGTGGAAACAGTCAGAGCATGCAGAGAAGGCTGTTAAAAACTGTGTTTGTTGCACGCTGCATCAGAGGACTTGCTGCTAAGTGGTTACCAAGCCAGGCTGGTCATTGGCCGTTCTGCCGATGACCAGTTGAATACTTAATGACTCTAAGTGCCTTGATGAGGGAAGTGAGAGAGCTGATTTTTGCTTAATTTCCAAAGTCATCCAGTTACCGAGCTGCTGTATCGACTGACTGAACAACTGGCTGGTTTGGCTGCAGCTCCTCCAGCAATCAGCAGCGCTCCTCTGGTTCGGCTGCTGTACTAATTGATGGAGGAAACGCAGGAGTCCTCGCCCCCAGCACTAATAGATGGTTCACTCTTTCTCTGTCTGAGTCGCCTCATTAAAGAGCACAGAATGTGGGAAGGTCAGGGGAAGTGTTGCACAGGAACTACTGTTGCCTCAGTATCGCTTCTCAGTGGGGAACAAGTGCTTCAAATGTAGCATTTTTACAGCAAATTGTGTCTCGTAGGTTGCATGGAAATGACAGACGCTGTGCAGGTTCGGATTAGCCCATGCTGTTACTGGATCCCAGTGGCATGGTGGAAACTGGCAGGACTGAGAAACCTCCTCATGTGGCTGGTAATGTAAACTAACACGGCTGGATGCAATGGTCTGTGCTGACAGTTTCAGGCAGTTTTTGCATTCAAACACGCACACCGATCAGGCTGTAATCATGTCTGCAGCAGGAGAATAAAGCGATACAGCCCCACCTTGACCTGACCTGTTATGAGACAGAGAATATCCTGCTGAATTCTGAGTCCTATATACACAAAATGCAGGGAAGAAAAAAGATGCAAAGCTATGGATTAAGCAAATCCTGGATGCAGCCAAGAGTATTAATGCTTCACATGGATTCTGTAAATTAATTAGTCAGAAAACTATTGCTGAAGCAGAAATGAATATTTTTAAATTGTACGATTGTAGAAACAGTTCTGGCCACTGTAATACTACTACTAATAAAAGTAAGAGCTGCAGGACGCTGAAATACAAGCCAGTTTCCATTAATGTTGGGACACAATATAACTATGAATAAAAACAGAATGCACTCATTTGCAAATCATTTAAGGCCCGTGTTTTATTAAAATAGTAAAAAAAAAAAACCCATATCAAGTCTATTTTTCAATTAAAGTATTTCATTTAAGAAGCTCACACAATGCACAAACAAATCACCTAGTTGAATATCTCACAACTAATTAGCATATTCAGTGACACTGCTCGTTATAAAAAGAGCATCTGAAAAGTAAAGCTTTGTAAACAATTTAATGATCTGATAATAAAATTGCTAAAAGTTGAAATTTATCAAAGAAGAATTTGTAGATGTAATCATCTACAGTACATTAGATTACTAAAAGATTTAGAAAATTATCTATGTGAGGGACAAAAATAAAAATGAACAATGATATTGCACATGACACAGATAAACATCTGTGCAGGCACCATTAATGCTGAACTACTGTCGGGTTTGGAGCAACAGACGTTTGGATTTTCTTGTTTCACCAGAACAAAGTTCCACTACACTGTACTACATGGCTGTGTACTAAAAGGATCCAGATATTTTTTAATGTATTTCTAACAATTTATGATTCTTCCCATGAAAACAATAAAAAAACAATACAATAAAAGCAAAGACAACATTTATAAACTCCAAAATATAAAACTTAATTTTCTAATTTTGCAATTCCCCCCTTGTGATTAGGCAAATGCATTATTTCAAATCAGAAATGGCGCTGTTCATATATCTTCCATGCCATTAATGTCATTTAAATTACTGTGATAATGATAGCATCAAGATAGGCTTATAGATTTAATAGTGCAAGTGTCTCACTGACTTGAAGCCATTAACTGTGGTTCTGTTATAATCATTACAGAGAGGAAAGAGTCCAGGTATGATCTGAAGCTATGTTTTCAGAAGCTACATTTTATTTGTCCCTTGAGTGTTGTGTGTTGAGTATAATTGATGACACCACAGTGGCATGAAGTTTTCCATCTAGGAATTGATCTTTGGCTCACAGACTCATGCATCCATTCCTTTTCTGTTCTTTCAGGGTCATATTCGCTGCTCCTGTTTGTCATGCATAATACCCACAATAGCTATAGTTTCTATGATCCACAGCAGAGCTCGGCCGAGTGCGTTCATTAAGAGTGCGGCTCTTCAGCCATCAGCTCCAGGGAGTGATCAGTGTTCCTTTTCTAGGTCACCGGTTATGCGATGCGCTGAGCCACTGGGAGCCTCCCCCCCCCCCCTCATATTCCTCTTCTCCCACCGCTGGAGAAGCCAGCCACATCTCCAATTAAACCGCCCTCCACCGGCACACCCATCCGCCATCGGATCTGGAGCAGTCATCTCGCATTCAGACGTCTTCCCTCACAGTCCGTACCCAGAGTCCCTGAAGATACTGGGGAGAGACAAGGAAAGATTGTTTCCTGATTGCCGGCAAGAGGAAAAGGGGGAGAAGGTTTTTGAAATATTTAATAGCGACGTGGCCTCGCTGCAATGAGGAGATTTTGTTTTGTTTTATATTTGATGCTGGTAAACTTCAGAGGTACACAGCTCTTCCATTTAAATCACAGAGATGTCACAAGCAATGAGAATTCACCATGACTCCAAGCATGACTTTTTCAATGCTGGGGAAAGACGGAGAGTGTTGACATGGCATCTGCTCATGAGGGAGCGCTCTAATTTATGTAGCAGGATTCTGTTTAATTTAAGGAGCAGAGCTTTGAAACTTTTAAAATCTGTAGATCAGGACTTGCAAATTGATGCTGTTTCTTCCATGAGGGTCCTTTTGCACTTTTTTCCATAAAAACAACATTTCAACAGATTCATGGTTGATATTGAAAATAAGAGTGAGCATTACTTGGTGATCACTTGGATTTTTAAATTGTTAACATTCATGTAAGTAACAGAACACACTTTGAATTCCATATATGTGATTTCTTGCCACTTACAAATATCTTCTATATAAAATACACTACCAACCAAAGGATTTAGAACACCCCAATTTTTCCAGTTATTTATTGCAATTTAAGTCGTTTAAGTCCAATGAATAGCTTGAAATGGAACAAAGGTAAGTGGTGAACTTCCAGAAGTAAAAAAAAAAAAGAAAAAAAGAAAATGTACCCAAAACTGAAAAATAATGTACATTTCAGAATTATACATAAAGGCCTTTTTCAGGGAACACAAAATGTGCTAACAACTTAAAGCTGTTCTGCAGCAATGGAGGTTGATCAAGCTTTAAAAACTGGTGCTACTAATTCCTACATCTGTTCCAACTTTTCTGCATTACTTACAACCCCCTCTGTCTGCATAAAAGCAGTGTTGGAACACACTGTGGTACCGTACCCTCGTGAGCATGAGTTGAACAGTATTGTATTGCAGAAAGTAGTGTGTTGCTACAAAAATGGTGAGAAAAAGGCAATTAACAATGGAGGAGAGACCTTAAAGAGGTAGGTCTTTGCTACAGAGAAATTGCAAAGAAAGTCAAGGTGTCAGTGAGTGCAGTTTCCTTCACCATCAAAAGAGCCACCAACCTTCAGACACTGGAGCAACTCTGACAGGAAGTGGTCTGGCAGACCCAAAACCACAACTGAATCTGAGGACAAGTTTCTGAGAGTTAACTGCCTGTACGGTAGGCGGCACACAAAACAACTGCTTCAAGCACAGCTTAATAGTAATAAAAGGACTGCTTCTTATATAGCGCTTTTCTACTCTCACTGAGCACTCAAAGCGCTTTATACCACTCATGCATTCACCCAATCATACCCATTCACACAAGCACTTTATCTAAGGTTTTTTTAGTGCTTCTATCTAACATTCACTCTCCGATGGATGTATCAGAGGGCAACATGGGGTTAGTATCTTGCCCAAGGATATTTAGCATGCAGACTAGAGCAGACTGGGATTGAACCACCAACCTTCCAGTGAGTAGATGACCCGCTATACCACCTGAGCTACAGGTACAGAATAGTGGTCGTCGCAAGCAAGTCTCAGTTTCAACTCTGGAGGGAAGACTGAGCTGCAGGTTTGAAAGGACGAGTTGCAGCAAGAAAGCCACTGCTAAATAAAGCAGTATCTTTGTATGCCTCTGAGTAGGCAAAAGGATGGTTCCACAGTGTCAACTGCCATACATAAAGGAGGAAGTGTGATGGTCTGGGGCTGTTTTGCTGGATCCAGGTGACTTGTACAGAATGAGAGGCACCCTGAACCAAAACGACGACCACAGCATTCTGCAGCACCATGCAATACCCTCTGGTATGCACCTAGTTGGTCAGGGGTTTATCCTACAGCAAGATAATGACTAGGGGTGGGTTTCAATGACTGATTTTCCAATTAAAATAAATTTTAGCTTAAATGAAGCAATACTGCTTCATTAAATCCTCAATCAATTTTTAAATAGAAATGTATTTTGCCAGAAACGACAGAATCTCAGGTTAAACCTTACGAAACAGCTAAAACAGTAAATGAGAGCAGGTGAACGAATTCCACACAAAGATGTAAACACAAAGCGTGGACCCGATGCATCAGAATCTGTGAGATGTCGGACACTCTGTCAGGGCTGAAAGCCAACAGCTCACAGATTCTGAAGCTGCAGGTTTTGTCACTATCCGACTGAACCAGATGCTGCTCTGTTGTATCTTAATTACCCCTTGGGGATAAATAATGTCTTTCTGATTCTGATTCTGAAAAGAAGATCCAAACTATGCCTTACATTTCAATTCACATAAACATCGTATGAATTTGCTTTTACTTTTGCTATTTTGCTTCCACCATGATAAAATTACACTTCCTACACAACTCTTTCTCTCTCTGTAAGAACAGTTTCCCATCTCAAAAAACATGCTTACCCACCAGTCTACCGTTGTTTACAGAACTGTGGGCCTCTGTTGTTTTTTTTTTTTAAATGACTTCTGATCAGAAAGCCTCATTTCTGCTGTTCAATACCAAAGAAATGTTTAAATTATGCCAAATTGCAAAACACTTATCTGTGTCTCCAATAAAACCTCTATAACTTTGCTCTGCTTCACTTCAGCAGCATCAGGTAATGTTCATATGTTGATTCATGGTTTTCTTCAGTTTTTGATCTACTGCAGAATATTTTTAAGGTTATCTGCTATAAAAAGCCAGGCCAGGAAAATCTCCGTCATGTTGTTCTGTTTTATCCTTTGACACAAAGGCATCTGCTGTGATGCTTACACCGCTGATGACGTCTTACAAGTGTCAGTACTGATAAATGATCAGAATTATAATATTTCTGACTGAGCCAAAATTGAGTCGAATCAAATCAATTATAGAAATCAGTGACGATACCCAGGCCTAATAATGACCCAGAACATAAGTCCAAGCTATGCCAGACCTACCTCAAGAAAAAAACAACAAAATGGTGAGTTTGAAAACATGGAGTGGCCAGCACAGTCTCCAGACTGAAACTCCATCGAGCTGGTTTGGAATGAACTGGACAGAAGAGTGAAAGCAAAGCAACCCACAAGTGCCGCACATTTATGGGAACTTCTGGGAACAGATATGGGAAGAACCTCCTGAACAGTATTTGATTTTTATTGTAGAAAGAATGCCACGCGTGACTTCAGCTGTTATATCTGCCAAAGGTGGCTACTTTGACAACTCAGAAGTTTAGAATACGTTTTGGTCTATAACTTAATTCCATGATTTCTTTTTTTTTTTTTTTTTTTAACTCCAATTGCTTATTTGTACTATGCTTTCATTTCAAATCAAATCAAATCAAATCAAATCACTTTTATTGTCACATCACATGTGCAGGTACATTGGTACAGCACATGTGAGTGAAATTCTTGTGTGCGAGCTTCACAAGCAACAGAGTTGTGCAACAGAGTGCAATGAGACATTAAACTGCATGATTTCCAATAAAAAAAACCTGGAAAGACTGGGGTGTTCTAAAACTTCGGACGGTAGTGTACATATTAGCCTTGTTACATCTTTTACTTCTGTTTTGCTTTCCAACATCTCCTGGGAAAAAGTGTTAGTTTCATAGGTACTACTTGTCTCTAACTTTGTTGCTTATGTGTTGTTTTCCCAGAGATAAGTGGAAGGGAATTAGAACAGAATGGAACAGTCACAGAATAGTAATGAAGGCAACTTTTACATTTCATTTAGCTGGTACTGTTAATAAAACTATTAATTAGACCATCTTCAAATAATCTTTTTGCTAATGCAAGAAGGCTTTTGCTACACTTCTGCCTACACACTGCTAGTTAAGGCCCAATTACCAACCAGGCAAAATATATATAAAAAAAAAACACCCAGCACGCCCCTGCGGGCGGTTTATCCTTCAAGCTCGGGTCCTCTACCAGAGGCCTGGGAGCTTGAGGGTCCTGCGCAGTATCTTAGCTGTTCCCAGGACTGCGCTCTTCTGGACAGAGATCTCCGATGTTGTTCCTGGGATCTGCTGGAGCCACTCGCCTAGCTTGGGAGTCACCGCACCTAGTGCTCCGATTACCACGGGGACCACCGTTACCTTCACCCTCCACATCCTCTCGAGCTCTTCTCTGAGCCCTTGGTATTTCTCCAGCTTCTCGTGTTCCTTCTTCCTGATATTGCTGTCATTCGGAACCGCTACATCGATCACTACGGCCATCTTCTTCTGTTTGTCTACCACCACTATGTCCGGTTGGTTAGCCACCACCATTTTGTCCGTCTGTATCTGGAAGTCCCACAGGATCTTAGCTCGGTCATTCTCCACCACCCTTGGGGGCATCTCCCATTTTGACCTCGGGACTTCCAGGTTATACTCGGCACAGATGTTCCTGTACACTATGCCGGCCACTTGGTTATGGCGTTCCATGTATGCCTTGCCTGCTAGCATCTTGCACCCTGCTGTTATGTTCTGGATTGTCTCTGGGGCATCTTTACACAGCCTGCACCTGGGGTCTTGCCTGGTGTGATAGACCCCAGCCTCTATGGATCTTGTGCTCAGAGCTTGTTCTTGTGCTGCCATGATTAGTGCCTCTGTGCTGTCTTTCAGTCCAGCTTTGTCCAGCCACTGGTAGGATTTCTGGATATCAGCCACCTCCTCTATCTGCCGGTGGTACATACCGTGCAGGGGCCTGTCCTTCCATGATGGTTCCTCGTCTCCCTCCTCTTTCTTGGGTTTCTGCTGCCTGAGGTATTCACTGAGCACTCGGTCAGTTGGGGCCATCTTCCTAATGTATTCTTGGATGTTCGTTGTCTCATCCTGGACTGTGGTGCTGACACTCACCAGTCCCCGGCCCCCTTCCTTCCGCTTAGCGTACAGCCTCAGGGTGCTGGATTTGGGGTGAAACCCTCCATGCATGGTAAGGAGCTTTCTTGTCTTTATGTCAGTGGCTTCTATCTCCTCCTTTGGCCAGCCTATTACCCCAGCAGGGTACCTGATCACGGGCAGGGCGTACGTGTTGATGGCCCGGATCTTGTTCTTACCATTCAGCTGACTCCTCAGGACTTGCCTGACCCTCTGCAGGTACTTGGTGGTTGCAGCTTTTCTAGCGGCCTCTTCATGGTTCCCATTCGCCTGTGGGATCCCCAAGTACTTGTAACTGTCCTCTATGTCTGCAATGTTGCCTTCTGGTAGTTCAATCCCCTCAGTTCTGACTACCTTCCCTCTCTTTGTTACCATCCGACTACACTTCTCCAGTCCGAACGACATTCCAATGTCATTGCTGTATAGCCTGGTAGTGTGGATCAGTGAATCGATGTCTCGTTCACTCTTGGCATACAGCTTGATGTCATCCATGTACAGGAGGTGGCTGACAACTGCTCCGTTCTGTAGTCGGTATCCGTAGCCAGTCTTGTTAATGATCTCACTGAGGGGGTTCAGGCCTATGCAGAACAGCAGTGGGGACAGAGCATCTCCTTGGTAGATCCCGCACTTGATGGTGACTTGTGCTATGGGCTTGGAGTTGGCCTCTAGTGTTGTACGCCACATCCCCATTGAGTTCCTGATGAAGGCTCTTAGGGTCCCATTGATCTTGTACAATTCTAGGCATTCCAGTATCCAGCTGTGGGGCATTGAGTCATAGGCCTTCTTGTAATCAATCCAGGCAGTGCACAGGTTGGTCAGTCTGGTCTTGCAGTCTCGGCTGATTGTTCTGTCTACCAGTAGCTGGTGTTTTGCGCCTCTGGTATTCTTGCCAATTCCTTTCTGTGTCCCGCTCATGTATTGACCCATGTGCCTGTTCATCTTAGCCGATATGATGCCTGACAGGAGCTTCCATGTAGTACTGAGGCAGGTTATTGGTCGGTAGTTGGAGGGGACCGGTCCCTTCTTGGGGTCCTTGGGGATCAGGACCGTCCGGCCTTCAGTTAGCCATTCCGGGTGTCTCTCGTTAACTAGCAGCTGGTTCATTTGTGCTGCCAGACGCTCGTGGAGTGCAGTCAGCTTCTTCAGCCAGTAGGCGTGAACCATGTCGGGCCCTGGTGCTGTCCAACTCTTCATACTGGAGACCCTTTCTTGGATATCTGCCACTGTGATGGTTACTGGACCCTGTTCAGGGAGGTCGCTGTGGTCAGCCCTCAGATCCTCTAGCCACTGAGCATTGCCGTTATGGGTTGCATCCTTCTCCCATATGCTCTTCCAGTATTGCTCCGTCTCCAGCCTTGGTGGTGCTGTTCTCTTGCCACTGAGAGTACACCTTTGCTGGTTCTGTGGAGAACAGCTGGTTTATTCTCCTGCCTTCTATCTCTCTGGTGTACCTCCTCAAGCGGCTGGCCAAGGCTGTGAGTCTTTGCTTGGCAGTTTCCAAGGCCTCAGGTATGGACAGCTTGCTGTATTTCTTAGGCACCTTATTTGTCGCACCTTTCTGCAACTCCGTTAGTTGGCTAACCTCCCTCCGTGCTACTTTGATCTTGCCCTCTAGCCTCCTTCTCCATGGAGGGTACTGCCCCTTGTCGCTGTTCAACTTGTAGCCAAGCATCTCACTGATCACTGTTGCCGTATTGTAGATCAGCTTGTTAGTGTCGGTAATCGTGGTTGTAGGTATTGCCCGTAGTGCTGCATTAACATCATCTAGCAGACCTTCTGAGGGAACTTCACGTAATCTTGGTAACCGGCTACGCGGGATCCAGGTTTCAAGCTTGGCCATGATCCTATTTTTCAGGTCAGTTCCTCTCGCACTCAACGATCCTTCTCCTATCGCACTTGGGGCTATGTACCCAATCTCGGGTGGGGGTGATGATCTCTCCCCCCTGACCTGGCGTCCTGACTCCTCCTTGCCGTAGCATTTGTGTTGTACCTCGTCAATCTCTAGCTGTGAGAGCAGTCCCTTCTTTCGAATGTTGGAACACTGAGCTACTAGTTGTTTCGCCGTCATTGTGGATGTTGGGTATCGAAGAATCCATAGGTCCCTCATCCTATTCATGTAGCCCCTTCCGCCGGGGTTACTTGCGTAGTAGCATTCCAACAACGCCCTGTTTTCGTCTCTTGCCCACCGATGCCTTCTTGTTCCAGTAGCCCACTTTTCGTCAGGGTGCCCTGGTTCCTCAACACCTGACGCGGACCTTGTTGATCCGGGCGACGTCCGAGCCAAAAGTTTAGGAGTGTGTGTTTGCTGTCACGTCCTGGAGGTGTGTTGGCGAGAGATTGTCGCCAACTTACACCCCAAATCACTACTGCGCAGACTCTGGCAATAAAAATGCAAGATAAATTGCAGCAAAAGTTTTCTGGTACAACTTCACCTGCTTCCAAGGTGCATGGAGAGGATGAAAGAATTCACAGCAACACTTGAGGGAAGATGAACAACTTTAATAATTGACCAATGCGTTTCGACTTGTGGCCTTCATCATGACCCTGATGAAGGCCACAAGCAGGAAAGTTTAGCTTCATTTTTGTGCAATGGGAGGAAATTGAGCCACGTGGTCCCTCTTTTATACAGTCACTGGGTAGAACATGCAGACACAGACATCAGGTAATTAAGTATAAGCATAAGTAGCAGACTTATGCAAGAACTTCGCTCACCAAATTTGAAGTACAAACTTTCTAGACGGTCATATATCAAGCTATAATATTCATCAGAAAATCCATGAAAACTCTGCATATGTCTTCAACAGCACATCCACAGTGAAGATGTCCAGTTTAATTACTCAAAGTAGTCAGTGAGGCTACAGCTACCTGTGTCAGGGCATGTGTCAGTCAAAATCACCACAGTCATAATTCAGTTATCTGGATGAGTTAAAAAAAATCACCCCACTCTGTGTTTTTATGAAGGGGGAAGCTATCCATGGAGGCCAAAACGTTTTTGTGTACTCGACTGTAAATATGCTTTTTAAAGCTTAGTGCTCCACCCATTATGCTTTCCACTAGGACTGTGTGATATGACCAAGGTCCAGTATAAGTCATTTCTTATCGCCATAACAATATATCACAATATAGTGCATTTCCGTAAATTCAGTGAATTGTTTATATAATCACCACATGGAAAGTATTTCCACCACATTTCTTTTTTTAAATTTAAATTAAATAAACAAAAATTAATTAATGTGGCATTAGATCAAGAGCTATCAAAAGGCCTCTGGCTATCATTTCTCCTGCATGGTTGTCAGGAAAATAACCGTTCTGCAAACATGATGTTGCAGTATGTAGCTGTTAATTTATTGCGTTCCACAGTTGATAGGTGATATGTGCTAGACTGCGTCATCAAACAGAGGTGTTTTTAACTAAAGAAGATTTAAAAAACTGGTTGCACTCTAGAATCATCATCACTGAAAAATCATGGATGTTCAAAGACAGTCAAACTTTGTATTAAAACAGGACTGATAGTTTGTATTTTGCCTGTAAAGAGCCATCATGCTCAAAATGGATTAAAATTGAAATTGAGAACAGTGTATGGCCCTGGGGAAGTTGTGAAACAATAATGTCTACAGCTACACTGTTGTCTCAAGAACTAGAGTCTCTAGCCTCTATTCACCTCAGCTCACCTGCAGGAACAGATGTCTCTCCTACACACCATTTGGAGTGAGCCACTTCTTCTTCTTCTTCTTTTTCTTCTTTTTTTAAGTTTTAAATCACCTAATTGTTATTCATTTTAGAACAGCTTCAGATGTTTGCTCAGCTTCAATTCACTTAAACCACCTCCACTCCAAAAAGTCGACTCAACACTGTTTGACAAGGCCTGTGGCAAACTCTCTCCTTTGAATTTACATAGCATTAAAGTCACACGGGGAAACCACTGTCTGTACTGACTTCATTAGTAAACTTCTGTTTGACAGTCACACCTGCCCTTGGGTCACAGGGATGATGGAATAAATTAATTCTATTGTGTATGAGTTGCCAGAAAATCATACATTGTGTTTTAACTATTCAGTTATTCAAATATGAAATGCACATAAGTAATATAAAACAAAAAAATGCATAACTGAAACTGCTATTTTACATATCTTATACATTTTTTGTGATGCAAAAAACTTTGAGAAACACCAATTAACTGCACTGATCATCTGATTAATTACCAAAACCTAAGTTTCAGAGGAAATTAACTTACATACGGATCAAATGGTGGATCTAGGAAAATTCTCTTAGGGTGGCAAAATCAAAAATAATTTCTTGACACTTTTCAGGTGTTACATTCTCTAATGTCTACCATATATGGTTAAAACACATACAATGCAGTAAGTATACACATTTCATATAAACGTAGTCTTATTGTCATTAGCCCAATTATTAAACATTTCAGTTACAGAAAAAGCCTATATAAGAAATAAACATAAAGCCTAATAAGTATAAAAGGAGGTGGCTCAATTCAAAATAAAAATCCAAAGGTTCACATTCATTGTTTATTAGAAATATATTCAAAAGTTTGTTATATGCCTACATTTACACAAAAAGTCAGAAATCTGCACTGTCATAAGTAAAATTATATATATATGTATTATATATTCATCACCTTAATGCTATTTCCAGAGTGTTGAAATCTGAAGTTCCTGTGGTGATCATTCATGATTCAATCATAGACATTGGTTGCAACTGAAAACACGAAATAAAGCAGTTTAAGGTAATGCTATGCAAAGGTGTGTGTGTGTGTGTGTGTGTGTGTGTGGGGGGGGGGGGGGGGGGGTGTGCATTAGGAAATATATTCAATTTTAGAATTCAAATGTGTTATCGGTGCCACCAGAGTACACCCATTGAACATAATGCACATCTACTCGAGTAAATCTGATACTAGATACATAGTACTGGTTTACCTCTAATTTTCTAAAGCTCAATGAGGATAAAACTGAGATCCTCCTTATTGGCACCAAATCCAACCTTTTGAAGGCAAACCATTTCTCACTCACCATCGATAACTCCACAGTTTTCCCTTCTCCTCGGGTTAAGAGCCTTGGTGTCATCCTAGACAGTTCACTTTCCTATAAATCTCACATCAGTAATCTCACCCGTTCTGCCTACTTCCATCTACGTAACATTAACAGATTGCTTCCTTCTCTTTCCACCCAGTCTACGTCCATTTTTGTCCACAGTCTTGTTACCTCCCGTATTGACTACTGCAATTCTCTTCTGCATGGTCTCCCCCAAAAATCCCTCCATAAGCTTCAACTGGTTCAGAACTCCGCTGCTTGCATTATCACCAGAACCCCCTCCTACCAGCACATCACCCCTGTTCTTCAGGAACTTCACTGGCTCCCTGTGAAATTCCCGATAATTTTCAAACTTCTTCTGCTCACCTTCAAGGCCATTCATAACCTCGCTCCTTCTTACCTTTCTGACCTGTTAACCACCACTTGTTCTGCCCGTTCACTTCGTTCTTCTTCTTCTATCCAGCTTGCTGTACCTTCCTTCCGCCTCACCACCATGGGAAGCAGAGCTTTCAGCTGCTCTGCTCCCAGGCTGTGGAGCTCTCTGCCCCCAGAAATAAGAAACACTGGTTCTCTCCCCCAGTTTAAATCCCAACTCAAAACTCATCTGTTCAAATCTGCATATTCACTGTGAATCCACTGTTTGTTAATTTTATCTTGTGCTTTTGTTTTATTGTTCTTATTCTGCCATTGTTTTACTAAGTGTTTTATCCTATTGTAAAGTGTCCTTGGGTGACTTGAAAAAATAAATAAAATTTATTATTATTATTATTATTACTTTATAAAAAGTCAAAACAGAACAATGATTACTTAAAATGCCAATAGGAGGATCTGAAGGAGAAAGAAAAAATGGGTGAAAGTGAAATGACAGCCTCCTTCTGCAGCTCTGTGCTCTACGTTGAAAATTCCTCCTCTGAGCGGAGCATATGCAAGAGCTCTGGATACTATACTACAAACAGTCAAGCAAAGAAGCCACCATTCATTTGCCTTTTCATGGCACTGGGTGAAAGTTCTCAGGTTAATGCAGCCATGACATCCTACTCCCACGTTAAAATCAAATATTAAACTTTTATCCACACAAAACAGTTAGAGCTCCACCTTAATCAACTAGATGTTTATAATGGTCATGGTAATAAAAATGGATAGCAAGAACCATTTATTGTATTAATTTGTCTGTATGTCTTTATGTATTTATTTACTGTTTATTAGGTGTAAATAATTTGAATATACACACAGACTAGAGATGGACCGATCCGATATTACGTATCGGTATCGGTCCGATACTGACCTAAATTACTGGATCGGATATCGGAGAAAAATAAAAAATGTAATCGATCCATTAAATATCACGAAAGCACCTCGCAAAACTTGCAACACGCCGTAACTCACCTCAGAACGTTAGCAGTCGGAGCAGTATGCGTCACGTGATAGAGCGGCTGTGGCATGCGGGACCTGTCGGTGGTCTGGATAGCATTTGGAGCTTCGCTAGCAACCTGGCATTTCATCTCCGACAAAGTTATCCCCGAGAGAAGTAAAGCACGTGTGTAAGTCCATCTCTGAATGTTTGTAAAGCATTCCCACGTTAAGCTTAACGAGCGACTGCCTCTCGCTCTCCGGCTGCTACTTCAATCGTGAAACTGCTTAAATGATCAGCTGATCGGCTTTTCTGTCGCGAGTCTGTCTCTCTTGTTTGTTTTTGGTCCACTTTGCACCAGAAAGAGGAAACCAGCGGCTGAACAACAGCAGCACGTTTAAGCTTGATAAGCTGTTGTTACAATTTATTTAATATTACTTTCTACTCCAGGATCTTTTTCTACGTAGCTGACGGCTGGTAACTGTGCAGGGGTGGATCTAGCAAAGTTTAGCCAGGGGGGCCGATAGGGCATTAACAGGGAAAAGGGGGCACAAAGACATACTTTTCTTTCTTATTCTCATTTAAAATGTCGAGCTTTTAATAAATAATTATCTGACACCCAAAGTTTTAATTTGATGTAAAATGAATAGAAGTCAATTACTGTATATAGTGACTATTAAGTCTAATATATATACCCTAGTAAGCTATAGTACTTTTTACTTTGGGAAGGTACCATCTGTGCAGTCTGCAATTTTGTTGAAGAAAGATGTTGAATCTATTTAATATTTCTTGAAAAAGAATTGATTTCTGTGCATTTTTTTTTCACACTGCATCAAATTAAGGTTGATTACGTCGATTAAGCATCATGAGGTGGAGCGTGAGGGGTGGTTCCCTATTTTTTATTTATTTATTTTTGTTGTTGCTGGGAGTTGGAACCCTATTAGTTAGGTTGCTTAATATTTACGCTAAGTACTCTTTAAAATACCAGAATAGGGAGGATGGTGTAGGTCTAAGTTTATTAGATTGATCAGTATTGCTGAACTATGAAATATTTTTTTTGTATACAGGTATAACAGAATAGCTTTAGTGTAGTTATTGTTTTAAACTTGAGTATGAACTTGCAGACTTGCAAAATGCAGCAAGATATTTAAAAAAACAGTTTTGTTGATTAAAAAACACTATATCGGATTCATATCGGTATCGGCAGATATCCAAATTTATGATATCGGTATCGGTATCGGACATAAAAAAGTGGTATCGTGCCATCTCTAACACAGACTGGGCTAGGTAGTGGAATACATTATAATAATATATCACACGATATCCCTCAGGCTTTTGATGATGCAAATCTCAAAATGAATGTTTTTTTTTCTTTTTTTTCGCTCCAATCAAAAACTTTGCTATGTTAGAAGTATCTCATCCTGGTGTCACGTCAGCTGCTTTGGGCCAATTAAGCAGAAGAATCCCTCCCCCAGCAACAACCACAAAACCCACACACTGAAAAGTGAACCTGCAAACGCAAGTGCCTTTAATAATGTAGACCTTTAAGAAACCCTGCACAGCACAACGTGTTGTAACTGCACTCCAAACAGCCTGAATCCTCCTCTCCCCTTATTAGAGAGGCTGCATGGATGTGGCAGCAGCAGAGATGAAGGGCCATCAGGGGAATTCATCCATCCATTTATCCATCCTGCCGCATTAGGGGGAGGCTATTTTTTAACCAACAGCCTCTGAGGCAAGAGCATGGGTTTCTCATCTAAATATTAATAATGCCTTACCGGTGCATCAACAAATATAAAAAGCAAAAAACCAAGAGTGGACATGTGTGAATGGGGCAAATCTAATTAAAAAGCTGCGTAATAACTTCAGCATTCTGTTATCGACCTAATGTGACAGTCTCTGCTGTAGGTCTGTAGCAGAAGAACAGTAAGCCAGCAGGAGTGCCCTGTCACAGGATGAATGGACCGAAAGTGAGAGCAACCTTGCATTGACAACCACTTATCGTAAGCATGGCACTGTGTGAGGAGATTCTGATTTGTTTGGGAAAAAAAAGAAAAGAAAACTTTATGTCCCTAAACCTAGATAATGTCTTTTTCCATTTAGGAACCACACATTATGCTAATATGATATGCATATATCTGGCATTTACTTGAAGTGTTTGTCTTTGTACTTGACAGTAGATGTGAGTGTTTGTCAGGTTGTGTATGTGGGTGTTTTGTGCGTGTGCCAGTTGCATGCCCGGTTTCACTCTTGTTTTTGGGCCGTTGATAATTCTTCCATTTACTAACTGGAAAATAGCTAATTAAAACCCACTTCAGCTAACAGGCTGTCTGGGACAACGCTAATGTTGCTGTGTGCTAATGCCTGCTTGCCATTTCCGCTCCCCTACACTGTAATCAGTGACTTTCCCTCCCTGCACATAATGATTCAGATGCAGGGAATGCTGCACTGTAAGTACATGCAGTAATGGAGAGTTTATTGTTACTGTATTTTTGATTTCACCTGCTATTTCATCACATTCACAGAGTTCTTTTGCATTTAGACAAGAAGTGTTTCATTGCTTGTATAAGGAATGCATATGTGCACATTACGGAATTAACTGGTTCTTACTTGTTTGCTCTAATGAAGCTAATGAAAAGACCTCTGCAAGCACAGTATCCCCCAAAGACTGCTGCTTTATATGGCTTTTTGGCTTTAAATGTGGGGGAGGAAAAAGAGAATGTAATATGGGGTATTGAATAGGGCCAGGTCAGTCAGTGTTAGTGTGCCTCAGATTAATTGGGATAAAGGATTTATGATTTTGTGAATGGAAAAAAAATCAATGTATGTGAAGTCAAGTCACAATTTTAGGAATACTGAGGTAATTTATTTAAGTCTGTTTGCACAAAATGCAGAAAACATCTACAGGGTCACATGATTGACAGGATGAGAAATGCCCTACTACATTTATTGTTTTCTTTTGCTTTAATATTTCACCTTATTCAAGCCACATTAAGAAAGGAACATAGATATCTGATGATGCATACAGTTTCAGCTTAATGTATTTATATTAAAGCTCCAAACCTCTGTTTTGTAACTCATTTTATATGATGATATCACAACCTGATCATTCTGTGTAAAATCAGGTATCCTACCTCTAATGCCTTTATTTGCCCTAAATATCATTAATGTGCTTGTGTTTATTATATAAATCAGGAAATTTAGCATTTTCTTCAAGTTGTTCAAAACTGCAGTCCTCAGTAATCCCTTTATTGTTCCACCGATTTGTTATCATATTCTCCATAATTTACAGGTAAGGATTGCTGATATCTTAATTACACATATTGTATTTATCAGAATAAAAATACTATCACATCACTTAAATGTTGAACATAGACACTGTGGTAACTGTGAACACTTTACTGTGAGAACATATGGTATGATGCTAATTTCCTTAAGCAGTGTCTGCATACAGTCAGCTTGGTTTACCTCAGCAAATTGAAATTGCTCATTAAAAAAGAAAGACCTGCACATACATACATGAATGCAACAGCTAAGAGAACAGATCATTTGTTTAAAAAGTCGAGTATTGTTTTCTGGCATTTCTCTGTTATCACGTCTCGGGCCCCCAGAGGCTGTCAGAGGAAATGCACAAAGGCTGTGCTGCTTTTGTTAATTAAAGCTGTCAATCAAGGATCTCAGTATTTCTTTTTCTTTTTTGTCTATTTTTCTCTCTCTGGATGTGTTTGTGTCACTCAGATCAAAGCCGTGATGAAAAGAGAAGCCCAATTCTTCAAGTAAACAAGAGAATTTTTCATGTCTATTTAATGCAGCACTCTTTAAAGCAAACTTTTGGTGTGTACAAAGTTTTTTTTTTTCTTTCCGCTGTGATATTATTTCTTCATATTTTATTCATCTCTTTTCTCTCAGTAGATTCAGCCACTAGCAAAAACATTTGGGTTCATTACACAGTGGTAGCAGCACAAAGGAATGCTGTTTTCTTTGCTCCTAAAGACTCGAGGAGGAAGTTATATGAAATCTGTGAAATACTATCCATTATAAGCCTTTTTAAATTTAAAATTAGCTTTGATCTAAAGGTGTTTTTGAATAGCTAATTTTTGTCCCAAATAACTTGCATCATCGTACTTCAAATCCTGTGTGATTATTATGCATCTCCTCCATAATTCTCCTGCAGCGGACTAAGTGCACGCATATTGGGGGCGATCGTGGCTCAAGAGTTGGGAGTTCGCCTTGTAATCGGAAGGTTGCCGGTTCGAGCCCTGGCTTGGACAGTGTCGGTTGTTGTGTCCTTGGGCAAGACACTTCACCCGTTGCCTACTGGTGGTGGTCAGAGGGCCCGGTGGCGCCAGTGTCCGGCAGCCTCGCCACTGTCAGTGCGCCCCAGGGTGGCTGTGGCTACAATGTAGCTTGCCATCACCAGTGTGTGAATGTGTGTGTGAATGGGTGGATGACTGGATATGTAAAGCGCTTTGGGGTCCTTAGGGACTAGTAAAGCGCTATATAAATACAGGCCATTTACCATATTATTACCACAGATAGAAAAATGACTAATTTACTGAATGCCAACAAAGCATGTTTCAGAACAGCAAAAAGAAAACATTTACATTTCAGTCTAATGCAAAAAGAGATGATGAAAGACCTTCAGGTGAAAAGTGGCTTTGTGTAGACACTGTATATCTAAAAATGCATGTAAGATATTCATAAATCCTCTTTTTTGCATGTTTAGATTTTAGAGTCATGTTTTTAACGATTTATTAGAGACTATTGAAAAGAGTCCAGCCTCACCAAATAGTAAGGCATAGCAATATTGTAAAACAGCATATAAGTATCTCTTTTCATTGTGCACCACATGGCAGCTTGCTGTATGTATCGAAAAATGAATGAAATTATAATCCAAAATGAGAGAAAACTGTTACGAACATATCCAACCACTGCTGAATTGATCCTGAAATATCGATTCCTCCGATACCAATCATTTATGTTCTAGAATCGATTCTCACATTAAAATATCGATATTTTAGTAATTTAGGGTAAATTTGTAGTTTATCATTAACAGGAACACAGTGGAAAGAAACTATAACATTCGGATTGTTACATTCGAAGGAACTACTTTCTCTTCCGTCTTTCAAAGTCATGTGCGAAATACTGCTGTATAAATGTCTCGCAGCCCCTTGGCGTGAGCACTCGCAACAATGGCTGAGTGTAATTGAAGTCATGTGCGGACGTATTTTACCTCCACAAACAGCTGAGACATGGTTTGCAATACATGTGCGATACATAAAAGTGAGGTGTTGTGGCAACATCACTAACCTTGTCAAACACCTCAGAGTAAATCATATCGCAGAATATGACGAGCGTATGTTGAGGCGAATTGAAGAGGAGGAGAGGGA
Source organism: Diplotaxodon limnothrissa (assembly GCF_057381915.1). Taxonomy (NCBI): domain Eukaryota; kingdom Metazoa; phylum Chordata; class Actinopteri; order Cichliformes; family Cichlidae; genus Diplotaxodon; species Diplotaxodon limnothrissa. Next base: position 8,049,104 of record NC_140606.1, read on the forward strand.
CAGGTGCTGCTAGGGCGAGACAGATGTCTCTCACGGAGTCCTTTAGTGCTGCAGGCAGGCAAGGTGTTCAAATAGTACACAACTTCAGTTTTTTTAATTTCTATATGATGAACTCTTATTTTATTTGTTGTATCTCAAATTATAGTGTCATAATGATTACAGGACATCAGATTACTTGTTCTTATCACTTAATAATGCAGTTTTTGTACAAAGTATCGGTATCGGATCAGTATCGTCGATACCACCCTGAATATTACTTGGTATTGGATCGGAAAGGACATCAGTGGTATCTTCATTTAATCATCATGGGCGATCGTGGCTCAAGAGTTGGGAGGTCGCCTTGTAATCGGAAGGTTGCCGGTTCGAGCCCCGGCTTGGACAGTCTTGGTCCTTGTGTCCTTGGGCAAGACACTTCACCCGTTACCTACTGGTGGTGGTCAGAGGGCCCGGTGGCGCCAGTGTCCGGCAGCCTCGCCTCTGTCAGTGCGCCCCAGGGTGGCTGTGGCTACAATGTAGCTTGCCATCACCAGTGTGTGAATGTGTGCGTGAATGGGTGGATGACTGGATATGTAAAGCGCTTTGGGGTCCTTAGGGACTAGTAAGGCGCTATATAAATGCAGGCCATTTACCATTTACCATCACCTTGCTGTCTGCTCTTGCTGCTGCCTCCTGCTTTTCTCTCCTTTCCAAATGTTTGAGCTAACCCTAGCTGCCCCATTAAAATGTCCCACTTTGCTCTCTGCATGACTCACTGTTTTGTCTGAAGTTTAATGGTGGCCTGACTTAGTCGCTGCAGTTTGGTGCTCTAATTTACCTTTGTGACATTTAGTCTACAAACTGACTGTTAATGATGTAGATGATGTACAGCCTCTGTCATCACAACTTTTTTTTTTTTTAACATTCGTACTGGAAAAAGTGCTTCTTGAAGGGAAACTAATAGTGACTGGATTGGTTAGAAACAACAGGTCTGTCCTTTTTTCTCCACAAATGACTGTGAAGAGCCAGTCAGTCAGTGAATCTTTTTGTCCTTCAAAAAGCAAAACCCTCTGGTTTCCAACACAACACAAAAGGGCTAAAACACAATGCAAATAAGTGCACTTCATTGAGAGAAAAGAACAACAACTGGTGATCATTCCACAAGATATTGCACAAAAAGGGTTAGACAGTTCTGACAAACTGCTTTGTCAGAACTGTCTTTGTCATGGCGTCTAGTAATCCTAGAACATTTGGTGTAATGGCATACAATGCCTCTTACTGTAGATTTGAATAAGCCCAGTTTAGAGCTAAAACTCAAAAGAAAAAGGTGCCTCTATGTAGGGGTACTAGATACAATACGGTTAAAGAAGACACTAACTAACTAGTGTCAGTCCATGTTGTTGTGTTAGATTTTACCTTCAGTTTTGTTATTATTGAAGGCAGCCAGTGGAAAAAACCCCACCCCCAAAAATAACAAACAACAGGAAGACATTCTTCTTAGTGCATTGGGTACATTTATTATATTTCGAAATGAAAATATTTGAAAATTAATTGCTGAATATTCATACCAACTATCAAGCATGTGGTGGAGGGGTGATGATTTGAGCTTGTTTAGCAGCCACATGCCTTTAGCACCTTGGAGTTTTTGAGCTGACCATTCACTACCCTGTACACCAAAGTATTCCAGTGTCAAATGCAAGGCTATCTGTATGTTAAAAACTATGATATGTGGGAGGACAACAATCCAGAGCACAGCAGCAAATCTACAACAGAATGGTTGAAAAGGAGAAGTATAAAAAACGTCCTGTCCACCAGTACCATTTCCCATTTCAAAAATGGCAGTTTTCATTTTTATGACGGAGTAGCTCTCATGACTTATCAAGTTATGCCACTGACTGACTTCAGCTGATGGCACATTTTTGGATTAGCTTAGATCACTTGAAACACCAACCGAGTGCCTGGTACGAGGCACTACAATCTAACGGAAACCCTAAAAACTGAGTCGATTCAAGCAGAGTTCTAAATATTTGCAAATATATATATTTTTTCTCTGTTTTTTCTGTTTGGCATAACATTCACAAAAATGAAAAGGTGTGGAGTATGGAAACAAACTGTCTTATATGTCAGTGTTTTGTTGACCCACATATCCACCCCAGGCTCTTCCTGATGCATGTGCGGTAATACCATACTACTAAATATAATATAATATGTGGCTTTAGTATGCTTTAAACTCTTTTCAAACAAACTGTTTCATTAAATCCCAGTTTGAAATTAGAAAGTTTAATTCAGGACATGAGATTATATCAGGAATTTTGATCAAAAGGAAAAGAATGCTGACATTTGTAGTCCTCCAGGCAGACAATGACATTATCTGCACATCTTGTTAAGGAACGTGTGAAACAGCAGACTGATTCAAATTGCTTTAATAAATTAATTGTCGAGAAGAAACGGACAATAGATGGCACTTAATGTCCACTGCACTCAAATGCCTACAGTGAAAGTATTTTCTCAGTTTCCTGTTAAATGTGACCGTTGCAGTGCGTTAGACAGATAAGGATTGCGAAAAGAATGAGAGTGAGAATCTGGAACGAAGAAAGAAGGCCAGAGAAATGCCAACTCAGGCTTCTGTCTCCGAGCATCTGATTGTTTAGCAAGACCCCTTTCTAAGAGCTTGCCAGCGCAGATCTGAATAGATGCCAATTATCACACCCAACAATGTTCCTCAACAATACTTTAACGATGCGCCGTTTGTTGAAAAGCCACTAAGCTCTCAGGAGTTAATTGGTTTTTAAAAAGCAATATAAAATCCCATCGCAATAATCAGTTCTCATAGACTCTTTTCTCTCTCCCATCAAACAAAGACGCTAATTGTTTTAAGACCGACTGTGAGTGTTTCATGTGAAATTACCTAGAGTCTGTGTCATAATATGCACAGCTTGAGGGTTTGGCAGGATAGAAACAAGACAGATTTTTGGTGTTTCCTATGGTTTTTTTGTATTTACACAAAGAAAATTTGAATGTGGAAAAATTAGAGTTACTGGGGACCGGATGAAAATGATTTGGGTGAGGAAGAGGTAAACGTTTGTTCCAGAGAGATGCAAACCAAAATTAAAAACAATTTCAGAGTTAGAAACACATACCTTTGAAGTCTTTGTAATGCATTTGTAAATGCTATATTGGAATTTAAATTAAAACCATGCCGTCTTGGGGCCATCTCTTTGTGTGGTGAAAAATGCAAAATTATTTAGTGTCAGCTTGACATTTGTCCAACTACATTAACAGCATAATATGATCAACTATTTATTCATCCTCATTACAGCAGTTGATATTTTAGAGACTCCCCAAGCATTAAGTTTTACTGTGATTTTCCATTCTGTAATAACTCACAGGGTTTTCAAACTCTGCTCTTTTGCCAGAAGCCACTGGTATCTCAGAAATGTGCAAAATGTGACCTCGCTGCATAACTAGGTTTAGATACCAAAACTGCTTGGATGGGTTTTAATGCAGACTCAAGATTGTGTTAAAACAAGTGCAAGTGCCTGCTCATCTGATTTTCTTTGTATTGTTGTAGAGTCATTACCTTACAATATAAAGCATCTCGGGATGACTGTTGTCTGTGGTTGTCTGTCCCTGTGTGTTAGCCCTGCGAAAGACTGGCGACCTGTTCAGGGTGTACCCTGCCTCTCGCCCTATGACAGCTGGGATAGGCTCCAGCACCCCCCGCGACCCTGAAAAGGATAAGCGGAAGCGAATGGATGGATGGAATTCAATTGTATTTGCATTTGTATTTTGCTCTGCTTGGCGATGAAAAAAAAGACCTATATTGTCTTCAAAAATTCCATATAGAAAAACCGCCCTTCTTCCTTTCTGTCCCCCTACTCATTTAAGCACTGGTTATTTTTCAGTGTTACAAAAACACATTATGCTGAATGTTTTAAAAACTCTCCTCAATTATCAAAAATCTGTAGAACTGAATAGAAATGGCCTCACACATTTTTAATTTGAAACTAGCTCACTAAAAAACAAAGCAGGCCCTGTCCTGCCGCCATTCCACGAACCACCGATAATGCACATTGAAACTGTGTTATCCCGAGCCACTGACCTCTCTAACAAGCCTTGTTCTGCCATACAATTGCAGCTTGGTGTTAATGCTCATTTCCACTTTAGGGTGAAGTAGGCTGCAACGGTGATTGTGTTCCCTGACATGTGACATACAGGGGGTTAAGGGGATACAATAGCTCCATCATGTAAGGAAGTCACAGTGACTGGCTGGGAAATATAAAGGAGAGAAGTGGGCTCTGCATTAATGCCTGGCACGTACTTTATATCTAGAGCCTGATCCTTTCTTTCTCCCCGTCCTCTGTCCTTCAACAACAACAGTGCAATTACATTTCTGATGATAATAAAAGCCCCTGCACGAAGCCAAATGTCTGCTGTAGGGAACGGTAGCTTTGTTTTTTCACTTTCAAATCAGTGTCATTTAAAAAATATGTTATTTTCTGCAACCCAGCAAATTAAGCGTAAGATCTAAACTAAGATTCAACTCTTTTTACCTATATTTGTATGTGATCCTGTACGTACCAATCATATGAACTATTTTAGAAAAGCAAAATCCGAAGTCAACAGGGTACTAAACAGAAAGCACTTGTTTGCCATATCAAATATATTTTGCTTTTTTTCCCCCCCACACCTTTTTTTTCTTTTCTTTGAAAAACACAGCAAGATGTATCTTACTCAGCCTGTGGTCCTTGAAATCAATTCGTCAGATATGAGCAGAATTAGCGCTGGATCAGACCGAATTTAGCTTAATGAAAAGGCGTCCTGTGCCATCGCCACAGGAGCGTCCGCGTGTACAGGAGGAGGAGGAGGGAAACAATAGAAAATGCATAACACTCCGAACAGTGGGATCCCTGCTCCCTCTCCACCTGGGACTCAGTATGGAGGATCCCCTCTGACCACAGCCCAATTAAGTCCTGCGCGCACACACATACACACACACATCTCCACGTGGAGTGACCCGCTTCCATCATGAATATGGATGTGCTGGAGAAATGCAAATAAACCCGGGCTGGCTTCAGACAGACAGACAGAGAGATGAACGGACAGACAGACTGGCAGACAGACAGTCAGCAGCACAACAAAGAGGTTGTAGGAAACGAGAACAAAGGAGCAGCCCAGGTTGAAGCTGCACGGATGCCTTCACTTCCAGCTTTGTCACAGCCAGAACCACAGAGCTCATGTCTGGATAATCTTCCACAATAAATGCCTTTATATCACTGCATTAAGAGCCTGAGTGTGCTCGACATTATTAGAGCTTTTAATACAGTGTAGTATATGTTAAGTCTGTGTGTTGTTTTCCCATTTTTGTCCATAATATTAAGAATAATAATAATTTAAAAAAAAAACAGAGCCATGAACTCACTACTCACTCAATCAACTCCCACCCCCGCCCAGTTTTTGGGTATCTAGTCATTTAGAGCCAGACAGAGGCTGAAGGAAGGCAAAGCGGACAAAGAAGACGAATGAGGTGCTAAATGAATCATTCCAATATGTTTTGTAAATATCTGCTGCTCCCAGAAAGCAGATCTGCCAGTCAGTCAGTGGTATATAGACCCCATAAATATTGGATGATGATGTAAGGGGAGTGGCAGCTCAGAGGACACCGGTGATCTCAGCTTGCCAGCACACTTAAATGATAGCTACAAGGGTGCAGGGAGCATTCTTGTCCGTTTCACGGCTGATGTTTAAAATGTGCTTTTGTACAAAGATGTCTAAAAATGCACCATTGTGGCTTGTTATTTAAAGATTAAACGAGCTTTATTAAAAAGATGGGGCGGGGGGTATGACTGGTCTTAGATATAAGGGTGGCACACGCGATGCAACAGATTTTCCATGGCACTTAAATAGAATAAGCAATAAAACGGATGGCTTCATAGATAGTGACATTTAATGCAGGAGAAGTGCCAAGCCAGACGTGGTGTACAGGGGTCTGCTTGTAAATAATTAATCTTTGCTCTTCATGTCTTCTTGTCAGTACAGACGAGGGGCTTGTATCCTGGCAACGCGCCATGGTTCCCACATGCTGCAGGGAGAGAGAGGCCCTCAGGGGGGAGACAATCTTCAACCTGCCTGCAGCAACCGCACACGCGCACAAATAAACAAATACACACACGCACACACACGGCAATCTGCTACACAGAGGCAAGCGTGTGTATATACTAGAAGTGATACTAACTAGATGTTTGCACATGTACATATTAAATACGCGCACGTGCTGGTGCAGACATTTGCCCACATGTGTACAATAATTCATGCTTCTATTTGTGCATGAGAAAACACAACCAGCAGGCGCGCCAAGTTACCTGTACGCTCAAAAACATATGCGAGGATTCATGCATGCATACTATATACACTGTTGCGACTGAGCAGACAGACGGAGACTCTCATGGCAAACACACACACACACACACATACTCCCACACACATCCACACACACAAAGCACGTCTCTAGAGTGGGCCTATTAGAGATGCTCTGATTGGTCCCTGCAATGCTAGACAGACTTCTCTGAAGGTCTTTTTGCACAGTCCTCCTATCCAACACAGCCACAGAGGTCAGTGCATCTGTGCAGGAGCTAAACTTTGTGTTTCAGCTACGTCCTGTAGTCCTTTTTAAAGATGAAGTCATCGGCAAAAAAAAAAAAAAAAAGGTAGCTGGCCATCAGCCATCATTTGAAATATCTTTGATATGAAGTTGATAATTGGGGATTTTCTTTTTACACCAAAGTTTTCCATTTGGATATAAAGGTGTCTCTGTCTTGCTGGGGGGTTTTTCATACAAAGAGACACTAATGGTAACTGACCACTCGCCTCCCACTGGAAATATGTAAAGTAAAAGCAAATAGTTTGTGAGTGTCAGTTCTGCTTTCCAGTTATTTAAATCATGCAAATGGTTGCCCTACCAAATATCACTTTTAGTCAGTGAAATGAAAGCCTAAGCCCAAATCTGTTTCTGTCTGCAGCTTCAATAAAAACACACCAGGATGGAGCAAACCCACTGCACAAACTCACCTCCCAGTACAGAGGGTTAGGTTTAGGGGTTCAGTTCAGTTCAGTTGTACATTTCCCTCAATAGCTGCAATATGTGTACAGTAACTTAGCAGAAAATTTTGAATTTCCTTTAATGCAAATAACTGTGAAGTATAGTGGTTAGCCGTGTTGCTACACAGCAAGAAGAACGTGTCTGTGTGGCGTTGCTGTGTTCTCCGTTGCCTGCGTGGGGTTTCTGTTGGTGTTGTGGTTTCCTCCCACAGTCCAATGACAAGCGTGTTACGTTCATTAGTAATCTGCACACAGTCTATACAAATGATGGCCGTAACCACGTAATTCATTTGAATTTTATTTATATAGCTCAAATCACAATATCAGTTGCTTCAAGGAGATTTATAAAGCGTCTACAACAAAACAAAGAAAACAGAGAAAACCCCAACAATCGTATGACCCCTATGAGCAAGTGCTTTGGTGACAGTGGAAAGGATAACCTCCCATTTAACAGGAAGAAAGCTCCAGCAGAAACATCAGCCCCCACTGGTTTGGGTGATGGGAGGAATACAGGACAAAGTCATGCTGTGGAAAAGAGCGAGTGATAACTAATAACTGAATGCAGAGTGTAGTGAAAAAGGTGGCTAAAGAAGAAACTCTCAATGGATCATGGGAATCCCGCAGTAGCCTAGACCTAATGCAGTGTAACTATTCTGCCTCCCACTCTATTTTTAAATACTCTAGGAACAACAAGTAAGCCTGCAGTCTAAGAGTGAAGTGCTGTAATAGGGTGATACGGGACTTTAAGGTCTTTAAAGGTATTTACGACCTTGTATGTGAGGAGCAGGATTTTAACTTTGATTCTGGATTTAACACGAAGCCAATGAAGAGAAGTCTAGTCCCTGTCAGTACTTTGGATCAACTGAAGGCTTTGTCTCAGTCCTAAAAACTCACTACATCGTAGTAATAATGAATTACAGTAGTCCAGACTCGAAGTAATAAATGCATGAACTACTTTTTCTATCATTAGTCTTAGACAGGAAGTTTCTAATTTTAGAGATATTACGTAAATGGAAGAAACCTGCCCTACATATTTGTTTTTTGAAGTACATATCGTGGTTAACAACTCCTTACTGGAGGCCAAGGTAATGCCATCCAGAATAAGTATCTGGTTAGACACCATATTTCTAAGGGGCAAGTAACCTCAGTTTTAGCTGTTTTATCTGTATCAGTTTTATCTTATTAGAGGTCATCCAGGTCTTTACGTCTTTAAGACATTCCTGCAGTTTGAATAATTGGTGTGTGTTATCTGGCTTCATGGATAGATTGTTGTGTAGTTGGGTGTCATCTGCATAGCAGTGAAAATCTATGTCATACCTTCTAATGACACTACCTAAGGGAAGCCTGTATAATGTAAACAGAATTGGTCCTAGCATGGAACCCTGTGGAACTCCATAATTAACCTTAGTATGTGAAGAGGACTCTCCATTTACACAAACAAACTAGAGTCTATTAGATAGATATGATTCATATTTGAATGCCTACAGTGTGCTCCAATTGCTGTAATAAAATACATATTACAGTTGTAGTCCATTATAGTTTGACTAAAACTAAACTAAAAACTTAAGGTTAAGTTAAAAAGGTTGGTCTAATTTGTCATCACAGCAAGCATGAGCAGGCTGCAGTAAAAACTTTATATCTATTAAGATCTGAATTTCTACAAGACTGTGAGTCAAGTGTTTTGTGGTGAACCCTTGAGCTTAACGTTGTCACCCTCACCATGATGGAGTTCTGAAATCAGATCTGACTGAGAAATTGAGGGACACTGAAAATCACGTATCAGAGCTGCGAGTCACATGGCAGTCCCATTCAAACACATTCCCTGCTTTCATATAGTTTTTAACTGTAACAGTGACCATGACTTACAAAATAAAGTTCATGCTATATTCAGTAAAACCTAAAACTATGACTGATGTTCATTATGAAAATGTTTACTGTGGTCATAGAAATGGAAACCATGTTCTTCCATAGATTTTTTTATTAAACCTCTTTTTGCAACCAGAGGAGTCACTCCACTAGAAAAAATAAGCTTTAAGACACTTTTCTTCTATAATATAGTACACCTGAAAGGCATACCTGATTACACACCTGGTTGAAGTTAAGCTGATCACTGTTGGCCTATTTATACTGGAAGCTTTATCACATTGGCTGCTTGATCATTGTACTGGGTTATACTGGTTAGTCCTTCTATCCTCGAAAATTCCTGGATTTACTACTCAATAAAAATAGCAGAGACGTTTTTCTTTAAACTGAATAAGAAGACAGTGAACTTATGCACTATCATCAAGCAGCTAGGCAGCTCGTGAGGCCTTCGCTAGTGCATGAGAAATTATGCTGACCAGTGTGGTCATTGTACTTCACTTGGCCAGACCCTTTTTTTAAAACAACTATCCCAATAAAGTGATACTTCAGCACTGAGAGTGGTGAACTAAAAAAAATCCACTGCAGGAATGGAACTATCTGGCTTTTTTTCAGGTACCTTAACAGTACTGTACTCTCTGGGAGCTATGAATGTTTTAGGGCTCTGTCTGAAATGAAGTTCATGTGAGCTGTGACTGCCATAAAACCGATCTAGTGCAAAAAAGAGGCTTAAACAGGAGTGAATTTGGGGTATTGATGCTTCTCGACCTGAGCAGTGTAACACAGTGTGTCTTTTGTCCTGTCTCCCTTTACCTCAAAACTGGTTGTGGGAGATAGTTGTCCCTCAGCAGGTCATATGATTGTTAGCTTTTTCTCAGTATTTTTGTAGTAGAAAAAAATTAATATATACTGTGGTACTACTACAACAGGAAAGCTTTCATCTTTATTGCACACATAAACTCTAGTATTGGCTCAAATCTGGACATTCTCCAGTGATTCCCTTTCTTACATGTAGCACAAGTATGTCTACATGATTAATGTGCATGTAGTCAGACAACCTGAGACGATACTAAAAACTGGCAACTACACATTTCTGTGGAGGTTTCTGCGTTGCTTGAATGAAAGCACCAGGTGAATACTGGTTGCTGGAGCTCAAAAGGTTTTTTTTAGATTAAGGTAAAGACTTAACGGTTCTCTGTGACAAAGGTGTAGCTTGAGCCTGCTGTTGTTCTTGCAATACAAACAGGGTTCTACTCTCTACTCTAACACAGCTAATTATCGGTGATTATTTTTGCCTTCATCGTGAAAAATCACCACCCAGGCCAGAGATTTGTACATTAATGCCATAATGAGCCTGGAAATTGGGCACATTAGCACATATCTGCTAAAAGCGTGTGATACCCATTTTTCATCCCATTTGCCAGAAGTGCATTCTGCCAGTATGGAGTACTATTAGTTCAGCGATTTTATGGAGAAAAAAAAATATAGAGAGAGAAGAGAAAAAAAAAATCATGCACAGTAATTTCAGAGTAATTTCAGGGTGATTTTCTGACAAGTCATGCTACATTTTCTTATATTTCTCTTCAGACCCTTTTTAAACTGCAGCAATGCCAGAGTGTTTCACGCTTCATGTGCTTTTTTTGTTTTGTTTTAGCAACACACACACAAGAAAAAGAAACAATACTCAAGCAAAAACACTGAAGCCAGCCTGGGCATAAATGGAAAAACCCAGAAAACTTGTTTGCACAGATTGATTACGGAGACGTATTTGGTTAATGGAATTACACGTATACATTGGCCTCTCTCTCTCGGTGTGTCGACTGGGAAACTGAATCTGTGCCTTCAGGCTGAGCCTGGTTTGGAGCTGACGAAGGCCTTTCCTTGCTGGTGGGTCGGGCTAATTATTATTCTAATGGCCTCTCAGTCAGATGCAAATAGCTCTAATGGCAAAGCTACAGTAGAGCTGGGGGAAGGCAGGGAAGTAGTGGTGCTGTAGTGTATGTGTGTGTGTGTGTTTGGGTGGTTGGGGAGGTGGGAGTGTAAAGGAGGAGAGAGGAAAGATTGGAGTGGACAAAATTAGATTAGCATTTTTGTTAGAGAAATATGCACGTGTGTGCGCCAGGAAGGGAGAGTTCATATTTCGAATGACTGTGTAGTTCCTTTGGGCGTGCTTTGGTGCTTTTGTATTTCACATCACTCTAAATGCTTGACTTCAGAAAAATGAATATACTGAACAATCTATAATAACACTAAACAACTACTGAAATTTAGAAGGATTTCAAAAATGCATTATCTTTAGATCAGCCACGACTTCTATTGGCTAGACTTTATTCTTCAGATTGATTTCTTTTTCCTTAAATATACTCACGTTTCTAAAAATGCGTGTCATTCTCCATTTTCGTGTTGCAGCTTACAAGCCACATTTAGCTATTTAAAAAAAGTCTTAAAGCCTCTTCTCATTTTGCTTCAGATGAGCTGGATTTTATTGTGATTTTTTAAAGCGGTCTTGAGCAATACATGGTGTATCAAAAAGAGTCTCCTTTCAAAAGGCCAAGTAATGGACATATAAGTTTATGGTCAATTTTGAGTTTTTAGGTAGGCAACAGCTTCGTTTTTCAGCATAATGAAGCAGTGTGGGATACAGCCAGCATCAAAAATGTGGAGCTTTGAATGTCCTTCAAGAAGCCTGAGGAACTATTCCATGAAACTTTGCCTAAGAGAGTTCAGGCTGTGCTGAAAAATATGTGGGTGTACATAATTAAAATTTCTAAATTGTGTGGAAAAAAATTCTCAGCTTTTCCTGAATTATACTGAAACAAAGCTTTTCTCTCATGTACGTCTGCACATTGTTGGTTCGTTGTTGTAGTAACACATAAGCTGTGATTGATCTAAACTCAAAAATAAAATGACTGATTATTGTTATTGCTCGTATTCTAGGTAGCTGTAATCTTTTCTAGCAACCATTCAACCCATTTAAATAAAGACGGGTCATTGTAATGCAGTTTAGAATATGAGTGGGTGAGGGGGAAATTAGCAAACAGTAACTGAGGGAAAAGCTATATGATCAATAGGATCACTGCTGCTTTATTAGGAACTTTAGGGTAGATAAAATAGTGATTTGACTCTGCCCTCTGCTGCCACCACCAACAGTACAGCCCTCAATAAAATAAAACAGTCTTTAAAACGTATTGAGAAAGGATTATGTGCATTTTCCCCCAGCATACTCTGACACGTAGCTCAAGCCTAATTATTAGTTCTATCACTCACTAACACATGCGATACGCTGTGCAATGCCTGACATACAGCAGCGTGCTGTAATTGTTGGTAGGTGGAGGGCACTGCAGGGAAGCAAGCTATTAAAGCTGTGAAAGACAATGTCACTTCAGAAGAACAGAGCAAGGCTACTCAGAGACAGATAGATGAAAACTACGTGCCGCATTGTTTCCGTGCCCTACAATTCCATCATCTTCCCCGAGGTTTGAGAACCTCCCTGCGGGATGAGACTTTGTAGTCCTCCAAGGCCTTCTGGTTGCCAGTATATTACTGGTCTCCTTCTGCATTGTGCAACAAAATGAGATCACTCCTGCGGAATGCGAGGGTTTGGTCATTATCATAATAAGACGGCGGGAGAGACGGAGCTGTGCAACATGAACTGCAACCAAAGCACGTGTGGTCTAGAGCAGGGTTCAGTGTTGGAATTACCAGAACACAATGGCAGAGTAAACGTTTTCAAATGATTTGATTTCAAGGCTGTTGGAAGAAAGGGACTATTTTATTTCAACAACAAGCAGGATGTTGAATTGCTGCGATTACAGCCTCAGGCGCTTGTTTTGGACAAAAACTGCTCCTCGAATAGTCATGACGACTAAAGGGCAATTTGAGGCACTCCAAAATCTGTGTGAAAAGGGGAGAAAAAAACTGCTATTCTTTTGGGAAATTTTGAAGGGTGCAGATTTTTTTTAGCCCACAATTATACCCAGGCAGAATGAAAGCCTTTTAAACTGACTTTCTGACTCATTCATCATAAAAATAAATAGTCACGGGATAATAGCAAGAGTGCCGAGTCTGAACAAATGCATTTTTTATTATGTTTATTCCAACAGGTTTAAACATTTCCTAGCACAATTCTAAGCGCTTTATTTTTAAAAGGCGGATGTTTAAAAATGATTATTAATGTGGCAGACTCATAAAAGTGATTAATTTAATTCACTTTCACTGGTGGCAATTATGTCACTGAATTGATGGCGGATTAACTCCGCACCTGCAATTTGTCCTTTCTACGAATTTTTCCTGCCATTAAAACAACAACAGCATTATTTTACTTATTCAATCAAAGGCAGAATTAAATTGAGTGAAAGCAGTGGATTAAAAACGGCACACAGATAAGCCCGTCGAGCATCTCTGCCTATATGCACCTCTGCTTAAAATATGATCCTAGCACATTCCCAGTAACCATGGTGAGATAGAGGATGGGAAGCAGCATTCCTTTGGCGGGATGGGAAGCTTTTGCCACAGAGAGACATTGTTTATTCAACTTTAAGCAGAGCGGGGAGCGATATAAAGCAGGCGGAAGAAAGGTGAGAATGAGGAAAAGTTTGGAGAGGTTAAGAGTAAGAGTGATGGAGAGGGGAACGATAGCGATAGTGAGTGATGAAGAAGCTAAGAGAGAGTGTGAGCGAGGGAATATCAGAACAGCCCGTTTTGGTTTCACATCAGGTTCCCTCACAGCTTGCTATCCTTAAGTAAAAAGCATATCTCCCTCTGCCAGCTCCTTACCATTGAACCCTCTGTGGCAGAATTCAAGTCCACAGGCTGTGACAGCTGTGGGCCCTGAAGTGGCGTTTCCCAGAGAGCCGGCCAAACATTCCTCCCTGCTTTGTGACTTACAATGGGCACAATAACTTCAGCAACAGCACGGCACTCAGACGACGAGAGGAAGAGGAGAAGTGGTGGCTTGTTTTCTGAGAGCGTCAATTATCTTGCTGCCTATATGGCTCACTCTGCTTTCCCCCCCTCTCTTCTCCTTTCTTCTTCCTCTCCTTTCTCCCACTTTCTCTTTTCGCTTTGACTGCATCGCCTGACTTTGAGAAACATTATATGGTTTGAAATACAACACTTTCCACTTTGTCATGTGGTTGGCAGCGCTGCCCACGCATTGTGCAGGAGCTTAATTTCCATCCACTCTCTACTTAAGTGCAGCTCAATTCATCTGAGGAGGATGTTAAGGCTTGCTCTGAAAGTTGAAAGAATACTACTAAATGAGTACAGACAAAGAAACGCAACCTGCTCTATAGAAAGAGACTTCAAACTGTTTCTCACTTTTTATTGCTTTGACTGGGTGATAGCCAATACGCTCACACATATCCTGTTCCCCCACTTCAGATCACATATCAAGCCAAAGCATTTTTCTTTTGCTCTGACTTTCTTTGAAATGTCACATCCGTCCTATTAGAGCAGGATGCATTATACTGACACACACCTCAGTACGCTTTTAGGAACTGAAAGCCTGTAACTGATTTCTGTGTCAAAACTGGGTTCCTACCTAAATTTGACAATTTTGTGTTTAACTTAGCACATAAACATTATCATGCTATAGAAATGTTTTTTTTTAAAGAAATAGATCAGACATAAGGGGATAAGAAAAATATACTGTATACATATTGGCTGCTATTTCAAATGCAAAAATCTCCTTGAAGTCATCCAAAAAATGACCAATTATTAGTTTTTTTTCATGTGAATAATAATGTAGCGGTGTCGCTATCATTACCTGGGACTAGACTTATCACTATGGTAACCAGAGGTGAAACTGAAATTAAGAAACTTGTTGCAGGTGGTTGACTTCTAACAACCATGTGAACATAAAAGGTTTTATTTTAATCTAAATCTTTTTTTTTTTCAAAGCTAATTGAGTCATTTGGCGGGTACACCCAGCCAAACAATTACTGATCTAAAAGACTAGCATTGTAAACAAGATTTAGAAATCAGTGAGGTCCAGAATGTTTTCTCTTAATCTAAATTCAAATGAAATAAATTGCACTTTATTTATATAGCAGCAAATCACAACAACGGTTGCCTCAAGGTGCTTTATATTATAAAATAAAGGCCCTACAATATCAGAAGGAAAACCCCAGAAATTAGACAACCCCATATGAGCAGGCACTTGGTGACAGTGGGAAGGAAAACCTCCCTTTTAACAGGAAGAAACAAACAGGCTCAGCTTTGAATGTATTAGATGCTCTGTAAGTACTCGTCCCCAGCACCCTAAGGCTATAGCAGCATAACTTGGGGAGGGTTCAGGGTGGGCCCAACTATAAGCTTTATCAAACTTATCAAGGCAAGTTTTTAATCCTAATCTTAAAAACAGAAAGGGTGTCTGGTTCTGGTTCCACATATGAGGTCCTGAAAGCGTCAGGCTCTCTCACCTATTCTACTTTTTAAAAACTCTACATAGAAACCACAAGTAAG
Source organism: Diplotaxodon limnothrissa (assembly GCF_057381915.1). Classification (NCBI taxonomy): domain Eukaryota; kingdom Metazoa; phylum Chordata; class Actinopteri; order Cichliformes; family Cichlidae; genus Diplotaxodon; species Diplotaxodon limnothrissa. Next base: position 8,064,503 of record NC_140606.1, read on the forward strand.
CCAACAGTCTGAGAGGAATGTACTCTACTAGGACATTAGGATAGTATGAGGTCTTTAAGATATGATGTGGTGCGATTATTTTAGAATGTATATGTAAGGAGAAGGATCTATTAGGGACTCAATGAAGAGAAGCTAACATGGGAGAAATGTGATCTCTCTTTCAAGTCCCTGTCAGAACTCTACCTTTTATCATATTTAAAGTGCAGCACCTGTGCTCCAGTTATCAGCAGAAAAGGCTTCATTTTTGATATGACTGGGTCTTAGAGTTGTAATACAGTCAAACCAGAAATTTCAACTGTTTATATGGTTGTGTGTATAAAAGAGTAAAATAAAAGAAAGTAACAAAAACAAAAACAGAATTATTCCTCTTGAAATAAAAATAGCATAAGGAAAAACACATAGTGTCCAAACTCACTCAACTGTTGGTCACAAGGTTATGTTAGGTGTACTAACATCCCATTCCTATGATATTTATGCTCAGTGCATTTATTCTGAGTCCCTCTGTGTTCCAGGCCCTTCTGTGTTAAAAATGCTAGGAGTTTGCAAATCTTCCACAGGACCTAATGTTTCTTGATCGGTATGACAAGCACGTTTCTACTATATAGAAGAATCTTGTTTTTCCATTTTACAGTCATAATTTGTAAGTGTTCACTATACTATATTAGAAAATTGTTATGGCACAGAGGGAATCTTAGTCAGAGGATGAGCCAAGCATCAAAGTGTATGTAAACAGCAGACTTTTCTTATGCTATAACTAGTTTTGTCAAAGAGATGCATGTTTATATCGGCACAGGGACGTGCTCATAAGGGGGGCATGGAGTGGCACCGGACCCCCGTGAAATGTGATTGGACAATCCCTGGTGCCGCCCCACCAAAATCATTGAAGTAGAGTACCATTCATCGTACAGTCCCCAACACCATTGGATGAGAGCATGGATAGGACCAGTAAGAATGTAACTGAGTACATTTGCTGATCCTTGTACAATGCTGCTTTCTGATTTTAGTCCACTATATTCTGAATGCAATTATTGCACTTCATACTCCATGATACTCTATTTATTTGGAAGCTTTAGTTATTTGCCAAAATAATGGCATTATTATAGCTCAAGCTACTGATAGTAGTAAGTAGTTAAAGTAGTTCAAATTAGTAGTTAAAAATTAAAGTAGTTAAAAAAATCTGAATACTTTTTTTCCACTTTGCAAAACAATGCTGGTCACAATGTTGTGTTTAAATTCTTATGCAGCTTCACTTTTGCATAATAAATCTGCTGTAAGTGTAGAGCTGCGAATGAGCTTAAAGTTTATGGGTGTACAGTTTGTATCAGTTTTTAAACTTGTTACATATTTCTGAATAAAAATTTCCACACTTTTCAGTTTGTTGTACTAAAAAAAAGAGTTTTCAAAGTTTCAGATAGAAACTAAATTTTATATGACACAAATAATGCAGTAGCTAGCTTGGATCCTATTACAGAAAAAAAAAAAAACTACATAAAGTAGTGGTGCTACATGCTAACCAGCCTATAGCTTTGCAGTATAGCAGTAATTGTAGCCTTAGACTAGAGGGAAATTCGGTTGATTTTATTCATGTAAGCTGGCTTTAAGTGAAGTATTACCTTTCCACTTGTATGCAAAGTCAGTGACATTTATCAGTAATCATCCTTAAAGCATCAGGGCTAGGTTTTATATCTTACTGTTACAGTTTTCTTAGGAATATTCCCAGGAACCATAAACCCCCTTTCCTCAGCTTCCATTCTAGTTATTGCACTGTGATGCTTCTTTAATGTCTAAAAGTCTGTTTTCCTGTTTCTTATCATTCGTCCTTTCTGTTCATACGACCTCCTCAGATGACCCGCGCATCTACATTTGGATAGTTGGGCCTCAGCTCGTAAAAACAACTTGGCCTTTTGTGCAGGATCCAGCCTTTATACCTGCAGCATGCTAATTTGTCTCTGGGTAACAAGGCGTTTAGAAAGCACGAAGCAGAGCGCTAGGCAATTTATTAGTCTAATTTAAAATGTCTGTCAGCAAAACGCTATGGGAGGCGGTAACTGGCTCCATGATGACAGCGCTGTGAATGGAGAGTGTCATGTTATAAAGGGGATACATACAGCCACTGTTTATTATGCTAGGTTTTAGAAGCTGACCTGTGGGAGTGTGGGTGTTGATGGGGGTTCATATATACAAATTCATACACATACAAAAACACACAACACCTGAGTGGATTGATCACTTGAGACTCATTTATTATTCAGCGCACACAGAGCTGACCTGAGCTAGAATTGGGCTCACACACATTTTGTCTGTGCTGTGTGTTTGTAACGCTAGCTCAGTGTCTTTCTGCGGTGACTCACTTCTTGGCAGGGATCTGCGCTGTCAGAAGCACCTCCACAACGCTGAAGTATCACATTTCTAATGTTCACCTCTTATTTCTGAACAGCCATTTTATTATTTGTCTCTCTCTTTTGCAAGCGATTCTTGAGGGGAAAGGAAATCCTGATGAGATCCTGATCTTATAATTGTAATGCTTAGCTGCAGATTAACAAGGCAGGAGTGCTTCAAATGTAAATTTCTTCAAAAATTACTAAGGGGTTTAGTGACACTACTCAATATGTCTAAGGATATTTTTCAAAACGTAAGCAAATACAGGCTAACAAATAGGCACTGTGTTTCAATCCATTGTGCAATTTGCTCTAACCCTAAAAACATTATGATTGTCTTTTATTTATCAAATGTACAGTATTTTAAAAAATGACACTTTAATAGCAATGAAAAGAACTAAATCATGTTATATTAAAATGTTTCCCCCATAATTATAGTACTATAATGATTGTACCATATGTATATATAAATATATGTCTGTATGTACCCTGTCTCCTCCATAACAGGTGGGTCAATCTGAATGCATAGATTTCATCACATCAATTATTATGCACTATTCTATTCTATTATTCTATTATAGTTCTTTGGGTTTTTTGTATATATTATGTCCATTTCCCCCTGGGAACCCAACGTTACATTATCTGTTTGATGTGTCATGCTGAAAGTATGTGAGCATTAACAGCAGTGTTGGTCAAGTTACTTGAAAAAAGTAATCAGTAACTAATTACCGATTACGCAGTAACGCAGCGTTCCTACGGGAAAGTAACGGTAATCTTAATTACCGTTTTTGCAATAGTAATCCCTTACTTTACTCGTTACCTGAAAAAATTAATCAGATTACAGTAACGCGTTACTGCCCATCTCTGATTAACAGTCACCAAAATTTGTAACTATGGCAGAATTTTATTCAAGTCAACACTTAATACAGAACAAAGACTTGGAAAAAGAGACATAGCCGGATCTATTGGGCACAGCTGGTAGAAAACACTGGATGAACTGGTGGGACTGCACCAAGGCCCAGTACAGGATAAATATGGATTACTTTAAAGCTAATATAGCAGATTCCAAGAATAAAAATATGGAGCTTCTTCGTATGTTTTTCCATTTTAATTTTGAAGATGGTTCCAACCACTACAAATTCTGTGTGTCTGAGGCTCTGTTGCTGCGATGTGCCACTTAGAGATAGAAATTTCAATGAGACTAAAGAGAGACTTTGGTAATGATCCACATGATAGTTATATGATAAATCGATTGGCAAAGCTAAGCTGGTAGTAAGTTTACTGCCTACGTGATATTTGGTTAGTTGGAGTAATTTATGTTTCTTGATGTTGTACTACAATAACATGAGGCTTTGTCTAGTTTTCTCCGAATAATGTTACACAAAAAGTTCTTGCTGAGGCATACACTGAAAAAGTGAGAGAAAAGCATATAGTAATCTAACTTAATAACTGAAATGTAAGTCATATTGAAGGATTCCTTAATTAGGGTTTCAAACAATTTCTAACAGTGTTAGTTTGAATGGATTGCGTTCATTAAGTGTCTGGTTTGCAAGGACTAAAAAAGTATGCATAAACAAAGCCACTTGATTAGCATCCTTTAGCTCGTTTTTCCCCCTGCTGAAGAGAATTAAATCAACTTTCAAGGACAATAGTGTTATTTCACTGGTTATTGTATATACCATTTATACTGGAATTCATTTTTGTCTACCTTTGCCGACACCTTTATTTTATTATACGCCAAGTCCCGAATATAGTATACCCCCCCCCACCACCACCACCACCCTTGTGAAAGCTTCTTAGAGTTTCTTAGTAGTTGTTTCTGAAAGATTGTCACAGGTATGACACAGGTATAGCATCAAGCTCCATTATTTGATATTTCTTTATCACTCATATTGCAACCAGGACATGTTGTGTCTGTCGTATCTTTCAGCTGCTCCAATGAAGATGAACTGCAACCTTCAATTAGGACTGCAAAACACTGAACACAGGACTCTATTCTTATAAGAAATTAATTCAATTTTTTTAAAAATTTTCATTGTGACATGTTTTTAAGAACCCCTTTGTTTGCTAAGTGCGCTACCAGCCTGCTCCTACTACTTCTACTGTTGTGCTTTTCACACTTGCTCAAGGATGCATCAATGCCGAAGTGGTTGTCCTGCACAGACATATAAACTGGCTGGCTTGCCAGGAGTGTGCATATGATGGTGTGCGAGTGTATGTTCACTATATGTGTGTGTGTGTAGCTCTCCGTTTCAGCTGGTGGGTGGCAAGCCTGAGCAGGACCAGCTGGCCAGCTGTACAGGGCACCATGGTGGCCTCTGACCCCCAACCGGTGGGGGATCTGGGCCGATGGCGGCACAGCCATAAATCCATGGACACAGAGCATGTGGAGGCATTCAGGAGGCAGACACATCACCTGCTGCCTGCCGGCACACTGCCTCCCTCGCTGCCCTCCTCCACTGCAGCGCCTTTGCTCTCTGTCAAGTGCAAATTGTTCCCATGGAAATAAAGAGAAACTCAGTGCTTTTATTAAACAGAAGACTTTTAAACAATGGAGTTCACATTGCAGGAGTCAGGCAGTGTTTTCAATTGCAATTTTTTTTTCTCACACTTCAAACACACATTTCAGTCTAATGTTCTGACGTTCTTTCTGCGAAAAACTGTCATCTTTTCTCCCCCGCAGTGAAGCCCCGATGATAGAGGAACAAAATAATGAAAGACTGGCATACAATCCATAGGAAAATACCACAAAAATCAAAGGGAACAAATGAGCAAACACCCCCCATGACTCACACTTCTATTTGTCAAATGTGTCACATACAAATCCAAGACTTTGTTGATTGGATTTTGATGGAACTTTGGCTAATGATGCATCTCACCACAGCATTCCTTCACTTTTCAAATGATCGTTATGTCACACACCGACTGGATTGTGATATATCTAGGAAAAGTACGTTTTTAACCATTTCAATCTAAAAACTGTATACATGTTTGTAAAAGTACAACTCTAAATACTCAAAAATGCACTGATAAGAAAAACCAAAGAAGAAAAACAACAAGAAAAAAAATCATTTTCATGGTCAAATGATACTACGAGCAATTGTCAAGCCAAACAAAACAACCTTTAATACCCAAATGTCTGCTGCCCTTTTCATTACATGACATTTTAGAAAGCACCACTCAAATGACTTGTCTAATTCTGGTATTTGGACAAGTAAACAAACACAAGCCTGTTTAATTATAGACTTAATTAACTCAAGTGCTTAACTGGAAGATTGGGACAGAGTAACCAGAGCCGGAGAAGTCCTTCTCAACATTGATTCCTATTGTGTGTGTGAGAAAGAGACAGAGGGACACACCCTGTTAAGCATTTCTGTCCTTGGTTAAAAGATATTAACCAAGAATAAAATGTGTCACTTCCAGCTGCTCCCTTGCTTCCCGAGAGATTATCTTAGCTGATGGAGCCACATATTTGATTTGGCATAGATTTTATACCATCCCATTTATCCCAGTACTTGGCATACACTAACTTGTTATTGGATTTGTTACTCCTCCTGGTCTTGAACCAGGGAGCCAGTGTTAACCAATACACCACAGAGCTACTCACATTATGAAGGACATTTATTTGAAATTACTTATTTATTCATATTGGATTTATCTTTCTTTTAGCCTGTTGTCAGATTTGTCATTTTTATTGTTTTGCTTCTACCGACTTTCATTCGTCGTCTCTCCAGTGAACACTCTCCTCCACCTACTCCCTACTCTCACTACATAACACAGTGTCGTCCACAGAGACTCCTGTCTGATCTTATGGGCCCGCCTTTCCATTGTCACTGAAAGAAGGGGCTCCGAGGAGATCTCTGAGGTAATCTCACCCCGCCTTGAACCAATCTTTCACTCATACTGCACACCTCACCACTGTCTCACTGTCCTCATACATGTCCTGCACCACCCTCACATACTTGTCTGCCAGTCCTGACTTCCTCACACAGTACTGCAATTCCTCTCTTGGTATATATTTTCTCTACATTCACAAAGACACAGTGGAGTTCCTTCTGACCTTTTAAACATATTGCCAATCTTCATCATCTTCATATCTGCCCTGTCTTCCTCCTTACTAATCCGCAGCACTTCCTGATTCACTAACTGTCTTCCATTCATTCTCCTCTCTCCCTCATTTTCTTCATTCATCTGCTCCTCACAGTACTCTTTAGTGTTCTCAACACACTCTCCTCACTTGTTAGCACATTTCCATCTCTGTCCTGAATTATTCTAACCTGTTGCACATCCTTTCCAGCTCGATCTCTATATGCCTAACCAATCGCTCCTTTTCTCACCCATTAGTATTCAGTCTCACATACAACTCCCTACAGGCCTTTTCCTTTCCCTTTGCCACCTCTATTAGCCGTACACCTATAGCTTCTTGTCTATGTTCTCCCAGGCTGTCCCACATTTTCTTTGCTAACCTTTTCCTTTGAATACTTTCCAGCACTTTCTCATTCCACCATCAAGTCTCCTTGGCCTGTTTTCCCCCTCTGGAGGATGCACCAAACACCTTCTTGGTTTTCCTCAGAACTTCAGCTGCACTCCCGTGGTCATCAGGTAACACTTCCCTACCACCTGGAGTCTGTGTCATCTCCTCCTCTATGAACCCTGCGCAAAAGTCTTCCTTCTTCCATTTCTACCATTTAATCCTTGCATCTGTTTCACTTGCTTCCTCTTCATGATGTCCAAAGTCATTCTACAGACTACAATCCATCTGCATAAGATTATAGGATACCTTATGTTCCTGCCTATTCTTAAGGTGCGTGTTTACCACAGCCAGTTCCATCCTTTACACAAAATCCACTTTCATCTGTCTTTGTTTGGCCAAGTTTCAACTAGCACCCTGTTGACCAGCAGCATTGGAAGCATTTTAAAAATCTCATGTTTTCCGATCCACATGTTTGATTTGGCCAAGATTTTCAACTGGATGCCCTTCCTGATGCAACCCTCCCAATTTTCCAGACTTGGGATCAGTAGTAGGAGTACACTGGCTTGTGGCCTGCCATGGCTGGGTTTAATAGGATGCTGAGGAACGTCTTTAACAAATAAAACTGTATAATGTCAACACTACAACCTGGTTTGCCTCTTATCTGTAGTTATTTTTATTTAATTTAATAACTGTACAGTACTCTCTGTATATAGTAACCATTGTCCTTAATGTAAATATGTAAGAAAACTTGTGTATGTTTCTGTTCTGTGTCCTGTGTACTGTTTGTTTGTATGTGTGTCTTTTTGGCTGCTGTTACAACCAAATTTCCCCTTGTGGGACAATTAAAGGATTATTCTATTCTCTATTCTATTCACTGGCAAAATGCTCTTGGCAACAGAAGATGACAGTTTTTTATTAATCATTATTAGTACTTTGTTCAATGATGAAGGCCTTAAGGACTGAAATTCATGAATACTTTAATAATCAATGAATGCTCGGTGAATTTTCTCATGAATCGATTAATTGTTTTCTCAGGAAAAGGTCAGAGACCTGTCACAGTATCTGAGGGTAAAGGACGGCGTAAATGTCCAAAGTATTTCATTTAAATATTTACTTTAAAACTAAAGTAAAACTAAATCCTGAATTTTTCTTTTTTCAGGATTTTTGCATTAAAAAATTCTTGAAGAAACAAAACACTTTTGATCATGGAATTAATGTGGCCTATTGCTTTGATAGTTCTTATATGCTTTCTGTGCTCAAGTTGTTTGGTAGTCAGATGAAAATCATGTTATGTGTTATGTGGAAGGCCCAAGGTCATTCAAAGGAGGTCATAAAGAAGACATATGCTAAACACTTGAATGAAGATCTCTGTTATGGGCAACAACTGATAAACGCTGATATGAGGCAAGGTGCCATAAAAGTCCTACAGAGAAGAATGAATGTGTCCTAAATTCTTACGAGATGTTAAAGAAGAAGTTCCTTGACACTTGAGACAAAATTTGTTTATATTGATTTAAAAACACATAAATATAAACAAAAAAAATTATACTTGATTTAAATTTGTCTTATCTCCCCTTTAAAGTGGTCTCCTTCAACTGTCCCACTTTCAGTTGAGATGCTTTTCATGAAATATAAAGACCCATATTGACAAATTACTTATTACACTGCGATGAATATTGCATCTTTTTCAGTACTTTGAATTTTATTTTGGAGAAGAAAACAAATATGGATCAGTGGTGAGCTATATGTGTCCATATAGTATATCCAACAAAACCCTTAGTCAGTTTCATGTTAAATTAAATTTTGTAAACTAGTCTACAAAGAACAGAGGATGCTGTCATGTTACTATCTGACTACTTGTCATGACTTTGATACTTTCAAATGGCCTAAATGGCCTGCTAGCTTATCAGTCAGATATTTGTATTATACGCCACAGAATGTGCAAGAAGAAGACTAAGTAAAAAAATTTACAGTTGCAAGTCCGATGCTGCAAGCTTTTTTCTGAAATGCAAATTTGTTCACATACTATAGAAACATCCAGTGTCTGCTGGAGGTTCTGCTAATCCAAATTGAAACAAAAAAAAAAAAAAGAAATAAAACAAAATAAAACATTTTTCATTTAAAGGTTTGTTGAAAGGGTTGCTCTGCACCTCCAATAATCCATTAGCCATGCTAGTACACAATAATTTCTTTTTGCATTTAAGGTATGGTGTTTTCAGTGCACGCCATTTGAAGGGCATATATTTTAAACAGTCTTCACAGGAAACATACAGGATTAACAAATGTTGTTATTTGTGGTTTCTTTCCATGTAAACATTATAGATTACAGCACTGGTTTTTTGGTCACCTCTTTCAACAAGTTCCAATTTATGCAGACTTCTTGCATTTTCCATTGACAGTATTTACACCTGCCTTTCAAATTTCTGCACAGACTCACAACTCCAGGCTTTGGTCCTTATTGTCAGGCAAGCACCTGGAAGACCTCAGTATAACCACTGCTTTCTCAGTGTTACATATATACTAATCTAAAGTCATCACTTTCAAATTAAGCAATTTAAATTATGGACGCTGTTTATATCCTACTCAGGTAGGAGTGTGAACAGATTCATGTCCCCACAATCTGAGTAATGCAAACATGCACACAACAAAGACACACACCTGCACCTAACAAAACAGAGTGGGTGACAGGGAGATGGGCTATTGCCCACTAGCACAGAGTCATTCAGTCTAGACTCCAGATGTTGGCAGAACATAGCCCAGCACACACCCACCCACTCATCCACTCACACACACACACACCCACCCACTCATCCACACACACACACACTTGCACTCTCTCTCTCTCTCTCTCTCTCTCTCTCTCTCTCTCTCGCTCCCTATCAAACACACACCTTTTGCTTGCTGAATCCAAGTAAGTAGTGTCTTTGCCTCACTGTCAGAAATACTCAGTGACATTTGTGAGCATGGAAGTGCCTTGGGCCTCCCTACAGCCATCATCTTGTCTTTTTTTGCTTAATCTTCCTAATGTAGTATAGTTGAACTGGCTGCTCAGCAAGACAAAGGAGAACATAGGATGTCATTTTCCTTGCCAACATGTTTGCTCAAGTGTAAAGCAGCATCTAAAGGCAGTAGATTTCATGTCCGCTGGGTGGAGCGAGATCCTGAAGGAGGTCCACTGTTAAAAAGAAGCAGAAGTGGAGAGACACGAAAACATTCTTCATCTAATGCTGGTCCATCTTCTAGAAGAAGTCTTTCTTCCAAGATTATTTATGTTAAACACCTCAACAGTCAAGTGTGTGTAAACAGAATTCAGCTTTCTGTTACCTAAGCAGCACATAGTACTGTATTTATGTACTCACTTCTGAAACTTGGACCCACAAACTGGCTCAGGCTTATACTCCTTAGGCCTGTATCCCTCCTGTATTGTAGCTTGTGTTGAAAATAAAACCTTCAACAAGCTTTTTGCGTTACTTGCACTGTTTTTAATACATTTGCCAAGTTAATTTTTAAAATTATGCTATTAGAACTAATGAATAAATCTGTTACATAAGTGATCAACTTTATTTATTTTAATTGTATTTCTACTATCAGAGTAGAAGACTGAAAATACATCATAAGATGTTTACTTGAATTCTCAGCAAAGAAAAGATATGAAGTAGAAATAGAGTAGAAATCTTTTACTAACACGAGTGTCTTACTAGCTTGTTGCCACTTACTGGAGATAACACGCTGCCACTCAGCATGGCACCATGTAAGCAAAATCTCCACAATTGTGGTCTCAGCCAACAAGACAAAGTATAAATGTGGTTGAGTCAGAAACAAAACCTCCAAAATGCTTTTGAACAAGTCTATGAAAATAACATAATAATAATAATAAAAATAATCAAGCAGGTGTTCAGTGATGTGTGCGGCATGAAATGGAAAGATCAGGAGCAGAATCACTATCATTAAGGATTATTTCAAGATTAATTATAATGAGATAGGTTAGTCCTTTTTAAAACACATTCCTTACTTTTGTATTTTAACTTGTAATAATTTCTCAGTCCATCTGAATATCTGGCGTTAGAGAGCAAAGGTTTACATCAACTGCTCTTATAGGGAACCTGCAAACATTCATATAAGTGCTACAATCATTTTACCATGAATATTATATTGGATGTCTCGAGACCACTTACGTGGTCTTGGTCTCGTCTTGGTCTCGACGTACTTTTGTCTTGGTCTTGTCTTGGTTTCGACGTACTTTTGTCTTGGTCTTGTCTTGATCTCGACGGACTTTGGTCTCGGTCTTGTCTTGGTCTCGCTGTCTTGGTCTTGCTGTCTCAGATCAACATAGTGGTCGGGAGATTTGGAGTCAACAGTATCCATGACACACAGCGTAACGTTTGATAATGTATCATGCGCAAAAGCTTTAGCTCTAAGAGCCGTGCTTAGAGAGTGCTTTGTAGTGAATCAGAATAGTCGACTCCCATTGAGCGAGAGCCGGCTCCTCAATTAATTTCCTTTCGCTGCTCAGCTGTCACACAGCGACACACAGTGGCTCAGCCATGCTCAAATCCCTCCGCATTGTGGATTATAATCTTCAGTTTGATGTTACAATTTTATCTATATATAAAGTATCACTGAAACCAGTTACATATTTCCCATTCTTTAGACAGTTGTTGGAGGTGATCGCTGTTTTGTCAGATGACTTTGGGGCCAGTCAGTACCATCATGTCAGCCCTCAAAAGCACACAAAAGTTAGTCTTTTTTGTCCCGGTCTTGGTCTCGGTCTTGGTCTCGTCTCGACTTGGTCTTGGTCTTGTCTTGGTCTCAGATTAGGCGGTCTTGACTACAAGTCTCTTATATATCCATATGTTTGAGCTGTGGGATTAAGCCTGGAGAAGACCAACAGCAGGCACAGTGTGAACATGCAGACACAGAAAACCTTAGACTTAGAAACTGGAAACTTTTACTGTGACGTCATAGAAAACTTGCGAACGTCAAGTCTGACATTGATTAGATATGATTACACGCAAACACATATCATTATACTCGTGTTGAGCAACGCTACGGCTTCGGTACATCTGTTTGTTCAGTACAAAAAGACTTGAAATCACTTAAAAATATTTAGGATGGCCGCACGTAGATAACAGTTTTCCTTAATCTAGCGCCAGTAGTTAGCAATATAAATAAATCACGTCTTTCAATCGGTACAGTCACTAGCAATTTTAAACTGCGGAAAAATACACTACTGTTTCCATGGTAACCAGATTGTCGCCGTTGGTCCAGGTTCACGTGACCCTTGTGACGTCAGAAGATTTTTTTTCCCCCCCTTTGATCCTCAAAAAACCTTAAGTAGACCTACGAGCAGTGTTGGTCAAGTTACTTGAAAAAAGTAATCAGTAACTAATTACTGATTACTTCCCCAAAAGAGTAATCCCGTTACTTTACTGATTACTTATTTTCAAAAGTAATTAATTACTTAGTTACTTACTTACTTAGTTACTTTTTAAAAACACGATTTACAACCTGAAGAGGTGATAAAGCGATAGATCTTTCAGCCCAATTCTACTTTTTCTACATAATCCATCATACAAAATGTAATCAAATGGAAAAGTCTCTTTTTAAAACTTGTTTTATCAGTTTTAATCTTTTAACTTTATGCATCAAGCAAAAATTTTATTATATGCAACATTCTCTGACTTGAATAAATTAGTTTAACATTTAAACCTATTTTCTGCACATTCCAGCACATAAAATAAAATATTTTTTGTGTTTACACTCACTCTTTCAAATAGATGCAAGTAAAACACAGCAGAAAATAAATAAAGTCAAAGACTCAGCGGTCCTGTTGCTCTATTTTCACCTGTAAAGCAGGAGTGCGGTAGGCGGAGGTTTACCCTGGTGCAGGTGTGCCGCAGCGGTCAGTGGAAGAATCCGCGAGCTTCTCTGTGAGTTTCCCATTACGTCGTTGCGCACTCGGTGCTTGCTTGGAAGTTTAGGGGTTTTTTTCGCTATAAAAAGTTTTCTTCCCACGCACAATGGACGCTAATGTTTTTGTCACTTTTTATGGAATCAAACTCAAAATAAGGTCAGTGCTTCCACGCTTTAAACGCTGCAAGCTCATACTCTCTCCCACAATCGATATATGATCCATTGTTGATCTGCACACAGCTGTTGTCACCAACGGCGCACTCGCTTACGTCACTGTCGTGAGACATTCTCGCAAAAAAATCACGGTTTTAGTAACGCAGTAACGCAGCGTTCCTACGGGAAAGTAACGGTAATCTAATTACCGATTTTGCAATAGTAATCCCTTACTTTACTCGTTACTTGAAAAAAGTAATCAGATTACAGTAGCGCGTTACAAGTAACGCGTTACTGCCCATCTCTGCCTACGAGTCACATGAAAGAGAGCTAGAAGCTTGTTTACCTGCTATAACTGCAGTACTGCAAGAATTAAGGAAAGAAATAGTTAGAGAACTCACATCATCTGTAAATACGTCAAACTCAGTTTGGGACGCGATTTGTATTGTGGACACGTATGCTCACCAAATCATTGGAAAAACTTGGGGATTTGATGACCAACGTTCACCCACAGCTGACCAAATTGTATGTGTGGCACATGAGATACATTTGCCAAATCAGCATAAACCCCACTCCAGCAGACTCACAGAATCACATAATCAGACCAGCGGGTTAAACCAAGTGTGTGAAATTCTTCACCCTGAAAATATACAGCAACAGCCTTTTGTGAGTCAAAGACATCAGCTGTGGGAAAATTCAAATCGAGATGAGTTGGACTCTGGTGACGTCAGGAACTCGGACCTAAGATATTGCCCCAGAGTCACAGACCACCATGATGAAATTGTGAACAGAGACGGGCCATCCGTGGTAGGGAGACAAGAACATAATGAGATTCCTCATAGAGGGGTTTCTATCACCAGAAGAGTAACTGGATTTTTAGGACAATCTCTTACCACAGTGTTTAACCTGTGAAAATCAGCAAGGGGTCGTAGCAGTCAGTGGCAGAATCCCAAGACAACTTGAAGCAAACTCGAGGTCACTAGAAGTAGATGCTATTTGCATTAGTACTTTACTTTCAAATGTCTTGCTCTCCATGCTAAATTTAATTTGATATTGAACTTCAATATGTTTAACACAAAACCTTTAATTTTCCTCTATGGAAATGGAAAGAATGAAGTTCTTCATGTCTACATTTTCAACTTTTGAGCAATATAAGAAAATATCAGTGCCAAATTTATTTGGCTCTAACTGGACTATGACAGTTCTAATTGGGACATAACTAATAATTGGGGTATGGTGTTAATTAGGCTCTTACCATCTCAGTCATGCAAACAACAGTTGAAAACCCAGCCAGTCACGGCAGATGGTTGCTCCTTCCTGAGCCTGGTTCTGCCAGAGGTTTCTTCCCAAACGGGAGTTTTTCTTCTCCACAGTTGCCAAGTGCTTGCTCATAGGGGATCATCAGATCGCTGGCCTTGTCTCCAATACTGTAGGGACTACCTTACAGTATTGGAGACAGACAGCTGTTGTTTGCATTCAAAGCCATATAAATAAACTTGAAATCTCAGTTAAATGAATTGCTTTTACTTTATTCTTTTACCTTCTCAGAAATCCTTTTACTTCAGTTTTGTCTTATGCTTCCTTGGTAGCAATAATAGTTTTGTCAATTAAGCTTCTTGCCCAATTCATCCCTATGCTCTCCTTTTTTCTCCTAACTGGCATGTTTGACCTGTGGGAGTGCAGAAACCACACAGAAAAAGCCTCAGACTTTAAAACTGGAAACATTTATAGTGACGTCACAGAACAACACACCTGCAGCCCGCACATAGATTACAGTTTTTCACTATTCAGGAATTGACAGCACTAATAAGAGCATCTGAGTGCTCGCCCATCATTTGGTTCAGTCTGTAGATTTTGTGGTTCAGTCCAAGCCATGGCTAATTGTTTGCTGCTGGTTTGATTCAGTTGTCAGTCCAGACAGTAGGTGAGGTATCATTTACTTAACCAATTTACTTAATCTTATGCTTGCCTATCAGTTATGCTTTCAGACTTGTGCTATGTTTAAAGTGATAAATGTTACAAGGTCAACAGTAGTAAAATAGCTGGCTCCATTTTTTAAAATGAAAGTGAAGATTCATAGAGAGATGCTGTCAGATTAACAGATGTTAATGTGCAAAATGGGCTTTAACCCTCCCATTATGATGTGGGTCCAATTGACCAAATTTCAAGTTTAAAAATGTAAAAAAGAAAATTTGCTCTAAGTGCTTTTCGAACACAACATTTTTGCTTGGATTAAAAAGTGTAACCAGCATATAAAATGAAAATGGTTTGACCTGGCAGTCAAAGTGGTCTAAAACTACATCTGTCTTTGCAACATATTTCACTAACACACACACACACACACACACACACACACACACACACACACACACACACACACACACACACACACACACACACACACACACACACACACACACACAAAATATACCAGGCAGGCTCAGTAAAGCTTGCCTTTACAAGGCAGCATCCCTGCCAGATGTCACTAAGTGTTGATAGACTCTCACCACTGTTGGAGACCAGTGTGTGTGGGAGTGTTTGTATTTGTCTCTGTGTGTATGTGCACACATTTTTTTGTGCTACAGCATTTACGTGCGCCTTGTTAAATATGCCTTCCTGCGTGTTTGTGTGTGTGTGTGTGTGTGTGCGTGCACTCATATTGCCTGTGTGAGTGTGTACAGTATATATAAAGAGCCCTGGAGCAGCTTGAGAACAGTAGCGCCACACAGCAGGAGTTGGTGCAGACAGAGCTGCTCTGTTTGACGAGGTGCTAAATGTTTGTTGTTCTTTTGAATGTCTAATTTGTTGCCATAACATATGCAAGTCTTCAGCTGCTGAGTGATGATTATGCATGCCAAACTGTGGAAGACTGTGTTTGTTCATTACGAAGGCTTCAAATTGAAAAAAATCGCAACTTTTAGTTTCAGGAATGTGAACTTACTGACAGTGACTGATTGAATGGTGTTCCTTATATCAAACAGCCTCTGTCTCCATTTATCAGTGCAGAGTGATGGCTGTCATCTGCATTATATTATAATGTTTCATAGGAATGATAATGTGCTAGATGTGTCACATACAGAAGAAATAATGCCTGATACCTTCAGATTTTAAAAATTAATAGGACAGCAAACTGCATACTGACCAATTGTTGGTCAGACATAATATTGAGAACGTAATTCCTGAAGTTTAGATTTTACATTTAGGCTATTAGGTAACATCTTATAGGCTCAAAGCTAACTGAAGTGGAACAAAAAGCATTCAGGAATAACATTATGACAACTGATAGATGAAGCAAATAACATTGATTATCTCTTCATAATGGCACTTGATGGTAGGTTGGATTTATTAGGGAGCAAGTGAACATTTTGTCCTCAAAGTTGATGTGTTGGAAGCAGGGAAAATGGGCAAGCCTGAGGATTTGAACAAGTGGGAGGGACCAAAGTTTTGTGGCTATATGTCCTCGATCAGAGCATCTCCAAAACTGCAGCTCTTGTGGAGTGTTCCCACTCTGCAGTCGTCAGCATCTATCAGAAGTCGTCCAAGGAAAGATCAGTTGTGAACCAGTGACAGAGTCAATGACTGCCAAGGCTAAATGATGCACATGGGGAGGGAAGGCTTGCCCGTGTAGTCCATTCCAACAGAAGAGCTAGTGTACCAGAACTACCAAAAAAGTTCATGTTGGTTCTAATAGAAAGGTGTCAGAATACACAGTTCATTACAGTTTGTTGTGTGGGGAGCTGCACAGCTGCAGACCAGTCATGGTGCCCATGCAAGCCCCGGTACACCAGCAAAAGCAACAACAATGGGCACTGGGCCATGGAGCAAAGGAAGAAGGTTGCCTGGTCTGATGAATCACATTTTGTTTTAGATCACGTGGATGGCCAGCTGCAGGGGAGGGGTGGTCCATTGGGTTCAGGGGCAGTGGTTGGGGAGGCTGGTTAACGCAGCTCTTTGTAAATCACACCTTCCCTGTCTTTAAAAAACAGTAGTATGCCAGGACCATGGGTTGTGTGTGGAGGACTGGGAATCAGAATCAGAATCAGAATACTTTATTAATCCTGAAGGAAATTAGCAGGCAGCACGCTAATGGTGCATGCGCACTTACAAAGGAACCTTCTGACCAACTTTACACAAACATCACATTGGGGAGACATGTCAGATGATGGCTGAAATAGCCAGTTTGAAGAAGTAGGAATAATAAAATTGATTTGCATTAAACTGAGTGCCTCTGTGTGCAGCAGCATGAAACAGCAACGAGTTTGAGGTGTTGCATTGGCCTCCAAATTTCTCCAGATCTCAGACCAATTGAGCTTCTGTAAGATGTGCTGGACAAAGATGTCATTTCCATGCAGGCCTAATCTTGCAAATTATGGACTTAAAGGATCTGTTTCTAACATCTTCGTGCCAGGTACCGCAGCACATTTTCAGGGGTCTAGTGGAGTCCATGCCTTGATGACTTGCCCTTGTGCAAATGTCTAAGTTAAACTAAAGATGTTAGCATCTTTAGTTGTTGGCATCGATCTCTTGTCATCTTATGTCTGCTTTGCAAAAACATCAACAATTCTAGAGCTCACATCTTTTTTTTTAATAGCTTACAGTTAATAGATATTTACTAGCTGCTGTGCGGTGGAAAAAGGTGATGAGAAGACTCTGTGTTTCTGTGCATCTGTACCAAGCCACAGCTGCAGGTCATATTCCATAAATACAGTGGGGCAAAAAAGTATTTAGTCAGCCACCGATTGTGCAAGTTCCCCCACCTAAAATAATGACAGAGGTCAGTAATTTGCACCAGAGGTACACTTCAACTGTGAGAGACAGAATGTGAAAAAAAAATCCATGAATCCACATGGTAGGATTTGTAAAGAATTTATTCGTAAATCAGGGTGGAAAATAAGTATTTGGTCAATAACAAAAATACAACTCAATACTTTGTAACATAACCTTTGTTGGCAATAACAGAGGTCAAACGTTTACTATAGGTCTTTACCAGGTTTGCACACACAGTAGCTGGTATTTTGGCCCATTCCTCCATGCAGATCTTCTCGAGAGCAGTGATGTTTTGGGGCTGTCGCCGAGCAACACGGACTTTCAACTCCCGCCACAGATTTTCTATGGGGTTGAGGTCTGGAGACTGGCTAGGCCACTCCAGGACTTTCAAATGCTTCTTACGGAGCCACTCCTTTGTTGCCCGGGCGGTGTGTTTTGGATCATTGTCATGTTGGAAGACCCAGCCTCGTTTCATCTTCAAAGTTCTCACTGATGGAAGGAGGTTTTGGCTCAAAATCTCACGATACATGGCCCCATTCATTCTGTCCTTAACACGGATCAGTCGTCCTGTCCCCTTGGCAGAAAAACAGCCCCATAGCATGATGTTTCCACCCCCATGCTTCACAGTAGGTATGGTGTTCTTGGGATGCAACTCAGTATTCTTCTTCCTCCAAACACGACGAGTTGAGTTTATACCAAAAAGTTCTACTTTGGTTTGGTCTGACCACATGACATTCTCCCAATCCTCTGCTGTATCATCCATGTGCTCTCTGGCAAACTTCAGACGGGCCTGGACATGCACTGGCTTCAGCAGCGGAACACGTCTGGCACTGCGGGATTTGATTCCCTGCCGTTGTAGTGTGTTACTGATGGTGACCTTTGTTACTTTGGTCCCAGCTCTCTGCAGGTCATTCACCAGGTCCCCCCGTGTGGTTCTGGGATCTTTGCTCACCGTTCTCATGATCATTTTGACCCCACGGGATGAGATCTTGCGTGGAGCCCCAGATCGAGGGAGATTATCAGTGGTCTTGTATGTCTTCCATTTTCTGATGATTGCTCCCACAGTTGATTTTTTCACACCAAGCTGCTTGCCTATTGTAGATTCACTCTTCCCAGTCTGGTGCAGGTCTACAATACTTTTCCTGGTGTCCTTCGAAAGCTCTTTGGTCTTGGCCATGGCGGAGTTTGGAGTCTGACTGTTTGAGGCTGTGGACAGGTGTCTTTTATACAGATGATGAGTTCAAACAGGTGCCATTCATACAGGTAACGAGTGGGGGACAGAAAAGCTTCTTACAGAGGACGTTACAGGTCTGTGAGAGCCAGAGATTTTCCTTGTTTGAGGTGACCAAATACTTATTTTCCACCCTAATTTACGAATAAATTCTTTACAAATCCTACCATGTGGATTCATGGATTTTTTTTTCACATTCTGTCTCTCACAGTTGAAGTGTACCTCTGGTGCAAATTACTGACCTCTGTCATCATTTTAAGTGGGGGAACTTGCACAATCGGTGGCTGACTAAATACTTTTTTGCCCCACTGTATATAAAAACAAGGATAAATAAATGCTTGTAATGCTGATGTTTGAGAGGACCTCTGCATCTCTGGACTTTGGAGGTTCCTGTCCCAACATAGGCTATAGTAGTTAGAATATTAATTTAGTAGTTTTTCTAAGTTTAATTTAAAAAAGATGTAAACATTTGAAATGACTTTGTTATACTCAGTACATATAAAGTGAAATATATCAGTTACTTATTATGGCTCCTAAAAGTAAGAAATCCAGTATCTTAAATTATTCATTTTTGAAGTCAGTTACATTTCTGTTCAAACAGTACAAATACCACATATCTCATTACATTGGGGAAGACTTCTGAATTCACAGATGACCAGATGACTATCACTGACACCTTCAAAGAATGCTGTGTCAAAGTCCATCATGAAACACTGAGTAGAAGGAAAAGTGTTGTAGGAAAAATGCACAAGCTTTAAAGAGTTGTCAATAAAAGTAAATTCAAGAACATGTGAGAGCTTCACAAGTAGTGGACTGAGGCTGGTGCCGGTGCATCATGGGCAAAAATGCAGAGATGTCTAAATTGCAACCGAGTGTCTCTTTTCTTTTTAAATACTTTGAAGTTAGGCAAGGTTAAGCTACTCCATAATATGGCCCATGCTGAGAAAAGAACATTGTACTGACAATGTAAGATGGGAAAATATTGTTAGTTTTATTGCAAAATTAACAAGAAATTACACAGTACTTAAAATTACTCACAGTATAATTTGTGTCTCCTTTCATGTAAGATACCAGAATTTAGCCTCAACTTCAAATGACTTATTCACTAATTAAATGTACTTACAGAGTCATTTGTGTCTCCTTAACTGTAACAAACCTGAAGCTGTTCACTACTTAAAATTATTCATGCAGTACCTAAAATGAGATTTTCTCTAAAAATACCATGAAATTGCATATCACTTAAAATGACTTACACAGTATTACACAAAATTCATTGTATTGACACCTGAAATGATAAGGAACTTGATATGCTTTTTGTCCAGGAAGCCAGACTGGATTTAACAGGTCTCTATGATGTTACATTCATTCGCAGCAGCTGTTTTGCATTCTTTATCAGCTACATCTTCTTTGTCATATTTGCATGTTTTCACTGCATGACATTTTTCAGCCAGTTATATGCTTTTCTTGATTTTCTTGAACCTACCAGGGACTGCAGATGAGAATTAACCTGTATGGTAGATTTACATGCTAATGTTGATTTTTTCCGCCCCCCTATTTAAACACATTTTAACAAATATTGCCAATTTTCCTGTAGTTCACTTTGTTATGGAATCATTTTGAACATACCTACATTATCACAGAACTAAGAATGAGCAGATGACAGCTTGGGGTTCATTATACAGCAGAGCATGCTATTCTTATCTACAGCCACAGAAGCTGAATTCAGTTAACTTCTGAATAAAGCAATAGAGTTTCCATGTTATCCCTGTGTTCTGTCAGGGTACTCCAGCTTCCTGTCACTATACAAAGACATGCACATTTGGTTTATTGGTGATAAATTGACAGGAGTTGTGAATACCAGCAGGAATGGTTGTCTATATCTCTGGCAGCCGTGTGATGGACTGGCCACCTGTACAGGGTTTTACCACTCATCCACTGTCAGCTGGAATTGGCTCCAGCCCCACCGTGATCCAAAAAAGATTGAGATGAATGGATGGATTTCAGTGAGATCAAAAATACAAAATTGCATCATAGAAAGTGCACACTAACAAAGTGTTTGAGGTGTGATGTTCAGTTTGATCAGCTCATAGCTAAACAGACCCCGAACAAGACCCACAGTTTGGGCAATGACTGATAACAGTGTCATGGAGAGACATGAAGGATTACACCTGCATCTGTAGCCATGCTGACCTAACAACACACAGCCATCCAGGCAGGCACGCACAAACACACACAATAAGCAGGAGGTGTTGTTGTCTAGTCACCTCCACAGTCCATCTGTTGTCCAGTCAGGAGGTTAACCTGAGGGGGGAGGGTGAATCTGAGAGAAAGCACTCCCAAGTATTGTTCATGTCCAACAGCAGGGGGTAGCGCGTGTGTGATGGCTGAGAGGAAAGCCTTGTTCCGAGACCTGAATTCTAACCTGAGCCTTGGTAACTTTGTCTGGCCTTGACTTTGTCTAGCTGTGACCTAGTTCCCGGACGTTTTTGAACAGGTGGTGTGAGTCTCAGCTCAACAACCTCACAAAAATGTGTTTTTTATAGCTCAAAATTACAACTAGAAACACACAGTTACTTGGTTATTCCAAGTTGTTGGCCATGTCTTATCATCAGTATCACTACTTTCTCTGACCTTGGGCTTTCCTCCAGATCATTTACCCTATATGAGTCTTTTCATCCATGAGACAAACTGGATCTTTCATCATTTATATGGAGCAGATGTTTAAGATGCCTCTGTGATATAGTTATTCTGATCACAATGTGCATCACCATCTACAATAGAACGGTCTAATTGAACTGCCAAAGGTCTTCGACCTCAGTGGGGTGTCATACATGGTCTATTAAGAAGCTCTCAGAGATTCACAAAAGCAATTGATTAGGCATCAAGCTCACATCCACAACAAACAGCTGAAAAGCCTAAAGTATGTGAGGAATGCAGGGAAGGCATGAACTCTTAACATTACAATGGGGATCAGCAATTAATTGTGGCCTCTTGCTCTGCTTTTAGGAATAACTGAGAAACAATATGGCTTTCTAAAGCACCACCTGCCCATATGCATGAATTTATTCTCTTTTTGCGATCGCTCCTTTTCTCATATTCAAATTCCTGATATGGGTGAAAAGCCCGTTGTCTAAAAATGCCATATATAAATAATTTGCATATAATGAATCTATCTAAAAAATTTAAATGTTACTTTTACTTTTAACCAGTGTATTTTTTATTCATCATCCAAATCAAAACTTGGTTCACCAATAGGATATTTTTGCGTTGAGTAAATAGATACCATTTCCAGGAGGTTGTCAGGTAGTGCATTTATGAAGATTTTGAGATGTTACTATGACTAAAATGCATGCACTATTATTTTCTGGATTATTTTTGTTGTATTAAATTTGTTAGATCAAGAGTTGCCAGTGTTAAAGCATTTAAGGAAATATTTAATACTTCACATTATCAAAATTGACTTTGGTCTGGTAGTAGATGCAAGTAAATCCATTTTAAATTAAAACAATAATATAGAGGGGGAAAAAAACCCTAGAATCAGATGACCCACTGTGAGCAAACACTTGGAGACATGGGGAAAGAAAAACTCCTTTTTAACAGGAAGAAACCTGCAGCAGAACCAGGCTCAGGGAGCGATCTGAGGGGAGTGAGGCAGGACACAAGACACAATGTGGAAGAGAGCCAGAGATCAATACCAGTAAAGAACACTTGTTATATGTCAAAGTTCTGGTTAGCATCTCATATCGATAAAAGCGAGGGCTGTTCATTATGGCTTTAGTTTCACGAGCTACTTTCTAACTGCAATCATGGGACTCTTTCCCACATAACTAAGGTAACTATCCCGTGGCTTCAGTGTTATTTGAAATACAAAAGATCTTGACATCAGCTGATGATGCAAACTCATATGCTAAACTTCACAAAACATAAAAATTTCCTTTGCTGTTTGCGCTTATGGTATGAGTTCTGTTCATTGTGATGTGCAGAAGTCATAGCATGACTCTTTGCATATTTGGGATGGGATGCAACCTAAGCTCAAAGTTCTTTATGCTCCATTGACTTCCATCTTGATTTAACCCAAGCACTCAAACCTTCTCTACCTCCATTAGGCATCACTTACTTCCTGTCCTTGGTTTCTATGTCCTGCTTTATACAGTTCACCTCCATTCACCTCATTCTCGCTCAGACTTCTATCCTCTCACTGTTTCCTCTCCCTCCAGCCCCTTCGGTTTGTGTTGACACATCTCACCTCCCCAGCCTGTCTCCTTCCCATTAACTTTGGAGCAGATGGCAGGGCCCTGCTCTCTCTGTGTGAGCTTGACTGACAGGGGCCGGTCATCAACCTCCATAGACAACCAGTCATATGCCGCTCCGCTAAGTCTCTCCTCTCCAACGTCCTGTCCTTTAACTCTCCTCTTACACATTCTCCTCCAAACCTCCTTTGCTCCTTGTTATTCATCCTGCATTCAATTTCTCCTGCAGTTCTGCTGATTCTTTTCAAGTATTCTACTGCATTTACTTTCATTTATATAAAATCATAACATAAGTGATCTCAAGACACTTGACCTAAAAGATGGTGAGAAAAATAAACTTTTTCTTCTTTTGATAAAACGTTTTAATAATATCGTATTCATCAAACTTCCTTCAGACTCAAGTAGGCTGGCCATGTTTCTCAACCATTTGGTGTGAAGGGACGGGTGGACAGGTGTACTTTCATGCTTTTGGTTAACTGTCCATAACCCACAGGTGAACTTTAACACAAAGACTGATGATCTGACTTTCTCCTTCAGGTAGGGTGACCAACCGTCCTCTCTTTTTGCACTTGTTGACTTGTAAAAGCCAACAAGTGCATTTTTTATTTCGCTATTTATTAACCATACAGAGAAGGCATCGTTTAAATATGTTAAAGTTTTCTTTAAACAAACAGTATTATTAAGGTTCGCCATGACTGGGCCAAGTGTCCTGGGCCTTTTTGGAAATCAAAATATGGTCACCCTACCTTCAGGGGAATGTCAGAAAGCAGGATTTAGAGTTGCGCTAGCCCTGGAGCAGCAAAGCATCCTCACAACTGTGGAGTTCTGTGTTTGTGTACACCACATCTAAGACAGCCTTTGCTTTTCAGAAAGTTTGAGTTTTCACTACTAGGTCTATAGAACAAAAGACGAAGATCGAATATTGTTTTTTGCCAACTTTGCTGATGTGAGAGAGGTCTGCAGTTCACTGGACTGAATCTTTTGTCACTTACTTGATCAGTCAGTCCCATGAACCTTCCAGCCTTTTTTAATAAGATCGAGGTAACTTTAAGGCTCAAAATTTTTTGTTTTTTAACAGAAATTTATAGGCATTCTATAAATACGAAAATTTAGAGCATGCTTCAAAAATATGGAAAAACGTCCATAAATTTCATATATACATTTCATATTTAAAACAGCACAAACAGACAATATTTTCACAGATGTGAAAGGGAAAGAGACAGAGAGAGAGGGAGAGAGAGACTGATACACTGAGCACTGAACAAAGGATTTTGTTTTTAACACATTTTCCTGACCTCTAAGAGCGACAAAGAGACACGTGCTTTTCGTTTCTGTCTTCTCTCCTCTCTCTCTCTCTCTCTCGTCTCTGGGTGTTTTCTGGGTGA
The DNA here is from genome assembly GCF_057381915.1 of Diplotaxodon limnothrissa. Classification (NCBI taxonomy): domain Eukaryota; kingdom Metazoa; phylum Chordata; class Actinopteri; order Cichliformes; family Cichlidae; genus Diplotaxodon; species Diplotaxodon limnothrissa. Next base: position 8,089,054 of record NC_140606.1, read on the forward strand.
CAGCTGTGGCATGCAGGGGGGAGTCTTCAGCTACTGATGACACGCCAAAACCTCCACATTACCACTAAAACCAAGCTCATGAAAGACTTTCAGCTCAATGTCAAATCTCAAATCTGCAGTGTTAGAGCAGCATCCTATAGCTGTCACGGCTTCATCCCACAGAAGCTATAACATCCGAAAAAGCATTTCTTGATTCTGTTCAGCTCTACGTGGAATAAAAGCAGAAGGAGAGACTTGACACGATCACCTTGTTTTGCAAAACAGTACACCTCCTTTTTCCTTGTAGTGATTGATCACTAAGTCGAATTGATTTTCTTTCTCTATTCAGTGAAGAAGTAGGTCTGTGTCCCTCTGAAGACAGTAATCTGGCATCATAAATAGAGTCACAGGATGAAGAGGAAATGAGTGAGGATTCATCTTCAGAGCACTGCAGTGAAACAGCTGTTTCAGGTCACAGCCAAAGATAAGTCTCCTCATTCCTCTTCCCCCACCCTTTTTCACACATTTTGACACTACACCCAACTGTCTTTAATCAGTCTCTAGCTGCCTGTTTCCCTCCCACTCTGTCCCTTCTTTTTCTGATGTGTGGCTCTAATGGGAAGGTGCTCATTGTATCCATCCTCTCTTAACCTTCACAGTCCCAGGATGCTTTGTTTAAACACAGCACAGATGGGACACACTGATGACTAAGCTTAAAATTTCCGGCAAAAATAAAAGATGTTATCAACATCTGGGCATGAGTCCAGAATAATTCGTGAAAATGACCTTTAAATCTTCTGTTGGTCTTGAACCACTGGGGACTGCTGTCTATAGGTGAAAGTGATACACAACATGAGTGGAATGTTAAAGGTAAAAAGATTTTTCTTTCACTTTATAATTCACAGAATAGTTTTATTCATCTTCAGTAATGTAAGAAAAACAATGTTTTTGCAGGACTCGGGTGTGCGTTAACACAATCATCCCAGAAGTGGACATCTTGGCAAATACACTTAAGGCCAGACTATGCAATGTTCAGAGAATCCCAAAAAAACCCAAGAGCTGCGTTTCAGACTCTACAGGTCTCAGTTAGCATGTTAAACACTAGATTTCATGAAAGTACAATTGGAAAAAAACTCAATAAGTGTTTAGAAGGGTTGCCAGGAGAAAACGTCTCCTCCGTGGAAAAGAACATGGCAGTACAGCTTAAGTTTGCTAACTTGGATCTCAACAAACCACACGACTTCTGGACCAATGCTGTTTGGACAGACAAAACCAAAATGGAGATGTTTAGCAATGATGCATAGTGACACCACACACAGCTATCAAGCATGGTGCTGACAAGTAAAGCTTGGCTAAAAGTGGGTCATTCATCAGGACAATGATCCCAAGCACAACAGAATGGCTGAAAAAGACAAGGATCAAGGGGTTGTAATGGTTCAGTCAAAGGTCAGACTTCAATCGCATTGAAACGCTCGCAGGACCTTAAGAGAACTTTGTATAAACAAATTTCTCCACAACGATGTGAGAGACTCATAACGTCACACAGTTATTTTAAGTTACTGCTACTCAAAATGCTCCTATATGCGACTAAATCACAGGAATGAACTGAGCCCTGTAAAGACTTTCTTTTCACATGACTGCATGTACGCTGTGTATAAAATTAGATTTTTCAGTCTCACGCTGGCTTCAAAATCTGATGTAATCAGTGATGAAAATCCATTTAAGTATGTTCAGAGGAAAAAAGCATTCGATGCAAAGACATCTAACATAAAAACGATATAGATCATGTGACGGAGCAGAGATAAGTTATTAAATATTTAGATATGGAGCCATGTTTGTGATATTGTACACATCTTGTTATCATCCTGTTTAAAGCCCCGTAAGATATCCATAAGTCTCCCTACACAAAAATTGTTAAAGGATGGACAATAAAAACTGATTTCACTTTATAAATCTCTATTAAATAAATGATTTTATTTTATAGCTCCAAAGGTAAGTTGCCCATTTCCTGATCTCTTACTCATTTGGTATACATCTTCTGACTAAATGCATTTCACTGTCACTCTGTGATTCTGTGAGTTTTACTTGAAATAACTGAACATAACATATTGAGATGGAGCAATAGATTGTTTGGTAATCACCCTCTGATGAAGTCTCCAAAATGGTAGAAATTATTATAAACATAGTTTTGTGTTGTTGTTGTTTTTAACAATTGTGTTTTATACTCACCACTGTTTTAAGCGTTTGAAGGTTGGAGTCTAATTCTGAGTGAGAGGCTGGGTACACCCTGGACAGGTCGCCAGTCTATCATAGGGTATTCGCACCGTCAACTTAGAGCCACCTAATATGGAGATCTTTGGACTGTGGGAGGAAGCCAGAGTACCCAGAGAGAGCCCTGGGTGTGTTCAAACCGGGAGTCTTCGTGCTGTGAGGTGACAGTGCTAAAAAAAGTCTCACTAAAAATAGAAAAATGCAGGCTTTCCACTAAATTTGAACCCAAACACAATTCTAGTTGAGAAGTCAGAATTGACATAACTGAGCTAACATATTAATAAAAATGATGTGAGTTGATTTATGAGATAATAATAAGATTTGGTGTATCGTTTGTCCTTGTGGACAAGCTGGGTGGTGTTAGGTTTAAGCATTTGCTGTCTCACTGGAAGACAACTTTTCTTTTTACCAAAGTTTTAACTATTAGAGTAACATAATGTAGGAGTTGAGATACACTAGATGTAGTAATATCTTCCATGCTGCATTGAGTTCCTCCCTGATAAAACTCTGCATCTGTGTATGTGCGGAATTACACTGTAGAAGCTCCAGACAGCTTATTCAGTGTGAGTGTGCAGGTATACTATATGTGTTAGTGTATGTGCATTGACCTGGACTGTGGAGACCTCTAGACAGCTTATTCACAGCAGACAGATAGCAGCAGAACTCTTATCTTGCGTACCTTCTCTGATAGTGTATTGATGGGCCAATCTGGCTCAGACTGCTGAATTCAGGAACAAAGGCACTGATAAGTGCTGTAGGAGAGGACTATGGGGGATTTAAAATACTAAAATATATAAATAAAGAAAAAGCTGAATTCACTCCCTGTATTTGTGTGGGTAAATGATGGGAGGCACGCCATCGTAAAGCTCACCCTGATTGAATTGTAAGGCACGAGACTACAACATAAAGAAACAAATATGCTGTATTTGGGTCAGAACAGGTCGTATGCAGGGGGCAACACATTAAACAGATGGTAGAGGTGAAATGAGGGGCACCAACATTCACCTTCATCTACAAGACAGGAGAAAGTTTAAGGTACACAGAAGGTTTTTAGGATGAGGCGTGTAGGTGAAGTAAAAGCTGTAAAGCTATATTAAATAAAATATTCTAACCACCATTAACAGGCACAAGTATGTTTGAGATGATTGACGTTCTAGTGCCAATATTACTTTTTATGCCTTTGATTCTTATAATCAAGTAAATGGAATGGCAGGTCATAAGTTGCATTTGAGTGGATATCTGGCCCACGCCACGTCACACCATGTCTGACAACCCATCAGTTCTAACATTATGTATACATCTGCATTGCTCTGGATAACATTTTTTTGGCAACATTTCCTAAATATTACAAGAGGAATTGCTACAAAGTTAAAGTGGCCTCCCAGGATTTCTTGATTGTGCACCAGTCTGAAATAAACCCACTGAAAAAGTAAAATCAATATTCAAAAAGGACAGAAACATATCGGGTATCCCTGGAGAGGAGGCCAAAAAGCAAGATGGTGAGGAAGTCAAAATAAGCAAAAGGCCTTTTAATGATAGATCCAAAAGCCAAGGAATGCAAAGTCCCATATGGAAAAACAAAGATTTTTTTTTTTTTTTTTAGATTTTGTGGCAAGCATCTTTGTGCAAGAGAAAAAAACTGTATATTATCCAAAGTTTTTTCTTCTGTGCCTCCATTTAAAAATAGTAGAAGAGAGCAGAATTTCTCCTGGTAATCCAAGAAGTGACAGTAATGTTACAGTAATGTAACCTATTGGTTAGTTACAAAGTTTTAAAACTTTTCCCAGCACCTGTGGCCATATGATCAGACTGAGGCTACAAGGGATAAAGAATCCAACTGTTAAACAACTACAGAAACAGACAAGCTGCTTCCCACTGTTTCCAGTCTTTATGTTAATCCAACAGACTCCAGCTTTCCATTTGTATAGGATTGATATCTACCTTATGCACTAACAGTCAACAAAAATAAATAGCAAATACTGGTCAACTTGTCTCTTTAAAAAAAACAAATATCCTGTCCACCAGGTTGTTGGCATGACAACAACAGGGGCAGCAAAGTTTCGTCAAACCCTGCAGGAAGTGCGTCCACGTCTGGTGATTGTAGAAGAGGCTGCAGAGGTTCTTGAAGCCCACACCATCACCACATTGAGCAGAGCATGCCAACACCTTATTCTGATTGGAGACCACCAACAGGTAAGTAAGACCTTTTATTGTTTATTTTATTTTCACTTGCTGAATACGGGACAGATCTGACTGGAGGAAAGAAGGGGAGAAAGAAAGAGGGAAAGAGAAACAGCTGAGAAGAGGGACGGGGGAGAAGGGCAAAAAACAAAAACCAACAGAATGGGCAGAAAAAAAAGGAAAAAAAAGCATCTATCGATCACCTGGATCACCTGTTGAGAAAGAAAAAAGAAAAGCAGAAGAGAACAAGAGTAATAGAATAAACAACATCACAATGATATATGGGAATATGACAGTAAATACTAAATATTAAACATTATTGTGCAGCACATAAGATCAACAGAACACAGTGTGCTTTGAGGTAGGAGCCAAAAAGGGTGTAGTTTGTGGGTGTGATCACCCGTGTGTACACCTGTGAGCATGGACGCGCTTGTTTTTTTTTTTAAAGGTTCCTTCATGTAATGATCTGCTAGAGGGTGTGGTGGGGCCACAGCCCCGTCCTCCAGGGCATGAAGCAGGTATGGAGGAGATCAAAACTCCAGACATCCAGAGGCCCCCAGAACACAAGAGACCAAGGAAGACCAACAGAGGGGCAGCTGCGCCACTGTCCCAGAAAGAGCTGAGGTGAGTCCCAGATGACGGCTCACTCAGCAGCCGCGGAGCAGAAGCCAGGGGGAGTTGCAGTGACGCGCCCGTGAGCTCCGCCGGCAGCCAGCCGTGCCTGAGTGACCGAGCCCCAGGCCGAGAGGCCGGGGGCACCCCACCTCCGAAGTGGCCCGAGCGAGCCCCAGGCTCCAGGCCCCGATAAGCGGCCACCAAGGAGTGAGCCGGTGTGTACCTGGACGCCCATCCCCAGACACAAAGAACCACCAACGCACCGACACCTGAGGGAGTCTGCCACTGGCAGGGGAAGTGGTGGTGGGGGGAGATAGACCTCCAAACCTTGGAGGGCCTGAGATGTCCCCAGAGAGGTGGCGTCTGATACCCAACCCGACATATAGACACAGACATACAGGCACGCACTTACTCCACACTCAACCAACGTGGAGACAGACATGAAGAGACGCTGTACACACGATCACACTCCCCAAGCGTACTCTACGAACCGGGTCTAGGTACCCTTTCCCCTGGAGGGGGGAACTGCACCCAGACCCAGGTGGTGTTACCCTTTTCCCTGCGGTGGGGAGAGGCAGACCGCCCCGACTCTGCAGCAGCAGGGAGGCCCCACACCCCAGACTGCAGTCGGACGGCCAACTCCTCCTCCTAGCCCCCCCAGGAGGGCATGGAGCTACCTGCCAGAGAGCAGCAGGTAAGCGCATAGTCCCTCCTGCTAGCCCTCAATGTCTACGTGTATTTAAAATTGAGAGGTGGGCAACGACGCCAGGGGTGAGGTGTACACCCTGATGGTCTTTTGGAGTCCGTGTAGCGTGCCCACCCCCAAGATCCTATATGTATGTGTAATGAGAGTGAGTAATGTGAATGTCTAAGTTGTGGGATAAAATTGAGGCAGAGGCAGCCAGAAGGGGACAGAGGGGGGGGTAGCCTTCTCTGCACCCTGGTGACACACCCCTACTCCAAGGCCCTGCATGTGTGGGTGGTTGTGGTGGAGCAGGAAGAGGGAGGCAGCTGGAGATGGGGAGGGAAGGAAGGGAGGGGCAAGTGACCCCTAAGTTATTTAAGTTAAAAACAGGCGATTCACAAAAATTGCGGAAAAATCTTCACCTGTAAACTGTAAATTGCGAATTCTAGAGCCATTTTTTTTTAAATAATACTAATAAAACACGAGAGTCTGCACGCAGGAAACACAGTGGTACAAACAGTTTAGCAAGTGACCCCTCCCTGGGGCCAGCTCCCCCGCTGACCCCAGTAGGCACCCCCATACTCCGCGACCCGCCAGGGAAAGGGGGCCCAGGCCTATCCAGACCGGGGCCCAGTGCAGCAGCGCCTCCCGGCCCCACAGAGCCGGGGACAGTCCACCCAACCCCACCACAGAGAAAACTGCACCCACCCCACCATCCACTCATCTTCCAGACTACATAAGACAATAGACACCCAGGCTGAGATCTTCCTCCACCTCTCCTGTATCTCCCCTTCCTGCAGAGAGAGTTCCTGAAGAGAGGAAAGCTCCCACCAGTTGAAGAGCCCCCCAGGTGGCTCGACGCACCGGCGGCACCCTGCGCCAGGGATGGGCCCCCATGCACCCACCCGCCCACAACCCCGGCAACACACCAACCAGGACCCAAGCCCCCGAGGCCCGGCCAGGGCCCCAGCCCAGAGACGGAGCGCCCCCAGAACCTCACGCCCATCCCAGACCCACCCAGGGGCAGCCAGGCTACCAGGTCAGTAACCCACGTCCGTCAGCACAGACCCTCCCCTAGCCCCGCTGCACGCAGCCACGAGGAAACAGCCACCTGAGAGCCAACAGAGCCCCTAACCGGACATGACCGCTACCCCGGGTTGAGCCCCCTAAGGAAGATGCCTCCAGGGAACCCCCCGACGCCCTAGGCCTGTCCCTACCCCCACACCAATCACAACAGTGAAGGCGGGACCAAACTAAGACCCCCCCACCCCCACTAGGTGATGGAGCTGATCAAAGGAGCCCAGAGCAATTGATCTGATGTGGTGGCAGAGGCTGTATCAAGACTAATGTAATCTAATAGATAATTTCTATATTGGTTAGAATTAAGATTATTTTTATTTTTCCAGTTCATGAGGACTGTTTTCTTGGCTATGCATAGGGCAGTGAAAACCATATGGGCTATATTCTTTTCTGAAGTGACATTATCTAAGCTGCCCAACAAACACACTAAAGGGGAAGTTGGAATGTTACATTTCAGACACTTTGATAAGTCCTCACATATCTCGCGCCAAAACTTCTGAACTGGTGGACAGAACCAAAGAGCGTGGATATAATTGTCCGGTGAATTGGTTTGTGTTACGTGCCAAGGGGTGTGGCTTTGCTTTTGTGCTCTGTTTTGTGTTCTGTTTATCTTTCAGGCGTCAGGCCTCCTCTGATTGGCCAGTTCGAAGTTGATTGGCAGGTGTCTATTGGCTGGTCTGGGCTCAGTTGGCCAATCACACTCCAAGGAACACTACAAATGAGCCGCTCCCTGGCCAGCTGGGGCTGCTGGCTTCTGCTTTGACAAACATTTGCGAACAGGCTTCTTTATGTTGTGTGTGGTGGGAGGCTGGACATGTAAGCCGGGGTACCCTATACATTGGTTGTAGATTTTACTCTGTTAGTCACACTAGGTTATGCGGTTGATGCCAGGAATGTTGTATGTTTTCACTGACTTTTATCGAGTAGCTAGGTAGGCCTTTTGTTTTGCACTTTTCTTTCAGTTAGGCTAGGCCCTGGAAGCTACCGACCTCTTTTTGTTTTATTACTTTCTTTGATTTGGATCAACCGCCCAGTCCCCCCCCCCCCCCCCCCACCTCTTCTCTGTTGTTAAGATTGACTGTCCAACCATTAAATTCTGCCTGATACCTAACTGCTCTGTGGTCTTCCTCCTTCATTGATTGTGGTTGTCCAGTGTTGCTGTCCCCTGCCTGCCTTTGCCCCCGCCGTGGTGGGGGGGGGGGACGTAACACAAGTAGGAGCTCGTCCGGGATCGTTGTATGCGGTGGACAACCTATATTAATGAGGAGGGTGCCGTGATTTTAGGGTGTCTACATTTCATAGTATCAGCCGGAGATGAGTTTTGACCTGCTTGATTTTGTTAGTCAGCCTAGCATTGACAAAGTTGACTTATGTCGCAAAGACGACCTGTTGAGTATTGTTGCCCAGTATAACCTTTCTGTACCAAAGTATGGAGTGAAGAAGGAGATTAAGCAGGCTTTGTTGGAGGGATTAATCGAGTTGGGTATTTTAATCAGCCCTGTTACAGCTGGGGTGCCTTCTCAGGACCCTTTAGCTCCCCCTGGAGCCTCTGCTGATCCAGCTTCTCCAGAGAGAACTGATGAGCAAGCGCTGCCTGCTACACCTCCGGGTGCCCAAGTTAACTCGGATGCAGCTCCCCAAACTCTGCCTCGCTTTAAGCCTTTCACTCCAGAATCCCAAACGTCTAGCAGTGATGCAAAGCTTAAGGTTCGCTTACTGCGTTTACAGTTAGAGGCACAAGAGAAGGATAAGGTGCGTAAAGCAGATTATGATCTCCGGCTGGAGGTCCGTAGGCTGGAGATAGAAGCTGAAAAAGAAGTCAGGTTAAAGCAGCTTGAAGTAGAAGCACTGAGGGTGTCATCAGGACAGAAAACAGATGCCACTAAAGAAATCCCGAAAGTCTCCCCGGAAAGTTTTAACGTTAGCAAACATATTGCCCTAGTACCTACCTTTCGTGAGACTGAGGTAGATTCGTACTTCAACGCTTTTGAAAAGGTGGCTACTGCTCTGAAATGGCCAAGAGACATGTGGCCCATATTAGTTCAGTGTAAATTAGTGGGCAAAGCTCAGGAGGTAGTAGCTTCACTTTCGCTAGAGCAAAGCATGAAATACGACGTGGTGAAGGAAACAATTGTACGTGCCTACGAACTGGTACCTGAAGCCTACAGGCAGAAATTTAGGAACCATAAGAAGTCCAGCAGTCAAACATATGTGGAGTTTGCACATGAGAAAGGGGCTCTTTTTGATAAATGGTGCTCTGCTAACGGAGTTGGGGATGAGTATGAGTCGCTGCGTGAGTTAATGTTACTGGAGGATTTTAAAAATTCATTACCTGAGAGGCTCATAATGTTCTTAAATGAACAGAAGGTGACGTCAATGTCCAAAGCAGCTGTGTTGGCCGATGAGTTTGTGTTAACTCATAAGAATGTTTTTACCCCTGTTTCCCATCCAGATAGGCCCACAACCTTGCGCTCAGCACGGCTTGAGTCTAGTTGCTCTGCTGCGAGGCCAGTGAGGCCAGTGAGGGTGCCCTCGCCTCCCCACGGTGAGCGTGAATGCTTTTATTGCCACAAGAGGGGTCATCTCATTGCAGAATGTCAGGCATTAAAGCGTAAACAGCAACTATCCTCACAACCAAAAGGGGTGGGACTGATTAAAGCCACAGAGAACGGGAGGGCATTTCAACCGAACACTAACCACCCTGACCCCTGTTTCAAACCATTCATTCTAGAGGGAGTGGTTTCGCTGACTGGGAATCCAAAAGATCAACAACCAGTAAAAATACTGAGAGATACAGGGGCCTCTCAGTCCATCATTAGAGAAAACGTCTTACCGTTTTCTGAGTCGTCGTTTTGCCAGTCCAGTGTTATTGTCCAGGGAGTAGAACTCGGATTTGTATCTGCCCCTTTGCACACTATTCACATTCAGTCAACATTAGTCAGCGGAGTTGTTAAAGTGGCTATTCGTTCTGCGTTGCCCATACCAGGCATTGACTTCATCCTAGGTAATGACCTTGCTGGAGGCAAGGTCACACCCATTCCTGAGGTGTTAGACAGACCCGAGCTGAGCCGGGATTCTGACCCAGCCCAAGACCAGCCTGCCATTTTTCCAGCTTGTGTAGTTACGAGGGCCCAGACAAAAAAGTATGGTCCTGACTTGGCCGATTCCTTCATGAGGTCAGATCCCGTTGGTGACGTGATTAACTTTACCTCTGGATCTAAGGTTCAGGCCACAGTTCCACCTGCTGACAAAACACAACCAGTTCTGGATTTGCCAGTCTCCCGAGAGGAGTTCATTATTGCACAGAAAAATGATGTAACCCTGTCCAAGTGTCATTCCTCCACTCTCAGTCAACAGGATGCCAAAAGGAAAAAGGTGGCTTACTTCTCTGACGAAGGTCTTCTGATGCGCAGATGGACAAGTGAGGTCTCGGAAGACGCAGACTGGTCTGCAGTTTATCAAGTGGTTGTACCTACTGCTTATCGTACCCAGGTACTGTCCTTAGCACATGACCATCCATGGTCAGGACATTTGGGGGTTAATAAAACATACACCAGAATTCTGAAACATTTCTTCTGGCCCGGACTGAAATCTGATGTTGTTCAATACTGCCGTACTTGCCATGTATGCCAAATGACCGGCAAGCCAAACCAAGTAATCCCCCCAGCTCCTCTCTGTCCTATCCCAGTAGTAGAGGAGCCATTTCAAAAAGTGATTGTTGACTGTGTGGGGCCTCTACCTAAAGCTAAAACTGGAAACCAGTTTCTTTTGACTGTCATGTGCGTTTCAACCAGGTTTCCCGAGGCAATCCCACTACGGAGAATAACAGCTCAGATTGTTGTCAAAGCACTGTTGAGATTCTTTTCAACCTTTGGTCTGCCTAAGGTTGTGCAAACAGACCAAGGCACTAACTTTAAGTCTAGAGTGTTTGCCCAAGCCCTGAAAACATTAGGCATTGAACACATAACCTCGAGTTCTTACCATCCTGAAAGTCAGGGGGCACTAGAGAGGTTTCATCAGACTTTGAAGTCTATGTTAAGGAAACACTGTTATAGTTCCCAACGGGACTGGGATGAAAGTGTTCCACTTGTTTTATTTGCCTGTCGGGAAGCAACCCAAGAATCTCTGGGATTTAGTCCCAGTGAACTTGTGTTTGGGCGTGAGATGAGGGGTCCTTTGAAGGTTTTTAAAGAAAGGCTAGCTACACCGGTTGACAACGCCAAAAGCCTTCCAGAGTACGTCAAGACACTGAATGACAGGTTGGAGAGGGATTATTCCTTAACCAGGAAGGTATTAGCCACGTCACAAGCGAAAATGAAGAGACACTTTGATCAGCGGGCTGTTGACCGTTCATTTCTGCCAGGTGACAGAGTGCTCCTTCTCCTTCCGGTGCCCGGCTCCTCTCTCTCCGTTAGGTTCTCTGGTCCTTATGTTGTAGAGAGAAAACTCAGCAAGACTAACTACATTATTCAGACCCCAGATCACAGACGTCCCACTCGGGTGTGTCATGTCAACATGATGAAGCTGTACAACTCTCGTGAACCTTCAGCTGTGCCATCTGTGGCTACGTTTCCGATGGCTTCGGTGACCAAGGTGGAGATTACTCCAGATGAAGATGGGTTGGTGTTACGGGGTGCTGAGCCTCAAAGTGCTCGACTAGGTAATTCTGTGATATTGTCGACCCTAACACAATACCTGTCCCACCTTCCTGCTGAACAGAGTAATGATATTATAACACTCATATCGGGATTCCCATCTCTGTTCAGTGATATCCCGTCTCAAACCTCTGTCATAAAACATGATGTGGTGCTGACTAACCCTACACCAATCAAACAGCGCGCTTATCGGGTTAGTCCTGCAAAGAGGGAGATCATAAAACAGGAAGTTGAGTATCTTCTTCAGAATGGATTTGCAGTGCCAAGCTCCAGCTCTTGGAGTTCACCATGTCTCTTAGACACAAAAAAAGATGGAAGCCCAAGATTCTGTACCGACTTCCGAAAGGTGAACTCTGTCACTGTACCGGATGCACGTCCCTTACCTCTTATCGATGACTGCATTGATGAAATCGGGCCTGCAAAATACATCACTAAACTCGATATGTTAAAAGGGTATTGGCAAGTGCCTTTGACACAGCAAGCATCTGACATTTCAGCTTTTGTCACTCCTGACCACTTTCTGCAGTATACGGTTATGCCTTTTGGCATGTGCAATGCCCCTGCAACATTTCAGAGACTGGTTAATAAAGTGTTGGGAAACATCCCCAACTGCAGAGCCTACTTGGATGACATCGTTGTGTATAGCAGTGACTGGTCAACCCACATGGCTACATTGAAAGAAGTCTTCATTAGCCTAGAAAATGCATCTCTCACTTTGAACCTTGCCAAATGTGATTTTGCTAGAGGCAGTGTCCTCTACCTTGGCCAGCAAGTTGGTCTAGGAAAAGTGCGCCCTGCAGATGCCAAAGTCACTGCGATTAGGGAGTTCCCCCAACCAACCACCAGGAGAGAACTGCGGCGGTTCCTTGGGATGACAGGATATTACCGACGATTTTGTAAGAATTTCTCTTCTGTTGCTGCCCCCCTCACTGACTTAACCAGCCCCTCAAAGCCGTTTATTTGGTCTGAGAGTTGCCAGCAGGCTTTCGAAAGCCTTAAAGGCTTACTTTGTTGCACCCCGTTTTGTCTGCTCCTAACTTCTCTTTACCATTCAAACTGGAAATAGATGCCAGCGCAGTTGGGTCGGGAGCGGTGCTTCTCCAGGAGGATACCCAGGGCATTGACCATCCTGTAAGTTATTTCTCTCGGAAGTTTGACAAACACCAGCTCAGGTATTCTACCATTGAAAAGGAGACCCTTGCTTTGTTGTGGGCCTTGCAACATTTTGAAGTCTATACAGAGTCAGGTCAGAGGTCAGTCCAAGTATTCACAGATCACAACCCTTTAGTTTTCCTCTCCAAGATGTATAATCACAACCAGCGGCTTATGCGTTGGTCACTGATTATTCAGAATTATACCCTCAATATCCATCACAAAAAAGGTTCAGAAAACATTGTAGCAGACGCACTCTCCCGTGCTGTTTAGAGAGGTCACCAAACCCTGAGTTTGGTTTTTGAAGGGTGGGGGTGTTACGTGCCAAGGGGTGTGGCTTTGCTTTTGTGCTCTGTTTTGTGTTCTGTTTATCTTTCAGGCGTCAGGCCTCCTCTGATTGGCCAGTTCGAAGTTGATTGGCAGGTGTCTATTGGCTGGTCTGGGCTCAGTTGGCCAATCACACTCCAAGGAACACTACAAATGAGCCGCTCCCTGGCCAGCTGGGGCTGCTGGCTTCTGCTTTGACAAACATTTGCGAACAGGCTTCTTTATGTTGTGTGTGGTGGGAGGCTGGACATGTAAGCCGGGGTACCCTATACATTGGTTGTAGATTTTACTCTGTTAGTCACACTAGGTTATGCGGTTGATGCCAGGAATGTTGTATGTTTTCACTGACTTTTATCGAGTAGCTAGGTAGGCCTTTTGTTTTGCACTTTTCTTTCAGTTAGGCTAGGCCCTGGAAGCTACCGACCTCTTTTTGCTTTATTACTTTCTTTGATTTGGATCAACCGCCCAGTCCTCCCCCCCCCCCCCCCCCCCCCCCCCCCCCACCTCTTCTCTGTTGTTAAGATTGACTGTCCAACCATTAAATTCTGCCTGATACCTAACTGCTCTGTGGTCTTCCTCCTTCATTGATTGTGGTTGTCCAGTGTTGCTGTCCCCTGCCTGCCTTTGCCCCCGCCGTGGTGGGGGGGGGGACGTAACAGTTTGGCAGTGTGAGCAGTTGTTGGTAGACGTAAAGCCCATCTTGAACATCCGATGACCTGTATAGTGCACTCTATGTAATATTTTGTATTGAATTAATTGAAGACTGGGATTTCTAATTAGATGAAAGGTTTTTATGCAAATCTGAGACCAGAAGTTTAGGTCTAAGTTAACTGATAAATCCGCTTCCCATTTTGCAATAGGAAGTGATATTGATTCATCTGTTTTAGAAAGCATTCTGTATATTTTGGATAGTAATTTGGGGGTTTTAAGAGTAAGAAATTGAACCACACTTGGTGGTGTTTGCAGTTCAACTTGACCCGGTTTAAATTTCTTTTTTTTACTATGGATTTAATTTGTTGATATTCTAAAAATCTTTTCTTGTTGATCCCATATTGTGTAACTAGTCCGTCAAATGAAATAAATTCTGTTCCTTCTAGTATATGTTCTAAATATTTGATTCCTTTACCACTCCAATCTGAAAAGTTTATCATATTATTGTTTTGTAATATGTCAGGGTTGTTCCAGATAGGTGTACGTTTGCATGACGCCGTCAATTTTAGAAACTCCCACCATGCTGTCAGAGAAGAGCTGATGTTGATGCTTTTAAAGCATTCATGTCGTTGGATGTTTGAGCTGATAAATGGTAGGTCTGAGATCTCTAGATTATTGCAAAGTGCTTGTTCTACATCTAGCCAAGGTTCATCTAAGAGGGTATGTTTTAGCTATCCTGAGATAAACTGAAGCCTGTTGGCTAAGAGGTAGTGCTGAAAGTTAGGTAGTTCTAATCCTCCTCTATCCTTGGTCTTTTGTAGTGTTTTTAAGCTTATACGTGGGGGTTTATTTTTCCAAAGGAATTTGGACATACATGAATCTAGAGATCTGAACCAATCTTGTGGCGGTTTAGTTGGGATCATTGAGAATAAATAATTTATTTTTGGTAAGACCATCATTTTTATAGCGGCAACCCTTCCCATGAGTGATATGGGTAGACATTTCCACCTAGCCAGATCATCTTCTACCTTCTTTAAAAGTGGGATATGGTTTAATTTAGTTAGATCTGCAAGCTTGGGAGAAACATTAATACCTAAATATTTTATATTTCCCGATTGCAGTGGTGTAGAAGAGGAATTATGGAGGGAGCAATTAATCGGTAGAACTGTAGATTTTGACCAGTTAATTGAGTAATCTGATATTCTTGCAAAATAGTTTATCAATTCAATCACCCCAGAGATATTGGTTTGTGAATTTTGGAGAAAGAGTAACACATCATCCGCATAAAGGCTGATTTTATGTTCCACGTTCTTGCATTTTATGCCCTTAATTACTGAATTCTGTCTAATTGCTGCTGCTAGTGGGTCAATAAAAATTGCTAACAGTGAAGGGGAGAGTGGGCATCCCTGCCTGGTGCCCCTCAAGAGACAGAAGCTGGAGGATGTCTGGTCATTTGTTCTAACACAAGCTGTTGGGGAGTTATATAATATTTTTAACCAGTTTATGAAAGAGGATCCAAAACCAAATTTGTGTAAAGTTGCAAATAGAAATTTCCAGTTAACTCTGTCAAATGCTTTTTCTGCATCTAAAGAGAATATTGTAGTTTCTAGGTTTTTACTGTATGAGTAGCCTAGTCTATCAAATTAAGTAATCTACGTGTATTTGTTGATGAGTGCCTACCTTTTATGAAACCAGTTTGGTCAGGATGAATTAAGAGGGGGGTTATTTTCTCCAGTCTCTTTGAGAGAGCTTTGCAGATTATTTTAAGGTCTACATTTATAAGGGATATTGGACGATAGCTTGAGGGATATACAGGGTCTTTGCCTGGTTTTAGCAGGAGATTAATGTTTGCAGAATTCATATTTGATGGAAGTCTGCCCTTTTCTTTAATTTCCAACAACGTTCTGTAGAAAACTGGTGCTAGAATCGACCAGAATTCTTTGTAGAATTCTGCAGGAAAGCCGTCTGGACCTGGAGCCTTATTACTGGGCATACTTATCAGGGCTTCCTGGAGTTCACCTGGTGTCAGTGGTGAATCCAGTGCCATTGCTTGAGTGTCCAATAATTTTGGAAGAGTTATGTTGTCCAAAAACTGATCAATTTCTTTTTTAGATGGGTTTATTTGTGGTGAATACAACGTTTTATAGAAATCCCTGAAAATGTTGTTTATTTGTATCGGATCATATATTGTGTTCCCAGATGAATCTTGAACAGCACATATAGTTGTTTTTTCTTTATTTATTTTTAGCTGGTTTGCTAGAAATTGACCGGATTTATTACCATGTTCATAATTTTGTAGGCGTAGTCTTTGTACTAAGAATTTTGTTTTTTTTATCAATTATCTCATTTAATTCTAGTTTGGTTTTGCGTATTTTGTTCAATGTTTCCTGATCTTGGTGGGATGCGTAGGCTTCTTCTAGTGATTTGATGTTTTTTTCTAATTCCTGAATATTTTTGTTTTCTTTTTTCTTTTTATGTGATGAGAAAGAAATTATTTTACCTCTCATCACAGCTTTCCCTGCTTCCCATAGAACAGAAGCTGATGTTTCGGGAGTGTCATTATAGTCCAAATATGAAGTCCACTCTTTTTTAAAATATTTAATAAAGTCTTCATCTTTAAGTAGTGATATATTAAATCTCCAGTTTTTTCTTGGCGTAGTATTATTCTTGTGCATTAGTGTTAAAGATACAGGACCATGATCGCTGACAGTTATAGGGTGAATCTCAGTGTCTGAAATGTTGTTCAGCAGTGAGCTGCTGACCAAAAAATAATCCAGACGAGAGTAGGAGTGATGGACATGTGAGAAAAAAGTATATTCCTTACTGGTGGGGTGAAGGGAGCGCCATGCATCGCAAAGACCAAAGTCGCTCATATACTGTTTGATTATATTTATGGACTGCCAATTACGCTGAGTTCCCGCTGTATTGAGCTTATCCATGTCTTCATTTAGTCCAAGGTTGAGGTCGCCTCCAAGAACAAGTGTGCCATCTAAGTGTTCAGAAAAACAAAGATAAAAAACACAGGAGCACAATCAGCAGAGAAAACAATAAGAGGAAGACAGAGGAAAAGAAAGGACCCGATGGCTGGGATGTGAGACACAGGTAGAAACAGGAGAAACCAAGTGAATGCAGGTAGGTGATTTTATTATAAAATAGGAACAGGGGAGGGGATTAAAGTAACACCACAAACTACAAATGTATACCATGGGGACCATGAAAAAGCCAGGCTGTTATTATCAAATTATCACAGCTTTGATCTCTAAAATGTTCACGAAGAACTGTGTCCAGGTCCAAACTTGAATGTGCTCAATGTTTTATTTTGAAAAGCAAGTACTGAAATAAATACCTGGTGTTAAAACTCGTGCAGTAGGTAAATGTTAGCTTTCTGACTCACTAACGTAACATAGTGCTGGTGGGAGACATTCTAGCTTAGAATAGATGGTGATCATGTTAATCAGCCTCAGTTAATGTACTCCGTTTGCTCAGTATAACAGGCTGGCAGGAGCTTTGCTTTCAGAAATTTAATCACGTTTAAACAATGAATTTTATTTGAAGCAAGTTTTAAAGTTGTTCCAGTAGATTACAGCACTGGACAAAAACTGTGTCCATTGAGCTGGTGATTGACGTAATTCTCCTTCTTTATTATTCCATTCACTTTGTGGAACGTACCAGTACCACAGGCAGGAAAACAACTCCAGACCATGATGCTCCCAGCACCATGCTTGACAGTGTTGTTGCAGTGTTCTAAGGTTTGAAAGCCTCACCTTTACTCCTCCAAAGATCCCCAGTAAGGCGCCTGATTGTTCTCCCGTGAAGTACCAGAAACCCACAAATGCATTTTCCTTACAAATGTGGCACAATTTAAATAAAAAGGTTCTCCAAGAATACAAGGTATTTGCCATGAAGCATTGTTACAACAAAGGAATAATCACAAACACAAATCTCCTTTCTTTTGGTGCTAAATTTATTTGAGCCTGTATGTATACTTCTGACCCTGTGTGGATTAGAGGAAAACCCAATTCCAGCTTTTTAAAATCATTGAAGATGTAATGATAATGCATACTTTATTAATCCTGTAGGAATTTAGTCTTCTGCATTTAACCCATTCACTCAGCGAGTCAGCGGGCAACCACCAATGCTGTGCCCGGGGAGCAGCATGCAGAGACGGTACGTTGTTCAAGAGTACCTCAGGGCAGACGTTCAATGGATTTGAATCTCCGACCTGCCAATCATGGGGTGAACACTCGACTTACTGAGTTATCTCTGCCCCAAAGACTCCTCCCTGGAAAAAGAACAATTCTTGAATCATTCTCGGCTTCCAGCAGTAGAACTAAAGAAGTAACTCCTTCCCTTGTCATGAATCCAATATACATTACTGAAAAGTGAATTATCACATTTATATGCAAGTCGTGTTGAAAATTGAGAAAGTTTTTGTATTAAAACATTGGTCCATTAAAAGTTACTCCCCTCCATCCACTGCGGTAATTCTGCTTGATGGAGTTGAAAACTTTCTCGCTCGACCTTGGTCTCCTTTCAGATTCAATCGGAGTCCTCGGTGATGTGTGTGTGTGTGTGTGTGTGCGTGTGTGTGTGTGTGGGTGTATTCTGCATGTGCCTGTATGCGTGCCTCTTCATTTTTGCATGTGCGGCTGCCTGTGTGCGGATTCTTATGTCATGCATATATGTTTATATATGTCTATTTACGTCTGCGCACGTGTGGGTGCAATAATGCTCAGACACCTTATGATTAATTTATATCTTACCTGCCTTTTTACTGAATTACTCTGCAGGGCCCTTTGGGGTTTGTGCTGCACGCAATGCTGCAAATAACAACTCAAATGAAAAAATGCAAATGATCAGGCGAGATCCAGCACTGAATCCATAGGGACCCCTTAGACACACACACACAGAATACACACATACACAAAAACTATTTCATTCACTTGCTCTCTCTTTCTCTCTCTGCCTCTCACCCCTCTCTCAACTTTCCCCCTCACACTCTTTCTCACTCCACCATCTATTTTCTGCCTTCTCTCTTTCTTGCTGGGGGAGAGGAAGCCGGATGGATATCAGCAGGGGTCAGAGAAATACTTGCAGTGAATAACAGAGGCATAATAAACAGAAGCCTTCACTCAAATTATGAGTGCTGCAGTTTCTCACACATACACACACTCATAGATGCTCACGTAGGCTCTGAAATGTGCACGCTTGCGCGCACACACACACACACACACACACACACACACACACACACACACACACACACAAAGGAATCCAATCAATCAGCAAAGTTGCCTTATCTCCTGCATATGAAAATGGAACTTCAGAAATTAGCTCATTTATTTTGGACAATTAGGGTTATTGAAGTGTGACAGTGAAAATTTAGTGTTCACTGAGGCATACCCTCAGCAACAATAGCAGGGAGCCAATTGAGTGCGAGAAGCATTTAAAGCTGTAGTATTTACTTATCAATGTAACTGGCGCTCTGTGTTGATCTCATTAAAACCTCTTCCTCTGTGTTCCTTTATTTAGACGGGACAGAGACGGCGAGAGGAGAGAGGAGAGAGGCAGGAGCAGTCATCCCTGTCGTATATCGTATTATAGCCGATCAAAAACCGAGAAATGGGGCCAAAAAAAGAAAGAGTTTTGAAAACTAGGCCTTTGCCTGTGAAATAAAGGAGCTCGGCTTCTTCTTAGAATTCAATTTATTGTATCTAAGAGGGTTCAGTGCTGCTGTGTTTTGTTGCCAAGTTCAACACGGTCCTTGAATGTCAAAATTTGTGATATTACTCTGTTAGAGTGTCCTCACTTTTATGTTTGTATACGGCTAAATTGCTGCAGCCACAAACATTTAAGATTATAAAAGGCAAATGTATTAAAATTGTGTGCCTATATGTGTGTTTAGCATCTGATAAACTAAGAAACTTGGGGAAAAATCATGAATCTAGCTTTAGTTTAAAAACAACAGACTTTTGTGGTGTAAGGATAGCCGTAAACTGGCTGTGCATGATGTCATTTTCTGTCAGATTTATTATCCATTTAGCCACATTGCCAGATGATGTTTTGTTACCTGATATTACCTGTATTGCTTGGTATGACCTTAACAAATAGTTTATTTACCGTTATTTACCTATTTTTTTGTTATAAAGAATGTAGTCTACGGGTGAAACATGTTTTTTTGGTGAATTTTTAAAAGTTTGGTGATGTTCCAGGAGTCCAGCCATGAACAGGGAAACACAGTGTTGTACGGGTCTGAGAACAGAAGAAATTAAAGGTAGCGGTTCCATTTCGTTCACTTTGCTGAAGCGTTTCTTGAATACTTAATCTCATTTACAGCGAGTAACAAAGATATATCATTGCTCTTCCTTTATGAATACCTGTTTACAGTGTTGACTCATCTTCTTTGTAACATTAGCTGAAAGCAGGTATTCATTCTGTTTACCTCTTGATGAAAAAGATGCAGAGATGAATGATAATGCGTTGCAGCAACTTGCTCTGATGTGAATTCCAACAACTTTGCACCAAACAGCTGACAGAGACAAACAGGCGACGATAACAGCCACCCCCAGTACATCTGTACGTGACAACATCTCACCTGTAAAACAACACTTTGCATGCTGCTGTTAACAATGCCTTATCAATATGCAGTGCTCTCCAGCACTTCAGCATCTTCCTAATAGATCTGAGATTACATTTTTAAATGAACTACCGCCGTTTGCTTCATTTCGCTGCTTAAGTCTCCATAATTCATCACAATCTACTGTGACAGTCGATTTTAATCAGGCCATTTCTGAAGGGAGGGGTATGTAATAATCCGAATGGAGTTCATACATTCCCCTCACCTCAGACAGTAATCTTCAGGGAGACAAATAAGGAAACACTGACAGGGGCCATCTATAGAGTGATAAATATTTAAGATGCAATTTTAATAAGTAATACTCTCTACATAAAAGCAGTGTTTGTTATGGCCTCCCGGTTGTCATTACATATTCAAACGCTGGTGTTCTTTCTTTTTTTTCCTGTGCCATCAGCATCTCTTCAATATTAACACCTCCACAGATGGATTTCTGATTGCCTGGCTAAATGTGTGTATCCCCTGCTTCTAAATTATTATTGTGATTATCATTATTAATGGATTTTCTGTTTGCAGTCAATTTACATCCCACTCTGAGCAAAGGAGACATGTCTGTCTCCCTGCCATTATTTTCTCCTTCCTGTCTTCGTGTTTTAACTCTCTCTGTTATTTCTCGCTCTGTCTGAGAGGCCTCTGCTCTGTGGACGGAGAATTTATTGAACCTCGCTGCAAAACCTTTCAGTAATGGATTCCTTATGTAAATGGGGAGGGTGACTGCAACACCAACACTTCATTACTCAGAGTAAGGATGCGTGTGTGTATGTGTGCACACGTGTGTGTGTGTGTGTGTGTGTGTGTGTGTGTGTGTGTGTGTGTGTGTGTGTGTGTGTGTGTGTGTGTGTGTGTGTGTGTGTGTGTGTGTGTGTGTGAGAGAGAGAGAGAGAGAGTGGGGGGCTGAAATGCAGACATGATTTGGAGATCGCTGGCTGCAGAGACCTCTGGATGAGAAACCGCAAATCCTGAAATGAAATCCTAAATGAAGGAAAACCGAGCCTTCTTTATTCTCGATCTTAGACTTGGACAATGAAGGATTATGAAATTAAAGAAAGTGATTATAGAAGAGAAAGCAATTACAAGGGACCAGGGCCCGTATCCCTAAAGATTCTGAGAATCCTCTCAGAGAGCTCCTAACTTAACCTAAAAATTCCTTGCCAGGAGTTTTAGCTTAGAAGTGATTCCAGAACATTTTCAGTGAACTCTGAGCAAGGAATGGATGGAAAATCCTATCTCAGTGAGGAGGTGTGGTTGACCCCGTTGCTAGGTATGAGTCATCATTTCAAAAGCCGTGATTGGTTGATCCTACAAGTTTGATGGAAATGAGCTTTTGGTGATAATGAGCAAAGGATGTACCCTCAAATCAATAAACATATTATATACTCTAATCTTATGCTGACTGTAATTGTAAATAATATTTCACATTCAAGAAAATATCTGGAAAATGAATAGTAAGCTGTAGGGGTTATAGCCAGTAGAATCTAAAATATGTGAAAACTTAAACTCATTACACCCTGTTCAAATAATGATTCGTGTCTTATTTGCTCATATTAATATCCTAGCTGGCATATTTTGTACTTTCACTCCCATATGGACCCCGTTGAAAACAAGATGGCCTATCTCAAGAGGCTGTCCTTAATGAAGTAGAAATCACAACGTTACAAGTCCAGTGTGGTCTTAACGAGGGTAACACGGCTCAGCTTTTAGCAATGTCTGTGATTGAAGACCCAAGTCATCACTGCTGCATTGTTGCATTTTCCCGGTTGCCAAATACCTCGGGGTTGTGATTACTTTCGTCTCCGGTGTAATAGCGTTGTGGCGTCGAGTTGGTGAAGTAATTGCATCTCTAAGGAGATCCACCACAAACATGATTCCTGCACGATCCAATCTGTAGCATCTCAATAATTCCCTGTCATCCAGTGTTTGCAGGACATCTCTCCTGCCTCTTCTGTTGGCCATTTTGTGCAGCTGCTTAGGGGAACTCCTAAGCCACTAAAAGTCCTCTTCCCTGCTCTTAGCAGATCTCGCCTTAGGAGCCCTTTTAAGCGCTAGGAATCTTGAGGAATAGCTTTTATATTAACTGGGATTGTCATGTCACTTTTAGGGGAAATTCTAAGAAAACGTCATGACTCTGAGAATTTTCTTAGAATTTGGCCGCTAGGAGCCACTTTTTGCACAAAGATTCTTTAGGGATACGGGCCCAGGTTCGATACAAAATCTTTGGGGGTTGCATTAGGAATGGGATCCCACTTAGGGAGCATCCGAAAGTAGCTTTTCATGCTCTGTCGGTGTGAGTCTTTGGTTGAATCTAAAGGATTTGATGATAAATGTAATGTAAGTGTACTTCAGCCTCAGTAGCAGATGATCAGACTGTCCTAAAGTAAAGAGGAGCTCATGGTCAATGACTGTATGCCTTCCCTGGACAAAAAAAAATACACTTGACTAAAACAAATACAGAATCGCTTTCGTTTTGTTGAACATCACAGTCTACATTCACATATTGCTGCAGTGAGTGTTATCTTTTTCATTAAAGACCAAAGTCTTCCCCCTGACCTTAAATAAGTGCTGCAAAATAACCATCATAATGTTAACCATGCTGTTGTTGCTGGAGAGCTTTTAGGGAAAGCAAATCTAATAATTGATAACAAGGCAGGTATTGTGTGTTGTGCAAAACACTTTTTGTTTCAATGCGAATTAATTGTACACAAAATGAGCACAATTTTCTAAAAACACACATAATTGTGCACACGCTATTACCCCTTAGCCTCGCTCCTTCTTCCCCATGTTCAGATCAACAGACGGACACATGTTGCATGTAGAGTGTCAGTCCTCTCCATCACAGTGAGGAGCCTCCTTAACCTGCCACTACAACAGAGGACACGTTCATCCCTGCTCCGCTACAACACACACACACACACACATAAACAGACGCATCCTTCTACCAGAACGAGCGAGTGCGGCTGGCATCCAAAGCGGGCTTGGCACGGGGCCTAATGATGCCCGGCATGCGTCTGCTCTCAACAGTGGCGGGGTAACACCTGCCAACTTTTACTAAGGTGTAAATGTCTCTATTAGCGAGTGGCTGGTCCCGCGTGTACGCCGCTTGGATCAGAGGAGGGACTCGGGGCGCTCTGGTTTCTGTTCAGAACCTGGTAATCGCTGGGTCCAGTGGGCTTGTTCAGCACGCCGCTCTTTTTTTCTACTCTTGTATGCAATCTTTTCACATTATGGAGGCGGCATGAAAGAGCAGGTGTAAATGTGCAAATGAAGCTGTGTATAAGAATGGAAATTTCAGTGTGCTGCCAAATGGAGGCGGGATGTTTCTGTTCAGTGCTACTCATTGAGTGTTCCTATTCTTCATTAAAAAAAAAGGCTTATGTAAATTTAAAAAGCAAATATTTGGACTGTTTTTTTTGTCGAGGTCCTTTATTGTTTGCAAAGAGACAAAGTTTCTCAAGCTCACGCTGCTTTGAAAGCACTTGTCAAGTGTCCTCTCCCAAACTCTAGTCCAAAGTTCTTCCTTGCAAACACAACAGACTGAATGTTACGTTGATGGGATCTGGATGGGAAATGGCTTTTCATCTCAGTGCAAATAAACATCCCACTGGTTTATAGTGCGACCATATTTGTTTAATTAACTTTTACTGTAGTGAGCTTAAACAGCCCTCGCTGTGATTTCCCTTATTCATTACTCCTTTTCTCTCCCCCTTTCTGGCCAAGTTCACGCTGGAGATAGGATTTAGATTTTTCTGCAAAGACCAGGGATCAGTTTGTGTTTTCTGCTTAATCTGTCTGAAAACCAGATGTACGGTGTTTTATGGTGTCAAGTGCCGAACGGAACATCCAAATATTAAATATTTTCTCAATTGTGACCTTAAAAGCAGCTTCCCACCCACAGTAAAGACACTGTTTGAACAGGGCCTGTGTGAGGATTCTTCTCAGGACAGTATCCAGGCGAGGTTTATTTTCCTCCACTCATAAACCCTGCTTTGTTTTTACAGCAGCCTTTGTATTTGCATTCACATTCATAAGGCCTCCTCCCATATCATACCCAAAGGACATATTGTAGGACAGAGTTTGGTACATTATGCATACTGCAGATACCAGATACTGGATATGAATAGCATAATCCTAACTGGAAACACAAGGTATTTGCATATTTTGGCAAAAGCTATTGTTACATTTCATTATGCAACGCTGAAACCTATATTCCTCTGAGATGAATATTGATGCAAGTCTGCGCCTATTTCGGTAATATCATTCGTAACGCTATGGGATTAAGTGGGGGGTCTTAGCTCAAGCACTGTTAGTATACATCCTAATATGGGTATCAGAGATCTAATGACGTGGTGCGTTGGACGGACAGTTCATAAGCCAGAGCCTGGTAACATTTTGCTGTTTTTTTTGGTTTCCAGGAAGCTGCAGCTTCCATCTGTGAAACATGGAGGAATATATTTTGCCACTATTGACTATTGACCCATTTTGTTTTTGTTAAAGTGAGTAAGAAATGTCTAAAAAGTTTCCTTTTCGTAAATATCTGAGTCAAGTTGTAGGTTTTATTACTTGACTAACTTCTAGGACACTTGCCATGGACAGTAATTTTTGTTTTGGAGAAGAAAAGGCCCATTGAACTCCTCAATTGAGCACCATTAAACCACTGCAAAAAAAAAGGGAATGCAAATGTAATCAGGCACACCAGTCAAACTTTAAAAGGTATAAAACACACAAAACAGACAATGCAAAGAAACACAGCATCGCTCATGAAAAAAGGATCTATTATACTTCTTTTCAGCTTTTTATTTTTTGATTCTTTCTGTGAAGCTTTACAATTCAAAGGTGTGATCCTCAGTCGCAACGTGAGAATTCAGTGTTATTATTTTGTTATTATTTTTTAAAAATACATTTTTCTTTTACACAGATTATCTCACCTAACCCAAGAATATGGTTTGTATCAGTTGAGGTGAGACTGTAAGAAAGTCAGCAAGTAAAACCTGACAATAGTCATCTGTGTTATTTACACT
This sequence comes from Diplotaxodon limnothrissa, assembly GCF_057381915.1. NCBI lineage: Eukaryota > Metazoa > Chordata > Actinopteri > Cichliformes > Cichlidae > Diplotaxodon > Diplotaxodon limnothrissa. The sequence continues at coordinate 8,114,299 of NC_140606.1, forward strand.
CATTTTTATCCATGACATCAGTTCTCATAACTGATGAAGGTAACATTGTTCGACCTGAGCTGCTGTAAAAAGTTGTCCGTGTACAGCGTGATGACCTTTAGAGGTCACAGATGGAGCTCCTGTCAGTCAGCTCGTAGACTGGTGCTGAGTCGGGGCAGATTCGGGTGCGGTCAGGATGAGATGAACAGGTGTGAGTGGAGGGAGGGCCCTGCATGACTCTGTAACCTTGGTCATACACTGTGTGTCGGCATGCATGTGTGTCTGAAGTGTGCACAGATGTAGTATGCTTTATTTAACACACACACCCATACACAGGCGCGCGCACACATTCACACACAAAGCAGAACAAACTTTATGCACGGTTGAATTTAAACAGAAGCACTGAGAGTCGACATCTGATGTCACTGGTGTGTGTGTGTGTGTGTATGGGTGTCACAGAGCCTATTTATAAGTGGTTGAATTGAGAGTGGGGAATTTGGAATTGGGCATGGTGTGTCTACTGTTGGGCTACATTTACTGTAACACAGCTGTTTTTCAATCAGCTCTGCACGCAGTGAGTATAAGAGGTGAATATCCTTTGTTACTACAAGCTGGAAAGTTCCGGCAGATCAGGTTGAGCAGGTTTTTCTCACACACACACACACACACACACACACACACACACACACACACACACTGAAAAGTCAGTTAGGTATTTGGCTCAAACTGGTATTTTTGGTACAATACTGGGTTTCTAAGTATTAAAGGAAAACATCAGAAAATGGACCTAAGAGTAGCAGCAGTAACATAATGTGTGGTAAGAATAATGTGTGACTAATAGAAATAGCACTGACACAACATGGGCAATAAAAACAGTAACTGGCACACTTTAAACTACAGCCCCAGGATTCATGGTGTAAATCTGCTGTATGTACTGGGACCCAATAAAAAACTAACCTGTTCCTACTAATGGCTGACTGTAGAATAACAGAAACCGAGACGATAAGGAGCAAGGGAGTGAAAGTTGGGCACATCAGAGGAAAGGTGAAATTAGTTTATTCTTATTTTTCAGACAAAAAAGAAAACTCTTCACAAGAAATAAATCAAATTAAAGCATTAAAATTTATAATCTCAAAGCTGTAAAGAATTTAAATGATAAATACATGAATAGGAAGCTAGCAAAATAAAGAAGCAGCAACAATCAAGTGCTGGATGTTAATGGGCAGAAGCGTATTTAAAAAAAAACAAAACCGAAGATAAAAAATGATTTTCTCTCTGAGGACAAAAAACAGCTTTGCAGTATCCATCCATCCATTCGCTTCCGCTTATCCTTTTCAGGGTCGCAGGGGGCGCTGGAGCCTATCCCAGCTGTCATAGGGCGAAAGGCGGGGTACACCCTGGACAGGTCGCCAGTCTGTCGCAGGGCCAACACACAGGGACAGACAACCATTCACACTCACATTCACACCTAGTGGCAGTGGCGTCGTTAGGCCTATTTTAGGGGTGCTGAAGCCTCCCTAAAATATTCTTAAGCCCCCCTAAATAATTTGGTGGGTTTTTTTTGGGGTTTTTTTTTTTTTTTTACTTATTCGATTTTTTTTTTACAGAACTTGCAGACAAATTCAATATAAAGATGCAGGAATATGAGTTTAAAGAAATAATAATGTAAACCTGTCGCTATTCACACAAATATGATCATAACTCGGTTGGTCCCTTTCGCTTTACATTGTTAAGGTAGCGTCAGTGCTTCGTTATCCAATCCGTTCCAGTTGTTCACAGGGGACATCCACATGACTGAAAATCCAGTCCTCGTTTTCACTGCTACTTTACACTCCGCTCGTATACACACTAGCGTACATGTGGCAAACGGCAAGAAATCATGGATATACTCAAGTTTTTCAAGAAAGTAAGTCTTCATCACTGGCTGGTAGTAACAATTAGTTAGCTCCAGCTAACAGCAGAGAATCCCATGTAAATAATGAACCAGGTGTTCCCCATTTTGTAAATAAAAACCTGGCTAGCGCACTAAGTTAAATTGTTAGCATAATGTTAATTTCTGTCACTCGTTTTAGCTCTGAAAAATCCAGCTGAGCTCATTCAGGTATGGTTATCATCAGTGGAAATAATAATAATCACTCCATCCCCATTAACCTGTAGGAGTCAGGGCAGAGGAGCACAGAGAGGCAGAGGGGAGAGACGTCTGCTGGAGAGGTGAGTCAAAGGACAGTCTGATTAGAATTTTATGGGACTCAATATGGATATGAAATATGAAACATTTCAGTCACGGTACAACATATAAGACCTGTTTAACTTGAGCTTTTATTTAGGAGAGTCAAGGTTAGAAAGTGGAGAGAGCAAAGAGAGAGAGATATATATAAGTCAAATTAGCCTGACTCACATATTTTTGAGGGTTCTATTTTAATATTACTTCAATTCAAGTAATTTAGTAATATTTTTCAGGGCTTTAAATTGCAACCATTTTAGTCACATGCGTGCTCAAAATATAATGTTTGTAACTTCAAAATATTTGGGAGCAACAAATTACTGTGGAGCGGGAGCAGAAGTCATGATATTAGCAATTTACATTACAATTCAGTATGTTTTAATGTATCTTGAAGGGTGAGGCAGAAGGAGTGGCTGAGGGAGAAAAAGGTCAACAGGCAAGTTCAAGTCAGAGAGAGCAAGGAGAGACAGAGGAGCTGCAGCAAATGGATCGAGAGGCAGAGGAAGATCAAGTTATTACAGAGAGAGGAGAGCAAACAGGCCAAGAGAGGGAAAATGATGAAGCAGCTGCAGCAACTCATTCTACTACAGGGTTTGATTTAGGTGACAAAGACACAGGGCCCAGACAGGTGAAGCTGAAGAGCTATCCACATGATACGTTTGGTACACAGAAGCGAGCATTTAACCACAGCTGGTTTGAAAAGCACAACTGGTTAGAATATTCAGTCAACCAGAGTGCAGCTTTCTGCTTCCCATGTAGAGTGTTTGGCAAAAACATCAAACATGATAGTTTGGTCAGTAACGGTTGCAAGAACTGGAAGAAAGCTTTAGTCATCTTTGGCAAGCATGAGATGGCACAAACACATAAGGACAGTGTTGTTACATGGAAAAGCTACCAGGGAACTAGCAAACAGGGAAACGTTGCACAGATGATAGCAACTGCAAATGTGAGTGAGATAGTCGAAAGAAGAGAGTATCTCAGACGAATTGTTGCAGTCACCTCTATGTTAGGGAGACAGGGACTCCCTTTTCGTGGCCATGATGAAGGTGAAGACAGCCCAAACAGAGGGAATTTTCTTGCATGCATGGAGCTTTTGAAGGAGTTTGATCCTTTTCTTCAAAAACATAATCCCCCATCAAATGCACAGTATATCTCACCAACATCCCAGAATGACATGATTGACTGTTGTGCCCAGGAAGTTACTAGTGTCATTGTATCTGAAATGACAAAGTCTAAAGTCTATTCCATCATGGTGGATGAGGCAAGGGATAAAAAGGCAGAGCAGTTAGCTGTTTGTGTCAGGTACGTGTCAGAGGGGGCAGTGAAGGAGCGTTTCCTTGCACTTGCAGAGATAAAATCATTTGATGCCCAGTCCATTGCAAATGAGATTCAGCAGCAGATCCAAAACTATGGTCTTGCAGAGCTTAAGTGTGTAGCACAAACATATGATGGTGCAGCCGTTATGAGTGGCTCCACTGGAGGTGTACAAGCACATTTTAGAAGGCTCCATCCTGAGGCTATCTATGTGCATTGTTATGCTCATCAACTCAACCTGGTTTTGTGCAATACTTGCAAGGCTGCCCCAGAGGCTGTGGAGCTTTTCAGCTTGTTGGAGTGTGTGTATTCTTTCTTCAGCACCTCCCTAGTCAATCATCATAAGTTCATGGAGACTCAGGCAAAGCTTGGATTGACAAAAACTGAGCTTGTGCAACTTTCAAACACTCGCTGGGCATGTCAGTTGCGATCAATCAGTGCAGTTCTTGAGACATTGCCTGCCATTTTGGAGTGCCTATCTGCAATTGGATCCCCCATAGCTGTTGGTCTCAGAGCAAAGCTCTACAAGTTCTCAGCAGTCTATGCACTACTGATGTTTCAGTCGATTCTGTCTGTAACCGAAGGACTCCACAAATTCCTGCAGAAAGAGACTTTAGACCTGGCAGAAGCTTTTATCTGCAAACAAGCTGTGTGTGACACACTTAAGGGCAAACACTCAGATGCATTTGCTACAGAGCTGTATGAGAAAACCAAGGCCCTGTGTAACACCCACAGTATCCCTGAACCAGGTGCCAAGACAAGGCACAAACAGAGGAAAATGGAGGATTTTGTCCTGGAGGCAACTGTGGGTTCACGCACTGAATTGAACAACTCAGACACATTGAAAAGAGAGTTACTTTTCCCTTGTGTGGATCGGATGGTTGGCGAGCTTGATCAAAGATTTTGCAGTGTAGATGCAGGGCTGCTAAAAGGCGTCCAGGCATGCAGTCCTAAATCTGAGAACTTCTTGAGTGAACCACACTTGAATGAACTTGCAAAGCACTACAGACTTGACCTGAAAAAAGAGGAGGTTCTGGTGGCCAGAAACTTTCTTACCCGGAAAACAGAGGCTGGATGTCCACCCAAAAATATGTTGTCTGTGTACAACCTCCTTGATTCAGACATGTTTCCCTCTCTGAAGGCAACCATCCAAGTTGCCCTAACAGTGCCTGTCAGCAGCTGCTCGTGCGAACGGTCCTTTAGTGCACTGCGTCGGCTGCACTCCTGGCTGCGTCAAACAATGGGTCAGAAAAGACTTCACAGTCTTGCAGTCATGTCTATTGAAAAAGACACGCTTCAGCATCTGAGTCACAACAGAGTGATTGACCGATTTGCCACTCTTAAAAACAGACGTCATTCTTTGATGCTTCCACCCACCAAGTAACTGGTGATTGCAGCCAGAAAAATGTACTTTTTTATTTTCAGTTTTTTTCTTGTTATTGATGCGGCAAACACATTTCCTCTGTTTTTTTGTTGTACTGTATTATAAAGCAGACTGAAATAAAACAATAGATCTATTGGTGGCCTAGGATGTTTAATCTGTCCAAAAAAGTAGGAAAACAATTTCTCAGTCTTTGTTTTCTGTTTGTGAAATTTTGTGCTCATTCACTACGTTCGTTCATGTCGTGTGCATCTCTTGGGGGCTAAGCCCCCCCTGTCCTTAAAACCTAGTGACGCCCCTGCCTAGTGGCAATTTGGATTATCCAATTAACCTATCCCCACAAGCTGCATGTTTTTGGACAGTGGGAGGAAGCCGGAGTACCCGGAGAGAACCCACGCAAACACGAGGAGAACATGCAAACTCCACACAGAAAGACCCCGGCCTGATGGTGGAATTGAACTCAGGACCTTCTTGCTGTGCGGAAACAGTGCTAACCACCGTGCCACCGTGCTGCTTTGCAGTACCATCATGGTTATTTTCAGTGGACTGTCCCCTTTACAGACCTGTTTGTTTTTAGCGGCGTTTCATCATTTCAGTGCTATACTGTATATTACTGTATACAACAGGAGCTTCAGTCTAGAAATATCGGTCCAAAAATGATTTTGCTACTAAAATAAATAGAAATGCTTTAATTTTACATGTTGATAATCCTTAAGTCAGGTCTAGGACACTTTCTAGGCTACTCTGTTGAAAATTTGTTCGGACTTCTTGTTCGTCTTGTTTTTAAGAGCACCATGAGCTATGATGTTCATTGAGCTAAAATGTTATTTTGAGAGTACAGGAAATAGAAATTCAATTTTCAATTCAATGTTATTTATATAGCACCAAATCAGAGCCTCGTGGTTCTTTATAAAGAAATATAGATATTTACATGTATAGATATATTGAACATAGTACAGTGATAACCTCACCAATCAGATAACTCCCTACAAGCAAGCATTTGGTGACAATGGGAATGAAAAACTCCCTTTAAACAGGAAGAAATCTCTGGCAGAACCAGGCTCAGGGAGGGAGGAGCGGTAATCTGCCACATCCAGTTGGGAGTGACAGGAGAAAGATAGGAAAAAGGGCACTGTGGAGGAGAGCCAGAGACGAATAATAACTAATGATGAAATGCACAGTGGTGTGTAAAAACTGAAGAAGAAAGAGTGCATCATGGGACGTCCCGAGCAGCCTAGCCTTGCAGTGTAATTGAGAGTCACCTGATCTAGTGCTAACTATAAAGAAAGATATTTCCCCTGTTATTGGCAACTTTTATGGCATCATGCCATGCTTCTCTTTACATACCAAGTGCTGCCCTATCATACCTTACAGTAAATAACTCATAATAGCATATAATTCAAATTATAGAGCTTTTCACTCTCAGACTACAGGCTTTCTGATGGTGCTTCAGCGTGACTGTGAATTGTGAAGTAGAGATTAACCTGAGTCATCACTTAGTTGACCTGCAATAGAATTAGGGTTCTGTTGAACCTGCATGATGCTCTGGGAACCTCTCTTTTCTTTGCAGTCTTTCACTGTTATACATGTTACACCTCACACACACATTCATATGTACTCCAGTAACTTTGCATCTTTGTCTCATGCTGTTTGCATTTTGTCCTGTTTCTTGTTTGCTTTTCTTCTTCTTCTTGCCAAGAGCTTGCTAACAGGGAACTGTTGAATTTCAAATTTCTTTTAGGGTTATGGGGTCTTTGCCTTTCAGTAGAAAGTGCCTTGACAAGACTATGTCGTGATTTTGCACTGTCAAAATACAACTGAAGTGAAGTGAAATTCTGGCAGACTTGAATTATTATTTTTATGCAGTTGGTGAGCAAGTACCAACTACTATTTACTGCGGTAGGGTAGGTCCTGACCACTGCTTCAGGTTGGTTTATTTTCATCCCCAGCTATAGTATGAGTTAATCTACATGTCAACAAAGTAAGGTGTCGCTAGCTTTACTCTCAGCCTAATGTGACCAAAGGGTGAGACCGGCTCTTGTGTTGCTGTCAAAGGATATGTGGAACTTCACCTTTAGCAAACACAATTAATTTTAAGAGATGTTACAACCCAGAAGAGGGATTTTTAGAAGCTGCGGCTGACCAAACATTTCTTTTCTGTGATCATTAAATATCGTTCCAACGCCTTTGTTCCCTGTGCAAACAAGCTTATCGTAAACATGCAGAACGTGGTGCCGTGGCAGGCAACCAGAAAGTGATGACTCGCATAGTCTTACTTTCTTTTAGGAGTGGAACTTTATCTATAACTGCTTTCTCCCTCCATTTCTCCCTCCCATGTGAACAAACACACCCGACCCAAGCTGGTACTTACAGTAACTGAGCTAAACACACACATTCCACCACACACCTGCACATTCAGTGTTGACAGATTGAAGAATGAAGAAACTGTCCTGAGAATACACAAACACACACATACACATTGCACCTGCACTCTGTTCATCTGAAGATTTTTTTTGTTTGTTTTTTGTGGGCTTTATGTATATCTCAGGTAATAAATAATACAGTTAAGGCTTGAAAAATGTAATTTGGAGATGCTATTAGGTTACTGGGCAGTGCCACGTTCTGCTAAAAAAGTTTAAAGTGATGATTTCTTCAGTTAAAACAAAAGCTCAGCACCTTTTAAATGGTCTCTGTTTGCAAAATACATGCTAAAGGGATTGGAGAAAATTGGTTTTAAAGGAAATTGACTCCCAGAAATATTGAGTAAGCAGCGACTCTGTATATTGTCTCTGCGATGGAAACCTAGAGACCTGCTGGGCCTATCAGAAAACAGCTTATTGTTTGATAAATACACACTGGCGCAGGAGGAATATTTCCTTATTAGAAATTCAAAATCCCTCCAGGAAGAATATTGGACACAATAAATCATTTAGCACGGCCGGCCGCCTTCACTAATACTGCCGAATCAGCAAAGCACAGCCAACTCTTATATGACCATCAATTATTAACACAAGCTAACCTTATTAGCATATTCTTCTCCACAGCACAGAGACATAATATGGTGGTGGATAAATACTACTTGCATACTAGATAGATAGATAGATAGATAGATAGATAGATAGATAGATAGATAGATAGATAGATAGATAGATAGATAGATAGATAGATAGATAGATAGATAGATAGATTTTCCTATGGCTCATCTCCTTCCCTGGTCTCTAATCTGGTCTAACTAAGTAGGAGCTGGATGGAATCTGACATGTGGATTATGAGGTGATTATTTATGGAGACTTTTTAATTAAAAGAAAAACTGCTTATTAGGAATCCTCAGTTCCCTCATTAATAGCAGACAGAGGAAGAGTCTGTGTTGTTGGAGAGTTGGCAGGGAGCACTAATGAGAAGGTGGAGATGGGGGGTGTTGAGGGAGAGGGGTTCGTTAGTAAAATGGCAGAGATATAAAAGCATGGTCGAGAGCAGTGAGACAATTTCACATTAAAACAATATAACCCGGAGGTGTGTGAGGTGCTCTCAGTCAATGCTATTGATTCCTCGGGGTTCCTAAAGCCTATGGCCACAGAGTACATGAAAATCTTCAGATTTATGCGTTCTTGTCAAGACTAATTTAATTTCAAAGTTGGTAACAAGTTTACAAAATACAGTTTAAGTCTAAATTTTTGTTTTCCATTGTACTTCTCACCATGGGATCCCAGAGAGACATTAAATTATTCCAGATTTAGGAATTCCACGCCAACTTAGAGTCATTGAGACAAGGCTGAAGGGGCACACTGCTTCAACTTTGCAATGTACAGTTGTCTTGTTGTAAGTGTGGTGAAAGCAATGAACACATGAATTTCATTTTATATGTGGAGACAGAGTCAATCTGGGTCAAATTGGATTCCAAACATCTTACCAAAAACTTTGATATATACTTGTAGGAAGGTGCAGCTCCTTGGCCTGAGCCAGAACATGTGGATGAAGTCTGTTGGCTGGCCTCTGCTATGAGGGCATAATGGCCCCATGCTGGTATAAATCTTTGCCAACCTTGCATTGTGAGCTCTGTGTACCACATGTTTAATGTGTGTACCAAGTCTAAGACTGGCATCACTGGTTAAAAATACTGCAAGATAAGAGTTTCAGGCTCTTAATTTTTTTTTAGGTTGATGCTGTTAAGACCTTGGGTGCAATAATTTACAGTTGATGTGAAAAAGAATTTGCTCCTTTATTGGTTTCTTAGTTTTTTACATACTTGTAACACCCAGCCCAGTCGTCTTCTTATTGTTGAATGATGAACTCTGACCTTGACTGAGGCCTGCAGTAGAAAAAACACATATTTGTTTATGAATTATAACAAAGTACATTATATAAGGGCAACTACTAATGGAAAGATAATATGCTTCACAATTTAGATAATTAAATGCTTCCAAAATGATTCAGTTGAGGTTTTCTACAGAAACTGATGGGCCAGGAAAGAAAGAATCCACAATGCTCACATGTTGTCTTAGGACAGCGTACCATGCATCAAACGATTGTGCATGATGTGAAATAGGCTGCAAAGAGACAAAGTTAGCAGATAGCAGGTACACACAGTAGGCTCTAGTGTGGCTATAGTACCATATTTTTTTTCTTAGGTGGAGACTGAAAGAAGGAGTTTTTGTTGTTCTTGGTCTTGTTTTTGTCCTCAGTGTTGAGATTTGAAAAGTAAATTTGACTAACCTATTGGGATACACCTGTTTATCTTGTGGGTGCTTTCAGTTCTATCCATGGAAAATCCTTCTTCCCACTCACAAGGTCTTGAATAATCAGGCCCAGTCTTTAAGTCTTCATAGTACTCTATCAGCCCAATAGAGCGCTTCATTCTCAGGCTGCTGGTTTACTTCTGGTTCCTGGAATATTTTAAAGTAGAATGTGAGGCAGAGCCCTCAACCTTCATGAGACAGACATCCTCTCTACTCTTAAGATTAGGCTTAAAACTTTCCTTTATTAATGTCATGATCCTGGGTCCTTTTGACCCAGCGTTTTGTGTTTTCTCTTCGCGATTTTGGTTCTGTTCTCTAATTGGTGTTTACCCTGTCCCCCCCCCCCCCCCCGTGTGTTCCTGTTTTATTGTGAAGGTCTGCGTCTTATGTGAGTGTTTTCAGTTTGCCTCCCTGGTCTCGTCATGTTAATCACTCCCAGCTGTGTCTCCCACCTGTGTGTAATCTCCCTGTGTTCTGAGTGTATTTAAGTTGTATTTTCTGTCTTAGTAATCGCTGGTTCGTCTGTGTTGTTTCCCCTCGGTCTCCCTGCGTCTCTTCATGTGTATTTCCCCGGATCTCCCTGCACTGTCATTCCTGGTTTGTGTTGTTAGTTTACCCAGTTTAGGTTTTCGGTTTCATGTTCACACCCATTGCTGTTTGTACCCACTGCTGTAAATAAACACGCACCTGCACCAGAGCTGCCGCCTTTTGGGTCCTTTCTCCAGCCACTAATCAGAAGGTCGGTGGTTCGATCCCAGGCTGCATCCTGGCTGCATGCCAAATATCCTTGGGCAAGATACTAACCCCATGTTTGCCTACTGGTGGTGGTCAAAGGGCCCGGTGGCGCCAGTGTCCGGCAGCCTCGCCTCTGTCAGTGCGCCCCAGGGCAGCTGTGGCTACAATGTAGCTTGCTATCGCCAGTGTGTAAATGTGTGTGTGAATGGGTGAATGACTGAATGTAGTGTAAAGCGCTTTGGGGTCCTATGGACTAGAAAAGCGCTATACAAATGCAGGCCATTACGAACCAGCCACCATGGACCCAGCGGCAGTAAATCCGTCCGAGGAGCTCCAGGACGACATTGCGTACAATGTGGAGATTCTCCTCGGGCTATGGCTGGAGAACCCTCCAGAGGAGCTTCGTCGTGCCGTGGAAAGTCGGCTACAACGGCTCTTTTCTGGCCTGCCATGGCTTCTGCAGTCGCTTCCTCCGACCATGCAGGCTTTTCTCCGGCTCACACCGCACCTTCTCTCAGCCACTCCTGCCTCGCTGCCCGACTCGCCGGATGTGATCTTGCCCGGCCCGTCGGAGCCGTCTGCAGGGAGGAAATGCCGATCGCGCCGCAAGCTCGCCACCCCACAGCCGGACGTTCGGGCTTCTAAATCGCCGGCTGTGGTGAGTGAGGACTCTTTTTCATTTTCGGACTGCATGACTGTTCATTCAGGGGCTGCGTTTTGTGTGGCGGATGTCAACGCGAGCTGCTTATCGCCTGTGCAGCTACCGGCAGCTCAGTTAGCTCCCCCGCAGCCACTCTCAGCTCGGTTAGCTCCCCCGCAGCCACTCTCAGCTCGGTTAGCTCCCCCGCAGCCACTCTCAGCTCGGTTAGCTCCCCCGCAGCCACTCTCAGCTCGGTTAGCTCCCCCGCAGCCACTCTCAGCTCAGTTAGCTCCCCGGCAGCCACTCTCAGCTCAGTTAGCTCCCCCGCAGCCACTCTCGGCTCAGTCTCCTGTGCCTCCTTCAGTTCGGTCTCCTGTGCCTCCTTCAGTTCAGTCTCCTGTGCCTCCTTCAGTTCGGTCTCCTGTGCCTCCTTCAGTTCGGTCTCCAGTGCCCCCCTCAGTTCGGTCTCCAGTGCCCCCCTCAGTTCGGTCTCCAGTGCCCCCCTCAGTTCGGTCTCCAGTGCCCCCCTCAGTTCGGTCTCCAGTGCCGCCTGTAGCGCAGGGCCCAGTTCGGTCTCCAGTGCCGCCTGTAGCGCAGGGCCCAGTTCGGTCTCCAGTGCCGCCTGTAGCGCAGGCCCCAGTTCGGTCTCCAGTGCCGCCTGTAGCGCAGGCCCCTGTAGCCCCAGTGCCGCCTGTAGCGCAGGCCCCTGTAGCCCCAGTGCCGCCTGTAGCGCAGGCCCCTGTTTCCCCGGTTTCACTCATTCACTCCATGCAGGGAGAAAGTCTAATTTCACCTCAAGGTGCTTTTCACGGTTCAGCCGCCATTGGCACAGTTTGCCGCTCCAGGGCTTCCCCAGAGGCTAGGTCTCAGTCCCCAGCTGATTCTGGACCCCTGAAGTCTATGCAGCCACCTGAGAACTGCACCATGTCAGCGTTGCCTGGGCAGAGCCAGTGCTCAGTGCATCGCCAGTTGCCTTCGTGTTTGCCAGAGGACTCCATGACTGCTGGCTTAGTGGTGACTTCTGCTGGAGGGTCCGTAGGACCACTCCGGCCTTCGTCTCCTGTCTCCGCTGGAGGGTCCGAGGGACCGCTCCGGCCTTCGTCTCCTGTCTCCGCTGGAGGGTCCGAGGGGCCCGTTCAGCCTCCTGCCTCCGCTGGAGGGTCCGAGGGGCCCATTCAGCCTCCTGCCTCCGCTGGAGGGTCCGAGGGGCCCGTTCAGCCCGTCCAGCCGCCTGCTGTAGCTCCATCATCATCCTCGCCTGGCCCAGCCTCCGTGTCTTCAGCCTCGCCTGGCCCAGCCTCCGAGCCTTCAGCCTCGCCTGGCCCAGCCGCAGAGCCTTCAGCCTCGCCTGGTCCAGCCGCAGAGCCTTCAGCCTCGCCTGGTCTAGCCTCCGCCTGTGCTTCGCCTGGCCCAGCTTCCGCCTGTGCTTCGCCTGGTCCAGCTTCAGCCTGTGCTTCGCCTGGTCCGGACCGCCATCGCCTGAGTGGCCGCCGTTGCCTTCCGCACGGCCGGCCCCCGGACCCTCTTCGCCTGAGTGGCCGCCGTTGCCTTCCGCACGGCCGGCCCCCGGACCGCCATCGCCTGAGTGGCCGCCGTTGCCTTCCGCACGGCCGGCCCCCGGACCGCCATCGCCTGAGTGGCCGCCGTTGCCTTCCGCACGGCCGGCCCCCGGATCGCCATCGCCGGAGTGGCCGCCGTTGCCTTCCGCACGGCCGGCCCCCGGATCGCCATCGCCGGAGTGGCCGCCGTTGCCGTCCGCACGGCCGGCCCCCCGAACTGTGTCCACGTCGCCGCCGTTGCCGTCCGCACGGTCGGCACCCCCCGAACTGTTTGGACTCCTGTGCTGTCGGCCCCCTGGCCGGCCCCCTGAACTGTTTGGACTCCTGTGCTGTCGGCTCCCTGGCCGGCCCCCTGGACTTTTCTATTTTGGACTCTGTTTTTCCTTTGTTCTGGTGTGCTTCGTTTCTTTTGGGTTTGGGCTCTTTTTTTGTTTTTGTCTTTTGGCCTTCTGGTGCTCCGGTTTTGTTTTGCTTCGAGCCCTCCTTCCTGGGCCCCCGCCGCCCGCCCTGGTCGGGTTGTTTTCTGTTTTTTCTGGCTGTTTTGTTTCTTGTTGGGCTGTCTGGAGCCAGCCTTTGAGGGGGGGGTACTGTCATGATCCTGGGTCCTTTTGACCCAGCGTTTTGTGTTTTTTCTTCGATTTTGGTTCTGTTCTCTAATTGGTGTTTACCCTGTTCCCCCCCGTGTGTTCCTGTTTTATTGTGAAGGTCTGCATCTTATGTGAGTGTTTTCAGTTTGCCTCCCTGGTCTCGTCATGTTAATCACTCCCAGCTGTGTCTCCCACCTGTGTGTAATCTCCCTGTGTTCTGAGTGTATTTAAGTTGTATTTTCTGTCTCGGTAATCGCTGGTTCGTCTGTGTTGTTTCCCCTCGGTCTCCCTGCGTCTCTTCATGTGTATTTCCCCGGATCTCCCTGCACCGTCATTCCTGGTTTGTGTTGTTAGTTTAGGTTTTTGGTTTCATGTTCACACACCGTTGCTGTTTGTACCCACTGCTGTAAATAAACACTCACCTGCACCAGAGCTGCCGCCTTTTGGGTCCTTTCTCCACCTCCACACGGCTTGCCCCGGCAAACCGTGACAATTAAAGCTTATAGTTAGGCCTTGTTCAGGTGATTCTGAATCCTCCCTTAGTTATGCTGCAATAGTTTGCAGCTTAACTAATCTAGTTTGCCGAGGGCTTCCCATGTGTTTCTTCTTCACATACCTTTCTCTGTTTACATACCACTCTGCATTTAATCATTAGTTATTATTAATCTCTGATTCTCTTCCACAGTGTGTCTTTTGTCCTGTCTTCCTCCCCTCACCCCCAACCAGCAGTGGCAGATGGCCGAACCCTCCCTGAGTCTTATTCTGCTGGAGGTTGCATCCTGTTAAAAGGGAGTTTTTCCTTCCCACTATTGACAAGTGCATCCTCATAACAGGATATCTGATTGTTGGGGTTTTCTCTGTGTTACTATAGGGTCTTTGTCTAACAATATAAAGCACTTTGGGGTGATTGTTGTTTTGATTTGACGCTATGAAAATAAAACCAAACTGAATTCAATTCAATTCCAATGATGTATCAAATCAAGCACCTAGCCATGCAATCTGCCTTTAAAAACGTTTGTGAACGAATTGGTCATTCTAAACGTCTCACTGAACTGAATTTTGATACTGTAATCAGATGGCAAGGTTGCAACAACCCAGTCTGTGAAATGTCTTACCTTGTAGATATTCCACAATCAATTGCAAATGATATTATTGCAAAGTGGAAATGTTTAGGAACCATAGCAACTCAGCCACAAAGTGTCAGACCACATAAAGTCACAGAGCGGGGTCACCGAGAGCTGAGGAACATAATTCGTAAAAGGTGCCAACGCTCTGCTGACTCAGTAACTGTAGCGTTACAAATCTCTTCTGACATCAATAGCTAGGTTTCATTTGACGTAGACGTGACGTCGACGTAAAGCGCGAAATTTGACTGGCGGTCGGAAGTGAAAAAGATAAGCGCAAAATCACAGACAGACAGTACGCAAAATGCCTATGTCCTGTTGTGTTTACGGATGCTCCAGTAGGTCGACCCGAGAAACTGATAAACGGTATTTTAGGGTACCAAAAATAGCCCAACGAAGAGGAGAAAAATGGAAAATTCTAACCGAAAAACGTAGGAAAAAATGGATTTTAAATTTACGTTTACAGTCGGGAGGAGCAGAGTCTGCCAATGCCCGTGTCTGCAGCGACCACTTCGTCAGAGGTAATGTTATGTTTGCAAACGAACTTATTAGCATTAGGTTGTCGTTAAATTCTCGTTTACTTAGTGCTTTTAAGTTAGTAGTCTAATATTGACTTGATTGGGACTATAGGCTGCCCAAGTGCTTTGGATGACGAAGAGTCGGAGGACTGGGCTCCGACGGTCAATCTCGGCTACGAACGAAAACCCAGATCGGAATCGGTTCTCAAACGAGAGAAAAGAATGAAGCTTAAGGCAGAACAGCATCGATGTGCAGAGGCGATTTTGGATATGCAACAGACGGCTGAGAGCCCGGATTTGAGCCTACTTAATTAGGCTACTAACCCTGCCATACAATTGCAATGAGCTGCAATCACTTCTCCATCCTCCTTTGCAATTACCCAAGTCTTCAGAGGTGTCTCGTTAGACCTCTGAGAATGGTTTACCTTGAAACAAACAACTGTCACTCTAACGAAGTCCTAAGGATGTGGCATGTTTGTTGACGTTAAAGCCGCTACCGCTAACTGTTAGCGTGTTTAAGATAAAGCAATATAAGAACAAACACTCACCCTTGCAAACACCAAACTGTATCCATCACGGAGACGTTTTGTTCCAAGGTTGTGGACCCACCCGCTGACAAAAAAATTGTACGCCTCCAGACTCTTGAAAGCTTTCATTTGCTGCCTAGTGTAGTAAGAAGTCTGGAGGACCAAGTAGTTGGTGATATCCACAGCCTCGATAGTAGGCAAATCCTTTACTTCTGTGGTGTATTCGGACATTTTCAAAGAATACGGATCACGTCCGATATATTTTTTAACTATCTGTTTATATCTCTCCCGAGAAACGGGGTCTAAAGTTGCACAATAGCTGCTCTCCTGACTCTCCACAGTGTCCTCCATGTTTACTTCCGCCCTCCACTCAAAAATCGCGCTGCCTCCGCACGTCATCAGAACCACGTGACCGCAACCCAACTATACCAGCATAAAAAATGTGAATTCAGAATGTCATTGCACGCATTTTCATTGGCTGAAAAAGTTCTGTAGGTGCAATGTGTAGGTGGCCTAGCACTTATAACCCATATAGTGTAAACAGTTAAGGTCAGGCGGACTGATCCAAATGTTGATGGTACCAACACCAGTGTTGGTGTTTGTGTTTTGTTGTGCTGTCACAAGACTCACCGGCACTGAGCACACACATCTAGGCTCCAGTGAGTGACAGCAAAGAGAAGCATCCTGTGGAAGTATTTTAAAGCTGTAAATGAAAACATTGCAAACTGTGAAGTGTTTAGGAAGGAAACTCTACTGCGGCAACAACACCACTTCATTTAGAGATATTAAAAACAATAATAAAAAGAAAAATCTGAGACCGGTACATATGCACAGACATCACACACATTAAAAAGAATTCTGGGTTTAGCACCTTACCCAGGGATTCTTTGGCATGCAGACTGGAGCATGCCAGGGATCAAATCACTAACCTTCTAACTGGTAGATGGCCCACCTGTAAGGTGTTCAGATTATAGCATGGTGGCTTCACCCTAATTTTAGCTTGTTCTCCAAATTTGTCTCCACAAACTAATTCAAATGATCAATTTAAAATGCATAAAATGCCATACAGAATCAAGCTATACCTAAATATATCCGTGTTTCAGTTTATTAATGATGAATATTTCCAATGCATCATTTTTGGTTGTCTATTTTTATGTGATTTTACTTTATGTAATTACAACCTGTGGGTGTTTTACTTTACCAAGCCATTTTTAAAATGCATTTAGCAATTTAGAGATCTTGGTTAGCTCATGACCCTGCTTAGACTCATGCTTAGACTCATGACCCTGGTGCAGGGTCATGAAGCTCCATGAAAGAAATTTTTCATATTTTGAAATCATGGCATGCAAATAAAATCCGAGTTTTATTTGAAATTGGGAGTTCATTTCAAAAACTCTGTGAGAGAGAGAAAGACCCCCAGATGACCCGAGACTTATCATTTGTAGCGCCATCATCAGTAATATTGTGGTGAATGAGTCTCAGACAGGCAGTGTCTGCGGAGGAAGCTCTCATGTGGATCACATCATGAAAGAGAAAATATTACACTTTGAAAAATGACAAACCAATGGAGCATGAAAGCATGCATTGCCAAACAGCAATTACCGTTTCCTCCCTCAGCCCCTGCAGAGAAACTCCACACAGAGCACATCTACCACGCCTGTGTATACTATAAGCAGCATCATGAATTAACCAGCAGCCACCTACCCAAATTTCCAAGACAGCTCAGCCGAGCTGGCGCAGGCCTGCGGCTTCGTGCACACAGCTGGAGTGTCCACCTAATGTAGTGCATCCTGAGGTAAGCCCTGCTGTTTTGAATGAAGTATTTGAATTTGAATGCAATTGTTGTGACACGAATCCAGAAAGTCTCCCAAGCCGGTCAAATGAGGTCTAGAAAACACCAAAATGCCCCGAGCAGGGGGTGGGTTGTGTTGAGGTCAGGCTGCACACACACACACGCACACATGGACAAACCAGTGGCGAGCGCTGTTACTGGAACTCTCATATTGTCTCAGTCCAACAATGCAGCAGCTGGCACAAACAGGGAGCTATTTAACAGCCACCAATTGATGCTATGCCACCAGGTGCTACTGTGTGCCTTTCCCATCCTCATTTTATGCATCAGCAGAATTTCGTTTGTCTTTATTTTCATAGCTCAAATGCTGGAAAACAGGAGGGGGTGGGGAGGGGAGGGGTGCTGCCATAAAAGCTGATATTTACGCCCGGCTCCTGAAATGGGCCAGCGTGAAAGGTGTGACATTGTACTTTCACACAGCAGCAAAGACAGATACCTCTGCTGCCTCTTCCCGTCTCTGTGTTTGTACACATCCATGTTCAGCGGGTTACATGTGCATTTGCATGTGCTGTTCGTGTTTATGGTTGTCTGTATGTACACACAGATGCAGACTCTGCTGGGTGTCTACATCTGCATGATTGTGTGTTTCCCAGTGTGTCTCAGTATCTGTGTGGGTTGTAAGCACCAGAAATAACACACTTCCATGGGACCTTTTAAATGGACACCATCTGTCTCTATCAGGGAAAGCTTTGGGGAAACTAATGCTACGGCTCAGATGCTTTTTACCAGCGGCCAGCTGAAATGAACCGGCATCATTACTCTGGAAGGAGAAGAAAGAATGACTGTGAAACAAATTTGATAGACAAATTTCTTCGGCAGTCAGAAAAGCAGACAGAAAGGAAAGGGAATGAAATCTGACTGCATTCTTCGGGATCTAGATTGTGATTCAGTGTTATATTTACAGTGCTGGGAGGTGCAGCCAGTGAGACACAAAACATTTCTTGCATGGATACGACTTGTCATATTGTCCCAATGCAAACAAATTCTGAACGCAAACGCACACACTTTGACAAAGAGCAGCACCTGGGCAAACTCCCTGTCTCCCTGGGCCCATATGAAGAGCTTATCATTCATTGTAATGGCTTTCTTTTTTCACCGTATTTCCACTGTCCTCTCTATTGTTTTCACGGAGCACACGACTAACTGGACTGGAGCTACAGCTGATGCACCTGTGCCCCTGTGTGCGCATGTGTGGCATCTGTACTGCCTGTCTGGCTATTCATTAATCAGGCGATCGGCCTGTCTCTGTGTCTGTGTTTCTGTCTTCCAGTCTGTTCTCCTGCCTTTCATTTACACCACATGTCTGACAGCTGTCAGGCCGGCTTTCTCTCTCTCTCTGTGTCTGAAACCTCTCTGCCTCCCCTGTCAGGCACAGTGAGACAGACGCAGACGTGATGTGATGGCCACACTGTCTGATAGCCCCCAGATCCTTCACGCTTTAACTGGGCTTGACTGCGGATGAGCCTTTAAACTGCCTGCTACAATAAGGGACACGTCTGAGAGAATGGGTTTGACCCCTTGGGTCATCTCACAGATTAAGCCTGTTGGTGGGAGCGCTGGACAAACCAGCAGCCTATTCACACTTCAATAACACCCACGCACACACCAGCACATACAGTAGAATTTGATCACATCACGTCGTATATGGATGCGTTTGCGCGTGCAGGATGGGAGGAAGCAGCGCTGTGCACGAGTGCCAATGATTTGTTTGCCCGGCACATATGTTTTTATGTTTGTGTGCACCTGTGCTGTGTGTCATCTACAGAGAAAGCAGACATCACACACACAGAGACCAGGAGAAGATACCCCTGGGTTTTCTCCTGACTTTAAGCCTCCCTAATCCCTGAAAAAGATTTGCAACACTTTGACGTAATCCTATTGCATTTTAACCCTCCTCACTCCCACATGCCTCCTGTGCTGCGGCTCTGCCAACATTGCACGTGTGATACCTTGGTGTAATTACAGGCATTAAAGGTTCTCCAACAATGAAACAGAGTGTACATTTCTAACACAGCATGTCACATGCTGAATTGTTATTTATGGGGTTATTAGTATACACAATAGCTCATATTACACAGCAAAAATACTAAAATGTGAACAGTTGTGGTGCAAAGTTTACATATACTCATCATTTTGGGCGTTTAATTATTTTTTTAAACTGTTCTGGTACCAGGTACTTTTTTAGTACCTGCTCGGCCGGGGTTCGAGTGATCCGAGCAGGTACTAAAAAATGACGCTGTCAGACTGAATGCCACTGATTGGTCAGTAGTGTCTCTCGATGTGTCATGAGAGTGCTTTGCTCATGAAAATCAAAACTGCTATTTTTGAAACCCGGCAATGAGGGAAATGGCTACAAATGGCTCAGACGCACTGCTATGATGACAACCACGTATATTAGATAGTACTGGATTGTAATGGAAAAGCAGGCGATCTGAGTCGAGTGGTGGCGATCCGTGGCGAGTCCTTTCCCCTTTATCTGAGGCTTACAGTTTGGGTCTTCTTCCAGATCTTGGTAAAGTGGATTCATTAAGCTGCTTGGACTTTCCCATTGTTCTAAGTATTGGTCAGTCCAATGAGTGCTGTCAAAAAATGATTTTTATGGTGGTAAAGAGAAACTGCCAGTTGTAGTCAATCATGATCACTAACGGCCTTACCCTTGTTGAGTTAAAAGACGTTGTAAATTAAAAGATTAAAAAGTGAGTGTATACATATAGATTTGAGCCTGTATGCATCGTTTTGACCCTGTGTAGATTCAATAAAATCCAAACCCAATCCTTTTTTTCAAATCCATCAAAGATGGATGTCGTACAATAATTCCAAACTGGTAAAAGAACAAAAGAAATCAATAAAAAAAACCCAAATTACCATGACATTCATCCCCACGATGAGTGTATGTAAATACTTGACCACAACTGCACACATAATTGATACTCCTTATTACAGTTCATAATGTGCAGCCATATATCAATATCATGGTTTGAGTAACAGCTGTAAAAGGTCATGTTCTCATGTGCTTCATATAAAAATTGAAGGACAAAGCTTTTGATGGCAACTCACTGTATAGCTCTACAGGACTGTGAGGAGCTTAGCTTGATGTTAATTAAGGCTCACGAGTGTTTTCATCTGCTTTCAGAGTATCAGTTGACAGTAGTGTCGTGTCGGTTATGGCATTTGTGTCCTGCCTGAAAACACTCTTTTCGTAAAGCACAGGGAAAGGAGGCACAACTGTTAGAAATTTGTCAGTCCCAATCCAGAGAGTAAATTCTCTGTCGCTTGCCATCTGTAATGTGTAGCACCACAAACGGGATTGTGTCAAACGTGCTGCCATGTCAGAAAAGGGATTGTCGCAAAGTTGTTTCTGTTCTGGAAATGCTTTCAGATTTATGCGCGTACATGTTAGACCAATAAAAAACCTGAAATTTCAACATGACTGTCTTTTGTTTGCTTTTCTTTATCTTTACCAAGGCAATATATATATTCAGATGATGAAGAGTGTTCTCACCGTTAGTTATGTGTGTTATTTACACTTCCTGTCAGAAGACTCTCTGTCTCCATCGACACCTTTTGTGACACCACTGTCACAGCACATCACATGTTCCGTCATCACAGATATTTCTTCTTTACTGCTGATGAAAAGAGCGTTCTCACAACTTTAGGTGTGTGTGTGTGTGTGTGTGTGTGTGTGTGTGTGTGTGTGTGTGTGTGTGTGTGTGTGTGTGTGTGTGTGTGTGTGTGTGTGTGTTTGGTTGGGCTGGTTGTTTAGCAGCTGTTGTGAGTGATCCAGGTTAAAACAGTGAAGCAAACCGTAAGATGGCCCAAAATATCTGCTGGTTTTCAGCAGAGGAGGTTAGACAATTAGCAGCATCAGTTTGAACAGTAACAATCAGAAAAAGTGTGTGGATTTGCTGCTTTTACCTATTTTATACTGCTGAAGACTCTGGTCAATTGAGTTTTTTGTAATTTTGTATCTACTCACCAGCCACTTTCTGGGTTAGGGTTAGGGTTACCAGGTCGAACCCCTCAGAACTGCTTTAATTCCTCACGGTGTAGATTTAACGAGGTGCTGGAAACATTGCTCCGTCACTTTGGTCCATATTGACATGACAGCATCATGCGGTTCATGCAGTTTTTTTAGACTGCATATCCAGGACATGCATTTCCTTTTCCACCACATCCCTGTGATGCTCTGCACAGGTGTTGAACTCCAGGCCCCGAGTGCCGGTGTCCTGCAGGTTTTAGATGTGTCCTTGATCCAACACAGCTGATTTAAATGACTAAATCACCTCCTCAACATGTCTTGAAGTTCTCCAGAGGCCTGGTAATGAACTAATCATTTGATTCAGGTATGTTGACCCAGGGTGAGATCTAAAACCTGGAGTTTGACACCCCTCTATTGCATGGAGATCTGGTGCCTGTGGAAGCATTAGTGAGCAGTGGAATCACCAGCCAGAATTGCTTAAAGGAATGCAGGACGGCTCCATGCTTTCATGTTGTTTAAATTCTGACCCTGCACACAGGAATTTCACACCAGAAATTGGGACTCATCAGACAGGCCAACATTCTACAGTTATACTGTCCCGTTTCGATAAGCTGATCCAAACTGTAGCCTCATTTTTCTGTTCTTAGTTGACAGGAATAGGCCCATCAGAGATTCTCTCCTGCTTACCTTTTTCATAATGAGTCGTTACTTTTAATGTTGTCTTGATCCTCGATGCAGTCTGGCCATTCTCCCTCTGACCTAGATTAACTATGCATTTTCACACAGAGAACTGATGCTCACCAGATATTTTCTCCATTCAGACCAGCCCAATCAACAGCCATGCCACGTTCAAAGCAACTTAAAAATTATTTTCTTTCTTGATTCTGGTGCTTGGATTAAACTTCAACAGTTCAATATGACTATGTCGACATGCCTTGAGTTGCTGCCATTTGATTGGCTGATTAGATTGCTATCTTCCTTATTCCAGCCCACATATCAAACAATCAGCATTTGACCAGCACATATGACATCCGCATGGGACAATGTGCAGTTGGAACTTTTTAGGATGTTTGCATTGCCATAGATGAAAACCCCTCTCGCCGGTTTCTCTCCAAATACAGATGCAGACGGACACAATTGTGGCACCATAAATTATGCTTTACACTAATAGGAACAAAAGTATGAGGACAGCTTGGTATTAGTCTCATGTCAACTGAAAAATGTATTTAAATCTGCTGCCTTAAAAACCTAAAATGTTTACCAGGTCTTGGAAGCTGGCAACGTGTCAATACCCACTGACAAAAAGCTCAATGTCTTAATGATAGGTGTTCGGGCTTGACTCACAATCTCTGTTCCAGTTCTTCCAACAGGTGCGTTCTGAATGGAGTTAAGGTCAGAGCTCTGTACGGACCAGTTTTTCCACATCAAACTGGTTAAACTGTTACAGACTGGAAAGAGTTACATGCTTTCCACAAAACACTGATACGTGTTTAAGAGTATATGTGGTATGAGCCATAATGTTAGTGGTTTCCTCTATTATACATCACACTCTAAATTATCTTATGCATGTTGTGTGTTGTTGTTGTCCATATTTTATCCCCACAAAATCCTTTTTGTTCCTGCTCCACAAAAACTGCTGGGCACTGTGGTTAAACACTCTCAGAGAGGCAGCGTGGGCAACAGACAGCCTGTGAGGTAGAAAAACAGAGAATATTCTGAGATCTGCAGTCATAAATCACACACACACACACAGTCACGCACTCTCATGTTCCCTTTCCATACGGCAAGCACGTCTGCAGGTGGGAAGGTGATTACTCACCACAAAACACCGGTTGGACAGCAGCAAAAGGAGGCCGTTTAACTGGTAAACTTTAATGCTGGCTCCACAGGAAGACCAGGGGGAAGAAAGAATATGCTCATGGTTCACTGTACATGCTGAAAACAGACGGAAATTGGTTATTTGGGTGATTGCAGAACACCCTACAGGGCGGCTAGTGAAGTAAACAACATTTTATTTCCAGGAGGATATTTTGTGGATTTTACTGGGAAGAAGGCCTGGTGTCTGTGCAGTAGCTGCAGGAATCAGAAAAACACAGATTTTACCAACAATATAAATATGTGCTATGGTATCAGCTATGCACAGCAGACATAAAAAAAAAGATTTGTTATTAAAACTGGCTGATCATTTTTGAATCAGCTTATTGCTGGATTATGACGTGATATTAGCTCCAAAGAGATTTTTGGATTTTTTTCTGGAAAAGCTGAAACAGCATGGTTCATATAGGATACTTCAGCATCTTTTACCAAGAACAATATAAAAGTAGTAGTTAGTAGTTAGCATTTATTACAAGAGACATAACAGGCATGGTTATATTTACATGCTAATAAGTATGGTTTAATTAGCAATCCCCCATTTCACCTCTGATCATTCTATTTCATCTTTAATTGTCATTTGTCTTGTGTCTCATACCTTTAGTTAAAGATTTAGATTTTTTTACTAGCAGCAGCTAGCCAGCTAGCTAGAAACACTAGCTTCTTGGCTTTTTAAACTAGTGTAAAATCCATGAATTGGTTTAAAACACTGTCTCTAGATGAATAAGTATTCTTACAGCTTTAAGTGTCCTGAAAAATGGCCCTCCTGACAAACACAGCACACTGCAAAAAAATGTTAAAGTTTAAAGTTAGTATTTAGGAAATGCCTGCTTTATTTTTTGTTTTGTTTGCTTAAAAAACATAACAGGTTTCCTTTTTCTACGTTTTGGGTCTCCCCTAACTCTTGAAGGAAATACATTATTCTTTAGTGGCTACAAGGTTATCGCCAGCTAGTCTCTTAGATGATACTATAACTGTGATACTGAGCTTAAACTTCAATGTTGACCAACTGCTTTCATATTCTCATATCTTTATTAGCTTGAACCTTTGGTGGTGTCAGTAAGATTAAATTTGAAAGCTCAGCATAAGAACCACATGTTTTCCAAATACAACATTTTTGTCTTCATTTGTTCATTTATTGGCTACTTACTTAGATGGTTACACACAAGATAAGAATATTCCAGCACTACCATCTATAACCAGTGACCTTACCACTAACCATTAGCTTTAAGGTGTGTAAGAAGGGAGAACATACATGGCAACCCCGTCAGTGACACAGTCATTAAAAGAAGACAGAAATATGATCTGCTCCTTTCAGAGTTGTGTTTTCTAGTATGTTAAAAAATGTATACAAGTCTATACAAGATACATATAAACATATAAATCAACACTTTTTCTGTTGTCACATGTTTCTATTCTACTTTATTTTAAATACCAAATGTCTCAAAGAAGCTGCATAAGATTATACTTTCCACAGTTACGTTTCAGTCCTTCTGCCCTAAATTTATCACTGCAGTGTCTGGTCTAGCGTAATGGTGTCTGCTATACGACGGCAGCACCCGGCATCCACCTCATCTGTCTGTCTCTATGTATGGCCCATGCATCCTCATTAATGACCTATTTCATGGCACATTAATTTAAATGATTTTAGGGAATGCAACATTAGCACATCTTCCAGCTCATAACTCTTTTCTCAGAGGGCAACATTTGGACATTTCATTTTCCCAAAATTCGCTTCATTCCATCAAGCTTCGTTTTGGCTCGGATAAATGGAGATGTCTTTCAGATTTATCCATCGGAGCCTTTAACTTGGGCAGGTTGGCTAAATAAGAAAAGGCTTTAATTTTTTTTGTGGATGATTTTCACGTGCTGTTCCTTAAAGGTTTGTCATTAGCAGTCACTGCTCACGAACACAGCAAATTTTCTTTTTATTTATTACTGCTATAAATTCTCCCTGTGTAGTGCTGCATCATCTTGCTGAAAAAATCTACATAGAAGGCTAGAACAAGTTCATCTTTATAACTGTGGCACAGAGCAGTAAGATATTTTACTTATGAAACACTGGCAATAGAATACACCTTAAATAATAAACACCAACATTTAAAAACTTTTACATTGTTCCCTCTGTGTCTTCGTCTAAGTACACCTCTATAAAAACCCATATTTCTCTAGATTACATCATTAAGCCTGATTTTAAAAACATGTTTCCCTGAATTTTTTTACTCAGAGGAACGTAGGCTTTTCTTTTTAGCAAGTAAAACCATGCCATTTGAAGGTCTCCCTGGAAACTTCCATCTTTCCCTGCTTTTTTTCTTCTTCTTCTTCTTTTTGATGTATTGCTTCACTTTGCATCATTGCCTTGATAAAATCTCGAAATCCCTGTGCATCCTATTTTGCAGTGCGAACTAATGCTTGCGTTTTTTCTTTCTCTCCCTTGTCACATTTTTGTCTCTCTGCTCTGCTTTCTTTCCTGTTTAAACAGTTCCTTTCATCACCGGTTTTGACACAAAGACAGATTAACTCTGTGTGTTGATACCTGCACGTTCCAGTTTACATTTTTCTCTGATCTGTTTTCCCACTCTGCAGGTTAACTGTGCTAAAGCAGCCTTTCTGTCCTCCACCGGGGTGACCTCCATTTTTTACCAAGAGTAATGTTTTTTTTCATCATCTGTCACCTGTGTTTCTGTCAGCCACACACACACACACACACACACACACACACACACACACACACACACACACACACACACACACACACACACACACACACACGATACACACTGTAAATATGTGACAGACCAGTCTGTTGGCTCATAGTGGTTCTCTACTTGGCTGGAGAAGAACACAGTGGCGCTTCTGACAAATTGACAGGATTTCAAGTTTGCTCGCTCTTCTTAATATTTTGTCTCTCTGCCTCGCTCAGCCATCACTTTCCTTCACACCACCTCTCTCTGTGTGCTTCAACAAACAGTGACAGCTGTGGTAGCAGGAGACAAAGCGGTGAAGATGGACTCAACCCCCTTAACACTTCATCAGCTCTTGCCCTACTCAGTCACACACATAAGCGACTGCTACTAAACTCTGCACACCAACACATCTCCACACACACTGTCTGTTATACACATGAAATTCATCTCTCCTGCATTAAAAAAACGCATTTTCCAAATATTCTTTTTTTCATGTAGCGAAGCAGTGAGTTTTCCTCACTGTCGATGGTGATGATAAAGATTTGATATCTCTGTTTTAACTGGAACATGTCTCATCATTTTCCTGTAGTTAAAGCTAGCCTATCAGGAAACAAGAAAACCTGCTTAGTTTTCACAAATGTGATGCATTTTGACATTTTTACAACTTTATTATATCAATTTTGGCTCATAACAGCACAAGCGATGATCAAAAATGAGGACATATAAAGGCAAATTTGTCGATGTAAGGTTTTCCAGAGCAAACATCAAGCCTCATAATAAGATCCATGAGGGCGGATCATGGAAGGATTATGGGATGTAATTAAAGTGGTTATTTAATGTTTGCTAGCTGTCGATTCCGAGGGGGAGGGTCTTCATAAAATGACAGCAACAGTCGTAGCCGCCGCACATCCATGCGCAGTGTTACGCGTGTGTGTGTTGCGGCGGGCATGTGCTAATGTTTAATGTATGCGGCACATTTGAGAACACACAGTTGCACACAGACACACCCGCATAAACAGGGCACCACAGTGAGAGGGATCTAATAAATGGAATATGCAAGCATTTAAGCCACATGTCATGATTTTTATTGGACAATTCTGAATAATTACCCAGGCTTATAAAGCTCAGAATATTTATTAAAGCCAGCAACATCATCTTGCTTTAATAAGCAGCCTATTGTCTTTTTCTTTTCTAAATTAGACAGAGCTGTCATTCTATTTAAGTGCAATGGAAATACTTACATAGCCTAGCAGGGGAAATGCTTGCTTATTAAAGTATAAATCTGCTAGTATTCTTCTATTTTTTCTTAGAGTTAAACCCTAAGGAAACAAAACCAACAGTGTCTCGGGTACTTAGCTATCTATTGATAAAGAAGTAAATTTAATTTTCTTTTTTTTTTCAGAAGGAGACATTAATTTCCTAAAGCAGATGCTCATTACTCAAAAAATTGTGATTTGTGGGACCTATTATCAGGTGGGAAAGAATATACATTTGTTCAGTATTGAGTGTACACCTCCAAAGTAACATAGCATATTTTGACTGACAGTGTCCGGTGTAATGCATTTCAAAGTAACGTGTTACTGTAAAGTCAGTAATCATATTACAGTTACACTTGTTTCATTATGTCCATTACAAAAGTTCTTGAATTATCTGCATGGTGAGCAGATAAAAAGGGGAACAAACATCAAACAGTAATAAAATTCACACTGTGTGCAGTAAGGGTAAAGTGGTGAAGCATCTACAGCTTCTTAGGATTTGAAATATGGAGATTAAACTAACTAAAATTACCTGCATTATGCTGCTAACACAACATCAGCTCTTTGCAAGCATCTGCACAGAAAGCATGCTAGCAAAGAAGCCTGAATGACCAAGAGCCGGAGCCTGAAATTCAGCAGGTAACAAAGGCAGTGATGAGCAGTCAGGCTTCTAGCCTCCATTTCCACCTGTACATGTTTCTAAAGTGGAATCACTGCGGCGATCGCTTTAAAATCTCTTTGTGCTGTTTTTTTTTTATCTTTTATTTGTGCCATCGGTTTTGTGTTCATACCTAAATACTAAGAGAAAGTTCCTATGTGTGTCCTCATTGGGACAGGGATTTGTGTTAGTGTGTGGCACTTTAGCCTATAGGTTTATAATTGTTGAATGGTAACTGTGAAACAGTGTGTTTCAGGTCATTTTACAAAGTAGTGAAAAAGTAATGTGATGTGTAGTGTAGCAAATTACTTTCTCCAGCGAGTAATTAAGTAACATACTGCTTTACTTTTAAGAAAAGTAATGGGAAACATGTAACACATTACTGTCCTTGAGTAACGACCCCCAACATTGGAGTCTAAGCAACTGACTAAACGTGTCAGTGAGTTGAAAATGAAAATGATGTCAGAACTAAACAGAGGAAGTTCAGTGCGAATGGGGAACACTGTTGTAGCGTTAAATATTCATTACTTCTTTGTCCACATATGAAGAGATAAGAGAATACTGGGGGGGGCGATCGTGGCTCAAGAGTTGGCAGTTTGTCTCGGAATCGGAAGGTTGCCAGTTCGAGCCCCGGCTCCGACAGTCTCGGTCGTTGTGTCCTTGGGCAAGACACTTCCCCCGTTGCCTACTGGTGGTGGTCAGAGAGCCCGGTGGCGCCAGTGTCCGGCAGCCTCACCTCTGTCAGTGCGCCCCAGGGCAGCTGTGGCTACAATGTAGCTTGCCATCACCAGTGTGTGAATGTGTGTGTGAATGGGTGAATGACTGAATATAGTGTAAAGCGCTTTGGGGTCCTTAGGGACTATGTAAAGCTCTATACAAATACAGGCCATTTACTTCTTTGCTGGATTGCGGTGCTAGTGGAGTCCCAATGACAACGCCTGTATTTGTTTTTTAATTATTTCTTTAAGTTTCAGACTTTATATTTACATTTGTTTGAGTGTGCTCACTGAAACCAATTCCCATCTACTGTTTTGAGATTGATAAAGATGGATAATAACTTGCATGTTATTAAGATCAGTTTATTGTTGAACATGTGATCTTATTTGAACTTAACTTCTTGGAATATCTGACTGTTGCAGCCAGCGATGATCCAACATTTAAGGAAAAAGCTACTTACAGACACAATGTTAATGCTTTATTCTGTTGAATTTAACATTCTCACACACAAAAATTATAATTGATGTTAAAACAGAGAGAGATTATAACTGTGTAAGAAAATAAATGTTTAAAAAGTAAACTTTAAAAATGTAGTTTTTTTAGTCTTTACCCAACTCATGAATCTGAAAATTGCCCAGATTATTGGTTTTGTTTTCATTTTCAGTAAAAATCAATGCTAGGACAATGAGCCAGACTCCTTCTTTCAAGGTTGAATTGACAGTGTCTGTACAGCACCTATTACTATCACGTTTTCTTTGAGCAGTTTCACGCTGGTATATATCTGTGTTTCTACTGCTCAAATCACCAGATAATTTAACACAACAACATTAAATCTTTAACAGTCAGGGGTTGTTATAGTCTGTTTCCAGACAGAAAAGCTTGTATTCAAGTGCTCAAATATTTTTCCATTGTGTTTCCAGCAGGGGTGCTTTGTTTAAACAAGTACAATAGAAAAGACAAAAACAACTTGGCTTTGATTCTATTTTAATTTCAGAAACAGGCATCCTAAGATGATGAAAATCTGTGCTTTATATGCACTACACCGTGACGTGCGGGGGGATGTGAGGAACAGAAATCTAACGATGGTTCCTTTACAGAGCTTCCATTTTTTTTCATCATCCTCCATTGGTGTCACATCCGATGTGTGAGGTCACATCTCAGTCACCCAAAATGAACATCAGGAAGAACCTTGGAGAGAACGGCACGGGGGCGTGGAGTGAGATGAGAAGAAGAAGATGTATGCAGGAGGATTTCTGTGTCAGTTATTTTCTCATTGCCCAATCAGCCTGTTATTCTGCCTGTCAAGATACATGTGCATCTATGTGACAGCATGTGTGAACTCTTGTTTGTGTGTCTGTGTGTGTGAACACTCTTCAGTCTAGCTGAATCCATTCTCCAACTTGAATGTCTTTTTGATTCTGTGAACTTCTCAGGGAAGACACTTTGTAACTGAACAAAGCAAAAAGTGTCACCCCAAAAGAAAAAAGGTGTACATGTGCATGTGTGTGTGACTGTGTGTGTGTCTCTTAATCAGTAACAAGTGAAAGAATGCAATTAACTTGCCAGGGCATCTCTGGAGAGATGGCGGCACTTTGCGATTCTTTACCAACATAAATTAAAAGGATCACGCCTGAGGCAAACTTAGACACTGACAGCCTCTTAGGCCTGACAGCCACAGCTTTCCCATGATGCTACAGGAGGGGCCGAGTGGGCCGCTGGTCCTGCCAATCATTATGCTTTCCATGTGTGTCGAAATGTGAGCATTTGCATACTTCCCCTTGTTTGAAATTGGCTCTCGCATTTCAAATCACAGCATCCATTTAATATATAGCTCATGGTCAAAAACGTCAACTGTCACTTTAAGATGACATATAGGCCTATTGTTAGAACCGCAGATCAGTCTTATGGAAAGTTGCACTCGTGACTCTCTGATGATGTGGTGCAGTTGTTCTCCTTGTGTAATCCAGAGGCAATTAATGGGGGAAAACTTCCCTGGCAGCGAGTTTAATCTCATTAACTGCAGTACACAGTGTTTTTAGGCCTTGTTATTTGTCTGTGCATTCAGCCCGGTCTAGACAATATGCCGTCGATTTCACAAGTAGGAGCACGACAAGCTGTTTATGAGATCTTGGGGGAAATGTGATGCTGCAATATGGCAGGGCTTACAGATAAGCCTCCCTCCATAGCGCAAAGTCAAACAAGAGAGAGTTGGTCCACAGCCTACAGGCACTCACTGGTGTTATTGACAGAGCCTCCACCCTGCACACAGCAGCATTTAGACAAGTTTTTACAGAAAGATGACTGGGAAGAAAATGCTTTTTTTAATGGAGGATACATATCAGTAGTTTTAGATGTTAAAGGTAACACGCAGAAAGCTTCCGTGTGATAATTATTGCCAGCTGTATCGAACTGCTATTTTCATTTAGGTTAATCAGTATTTTTGTTGATTCATCAAAGCATATTAAGTTTTGCTGCTTCAATCTGGCTCATATAAAGATAATTTTTTCTCTTTTACATTTTAAATACCAAATGACTAAGTGACAAATGGAAAAACATGAGTGCATGAATTTTAGGTAACGGCAGTATTTTTTGTTTTCATAGCGGTGGCATATTAATTCCATTTTCTACATTTTTGGGAGCATTTAAGGCATTTAAATTAGATTCCTAGTGTACACTTTGATGTCCTCATGGAGGATACACATGGCTGAACACAGAATATGGTATTAACGTGTTTATTAGTGGGTTTGAACCCAGGAAGTGCTTATCTGTGTGGAATTTGGATCTTCTCTGTGTACTTGTGCAGGGTTTCTCCAGGAACTCTATATGTTTATACACCACTCTGCATTTAATCATTACTTAGTAATATTCTCTGGTTCTCTTGCTTGTCCTGTCTTCCTCCAATCGCAGCAGAGGGCTGTCCCCTCCTGAGCCTGTTTCTGCTGGAGGGTTCTTCCTGTTAAAAGGGAGTTTTTCCTTCTCCCTGTCACCAAGTGTTTGCTCATCGGGGGATGTCTCATTGTTTGTGCCATTATAGTAGGGTCAAGCACCAAGCATCCTGAGGGGACTCCTGTCAAGATTTATCCCTATATAAATAAAATAAAATGTAATTGAATTGAATATCTTGGCCCAAGAATGAAAAGATTCAGAATTTTAAGAGTTGAAAGATTTTTTAAACAGAAAACATTAACATCAGATAATCAGATGACCAAAGCCAGATATGCAATAACGGGTTCTGCATCACACGTCCACCATCCATCATGGCTACATTTGTCATGAGACATAACTGGATACACAATTTTGCAATATATAAAAGTCTTCTTTAAAAGTGTTTCCCTTGGGGGGGGGGGGGGGGGGGGGGGGGGGGTACAGGAGTAAAATTTTGTTTCCATTATTTCTGTATCATAAAACTCACTGAAACCAATTATCCCATATTTAACAAGCAGCATCAAGCATAAAGAGGAATACCTCTGGTGACAAAAGCTCTGTAATCCAGATCAGACAGTGCCTGCGTGTAAACGAGGCATTTGTTTCTGAAAATGGAGTGGGTATCAAAATTACCTAATCATCAAGGAATAAAATTTGGCAGCGGTACACATAGTGAGCATGGATGAGACTAATTTACTAAACATACCCTCCAGTCTCATAATTACATGTAATTTTACCGGCATAATTAACTAATTTAATTACTACTCCTCAAGAGCATCAATTATTGATATTACAGAGCATTCAGATGGCAGGCAGAGCTCTCGACGTGGCGCGCATTCAGAGGGTGGTAAACACATGCTGACTCTCCAAGAGTCTTGGCCAGCTTCCTGCTAGCGCTTAACGAAGGGGTGAGGGAGCCAGAGGGAGGGAGACTGAAAGAGAGGAGGGAATGAAACATTGTGTGTGTGTGTGCGTGTAGGATAAAGAAAGAGAGCGTGCCATCACAGACGCTCGTCGTTCCTTCACACAGTTAATTAAAGCTCTGCATCGACCTCATGAGGAATTTCAGAGGTGGACAAATGAAGCTTTTTGACCTAAGACAGCTGGATGATGGCTCAGATGTGTTATCATTCCAGCTACTGAGGGAGAACAAAACAGAGTGCAAAAGCCTTACGTTTTTTAACACATATTATAAAACTAAAAAAACAAAGCTTCTCTCAATCTCTGCCTGTGTATCGTCCCTTTTTTTAATCCCTTTTTACAAAGCTTGCCAGCTTTTGTCATGTAGTAGATTTAGTTGCCCGTTATTTACCCTCAATGAAACAACAATAGCAACACTAACCAATTTGGTGCTTACACATTTGAACTGAATCCAACAGGCGCTGTCTCTGATTTTCATTTTCATCAGTAATCCAGCTTGTTCGCCTCTCCATGTAAAGTGAACGCAGGTGTGGACGCTGTTCAAACACCAACCTGCTGATAGTTAATCTTATGATTATTGGGCTGCATGAGAACAGTTTACATGTGTAATCTCCACGTTTAACTGATATCATCACTGGCGACTGGCACTTAAAGGAGTAGACTGAGCAAATTCTGTTGCCACTACACACAACAAGCATTGAAGTATCAGAACCTTTTTGTAATTGTAATGCAATAACATATTTTATGAGCTGGTAAACCGCTGCAGGCCTAAACATGCTCACTATTAAACACGCGCAGATGATTTTAGCTGATCAATCAGCGGTTCAAGCATAGCGTGATGTCCTTTAAAGTGTCAGCAAAACTATGCTTTCATTTCACCACGGCAGGAAGTCATGTATGCTTTACACATATTGTGTTGGGCAACAAATTACAAAACTGCACTTGCGGATTTGTTGAAATGCTTGAAATATTAGAACATTTTGAAAAGATTACTTTTCACTGTAGTGCTGCTTGGTTTCATCAAGCTGGACCTTGCATTCCCACCTACAATGAATCCATTAGTACACTTGAAGACCTGCAGTTCACAGCACTCAGCCGCAGTGCTTCAAAATGCTGCACCACTATGAGGAAAAAAGAGAAAAGCACGAAAAACTCTGAAAAAGCCTTTGAGCTAAAGGCTGGAACAGAGAAAGAAAAAAAAGCTAAATGTAAGAAAGTGAAATAATCACTGACATATCTCAAAACAAGAAGCAGTCTGAGAGTGCAAAGCTCCACCACGGCAGCTCACTCTATGAACAGAAAGAGAGCTATATTATATTTAGTATATATTCATTTGGGTTTTTTTATTTTTAAAGTTTGTAGTGCAGTAAATACGGGATGTAGCATGACAAAGGTTTACTTTGATGACACAAACATTCTATAGGAGCAGCTAATGGATAATATGTGTCGATTCGGACATGAATAACTTATATAATAAGCTCACACAATTTCAGTATACATATACAATGACAATAAAGGGCTATTCTGTTCTATTCCATTCCAGTTTATTTCTAATATTATACTAGTACTATATTATTATACTATACTACTACTATTTATAACTAGGGCTGTGCGATATGACCAAAATCTCATATCCCGATATAAGACATTTATCGTCCCAACAACGATATAAATCACAAATTTTTTACATTTTCTGTAAATTCTGTGAATCCAGGGCAACTCGACTTGCCTGAAGTGTTTTCAGCTGGGCGTCATGTACCTGGAGTCGAGTGTTTTGACCGATGCAAAGAAACTATACATTTTTAGACATAAGTTGAAACGGCCGCCATGTTCTTTGTGAGTATTTATTACACGGCGTGCTGCGGGGAAAAGCCTGTTCTAAGGTTTATTTTTTAGCACCTGATGGCTCTTTTTGTGCTTCTCATCCATAAACAATATGCATACTATTTCACGTGATTCAGTTTATTTTGAAAAATCTCAACAGGATCTTCAGCTTTATTGTGAAAGGTTAATGTGGAAAATAAACAAGCGGACGGCGTCGTTGTTGCTAACGTGAAAACAGTCGCTTGTCCATCTGTAGTGTGGTTACTTTAAATATAAGACAAAGAGAGAACTTTAAGAAATTAATTCTACAGTGACAATCAAAACGATTGGCGTAAACAGTTTATTTTGAAATGATATATATCGTTATATTGAACAGCCCTATTTCTAACTAATTATACAGCTCATTCTCTTTCTCCTGACAGCTCCTTCTTCAATGATAAAACACATTTTGGGGTCAACTTGAAAGAAAGGCAGATGTGAAATGTAGAATTGAGATCAAAGGTCCACTGTGACATGATATCTGGATGATGTTTAGAATCGCCATATACTAGTATTATTTCCCACAAATCCAGCAGAATTTTAAGAATAGCTTTAAAAAAAAAGACATTTTATGAAAGTTTGACCTCATTTAACCTTGAAGAAAAGCTCAGAGGTCCAAAATCACACAATATTTACAATCCCCATATATCATTCCTTATATATCTGTATCCTGTTAGTACACACAGTGGCAGTAACAAAACATAGTTATAAATATCTCTGTAAAGCATTATGATCACTTTGACCTTCAGTTCAATCTGTTGACCTTGAAGAAGATGTCAGAGGTCAAATGTGACAGGATACACATCACACTTGTAATAGTAGTGACATAGTAATTAGTATTATCATGTTATATTTGTCAGTTTTCCATCTTGAAGAGCTATGGAAGGATGTATGCAAGATTTTAATGGATTTCTAAAAGACCCCTCTACAAAGTTTTATCAGAATTAAACAAAAACTATTGTGTTTACAGACAGAATGACATGTAAGCCCTAGCAAAAACACAACCTCCTGGCAGATCTACTACTCTACAGTTTAATATATATTTTATATTCCACCAAAAAAACGGCATTTTCTGTTTTTTATTGTTGTTTGTCTCACAGTTATATGGTTACTGCTGGTTACCACAGTAGTGCGAAGAAGCACCCTCGACAATAATCCAGACATCTGTTTCGAGGGGTCAGTACAACTAGAAGAGCGCTACGTAAATGTCAGTTCTATTCCTTTCTCATTTCCATCCTTAATTATTGAAAAACAACAACAGCCATCAGCAGAACGTTAGAACAAACAAACATATTAGAATACTGGGGTGGCATAAGGATTATATTTCTATCAAAGACTTCTCAAAGGCAAGAAAGTAGTGCCTTTGTTTTGGAGTGTTGTATCTACACATTAATGCACAGTTTATACATAAGAGGAGAGAAATGACTGTGACGGGAAGGTATGTGGGAGTGAAAGAAAGAGGATTTTACAGTGTATATATAATGAATGAAGATATTAGACAGTCCAACAGTGTGGCTCACTGATTCTGTTTCTGTGATGGAAATTGAACAGACAGTAGAGTAGGATTCGTTCACTAATGGCTTTGTTTTGCTGTTTTTTGTTTTTATAGTAGTCTTCCTATGTTAAATCCATCTTGCAAAATGAAAAAGTTACCGCACAGACATTTTTACCCAACAGTGTCAGATTGGTTCATCCTTGTCCCAAGTGAGCTGGCTGGCCTGTACTTGAAGTGGCGAGGCGAGGCGCACCGAGCTATGGGGCGATAATTAAGTGTCTGACATCACAGTAGGTGTGTGCGCCTTTCCCGCCGTGTTTGCGCGCTGGAAGAAAGCGAGTGATACAAGTCAGAGGGAAAGTGTTTGTGTGAAAAGGCTGTGTGTGTGTGTGTGTGTGTGTGTGTGTCATGCACAGTAATGTTTTGCATGCATGACAACATATATACACATTTCTGTGCGGGGTGACGTGTGTTTGCACACTCACATATGACCAGAAATGTGTGTGTGTGCATGTGTGTGTATTTGTGTTTGCGTGTGTGTGAGAGAGAGAGTGCCCCGAACATCATCTCTGTGCTCCTCTCTAATTATATTCATAACAGCAATCTGAATGTGCAGGGCCCATGATGAATGTGCCACCCAAGTGTGACTTGCTCCTAATAGGATTCTGGGATACGCCAGCAGTCGACAAGAGGGGCCCCGAGTGGCAGACAGCACCCCACGCTTCAGTGTCACACACATGCATACATGCACACATGGACTTTGACTGCACACAATAACATGCACACACTGTATGAAAAGTTTGCCTTCTCACCCACTTTCCTCCTCATTATCCTTTGCTCTTTAAAAATTTGTAGTGAATCACACTTTTATTGAGTGCCTCGTGTGTGTGTGCGCGTGTGTGTGTGCGTGTGCGTGTGTGTGCGTGTGCGTGTGTGTGTGTGTGTGTGATTGTGACAAGTTTGAGATGATCTCCCAGTTTATGAAGTATGAATATAACACATATATTTAAACACACTGTATTTAAAGAGTCGTATACTCTCCCTGTCATTAATGTGTCATAATCATTTTCTCCTCTTAAAGTCTGCTTCACACTTTGGCAGATGGTAAAAACAGAGTAGTTTCAACCATATCGCTTCACTATATCACACACAGCATTAATGAGACTAAATGGATCTTTGCATACCTCTCCATTAGTCTAATTTCAGTCTTTGGTGTTAAGACTTGTGCACTTACAAACATGATTAAGCCTTGGTTTTCCAGTACAAACATGTTTCATATAGCAGATCATTTGCAATTTGTGGAAAACTTTTATCTTAAGTCACGACTTTTATAAATGCAGCTTTTAACAATGTTCCCCTCACTCTCAACACTTGCTTATAATTTGCGACTTGTGTTAAAAATTCATAATTATTAAGAGTAAACATCATAAACAGTCAAATAATCCACCTCTTAAGTCTGACGTCATTAGCCGTTTATGGGACAAAACTTTTCATCGGTTTCCCAGATTTAAACAAACACTGTGGCATCACTGAGAGTTAAAAACTGTTTAAAGTCTTTCCTCTTCTGTAAAATGATCAGTGTGGCTGTTCTCATGGTTTTTACAACAAAGTTTAACATCCAGGCATCCACGAAAAACAGGAATTACAAAGTTTAATGGAGTTAGAAGTTAGCAGGAAGTTAGCTTGCTAGTTTCCATCTAAAGATGATATATCATGTACTGACTGAGGGATTTCTAAAAACAAAAATGTACAACTCTGTTGTCACTTCAGACATAAAACAGAAAACTAAACAGCAGTGACGTTTGTAGAGTTACTGAAGTTGGTTTAGCTGGTATATAATGGTGTGCTACCTGTTGGGTAGCTACAGAGCTATGGTTAGCATAATATAAACACATTAGCATTGTGAAGCTGAAGGATGAACATGAGTTTTTTTCCCTTAATTAAAGTTAATGTGAAAGTCCCTGTTGGGCAGAGACAATCATATGGCAGGAAAAAGATGCTGAAAACCAGCCAAACTTCAGTCAGGGGAGCATCTGAGATGTTCCATCAACAGCGCAGGGTTAGCCATTAATATACTAAATAATATACTGTATATGTGGTCGATTCCTGTTCCTTAGCTTCATGTACCTATTCAAATCTTAGTTACAAAAAAAGATTATTTTCTGACATGTTCAAATATTTGGTGTCTGCCCGTGAGCCTGTGAGCTATAGTTACATCATAAGCCTTAAAAAAAAACTGAGCTTTAAAAGGAGCTGGACATGAATAGTGCTAAAAGAAATCCATAGAGGTTAACAATGACCATTGATTATTTTTAGGGGCTTGTTTATAATAAATAAAACAGAACAGAACACCTTCCTGAACAGAATTTACTTGTGACTTGGATTTCTTTCAATTAAAAAAGAAATTTAAAAAAAGAGAAGAAAGACTTCAATAAAAACTCAAGTGACTAATACTATTTTCTAATGTAAATTTATAACATTTTCATTTTTTTTTTAAATATACAAAACAAAATACAGTGGGGCAAAAAAGTATTTAGTCAGCCACCGATTGTGCAAGTTCCCCCACTTAAAATGATGACAGAGGTCAGTAATTTGCACCAGAGGTACACTTCAACTGTGAGAGACAGAATGTGAAAAAAAAAATCCATGAATCCACATGGTAGGATTTGTAAAGAATTTATTCGTAAATCAGGGTGGAAAATAAGTATTTGGTCACCTCAAACAAGGAAAATCTCTGGCTCTCACAGACCTGTAACGTCTTCTGTACGAAGCTTTTCTGTCCCCCACTCGTTACCTGTATGAATGGCACCTGTTTGAACTCATCATCTGTATAAAAGACACCTGTCCACAGCCTCAAACAGTAAGACTCCAAACGCTGCCATGGCCAAGACCAAAGAGCTTTCGAAGGACACCAGGAAAAGTATTGTAGACCTGCACCAGACTGGGAAGAGTGAATCTACAATAGGCAAGCAGCTTGGTGTGAAAAAATCAACTGTGGGAGCAATCATCAGAAAATGGAAGACATACAAGACCACTGATAATCTCCCTCGATCTGGGGCTCCACGCAAGATCTCATCCCGTGGGGTCAAAATGATCATGAGAACGGTGAGCAAAGATCCCAGAACCACACGGGGGGACCTGGTGAATGACCTGCAGAGAGCTGGGACCAAAGTAACAAAGGTCACCATCAGTAACACACTACAACGGCAGGGAATCAAATCCCGCAGTGCCAGACGTGTTCCGCTGCTGAAGCCAGTGCATGTCCAGGCCCGTCTGAAGTTTGCCAGAGAGCACATGGATGATACAGCAGAGGATTGGGAGAATGTCATGTGGTCAGATGAAACCAAAGTAGAACTTTTTGGTATAAACTCAACTCGTCGTGTTTGGAGGAAGAAGAATACTGAGTTGCATCCCAAGAACACCATACCTACTGTGAAGCATGGGGGTGGAAACATCATGCTATGGGGCTGTTTTTCTGCCAAGGGGACAGGACGACTGATCCGTGTTAAGGACAGAATGAATGGGGCCATGTATCGTGAGATTTTGAGCCAAAACCTCCTTCCATCAGTGAGAACTTTGAAGATGAAACGAGGCTGGGTCTTCCAACATGACAATGATCCAAAACACACCGCCCGGGCAACAAAGGAGTGGCTCCGTAAGAAGCATTTGAAAGTCCTGGAGTGGCCTAGCCAGTCTCCAGACCTCAACCCCATAGAAAATCTGTGGCGGGAGTTGAAAGTCCGTGTTGCTCGGCGACAGCCCCAAAACATCACTGCTCTCGAGAAGATCTGCATGGAGGAATGGGCCAAAATACCAGCCACTGTGTGTGCAAACCTGGTAAAGACCTATAGTAAACGTTTGACCTCTGTTATTGCCAACAAAGGTTATGTTACAAAGTATTGAGTTGTATTTTTGTTATTGACCAAATACTTATTTTCCACCCTGATTTACGAATAAATTCTTTACAAATCCTACCATGTGGATTCATGGATTTTTTTTTTCACATTCTGTCTCTCACAGTTGAAGTGTACCTCTGGTGCAAATTACTGACCTCTGTCATCATTTTAGGTGGGGGAACTTGCACAATCGGTGGCTGACTAAATACTTTTTTGCCCCACTGTATATACAAAAACTCTTCACCTTACCAGAGATAACAAGCAAACATTGTCCTGCTGTCCATGACTGGAATCTATGAGAGGTTAAAAAAATACTGATTACTCAGCAGCAGAGGCGCTAAGGGAAAGAGTTGCATTGTGGGAAATGTAGGATAAAGTATTCAGCTTTTTACCTTTTAACTTAAGTGGAGAGTAAAGATCATAAATATCTTCTTCTTCTTCTGTTAAGTAGTCTCAGATTTTTCCAGTTGTTTAAATTGTGATGCTAGATTGCTGCAGTATCCATTTAAATGCCTAGAAAAGTATATAATGACATTAAAGAAACAACAGAATGATAGTGGAAGAACAGATACCCGACATAGTCACTGGTTCTGAAGCTTCCTTTTTCATGATTACATTCAGGATCATTACATTGTTTGTGTAATCCAGTTTAGAAGCTTCTAATCTGCTTCATGGCCATAAGAAAGAGCTATATTATTTGTTATGTCAGAAATAATTAATTAGACTCGTCTATTCAAGTACATGGAGATGAAACCTCAGATTTGGATGTATGGCATGATACATGTAGTCAAAGGGCTTGGAACATGGTGAGATGGAACAGGAGGACTCTTCTCACAAACACAACGCTCTGCATCCATCCATCAAAGTGTTAACTTGATTTCTTCTCACCTGCTTCCAAACAAATCTGTTGAATCAAGACAAACTACCACCTCACTGGACCGTAGCATATAGATATACATATCTATCTATCTATGTGTGTGTGGGTGTGTACCATCACTGACATCAAAGCCACAAATGCTTGATGTGTTGGGCCTCTCAGCTGGTCCCACATGAACGAGGTGCACACAAACACACACATACATACATGCATACGTGGGCATGCAGGCAGGGTTCTGGACAGCCTATCAGACCCCCATAGGCCCCCAGCAATCCCCTCAACAGGACTCTGATGAGCTGTGGCATTGATAGACCATCTGTAACTGTGTCACGTCAGATTACAGTGAGCAGGAGGGGAACACAAAAGAAGGAAGAAGAAGAGAGGTAGCGGAGGAGAAGGGGTTGGTGAAGGGGGAATGAAGGATCAAACCCTCTCCCCCATCCAAGAGAGCCTCTCTTATTCTTTCTCTCAGAGACAGGTCCTTATCCTGGAAGAAAAGACTTAATCCCTAACCCCTCCACCCCACCTCCCCCTTTACCACCTCCCTCCTCTCCTTGGTCGCTCTCTCCATGCCTCTCTCTGTCTCTCTCTGTCTCTTTCTCTCTGCTGTTGAGGGACAGTAGTGTCTCAGCTGTAAGGCTTTGTGTTCCTCCTGGGAACCTGCCTAGGAGATTGATCTGCGCAATGTGAGGAGCACAAAGACCTTGGGGTTTACGCGCCACAGAGCCAACCATGTATCAAGATGTATCCAGCGTGGGAGTAGCCATACCTGTCCCATCGCATCACGGCTAAAAGAACATATGATGGAAGAAGGAGTGCAGAGAGGGGGGAGAAGGAGAGGAGGCAGAATTGCATTCCCCTGCTTGTGTTCTACACAAATTGAACAGATGAAAATAGAGAGATGATTTGTGTTGTGTGCAGCGTTTTATTCACAATTTGGTTTTAGGCAAATCAGCCAGAACGCATTCTTGATTTATTTTATGTGCAAAATGTATCGTTAGAGTGCATGAGCCACAGCATGTGTCCTGAAGCGTTCTGTGTATCACCTTACAGAACTGAGAGCTTAGTTTTAGACACCGGTGGTCAGAAGATAGATACAAGTTTTAACACAGTTTGACACCTAGATGCCCTTAAATGTTTATATACCTGCCTTAGAAGGTAGACGTGCTGTCAGATTTCCATGCAATATTTAAATGTGACTTAGCAAAATAAAGAGAATTTAGCACTGAATTTCTATGAAGCCCAAGGATTTATAGATGTCCTGACGATTAGAAACTTTCTATTAGTGAAACTCAAAAATTATTGAGCTATCAATTTCCATAACATAAGATACAACCCATCAGAAAACCCTGATGACCTTCAAGATTGAACATACATATACACCTTTTTTTAAGTATAAGATTTTACAGTGTTGTAACTCTAAATGCACAATGCTAAAGTATGTTGTTACAATTTGTCCCCTGATATGTTAACATATGTAAGACAGTAATCCTGCAATGCTTTGAATTGCAGCCACTTTATACAATTCTCCAATGCAATTTCCTAATCATGCTTCTTTTACTTTCGTCTTGCATTGGTATGATAAAGTATTGCTGCTTTTGCTTAAGTAAAAGATGTGAATACATCCTCGGCCCATGAATAGAACAACCTGACACACATACACACACACAGTCATTTAATTTAAACCCATTCTGTAAAATAATGGTGGAGGGGCTTCATGTTTAAAGATAGTGTTTTATATAAAGTGGTCTTAACGTCACTGGTGGCTTAATTTTACCAAGAAGAATATTTCTGACATATAGATAAGTGCATTGAAATTGGAAATAGAGTTTAAAATGAGTTAATAACGTTGTTGCACTGGCAATCTGCTCTGAAGTTTCAAGATTTCGAGATTTTAGAGACACAATGTATTAGGTTTATTTCTGAGCCTAAAAAAGAAAATCTATTACCTATCAAAGTGGTGTGCTGTTATAATATAGTTCATATCCAGTACATTGCCATTGCACGTGGTGTTGCACGATCAAAGTCTAAATAGTTTGTTTTTTTAATAACATACAATATGGGCTTCTCAATATATAAATCCTCATCAATAAAACACTGAGCATTCGATGTGATTCTCACCTTTACTGAAGCGCAACACCTCGGATCTACATCTGTGAGCTGTCTTACCAGCCTGTATTAACTGGCTGGTAACAGCTAACCCTAGCTCGCCCACACACTGTGGGCAAAATAATAAGCACCCCGAGGCTCTGCCAAGGCCTCTCAGCTTTTGTGATTGATGGCATTCCTTTTTCTCTATTTCTGTTGTATTCCCTATCGAAGCACACATACACGAACACACACACATACCCTCCTGGCTTGGTGCCTTGGTTATGGCCCACTGCATCAGTGAGATCCAGTCTCTGGCTCCACTGTGCGCAGATGTATCTAAGAATCCTATTTTTTGCTGTTCTATTGTGTGAGTGGAGATAGAGGCCCATCACTGAGAGTGCAAGGTCACCGAACACATCAACACAAAGAGCCCTATCTCCCTTCTGTGTTCGTGTGCGCGCCTGCTCTCTCCATCTATCTGTCTCCATGCCTCTCTCTCTTTCTCATGCATGCACACACACACACACACACACACACACACACACACACACACACACACACACACACACACACACACACACACAAGCACACTCTATCTCTGCTGCAGCCGCGCTCTCTTATTCATTCACTCTACAAGCCATGAGCAGACAGCTCCTTGAATGCCCTGACCTCAAGTACACTGAAATAGCCACAATAGCCTCCCTGACTGCAAAATATCAGGCCTCTCAATCTGGACTCAGTGACTCAGAGCTTCTATTTATCAGGATGTGGAGAGTGTAGAGAGCTGATCACATTGTTAGATTGGGATCTTGGTTTGTGGGGTTATGAAGGGAGACAGTAAACAGCATGCTAGGATGTTTTATCATTTTATATGCATGCTCCTCAGTGAAGATACAATACTCATGTCATACGCACATGAAACTTTGTCTCTGACTGTTATAATAATTTTTCCAGTCTTTGTTGGCTGTCTGTGCAGATGCTTCCAAACAGCCAATGTTGTGTTAGCAGTACAATGCAGTTCTTTCAGTCCTGCACACTACTGCACACTAAAAATAAAAGTAAAAATAAAAGCAATGTCCATATCAAACATTACAGACCACCTGTGTTCTTCACACGAACTGAAATCAGCTGATTGCATTCTGATGAGGTTTTTTCCATTCTGCCTGTGCAGATAACTCAAGAACCTCTGTAATGCCAGTAATGGAAGACTAAAGACTAGTATTACTGACTTTACTGACTTTT
The DNA here is from genome assembly GCF_057381915.1 of Diplotaxodon limnothrissa. Classification (NCBI taxonomy): domain Eukaryota; kingdom Metazoa; phylum Chordata; class Actinopteri; order Cichliformes; family Cichlidae; genus Diplotaxodon; species Diplotaxodon limnothrissa. The sequence continues at coordinate 8,157,954 of NC_140606.1, forward strand.
TTCCAAAGTCTTCAGCAATACTAGACCGTGTATGTGGAAAAGACATTGTGGGGCCATCTGTTTTCGGCCCTGCTGACCTGCTGAGGACAGCTCTGCATGGAAACAGCATCAACGTCTCTGGTTCAGTGTTTGCCGTTGTATAGCAACCAGTTTTGATCAGGGACATGACGTCAAGGTTTCAGCCATGTTTGCTGGGTTAGCACTCCACCCTCTCATGCAAATATTGTAACTTTTGACTCCAAAAAAACAGCACGACAATGGCCAAAATGCTTACATTGAGGCTTTGCATTGCAGTGGAGGACAGCACTAATAGTTAGGGGTGCAACAATACTCGTATCGATATTGAACCGTTCGATACAGTGCTTTCAGTTCAGTACGCATATGTATCGAACAATACAAATTTTTGATTTATTTTATCAACTTTTCTTCTGACGATGCTGTCTGTGTTGAGCACTCAGTGGATCTGCGTTCGACTACTCCGCCTAGGCTGCACTGTCGAGTGCAGATCCACTGAGCACAGCGCAAGCTAGCAAGACAGAAGCAAAGCTCGTTGCAACATGGCAAATTGAACCTCCCCCACCCTCATTCAGATCTGCCGTTTGGAACTATTTTGGTTTTCATGTGACCCTGATGTTAAGCGTCATGGACAAAAGTCAAACAGTATGTCTGATGTGCCACGCAATGCTTAGTTACATTGGTGGGAACTAGTGCGTTAGCGCAGTTAGCTTGTTAATGTGTTGACGCCGTCCAGCCCCACGCACGGGGCGATCCGCGGTAACTCATTAACGGAGATTTGCTGCGTTATGGCGTTAATGTCATTTTAACGAGATTAACGCTGACAGCACTAGTGGGAACACAACAAATATGACTGCACATTTACGCCGACATCATCCTAGTGCAAAGACAAGTGGAAGCAGACAAACACAACAAGCACGCATGCTACAAACTTTACCCGAGTCATTTAGACAGCCATTAGCACATGATTCTCCTTATGGGGCCTGATATGTTTAATATGCTGCTGAGAATATACCCCAGAAGAAGCGGATAGTATAGCTTTTATTTTGGAAAGAGACATTTCTCTGTAATAAACTCTCTTTTCCAGAGATGAGGGATTTCTCGATCAGATAGATTTTTTAAATTATTATTATTATTTTGTTGTTTCAGCAACATTAAATTTAAAAACTGTACTTTTGAGTTAAAATATATATTTATAATTTCAATAAATGAGAAATTAAAAATGCATGCATATTTTTTTCATCGAAAAAATATCGAACCGTGACACCAAAGTATCGAACCGAACCGTGAATTTTGTGTATCGTTGCACCCCTACTAATAGTAGTTGTAACAGTAAAAGTAACAACGTGCATCAACTGTTTGGTCCCACCAACCAGTGTGTTTTATTGTATTATTTGTGTTCGTCATCCCTCTATGCTCCTATTTTCTCTCTAAATGTCCTGAACTTGGTTCTATTAGATGTTTCTTGTTGTTAAAAGTTTTTACTACTACTACTTGCTGACACAGGATTGTCTAATTGCTTTGGTTCTCTGTCTAATATCTTAGGTTCTTTGGTTTGCCTTTATTTAAAGTCTTAAGATGACTGCTGTGGTGAACTGGTACCATATAACAGAATATATTGCTATATGAATTGAACTGACTCAGCAGTAAGAATGGGAATGTGTAGCAACTATTCGTCACAGATTAGATAAATATCGACATTTTTAGTTTTAGGCTATAACAGATTTTTGGATGTTAAGTTAATGTATTTCAATGGTATGGAACTTGTTTTATAGTGTTATGTGGACAATAGAGAAAGTCATGAAGTTATTATATTTGTAAATGTCTTAGCTAACTACAGTTGCTAGCTTATATGTTTAAGAGATAATTAGACATGCTAAAATAATTCTTTGGCAATCCTGGCATAATGAAATCTAACACTGTCAGCTGCAGTAATTTTGTTACCATTACACACCTAACTTGTAAATTGTGGGAAAAAATGATTTCACCTCATGTGGACGTAATTTTTAGAGTCGCTACTAGAGTACTAATTTGAAATTAAGATCAAATCAGGAACATTCTGGTTTCAAAAACCTAAACTCTCATTTATAGAAGAGAAAAGATTAAACTTGCTCTCAATCGTCAGCTTGATCAGAGTTTGTAGGTTCACCCAGATTGCAACATCTACACTACCGAAGGACTAACACACAGACGTTTAATGGGAGCAGTATAAATGTGTCTTTTCTTATTTCTGCAAGAAATCTAGGCTTTTTTACCTTTTACTACCGAGTATCTAGCAATGCAAATGAACTTCATTTCATTGCTGCTCTAAATACATGGGCTTTGACCATATAGACTTCTTTATATACATCTACAAGATGTTGATCCTTCTGTCTCATCAGGCAAGCAATGCAGCCATTATTACCATCTGACGACCTGCAATATCAACATCATTACCATACAGCAGTATACATCGTGATCATTAATGATCTGCAAAGTTAAACCCTCCTCTGCTACTTTTACCAGCTTGATGCACTACATAGGCTACGGGGCTGTGCTCTTTAATCAAACCTTCTTCCCAGAACTCTTCAGAAATATATTTAGCATCTCTGTGGAATGCATTTTCTATCTCACGTTTTCAAATAGATCATCACTTAGAATGCTCCTGGTATAGAAATCCCAAGTGAAAGTAGTCATGGCTGGCCTGGATCCTGAAACAGACATAAACAATCTACAGTATGTGGGCCAAAGCAGGGGAGATAGTGATAGTGTGACATAAAAGGGAGTAATCCTCAAGTCATTATACAGTCTTCTATACCACAAACAGAATATATATATATATATATATATATATATATATATATATATATATATATATATATATATATATATATACGTAACAGTGTCCGCTCGGTGCTGAGAGTTTTATGTTGTTAATCCACAGAGATGTAGGTATGGATTCTTGGCAACAAACACTAGGATTTAATAGGGCTCTGTGTGTGTGTGTGTGTGTGTGTGTGTGTGTGTGTGTGTGTGTGTGTGTGTGTGTGTGTGTGTGTGTGTGTGTGTGTGTGTCAGCACTGCAGTATGCCACATAAATATTGTAGAGGGCTCTTAACCATCCTCTAGAGTCTCCTCTTTGCAACTAGAAGTGAATAATGTATAACTGAGATGCAGGAAAGATAGTGCTTTATTACAGTTTTGAAGTATAATATGAGTTGTTTGCCTCTGAAACTGTTCAGTGGGGGGAAATGCTGCTACTTACTGTGGACCTTTTTATGGGCGATTCTATTTTTTCCTTCTCTTTTGATACATATTTAATAATTCAGGTTATCTCGCTCGCCCTCAAAGGAGGAGGGGGGGAAACTCATAAAGGAGGATTGTTTTCTTAAGTCATAGAAGCAGCGCACATCAATAACATTTGAGAGCTCTGATCAAAAACCAAAGCCGCTTTTCTAAGAAAAGACATTTAAGTTTTTCCTTCAGAATATTTTGTGCTCCCTACTGGTGTTTCTATGGTGACATAAATATATTTTTTTCTACTAAACAATGGATCAAATAGAGCTAAAAACAGAATCATAGCAGCTTGTGGAAAAGACAGAAACAAGCCCTTAATATCTGCTGTTTTACACTCAAAATTCAGATGTAGTTGGATATTTTTAGAGGTTTTAACAAAAAAGGAAAAATAATTGAAGCTCAAGTTACAAGAATGACACAACATCGAGGACGCTGTTTCCTGCTCATATCCAAATAATCTGTGATTCAATGAAAATAAATGATATGAAAAATATACAAACCATTCCCGACTTATTTGTTCAAACTTTTTAGGATCATAGCAATCCATTCCAGTTATCTACTCTCCCAGCCTTTATTTATTATCATACAGTCCCACTTCCCGCACGCACACACAATGAGACGTCACATTAAAAGCATGACAACAGCTTCTTCTCAGAATCATCAGAGAATAAAATAAGTGTTGGGGGGAAATTAAGTGTTGAGAAAAAGGCCCAAATAGCGCATGTGACTTAAAACTGGCTGGGGGTGCTTCAGGAGATATAGAGCTGGGAGTCCTGGCTCTCTCCCTCTCTGCTCTTACGATGTGCAGGCTCTTTCATCTAGTAAACAAATGTCTGAGATCTAAAGGCTTTCCCATAGTTGTTATGCTAACCTTGGAGAGCGAAGCCACTCCATTAGCATTTGAAGGAGCTAAATATTAGCTAAGAAAGAGAGTGCTCCCATTTAAAGGCATGAGAAAAAGTCTGCTGCCTTTGGTACCTAACCATCTGTGCTGGCTCCTCTCCCTGCACTGCAAACACAACTTCAGGAACCGCCCGGAGCTCAGGGTACTAACGCTGCATACTTTGAGCCCAGGCATAAGAAAATAAGCCTTTCTTACAACTCATCTATTAATTCAGATAGGCTCCGGTGCTTTCTCCATCCAAATAAAGCTGTTTGGACTCAAGACCAAGCTGACAATTTTCCACAACAAGTCCACTTTTGAAAATCTCTCAAGGTTTTCAACAAGATTGTCTGTGAATGCACTGAAAAAGCAAACTGCCACTGTGCTGGGATCTGAAACAGAGGACTGTGCTGGAAGGCAATGCACACCCAGTGTACGTCAACCTGTCTTTATATTTCATGCAATCACACCTTCCACACACCACTCACATCTTCCAGCCTGGAAGAAGTGGATTGTGTGAAGCCTTCAGTCATAAATGGTTGGGTTTTTTGTTTGTTTTATTTAAATGCAAGTGGGTAACAGTAGAGGATGTGTGTGGACGTTTAGGCAGGAAAAGCCTTGGACGTATTTAAACAGCAAGTAAAACTTTCCTCTAACAATTAGACTCAGCAAATCTAATAAGAACTGTAACTAATACTCATATTTAAGGCTAAAAGCTCCTTTTTTTGTCTAGTACGATGATCAGAAATTCTCAAAGGCAGTTAAAAAATGAATCACAATAATATAAAGCAAGAAAATATGAAAACAGTATTTGAGTAACACTCACTGTCTCAGACTCGCACAGATTATATGTGGAAAATTTAAAATAAATAAATAACAGCTTCAGTAAAAAGTAAAATCTAGTTTATTTTCTTGACTTCCAGAATTGGTGGTTGAGATTGTCTCATTGTGCACTCTTTTGATTATTTAGTCAGTTTTTCCGTTAATGTTATAGTGTCCGAAAAAAAAAATATCCCAAATTGATCTCTTGGTTGCATGTTTTGCCCCATCCGTGAACGATGAAATGTCCTCCAGCATCTAAATCCAGCTGCCCTGTCCAAACTTTCTTGGATATAACCATGACTCGGATGACTGAGAATCCTCACTTTCAAGATACACAACTGGGAATTATATTACGCAATGAAAACCTACTTTAAAATGAATTGAGTTGTCCGTCCAGCTCTACACACTCTGTAGTGAGTTTAATTCTTCAGCGACGGTGATGACATAGGCGGGTTCAGAGAGCAGCACTGCAGATGAAATATTTGAGGATTGTACGCGTGTGTTCTGCTTGGTGCATCTGTGGTGTTAATGGATAATTAGCTATCATTCTTTGGCTTTTCTTCTCAGAAATGGAACTGGAGGCAGAGATGTTGGTGGTCAGCTGCATGAATGCATGCTGGGAAACAGTACCCACAGGGAGGTTTCAGCACCCTGGCTGCCTTCGATATCCCCTCACTCCTGCTGCTGCTGTTGTATTGCAAGGCACACCTGTTAAACTTTCCCAGGGGTGCGGAGGTGTAGAGGGCACAAACACCCTGAAGCACAAAGAAAACACACACAAACACCCACACATACACACTCTCACACACACACAAGAAAGGCAGCAACAGCAGCCGCCCACACTACACAGACTATAGGGCAAGAATCCTTGGTTCAGCCCCTATCGTTTCAACCACATACCACAGCGCATTCCAACACCAAGTGGATCTGAACCTCCACCTCCTGCAACACACACACACACGCATGCTTGTATTTTTTTTGGTCAAAAGTCCTAATTGAATAGACAACAAGCCATTCATTTGATTCAGGTGGTTAACAGGCTTTCAAGATGGCGGCGCACGTAGTTGCAGCAGCTCAGTGTTCTACCGATCGATGCTATGTTTGGATAATTTTGTACGCCTGAGGCGCATGCTGCAGGCTGTTAACCCGAGGAAGGCGGCGGGTCCTGATGGTGTGCCAGGTCGAATATTGAGGGATTGTGCAGGACAGCTGGCTGGGATCTTCACCAGGATTTTCAACAAATCCCTCGCACAGGCGACTGTCCCACTCTGCCTGAAGTCCTCCACCATAGTCCCCTTGCCTAAGAAGCCCCACATCACCGGCCTGAATGACTACAGACCGGTGGCACTCACCCCAGTGGTAATGAAATGCTTTGAGAAGCTGGTCCGCAGACACATCACAGCAGCCCTGCCCCGCAGCCTGGATCCACACCAGTTTGCCTACAGAGCAAACCGATCCACGGAAGACGCTGTAGCCACAGCACTCCATGCTGCATTAACTCACCTGGAAGAGCATGGTAGCTATGTGCGGATGCTCTTCGTGGATTACTGCTCAGCTTTTAACACCATCCTTCCACACAAACTGGTGGCCAAGCTACAAGACCTGGGGCTTCCATACAGCACCTGCATGTGGATCAATAGCTTCCTCTCGGGCCGTAGACAGAGAGTCAGAGTTGGCCATCACACATCCTCAGCCCTGAGTCTCAGCACTGGCTCACCCCAGGGCTGTGTGCTCAGTCCACTGCTCTACTCTCTCTACACACACGACTGCACTCCTCGCCACCACAGCAACATCTTTGTGAAATTTGCAGATGACACCACAGTGGTGGGGCTCATTTCCAAGGGAGACGAGTCTACGTACAGAGACGAGGTGGAGCAGCTGACGTCATGGTGTAAGGCCAATAACCTCCTCCTCAACACTTCAAAAACCAAAGAACTCATAATAGACTTCAGAAGGAAAAAGGCAGAGATCCAACCACTATTCATAAATGGGGACTGTGTAGAAAGGGTGGCAAGCTTCCGCTTCCTGGGAGTCAATATAGAGGAGAACCTTTCCTGGAGTGTGAACACCTCCGAGCTGCTGAAAAAGGCCCAACAGAGACTGTACTTCCTGAGAATTCTCAGGAGGAATAACATCACACAGAGACTGCTGGTGTCCTTCTACAGAGCCACCATTGAGAGTGTTCTAACTTACTGCATATGCATCTGGTACACTAGCTGCACAGGGGCTCAGAGGAAAGCACTCCAAGGGATCATTAACACCGCCCAAAAGATCACTGGCTGCCCTCTCCCCACACTGGAAGTTCTACACAACGCCCACTGTTTTAAAAAGGCCCAAAACATCATAAAAGACACCTCACATCCTGGCCACTCCCTGTTCGAACTGTTGCCCTCAGGCAGACGGTACAGGGCAATCAGAGCAAGGACTAATAGACTCAAACACAGCTGTTATCCAACTGCAATAACACATCTGAATACTACAAAAAAATGTCCATCACGCCACTCTTGTGTTAATCTATGCACGGTCTGAAGCATGTGTGTGGGAATGTATGTGAATGTTTTACTGTTATATCTTATTAGTATTTTAAGTATTCTATCTATTTTATTTATTGAATTTTATTGTTTTATTTATATTTTGATATTGCTAGGGATGATGCAATGATCGGGGACCATTCTTAATTTCGTTGTTCTCATGACAATGACAATAAAGTTTCTGATTCTGATTCTGATTCTGAAAGGGATGCCTTGCTAGAAGTATAAGAGAGCACTGTGGGAAAGGTGTGGCAGCGATCCAAAGGGATATTCTGGAGACCACCCTGATCCAGAAAGTCCACCAGGAGTCAAAAATTTAAAATAAAATGATTTAAATAACTTAGATAGTCACTTAGATATATAAATCAGAGGAAGTTAAAGAGCGATCCAAATGTCGATAGTATCAATACCAACACTGGCATGAGACTGATACTAGTGCAATAGGATCAATACTTTTTTTCTGTCCCCTAACTTCAGTATGTAGCCCAATCAACTGTATTACATTCTTGAGTTTTTTGCCTAGAATATGCACCATGAAAAATGTCTGAACCTTTTTATGTTGACAGCCATGTCTATTTTATTTATAGCCTATAGAACATTTAAGCAACACAAGCACATTTGAATTCAAAGTCTCCAAAAAACAGCACAGCAAGGCTTTCTGAAGATGTTGTTACCACCATAAACCATTAATGTTTCCTTACAGTTGTTTGTTATTCAAATTAAATTGACCGTTGAATTCCAATTATATTTATCTAATATTATATTTGAGATATCTACAGAGTAAAGCTGTTTCTCACATAAATGCTAAACTGGAAATAGCAAATTGCACAACATCTCCATTGTTCTAACGATTGGAGCATAAAATGGTTTTCTTATAGCCTAAAATCATGGATATATATATATATATATATATATATATATATATATATATATATATATATATATATAATTTTAACACAGCACTTCTAGTGTGGCCTTTTTCTATATAACAATGAAAATTTCAACACTGTTTAGTTTATTCAATTTTTTCTGGAAAAGTGTGGGGGAAAACAGGTGGTACCTTTCCTTCTACAAACGTGTTTGTTATATTTGAACAATTAGCACTTTCACGTCCATGAGTAATTCCACTTAGGACTTTATCAGAATATCCAACCATTCAGTTCGATTCAAGTCAATTTTAATTATACACTGTTAAATCACAACAACAGTTGGCTCTAGGTACTTTATATTATAAGAAAGAGAAGATCCCAACAATCATATAACCTATGAGCAAGCACTTGGTGACAATGCGAAGGAAAAACTCCCTTTTAACAGTAAGAAACCTCTGGAAAAACCAGGCTCAGGTAGGAGCAGACATCTGCCCTGACTTGTTGGGGTGAGGGGGCAAAGACAGGACAGAAGATGTACTGTGAAGTAGAGCTGCAGATTATAACTATTCAGAAATTTGAGATTCAGACTTTTGTTTCTTTATTAAAAGATACAGCTAATGAGGATGGCATTGCTGGCATCATCGTTGTGGCAAGATTTAGCAACTTTCCACCATGTCGGATTCCACCAAATTGGCAGTTTTTGTGTTAATGTAGCAGAGAGTTCAGATCACAGTTGGAACTAACACATTAGTTTCTATTTGTGTGACTCCCTGTGTGGCTTTCGAAATCATCAAATGAACATCGTGTGTGTTGCTCACTGGACTAGATGAATTATTCTGTCTTCATGGAGACATTATTTTACAGGCATCCTGCAGACAAACGGAGAATGTTTGATTTCGTCTACATTTTCAACAGTTCACATTTCCAAATAATCATCAATGTAAGTAGCAAAAGTGGATTTTAAGTTCAGTAAATAAACCAAAGTTTGGTTTGAGTCTGTAGTCATCTTCGTGAGTGGATCCTACGCCTCAACAGCTTCTCGTGATGCTTGTAAATCTGTTGGGGTTTTTATGTGATTTTCGGAGGGGGTGACACAAAAATGTAACCTTTAGCCTTGGAGAATTTTCACCTGATTTGCGTAACATTTGGATGATGTTTTAAAGAAATGCACAAGTGTAGCAAAGACCTGCCCGAAGTGGAAAGAAACTCCTGAAGTGATGATGAGAGATGTGAAATCCTCGTGTTCTCAAGACTCTTTTCTTCATTTCTTTCTTACGCCGTTGCTCCTTCTCCACATCTTTTCTCTCAACAACATTCCAGTCAGTGGTCTGTAGTTGGATCATAGTGATGCCGGGTCTCTGCTGGCGTCTGGGGTCGCCGACAAAAAAGACAAGGAGCAGATGGTGGTCTTTGTCATTCTCTCCTCTTTTCAGCCTCCTGGCAAGCCTCGCCACCTTTCTCTGTCCATCTCTCGTTCTCTGCACCACAGCAGTGTTGCGAGCATCTGAATAGGCCCCAGCCACTGCTATGCAAGCAGCCCCGTAAGTATGAACCTCCACAACCAGATGGTGAGATTATTTGGAGCAATTAATTCTTTGAGAGAATCAGTGGGAACATGTTTGCAGCAGAGATTTGGGGGCGCGTGGTTGAATGTGTTGAATGGCATTCCTCTTTAAAGTCCCTCCAAGAAAAAAAAAAGAAAAGTTTAGTGTAGAGGGGGGTGGGGTGTTGTGGGGGGTGCAATGGGAGGTTCCAGGAAGAACAGAGTGAAAGGGAGGGTTTTCATTCCGGCAAGAAAGGCTTGTGGAGAGTATGAGGCTGGCTATGGGAACTTTTCTAAATGAAAAGGGGCTGAGGGTCTACATTGGAATTTCCACATTCCAGAGCCAAAAATAAACAGGAAAAGCATGCCTTTATGTCCAAGTTTATGGACAATTTCAGTGTCATCAAATATCCAGGAACAGATTTGTGTTCTGTGAATCAGCAAAATCAGCAAAACAAAAAATGAAATACTAAGAATCCAACTACAACAGCTTAGCCGTCCAAAGTCATCTATCGACATCAATCCAAAGCGATCAATCCACACGTCAATCAATCTGTCCGTCAATCTGCCGCCTTTTCAGGTCCAGCAGTCTGTTGTGCTAAGTAGCTGAGCAGTAACATAAGGGCTGTAATCTGTCACCACACTGCATCACAGAGCTCCTAATGACCCTGCAGTTCAAAGGTCGAGTCCCTCATTAACTCTGTCCTCATCTGTCCTTTCTCTGGACACTTTCTCTTTTTCCTTATTTTTCATTCCTTTCATTCCTTTTTTTGGGAATTAAACACTCTTCAGCTCTCTCTTTTTGATACATTTTCCTTTAATAAAACAAGGCCAGAGGAGTATGCAGCAAGGTACATTAATCTGGTAAACTCAAAGTGTTACATTGATTCGGTATAAGAAAATACACTGTTGCTTATTACTGTGGCACAGCTTTTATATGATGAAAGGTGAAAGATTAAGATGATTAAGGCAAAAATTAAGATCCACGGAGCTGTGTGTTCAGACAGAACGTGTACAAAGTCAGCTTATTTATTTAAATATGGGTTCTATCGAGTCGACGTGGGTCGAGATCAGTTATTGATGACTCACAATGTTGTTAGCAGAGATGCTACATGACTTCTACAACTTCTAGGCAGCCGCATCAACATTTTGGTGGTTTATTTCTGTGTGCACCGTTTGAATTGAAAGCTCAATCGAAGCGCCAATCTGATAAAATAAAGATAGTACTATATTTCACATTGTTTTTAAATAGCTTGTCTTCTCTTCTGCGATTAGAGCGATTAGAGCGATTAGAGCGATTAGAGCGATTAGAACATGCTGTAGGTATTACAGGTACTGCACTGCAGTGGTTTGTATCATATCTATCTAATAGACTCCAATTTGTGCATGTAAAACGAGAGTCCTCTTCACACACTGAGGTTAATTATGGAGTTCCACAGGGTTCAGTGCTAGGACCAATTCTGTTTACATTATACATGCTTCCCTTAGGCAGCATCATTAGAAGACATAGCATACAATTTCACTGCTATGCCGATGACACCCAGCTCTATCTGTCCATGAAGCCAGATAACACACACCAATTAGTTAAACTGCAGGAATGTCTTAAAGACATAAAGACTTGGATGGCCGCTAACTTTCTGCTTCTTAATTCAGATAAAACTGAGGTTATTGTACTTGGCCCTGAAAATCTTAGAAATATGGTATCTAACCAGATTCTTACTCTGGATGGCATTACCTTGGCCTCCAGTAACACTGTGAGGAACCTTGGAGTCATTTTTGACCAGGACATGTCCTTCAACGCACATATTAAACAAATATGTAAGACTGCTTTCTTCCATTTGCGCAACATCTCTAAAATTAGAAATATCCTGTCTCAGAGTGACGCTGAAAAACTAGTTCATGCATTTATTACTTCCAGGCTGGACGACTGTAATTCATTATTATCAGGATGTCCAAAAAACTCACTGAAAAGCCTTCAGCTAATCCAAAATGCTGCAGCAAGAGTCCTGACAGGGACTAGAAAGAGAGAGCAGATTTCTCCTGTTTTGGCTTCCCTTCATTGGCTTCCTGTTAAATCCAGAATTGAATTCAAAATCCTGCTCCTCACATACAAGGTCTTAAATAATCAGGCCCCATCTTATCTTAATGACCTTGTAGTACCATATCAGCCTATTAGAGCACTTCGCTCTCGCTCTGCAGGCCTACTTGTTGTTCCTAGAGTATTTAAAAGTAGAATGGGAGGGAGAGCCTTCAGTTTTCAGGCCCCTCTTCTGTGGAACCAGCTTCCAGTTTGGATTCGGGAGACAGACACTATCTCTACTTTCAAGATTAGGCTTAAAACTTTCCTTTTTGCTAAAGCATATAGTTAGGGCTGGACCAGGTGATCCTGAATCCTCCCTTAGTTATGCTGCAATAGACGTAGGCTGCCGGGGGATTCCCATGATGCATTGAGTTTTTCCTTTCCAGTCACCTTTCTCACTCACTATGTATTAATAGACCTCTCTGCTTGAATCATATCTGTTATTAACCTCTGTCTCTCTTCCACAGCATGTCTTTTATCCTGTCTTCCTTCTCTCACCCCAACCGGTCGCAGCAGATGGCCGCCCCTCCCTGAGCCTGGTTCTGCCGGAGGTTTCTTCCTGTTAAAAGGGAGTTTTTCCTTCCCACTGTCGCCAAAGTGCTTGCTCATAGGGGGTCATATGATTGTTGGGTTTTTCTCTGTATCTATGAAGCGCCTTGAGGCGACTTTTGTTGTGATTTGGCGCTATATAAATAAAATTGAATTGAATTGAATTGAATTCTGATACTTAAACTCCTGTCAGATAATAACAAATGTTTTTTAAAAATTAATGTAATACATGAACATTAACCCAACCTCACTCTGATGTGAGAATTTGAACCTTTGTGATTGTTGTGTTCTGTTCTTTACCAGATTTCACCACACACCAAAAGACTCAGCTCATCATTTACAATTACCCTAATAGCTCAGTGGAGCTCATTTAGAGCTCATTTTTCACTGCTGAGATAATGCTAAGCCCCCACTATCACTTAACATAACATATGCTTAAGTGTTATTTTACAGTAGCACTGCAGCTGATGACACATTCTTGGCTTTTTTGGAAGGCTCGGCTGTTTGTTCTCTCTCAGTAGAAACTCTAGCTGAGGTGTTGTCCCATTTCTTAATTCATGTCCGCTTGAAAGACAAAGAGTCTTAGCTCAAAATGGTCTGAGACTTAAACTGGGATGGTCAAAGAAAACAGTTCCATGAATCAATTTTCTTCTGCTTATCCAATTCAGGACCACAGGTGGGCTTGGGCCCCATCCCAGCTGCCACAGAGTTAAGGCCACCCTGGACAGCTCCCCAGTCGGTTACAGAGACAGACCATTTACACTCACAGTCAGACTCACAGTTAGACTCACCAGCTAATCTAACCATGTATATCTTTGGGAGGAAGCAGGAGTACCCAGACAGAACATGCAAACACAGAAAGGCCTGGATTTAAACCCAGGACCTTCTTACTGTTAGGTGAATGGGAAACCACCACACCACCATTCGATTAGAGACCTTTATGAAGAAGAAAAGCTTTAAAACACCTCATCTGCAGGGTGAAAAAAATCATGTAATTCAATCACATGTAGAAAATGTCAATATTAATGTGTATAGTGCAGTGCCAAAGGTTACAGTGTTAGTATAACAAAAAAGCCCCAAAACAAAAAAAAGCTGATGGAAAAGTAAAAAGTATCAGGAGGCCCACATCCTAGAAGCTCATTGAGTGACTCTTATTATGTCGATAATAAAGAGTTAATGCTGTTGTCCCGTTCTCTCTATAGTTGCTTACGTTTTCTCAAAGTGATACCTCTAAAAGCATGCTGTACCAGCCATTAGCAGTTCTTATTATTGTAAGTAGCAATGAATATAAAGATAACTGTCAGCGGATGCCAAGGATAGCGATGAAGAGAGAATCCAAATGCAGGACACTATCCAGACAAATTAGCTAAAAGCAAGCGTTTATTAGTCTGTTGGCAAACTTCCATAGAAAACAAAAAAAATCCAAAGTCCTGACTCAATAAACAGGTGAACCACAGGATCACCAGTGGAGTAGCACAGCAGAAACGCTACAAAGAGGATGGAGACACAGGACCATACAGTGTTTACGCAGAGCCCTTATGAAGGGAACAGGCACCTGAGGAAACAGCTAACAGCAGGTGACACTCAAAGGGGAGCAGACAATCACAAAGAAGGGCAAAATCCAGGAAGTAAGTAACTAGAAAAAAAGAAATTTATCCTTCAAAATAAAAGAGGAAATAAACAAACTGTTAATATTCATACAGGCATAAATACTAACACTGTGTAAGACAAGAAAACAGAAAAGGGCCAAAGCTGAAACAATGAAACAAGACAGGAGGGACAGACAGAAAGAAAGGGAAAGCAACTGCTATAATTACTGCTACAAGAAATAACAGACAAGCCGTAAATCAAAATTAAATACATCACAAAACTAAATTCACCACTACAAACTAAAGTCAAATAAAAAGAGACACAATATAAGATATGCCAGAGCTAAAGAGATAAGCCAGAATAATAATGGAAAACACAACATCACAAAACACCAACTAGGAAATCCACAGAGTAAAAACAGAAATCCAAGTCTCAAGAATATCACTGTTAAACAGATCTAACTACTGGAATAATAATAATTTTAAAAAAATCAAAACAGGAATCTAAAATTATTAAACCAGAGAATGAAACACCAACAGGAAGACAAACTCAGATATATTCACAAATCCACAAACACCCTGTAACCACGGCACTGCATGTAATACTGAGGAAAACTTCAAAATCGAATCATTTCCAGGCAACTTGCATAGAAAATGTGATTTCCATGCATATATCTAGATGTTTATTTGTATTTATTGGCTTTCATTCTTTCTGCTTTTGTTTATTTTATTCTATTTTATTTTATGCATCCATCCATTTTCTTCCACTTATCCAATTCAGGGTCGCGAGGGGGTCTGGAGCCTATCCCAGCTGCCATAGGGCGAGAGGCGGGGTACACACTGGACAGGTTGCCAGTCTGTCACTGTCTGTGTGCAATTTCAAATCATCAGTTAACCTAACCCCACTAATTACATGTCTTTGGACTGTGAGAGGTACTCGGACAGAACCCGGACATACACAAGGAGAACACGAACACTGCACACAGAAAGAACCCGACCTGAACCCAGGACCTAATTGCTTTGACGCTGCAGTGCTAAACACTGTGCCACCGTGCTGCCGCTTTTACTTGTGTAAAATGTACTCATGGCCATTGATCAGTGAGAAGTCTTTCGCCATCTTACAATGCTGTGATTGCAGCCATTCCCCAACTCTCTGTGAATGGTACCAATGGCCATTGATCAGTGGTCTTTGATCAGTGGGTTTTGGTCAGTGGTTGTTGATTAATGGTCATGAGAATTTGCATAATTATGATTAAGGAACTGACCTCCCAGCCCATTGTTCCTTCAGTGGGCTGGTTTCAGCCATAATGTAAATGTACTGTTTATAAGACTGGGGAAACCTGCAGTCAGCTGAGACTGAAGAAGTCACTTGGATGAGTGACGAAACGTTTCTCCCACAAAACGCTACGTCCAGATGAACAGAATCAACTTTTGGAGATTTACTTTCCTGGATGATTGAGAATGCATCAAGACATAGCAACATCTTACTATAGTTAAAAAATAAAGAACTTTGATTTCCTATTCAGAATAATCCTATTTAATACTTTTATTGTGTCATGTTTTGTTGGTATGTTTATGTTTGATGTGTGCCATACATAAGGGAAATTTGGAGTTTGAGGGATAAATTATTTGGCAGTTAGACTCATGAGGCTACATAACAGAGCAATGGATGGAAGTATTATTTGACCTGCTGGAGTCTAGATGAGATAAGATAAAGTGGGTCGAGGCCTGAATGAGGATCTTAACGAGTCAGGAAGAGATGAAGATGGGGAGGTGGTGGGTCACATGAAAGAAAGTCTGGAAGGCAGAATGGCAGGAGGGCACTGAGATTTAAAACACGTGGATTAGAGGCCGATTGGCTCAGAGAACTCAGGCAAGAACACGATTGGACCAAAGTGAGGGAAACATTAGACTAGCAGGGTTGCAGACAGATGAGTGACTGCAGAGCTTTGTTATTAGTGCATCTATAGTATACAAAAGTTTGCAAACCATGATGTGAACAGCTGTGAATATTCACTGGCTGTGGGCAAGACACTGATCGTTTTCTGTCCTATAACTGGCACCCTACCCAAAATATAAGCCCACATGTTTTTATGCATAAGCTATAAAAATGGTATAACAAACTCTAACCTGAAAGAACCGATGGCTTGCTGTATGTTCTGACACTCATTGAAGAGACAACAAGCAGGGCAGCAGCTGTGCAACAGGATGCAACAAAGGTGCACCTGTTGTCACTCACACACACACACACACACACACACACATATAAACCAGCACAAACACAAAGAGAGCACCAAAAACATGCTCTTAACACAAATTGGTGTCTGCACCTACATGTTGCTGGGTCTCTCCACAGTTTGGAGTACAAACAGGACAGAGCAAAAAGCAAGCAAGCATCCAAAACGCTAGGTCAGGAGTGTTTGAAGTGACCACGGTGGGAAACGGGGAAGTGAAAACAGCAGCTGTGAGAGTTGTGAAAAACTCCCAGCGGCCACGACAAGAAAGCAGTGAATAATGCTTTTAGACTTGACTGAACTGCTGCTGACCTAAATGAGTGTGGCCCAGATCATAGCTCCCGCTTTTAGCACAGTTAATATGAGAATAGATCATGGCCACTAAACACAAACCCCACAGGTGGACCGGCACGTGGTCCCTGATGTCTGCAGAGAGAATGATCTGAGTGGAGTTCCTGTTTTTAACTCTGTTTTTACTCTGAGGCAGATTTTCCACCTCTTTTCTTTTACAGTGAAAAAGTTCAAATCAGTGGATCTGAAGGATTTTTTGTTTTGTTTTTTAAATTTAATGTGACTTATATCTCTCCCAGCGGCCCTCGTGATGTATTTCTGTGTCGTGTGTGAGAAAGGTGTGAGTGTTAGTCTGCATGCGTGGATGGTTACTCGGGTTGCGTAGTGTAAACAATGAATGCACCTGTGTAAATGACACAGGGTGTTTAGCTGGGAGGCCATCAGGGAATAAGGCATGTTGTGCAAACTGTGTCACCTGGAGAGAGCAAAAAAATAAAAAATACGACACCACCCATCACAAGCAACCAGCACGGACAGATCTGGGTTCGGGAGATACCCGCAGCCCTGCAGCACCTGAGAGATAGTGGACGTGATGCAAAGAAACTGTGTGTCACCACCCACAACAAACCAGACAAAAGAGAATAACAGAAAACTCATCCATCTGCCTGCTTGGTGTTTTTTTCAAGCTTTAGTCTGTACTACTAGCACAGCAGCTGTGTTGGTTGCTGAAGGAGGATGGAGAGACCACACTTTCACCCACCAAAACCAAAACCAGATAACCAGCTGGGGCTCCGTTCAGAAGCCGCGAGATGCGCAAAACATTCTAAAAAAGATGACGTGTCATGTTGAGACTTTGACTTGTAGATATGATGAGGCCTAAAGACAAGTTTTGAAGGACAGCCTCTAATGATGTACATGGAGAGAGGTGGAAAGGGTGTGTCAACTACAACAGACTGATGTAGTGATACTGGGATATAAATACTTTTTGTGGTGCATTTTTAGTCTAGACATTTAGCCACAGTAATGAAAACACTAATCTAATCCAAAGCACTGTATGGCAGCTCGATCTCTGATTCAGGAATAGGTAACAGATCTTCTGGTCTTTGTCTTCTCTCTTGACAGTTTTTTTTTTCTGATTTGATCTTCCTGCTCTTTTTCTTCTTATTATACTTCCTGTTTTAATTTGAAAGGTAGTTCTTTGCGTAGCTTCCCATTACTTCCATTTCTTTGTTTTGTTCCTGTCCTCCATAGTGCCTGATTGAGTTCACCTTTGCCTTCTTACCCTCCTCTATGTCGTGTGAATTTAGTGTGTCTCCTTCCAGTGCCTTATGGCTCCCATATGTTCTCAGCTTTTCCCCGGAGTTTAATTTATATCCTTTCTTCCTGCACTATGGAATTTTGTTCATCAGAAATAGAAGTTTGTACACAAATAAGGAATTTGCCTTGATGTCATAGTGTAAAAGAAAGGGAGCACAGAAACAGAATATATGTTACTTACAGTATATATAATATATAGATCTCTATAGAAACAGTAATATAAATACACATTTATTTGGTGTTTTTGTTCTCTCTTGATTATGACCTCGAAGCACGGCACTGTATAAATAACAACACGCAATAGTGTTTGGATCCAAATTTAGTTGCTTCACTTTCAGGGCCATGATAACGGCTCACTTTGACTCCAAATAAAACAGAGCTATCCTCAAAGTCGTGACTCCTTCTCCTATTACACGCCAGAATATCTACTGTGAGAAACTCCTATTGGACAGGACTAAACTTTCAAAGTAAAATGACATTTAAGGATTTTCTTTCCCCCCTCATGTTCACGATATCTCTTGTCACGCCTCACTGGGTAATCAAAATAATGCACAAATATATGACTTTTTTTCTTTGTTCTTCTGGTAGTACTCCAAGTGTGTGTGTGTGTGTGTGTGTGTGTGTGTGTGTGTGTGTGTGTGTGTGTGTGTGTGTGTGTGTGTGTGTGTGTGTGTGTGTGTGTACCTGCTGTTGAAAACCATGACAGCAAGTCAGAGTGCAGTTGCTCTGTGCTTTCATTAGGTTCAAACTATTATTTATCATTTATATCTGAATGTAAGGTGTGGTCTAGGTATGCACACTGGGATCAAATATATTATCACTGATTGGCTAATAGGTTCTGATTTACCTTTTAGCCAGTGGAATGAAATGCCAGTTTTATACCGAACCATTACGGTAAAGCTATTATAATTTCTTTTCCCTTTTTAAATTTGAACTGTTCATTGATTCTAATGCTCAGAACTTTTATTCTGAAAATAACCTAAAGAAAAGACTAACATTCATAAAAGCAAATGTGGTGTAAGGTGTTGACCCCTCAAGATATTATCTCATGGTTTCAATACAGACATGCAATAGGAGGTGTTGAGTCACATCTTTCTCGTGTATGTGTGTGTGTGTGTGTGTGTGTGTGTCACCACCCACTGCAACTTTAACCACATCCCACCTCTTGCACAGATGTGGCCATCGTGCAATTTCCACTTTGTACATGGTTGCTGCACTTGTGGCCCGCCACAAGAGGATTTAGCCGAAAGGCTGTTAGTGCAAGACTTAATCTACTAGCTCCACTCCTAACTTTGCATACAAGCAGTTTATTAGGAAGAACAGACTGGCAAAGTTAGTAGTCTGATCTGTGTTTCCACACTGTGTAGCCACAACAGAGAGAGGTTCACCTAAGATGCTTATCTAGAATGGTCTAATGAGTCTCTAGTTACCAAGCTCCAGTCCCTAGTCAACAGTGCGATGAACCTTTGGGGAAGCAGAGCCAGAAGGGCAACAATTAGAGAAGTGCATGCAACAGAAGCACCCAAATGCAAACACAAAGACAAAGCCCTGTTTCCGCCCTGTGAATTATTGCGTGTGTTAAATTTGAGGTCAATGCATGCACCGTTAACTGGGTACAGGGCTAAAGACGGGCAAGAATAGAATATAACAAGGTTACTGAGCACAAAGAGTCAGAGTGCATCTTGTTTACATTCCTGAATGCATACAATAGCTACACGCAGAGGACACAGCAAACTCTAAAGCCCATAACAAGGTTGCTCCTTGAACCTTAATCAACCTCAAATACTTGAACAAACGAAGGGAAAGAGGTTGCGTCAAGGTGCGGTCATCCAGGTGGCACACCAGAATATGCCAGGATGTCCTTGTGGTGCACAGATGGGTGACACATCACATGAAAAACAACATAATGACATATTTGGACCTTGACTCCTAAAGTTTCTGCTGCTCTGCTGGAGGGATAGAAAAAAAAACTATTTATCCAAAAATACAACAACAAAACCCAACTTACATATCACAGCAAAATCTCCTGTGGGTGGACACCTGGTGACTGTGAAGTCCACAACAACTTTCATTATCATCAAATCCCTAAATGACTCCTTTGCCAGTCTGACAGAGGCAGACACTGTCATCCTGGAAGAGGCCATCTTCATCATGATATGTGTTTTTTCTTTACAGGATAATGTTAATAGCATCTTAAAGTCCTCTGACTAGGGCTGTATCTCAATTCATTCAAGCTAGCAACATGCTAGCATGGTTATTGAGCTATTTTGTGCCCTGCCACTGTAAAAAAAAAAAAAAAAAGGTGCATCTGTACCATCTTCTCTTCTCATACTTGTTTCTTAATCATCTGCAAACCTGCTCCAAAACCACCTAAGAGTCCACAACACACTGGACAATGCAAAGTGCAGTTTCAGCAACAGTCCTTCCACCTCACTGTCTAAAGGAACAACACAGGACGTTGTTTCTTCAAGCTGTTAGCAGACTGTTCAACTCGTCTACCTCAGACCTTAACATATTGAACTGGACTGAACACACCTCACTGCACTCTGTCACTTTCTGTACACCAAAAGGTACATTTGCCCACCCGTGCACCCATTACACCTGTAATGTAATTTTATATTTATATCTCTATACTAATCTATTTTTAGCCCTATTCCTACACTTGATTTTATACGATTGCTTTGTTGTCTGTTGTATGTATGCTGCTATGGCACCTCGGTTTCCTTCTGGGATTAATAACGTTTCTCTGATTCTCATTTGCTATGATATCGTCTCACCTTCAAAGGTAGTGTCAGTCATGAATACACAAGTATAATCAAAGTGTGTTTCATTTGCAGTTACTGAAGCTGCTTTTGCATTAACACAAGTAGGACAATGAAATTAGAAAAGGTCCTAACAAATCAACAAAATGTTGCAGTTTGGTTGCTAAGTCCTTAAATAATAACCAACTGAGGATTTCCTGAGAAAAATGCATTTGAATACCTCACATCAGTCCCATAAATTCTTCTGTTTTTAGCCCGTTTACAATTTCATGAAAACTTAAGATGAATTATTTTGCCGACAGGGGGGCGCTAGCATTCTTGGCGGCAACATTTTGCATCCCATTAGCCTTAAGTAAGGATGCCAGAACCCTGGAATCTAAACTGAGCAAAATCTCCAACTTTTTATTTCATTATGGACATAAATGGTCAAAATAGCAGGATCACTGAATCATTGCTGAGGCCAAATGGGACAGTGTTTTGCTGATAGACCTCGTCCATCACCTGCCTGTCATGTATGGAGACTTCATGCACCATCTTGCTTGTGGAAGGACTACCGTCAAAGCTGCAGACCACTGATCCCTTTGATGGTAGCCCTTGAGCCAAACATGGTTGCAAACATTACTGAGCAGAATAGTCACTTCCCATGGCAACAAAAAAAACAGAGAGACAGAGGGTGGGAGACAAGAGGAAAATGCCCATTTAAAGCCATTTAAGCTTTTCAATATTCATGACTGGGGAGAATGTAGAGATTCCCATAAAGTCTGGGACATTAAACCTTAAAAAGAAGGTGGGTGTCATCCCTGCTACACTCAGACCTCAGGTCCCCAGGAGCTGGAAGGTAGCGTTAATGTTGTCTTGGCAATTTGCCCGAAAGAAAGAAAGAAAGAAAGAAAGAAAGAAGAGTTGGGTGTGAGTGGATGAGGTCCCGATGCGTGGCGCCAGGCTGTCTGCCCGGCGGGGCGACTCAATAGGCGGCTGTAAAGGAGGGAGCGGAGCGGCGACGCGGCCCGGAGAGCGGAGGAATGTTGGAGGCACAATAACGCACAGCTGGGGCAGGGAATGGCAAGGAGGCGCCGCCAAATTGGCCTGTCCAGCCTCCCCTAGAGCTGCAGCCCTGCAGGAAAAGCTGAGACAAAAGTCTTTTTGTTTGTTTTATGAAGTCATAACAATTCATTCAGTCGACGATTACGATGAACTAGAATGATTTCTTTCTCTCTCTCTTTCTTTCTCAAAATAAATCTGATTAAAAACATATGTGTAACAAAATTCGAATAGAATGTTGTATTAACAGCACCTCATTTGATAAAAGATCTCACTAGGACCAGAAAACTTACTGCTGATTGTAACAGACGCTAATGTTTATTTAAAGCTTTTGTTTCGTTTCGTTTATTTGTTTTTTGTTTTTTTATGTGCAGGTAGATTGGCTCGGGATCATCCGTCACCGGAGAGATCAATACCAGCGAGGCTGTGCGTAATTACGCATCAATGACTACGACACTAAAGATGCAATCCAGCGCTAATCAGCCTGGTGAATTGTGCATATATACCATCACCTCTGTCAGGATCGATTCCATATTTGCTCCTTTAAGACAGACCCGTTGTACCGCTGGTCGAAAAGACAAATTGAGACTTTTGCCTTTGGACCGTCGCTGTAATTCATTGCTTTCGATCGCCACTCTTTTTCTCTCTCTCAGTCAGTCACGCGTACACACACACACACACACTCCTCCTACCGATAGACAGCCCACCGCAGCGCACAGAGAATGAGACACGCCTTTTTCTCGGCTCCGTTGTCGGGTCGGTGGGCAGCGGACTGCTGGTGATTGACCAGCTTCTCTCCCTGATCTGTCAGCCGGCTGGATAGGCGCCTCCCCTCTCCTCTATAAATGTAGGAAATCTATTCATTCCTTTCACATCGAGCCTGCTGAAGTAGGAGGAACTACGAAGCTCAACGGGATGTGTTGACAGGCTACAATTCCACCTTTTCGTTATCTTATTCTCTCTCTAATTTGCGGCCGTATTAGTTTTTTTCTGTGTTAACAGCGACGTGCTATAATCTTAAAATACCTCTCGACACCAGTAGTGTAATTGCTCGATTTGTCGTTGCTTCTCTCTGAGCCGTCGGTTATCTAAGATGAAGGCTGTTACTCCAGTCCGCCCCCAGGACTCCTCCTCCAGCGGCAGCCAGCTCTCCCTGCACTATCTGTCGAAGCAGAGCCTCAACATCGCCCGGTGCAGGATGGAAGAAGAGGACCTGTTCTGCCTGCAGTACGACATGAACGACTGCTACAGCCGGCTGAAGCGCCTGGTGCCCACCATTCCGCAGGATAAGAAAGTCAGCAAAGTGGAGATCCTCCAGCATGTCATAGACTACATTCTGGACCTGCAGCTGGCCCTGGAGACGCACCCTTCTCTACATAAACAACAGCCTCAGTTGACCGGGACCTGCCCTCCTCGAGCCTCGAACCCCAGCAG
The DNA here is from genome assembly GCF_057381915.1 of Diplotaxodon limnothrissa. Lineage (NCBI taxonomy): Eukaryota > Metazoa > Chordata > Actinopteri > Cichliformes > Cichlidae > Diplotaxodon > Diplotaxodon limnothrissa. The sequence goes on from NC_140606.1 coordinate 8,181,190, forward strand.
GACACCACTGACGGTGCTCAACATTGATCAGCACCAGGTAAGCTGGAGTCAGGAGGAGCCTCTCGGTTCGCCCCGTTTTCACCGGGACTGACCGGGGAGGAGGAGGTGGGGGGGGACCCCAGTTTACCTCCCGGTGCCAGACTGCCGTTCGCCACTCAGACTCAGACAAAGCACGTCATACTCGTTATGTGTCATTGTTCTTGCAGTGTTAGTGAAAAAGGACAGGAAAAAAAATCAGAATGTCATACAGCACTTATCAGAGGCTTGAAAAATCATGCGTAAAAATCGCATTTGACGTGGGTTAGATTGCGCACTTGATTGCGGGCCGTATGATTTGCATGATAATGGCAGTGTGTGTCAGAGGCCCACCTTATTCCAGGATTGGTGAAGTACCTCAGCCCGCAGCCCACTCCACTGCGCACAATAAGGGCAATTTGTTATTCAATAGCCTATAAGAGAATTTATTATGGGAGATATAGCCGGCTAATTTTCTGCCGCTCTGCTGTATGCCATTTATTATTATTATTTCCAGGGCCTTGCCTTTATTTAGTTTTGTCATCCAAAGCGCGACATCGTTTCACGTGTTGTTTCTCTTCTTTATCTTTCTGTAGAGGACGTCTATAGTCAAAAAGCCGGAGGACTCGATTTTATGTCGCTGAGACTTGAGCACTACATTGGTAAGTGGGTGTAAAATATTATTGCTATATTATTTTAAATATTTGTGAACATTATTAATTTTTTATGCATTTATTTTTTATAAACATAAAAAATGCAACCGTATTTGGTGGTTAGTGAGACATCCTCAGTAATTTGAATACTGTAGCCTATATGTGGTGTAGATTGACAATCTCTAGAGTGCTCTGGGGAGGCCAGTAGATGTCAGGGAAAATAATAATTGAGGAACATGAAATTGGCACCAGTCTCAGATGCAGCTGTGCTTTGCGCAATAACTGTCACTGGTGTAGCAATCTCAGAAGAAGAGAGGGTTAAAACCTCAGCTTGCCCTCTCTTTCATTCTTACACACATGCACAAACACACACTTTCTTTCCTCCCCCCTCTCTCTGGCTCAGTGTCATATACACTCTGCTCAGTTCCTGGCTTTTAAACCAGATTTACAGCACTGAATTCAAACACACCTGGACAGGACTAAGAGAATGTAGGTGGTGTGTGCTACAGTGAAACACTCCACAGCCTTCTAGAGAGTCCCGGCTGGTCCTCGCCAGCCTTGCCGAACAGCCCAAGGTGCTGTGTGGTTGTGGTTTGACCTGGTTTGTTTTGGGTTGTTGATCAAGCATGGCCTCTGTTTTGTCGGTGGCGCCAGTCAGTCTGGAGCTTTGCAGCTCACCCCCCCTCGCCTCTATTCATCCCCTCCACAGGTGTGCAGGCTGCACAGAGCCGCTCCAAAGCCAGCAAAGCTTCGCCAGGGACTCACACCCAACTGGAGGCACAATCACAAGGGGATTTCAAAACCGCTGGGAGGAATTAAACCCAAATAAAATCACTATTCATATCAGTTTTTTTTTGTTCCATTGAACAAGGACTCAGTGTGTAGACATCTCCCCATCCTTCCTCCTGCTTAAGTTGCTCTCACTTCTTGTCACTTTTTTTTCCCCAAAAAGAGTGAAAATATGGGATCCCCATGCTGACAAGTTTTGTTGTTGTTGTTGTTGTTGTTGTTGGAAACCCATCTATCAACAGCTATGAAAACTGTTTGTGAATTGTGCTTAAAGAGTAACTAAAAATGACTCCAGTTTAAAGCTTTACTAAACTGCGAAAAATCCTTGTACATGTTTTTTTTTTGGACATCTATTGTTTAAAATAGATGATTTGTGTTGAACAGGGATTGCCATCCCTGGTTTCTTAAAATGTTTGATATTGTAAAGAAGAACAATTCCGATTCGAGACAAATACGATTGTAAATATAGAGACGCAAATGTTCTATAAAAGTATGTGAAAGGAAGACTTATATGCTTAAAATAGACTATTGTAATTATAAGATATTTTTATTAAAACCTTTTTTTTCCTGTCATTATGTAAATATTGTGTTTACACTTTAGTGAATGAACGTGGTTTTGCTCTGCCAATAATGTCCTCACATGATGATATCAGTTAACTCTTTGCAGTGTTCTTTGGACTAGTTTAATATGTAGCATGTCAGGCTCATTGCAGAGATATTGAATGTGCACTGAAGCAGCCCTGCCTGTGTAGATATGTGGTGGAGTTCAAACACGAGTTCTTTGATTATTTGACCTGCTCAGCTTTCTCTTGAATCTTTTTTTTTTTTGTACACATTTACTTTGACAGCTTTGACCCACTCAGAGAGATGGGTGGGCCTGCTGTTTGATCTATAAAAAAAAAGAAAGAAAGAAAAGAAAAAGAGAGGGGGGCTTAATTTGATTCTGTTACATTGCACTCTTGTTAAAAAGTGATCATATTAACTACAGCACTTCTTACAGTGTTTACGATGTAAAAAAAAATCACTGCAACACAATGTCTCTCAGATTTGTGCAATCAGAGCCTCTCCTTGAGAAGTTAATGATTGACGCCAAGAAATCATTAAACTTTGGTTATAAATTGGTTACAAATGTGAACATTAACAGACTCTCTTTTTTTTGTTGCTGTTGTTGTTCTTTGGAACGGAGACGTCTGACATGAAAAGTCTGGAGAGTTATCCAGTCATTATTAATATAAAAGTGGAGAGAAGAAAACAAGAATCTTTATTTTTCATGACATTGAACACTGAATTTACCTCACCACCCTCCTGCCAGTGTGAGAGGGCACTTGTACATTACTGTCAGCTGCACTGTTGGACTTGACCTTCACTGGCTTATGAGGAGTTGTCAAAACAATTAAAAGTTTCCAGGAAGAATTGTGTCGTCTCGAGTGTTGTCTCAGGGGGCGCATTGCGGTTTATTTCTCTGGCACCTGAAGTGCTGAGAAGGAGAGAGGTGCAGTGTAATTTATTCATTTAGTTCCCTGGAAAATAAAGGGAGGGTAAAGTTAGTATGTTGCAGACTTCTCATACTGTTAGTCCTTAAACCTGCTTTACAGGATTTAGGGTTTAAGCCTTTTGTTTTCTGAGCCTTTATTAATTCAGCCGCACACACACGGCTGCAACAACAGCAGGATCACTCAAACACAAGTGACAGCCGAGAAGTCGGATATATGTCACTCCTTCGTGCAGAAATAATACTATCTCTTTAGTGAGATATCAAAACACATTATTGCAGTTGGCAATTCGTGATGTAACATGTTCCCGTTAAAGAGGCTCAGTAAAAGAAAAATGGAGAAGAAATGTTGCAGAGCAGGAAGTACGATCACCACGTGAATTTCAGCAGAAAGCATGGTGCAACAGAAGGTGAATGAAGAATGAAGGCCAGTAATTTACAGCATCTACAGCTCAGACTTCCACACACGATGCCAACGATGTTCAGCAAATAATGTTTCTCATCTTCCCTTACAGTGTAGATGGATTTAAAACAAAATCGGAAAGAGAGCGTAAAGTTACTGGAAAGAAAGTCAGTAAAGAAAAATGGTGTTATTGCTTTAATGAGAAACAAATGAAGAAAAGAAATGCCTGGTGAGATGCTGATTATTATGGGATTCAGTATAGATGAAAATTATACTCACACTCTTGGCTGAAAGAAACTCAAGGCCTCATTGGGTTTACGGGAGCATTTACCAGATACATCTCCATATTTGAACAGTTACATTTTTTCTAAAATTAGTAAAATCACATACTGTAGTTAGTGATTTATGAGCCCGCTCAAAAAAAGCTCTTATTTTGATTCACTGGGTATCTTTTTCCACACCTATCTCACTCACAGCTTTTGGCTCCACTGGAGTATCTTTCCTTTCCGCCTTCTTTTGTGCGGAGCCTTGGGTTTTTCTTGCAGACACACCGGCCCTTGTTTGGTTGTCCCCACGTTAACCTGCCAAACGCAGGTTAAAGCATCCGTTTGACACCAACAACCCCAGCGACAGAGGTGGCCCTAAGGGCCCTGCAGCACACCTTGCAGACATCCTACTCCAGCATGGCCACACAGGCCACCTGTGTGTGTTTATAGTCCACACCAAGGGAACCTGGCATCACTGCCCTTGACGGGTCCTGTCCTTGTGATGTGAAATGTGAGCGACTGTGTGCCTGTCTGTGTATGAGTGATAAAAGGAGGGGTGGGAGAAAAAAAGGAAAGAAAATGAAAAAATGTGTTAAAGCACAGGTGGCCAGCTTGACAGTTAGACCTTCCTGATATGATTAAAGATTATTCTCTGGTTCTCATGGAAGAGGCCTGAGAGCTCAAACAAAAAGCTTCAGCTGTCTCACTAGGATTTTATTTTATTTATTTTTTGTAGGACATGCTACCGAATTTAAGGATTGTGTGGCAAAAAAAAAAAAAACCTAGCCCACACCTTGACACACTCACCAGCTGACCGTGCTTTATTTTCACAGTAGTCCACCTAGCGATTCTCATGCTGACATTGGCTCGACTGCTTCATTCAAATCTCATGTCATGTGTTTTATATTTACAGAAAACAGAGGTTTAACATTTAGAGGGAAATTGCATTTGTAAAATTTAACTGCACTATATCCTGGCAGTGACATATGGCATTAATTCAGCAGCCAGTCAGTCATACACTGATGCTTCTTTACACAAACAGAACATGCTTCGCATTTACTGTAAGCCTTATTAAACGATGGTCCAGAAAGACCATCACAGGTGCAGTGCTACAGTAATACAGCGGGGACATAGGACAGGAGATTTCTGTTACAGCTACATGATCTCTACGTCTGACTCTGTGTTAGTCAGCAGCCCCAGACTGCTGCCGTCCCCAGATACATTATTCATCCGCGCTCTTATTATACTTTGCTGCAGCCATATGTTGACTCACAGTTCCCACTGTCTCGCTGTTAGCTAGCACATTCTGCACTGCTCTGACATAAGCACTGCAGGATTTTCCAAACAATCCCTGTTTCGAGTGAGACAAGAGTGCAGCAGCAGGACAGGGACTCGTGAGCTCCTATATCTTTCTGCCATTTTCCAACAGAGTCGAATGGAACGGAGTTCCTGTACCTGCGGCCTTCCTCTCCTTGTGTGAGTCAATGCGTGTGTGTGTGTTTGTGTCCATTCAATGATCCAGATCGTGGGAAAGCATCACTTCCTGTTTGATAAGGAGGTACATATTGGCGAGGCTGTTTTCCACCTTTGAGCCGAGGCCAAGGGAGTGGACACACCAGCTCTGTGAGCAGGCACTCGGAAATGTCATTATTAACACAGTGTCATGATTATCAAAACAAGGAACTGGCCCAGGCTGAAATTGTTTGCACAGGTGTAAGCGTGTGCGTTTCCTTTTTTGTGCATCGGTGTGCCCTCCCCTTTTTTGACTTTCTCACAAAAGACGACAGCTATTCTAAAAAATTTCCACTGCTGTTTTATTGTCCTTTTCCAGGGGAATTTGACTACAACTATCTGGAACTAAGGATTAATAAGAAAAACAAAATACTTCCTTTTCCTTAAAAAGGAAGAATGAAACTGCAAGCTTCTAATTCCACAAATTTGTGCAAGGCTCTGTGAAACACTCATCATCACCCCTGCTTTGAATTAACCTTCTGCATATGTTAAACTGCAATAACAGGTTTAGTTGTGGTGTCTCGCTTCCCTCTCTCCCTGATTTAACTCCACATTACGGCATTCCACGGGGGCCTATATCCCTGCATGTTAATCACTGCTCTTCCCGGCACACTGAGAAATATATGGCGGGTGCTTGCAGAGGAACAGTGGAGGACAAAAACGTGCTCGCACTTGGACACTACTTGATTACAGACTAATTGGTCTGGAGTGATTAAATATCTCATGCTTCTCAGTAATTGCAGCTATTTAAAGCAGCTATTAGCTTAAAATGCCTGCCACCAACAGCCGTTTACGCATAAACAAAATGTGAGATGCAGCAATTCACCTGTAAGACTTGGAGAGTCGCGGGAGGATTTGTGCTGCTGGGAGACTTTGCGGCGCATATTTTAGCTCTTACTCTTAACACAGGAAGTGAGTGCAAATGCAACACCCCACTTTGTTTTATGGATACATTTACAATAATACAGAGCTATCAATCCTTTTTGCCCCCCCCCCCCCCCCACACACACACACACACCCACCTTCTTTGCTTCCAAATACGCAACAGATGTACATTTTTACAGATAACTAATTAATCACAGTTAAATTTTCCACGTTCATATTACTTGTGATAATTGATGTGTAATTATTTCTTCATTTAAGCTATGTGTGTTTATATGTGTTAATGATGTGACACTTAATGTTTATACACACACACACACACACACATATATATATATATATATATATGAAGATATGAAATAACAATAACTCCTGCGCGGGTCATTCATTTTAATTTGGCAGCCTCTGTCAACTCTATACACTCAAAGAAGAAAACAACAACCAACACACACACACACACACTCAACATGTTTATGTGATCTGAGCCTGGAGCGGTCATCAAACACAATCACAGGAGAGTTAATGTGTGTACACCCACCAGTTTAAGCTTCAGTCAGAGCCTCTTTCAGGGCAACAACAAACAACGACAGGAAAGAGAGGAAGAACCAGAGGGAGAGGTGCGGCAAAGAGTGGGAATAGGGTTAGAGAGTGTGTGAGAGGGAAGAGAGGAGGAGGAGGAGGAGGAGGAGGGAGGACTTGGCATCACCGGTGCCAACCGCGGCTCCTGGGAGACAAGCGATGAATTACAGAAATGAGATCTCAGACAAATGCCAAGCTTTTGCAAAGAGCAACGAGAATGGCTGCACCCCCCCTGGAGAACACAGTGATTAGAGAGAAGGGGGAACCGGGGGTCTGCCAAGCCCCTTAAAGGATCTGTGTGTGTGTGTGTGTGTGTGTGTGTGTGTGTGTGTGTGTGTGTGTGTGTGTGTGTGTGTGAGTGCAAGGGTGGCACCGGGACAACAGCCATGTCACAGAACACGACCCTGAGGTGCAGCCATCAGACAGCCAATATGGCGAGTTAAATACCGCTGCTGCATCAGAGCGGAAGGCCTCCAACTGCCTCCAATCAAACAGGTTTCTGTTCACCTAATGAGCTTAATTAACGAGGCTTGGTTTACACTTGTTTGATTCAAAAGAGGGAACAACGTGTTAAATCTACCAAATGAAACAGTATCTTTCCAAGTCAGGCATGACACGAGGTCCTCGTCTGTTTAAACACGGATACGTAAAAGAAGATGATATTCATCATTTTTTAAAATATGTTGTGACACTTGTTTTTTGTTTTGTCTAAATTATTGGTAGATAGTGTAAATTAAAGCATTCTTTTTAGATCAAAAACATTTCTAATAATTACGGTTAATAAATGATAAACTCACTGTGAAAAAAATATTTTTTATAATTATTGTTAACAAACAATAAGAAGATAATAATGTTTACATATTGTCTACTTTGTTAATAGTTAATAGCCATCTATAAACATTACCTAGATATTATAAAGCTACTGCTGGTGTTTATAAGGCTTTTTAAATGGCTGGTCTATAAAGTGTGATGCATCTCTCTTGCAGATGATTTATTTGAATTAGTAACATTTTTTGAGACGGTATTAAAAAGTTGAATGTAATTTTTGTAGTACCTGTTTTAAATAAAGGTAAGCAGGTAGTTAACATTGGAGACCACGGCTCAGTCTAGCTGGTTTGGTCAGAAAGAAAGAAAGAAAGAAAGAAAGAAAGAAAGAAAGAAAGAAAGAAAGAAAGAAAGAAAGAAAGAAAGAAAGAAAGAAAGAAAGACGTTAGCTGTAGAAAAAACTGTAGTTTCAGCTAAACTATGACACTGGTCTCATTATGGCTGGTCCACATACGTATCTGCGTCACACCTTTCGTGTCTATCTGTGATGTCAGGATCAATGAAACTTCATTTACAAAATGACAATAACAATTTGGAATCATTAACAAAAACAACGGTCAAAACAATAACATAGTGGTTAAGTAATTATATAAAATGTTATCAAATAGTATCAAAATTTTTATTTTTCCTCATCAGCTGTAGAATATATCATAAATAACTAATGAAATATTATGTTTTATTACAATTACTTTATTACAAAGTAATAACAGAAATGTGGTAAATTGTAACGTTAATAATGATTGGTAAATATTAATGATCATGACTAAAATAACTATTTATTAAAAGGTGTTATAAGTAGATGATCAGTAGATTGCTATTATTTTGAAAGCAGCATGATTGGTTTCATATAAGAGAAACAGTAAATTGATGTATTTTTGTGATATTTTGTCAAAACTACATTAATCAGCTTGGAAAGAGGCCTGGGACACGACCCACACATGAATTAAAAAAAGACTAAAAATTCAAACACCACAAAGAAGCAAGAACACAGATAATTTAAAAGCAATGCAGATAAGATGAGTGACAGATAAACAGAGAGCTCACATTTGTAGGCAAGTGTTTCCTATCCAGTACAGGTAAAACTGCTGAGCACTCCAGCGTCAAGATAAAGTAAAAGGAAAAAGAGTAAAGAAAGAAAAAGTTATCCCGCTTTATCTAAGGCTAAACCCCAAAACAATCACACATTCACCTACATCTCCAGGAGGTCCACTTACACACCAATGTCCACGTTATTGTTAAAGTTTTCACATCCTGAAGCACTTCTGTTTACGCGTGACCGTTTTGAAAATTCATTCGATTTTTTTGTCGCTTAAAAGCAATGACAAAAAGCTAAATTTTACATGAAGTTATTTACAATGTCATCTTCAAAAATTATGTAGAAGGAAGCTAACTTTATATTGATAAACAGCTGGAATAAAAAGAATAACAGAGACAAAATTTTTATTTCCTCCTCTCTCAGAAATACTGGCATCTCAGCATTCTTCCTCCATCACAGAGCAGTGGACCTCCATTTATAGGTGGGTGTCACTTTCGCTTCCACCTTACTCTTTTTTCTTTGTACCCAAGGTGTCTCTCCTCATTACAGCGATGGCTGGATGTGTCCTACGATCTCCAGGAACAGATAATGTAATCAAATTTCTTCCTAGGTGCACTGGAAAGATTACACGTTCAGTCTTCAGGCTTATGTCGCATTGCTGTGGTTTCACTTCACGCCTATCATCTTAGACACGCCCTCACATCTTAACAACAGAATTTGATCATTTGCCAGTGACTTACAAAAAAAAATGATGTAATTGTTTGCAGAGAGAATATAGATGAGTGTTTTGACATTGACCAACAAAATCCCAGTTCAGAGGTGGAGAGCATGGGTGTGCTTTAGATTAGGAGACCTGGATTCCTATCCCCAGGGAAATATTTAACTTTTTCTGTATTTCAGTTTTGTTTTTTCTCTTCTGTGTGCTTAGTTTCAACCAATAACAATACTTCTAATAGGTTCAGATAGATATATAGATAGATGAGGGCTTCTGACTTGATTCAGAGTGACAGGATTCTGTGGGCTACATTATTCAGCTATTTGAAATTTTTTCTGGGACTCGATATGAGCGATCAGATTCCCTCAGCCACAATTGTCTCGAAGTGGGAATACCAAGTCAGATTGGGGATTTTATTTCAGCGACTGCCTGAGGGGAAACTACATCAAACCAAACAGAAATCTCATTGGAGTCTGAGATGACAAATGGAGACCTTGAATAACTGCATTACCGCTATTATATTTGGAATTGGGGGAAATTAATTTCACCACAATGCTACGTTTCAGTTTCTTACAGATTGCATATCCAGCTGCAGATATGGGTTTTGATATAGATCGTTTACAATTTCATTCGGACAACATTTGTTCACGTTCACAGAGTTCTATATTTGTCTGTGTTATCAACCGGTGCAGAGGCAGTGAGAGCAGAGATGCTGAGGGGAGATGTGGTACAGAGAAAATCCCCTCCAAAGATTGTTACAAGGATCAAATAATGTTTGTCTGAAATATTTTTTTCCACAAATGTAATTTCTCAATAAAAATTCGTATAATTTTTTAAAATGTGAAAGATACAGTTTAGTTGTTGAATGACATGACTGGCTTCCAAACTAATGTTGATGGCAAATTAGGTGAACAGCAGAAATCTTCACCCTAGTCTGTGACTGAAACAATTCAGCTGCTGCTGTAACAGCTGATCACATCACCAAGAAACTAAGGTAAGGGGAAGACCCTACAATAACACAGAGGAAAAGCCCCCAAATCAGATGATCCCCTATGAGCAAGCACTCGATGAAAGTGGGAAGGAAAACGCCCTTTTATTATGAAGAAACGTCTGATGGAACCAAGCTCAGTTTGGGACGGCCATCGCCTGCATCTCCCTGGGGGTAAGGGGCGGAATGGAAGAGAGCCAGAGATTAATACAAGCTAATGATTAAATGCAAAGTGGTGTATAAACACATAGGGGGTGAAAAAGGTGCAGAGAAGAAGAAGAAGAAACACTTAATTTCAATCTTTGCAGCGCAACTAAGGGAGGATTCAGGGTCACCTGATACAGCCCTAAGTGAATGCACTGTGTAGCAATCACAGCAGATGAACGCCCAAACGCAGGACACATAGAGGAAGGTAACTGGTCTTTAATCACTTTAATCCAGGCAGCAGTCATACACAGAAAGGAATTTAAGGAAACAATAAAGGCGAGCAAAGGGGAAATGTCCCCAAATCATGCAAAAGGTCTGAATGCAAGAAAGTTCAACCTAAACTAAAAATACACATGGAACATGAGGCTAGAAAGCCTGACAACATCAACAAAGCCAATCTGGCAATGGGGTAGAGCAAAGCAGAAGGTGTGTATACTAAGGAGGCTGATTAACTAACTGAACACAGGTGTGGTACAAAAAAGGTGAGATATACAATGACAAAGAAGGGAGAACTAATGGGAAACCGGAAGTAACACTGGCAACAGTGTAAACAGAATAAGAATTACAAAGTAAAACCAGAAGTTCATTATCAGAAGAGACCTCAACATCATGACACACAACACCCCCGGACTGCAGCAATATTCTTACATTTCTACAGATAATAACAACTGTACATTACAAACTAATTACAAAGTAACACGTGACAGTGACAGTAACAGTAACGGAATATATTTTTCTACCTTTCAGGCCATTATTGTCTGAACTAGATGAGACCATAGAAGCTGTAGATGTGGGCCTCCTCCTTTGGGCCAAACATCTCTATGCTCTCTGCACAGTGCTTGAATAAAACTACTGTGCAGAGACCAAATCCTAAGTGAAGCCTTTTTGTGCAACACTGTAGAGTTAAACTGAAGACACAAATTAATAGAAGTTTTGGTCAGGAAAGGCAAATGAACAACCTTTGCAAAAAATTCCCTTACGCTACAAATGTCGACACCTCTTCGTTTCAAAATAGCCTGAACCCACTATAAAACCTTCCAGTCCACATAGCAATTGATCACTTGTTGCACATCGCTCTATAGCTTACATCACTCACATTTTGTCAGTTGCTAATTGTCACATTTTCTTGACCATCAGAAAATCTTGCCCTGTGGAAACTTTTAACAGTATTTTCACTCTACTCCTACAGGATGCTAAATAAGCTTTAGGCATAATTTATGTATCTCTGCATAAACATTTGTTATTGGACAGGGGGGACAGGGGTTTTCATCCTACTTAGACATGCTCCCTTGTAGTCATCCAAGATTCTGACAGCATATTGATGACATAAACGTCTTGTTCGGTTGACAAGTGAGCCAAAATAGCGAAGGACACAACGGCGGAGTTCACCAGGAACAGGTGAACACAAAAAAACTTCAAAGATAAAAAGTGCAGCAGGGAAAGAACAGACCATGGCTGCAGTGGGCACTTTTCATTCTTTTTAACACTAGCTTGTCACTTCACAGTTCTTGGTATGTTATAACTTTACTCTCCTTCACAGACTGGCTCACCAACAACAGCACAAGAAAGAGTGGCTCACTGACCAGTCGTAGCACATATTTTGTAAATGGTAAATGGCCTGTATTTATATAGCACTTTTCTAGTCCCTAAGGACCCCAAAGCGCTTTACACAACCAGTCATCCACCCATTCACACACTGGTGATGGCAAGCTACATTGTAGCCACAGCCACCCTGGGGCGCACTGACAGAGGCGAGGCTGCCGGACACTGGCGCCACCGGGCCCTCTGACCACCACCAGTAGGCAACGGATGAAGTGTCTTGCCCAAGGACACAACAACCAAGACTGTCCAAGCCGGGGCTCGAACCGGCAACCTTCCAATTACTAGGCGAACTCCCAACTCTTGAGCCACGATCGCCCCTGTACACTTCCTCCATGTGACAGCAGAGCTGCACTGATTCTTGTATTTTGTTTTTCTGATTTACCTGAACACTTAAAGAGCTTCATACACCATGCCTCAATCACCCATTCACACCCAGTCATACAAGCTCTTTTTTATATGCTTAAGTGCTTTCCATCTAACGTTCACACTCTAATGACTGCATCGGAGAGCAACTTGGGGTTAGAATCGTGCCTAAAGATATTTGGCATGCAGACTAGAGCAGCCAGGGAAAGAACCTTGAATTAGCAGGTGACCTGCTCTACCTCCTGAGCTACTTCTGGCCATGCACAGACTGCCAGTGGACTGTGAATTCACAACGTCTGCACTGCATGTCACAATGCTTACACATTCAGTGCTTTAAACTGGCATCCAATCAGGTGTATATGCTAGTTCAGTTCAGCTACAACAGGCCTCAGTTGATTGCTTATAAAATCCTCAGATTTCTGAAAGTGCATGCTGTGTTTTGTGGTGTTTTTTGGTGCTCAAAAAAACCCTCTCACATGCTGAGAAATTAATCACAAAACTGGATCGAAATAAAACAGCACAGCCCGTGCTCCTGATACCTCCATATGTTTCCATATAGATATCAAGCCATCGATTAGGGGAATGCTGTCATCTAGTTGGCAGCGATTAGGCTGCTGGCTTTGGCACCCAGTCAACAACTAATTCACATGCTAATGTCTTCCAGATCAGGTCTCGCCCTCAAACTGGTTCTCCTTATTGACTTGATTCCCTGATTGGACAGATGGCCACCTTTCAATATCACAGACGTCTGTTTGTGTTTAGGCTCGGGGTACGGGTGGCGAGGGGTTGTCAAGAAGGGGGCGGGGTTGGCAGGGATGATTCCCAAGCTTATGAATAAACAACAACAATCATCAAGATAAACAACAACATTATCTGGCATCTGAACCTTGACGACGATCCATTATGGCCATTACTGTCATATCGTGTGCTACAGTCGGCTTTTAATTGCTCCTATTCACTATTGAGAATGGGGTGGGGGGGGGTGTTCACAGACACTGTATCAGTCGACGCTCTTAATTGATTTGTCCTCAAGCTTGCCAAGACCGCAGTCTCTACAGTTGAGTGCGCTGAAACCTATCAAAGCGGAGCGAGGAGTGAAGGCATGAGCACCCAGGACAAAACCTCTGCAGTTGCAGAGAGGAAAAGAAAAGTGGGGTGATGTTAAAAAAAATAAAAATAAAAAAATAGAGCATTTTCATTTCTCCCAGCCTTCCTCCTCCCCCACACACATTTCTCTCCCTCACCTCTTGCTCTGCTCTTTCTCTCTGCGCTCTCGCTCTCCATTTTCGTGCCTGGCAGCAGTCTTTCTCAGGAGACTTTCTCTGCAGTTGTGTGAGGAGAATGTCAGTCTTGTGTAGTTAGGGAGTGTATGTGTGTGTGTGTGCTTAGATCTTTGTGTCTGTGTATGTTTCTGTGTCTGCCTCTACGAGAAATGTCCCCTGGATGTGCTCATTAGCAAAACACCAGTGCGTATGGCTCCCCAGAACAAGGCATTGTGGGTACTGCCACTGTCTGTCTCAGCTCTGTGAGTTCATAAGCAACTAATGAACAGATTCAGGCATGAGCACAGGGCAGCACAGGCACATCTGTATCTTTGTGAGGACACTTATGGAGGGCATTCTTCAATATAGCCTCTTACCCAAACTAGAACCATCACCATAAACGCCCAAAGCTGAATCTAATCTGAACTCTCAAACAGCCCTTTGAAGACGTGTCAGATAGTGAAGACTATGATGTACACACTTTCGAAAAAAAGAAAAACCCCAAATGTTCCAAGGTTTAACAAACCGGTCCTCACAAAGCCAGATTTACCCACACACAAACACACATAGACACACAAAGAGAAGAAAGTAAAGACTTTGAATGACCTTTCATAGACACAAGACTTTAAGAAAAACTAGTTTTTCTAAAAGTCTCTGCAAACTTAATATTCTGTTTTCTGTGTGGATAGAATGAAGCTTTGTGATGTACTAAAAAAAAACTGCATAATATCAGATGGCGTTAGCGCAGCAGCTAGACTTTTACCTTGTGCATTAATTCAGTATTCAATATTGAACCCACAGAGGGGTCTTCTGGCAGGCTAGAGAGAACTTCTGCTTGCATGAAAAGTATTTCTTCTCACAATTTGACTCGGTATGACTTTCAATCAAAAGTAGAAGTAGTTTGTTCATAGTATAAAAAGTGGCAGCCAGATTTTTAATGCAACACAACATTTGTAGCTCACAAAATTGTTTTTGCTTCAGTTCCATTTATTATTCGGTCTATAAGCTGTTCTCTGGCTGTCATACAGTTTTACAGAAATGTGGTATTACACATCCAGTCAACCAGCCATTCATCCATCCATTTACTGACACCGGATGAATTAAGAAGCATTATTTAACCATATAACCCAGAGCCAGCCACAAAGAGACCATGCAAACTCACAATCAGAAATTTATACTCAAGAACTTTCCCACCAAGCTTCAGGCATCCATGGTAGACGCTTTTGGGATGGGATGACATTTATGTTTTTTAATTTGATTGAAAACTGAAAGGTGGGTTGACTTTTCAGGACACTGGAACAAATTCAGTTTGGTTTCAACGTGAAAGGTTTTAGAAGGACGTCGGATTGACTTTATCCAGTCACCTGACAAATTTGTAGAGGTGTTGAAGAGATGTATTTCTACTCTTCAACCATTCAGACATGAAAGGATGCCTTCTTCTAGAGATCTTTCCAATAACATTTGAAAACAACTTTTCAGTTTTTACTTTTTAACCCAGTGAAGATTGTTTTGAAATCTGGCAATGCCTACTTCTCTGTACTTTAAAATTCTTTTCGACATATTTCCAGGGTTTTGAGAACACATGACAACAACAGAATAAGTTAACAAGCAATTAACATTGATCATAAAGACCAATTTATTAATGTACCATAAAGGGAATAGTGCAGGATTCGTGTTATTTAGAAGACAGCCAATATATGTGAGGTACTTAGTAGAAGCAATAGAAGAAATGGAATTCAAACATTTTGCAGTAACCCTATTTGATAATCCAGCCTGCACTCCTAACGCCTTAGTTTGTAATTAACAGGTACTGAAGGGAGAGCAGTCATCATTTTTATGAGTCTGTGCACATTATTCATCTTGTGTAACCACAAAAATCAAAAGTAACACCCCAGAACCACCACTTTCACATAGATTTGTTGGTATTAGCTTACGGCATTTCATGTAGTATATTTGTACTCAGATATCAATAAAAGCCTGACATAGCAGTGCATTTCAAGAAGACAATTCCATGATATGTTCGTGCAGTTTGCCTACCGAAGGTGTGCCAGCAAGCAACTTTTACACCTATCAAGGTGACACCATTTGTAATAATAAAGGTCTATACAATAATTACAAGAGGTCACATAGAGCATGTCCTCCTTTTGCCAGCGGTCTACATTCTGTGTTATGCCTTTTCCCATCTTCTGTATTATATACTCATTAATAACAAAAAAATTAAAGTTTCATTTCATTATTTTTTATGTCATACTTTAAATCACAGGCTATTCTGTCACTATGTCTGTAAAATTCATTATACTGAAAAAGGTTTCTATTAGATCTATTGCAGTTAGTGTCTTATTTTCGTGATTCTAACCTTAACCCTTGCAATTGTTTTACCTCGTTAATATTTTTCTACCATATGCACCGTTATTGTTGCACTTACAGCTTTCATTTGTACAGCACTGCCTTATGACAAATATTGGTGAATATTTTTACAATTCTAATAATGATTATAGAATTTTTTTTTACTTACTACACACCAATGAAGTAAACAGGAAAACTGTTATTTAACAACCACATAGCTAGTTCAGCTTCCAATTAACGAACTAGAGTGTGTCGTTTCAAAACAGCGGTCAAACTGAAATCAATAAAGGCTAACATACAGTATATGCCAGCATTTTGTCTGTAGTATAGACCTTTTCTGGGGTATGTTTTATAAGAGCTGAACCGATGGCAGAAACTAATATTTCGGGAGAATCATTTCTTTATATATTTTGTGGAAGTGAAAAACTAAAGGCATACTGTTGTTGCATACAACTTTGCAGTCATGCTCAGGACATGAATACTAGAATTTGTTGACAGATACGTGTGTGTCATACCAAAGCAGCTTTAACTAGAAACAAATACACTGCCTGTAAACACTGAGAGAATTAACTGAGGACTTTTCAATCTGTAGATGCCTCCACTGCAAGACGTATGACATCACATTGTAATAATATCAAATAGATATTATGTACTCCAATAGCTAGCTAAATTTGTGCTAACTAAGTTACAGTTATCACAATTTTTTAGCTGTTAGCTGCTGTTAGCTGGTATTAGGGAAACTTTCTTTGTGGAGAGGATCTATGATTGTTGTTGGATACATAGCGAATAGGCTCTCCTACAATGTTACAATGTAATCAAATTGTTAATCAGAGGCAAAGTGTGATTTTTAGAGTACTAGCCATGCTCTAGCTATGCTAGCTAATGTTAGTTTGCTGTTGTTTAGCCAGGTCATGTCAGTTGTCTGTCACATTTCCTATCTGCTGACAGAAAGTAATCCTGACAATAAATAATAAAGAAGCATGTTTATACACGTTTTCTTCTGTTTGAGCTCTGAGTTCAGTAAGGAGCTGAGGCTTAAGGTGTGTAGGAAGGATGAGGATGAGATTTCATCCAGATGTCAATCATGCTATCTCTTTCCTTCACCTTTTCACTTCTTTGATGAAGGGCACCCCTTGTCAGATGATAAAGCATAGATATGATCCTTCATATCCAGTGCGAAGGTGCAGACAAAAATTTAAATCTTCCTCGAAAATGTTGCCGATTTATAGCCACATACACAAAACAAGATTAGGCAGAATGGCGATGTCTGTGTTGGCCACTGTTTTCAACATGTTGGCTTCCAGAATCCAGCGTCCACTCCTAGGTATTTTTAATGGATTCATTCTAAGTTTATGAGAACGCATCAGTTTGTCGGAGGATGTAATTACACACTAATCAATGTATATTTATGAGTTTGTTTGTTTTTATTAAATAGCCTAAAAATAAGACTGTACCTTTAACATCTCTCTGTGTTCTTCACCAGCTTTGTGCTAGCATGCCAAGTATGCATATTCTTACAAAAAGCCAACTTGCATTAGCAGCATAATGCAGTTGTTTCTGGCCCGGAGTTTATAGTGTGCACTTTACCGTGGTGTTCTTGTCCTTTCATGCAACAGAAATAAAATGAATGTCCAAATCCTCAAAGTTTTATCATTTTTCTCCTCCCTGCACAGAAACTGAAATCAGACAATTGTATCAGCTGCACAGAAAGAATTGCTTTTTACTTTCTATCCACCAATGACGCATGTTTGTAATGTAATTATGATAGAACTGTAATTGTAGTGTGGGAAATACATTTAGTATAATAGTATGATATTTTACTGCATTACATTAAGAATACCATATGTGTAAAGGCCTTTATAGTATAAATTATGTGCCCACCTGAAAACGTTTTATCTGCTGTTTGTTTTCTCCTAAATGTTTATGTTTGCAAATGTTGGTTTGCTATTTCACTGGGAAACAGAACACAGCGAGTGGGCAACCCCACTTTGACTGTGATATCACTGTAACAATAGAGACAAATGCACAGCAGAATTGTTGCAATAATCCTGGATTTTGTTGATTCGGTCAGTTCAAACTATCATAAAACTAATATTTGATGGTAATTATAACCTCTAAAGTATTTCAGTAGATAAAGAAAATGACTAGGTTCTTTAAAATGTATGCAGCTTGATGCAGTGGTGTAATTACTGCTGGCTCTCTGTGCAGGTGCTGGGTCGTTAGTGGAATTGGAAGCACCTGGGTCTGTTTCCCCAAAGGCACACGTGTGATAGAAGATTCTCTTAACCCTGCTGTGCCCCTCACAGAACCATGTGCCGCCCTACTCTAGTCTGTGTAATTGCAGTTCAATAAAGTTACATTTACACAATAAATAAGCTTTAGTATTTTGCAACATCTGAACCATTTATGATGACTAGACTGTGACACCTGTTTGTTGATGGAGAATTTTTCTCTAAAGAAACGTACATCGCAAACGAGTTTTATAATGTTTAAAGTACTGAAGTCTTATAATGTAAAATTAAAATTTTGTGTATCGACTCCAAAAGTAAGGAAATTTGTGTTTAATCAATTATTTCTTTGTTGTAACAATGCTTCTGGGTGATACATCTTATACTGTTGGAAAAGCTGTTTATTGAAATGGTGTCACACCTGTAAGAAAAATGCATTTGTGGGTTGAGCAGCAGAGTTGGGTATGTGGGTTCTGCCCATGCAAAACTTGCCAAATGTTTGCGTTCTGGAAAACCAAGTTGCAGCATTATTAGGAGTGAGCACTAGTATCATCTTCAAATTGAAGGTCAAGTTCCATATAACAGGTGTCCTAGTGGAGCATATGAGAGAGTGGGCATCACATGAAGACTCCCAAAGAAGACAGACACCCTGTCAGCACTTAGGAACTGCAGGCAGTCTTCTACAGACAGATATGGCCTTTGGCTTTCTACCCAGACTAATCTGGAACAGACTGCAGACTGCCTATCTCCAGTCTAGGGCTGGGCTTCCAGGAGGCCTGCCATGCCTGCCCTTTGTCACGTCATATTGTAACACTTGTTTTTATTTGGTGTCGGCAGCATGTGCATTGGAACCTGAAGTGGAGGAACCTTATGTTTAGCGATTAATTCTGCGTATGACAGTTGGATGGTAAGCTTAGAGTGTGGAAAAGATGTGGAGAATGCTTTATGGTGACAGCTGCACTGGTTAACACTGACAGTATGATGGTGAGGAGCAGCATCTCACTCTCTGGAAAGACGAGGCTGGTCATCACCGGAGATTCCAAGACATGAGATACTGAAACCATTCTGGAATCAAACTTTATTCTCCAACATGACAGAAAACTTCTGCATCTTCTGCTAATAATCTCATAAAATTCTTGTTTTTGAAAATTTGCAGTAAAAACAAACAAACAAACAAAAGCGCAGATGAACTATCATGACAGATAACAAGGCTGAAATCTTTACAATCAAACTGTACATCTGTCCACTTCAACCGCTTTAGATCTCCAAGCACCAAACATCAATGATCTTAACACATAGTGAGGACTCCTCCTTCCAGTGGAGCCCTGTAGTCTGTTAGCATGGAAAAACTTCTTCACTGGTGCAGGATCGAGGTGTTGTAATGGTGATGGAGGCAATTCCCATTAAGTGGGGCAACACTCTCTGACTTCTTTCACACTCAAAAATCAGTGCAGAGGAACAGCCCTATAGAGCTACGCTTGAATTATTATGCTTTTCCTAAAAATTTCCATACAAACTAAACAATGATGTCGGAGTTCAGGCTGTTCTAAAAACTCTCGGCTTTTATGACACGTAAAGAGGCAACAGACTTATAGTCATGTTAGACACACTTACTGTTCAAAACTGTTCTGTTTGCTGATTTAAAATTAGAGACAATCAGCGTAAAAGGAAGGATGGCTTTAAAGGGAGAATAGCTAAAATGGGTTGCTCCAGACAATTGAGCGTTGCATCAAGTATAGTATAAGTATTTTAGGCTACAATTGTAAACCATGTAATACCGCTTGGTCTCACTCTTTCAAATAGATGCAAGTAAAACACAGCATCTACAATCACTTGTAGATGTATTTTTTTGTGAACAGTCCTTTCAATCATCCACTTATCCAATTCAAGTTGTCAAAGGGCGGTTTGCTAGTGTGTGGCACAGAGAGACAGACAACCACTCACATTCACCTTTGACCAATTTAGAAGCACCAATTAACCTACAGTATTCCCATGCATGGACTGTGGGAGAAGTACTTGGAGAGATCCTGTGCAGACATGCAAACTCCACACAGAAAGACTCCAGTCTCCAGTGGACCTTCTTGCTGTGAGCCGACAGTGATAGCCAGCACACTGCCTTAATTTAAGCTTAATAATTTAGTTATTAAAGTGGGCTTCAAACTATCTCAGTATGTTTAGCTTGTATTGGTGCAAGCTACCATCAAAGTCTTGTCATTCACGTCACAGTTTTCATAGTTTTCACTATTTTTCATAGCTAGTTTCTAAGTTTAGTTATTGTATCTTTTCTGCCTCAGTTTTTATGTTTGTTTTCGTCATCAGCCCTAATAAAGGTTTGCTCTTGGTTAAAGTCGTGTTGCGTCTTCTGCAGTGTCTGCTCTTGGGTCAGTTTAAAAAACCACACTGGAATAATTAGAATATTGCCATGTTTGTTTAAAATTAACTTATTTAGCTAATATTATTAAAATAGTTTGCTTTCAATGTTCTTTTTGTTCTTGTTACCAGCGAGCATTTTTATAGTAAAGCTCATATCTACTATCATCTACTTTGCACCTGCTTTGAAACACAACACAGCAAACAAACAAAGAGTTTGCATGTTCCCCCCTGTTTGTGTGGGTTCTCTCCGGGTACTCCAGCTTCCTCCCACAGTCCAAAGACATGCAGTTAGTGGGGTTAGGTTAATTGGAGACTCTAAATTACCCATATGTGTGAATATGAGTGCAAATGGTTGTCTGTCTGCGACAGACTGGCCACCTGTCCAGGGTGTACCCCGCCTCTCGCCCTAGGACAGCTGGGATAGGCTCCAGCGCCTCCGCCCCCCTCCGCGACCCTGAAAAGGATAAGTGGAGGAGAATGGATGGATGGAATAAAACATATGGGAACCTAATATCTTTAAAATTGTAAATGCAAAATGAAAAGCAATGACCAATAGTCAGTTATAGCATAGAAAAAGACAAATTAAGATAACCATTCTTTATTTCAATATTCATAATCATCTAGTGTTTTGCCAAAGCCACAGGGACCCACAGGGAGATGGACAAAAGATCCACGGTTTTGCAGCTCTGTGTATGCATTTATTTTCTGCACTTACTGATGTGTTCACATACACGGCACGAGGTTTATTGTATTGCCCTTCTGCTGTCATTAAAAATGTTTTTTGCTCAAGCCTGTTTTTGTTCATATCTACCACTTTAACAGTAACAGTGCATCCTTTGATTTTAAGCAACAAAATACACGCCATAAAACCGACTACCAACAAACTAAAAGGTCAAACTGCAGAACTGCATCGTCCTGCATCATCAGGATGCGGGCTTAGATTATTCAAGTTGCCATCACTGTTTTCTTTTTTGTTGTTCTGCTGCATCAAACCCCAGAGGAATATACCATGCTGTGTGATGATTCAGTTGTGAGGCAGTTGTATGAATTTTATTATTCACTGTATTTGTAGCTCTGATAATATAATAAAAACATCCACATGATGCCTCTCTATTGGTTTTGCATGAAAACAATATCAATCTCCACCAGTGAATATTCCACAGCTGAAATCAAATTTGTTTGCCTCTGTTGTGATGAATAGCACTTCATAAAGTGAACAAACCTTCCCATTATTCCTACTGCAGAGTGTGTATCAATGGCATTACACTGTATATTACTTATCTGGGGGAAATAAGCTAGCTGGGAGACATTATGCATGTGATAAATAATGTATTCAGTCAGAGGTACCATATTATGGTTAGCCATATGTGGCGCATACTGTATATGTGTTTATTAGAAAAAGAACGAGGGTGACTGAAAATGTATGCGTGTGTGTTTTGATACGGTTTACAAGTCTGATGTGCGTGTTTCAGCAGGTTATTGAAGCAGTGACTGAAACGCTGGGAGGAAAATGAATAAATGCAATATGTAAATAGCTGGAAACAGCTGATCTGCACGTGGTGTTAGAGGGCTGGGGCTGTGCAATAAGACAATATAAATCAAATTCTCCTCTTCACAATAAAAGCAACCACACAGGTTCCATGGCGCAGTCTCTGACCCTTCTTTGACGCGTCCTTAGAGAAACAATAGTGACTGACGAAATGGTTCGAAGAGATGAAAAAATTGGAAGAGGTGAAGATCTAAAGGGATCATCCATGCAAACATATTCATCCTTGTAATGAGAATTTACTCTAGGATCCAATCAAAAAGCTGGAGGGAATCTGGCTTTCTGCCTATGGGAAATATAAAGCCAGTAAGTACATGATCCATTGAACCACTTAATTGTTAGGGTCCCACTACTACTACTAGTAAGGACAAATGGTATTAATACTTAAGAAAAACCATAAGACTCTAAGAGTTCATAAAGTAATAGTTTAACCTGTGAAGAAATATTTAATTTCCTTACAGCCAAAGTTGAAGATCACTAATATACCTCTAACTGTACAGACATGACATTGGTACAGTGCACTATTTGTGAGCTGTGTTGATAGATGCTGTTTATTGCCTTTGGGTACAGACTTTCCCCGTGTTCAAGTACAAGCTGCTGATTCCAGCTCCACGTGTATTCCACTTATGATTTTGGAATTAATCTTCTCATCTAATGTTTGACAGGAAAGCGAAAGCTAATTCATAAAAACTCTGAATTTAACTTTTTAAATCATTGTGATTAATGAGGTAATGTCTCAAAAATATGTATATGTTACATGATTATTACTTGGTGTCTTGTATTGTTGAGATACATGTAAATAACATGTAGGTGATTGATTAAGGCTGGCAGAAATTATTATTACCCATGTATGTTACATTTGATTTCCTATGACGGCAGGTGAAGCATAAGTCAGGTTAATGTTTAGGTTCATGCCACCTTTTAGTAAAGGATAACAATCTATGTCAACCTTTCTGTGTTGGTTTTAGTTTTCAGTTTTAAAATCCATCCATCTATTCATTCATTCATTCTCTTTTTCAAAGGAAAACACTGTAGATGCAGCAGTGACAGCTAATTAAATAAATGTGTGTTACATGGGAGACTGGGTTGAAATACAAGAGCACAAATGAATCAGTATGACTGAAAAAACACAAAAGTGATCTGAAAATATCATTCAAAACTGCACTATAAATACCATGCAATTACATGATTTAAAGCTTACAGAGCTTCTAAAAGGATCTGGCAATTTAATCAAAACATCAAGATTTCATAATGGATGGATGGATTATAATGATGTATAATTATGTATTTAAATGCCCACCTTGGCCTCTGTACAGAGCATACCTTTGGTGCATCCTCTGCAGCAGACTCAAGGAGATGTCTTCAGTTTACCCGCATGTGTTTGTGTGTGCGTGTATGTTTTATCTCTCCCCCCCCCCCCCTCATCTCAATAAAAGTTTTGGTTGTATCAGCACAAATTAGCATTGATGGTACCTAGCTAATCTCACACAGCTGCAGAATGGAGCATTAGGGAGAGGGTGCAGGGCCCCGGCCCATCTGTGGAGGGACCGACTCACGGTCCCCTGAAAGCAACATCACTTTGGCCTTGTCAGATGGTCCCTCCAGTGTGGCTTTGTTTACGTGTGTGTGTGTGTGTGTGTGTGTGTGTGTGTGTGTGTGTGTGTGTGTGTGTGTGTGTGTGTGTGTGTGTGTGTGTGTGTGTGTGTGTGAGAGAGAGAGAGAGAGAGAGAGAGAGAGAGCTAGAGAGAGAGAGAAGGAGTGTGTCGTTTGTTTGCTTGTGTCGCATTACCTTACAGAAAACCTTGGGTATGAAAATGCTAACTTGAATGCAGCGAGTTGCTGTATTGGTGGAAAACCAATTCTCTGAAGAGGCTTCCCCCTTTAGACCTACACAGCTGTGATCAAGGTGCTTTAAACAGCGATGACTAATTATTTCACTCTACATTTCACATGAATTATAGCTTTTCTGCTCATATGGGCTCTCTAGCATTGTCACCTTCCTCCTTCACCGGTCCCTCTACACTGAATATTGTTCTCCTCAGCACCCTCCCACTCCCATTCATCTGCACTAGCCTGCACACTTTCTTGCCAAGTGGCAGCCTGATGTCTGTGGAACAGTTTGAGGCCTGTCATCCGTCTCATTCTTCGGCGTGCCTGTCTCGGTCTCTTTCAGAGGCCTGTGCCCTGTCATGCTTCACATCAGCAGCTGTTATCGTTTTTTAGACCAGAGCAAAGAGTTAGAAAATGAAGAACGATCTTTCCATCCCAGTTCACATTACCGAATGGTTGTTTTACACGCTACACTTATTTGACACCTCTGATTAATAGTGTCGCGGAAAGCGCAGTGAAAACAGGGGAGGACGCGAAAAAAGCTGACGCGTTGCCATGGTGAGTGCAGCATTTCAGTCAATAACCCCAGTGACTGGCTTTTGGTCTTTGCAAATCTAATTCTTCTCCTTCCTACAACCACAATAATGACATTATGTTACGGCGCAGTAGCACTGTGCCAGGAAGCAGCCTTTCTACCTGTTCTGCTTCTATATTCCCAACAGAAGCCCTCTTAAAGCCGCCTGTCGGAGTGTCTGCCTGTCTGACCTCAGGTCGTGCAAAAGCCCCTGTAAGTGTGGCGCCAGTGGCTGGACAGTCCAGACGATACCAGCTGATACCCTGTCAGCAGTGACGGCTGTGTTACCAGCACAAAAGAACTGAGAGTGTTGTGACACTCAAGTGAGTGAGCCATCTGTAAAGACGACACAGACATGAAAAACCATCTAATCTTTTATATTTACGTGTTTTTTTCCCTTTGGAAACCAGGTGGTGCTTGCCTTGTGGTGCTATAGATGTTAAAAGAAGTCTACAAGCAGTTATATTAGTAAGTAACAGTTAATAACAGTTACATCTAAGAAGTATTTCCACATCAGCTAACCAGAAATGCATGCATCTAGCTAACACCTAACAGCTGAGACAACATTAATGTTTACATACAGTCATGCTGTTCCTAGTGTGGAATATTTGTCTTGATTCTGCAAAATGATGTGTTTAAATGTGTGTTTCTGGGTTTTTCATGGGCTTTTTTTGCTTTTGTTTTCTTCAAGTACCTTACGGTGGCCCCGAGAGGCCAAATGGACTGCAACTTAAGAAAACAGCAGCAATAAGAAAAACG
The DNA here is from genome assembly GCF_057381915.1 of Diplotaxodon limnothrissa. Classification (NCBI taxonomy): domain Eukaryota; kingdom Metazoa; phylum Chordata; class Actinopteri; order Cichliformes; family Cichlidae; genus Diplotaxodon; species Diplotaxodon limnothrissa. The sequence continues at coordinate 8,206,435 of NC_140606.1, forward strand.
CTGCAAAAGCACACAAAACACAACAGAAATAGGAAAAAACTGATTTCCAAAAGCAAGGGAAGTGTTTTTGGGGAAACAATAACATGACAGACCAGTGGCAGGAACCAAAACATGCTAGGTAAGTGTGTTTTAATCTCATGATTCATATAATACTGATGACAGATTTTTAGGCTAATAGTTAGGCTAACACACTTACCTCTCATCTTTTCTTTCCTCACAAAACCGATAGATCCTCCACTTCTTTTAAGTGTCTCCCAGCGCATATTTTGGTTTCTGCAGCTGGTCTGTTGGGTTATTGTCTCCTCAGAAACACTTCCCTTGTGCTTTTGGAAATCTGTTTTTTCCTATTTCTGTTTTCTTTTTTCCTGTTTCGTTTCTGTTTTTCCTATTTCTGTTGTGTTTTGTGTGCTTTTGCAGCGTTTTTATTATTGCTGGTGTTTTCTTAAGTTGCAGTCCATTTGGCCTCTTGGGGCCACCGTAAGTACCACAAGGCAAAACTCAATTTGTTGCTGTTTATTATGGATTTATGAGAAAGTAGACCTTTGTTGCTTTTTAATAACATTTTTATATTGTTAAGCACTTTGTACAGCATCGGCTGTTTGAAATGTGCTGTATAAATAAATTTGACCTTGACCTTGACCTTGTATGGCTGATAGCTACAAAAAACAGGCACCTTACGCTCACATCCTTCCTGCAAAAATTTCTCGACGCTCATAAAAATGAAATTTTATTCACCTTTGCTCTCCGACTAACTTTCAACTGGAGTTTCCAATAAGTTTTGAAACTTTTTTTTATTGTTGCTCGATTAAGAAAATTGTGACTTTACAAAAAGACTTTTTAAAAACACATTTCAAACAAACAAAGCACACAAACAGTAAATGTTTATGTACTGACCAGTGTGAAAGCAAGAATGATGATTACATATGCTACGTGTGTGTTCTACAGCAGCGGTCCCCAACCTTTTTTGCGCCATGGACCGGTTTATGCCCGACAATATTTTCACGGGCCGGCCTTTAAGGTGTCGCGGATAAATACAACAAAATAAAACTAGCACCAGTACCGGAAAAAAGAAGATTTATTCATAACACACGTGAAAAACACCCAGGGACACTGAGTTAACGATAAAAATGATAACAAAATAACGCTAAAAACCGATAAAAACCCTGAAAACCATGCATTTCACACCTGAGCCTCAACTCTCGCGGCCCGGTACCAAACGACTCACGGACCGGTACCGGTCCATGGCCCGGGGGTTGGGGACCGCTGTTCTACAGGGACACATTTACCCAAATATCCTCATGTTCTTGCTTCATTGTAGCAATATGTTTTTTTAATGCAAAGATGCAGTATTTAGCTACCATTCAGCCCATAGTGAAGTGCAAACTTTGAGACGCTGTTGTTTTGACCCTCAGTCTCTGTAAAAATTGATAATCAATGCAACAGAGGAAACTAAAGATTCAAACAAAAATAAATATCCAAATAGATGAATAACATCACACTGGACCTAAAAGCATTGTCAGCAGACCTGTGCTCAGTATCCATGGTAGCTGGAAACAAAACTAACCAGAGACCATCCAGCTATGGGCCCAGACTAAGGTCTTAGTAGAGCTTCAAACATGGCACACAGATTGCACATCCATTCCTCTCCTCCATTCTTTCTCAGCCCTCCTCTCTCCACAGAGACCATTAAGTTAATGAGACCTGGGGTAGGGTTGGATGCAGCAGGATGAACCCCTTTCTCCTCCCCGCTACCATCCCCCCTCTACCTTTCTCTCTTTCTTTCATCATCTGTGTTTCTCTACTCCTATTCATGCCATCTCTCCTCCTTCCTTATCTTCCTCTCTTCCTGTCTGTAGTTTTATTAGTGGATGCCTGTTGTAGACACCAAACTTGTGCCACAGCAGCTCAGCTCTGCTTCTTCGGGCGACTCAGGGGACAGACATTTCATTTCCGCCCTCTTAACGAGCTGGTGGTGAGTGTGCGCTAGCATGTGTGTGCGTGTCTGCACAGGAGCCATGAGGAGAGCTGGCTGGTGGAGAGACGGGGGCCAGTCTTCATTGCTGTCCTCCTCTTCCTCCTCCTCCACCACACTCTCAGACAGAGATAATGGGGGAGCTGATAGCAGCCTTGGAGACTGCTGTGGCTCCAAGCACAGATATGGACCGATAACGCCTCCACCACCTCGCCTGCTGCTGCCGCTATGTATGTGTGTGTGTGTGTGTGTGTGTGTGTGCATTTAGATGCAAGTGTGTAAAGCTGAATCACATGTGCTAATACAAGTATATTTAAATGTGGGTGTGTCTTTGCATGAGTTTTTCCATCAAACTGCCTCTGTGTGTGCATTTGAGGTTGCGTGTGCGACTTTGCGTTCTGTGTGCTTGTGTTTGTGTTTGTGGGAGTTCTTTTTTGTGTGAACATGTGCAAGACTACACTGTGTGCTGCACCGGTTATGTATGTGTACAGTTTGTGTGTGTGCGTCCTACATCTGCTCCTCTAAAGCAAGTGTGTGCGACTCCCTCGATGTCTCTGCAGCCTCCTTCATCCCATCAGACATTCCTGCCTCTATTTTATGGGCACAAGAACAGCTGGCCACCCCAGTAGGGCATTTTCACAATAAGCCAATTGCAATATATGAGCCTGATGCCACACACTCGCTCATTCAGACACGTCTATGCAAAGGAAAGCACATACAGTATGCAGAGACACAGATATTCTCCTGGCTACTGCTGATGCAACTCCTGTTGTGTTGTTGTTTTGTTGCAGCACCATCAGGATCTAATAGCCAGAGTTGGATACTGTTGCAAATGTGTTACCATTGCTCTTTTGTCTTTTAGCGCTGCAGATATGAGGCTCTATTACGGCTCTGGCCTAACGCTTGGCAGAAGCTCCGGCGCTGATTTCCGCTCTGACGTTCAAATCATTTTGCCCACACGACTTTGATGAATGGCAAAAGGCGAATCTTTTCGTTGTACTTCACACTGTCTCCGTGTGCGACAATCACATCCTGACAGTTCGAATGAGAAAATGATTAATAAGGCTTATGATTAACATAATGAGTTATTATCCAGGACAGATAGAGAAATTATTTCATCAAGCCAGGCTATATTTATCTGGGTTCACCTATGCACCTGTTCTGCTCATTTCACAGCGTTTTTTTATTGCATCTGAGATTACAGTGTTTTTCCATTTGCAGCTCTGTGCTGATTAGTTTTGAAGAGTGGGTATAATTTGTTTCCTTTTCCACATGAAAATGTATATTTATGAGTGCCCATATTCAGCTGGAAATACATTTCACAGAACAATAATTTGCAACAATAGCTTCAGATAGTCTTTAGAGAGATGCAACACTGAAACTGATTTCCAAGGCTTGTATTTCCTTTTATTGTCTGGCAGTGTTCAATCACCGCACCTTGCACGACACGACAGACCACATTTATACAGAAAATATGCACTGCTTTCCAGAGGTTTCCTGCCTCCATGGAATAAAATATTGATTTTGTTGAAAAAAAAAAAAGAAGAGTAGGAGAAATTGTGGACTTTGCTGACACATCCAAGATAGTGTCATCTCTCTCGCTTCTTTTTGTCTTTGTTTTTTCTGTATATGGAGGAACGACAACTAGAGAAGCTTTGTTTTTTACTAAGGCAGTAATGCTTATGACAATAAGGAAAGGGATCATCAAGAACTGGTGAGATATGGGTGTTTACCAAGAATATGGAATCTGATAAAATTGTTTGGCACATTTGGGGTAATGCTCAATCCATAGACCACTTTAGAGGAGATGGCCATGTCAATGCAGTTGCATGAAACAAGACTAGGATAACTTTTTGTTTTGTCTTCTTGTCCTACTGAACAGATGAACAGGAATTACGCACTACAAAACTGTAATGTGACTTTAATGCAGCTGTTCACACCAATCATGCAATTTCACTGGATGAGTTTGTAGCATTTATTTTTTGGAACCAAGCTCGAGTTTTCAGACCCAAATAAGCAGATCTGACCAATCAGACAGGCAACAAATGCGTTTGTAACTCAAGTTGTGCGCCGCTAGTCTAAATTTATTTGCCTGCCTCCTCAGGTGTGGTTCCAACTCTGTCAACGAGAGCTCCAACTGCCCCGCTGACATCTTGAAATGTGTATGAAACATTTTCTTTTCTTTTTTAGAAACGTCAGGGCCAGCTCGTCATCTCATGATGTCGACTTTACGATTTTCACAGCGCATTTTTTTGAGGATGAATTTTCTACAAAAACTCAAATCGTTTGATGTGTGTATATACATGAAGCTTATGCGTAAGTTCAATAAGGAAAATCTATCTCATCTCTATCTTGCTTCCAGGTGCTAAATCTAAGCTTTATCACTCCCATTTTCCCACGCTGTCAAGCTGTTTGTGGCATCACCAGTCTAGTCCAATCACCTTCTCCCGGCCTTCTCCAGGCCAATCAGCATTCATGCTGCATACTTTAAATCTCTCTCTGCATCTGTCACTCTCTTTTGCAGGCACCTTTGTGCAACCCACCTCCTCCCCATCTCCACCTCTCATCGCTCAAGCTCCATTCAAGTCACCTTCTTCTCCACCACCAGTGTCTAGACTCCAGGGTGTCCTGCTCTAATTCCTTTCACAGCTGGGGGTCTGTTCTGCTGTGACTGGCCATCACAGTTTAACCACCAAACACTTATCTGTATTCTGTTCATCAATAAATCATCTTCATTCTTTCTAACGATCTCTCCTTAATGAAATGTAATACTACAATTTCGTATCAAGAAAATTTGGAATTTCATGTCAGTTTTTGGTGTTGAACGACCTGAAGAAGAAAAAGAGTAACAAAAGATACTTTGTTTGAAACAGTGGACGCCACAAGCTTTCCATTTTGAAATTTCTCATTTTGTTTTGTTTTTGTCTCTGTCTAAATTATAATATATTTAGATTGTTGAAAACAACTGACTGACAGGCATGTTTTTTTCCAGTGTTTCTATTTATTTGTTGCCTCTGCTGAGGACAGAGATGGGGAGTAACGCGTAGTCCGATTACTTTTTTCAAGTAATGAGCAAGGGATTCCTATTTCAAAAAAAGTAATTCGATTACTGTTGCTTTCCTGTAAGCCCGGTGCATTACTGCGTTACTAAACTGTGATTTTGTTTGTGAGAGCGACTCATGACAATGACGTACGAGCGTGTGACGTCCGTGGCAGCAACAGACGTGTGTTGATCAACAATGGATAATATGGAGTTTGGGAGAGAGTACGACCATGCAGTGTTTAAAGCTTGGAAGTATTGACATTACCTTGAGTTTGATAATGTAAAAACTGACAAAAACATTAGCGTCCCCTGTACACTCTGCGTGGGAAGAAAAATTAAACTTCAAATCTGAGCAAGTAGCTAGCACGCTACCACGGGAATGTGAAACCTCCACCAACCCCACTCCAGGTGAAAATAGATTTAAGAGTGACAGGACTCTTAAATCTCTTGAATCTTTGATTTTATTTATTTATTGCTGTGTTTTACTTGCATCTATTTGAAAGAGTGAGTATAAACACAAATCATTCTTTTATTTCATATGCTGGAATATGCACAAAATAGGTTTAAATGTTAAACACATTTCTTTCTGTGAGAGACTGTTGCATATAATTTAATTTTTGCTTGATGCAATGTGCATAAAGTTAAAAGATTAAAAGTAATAAAACAATTTTTAAAAAGATATTTTTTCATTTGATTCAATTTTATATGCTGAAAGGTCTATTGCTTTATTACGTATTCAGATTGTGTATCATGTTTTTTAAAAGTAACTAAGTAATAAAGTAACAAATTATTTTTGAAAATAAGTAATCAGTAAAATAACAGGATTACTTTCTTGGAGAAGTAATCATTAATTACTAACTAATTGCTATTTTCAAGTAACTTGACCAACACTGGCTGAGGAGACTTTGTTTTTGGTAGCATTTGCATGGATGTATGTGTGTGTATCTCTTTCTATCCACAACACACAAAATCTCAAAAACTTTTGAATAATTTCTGATAGAATTGTCGAAGTTTACAGTGAGGTCATGTTAACCGTCCTTAAAAATTTGGCTAACATCCACCAAGGTCTTCAAGGTCAACGTAATGATTTATTGATTGAAAACTCAAAAAAGGCCTTATACAGTAGAAACTATGATTTTAAGTGTAGGACCATCACAATAGTAGGCAGGTGGTCATAAGGTTATAATGTTATACAGAGAATTATTCAAAATATGATGTTATGCTTGACCTCAGACCTCACGTCTACATTTCAAATCTGCATTTCTTTAAAGTTGACCCCCAAATATGTTTTATATTTAAAGAAGATATTGTCAAGTTAGTAAGAAATATACTGTAGTATAATATTATATAGAAAGCTCATGTTATTCATGTCCAGTTATGTACAAATCAGCACCTAGTAATCGTTTGTGTAATCAAAGTAAACCTCTGTCATTACTTCTCTTATCTGAATTTTACTGCAGTGCAAACTTCTTAAAGTACATTTAAAAAAGAACAAAGACAGGAAACTGAATGTATATGGAATATAATACTGTTCCCTTAAAAACTGAGAGTGAGCTGCTGTGGTGGAGGTTTGGACTCTTAACATGCTTCTTTTTTGTTTGTTTGTTTTTGGCAGTTTGTGATCCTTTAGACAGCCTCATCCAGTCAGTTCAGGGCCGACACTTCAGCAGCAGCACAACACTATTCAGGCTCAGCAACTGTCATGTAATTGCTTGTTGTTTCTATTTGAGGTACTCTTACAGGAATAAAATGCTAAATATTAGCATTTTCCTATTAGCTAATAAGCAAAGTGGTTGCATAGTTCTTTACTTTTAGGCAGGTTCAGGAATAATGAATGGAAGAGATATTTCTAGAGGAGACTGATGTTTTCCACCCAGAAACATACAAAACATCTTTTGAAGGCTAAACAGTGACTGTGATTCAAACACACACACATACACTCTCACTTTGCCTCTCCACTGTGCCTTCCCATCTCTCTCATATCTGATGCCAAGCGGTCACCAGAGAGCCGCCGTGTGTTTGTCTAATGGTAACCTGGTGCCCGACACACTGGACACTATGGAGAAATCTGATTAGCGACGCTGCCACACTCTGCAGCGCTTCCTTTCATGCAGTGTGTCTGCATGCGTTTATGTTTAAGCATTCAAGTACAAAGGTGAGACGCGCTGCTATAGAGTCCTGCCTTTTCTATTTCAATTTCTCTCTATGTTGATTTTTTACTGCAATTTCATTTCATTGGATGCTGTGTAAATTGATTCATTTATTGCTGTCTGCTATGACCAACAGGGTCACACGTTTTCGTTCTTGTAATCTATCAAATAAGTCAGCTCATTATGTGAATTACTGTATCGTCTTTCTTATTCCTGTAATTTCCTGTTTATTCCTTACAAATTAGTGTTGCTGCTGCCCTAAACATAAATGGCATCCCATCTTGCTTGCTGCCTTTAGACATTAATAAATCTCACTTTTTACCTGAAAATGACACATTATTAGTTAGAAAGATTTCAATACAAAAAGCGTCACTGATGAGACTGGCTGTCATCAAAACGGATAGACTATTTTCAACTTATTGAAAGAATGAGCTCATGTCAAGGCTGCCACGAGAGAAATAACAAGGCGTATTAAGAATGTAACATCTTGTGAGATTGTTGCTTTCTTTTCTTTTCCCAGCGCTATAAAGCTTTAAATGAATCTGTTTCCAGGAGCAAAGCTGTAAACAAGCAACGAGGGCTGAAACATTTAAATGCCTCTCTTTTCTTTCTGCCTTCATCTCCCATAAACAAGCCTTTCTCTCTCTCTCTCTCTCCCTCCCTCGCGCTCACATTTTACTGTCTTGTCAATTACCATCCCAGTGGTTTTCCTCCTCAGTCTGACACATCCGTAGAGTGTGTGAGTGCTCATCAGAGCTGTTTAACCCTCGCAACGCCCCGAACTGGAAAACAGCCAGGGAACGTCACGGAGGCAACCAGTTGTCAGCAACTATCATCCCCCCCTCCACCCTCGAGCCCCCTCCCGTCAACCATGAGCACATCAGACAGGGAGCAGGCCTTGTTGATGAGAAGAAATTCACTAATTGTTTGATTATACAGATCTCCATGATAATGAATCGCTACTCCACGGTTCGGGAACATGGTGTGCAACCCGAATTACCACCCCAACACTCAAGCTGTGAAAGTTGATTACTCATTAGCGGGTGACTGAGTGGCACAAACAGCCCTTGCACCCCCTTTAAATTCCCCTCCTGTGTTTTTACTGTATGTACTTGTAATTGCTGTACAGTTCAGTGCAGCACAGGAGACTGGCCTAACCACAGCGTGAATTAAAATCCAGCTCAGACAGGTTGCAATTTTTATACCAGCTTTCTTACCACCTTCATGTAGGAAGAATTCTTTGTGATAATCTAATATTTTGCAAGTCAATCAAGTTACTGCAGAAAAAAAAAATATTATAAATATCGTATTTAGCAGGATTTCTCTTTACCTTTAAACCAGCACCATTTCTCCCAGGTAAAATACTTGGCATGTAAGTTTTTCCAAAAACCTTGCACAACCTGTCACAGTGCTTTAGTGGATTTATGCATGCGAATTCAAAAAGCTACAGTTGATATTCATTGTCAATGAGGCCTGGCTTACAGCTCCGAGCACCCCACTGAGCTCGACAGACTCTAAAATCACTCCTGTAGCGTTTCTCGCTACAGGGGAAAGGTGAGAAAGGCTCAAATTCATAGAAATACCGTATGAAGAAGTGTGAGCAACAGTGAGGAGCAATCGTGACAAAAACAGGGATAGCATAATAATAATAACAATAATAATACATTTTATTTGAAAGCGCCTTTCAGAACACTCAAGGACACTGTACACAGTAGAATAATAAAAGCAACATAAAAGCAAGCAGTTTGCACAATCATAAAAGCATAAGACATAAAACAAATTAAAAATAGGGGAGTGGAGAGTTTATGTGGGATGAGCTATTTTGAACAAGTGAGTTTTGAGTTGGGACTTAAAGAGAGAGAAGGAAGAGATATTTCTTAAATCAGGAGATAGTTTATTCCAGAGTCGAGGAGCAGAGCAGCTGAAAGCCCTGCTCCCCGTGGTGGCAAGATGGGGGGAGGGGACAGAGAGAGAAAGGGAAGAAGAAGATCTAAGACACCGAGATGGGGGCGATGATCTGAACCAGATCAGAGAGATATGGAGGAGAGAGATGATGAATAGCCTTAAATGTGTACAAGAGTATTTTGAAATTGATGCGATATTTGACCGGGAGCCAATGAAGCTGCTGCAGGACAGGAGTGATGTGGTGGACAGAAGGGGTCCTGGTGATGATACGGGCAGCAGAGTTCTGGACGCGTTGGAGCTTGTGGGTGGATTTTTGAGTAAGACCAAAAAGAAGTGAATTACAATAATCAATCCGGGAAGTAACAAGGCTATGGACAAGAATGGCAGTGGCATGTGGGGTGAGAAAAGGACGGAGACGATTAATGTTGCGCAATTGAAAATATGCAGACCGAGTGACATTATTAATGTTTGAATTGAAAGATAGAGTACTGTCGAGGATGACACCCAAGCTTTTCACAGAGGAAGAAACGAAGACCGGCGAGTTATTGATAGTAACAGAGAAACCTCCAAGAGGAGCTCGGATTTATTACTATTGAGTTTGAGAAAATTAGAAGAGAACCATGAATTTAGTTCAGCTAAGCAGAGGGTAAGGGAGGATGGGGGAAGAGCAGAATCAGGTTTAGTGGACAGATAAAGCTGGGTGTCATCGGCATAACAGTGAAACTGGATATTGTATTTACAGAAAATGTGTCCAAGCGGAAGAAGGTAGATAATGAAAAGAAGGGGCCCCAGGACAGATCTCTGGGGCACGCCAGTGGTCAGAGGAAAGGGCTGAGAAGTAAAGGATTTGAGTTGAATAAACTGAGTGCAACCAGACAGGTATGATTTAAACCAGGCTAGTGGAGTATGGGAGAGACCGATGGAGGCTAGCCTACTGAAAAGAATAGAGCAGCGCTCAGATCGAGGAGCATCCAGTACAAATGCTTATTAAGAACCTAGGCGTCATCACTGTGGTGTTAGAACAAGTACCTGAGTTTATCAAAAAGCATTTGGGTTGTAAACAAGAAACAAAGTATTAACCTCCTAGGACCTGGTGTCCACATATGTGGACATCCCATTTTGGGTTATTTAGACCAAAATACTCAATTTTGCTCTACATGGGCCTGATATCCACTCACGAGGACATTATACTGCTACTGTTCTATCGAAATTTTAAAGGAATATTCTCACATGTGGCTCTTATTTTTCTTAAAAACAAAAATAAGGTAAAAAAAATCTGGTAATTCTTTGTTTTTACATTCATCGGGCCCCAATCAGCCCAAATATCAAAGAGAAATTAAAAATGCATGTCGTGGAAGAGTTCGGGTAGGAGGTTAAACAGAAAATGAGTAAGTCAAGTAAATCCGCGTTGGAGTCAAGATACGTTTACCACTCAAACTTTGCAAATATGTGAGACCAGATCCTGTCAGCTACTTTGTCTCACTATAGCTGAACAGTCTGTCTTATGTTTCTTCATACAGTCACAGAAGGACTCCATGGTGTTGTGAGGATTATTCTTGTAGCAGAAGTTAGTTTCTTTGTACTTACATGCGGATTGGGGTGCCCAAAAACAGGCATTTGAAAGCCAAAATGAACTGCTTCCCTTTTCACTATTTTGAAGGTGTGAGCCGCCGTATGCAGTGTTCCTGCTGAGGATTCAGAATATCACCTCTTCAGCAGGGAAGGAACCCAACTGTGTGCAGTATTGTATTTTTCCATTATCATTATTTTTTATATTTATTAAGCTATGTAGTTATATAAAATCTATTTTCAAAGATTTTTAGCTTTTATTAGTTTTAGTGTTAGAGGTTGTGGTTAGTTGTTAGGTTAGATGATCACAGGATGATCACAAGTTCAGAATATTGCATCATAAACATTATAAACGCAACTCTTTGACAACATATGTCCAACACTATCTTAAAAGAGTTAAGATAGTGTTGGACATATGGGGCAGCATGCTCAACTTCTACAGCTGGGAACAGAGGTCATTGGTACCCGAGGGATGACTCAAAGGGTTCTCATCCGCCACTGGTCTCTCGACATCCTTCTACCCAAGCCACCTGCGTGCTCCAACTGAACTGATTTGATTAGGCAGTACAGCGCAGGGCTGCTTCCACCCTGGTTAGTGGCCATTTGTCTCTGGCTGGAAACTAGAAAACATGGTAACCTCAGTGCCAAGAGCTCAGCAGAATTCATACCAGCCTTGAGATTGAACTGGGCTCCAATCTAAAGCACAGAAGGAAGCTTGGGCAGAGCGACAAAGTGAGCAGTTTTAGAGAAGCGGTCAATAATAGTTAGAATGACTGTTTTACCTCCTGAGAGAGACAGGCCAGTGATGAAGTCAAGGGCGATGTGTGACCAGGGACGCCCAGGTGTAGTCTGGGTCCTTGGTAAACCTGCAAGACAAGAACTGGAGGACTTGTTCTCAGTGCAGGCAGGAACATACGTACATTTTTGTCCCCAGTTTGTACCTTAGCCCAAACTGAGGTGGGCACATTGAGACAGCCTAGGAATCAGTTCCAGGACCGGAACCTTGAATTGCTGACTCTATTTCCCACGAGAGGGATCCGACCACACAAGACAGTGGTAGGATGGTGGAGTCGTGGGTGTAAGGTCAAGATGGATGTTGAAGGCCTTCTTCCTCTTGCCCCCTCCCTAATCCTTAACAAGTGATAGGCTTTGCAAAGATACAGTTCACTGAAGATAGTTGTTCTCTGTAACAACTCAAACACAAAAGACAACAGAGGCAGAGGATATTTATTTTCCACAGTAACTTTGTTTAAACCACAAAGGTCAGTGCATGGTCTTAGTGTTGTATCCTTTTTCTCCACAAAAAGACACCTAGGCTTAAACAGGCTTAAACAAACTGTATAATCTAATAGTGGGGAGAGGTGTGGCAGGCTGACACTCATGGCACACTCATTACGTCTGTGAGGTGGTAGCGACGTTGTAAGATCTTTACAGGAAACCTGTCATGATACACAGCGGGAATGGAGGAAAGGTCAGGCGGATCTGGAGGTGCAGTCTGGAGCGATCTGGAGGTCTGGAGGTGGAGTGGAGACTCCAGGGAGAGAATGAGTGAGACAGCCTCTTGTGTGTGATGTTAGAGAGTGTATTTTATCAAGGACAGTGAGTTGCAAAACGTTCTAGAGGTTCAAGCGGAATTTCTAAAGATTGAGCCAAAGAATGATCAATAAAACTCTGTTCAGCCCCTGAATCAATTAATGCTGAGAGTGAACGAGAGGAGGTGTTTACAGCTAGCTTAGCAGGGATCATGAGGAGCAGTAGGGGGGGATTACTTTTTCCTCACCTGTCAGTACCCCTACCATTACTGACAAGTGACATCTCTTGTCGAAACAGGGCACGAATCAATAAAATGGCCCCCACGGCTGCAGTGTAGGCATTCACTTGCTGCCAGCCTCCTTCTGTGGCGAGGCGTGTGAGACCAATTTGCATGGGTTGAATTCTGTTTCGTCAGTTCCGCTCTCTTTGCTTCCAGGTCACGGCTGGAGGAGAAGGTAACAGAGCCAGAAGCATGCTGGGAAACTGAGTTGAATAGTGTTCACGGACATGATCGTCTATTCTAATAAACATGGCAATGAGTGAATCCAGCGAAGCAGGTAACTCTTAAGCACCTAATCCCTGTTTTAATTTGTCATTTCAACTGTGCAGAAAGTCTCCCACACTGCTTCTTCCCCCAGTATTGAAAAATATATTGAAAAGTCAGGCGCACTCCACTTACCTTGCTTTAACATGAACAAGCAATGAGATGCATTGATTCTGTCTCAGATACATTACAAAACCTAAAGATGAACTCTTCAAGAGAGAGATTAGGGTCAGCCTTGAGCACAGACTGAGCCCATTAAAGAGCCCTATCACAGAGAAATTCCACACAAAAGGCTATTTTGAGCAGTCTGAGTCATATGTCTTTGCTGCTGTCTGAGAACTGTGTGAGCCACACTTGCCTAATTCACCATTCACCTCAGTGGTAGGGAGAGGTCATTCCTGAAGTGAATGGTGGTGGCCCGCGGAAGTGACAAAGATGGCAGGGTAGGACAGGGTAGCACTGTCCTGTGATTATTTTCATGTTGGTTACTGCAACTTCTGTGCACATGTCCCTTTCACACTTTGGAGAGGCAAAGCATGAAATGGGCATCGGGTTGGCTGCTGAAGAAATATCATACGAAACTTTAGAGTCATCTACTCCCCCCCAAACATAACTAAGGTCATCAATGAAGCACCACAGGCTTCTACATCCTCCATGACTGCATCTGCAGACGTCTGTACTGAGGCACCAGAGCCCTCCAAATCATGCACGGAAAGATTTAGTTTTGGGGATGCATAGAAAATCGTGTTTAGGGCTACCAAAGTCCTAGGGCAGGCCCTGCATGTTTAATTTCTTCATTGCAATAATCTGATATTTCTTGCTTTATAGGAGGCAGTCTAACTGGATCTGATCTAGCTAGACCTACTAAAGAATGAATCAGACATGTTCCTGGTGTTACTGCTAAGAATCCAAAAGTCTTAAGTGCCTAAATCTTTTGCAGTTCTTTGTTGTTAAGATATGAATTTTATGAACCCAGCCAACGAAAGGCCAATCAGAGACCCAATTTCCTCTTGATTATCTGAATATATTAGCTGGATAAAATGCATCTTAACACCAGTAACAACAGTACAGTATATATCTGAAAATGAGCAGCAACTTTTCATGTCGTAATTTCATTTTACCTTTGATCAAATATTGGTGACAAGTCCAGGTCCGCAGTTAGATCAGCTCTGGAATCAGGAGGCCACGGTTATCTTATTCACAGCAGTCACAGTCTGAAAAGTCCTTTTTATAAAATGTGTAAATGAGTTGGGTTTGTGTTGGGATTTACATGTTTCTATTCAAACAGTTGCTGAATATCTAAACCAACGTTCAATAAATAACCTTATAATTGTCATACGTCACCTGTCAGTAGCTGTTGATTTCATTGACTAATTTTACATTTTTCAGTTATGCAGTTCACATTTAGGTTTGTCAGGGCTCCTGGGTCGTTGACCCAGTGATTTCAGTTTGTTCATGTTCAGTTTAGTTCGCCACATTAATGTTCTCACTTCCTGTTTTTTCCCGTGTCAGCTTGTCTCTTGTGTCATTAGTCAGATTATGTTCAGCCCTGTACTCACCTGTTTCCAATCATTGTCATCATTCAGCCTGTGTATTTAAGTTCCTCGGTTTCACCAGTTCATTGATGTTGATGTTGTGTACGCTGTCCGTGTTTCCAATCCAGCCAGCCAGTTCAGTCATTTCAGTTCAGTCAGCCCTCCGTTGCATGTCCTGTTTCATCCGCTCATCATAATAAACCGCCAGGCTTCACCTACCTGCGAGTCCTGCGTTTGGGTTCCTTCTTCCTCACCTCCACACAAAACCTGACAAGGTTACTTAAATACTTAGAAAAGTTACCAGCACGAGAAATCTCTCTGTAGTCCACCATATGACAGTGTACAAATTTTTCTGTTATTCCCGGCAGTGGCTGTTCTACCTTATAAAAATACTCTATTTAAAGATATTCCAGCATTAGTAGTTTGTTTCGACCGAGGAGCAAGTAATCATTAATATTGTTCCATCCATCCGCTTATCCTTTTCAGGGTCGCGGGGGGCGCTGGAGCCTATCCCAGCTGTCATAGGGCGAGAGGCAGGGTACACTCTGGACAGGTCGCCAGTCTGTCGCAGGGCCAACACACAGGGACAGACAACCATTCGCACTCACATTCATTCACACATTCACACCTAGTGACAATTTGGATTATCCAATTAACCTATCCCCACAAGCTGCATGTCTTTGGACGGTGGGAGGAAGCCGGAGTACCCGGAGGGAACCCACGCAAACACGGGGAGAACATGCAAACTCCACACAGAAAGACCCCGGCCTGATGGTGGAATTGAACTCAGGACC
Organism: Diplotaxodon limnothrissa; assembly: GCF_057381915.1. Lineage (NCBI taxonomy): Eukaryota > Metazoa > Chordata > Actinopteri > Cichliformes > Cichlidae > Diplotaxodon > Diplotaxodon limnothrissa. Next base: position 8,221,480 of record NC_140606.1, read on the forward strand.
TTCTTGCTGTGCGGCAACAGTGCTAACCACCGTGCCACCGTGCTTCCATTAATATTGTTACTATTGTTAATATTGGTTAAGATTTATATCAATATTGATTAACGTTAAGACCTTGTTTTTTGAGGCTAGCAGATGTTAATGTTAATATTAAACTATAAGGATACGTACTACTATCTTATTGTTCAATTTTTTTGTCTCTTGTTTTTGTTTGGGGTTTTTTGTTTTTTGGGGGTTTTTTGTTGTTTTTTTGGTTTTTGTTTTTTTGTTTTGTTTTGTTTTTTTGTTTTTTTGTAGGGGTTTTGTATTTTTTGTATAGGTCAATTCAATTTCTCTGTAACATATTCATTTTTACATTATTTGGAAAGAGTGGGGGGTATTCAGGTACTCATTCCATTTATGGTTTTTGTTGTATGTTATAAAAAAAAAAAGAAAAAGGAAAAGATTATTACTTCTATATGTACCTATGTGTTTTATGACAGTTTGATATTGAAAAATAAAAGAAAGAATAAGAAATGCACCTGCCTCACAAAAGGGATGTAATACAGCATTCCCAGTTCTCTCTTCCCTGTACAGTATCTGCTCCAATAGGTTCCTTCTTTGCCATACTCATGCCATACTTCAAACTTAAATAATAATTCCCACATTTATGGCAATGCTTTTGCAAGATCTTTTATTATTTTGCTCTATATTGTCTACATTGCATCTTATTTTTTGTTGCTGTAAGTACATTTTCTTGCCATCATCTGAGCTCAGTGAGCCCTTTAGGAGAAACACCTGTGCAGTCTCATGCAATCGATGCAACATTTTTGCCATAAATACTGGCACAGGTTCAGCTTTTGATAATACTGCTAGTAAGATGATCATCTCATGTTTGCTACTAAAGTTGTAGTTGCAGGCAGTGGTGTACATTTAATGGTGTACAGGAATCTATGTGGTGGACAAATTTTTCATTATTAATGATTTTTTAAATATGTGTCATAGCCAGTGTTGGGGAGTAACGGAATACATGTACCGCTGTTACGTATTTAAAATACAAAATATGAGTAACGGTATTCCGTTACAGTTACTGTTTAAAAAGGTGGTATTTAGAATACAGTTACTTTGTTGAAATAAATGGATTACACGGCGGTACTTTCCTGTTTCACATAGTCGCGGGTCAGGACTGTTTGGGTTTTGTTTGACAGCTACGTTCTGTTGTTCCAGGCGGCAGCGTTACGGTTGCCATGGTTACAGGGTGACGCTCTCTCGCTGCGTGTTTCCTGGGTGAGAGAGCACCTTTTTGTTGTTGTTGTTGTTGTTGTGCAAAGCTAATAGGCAGAATGCTACAGGTATAGCTCTCAAGAATGTAGCATCATAGGCAGTGTAGTCCGTGCTGCAGGGAGAATGGACTGCCATACCCGTTATGTGTCTGTGAGCGAGGGAGGGAGAAAAAGGAAAAGTACGAGTTGTCATCGAGCAGAAACGGGAGCTGGAAGCATGTAAATATAATAATAACCACTGCAGCCACAAAGAGTGCCTGACGAGCCCAGTTGTAAGTAAGCTATTAAGACTCGACTGTACGCTGTGTTCGTGTTTTCCTCCGAAACAATACGTTCCGTTGGAGCAGCCTTTCAACGCCTCTCTCTGTCTCTGGCTAACAAAGTTGACCCAGACAACAAAGTAAAGCTATTTTTCGGCTACGAGCCTGACAGGAACCCACCATATTAGCCAGAGGTCCCTTTCGGAGCCGCGGACTGTCAGTAACAGTAATAAATCACATTCACGTAGTTGTAAACAGCATATATTAAGTAATCCAAAGTATTCAGAATACGTTACTCTCATTGAGTAACGTAACGGAATACGTTACAGAATACATTTTGGGGCATGTATTCTGTAATCTGTATTGGAATACATTTTAAAAGTAACCTTCCCAACACTGGTCATAGCACGCATATTTCTCACTTTTTTATGCTCAAGCTGGCACTTCTCACCATATATGTCTCTGCTTATGAAAGATTCATCCAGTATATTTCAGATCCTGAGTTACTGATTCACAGATTATCAGCCATAGTACTCAATGACATGCATCAGTGCAACAATACGCCTCTGTGATTGATGATGCCCATTTTTGGGTAACAGCCAGCCAGCAGCGAGGTTGTTGCCAAGGTAAGCAGATAACGACTGTCTTTGCCCCGAGAATCTGTGTGCACAGGAAGGCTGACCAGCTGCTAACTGTACGCAGCGGCACGTTCAGATTTGTTCCCAGACTCAAGCACGTCTTGGAGCAGTGATTGCTGCACGAATGCATCAGTTCCAGCCTCACATTAGACTGCTCTGTGGATCTAGTTCAATTTGCTTTGTTGTGTTTGTGTTTAATTTTTTACATTTTAGTTTTATGTACCTGTATGTTTTGTATGCCTTTATCATCATTACATTTTACATTTCAGATCTCAGATGTAAACAGTCCACTTACTTATAATGCTGAGTGGAGGGTGGACTGGACAGCTGGACAACAGGAGCAGTGTGTGTGTGTGTGTGTGTGTGTGTGTGTGTGTGTGTGTGTGTGTGTGTGTGTGTGTGTGTGTGTGTGTGTGTGTGTGTGAGCAAAAAGGAGAATAACTATGTAAGCAACTGCATGTACATTAAAACCAGGAGTGGCGGCTGAGCATTTTGTGTGCATATATGTTTGTGAGTACATGTGTGCATGTGTAGGAGAGTGTGTTCTTTTGTGTGGGTGGGTGGGTGTGTATGTGTATGTGTGTGTGTGTGTGACTCCCGCAACAAGACAAAAGTTAATGAGGTTTGAAGGCTGCTGTGGCAGCGACGGCCTCGTCTTTGTCTCCGTCCTCTGCCTCTCTGCTTCCTGCCCAGGCCTTTATTAAAAGGATAATGCAGCAAGGGTCTTTAAGTGTGCAGCTGCAGAGAGAAAGACAAGGGCAAAAGAGGGGTAAAGCAAGGTACAGAAGAGAGTGCGGGGGAGAGAGAGAGAAATAGAGAGAGAGTTTGGTGAGCGAAAAGGAGAGTCAAATCATGAAAGGGGGAGAAGATAAAGATACAAAAGCTTAAAGAGAAAGAAACACACTCCGCAGATGAAGGATAAAGCCAAAAGAGAAAGTGAAACAGGAGGAATCCGGGAGACATTAGAGAGGAGTGGATAGAAAATAAGAGACCCAAAATGAGAGATGCAGAGATAAGGACAAGGAGTGAGAGCGATAGGAGAGATTTAGTGCAGCAACTACCGTAGCGGGTTATCTGCAAGCGCAAGGAAAACGCATCGACGGAGAAACAATAGATTCAAACATTTCAAACAAAGCACGCGTCAGGACAGTGTTTGTTCTGATATTAACCAGTGAACCACTTATGGCTCTAGGTGCACAAAAGCTCTGCCAGTGAAGACAACCAAAATCATGATGTTTAAATGAAAACGTTATGCTCTTCTGATAAGATGAGGCTGCAGAGATCCCACATGTGCACCCAGCAGTCAAATCCCTGTTGAGTCAGTTACCCTAACCTTGGCTGGCTTATGGTGGTGGCCAAGGACAGCACAAATGTATTGTCCTTCTGCTAGCTGTTTCCTCAGCTTCAGTCTTTCTGTTAAGATAAACAAGTCACCTCCCAGCTCTACAACTACACTCTCCAAACACAGCAATAAGCCCATTCCCTAAAATCTCTCACCCTTCTGTATTTCTGAAACACACCTTAATGACAAACCTGTTACTTTCGGGCCGAGGGGCCTGACACAGCTCAGCAGACAGTAACCCACTTCCTCCCCTGTGGATCAATCAGTCCGCCCCAACCGCCAAACATTTTTGTTATACCCTGCTTTGTGCCATCCAATTAGTAACCTGTTAATTGGAGCAGGTGCAGATGTCTGAATCCAGGGGCGTTGTTATTTATTAAAGGATCTCCGCAGACCTCCTGCTGGATGAAATTAGCCCTCCTTTCGGCCAGTGGCAGGTCTCAGGTGTGGGTGTTGTGGCCGACATGTGTGCCTGTTAGTGTTGTGAGTACACTGTAATTAGTCTGTGGCTGAAATAAGTCTGTCTCTGTGTCTGCTTGGCCTCTCCCACCAGCTGCCTCTATCCTTTCCCCCCAGCTTTGTTTTCACCTTTCCTCTCGTTCTGTCTGCTCACTGGATTTTTCTCTTATCTTCATCATATATTGATTGATCTGTATTTATTATTTTTTTATGCTCAGGTTGGAGCAGGTGGAGATGATTTTATGTTAAATTACACCCAGTTTATAAGTGTGGGACAAAAAAAAGGCTTGCAAACTAGATGAAACATGTGATGTCTGCATTGCGAGTGATTTCAGAGAGACGTTATTCTTTGTAAAGATATATGCAGTGAAAGTAGAAGGTGTAGTCTATGTGATTATGTGCATACTCTCTCTCTTTATCTTATCAAAATTATACGCTTGCCTAGCTGTAAGGGCATGTTGATTGTTTTGTGCCATATGGTATTCATTTTGTTTTACTACTAATGCATTATGGATAATGGATTCTAAAACAATAATCATGTGATTATTCTGCTCTTGTGAGCTGAACACTAGTACATATTATTTTAAATTATGTAATAGTGCCATAAAACAGCTTTGAAGCATATGTGAAAACACTATGGTGGTAATTAAAGCGCTAATTTGAAACTGGGGGTGCATCTTTTTCTTTTTTTTGAATTTTGGAACTGAAAAGTTAGATGTCTGCACAGTTAATGTGAAATTGCAGCCGTCTTGAAGATTTTCATTTAAATAGATGCCTGTCATCTGTCCCTGAATGAGATAAGACAGCGGAGACGGAGCCTATGATTGAGCCGCTCATTTATAGCTAATGCAAATAAAACATTTCCTGCTGCAGCTTTACAATACAATTATTTCACTGGTAAAAGACATTAAATCATTAGTTATTATTCATCTCTGGTTCTCTTCCACAGTCCTGTCTCCCTCCACTCACCCCCAACCAGTTGCGTCAGATGGCTGCTCCTCCCTCAGCTCGGTCCTGCTGGTGGTTTCTTCCTCTTAAAATTGAGTTTTTCCTTCCCACTGTTACCAATGCTTGCTCAAAGGAGGTCATTTGATTGTTGGAGTTTTCTTTCTATTATTTTAGGGTCTTTATTTTACAATATAAATTGTCTTGATTTCTCCATAAAGCTTTTATGATTTGGCGCTATAAAAATAACATAGAATTGAATTGAATGTTGACTTTTATTATGTAGTAAACACAGTAAAAAGCTGCGTTTTCTCATTCCGGTTAGTACTAACCTCTATTGTGAAGACCTTTATTAGGATGTTTCCAGCAGTTTAAACTATTGTAGTGAATAATTTAAGATGAAGGTGGAGCCATGAAGAACTGCAGGTTGCAGGCAGCTCACCTTCTACGGATGCAGCTAACTGCGCTGCACTGTTTACACACTCATGCCAGTTGCAGCTTACAATCCAACTGTAGCTGCTCTCAGAATAAAAGACGAAGTCCGATTATTGCCTGACGCTTTTATCAAAAAAATATTAGTTTGCTTTGCTGTTCCCAGAATTCTCTGACCTGGAATAATAAACTGTATTTGCTGGCACCGCATGCAACGACAGCTATGACCAAATGAAGTAGGATGGTCTTCCAATATGCAACTGTAACTGCTCTTCTTTACTTTTCTGACTAATTTTGTATTTTAATAATAGTTTTCATACACAGCTCGTGCTCTGCTTACTGGTGAACTACTGTCTCATGTGAGCAGCTGAATTATTTACCACTTCCATCCACTGTTAATATGTAAATATGTGTCTAGACAAACAACCTGTCCCATTAAATCTCCATTCAGTGCCAGAAAGTTTTAGTGGATGTTTGACTTTTAAATTACTTCATTCTTATTCAAGAAGTTCATTGTACAAATCAATATGTCAGCTTTTCTAACCTCACACAAGAGTAAAAACTAGTGCTGTCAATAGATTAAAAAAAATTAACTAACTAATCTCACAATTTTCTGTTATTAATTGCGATTAATCTCAATTACTTTATTAATAGCCTGGCTCCAATTACATTTTTTTATTCTTTATATTTTAAGTAATTATCGTTGTTCACCGAAGTCCAGTGGTCTCCGGTGAGAGCGACATTCCTTACTTGCACAAGCTTGCTGGACTGCTGAGCCCTCTGGTCCCCATACAAAGTGTGCAGTCTCGACACAATGGTTCCTCTCGAGGGCAGATTGTAACACTCATCTCCTGATGCAGCACGAATGACTTCTCTCAGTCCATCATCTTCTACTATGCTAACTGGTCGGCAGTTTTTAGCTATCCAAACAACCAAGGAATTGGTTACCTTTTCTCTCACATTTTTTGTTATTCGTCCACAAGCACCATACTCCTGAAGCGTAGACTGGCGAGGTCCCGTAGAGGTGGATTCAGTTGGGTGTTTTGCTCTCAGGTGATACGCCAGTGATGAACTGCTTCTGTGGTACTTGAATTCAGCGTTGCAATTGTGCATCTTACTCTCGTTTTGTCCAACAAGCCATCAGGCAACTTCTTAAAGAGAAACTTTCCACCCAAAAGTCCGCCCTCGTCCATGCTTGCGTGTGTTAGCTAGTGTTAGCTAGATAGTAGCATGGTGTCACTTCTTCTTCTTCTTCTAATCATTTCTGTCAGGCCAAACGCCAGCATAGCACACTGTTGCCCCCTCCTCCAGAGGTGCTCATGAATTTAAAGGTCTTAGATTACAGGAAATTAATAAAAAAAACAAAATCAGCGTTAAATTTTTTTAATGCATTAAACATTTCGCGTTGATCTTAACAATTAACGCGATAATTTTGACAGCACTAGTAAAAACATATCTTTATGATTTCAAATTAAAAACTCACATACTAAAAAGCTCTGAAACACAACTCGAGCACACCACGGATTTTTTTTCTCAAGTAAAAAGTGTAAAACTTTTGTCTTAAGGAAATGAAATTGCTTTATTAAAACAGTACTTATGCCTTTAATTTTAAATGAGACGTCAAGATGTGTGTGAGCATGTATGTGTTAAGCAGCAGAAGTCACCGCACTGCTGGGAAAGGAGGAGCAAGTGGAGGAGGAGGAGACCAGGGCAGATGTAAAAGAGTAGGAGGTGACAGGCTCCCACCAGAGGTAACACTTCTCTTTCAGTGAGCAAGAAGACCGTCTTTTTTTCTCACTGATAGCAGCGCTCACAGTCATTGTAGTGCAAAACTAAAATGAACAAAATATTCAGTGTTATTGTGGACTGGTTAGTGTTCACTTTGAGGCTCATGTTCAGAGTTTGGTCTGTTTCTGTGGATGATATAATCACTGGGCTGAAGAATGGAAGTAAATGCCTTAAATTAATAGACATCTAACAAGAACAGTGTTGGTCAAGTTACTTGAAAAAGTAATTAGTTACTAATTATTGATTACTTCTCCAAGAAAGTAATCCCGTTACTTTCCTGATTACTTATTTTCAAAAGTAATTTGTTACTTTATTACTTAGTTAGTTTTAAAACATGATACACAACCTGTATACATAATAAAGCAATAGACCATTCAGCCCAATTCAATTTTTTCTGCATAATCCATCATATAAAATTGATTCCAATTAAAAAGTCTCTTTTTAAAACTTATTACATGTAATCTTTTAACTTTATGCACATTGCATCAAGCAAAACCTAAATTATATGCAACATTCTCCGACTGGAAGAGATGAGTTTAACATTTAAACCTATTTTCTGCATATTCCAGCATATAAAATAAAACATTTTTTTGTGTTTACACTTTCTTTCAAATAGATGCAAAAAATCAATAAAATCGAAAATTCAGCAGCACTAAGTCCTGTTGCTCTTAAATCTATTTTCGCCTGTTTAGCAGGAGTGGGGCAGGTGGAGGTTTGCCCGGTGCCGCAGCGGTCATGTCCGTGGGGAGTTTCTCTGTGAATTTCACATTCCTGTTGCAGCATGCTAGGTACTTGCTCAGATTTGAAGTTTAATTTTTTGGTGTAGAAAGAAGTTTTCTTCCCACGCAGAGTGTACAGCGGACGCTAATGTTTTATGTTTATTTATGTTTCTTACGCTCGTACATCATTGTCACGAGACATTCTCACAAACAAAATCACGGTTTAGTAACACAGTAATGCAGCGTGCTTACGGGAAAGTAACAGTAATCTAATTACTTTTTTGCAATCGTAATCCCTTACTTTATCTGTTACCTGGAAAAAGTAATCAGATTACAGTAACGCGTTACTGAGCCCATCTCTGAACATAAAGGTTTAATTAAAGACCACAAATGGCAATAAATCTGATAACTTCTTTATAAAACGTTTATAAAAGATAACTTAGCCTTCAGATTTGAAAGCCGAAGTGCAAGAGCCTCAAACCTGCATTCTGTTTAATGGCCAGCAGGGGGCAGCTGCACCGGTTACAAACCTTCACCTTCCTTACTCAACGACCTGAGTCGCTAGTTTGAAGTTATAATAAATACAACATTGTGCTCATTGTCGTTCCTATCTGTGTCAAGAAGGACAATAATGCAGCAAATGTTTTACGGATATGCAAAACGTTGACCAATGAACACAAAATATCAGTTGATTTCTCAGTCACATTTGCCCCTTACTTGTGTTTAAGAAAACTGTCTTGACATCAGGGCTTTACTAAGCAATGGCATCTTTTATATACAGTTTATATACAGTCAGTGATATCCAACTTCTTGTTTAAACATCTTCCCTACTATCAACAAAATTCTACTACTGACCTAACCAGTGAGAGATGCCATGGTGGGAACATACATCTTTTATATACAGTCAGTGGGTTATTGTTCTGGGTTATGGAATCCGTCAGTGGTCTGCAATGTTAAAGTCCAGTGTTTTGATAATCCATCCATCCACCCCTGTTTCCTCCACGTAAGTCAGCTCAGTCATCATAATTACAATGACCACAGGAGGGCGCTCTCACAATAAACTCTCAATAACAAGCTGCTTGTACAAACAAACAGACTTTTTAAAGTTTTGTTGTTGTTTTTTAGAGAGGCCAGTCTGAAGACATACATATTTATTACAAAAATATCAGAGTGAGAATAGAAAAAATTTAACATCTGTACCGGTGATGAGTGGTATACACATTTAGAGAAGGAAATAAGCAAAACAGCGACATCACTGCTGTTTGAATGCAACTCTATGAATGTTGAGTTTTTCTATATTGATGCAGTGTGAAGAATAATACCTGGTGGTCATATAAATGAAAACATGTAACTGCACATGTGTAGATGGTCAAACTTTTAATATATACTTTATTCAGTGGTACACAAGACACACCTAATCTAAAGTTGAACACAAAGCCAGACAGCAGAGATGCAAAACCCATGATCCGTTTGTGTGATTCATTAACCATGTTTCATTTTATGCATGGAGTGGCAGGAGCTGACAGTGATCCCAGCAGTGGTCTTAAACACTTGCAATGATTATGATATTGTTTCAAATTTAATTTAGCAAGAAATAATTGAAGTTTGAAAAAAATAACCATGTACAGGCTTTATGATCTGACTAAGAGACTTTTTGTTTTCCACTTTTGAGGTTTGAGCCACTCTTAAGTTTGACAGAAAATATTTTTTTTGTCCTTCCTTTTAAAAGGCAAAACAAAACATCTCTTCCCGCTTTTGAGCACATCCTCCCTTCAGTCACTTAATTTTCTATCAAGTTTGTCCAAGCTGTAGAAAACAATGGAAACAATGTAGCTGTTTGTGGGTATTGTTGTAACGAACTGCAGTAGCAAAAAGGGCTAATAAAAGACTAAAGACTAACAAGAGTCAGAATTCCTCTGCATCTTTCCAGTCAGGTAAAAAAAAAAAATAATAATAAATCTGCTAATGTACTTGTCTGGGTATGAAGTATTATTCCCTCAGTCCTCTATGTGAACATGGCCTACATTTTCACAAGACACATCACAGTGACACAGTGAGATCTAATATGGCACAGAGGACAGACCGAGCCGAGTGGATGAATCCCACTGCGTTTCTATGGCCCATTTATTCACATCCATCACTTCCAGTTTGGAGCATCGGGAGTGGGGGAGACTGGTTAATTTATTAGTTGTCTTCCTCTTCGGTGGGTTTCGGGAGCGCGAGGGAAAGCCGAGCGCGCGATGCAGACGGAGAGTCAACACCAGGGAGAGTCCGCATTCAAAAGACCATTTAACATCAATCAGAGTGACAGCGTGGTGTGGCACGCTGCAGTTTCCTTCGCTGTAGCTGTGAATCAAAGACCTGAAACACGCACGGCTTTGAAAAGAGAAATTCAAACAGGATTCCCCTGATGACCGACCAATCCCAGAATAATATTAAATGTCACACTGTAAGATCCTTTTATGTTTTGATTATACAATTATTATTAAATTGATGTTAAAAAAATATAGTGATATGCATGCTGATTTGCATAGTCCAGCTCTAGCTGGTATAAACAGTGTTTAAACCTGAGCGTATGTAGGCCCTGTGATTTATTTTATTTATTTTTCTGAGTTATTCACCTCTTTTCTGCTGTAAAAAAATCCAAGGATATCAGTTAATTTGAGTCTGAATTGATTTTTGACAGATTATCCTTGAAAAAGAACAAAAGAGGGAAAGAAAGAGATGGGAAACAGAAGCAGGAGAAGGGCAGAAACCAGGAGAAAAAAGGTAAAGAAGAAAAGAAAGCGGGTGGTGGTGGTGGTGGTGGTGTGAGGACCACTCTCCTCAGTCTTCTGAAGAAAAAGGGGAGCGAGGTAGACTGACGACAACAGCAGGGTCTGAAAGCAGCAGCCTTCTGAGAGGATCATACCTCCTGTCACACCATCATCCTGGATGTCATAAATTCTCTCTCAGACTCACACACACACTCACACACACACGAGTCATAAAAACAGACAGCACAGTGGGACATGTCTGAGGAAAACATGAATGAATGGAGGAGAAAACACCAGGGTCAACAGAGGTTGATGGACACACTGTAACATACATAACACACATGAGGCTCAGAGGTTTGAGAGCAACACTGTATCTTAAAATATTTCATACTTCTATGCCTGATTTTCACAGGCAGCCTTTTGTTTCCAGGTGTCAGTCCGCTCAGGCGTAGTTGGTCAGGTAGGTCTCGAGTACAGCAGGTACGTGGTTTCTTTCTGCGTTCCACCTCATTCCAAGAATGGTGCGTAAAATGAAGATAAAAACATTTACAAATCTCATATTTACAAAATTCCTTTTTTATTTATAATAGAACACAGAAAACATATCAAATGTGTGAACGGAGAAAAAGTACACTGTACATGAGTGGGTATGAGAAGAGCATTTTAGAGATGGACAGAGGTTCACTAAATATAATGCTATTATAATGCAGTTGCAAACACAGAGATTTGTGACCTAAATAGATAAACTCATAATCTAATGAACCATATTTCATTAACATTAACATAACATAGAACAATTTCTAACTAAGAAAATGTGCCATTTTAAAAAAATATCTCAATTGTTGTATAAAAGGTGCAGTGCATCCGCCACACTGTGATTACACTTCCACTGTAGTTTATTCGAAGTCAGTTCCACATTCCTGCTTTTGACAAACAAAATCCCATTTACAGTGTTACAAAATACATACCACTATTAAGTAAGAAAAACAGAATAGAAAATACAATTACAATCAAAAGAACAAAACAAAAGATAAAACTTTGCGTGAATTCATAGGGTTTCCTATGATTTCAGCTCATCGTTTGCAGCTCTTCTTGGAAGGCTTTTCAAAAGGTTTAGGAGTGTTTATGGGAATATTTAACATTCTTCCAGAAGTCCAGTGTGAGGTCAGACACTGATGTTGGACAAGAGGCCTGGCGCCACTCTAATTCATCCCAAAAGTGTTTTATCAGGTTGGTGAGTTCCTTTCACTGGAAGTAAGGAGCCAAGCCAACTCGTAAAAAACAACCTCACACTATAATTCACCATCAACCAAACTCCACCAAACACTGCATTTGACACAGTGGAGTCAGCCATTTCTCCACTTGAGTCCAGTAGCAGTGCGCTATACACCATGGCATTAAATGCTTTGCATTGCATTGTGCTTGGATGCAGCTGCTCAGCCATGGAAACCCATTCCATGAAGCTTTCTGCAGAGAGTTTGCAACCTCTGTGCACTATGGATGTCAGCATCCCCTGACGCTGCTCTGTGACTTTTACGCGCCCTGCCACTTTGTGGCTGAGTTGCCGTCATTCCCAATCACTTCGACTTTGTTATAATACCACTAACTGTGGAATATTTAATAACAAGGAAATTTTACAACTCGACTTGTTGCACAGGTGCATCCTATCACAGTACCACACTAGAATTCACTGGTCCTGAGAGAGAACCATTCTTTCACACACACCTGTGGCCATGGAAGTGATTGGAACACCTGAATGAGTGAGTCTACACTTTTGGCACTATGGTGTATTTTGTTCCCACAGCTTTTATTTTTATTTTTAAAGAGACAAATTTAGCATGGGACCAAATAACTGTGTTACCTTGATCTGCATGCTGACTGTTTCAGTTGTTATTTTTTTTATAAACAAAAGCACGTGGTTCATGTTGGACACTGCTGTGGTTTTGATTAAATGTTAATAAATCCACAGTGTCTAAAGCTGCTTTTTGTGCATCGACACAGCTGTTTTATGGTTTTCACCTTTTACACCTGATGCTAATGATCCATATTTGTTTTCTTTCTTAAATTAGGTAAAAATGTTCACTCGGATTTAAAGATGATCAAAGCTCATGGTCACTGTGAAGTTATTTTCTTGATTATAGTTTTAAAAAAAATGCTAATAACAGTTCACACAATGTCTAATAGTATAACCTGATGCAGTGATGACATTTTAAATGCTACAGTTCAGCTTTACCATGATGTCACAGTGTCCTGCAAAAAGGGCTTCTCAAACTCGGGAAGACTCAGAGAATGTGTGGACGTGTTTTAGATTTTGTTGGATAATTATTGGGGAATCTAATATTTGGTGTCCACCTATTGTATTCATTTAAACTCCTTTGACTGCTCAATGGAGTAATTCCAGTTCTGTTATCATCATCTTTCCCTAACATTCATTGAGTGTTAGGTACAGTACTATTAGGAAAATAGGGTAGAAGGGATATTGATGTTGTTATAGACAGTGTGTCCAGCTTGTACCCCACCTCATGCACTATGAAATCTGGGACAAGCTCCAGCCTCTGCGTGACCCTGAATTGGATAACGAGTTAGGAAAACAGAGAGAAGATTGCACTTGTCAGAAAGATTCATTAACATTTATTTGTTGCCTTAATTGGGTACCTATACAATTTCTACAAGATCTTGTTTGAATTACCTTGAATTTATTCCAAAAGAATGGTGGAGTGATTGGTGTAATTAAAATTTCTGGTAGGTGAAAGAATGGAGGAGCTGCTACGGCAACAGACTGATGGGAATCTGCTCTTTCAAACATAAAATTAAGCAAGCAAACTCCTTTGTAAGGTGGCTGTGAGGCGTCCGTTTCAGTCTGTTTCTGCTCTTGTATCCAGGCAGGGCCAAACCTCTCCAGCACACCCGGAGCATGAAGAAAGAACCTCTTCACGCCACTCCTCTCTATTCATTATCTTGTTCTGTGGTACACTACTCTAGGTGTGTTGTGCTGTGATGTGCTGCTCTGCTGTGTGTCGCACTGAGCCGTGTTGCTCGTGTATGCTTCCCTCCTCGCCGCTGCGCTCCCTATCACTAATGCAACAGACATTAGCATAGTGTTTGATGTCAAGTTAGGAGACGTTTAGACGCTCTCTGTTTAACAACTGTGTCAAGTGTTTGCGGCGTCTATTTACTTCTAAAACAACATCAAACAATGCGCACACGGGGCCACAGTGACGCCCTGGCTGAGGTGGATGATGGGAGGAGGAGAAGGAGAGAGGAGATAAGGAGTGAGGGGGAGAAAGAGAGGGAGAGAGAGAAATGTGAGACGAGTGTGTCTCCCAGCACTGTAGCAAACAGGAGTGCTGTGAATCAGCAGCGCTGTGAGGCGACTGCGGTGTCCACTGCAGGTCTCTATTAGAGCACAGCAAAGACTCGGCTCTTCTTTTTTTTTTTAGATGAATGAGCACCATTCAACTTCCAGATATACAAATGTGCACATGTCATTCGTTTTATGTGTCTAACGTGGGGGGGAGAAAATATCTGTGCAAGTTTAAAATGCATGTCAGAGGAGATAAATGAATCTCTAGATTTACAGAGGGAAAGAAGAGATGGTTCAAAGACAAGAAAGAAATTCAAAACGTGGATTTCACACTGAATCATCTGTGGATGAGGCAGTCTCACATTTTCCTAATTTCCCAAATTTGTATAAAACACAATAGAAATGTGACAGTGTTATGCTAGGCATGTAGTTTTCATGTGTGACTGGACTGCTTCCTTTTCCATTAAAATCACATGAATATCAATAAATAAAAAAAGTTTAATTATATCGAAATCCTGTCACTGTGACTCAGGATCCCTGCATACAAACACCAACAGGCCACAAAGCCTCTAGACGCTTACAAGGCATTCAGCTGGTTTTAGGTATGTTTTTATTAGCCATTGGCCTCAGTATGTCACCCAGGACTAATGATGCCATTGTAAAAGAAAGACATGGCACACGGAAATATTGGAGTGAGATAATTCTGCAATAGAAAAAATGTTTTTACCCTGGAACTCTGATATTCGATATTCTTATTTTTGACCATTTAGATGCATCCTTTAAAAAACTGCCCAAATGAGTGTCTGGAAAGATGAGACTTGCTTCCTGGAAGGGCTTTGAGGAACAACCCAGCTGGATGTTTACTGTTTATTCACTCTCACCATCCCAGAAGTGAAACTCACATAAATGTACAGTTCTGTGAATTGCATGTCAGTTTGCATGTCTTTCATCCTGTCATACTTCTCTCTCCCCAACCGGTCGCAGCAGATGGCCCCGCCCCTCCCTGAGCCTGGTTCTGCTGGAGGTTTCTTCCTGTTAAAAGGGAGTTTTTTCCTTCCCACTGTCGCCAAAGTGCTTGTTCATAGGGGGTCATATGATTGTTGGGGTTTTTTTTCTCTGTATGTATTATTGTAGGGCCTACCTTACCATATAAAGCGCCTTGAGGCAACTGTTGCTGTGATTTGGCGCTGTATAAATAAAATTGAATTGAACTGAATTGAATTGAAATTGAACTGTGAAACAATATTTACCCCCTTCCTGATTTCTTAGTTTGTTTGTTTTTCAATACTTAAATGTTTCAGGTCATCAAACTTTAACATTATACACAGAAAACCTGAGTAAATATAACATGCAGTTTTAAATAAATAAATAAATCATTTTATTTATCAAGGGAGGAATGCTTCCAAAAGTGCCTGGCGCTGTTATCTGTCTTGTTCAATCATGGATTAACTGTGATAAACCACATTAAACAATTAAACCAAGAAATCACGTAAATAGAACCTGTCTGACAAAGTGGAGTGGTTACAAAATCTCATAAATAACACATCATGCCATGATGTAAAGATTCTGAGAAGCAACATCACCGACATCTATCAGTCTGGAGGGAGTTACAAAGACTCTTAGAGTCTAAGGTTTGGACTCAAGTGAACCGCGGTGAGAGCCATTATCCACAAATGGAGAAAACTTGGTACAGTGGTGAACCAGCTTACCAAAATTGATGACTCACCAAAGGAGGTCACAAAAAAAACTACATCATCTAAAGAACTGCAGGCCTCATTTGCCAACCAACAGCAGGGGAACTGAGGGAGGTGAGAATAGAGCCAATGAGTTGAATCTGTTTTTCAATAGATTCGACACCACAGTGTCTGCTCCCACCCCCACAACCTCACCTGTAGTCAGCCTGGAATCCAGAACCACACCACTGTGCCAGCCTCTCTCTTCACATGACGCTGTTGCCTCCTGTGAGATTCCTGACACCCCTCCCCCACCCATCACCTTCACTCAATACCAGGTTGAGATGCAAATGAGGAGACTTCACTCAGGCAAGTCTGCTGGACCAGACGGAGTGAGTCCCCTTGTCCTCAAGACCTGTGCCCCCCAGCTGTGTGGAGTCTTTCATAAACTGTTTATGCTGAGTCTGAGTCTGCAGAGGGTCCCGGTGATGTGGAAGACATCATGCCTCGTCCCTGTACCAAAGACGCCACGTCCCAGTGGCCCCCAGGATTACAGGCCCGTGGCATTGACCTCCCACATCATGAAGACCCTGGAAAGGCTCATCCTGGACCAGCTGCGACCCATAGTAAGACCACATCTGGATCCCCTTCAGTTCGCTTATCAGCCTCGTCTCGGAACTGAGGACGCCATCATCTACCTGCTCAATCGTGTCTACACCCATCTGGACCAGCCGGCGAGCACTGTGAGGGTCATGTTTTTTGACTTTTCCAGTGCTTTCAACACCATCAGGCCGACCCTCCTGGGTGATAAGTTAGCAGCGATGCAGGTGGATGCTTCTCTGGTGTCCTGGATTGTTGATTACCTGACAGGAAGACCACAATATGTACGTCTCCCACAGTGTGTGTCTGACAAGGTGATTAGCAACACAGGGGCACCACAGGGGACTGTCCTCTCCCCCTTCCTCTTCACCCTCTACACCACAGACTTCAGCCACTGCACAGAGACCTGCCATCTTCAGAAGTTTTCTGATGACTCTGCGGTGGTTGGATGCATCAGCAGGGATGATGAGACAGAGTACCGGGCTGTGGTCGACTCCTTTGTCACGTGGTGTGAGCAGAATCATCTGCAGCTCAACGTGGCAAAGACCAAGGAACTGATCGTGGACTTCAGGAAGACCAGGAAACACTTGACCCCTGTTTCAATCCAGGGGGTCAGTGTTGACATTGTGGAGGACTATAAATACCTTGGAGTACACATTGACAATAAACTGGACTGGGCTAAAAACACCACAGCACTTTACAGGAAGGGCCAGAGTCGTCTCTATTTTTTGAGGCGACTGAGGTCCTTCAACATCTGCCGGAAAATGCTCAGGATTTTCTATGAGTCTGTTGTGGCCAGTGCGATCCTCTATGCTGTTGCATGCTGGGGGAGCAGGCTGAGGGTTGCAGATGCCAACAGACTTAATAAACTAATCTGTAAGGCCAGCAATGTTGTGGGGATGGAGCTGGACTCCCTCGAGGTGGTGTCGGAGAGGCGGATGCTGTCCAAGATAAAGACAATGTTGGATAACACCTCCCACCCACTCCATGACATGTTGGTCAGTCACAGGAGCTCGTTCAGTGAGAGACTGAGATTACCGAAAAGCACCACTGAACGACACAGGAAATCATTCCTGCCTGTGGCCATCTCCCTGTACAACGCATCCACTTAACACACTGGTTACTGCTACAACTACACATGTTTCTTTTCCAACTATTTATTTATAAGTGACTTATGTATGTATGTATGTATATATATGTATATATTGTACTATTCTTAGTTAGCGTATTGTCTGTCTTGTCTTAATGTTGGTTTAAAATGGAGCACTGTAACAAAAAATAATTTCCCCCAGGGATCAATAAAGTATTCTGATTCTGATTCTGATTCTGATTCTTAGTTAAAGTCAGAGTTCATGATTCAACAATAAGGCAGAGACTGGACAAAAATGGTATCCATGGGAGAGTCTCAAGGAGCAAACTACTGCTGACCAAAAAGAACACAAAGGCTCGTCTCATATTTGCTATAAAAAAAACCATCCTGATGAGCTTTAAAAATATTCTGTCGACTGACAAGACAAAAGTTTAATTTCTTTGAAAGTTTGTTCTGTTACATTTGGCATCATAGTCAAACATGGTGGTGGTAGTGTGACGGTCCGGGTGTCATGGTCCGGGTGAGCTCCAGCGTTTTCCCTGTGCCCTCCCCGTGTTCCCTGGTATCTGCCCTGGGGCGGAGCCCTCATCATGCCACCTGATCAGTTCACTTGTTCCTGATCTACAAGCAATCAGCAGACGTTATTTAGGATCTGCGTCCTCATTTCTGAGGTCAGCCAGTCGATCGGCTAACCTCACATTGGTAACAGATCTTGTTTTATGCTCTTTGTTAAAATCTCGTACTTACTTCATATTCTCTGTGCTACTAGTTGCCTCGTCTCACCATCATTCCACTCACCTGCAGCTCAGGATCTTCTGGACGCTGGTCTCCACGGCAAGGCTCCTGTTTTGTCACCGCACACTTCACCACTCAGGTTTGTATCATTCACCATCTCCACCTGGCTGTCTTCCTGGCACCGTCTCTTGTGGCTCTCTGGAATAACTAGTCATCCTACTCACTCAACTGGCCATTCACCAGAGCTGTTTACACTCCACCCGCCAAGTAAGGCTTCTCTTCTCTCTAGCCGTACTCTCCCTCTGCCCACAGTTTTGACTTGCTCGCCTCCTTGCCAAAAATCTCTCCTTCGTGTTGCCTTTAATTCCTATGTTTAAGCAAATGAAGCTAGTTAAATATTTATTATTGCTGTCTCCCCTGCTTGAATCTGCTTTTAGGTCCTAGCTCTTGCTTTAGCCTCCTGGCTTCCATGACACTGGGGCTACTTTGCTGCTTCAGGACTTGGATAATTTGCTGAATTAAAACAATTCTGCAAAGAAGAGTGGACCAAAATTCCTTCACGGTGATGTGAAAGACTCGTTGCCAGTTATCACAAATGGTTGATTGCAGTTCTTGCTGCCAAAAGTGGCGGGGGGGGGGGCAATCATTTTTTTCTCAGTGTTTTTTATTTACTCAGGTTATCTTTCTCAAATTTGACTATTTCTTTGATGATCTGAAACATGTAAGTGTGACTAGAATGCAAAACAGGAAGCAGCACTGTAAGTAAGGCAACACTTGGATAAAGTAAACTGTTGTGTGTTCAAAGTGTAAATGTTCCAAACTCACTGCAGGTTTTGGCCACATCAGTCCAGCTGTCTACACAGGAGGTATAGTTGTTCATTTTTCATTATACAATAAGTTGAAGATTTGAGAACTAGATCTAAGACATATCTTCACTCTCTGAGTCTTCCATTCAGTGTCAAAATACAACACACACACACTACATGTCCACATATTTGTGATTAAATCCACACATATTTGTTAAATGTCTCAGTAAAGTGTTCTATGACTATGTTGTGTACCTGTATATATATATGCAGTATTACTTAACTGTTACAACAAACAGCGCATATAAAGTCCACACACTGATTGAGTGCAGTCTAAAATTGTGTTTCATCTGCATAAATGAATGCATATGCTGGAGTATGTAAGTTTTTGTGTGTTTGCATGTTTCCCTCTCTCCACCATCGAAGAGTCCAGGAGGAGAAGGAAGAACGATAAGAAGAAGAAGATAAGAGGGGGACCAAAAGAGGAGAGAAAGCTCTGTGCACGAAGGGAGATAAGGTGGATGAGGTGAACAGCAACACTTGTCACAGCCGATGCTGCTGCAGATTGGGACGGGAAGAATTTAATGGAATCAGGGCAGGAATGGGATGGGCTGAAGGCGAAGAATCTGTTTGGATCTTTGCTGTGGGATGCAGCACTTTGTTGCACAAGGCTGCAACCACGAAGAAATAATATGCTGTCATTTGTCTGTTTTTCATTTTTCCAGGAAATTGGATTTACATTGCATTGAAACATATGAAGCCTCACAGCTAATCTCTGTTCTCCGTTGTTGCTTGTGGGGTTTAATAAGAAAACATTTAATTATTCTCGATGGTGCCATTATGGAGCCAGGAGAAATGAAATGTACTTTCTGCCGCCATTAGATACGCTGTCATTAAACAAAGGAAAGTAAAGATCAGTAAAGTTGTAAAAACGAGTAAGAGCTGTCAAGTCATTGTGGACTGTTTTATAACATTTTTATGTTTTGCCTGGGGTTTTGGGGGGTGGTTTGTACATATCTACTTTATGTATGTGTACATTTGATCCCTAAAAATCAATAGCTGTCCATCATCCTGATGAGGAACACTGTTGTCAAATGTGCAACTGTGTCCAGTTGTGACAGGTGTTTCTCTGCTTGGGCAGTCAAGGACAAATGGCGGGAGATGTGAGGGTCAGCGGTAAGTAACAACAAGCAATCTGTGAGACATCTCGCCTCCATTTGCTACCATCAGCTTCAGGCTGACTCGGGCGGTCAGGGCTGCCCGAATTATATATATATATATATATATACACACACACACACACACACACACGTGTATATATATATATATATATATATATATATATATATATATATATATATATATATATATATATATATATATGTATAAATATATAGATTTTGTCCTCTGAATATCTGCTACCTGTATAACAATTGAGCAGAGGTGTACAGCAGCCAAAGGCCTCCTTCCTTTGATATGAAGAGCAACCAAGAGGTCTTTGGCTGGAGGCTGATATGTGTCAATCAGCTTTTTTTTCTCCTTCTACCCCTCACATAGCTGCAGCACAAGCAGTGTACGGCATCCCGTCCGTCTCTCACCCACAGCGAATTCCTCCCCAGCACTGATAACACTCCAAATAACAGGTGAGCGACTGCTGGCAGAAAGGAGATTGCCTGACCTTATTGTTTGCCTTCGCCTCCTCTTTGTTCTTCACAAATAAAGGGTTTTTTAATAAACTGAAAGGTCCTCTGTCGTGGCCCATAGAGAAAATGAAAGGGGGCAGTGAGGTATGGTACAATGTGGCGGGGAAAAAAAGAAAAAAAAAAAAAGAGCAGCTCATCAGAAAATAACAAAGGTGCAAGTTAAAGATAAGGCGCCTGTCAGAGATTAATCCAGGCCTGCTTGATTGTTTTCTTTAATACCAGACCTGCTACAGCAAGCGATAAGTTTGCTGAGTAATTTGGTTTTCTAGGGGACGGGCAGCGAGTGGGTGGCTGGGTGCTCGAAATAATATTCAGGTGTGCTCCATAATTGATTTCTTTTTTTCTTTTTTTTCACACCCCACGGTTCTCAAAGAAAAATGAGATGAAACTCAAAACTGCTTTGACTTGCCTTTCTGTTCTCTCTCCTTTTCTCCCCCACTTTTTTTTGCGCTCCTTACCCCTTCTCTTCTCTTGTTCCCCTTTGGATTAATAAACTGGCTTTGTTGAAGACAATAAAGGAAAGAAGAGAGTGTGCTTGAGGAAGCAGTTTTCTGTTCTTGCTTGCAGCTCCATTGTGATGGTTCCTGAAAGAGGCAGAGGAGAGAGGAGAAGGATGGGTAACATACGCAGCAGACAGACGTGTGTGTGTGTGTGTGTGTGTGTGTGTGTGTGTGTGTGTGTGTGTGTGTGTGTGTGTGTGTGTGTGTGTGTGTGTGTGTGTTTGCACACGCATCACGTTTCTGATGAGTCTGAGGAAAATGAATGCAAAGAACAATAGATTAAAATCTATTAGTCTGGTAATGGAAAGAGCGGATACAGTCGCCCTGTGTTAATTTGGCTGCAGAAATAAAATATGTAAATACGATATGGGAGGGAAAACGAGTTAGAGGAAAAATGCTGCCTAACTTATCTGAAAGGATTTTTTAATTTTCTGCAGCAATTACCATCCATTCGCCCTTTTCTGTCTCGTCCCTCAGAGATCACCCTAGTTAAGTTTCTCTCACTTGCTGCAGAGGAAATGTTTTGCAAGACACACTTTAAATTAGATTCATCAAAAATAAAAAAGACAGCGTACTTAAGGGCTGTAGGCTAGGTTTGTGCATATAGTATCTCTCTCTTTTTTTACATACATATATCTCAAAGGTGAGAGAAGGCTTTTGCAGTTTGAAGATCAGTGCAAGACAAGCCTTGGCAACATATTTATTGCTAAATCAATCATTCAACCCCCGTGATTTCCCAGAATCCGCTGAGCCTCTCAACAGATTTGAATAAGCAACTTGTTTTTACGGTGAAAGAAGGCGCAGAGAGACAGAAACACAGGAAAGAAAACCTTTTCCTTCATTTCTCATTTTTGCCATTTTGATTCCAGAATTGATCTGCCTCTTAAAGTGCCTCTCTCCCTCACCCAGCTTTGTCTTGCTCTCTCTCTTTCTCCTCCATCTCAGCCACTTCTGCAAAAGATGGCCTGTACTCTAGGGCTGTTTTCCAATTATGGCTCAACCTTTTCAGAGAAGGTCATTATAATTAGAGACCCATTTAGCTTCTCCGTGAAAAGCGCAAAATAATTTTTTGTGATTGTGGTCCCTGGAAGAAGAGGAAGCATTGGGAGTAAAAAAAATTGCTGCTGTGGTGCTGATCTCAAGTGGCTCTATTATTATGGCTGGCTGGACAGGTTGCATGCATTAATGGCTTCACTTGGAGGAAAGACTGGCCTTTTACACATTACTAGTGCATGAATGGAAAAAGACATCTTGGAAATAGCTCTCCAAATTAATACCAGCCTTGTATGTGTCTGTGTTCACTTCAGCAAAGAGAGGATAATGAGTAGAGCGCCACTTTATTGGGAGTGGATGTAGCTACCAACTATAACCTGTCTGAAAGATGAATTCTTCATATGTAATCTGAAGTAAAATGATTACAGAGTTGATCAGTCCTATTTGAACAAGTCCAGCAAAGACTCCCTTTATTACAGTGTAGTAACAGGATTGAGTCTGTGGACTGAAACACTGTACAGGTGGTTAGTCCATACCATCTGATACTAAAGGGTTATTGATTTACACACAACTGGATAAGGAAGACCTTTAACTAGACACAGTGCATTGTGAAATTCTCCAGCCACCACTCAGTTTGTATTATTTCTCTTCTAACGAGTAACAGTTCTCCAGGGGTTTTTAAGGTCTTTAAAAAAATTTATTTTAATTGAAAAGAAAATAAATTGTGTAAAAAATGAGGAAACTGCTGAAGTGTAGAAAAATTAGATAATATTTAAAATTTGAAATTGTAACACTTGGAAAGGATTTGATTTGCAACTTCTTTTTTTTCAGCATGACAGTGATCCCCAAAATTAAATTCAGTTCCCTTTCATTTATATAGTGCCAGTTCACAACACTCACCTTGTGGGGCTTTATATTGTATGGTAAAGACCAGACAATAATAGAGAGAAAACCTCAATAATCAGTGTATGCACTATAAGCAAACACTTGGTGACAATGACAAGGGAAAACTCCCTTTCAACAAGCAACCTCTGGGAGAACCAGGTTCAGGGAGAGGCATTTGGTTGGGGGTGAAAAGACAACACAGAGTGAAAAGATGTTGGTAAAGAAGAAACACCCAGTGCATCATGGGAAGCCCCCTCAGCAGCACAGGCCTATTACCTAGGGGACAATTCAGGGTCATCTGATCCAGCCTAACTATAAGCTTCATCAAACAGTAAAGGTTTAACTCTAATCTTAGAAGTATTGCATTTATGCATTTATGCTTGCGCATGTTTCAATAAATCTGTACCTATTTCTTTACCATTATATAAAGGAATGATGGTTAGCTCAAGACTTTTGCACAGCACCGTACTATAGTTCTGTTTTAAACTAGAAACAGAACATCTGATTTGATTTTCGATTTTGATTTTTATTGATTAGCATTCAAATTCAAATCTCAGTGAAAACAGTGAAAAAAAAACAAACAAATAGTGAAAACAGAACAAAAATCTACCACAAAGCAAGAAAGCACGAGACAAGGCTAATCAAAAGGTATTGGCTGAAGCATTTGCTTATTACGCCAACCCTTTTCACAAAATATCTTTTTGTATGCAGCTTCTGTACACAGGGCTTGAAGAAAATAATAAAACAAAGCAAAAACCAAACAAACAAAAAAACAAAAAAACAAAGAAAAGAAAAAAAAAACTTTCCACCTTAGATAAGTAACCACATCAAAGCAAAAGAATCAAGAGGTTGGTTTTTTTTCTCCTTTTTGCTCTTTTCATTCTTGATTTATATATTTTTCTAATACTCTATTTTTAAACATGTTTTTAAACAAGGAAAATGAACCACACCTTTTTAAATCACTGTCATAACTATTCCACAGGTTAACTCCTCTAACAGAAACACATCTCTGCTTTATATTTGTCCTTATCTTGTTTTTTTTAAAGAAATCTGTTCCCCTTAAGTCATATTGACTCTCTCTGACTTTGAACAGCTTCTGAGTACTGGGGCAAAGCAAGTTATTTTGTGCTTTATACATTAGCTGTGCCATTTTATATTCAACTAAATCATAAAATTTCAGGGTATTCAGATTAATAAACAAAATGTTAGTTGGTTCTATATAGTTTGATTGGTTTATAATTCTTATAGCTTTTTTTTGTAACTTGAAAATATGAAGAGTATTTGTTTTATATGCATTACCCCATATCTCCAGACAGTAAGTCATATATGGAAGCAACAGAGTACAATAAAGTGTGTATAATGTTTTTTTGTTCAGGACATGCTTTGTTTTATAGAGAATAGCAATGGTTTTTGACATTTTTGTTTTCACGTGGTTTATATGAGACTTCCAACTCAGCTTATCATCAATCATCACTCCAAGAAATTTATTTTCGTACACTCTTTCAATTTCAATTCCATTAACCCTGATTTTAGATACATTTTTCATTTGTCTAGTGCCAAAAATAATCAATTTTGTTTTCTTTATATTTAATGATAACTTATTTACATCAAACCAGTTTTTTAATATATTTAACTCCTTTTCCGCTGTAGTCAGAAGCTGTTCTAAGTTTTTACCTGAGCAGTACTGAGACTGTACTGTGTTAATAAATCACAGATATCTTGTTTTCTGATGTAATTGTACAGAGTCTAAACACAACTATCGCTTAGCAGCTGCAAAGACGCATGACAGGCCTGGGAAACTTTGATTTCTATGTGCTGCTGTCTGCTTGGCACCCATGTATAGTGTCTTTCTAAAACATAAAACACTAACCACAGTAGCAGCTGGGCATGACTTCAAAGCCAAGGAGCACATGACTAACTACATTAGCTTGTCAAGTTCTCACATTCCCTTAACATACACTGTGTAGCATTTCTCAGCTTTGGCATGTCCTGACTGTTAACAGGGTAACATTAGCAGATTTGTCCTGCTTTTTTTTTTTATTGGATTTGGTTTGCACTCATGTAGCCCCTGCAAAACTCCATATCTGAGTTTTGTCAAACACACGAGGTAGTCCCCTAGAAGACCTGTTAGAAAAATGTATATCTGTGAGTCAAAATGTTTTTTTGCATGAATTAGAATAAAGAAAGACAGAAATTTTGCTGGTATAACTAAAGAACTTTACAAGAAAAAGTCCATGTCTTCTCATATAATCATTAACTGGTAAAGATGATACTTTTTTCCATGAGACTTGCTGCTTTAGTAGTGAGGGTGTGCTGCTCATGTAATACTACCATCTATGAGATTCTGGTTTACAATGACTGAACTGGTGTTACATCCAGCCCACAGCAAGGAATGTAATGCGCACATTTATCAACAACATAGTTTCTGTGCTCCAGTTTCTGCTTTTCATGAAACAGATTAGACAGTGTTACTGAAATAGATTCCCTCAGCAGCCACGCACAATAAGAAATGGAATCTGCGTAGTATACAATCTATACAACAGTATTTTTGCTCCTCTCTGTACTATGGAAGCAGATGGCTGGGGACCAACTCTCAGAAGTGCTGGAAACCAACTAATTGGTTTGAGGGAAATCGATATAGTGCTGGCAGCAAACTCCTCCTCTCCCCTTGCAGTCCATCAGTCTCGCTCTGCAATTACCCCATTGATTGGCCGGTGCTAATTGCAGGTCTCATTATTGCGGGTTTCAGCCAGTCGCTATTGCTAGCAACTGAATTCTGAGGTAAACGGTAAGGAATGACTCATAGAACAAAATATGGCATGAATGAGAGTGTGTAAAGGTACTCCTGGGATGGGTGGGCAGTACAGTGTACCCAGATGTTTTATTAGACATTAAAGGATGGTTCCCTTAATGCTCTAAAACAGAGGGAAAACAGATCAGCTGTATAACAGCGTGTGGAAAAACAAGTCTACTTTGAGCCTAATCTCTGAGATGGTGAGTTTAAAGCTGCAGCACTAGTTTTTATATAATTACTGTCTGCGGGCGTAATATCCAAACCTAAGGAGAAAAGAAATGACACAGCAACATTAATGTTATAATACTTTCTTCCCAAGACATCTCTTCTGCTCATTTCTAATGCAGATGTGTAATGTGACGATTCAGAAATGAATGCAGAAAACCTCAAAGAATTTATATGATGTAAATGTCCAGCTTTTTTAAAATATGAAACATGTAAACGTGACTAGTGTCCTTGTGATCTGATTCAATTTCACTGATGAAAGAACTCAAGTGAAATGAAATGATGATGAACTGGTGTAATCAGTGGAAAATGAGATTATTCACTGAAAAAAACATTTCATATCTTATCCAGTCGTTAGAGCACTGTAAAAACCTGATATGTATAAATTCATTACTTTACTCAACACTAAACCTTCACCTCACCTTCAACCAACAAGCAAAGAGTGCAGGAAAAGCTTGAAGTTTTAAAATGAAACTTAGATGATGATGAATGATGACAGCCACAGCACAACCACAGTCACACACACGCACACACACACATATATGCATCCATTCACATACTGATATATACATATGCACACAGGTAAACAAAATGCATACACAGAGGGACACACAAACCCAGTCTGTGTTGGTCCTCTTCACTCCCGTGGGTCTGTGTTAAAATTGACCTTCTCTGCCTTTCATCACAGGAAAATATCATCCTCAAAGAATAATAAGGCCGCCAGACACATTAATTAGGGAGCATCTATTTAGATAAACGTCTAAGGGGGGGTGGGGGTGGCTGGGGTAGAGGAATTAATATGCAATTTGTTAATAATTGCATTATAAAATAATTGAAACAATTTCTCTGTAGTTGGCAGTTTCTGTCTTTTTATGGCTATTTGTGCGGTAATATTTATATTTTTTTTATGTGTATCAACAATATGCAACATTTGGTTCGGATTTTTTTTGTCAGTCATATTAATCACAATATCCGTTGTATGCAGTATCCCCGTGTCTTGGCATGTATCTTTGTGTCGCGTTGTGCCTCCCTAGATGTATAAAGACTGAAACAGCTGTCTCAGCTAGCAATAAGTGATTTTTACTTGACAACTTACCCACTGGCCTTTTCTTGGGAAGAGGCCAGCTGTGAACTTTGCAAAGAGATGAGGGGTTATACCTGGACACAGTTATAATGTGATGTTAAGGTCAGATAACATCACAGTGTTTGCCCACCAGAGCTTGCAAGAGTGTAAGATCTGTCTGTCTGCACACGGACTGTTTGCATTGATTTCGATGCAAGGTACCCACCTCCTCTGCTCCTTAAGGGCTTGTCACCTGATCGGGACCTTAAGTGTGTGTGTGTGTGGGGGGGGGGGCAGTAGAGAAGTCATCTGAAAATAACCACATCTGCCACCATTTAGGATGATCTGTAGGTGACTTGTTTCCACAGCTATAACCTGCCCAAGACTTTGGCTCAGCTGGGATAAGTGCTTCATGCTCCACGTGTCTCATAATAGAGATGCTAAGGGAGCTGGACCTCGCAACGTGTTTGAGGACGTGCATCTTTTAAAGCATATGGGGTGAGCCGCCTTATTTTCACTGACTAGTGAGAGAACAGAAGAACTACTTTCACTGCATTTGCTCTTAGCCTGTTTGTGGTGGCGATCACTTCCTCACATGGACTAAAATCATTTTCTTCACCTCAGAGCAGCACTGAAGCTCAATGCCTTCACACTGAGCGACCCCATGTTTGCTCGAGTTCCAAAGGGTAGCACGCACACAAAGGTTGCATTTGATCAATAACCCCTGACTGGATGAGTAAAAAGATCTGTCTCGGGGCGGTGATGCAGGGCTCCAAATGCATTAACCGATAGCAGTATTCATTAGAAAGCTGTGCATGCACGTACAGACTGGAGTTAACATTGGTAAATGTTATTTGTCAGTGTATGTATTGTATCTATTACTGTAGGATCTACTGTACAATATAAAGCGCCGTGAGGCGACTGTTGTTTTGATTTGGCGCTATATAAATAAAATTGAATTGAATTGAACAGTGTGTGTGAGCCTCCTCTCTGAGACATGCTCATATGACACACATCACTCTCTTATGTCTCAGGTGTGTTAATCATGCACCGTAGAGCTGAGTGCAACCTAAGATTTCAGTAGGTGTTACTGGCATTTCAGCGGGTGTTATTTGCGTGTGTGTTTGTGGAACCTGAGAGAGACCCTTTATAAATAAGGATCTGTGCTCCATCTGGTCCCAGTCAGAACAGTTTGAGGTAACATCTCAATCAGAGCTGCTGATTGGTGTTGCTTTCATGTCTGCGCTGCACCTGCCCAGCCCTCCGCCCAAACACACAGGCCGAGATCAGCTATGCCTGCACCTTGTTCATCGCTTACATTCGCGTTTTGTGACTTTTCAGGCACTGCAGGGCCAAATGAACGGGAATAAACAGAACAAAACAAGTTTATAATTAAACTTCTGTCCTAATAATTGAATTTTCTACGACACATCCATTTCCTCTGATCTTGGTTAATCCTTTGCTGCCTTCAGCTTCTGCTGGAAAAGTTGTATTTCATGTATGCACATGTATTCTTACAGTTACATGTAATATACCTGTTTTTTGATGTTTTACATGAAAATTTAGGGTTGTAGTGGGGGGCTGGAGGGATGTAGGCTGGGAGGGGGCTCTTTTTCTATTCTTAAGTGTTGTTAGTGCTGCCATGACAGGTTGCTGCTGTCTTGATTGTGTGTGTGTGTGTGTGTGTGTGTGTGTGTGTGTGTGTGTGTGTGTGTGTGTGTGTGTGTGTGTGTGTGTGTGTGTGTGTGTGTGTGTGTGTGTGCGTGCACTTTTGTTTTCTTTTTGTGTCATTATTTATTCATTTATTTGGTTCTTGTGTGCATTTGTGTGCGCCTGGCAGGGGGGAAGCGTGATGGTTGCCAAGGCAACAGTGAAATCTTTTTCTTGTTCTTTTGCAGCAGGAGGCAGGGAGACTTAATCAGCACTGGATGACCCCCACCCTCCAGAAACACAGGTGCAACATCTCCTCTGTCTCTCTGTTTCATTTTCACACAACCTGCACTAACACTGTCAGCAGGGCACTGATTCATGTGAGGCTAAACAGCTGGTCAGTATATCGACAGGTCAGTTAATGGGAAAAATAATTACACTGATTATTAGAGATTCATTTGTAATAATTTATAGCACTGTAAGTGTAGCTAAACAGGGTTTTTCTTTGTCTTTTATTACACCGAGCTGCATCCTCCTTACGCTTGAACTCCGCAATGCCATCCATCCATTCTGTTTTGCCTATTTCTTATAGGGGCCGCGTCAAATCATGTCATATCTGGCCTCTGACCTCACACAGTTACTCAAAAGTATTTTGCCGTTGTTTGTATTGACAGCATATATAGAGAGAGAGAATGATATATGGGGATTTTAAATATCACGTTACTTTGGACCTCTGACTCCTTCTTCAAGGTCGAATACGTCAAGCTTTTATAAAACGTCTTTTCACTTTAAAACCATGTTTAAAATTCTACTTCCTTTGGTCCTAATGATGATACTGGTATATGGCAATTCTAACTATCACATTATAATTCACATAGTCCATTTATCATATCTATTCCCTTAAAAGTAAATCCTGCTAACACTGAGAGCTGCTTTGCTGGAGGTTTGTGCTCTCTGAGTTCTTCTTGTTTCTAATATATTGGGAGGAGTGGTGCCGTATATTAACATGTTTATATTTACAGTGTTTCCTTGTTTTATTATTCTTTAATTTCCTTTATTATTGAGTATGACCCCAAAAAAGGGATTGAGAAGACTTGCTAAATTAGCTTTGTTGTTGCCCACGTCACCATGTCCATGCTCTCAAATTACCCAGCAGCTAAAATAGCAGCACACAACATGTGTGCCAACACAGAAGACATCCGGATCCAGATAGAGATAGACAAATATATAAATGATTAACTCATACTGCTGCTTTCACAAACATCTGCTTTCACTTCTGTGTCACGAGTGAAAACGTGCAGCACAAAATTAGCCTGCGAGTTGAAGATGTGCCCCTCTACTGCAGTATAAACTCAGCTGCTCTGACATTTTCTTTAAATAAACAAAGTCAAAGGGACAAATTTATTTATTTATTAACCTTTATTTAACCAGGAAGATCCCATTGAGATTAAAAACCTCTTTTTCAAGGGAGACCTGGCCAAGATAGGCAGCAGCAGATGTCTCACAGTTACAGAAATTACTCAAACACAGGCAGCAACAACACACATGCAACAATAAGTGAAAGAATACAAATAAAATAAAAATAAAATTCAATAAAATTCAAATAAAATAAAAAGTCAGTTAAAATGACAATCAATCTAATTGAAACAGTTGCATGTTATGGACTTGGCCTCAAGGATTCGTAGTTTAGATTTAAAATCACTTAATGAAATGAATTCAGTCATTTTCCATTCCTTCTGCAGTTTGTTCCAGGCCGAGGGTGCTAAATGGACAAAAGCTCTTTTACCAAGTTCAGTTCGGGCAAATGGAACAGAAAGCAACAAGTAACCATGCGGACGAAGAGAATACCGACCAGCATGTTTCATTACAAGCAGGGAACATATATAAGAAGGCAGCAACCCAAGTATCGCCTTATATATAAAACTGTATAAATGAGAGTTCCTCCGACTTACCAAAGCAGGCCATCCTACCTGAGAGTATAACTCACAGTGGTGAGTCTGAAATTTACAGTTAGTGATGAACCTCAGAGAAGCATGATACACAGAATCAACCATTCGAAGACATTGAGCAGAAGCATTCATATATAGAATATCACCATAATCCAGCACAGGCAAGAATGTTGCAGCAACAAGCCGCTTCTTTGTATTAAAAGAGAAACACAACTTATTTTGAAAATAAAATCTCAGTTTTAACTTCAGGTAATTCAAAATTCAAAATTCCTTCAAAATTCTTCAGACAGCTGTCAGTGTGTGTCACTCACAAACCTGATTACAGCACCTGATGGAATTATCATATTTACAATAAGACCTTTCTGTTAGAACGCTCAGCTATTGTGCTTCAGGTAGCTGCAGAAATACAGCACGGGTAAAATGCAGCCAGTAAATGTCAGAGCAAATTTGACAGACAGGAAGGAGAAATTAAAAAAAAAGAATGAGTGAACATAATAAAGTGAAATGACAGAGTGATTGTGATCTGACGGGGCTGCTTTGTATGCATATTAAACAGCAGGTGATATCAGATCACTAGTGCTTTTTTTTGGAGGGGGAGACAGAGGGTAGAGTTAAAATCTGTAATTTTTATTAGAGCCTCAAAACTAATTACACATGTTAATGAGGAAGATGTTTGGTCACAAGGAAATGTGAGGTTAGAGTGTAATTTCGGCGCGCTCCCGGTTATCGCTTTGCCAGGAAGACTCGGGGAATGTTTAACATGCGGCACTCTAGTTTGGACCTTTTCTTGGCTCCGTGCCTCATGAGTGTAATTTGGATGAGTGCAGCTCGCTTGCCTTTGGGCTCATTAACAACAATATAAACAGTAATTACTGTGATCGCCTAATTAATTCATTTAAAAATGCTGCACGGCGTAAAAGGCATGAGCAAATCTTTTCGGGAGATAACAATTTTACGGAATCACTGTTGACACAATTAGCAATTTCATGTCCCAAAATACAGCCCAAATAATTAAAAACTTCTTTTTTTTTTGCACGTGTGTGTTTGTGTGTGTGTGTGTCGTGTCACGCATTTACTCCTTTATTATTCAGGCCGCTCCCCGGTTTTCTCTCCCTTTTCTCTAAGCCTGCTTTCTGCGAGTTATCCCTCTCTGATCCCGTCTCTGTCTGCGTGGCGGCTCTGCGGTCCTGATAAATGTAATCCTCCCCTCTGGACACGTTCTTTTGTTTTTAGGCCATTTTCACGCTCCTCCTCTGATCACTAGGCTTTCTTTCTCACAGAATTCTCCGCCTTCGTTCGGTGGGTTTTGTTCTAGTGAAGAATTGTTATTTGGCCCTCGATCTACTTTTTTGGGGGGTGGGGGTTGGACAGTTAATTGTGATTAACAGTAATTAAGACTGAGCAGAACAAAAAGTGGATTTGGACAATAGACAAAGTGACTGATTCAATATTTTATTTTTATTTTTTTGCATTTTCTCCTCCACACCACACCAGACAGAGACAGACCCCAAAACAATGTTTCAATTAAGTCTAACAATGAGTGGCACAGACAGTATGTTCCCTGATAACTGGCTGCTGCGGTTTCCACATGACAGATAAGATCAGTTCATATATAGGAAATACAATGCATATTTTCCAAAATCTATCATTCAGACATCCAGAGCTTTTAATAAAGCAACCACTGGTGCATAAGATGAGAAGCAGAATGTGAGAAGCATGTGACAGAGTGCTTTATGTTGGAGGCACAGTCCTCTGACCCTTCAAAACCCCAATTAGTATTCCTGCAGAATTTATTACCACGCCTGGCATCACTTGGTGTTGATTACCTCTCCGCTCATTAAAGTGAGAGTAGATTTATGGACAGATCCAACTGATGCAAGTGCATGAGTTGGAAAAATACTAGTCGCGGCAGTGATAAATCTCGTTTGGGATCCAGTGGAGTTTGGCTGAGATTAATGATAGCCGTGATTTATTTACAGCTAAACAGAAGCAGAGGGTAACTTCCTGGAGACTCGTGAAATGTTAACAGTATCCGAGAGTCCACTGAAAAACTTTTCTTGCCTTTGTTTTAGATGATTAAATTCGAAAAATATAATTTTCTTTATTTTTTTTGCGGTTATTATTTTGGTTAGTTGTAGCAAATATTGTAAAATGTAGAATTTCTGAGCTTTAGGTGTCTGACCAGCACTACACAGATGTATTTAGTTTACAGACGCCTGTAAGAAAAGCATTAAATGTTTGGATTTGAGAAGCTCGAAATAGCAAATAGCTGACTTTGGTTTGTAGTTCAAAAATTCAGAAAACTATTGTAGATGTTTTGTCTTTCTCAAATTAAACAACACTTGTTTGTAGTATAATCAGTAATTCTGAAAAAAAAAAGTAACCTCTTGCAAAGAGCAGTATCTTTTGGGGCTAAAATTATCTGAATCGCAGGGTTTTATTTTGGCGCCTTTTCTAAGGTAAAGAGAGACACAGGACCACATGAATATGGAGTGCAGCACTTGATCGCCACCTGGTGGTGCATCTTTGTATAAACCTCAGCTCACTGTTGGTTAACAAACGGAAGAACTGAACTGACTGTGGCTCCAGATAACACGGCCCCTGTCCTTTGTAGGCGTTCTGTTCAAGCAAACAGGCAAACCAGCACTGTTGGACCCCGCTTTTGGTTCCACACTGATGCTCCTCTGCTTGGGTCACTGAATACTGCAGAAACCTACACTAAACATACTAAAAACCCTTTAAGTAACAGCAAAGAGTCAGCTTCTGTTTTCTTAGAAGAAGAGCTAGTTTCCAGCTGTTCTGACTTCATTAGCTTTACTAATTTCATATCATTTTACTGAAACATCACAGTAGTCCGAGTATGCTGTGCAGCTCTATTTTGAAATGATAAAATAGTAAATGGTCTGGTTCTTATATAGCATGTTTCTATTCTACTGGAGCACTCAGAGTGCTTTATACAACATGCCTCATTCACAAAAGCACCTTTTTCCCCCCCTAAAACTAAGTGTTTTCTCTCTAACATTCACACTATGATGAATGCACCAGGAAGCAACTTAGGGTTCAATATCTTGTCCAGTGATACTCTCTGACATGCAGACTGGAGCAACCAGGGATCCAGCCAGCAACCTTCCAATTAGCAGCTCACCTGCTCTACCTCCTGAGTTCAAAAGCATAAGTATAACTCACTCTTTGAGGCTGCTTGAGTAAAGGTTATCCATCCATGATCTTCACTGACACTCCTGCACCAACCAAATGTTCAAGTATTGATGGGATAGTCTTCCTATTAACTGTGAATAGACAACAAATTTTTCTTTTGTTGGTGTGGATGTGCTGGGGTTTTTAGGATGTGTACATATGTGTTAAACTAAATAAATACATTTTGTAAAACCTCCAGTAAAAGTCAAAGTATTTACTCAACGTCTTTAGTCAGGTATAAGTGAAAAAGCACAGGCTCTGAAATGTGCTTAAAGAAGGTCAAAAGTAGTAGTGTTCTCTGGATTTTTGTGAAAAGCTAACTGAAAGCCATGCTAGATTAATATACTAATAACATAATATCATGACCAGGTTTGAGTTTGCCTCTACACCTAAGCAGAAGAATAAGTGCAGGCAGGTGTTAAAGTGGGATTGAGCAGGTGGAAGAAGCTGAAGATCAGTTAGTGGCTGATCAGTGCTGAGGTTTACTGCTCCTGGAATGGTTTTACACAACTGTATTCAACTAGATTTAACCCATGAGTTCACACGCTATTTAGCTGATTTCCATTCCCCACTAGGCCACGCTGTTGGTATGAATGTAGAATTCAGTGGTTGAATCTCTGTATCATCAGCTTAAATTCAAATTCATCTCTGCTACACTTGATGTAATCTAACTAACCAGGAACACCACAGCCGCTCTACTCCAGTCCAACACATTGCTTTGATTTCTTCACAGTACGACAAGTTAAACTGTTTACCCTGCTCTAAAATACTGAGTGTTTGCATGCAACCTTTGAATGACACAAGGTTGCATGCATCAGTTTTGTTTTGAAGGACGTTACACAATATGAAAAATCACATCAGATACAGATCTGGTATGAGGACACTTTACATTTTAACAAAGCCCATTGAGCCTTTAAATGAAACCTCGCTTCTTCTTCTTCTTCTTCTTCTTCTTCTTCTTCTTCTTCTATCCAGTTCTGTCTTACATCTTATTTCATCTCTGTCTGAAGTTATCTCTCGTGTTTTTTTCCAGTACAGATACCTGAAAACTGTAATAAACTAGAGTGACAAAGTACTTAGAAGTAAATTAGATAAATCTGTTACAATGCATTATTTTTTCTCAAGAGATCAATATTTTTAGTGCATGATCTGAAGATATTTTTATTTGTGTTTATTTATTTATTTATTTATTTATTTTTTCAATTTATTTGAGTTAGGAACACAGTCATGCCAAAAATGATCGTCTGCAAAAATTTGATTTCTGGTATTTGCCAAAAAAAATGATTGCAGGAATTTAAACTAATATAAATGACTTATTGGACTATAATCTGTCAAAAATATGTCAAACATATCGCTCATGAATGATATCATTTTGAGGCAGAAAGAACATTCCTCCCACAAGGTAGAAGCTGCAATCTGTTTTAGCAAAGTGACTTTTGTACATCCATCTGAGTAAAAAGTCTTATTGACATTAAAAATGTATTTTTAAGCGAGATCTGGCAAAGAAGGCATCAAAAACAGAGACAAATCCAACATGGCAGTCATATAAACACAACAAGGGACCAAAAAGTGCTATAATGATTATAAGGTCAGTACAATAACGCAGTCACAAAAAAAACTTGCAGAACTGGTCATGTCTTTATTTTATATATTACCCTTCATATATCCTATTTACTACAGTCTACTTACCAATATAAGTAAATGTATTAAACATTAAAACACACACAGAGGGAGAGAGAGAGAGAGAAAGAGAGAAACATCGAAAATCACTTCTTGGGGACACCACCAAAAAAAGCCCTATTGTCTAGTTGTCCACTAGATGGCGCCAGAGTCAAGTACAAAGTCATTACAATGTAATTTGATTCGCGGTGGCTAAAGCGGAAGAAAAAAAACAGAGGTCCCACTCCGCTCTTTTTCTTGGTACCGCAAAATTTGCACAGACACGCCTTTCGTGTGTTGCAAAGAAAATATGTTTTGTTTGAGCAAAACAAAAAATTTTTTATTTAGTTTCTAATGATTACATTCACACTTTAATGCAGGGAAATGCCTCGCAATAGACCATTTGTATAACCGTCTCTCTCTCCTGGGCAGCACATCTTTTCTATGCTATCTTTGCTCTGACTCCGCGCTCGCTGACACTTGTTGGGGGCTACATGTGTTCCTGTGTCTGAGCGGTTTGGGCTCTCAGGTTAGCCGGCAGACGAAGAGGCCAGCCCCGGGTGTACTGTAACATAGTGGTGAGTGACCGCTGTGAAGTTGTTTGTCCCTATTTGATAGCATGTGTAGCTCTTTTGTTTCCTCGCAAATGGCTGTGGTAAATGACTGCCGAGCACAAACATAAAGCGACTCACTCGTGTGGTCTACAGCGGTCTACTTTTTGCTGTTGTGCTGCAGGTTTGCTCAGCACGTACCCGCGTCCTGTATCCGAGCACAGCTGGGTAATATGAGGTTTTAATAGCAGAAACTAACGTAACTCATCTGTTATTACATTTGTCCTTTCTGGCCTGTTAACATTAGTTAGCATACTGTTCCGATTTGCTCGTGTTTACGGGCTGTAGGCGGATTCAAACTCGGACTGTTTGCTTGGGGAAAGAAAGCTCAGGAGGATTTAAGCTGAATTGAATTTGTGTTTGTTGGCGATCAGGCTTTGAAAACCTTCACTCAGCATCACAACTCTGTCCTAAAGGAGTCTTAAGCTGTGATTTGAAGGGGGGGGGGCAGGCATCGCCTCCTGTTTTACTCG
This sequence comes from Diplotaxodon limnothrissa, assembly GCF_057381915.1. Taxonomy (NCBI): domain Eukaryota; kingdom Metazoa; phylum Chordata; class Actinopteri; order Cichliformes; family Cichlidae; genus Diplotaxodon; species Diplotaxodon limnothrissa. Next base: position 8,257,986 of record NC_140606.1, read on the forward strand.
GGCCCATGATCATTTCATTACATATGAACTGAAGTTGAGTGTGGATGTACACGCCCACATTTATCTGCCTTGGAGAGATTTTTCCTGGTGGCTGAGATACAGCCGGCTCCTTATCACACAGGTGAAGAGTAAACAAACCTTAACTCTGTTTAGTCTGTATGCATCACATATCTCTGATGACAGGCACCGCCGATAAATCAGCCGTGCTCATTCAGACATATTATATCAGATCTGAACGCCAGGCTTTAAAAAGCGACCGCAGGAGTGACAGACATAGCAAACTGCCCCTAAGAACAGGCACCATAATCTGAGTTTGACCACCAGAGAGCACTGACAAGCTGGGGTTTTGTGTTAAGAGTGAAAAACGCTTTATTTATTTTTTATTTTATTTTTTCCCCTATCTAGAAACGTAAAGAAGTCTTTCTGGTGTATTGGATCATTTTGAATTCCCTTCTGGTGTTGTATGAAAATATGACAGCAGTAAAAAGTAGAAAAAACTTTTTCTTTTTTAGATACATGTAACAGTCAACAGTCCACAGCCCTGGTAGGTGCAGATCTATCACAAGGACACCATCTGTCTTTAGTTTTTTACATGTGTTGAGAGACATCTGAGAAAGGAGGCGGATCGTTAGACCGCGGGAGAAGTTTTTATGAAGAAAGACGTGCCCTCTGGTCAGGCCTGGAATATTTGAAGATAAATATGAGGATGCTTTAACAGTGTAAGATATTACTCAAGTGTAAGTGATCTTTCTGTTTTTTATATGACAGCATGTGATAAAGCGCATGACTTGCTCAAAGTGAAATATATATACTGGAGATATGGGGCAGTGATGATGCTCATATTAACTATCGACAAGGTTTCAAATAACGAGTCTGTAAGCCTAAAAGTGAGACATTGTGTGTGATGACAGTTGAGAGTGGACCTGTTGATACAGTCCTCTCATGCACACAGCGCAGGCACCCATCCACCTTTTGCTCAAATTCGTTGTTTGAGCGGTGCGGCCAATCACAAGAATGCTGGGTGGCTTTGAAGGGAGAGAAGGTAAAGCTACTTGTTTTAGACAGCGGTGATTTTGAACTGTGAATATTGTAAAGCTGCTCTGGTTGAGTCCAATAGTACACAAATAGTGTTGAAGATGAGCATAATAGGTCTCCTTTGTATTTTTCTTAGGATTGTGCAGTGTTTAGTCCGCAGCGTCTTCTGTTTTAGTGGGCAACGCACCGCATGGTTCTTTGTAGCATGTGTATGAATGGGTACAGTGTAAAGTTCTCTGGTTCAAAGTGTTACAATGTACAATAGTGAAAATGGCAACTTGCAACTGAGCAGCTTTAATCAAGTGAAGTCTATGACAAGAGTCAGTACAGGCAGCGCTGCAGTCAAACCAGTTCTCACACTTGTGTGGGTCACTGACCCTAAATCATTAACTCACATGCACTCTAACAAACAAAGAATAGTACACTTATGGTTACAGACTTCGTGCTTGCATGTTGAATACGCTACATTCACTTCTGAACTGAACATGATTTATTGTGATAGAAAAATTCATGTATTCTGCGATTAGACTTCGATGACCCATCGTGGCAGCACGAAATCCCAGCAGTGATAGGATTTAGGACAGGACCCACCCCCCCAGAGTCTAGGTGCTGCTGGTGGTGAAGATGAACTGAGGCTTTGATGGAGCTCTGGCTGAGGTGTCGGTGAGGTGGAGATGGAGAGGAGGTGGGTTGCATGCAAAGTGGAGGCTGATTGGCTCAAAGGAGGCAGACAAGGAAATGATTGGACTAGAGTAATGAAGTCTGTACTGAGATTGAAAGCGTGGGAAAGTGGTAGTGATGTAAAGAGCAGAAAAGCAGCCTAACACCCAGGAAAGCAGGCAGATGACTGATTACAGATCTTCCTAATAGAACTCACACATAAGCTTCATATAAACAGCTGCTGTTCTACTGGTAAAGTCGTCCTGCTATTAAATTGAAGTTTAAAAATTATATTTTCTGTCTTTCCTCAGGTGCTGGTAACTTTCAGATAAAGTTATTGGTGGATAAGGACTACCAGCATAAATTCATCTACCAGAAGTAGAAAGCTCACCTTGGTGAGTGGCATCCTTTTCATTACTTACCTGATTTGGGTTCAAAGTGATTGATAGTGTTGTCTCAGAGCTTTGGCTGGAATGTGTTTCCTGCCACAGTCCAAAGAAATGCATACGAGGCTGACTACGTATGAATTTCTAGGGAGCACAAGCACATTATAAGCCCAAAAAGAACAAACACTTGATGTTTCATAGGATCCAGCCCCCCTATAAGAAGATCCCCCGCCCCTCTGAATTGGATAAGCGGAAGAAAACGAATGACGTGTTTAACCGTCATACCAAAACAAGCAACACGGGGTCTCCACAGCTGGTAGCACCAGTGTGGTAGCTTCATGGTGGACACCATTCCTCCCCTAAGAGGAGGGTAGTGCTGGGATTCGAACTCAAATCGCCCCTTTACTAGAAAACCAACTAAGACTCAATGCCACACTTATCTTACCAAGTTAATGGTTGTAGTGTTGCTTTTATATATGTGTTGTAAAAAAGATTTGCTAGAAACAATTCAAACAGTCTGCTGCAGCACTGTTCTTCTCACGCTGCTATTTTGATCGTTCATTATTTTTTCACACTTGTTTCCCTTTGTGGTGAAGGAGGTGTCTCTTTCCTGTTCTAGACAACTTTTCAGCCAATCGGCGTTTGACCTTCGCACAACATCGTCTACGCTTGGCTGCATATTGTTGGGGTTTTTTGGAGGACTGCATACAAACTCATCTCAGTGGGTTGCATACCAAAGTCCTTCGCTCTGTGTAGTGAAAGGGACACAAGCACTGTACCACACGCTCTGCTTATAGCTGTGGTATTGCATTTGTTTTTTAAATGGATAGGTGGGCTTACATTATAAGCATATCAAACACTCACTTCCCTAAATTGGGTTTGTAGAAAGTCATGCCCACACCTCTTGGTTGCCTGGAGTGTCCTTAAAGGCCAATCATCCATGTTTGAGTGATTTACAAATGAAAACATGTCGAAGCAGAAAGTTCACTGGTAAATTTTGAATAGAGCTTCAGTTAGGGATATATTATTTCATATTATTTTTCAGAACCGCATTAAGTTTGCTGTGCTTGTGTGTAACTGAGCAGTAATTCAGGCAGCTCCTTTTTCCAACAATGTCTTTTTTTAAAGCTGGCAAAACCTCATTATTTATAGTATCAGTTAAAGAGGCTCCAGCTTCATAAGGAGAAAGAATAGCATCTGTTAGTAGAAAACCATTGAGCAGCACCGTGGTTGACAGTGTGGTCTCAGAGCATGCAGTGTAACCTATTTCCCATGCTAGGTTTACTGGGTGTTGGTATGAATTTCTGTTAAGTGTTTGCACTCTAACAGAAAGTTCATGAGACGAAAGCACCCTGTAAACCCAAAGGCTGTTAAAAGATGATGAATATCAAAACAAAAGGCAATGGAGCCCTAGACTAACTTTTCCACCAGCAATAGTCTTAACAGCGCTTTTAGTTGGTTGTAGCAGCTCATGGTTGGGCCACAGACACTTTTTTGTACAATATTAATTCATGACCCAACATGCTGGTGCCTTGTAATAACTTTAGTGCAACTTACAGTGTATAGGCAACATTGTCTGTACACACAGCAACTTAGCATTCCCATTGTGCTAATTCGGTTGCATGTACTGCACTTCATTGTTAGCTGCCTAGTCACTCCCTGCTTGCACTTTCATTATCAGTGTTGTCTGAGTTGGAACTTCTCGTTAGCTGTTCCTCCCCCCTCTTACTTGTCATTTTTATTTTTAAGATACAGTAAAAAATATATGTGATGTATTTTTTGTATTTGGCAGTTGATCATACACAAATTAAAATCATATACACATTACTAGAAATAAAAAAAAAAATGTATGTAGCATGCAGGATGAGAAGAGTAGACATGCTCTCTGTGATGGGCAACTGACATGTAGAAATCCAGCCAGCTATGACAGCATGGTAACACTTGTGAGCTGGTCGTTTGATTTTCTTTGGCTCGTTTTCTCTAACATGATGAGCACAGTGTGGGAAACAATGTCTGCGCTTGTCCTTCGGTTTTCCCAGGAGGGATAGCTAGGATTGTTGGCATTCCTCATTTAAACCAAGGATGCAGCTACACTGCAGCTCACTGAGCTCAATACTGCTGTCAGGAGGTAAACAGGTCAAATTACAGGCGGGAAGCTCATTTATAAATATTGAGATCACAAGGGCTGGAACACTTTTGAGTGCAGTATTATGCAATTCGCTGATTTACAACCCAGATCACTGCAGTCACATGCCAAGAAACCTAAAGACTGAAGCTAAAACAGTGTATCCACGATGTCCCGTGAAGAAGAAATGTCAAGACACATGCTTCATCAAATATGCTTGAAGCAGCACAGCACCTGCACACAATATCCCAGCATCCAAGTTCACCCCTCTTCACACAGAGCTCTGCAGTTGTTCTCCTGTGGCTGCGCTCTGCTCCACATGAGTGCGGCTGAGATCAAACTTGATCATTCCGACTCTGCTTTATGGTTCGCACAGACGCGGTGGTGACAAGTGAGAACATGATGTGCCGTCCGCTGGTGTCAGGTGAAGCTCTGCGCCCGGCACCCTACCCATGCGTTCACAGGTGGAGTCTAGTGTTTGTTTAATACTTTTAAAAAAATTCTGTTGTTCCTGTTCTTCGTATTTAGGATGTCACATTTAGATTTCTAGCTGCAGTAACTCACAGAGATGGCAGTGTGATGCAAACCGAAACCTAATTTTACAAGAACCCTCTGAGAGATCTTTGACTGATGTTACTGCCTCAACATGCAAGCCAGACTTTTTTTATTACAGCCCCTGTGTCATCACAGGCTGAATGGATCTGCTTCTGTTTTTCACTGTGGCATGAAGATTGTTGTAACAGTAAAAACAATAATAAATCCATCTTTATCTTTGCCATTTCCTGCAAATAAAGATGTGCATGAGGCAGATTAATTAAATCTGTTAACAGCTGAAATGAAGCACAGAAAACAGCTCGGTGATTTATTCTAATTATTTAATACCACGCAGTCTTATGCTTTGCATACATAGCACAACATGGAAACTAGGTGTTGCTCACAGTGAACCGAGTGCTGGTGTTTGTGAATGAATACCAAAACGTACCCATGTATGGTAACACTGTGACATTCATGTAGAAGTACACCAATATAGAAACAGGAACTGGATGACAAACGTAATGAAATGAGTTTCATTAAAGGATCCTGGAGTCCTTCATCCACTGAGGTCTTGATTTGTGTCAGATAATCAAACCACCACTCTAATGGACACAATTAAGCGTTTGGGTACAGGAGTTCACATCATCTTAAGATTTTGATGTGAAAACGCATCTGTTGCCATGTTACAGAAAGCAGTTAAAGCAGCCTTTTATGTTTCGAGAGGTTACGAGAATGAAAGGCGCCCGACGTCTCTCTCTCGTGCGTGTCACAGAGTAATTTTGTGTGTCAGAGATGACAGTGCTGACACCTGGCCTCCCAATTGGTTCGATGCGGATCTCTGACCTGTGAGTCATCGCGGCGCTGCGCTGAGTGCCTGTCTGTTGTGTTAGATCATAAGCACTGTTGGCATTAAACGTAATAATAGATTTTAGTGAAATTGAGAGTGTGAAATGGTTTACTATAATAGAGCTGCAGTCTCTCAAACATACTTACTGTAAGTGTATATGCTGATTTCAGACTGTTGTATTAAAGCGGGGCAGAGGGAGATTGTTTGCCTTTACGACATGACATAGCACTTTACAGCTTAATCCTCTTGGCAGACACAAATAACTGTTAATTTAATTGTTTGGCGAGTGGAGGTATGAGGATATGCACGGTGTCCTTCAGAAAGCTACATCCCTCTGTGTCTCGTGTTGAAATGTCAGCTGTACACACCAGCTGTCTGTTATATTTAACCTCTCTGCTCTGTGTATGTGTTTCTCTGTATATCTGTCAGTCTGCCATAACTTTTCTCTCTGTTAGCTAGAGATGACCAATTGCCAGCGTCTTAGCAGTGTTGTGATGGGCTTCACAAGATCCTACATAAAAACATTTTCATGTCAAAATGACAAAAAAAGAGGATTTCATTTGTCCCTTTATAGCTCATGTAAAGCAGCTTTTTGTTTTAAATATTGGTAGTCATGATCTTTACAGTATTGTGTGCAAAAGTCTATAAAAGTCTACATTTTGCTTCCAAGGAGCCAGACTTTTGCCAGTTTTTTGAAGTGGCTTTCTTTTTTTCTTTTTTTTGGGTTTTGGGTTTTTTGGTCACCCGTGTGTACACCTGTGAGCATGGACGCGCTTGTTTTTTTAAAAGGTTCCTTCATGTAATGATCTGCTAGAGGGTGTGGGGGGGCCACAGCCCCGTCCTCCAGGGCATGAAGCAGGTATGGAGGAGATCAAAACTCCAGACATCCAGAGGCCCCCAGAACACAAGAGACCAAGGAAGACTAACAGAGGGGCAGCTGCACCACTGTCCCAGAAAGAGCTGAGGAGAGTCCCAGATGAGGGCTCACTCAGCAGCCGCGGAGCAGAAGCCAGGGGGAGTTGCAGTGACGCGCCTGTGAGCTCCGCCGGCAGCCAGCTGTGCCTGAGTGACCGAGCCCCAGGCCGAGAGGCTGGGGGCACCCCACCTCCGAAGTGGCCCGAGCGAGCCCCAGGCTCCAGGCCCCGATAAGCGGCCGCCAAGGAGTGAGCCGGTGTGTACCTGGACGCCCATCCCCAGACACAAAGAACCACCAACGCACCGACACCTGAGGGAGTCCGCCACCGGCAGGGGAAGTGGTGGTGGGGGAGATAGGCCTCCAAACCTTGGAGAGCCTGAGATGTCCCCAGAGAGGTGGCATCTGATACCCAACCTGACATATAGACACAGACATACAGGCACACACAGATACAAACATCCATTCCCACCCTCATGCTCTCATATGCACTTACTCCACACTCAACCAACATGGAGACAGACATAAAGAGACGCTGTACACACAATCACACTCCCCAAGCGTACTCTACGAACCGGGTCTAGGTAACCTTGCCCCTGGAGGGGGGAACTGCACCCAGACCCAGGTGGTGTTACCCTTTTCCCTGCGGTGGGGAGAGGCAGACCGCCCCGACTCCGCAGCAGCAGGGAGGCCCCACACTCCAGACTGCAGTCGGACGGCCAACTCCTCCTCCTAGCCCCCCCGCTCCAGCAGGCCGCAGAGAACGGGGGTGAGAGAAGACTCCAAACCTCCCTCCACCCGCTCATTGTAGTGTTGATGCATGTGTGTTCTAAGGTGCATTTAAAACCCAGGAGGGCATGGAGCTACCTGCCAGAGAGCAGCAGGTAAGCGCATGGTCCCTCCTGCTAGCCCTCAATGTCTACGTGTATTTAAAATTGAGAGGTGGGCAACGACGCCAGGGGTGAGGTGTACACCCTGATGGTCTTTTGGAAGTGGCTTTCAACAATTGTTCCCCGGGCTTTGTGAAGTTTTCTTTGGACATCAGCTGCTTTTTCACTCATTTTCAGCCCTTATTGGGGAGCTTTTTGTCAAAAACATTCCTTACTGTTAAAGTCAAAACAATTACTTCCAAATTGTTGGTGTTAAAAGTGGTTTTAGATACTGTTAAATCACAGGGTGCACTTATTTTTTGCATACTAGGTCTGCGTCTTAGCTAGGGATGGGTATTGATAAGATTTTCACGATTCCGATTCCATTTTCGATTCTGTTTAACTGTCACAAACTGAAAGCAGGGACTCAAGCGCAGAGCAGGTTGACGTATCAGAACACGATTTATTTACACACCAGTGCAATACTATATACAGTGACGGGGAAAGTCCAGGGTTCCAGGGGATTAGGGGAAGGCTCTGTCTCTCTCTCTCACGCTCGCTCACGTCCTCACATCCGACTCACACACGTCCGTACCGCGGGGAGGTCACAGGTCCGGGAAGATAAACTGGAATAGGGAAGGGAGAAATCACTCACAAATCACGAAGGTAGGGCGTAAAGGTATAAGACCAAAAGAAAGACTAACGTCAGTAGCTCAATCATCCAGCGATGAGAGGATCTGTGACCCAGCCTCAAATAGTAGACCGGTAATCAGCTGATCGCCATCAGCTGATCGCCAACAGCTGTGTGAGCCAAGGGTGGGAGCCAGCTGTGAGCTCCGCCCAGGCAGAGAGGTAGGGGAGAGAAAAAGCAAAACACAAGTGTAGCCTTGTGAGGCCGGCTGGGCAGGCACAGGGACCATGACATTAACGATTCGATTCTTTATCGATTCTCTTATTGATTCTTTTTAAAAAAGGAGAACACTAAGGTCGATTAGCTTAGAACTTTGTTTTATATCTTCTCTTTGAACGAGATAGAAATTTAGGAGTAACATAACCTTACAAACCCAACAGTGAGATCTTAAGAGATCCAGCCTACGGCTCTTCAATGGGGTGTCACAAGAATATCCAGTAATGTCCCTGCCTACAATTAAACACATTCACTTACCATCTGCTGTGGCAAATGGGTTCAAGCCTTTGACCACAAACTTAGTCACTGCGCGGCGACATTTGTCTATCCTGGCCTGACAGGAGACGCTACCGGTAGACTGCAGTGAGAACTGCCAGCGAGCGCCAGCCAGACTCTGTCTGTCTCTCTCATCATGGTCACCTAAATGCACAGTAATGGCAGGTTTTGTATTAAGGCAGATTGCGCAAACATAATATGCACTGTTAGTTGATTATTTACCTGCCGCATTAACAGGAGAGGACGTGCAAACATTACCACTGCTGCTGGGTTGAGATTCACGAGTCCGGAGCGGAATTAAAAACACGACATTCATTTAAGTTTATCGCGTGTTTTGTGAGCAAATGCTTTTGCATATTCGTAGTGTTTCCTCCCTTAAATGAAATATCTACTTTGCAAGTATTGCAAGTTGCCCTGTTGTCATCCGTTCTCGTAAAGTATAACCAAACTTTTGAGCGTTTGAGCCGCCATGTTTCCTGCCAGGTAAATGACGCTCCGCAACGTGGTGACATCATTCGGGGCGACTGGAATCGATAAGGGAATCGTTTGCAAAAATGGCAAACAATTCCAAGGAATTGAAACAGTGGGAACCGGTTCTCAACAAGAACCGGTTTTCGATACCCATCCCTAGTCTTAGCTTTGTTTTCTTATTTCCTAATATGTAGCACCTTTGAACTGCAAAAGGGTGTACTTTGTTTTTCACAACTCTACGTCTATGACCTGCCTAAGTAAGGTGTATGTAGGAAGCACTGAATATTACATAGGTGAAACTACACAAAGCTAAACCAAAACCATTGACAGGCATCCACACTGGTGATGCTAAAAAGCAAGATAAGAGTCAGGCAGTTACTGACAGCTGAACTGCTAAAAACTGTACGTGCTACTGTAACACTTTAGCAGCCACAAAGTTACACCGCAGTGCTGAGGCCAGGCAGATTGTCAGAAGTGATGGCATCACTGAGAGGACTTGCTAAGCCTCACTGACAGGCTTTGGCTTCACACTCTGACTGGCCAGGAGTCAATGGGCATGCCCTGAATTAGTGCAGGGCTTTCCCACCATCGAGAGTGCTGTGGTGGCTGGAAGGCCTGTCACTGGCAGGCAAGTGTAAAGATCAGGGTATGTGCCTTATAGTTAGAGGGATTTGTAGCGACTATAGTGGACTATAGAGAATGAGATTATGCTCCATTTTCTAATGCACACATGTGCTACAATCAAAAACTGTCTTCTGAAATAAAGACATTTAAAGGGAACTGGTGTGTCATTGTCCTGGCTTCCTCCCCTCAGCTGGTCACAGCTGATGGCTATGCCGCCCTGAGCCTGGTTCTGCTGGAGGTTTCTTCCTGTTAAAAGGGAGTTTTTCCTTTCTACTGTCACCAAGTGCTTGTTCGTGTGCGGTTGTGTCATTATTGAGGCTTTCTCTGTATTATTGTAGGGTCCGTAAATTACAATATAAAGCACCTTGCGGTGACTGTTGTGATTTGGTGGTGTATGAATAAAATAAAATAGCACTGAAGTGAAATATTTTTTTCATTTTGCTTAGTTTGCCTGTGTTTGTGAGGTTGTCTAATGGTTGAATGATGCTTAAGGAGGCATAGTAACACTTAAGGAAATCTTGTGAAAAACTACTGGAGAAAAACTGAACCACACAAAAAACAAAAGGTCAGAACTCAGCAGTATTATTTTTATTATTTATAATTACCCTAAAATGAATTTTTAGAAAGTTTTGTAACTAGTACAGGTGAATAAACCACACATCCACACACATGTGTAGCCCACATTCTCTTTATATAATGCTCCAGTTTGCCACCCAGCATTCAGCAGAGGAGAAGTAGGATGAAAGATTGCCGGAGCGACAGTTATATGAGGTAAACGTTCACGAGTGGGCTGCAAATCATGACAGCCGGTCTGCTGCGAGTATGGGAGGGTGAGAGGAAGAGTGAATAAGAGGAGGGGGTTACATGTGGGAGTGTACCACATCAAATATGGTAGGGAGACAACACGTTGCAGCCGCAGCCCAGTTTTATTGAGCAGATGAGCGAATGAGCAAGCAAGCGCGTCTCGTCCAGACACCCACACTGCCTGGGCTGGTGTCCTAGGAGATTAGCAATACATTGTTACGTCTTTCTCTGCATTATGTAGTTTTAAATGCCATTTTATTTTTTATTTTACATTCAGTCCTTAAAATCTTGTTTGCTACGCAGGGTTATTCCTGTTTAGCACACTTGCATCATGTTGTGTACCCACCACTGTTGGGGTGCAGGGCCAGCCTGTGCATGACGCCTGCTTGTGTAGGTAGGATAATTTAAAGATTTGAAGACAAAGCACAAAAGGTAAACGTTTAATTTGAACTTTGTCATTCAGAATGAGTACAACGGATCATTACAGAAGGTTTTAGAGACAGAAAATGCAAGTCATGTCCCTTAATACAACACTATGAGAAATCTATCCAGAACAGTGTCCCATATGCCATCTCATCTGCACTATGGATTTGCTTTGGGGCCAGCAATTTGTAATTGATTTTCATAAAGTGCACCACTCACTGCCTGATTTCAATATGGCTGGGATCCCTGTGCCCATCAAACCACAACCACAGCCTGCCGCAGCGCAAAAGCACAAACAGCATGAGCTCAGCTTCACCACATTAAAATGAAGCAAAGCAGGTCAGATAAACATGCATAAGTTCAATTACATGCTTTTCTTGTTCAGCTGTCAGTGATGTTTGGTCATTTATAGGAATGCTTTATCCTCACAGATATATTAGAAAAATAGAGCTCGGGAGGATGCTTGCTGCTAATAAAATGTAAATCTCTTGCAACGTAGTCTTTCTGTTCATTAAACACAATTGCTCGAATTTGATTTGAATACACACACAGAGGAGATTTCAGTGGCTGATCCCTATGACTGTTGTACTGATTACACCTGAATCTGCTCCTTTCCCTCACCTACCAAATGCATAGAACATGTTGCCATGGTACCAGAGAAAGGCTGAGGTCTTGCGGTTGTCACATTTTGTTCAAAGACAACCTTAGCTCCCCACACTTATGTGTGTGTGTGTGTCTGTATCTAAATTATTTTACTTCCTTTGTGCCTCCTTTCCATGACTTTCCAGATGGAAAGCATGCACCTGCAGGTGTGTGTGTGTTCGTGTTTACATATCTTTGTGGGGACCAAAAATTGGACGTTTATTGTATTTGTGGGGACCAACAGACCTTATGGGGACAAATCCCAGTCCCCACGAGTTTGAAAGCATTTTTCAAACTCAAAATGTGATTTTAGTGTCAGGGTGACGGTTAGGTTCAGGCTAAGGGTTAGGATTATTCATTCATTTTCCATAGGGTAAGCGACTAGTTAAAGCATTATGTCAATTAGATGTCCCCACAAAGATATGAAAACACAGTGTGTGTGTGTGTGTGTGTGTGTTGGGTGGGGGGTTCTAAAAGCCACTCCATCACAGGCTTTTAGAAACTGGAAAAAAGAAAAAACAACTTCACAAAACCCAAAATGGATGAAATTAGAAAGCCACACTGCTATCTATAACGGTTAATGGCCCATTACGGTGAGCTCGTATTAGCCTGCTTAAATGGCTGCGTGATGATGTAATGGCATTGAATACCATCTCCTGAAAACCAAAACTGGCCTTCGTCGTGGATTTTTCATGCTATTATTAGTTTTGTTTCAGCGCTTTCCTCTTTTTCCCTGACTAACTTTGTTATTGAGCCAGAAGTTACATTCCATATACGGACATCAGACAGGCCAACTACCAGGTCATTAATGTTTGTTTTAGTCACAAATGGTGTGTGAAATATGCTCAAGCCCTGGACAGCTACGTGCTACATATGTTTGTGTGTGCAAGAGAGCGGTCAAGCAAGAGTGAGAACGTGAGTGTGCGTAAACACTGGTGGTTCTGCTTTCACTCATAGGCCTATTAACATTGCTCTGAGCCAAACCAGAGCTCACAAAGCCAGGGCAAATAATGCCACATGATTCAAAGACGTCGGTGGATTGAAGGAACTGTTATGGGAATGTGTTTTGATGGATTGACTGTTATCTGTATACAAATGTGTTCTCAGATCTTTATTTCTCTTTTCTCTCCCTGCTTACTGTTTGGTTGGAAGGTGATGTGATAAAGTTATATTATTACATTATGCGTCTCTTTTTTCACAGAAAAGATCAGAGAAATGTTTTCTCTGACATCAGCAAGTCTATTTTGAGATGTTTATCGAGAAGCTCCCTAATATTATTACCCAACACTAAAAAGTGTTATCACATGATGTGCTATGTCTTTATTTGTCTTCCAAACTGCAAATCCTTCCCACTGAATAACTATTCTGGGAAAGACACTGCAGCAACACTTCATGTTTGGAGTTACAGTTGGAGCTGTTACGGAGGCCCTTTCACTCGACTCTTCCCACAGCGTAGAGCAATGATACTGCGCCATCATCATCACTGAACGATAATTATTATTTTATTTTCTCATTAATTTCACTTTTATTTCCTGTCACAATCCCTATTATTGCCAAGTGAGGGATCAGATTTATCTTAATTCGGTGCAGATATTCCCCCCATTATCATTTGGATAAAGTATTAATATTGCAGTATATTGTGTTGGCTGCTTCTTACTCATATATACTGGTGGCAACGTATTTTGTTTTGGTCCCTATGCATTAGGAACACGTGAATAGAAGTTAAGTAAGTTGTTTGCAGGGGCAGCAGGGGAAAATAATATACATTTACTGAAAGCATTTCTAAAATAGATAACGGCACACACAACCCAATTCCAAAAAATGTTTAAACATGTAAAAACACCATGTAAGGATTTGCAAAAACAAATTCTCAGTTTTATATAATATGATAACTTTTTTAGAATTAGGATTACAATCTTTTATATTACCATTATGAGCCAGAATCTGCAAACTTCAAGTATTATCAGCTATATCCAATTATGACCAACAGGTCAGCCTCCAATATGTCCAGTTATGATGCAGTACATTTCATGCATACACAACATAAACACAGTGGTGCAGGCACATAGTTCCGCTCACACTGATAGCAACAGGCGAAGACATTAATAACAACAAACCGAATCAGACACTTAAATCACTTTTACCTAGCTGAACGCAGACATGTTTACAAAGCTAAATAAGACAAATCAGCTAAAGCTATCCAACACTCTCAAATGAACACAAGCCAACAGCGGGCCTCATTTCAGTTGTTTAAGTGAGAAGATGATGTAACTTCATGTAGTTTTGGGGGAAATTATAAAATGTAACAAAAATTTTGCATTGAATAAAGATTCATTTTTTTAAATATGATGTCAGTTTTAGGTCTTACAAAGAAAGAATTTGAATTGAAAAAATCAGCATTAGTATGTCACACTCAAAGCTAAAAAACATTCAGACCTCTTCTCCTAAACCAAGGTCAAGGCTCTAAAACACAAAAACCTGCATTAACAGGCTCATTACTTATTCTCAGCAGATTAGACATGGAACTCTATCATCTCCAGACAACTGACAACGAGCCAACAATAGCAACAGCTAGTTGGCAGCTACAACAGCTAATTAGCTAACGTTACACCAGCTAATGTTAGGTTTGAGTATCCTAAAAATAACTTTTCCTTTGATAAATAGTTTGTTTATATTTTCACATTGTATCAGAGTTTATTTGTTAAGTGTCAGATTCCAACAACATTAGATCCCCTTGAAGAAAGCTTCACTAACTCCGGCTAACAGCAGCTAACTCCGGCTAACAGCAGCTAACAGTGGTACAAACAGTAGCGCGTAGCAACAGAAATATTCAGGATATGCTCAACAACTCACTCATATTACTGTCATCAGACGGAAGTGATATTCACTGAATCATCAACTTGTATCAGTAATAATTCAGTTGAGTGCAATCTGCAGTTTACTGGCGTTAAGCAGTGAGACTTTACACACTGATAGATTAGGTTTTAAAACATTTATTTTTGAGAAATATTTATTCTAGATTTATAGAAAACACACACTCATCATCACCACCGCCAATAATGCACTGTATCAGGTATCACAGAATAGATGTTTTGCAGTACTGTTGTCATTATGAGCACCTTATCATCATAGTTTCATATTGTGAGATTTTACTTCTCATTATTTTGTAAAATAAAGCCCCAAAAGCAGCCGATATAGCTTTATATTTTATACATGTCATTTGGTGAACCAGACTTTCTGCTATTCGGTTGCCATGTAGCTACAGTGACTGTGTACTGGGCTCTGAGCTCTGCCAAAACACAGGTGACCTGCAGCTCAATAATGTTTCCTGTGTAGATACAGATAGTTGGCTCATGTTGCTGCTGCTCTGCAAACACACAGCTAATGCTCAGCAAGTCATGGAGATTCAGTTATACTGTTTCAACATTTCTACATGACTGACAATAAAAACAATTTATTTTTCCATAATTCATAAGGTAATGCAAAGCGCTGGCTATATGTGAGAAAAGAAAGGGAGCAAATCTGTGCGTCTGCGTAAAAAAAAAAGAAAAAAGAAAAATTCTTCCTTTGTTGTGTAATGATGAATATGCTCTTTTGCTTCCACTGACACACAAACACCCTCTCACACACATGCAGAGTTGTCAGTTTGCCTGCAGAGTTTGTGGCTACCACACTGTGCTGTGCCAAAATTGTGTTGTTTGAGAAAGCCTGGGGAGAGAGGACAGGAACCTCAGGAGCTGTTCTGTTCCCTCAGCCGCTGCAACACGGAAGGTAGCTTTCCTCACACTTTCCCCTGCAGCCGCCCAACAGGAAAAAGCTTTAATGGCATCAGCTCTCATTGTTGAAGCTGAGACAAACACTTTG
This sequence comes from Diplotaxodon limnothrissa, assembly GCF_057381915.1. Taxonomy (NCBI): domain Eukaryota; kingdom Metazoa; phylum Chordata; class Actinopteri; order Cichliformes; family Cichlidae; genus Diplotaxodon; species Diplotaxodon limnothrissa. The sequence goes on from NC_140606.1 coordinate 8,273,366, forward strand.
CGCTTGCAAAGAGAAGGTCATGCAGCTCGGTGTCCAAAAACGATGCCTGGAATTGAAGGGTAGTTATTATAAGATGGCTCATCTCTGTGGTAAAAAGGATAATAATGAACCGAAGTCCTGCATTGTCATTTTTTTCAGTCTCCATTCACTCCTCATTGCACGTTGTACTCAGACAGTCTTTGACGTCTTAAAAAAAGGATAATTTCTATTCTTTTCTCATTTTTCTTTTAATAATCTGGAGGCTTAATGACAGTTTAGACAGATAGATTGTTGATCAGCTTTCAAGTAATCAGCACACAGCTGGGCCTGTCCTTACTTTTAGATTTAGAAGGATTTGCTGTTCAAAAATAAGATTTCAGCTTTGGTATTCTTCCAGTTTTTTTCTTCTAAATATATCAGACCTAGTGACCAAGCTTAATTCCAATAATTCCAAGTTAATTTGACTATTTCCTTCTGAAATGTACAGTAGTTATATTAGATTTCCCCCCCCCCCCCAGAAAACGGGAGCTCTGTGCATAAACAAGCGCCTGCAAACCTCAACTAAAGCAAGAAAAGTGGGCCTGAATTTCTTCACAACAGTGTGAGACTGACAGAGTCCTACTAAAGATTACTTTGAGTTATTGAAGCTACAAGCTGCTGAATCATGGGATGCACTTGGTTTTCACCTAGCTATGTGCACTCACATGAAAACCTTATTTTCACAAGAATATTGTACGATAGTGTTGGTGTACAGATAATAAATCATATTAATGAATGGGTGTCGTGGTGGGCTAATAGGCTTCTGATGACTCTTAGTTTTGTTTAACTATTTTCAGAATCAGAATCAGAAAGGGGTTTATTGCCAAATGTTGAGCAGGTTTACAACATTAGGAAATTGCTGCGGTGCTTCAGTGCAAACATAGTGTCATAAATAGCACTTAAATAGTGTCATAAATAGCACTTAAATAGACATGAAAAAATAAAAGTAGGGATAAGAATTAAAAGTGCTACGTAGAAAGATATGTGCATGAGCTATACATGAGATATATACATGAGAATAAGAATTAAGAGTGCTACGTAGAAAGATATATACATGAGTGCAGGTGGTGATCAGTGCCAAAACATGGAATGATGCAGTGACACAGCGTAGGGTCATGTGTTAGTGGTGGGAACAGTCATATGGTTATTGTTCATGTGTCCAACAGCAGAGGGGAAGAAACTGTTCTTATGGCGAGAGGTTCTGGTGCGAATGGACCGGAGCCTCCTGCCTGAGGGGAGCAGGTCAAACAGACTGTGTCCAGGGTGAGAAGGGTCAGCTGAGATCCGAGCTGCACGCCGCAGTGTCCTGGAGGTGTACAGGTCCTGCAGAGATGGGAGTCTGCAGCCAATCACCTTCTCAGCAGAGCGCACAACACGCTGCAGTCTCTGTTTGTCCCTGATAGTGGCTCCAGCGTACCACACGGTGATGGAGGAGGTGAGGATGGACTCGATGATTGCAGTGTAGAACTGCATCATCGTCCGTGTTGGCAGGTTGAATTTCTTCAGCTGCCTCAGGAAGTACATCCTCTGCTGGGCTTTCTTGATGACGGAGGTGATGGTGGGCTCCCACTTCAGGTCCTGGGTGATGGTGGTACCCAGGAAGCGGAATGAGTCCACAGAGGTGATGGGGGTGTCAGTCAGGATGATGGGGGGGAGTGGGGCTGTGTGCTTCCTGAAGTCCACAATAATCTCCACTGTCTTCTGGGCATTCAGCACCAGGTTGTTGTGGCTGCACCCTGTTTTTTTGCAGATCTGACCAAGCCTGTGCTCTAAAATCAAGACGTTACCCTGTACGCTCAGAAGAAGCGTACAGGGTAAAGGTTAGCACAAAAAAACAAAACAGTAGCCACTGGTTTCTTTCCACATTAATATTATCACACCTCCAACATGAAAGAGTGATAAAGCAAACCAGGGTACACTGTGAACCTGTGGGGTAATCAGGAGGAACACATTGCTCACTTGTGTTTGTACCAACCTTTTCTCTGCATTTCAACCCTACAAATATAGATTTTTATAACAGGCAAAGAACACCGTGGCACACTAAGCCGATTAAGCTTTATTAAACTAAATGCTTCAGTGAGGTTTCTGTTTTTAAAAAAAAACAAAAGTTTTCATAATTACTGAGCAATCTATTGTTCAGTTTTCAAAGTAGTGCTGATAGTAGTGGCAGTTTGCGGCGCTTTCAGTCTTTTAAAATAAGATCTGATCGTTTTGATTCTACGGGTCACAGGCCAGGAACATAATTCTAGGTGTAACCCTGATCATTTTTTATCAAGCCCTGTTGACTTGGGTCAAAAGGCCATAGTGAAAGCAGTGTAACTGAAAAAGCTAAGTGAAAATACCATAGACTGTACATAATTTAGAGACATAGCCACCGGCATTTTCATCATCACGATTTAGGTGTTTTTAAACCTGTTGTGACAAGCGAGGGGTGGACCTGATTTTGAAAATGAGGAATACAGCAAGTTTTTCTACACTCAAGGGAGTCGCCCATCTGCTCACCACTTCAAAGAATTCAGGTTTAAGACATGTCTGTCTTTTATACAGGCTATGATTACCACATAGTATTTTCTGTGAGTACTTTGGTACACAAGTCATCTTGTGTTTGACCATATTGAAAGCTTTTAATGTGAAACTGCAGCAGGTATTCTCAGTTGGGAGTAGAAGTAACCTAGTGTGTGTGGGGTTTTTTTCTTTCTGGGAACATTGACACAGATACCCACAAAATATATAAATGTTCCAGTACTAACACTTGTTGAAATGAGCTACATCATTATAAAGAAGAGATTTCTCTTTCCGTTTCCTTGTGAAGATGGTTTGCTGTGTCCAGTCTGAATTGGTGAAATGTGGAGTTGTCACTCTGCGGCATGCATGAGCCCTGTTGTTTTTAGTCAGTGTTGATTCCCATGACTCCAAGATGAGCCAGAGGAAGCCCAGTGTGATTTCGACACAGTTCCCAGGCCCCCAGATCTCCCTCTGAACAAGGGCCGTTACAGTTACTCATAAGACACGGACAAATATGTGCATGTGTGTGTGTTAAAAGAGATAAATGGACCGAGCATCCTTTGGTCTTTGATCCACACATGTTCAGTCTTAGTTGTTAGCCACACACCCCTCCCCCCACACACACACACACACACACACACAGACATGTCTCTCACAGTTACAGACAGCTGCAGCTTGTCCATATAAGAGGTCTACTGCAAAAAACAAGGACAGCCAGCAACTGCGCCTCCCCCACTCATGCTTGAGGTCACTTGGAGTCAGTGGAACCTCTTCCGCTTCTGCTAATCTAAAATCTAAAAGGGGAGGTGGGGTGTCACTGAATTTTGATTTCAGTTTACAGATAATATTTTATCAATGGAAGCAATCACAGTTAGCTGTTTTGGGCAGGAACTCTTTTTGTGTATCTAAATTGAAAGTTTAGATACGCACATGTGAGAATTAAATGGGAAAGTGGATAACACTCTGTGCACGCTGCAGTGCAATCAGTCTGTTTACAGTGTTAGCTCTTTTTCATCAACCTTTTTGTGTTTGTCCAAAGTTGGGGAAAAAAATTCTGCGTGACTCACTGGAAGTTCTGGGTGAATAGAAATCAAAATGCCAAAATATCTTCTGCTGCTTTGAGCTTCCTTCTTGAATTTGATCAAGTCTGACATTTGATTGGAGAGCTGCATCTATCTGTTCCCTTCTCCCCAGCAGGCAGTCATCAGTATGTGAACCCAGCGGCTCTATTTCTGTAAGACTGTTGCAGTTGTGGGAGTGTTTGTATGCTGGGTCTTTACATATGTATTCATTGTGTTCGTGCTGGCTCTAAGTAATAGTGAGCAGGGGACCAGTGAGTGACTCATAGGGGAGGTGGTGATGTTGCTTTTTCTTGCTTCTGGCTCCCAACCTGCTGTGTTCTGATAAGAGAGAGACTGAGACAGTGGGCTCTGCTTAATCCTTTCTCTGCATCCAGCCTGCCATCTGCCATAAAAAACAATGGGATGGGACAGACTGGTCATCAGTCTTGTCTTAAGCCTTCTGAATCATTTAGGAAAGAGTGGGTTGTAATGCTATTGAGTAACTCTTGAGACACTTTGCCGATTGTATAACAAACCTTTCTTTCACTGAAAATTTCCCATTTCTTCACAGCCCACCTCTTTAGCTATAAATAGAATTAAATAAATCCATTCTGTAAGTAACAATCTTCTCATCTCTCTGGACTGTGAGGAAATATAGACACATTTGACTCATACACAATTAATATGATTAATGAATATGAGGAGAGAAGTACAGTCATTTTTCTGCTTCAGGTCAAATTAGAGTCTGTCGTGTGAACACAAGAGCTAGTTCCACTGCAGGGGAGCCCCATAGCTGAAGGGTCTGCCTCCCATTCAACTTCTGGAAACTCTAGGAGCCACAAGTGCTCTAGTTAGGCTTTAGTCACTTGGGGCAGGAAGCTGATTGGCAACCTCCAGTCACTAGGGAAAGATACTGTGGCGGGGCATGACTTCCTGCACGGCATCCACAATCATGCCCCACTGATTTAAATATTGTACTGGGTCCTGTGTTTGTTGTTATTGGTTGTTTGTTATGTTGAGCAGCCTCCCACCGCACCCATCCCCACTCCTCGGGTGGGAGCGGCTTGTACCCGGCTTGTGCCTGCGCCTGTTCCTGCTACCCGTAGGAGGGCCACGGAGCAACCACTGGGTTCAGTAGAGGAGGAGGAGCCCGAGGTCCCCGTGCCAGGGGAGCCCGCTCGGCCGGAGGGCGAGGCGTGCGACAGTCGGCTGAGTCTGAGGGCGGCATGCTGAAGGCGGACACACCTGCACGGCAATCATGCCGCGCCAACTTAAATATTGTACTGGGTCCTGTGTTTGTTGTTGTTGGTTGTTTGTTATGTTGAGCTGGCATCGGCAGAGCTGCAGCTCTATGTGTGTCGTGAATGGCAACCTTGAGTTCTAATAAAGAGATGCTTGAAAGCATGAACGTGCACCCGGGTCTGCTGTGGGTTTGTTACAGATACGTATTCTCGGACCAGTTTGCGAATAGTTGCTGGCTATAACTGGGTGAATTGCTATGGTTGCTTGCAGATTGCTAACCAAGTGGAAACTTGAGAAATTGCAGTGTAAACCAGAAACGGAGACAGTTCACCTTCAAAGTAAAAGTTGCAGATGTTAAAAGATGTTGGTTTCAGTGGTATTGCACAACTTTTAGTTTGAAGCCCAGCTGTCTCAGTTTCTAGTTTCCATCAAACAGTTTCGCAACTGCTTAGCAAATGGTTGGCTAGTAGGGGTGCAACGATACTTGTATCGATATTGAACCGTTCGATACAGTGCTTTCGGTTCGGTACGCATATGTATCGAACAATACAAAATAAATTTTTAATTTATTTTATCAACTTTCCTTCTGATGATGCTGTCTGTGTTGAGCGCTCAGTGGATCTGCGCTCGACAGTGCAGCCTAGGCGGAGTAGTCGAACGCAGATTCACTGAGCGCAGGGCAAGCTAGCGAGACAGAAGCTAAGCTCGTGGCAAATTGAACCTCCCCCACCCTCATTCAGATCTGGCGTTTGGAACTATTTTGGTTTTCATGTGACGTATGACCCTGAAGGTAAGCGCGTCATGGACTAAAGTAAAACAGTATGTTGGATGTGCCACGCAATGCTCAATTACATGGGTGGGAGCTAGTGTGTTAGCGCAGTTAGCTCATTAACGTGTTGGCCATCCAGCCCCACGCACGGGGCGATCCGCGGTAGCTCATTAACGGAGATTTGCCATGTTGTGGCGTTAACGTCATTTCAACGAGATTTACGCTGACAGCACTAGTGGGAACACAACGAATACGACTGCACATTTACGCGGACATCATCCTAGTGCAAAGACAAGTGGAAGCCGACAAAAACAACAAGCACGCATGCTACAAACTTTACCCGAGTCATTTAGACAGCCGTTAGCACATGATTCTCCTTATGGGGACCTGATATGTTTAATATGCTGCTGAGAATATAGCCCAGAAGAAGCGTATAGTATAGCTTTTATTTTGGAAAGAGACATTTCTCTGTAATAAACTCTCTTTTCCAAAGATGAGTGATTCCTCAATCAGATACAGGGCTCGCAAAATCGCTAGCCCGACGTCCCGGTGCTAGCGATTTTTCCAGTCGGGCTACCAAAATCTATCTCTGCCCTGCCCGTCGGCCTATCATAGGAAGGAAAAATATATGTCAATGCTTTTGCATTCTTTCGGAAATGTAGCTGGGTAATTATGTCATTGGCATCGGTGAGCCACTGTCAATATGTGACATATTGAAATCCCGTTTGAATTTGCGCTTGTTTTTTGCTTTCACTACTGATTGGTGAGTGATGATAATTTGCGCACCAATTCCTCTGACATCGTCTTATCGATCGTTAGCTTACTATGCAAACATGACAAGTGAAATCTCCCGCAGCAAGCTTAAACATGTGAGAGGTTGATCGTGCAGAGAATCACTGAGCTTATGTGAGTGCGTGTGTAAAAGCAGCAGGATATATATTTTAGTTCTGCTGAGCCAAATAAGACAGGTCAGGGTGAAGAAGTGACAGCCAAAGAAAAGCTTACCACAAAACGGAAAAGTTATGACAAATCAGACTATAAGGCAAAAAGAAAGTGCAGCTTTATGGTTTCATGGACAAAAGAATTTCTGTGGCTGCAATATGACGAGCTATATAACCAGGGCTGCACATAAGTGGTCCGCAGGTGCGCATTCGCTGTCAAAATAAAAGACGCGCACAAGATATGAAGTTGCAACGCGTGTTTGCGTACATAAGATTTTCAGGAGGAGGACAGACATTTGTTTAGAACTCCAAAGAAATGTCAGAAGGAGTCCGAACCACAAAAGAAGCACGTATTCTCGGAAAAGTAGTTGCAGGAGGTGAGCTGGCTTCAAACAAATGATGAACGCACAGAGATGTGTTGCGGAATGTGCCGTGAAAATTTAATAAATGACAAATTAAAAAGGCATGAATATTTTTTTTTGTATCGAAAAAATATCGAACCGTGACACCAAAGTATCGAACCGAACCGAACCGTGAATTTTGTGTATCGTTGCACCCCTATTGGCTAGTGTTTGCAGACAAGTCGATGTCTTCCATGTAGACCACAGGGAACTGTGCCAAATCTGCTACTGACCAAAGATGATAAAATCATATTGATTGACATGCAGTTTAAGCTGATGAACGTTTCAGTTCTCATTTGGTTGGTTGCCATATTTTCATAGTTTCTACAGAATGGAAAGAAAAGAGAATTATAACCTTACTCTGGCTGTGATTACTGATACAGTATTTCCATGTGATACCACCCATTTATTTACTTGATTAGCCTAAATTAGTTAATATGTTTGTGTATTTGTAGTAGTTTATTACTTAGTGACATCTGAAATGAGCAAAATTAGACCTATTAATTGTAACATTTTTCTGTCTACATTTCCTGATACATTTATAGCCACTCTGACAACAATTTGTTGAAACGTCTATTGCTCCCAATGTCTCATTCGTGGAAATTACAAATGAAAGGGTGACATGTTGTTCTTAACACCCAGCTCCTCATAGTAATGTTAATGTTACAGTTTAGCTGAATTGTGCCCAAATGCAGGCTCACACAGCAGCTAGCATGGCTATGACTACTTTCATTTGTTGCCTAGTGACACTGCTCTATTCCCAGTTTGCCTTTTTCCTGTGTGTTATCATCTGTATGTACTCACTTGTTCACTGTGTTCTACTGTCTGACTGTCAGTGTCCACATGTAGGGTCTGCTCCCAGTCCGATACCTGTCATCATATAAACAACGTCTGCAAAAGAAATAACAGCCTTAATGCGATGAATCATTTCAATGTTGCAGCTAATCAATCTCAAAGACATGTATTTATGTTTTTATCTCTTTCAAGTTCTTTTTAACTTTGTGCACAAATCATTTTCTCCTTCAACTGATGTTTTATATTAAATGAATATGCATTACCGTATGTGTTTTGTTGCACTACACAGACCTCTGAGATGCTGTCGTCATGTGCTTTGGCAAACAGTGTGATATGTTGGATTAGCCTGTTCAGCGAGGTGCATCAGTCTGCCCTCCCCTTGTGTTGCAGTTGCATAACACACAAGGAAGAGATTTGCTTTTGATTAGTGGTTCTACTGAGTGTAGTGAGATTTGTGAATTGAACGTATGGCTATAAGAACAGCTTTGTGTATATACTTTATATGCCAGACTCCCTGACTCCAACTGCTATAGGGTGAAGGAGGATTTGCAGTCAAGTGACCTCCTTGCGGGTTTCTTTTCATTTTTTTACAGGTTATTTTTCCCAATGGGATTTTCTGCATGACTGCACATTTATATGGTTGGTGGTGGGCATGTGGATGTCTTCTGTCTCCTCTTAGGACAGTGCATTGTTACATTCATAACCATATGGTGTGTGGGAGATGATTTCACTTCCCTCTCTGCCAGCCAGGTTTCTGCTGATTCCCATACGTGTGTGTTGCAGTTGGAACTTGCACAGAAATGCAAGACTTGCAATTGTGCAATGCCACATTATCTGTAATACCAATTAACAGTATCTGACATGCAGTGACAGAAATGCTTCATGCTGTTCCAAGCAGTTCTTGATAAGGATGGAGCAACAGTTCATGCGAAATCAGCATTTATTTACCCCTATGCTAGAATTTCACAAGAAATCCTAAAAGAAAACAATAATATTTTCCTTATTTCATGTCGTACAAATGTGAGATCATAATATTGAATGTTAATTTTAAACAAGGGCAAAGTTCATATCAGGATATGTGAAAGTAATTCTTATCAAGCAAAATCTTTTCATTTTTTTTCTGCTCCAAGTTCTGTTTGACAGGGTTTACACCCTGTCCTCAATGCCAGCCCATTGTTATATATGGTTAGTAGATAATGTTCTTAACTGCCAGCTAGATTGCAGAGTGTCCCGGAACCTTCTTGCTAAACGCTCTCTAATGCTTTTATTAATATTACTGGTATATTTTAATTATAAAATGGGCCATTTTGCAGCCATAGGTCTCTGTCTTTATGCTATTGGATCGCTACTACTCACATTGCGTGCATCCCAAGCTTTAATCGCAATATCTCACTGTAAAGGTTAGTGCAGAAATAGTACCACAGTCAGAATAAAATTTACTGTTTTGTTGTCCTTTGTTATAAACTTTGTTTTAAAATGATTTCACACCACATCAAATGTTCAGGACACCAAGTGCACTGACAGATTTTTCTGCAATAATCAATGTTCTCTCTGTTATTGGTAGCACAGAAATAGACCTGTAATATAGTGCGTAATCAAACACTAATGCCCCAGTACAACTCAAAACCTTGTTGACAATCATGGGCCTGCCTCAGCTGACCTGCTGATTATCCATTTTATAAGCTGTTGTTATGTAATACCTCCAGCCCAGCTGCTGATATTAATATCACCAAAACTTCAACCCACTCATAAGAATGCATTCATGCACTGCTTGTTTTGATTGATTTGCCAATTCAGGAACTTTCATTGTTTCTAACCTTAGTTTATTTTAATGCCTTCAGCTGATTTTAGAAACTCAAGTTAAACAGTAATGGAGTTATTTAGAAATGTGTTTGAAACACTGACACAGTGTTCAGGGACTGTTTCCGTTTCCAGAGGAAGAACTTCTGAAGGGTTTGCCTTGGAAAGAGTTGTTGTTTTCTCTTCCGCCCAGGCTGTTGCTTCCTGAGTCTTCAGGAGGAAGGAATTCTCTCTAGTGCCTGTTATCCACACACAACATACACACCACACGCACAAACACAAATACCCAGAAACTGGTTGCATGCATGTAGAAGTTCTGCTTCGAAAGCAGCCACACCAGGTGGTCTACAGTAATGCATCTGTTTTCTGGAAATATGTACATAAAGTGTTTCCACAGCGCTATATACAGCACAATAGATGCACTATATAGCCAAAAGTGTTGGCTCATGTGCCTCACACACATATGAACTCAAGTGCAATGGCATTCTTAATCCATAGGGTTTAACGTGATTTCGGCCCACCCTTTGCAGCTGTAACAGCTTCAACAACACGTGAAAGACTTTCCACAAGTGTGCTTATGGGAATATATGACCATTCTTCCAGAAGCACATTTATGAGGTCAGACACCAATGTTGGACAAGAGGCCTGGCTCGGAGTCTCTACCCTTATTCATCCCAAAGGTGTTCTACCAGGATGAGGTCAGGACTCTGTGTGGGCCTGTCAAGTTCTTCCACACCAGACTTGCTCATCCATGTCTTTATGGGGCTTGCTTTGTGCAATAGTGCGTAGTCATGTTAGAACAGGAAGGGGCCATCTCCACACTATTCGCACAAAGTTAAGCGCATGAATGTGTTCAAAATGTCTTGGTATGCATTAAGAAGCATTAAGAGTTTCTTTCACTGGAACTAAGGGGCCCGACTACAACTATACAACACCACACCATAATCCCCCGCCACCAAACTTGTCACAGTGCGGTCAAACTAAGTACCATTCTCCTGGCAACCGCCAAACCCAGACTCATCCATGTGGTTTTATGTCACCACATCTCTGCAAATTGTCCCGAGCTTGGACGCAGGTTCTTGTTAATTGCACAATATTATTTTTAGGTAATTATTTTAAACATGCTTTAAAAGTTTTCACAACATTGTGAATACGGACAACAGGACAGACTCATATGATGCCTATAACACACGCCCATAATCCAGTTATTTCGATGGGCTATTTTCGCTATAGAGACCCAAGCCATGTGTTATGCTGATTGGATTTGAAATCCAGATTTTTGAGGATTGATTAGTTTTAGTGCGAGCTTCAAGTGGCCACTCCGTTATATGGTTCTGTATGCATTTTTCATCCTGGATGATACAATTTTACTGCAGCATGTTTATTTATCTCCTGCGTTAAAAAATACTTCACAGCAGTCATCATCATCCGTCAGTGGTTATAATAAATACCATTTTCTCCCACCTCCTTTGCCAAATCATATTCTGAAAGACTTTGCATTCACCTTAAGGCATCACCAGCCAGCCCACTAATCCCAGGACTCAGACTTTAGTCTAATATGTCTTTCAGTCACTTTACCAGCCTGACAGACTCTCTAAATTCTCTCTCCGAATGACTTTTCCTTGCACTCTGTAGCTTCTCTTCACCCTGTTTTTCTTTCTTTAGTCTCTTTCTCTGTGCCTCTGACTCATTCATACATAACCTTATTCACAGTAGTTCAACCCGAGGGTGCTTTTCTCTTGGCTGACCTCACCCCCACCCTCCACACATCCCCACCCTGTTCTGGGCCCCAATGCACTCCTTTCAACTGGCCAGCAGATGCTATTCAAATGATGTTATCATGCCAAAGCTGTTCATACTCACAGACTGGATGAGTGTAGGGAGGGAGGGGGGACAAGGAGGTTCTTTGGCCATTTTTTTGTCTCGCTGTCTCGTACTGGGCTCTGGCCCAGTTACACTTAATACAATGCAAACAACATTTTGGAAATGGTAGTGTAATGACCCTTCAACAAATGAGTATGTAATGCTAATGCTACAATTGCTAGTACAAAAAGAAAAACATATTTGCACCTACAGTGCTGCAAAAAGTATTTGCCCCCTTCATGATAACTTTGTTTTGTACATTTGACACCTCAAACAATTTTAATATTAGTCAAAGATAACTTAAGTAAATACAAAATGCAGTTTTTAGAAAGAAAGCCTTTAAGTTCATGCCAAAGTATATCAATGGGATGTTCTTGTCTTTCTTTATATCGTGTAATGATTTGTTATCTGTGAAATCTGTTAGCCTGCTTCACTATGTCAGAAATGTCCTATTTAGGTCTATTCTAGCTGTAAATTTCTATTTGTCAACTACAGTAAATTCAAAACAATCCAAATTTATCGTGTACACGGCTTTGTTTCACCCCCTCAGACCATTCATTTTCTGAAACAAGCTGTTTTAGCTCCCTTTGCGATCCCTTTAATTTAACACTTCTGATTGGCTGCCTCCTATAAGCAGATGTTTTGAACAGCCGTGTGCCTTGGATGGGGGGGACTAGTTTCAGGAGTCAGAAGATACACCTCCTGTTGGCCATTAGAAAGAAAGCAGGTTTAAGGCACTTCCACCTTGTCTAAGTTTGGCAGACCCAAAGTAACATCCATCTCCTGTATGAAGTCTGTGGTTTTTTTTGCTGAGACCAGAACCGTCCTAGAGCCTTTGTCTTCCATATTCACACTCATAAATTACTGAACTGTACACATGTTTACACATGGATTTTGTTATGTCTGCACAGAGCCATTTCCCTGCTCTTATGTCTGGTTAACAAGCTGCTGACTAAAACATTCAAAATTAACCCCTCGTGTGTGAGTGGCATCAGTTTTCTCCTGCAAGTCTCCACCTCAAAACCACTTGAGTATCAGTGTGTTATTTCCTGTAAAAGGACATTTGTGGCACATTTCAACCAAACGCTGCTACCTGAAAGAATCAGGCTGATGTGCCTCATTAACTCTAGTGCATGTAGTGTTTCCAATAAAACACGGAGGTATAATCATACTGCTCCTTTTTTTGTATCTACAGCTTAATTTTACAGTATAATGACATTAAAACAGAGACACAACTGAAACTCAGCTGTTGTTGTCTCTTCTTCCCTAAATCAATGAAACTTGGTAAGTTTATGTGGGTAGGTTTATGTGGGTATATTAATAATTTATTCACTTCCACACACTTATTTTAGTAGTCACATCTTGAATAGATCACTGGGGTCCTGCAGAAATTGAGTATTGTTAGACGTTTCAGCATAAACAACAGAAGTGAACAGTTACCTCTGGAAGCCAACGCAACATATATGGAAGGTTTCGAACTTGAGCTTTACAGACAGGCACTGTACGGGCGGGTGAAGTGGTGATTTTTTTTTGTAACACATTTTTGAATAAGATTTGGAGAAACAGAAACTTTTTTATTCCACTTCTCCTTTTCTCTCTTACCTCTTCCTTCGCTCCAACTGCTCATCGTGAGTCTGTGTTTTAACACTAAGAATCTGTGTGTGTGTGCGTGCGTGCATTTGTGTGTCAGATGACCTATTGAAATCATTGTGGTGCAGAATTCCTGTTACCAAGGCAACACCGGCTTCTCCTTCTCGCACTCTCTCTCCCTGTGTCTTTTTCTCTGTCTCTTTATTTCTCCCTCTGTGACTCGCTGTCTGCCCTCCCCTTTTCATTTCCCCTCCACACCACAGCAAGGTCATGTGACTGCTGACGTCAGGCCTGGGAGGCAGGCAAGCAGTCTGAGAAGCAATTAGTTTGTGGGCTTTGAATAAACCTTCTCAGACTAGGAGAGTCTGGGAGTCAGTCACCGTCAGCTCTGCTTCACTCTCTCAGGCACTCTTCTCCTCCTACCCCCTCTCGACTGTTCTCCCCCCCTCCCCTCTCTCTCGTTCTTGCTTCATATTTGTTTTCTCTGGTGCTTTCTTTTATTCTCGCCTGTTGCTTCTCCTCCTCCTCCTCCTCCTCCTGCTGCTGCTGCTGCTGCTAGTGCCACAAAGTTAGTCTAGAGAGAAAGTGCTGGGTGATGGACTGCTGAACAGCTTGTACATTGCTACAAAGTGAGGTAAGCTTCCTGTGTTTTCTCTTTTGTGTGTGTGTATTGTGTGCTTTATCAGCCAGCGGTTGCTTCTGGAACAGTGTGCAGTGAAGTTAAAGCTGGATCAAGGATGGCTTTCGTTTCGTGTACTTAAAACACGTACCCGTGCAAAAGGGAAGTGGCAAATGACACTGTGTGTGTGTGTCAAGAGTGCTTTTTTTGTCACCTTTCAATCTAAACTTCGGAATGTATTAAGTGCAGAAATGCCGGGTGATGTCGGAGGGTTTCGAGGGAGATCCCCGCTCAGGGTCGGCTCTTGAAGACTAGTTGCTTTCTTTTGCAGCAAACACAGGCGGATCTGTTTTCGAAGCCCTTGCAGGAAGTGAGTGCACAGATAGAAGAGAGAAGGAAGGAGAGTGTGAACATTACATGGGGCCGTGTGTGGAGCTCCACATGGCTTTTTCTTCAAAGCTTTACTAATGTTACAGGCAGTAGTGTGGGCTGGAGCTTCGTACTCTGTCTGCCAGAGAGTCAGAGGCGGGGAAGTGGTGGGGGGCAGAGCAGCTGCCACCTGCCCCCCTCAGAGGGGATGGGAAAGCCTCAGAGAAATGCACTACAAAAATGGTTGTTGTTGTTTTTTTTTAAACAAATCAATAATGGAAAGATAGAAGAGCTTTTTTTGTCTAGAGGAGTTTATTTCTTTCTTCTTTTTTTGCTGACTTTTCTTGGCAAGCTTGACAAGCTCCCCTTTTCACCACCAGACACCCCCCCACCTCCCTGCATGCCTCTCACAAAAGCATGCCAGCTAGTATTTAGCCCAAATAGGGTGGAAAGAAGGGGAAATGCGGATAACAAGTGGTTTGGATCCACTCGTCAGTCCTCCTCCCTCCCTCTGTCTCTCTCGCTGCTTCTCTTAAACTGCGAGACTTTATCTCTTCCTCTCATCCTTTCCTCAGCAGTGCCTCCCTCCTCCCAAATGAATGAAGTGGAGATCGGCCAAAAGCATGTAACCGGTTTCTGTCACTGTATCTAAAGTGTCATCTAATGAAATGTCCGCCTCTGTACAGAATATTAGGGCACAAATTAGCACTCGCCTAATTGTGTGTGTGTGTGTGTACTGCATTCAAAGTGTGGTCTTTGTAGAATACCATAAATGGTCCATTTAAAAAGATTTTGTTATCTGTGAATGTTATTAGATAAGATGGTTTAGGCAAATAAACAGTACAGACATAAGTCACTCCTTTTTATGCCCCCTTTCAGATGGATTATCAGCTGATTATTCCTAGACTGACCTCAAAAACATTGAAATTGAATGAATTTTGCCACGTAATAATTTGTGCAAGCTACAGTTGAAGGCATACGTTGCTCTACTTTAAGTGCAGCTTCCATGTTAAGCAGTCCCAAATGTCCTGTAAGCCTGAGGGTCTCACCTTGTTGCAAAATGGGCCGCATGAGTCAAGGGACAGAAAGAAATTATATCTGTCTTCATATCTGTTCAACAGGCTGGGAATGTTGGCAGTATGAAAGCATGTTTGCAGAGAGGAGACACATATTAAAATACAGAGAAAGGTAGCAGTATACAGCTGAAAAATCAAATTCACGCCCAGATCGCAGTTTTATTCATTGTTCCGTGTGAGTGGCTGCGTGAAAACAGTGATTAACTGCATCTGATAGCTAAACTGTAAAACAGCTTTCTGTCTGTTTCTAAATCAAAAAGGGCCAAATGCCCCCAAAACTGAGGCAGGAATGCTCTTTTTCTACCATCATACATAAAATATGTCATCCAATGATAAATACTGATCTACTTTAAGGAACCCAGGCATACTAAATGCACTTTTTTGGCTTTAAATCTAACAATGCCTTAGCAAACAGTGCAATATTAGAGAATTGCATAATCATAATCATTAGTTGAAGCTGTTTATTTCTTAGGCTGCTGATGTGCTTCATCTGCTCTGCAGCTTCAGAGCTCTGTGCAAACATCAGCTGCATCACCTGTGTAAAAGTGCGAGTTTGCAAGCGTACACAGTGTGTATGCAAGCGTGTGTGTGGTTTCAGGTGTGTGACAGGAGCAGAGTTTGGCAGTTGGTTGTGTGCACATCACTGGCTCTGTTTCTGTTCAGTGCACATGAATGAGAACGTTATTGCTGGACCCAGGTGAGCGCAAATGTAGCCTCTCCAAGCTCGCGTGTATTTATATGTTCGGTCTCAGCTGATTTAATACGGTTATATCATGGAAAAAGTCGACCCTTCTCCCGTCTCGTGTTCTAGCAACCGAGCCCACACTCACACAGAGACGTTTGAGCGATGTGTTTATGCCCACATCCGCCGAAAAACCTGGAGAAGTTTAATTCTGCTACACACATGCTCAGCTGAACTGTACGAGCCAGGCTTCTATAACATCCTGTTTTGTACTTAAGGGAGTCTCATCTAGCACTGGTGGAAACTAACTTGAAGGCAGTTTATGTAACTGTTGATTTATGGCCAAAGGCAGGGAGAAAGAGAAAAAAGTAATTTAAGTGAGAAATATACAGAGATAAGAGAACAGACAGACACTTAGGAAGGCAGTTGGATGCTTTTCCGGTCTGGATTGCTCTTACTTTGTTCAACCTAGAAGTCTTCAAGACTTCAAATACTAATTCAGTGCTCACTTTAGGTTTGAATATAAAAAATATTCTTAGATGGTATAAAAAGGTATTAAAAGTCTTGGATTTGAATCCACCGTCTGGCTGGGCCCTTCCTATCTGGAGCTTGAATGTTGCTTCTGTGCCTCTCAAGGTCCCAACACAACAGATGTTCATCAAACATATCAATTACTTACATTTTCAGAAACATTTTCAGCCTGATCATTTCAATATAAAAGAATGTAAAAAAAAAAATGTATATAAAAGTTTAATATAAAATTTCTCAACGCTTGATTTTGCTTGAAAGTTAGATAGCACAATCTGCACTAGCATATTTGAGTCTATTATAATGTTCCAGTAGAATGACATCATCATCTAACAATTTCTATTTGACTTTTATAGGAAGATTTGGTGTCTGATAGCAACATATCCAAAATTTATGATATTATATCATAAATGATATCATATCTTCTGCAGCCTCAGAATGTGTAGTCTAATAATTGTGACAGAAAGTCTATTCTATAATGTGTGTCTCATGCACTAGGCTAACTTATGTATGAACCATTAATCCAGTATAGCCTTAACTATGGAAGCACAAAAATTGATGCTTTCAACATGACCCCATCTTCATCACAAAAAGATTTTTATGAGGAAAATAACAGTGGAAACTTCAAAATTGTATCGTCACCCTGTAATTTCTTCCGGGAAATCAGAGACAGGCAGGCTGGAAGCATTTGGTGAGCTGACATGGGATGACCCATGGTAAAAATGTCAAATAATGAGGTCAGTGTGTGTACACGTAATCCCTGTGAGGCAAAAGCTCAGGCTTTAGACTGCTCTAAACTCTTAGTTATGTAAGAAAGTTATCAGCACTTTTCCTTGCTTTACTAGAGAAAAAACTCAAAACAACAGTGGCTACATTTTCTTTTTTTTCTTTTTTTTTGAGCCCATCAGTAGCTAAACAGCATCATGTTTATTTGTTCACGCCAATTCTCAGAGGACTTTTTAGTCAGCAGAGCACTGATGAAACCGAATTTTCAGCTAGGCTAAAGCTAAAAGCAAAGGTTGTTTAATTTATAAAAGAGTGTGCTGAGGAGTCAGAATATAACAATATAAGCTGTATGTGAGATTAAATGTCTTGTCACATGTTGCTTATAGCAAAGCTGCAAGTGCTGCAAGCTGAATTTGTACATATAAAAGCAGCTGTGAGTGATGACACAGGGAGATATGTAACCTTTGGTATTTCCTGACAGCACAGGTTCTTCACATCATCCGGCCTTTCAGTGCCTTTGTGTCATGCAACGATAGCAAAGCATATACATACAGTTGTTATTTGAAAGACTTTATCCACCATATTCAGGCAAAAAGTGTAACATTTACCAAAACATGTCCTGCTGTATCTTTGTTCCTGCAGATGTTCTGGACCTGATTTTCTTTTTAAAACTGTCAATCAGTATGAGACAGGATGGTTTTTGGTTGGAGTTTTGAACCTCTGCACCTGCAGGTGGAGGAGATGGTGCCTATGAGTAGCATATTCAGATTGCCGAGGTGAAGCCAGAGGACAGCCCGTGAGAAGAACGTTAGCTTAACCTTCTGGTTTGAATAATGGTAGGCTTAAAGGGACAAGAGTTAAAATGCTGAGGATTGCTCAGAGTAAGATAATTAGGGATAAAAAAGGATTTATTTTGATCACTTTATCATGAAAAATTGTTATAGCCCAAGAATAAAAGTAGAACGTAGTGCTGTAAAGACACGCTATGCCGGGTTCATTGGAAAGTTAGCAAAACTGCCTGGTTGTCGCGTGCAAACAGGAGAACATGCCACAAAATCAATAAAGGGCTGCTCATGCAAACACGCAGCGCCGCTGATGGTTTGTTTAATGGCGTAAAAACAAAGTGTTATGCTATAATTTCTGCTTTTGTGTAGCACGTGGCTTTAATTTGAGGTGGAAACACTTTTAAAGTATGGGCCCACTCATATAAACATGCAAGAGTGCTACTCGCATCAGTGCTAACATCTAAAAGATATGCATAACAATATAGATATTCACTGTTGCACTTTTAGTCAGACAGAATTTATTTGTTTCTGTGTGTGTGTGTGTGTGTGTGTGTGTGTGTGTGTGTGTGTGTGTGTGTAGTGTCCCAGTGTTACTGATGGAGCTGGTGCCGAGAAACACGTTTGACTTGAGTGTGGAAATGTCAGTGGCTTTGATTACTGCACTTAGGCAGCTGTGACATTTTTCACTACTTTACGTGCACTCAACGCAAAGGTCAAAACAAAAAGTACCGGGCCACTTAAGAGGCAATTACACTCCTCTGCCGAGGCGTTGTGGTTTGAGTTTGAAGTTCGCTCTGGGTGAAGCGTTCCTGCTCATTGACTGTTAATGCGCCATCAAGCTAGATGGATGCGTCGCACATTCATTACGTACAGCCGTGTTTTGTTGTCATCACAATCGATGCACATTGCTTTCTTTAACCTGCACTGTTACACCGTCACTGCCAACAAACACTGTCTATGCTGCCGCTGGTACATGCACTTAGAAGGTGCACGTCTGTCTGGAAACTCTGGTTAGTGTCGTTGCAAAGACAGGTCGAATTTAGTCTTTACTTGTCAAGAGCACGTTTCCTTTCATGTCATTATTAATTCAATTCAATTCAGTTTTATTTATGTAGCACTGAATCACAAACCGAGTCTCCTCAAAGCGCTTTATATTATAAGGTGAAGACCCTGCAATAATGTGCTGTTACACTGGATTATGTATGACTTTTGTGATCAGATGGAAAATCGCAGCAAAAATTTTCTGGCACAACTTCACCTGCTTCCAAGGTGCATGGAGAGGATGAAAGAATTCACAAGGCAGGAACTCCAGCCACACTTGAGGGAAGATGAACAACTTTAATAATTGACCAGATGGGATACATTATTACATGCCTGGCTGTCTGAGAATAGAGGCTTCTAGCACTGGGACCTGGGTATTTTCAAAGACTGTCAGAATTATGACATTTACGACAGATTTCCTAAACGGACTAAAATAGCGCGTTAGTGGAATCCCATAATGGCGCTCGTAGGTGTGGTTAGTTTTATGGGTGATTTGCAAAGGCTGCCCTGTTTTCTGAACACTCACTGGTGCACTCACAGTTCATTCAAAATCAATTTGTGCGCGTGATCTAAATATTCTTCTGTTTATATTTTGTCCTGTGAAAAAGGAACTCCCAGAAAAACATATGAAACAGGTTAAGTCGCAAAAATCTCAGATTTCCCACCACTTACAGTCTGTGATTGCGCTCTCTGTAAATAGCGACAGTACTTTTTAGTGCAACACGTTAGTATATTTGACCACAGGTCTATTAATGGACGGAATTACTTCACCGTGGCTTCGAGAGTTGCTCTGGAGTGACAGTCTTCAATTTGGATTTTCAATTTTTTAATTGAAAAAGCAAAAACACTTTGCTTATAATGTGTTAACATTTATTTTTAGGCTTTATTTGAGCGACAGTTTATATGTGTTGGACAAAAGAGAATGGCAACGGTGATAAATTGATCCCAAAAACAAAGTGTGCTCCAGAGCAGCTTGTGCAGATACTTTAAGCTCCCATTCCCTTTTGAATGCATTCATGTCTGTGATATACATGTTGAGTGAGCGCTTGCTGACAGACAAGTGATTATGGAGGTTTAGAGGGACAGCTGGTCGGTCAGGCTCTTTGTCATTCTCCAAAGGGCTTCTTTATGAAGAGGTCATAGGTCACTGAGCTGAAATCCAGCCCCAGAGGAGAGCAGAGGGCTCTGAAGGATCGCCTGCAGCTAAAAGGTCCCACAGAAGGTTACGCTCACAGATCATTTTTGAAGGATGGCCGTGGTCTATAGGCTCCCGTGTGTTGGTGGGGAGGAACTATGGGAAACAGATGTTCTATTTTTAGCCGCGGAATGGAATTCACACGCGCACACTGTCATGCTAGACGCGGGACACAAAAGATGGGAGTTCCTCGCTGGAGAATACTTGTCTTAGGTTTACTGAGAAGTTTTCTGTGTGTGCTTGAGAATGTTTATCTGAGTTCATTTCACTACACTGCACACTCCTACTTTCTGCTTACACTTTGTAAATTATCTTCAGGGTGTAAAACAATGTGAAAGCACAAGAAACTTTACTTTTCTATCTTTAGTCGTCTTATTTGCTGCGTTCCCCATGGGGGCTTTGCAAGTTAAATATTTCCATATTTCTTGAATGTGTGGTTAGCAGTCTTGGCATTCCTTCCACGGATGTATTTGTTGTCCTTGAGTTTCAGCTCTCATACAGTGAAGTATTAAGAAAGTAAACTTTTGCCAGCAGAACAACACTGGCCAGACGCTACATAATTGTGGTTGCTTACTCACTTAGGATAATAATGATGGCCGTCTGAAATAAAAATCTATAATTTTGTTGGGTTGTTGTTTTATTTATTTATTTTGCTCTACTACAAAGAAACCTTTAATGTTGACTGTCTTTAAACAAAAGAGAAAATCATCCATGTGATGCAACATAGCGTTTCATGTTAGCAAGATGCAGACGATGATGCCGTTAGAAAACGAGCTCAGAATATTTGAGTAGAGACCGATGGCCTGACTCAGATGAGGAGCTTAGAAGCACACACGGTGAGGATTGAAAATAACACAAAGTGCTACAAAAGCAAGTCAAACGTCCATCCATCCATCCATCCATTCGCTTCCGCTTGTCCTTTTCAGGGTCGCGGGGGGCGCTGGAGCCTATCCCAGCTGTCATTGGGCGAGAGGCAGGGTACACCCTCGACAGGTCGCCAGTCTGTCGCAGGGCTAACACACAGGGACAGACAACCATTCACACTCACATTCACTCGCACATTCACACCTAGTGGCAATTTGGATTATCCAATTAACCTATCCCCACAAGTTGCATGTCTTTGGACGGTGGGAGGAAGCCGGAGTACCCGGAGAGAACCCACGCAAACACGGGGAGAACATGCAAACTCCACACAGAAAGACCCCGGCCTGATGGTGGAATTGAACTCAGGACCTTCTTGCTGTGCGGCAACAGTGCTAACCACCGTGCCACTGTGCTGCCCCAAGTCAAATGTGTTGCTTAAAAATTGAGAGCTTGAAAGAAATGAATGTGGTATAAATAAGTGGCTCTTATTTTTTACTGTTGTCGGTCTGATCAGACCATCAGCATTATCTTTTTTCAAACTTTGCTTTTGTGTAATGTTATTGTCCTGGTCACAAAAGTAACGTTCAAAAAGAGTAATATATGTTTTCCTCTCATTTGTAGTCAGAAATAATCATGAAACAAATATTTTATACAAGAACAACAGCAAACAAAATGTTACATATTGCGATGAGATGTCCTTAATAAGATTTTTTTAGTTTTAAAGTTTTTTTTCTGTTTTTCTAAATTTCACACCAGATGCACTTAATAATTCACAGTATAGACAGTAAATTATATCCCATCAGGAATGATCCAAATAACTGGGTGGCAACTACGTGATGAATCTCACATCCATAGCTACTTGGAATTCCTCAGTGCTCGCAGAGACCTTTGGCAGGCAGGATGCATGCCTTACTAGGGTATGTGAGGCATAAGCAGATGAGTGCTATCATCGAATTGTCACTAAAAAAATGCTGAATTTAAATATCGGGTTGGAAAATCTGATCTCAAGCCGTTTATTAAAGGTGAGCTGTTACAGAACTGCTGTAAATCCACACAGATTAGTCTACCATAGATTATGAGTGTCTTTTTCCACATGACAAATCCTGTTCATGACTTTCCTTCATAATGTGTGATCAGTTATCTACACAGTAATTTCCTCTTGCATCTTTGGTCCTTCTTCAGTCGATATTAACTTGTTCTTAAAAATCTTTGGGTAGTTTTTTTTTCTGTAAATCTAAAACATAACATGTATTAATGTGCATTTGAAATGTTATTTGTATTTACTTGTCAAAGCTTCAAATTGGACTTTGGGATATTATAAACATTAAAAAACAGAGATTACTACACTTTCACTTTCTTAAAAGTCCAGGCAGTCTGACACTGCGATTGTGATCACATTTGTAATCTGTAAGTGGTTTTTTTGTGTTGTTTTTTTTAAACACATTCATTAAAAACTCTCGAGTATTGCAGCTTTTTTTAACCACTCCAGAGGAAACACTTTAGAAAGCTCTGCCTTTTCTGGCTGATTCAGTTTCACATATTTGCGACTGAGGCCCAGTGTCTCCCAGCTCTGTCTTTGTGACGACATTTTACATTTTTTATTTTTTGGAGAAAAAAACATAAACATAGATTTTGAAACGATTCAACATCACTTAGCTGCGTCTGCGTTTACGTTGTAGCGCCTTTTTACTGCCAGTAACAGACGACACTGAGCACAGTTGTGGTTAACGTTTTACGATACACTGACCTCTTAATGCAGTTTGCAGTGGCTGTTTTCCACTCACGCACAATAATGCGTGTCTCCTTTGTTCTGCCTCATCATCACAGGTGGTAACCTTGTGCGTTTGATGGTTACTCAGCTTTTATCTCCCGCTGAAGGGCAAAGAGAGATTTCCGTGTGCATGTGTGTGTCTGTCTGTGGTTATGTCTGTGTCTGTGAGATCAGTATATATCAGTGTTATTATGTCATTTTTCCAAACAGCAAATAAAGATAGTGGACGTCTAGGCTGGCAGACATCATTCTGCAAAGAAGGCTGTCCGCAGAATGTTCACATCAGTGCGGGAGGGAGAGTATTTACAAAGCCACATACCAGTCATAGCAAAAGGGGAAAAAATGTTGCAGTAAACTTGACATTTACAAAACCCAGTCTGGCCTACTGCACAGGTGAACTCATCTAAGCGACATGTGGAAAAGAAAGAAACACAGAAAGATAAGAAAGAAATACTTTAAACCAGGAGGCTGATGTAAAGATGATTAACAATATCTAAATCCTTCAATCTGCACATGTTTAAATTAAACAACCTGTTGCATAAATAAGTATAAATTTCAGGCTTTATTTCCAGTCTTGGAATCAAATGTTCACTGTTTCAAAATAAGAGCCTCAGATACTGTGCAAGATATTCTTTTTGTTCTTGCAGACCACGTCAGGTGCTTTACTTTTAATAATAAATATATTGGCTTTTGTTGGTTAGCTAGCTCCTGCGGTTGTTTCTCTTCTGTCAAACAAAGGGCCGTCGTTATTACTGCTGCCACAAACCTAAAATATCTTTCTTAACTTGGCAACAGATTGAAATGTACAGGATTAAGCTCCATTAAAACTAAAGCAAATTATGTTAATATCAAACAGTTAGAAAATGTCAGTTTACTTGGAACAACACAGACTTATTCAAGCTGACTGACAGTCTGAATATCCAGAAATCTTAATGCCCCAAAATCTCTCTTCAACACAGCCCGGTTCCCCGGGTTAATCCTGACCCCTGACCTTCACACTGTGATGTAACTTCCCTGCTGTTTGTTATTTTCCGTGATGTTATATCCTGTTTCTATATTTTCTTACACCACAGGAAGCAGAGCCAGCTTTGTTGCATCCCCAGGGGCATTCTTCAGTCAGAACCATCTCCAGACTCAGGCTTTGCCCACGTCACATTCTCTCTCTTCCCACTCTTTCTCTCATTAATGCATACAGTGTTACAGGCCGCACCCTCAGTCCTGTAACAGACGTGCATTCCCCAGCTGCTCCTATAATTACTCTGCAAACAGCTTTTATCAGTTTCAGTTCAGCACAGTTTACAGCCATGTCACTCTATCGCTGCTGAGCAGGTGCTTTTCTTTCTTGTTATCAGCCGTCATTCGTACGGAAAATTCACTTGGAAAGAAAAGAATAACACAGGCAAAAGTTGACATTATAGTGATGGAAAAATGTCAAGCTGCTTAATCTGTTCTCTTCCTTTTGCGTGGAATAAGAGGTTGACATCTAGTTCAGATTTTTCCCAGATCCATGTGGATCTGGGAACTGATGTCTGCACCAGTTATGACAATGTAAACCGACCACATGCAACTTCTGGGAATCAGTCCATGAAAGTCAAAAGCCGTGATACCATAAATCTTGGAAATTTGGGTGATTTCTACGTCAAGTTTGTGTTCTAGTCCAACTCTGGAATGATTTCAGTGCGACTGCTATTCTTAGAGTGCTATTTTGTCATCCTCTGCTGCTTTCTCTGGAATGTCACTATGAACTTGTGCCATTAGCTGTCCTGACTCGTCTGAAGGAGAACATTTAAAGGTTTATTCCACAGTGCTGTCATGTGGTAGTACACAGCACCGTGAAGTTTTCTTGGTAACGCTTTATAATCACCATCACTAACATTATACTTTATTATTAATCACAAATTATAGTTACCTATACATATAAATGTATGCGCTAATAACTGAAATAGGCATACGGTAGAATGAAATAGCTAGGATCTCAGGACCTTTCATTGGGTTCTTGTATTAACCCTTGTGTGGTGTTCGTATTTTTGTTACTCAGCCAGTGTTCATGGGTCTGGTGGACCCGCTAGAGTTTTGGCTTTCCAAATTAACACTATCAAACAATTTTATGTTAAATTACTCAACAGATGTTTACTTCATCCCAATTACAAGACATATGAACAGCAAACATGGTTAATTTTTTCCCTTTACCTTTGTTAGATCACATTTATGAATTAATGTGCTTCTCGTTTTTCTTTTATATAAAATGTTATAAATAAATCAGTTATAATCAAGTGGAGTGAGTGGAAAGACACAACACATTTACACGTGAAAAAATAATTAATTGTTTAATTTTTCTTTTGAAAAAAACTGAACACGGGGTCTCACAGACCCGAACACCATACAAGGGTTAAAATATATGTGCAATAGAAAAGTGACTGTAGAGTTTTAAGCAAGTTCATAGATTTAGGTTTAGCTCAATTAGCTTCCGAGCTGAAGTTGGGCTTTTATCTCTGACAAAGACAACCTCTACCCACAGAGCTGTGTAACAGTGCAAAGCTCAGTAGCTGAGCTAAATGGGGTCTGTTTGGGATTTGAGAAAACTCACTTGTATGAAATTTAGCAGCAGACCTCAGACGTAATCACCACAATAACAGCAGGGCAGACATCTATTCTGTTTCCCCCTGTTGGGCCCCAGGAGTTAGTCATCCAACCAATTTAGCAGGTCCAATGATCTAGTGCCAGGCAGACAGAGCGCTCCCACCAGGGCTACACAGATGGAGAGCCAAGCAAATTAGACACGACCTCGGAGTACAAGGCAGGGGTCGTTTTCTCTCGGACACAGAAGAGAAGAACAGTTTTCCACACAGGCATGCAACCAGACCTGATTCTCATAACAGTCAAAATAGTTGAGCTGAGATGTTGTTGTTATTCTACAGATTCATTGGGCCATCATACATTTGTACATCTAATGCAAATAAACAAGCCTGTATAAATAATTATTAAAATTAATTAATGTTTAATACCTTTAGCATGGCCACAGATCTCTGCACTGCAGCTTCACAGATTGAATTACATAACCTTTAAGCTGATTATAAAATTGACTTGAGGAAGTGTGTCATCTTGTGCATCTCACTGGATCGCTCCTTTTGCTCCTAAATCAATAGACACTACAGTGTGTGCGGTTGCCTACTCATCCACCCGCTATCAGGTCTGTTACCATAGCAACCTAATGAAGACTAAGAAGGCCTTTTAAAAGTATAACAGCTGAAAATAACGATCGTGGGCAGCTAACCAGCTAGCAACAATCAATGTGACAAGACTTCAAATGCTGTCTCTGGTTTGGTAGCGACTTAACGGGAAAGAGCCAAACAAACTGAGACGAAACAAGGAGTTCGATCCTAGAAAGACAGACTTCACTCCAACTGCTGCAAACTCACACGTCCTACTTTAAAGGTTTTAGAGTCACCTTCTATCCACCTGCTGACTAGCCAGTTGGAGGCCTCTTTGGTACCAGTGGAAGTTACAGACTGGTTAGAGATTTGCCTTACTACTGTAGTTAATGAAGATTCATTTGAAACATGTACCAAAGGCCTTAACCCCCCCAAGTTAAGTGATGAATAATTTGAATTGTTGTACAGTTTTCCTGCTGGGGCAGGAGGTGGGTTTCCTCAGGCTCAGCAGGATATAAGCAGAAAGAGTAGTCATCCATTCCTCAGCATTTTCTTTCTTATTTTAATGTCTATTTTTGTGTGTCCTTCTCTGTTGTACTCCCCCTCCCCTTTCATTCCTGCTGTCCATTGTTCTGGAGACTTAAACTGCTGCAGATGTTTCTAAAAAAAACATGGGAAACTTTCTCTCTCTCTTTTTTTAACAATACTGCCATTTCTTTTTCAGTCACTCTCCTAAAAACAACAAAATGACTGCTTTATATTTGCACCTCACAGTCTCTTGGAGATCCGATGAATATATATGTTTTATTCAGGGGTTGCATCCCAAACTGCTCTCCCAAGTGCAGATTTTGCATCTGCACTTTCCATTCAGATATATGCGGCATATAAATATAATATAATAAAAGCCCTATGAATTAAAAATTAGCAGTGTCATGCAAAGTGCTTTAGCAAATAGAAGAAAGCTTTCCAAATGAAGTATCCCTGCACTTAATGAAAACCTTTTAGAACAGGTTTCTGTATCTTATACTCAAAATCTCATATTTGTTTGCCACATTTATCAATAACATCACCATTGCATAACACGGATTCCATGTATTATAGTGTAAATGGTAAATGGACTGGTTCCTATATAGCCCCATTCACACTAGCACATTTTTCTAAGTGCTTTCTAGGTAACATTCACACGCGTTCATATTCCGATGGATGCATCAGAGAGCAATTTGGGGTTAGTATCTTGCCCAAGGATATTTGGCATGCAGACTAGGGGAAGCCAGGAATTGAACCACCAACCTTTCAATCAGTAGATGACCTGTTCTACCGCCTGAGCTACAGCCACCCTTGTACGAGTCAGACAGTGTATGTACGAGTTGAGGTGATAGGGAGTAAAACTGACAGAACTCTCTGATATAGCTTCAACAGATCCAAAGAGAACAGCAGTCTTTGGATCCTGACATAAAAACAGGATCTGTATCTGTATAAGCAAATGAGTTACATGGAGTTAAGCATCCCAGGTATTCCATGTGTGACTGCATCCCTGTGTGTAGGCATCACAGCCCAGTTCTACAAACTTGTTACATTGCAGCGCTTCAGTTTTACCCTAGAAATACTACTACGGCTTCTGATTGAAATTACAATCTATATACTAGATAGTAATCTGGTGAATTAGCATGCTAACCAGCTACCAGTTACCAAATGCCACTTTGTACCAACATTTTTTCCAACATGGGAGGAAAACTAGCAATTTTGAGATTCTGTTTTTCTTTTTTACAGTCTAGTCCCTGTTAAAAGATAGCCAGGGAATAAAACGGTAAACACAGTGAGTTCACTACTGTGCTAGTCTGATGTGATTAGCTAATTCAGCACGCTTCAGTTTTGGAAACCAAGATACCAGTGAAAGTTAATTACAATACAAATGATTCCAACTACATTGCATTGATAGCTGTACCTGTTCTCCAAGGTGTTATAGTCATTTATACCACCCAGGCATTCGTGAAAAACTGGATTTACAAGGTTGAATTAGAAGATACAGTTAAGCTAATTAGCTAATTTTATTGGATTGGTTGAAGAAATAGAACTGCTATTTCATCATTTTATCACAAATTGCAAAATAACAGCAACGTCTTTTAGAGTAATTTTTTTTTTTGACTTTTAAGAAACAATGACTAAATGAATTGGTAGATTTTGTTCATTAACTGTATGTTTTTCTCAAAATGGTCAGTGTGTAAGAAAGGAACGGAAATTATAGAGAACACAGCTAAAACAATATTTCAAGCAACAATTTTCGACTTCATTTAAAAAGAAAAATTCAACATCTCGTGGCATATTTGGTGAGAAAACCTGGAAAAATTTACCTCCTTACTTGTGAGACAACTATTGTTTCTCCAGAGTTATCAGGTTTTCACAGCAAGCCCACATCTTAAAATCCACACATTTATTTTTGTTAGTCTTCTCCATTCAAGATTCTGTCTACACAGGCAACTGGTGCAGTGCTGCTGCTTGTGATTTCAATAAGGGGCAGCTATTGGGGCAGTTTAGGTATAGTTTGGGTTTTACTGTAAAAATATTTTATCTGTAATCGTTCATAATGTACACTTTAGGAAGAATGGGCTGTTGATATGTTGTTTGCTTCAGGACTCAGAACATCCAGCTGATTTTATGTGAATAAAAACATTGTGCCTCAATTTGGGGGGGTTGCTAGTACACTTTCATCTTGTTTTCCATGTATACTATTTACTTACTGCACAGAGTGTAAGTGTTGACCGATTTATCTGCAGGCCGACAGTATCGGCCGATATTAACTATATAACAAGCAAACAATCAAATTAAAAAAGTAAAGAAGAGGCAGGAGAAACACCCTTCAACCATGTTGATTTTGCATAGTTTATCCACCAGATGATATTCTGCAAATTCCCTGTTGGCAATGCAGATGTTTGGAACACCGCAAACACAAAAAAACCCAAAACAGCATCGACAGATTTATGAGAATATCTGATTTTTACATTGCCAAATATCGATACTGGTATCAATCCTTAAAATTCTACATTCATCATGCTTATTAGACCATGTATTATTCTGTGCAACAGCTATGGTGACATCTAAACAGCAAACCAATCCACAGACAGTGTGTGTGTGTGTGTGTGTGTGTGTGTGTGTGTGTGTGTGTGTGTGTGTGTGTGCTTTTTTACCCATGTGCATGTGTCTGCTGTGCATGCAGCCAGAAATCTCATCAATGGCTCTATGATTTTGCTGAATGTTACTATGGTAACTGCAGTGGAATTGCCTCATAAGAGAGAGCTGGTCCTGTGTAGGTTGAAATAATGCTGAGGATGAAGAGCATTTAAATAATGGAAAAACAAGGTGCAAGAGAAAGGTGAGGAGTTTATGAATCAAAGAGGAAAAAGATGAAAGACTCTATAAGATTCATATCGATACTACAAATATTTACTGAATATGTATTCTCTTCTTTCACTTGTCTCATAAACATGTTCATACAGTTTGATTGCAACCTTTGTTTTACAAAGAAATGATTTTGTCCACCGGGGAAGTGATCAGAAAGTCTCTTCAGCAAAGCTGAAAGGACTGTAAATTGTGAATGTGAATCCAAGCCGTAGTCAACCAGATGTGCATAGACTTTACTTCAATCTGAATGACTGTGCTCATTTTGAATGATAGTTCATTTGGTGTTTAAAGAATGCTGCAGCTGCTGTCTCCCTCTCCCTACAACAACTAAAATAAATCAACTGATGAAGTAGAAGTCAATTTCTGAAGTCATATTCAACAGTAAAAGTGTCTTTGATGCTCTCACTTGAACTTTTTGTGCCTGCGTGGCTTCTCTCCAAGCGCACCAGTTTCCTCAAACAATCCAAAGACATGCATGTTAGATTAATTGGTGATCCTAGCAGCGGAGGTGAGGATGTGATCGTGAAGGTCTGAGTGTTAGTATCTGGACCGACGCCATGTCCAACACACAGCCTACCTCTTACCCAGTGTCAGTGATTAAGCCAAGCCCCCATTGTGCCTTGGAACCACTTAATCCCTGTGTTTATATTGAGGCTGAAATTGGATGTCACTACATTACCTTCAAGGTTTTCCATGTGTAGTAATTAGAAACCAAGATAAGATCCTTACCCTGTTTGCTTAACCTGCAACTGATTATCATAAAAAGACATCTAGGATGAAAACCTGAAAAATTTCGACTACTACAGGTCACTGCTAGAGTTTAAACGTCTTAAAATCCAGCAAAAATCACTAACGTTGGCCTGGATCCACTATCCAGGACCACTATCCATCTTCCACACAGTAGATAATCTGCTCATGACAGTGGGTTCCTAGGCATGCTTGGAACTACAGCTTACAGTAAAGCTTAGAAGAAGCCCAAAACTCAAATGGGACCATCTATTAGCCTATCTAACACAAGAGTGTAGGCTTTTTTGGAGGACATATTATGAGGACTTAGCACCCCCAGCCTGAAATGCAAGAAACCAGCTTTTCCACTGTCTGACGTTCTGAAGAGCACACTGAAGGATGCAGCAGCCTTGAGACGCTCTGACACGTGTCCTGTCACTCAGCAGTGCCTACTCGTTTTAATGTCAGCTGCTGTCAATCCTTTGTGCACATTGCAGTACATATACATAGACATCTATCTGATTTGTTGTCCTAAGGATTGCCAGGCCTTTAGATCAGAGTTTTACAGTCCCCTTTGTGTATTTTTACCAAGGATAGCGAAAATCACTTTTCAATAACACGAATTTATTAATGATAATGTTACTCGCAAGAATCGCTATCCATTATAGAAGTAGCCAGTTTTGTTTTTTTCTCTCCTTGAGGAACTTTTTGGTCATTAAAAAAAAGACCACATGAAGATGAAACCACCACAAAACGTAGAACTTCCAGTGGTCCAGAAAAAAACACATACAGGCTTCAGCTGAAAATCCATGTCATCATCAAGTGGGTTGCCAGGAGCATCCTCGGTTGGCTAAGCATGTCATCGGGACTGGCAGAGTGGTTTCATGGCTGCAGCGGTGTGTGGGGTGAGTGGGCTGTGTGAGCGTATATGTACGCGCTGGAAATAGCAGGTGACAAGGCACAGTGGGTCACTAATTACAGATTTGTAAGTGTGCATGTGTCTGTGTGTGTACGCAGGCTGGTGTTAGAGCAGCAGACAGGGTCACGGCTGTGGATTTCATTAGGTGAAGTGCTTGGCGACAGACTCTGGTGTAACCGCTCCGAGGGTCCGTTGCTGACATTCGGTCAGTGTGGTAATTGGCACTAAGTCAGAGCTTTTGAAAGTTATTCAACCAAAACCTTTGTTCAGCTTCACCTGCTTCAAAGAAGAAAAATGAAAAATCACATGTGTCCGTCATTTCCTTTCATTTAATTTTAAAGGCCTTGAATGTATTTCTTTCTATGAATCATCTAATAAAAGAGAGTGCACCATTGCACACTGAAGAAACCACCTGAAAGTAAGCACTGCTTCATTTTTATTTCCGAATAGTGTCAAAATTGTAACTAAAGACTTGGTGTAGAAACAAATAGCTTAATGTTTCATATTCTGTACAAGCTTTGCAGCCACATTTGGTTACATTAGCAGCATCTCTCTATGGTAGATGTTACACCTTCACAGTGTAATATCTACCATATGTGATAGGTTGCAGTGAAATTCTCTAAAGACACGCACAATTCCCAGTATATATACTGGATAAATACCAATGTTATTTCCATTACCTGCTGCTGGATTCATGTTCCCTTAAATATTAATTGTAAAACTTCTGATCTTGTTTGCAACATTGAACATGATATAAGTCTGAATGCATCCAGTCTCACTGAGGCCTGAAATCATAATGGACATCTTGCTGTTGCATCTTTATTCCGTAGACATCTTAAGATGTCGGCCTCGCATCTTAAGAATGTAGCTCAAAGTGCAGCTGGGCTTAGGACCACCTTTAGTGCTGCTTGCATAGCTGCTGTTTTTTAGAGCAGTTGGAAAGAAAAAGAAAATGAATTTGTGGTGTCTGACCATGTTGGAAATACAGTGTTTATATTGGCCACTCGGAGAGAAAAAGCCAGCTGTAATATCATGAGGCAAGACGTGATAATTGTTTAGATATGGGGACATTCTCTTGCCGTAGGCCTTCGTACCGCTGCGTTTGGTTGCTCACAGAAAAGCTAGAGAAACAGCTGTGTGACAAACAAAAAGGAGAGAAGTTCAAGCCCTGCATACTCTTTGACACCGCTGTAAAGTTTTTGACCATTTAGTCCTGTTTAACTTTTGTCAGAATTCATACTTTGGGATTATAGCGCGCATGCTGTATGTGCTAACATCTCCCCGGCCCACATTTTCAGTCCACTGCAGTTCTTTGTTGTGCCCTACGTGTTAGCAGAAGTCGTTTAATAAAAAGTAAACAAAGGCGATTGTATAAGTGTCATCAGTCACATGGTACTCAAGCAGTTGATTATGACCATAGCACCCCAAGCATCAGGGCACTTTTCATCGCCATGTTTACTGAAGAGAAGTGGTAGCTGTTCTATAGCGCCTGCCTGGTTATTGTACCATGATTTAGAGCACGGCTGCAGCTCAGATAATTCAGCACTCACTTAACTTATCACTTCTCAAATAGCCTTGCTTACACTGGGGATATTTTTCCTTGGTGACGGCCTTAGTCATACCTTGATATGACCTGAACTTGCTGGTGGGTGGGACTGCAAAGAAGTCACCTTCTTTTTTTGCTTCTCATTTCTCTCTGAGATTGCAGTATTCAGTACTGTGAACGAGCTGTTCGTCGTGACGTAAAAAAAGAGGCTTTCATTTCCTATGGTTTCCTAAAACATGCTTTTATTCATGGTGGTTTTGAGGACATAAGTGACTCATTTCCTTTTCAGAGTGCAGGCCAAGGCAGGCCTAACAGCACATCGCACAGAGCTGAATATATACTGTACACAAATGTACACAGCCTCAACACATGAATTCCAAAGCATATGCAGTCACCATAGCTTGGTACTTCTAAATATACTTTGATTGCATTCATACTGAAAAATATGCCTGTGCATATATTGTACACTCACATACACACTGACACTATAGTTAGTGTAATGAGAGCGCAATCTCTCTGAGATTAGGAGCAAGCACTTCCTGTTTGTGTCACCAAAAGGGCAGATAAGACCACTTAAAAGCTGTATTTGTTAGTATTTCCATGCCTTACTGAGTCTCCAGTGCAGTAAGAAAGAAAATAAATAACGCGTCATCAAGAAATAATATCATAATTGACTGCAGACAAAACAAAAGTGGCATTATATAACACGATTGTGCTTGGGAGTGGACATTTTAAGAAGAAACAGTGTGCTTGGGTATTTGAATGACCCAGCTGTTAAGCATTTTCATTTTATATAGCCTAACTAGGAAACAGTGAAATACTGGGTGATTTAAAGACACATAAAAGAATAAAGTAAATACACAAATAAACATCAGCTCCCTGAGAAGTTTCATGATCTTCTTAGCCAGCAGTCACCAATTGCTCAACACGAAATCTAATGAGCAGCTTTTATGAGCGCCGTCGCTTTTACTGTCTTAAAAGTAATACAATGGTCCATTTGCTCTAGCTCAAATAAAGGCCCAGTTAATGAATCATCATTGTCGCTACTTTAAGTAAACATTCTCATTTTACATGAACATTTCAGCTCAGAGCCTGCAGATGGGGATCGTAAAGCTTTAACCTCTTTATAAAGATCTGGGCCCGTATCCCTAAAGAATCTTTGTGCAAAAAGTGGCTCCTAGCGGCCAAATTCTAAGAAAATTCTCAGAGTCATGACGTTTTCTTAGAATTTCCCCTAAAAGTGACACGACAATCCCAGTTAATATAAAAGCTATTCCTCAAGATTCCTAGCGCTTAAAAGGGCTCCTAAGGCGAGATCTGCTAAGAGCAGGGAAGAGGACTTTTAGTGGCTTAGGAGTTCCCCTAAGCAGCTGCACAAAAAGGCCAACAGAAGAGGCAGGAGAGATGTCCTGCAAACACTGGATGACAGGGAATTATTGAGATGCTACAGATTGGATCGTGCAGGAATCATGTTTGTGGTGGATCTCCTTAGAGATGCAATTACTTCACCAACTCGACGCCACAACGCTATTACACCGGAGACGAAAGTAATCACAACCCCGAGGTATTTGGCAACCGGGAAAATGCAACAATGCAGCAGTGATGACTTGGGTCTTCAATCACAGACATTGCTAAAAGCTGAGCCGTGTTACCCTCGTTGAGACCACACTGGACTTGTAACGTTGTGATTTCTACTTCATTAAGGACAGCCTCTTGAGATAGGCCATCTTGTTTTCAACGGGGTCCATATGGGAGTGAAAGTACAAAATATGCCAGCTAGGATATTAATATGAGCAAATAAGACACGAATCATTATTTGAACAGGGTGTAATGAGTTTAAGTTTTCACATATTTTAGATTCTAATGGCTATAACCCCTACAGCTTACTATTCATTTTCCAGATATTTTCTTGAATGTGAAATATTATTTACAATTACAGTCAGCATAAGATTAGAGTATATAATATGTTTATTGATTTGAGGGTACATCCTTTGCTCATTATCACCAAAAGCTCATTTCCATCAAACTTGTAGGATCAACCAATCACGGCTTTTGAAATGATGACTCATACCTAGCAACGGGGTCAACCACACCTCCTCACTAAGATAGGATTTTCCATCCATTCCTTGCTCAGAGTTCACTGAAAATGTTCTGGAATCACTTCTAAGCTAAAACTCCTGGCAAGGAATTTTTAGGTTAAGTTAGGAGCTCTCTGAGAGGATTCTCAGAATCTTTAGGGATACGGGCCCTGGACCGCAAACACTGATATCACAAGTTCCAGGAAGACAATAGAGAAATTGTCTTTCTCGAGAGGTTATGAATCTGAATGATGTTTGTTAAGCAGATCAGTCTCCAAATCATTTGACTGTACTGCCTTTTCCTTCCAGTGCATCTAAGCCAGTTAAGTGTGTTTGCGGAGATTTTATAGAGTAATTAAATCCATGTACTTTTGGTGCTGTGTGCACTCAGGGTCCACAGAGCTATTTTTATTTTCCATGGAAAGTTCCATTAGTTTTAAAAAAGGAGTGATCAACGTAACGTCTGAGGGGCTTGCTTACATTTTTGCTTCATATCAGGCGAAGCTACTAAAGGAGACAGCAGCTAGCTCATCTGTGTAGCTGATAGTCCAAATATGAACTTGTGCTTTATAAAGAAAAACAGACACATTTGATTTTACTAGTTGATAACACAGCACAGGTCTAAACTGAGCAACTCTTCAGTGGAAAAATGTATGCAACAGTCGCCCTTGCAAAACTTTTTTTCATTGAATGTCTCACACTAATAGACATTTGTTCTTCGTGGATGTGTAACATGACTCATGGAGTTATGGGAAAATACAAAGATGGTTGCAGCGGTTAACGCTAAAAGCACTAGAAAATACATTATTACTTTTGTCACATCTCAAAATCAAGCTCGTTGTCTTCTCTGTGTTCCCAGCTGTGAGCTGAGTGATTGACAGGACCGACGACATGGGGAAGCAGAACAGCAAGCTCCGCCCTGAGGTGATGCAGGACCTGCTGGAGAGCACCGACTTCACCGAGCACGAGATCCAGGAGTGGTACAAGGGCTTCCTCAGGGACTGCCCCAGCGGGAACCTCTCCATGGAGGAGTTCAAGAAGATCTACGGTAACTTCTTCCCCTACGGAGACGCTTCAAAGTTCGCCGAACACGTCTTCCGCACGTTCGACGCTAACGGGGATGGGACAATAGACTTTCGGGAGTTTATCATCGCGCTGAGTGTGACGTCGCGCGGCAAGCTGGAGCAGAAGCTGAAATGGGCCTTCAGTATGTACGACCTGGACGGGAACGGGTACATCAGTAAAGCTGAGATGCTGGAGATTGTGCAGGTGAGTCTTCTGTGTAGATTGTGGAAAAGTGTCTAAAATACAGAAAATTTCCTACCAAGGAGAACATCTAACATCACTGTGGCCTCCAGCACTCTTCATGGTGCTGGATGTGACTCCACATTGACATGATTTTTGAGAGCTACGTCATTCAGGCCCTTATTTATTGCCAGCATTAAAATGTCAGTGTACTTAAAAGGTACACTTGGATTGATTGGAAACATTCATTGTGCTGCCAAGTAAAAGCAGTTTTGGAAACAGTCAGAGATTAATTAGCTCAGCTCCATCTTATATATGGCTTGTAGCCCTGTCATGATAGGAGAAGAGCAGATTTTCCCTCTGCTCCACACCTTTTACAGGAACAAATGGAACTCGGGCTCAGCCTAATCCACACTGGCTACATCGCTTTCAGTATCCTTTTGGCTTGCAGGTTCTATTATTTCTTGCCCTGTCATGTTTGAGTGCATGTTTCACCAGAATAAGCTACAGCGCTGGGCAGATGAGGAGGCACGTCTGTATTAAATCACACTGCTTGCTCACCTGTTGTTATTTATTAAGATAATGAAGGCAGACTAAAAAGCGCAGCACACTATGCAGACTTTCAAACGTCCAAGAAAGAAAAGGAAATAAAAGAAACAGATGAAATGCAATACAAACTCTGATCATTTTGAAATAAGCCACATTTTGTTTTTCTGTGAAAAATTCAACAGCTGCTTTCTGATCCGTGTAGCCAGGTACAGCTCACCTTTAAGACAGAAAAGCAGGATAAAAGCCGAGCGTGGGTGGCATTTCCTGCAAAAGCCTTTCGTGTAAACAGACTATTTCATGTACACACGCACAAACACAGTTTATATTTGACTTCCTTCACAATTACATGCCGGCCAGTCTCTCCCACTGCAGTTTCACTCAAATTACTCTCATCAGATCTTCAGTGTGTGAGCCATTTTCAAAACAGGCCATTTATGTTGTGTATCCTGATAATGAGGGGAAGGCGGGATGGAGGAAGAACAGGAAGCAATGAGAAGAAGCAATTATTTTTTACAGATTAACCCAAAAGGAATGCAGTGTGTGCGCATTTGTGACTATACATCTGTGTGTGTTACTATGGCTCTATATGGCTGAGGAGGAGGTGACTAAAAGGAATTAAGCAGTGATATATTGGTGGATAATTGTAATGAAATAAAAACTGATACGTGCTAACATGGTCTGAATAGTTTAAGGCACAAGGCAGCTTGATGATATTTGTGTTTGGGGTGGTCTCTATGAGTCATCCCATCCAGCGTGCTGTGGATTAACTCTTTGTTGCCCTAAAAATGTTCATTCTGGCATCTATAATAATAAGTGCTGTGAATATAATTGATTTTCTTTTCACCAATGAATGGTGGCTTTACTTTCTCTCAGCACAATCTGAACCACCGTTTACATGACAATGCCTTAAACCTGAGCTAGCCAGGCTGTGTTGCTTCACCTATCATTGATTCAAGGCTAAATTAGTCCCATTACTTTAAGACCACTATTAGTCAGACTTCACACTGGCACTTCTTTCTACACACTGACGCCATAAACCCTCTGCCCATTTTCCAGTAAAAGGTGTCACTGTTCACAAGGACAAAAGAACAGAAAGCAGTGACTCAGATGCTCGCGTCTATTCAGCTGATGTGAATATGAATGAATTTTGAAGGAGCACGTGTGAGTGCAAGTATGTTGCAAATGGTAACGCTTTAAGAAGTGCATGATTATGAAGAACTCTGTGCCATCTTAACTTTTTAGTGTCACGTGCAGACGTGCACGCTATGTTCATCTATTTTCGTCTTTGGCTTGTGGTCTGGTTTAGGGCCCCTTGCCTCTGCAGAGAAAAGGCTTAGTTTAATTCAGCTTTATTTAAATCACGCCAATTCATAACAACAGTCGCCCAAAAGTGTTTTATATTGTAAGATAAAACCGCACATTATTAGAACAAAACCCCAACAATAAGACAGTGAACAAGCACTTGGTGAGAGTGGGAAGGAAGAACTCCCATTTAACAGGAAGAAACCTCAGTCAGGCTCAGGGAGGGGCAGCCATGGCCCGTGACCAGCTGAGGAAAAAGAGGAGAGATATTAGATAAAAGGCAAATCATAAGAGAGTAAGCCAGAGTTTAATAACTGCTGAAAATTACATGTATGAACACATAGGTGAGGTGAGGGACAAAGAAACACTCGGCATAAGCGTAAGCCCCCAGCAGGCTAGGCCTATTTCATCTTAACTATGGGAGGATTCA
The DNA here is from genome assembly GCF_057381915.1 of Diplotaxodon limnothrissa. Lineage (NCBI taxonomy): Eukaryota > Metazoa > Chordata > Actinopteri > Cichliformes > Cichlidae > Diplotaxodon > Diplotaxodon limnothrissa. The sequence continues at coordinate 8,311,353 of NC_140606.1, forward strand.
GGGAAACCTTAAGCCTTAACTATAACTTTCATCAAAGAGGAAAGTTTTAAGCCTAAGCTTAAAGGTAGACTGGGAGCTGGTTCCACAGAAGAGGGGTCTGGAAGCTCCAGGCTCTGCCTCTGATTTTGAAAACGTTATTTTAGAGAAAAGGTTTCAGACAGACCTTTAAAAGGAATTGCTAAAGTTAAAAAAGAATCCTTGAATCTGACTAAAGCCTTCAGATTAGTGTGATCACAGTCACACGCTGCTTCCAGTAGAATCAGACGGCAGATCCGACAGGTGACTCATAAAGGTAAATGCATTCATTTTCTCCTGTGTATCTGTGTCCTGGTGATAATGGTGAACGATTAACAGTAGTAGCCCTGCATCCAAGTGCCTGTAGACCTTTCTGGTTCCCTGATATTTCCAAGTAGCACCACCAGCACCAGCTCCCATGTATTGCTTGGTTTATTATATACATTATTGTCTAGCTCAGAATGAATTGCAATCACCTTGTTGGTCCAATGGCTGAATCTAGCACCATTATCACGTTTTAAATGTGCTTTACCAAATACCTCTAAAGATAAGACAGTGTCTTCAACCTCACATGTACAAATGGTGGCGTAGTAATGGTCAAAACTAGCTGGACGTATGTTAAACATGCTGAACGTCATCCAAACAGAGCCTTGTTCACTCAAGTACAATAATCACACGAGCTCTTCTGTCTTCTTTTGTGATCATTCATATTCTCCTCTATATTCATGTGAGAATATCTTATCTTAATATCACTTGCCAGTGCTTCACTCTAAGGACCCTGTCTGTTCCCCCACTGTGGTCTTCATATTTCCCATGCACTCTCGCCTCCGTTCGCCATTGTGCCTGGGAGCTCCAGCTTTTCCCAGCTAGCTAATGCTCTCTCCTGCAGAGAGTGTGTAAATGCTGGTGATGATCATAATTATCTTTGCTGTGAGAGTAATTGAATTGGATGGATCACCGCCAGCCCGGATCATCCTTTTCAGATAATGACAAAATCTGAACTCTGTCTCATCAATAGTTGATATCTACCCTCTGTCTACCTTTCATCTGAAACCAGGTGCCTTCAGCAGAGCAGACGAGCACAGAGGGACGTCCATTGTCTCCACTGGCAAAAAAGAAGATGGCAGAGAGCATTCATACTAGTAATTTAGGGACTGAACAGAATAGCAGAGTAGATGAATAGACGGCTGCTCGGGCGGATAAAGTCGCCGTGGGAAACATATTCAGCTATGGTGTGAGGGTGATACGAGAGACTCTGTGTTGTGTTTGTGTAGCTACTGCTGACCAACTCAAACGGTGCTCAGCCGGCTCCACAAATAAGTCTGACCAAGCTGAAGCCCTCCCTCACTCTTTGCATTTCTTCCTCTGTCAATGGTGCCTTTTTCACATCATTTCCTGTATTATACGGAGGGAAGGTAAAAACCAAGAGCCCTATGCAATCCTGCTTTTCTTCTCCTTCACTCTTACAAGTGGCTAGGTCTTTTTCTCTGTATTTGCCCTCACACACCTGTGCCTTTGTTTCTGGCTTCACTGGAGACATTATTGTGTGCTTGCTCAAGGCACATGAAAGAGCCTTCTCTCTCCCTGTGACATTCAGGCTGCACAATGGGTACTACTTAGATGGCTGAAGCTTGACTCTACAATTTTAAAAAAAGAAACCTACACAGGTGCTACACATAAATTATAAGAAATTTACTGGCGGAGGAGAAAAAAATGCCCAGGCTAAGTCCAGGAGATATAACAAGAATCCAAAGTAAGAGTGGGAAGTGAGAGTTGATATGGAGACAGGCAATTACTGTAGGGAGGATACAGCATTTGGCAGGGTGTCATATGTGAAGAGAAAGACCACAGAAAGACCTGACTTATTAAGACAAAGATTGTTGTCTTTGGATGCAGGGGAAGAAAGACAAAGGCTGAGGAACTGGCTTTACTTTTGGTTTAGGAGGCTAACTCGGGTAAAGCCGGTGTTATTCAGTAACATGACAGGTAGCGATATAGCCTCTAAATTTATCACAGTATTTCTAGAAAATTTGCAGTAACAAAAAGTGTGACTATGTAGGAAAAAATACTCACTTTTCCAATGAACAACTGTCACTGATGACACACTTCCTAATTTGAAATGTCAGTCTAATGAAATAACGTATGAGCACATTTAAAAGGAAGCTTAAGAATAATGAACAATCTCTCATTTCTGTGGTAATTTCATTGTAATTGGAGATAAATTATCTGAATTTCAGGAGACAACACCTCCAAACACGCCCCTTCTGGTTTTTTCTATATTCGACTATTAGTCGAGGCCATGGTTCTCAGCCGGGGAAAAAAATGAATTTATAACTGCTGAAATCCAAGGCCCAGTGAAGCTAAAGCTCTCGTTGGTAGTCCTTGTTCTGCGGTATTTTCCTCCTACTTGCAACAGAGCTCCAAAGAAAAAGATGCCTCGGCTGTTGAATGATGTCATCTTCAGTGAAGTCGTAAGTGAGACAGGAAGGGCCGAGGTTAGTTGGTTAGCAGTGATTAAACCTTTAAAATAAGAAGTAGAAGATTGTCCTCTGGTGTTGGCTTCTTATATAGAGCCTGTTCAAAACATGAAACACACCAAACGAATCCAATTATTACAAAGGTTGTTGGGGCAACCAAATTGAGTGCACAGACCAGTATAGTTTGTTCCCTGATGAAGCTGAAGCAAACAATAGTTTACTGGAAAAACCAAAAGGTGGAATTTCCAAGTATCGTATTCACAGAATCATCCTTTTAGAAAGTTCTGAAGAAAAATCCTCCGACTCTCTTGGGCTCAGCGTCCTTAGCTTCACACGTCGCTTCATTTCTTACTGGCTGCTTGTAATTTGGGGATTTAGAAATGTGAGCTTATTGTACAGCGTGTTGCTTCGCTGGATTAGATCAGCAGCTAAATCCCTAACATGCAACACCAGCTCACTTTACTCACAGCACCTCGAAGGATGCCAATTAATAACAGACCCATCTCCAAAGTGAAGTCACTCTGGCTGCTTCTTGTCCCTGAACTCCCGAGCTGCCCTGCCGCTTTGGTAATAGGCAGCATAACCAGCACCTATATAAAGCTCTGGCTGCACTGTAATCACAATCATCCCTCATCTGTTCACATGTCAGCTCCCATTCCCCTCAAAACCGCCTCCTTATTAGAGACAGAGTGGGCTGTGATTTCACTGTTTACTGCCAAACAGCCTGCAATGCAACAGAAAGCAAAGGAGACACAACACTGATAAATAGACTGCGTGTTGGTCTCCAAGCCTCGCTACCTAAAGCGCAAATACGCAGTCACAGCGCGGCGACGCAGTGCAACAAGCTGGCATATTGGAATCACTTCTGAACAGGTGGACATACTGTGGAAATATGCTCAATAACCGGCGTGTTTGTCACCATAAATGTCCCTAATATCAATAAAGCAAATATCACAGGGGACTCTCTGGATAAGTAGTTAAGTGAAAGGACGAATGGATGGACAAACCAGGGGGTATATGTTCGAGGGACAGCCAATCACAATGTTTAGTTTAAATAAGCATTATTATGAACTGCGAATTATGCAAAGCTACTCTAGTGGTGTCCAAAAGTAAGATTATGTAGTTGCAAATGTGGTAACCTTTAAAAAAGCAGGGAGTGAGCTATTCAAACTGTAGTTTTGTAGTAGAGTTTTTATAATGACCCAGAAAGTCTCCTAGTTACAAAAATAGAATAGACGATCTCTTACAAAACTGAACAGGTCAAAATCTTCAGCACATAGACTGCGTCAGGAATCCCTCCTTTTGCCATACATTATCTACAGCCTGCAAAACAGACCTCACACTCAGCTGTTCATTGTTTAATCAGCAGTGAAAATAAGCAATAAAGCATTCAGTAAATGTTTTTAAAAAGACACTAAACATCTCCAATCACATAACGCAAGATACACGCAGGCAGAAGCAGACAAGAGGTTTCAGCAGATCTGCTGCGACAATGAAAATTCGTGTCAACCAATAGAAAAATGCCGGCCAGAATCACGCCTGTCAGCTGCAATCATTTTCAAATGTGTGTGAGATTCTACAGCTGAAGGCATAAATTAGTACCCGGCTCATCTGACCTTACTGTGTGTGTCTCTCTGTAGGCGATATATAAGATGGTGTCGTCCGTGATGAAGATGCCCGAGGATGAGTCGACACCTGAGAAGAGGACAGAGAAGATCTTCAGGCAGATGGACACCAACAGAGACGGTAAGAAGTACTCTGATGTAGCATTTACTTCCAGTAGTTTTAACTTTCAGCATAAAAGCATGAAATTATCCACACTTCACACAGCCTAGTTTATAAAGTGCACAAAGACTATTATTCCCTGTGTATTGATCTTTGATCTCTCTCACTGATAATTGCTTTAGGATGTTTATCACTCTGGATGAAAAGTTTGTTGTTTGAGTGATTCCATCCAACTACCACCTGATTAGCTGTCACCAAAGTCTTCTTTAATACGAGATAAAGAAGCTCTGCTCTGCCAGCACCGTTCACATACGTCACACTTGAGATTCACACACAGTTAGACTTGGATGCTTGTGCAGCTCTCTGATGCATCAGTAATGCTCTGTGTCGTGATCCTTCAGCACAGGAGAGGCACAAATAAGGCAGGAGGAAGAGAAAGATGGATGATGGTGCTGGGTGGGGCAGTGATGGAGAGGAAAAGGGAGAAAAATGGGAGCAAGATGATGCGAGAGCAAGAGAGCGCAATGACTAAAGCATGGAAGAGTCTTTTACTTCTTGTAATGAGAATCACAAGTGGAGAGCAACTCGTGGGGAGATAGCTGTAGTCTGTCTGTTAGTGATCAGAGAAGAGAGGACCTGTCTCAACACTGCCACCTTTTGGTGAGAAGTGGAACATATTAGGATGTACCGTTCATGTTGTAAAGCCTCTGAACTAAAGATGCTACCAAATAAGCATAAGAGATTAACCCTGAAATTGTTATAATCTCACTTAAAATGTTAATGGACTCAACACAGTCACACTTGCCAGACAAATGCAGGAACATTTCCTGTTTGAGGATTTTCTTCACCAGTGTGTTGCACTTTATCTCACACTGTTTTGGTATATATGCTTCTTTCTTCTTCAGCTTTATGCTGTGGACGTAAATATGAATGATAAAAAGATCATTTCTGTTCTGATTTTTTTCAGGCAAACTGTCTCTGGAAGAGTTCATCAAAGGAGCAAAGAGCGACCCCTCCATCGTGCGCCTGTTGCAGTGTGACCCCAGCAGTGCTGGACAGTTCTAAATCTGAGGCATCGACACAACCTGTAAGGCTCCTTTAAGCAGTAAAATTCACTTCTGTCTCTGTCTTTGAAGTTAAAGTTAAGTTAAATGTAAATTTAAACTTGAGAGTGTAAAAAAGAAACACCGATCCAACAAAGAGTGCTCAGTTTAGAGTCGTGCTGTTCGCGCTGACGGTGCTGCTGTGTGGTCGGATCGGTGGAGGGCTGAGGTTCAACCTCAGGAACAAACGCGCTTCTCCTACGAGCGGTTTTGCCTTGCAGGCAGAGAAGACGTCTGCTGGAGGGAATCTATTCCGAGGCTGCGTGCGCAGTGTAGGATGTGGGATGGGTCATCCACAGTGTCAGTGACTTTGTGGCTGCATGTAATTCATGGACTGACATGAGAGACTTTGTAGGAGGTGGCCTGGTATTTTGGAGCAGGTGCTGATGCTCAGAAGAAGCTTCTTCTTTTTAAAGCCCCCGTGTGTAGGATAGCTACAATGTTTCTGTGAGCACCTCTCTCTTTTTTTCTGTCTTGATGGTTCTGAGCTTTCAGCAGGACCTGCGGCACTACAAGACAAACCTTCCCGGTGTCAGCTGTAACTTCGAGAGCCAAGAATCAGATAATGTGAAGAGGAGATCTGTGAGTCAACAGATGAGTTACAACAGCAATCTGACAGCAGAGTGTCACAAGATGAGGTTGTGGTGTGTTGAAATCAGTGGAGAAAGAGAAGCCTGGCAGTTCTCAGTGTTTGTGTATAGCACTGTGAGAATCATTGTCGTGTCATCATCACCTCTGCACTCTTCCCTGCAGCTGACAGCTGATGATGATTTCTGTAGGTTTCCCCAGCCGTCCTTTCTCACAGAGCTGCTGTAGAGCATAACCAGACAGAATTTTTCATGCTAAAAGCTTTAAGATGTTGGAAGATTCTTCCAAATGTATTTTGCACAGAAAAAACACTGCAGACTTTATTCTCAATCACCTGGATAATATGAATTAAAATATATCAAAACTCTTTTTGCTGTTTCACAGCCTACAGTCATTTGTTGAAGTTTCCAGCAAGCCTCACACACGTCTCCTGAGCAATCCCAGCACATTCTTCTTTGGAGAATCTCTCAAGCTCCTCCATATTTCATGGTCTTCAGTTCACCCCACAGATTTTCAGTATGGGCTTTGTGCAAGAAAGCCATTAATGTTCACATTGGTCTTCCGGAGGTAGTTCTTCATCAGGCGTTGTGTGCTTTGGGTCGTTGTGTTGAACGTCAAAGCGATGACCCAGAGCCGGTTTTGCTGGTGACTGCTTGAAGTTTTCTCTGAAAATCTTCACATAGGCTTCTTTCTTCATGATTCCTTCCACATTGAAAGGATTCCCAGTTCCAGATGCACTGAAGCATCCCAAAGAGTGTTACCAAGGAGCTCTAGTTTCATCTCATCTTTCCAAAGCGGATGTTTCCAGTAAGCATAATCTTCTTCCGTGTTGTCCTTAACATACTTGACTCAGGCTTGAAGTTGTTCTCTTCTGCAGAAGTGGAGTTTTTCTTGGTCTGCAACCTCACAGTCCATTCCTGTGCAGAGTTCCAGTGATTGACTTATTCTGGGGACTAATAATGTTGGTTGTGATCATTTTTGTTTTTTCGGAAATAATTCTGTTAATGTGTGCAAATATAAATGCTATGCTATTTTAAAAATCCATTGCTTTAAAAAACTTTAAATTTTAATAGTTGTGGCTGTGACTGACAGATGAATGTGATACATTAGCTCAAATAAATGTCAAACAACTGGCATTTTTGTGCCAGCTGAGCGTTGGATTGACCAAAGAGATCCTGCAGACTGATAAACAAAGCTCTGGACTCAGAACTGAAACTGGTTGTGCCAACAAAGGGCAAAAAAACAATGCATCCTGTCTACATCCTGTGAGATTGTGGTGATACCCATACGCAGACTCCTTTTCCCCTCCCATCTTTAGCTGTGAATAGATGTGGACATGCCGTTATTCTCATCACTGGATCACAGTTTGCACCTCAGGTTATTAGACTGAATTAATTAGACTGATTAAAACAAGTTCCTGCCCCAAGTGGAGGAGTTCAAGTATCTCGGGGTCTTGTTCGCGAGTGATGGGAGAAGGGAGCCGGAGATCGACAGACGGATTGGGGCTGCAGCTGCAGTAATGCGGACGCTGCACCGGTCCGTCGTGGTGAAGAGGGAGCTGAGTGTAAAAGCGAAGCTCTCAATTTACTGGTCGATCTACGTCCCTACCCTCACCTATGGCCACGAGCTGTGGGTAGTGACCGAAAGAACGAGATCGCGGATACAAGCGGCAGAAATGAGCTTCCTCCGAAGGGTGGCTGGCCTCTCCCTTGGAGATAGGGTGAGAAGTTCGGCCATCCGGGAGGGGCTCAGAGTAGAGCAGCTGCTGCTCCACATTGAAAGGAGCCAGCTGAGGTGGTTCGGGCATCTGACAAGGATGCCCCCTGGGCGCCTCCTGGGTGAGGTGTTCCAGGCATGTCCCACCGGGAGGAGGCCCCGGGGCAGACCCAGGACACGCTGGAGAGATTATATCTCTCGGCTGGCCTGGGAACGCCTTGGTGTTCCCCCGGATAAGCTGGAGGAGGTGGCTGGGGAGAGGGAGGTCTGGGCCTCTTTGCTTAGGCTGCTGCCCCCGCGACCCGGCCCCGGATAAAGCGGATGAAGATGAATGGATGGATGGATGGATGGATGGATGGATGGATGGATGGATGGATGGATGATTAAAACAACATCAAAGGATAAAAGGAATTTGACTCTCGTGAAGCAGAGAGAAGGAAACACGTTAGTCTCAATCTGGAACCATGAACGGAAATCTAACTACCGAAGGAAAAAGCAACGGGGGGGTTCTACCTGGGATAAATATTCAAACTGCAAACGAGAAGCAAAAACAACACTTCACACTAAGAAAACAAGCTATTGCACACGACTGCAGCTATTTATGGCACCCACAGCCACCAAGGATAACAAGACGCCCAAGAAATGCAGAGCACGCAAATATTCTTCACCCGTTGCCTACTGGTGGTGGTCAGAGGGCCCGGTGGCGCCAGTGTCCGGCAGCCTCGCCTCTGTCAGTGCGCCCCAGGGTGGCTGTGGCTACAATGTAGCTTGCCATCACCAGTGTGTGAATGTGTGTGTGAATGGGTGGATGACTGGATATGTAAAGCGCTTTGGGGTCCTTAGGGACTAGTAAAGCGCTATATAAATACAGGCCATTTACCATATTTTTGTAGTCAGGCTTTTGAATTTGCAAGTAAATGCTAGAATAGGTAGGTGTGTTTGCAAGAAAAAAGTATAATACGAAATTCAAGCCCCTTAAGAAGAATCCTCTGTTAAGTTCTTTCTCATCAAATGTCTCTCCTCCACTTCGCCTTATCAGCAAAACATTAGAAACGTGTTGTGAAGCATGTGTGAGGGCGCACATTACTCCTTCATAATAAGAGTTCACGTGTGGAAGAACACACTTACTGTTGTTATTGTTGTTGTTTTGAACTTCTGGCCTCTTGTGTTGTTGCCAGTTAATAGCAGTCCAAGTTCAGCACAGTACAAAACAAAACTGAACCGACAAACGACCAGTGAGAGAAAGTTAACACGAGGAAGCACGAAATGTACCGTGAGCGAGTACGGCCTGTTCTGAAAATGAATTAGCAGATGTATCTGGTAGTAATTATATTTAATTCAATTAAAACAGAATTAAATGCTCTGTTTTAATTCACTGTCATAAACAGATCGAGAGGCTCTCAGTCGACGTAACCCTCTGGAATCAAACGGCGCGTCCAAGTCACATGACCAATTTAAGATGAGCTAGCAGCAAGACGCAGCCTCGCTGAGTCTCTGTTTCAGCTTGTGTTGAAAGTGCAAACATCAAACTGTAACAGCGCAGTTATAAGGAGTTTCATGCAAACAATAATAGACATGCTGATGTTGTCTCTGCTGTGGACACGTTTGTAACAGGGGCTTTTTAGACATTTTCTCATGTGATAATGATACGCTTCAACTATGTAAAGTAATACATACAAAAGCAAAAATGTTCTGAAACACATTCAGCGTTTTATTGTAGATAATCTCAAAAGAGTTTGGGGTTTCAGGTATTTATTTTAGTTTAATATTGCAAAGCACTGTTTGCCACCAGTGGCTGGTGCTGCTCTCCGCAGCTGCAGGGTGGGATTAGGGCTAGCACATCTGATCACTTACACCTCGCAGGGTTAACAGAATATTGACTGCAATCTTACCAACCTAGCCTGGCGTAATCTGCTCTAAAATGTGATAGCATATTCAAGTATGTAGGATTTTGTTTCCAGTCAGCAAACCGGGAAAAATGGGAAAAAGATTAGAGATTTAATTTAGATATGAGATAACGTGGGATTGCATCTCAACTGCTTTTATATTACCTGTAACAACACCAGCCTGCAACACATGGTTGAAGAAGTGGGAAGAAGCCCGGAAGTGTTGATCAAAAACGCTTCCATATTTTGAACATGTCAGCACCTGTGTGTGACTGTTGATCTTCATTTGTGTCTCCACAGTGCTTCTTTGGGGTGCTAAATGCCCACAACTCTCCACTGTGGAGAGTCTGATGATGAAGATTGACAGGATGATGAGGATGAAGAAGACAGGCCTTTCAATGTGCACTGAGGACTTTCACACAGGAGATGGCCACAGGAGCTACACTCTCCAATTTCCCAGCCCTCCCACACCCCTCTGTCAAGCCGTTTATCCGAAACCCTCCGAACTCCAACTAAGACTGATGTCCCATCAGGTTATTAAACCCCACTGATTGTAATTGCATTCCTCAGTTCTCCTATAGGCATTTCCAAGTTTAAAGAAGGTTTACAGTAGGTTGTACATACGCAGTATAAACTGGAGTCTCTGTATCAGTGTCTTTGCTTGACTCTCTGTAACCCCCCCAGGCTCCGGCCAGGGCCGCACAGAGCCTCCATCACTCTAACATGTATAATAGACAGAGTGTGCACAAGACCACGAGAGAGATGATGGTGTTTAGTACTGTAGGCAAGATCATTTTTATCTGCAGAGAAGACCTGTGAAGTTTGTCTTTCACTCGGAACGAGTACCGCTTTCCTCTTTTCTACTGTGAGAGTGTGTACGTGTGTTTGTGTATTTTTTTTTTCTTTTTTTGCAGACTTGATAGACTTTGTTTCATATTTTGTGCTGGGCCAACAAGAACATGTGATATTACGCTACTATGCATAAGCACCCTGATCAGTAGTTTTCATTTTGTGAGGTCTCGCTGAAGGATAGAAAGCGTCCCTCTGCTCCGTTGTCTGTGTTTCGCAGCGGCAACGCCGAGGCCGTCACCGCGCGCTAGCTTAAGGCAGAAATAGAAAAGTAGTCTTAACAAGTATTTGAGTACCGTGTAGATATTTTAAAGTGCATCTCTACATTTGTATAGCAAACCCATGTAGTCCAGAGCGCTCAGTGCTCAATGAACAAACGTCGTGAAATATTAATAATATTTTTTTTTTTTAAATCTTTGTTTATTTAAGCTGTGGCGAGATATCGAGCATGCAAACCTTTTTTTCTTTTAATTGCGTGAAGAACAAAACCGCTTTTTCTTCACTTTTGATGTTTTTAAAGGCAGCATGTTGAACCAGTTGTCGGGTACGGGGGGGTAGACTAACATAGCACATATGCATGTGACTTACACGCATGTGTGTGTTCTTAGTGTGTGTTTATGGATATCAAACAAGACGGTAGCGCTATTCAGCCCTGTGCTCGCTTCTGTGTCGTCAGTGTTATTGACCGAGTGTGGATCGACAAAGCTGACGCGTCTGTAGGTTTACAGAAGAAGCTCTTTAGGTTGACTTCCCTGCACAACATCAGTGAGGCAACTGTAAACAAGCACTAAGCTATCAGAGCTGAGAGCTCCATCATTAAATCACCATCCAATCGTGTCTCCAACACGGCGCCACGTGACACACCGTGAGCAGCGGCCCCACAGTCTCACACGCAGGATAAATATCATAATTTCAATCCGTGCTCCTCTCCTTTGTCTCTCTATTCTTCACTCTGCTTTCAAAGAAAACCTGAAAAGAGAAAAACCAAACTTCTCCACCCCTGAATGTAACCCCGCCCTCCTCCAGGCCCCAGCCGAGCCGTTTCAGTAACTGCAACATGTTCCAATTAGAAAAAGCTTTGAATGTTCAGTATAATAACTGCTGTTTGGTTTTTTTATGTAAAGAGAAAAAAGATGCAGAGCAACAAACAGAATCACAACTACTGCAATGATACTGTCATAATGTGTCACATTTATTATTTTTTTATGATTTTTTTTTTTTAAGAAAAACGCTGTCATGTGGATCGTTTCTGTTAAAACGTAAAGAAAGCATCTTGTGGTCAAGTGCCAAATAAAATTAAAAAAACAGTATTGTATAAATTTATACTGTACAATTGTTCAGCGTTGAACAAAATGTTTGTAATTGTTGCATTTTGTAGGTTTTGTATGGTATATTGTATTTAGTGACTACAGATTTGGAACACAGGATTCTGTTTTCTTCTTTTGGGGTCAAATTCAAAGGCAAGAATTAAATTTACAATATATTGTGTGCAAGTAATCATGTGGTGTTTGCTTAATTGTGGAATATTGTGGAATTAGATGATTAAAGTATTTAGGTTGTTACTTTTTCACCTCAGTGGCATCCTTGACTCACCACTCAAACCAGTGTTCCTACCTGCAAATAACTGTATCTCAGGCACTTTGTTACTGGCAGCCTGTTACCATCTTTAGTTGAGTCAACATAACATTACAAGATATTATTCGAGATAATCACTAATGAGGTGATTCCCAATAAGCTAATAGCAAAATGTTTGGGATATCTTTACACCTCAGAGCTCGAGATTGTTGCACATTCACAACTACCTTTCATTGCAAGGCATCACCAGATGCAATCTTTCTGCAAAGCCTGACTTGGGCTGATTGCAAACACTCTCAGAGACATTGTTGGAGGTTTGGAAAAAATTACTGTCTAATTCATAAACATGTTGCCATCAGTCAATGAGCACAACTTGAGGGGACTCAATTCAACTGGCTGCTAGCTGGTTGAATTCTGGTTATATTCCTAAAGTGCTAATATTGCTGTGCAATGTGATGCAAAGACCACTAGGCAACTGTTAATCATGCTAGCATAGTCAAAAACCTCAGAAACCACTGAGGTGTACACCTGTAGCCAGTATTTTATGATATGACTAAAAATGCCAATGGAGTCACCGATTAAAGATTTCAGTCTGAACTGAAGTGAGAGATCATCAATATTCTGATACACAGTCACATCACTAGCATGACTACAATTACATACAATTTTTGACCCAAACTGCTCTTTCTAGGACTGTCTGTACCATTTCCAGCATCCACTGAAAACTACTCCGTTCAGCTTCCTGTCACAGTTAACCTGTCACACTGGCAGAAGCTCGTTGATCCTGTTGTATAATGTTGCTTCCAGCTGACCTGAGGTCTCCTCAAGGCAGGTACTACTTTACAGAGTTTCTTTAAGGAGGGTTAATAAACTCTGAAATATGGCTTAGGTTTGTATGTTAACAAACACAGAAAAGACTTTTGCAAAGTTACAAGTGCATACTCTAAATCAGCCCAGTGAGCTCCTTTTAGCCTGTAAGTGACACGTCGTAATAGCTGCAGTTTCAAATCCTTAACATGTGAAAGGAAACCTTACATATAGACACATCCCTGGATCAGTTAGTTTCCAAGTACACTGTTTGAAACCACTGTGTACATTTTGACAATAGAAATGTACGACTTTTGTGTAACTCATTAACAATATTTTTTTTTGTGCTACATTTTAAAAACCTTAGACTTAGGAAGTTAAAGAATGTGACTGCTTACATTCATTTTAAGGTCATGCTCAGCCTTTTTTATACAGACACCAATTTTTACCATATAATTGCACTATTACCAAACAAAAGTATAATTAACCTGTAAAAATCAATGTGACCTTTGTGCATAATTAAGTATGTTAATTTGAAATGACCAAAATGTGTTGTGTTAGGTTACAGTGATCACAACAAAGATCATTCAATTAAAAAAATAAATGAATCAATGACTCCATCCTACCTGACTGCCTCAGGATCCGTTTGGGGTTTGTTTTTGTTAGTTTGTTTTAATGGTACAGTAACATTAATACACGTACTGTAGATGTGCACTGGTAACCAGTATATGCGTTTGAATGAAAAAGACATGAATAGGATGTGTATGAATATGTATGGTGTTTTCCAATTCTTTTTCCAAAAGGCTTTTAAGCAGTGCAGTGTGAACGCTATTGATTATGGTAAACCAGTGTTGTAATAAATTGGCTACACAGGTGTACATATTAGATACTGACTTACATTTCCACTCCTGTAATTACAAATATTTAAATCAATTAACATCTTAAGTTATTCCATTTCCCCTCAGTTTCTAATTTGGGAGTGTTTATCTCAAGGCTAAGCCGTGGATGGAAGTCAACTGTCTGAAGTGATTTCCTATGAAAATTTCACAAATTACAAACCCTTAAATTACCATGATGGTAAGCAGATAAGATAAAGGTGAGATAATTCACCTCTATTGGACACGTCATCTTCATTACAGTGTGAACAGGCAACGGAGCAACAACATCAATTGTGATCAGGCCCTTCTACATGTTCAAATTCCAAAGACTTTGAAAACCATGTTCAGGACCTAAAGTTGATCCATCAGTGCGATCTGTCCAAACTGTAATACAGAACATTACATAGAGGCGTCATTTCTCCATTTCACAGCGCCATGTGAGAGTGTTAAAATATGCCTATTAGAAAGCTGTTTTGACATAAAATGAATAACAGCTAGAAGATGAGTCTGGTATTAAAACGCAGTTTAAAGGACACCGGTACAACTTGCTCTGACCTATCCCACGTGAGAAGTTCGCTTACGAATGTTTACTCAATGGCCTTCTTAAAGTTTTCCCCAGAGAATTATCAGAAAACTGATTCAAAATGCAGAACACCAGTGCTCATTTCTGTTAAGATACTAAATTCATGCAGTTTTGCCATCCGAACTATGATGTAGCCAATCAGAGGGCTGCTCATAGCATGTGTGATTTTGCCTTCATATTGTGACACTTGGGATGGGTGTAAAACTGATTTGGTAACAGTTTTTAACATATCTCGGATGTCTATTTTATCGGTGGAGTTCCTAAATGTTATATTTACATAAATGAGACGGGGAAACCTGAAAACATCACACTTCAGGTGACAGTTGTAGCCACTGTTGAGCTGTAAAAACGCACGCTGTAGATTTTGGCAGAAGCAGAAAGAAGTGACTTTATAGAAAACTATTTTTTTATTTGCACATCGTAAAAATTGTACTTCACTGCATGTGAAGTATATGAAGGATACAGGCAGACGCACCGAGCTGGAACAGGATCGCTCCGCTGCTGTGCTCTGATCGGCTGCTGCAGCCTCAAAGGAGTAAACGGATAGAGCGGCTGGGCCCTGCGAGTCCCTAACGAATGTCATAAATACTAATGACTGCAGTCTCTTTAGTGAGAGGAAAAGCAATTAACACACACACACACACACACACACACACACACACACACACACACACAGAGGAAGCAGAACAATTTAACAAGAGCAATTTAGACCAGAAGTCCTGTTCTATAACGGTGCCTCAATCTAATTATAGATCCCAGGACAGTGGCATGTAGTTACAATCTGGGATAAATAACTGTTATTTTTTCACTGGCACCAACAGGAAACATTTAGCATGCAGTAAAAATATAACCAATCAAAAAATAATAACATAATGGATGCTAATAAGAGTTAAAGTACCATCACTTCAGATTAAAGTCGAGACATGTCTAAAATTGATTAGGAAGGTAGCAAGCAAAGAGCAGTGCCACGCGACTCAAAGGTGTTGCAAAGGCTTTTCAAATGCCCGTCACGTCATTTCAAAGTTTCGATCACAGGAGGAAGTACAGGGAGGATAACAGAAGGTGCAGGAGAAGCCCGGAGCAGTGCTCTGTGCTGTTAATCTGTTATGACGTCTTCTTCCTGACACCACAGAGAGCTGCTGCTGTCTTTGTGCGGACCGGGATGAATCCTGTTTTTAGTGACAGCTGGGCAAAAAGGGTTCACAACTGCATTCCTGCCAGCTGGTAAGGTTGCTAGGAAAGATCAAAAGATTTTTCCTAACCTAAAAACAAATCCACAAGTTTTCAACGTTTGCTGAGCCTGTGTCCCCAGAGCCAAGGGCCAATGTTCAAAATGATCCATGCAGGACAGGAAAGCCTGCAGAGACTCCCGTGTGATTTCAAAGAACAGTTTGGCTCCAGCATACAACACTGATAACAGCGTTCATGAGTCTGTGCACATGAAATGGATAAAGAGTCACCAAGCACTGATCAACCTCCGTCTGGAGCATAATGAGTATGACAGTGCAGGGGTTAGTAGCCATCAGATCTCCGACAGAGTCACACGCCAGGAGTCTGCTGAGCTCTCGATAGCCAGGATGAAGGTGTCCTCATTGGAGTATTGCTGGATGATGTTGTCATCCATGTTCACCAGGAGCCTGGGAAAGACAGTAAACACATTTAACGGTAATAACTGATCTGGTCAGCTCATGTCTCTATTGCAAATTGATTTCTACATACATGATCCCTCGGCTGTTCTTCACACGGCTTCCCTACAACTTCATTTAATTTCAAAGTTTTGTCCTGAAGTTTGGTTTATGCTAAAATATGCCTTCTAAATGTAAGACGGGCATATTTATTCATCTCTTCTTCTCCTCGTTAGCAAGGGTTACTGACACTGGTTGGCATGTAAAGCTACCTTAAGCCAACAAGCAAACAGACATGGAAGCAAGTGAAAAGCAGAAGAAACTGTTTTTATTGAGTTGGACTCACCCTTTTTTGCTTTTTTGGTAAACCTTGGCTATCTTTTCAACAGGCACTGCATATTTCTCAGAGATCTGTGAAGACAAAGTAGATGTTAACAAAACTGAATCTCTCTCTCTCTCCCCATTTATACATGCATGAATTCAATTCTTGCGACTATTCCGGTTTCAGAAAAGTGTAAGATGTAAGAAGGATCAGAAATAACTACTTCTCACATCTTCAGTCTCAGAAAACACTTTCCTGATGAGTTTATGGTCTCAATCCCTAGTTTCACATCTTAAAGCGAAGAACATTACTAGCCAAAAGGAGGATAAAGCACAGGTCTATCTTGCGACTGTTGGATCCACTGCTCATTTTGTGACGTCTGGTTTGAAGAAGCTAACAAGGTAACAACCAAGATGCTCCAGATGATGCTTCAAAAACAGGGCTTTGCAAACCAACAGGTCACATTAGCTTTGACCCATCTACAAACCGTTTGGCAGTGAACTATTGGTTTGTAGAAGTAATGACTTCTGTTTTGTAAGCAATGTATTCTCAGTACTCACAGCCTCCATCAGAGCTTTGAGGGTTGGGCTGCGCAGCATCAGAGCATCAAACACTTCATCACACTCCTTCCTCACATATAGTAGAACTGGAAAAGTCAAGGTATAGGAAGACAATATTAGGTCAAACCACGACACCAACAAGGACAAGAACTCTTAATGAGAAATAAGTTACCTTTTCTTTCTGGTTCCACTCTGGACTTCTTTAGTGCAGGTGGACAGAGGTCTTCCTGGCCAACACATGAAACCCTCTTCATTAAAACACCTCTGATGAACACACATGCAGAAACACGTGTCATTTTATGGGAATGCTCTTGGTTCCCTGACATGTAACAGTTTGTTTCTTCTAAGGTAGAAACAAGGATAAAAACAAAATTAGCCTTTGTCCAACCTTCTGTAATCTTCTCACCATGGAGAGACCCTCAACAATAAACTCAAGGTCTAAGCGTGTGGAGCAGTGTGCACTAACACAAAGCCACTGTGGGACTCACCCATTTCGATCAACTTCTTCAGTGTTGAAAGCAAACACCTGCAAACAAAATAAAATAAAAAAATAAAAAAAAAACCATTATGTCAATTCTGTCTTCACTAAAATGTCAAAACGAATGTGTGTGTGTGTGTGTGTGTGTGTGTGTGTGTGTGTGTGTGTGTGTGTGTATTGGAAAGAGCGTGGTCCCTCACCTGCCCCGCTCTCTGCAGGTTTCCAAAGTGGACGTCTGGAATGAAGAGAACGGGCTGGGAGTCCAGGTCTCCAATGCTTTTGAACAGTGCACTTTCAGCCCTCTTTATCGTGGTCAACCCCGAGCTGCCATTTTTCCCTAATCCAGAGGCAGTGTGAACTTAACATCTGTTGCCAAGCGACAACTTCAAGTACAGAATTGATTACATTTGCAAACCTTTTTAAGTCTCAGTGTCCTAAGGTCAAGGATTTGTAACCTTGTTTCAGTGGATTTTAAAACAATATGAACAATTTTATTTCTGTAAATAAATTGTAATCACGTCTTAGCAACAAACAAAACCAAAAAAAGGTTTCACCTTTCATACTCTTCCTGAGCTGCTTTTTTTCCTCGTCGCGAAGCTTCCTCTCAGCACCCTGCAAACAGAAAAAAATGTCAGAATATGTTAAAAACAGGTTAAAAAGGTTTATCCAATTCCATGTTATTAGCTCACCGTTGAGCACATGTGCTAGCAGGCTTCTTTACCTTGTCACAGAAGACCTTAATCTGAGTATAGGCTCTGTGGATTGGCCTGCTGCCACAGCCGTTGTTGTAGCTGTACGTGTCGATCTGAATAATCATAGGCATCCCCTTCACACCCTTCTGAGAGGAGAAGTCTGTGCTCAGACAGTTCACAGAGATAAAGACCTAGGAAGCAACAAAAAAAGAAATAAAAACAAAACATTCAGTTTTTTTAATTTTGTGACTTAAACTGAAGCAGAGATGATGATCATATAACATTGCTAAATCCATGCCATGCAGGGCAGGAACAAGAAGCAAGAACACCCAGACCTCCCTCTCCCCACCTTCTCCAGCTCATCTGGGAAAACATGTTCCCAGGCCAGCTGAGAGATGCAATCTCTTCAGGGTGTCATGAGTCTGCCCAGGAGGCCTTTGTCTAGTGAGACATGCCCAAAACAACTCACACAAAAGGCATCCTTGTCAGATGCCCAATCACCTTGATTTGCTCTTTTTGATGCAGAGGAGCAGCTCTACTCTGAGCACCTCTCAAATGACTACACTCTTCACCCTATCTCAAAGGGAGAGGCCAGCCACCCTTCAGAGAAATCTCATTTCCACTGCTTGTATCCGCGACCTAATTTTTTTGGTCACTACACAGAACTCATTATCATAGGTGAGGACAGTAACGTAGACTGACAGCTTCGCTCTGACGTTTCGCTCTGTCTTTAACACAACGGGACAAGGCAATATCTGCAACACTGCAGCCGCTGCCCCAATCTGTCTGTCTGTCTCCCACTCCCTTGTCCCCTCCCTCGTGAACAAGACCCCAAGTTACTTAAACTCCTCCACTTGGGGCAAAAACTCATCCCTGACCCAAAGAGGACACTCCTCACTTTTCTGGCAGAGAAAGTATCCAATTAGTAGGGGTGCAACAATACACAAAATTCACGGTTCGGTTCGATACTTTGGTGTCACGGTTCGATATTTTTTCGATACAAAAAAAATGTTCATGCCTTTTTAATTTGTCATTTATTAAATTTTCACGGCACATTCCGCACCACATCTCTGTGCGTTCATCATTTGTTTGAAGCCAGCTCACCTCCTGCAACTACTTTTCCGAGAATACATGCTTCTTTTGTGGTTCGGACTCCTTCTGACATTTCTTTGGAGGTGGAGGAACATCACAGTAATTGCTTAAAGGAGCTTGCTTCTTCGACATCTTTAAGAGTTCTAAACAAATGTCTGTCCTCCTCCTGAAAATCTTATTTATTTATTTATTAACCTTTATTTAACCAGGAAGATCCCATTGAGATTAAAAACCTCTTTTTCAAGGGAGACCTGGCCAAGATAGGCAGCAGCAGATGTCTCACAGTTACAGAAATTACTCAAACACAGGCAGCAACAACACACATGCAACAATAAGTGAAAGAATACAAATAAAATAAAAATAAAATTCAATAAAATTCAAATAAAATAAAAAGTCAGTTAAAATGACAATCAATCTAATTGAAACAGTTGCATGTTATGGACTTGGCCTCAAGGATTCGTAGTTTAGATTTAAAATCACTTAATGAAATGAATTCAGTCATTTTCCATTCCTTCTGCAGTTTGTTCCAGGCCGAGGGTGCTAAATGGACAAAAGCTCTTTTACCAAGTTCAGTTCGGGCAAATGGAACAGAAAGCAACAAGTAACCATGCGGACGAAGAGAATACCGACCAGCATGTTTCATTACAAGCAGGGAACATATATAAGAAGGCAGCAACCCAAGTATCGCCTTATATATAAAACTGTATAAATGAGAGTTCCTCCGACTTACCAAAGCAGGCCATCCTACCTGAGAGTATAACTCACAGTGGTGAGTCTGAAATTTACAGTTAGTGATGAACCTCAGAGAAGCATGATACACAGAATCAACCATTCGAAGACATTGAGCAGAAGCATTCATATATAGAATATCACCATAATCCAGCACAGGCAAGAATGTTGCAGCAACAAGCCGCTTCTTTGTATTAAAAGAGAAACACAACTTATTTTGAAAATAAAATCTCAGTTTTAACTTCAGGTTTTTCACAAGATTCTCTACATGTGGTTTGAAGGTAAGCGAGTCATCAATTAAGATTCCCAGATATTTATAGGTGTGAACCAACTCTATTTTATTACCTTCAAGAGTGGTTACTGATGGGATTGTTTGGGCTCGTCTCCTTGATTTAGAAAACAACATGAGCTTTGTTTTGTCTGCGTTGAGAACAAGTTTAAGCTGATGTAATGAGTGCTGGACAGCAGAAAAGGCTTTCTGCAAGGAGTCGATGGCTTGGACAAGAGTTGAACCACAGCTGTAAATAACTGTATCATCAGCATAGAAGTGCTGATGATACAGCACTTCTATGCTGATGTATGCAAACACGCGTTGCAACTTCATATCTTGTGCCCGTTTTTTATTTTGACAGCGAATGCGCACCTGCGGACCACTTATGTGCAGCCCTGGTTATTTAGCTCGTCATATTGCAGACACAGAAATTCTTTTGTCCATGAAACCATAAAGCTGCACTTTCTTTTTGCCTTATAGTCTGATTTGTCATAACTTTTCCGTTTTGTGGTAAGCTTTTCTTTGGCTGTCACTTCTTCACCCTGACCTGTCTTATTTGGCTCAGCAGAACTAAAATATTGTGGCGAGCTCAGACAAGGAGGAGACGGAGGTATCGTTTGGTCTTGCTTCCCGTGAGCTAGCCAGGGAGCACAGCCGTTTATTGACATCTGCAGAAGAACACTGCCGCTAGCTAACTGCTCAGCGCGGCAACAGCACAGCAACAACAACAACAACACCACCACCACACAGGGCGCCCTCTGACCCCGGAAGGACACACCGTCGCAGTGAGAGGGCGTCACCCGTCACTATGGCAACATAAACAAAACATAACTGTACAAACAGAACCCCGAACAGCCCTGACCCGCTACATAGCCCCCAACTAAGGGGTCAGTCGTCCCCGACGACCCCATTACCCCACACAAAGTCCTGCAAATGTCCAGGTGCCTTCTTTTGGCGCACCGGCCGGTCACAACCGGCGGGGGAAAAGTCACTCGGGTCAGAACATGGGGTGCCACCATCATCCCACTTCTGACACCAATGTGGCGAGCTCAGACAAGGAGGAGACGGAGGTATCGTTTGGTCTTGCTTCCCGTGAGCTAGCCAGGGAGCACAGCCGTTTATTGACATCTGCAGAAGAACACTGCCGCTAGCTAACTGCTCAGCGGAAACAGCACAGCAGCAACAACAACAACACCACCACCACACAGGGCGCCCTCTGACCCCGGAAGGACACACCGTCGCAGCGAGAGGGCGTCAACCGTCACTACGGCAACATAAACAAAACATAACTGTACAAACAGAACCCTGAACAGCCCTGACCCTCTACATAGCCCCCACCTAAGGGGTCAGTCGTCCCCGACGACCTCATTACCCCACACAAAGTCCTGCAAATGTCCAGGTGCCTTCTTTTGGCGCACCGGCCGGTCACGACCGGCGGGGGGGGGGGGGGGAAGTCACTCGGGTCAGAACATGGGGTGCCACCATCATCCCACTTCTGACACCAATGTGGCGAGCTCAGACAAGGAGGAGACGGAGGTATCGTTTGTCTTGCTTCCCGTGAGCTAGCCAGGGAGCACAGCCGTTTATTGACATCTGCAGAAGAACACTGCCGCTAGCTAACTGCTCAGCGGCAACAGCACAGCAGCAACAACAACAACACCACCACCACACAGGGCGCCCTCTGACCCCGGAAGGACACACCGTCGCAGCGAGAGGGCGTCAACCGTCACTACGGCAACATAAACAAAACATAACTGTACAAACAGAACCCCGAACAGCCCTGACCCGCTACAATATATATCCTGCTGCTTTTACACACGCACTCACATAAGCTCAGCGATTCTCTGCGCAATCAACCTCTCACATGTTTAAGCTTGCTGCGGGAGATTTCACTTGTCATGTTTGCATAGTAAGCTAACGATTGATAAGACGATGTCAGAGGAATTGGTGCACAAATTATCATCATTCACCAATCAGTGCTGTCGCTCTCTATACACAGTTCGTGCGATTGCAAAGTGAAAGCAAAAAACAAGCGCAAATTCAAACGGGATTTCAATATGTCACATATTGACAGTGGCTCACCGATGCCAATGACATAATTACCCAGCTACATTTCCGAAAGAATGCAAAAGCATTGACATATATTTTTCCTTCCTATGATAGGCAGACGGGCAGGGCAGAGATAGATTTTGGTAGCCCGACTGGAAAAATCGCTAGCCCGGGCAGGCGATTTTGCGAGCCCTGTATCTGATTGAGGAATCGCTCATCTTTGGAAAACAGACTTTATTACAGAGAAATGTCTCTTTCCAAAATAAAAGCTATACTATACGCTTCTTCTGGGCTATATTCTCAGCAGCATATTAAACATATCAGGTCCCCATAAGAAGAATCATGTGCTAACCGCTGTCTAAATGACTCGGGTAAAGGGTAAAGTTTGTAGCATGCGTGCTTGTCGTTTTTGTCTGCTTCCACTTGTCTTTGCACTAGGGTGATGTCGGTGTAAATGTGCTGTCATATTTGTTGTGTTCCCACTAGTGCTGTCAGCATTAATCTCTGTTAACGAGCTACTGCGGGTGGCCCGGGGCTGGACGGCCAACACGTTAACGAGCTAACTGCGCTAACACACTAGCTCCCACCCATGTAATTGAGCATTGCGTGGCACATCCAATATACTGTTTTACTTTAGTCCATGGCGCTTACCTTCAGGGTCATACGTCACATGAAACCCAAAATAGTTCCAAACGCCAGATCTGAATGAGGGTGGGGGAGGTTCAATTTGCCATGTTGCAAGGAGAGCTTAACTTCTGTCTCAGTGAATCTGCGTTCGACTACTCCGCCTAAGCTGCACTGTCGAGCGCAGATCCACTGAGCGCTCAACACAGACAGCATCGTCAGAAGGAAAGTTGATAAAATAAATTAAAAATTTATTTTTTGTATTGTTTGATACATATGCATACTGAACCGAAAGCACTGTATCGAACGGTTCAATATCGATACGAGTATCGTTGCACCCCTACCAATTAGGCACAATTTTTAGGGCCAAATATAACAACCTCAGTTTTGTCTGAAATTGAGAGAAAAAAATTACAGGACATATGGGTCTTTATGTCTTTTAGACAAGCCAGCCTGTACTTTCATCAATTGATTTTTGTCATCTGGCTGTTGTCATAGATAGATATAACTGGGTATTATCTGTATAGCAATGAAAGAGATATGCTAATAATAATAAAATGGCCAGCAAGTCAGGCCTCATACCAGCATGGGTATTCTATTTAGAACATATTCTTTCTATTATAGTCCTGAGTTGATGTCAGGTTGAATACAAATTTCAATATAATCAACTTCTACAAGCAGAGCATAAAGTACATGCCGCACAGCTTATGGGCACTAGCTGCTGCACCAAAGTTTCCAGAAACTGGCCAATCAGAACAATGTGGGATCTTAGGGAGGGGTCCCTAAAGAGGCAGGCATAAAAATGGTGCATTTCAAATAAGAAAATCTTTGTTACAGAATTCCATTTCACTTTTGTAAACACCTGTAAAGCAATAAACAGCAACTTGCTATTAACTAAAAGGTATTCCTGCATTAGTTTAACCATAAGAGCCCGTTATTAGTCAATATGTTTTCTAATGAAGCTGTATCTGACTCACAAACTGTGTGGTAATGATAGAAAGTTTAGAGGATCCATGAATCACAACAGCAGCAGTTCACAGGCCACAACAACTCATAAGCCTCCTTCAAATTCGCATGTGTCAAGTAAAAACACTTCAAAGACACAGAGGTACAAGAATGTGGGATTTTATATAAAGAAATCAACTGTTTAATATTGTTTCAGAACCGCGAGTGTCCCAGATTTCAGAAATATATGGCTCTTCTCCACCCATTCCTCTTTCCCAGAGCTAAAGTAATTGGGCATAGCTGCAGATCTGCAGGTTATTAAAAGCTTGTGAAAAGAATTCACAAAATGTCACCCAAGTAACAGCACCATCCTACCACTATTTTAATCATTTAGTGTGCTCTTTAAGCAATAATACATGTCATTATCTTAACACATTTAATTGCACAATGGAACAGATTCTCATGATTGGTGCCAAATCATCCAAACGGACAGAATTTCCACATGAATCTCCCAGCTAAACAGGACGGGCAGCTTCAGCAACAGGTCGGCAGAGACTGATCACAGTGGATTCATAACTGCGGCTAAACACCAATTTTCCCACTACGCAGCATCAACAGCATCGTGTCTGAACCTGCAGAGGTGAGGGCTGATTGCTGGAAAAGCCTGGAGCACAAATGAGCCTCCTACACACCTCCACAAATCCACACCTCCACAGACCCAAGCCATTTCAATTTTCTCCACAAGCGCTGGACGCATTGCTGCTAGCAGCGTGTGTATGTGTGCGTGGGAGGCTTGTTGTGTTTGCGCGATCCGCATGTGTAAGCGTACCTTCCTAAAAAAAGGGGGGGGGGGGGTGGAAACAAAGTTCACAAGGGCACTGCAGAGTGGCTGTTTAGTGCCATCCGCTCAACCAGCACAAACAAACACGAAAACAAGAGTTGTGTGCAGCAGGAAGCCACTCATCTCCCGCCCAAACCAACACATTTCACACTCTGTTACAAGGAGGTTGCCAACTGTTACCTGGCAACAGCCAAAGCATGCAGAAACAAAACATAACGTGTCCACCAAATAAAAAAAGTATAGATATATTTATTTCATCTAAACTGGTGTCAAATTAGCAGTGGAGAGCTACATTTCTAAAAAGAAAAAAAAAGATTATAGGAGTGACACGAGGCTTCACATTTCCTCACAGTAACCCTATTGTTTTGTCCTCAACCTTTTCCACCTCATTTCCCCTGGGGGGTGGGGTCTGGCCTCATACTGGAGGCTTGTGAGTCAGAGTGCAGCAGAAAGGGTGAGAACCACTTGGCTCACATCTTACAGCACAGCCACACAGTGTAATCAGTGCTTCTAATGACCTAATTGATATTTAGTAGGACAAATTGTATTCATTAGACAAAGCAGATCATATGCAAAACCCAGAAGAAGGGATTATTACAAACTGTGAATGATGACGAAGGGAGGATATCGTCACAGTTAAAAGCTAAATCCTCAGTGCTCTCACTTTCAAAATACCTACCACCTCTAAACAAGAGGCCAGACTACAGGATCATCCATGCTTTGAATATACATACTGGCAAAAATCCAAACATGCTGGTTACATTATTTATTTGTTTAACATGCATGAAGGTGCTACCATGGAATTTTGGCCAGAGCTTGAGAGAAAAGTTCAACCTCACAGGGACTTCCTTGAGTTTCACTCACATTAAAAGGACTAAGATTCCTCTAATTTTGCACCTGTAGTATGTAGCCTGACATAAAAGTGATTTAACTACTAATAATAAAAGGTGCCATCCGAGACAGTCACTTCCCTTTCTGTAAGACTAATGGTACACAGTGGTACACGATTGTGGTCAGGTGTACAATCACACACACACCGCTCGATGCAGTACCGTCACAGTACCGCCTGAACACACATTTAAAGCAATTACGGTTTGTGAAAAGCGTGTGCGCCACACAGTAAATATTTATCCACAAACCAGCAAAACGGCAATTACCCGTCTGTCAGCGAGGCAGTTTGAGAAGTTCCCGTTAAAACTGGAGCTGAATGGGAGCCCCAGGGCTCAAAACACCTTAGGGTGGACTCATTCTTTAGTGTGTTTGTGGGTGTGTTTACACGCTGTGTGCAATTTGTCTTCATCCAACTAACCGACGTCACTGCGTAGAAACCTGAGCAGGGTTGTTTTCAAGGGTTTGTTGCCCTGTACCCGGCGTCTCTGCAGCCCCAAATAACCTGACACAAAGCAGGAGACACGCCTCCCGTCATCGGGGCCAGTCATACGATCCCTCAACTAGAGTGAGAGTATGAGGTATAAACAGTCCACTGACGCGGTTCAGCACAGACCAGGAGTCCTAAAGACAAAAACTTGCGCTTTTATTAAGCAATCCTCCCCACACAGGGCTAAGAGTTTACGTCGTCTGACCTGTTCAGCTTCCATGGTGTGACACATACAGCCCCCCCCCTCACCTTGGCTTCTTCACTGACATCCCATGTGAAAGACACAGCATTGTAGGCAATTTCCTCCACGTTCCCGATGTTGAAGCTCTCCTTGTAGTCAGCTGAAGGCAAACGGAGGAAACAGGAGAAGTTTGGCGTCAGATCTGTTAACATTTTGCCTGTCTGGAGGCACATTTTCTTTTTTGTGTATGAATTTTTCAAAACATAGTTGCATAACAAAAACAACTATACATTTATCTTTGTATCTTGCTATATATCTCTATATAATAGAGAGAGAGAGACCCTCCTCTTCGCAGATCCTCTCCAAGTCATTAATGTTTCATGCCTCATGTTTGGCAACTGGAACCTTCAGCTACCTCCACAGATTTTCTATAGGATTAAGGTCTGGACACTGACTCGACCACTCCAAGACCTTAACATGCCTCTTCTTGAGCCAATCCTTTGTTGCCTTTCGTGTTTTGGATCATTGTCATGCTGGAATACCCACCCACCCCATTTTCAATGTCCTGGCTGAGGGAAGGAGGTTCTCACCCAAGACAGTACGTGTCCCCATCTCTCCTCCTTTGATCCAGTCTCTTTGGCAGAAAAAACACCCCCAAAGCATAATGTTTCCACCTCCATGTTTGATGGCGGGGACGGTGTTCTTGGAGTCGTAAGCCACATTCTTTCTCCTAAAACATGGCGAGTTAAGTTGATGCCAAATAGGTCTCATCTGACCACAACACTTTACCCAGTCCTCCTCTGAATCATTGAGATGTTCAGTGGTCTGTACATGTTCTTTCCAACTGTTTTCTTGGTGACTGGGTTTCCAGCTGCCTTGAGATCATTGACAAGTTCCTCCCGAGTAGTTCTGGGTTGGTTCCACAGTGTTCTCATTATCACTGAAACTCGATGAGGTGAGCTCTTGCGTGGAGCTCCGGACCGAGGGAGATTGGCAGTTATTTTATGGTTCTTCCATCTGCGAATAATCGCACCAACGGTCGTCACCTTCTCCCCCAGCTGCTTGGCGATGGTCTTGTAGCCCATTCCAGCCTTGTGTAGCTCCACAGTCTCGTTCCTGACATCCTCAGAAAGCTCTTTGGTCCTGGCTATGGTGCAGAGTTTGGAATCTGGATGGATTGATTGCTTCTATGGACAGTTATCTTTTATACAGGTAACAAATTAAGAAGGCTCCCAATGTCAGCTCGTTACCTGGATAAAATATACCTGGGAGCCAGAAATCTTGCTGATTGATGGTGAGCAAATACTTATTTCATTCATGAACATTTGAATATTTCTTTTTTATTATTGTTCTGTCTCTCACTGTTCAAATAAACCTACCGCTGAAACTATAGACTTATCTTTTCTTTGTTAGTGGGCAAAGCTACAAAATCAGTAGAGGTTCAAATAATTTGTTCCCTGACTGAGTGTCAACTAAATTTTTGATTGTTCATACTGATCCAAGAACTCATAAAGACATACAGTATACTTATTTAGTAAGTGGTTGAGGCAGTGATCATTTCCCAAACTAGGAAACTGCTCCCTCTGAGTCAGAACAACAATAACAGTTAACATTCCACCGTTTCTCTCCTACAGTAGCATTTTGTCTTTAAATCCCATTACAGGCAGCATGTCTATTTCATTATCTCATATTTTCAACAGTTCACAACACTCCACCATTAACTCCAAATACACTGCCTTAATTTTCACTCTCCCACCTTGTCTGTGGCAAGTTCATGCCAATACTTGCCATGAAAATTCACCAGAGTTTATGACACCTGGTTCATTCCTTTCGGTTTTAAGCCACAGGCTGGGGCACGTCTTTTGCTGAACGCACATGATATGGCTACAATCCAAGCCCCCACCTATTTCTCCTGTTAACGTCTATGCAAACATAGACCCATAAGCGTCTTTCCACAGCACTCCTGTGGGAATTCAGGCTTGACTGTTATTCAAATTATATCAGGTTTCAGCTCTGGATATGTGACAGGATTCTCCTGGAGCCTCCTGTAAGACTGCCACCTACTTAGTCTCTCCTTAAATGGTTTTGTGAGGTTTAGGTGAAAATATCTAGTAGTCCCCATCTACACCATTATTGTACAGGTAGTGAGGACAGAACGTCTTACCGATGTCCAGCACTCTCTGCTTGGCAGTGTGCTGCCTTGAGTGCCAGTATTTCCAATTCTTCAGCTGCTCATCTCTGCCCTTGTCGTCCCCAAAGACAACCATGATAACACTCTACAGGAAAATATGAAGTAGAATAAGGTCAAATATTTCACACTACTGAGTGATCAAGTCCTCAGCCTCCTCCATCTTCCCTCACTCACCTGTACAATACTGTTCTGTGGCAGCTCAGAGCCTCCCACGGTGCACTGATCACTCCTGGATAGACTCCTATCAGCTCCATGGGATGATGTCACTCCAGTCACTCCGACTTTCCCTCTGGGCTGATGCAGGGATGATCTGAAGCCGGCCGCAGAGAGCGTCAAAGGGTAGAACTGGCCGCGGTTCAAGTAGGCCATGGGTCCTTCTCCTTGGCGTGGCCGGAGAGATAACGTGGCCTCCAGGTTGTACCGGAAGCTGTCACTGTAAGGACATAATGGGCTCCATAACTGCCATTGGTAAGATGACTACTAAAACAATGACAGGTGAAAGTAAAATATAAAACTGAATGTTATTAAATATAGCCTTATACACTCTTCATAATATATAGTTTAGGCTTTGAAGTCTAAATCCTGTGTGTGCCAATAAGGAAACTGGACTACAGTCATTGAACTCTTGCAATCCTTGACAATATTAATATTTGATAAAAATTAATGACTTAAGACAATCTTTTAAAATGAAGGACATCCTAATCTAAAAATCAAATTATATACCAGCTTCTTTCATTTTAGAAAAACTCTTTAAGTTGATGCTTGTGCACTAGAAAAACTCTATTCCTGTCATATTATCAAATTAAAGCAATCACAGCCAAATGGAGGAACTTGTTAAAACTTTAAAACTTTTACTCTAGGAGAGCAGATTAATGCTGGTGTATGTGACTCAGTAAAAGAGGTCAAGCAACAGCAGATAGTCAGCATCACCTTTGACATACTAAACACATTACTGTCCAGAGGTAAATACTTAAATCAACATTTTAATCGTGGGGGGGGGGGGGGGGGGGTGAAATGAGCAGATAAGAAGATTGCGAGGAACTCTTTAAAGACACTTATGACTCTAAACAAACTTGAGCCCAACATACACTCAACAAAAACTTTATTACTAGTGTCCCTTTTGCTTTCAGAACTGTGTTAATTCTTCATAGTGTAGATTAAACAAAGTGCTGGAAAATTTCCTCAGAGACTTTTTTTTTCCACATTGCCATGACATGCCGTGATTTCCGGGGCTGCACATCCACGATGAACATCTCCAGTTCTACCCAAAGTTGCTCCACTGGATTGAGATCTGATAATTGCGGACACGAGTACAGTGAACTCATTGCCATGTTCAAGAAGCCGCTTTGAGATGCTTTGAGTTTTTTGACATCATTATCCTGCAGGAAGCAGCCATGAGAAGATGGTACACTGTGGTCAAAGGGATGGAGGTAGACAGCAACAACACTCAGGTAGTGCTGTGGAGTGTAAGCGACACTGTTGGCACTAAGGCATCTGCAGTGCAAAGAAAATATCTCCCACGCCGTCACACCACCACCAGCCTGAACCGTTGATTCAGTGCAGGATGGATCCATGCTTTCATGTTGTTTAAATTAGGTCTTAACCATCCACCTATTGGAGCCAAAATCATCAAAATCATCCAACCACGCAATGTTTTTTCCAATCCTCTATTGTCCAATTTTGATTCCTACTGTCTTCTTCTTAGCGGGCAGAGCAGCTGTAGCCACAGCACACTGAACCACAGTTCAGTGTGTTGTGTGTTCAGAGATGCTCTTCTTTTTTGGAACAAGTGGTTATTTGAGTTACTGCTGCCTTCCTATCATTTCAAGGCAGTCTAGCCATTCTCCTCCAACCTCTGTCACTTAAATCACCTTTCTTCTTCATTCTGATGCTTAACTTGAACTTCAGCAATTCATCTTGACCATGTCTGCTTGTCTGAATGCATCCAGTTGCTGCCAAGTGATTGGCTGATCAGATCATATTGTGTTAACAAGCAATTGAACATTGCATTGCATTTTGTACCAAACAGCGTGGCCAGTGAGTGTGTGTCTGGGCCGCATAGATTCATTGAAACACACCGAAACCCTGGTTAACCTTAAAAAACACACATTGCAGTTTCTTTAGACTTAAACCCCCACATACACCATTCTTCCAAAGCACTGAATGAGGGTTAATCCAATGCTGAAAATAGTTCCATAAGTTCCGCCTGCAGTGTCATGTTAAGGAAACTGTGACTGACTTTACAGGTTTTATTTTGTTTATAATGTTTTGCATGTTTTGATTTGATAGCTTTACGCAGGATGCCCTTCGTGATGCAATGAATGTGGTTGCAGCTTCACAGAACAATCACAGTAAATGGGGAAACTTAAACGGTGTTTATGTTTTTTCCCCACATGAGATTTGTTGGCAATTTTTTTTTTAAAAAGCACCTAAAATTCATAGTCATTCTTTTCTCAGGATAAGATGTGTGCACATAAATGTTATTCTAATTTTTTGTAGTATCGCCATGTTTTTAAACTTACGCTGGTAGACTGTGGTGAAATTCATCGACTCCCGAGGAAGAATTTTTATGGTACATCTGTAAAAGAAGATACTAATGAGCAAACTATTCATGTAAAAAGAAATAATAATGAAAAAGGAGTTTGTATCAAATAAAAAAAAAAATCTTATCAGTATCAACAAAACTTCTATAGCAACAACCAACAATTCTATTCAGATTAGGTCTGACCTCTTTTTCCACTGGCTCCTCATACGTGCTGTCCAGACTGCTCCTCTGTTCGTCTTTCAAATAGCCAGTGAGGGACATATCATAACAGCTTTGCTCATACAGCCTCCTTATTTGGTC
This sequence comes from Diplotaxodon limnothrissa, assembly GCF_057381915.1. Classification (NCBI taxonomy): domain Eukaryota; kingdom Metazoa; phylum Chordata; class Actinopteri; order Cichliformes; family Cichlidae; genus Diplotaxodon; species Diplotaxodon limnothrissa. Next base: position 8,342,378 of record NC_140606.1, read on the forward strand.
TCTAGGCTCTTTTTGGCAGGTGCCACCAGAAAATGAAAGTGGCATGGGGGCCTGGCTTTCTGTCTTGACCAGAGCAAGAGGTCCATTCTCTCCACCTTTACCATCTCCTTCTCTAGAATCTCCTGCGTGGCTTTCAGCTCCATATTTGTAGCCCTGCTGGTGCTCAGTGGTTGTGCTGTTGTTTAAAGAGAGGTTAACAGGCAGTGACACCATAGCTTGAAGCTGGTGACCCACCATGTCCAACTTTCCGCAGTTGCTGTGCCCATGAGCAGAAGGCTCTGTGGGCTTAATGGCACTGGGTGTATACCTCTTCTCTCTGGGAACCTGAAAGGATTATGACAAGTCCAGAAGCAATTCAGACCTAAAATAAATCAGATCATTGTATCTGGCAATGTCCTTTATTATTCTTTGTTTCATACCTTATAGTAGTCATACAGCACCCCTAGAGCTGCTGGACTGTTCTCATCTCCATTGATGTTCATCATGGCCTTTGAGGCAGCTGTCAGTGGGTTCTCCAGGAAGATTTTCCATGCCTAAAATAAATCAGATAATTATAAGTGGCAATATCCTTTATTCTTCTTTGTTTCATACCTTATAGTAGTCATACAGCACCCCTAGAGCTGCTGGACTGTCCTCATCTCCATTGATGTTCATCATGGCCTTTGAGGCTTCTGTCAGTGGGTTCTCCAGGAAGGTTTTCCATGCCTCATCCTCACTGCCGAGCGGTTTGCGATGGGCCACCGACACTTCGTTTGGTACCACCACCACCAGCCTTTTGCTGGGAACGACCGATGGGAAAAGACAGAGAGGCATGTTATTACTACAAAGTCATTCTTTCATTAACAGAAGCCAGTGCCAAGCCACTAAAAATGCCCCAGGCTGTTTCTCACCAGACTTCACTCAAATTGCCTGCTCCATGTGGAGCATGTTTATTTAAGTCCACTTTTGCTGGTATATCTTTAAAAATGAACCAGTGGAAATGAAGTCATTCAGAGATATTGGCATGAAGATAAATTTCGTCTGACATCGTGGTAGTTCTTAATTTTCAAATTTTTGTGAAATCTTTCATAATAATGAAAGCATAAACGAAACCAGTAACGTTTATGTGCAGGTACGTGAACGGTAATTAACTCATTCTAAAATAAATTATATTAGTTTAGTTTAGTAATTTGTGTCCCTGGGGGTGTTTATATAGCATAGGCTCCAGTGCACATCTACTGATAGCAAGAAGACAAAAAATATATCTAAAAGGAACTGGACTAAAACTGACAGAAGTTATTATCAGTGATGCTAAAACTTTCTCTTACCTGTCCAGGTCCATGTTGCTTCAAGTCCCTGCTGTTTTCTAGGATTGCTAGAGAAACTGGACTTTCAAGTTAGTGCAGGTAAGTTTGTGTGGGAAACTGCAAAAATGAGCCCGGGAAAGGCTGGCTCTATTTAAGGTCTCACTAAAAACCGCCAATGAAATCCTCTGGATCCTCGCGAACACATTTCCCGATGCCCATAGTGTAAGAAGAAAATGTCCATATTAAAAACAAACAAACAAACAAAAACAAAACAAATCGATAATAATCCGTATAAATGGAGACAGGGGTGTATTCTGTTTGGAAAAGGTGATCAATTAAGACCGAGGTAGTACAGCACCTAAGGCAGGATAAACGAGGAAACGAAAGCTATCCCTGTGATTGGTGATATACTTCTAAGCGTCGTAGTACAGGACTGCTCCCCATTGGTGAATGGAAAGCAGAAAGGCGTGTCTTGAAAAATAGGTAAAAGGTGGACTGCCCAACGTTAAATTATATATAATGTACGTTGTTGTATGTACGTGTTGTTTTTTGGTGGGGTTCTGTGTGTGTTTAAAAACAAGCCCGTGAGCAGCAAAACAGAAAAAAACGAAAACACACGCTCTTCCAACTCAATTTGATATTTTAATTGGCTATATTGGTGATATTAACGGTGTCATAAAATGTATTTTACGAAAGCTTATGAATATCATCTTAATTGTTAATTGGCGTAAGAGAAAACTATGGTGGCTGTTCCTTCGTGTTGTATCGCGACACCTTGTGGCATGCATTTGTCTTGCACCTTGAAGGGAAAACTGTTATACATTTGCTGAGTTCAAAGGTGTTTTGCTATTCTTGTTGTTTCGTTCGGAAATGTATTTTTGTGGTTAAATAACTACTTTACGTTTTATTACGCCAATTTTTCTTCCTGGGAAATGTTCCTCCTGTAAAGAAAGATGGAGCCTTCATGTGCTGTCAGTAAAGCCCCCAACTTGATTCGTGTAGAACTGTCATGATTTGGGGTTTACTGGAAATCTTTGAATGCATCATAGTTCATGGTTTGAGCATGCGCACTAGTGCGGTGACGCCAAACGGCAGGGATAGGCGAGAGTTCCAGAGGACTCAGCGTAGTGCTGCTTCAGTTTAGTGATTGTCTTCACTGATACAAGTACTTTTTTTAACTGGTAAGGTATTTACAAAACGCCTAGTAGTACGTTTTAGTGCTCAGTGTCTACTTAAAGTCGTGTTCATTGTATGTGTCAATGTATTATCCAAGCTACCGGATAGCAACCGGCTAACTGAATGCTAGTGTCTCTGAATTAGTACGAAAAGAAATGTATGGTTACATTTTTTTTCTAAAAAAAAAAAAAAAGTTATTTTAGTGTTATCAAGATGTCTCCGAAGTGAGAAAAACGGTAGTTGAAGTTGTTAAGACTAAAGCAGCATTTTCAAATAACGTTAGCCTTGAATGGGCACTGCATGGCGAGGACTGTCCTTACATCACCCACGGTGGTCAGTGGTGGACGATATTTTAACTTAAATATTTGCTGATTAAGGTAATGCAATGTGGCAACTGAAAAGAGACATCAACACTTATTTTGTGACGTGCTTATTATTCGAATAGCTGACTGATTCTGGTTTGATGATAGTAAACGAGTTCGGCTTTAAAAATGTCGCTCAGAAACAGAGTTCATACAGTCCCTACAATACTGACCTAAATCTTATAGTCTGTCTATAATAACTTTGAAAATGAGCATTTAGATTTTCTTTGGGGAAATTTCCGAGATAATTGCCTGATGCATGTGACCCAAAAAGCAACAGTTAGCCTAGTTCCAAACGGCGTTTCACAGCCGCTGCTGCCTTGCACGTTTTGAAGTCTAGTTAAGTTAGGAGACAGGTATGCTTCAGCTGTAAATAATTAATAGTGCTTAAGCCAAACCCTCAGCTGCTGTCACTTCTCTGCATTTCAGGATGGTGTGGCTTTTATTCCCTTGGTGCCTTGCATTTCCCTTCACCTTCCCTAAAGTCATTGTATTAGAGGCTTGTCATCTTCTTGCTAGTGCTGTGTTGATTAAATTGTTGTATATTTTTGGCAGGTGGAACATCAGAAATGGCCCGTGGGCACCAAAAGTTCCAGTCCCAGCAGAAAAACGCCAAAAAGCAGGCAGAGATCAAGAAGAGTAAAGGCCATGACCAGAAGGCTGCAGCTAAGGCTGCTTTAGTATACACATGCACCGTGTGTCGGGTATGGGCTAAAGCTGACATTAGCAGCATTAGCTAACATTTAACCATGTAGTTAGGATGGAACTCACTACACAGGAGGCTGGCAAATCACTGCAGTGGATTTGATCATATTGTTTGCAATGTGATTAAGTCAATACCTATACCATATCTCATTTCACACTTCACTGTAACACTGAAGTTGGAAGTTATACCTCCCAGCCAGCTACCTTAAATAACTTCACCATGTTATGTGATTACTAGGTATGATCTCATTTCAGTAAAGTCTAGGTCAGTAAGCTTTCCTAGACTGAGTTAGAATTGCTTGGCATTTCTTATATTTTGTAAACAATCAAATATAAAACATTAAGAGTAGAACAGAAGTGAGTCACAAGCTGAAAGCAGATCACAACCGAGATTGGATTCATCCCAGTGCTGTTTTACCTGGACAGCATGGATTTGTGCAGGTTTATAATTGACAGCTTATTGATAAAGTATGCCAAGCTAACAGGTCATAGTAATCTTACAGCCCCCCCACCCCCCTTCAAGTTTCAACTACATCTCTACGATTGTTAGAAAGGTGTGATGGAAAGTGGTTAAAATCCCTTTCTAATACCCTCATACACCTTTTGCTTCTCTTTTCACACCTGTGCCAAGGACGGTCAGCTTTTCTTGTCACTGCCGTCATCTGACACACAGGTGGTGGCATGCAATGCTGCTCGGTTGGCACAGCACTGCCCAATGTTTAGCATAAATGACATCAGCTTCTGCTCTTCCTGGAAGAATGAAGCGACAAATGCAGGCAATTTGTTTTTGATTTTACCTGCATTCAGTGGGACAAACAGATTTTCTGTCTCTGAGACCATTTCACAGTCATGTTCTCTTCAGTGCTTGTCCAGAATCGGACTGCTTTTGAAATTTGTCAGAACTCCAGGCGATTTTCCTCTTCACCAGTCTGTGTTTGCTCCTGGATTGACTGACCAGGTTGAAGTCAAACATGAGCTGTCATGCTACATCCTGTTTACATGTTTTAACTGGAAAACTCACCAGGCAACGTGACTTTCTGTATTACCTGTAAATAAGTTTCTGTGTTTCCTCTAGCCATTTATCACTTATCCAAGCGATTACAGAGCGGCAGCAGCTCAAAGCCTTAACAATGACTAAACAAGCTGGTGTTTGTAATGTAATCTAATATCCAACCAGTCGAGATCATATTGTGAAACACCTTTTGTCTCATATTATGGTTTTGCTGATATATCTGAGTAAACTGATGTCATTCTCATTGATGTCGTCTTTTTTTTTTTTTTTTTCCTTTACCAGACACAAATGCCCGACCCGAAGACCTTTAAGCAGCACTTTGAAAGCAAACATCCAAAGTCTCCAATGCCCCCAGAGTTGGTTGGTGTGGAGGCGTAATGGATTAACCTCTTTCTGTAAGGCAGTTGGAACCAACTCAGGACAGGCTTCTACATTTTGAGGTGTTTCAGATAATCTTCAGTACAGCTTCAGTTATTGCTCATGATGATTAACTGATGTATGGGTGTGCTTATGTAGGGATTTTACACAATCAATTGGACTGAAGACAGCTACCCTCTCTTGGCATAAATGTATGTGTTCCACTTTTGATTGTATGCAATATTTGCAAAATCTGATCATTTCAAAATGTTATGCTCACAAGACTAGCTTGTCCATGGGCTCCACCACCATCTCAGGTCTCCCACTGTTTCACAGCAAGCTTTGAATACAAGATGAATTGGCACTGGCTCAAATGAACAAAGATGATGATGATAATTGGAAGTTATCTGCCAAATCCAGTGTAATGTGAAATCCATTATGGGTTTTGACTGAGATGGATTTGTGATGCAGAAGGGTTGATGTCAAAATAATAGTTATCCAGAATGTGACTAGAGTTCATTAATGTCCTTGCAAAGTCACATTCATAACCACTAATGCTGTGTTCTTTCTATTAGATTCAGATTTACTTCTAATCTGCACTGATTATATATATCTATATATATATCTATAAACACATATATTTTTTGGCTTGGTACCATTATTTTTTAATGAGTCTATTGTTGTTGAAGTGAAAAATGTGTCAAATGTACTGTCCTGCACAGTTGCTGAAATTGTGCATTGCATTTACCCCTCAGATTATCATGAAACAAATTTTGTTTGTGTCAAATAAGTTTTTGTCATGTGCAAAATTTGTAAAAGCTCTGCAGACAGGGCACTACACGTCTGATCACTGCAAAGCTTTCCATGTTCCTACTCTGCTGCTGCAGTAAACATCTGGATATTTACCTTTGATCCTATTATAAGAGGTATGTCGACTGAAAATAGGTTTGCACTGGGTGTTGTAAATGACAACACTAATGAACTCCTGTCCCCAGAGTTGGTCATTGTAGTAATACATGTGACATAATTGTGCACAGCTATTGTATGTATTCTGCAGTGTAACTTGTCTCACTGTCATCTCTATGGTGTATGTGAAAACAATCCCAAGTGCAGTCTCGTGCTCTTTGGTTTGTTTCAGCTCTGAACCTGCAAAGTCTAAACTAAATTACACCGTACATCATCTTACTTTACCTTATTTTATATAAGTTGATCATAGCAGGCAAAGACAGTTTTAATTCATTGGAAGGAACTATTTTCAATACATTTGGACCTGTTGGTCATTAACCACTGACATTGTAACACTGCTAAAGTCTGGACTGACAACCAGCCATGTTTTTACTTTTTGTAATAATCATATCTTTGTCCACAAAATGTAATGTATAGCCTTTGAATAAAGTTATTTTATATTAATATTACCAAGTTGTGTTTTTAACTTTGAAAGTTGCTAAATTCTGCCTTAGGTTCCCCTACAGTAGGTGGAAACTTAATGGAAGCTCAGCTTCTTTTTTTCTGCCGCTCCTCTTAGGGGTCACCACAGCATCTGCTCCATCTCATCTTGTTCCTTCCATCATTTTCTGTTACTCCAACCATCTGCATGACCTACTGTGGGCTTCCTCTTAACCGACAGCTCCAAATTCAGTATTGTTTGTCCGGTATCTCCACCGTCTGTCTTCTGTACATGTCCAAGCCATCTGACCTTGAGATGTCCTTCATATTTTTTCCAATCTGGTCAATCACTTGGCCTCCTGCCTTTCTGTAAGTGCCACTGTCTCAAAATCATACATCATAGCAGGTCTCCCTATCATCTTGTAAACATTCCCTTTAACATTTCACCTCTGACACTCACCCCACCCTCCCTACACTCTCTTCTTCATCTCTTTTGTGTTGCTTTTGCTTCAAAATGTTCATCTCATGTATTTATATTTACCCATCGTCAGTACCTCTACTCCTTGGAACTTCACTTTTCTGTCTGTATCCCTCGTATTCGCTCTAGAAGAATGCTCCGCCGAGTAGGTGGAAGAAAACAGCTTGTCCACCTGCTCTCTATGCTCGCTACAGATCACAAAGTCATGTGTAAACGTCATAGTCCACAGAGACTCCAATCTGACCTTGCAAACAAGAATGAGCTCACCACTATCTCACTGCCCTCATACCTGTCCTGCACCACCCCTTACATACTTTGCCAGCACGTTTCTTCCCCATTTTTCAGGCATCGTCTGTAGTAAACAATCTGGTTAAAAAGTCCAATGATCTTTCTTCTAGACATCTCCAACCCTCCACAGGTGTGTCATCTGGATCAGCTGCCTTTTCACTCTTCATCCTTTTCTTAGCTGTTATTCCTTCCTCGTTATTATGGGCAATCAACATGATTGGACAGTTTCTACAATTTTAATCCTGCCGACTATTTGGTGTGTTTGATATATTTCTTTGGTATATTTCTTCGTCTGCCTCCGCTCTTCCATCTGTTTCAGGTAACACCAACAAATTTAATCTGCGCAATTGGTTTCATTAGCTTCTCGGCTCATACCCCATTATGAGTCAAAGATCTTCTGCTCAGCTGCACTGTTGATGGTAAAATCTCTATATTTATGAACCAGAAATGTAGCACAAGCATAATGAGTTCCTTGCTTAATGGGAATGTTACATAAATTGGTACACAGGTGGACTTTTTTGTTTGTTTGTTTTTTTTGTATTCATACTTCCTTGTTAATGCACACATCCTGTTGGTAATTAGGGTGGAAAATGTCAGCAGAATATTAGAGCTATAAAATTGAAAAGGCTATTATAGTTCACACTCTTTGCTTCCTCTAAGAGTGGTTATTTATTGATTTACTGTAGTGTAACATCTACAGAGTGAATTGTTTCAGGCAACCTCTGGCTCTGTATACACCGATGAGGAAGCCTGGAGCTTATCTTGTGACTGGTGCACAGTAAATAGTGGGGTCAGAGTGGTGTTCTGCTGGACCAACAGGTTTTGTGAAGAAGGCCTTAAAACAGCTTTTCTCATTGTCTCTTCCCTGACTACAACCACGAAAGACCATATACAAGATGTGAGACTGCAAAAGACTTGATTTTATGTTGGGGTTATTTCATAGTATGATATAAATTTTTTACACAATGATATCACAATTGCTCATGCATAGGTTAGCACATTTTGATTGAAGAAAATATAGCCATTCCTACATGTGTAGAAATGCCATTAAAGTGATATAAGTTAGAGTTTGTTAAATATAATTTCAAAGTTACAGGCGTATAAAACTCCACGTGAAACTGTACTCTACTACAGGTATCATGTATGTGACTACACCTCCAGATTTATATTACACATTGTCCAATCTACATACTTAAATGTTAGTCTGTATTTTTCACTTTAAACGGATTATTTTCATTTAATTTGTCTTTAATGATCATTTGAGTTTTTTTGCCATTATTTATAATTTATTCATTGATAAATTATCCTGCAAATAACAAACTCTTGATACATCACTCACCAAGGACCACGTCAGCATTGTGAAATCTAAATACCCTGCAGGATTTTTAGGAGTACCTACCTTTAATAAGACATGTAGATCCAAGATCAAAATTTAGTTGTTTTTTTTTTTTTAATCCCTTTATTAATTGTCTAGTTTAGTTCTGTTTTTATTGCTTAATTACACCAATCAGACTCTATTGTAGCACTTTAAGGTTTCAATCAGAGATGTTACATAAGCTGAGTGACCCTGTGACAACTGACTTTTTGCAGTGTACCCATTCATCTTGTGCATGTGTGTGCATGTGCATTCAAGTTCTGTGGATAAGGTTGATGGACTGAATGAGAACTCACCCAACCGGTTACATGTAAGCAATCACTCAGCTTAATCTTATTTTTTTTCCCTTTCTGCGAAATGACTCTGGTTTGGTGCTACGCCCTTCCTGGACCACAAACTGACAAGTGTGAAGATCTTTTTTCTTCTTTGCATTTATGCCTATGATTTTCTACACCCAGTACTATGTGCTCTGCTCTTAAATAGGTTACAAGCTTGAAATCTTGGCCCAAGGGGAAAACATGTGACAGGGCAAAAATAGCTTTACTCTCTCCCCTTGGAAACCAACCAGAATGCAGAAATAGTAGTTTCTGTTAAGCAAGATATACTGTAACCGTGTCCTGTGTTCTAGTTTGTGATGCCCTCAGCATCCTTAGCAAATAATCTTATTGAAAATATTTTATTTTGTGGAAATATCACAGAGGCATTTGAGTGAGGGACATGGTTCTTCTAATAAAAATTGATCTGTACATATATATATATATATATATATATATATATATATATATAGCTACTTGAGTGTCATTCAGTGACTGACATTTCCTCTTAGTGTTTGGTGTCTGCAGTCTCTACTCTTATACAAAATGATGATATACAGTAAGACAAAGATCTGTATGTTGGATATATCACTGATGTTAACTGTCTTATTAAGAGGAATTCTCCGCTTGCTGGAGGCAGTAAAATAAGCTTAATCACAAGTGCCTGTATCATAGCGGTAAAATAATGAACTGCAAAATCTTCAAAGGGTGCTTTTGTCGACTACATTATATGCACTCATTTGCCTCACAAAGACTGGAGAAGTAATGGTGAACTACAACTTCCATGTTACTTTGCTTTGGTTGTCATGGTAACGTTTGACGTCAGCCCTCCTTTTCTCCGGCAGTGCCTTGGACTGATGTGATTGGAAGGAAACCCCGTGGACTGCATTCAGTCGGGCGGCTGAGAGAATCAGCTGTGGCTTGGTAACACTGACATCTGCCAATACTCAGGTATGAAATGACTTGCAGCTTTTTAAAGTGCATTTTGAAACTCGTATGTATCATCTTAAGGTCTTCTGACTTTTCATTAATCAGACTAGCTATAGAGATTCATTGTCTCCAGTTGGTAGCAGGGTTGCGTCTTCCGGCGACGCTCATCAATCTAAAGAACAATGGCATGGCTAGCTTAGCTAACGTTACATTGTGGGATATGGCTAATGTCTGGTTTCAAAAGGAAATGGCAGACGGAGAAGGCGTGTCTGTCGAATAATTGAAGCTCTGAAATTTTGGCACTCATACAAACGGCACATTTTGTTTAAAACGAGGGTATTTAGCGATTTATTAATTAAGCGGTATGATGCTTGTCATCTTAAATTGAAAGTTTTTACAATTAGGTGCCTAGTGTTGAAAGGAAAAACGAGGTTAATTGAAATGTATTTTCTTGTGTGCCACCAGGCGAGCAGCTAGCTTAGTTCAACTGCGATACACACCTTTTTAAAGGCGTCGCGCCTACTCAGCTGTCTCCTGTTTTTCCTTGTATTCTTGTAGTTAACATTGTGTGTAGATATTTTATTTGAAATTGTGAGCATGACGGGCTACCTATGAAGTAGTCACGTTTATGCAAGACTTTTGCTTGGCGTTACTCTTTCAGGAAATAGACGGGGCCATACTTGAAACGAGTCACGCGGGCCTGAATGTAGCGGTTGTTTTTTTCATTCACTGAATTGCGTTTCTACGGTGAGATTGTGTGTTTGAGTTTGCGAGAAGCGCTTTTGGGTCAGTATCGACTACAATAGTGACTTTAATGCCAGTATAATGTGTCCAAGCACGCTTTACTTTGCGCACTTTAGCTTCCGCTTTTTGGGCAAGCCACAGGTACAGGGAAGGGTGTGGTGTGTGTACCGGAGGAACAGGGAGGCGCATCAGAGGCGAGCCAGCAATACAGGATTGAGTTCTTATTTTTGTCCGTACGGTGTCCACTAAATTCTCTTGGCATTATATTATTCTTATCATCCCTTCTGCACATCTATTTGCTGATTAAAGTCGATGCATATTAACATGGTGCATTCTGCTCCTAGGCGAGGGGTACACTGACGGGCAAAGATCGACTTCCTTGTTCACACACTTGTGCTCTTACGGTTATAAGAAGTTGTTTACTTACGGATAACATGACGGTTACAATAACTTTTAAAATTTCCTAGCTTATTTGGCCAAAGATTGGAACTGAAAAAAGAAATGCATTATTTTCTGTATGTTAGGATGGATCTGAACACAACACACTACACTACATGTACTGGAATGGAAAAAAGGGATTGATTTTTGTGTAAACCCACTGGCTGTTTTTGATAGGTCAATCGGATGTAAGCTATTGACATAGTAATGACAATTCCTATGTGTTGATGTGTGCATAGTCTACATAGTGCTTTAGGCTGTAAACTCTAGCTGGTATTCCACAGTTCTTCTGTTACAAGTCTACAGGATCTCACATTGCCCTGTAACTTGCAGGGCTAATACTGTACAAGATGCTTAGGTGGCTACTTGTAGTGTTGCTGTGCAGGCTTTGTTGGCATATTAATTAAATAGATCTACAGCTTTGTTTACTGGTCTTATTTAAGCACAGATATCCCTTAAACAGAAATATCTCAGTTTTTTTCAGTCGGTCACAGTCTTTCTTTATGACTATAAATAAATCCTTCAAATGACAGGAAAAACTTCCACGGTATGCATCATTGTTGTTCCTTGTAAAGGTACTGAAAGACGGGGGGGAAACTCAATTAAACGTGTTAGGTGATGTGTGCAGTTTTTTTTTTTTTGTTTGTTTGTTTTTTTTAGGACCCACATTCATTATTGTATTTCCACTTTGACGCATTAAATGACCCTGAAATGAAAAATTGTATCTGCTGGTGGAACAGAAGAGTTGTCATACTACTTTTTAACTTAACTGATTTCAACCTTTTCTATGTTCCCCATTCTCCAGTGAACAGTCATGTCTGAGGCACCTCAGAAGGAACTGGTGCAAAAGGCCAAGCTGGCCGAGCAGGCTGAGCGTTATGATGACATGGCTGCTCTGATGAAGTCTGTGACAGAGGAAGGCCTGGAGCTGTCAAACGAGGAGCGCAACCTGTTGTCAGTGGCATACAAGAATGTGGTGGGTGCCCGTCGGTCCTCGTGGCGCGTGGTCTCCAGCATTGAGCAGAAGACCGAGGGCTCTGAAAAGAAGGTAGCCTTAGCCAAGGACTACCGGGAGAAGATTGAGACTGAGCTGAAAGAAATCTGCCATGATGTCCTGGTGAGATTCATTTATTATTAATTCATTATTTTTTCTTTTAGATTGGGGGGGTTAAGAGACATGGCTGAGATTGTTTGGACATTTGCAGTGGAGGGATGGTGGATGGTGTGGTACTAGGAAATGGGCTATTGAAGCTGAAGCTAGTAGTGATGAGCAGAAAGGCCTCACAACAGACTAATGGATGGAGGAGATGCAGAGGGTCAAGAGAACCTTTGAAATGATAAACTCAAAGTCATGAAAATTTGTTACACATATACTTTTAATATGTTGCTGAAATCTTTAAAGTTGTTGAGGCTGTGGTGATTTTCCACAGAAATATTCCACCAAAGGCACAGGAAAAATAATGGGAATTTGCTTAAAGATTAGCATGAACTGTGTTCCCCAGGTTGGGGGGGGGTGTAATAGAAATAATTCAGTCTAACAGTACACCATCCTTGCTGTGACCTCAATGCTAGAACATAATTGAGTTATTGTTAAAGATCATCTCGGCAATAGTGGTTTGCATTTGACCTTACTGATGTATGTAATGAGTCTATCAGCATCTTCTCATTTGAATATCCTAACATACTTTACTTGTCCTCTTGGCAAAGTCAGCTTTGCTGTATTTTTACTTTTGTACCATTGTGGAAAGGGTGTTTATCTTGATGCCCAAAAATATGATTACAGAAGTATTCTGTAAATATTACAAAGATTGTAATGGAAAGAGCGCATATCTTTAAGACTAGTACTTATACAGCACACTTCTCTCCATTTTTTTAATTGATTAATGAAAGCACTTTCTATTACAAACTTCACCAAATCACTTACACATTTACACACATACAAGTACATTTTTATACACTAAAGCGCCTTCTAGCATTAACACTCCAATGGATGCATAAGGGAAAACTTGGGGTTCAGGGTCTTACCCAAGGATACTTTGATATGCAGAACAGAGGAGCCAGTGATCAAGCCACTGATCATTTCAATTGGTGGAAGACCCACTCTACCTCCTGAGCCACAGCCACATCTTAATAAAAATAGTGTACATGTACATACGTGTACATACCTTAATAAAAACAAGCAGGTGAGATGTTAGAACGCTTTTATTTTTATTTTAGTGGACACTCAATACAATAGACAGCTACTTGGGGTTTGTTAAACCTGAGTAGCGAAAAGACCGCGAGGGGGTTGAAAACGATGTGCCGGGAGTCCGCTGTTCTTGCCGGCTGTAATAATCCTCGACCTCGCTGTCTGCTATGGAGCTGGCGGGTCACAGACGTCTCCGAAAACGTCGGAGCGCGTTTGGAAATATATGATATCTTGATAAATCGAGCATATATTTGAAGTTTACACAGCTACATTCTCGCTTGAAAAGAACTTAATAGTTTATTTTGTGACCCAGAAAGAGTAATATTTAAAAGTTTTTAGCCCCGCTTGTCCGCCATTGCCGCGTTTGAGTTTTGGACGAAATGCATTCTGGGATATTTAGCTGTACCAAGTCCACACAAGTCACCACCGATGCATGCTCGATAAAACGGGCGGAGCGAGAACACATCCGGGACTTTTTCGCGTTCTCGGCTTGATGCGTACTTCGAATTGGAACAGTACTTGGTCTCCGACTGATGACGTATCACAAGTACACGAGAAGGCAAGTACGCATATTGAGAAAGGCCCTTTATCTTTAGTTACCAGGGACAACTTGAGTCTCTACTTTGGACTGTCCAGTTGAAGTAAACTCGAGATTCCAAGTTTAGCATGCTGGGAATTAGGGATGTTCCTGGCGACTAATTTCTTTGTCAACTAAATGAGGCAAAAAAAAAAATCAAGTAACTGGCTATTTAAAAACAAAAACACTCAGATTTCAGGTTAAATTTAAGAACCGTTCAACTACAAAAAAAACTCCAAGCAAAGGCTTTTTTAAAACGTTAGTCACATTCTTCAGTAATGAGTCATGCTGCCCAACTGTGAGGCACCTTGCAATCATGCACTCATGTACCCTGGGGGCTCCTTTGGGTAGGACAGCACCTGTCCACCTCAGCTAGCTCCTTTCGATGTGGAGGAGGAATGGCTCTCTTCTGAGCCCCTCCCGAGTGACTGAACTCCTCATCCTATAAAGAAGGGAAAGCACATCCACCTCTCAAATAACGCTCAGTTATGCTGCTTGTCTCTCTGATCTTTTTTTTTTTTTTTTTTGTCTTTAAAAGAACTAACAGTAATGGTGTTAACAAAAAAATCAGGCCAAGATAAATGTTTTTTTGGCGTTTCTTACCAACTACGCTTGATCTGGTGACAGATGTTTGCATAACATTAGGACACGCTATTCACCGGCAGTGGTTAGAAAGTAAAATGTAAGACAATTAGATTAAACAACTATTACATCTGGTACCAGCTAGTGACAATAGTAACTAGAAAGTGCATTTTCTGAAGAAACTGCAGTGTGAATGCTGAAATCTGAATGTATCCACTGAAATGAATTAATTGCTGAATGTTAAGTTAAAAATGTTGAATGAGCTGGAAAATACAGAATTTTTAACCTGAAAACAAAAGTGCAAAACTTTCGAAAGCTGATGTTCAGACAGAAGAAGTTGGAAAATAGCTGAACATGTTTAAAATTTAAATTAGAAAAAGATGAGTAATAACAAAATAAAATTTAGAGTCCGAAAACATCTGAATGAATATTAAAAGTTCATATTCTTTGAATCACTGAATGACTAAAATGTGATCCCTCCACTTGGCTCCACACAGTTTAAAAAGTTTACAACTCTGAGCTTTGAAAGACACGCTGTTGGAAAGAGAACAACAATGGCTACATTTTGAGGGTAAAATGATGGCTGTAGAGCAAACACTGTGGACACAGCAGCAGTTGAAAGAGAAGTGTTTAAGATGAATCTTGGCAGAGTGAGAGACAGAGCTAGTTAAGCAGGCAGGTGTGAGCCTGGTTGCTATAGTGACTGCACCCAATGGCTCCATACACACGCACACAGACATGCGCCTCACTTCTGCTGCTTAAAATAAACAGAAAAGTCAGCCCGAAACAAATCCTTCCCAAATGAAAAGTACAAGTCGTATTGACAAAATTCTGACCCTGAAAGAGTTGGAGGGAAGAGGCTGTGCATTGGTGACATTTATGAAAGAACCATAACACCTATTACAATAATAAACACATTGGATGAAAGAGGGCAGCGATGGCTACGTTTTGAGTGTAAAATCATATCTGTAGAGCAAACGCTGTGGACACAGCAGCAGTTTTAAGAAAAGATTTTAAGATAAATTTCCCCCCTCCTCCCACTCTACCAGGAGTCTAAAAAACATACGGAATAGATAATAAAATTTTAAAATAATAATAAAGATTAGAAGAACAATACTGTGAATGCATTCACAGTAGCATGAATGCTTGAAAAACGCTAATGATTAGTTGACTAATTGTGCATGTCCCTACTGGGAATATAAATGCACACATGGTTATCTGTTTGGAGGGTTACAAAGCCCTCATCTTTCTTTTGGCTTGATCAGCTTGCTGCATCTACATTCTGTTACCAGATGAAGTATTTGTATTTTTGAAAAAGATGCATTTGTTAACTCCACTAATAGTTTACTTTTTCTACTGATCTTAGCCACTTGTTTTTGTGTTAACTATTTTTATAATTTTTGCAAACCTATTAAGTACTCTATCCATCTGTCGGAGCTCTGCTTCTGTTCATCCCTTTCCCTGCGCATTATCTGCCCGGTGACTCATTGAGCCCTAATCCTATAATGACAGAGGCTGAGCTACAAATGTTCTGGCTCACTGCTCTCCACTTCCGCCAAAAAGCCTTATGGGGACTGAAAGAGAGAGCCAAATGGGCACATAAGGGGTGTGGGACAAGTGCACCAGCAGTGCGTACTTTAAGTGGACTAGTTTGTGTGAGCTTTCATCTGGCCCAGTCTAAAGACATGTTTATTCCTGTTCTTAGTAGCAGGACAAAAAAAGCTGTTGTCACAGACAGTGCAAACATTACTGAGGATGCAAAATATTTCACTTAATTTCTTCTTTTAAGGTTGGTTTTAAGCAATGTGATGTTAGTACTTGTTACATAATATAATTGTAGCAGTGAGTGCTCCTGCCTCATGGTGCCTGCACAAACACGTGTGCACACACCCTGATGCTCACTCTCACTGGCATGAATAAGATGAGGAACCACGTGTTAACTGGAAGGAATCTCCATGCAGACATAGTTTGTGCATTACTGTCATGTTTAGAAATATTAAGTTATTCCATATTTTAGTAATAACTCTCTGTTTTTAACTTGGGGATAGAACTTAAGATAAAAATGTAATGAAAGCAGAGTTGCTGCTACGTTGTTATTGGGTTTGTTTGTTTGTTTTATTTACTCCCCATCATGCCATGGTTGTAGTTTTGATTTTAGCCTTGCCAGTGGCCCAGACCTACATTGACATCCCAGAGGGCTTCTCTGTTCAGTCACATCAGTGTAACAGCACTCACAAAATGCTTTTAGACCATTTTTGTAATGTATTTCCATCTTGCAACATTTATTTTTCCTAAGGAACAAAACTCAGCTCATCATGTTTTTGGAGGTCATATTTAAGACCTGTGAAAACATACAAATCAAGATGTTATTTTAATGGAGGTTTAACATTTGGTCACCAATGCTACAAGGAACAATTCTGCTTTGCCATCTGTAATCTCTTTATTGCACAGCTCTTGTGAGAAGTGCAAATGGCCAGATGGAAACTACATTAAAATTAAAGTATTCATTCATCGTTGTATACAGGCGCTTTGAGTACTCCGGGAGAGTAGAAAAGTGCTATATAAGAATCAGTCCATTTACCGTTAATGTTTGATATCGTTTCATTGCTCTTTAATATAGCACATTACCAAGGCACACTCCCACTAAAGAAAGGTATTCTGTTCCCTGCCTGCTAGTATTCATGTTACCCTCAGAACTAGGGTACCAAGTGGTGCATCCTTGTGTGGTGAAGAGCCGAGCTGGGTTCTGAGTGACCTACTTCTAAGCAAAAGCTCATCAGGAGTTCAGCAGCCTGGCTTTCTCCTCTTCCTTCACCCCTGTTGCTTTTCATCCACGCCCTCTTTTTTCCTCTGCCACAAATTTCCCATCTCAACCATCTTTACTCCACACTTGTCCATTCAGCCTGTCCACGTTTTTGTTTTTAATTGGACTAGGCAGAAATACCTTTAGCTTCTCCTGTAGGCTCAGGAAACAAGTGATGAGTAGAAATTGAATATTAACAGCACGTGATGTAAGAATACCGTTTTTTGTCAATGCATTATGCATACATTTACAATAAAGGTCACAGATGACTGCTGCCGTTTTGGCTTCAATGTTGTAAAACGTGCTTGCATATAGGGCTGTGCAATATGACCAAAATGTCATATCCCGGTATAAGATGTCTATCGTCCTGACAACGATATAAATGACAAAAATGTAACATTTTCTGTAAATTCTGTGAATCTCGGGCAGCTCGACTTGCGTGAAGTGTTTTCAGCTGGGCGTTGTGTACCTGGAGTCGAGTGTTTCAACCGATGCGTGAAACTATACATTTTTAGACATAAGTTGTAATGGCCGCAATTTTCTTTGTGTATTTATTACACGGCGTGCTGCGGGGAAAAGCCTGTTCTAACATTTGAGTCTAAGGTTTATTTTTTGGCACCTGATGGCTCTTTCTTTGCTTCTCATCTGTAAACACTGCATACTGTTTCACGTGATTCAATTTATTTTGAAAAGTCTCAACAGGATCTTGAGCTTTATTGTGAAAGGTTTGTGGAAAATAAACAAGCGGACGGCGGCGCCACGTGATGGTTTTACCGTCGTTGTTGCTAACGACAACGCATAAAAACAGTTGCTTGTCCGTCCGTATTGTGGTTATATTAAACATAAGAGAAAGAGAGAACTTTAAGAAATTAATATAGCCACTACAGTGACCATCAAAACGATGAAAAAATATTGCCGTAAACAGATTATTTTGCGACACCACGAAACAAACGATAGCGGAAAATGAAACAATAGACGTTTTATATCGTCGTCCGATATATATCGTTATATCGAACAGCCCTACTTACATATATTAGAGAACATGTTTTATATGCACTTTGAATCACCTTGTTGTTGAATTGTGCTATATAAATAAACTTGCCTTGCCTATTATATTAAATATCTTAGTCCATTGTTTTCTAAAACTTTGCTATCTGTTTTTGTTTTCAAACAGGGTCTCTTGGACAAGTATCTTATTCCAAACGCTACAGCAGCAGAGAGTAAAGTCTTTTACTTGAAAATGAAAGGCGATTACTATCGCTACCTAGCGGAGGTGGCTACAGGAGACACCAAGAAAGGTAAGCTCCATTTCAGTATGGTGATGGTTTAGATCTTTGGCTGACTGAGATAAACTGAAATATACATATTAGATAAGATATCAGTTAACTTGTGAAAGTATCGGAGTGTACTGAATGACTGTGCTCTTTTCTTTATACTATTCTTTTGTAATTATATTTAAACCTTTTTCTCTTAACACCACAGGGACTGCACTTTCTTTTGTTGACTTGTTACAATGACAATAGAGATTCTAATTCTGAAGTGTCAAAATGTCCTCCTTGAGTAAGAGGTAGGATGAATGTACTAAGGGCTAAAAGATCTTTGGTAGTTGCTGTCAGTTTTTAGAAAACTTTGAAAAAGATTACATTGAAGCATAGGTTCTTTTATTTTTATTTTTTTTTTACATACGATACCTTTTATTTGGTCTACAGTGACCAGCTTGGATTACTTGAATATTTTTCTTGGGATCAAATCATTATGGTCCTTTCAGGGATTTCCTACTTTTTTTTTTTTTTTTTTGACCCAGATGGTTGGGGGGAAAGAAAGCATGCCAGTGTCTACAAATGAGACCGATGCATTCCCTCTTTGATGGTCTCTTTAAAGTTACTAAACTCTACTAATACTGGGAACATGGCTGAAAATTGTATTTTATACTTTTATACAGTCTAGTTTTATATTAAGTTCTGTTCTTTTTAAAATGCATAATGGAAGTCTGTGCAGGTCCCCATGGGTTAGACCAGTCAGATGTGTGTGTGAACAGGACAGGACATCTGTGGTAAATAGTTTGAAAACGCAGCTCCACTGCCCTTTCCTTTCTCTTTCAGGCATCATTTCAAATTCACAGGAAGCCTACCAAGCCGCCTTTGATATCAGCAAAAGTGAAATGCAGCCCACACACCCAATCCGTCTTGGTCTTGCCCTTAACTTCTCCGTTTTCTACTATGAGATCCTCAACATACCTGAAGAAGCCTGCAAGCTCGCCAAGCAGGTAAACTCATTACTCCACATAGCTTCTGTTTACATTTCTGAAGATTTTAAAGTGCTAACTGTAATGTTATTTCTCTGCTATCAATCTTTGAGGACTCAAGTGTAAATTTGCTGTTAAATACAAATGACAGCTAAAACCTGTGTACACAAACACAACAGCTTGTTTTAGGCTATCGAAATCTCACCGAACTGTGTTTTTGAACCCTGTAGGCCTTTGACGACGCCATTGCAGAGCTTGACACCCTGAGTGAAGACTCATACAAAGACAGCACACTAATCATGCAGCTATTGAGAGATAACTTGACGGTAAGTTACATTTCTTAAATCTTACTACTGAAATGACATTTTTCTTCACAAAATGATTTACCTGACTCAGACTAAAACTTTGTGGTCAGCTCTGGTAGTCCCAAATAAGTTATTTAACATAGGTCTGTATTTTAACATTCCTTTAAGATTAGATGTTAATGATTTTTGCTGTCCTTGCATGTTTGCCTCTCCTCTGCCGGGTCATTAATTCCTTTCTTCCCACTTACTGCTCCTTCTCTTTCCACAGCTGTGGACCTCGGACAACCAGGTTGAAGGCGAGGATTCAGAGCCAAGAGATTGAGCCAGACCCCCGTGGTCATCCCTGTTGTCCTGCCATTGTCCTGGCTCATCTTCATCATGATCATCAACACTGAGACCACCTCATTTTGATCATTGTCATCCAACTCTTTCCATCTTTTTTTCTATCTAAGGTCTCTCAGTACTCATCTCATTCCCATCGGTTTACTATTCCTTCTTTTTGTAGTAACTGTGGGGAAAGGGGAGGGGAATTCAAGTGGTGTGGTGGGAGGGTAAAAGTGTTTGGGTTTAGATGTTTTTGGGTGTTGCATTATTAAGGTGCTGGGTGAAAGGGCAGTTTCTTAAACTCATGAAACATGCAGCAGGTCAAGTTTGTAGAAGTAAGAAAATATTTAAGCTGTATGTGCTGTACTACTCATTAACGGTGCTGTTTTTGACCATCCTTTGATGACACATTTGTGCTTGACAAAAACAGGAGCTGCCTCCTTATATTTGAGGTGACAACAACTGAGTTTGTACATGGCAAGGGGAATAACAGCAGAGGTAAAGACAGTGAAGATGTGATTGGGAGAAGGAAGCCAAGATTTAGTTGGAAGACAAGGTTACATTCTACATACTGTTGCTCAACTTTCTACTCTTACTATCTTTTTTGTTTGTTTTTAGTAGACTGCTCTTGTATTTTTATGCATCAGTTATGAGGTATAGAAAACTTTGAAGAACAAAAGAGCACGAGCACACAAGCTTGTATTGTTTTTGTTTTGTATTGGCACGGCAGTTTAAAAAAAAAAAAGAAAAAAAAAGAAAAAGATCCATCTGCGTATCTAATTAATGCTTTTTCAAATTAAGACATTTTGTTTTGTTTTTTCCTTTTTCTCAGTACTTGCCTGAACTGCATGGTGGTAAGAAGTAGTTTTTGGAGGAGTAAAGAAGGTTGTTGTTGGGCTGGTTAGCTTTGTCTGTCTTTGGAATTTTCTTACAGGACACCCAAGCATAACTGTAATTTTTGGGGGAAATGTGTAATTTCATGTAAGTGGAATAAAAAAAATAATTAAGTTTAATGTGTCCATTTCATTGCTACATTGGTGGGATTTGTGTTACAAGTTACCACTATACCCACCTTTTTTTCCACGCAGCAATATAAACGACATGCAGAATCTAATATAATGGATTAGTTACAAATACCGGTAAATAACTACTCTACAACACAGACCACATCTGGAAATTGGAGATGGAGAAATTCAAACACTAAAACGCCTTATACACATCTGAAAGCTATTTGATGGGATTTAGAAGTACACGTGTTGTTTAGCTGAAAATACTTGAAAATCTAGAAAAAGGAAAAACGAAAAATTTGTGCTGCTCGGCTCCTTGGGTGTGTCTGCTGCTTCACTACCTTAGCTGTGAGCGCCCAGAGCACAGCCATGTCAGAGAAATGCTGAGTTGCTGCCGCATCTTTCAGAACCAACCCTCCAGTGAACACGAGTGCAATAAATGACACGGGAGTGTTCCTGCAGACGTTTCCCTCAGCTTATCTTCCTTGTAGTGTGACAAAGGTTACATGTTCACTGCATGTGAAGGATAACGCTTTATATTTTAGATAATGTCTTTAGTTTTCCAGGACTTCGTCCCAGTAATCAGAAAAGGCAATGGCTGACCGAAACGTGATGGAAGTAGCGTTGTTTAGGACACCAGGTAGTCTCTGCCCCAAGCGTCCGTGGTCTGTGCTTTGCCACCACAAGTATGCCCTTGTTGTTCCTTTTCCCCTCGCTTTTATAGGCGAATAATCACAAGAAATTCGTGAATACACGCCAATTAGAATACAATGTTGAAGACATAACTGAACATATAAGCCTCGTAAGGTGTAGAAAACAGTAAATCTTAAACGTTTATGAGACAGATTATGCGTCAGATTTTTAATTGTAAATTAAATATAGAGTTCAAATATCGCGAGATGTGTGACGTCAAGCATTGGTAGCAAACGCGCCGTGGTTTCGAGTGGAACAGGGAAACAACCTCCGCCGACCTTTCTTTCAATCCTGTAATCCGTCTGCGTAGGGTGTGCTCTGGGGCTAGTCTCGGCACACATTTTATTATGAAACAAACCAAAAGCTAGAGAGCACACGCAGACATATTTTTATAAGAAAAACAAAAATCGGTGAAGCAGGATTTGATTTGCCAACTCAAGCAACGCGAAGAAGACGCTGCCAACGGATAAGAAAGAAAGACGGAACGAGAAGAACGTTAGCAAGCTAAGCTGTTAGCCTCATTGTTGAAAGCGTGGGCGATTAACTTTAGCCAGGTATATTGTTAACTACTTGTTTTTTACGTTGAAGTCAGTTGTCCTTTCAGGCATACGTGTTAATTATAACATTTGTTTTGCAAGCTACCGAAATTTGAGTGCTGTAAGTGATTGCGAAAATTGAAATTTCAATTTGGGCCAGTCACATCGGTTAGGCCACGCTCCGACATTTTGCTAATCACGCTAACTAGCCCACGTTGTTAACGGTTAAGCGATAACTGCCTGCATTGGTGTAGAGACGGATATAAATAATCTCTCAAATCTTAAAAGGCTAATTTTGGTTGACGATTGTCCTCAAAATATCGAACTTGCAGTTGAGACGTAGCCTGAGAACACGCTTCGCCAGCCATGAATCCCAGCGCGCCTAGCTACCCGATGGCCTCCCTGTATGTGGGAGACCTGCACCCAGACGTTACCGAAGCCATGCTATACGAGAAATTCAGCCCGGCTGGACCCATCCTCTCCATTAGAGTATGCAGAGACATGATCACCCGTCGCTCCCTAGGCTATGCCTATGTGAACTTCCAACAGCCAGCTGACGGTAAGTTTACCGCGATCTATGTAGAGCATGTAAGGAAATGTGGTACTGACAGACTCCATTTTGAACATGTACCGTGCTACCTCGTTTTATCTTTAATTTTAAACATGTGCTTTATTAAATTATCAACATGCCATACTACTAGAATAATTAAATCACGAAGAAAATGGAAGTAAGTGCAACATATTTGTTTATTTGTTTTAGCCGAAAGAGCTTTGGACACCATGAACTTTGATGTAATAAAAGGCAGGCCTCTCCGTATCATGTGGTCTCAGCGTGACCCCTCACTGAGGAAGAGTGGGGTGGGAAACATCTTCATCAAGAATCTGGACAAATCCATCGATAACAAGGCCTTGTATGATACATTCTCTGCATTTGGAAACATCCTGTCCTGCAAGGTATCATCCTGTGGTGCCATTTCTTCTGGCTGTGTTTTGTATATGAAATCAACTAATTAGCATGACTAATGATTGGACCGTTTAAAGCCTGTAGAGTTTCAATTGTGTGGAATGCATGTTGTTTGTGAATGGTTTTGACCTCCTAAAATCTTCCTTCTCCAAGGTGGTTTGTGATGAAAATGGCTCAAAGGGTTACGGCTTTGTGCACTTTGAGACCCATGAAGCTGCTGAACGGGCCATTGAGAAAATGAACGGCATGTTGCTCAATGACAGAAAAGTGTAAGTGTGCCTACTGTTGTACAAGTCTGTGTTTGAAGGAGTGTGATCAAAGTTTGTGTGTGACTGCATCTTGTTCTCCTGTTTTGCCTAATGTACTTTGTTGTTATAGAGCTTAGTTTTAAATCGTGAGGGAACTGAGCTGATAGGATTTATTACATTTTGGTTTGAAGCAGTGAAGTTCACATATCGCAGTAGCTCTAGAGTTATCACTCCTTATTACATAAGCTGTATGTTGTTTTCCCAAAATGCTCTCTTCAATGTCTGACGCTCATTTTACCAACACAGGAGGACTTTCACCCCATTGTATTTGATTTAAACTTTATCAGAATATATTTTGATGAAGTTAGAAAATAAATTTTGTATGTCATGTTATTAACAGATTTGTTGGACGATTCAAATCGCGTAAAGAGAGGGAAGCTGAGCTTGGAGCACGAGCCAGAGAGTTCACTAACGTTTATATCAAGAACTTTGGCGAGGACATGGATGATGAGAAGCTGAAGGAGTTGTTTAGCAAATATGGTAAGATGGCAAGATTTCAGAGACACACTTTTAATAATCACAAATGCTGTTGGTATGATTTGCTGTGTTATGTGTTGATTAGCTCTTGTGTTTTGTAGGGCCTGCCCTCAGCATCCGGGTTATGACTGATGAAAGTGGCAAATCCAAGGGATTTGGCTTTGTCAGCTTCGAGAGGCATGAAGATGCCCAGAAGGTTAACAGCTTTGTTCTTTCTTGGGCGGCGGGGGACTTTTGGTATCTCCAGAGGCTTTGAAAAAGGCACTTGCTGTAGTTTATTCTTTGAATCCACACCTAATCATGACTTTTGTTTTGTTGTAGGCTGTAGATGAAATGAACGGTAAAGAACTGAATGGCAGGCAAGTCTATGTGGGCCGTGCACAGAAGAAAGGGGAGCGGCAGAATGAGCTCAAACGCAAATTTGAGCAGATGAAACAGGATCGCATGACCAGATATCAGGTTTGTTGGCCCATTTCTTGGTTAGAGCACTTTCATGCACCACATTGTGTCACAAGAACAATTTAAGGAAAGCTATCTTGCGTCTGATTGGTGCAATATTTAATTTCATTGCTGTGATGTTGGAGCATAACCTGAAGGACAGTAGCAGGAATGCTGAACTACCGTCCAACAGTTTCATTGTGATTTTCCATGTACCAGGGTGTCAATCTGTATGTGAAGAACCTGGATGATGGCCTTGATGACGAGCGTCTGCGCAAAGAATTCTCCCCATTTGGCACCATAACAAGTGCTAAGGTAAAAGCTTTGAGGGGTTTATTTGTGATCGTGAAATTAACAAGGCAATAATTAGACAAAATGCTAACCTATTTTTTTGTTTCCCTAGGTGATGATGGAGGGTGGACGGAGCAAAGGCTTTGGCTTTGTGTGCTTCTCTTCTCCAGAAGAGGCCACTAAAGCTGTAACAGAGATGAATGGGCGTATTGTGGCTACAAAGCCACTGTATGTGGCCCTTGCCCAGCGGAAAGAGGAGCGTCAGGCTCATCTAACCAACCAGTACATGCAAAGGATGGCCACTGTTCGAGCTGTGCCCAACCCTGTCCTTAACCCATACCAGCCTGCTCCACCTTCAGGATATTTCATGGCGGCTATCCCTCAGGTGAGTCAACAACACCCTATTT
Source organism: Diplotaxodon limnothrissa (assembly GCF_057381915.1). Classification (NCBI taxonomy): domain Eukaryota; kingdom Metazoa; phylum Chordata; class Actinopteri; order Cichliformes; family Cichlidae; genus Diplotaxodon; species Diplotaxodon limnothrissa. The sequence continues at coordinate 8,367,374 of NC_140606.1, forward strand.
AGTACTTTTCCATGACATAAAACTCTGTTTTGGTCAACTGTACCAGTGTGCTGTGTTTTTTGGAGTAGCAGTAACTAATGACATGGCTTGATTCTTCTCAGGCTCAGAACCGTGCTGCATACTACTCTGCCAACCAGCTGGCCCAGCTGCGCCCCAGCCCCCGTTGGGCTACTCAAGGAGTGCGTCCTCAGCGTAAGTGATTACATGTAGATTATACGTATGCAGCCTTTACTTAAAAAGAGCTAAAGTCTAATGACTGTTTGCTTCCCCCCCATCCCCCCTTTCCTTCTTTTAGACTTCCAGAACATGCCCAATGCTATGCGCCCAACAGCACCCAGGCCTCAGGCCTTAAACACCATCCGTGCAACCGCCACCACCAACACCCAGGTCCCACGCATGATGGCTTCTCAGCGTATGCGTAAGTATTTTATCTTTGACTTGACAGGAATCAGATGCATTTAGTCTCCTCACGAGCCGATGATGAGTTGATGCAGTTTTGATCAGGCTCCTCTTGCTGTTGTCATTGCAGCCACACAGGCGCTCAACCAGCGCCCTGCCAATGCTTCAGCCGCCGCAGCCCCAGTGCGTGCCATGCCCCAGTACAAATATGCTGCTGGTGTGCGCAACCCTCAGCAGCACATGGCCTCCCAGCCACAGGTCACCATGCAGCAGGTAAGATATCAGTGGATGTAATTCATAAATATAATTGCTGCAAATTTTCTAAATGTACACCTTCAGGATATTCAACATTAAATGCAGTTGTACTGATTAATTTTTTTATAATTATTAATTTTATTTCCCCTCTCCCCAAGTGGGGTTCAGACTTTAGAACCTGGCACAGTTATGTGCTGCTTAATAAGCAAAAAGTAATACAAGTATTCATGACTAATATGGGTCATTGTAATTCACGGTCTGCTTCAAGTGGTAAAAGTGTGGTTGTGTAGTCATTAACCCCCCCCCCCCTTCCTCCTTCAGCCGGCAGTCCATGTCCAAGGACAGGAGCCTCTAACTGCCTCCATGCTGGCTGCAGCCCCACCTCAGGAACAGAAGCAGATGCTGGGTAAATAATTAGTTCAGATTATAAGGAAATAAGTGTAAATGCTCATGGCACGTTATACTCGGTATTTAATTGTTGACTTCGTCCTCCCCTTTAGGTGAGCGTCTGTTCCCTCTGATCCAGAACATGCACCCCAGCCTGGCTGGCAAGATCACTGGTATGCTGCTGGAGATTGACAACTCAGAGCTGCTTCACATGCTTGAGTCACCTGAGTCGTTGCGCTCAAAGGTTAGTGAAACAAGTAATTTCTAATAAATGTGGTATTTCGTAAAGGATTAAATTGCTACAGATGGCCTATGCACCTCATAACTGATGTTTAATGGGAAGTGCAACATATAAATTGGTTTCATAAATGTAATGCTTTTGCAGGTGGATGAGGCTGTTGCTGTGCTCCAGGCCCACCAGGCCAAGGAGGCTGCTCAGAAGTCCTCCACCCCTGCTGGTGTTCCCAGCGTCTAAGGTGTGTTCTCAGGAGAGACATTTTAGGTTCATTCATAAATTGTTGGTGTGCAAATCATATTAAAGAGAAGAAGCAAATGTGTATTTGAGCCCTGTGTTTTTCTCTCTTGCAGATCGAGCATTTTGAAACCTGCTTCACCGATGGAAAAAGAAAAAAAAACTTAAACATTGAAAAACCTAAAACTCTGAAAACATCGCAAAATGATAAATTATTTCTTAAAAAAAAAAAAAAAAGAAAACGATTGACTCTGCCAGGTCTAGGGATGGTTTGACTAGACCTTGATCATAAACAAAAATTTGTTGAAAAAAAAATAGCAAAATAGAGAAAATTGAGATAATTAAATTTGAATGCATTCCTCTGTTTTATGTCATTTTACTGTGTCAGTGCTCAGAATATCCACCCACTTTAGGAAGGTGGCAGCTGGGCATCTTGAAAGGTGATTTGTATCGTAAACTACTGGCTGTAATAAACTCAATAAATAATTTGGGCTCTCTGTTTAGTAAATTACTGCAGTTGTCAACAGCTACAGGTCATACATAATTATTTGCTGTCAAGAGTTGATTTAATGTATTGGTTCTATTTTAAAGCACAGCCAGCTTTCCTCCACCAGGTGTCGCTCTCAGGCAGCAGTTTCCAGATTACACACTTTTCTGTGAACTATGTCATCATACATTTGATCTCATGCTTGTTTCGCTAAAAAAAAGGGCCTGCTGGACTACATGCAGAAAAATTGACTATTAAATAAAAGGACAAACTGTGTTGAATTGATTAGTATCCAGACTGATTGGATCCTGTTTTGTTCCATAGAAACTTTTTCCTGGAATAAAAAAATGTTTCACTTTTAAGATTCTGATAATACTGATTTAAAAAAAAAAAATATGAACTTAACATTGAAGGTTGATAGTGGGGCAGGCTTGAGGAAGTGTCTCATCAGCTCTTAACAATTGAGTTGGATAAGAGTTTAAAGCAAACAGTTGTACTCTTATTTGTTTTGTAATGTGTGGAAGCCAATTGCTGTGTATTTTGTTGCCCTTGAAAGGTCAGCTTAATGAAGCATCAGCAAATGGAAAAACGCTGTAAAAACACAAAACAGAAGTGTGTTTGGGGGGACGTCAATGTGACTGAACCAAAACGGGAAGCATTGCACTGAAGCGGAGAACACTTGTGAAAGAGGAAAAAGTGCACAGCAATGTGTGCTGTAATCGCATGATTTATATTATACTCTAGTACATGTTTGCTATTAGCCGTTCACTTTTGGCTTGTCACTTTTGTTTTTTCTATTTGGTGGTGTTTCCTTTAAATGCAGTGCATTTGACCTTTCAGGGACACCATAGGTATTCTGATGAGTGCTGAACCCCTGAGTGGGTATGTGTGCTGTCATCTGTTTATTGTATCCTGTCTTGAAGTTTCTACAGTTCTTCTTACCTCACAATCTGTGTTCATGTTCCTACACTACAAATTAGTGAACTGTTAAAATTATTAATAGTAGTATCCCATCTTCCCATCTTCTGTCTTACTCATTGACACTTTCCAACCACAGCAGAGGGTTTTTGTATGATTTCGTATATACGAAGATGAGGCAGCAGTAAGAAAAGAGTTCCTGTTTCTTCGAATGTCTACAAAACATTTTATCAATCCAATGTTCCATTTTTGTGCACTTTTGGATGTAGTTGTGAGTCAAATGCTTATTTTTCCTAAAATTTTGGAACAGTGCTTTAATCTCACCTCCTCACACATTCCTTTTTACCTAGAATCTGTGTTTTTATCAGGACCATGGTGATTACTGCCTGATTGCTCTAGTGGACTAAAATATCTTTTATACATAACCCCAGCTTCTGGCTTTATAGATGCTCTAGGTTCTTTCTGCATCTCCCCTCACACTTGCCTGATTTAGTCCTTGCTTTAAGCTGTGGGACATATTTCAAAACCCAATCCAGTACATGGGTGACCCAAAACAATGTTCCACTGGGATTTCATAGGATTATCCAGCTTTGCTGCTTATGGTGTGTGTTCATATCAGTTTATGGTTCACAGAGGAAGGATTTTCATTAAATACATTTCATCCTCACTGAGAGATACATGTAAATCACCATTGGTGCTATATGTGCCTTCAGTTCTCAGAGGGATCTTTGTGTTAACTATGGTTGTGGTTTTCTTTTGGGGTATAAGGATGAAGTTCTTGTGTAGCCTGATTAGTCCTGTGTAGGCAGCTATACAATGTACAGCATAAACAGGGACTTTGTGCTTACACTGACCTGCATCTATTGATTTAAAAGCCTCCAGCTTACCCTAGATTCCAGCTGCCACATGATTTTCAGTCTTATTCAGACTTTTTGGCAAACTGTCCTATTAATTATCTATAATTGTCTATAAGGAATCCTAGCTTCAAATATAGACATTTTTTTCCTTTTTGGTTTGTTTTAATATGGCGTTGAGGGTGAAAGTTAATTTAATAATCAGAAGTGTAAAATTGTTATCCACTCACTTGTCACTTCGTCTTGTGTGTGCACCTATGATGTACAGTGTAATCCTCTCTTGCATGGATTAGGTTTGTATGTTTACAGCTGACCTGTCTGCAAGATCTTTCATGTGCTGTAAGAAACCTGTTCTGGTATAATAATAATAATAATAATAATAATAATAATAATAATAATAATAATAATAATTTAAGAGTAGTAGTGGCCAATTTCCATGTTAAACAATGAGTAAGTAAGCCATGGTAATAGAAACCAATTAGTCCTATGCAGTCAAGTTCAGTTGTCCAACAACTGTATACAAGATTTTCTGGTCCTGTGGACCCGCTTTCCTCTAAATCTCGCGATATGATTTGAATTTCCGAGCCAGAACGAGAACTGTGAACAACAGAGCGAGCTCTGTAGGAGCTGTTGTCGTTCGAAACGGAAAGGATAGGTGGGACCGAAGACAGAGGAAAAATAAGTTGGCAAGTAACTGACGGCACTGCAGTGAGACCAGGGATTAAAGAACTGAAACGTTTTCTGAAAAAGAGAGCGTTTCTTCTTTCCTGCTGTCTCCGGAACAAGTGTCACTAGCAACAGACGGTACGTTCTCATCGTTTCTAGCTAACCTGGCTAACTGGTAGCCAATTGCTACCGCTCGCTGTGTTTTGTACTTAGTTAGCTGACTTGCTTTCTGGTAACCGTCAGCTAGACAAGCTATAGAAAATTTCTTGTGGCTCTTAGCTTTGTTTTGTTAACATCACGTGCCCTGCTTTACGTTTGGACACGTGTAAGATATGGTGATAATTGTAAGAATAACGTAAACTGTCCTTAAACACAGTGCACAATGCAGCTAACCGAGCTGTGAATCTGATGTCATTGAGAAGTTTAGTACGTTACACCGACTCGTGGTATTATCACTGCGTTTTTGTTTTTTTGTTTACTCAAAATAGCTACCAAGAACTATACGATTGCAATACTTTCTGTTTAGCCCATTAAAGGCGTTGGACTTCCTTTAATCGACGTCAAGTACGAAGATAAAAATCGTGGTTTCAGAATTTTCTAAGGTTTTGTCCGTCACAGAGAGAGTTTACTAAAATGTAAACCACAGATCTGTGTCAGAGATAAATTTCAGCTCTTAGGCACTGACAGCTAAACATACTACTTTACGGAGGCTGTGAATTAGTAAGCGATTAAAGCACTTTTCAGTAGTAGTAGCAGAAAGAGAAAATAACTGTCGTTAGGTAAACCTTGGTAGCATCAAACTAAATCTTATAAGTTGGTATGTTGGGCTCTCACATATACAAGTAAAATAAAAACATTTTTGGCTCATTTACTTTTCCTAGTCCTTAGCATTTCTTAATTTGCTATTCCAATTTATTTAATATGCCACCGTGAGCTATGATGTTGTAGTAAATGTATTCATTGTATGTACAAAAAATTTAATGTCCCACTTCCCCCAACTGTTATCCGTTTTGATAGTTAACATAACATGATTTGCTTAATGCATTGCACTTGCTCAGTCACTGCTGATTTGGACTGGTGACACTATACAAAAAGTATGAGGGATTATTGAGAGAAACACCTAGGAGCCATCCAAAACTTATTTCACTCCACAGCACGATTTTGTTATGTTTTATGACACCTATGTGTGCTTTGAAATATATTCATGTTTGGAACAGCTTCATTGATTTAGTACAAAATGAAAGAAAAGGTCATTCTTCTTCTGTTCCCCGTTTCATCAGTTCGGCTCTGTGTTTGAGGGGAAAAAACAAACAGTGATAATTGCAAAACGTGTTACTGTGTAAATTTAAGTGTAATAAAATCTTTCTGCCAATTGGCTAAACTGTCTAAACTTGAAGATGGAAAGATGTTAAACCAAGAATTCTCGAAGTCAAACTGAAAAATCTGCAACTTGAAGTTGATGACAGTTGTTCAGATGCTAGGAGCTCACCCACTCATAGCATTACAGCTGTCGCCACAAAGTAAACAAACTATGGGGGAAAAACAGTAGTCAAATCAGAAGAATTAGAGATAAAGTTGAACATGTACACCTTGAGAGTTGGATAATATCTCTAAATTAAAACAAAAAAAAAAAAAGTTGTAACAGATGTTTCAAAGTGTTCCAAAAAAAGTACATCTTCAAATTTCATTAGTACTTCTTGATCTAGGATAGCTCTGATCACATTATTGATAGTGGAAGTTGCTCTGTTGAGAAGTGAATCATTTTTGTTTTATGACGGCTTCACTGCCCACTGTCGCCTACTGTTGGTATCATATTGTTGGCATACCTGCCAGATAAATGACTCCAAAGATAATCAAACTGTGAAAAGTAGAGCTTGTATCAAGAACTAGGTCCTTTAAATTGGATGCCCTTGTGGTTCTGGTTTGTGTGTGTTGTGTTAATCATTTAGCACACGTTTTGCATTATCCATCTTATCTGGGATGCTTCTTTGATATAATTTGCAGAGATCAAGCATCTTGTTTTTCATCATTGATTTATGCTTGTTTACTCCTTTGGTTACATCATTTTATGTTATATTTCATATATAAAGAAATATAAATATATATTTATATTTCTGCCTCTTCTATCTTTTCTGGTTTTGTTACATTAATTTTTAATCAGACATTTGAGTGGTGCATTTAGAGAATCACAAATTACTTCTATAGTTAAATGAAAATTTAATATAATTTCATAATATACATAGAAAATTGTCTTTGCTTTGTCGCTCAATGGGAAAGCTTTCTACTGGAAAGTCCTCCAGATGAGATCATTTTGAGGTTAATACTTTTATTGTGCTTAATAAGCACTAGAGTCTGCTCTCTGGAGTCATCAGTGTTTGGGTGTGAGAGGCCACTATGAACTTGGCAGCATGTTGCCTAGACCTGTGTGTTCTTCCAAAGAAAGGTCATTAGCCCACCATGATGATCTGGACCTTTATTTTCTGTGTGTATATGTCAGGACCCCATGACCCCCACAATCTCCCCCCCCCCCCCCCCCCCCCCCCCACCACCACCACCACCACCACTCAATGGTAAACACAGCTGCAAGGTTAGGTGATGTTCTGGTCTGGTCAGTGCATTAGAGGGCTTCTATTACGACCTATATCTATGCAACTGATCTGATCCTGCATACATTTTTTTTTTTTTTTTTTAATGCTTTGAAGTAGTCTTGGGCGATATATTGAATATACTCGATGTATCTGGAGTTTTTCCATTTGCGATGGTTAAAATGTCTTTATCGTGATCATCAAGAATAAATTGCCATGGAAATATTAAGCCGAATGCATTTAATTTACTGTGAGTTTTGTTTCCTCCCACACGCCGCGATGTGTCATTAATTTCCCCCTCCCAACCGGAAAATTTTCTACCTGGCCCAATGCATTGAGCATGCATGTTTATATACTACCAGATAGGGGGGGGGGGGGGGGGGGGAAATGGCGACAGTCGGAGTTCCAGACGAGCAAGGAAACGAGACTTGCTGTCATTTGGATTTCACAAGGAGGGTGTCGAATAAAATGCGGTAATTTGCAAAACATGGCATAAAACTATTGCTAAGAATTTATTCCACCAGCTGAAAAGTCATACTCTGCAAAATGAAGACTGTTTTAAACTCCGCATGTCAACGTCTCCCCACACACCAAAGAAAATAAGGTTAAATAAACCTGTTGTGATACCTGTGACTGTTCTTGGTGAGTCATTTTTATAGTCATTGCTACATTTTTTTTAATATAAGTACAAAAGAGCAACTTTTTAATTTAAATTGTTTTATTTTGTGTCATGAATTCTTGCTTGATGTAAGAATTCAAGAGACAGACTGCGACATAGTCATTTGTGAAAAACCTCTGTGTGCAATGGTTAGAAAATGGTTAAAACAAAACACTTCAAATTATTCAGATTTTTTTGTATTCAAAGTAGAAAAAAAAGCATTGAATGGTCAATTTGAAGGAGTATATCAGTGCAATTTTGGGCACCATATGGTTGAGAATAACATTTGTTTTTGGAACATTGCTTCGCTCCGTATTACAGGACTGTTTAGGACATAAATATAACCTTGCTTTCTTGCTGTTTTTGCTAACATTAATACTTGAACAACCAGCAGCACATTCATCCATAACAGCCGGTATTTTAAAATGTATTTCACTTTCCAATAACAGGCCTTATAGATGGACATTAACTGCAATAATAACATGAAAGACTGGTAAGCACTTGGTGAACATTGCAGTCATAATCGGTTCTTGTTAATCCCATAAAATACTGTCCGGTCGCATGCTACACCTCATCACGCACAAAATGCAGGGATTCTCTACTAGACCATCTTCTTAAAGTGCCCTGCATGGTTTGGTCGATTCTTCACAACACTTGCAAACCACTATCCTCTTGTAGTTGCACTTTTCTGTCACCATATGGCAGCGTCAAAAAAAGAAAAGTGAAACATGCTATGTTGTGGACTAATCTTTTTTGCCTCTTTGATTTTTAATTTTAAAAAAACTTTTTTTTTCACCTTCCTTCTCTTTGTAATGAACTCCATTTTCTTTCTCTTTCCTGTTCAGACAATTAGCTTTCTGCCTACACCTAGCATTGTTGCTATCAGGCAGCGACCCGTCAATGTTTTGGAGTGTATGTAAGCATCAGTGCAATGGTTACATACGCATAATCCTTTGTTATGGCAAAGCTACAGAAACGGAAAATTTTGGGAGACAGTAAATACTGCAATATCTATATTTTGAGTAGTGCTGCTACTCGTTCCTCCAGCACATTACTTTAACATATTGAGTAATCTATTACTCAGCAGGCCTGCTGTAGACATTTGTGTTTGCTAGCTATGAGTGGCTGATTGCTATTCATGATAAATGAAAATGTAGTGAAGGAGGTTATTGAAGTCGGACTCGTATTTGGATGCTCTACATATTGCTTTTTGATCTAAACATGTATGCAGTGCAGTCACAATTAACATGTAGGCCAACTCTTGGACTGCTGTGAAAGACAGATTTACATCGTTTTAGAAGAGTCGCTGATATCAGAGGTTTTTCTTGCACCTCTCTGGCATGGATTTTAAATTATTATTTTCACCCTGCACAGTATAATAGAACTATTTCCCTACTTCCACTATAATTTTGGATTCTTTTGTGTTGCATACTTGCAATTTACTCATTAATTTCTCTCCATTTCCCACCCTCTTCCTGAGCTGTTAGCTCTGTCAGCTGAGCAGAAATGCCAGGATGCTTACCTCATCCTGCTCCCCTCCTTTTGAGGGAAGTCTGAGAGGTTTGGGGGGTGGGGGTGGGGGTAATAGGCAGGCAGCTGGAGACTGTACTGGCTTTGTTGGGGTTGGAAACTTTTCCCTTTCTTCTCCCTGTCTGCCTGCTAGCCTCTCTTTGTACATTAAACAATGCCTTTCCTGTTCACACTGCTGTTGTGATTGTTCTTTGCACTTTTTTTAAATTCTTTGTATTGCTTAGTCACAATCTGAACACAATCCATTGAGTTTTTGATGTTGTACACCTCATAAGTCTTATTTTTCCTTCGTCTTTTTAGGTGGCGTATATTACATACAATCTTGCATATCATTTTCTGCTACATAGGAAGATAGTCAAATAATCATGCTGGCATGTTTTAAATGTCTTCTCTGTTCAAATTAGTACAGTTAAATCTACCAGCTCAATACACACACCTCCAGACTTCAGCTTGCTCCACACTGTGGCGTAAAGGGTGGAACTCTGTTTGACTTTCATCCCACATCACTCAGTAGTGGTTCAGCTTGTCTGCCAGGATGTTGCTCGGTGTCTGTTCATGATGCAGTGGAACTCTTAGTTCTGCATTGACTGTCCCCAAGCCCATAGAAGCCCAGGAATGTGCATAGAGGCAACATTACACATGAGACCGGCAGGCCAGGAATGCAGCTGCAGTGAGACTGACTGACTACACTGGCTCAGCTGTGTGATGTCAGTTTCTTTCCTGTCATCACTGCTAGTTGACATAGCTATATCTCAATATACCTTTTCATCCATTCGTCTTTAAATCTTCTGTCTTCACTTGTCTGTTGTATATTTCTGTCTCTTTGTTTATCTACAATTCTCAGTATACCGTGTGCCAATCCGTGAGTCCACATACTTTTTGTGTGTGGTTTTCCTTGCCCTTTCATATTAGTCCTTCATACCCTGCTTGTCAGTTATTAAAAAACAAAACAAAACCATCTCACTAGTTAACTTCAACGGGTAAAGTTTTTTACTTGGTAGAGAATTCCAGATGTGGAAAGATTAGCATTCTTCTGCGGTGCACACAGGGTTGTCCTGTCCTTTCTGTTGCATCAAAAGAAGGTGCTTTAACCTCCATGGCCTCAATGCTTGAACATGAAGAGGTTTCCCCTTCATAATTTTCCTTTCACTCATTCTGACTGAGCTTATGTTTAACCAGAATGTCAACATCGGAGGAGGAAAAAAAAAAACACATTGGGACCTTTCAAATATTTTGTCATTGTTTAGTTGTGTATGTATCTTGTGATGCTTGTGCTTTTCATATCAAGAATTCAATGTCATTCTTTTATGGCATAGGTTAGAGGTTACAAATATAAGCAAATGCCGCACCCGTCTTATAAATCTTAAATATGTGGAGTTTAGTCATTGAAGTATGTGCAAACAATTTGGAAATTCTTAAATCATATGGTACACAATGAGACGGTATGTCTGTGAAATAATGATGATGATTACATGGAACTGTCATCAAAGTCATATGTCTGGAGATGGTTAAATCTCTCAAGCATGAAAGGAACTTTAACACAGTTTTTAGTGAACTTTTTAGGTACATTAAACAATGCCTAGATATGTAATAGATTCTTGTTAATGCCTTTTGGGTGACTGTATCGGGATATTTTTGCACATACATGTAAGAGATTTTAAGTATATGGGAAAACATGAATCACTGCCACAGGAAATCTGTGCTGTTGTTGAGTTTATTGTACCCATGGTTCTCAGCATGTATTTAGTGTGAGGCGTACTCTCCCAGGCTGCAACAGGTCAGTTGAGGTCAGTACTGGATCTGGTCTCTCTCTCTCTCTCTTTTTGTGTGTGTGTCTGTGTGTGTGTCTCTCTCTCTCTCTCTCTCTCTCTGGAATGCCAAATAAACTCAGTCACCAGAGAAATCTGTGGTACATCCACTATCCCTCATCTTTCTGTGCTGTCACTTTTTTTTTTTTTTTTTGTACTTAATCAGGGATGTCGACATTACATTAACTAAAAGATTTTTCTAGTTAACTTGCATTGCCTCTTACTGTGTTTTGTTGCTAACAGGTGTAACAATACAGGGAGTGCAGAATTATTAGGCAAGTTGTATTTTTGAGGAATAATTTTATTATTGAACAACAACCATGTTCTCAATGAACCCAAAAAACTCATTAATATCAAAGCTGAATGTTTTTGGAAGTAGTTTTTAGTTTGTTTTTAGTTTTAGCTATTTTAGGGGGATATCTGTGTGTGCAGGTGACTATTACTGTGCATAATTATTAGGCAACTTAACAAAAAACAAATATATACCCATTTCAATTATTTATTTTTACCAGTGAAACCAATATAACATCTCCACATTCACAAATATACATTTCTGACATTCAAAAACAAAACAAAAACAAATCAGCGACCAATATAGCCACCTTTCTTTGCAAGGACACTCAAAAGCCTGCCATCCATGGATTCTGTCAGTGTTTTGATCTGTTCACCATCAACATTGCGTGCAGCAGCAACCACAGCCTCCCAGACACTGTTCAGAGAGGTGTACTGTTTTCCCTCCTTGTAAATCTCACATTTGATGATGGACCACAGGTTCTCAATGGGGTTCAGATCAGGTGAACAAGGTGGCCATGTCATTAGTTTTTCTTCTTTTATACCCTTTCTTGCCAGCCACGCTGTGGAGTACTTGGACGCGTGTGATGGAGCATTGTCCTGCATGAAAATCATGTTTTTCTTTTTTCTTTTTTTCTTTTTTTTTTTTTTTGCCTGTCCCGTTTGGCTCTTTTGCCATCAGAATTGTTGTCTAAAGGCAAAGAAAGATGCCCAACGGATTTACTTTACCAAACTGACCATCCCAGCCTTGCCGTAATGGTCCATTTGATTCACCTTTTATTGTTTATTTTATTTTCACTTACTGAATACGGGACAGACTTGACTGGGGGAAAGAAGGGGAGAAAGAAAGAGGGAAAGAGAAACAGCTGAGAAGAGGGACGGGGGAGAAGGGCAAAAGACAAAAACCAACAGAACGGGCAGAGAAAAAAAAATGCATATATCAATCACCTGGGTCACCTGCTGAGAAAGAAAAAAGAAAACAAGCAGAAGAGAACAAGAGTAATAGAATAAACAACATCACAATGATATATGGGAATATGACAGTAAATATTAAACATTATTGTGCAGCACATAAGATCAACAGAACACAGTGTGCTTTGAGGTAGGAGCCAAAAAGGGTGTAGTTTGTGGGTGTGATCACCCGTGTGTACACCTGTGAGCATGGACGCGCTTGTTTTTTGTTTTTTAAAAGGTTCCTTCATGTAATAATCTGCTAGAGGGTGTGGGGGGGCCACAGCCCCGTCCTCCAGGGCATGAAGCAGGTATGGAGGAGATCAAAACTCCAGACATCCAGAGGCCCCCAGAACACAAGAGACCAAGGAAGACCAACAGAGGGGCAGCCGCGCCACTGTCCCAGAAAGAGCTGAGGAGAGTCCCAGATGAGGGCTCACTCAGCAGCCGCGGAGCAGAAGCCAGGGGGAGTTGCAGTGACGCGCCCGTGAGCTCCGCCAGCAGCCAGCCGCGCCTGAGTGACCGAGCCCCAGGCCGAGAGGCCGGGGGCACCCCACCTCCGAAGTGGCCCGAGCAAGCCCCAGGCTCCAGGCCCCGATAAGCGGCCGCCAAGGAGTGAGCCGGTGTGTACCTGGACGCCCATCCCCGGACACAAAGAACCACCAACGCACCAATGTCTGAGGGAGTCCGCCACTGGCAGGGGAAGTGGTGGTAGGGGGAGATAGGCCTCCAAACCTTGGAGGGCCTAAGATGTCCCCAGAGAGGTGGCGCCTGACACCCAACCTGACATATAGACACAGACATACAGGCACACACAGATACAAACATCCATTCCCACCCTCATGCTCTCATATGCACTTACTCCACACTCAACCAACGTGGAGACAGACATGAAGAGACGCTGTACACACGATCACACTCCCCAAGCGTACTCTACAAACCGGGTCTAGGTACCCTTGCCCCTGGAGGGGGGAACTGCACCCAGACCCAGGTGGTGTTACCCTTTTCCCTGCGGTGGGGGGAGGCAGACCGCCCCGACTCCGCAGCAGCAGGAAGGCCCCACACTCCAGACCGCAGTCGGACGGCCAACTCCTCCTCCTAGCCCCCCCGCTCCAGCAGGTCGCAGAGAATGGGGGTGAGAGAAGACTCCAAACCTCCCTCCACCCGCTCATTGTAGTGTTGATGCATGTGTGTTCTAAGGTGCATTTAAAACCCAGGAGGGCATGGAGCTACCTGCCAGAGAGCAGCAGGTAAGCGCATGGTCCCTCCTGCTAGCCCTCAATGTCTACGTGTATTTAAAATTGAGAGGTGGGCAACGACGCCAGGGGTGGGGTGTACACCCTGATGGTACTTTGGGTTCCGTGTATCGTGCCCACCCCCAAGATCCTATATGTATGTGTAATGAGAGTGTGAGTAATGTGAATGTCTAAGTTGTGGGATAAAATTGAGGCAGAGGCAGCCAGAAGGGGACAGAGGGGTAGCCTCATGTTTTTCTTGAAGGATGCAGACTTCTTCCTGTACCACTGCTTGAAGAAGGTGTCTTCCAGAAACTGGCAGTAGGACTGGGAGTTGAGCTTTACTCCATCCTCAACCCGAGAAGGCCCCACAAGCTCATCTTTGATGATACCAGCCCAAACCAGTACTCCACCTCCACCTTGCTGGCGTCTGAGTCGGACTGGAGCTCTCTGCCCTTTACCAATCCAGCCACGGGCCCATCCATCTGGCCCATCAAGACTCACTCTCATTTCATCAGTCCATAAAACCTTAGAAAAACCAGTCTTGAGATATTTCTTGGCCCAGTCTTGACGTTTCAGCTTGTGTGTCTTGTTCAGTGGTGGTCGTCTTTCAGCCTTTCTTACCTTGGCCATGTCTCTGAGTATTGCACACCTTGTGCTTTTGGGCACTCCAGTGATGTTGCAGCTCTGAAATATGGCCAAACTGGTGGCAAGTGGCATCTTGGCAGCTGCACGCTTGACTTTTCTCAGTTCATGGGCAGTTATTTTGCGCCTTGGTTTTTCCACACGCTTCTTCAGAATCAGAATCAGAAAGGGGTTTATTGCCAAATGTTGAGCAGGTTTACAACATTAGGAAATTGCTGCGGTTCTTGCGACCCTGTTGACTATTTTGAATGAAACGCTTGATTGTTCGATGATCACGCTTCAGAAGCTTTGCAATTTTGAGACTGCTGCATCCCTCTGCAAGATATCTCACTATTTTTGACTTTTCTGAGCCTGTCAAGTCCTTCTTTTGACCCATTTTGCCAAAGGAAAGGACGTTGCCTAATAATTATGCACACCTGATATAGGGTGTTGATGTCATTAGACCACACCCCTTCTCATTACAGAGATGCACATCACCTAATATGCTTAATTGGTAGTAGGCTTTTGAGCCTATACAGCTTGGAGTAAGACAACATGCATGAAGAGGATGATGTGGACAAAATACTCATTTGCCTAATAATTCTGCACTCCCTGTAAAGTTAAATTTTAACAAACTAAATGATAATGATTGTAGCAACTAATGTTATAAGCAGAAACCAGCTCGGTTTATGCAACTGTTCGTTCACTATGGGAGTGTAAACAAGATAATTTGTCTTTGTGAATGTTGTCTGAATGCTTCTGAGTCTTTAAAGTGGAACCAGTGCAGAAGTACGAACAGGAGGCAACTCTTGTTGTTGCTGAAAAAAACAAAGGTCTATGGTGAAAATGGCCCTTTGCGCTTTAACTTCAACACTTTCTTGATGAGCTTCTAGTTTTAATAATCTTAATAATAGTTTTGTAGATTTTGGTCCTGATAGGAGTCATAAAGGAGGCTAAAGCTGCACATATGTGCTTATCTTGTGAGCACAACACATAAATGCAAATATGCAATGTCTTGGTTTTACAGTCAGAGCTTCTCTTGTTGGCCACGTCCAGATTCAGGACACCCAACATGTAAAGGCTCAGGTGTCCACTTTGTTTAGCATTTGTTTGTGGAAGATATATTTGTTTGCAAGTTAGGTTTTTATTTATACATCACATAAAATGCATCTGTGATGAGCTTGAGACTAGATTCTCTCCATACCTTTTTTTTTTTCTGCATTTCATGGGGTGTGAATAACCTTTATTCCAAATGTGTTTAAATATATTTTACAAATCCGTTTTTCTTAAGTCTGAGAAAGGATCAAGGCTGCAGAACCTGTGTGGAAAATGAAATGAGCTTGTGAAGATGTAAGAATCAGTTTTAACTTTTTTGCCTATTAGTTTTCATCAATTACCTGTGAAAACAAGATGACTAGATCCAATCAGAATTAAGTTGTGTAGTGAAATGGGAGGCAGTGATCCAATAAGAAGTAATCTCCTTGTGTAGCAAGGTTAGATTTTTCCAATTTGAACTGCTGTCAACAAACAAGGTTGGAGGCTCCCGGCTTTTTGTTTTTTGTGTTCATGGTCTGGCTGCATGGCTGAGTTCAGCATACACTTATGTTTAAAAATCACTCTGGGTTTTTGACTAGCTTAGTGTTAGCATGTTGTCTGTGTAGAGCCTTGCAAAGAGCTCAAGTTCTGTTAGCAGCATAATGCAGTTGTTTCTGTCCTGGATGCATTTTGCACTTTACCATTGCACATATCTCAACCATCCCATCCTTAATATAGATAAAATTATTGTCCAAGTCCACACTGTAGACTGCACCACTATTTTCCTCCAGCACACAAACTGAAATCAGGTGATTGTAGTGCAAGTGAAATCGATAAGCGGATTGGCAAGCAGACTAACAATTCCAAGGAACTGAACTACTGGGAACCGGTTCTCTACAAGTTCTTGATTCCCATACCTATCTATAACAAAAAAGGCCTGGACTAAGAATTACTCCATATTTTTTCTGCGTCAGTTCTTTCCCCTATCTCTCCTGGATTTCGCAGAAAAACATCCCACACACGGGTGTGTTTCATTGTATGGATGGAATACACACTCTCACACACACACACACACAGAAAGTAATGAAACATAAAATAGAGATTAAAGACCAACAACCAAACACACATCAACAACAATCTGAGAACAGAGGACAGATAACAGCAAATTGAGAAGTTGGTGAGCTTGAACTGATAGAGAATAATGTCTGTTCTGAGCCTATGAGAATGCAAATGGTCCAAGTCATTACTGAGCCAGCTCGCTGCAAAGTCGGTGTGATGCTGAATTCCACTGATGTGTGAACAGCACAGCCAGTATTCTGTGTGTTCACTGCTGGTGAGTGGGTGTCATATGTGCTTCGTCCTCCATGCCCTGTCAGGCAACTCCCTCACCTAAACCACAGAGTTTTTTCAGTATTGCAAATATTTTCGAGACGGACCATGTGAGAAAGGAAATGGTGGAAAATAATCTTATTTTTTCTGATATTATCTGAAATTCATGGATGAAATTATCTTAAATAGGCTTTTGCTTTATTTTTACTTTTTGTTTCTCTGGGGTGGAGAGAAGCCAGCTTGTTAATAAATAAAAAAAACAAAAAACAAACCCTCAGACTAAAAATACGCTGAAATGAAAGTGCATATAAATTTAGTTTGCACATAAATTAAAAAACAAAACGGCTCTCTTTTTAGGTGATGAGATTCATTGGTAGTTTGGACTGTGTTAATGTATTTACCGCACGATAAGGCGCACATAAAATCCTTAAATCTTCACAAAAATCGACAGTGCGCCTTATAATCTAGTTAGCCTTATGTATGAATTTTGGTTTGTGCTTACCGCAAACCAATTTTATGTGGTACACGATGCTCAAAAATCTGTCAAAATTTTTTTTGTGCCACTTTTCGGAGCATTACAGTTACTGTTGCAAGGAGCCTCACGGAGTAATACGTACTGTGCTTCAACACAATATTACCGTGTTGTGTGTGTGTGTGTGTGTGTGTGTGTGTGTGTGTGTGTGTGTGTATAACGACTTCAAAATGGCGCCTGCGAAGAGACACTCTTACAAAGCGGATTTTAAACTCCGAGCAATCAGTTGTGCAGTAGAAAATGGAAATGGAGCAGCTGCGAGACAATTTGGCATTAATGAGTCCATGGTGCGCAAGTGGAGGAAGCAAGAAGATGACCTAAAACAAGTAAAGAAGACCAAAAGGAGTTTCCGAGGGAACAAGGACAAAATTGAACAGTGGGTTATTGAACAGAGAACAGCAGGTAGAAGTGTCTCTACTGTCTCTATTCGACTCAAGGCAACAGTGGTAGCACGTGACATGCAGATTAACGACTTTGAGGGGGACCTTTTTGGTGTTTCAGTTTTATGAAAAGGCATAATCTCTCAATCCGCACAAGAACTACTGTCTCACAGCAACTGCCAAACGATTACAAAGAAAAGTTGGCCATTGAACCGTACTGTCGAGAAAACCGCTACCAGTATGGTATCTATATGCACCACAGGGAACAAGAAGTCATCCTTCACTGTAGTTCTGGGCTGCTAAGCTAATGGCCAGAAACACCCATGGTCATTTTCAAGAGGAAGACTTTGCCAAAAGAAAAGTTTCCAGCCGGCGTCATCGTCAAGGCTAACTCAAAGGGCTGGATGGACAAGGAGAAGATGAGCGAGTGGCTGAGGGAAGTTTATGTCAAGAGACCGGATGGCTTTTTCCACAAATCTCCGTCTCTTTTGATCTACGACTCCATGCGCGCCAATCAAGGCTGTCAAAACCCAAGTAAAGCATACTAATTCGGAGCTTGCCGTCATTCCAGGTGGATTAACCAAAGAACTATTGGTGTCAACAGGTCGTTCAAAGTTAAATTACGAGCTGCGTGGGAGCATTGAATGACAGAAGGTGAACACACATTCACCAAGACAGGGAGGCAACGCTGAGCGAGTTACGCCACTATCTGCCAATGGATCGTGGATGCTTGGGCTAAGGTATCAGTCTCAAGTAGGGATGGATATCGTTTAGGTTTTATCCGATACTGGTGCCAAATCGGTACTTTTGAAACGGTGCCGGTGCTCAAACCGGTGCTTAAAGAATGGAGAACACAAAATTGGTCCAAAAACCTCTCATGTTCAGCTGTTTTTTGTAAAAAGATAACAATGTTAGCCTTTTCTGCAGCTATGGGGCATATATGGTATCACTCTTGGCTGGAAGCAGTGCTTAAACAATGGAAAAAACACAAACTTTGTCCTAAACCTCTCATGTTTAACTGTTTTCCACTTTTTCTTTGGTCATTTTAGCCTTTTTAGCCAGGGTGAAGGGAGTATCTGCCATCAAACAAGAGGACAGCCGCATGTAGCTATGATGATGTTTGCTAGTTCACCTTACCTGCATTAATGTAATAACGTGGTTAGCCTACTCAACGTAAATTAGCTACTCACGCAGAGAAGAACGGCTGCTGCCACCATCATCCGTCATCATTTCTGCTACACTGGCAGGGCTAGGGGCCAGGACTCTCCTCTTCGTGTTTTTGGGGGATGTTGCATAACAGGCAACCCACCCGCAGTAGAGGTGCTCGGTGTGAGGTCTCGCAGCAAGCTATCAAATACGGCGCATTTCTGGGCTTTTAAAAAAAAACCCGCTATGCGTCGCCAGGTGTTTCATCGGATTTGAGGTGTTACCTCCTTTGACAGTATCACAATATCAGCTTAAAGCACTTGTTGCAGGCTGCTGAGTTTGCATCTTTTGCTGTGAAGTACAGCCAGACTTTTGACCGCTTCGCCTTGGACATTTTTAATCTGTAGCTCTGCTCTAACAGAACGTACGTACCTGGCCCCGCCTACTATCCTCGGAAACGTAAAATGATTGGCTAGAATCTAAAGTGTATCACAGCTCAGGAAAAAAAAGCACCGAAATAAAGCACCGAAATGTGCGCTGCTTTTCGGTCTGGTTACTACCGTTTATGGCACCGGACACCGGTACCCATCCCTAGTCTCAAGTGTCGTCCGAGCTTTCATGAAGGCTGGAATAATCACTGAACAGCTAAGTAACAGCAACAAGACTGATTCAGATAATGATGAGAGGGATCTGGGCATGCTTGATGCTGAAATTGCCCAGCTGTTTAACTCAGACACTGAAGGTGAAGAGGTTGATGGATTTGTGGAAGTTGAATGAACTGAAAACGTAAGTGTATTGTTCAATATTTGATTTTTTACAGCTTAACAATGTTAATAGTTACTGTGAATGAGTTGTTTAAAGTTTAACTCATCTGATTGTTTTATTTTGCTGAATGCATTTTAAACGCCTTTTAATCCAGCGTGAGAAGGATCCGGGCATGCTTGATGCCGAAATTGCGCAGCTGTTTACCGTAACCGTGAAGAATTTGATGGAATTGTGGAAGTTGAATGTACTGGAAAGAGTTACTGTGAATGAGCTTAATAAAGGTCGAGTTATCTGACTGTTTTGTTTGTCTTAATGCACCTTATAATATGGTGCACATACAGTTGTATGGTGCACAACTGTATGTATGAAAACAGACCCAGTCTTCAACAGTGCGCCTTATAATCCAGTGCGCGTTATAGTGCGGAAAATACAGTAAACTGACACACAGAGAAACGCTTTAACTGCTGACCACAGTTTGGGGCCAAGAAGCCGACATAGGTGTTTGATTTTGTGAGTGTCTTACCCAGGGTCTTGAGATGAGACTGCTGGGCAAGTCTAGCTACATCATCAGTCCTCTCATCACACACATGCACACACAGCTATCTGCTCAGCAGCGATAAGCCCAGTCATTCACTCCTTGGCTAATTTAGATGCGGTGGTAGCTTTGTGACAGACACCAAGGTCAGGATAAAGCACCTGCCGTACATTTTCCTTTTCATGGGTGAATGAAAGTTATTAGCCTTTGTCATCCAGTGCACTTCACACTGTACCCTCATTTCTTTCTGCTTTCATTTCTGCTCACAATACAGTGCACCTACATGTAGCAGTAGTAGTATGGGAGTTTGTTGTTTGCAACATATTTTAGAGTCACAGCATATGTAACTGTTTTAACAGTCTTTCATTGGTCTTACAATGGTAGAAAGCAGGGTTGCAGCCAGCTGATGTTTAAGCTGCTACAGTAGAACTGTGTTGCTATAATGCTAATTCCATGTGTGTGACAGAATAGCAAATCTTGATATTCTGTGCAGGTAGGAGACGTGGTGAAGTCGATCTGTGCCTGAGTGTGAAAAGAATGTTATGTGCACATATGTGACAGCAAATATGATTTAACTTTGTAAATAAATCGAAACCATATTTAAAAGCACTGAATGGTTTAGCCTACCTTTTATTAATAGACAGAAATGTTTGAATATTGGCTAAGGAGGTAAAATGGTTATAATTCCTAACATTTGTCTGGTTCTGTAATAACTTTCTAAACTCTTTAAGATTTTCATGCTCTTTCAGGTGTAAAAGGAACAGTAGGCTAATTTACAGTTATCCCTTTTGTCTTTAAATAAATTCTGGTGGGAGGTCGTCTTTTACCTCATTGGCTACTGGGCTTTTTATACATTAGTTGAAACACCGGGAAGTTTTACTTAATCTCCAGCATGAAGCAAAGCAATATACTTAGCATAACATATATGTTTGTCATACCAAGTTGAGAGAAATAAAACAAATCTTCATCCAGTCCCATTTCTTTCTAACTGATGTGTCACTGCAGCCCTAGACTTCCTCTTAAAAAAAAAAAAAAAAAAAAAAACACAGCCAGTTCTGCCTGCCACATCAAGATTTCCTGTTTTCTGTCCCAACTCACAGCTAGAGGAGTCAGACTTGAGGAACAGGGAGAAGATAAAAAGGATGAAATTGTGGAGAGAATGAACTGCTTATGTTTGAGAGCAGCAAGATGTTGGTGCTGGTAGTGCCAGTGGTTTGGTTGCAGCTGTGCAGCTGTTGTGCATAGTACTGAGTGCTGCTTTTGATGTTGGGGTGTAGTGATGGTGGTAGAGATTTGTGTACTATAGTTTCAGCTCTTATGAAGTATGCACATGGATACAGTGGGTGAGAAAACATACTTAGCAGCCCTCTTTACTGTTTAAATTCTTACTACACAACTACTGTGTGGGGGTAGTTTTAGGGGTATGTGTATATCCCCTGGCAATACTCTGCATGTGTTTCCATTCCTCTGCATAGTTCATCGCCAAGGTGTAACCAAAGACACAGATAAACAAATACACATTCAGGGATCGACACACAGCAAGCAAATTGTAGCTCCGTAGCAACACTCTCTGAAAATAACAGACATCCTTTATCTATCTTTGTCATCAACACTCCCAGAAACACATGGCATAACACACGCAGAATCAGTATGGATAACTGGTGTTCTGCTGTTTTGAACTGCGATACAAAACTATCGGGTAAAAAATTGCACCTATGCAATTTATAATGGTTGCCCTTTTCTTGCTTGTCTTACAGTTTTGATGACGTTTGGCCCTACTACTCAAAACATATGACATGCATTTTCTCTCCTTGAACATTTTTCCAGCTTCTCCCTGGATAAATCTCTCAAAATAGACACTTTTTTTCCTAGCAATTTAAGATGTTAATTATAAATCAGGACATTTATTTCTCCACAAGCTGTACGAATGCACAGTTTAATGGAGAGCCTCTTTTGAACAGTTGAACAGAGGGCTTATATTGTTAGCTATTGAAAAAGGAAAGTGCTTGCATAATTACAGTTGATTACAGCTGTGTGTAGCATTACAAATGAGGAAACATGCTTTCACTTACATCTGTTATTCAACAACTAGAAACCATACTGCTTCTTTTTAAAAAAAATTTATTCTTTAGTACATTTATCGAGGCAACGTCAAGCAAGTGCACGTTGTATCAAAACCCAACTCCCAAAAAGCTCATTTTGGTTGCAGCTTCTTTTGCCTTAGCATCTCTTTACATAATGTCTCTCAGTCACCCTCTCTTTTGGCTGTGTTTCACTCACACCTTCTAAACATGCCAAATTCTTAAGGCCTATTATACTTGCCATTCTCGCCCTCGTAAACTGCACTATGTGCCAAAAGTGATGTCACAGCCACTGGCCAAGCCACACTCTGGTTGCTGCAGCTAATTTGGAAACATGACTTGTGATTGTGTCAGTTTTTCCCCCCCATTTTAATGCTACATCACTGGAAAAATTCAATGATTCCTAGATACAAAGTTTTAAATAAGTGGACTTTCTGAAGAAAACTGAAAAATACTTGAGATGTCTGTGCTGCTTTTATTCCTGATGTGGAGGTTTTGTCTGAGTGGTAACACCCACTGTTTTGGATAATACTGCTTTCAGATACCCATGCCCTTGTATAAATGGTTATGGGTTATGGTGATCACTGTTGTCACTGTGAGTGACATGACTACTGTAGTGACCATAATGGGTCCTTTAAGTCGACAAAACATCTATTAGATTAGGTCAGAAGCCATCTAAATGACTAAAAGCATAAACGCACTCAGAGGTCACATGAGTCATTACTTTTTATAATGAGAGAACCATCTTTGTGTTGGCTAAGGTGACCCTTTGTATTTCAACAATTATGAGAGTAACATATTGCTTAGACTATGCTATGAAAAACACTTTAGCAGCTGTTATACTGAATAAGCAAAATGTCAACAGGTAGCAGCTGGACAGGAATACTACAGCTCAAAAGAGCAGATTTTAGAGGAAGTTAAATGATATTAAAAATATTTTCAATTCTTAGAATTTGAACTTACATCCAGCAAGACTGTTTATCCTTTGACTCTTTATCTTTTCTAAACTGTAGTATACTGTGTTGTTTTTGCTTTCTCTAGGTTCTGTTGCATCGGTTTCACACCAGTTGGCCCCCACCCCTCCGCCAAAATCCGGCTATTAGATGTGACCACGAGGTTGATCAGGAGAAGCCATCATGTCTTAAACACAGAAGGGCCCTCTGGAGCCCTATCGCCCCACCATGGCCCGCCATCCCCCTCCCCCTCTCCCTCCCTCGTGCACCACCTTACCCCCTCTCCAAGCCCCATCCAAATCCCAGACCTTTCTGCCCATGTGAGAGACAGGCTACCCAACCCTGGCTCCCCACTGGCGCATCCCTCCCCTCCCACCGGAGAGATGAGCTTGCAAAAGCACCAGCAGCTGGGGCGAGGAAGTGGTGGGGTAATGGGTTCTGATCGGGACCTGCAGTCCACTGCTTCCTCCATCTCTCTGCCCTCTGTGAAGAAGGCCCCCAAAAAGAGGCGTCTCTCCCTAGCCTCGCTTTTTAGGCGACGAGGACGAGAGTCTAAATCAGGCCGCCAAAGGTCCCGAGACCTGCAGCACTCTGGACCCGGAGGGCTAGGAGGGGTGGATGGCATCGCCAGTATTGAGAGTATCCACTCTGAGATGTGTAATGATAAGAACTCTGCCTTCTTTGCTGTGGCTGGGACCGGAGCTGCCTCGTCTGCTGCTGCTGCCTCCACCTCATCTGCCTCGGGGCCTTGTTCCTCTACCTCCTCATCCTCCAAGGTAGGGGGTGGGGTTGGGGCAGAGCTACTGGAGTGCCCGCTGTGCCTTTTGCGTCACTCCAGGGAGAGCTTCCCTGACATCATGACCTGTCACCACCGCTCCTGCATTGATTGCCTGCGCCAGTACCTACGCATTGAAATCTCAGAGTCCCGTGTCAACATTAGCTGCCCTGAGTGTTCAGAGCGCTTCAACCCACACGACATCCGTATGATCCTGGGAGACCACGCACTGATGGAGAAATATGAGGAATTCATGCTGAGGAGGTGGCTGGTAGCTGATCCAGACTGCCGCTGGTGTCCTGCACCAGACTGTGGGTAAGTAGTTAATTAAAATACTTGGGATTTAGTGGACCATGGAAATTTAAAGTTTGTTACCACCCTCAATGAAGGCAAACAAATGTCCAGTGTGTGTGTGTGTGTGTGTGTTCGTGTGTTCCCAAGTCGGCTGCTGAGTGTGAGACTTGTTTCTAATTGGAAATTACTTAAATTTATCAACAAGCTAGTTGTGCAGTTTCAGCTGAGTCTCAGTTCGCTGCTTGCTCATGGGGGTACCTAAATGGTAAATAGTTCTACTTTTTAAAAAATAAAAAAGTTATCCAAATCCAAAAATTGAGAACTTAATAATGATCAAATAAATAAATATTGGAATAGTTGGAATATTAACTTCTTTTCATAGTGTCTCAAATTGCTCACCTTGAGATTGAGAAAGCTTATCTTGGGTCCCGCCTTAAGCATAGTTGCTTGAAGTCACAGAATGTCGTTCACTTTCTGTGGTCTCTGGTCATCAAGTCACTTCCTGTGTGGATACTGCTTGAAGTACATGTGAAACACCACATATACTGACTGACACGGCGGAGAGACACAACTCCAAAACCTCGAGCGGTGGAAGTGAGTGAAAGAAAAGCGACACAGCGCGTTTGACCTCGGCTGTTGTAAGAATGAACTCATATCAAGTGGTACGGCGCATTAAGCTATGGTGTTTCTGTCTCACTGTCAACTGACGGGAATGATGAATTTCTCAACCTGACATCTTCGTGGAGGACAAAAACAATCACACAGGCCCAGGATCCTCCAGCAGCCACTGTGCCCAGGCTCCTCTAGCAAGGCACCAACAAGTAAATCGACAGACTTCAACGGGCCATCACAAGGTAATACCAATCTCATCATTTTCAAAATGCCGCCTAAAAAACCAAACCCAGGAGTTGAAGAGGAGTTGGAAGAGATTAGGAAATCGCTTAATTTCATGTCTGATGAACTGAGTAAAGTGGCTAAACAACAAGGTATGCTACATGACCTAATGGATGAAATAAAACAACTAAAAAACCTCATAAAGGACAAGGACAAGAAAATAGACGACTTGGAACGGCAAATCGAGGACCTTGAACAATACACAAGAATGGATGATTTAGTCATAAGTGGACTGGAGACGCAACACCGAACCTACGCCAGAGTAACAGCTGGCGGAGGTAAAGACGGTGAAGATGCTCCGGTAGAGGAGCTGCAAACGCTTGAACAGCAAGTGATAAAAATTCCTTCAAACGAAGAATGTAAGTATTCAGAGCCATCATATTGTAGCATGCCACACACTCCCCAGTAAAGACAGTAAAACAAAGGCAGCAATTATTCTTCGGCTTGTGAGTCGCAAAACAAAGATTGAGTTACTGAAACAGGGTAAGAAGCTAAAACGGACCGGTGTATATTTAAATGAACATTTAACGAAAAAGACTGCTGAAATTGCAAGATAGGCACGCAGCCTGACAAAACAAAATAAGATACAAGCAACATGGACGAGGAACAGCAAAGTAATGATAAGACTAAATGGCAATCCCGAAGAAGCGAAAGTTGTGATGATAAGAGAACTCAAAGACTTAGAGCAATATAAATAATCAGGAATCTGCTATGGAAACTATTGGAAAAGTGACGATTGGATAATGAACAATGGGTATGGAAAGTGTTTCTGGCCTTATGGCTCAAAAAACAATGGAAAAAACAACAACAAAAACAAAAAACACATAAATGACAAGTTTGGACACAGATTATAGGTTTCCATTCAGAGATATTGAAGAGGAAGAATTTGATTATGAAAAGGACTGTCAAGGTGGTTATTTTGCCACACACACTGAGAAATCGAACTTCAAAACGTTTAATTATGCTGAACACAACATGCATGACCCTGAAAGTAACATTGACCCAGATAACCACTTCTACAATAACAACAATAGTACTTGTGAGTACTATACAGATGACCAATTCAATATGAATATTAAAATGGCAAATGCATTGTCGGTCATACATTTCAATAGTAGAAGCCTGTATAAAATATTTCTAAAATTACAGAATGTTTAAGTAAGTTAAAAAAAGTTTAATATAATTGCAATATCAGAAACATGGCTCAATAATGAGAAAGTTAGTGAAATGGGACTGGAAGGATACGAATTATTTACAATGAACAGGGTGAATAAAAAAGGAGGTGGTGTTGCTTTATATGTAGATAAAGTTTTGAAATGTAGTCTGATTGAATGTATGTCAAGCACCATAGATAACGTATTGGAATGTGTTACTATTGAAATCCATGTTGAAAAAGCTAGTAATATAATTATAAGTTGCATCTATAGGACACCAGGATCATTGAGACATTCAATGAAAAACTTGCTATGTTTAGCAACCTAAATGATAAAAAAGTGCAAATAATTTGTGGTGATTTTAATATAGATTTGCTAAACCCAAATGGACATCAGAAAACAACAGATTTCATCAATACAATGTATAGTAACTCCCTTTTCCCTGTAATTATAAAACCAAGTAGAATAACAATTGATACAGCTACATTGATAGATTATATATTCACAAATAAAATTGACCATGAAATAGTAGGTGGACTTCTTATAACTGATATAAGCGATCATCTTCCTGTTTTTGCAATTTTCTAAAATTATTTTGGGATTAAAACTAAACAAAAGAATCAAACATTTGATATGATACGACATAGAACAACGAGAGCCATTACTGCCCTCCAGGTGGACTTAAAGGAACACAATAGGAATGAGGTTTTTGCAAATGAAGATTCAAATAGTGCATATGATGCATCCCTATCAACTGTAATTTCACTATATGAAAAACATTGTCCTTTAATGAAAATCACTAGAAAGCATCACAGATCAAATAAGCCATGGATCACAAAGGGGATAGAAGATGCATGTAAAAAGAAAAATAATCTATATAAGAGAGTCATAAAACCGAGGACAAAAGATGCTGAAATAAAGTACAAGTTATATAAAAATAGATTAGTAAATATTATAAGAACAAGTAAGAAAGAATATTACCACAAATTATTGGAGCAAAGTAGAAGTAACACACAAGAAACATGGAAGATATTAAATAGTATAATCAAAAAGGGCTCAAAAAATAAGAATTATCCAGACTATTTCAAAAAAGATAAAGATATTGTGCTTGATAAAACGAAAGACATTGCAAATGAATTTAATGATTTCTTTGTAAATGTTGGCTTTAATTTAGCAAAAGAAATTCCAGAGTCAAGAAATAATAATGACTTAAATAAACATATTACTCAGAATGTGTCCTCCATGTTTATTGGTGCTGTAACTCATAGAGAAATAATTAACATTGTGAAGGCATTTAAAAATAAAAAGTCCACTGACTGTTTTGGTATTGACATGATATTAGTTAAAAGTATTATAGAATATATACTGCAAACTTTCGCATACATTTGTAATCTGTCCTTTCGAACTGGTGTGTTTCCCTCACAAATGAAAATAGCAAAAGTTATTCCAATCCATAAAAACGGAGAGAGATGTCAGTTTACCAATTACAGGCCAATATCACTACTCCCACAGTTCTCAAAAATTTTAGAAAAGTTTTTTGTTAATAGACTTGATAAATATATTGAGAAGCATAATCTCCTAAGCGATAACCAATATGGCTTTAGAGTGAAAAGGTCCACTTCGATGGCAGTGATGGAACTTGTAGAAGGGATATCTAATGATATAGATAATAAGGAATATACTGTGGGTGTATTTATAGACTTAAAAAAGGCGTTTGATACAATTGATCATTCTATATTAATGAATAAACTAGAGAGATATGGCATAAGAGGGATAGCATACAAGTGGATGAAAAGTTACCTGGATGACAGATATCAATATGTCGAAATCAATAATGTGAAATCTAAGCAGTTGAAGGTAACTTGTGGTGTTCCTCAGGGCTCTGTGCTGGGCCCTAAATTATTCATATTATATATAAATGACATATGTAATGTTTCCAAACTGTTAAAATGTGTATTGTTTGCTGATGATACCACTCTGTATTGCTCAGGTAAAAACCTAGAACAGCTTATGACTACAGCGGAAAAGGAGTTAAATATATTAAAAAACTGGTTTGATGTAAATAAGTTATCGTTAAATATAAAGAAAACAAAATTGATTATTTTTGGCACTAGACAAATGAAAAATGTATCTAAAATCAGGGTTAATGGAATTGAAATTGAAAGAGTGTACGAAAATAAATTTCTTGGAGTGATGATTGATGATAAGCTGAGTTGGAAGTCTCATATAAACCACGTGAAAACAAAAATGTCAAAAACCATTGCTATTCTCTATAAAACAAAGCATGTCCTGAACAAAAAAATCATTAAACACACTTTATTGTACTCTGTTGCTTCCATATATGACTTATTGTCTGGAGATATGGGGTAATGCATATAAAACAAATACTCTTCCTATTTTCAAATTACAAAAAAGAGCTATAAGAATTATAAACCAATCAAACTATATAGAACCAACTAACATTTTGTTTATTAATCTGAATACCCTGAAATTTTATGATTTAGTTGAATATAAAATGGCACAGCTAATGTATAAAGCACAAAATAACTTGCTTTGCCGCAGTACTCAGAAGCTGTTCAAAGTCAGAGAGAGTCAATATGACTTAAGGGGAACAGATTTCTTTAAAAAAACAAAACAAGATAAGGACAAATATAAAGCAGAGATGTGTTTCTGTTAGAGGAGTTAACCTGTGGAATAGTTATGACAGTGATTTAAAAAGGTGTGGTTCATTTTCCTTGTTTAAAAACATGTTTAAAAATAGAGTATTAGAAAAATATATAAATCAAGAACGAAAAGAGCAAAAATAATAATACTGAAACTCTTGATTGTTTTGCTTTGATGTAGTTACTTATCTAAGGTGGAAAGTTTTTTTTTTTTTTTTTTTTTTTTTTTTTTTTTTTTTGTTTGATTGTTTGAGGTGACTTTTGTTGTGATTTGGCGCTATATAAATAAAATTGAATTGAAGTTTGTCTGTTTTTGCTTTGTTTTATTCTTTGCTTCGAGCCCTGTGTACAGGAGCTGCATGCAAAAAGATGTTTTGTTAAAAGGGTTGGCGTAATAAGCAAATGCTTCAGCCAATACCTTTTAATTAGACTTGTCTCATGCTTTCTTGCTTTGTGGTAGATCTTTGTTCTGTATTCATTGAGATATTTGAATGCTAATAAATCAAATCAAATCAATCAATCAAATCATACTAAGGGTAATTTACACTGTCATAGATTTAACACTGTCTGTGAAGCTGGATTTATGAAGAAAAGCATTTAAAGTTTTTAGACCACGTCTAGCGCCATTTTCTCAGTACAGAACTGGTAACTCGGTTGAAAACAAGGAAGCTAAAACTAAAAAGCAGTACAAGGGGATCACTTTTGTCGTGTTAAAAAACAAGTTCATGCTGTGTTGCTTAAGCAGTAAGTAGTTAATCGTTATTCGGCTAGCTGAAGAGAAACGGAAAAATCCACCTATTAGCTCTAATGCTAGGGTTTGTAGAGGTCAGTATTGAGGAAAGCCTGTTAGAGTCAAGTACACCAGTGGTTGACCAGACCAGCATTGAGCACTGCAGTTATCTGGCAAAGCAAGATGTCAGTGCATTAAATTAGTCTTTGTTTTTCCAAGCACATTCAAACAGTTTGCAACATAACTATTACATGTGCATCACACCACAAACATAACAAAGCTTTCTTACTGAAGCACAATCGGGAATCCTGACCTCCATCAGTATATTCATATGGGAATAGATTAAAAAATTAAAATAAAACACTTGGGCCTCGGAGGAAGAGATGCTATACTTTTTGGAGCCCTAATTTTCTTGTTTAGAAATTCTTATCTCATATTATCTCACAGAGTGGATTGCTACTACTACCAGAAGTGAGGAAAATGTAGGTGAAGGAGAGTGTAACATAGCAGGATTTGTTTTCATGTTATAAATCCAGCTTCACAGACAGGGGTAAATCTGTGGCAGTTTCTGAGTATAAATTAGACTTTTAGAATTAGAATTAATACATGTTTCATGTTTACTTTTAGGACTGGCTTTACAGCAGGTGAAGACTGATCGGGTAACTCTAGATTAATATAAAAAAAACACTTAAATGAAAGGTGTCCAAGAAAATTGAAAAATTGGGCCAAAAAAGCTAAGTCCGATTTTGTATATTATTGTGTCAGCTTAATCTTAATCGATCCTTTTCAAGTGTACAGAAGCATTGAAGTTTTTGATTGTTCAAATACATATATCTAGCAATGAAAGAATTAAATAAAATTAACTTCGAGGAAATAAGTATTGTTGCATAAATGGAGAGATTTTAATAAAACTGTAATAATAATACTGTGGTCCTCTCTGGCAGGAAATCATTTTCATCAAGAGGATATTCTGTTCATTAAGAGGTCATGGTGGAAACTGATCATTGACTTGACTCATTTTGTATTTAATACTCCATTCATTTTGATTTGCTATGGTCAGTCATTATTAAGTTATTAGTCTTTCTGTCTGAACGTATTTACTTCAGCTCTATCTCTGTGACTCGCTCCTTGTCCCTTCTCCAGTAATCCAGTGGTGCTGGACTGTTTTTCCTGTTTAATCCTCTCTTCCTGAGTGACTGCTCATTGGCCTGCTTCCACCCAGCCCCCTCCCCCCCCCCCCCCCCTCCAACTGTCACTGCGTTGTCACTTTGTAGAGGCCCTGCAGGGTCAGTGACTCTCACTCACTGACATATCAAATCAACAGCTCATTAATATGGTTCTGAGTGGACATCTATCTACAATTTCTTAACTGCAGACAGTTCAGAAATCCATATTTGACATTTATGGAAAAATGGCTGAAATGTTAATTTCCTCGCAACGCCAAATATGTGACGTGGAATTTTGAAATACAGTTCATTTTTTCCCTTTTTTGTATATTAAGAAGCAACGCAACAGAAGTTGTTTTAACTACTCACCTATTTAGGAAAATCATTTTCCATAAGCAGGTTTCTCTCTGTCATGGTGAAAGACTCTTGCTCTCTCTCAGCCATTTCCTTTTCTTCCAGGAATTGTTTGCGGTCTGGAAAAAAAAAAAAAAGAATTCATCCCTTCAGACTTTCTTAAAGTACTGTTTGTACTTTGTTCTGAATCCCTAGTAACCTTCAAAGCTTGGTATGTGTGTTTTCTTCCCTTGGATGTCCTGTTTTGTAAACTTGGCCATAATACCAGTTTCAATGTAGGAGTTAAAGGTGGCATGACGTGTTTGTTTTTGTTTTGTTCTTTTTTTTTTTTTTATTGTTTTTTCCATTCACCTCAGCTAAGGTAGCACAAGATGCAAGTAGACTTTAATCTTGGAGTAATTTTCCTGCTTAGAAATATGTGCAGCTGGACATGTGATACCGTATAGCTTTTGCCATATAGATATCCCTTTTACATTAGTGTGTGATTTATTTGCTATTGCTGGTGTTTTACTGTCATCAGCTGTGTCTTCAGCTAATGTCTCTTTTTTCGTCAGTCATTAGAACAAAGTTTATTCTTTCTTTTCCTTTCAGAACAGAAGACCAATGGGCAGGAAATTATAAATCAAATCAGAATGACATTTATCAGGAGCTGCAACCTTTATGCAGATTACTTTACAGCTTATAGTGGCCATCTGGTTGCCTTGCTATTAATTCTGTAGTGTAGTGTGTGATCACTAAAGGTGTTTTATTGTCGTTAGCCACTTATTCATTTTTTTTCCATGTTTGTAGAAAAGAAATGTTTCATTCTTGTAGGCTTAGATATTTATGGGGCTTGGATATTTTCCCCCTCATTTTGGTTCAGAGGAATCTCCACTTTCCATCTATTTTTATGTTCCCCTTTTCCTGCTGCTTTTCTATGCTCTGGCCCTTTCCCCTCCTGCAGGTTAGAGGTTATGGACACTGCTTCTGCATTTTCAGAAGAAGTGGACATGTAGACGCTTAACAGATCCATTGATTTTGATAATGTTTAAGTGAATGCAACTTTTCATGTTGTTCCTGTGGCTGATTTAGCAGTCTCAACAATGGTGAGATTAGTTGCATGACAGGGAGTTTGAGGCCATTTGCTGTGCTATCTCTACAGTACTTAGGCTGAATAGTGCTAAGTGCATATCATTTTAAATGAGACATGCATGTCGCTGTGATTCTGTCTGCATTGTAAACACAGTTCTCAACAGAGTACACCGATCCCCAGTAGAGGAAGTCTCCCAGGCTCTCTGTGATTGAAACTTGATCCTTGGGTCAGTCCCAGAGGGTCTGGGAGACTTCTGCTACGCTCGGATATAACCATGTCACACTCTTGGGTTTCCCCAAGAAATTGGCTAGCTGGTATTTTGCAGCTGTCATCTTTAAGCTTTTTACTTTCTTAGTTTTTACCGTCGTCTCTTTGCAAGGGCTCAAGACTGTTGTGTTAAAACATGCATTATTTCACTTAGGGCTGCTCAATTAATCGAATTTTAATCACGATTACGATCTGGGCTTTCAACGATCATTAAAAATGACTGAGCCGATTATTAGCCCGTACCTCATTTATCCGCGACACCTTAAAGGCCGGTCCGTGAAAATATTGTCGGGCATAAACCGGTCCGTGGCGCAAAAAAGGTTGGAGACCGCTGATTAAGAGGACCCGAGGGAAGCTCGGAAAGCTAAGCAGAAGTTATTTGGAGAGTGACTGCCGTTGGTTGAAAAGAGAGTTTAAAAAAAAAAAAACTTCAGTGGTGTTGCACACTATTTTATATTATTTTTTTAAAGTCATTGTTAACCCTTTAAAGCCGGTCAGAGCTGCATGCTCCGTTTTGCGTAACTATTGTTAAATCCCTGTAGAACCTGAACCGTGTAAGCTAGCGCAATAATTTGTTTTGCATATGAAACCGGAGGAGTTGTACTTACATCTTATGCCATCAGCTTGTCCTCGGTCACGGCTTCGTTCCACATATAGCTTTGCAAAAATTGCATAAAAAGCGCTTGCAGGAACAAAAACATAATATTCCAGAAACGCGCTTTGCCGTTCCTATCAGCTGTTCGTAACACTTCCCACAGTGAAATGATGCACATGCTGTTTTCTTTGCAAATTTGCATCATAGGATTGTTTTTTGTTTTTCCTGCAGTATATAAAAATTGCTGTATCTCCAAAATAAAACTATGAAGACACTCAAAATAAATTTCCTGTGGTGGGAAACTATTTTTTGCAACTTTATTGTATTTAAAGTTTTGAGGGATAAACCTCTTAAATTTCTCCAAGTAGAAATATATGTAAACAAAACAAAAGCGATTTTCAATTTTTTTTGTAGTTTATTGCACTTTTTTGCAATTTATGTAATTACTATGGACTTAATGCATACATATTATTAAAATATGGGCTATAACAGTTGTATTGATGTATAGCAACTTGAAATGCTCCCACAAATGGCACTACAGCATGTAAAAAAATAATATAAGCTCTGGTGGACTTGGTTCTATAGTAGGTCTTAAAGGGTTAAATAAATATCGTCAAATAATCGTGATCTCAATTTCAGTGAAAATAATCGTGATTATCATTTTTGCCATAATCGAGCAGCCCTAATTTCACTTCTGCTGTTACTGTGTCTGACATGCATTGTTGGAGAAAAGGTTAGTAAAGAAACCAGATAAGGCAGACAACAGCTATAAAGGTGAGACATCGTATCCAGCTGCCTGTAGTGGGACATCTGTCAGTTCAAGTTATAGTCGTTGATTCACTTTTTGACCTAGACTTAAGTTTTTATTAGATAAACTGCAGTTTTTGGCACCTAGTTTCTTTTTTTTTTAGCCCTGGAGGTAACTACATCAGTTAGTCAATAGAAGTGTTTTTCTGTTTTATATCTGGCTGTTTAAAACTCTATGAGTAAATGAAACATCAATTTAAGAAAATTGTAATAAAAATATTTTAACCAATCTTAGTGGCTTTCCTTGGGAGTGGCAAAAACTGTTGTAAGGAAACCAAACAGTCACAGATATTCAAGAGAGTTATTGAAGATGGCTAAAGCATAATTCCTCTCAGAAAAATGTACTTGTTCTGATATCAAAAGTTTTTAAGGTAGACTGTTTTCTTGGATTTGGTAAATGTTTAAATATGCAATTGTAACTCTCTGGTGCCACCTTAAAACCTGTAGTCTGTAATAGGACATGATGTCGTCGGTAAACAGGAAGTAAGTCTGTGAATTAAGGAGAAGGCATGTGCAGCATGGTGGCCTTAGCCAGATAAATCCAGTGGCATCCACATACATCCTATGCCTTTGGTAGCATTGTGGGTATGTATAGACTTGTTTTATATTTTATGTGCATGTATAGACCACTTTCTTTCAAGTAAGTTCATTTTTCTGTAAGTTTAATGATAAAACCTATCTTGTGCAGTTTAAGCTAGCAATCGCTTATGGAGCTAGTTAAAGGGGAATGACAAACGAATTGGAGGCATTCATTATAGTAAGACTTGTTAAAATCATAATTTGATGTTTGTATTTGACTTAAAAAGGGAAGTAATTCATATGAACATTGCATGTTGACATATTAAAAAACTGGGTTAATATATTTTCATCGTTATATATGTACATGGTGAATAAGTACAGTGATTATGCCTTGTACTGTTTGTTACAGTTTCACCTTTCCCTGTGTCAATAAACCTGTGAACCGGGAATCGTGTCGTCAGAGTCTTGATGTGGGGAAGGAGTTTAGCTGACTGCCCAACCATAGCAGAGGCAGTACAGTGAAACCACACTTCCTAGCGGGCAAGATAACGTGGAAACGCCGACAGATGGTAGGGAGACCATCATCACAATCAACTAATGGACAATTAGCACATCTAAGCAGAGATTCGCTGAGAAATTGTTCAGTCCAAGTCAGAAGAAACAACCATGTCAAAAACGCATTCGCACGCTCCTTCTGTGCACTCCTATGCATCATCAACTGGGTCTGCTGCAGCCAAGGCACGAGCACGTGCAGAAGCAGCAAAGGCTCGTCTTTCTTATGCTGAGGAGGAAATAAACCTAAAACTAGAAAAGGCTAAATTGGAAGCCTCAATGCAAATGCTAGAATATAAGAAAGAAACTGCTGCAGCCATTGCGGAGGCAGAAGTGCTAGAAGCTGCAGCTGATATCAATAGTGAAAGACGTAGTTGTGACCTTGTACTAGATTCTGACCCTCTAGAAACTATTCAACGAACACAACAGTATGTTGCGGACCAAGGCAAAGTATCAGAGACAGAGCATCAGCGGCATGAAAGTGTTACGCCAACAAAATCACAGCCGTTCCCCAGCTCACATGGAGTTCAGATCTGTAAGGAAGAAGATGTTCACGAGCCACGACAAGTAAGATTTGAACACAGTTCTGCTACTCCAACCCAGAATCTCAGATCTCAAAATGACTATAGTGGTGCATTTCCCTCAGCCTATCCCATATCTCCTAACGCCAACTATGGCAGCCCCAACCCAAATGATTTTGTGAGATATCTTGCACGCCGTGAACTTGTGTCTACAGGCTTACTTCAATTTAATGACAAGCCACAGAACTACAGAGCCTGGAAACGCTCATTTCTATCTGCAACCAGTGGCTTAGATTTGACTGCGAGTGAAGAGATGGATCTTCTTTTAAAGTGGCTTGGCAAGGAGTCAAAAGAACACGCAGAGCAGATCAGAGCAATTCATGTTAATCATCCAGGAGCTGGGCTGGATATGATATGGGAAAGACTTGATAGAACCTACGGCTCAACAGAGGCAATAGAGGATTCTCTCTTCAAGCGCATTGACACATTTCCAAAGGTAGGAAATCGAGACTATGCTAAGTTAACAAAGTTGAGTGATCTTCTGATGGAACTTCTTTCGGCTAAGGATGAAGGAGACCTACCTGGACTTTCATTCCTCGACACAGCAAGAGGTGTCAACCCAATCGTGCAGAAGCTCCCCTTTCGTCTGCAAGAAAAGTGGGCTTCAGCTGGCGCATCGTACAAGCGGCGAGAGCATGCGCCGTATCCGCCCTTTACCTTTTTTGTAGAGTTTGTTAGCCAGGAGGCTAGCATTGCCAACGATCCAAGCTTCAACTTCATCACTCAGACAGACATCAGCCCCAGGACTGAAAAGTTAGCGTGGCAGCCAAACAAGCATAGAGGAATCTCAGTCTGTAAAACGGACGTATCCTCCAGAGCTAGTTCTGATTCTAGTAAGTTCTCATCAAAGCTTGATGATTGTGATAAAGTATGCCCCATTCATGGGAAACCACACCCATTACGCAAATGTCGTGCATTCAGAGAAAAACCGATTGATGAGCGCAAGATGTTCTTGAAGGAGCACAATTTGTGTTTCAAATGCTGTTCAGCATCATCGCACCTTGCTAGGGATTGCAAGGTCAAAGTGCAGTGTTCTGAGTGCAAAAGTGAAAGGCACAACACAGCTCTACATCCAGGGCCTGCACCTTGGATAGAAGTGAAGGACCCTGCTCCAGACCATGGCGGGGAGGAAGTTGAAACTTTGCCTCAATCGGACATCACAGCCAAATGCACAAAGGTTTGTGGGGGAGATCTGATGGACCGATCCTGTTCCAAAATATGCCTCGTGAAGGTATATCCAGCTGGGAACAGAGAAAAAGCAGTGAAGCTGTATGCAATTTTGGATGAGCAAAGCAACAGGTCGTTAGTTCGCTCACAGTTTTTTGAAGTGTTTGGTGACAAAAGCCCATGTGCGCCATACATACTGAGAACATGTGCAGGAGTAAAAGAATCAGCAGGTAGGAGGGCAAGTGGCTATGAGGTGGAATCTCTTGATGGGACTGTCCGCATTCCATTACCCAGTCTCACAGAATGCAATGAAATTCCCAATAACAGGGATGAGATTCCAACCCCTGATGTCGCTATTCATCATGCACATTTAAAGTCACTGGCACACCTCATCCCAGATCTGGACCCAAATGCCCAGATCATGCTTCTCCTAGGGCGGGACGTTATCAGAGTACATAAAGTCCGCAAACAAGTGAATGGTTCACACAACCAGCCCTATGCTCAGAAGTTAGATCTGGGGTGGGTTGTTGTGGGCAACGTGTGTCTCGGCAGTGTCCATAGGCCATCAGCAATCAGCTCCTTCTATACAAATACCACAGAGCTGCGAAGGCCATCTATCTTTAACCCATGCCCTAATGTGTTTTGTGTTAAAGAAAGGTACAGCGCCATCCAGGTTGCAGACCATCTTCCAACATGTCCTGAACAAGAGTCCATCTGCGATGTTGACCATCTTGGATGCAATGTGTTCAAGAGGACCAAAGAGGATAACCAAGTTGCTCCTTCAATTCAGGACGCTTCATTCATGAAAATAATGAAGGCTGGACTACAGAAAGACACAAATAACAGCTGGGTAGCCCCTTTACCCTTCAAGAGTCCACGTCAGCAGCTTCCTAACAACAGGCCTCAGGCACTGAAGCGTCTCAAGTCTCTCATTCACAACTTTGAGAGGAAGCCTGAAATGAGGGAACACTTCCTTAGCTTCATGGAACAGATGTTCAAAAATGGTCATGCAGAGTTGGCTCCTCCGTTGGGTGAGGAGGAAGAGCGATGGTATTTACCAACATTCGGTGTGTACCATCCCAAGAAACCAAAGAAGATCAGAATAGTTTTTGACTCCAGTGCTCGATTCAATGGTGTGTCACTCAACGATGTGCTGTTGACGGGGCCTGATCTGAACAACACACTGCTGGGTGTATTGATTCGCTTTAGAAAGGAAGCTGTTGCATTCTCAGCAGACATAGAACAAATGTTCTACTCTTTCTTGGTCAGAGAAGAGGACAGAAACTTCTTGAGGTTTCTATGGTTCCGTGATAATGACCTCTCCAAAGATATCGTGGACTACCGCATGACAGTCCACGTGTTCGGGAATAGCCCCTCGCCTGCAGTGGCTATTTACGGCCTGCATCAATCCGTTCAAGTCAGTGAGTTCCATGCTGACCCTGATGTAAAGCATTTTGTGATGCGAGACTTTTATGTGGATGATGGACTGAAGTCTCTGCCTACAGTCGAAGCAGCTATCAACTTGTTAAAGAAGACACAGGATGTCCTCTCCAGGTCTAACCTGAGGCTGCATAAGATCGCAGCAAACAAGAAGGAGGTCATGAGAGCCTTTCCTTCAAGAGACTATGCAAGTGACCTTAAAGATCTTGACCTTGATGCAGACACAGTACCGATGCAGCGCAGTCTCGGGCTCAACTGGAACCTTCAAACAGATTGCTTTGTCTTCAGTGTCTCCCAGGAGACAAAACCTTATACTCGCCGGGGAGTCTTATCTATCATTAACAGTCTCTACGACCCTCTTGGGTTTGTAGCACCAGTTGTCATACAAGGCAAGGCCATTCTGCGAGAGCTCACTGCTGAGAATGGTGACTGGGATGCGCCATTACCTCGAGACAAGGAGGAAGCTTGGGCCTCGTGGAGAGCTTCACTGACAGAGTTGTCAAGTCTGACGATACCCAGACCCTACACTGAAACTTCACCATCGACAGCTGTCAACAGAGAATTGTGTGTTTTCTCTGACGCTTCAACAAAAGCTATTGCTGCAGTAGCATATCTTAGAGTCACAGACACTGCTGGAAACCAGCATGTGGGGTTTGTCATGGGAAAGGCCAAGCTGGCTCCTCGTCCAGAGCACACAATCCCGAGATTAGAGCTCTGTGCAGCAGTACTGGCTGTTGAGTTGTCAGACCTGATCTCAGCAGAACTTGATCTTCAGCTTAATGCTGTGACTTATTACACAGATAGTAAGGTGGTTCTGGGCTACATTTGTAATGAGACCAGGTGTTTTTATGTGTACGTAAGTAATCGGGTCCTGCGCATTCGAAGATCCTCCAGTCCACGCCAGTGGCGCTACGTGGCCACAAACCAGAACCCTGCAGACCATGCAACACGTTCGGTTGCTGCAGGCACTTTAAAAGACACCAATTGGCTTAGTGGACCCAGGTTTCTGTCCAAACCAGAGCAAGACGTCCCTGACATCACCTTTGATCTTGTGGACCCAGGTTCAGATCCAGACATCCGACCGCTTGTGTCCACATTAAGCACTGCCACAGCATCCAAGCAACTTGGGTCCCAACGATTCACCAAGTTTTCTTCGTGGCAGTCACTGACTCGTGCAATCGCCCATCTGAAACATATTGCCAGTTGTTACAACATGATCACAACAAACAAACCTTGTAAGGGCTGGCATCTTTGTAAGACAGGATTTAGTGTTGAGGAATCCACCCAAGCCTCAGACATCATCATTCGAACAGTCCAAGAAGAGGTTTATGGCGAGGAGATCAAATGTATCATAATACACAAAGAGGTTCCCAGAAGTAGTCCTCTGAAAAGTCTCGATCCCTTTATTGATGCACATGGCCTACTAAGAGTCGGAGGTCGTCTTCACTATTCGAGTCTTGCTCAGAGTGAGAAGACTCCTGTGATTATTCCAGGGAATCATCATATTGCAACCCTGCTCATTAGACAGTACCACGAACAAGTTCACCATCAAGGGCGTCTCTTTACGGAAGGGGCCGTCCGTGCAGCTGGATTTTGGATAGTTGGTGGAAAGAGAAAAGTGAGCAGCATCATCTACCGATGTGTGACATGCAGAAGACTTAGAGCTCCAGTAAGCTGCCAAAAAATGGCCAGCCTTCCGGCAGATCGTCTCTCAACAGACCCTCCCTTCACAAATGTTGGCCTTGATGTGTTTGGTCCTTGGAGTGTTTCTGCACGCCGGACTAGAGGAGGCCTCTCACACAGCAAAAGGTGGGCCGTGATTTTTACATGTATGAGCGTAAGAGCCGTACATATTGAAGTCATAGAATCCCTCGACACATCCAGCTTTATCAACGCATTAAGGCGGTTTCTAGCAGTTAGAGGGCCGGTCAAAAGTATTCGATCAGACAGAGGCACTAACTTTGTGGGTGCTTGTCAGTCCTTGAAGATACCTTCTAACATCGACCACAGTGGTGTCAAGTCTTATCTGTCAGCCCAAGGATGCTCTTGGACATTCAACCCTCCACATGCCTCCCACTTTGGTGGAACGTGGGAAAGGATGATTGGTCTGGCTAGAAGGATTCTTGACTCCATGTTCCTCCAGCTCAAGGGGAAGCTGACCCATGAAGTGTTGATAACTTTCATGGCAGAAGTAGCAGGCATCATTAATGCCCGGCCTCTTGTTCCTGTAACAACTGACCCCGACAACTCATTCATTCTTACGCCAGCTGCACTTCTAACACAGAAGGTAAACTGTGTTCCTGCTCCTCCAGGAGAGTTTGGAGCCGCTGACCTCTACAAGCATCAGTGGAGACAAGTCCAGCACCTGTCCAACACCTTCTGGGACAGGTGGCGCAAGCAGTTCCTTCCAACATTGCAATCACGTAGGAAGTCAATATAGCAGTCATCTAACCCAAACATTAAGCCAGGGGATGTTGTTCTCCTCAAGGACAGTCAAGTACAAAGAAATAAGTGGCCACTTGGTCTGGTAACACAGACCTTCCAAAGCAAAGATGGTAAAGTTCGCCAGGTCGAGGTCAAGGTCATCAAGCCAGGAGGAGAAACATTGTTTGTGAGACCCATTACAGAAATAGTACTTCTTCTGGCTTCAGATGTCTAGGTGTTGAACTGTCATTGACAAAGTGTGGTGGCGTTAATCACGCCAGGCGGGGAGTGTTCTGATATCAAAAGTTTTTAAGGTAGACTGTTTTCTTGGATTTGGTAAATGTTTAAATATGCAATTGTAACTCTCTGGTGCCACCTTAAAACCTGTAGTCTGTAATAGGACATGATGTCGTCGGTAAACAGGAAGTAAGTCTGTGAATTAAGGAGAAGGCATGTGCAGCATGGTGGCCTTAGCCAGATAAATCCAGTGGCATCCACATACATCCTATGCCTTTGGTAGCATTGTGGGTATGTATAGACTTGTTTTATATTTTATGTGCATGTATAGACCACTTTCTTTCAAGTAAGTTCATTTTTCTGTAAGTTTAATGATAAAACCTATCTTGTGCAGTTTAAGCTAGCAATCGCTTATGGAGCTAGTTAAAGGGGAATGACAAACGAATTGGAGGCATTCATTATAAGATAAGATAAGATAACCTTTATTAGTCCCACACGTGGGAAATTTGTTTTGTCACAGCAGGAAGTGGACAGTGCAAAAGTTATGAGGCAAAAATTAGAATACAATAAGAATAAATACAGTACACAACTGTACAGAATAGAATAAAATAAAATACTATATACAGTAGAATAAAATAAAATAAATATACAATAAGATAAAAATAGAATACAAATACAAATACTATATACAACTGAGTAAAAATACAACGATGACAGAAAGGATTATTGCACTTAGTATTATTGCATATGTATGGATGTGTGTGCTTGATCAGTTAAAGTCTTTATTATGGAGTCTGACAGCAGTGGGGAGGAAAGACCTGCGAAATCTCTCCGTCCCACACCGTGGGTGCCGCAGTCTCCCACTGAAGGAGCTGCTCAGTGCTGTCACAGTCTGCTGCATGGGGTGGGAGATGTTGTCCATCAGGGATGACAGCTTAGCCGCCGTTCTCCTGTCACTCACCACCTCCACTGGGTCCAGAGGGCATCCTAGAACAGAGCCGGCCCTTCGGATCACCCTGTTCAGTCTCTTCCTGTCCCCAGCAGAGATGCTGCCGCCCCAGCAGACCACGCCATAAAAGATAGCAGAAGCCACAACAGAGTCATAGAATTTCTTCAGGAGTGGGCCCTCCATTCCAAACGACCTGAGTCTCCGCAGCAGGTACAGCCTGCTCTGCCCTTTCCTGTAGAGGGCGTCTGAGTTATGAGTCCAGTCCAGTCTATTGTTCAGATGAACACCAAGGTACCTGTAGCTGTCCACAGCCTCAATGTCCATACCTTAGATGTTCAGTGGT
Organism: Diplotaxodon limnothrissa; assembly: GCF_057381915.1. Classification (NCBI taxonomy): domain Eukaryota; kingdom Metazoa; phylum Chordata; class Actinopteri; order Cichliformes; family Cichlidae; genus Diplotaxodon; species Diplotaxodon limnothrissa. Next base: position 8,409,233 of record NC_140606.1, read on the forward strand.
TGCAGTGGAGAATGCTTGTGCCTGCGGAAGTCTACCACCAGTTCCTTGGTTTTACTGGCGTTGATCTGTTAAAATCATAATTTGATGTTTGTATTTGACTTAAAAAGGGAAGTAATTCATATGAACATTGCATGTTGACATATTAAAAAACTGGGTTAATATATTTTCATCGTTATATATGTACATGGTGAATAAGTACAGTGATTATGCCTTGTACTGTTTGTTACAGTTTCACCTTTCCCTGTGTCAATAAACCTGTGAACCGGGAATCGTGTCGTCAGAGTCTTGATGTGGGGAAGGAGTTTAGCTGACTGCCCAACCATAGCAGAGGCAGTACAGTACTTTTTTTAAGCCATCATAGGACTTCCTGCTGCAGAGTTCGAGTAAAAAAAAAAAAAAAAAAAAAAAAAAAAAAAATGAACACCATTTCTCTTGACCTTTTCTCAAATGTCAGCTTAATTTTCAGCATCTTCATTTTCATCACTTTAATTTTTGTCTAAAATTCTGGTTAGAAACATTTTGCTGCTTCTGCATGATGCAGTTGTTTTCCTTCATAGTAAAATCCTTCTAGAACCAGAAGCCTCAACATTTGGCATGTATCGACTTTTCATGTGACTTAAATTCAGATTCTTTGCGGGCACCATGGTGTAGTGTTTTGCCTTATGACTTTTTTTGTGCGTCCCCTGGCAGGTATGCAGTTATTGCCTTCGGGTGTGCCAGCTGTCCGAAGCTCACCTGTGGGAGGGAGGGCTGCGGCACAGAGTTCTGTTACCACTGTAAGCAGCTGTGGCATCCCAACCAGACCTGTGACGCAGCGCGCCAGCAAAGAGCCCAGAGCCTCCGCCTCAGAACGGTGCGCTCATCCTCCCTCAACTACAGTCAAGAGAGTGGAGCTGCAGGTGGGCTGACTTAACGATTTTACACAACACGCTTATTAGGAGAAGGGAAAAAAAACAAAAGAAGACAACGCTGATCATCAGTCCTCAATGAGCAATCCCTAACCCATATTTCACTGTTGTAAATCATACTCTGTTGTTACTTCTAGCTGATGACATCAAGCCGTGTCCACGCTGTGCTGCTTACATCATCAAGATGAATGATGGCAGCTGTAACCACATGACGTGCGCTGTCTGTGGCTGCGAGTTCTGTTGGCTCTGCATGAAAGAGATCTCAGACTTGCACTACCTGAGGTAAGCATCTTAACACATACATATACAGTATATACTAATAGACATAAAGTACATGCTGTTGGACCAACGGTTTCACTACAAGTATTTTAAGAATTTAGCAATTTAAAAAAAAAAAAAAAAAAAAGATCCTGCTGTGATGAAAACCTGTTGGTCATGTGACACCCTGTAACTACAGCACATAGCTAGTAGTTGTTCCACCGTTTATTTGCTGGTTAACTTTTGTTTCCAGATTGGTACCTGAGATTAGAAGGCTATCCAGCGCTTGCTCTTCCTGTGAACATTTCTCACTGTTTCTGCTCGTCTTTACCTCTCTCAGTCCATCAGGCTGTACTTTCTGGGGAAAGAAGCCGTGGAGCAGAAAGAAGAAGATTCTTTGGCAACTGGGAACACTCGTGGGTGCCCCTGTTGGCATTGCACTCATTGCAGGCATAGCTATCCCTGCCATGATTATTGGTATTCCTGTATATGTGGGAAGGAAGGTAAGGCCTTGCGCACACATACCTACACAGTAGATTGGGATATATTTCAGTTTTCCTGCTCATAGTTTTTACTACACGGATTTTGTTTATTATTGGGATGTGTCTCTATGTAGATTTATAGTATTATAAAGTCATAATTCATTCTTAGTGTTGCATGTACCCTTTAATCCTTTCAGAATGTCCACATGCTTGTTGCATAACTTTATTCATGTCACTGCTGTCAGCAATCAAAGTAAACATGGCGAATAGCCAGAAACAATCACTGCAACAATCAGTAACCAGCTAGTTCTACTGAGCGGCCAATGTACCCTCAGTCATCTCATTTTCCCAAACTCTGGAGTTGATCCGAGCCAGCAACAGTCATGTGTTACTAACCTGTGTGTCTGTGTATATGTGCACTTGTTTTGTGTTACTCACAAGTCGGGATCTGTTTAGAATAAGAACTTCACATTACAATAAAATGAAACCAGTTGGTCTCCAAAATTCCCCACGAAAGGCTGCCAGCAAGAATCTTGAGCCAACTGACTTTTCTTCTCTGCAAACGTCCAGCGCACATTCAGAAGTGATCACAACATACATGAAACATCTGAACATGAATCACTTACACTCCACAAGCACCAAAGTCAATATAGTTATCTTTGAACCATTGTCCCAGGTGTTTTATAGGGGCTTTTTGCCACTAGCACTACCACATTTGTATTGTTTCTGCAATGAAATGCGGGCAGTGCAAAAGAACAGAATGCAACAAAGAAAATGTCAGCCAACCTAAAGAAACAGCATTCATCAAAGAGTTGTCTCATTTGTGGTTTCTTAAAGAGGAAGTTGATGGTAGTAAAAATTTACACCAAAAGACAGAGAGGCAGACAAGAGTTCTGTCTCCTGCAACAGTAGCTCAGTAAAGTTGTCATAGTATTGCCAGTGCCTCTAAAATAATTTCTGAGGAGCAGGTAAAAGGTAAACAATAAGCATTTTTATTTTTATTGTAGAAATCTGCTCCACAACAACACTGTTAATCATACTTTTTCAGTGGTGTCTTTGAGGACTCAGCTCATACGTTAAGTGCAAGTTCACTCTCCTCTAAATGTGTCTCTCACATTTGTGCCACTTTTCTCTGTCAGATCCATAACCGCTACGAAGGCAAAGATATTTCCAACCACAAGAGGAACCTGGTGATCGCTGGTGGGGTGACTCTGTCTGTCATCGTGTCTCCAGTAGTGGCTGCAGTCACTGTCGGTCAGTCTGTGCTCTAACCTGCACCCTCCCAACTCTCTAGTTCTCTTCTCACTGGAGATCTTTAATGACATGCTGTGCCTGTGTTTGACTTTGTTGGAATCAGGAATTTCTTATGTTTAATGTTCAAGTTCAGATTATACAAAAGTTTATTTTCACTCATCATTTCTCATTAGCTATTTTGTAAACATGGGAAAAATCAAAGAGGGATGGTCTGTTATGTTTTTTATTTTTATTTTTTTAGTGCTCTGACCTTATTTGACCCTGGTGTGTCTATGTCTCTCGACTCTTTCACCTCTTAGGCATTGGAGTTCCTATCATGCTTGCATATGTCTACGGCGTGGTACCCATCTCTCTGTGCCGTAGTGGTGGGTGTGGTGTCTCCGCTGGGAACGGGAAGGGAGTTCGCATCGAGTTTGATGATGAAAATGACATGAACGTTGGGAGCGGGGCAGCTGCCGCTGGTAAGGTTCGATTTCCAGTCCCGATCTGAACTAGCCCACCACCCAAAACCAAGAGGGCGTGTTATGCCAATCGACATTATTTGTAAATAAGATCTTTTGCTTGCTTCACTCATGGCAAGTACTCTTTCCTTCCACAGTAAACTGTACTTCCTCTGCCTCTTCACTTTTCCAGGCCTACAGTTGCTTTGAAAAGTGTACTTGGCAGTATACTTTTATTTTACATTTTTCCTCTTTTCACACTTCAAAGGTGTGTTTGAGGATTAAAATGCTAGTTTTAGGTAAGGGTTAGGGTTAGACAGTAACTTGTGATGGTTTAAGTTAAAGAGTTAAGTTAAAGAGAGCCATACAAATGTGCCTGACTGCCCCTTCACCCACATACAGAGCCACATCCTCATACTTGGCACTGCACTTATAATACACAAACTAAGACTGAAGAGAATCTTCAGTGAAAACCTGTCAAGATAAGCAAAGAACAGACGGATGAACAAACTGATATGTTTTTTAAATACATTCTTCTTTCATAGTATAATCTTCACGTGCTTCCTCCGAAGCACACTTTCTGTGTACTCACTACCTAATTTATAGCCAAAGTATTCACTCACTGTCTCTGTACTGTCTCGCTAGCCTAGCTTAGCTCGTAGCCGACTCATTAGCACCATGGCTACTTCACCTGTCCCTCCTGCACTTTCTTGCTCATTGTGTCAGATGTTTAGTTACTCCTCGGCCTCCTTTAGCAGTAATGATATCTGTAACAAATGTAGCATATTTGCAGCTCTGGAGGCCAGGATTACTGAATTGGAGACTCGGCTTCGCACCCTTCATTCACCCGCAGCTAGCCAGGCCCCTGTAGCTGGTGCAGCCGAAAATAGCGTAGGCCCCGCTAGCTGTTCCCCGGCAGGTCCCAAGCAGCTGGGGAATCAGGGCGGCTGGGTCACGGTGAGGAGGAAGCATAGTCCTAAACAGAAGCCCCAGGTACACCACCAACCCGTTCATGTGTCTAACCGTTTTTCCCCACTCGGCGACACACCCGCCGGGGGTCAAACTCTGGTAATTGGCGATTCTGTTCTCAGACATGTGAAGCTAGAGACACCGGCAACCATAGTCAATTGTCTTCCAGGGGCCAGAGCAGGCGACATTGAAGGAAATTTAAAACTGCTGGCTAAGGGTAAACGTAAATTCAGTAAAATCATAATTCACGTCGGCAGTAATGACACCCGGTTACGCCAATCGGAGGTCACTAAAATCAATATTGAATCGGTGTGCAACTTTGCCAAAACAATGTCGGACTCTGTAGTTTTCTCTGGTCCCCTCCCCAATCAGACCAGGAGTGACATGTTTAGCCGCATGTTCTCCTTAAATTGCTGGCTGTCTGAGTGGTGTCCCAGAAACGATGTGGGCTTCATAGATAATTGGCAAACCTTCTGGAGGAAACCTGGTCTTGTTAGGAGAGACGGCATCCATCCCACTTTGGATGGAGCAGCTCTCATTTCTAGAAATATGGACAAATTTATTAAACCCCCCAAAATATGACTATCCAGAGTTGGGACCAGGAAGCAGAGTTGCAGTCTTACACGCTTCTCTGCAGCTTCTCTCCTCCTGCTACCCCCCCAAAAACCCATCTCCATAGAGACTGTGTCAGCTTCCAAAAAGACAAAAAACAAACTAAAAACCAGCAACAAACAACTTAAACATAAACAATCACAAAGAAAGAACAATACAGTATCCACATCTGAACCAAAGAGTAAAACAGTGAAATGTGGATTATTAAATATTAGGTCTCTCTCCTCCAAGTCTCTGTTAGTACATGACTTAATAATTGATCAACAAATTGATTTACTCTGCCTTACAGAAACCTGGTTGCAGCAGGATGATTATGTTAGTTTAAATGAATCAACACCCCCGAGCCATTCTAACTACCAGAAATCTCGAAGCACAGGCCGAGGGGGCGGTGTGGCAGCAATTTTTCACACCAGCCTATTAATTAATGAAAGACCAAGACAGACTTTTAATTCATTTGAAAGCCTGATGCTTAACATTGTCCACCCCAGCTGTGAAACTCAGAAACCAGTCTTACTTGTTATCATCTATCGTCCACCTGGGCCTTACACAGAGTTTCTGTCTGATTTCTCAGACTTTATATCTAATTTAGTTCTGAGCTCAGATAAAATAATTATTGTGGGTGATTTTAACATCCATGTAGATGCTAAAAATGACAGCCTCAACATGGCATTTAATCTGTTATTAGACTCAATTGGTTTCTCTCAAAATGTAAAAGAACCCACCCACCACTTTAATCACACTCTAGATCTTGTTTTAACATATGGCATCGAACCTGAACATTTAACAGTGTCTCCTGAAAACCCTCTCCTGTCTGATCATTTCCTGATAACATTTACTTTTACAATAATTGATTACACAGCGGTGAAGAGTAGACTTTATCAAAGTAGATGTCTTTCTGAAAGCACTGTAACTAAGTTTAAGAATATAATCCACCCACTGTTATCATCTCCAATGCCCTGTACCAACACAGAGCAAAGCAGCTATCTGAACGCTACCCCAACAGAGGTCGATTATCTTGTTAATAATTTCACCTCCTCACTACGTACGACTCTGGATACTGTAGCTCCTGTGAAAACTAAGGCCTCAAATCAGAAGTACCTGACTCCGTGGTATAATTCTGAAACACGTACCCTAAAGCAGATGACTCGTAATCTGGAGAGGAAATGGCGTGTCACAAATCTAGAGGATCATCATTTAGCCTGGAGAAATAGTTTGCTGCTTTATAAGAAAGCCCTCCGCAAAGCCAGAACATCTTACTATTCATCACTGATTGAAGAAAATAAGAACAACCCTAGGTTTCTCTTCAGCACTGTAGCCAGGCTGACAAAAAGTCAGAGCTCTTTTGAGCCAACCATCCCTTTAACGTTAACTAGTAATGACTTCATGAACTTCTTCACAAATAAAATTTTTATCATTAGAGAAAAAATTACCAATAATCATCCCACAGATGTAATATTATCTACAGCTACTCTTAGTACCATTGATATTAAGTTAGACTCTTTTTCTCCAATTGATCTTTCTGAGTTAACTTCAATAATTACTTCCTCCAAACCATCAACGTGTCTTTTAGACCCCATTCCTACAAAACTGCTCAAAGAAGTCCTGCCATTAATTAATTCTTCGATCTTAAATATGATCAACCTATCCCTAATAATCGGCTATGTACCACAGGCCTTCAAGCTGGCTGTAGTTAAACCTTTACTCAAAAAGCCATCTCTAGACCCAGCAGTCTTAGCTAATTATAGGCCAATCTCCAACCTTCCTTTCATATCAAAAATCCTTGAAAGAGTAGTTGTCAAACAGCTAACAGATCATCTGCAGAGGAATGGTTTATTTGAAGAGTTTCAGTCAGGTTTCAGAGCTCAGCACAGCACAGAAACAGCTTTAGTGAAGGTTACAAATGATCTTCTTATGGCCTCTGACAGTGGACTCATCTCTGTGCTTGTCCTGCTAGACCTCAGTGCAGCGTTCGATACTGTTGATCATAATATCCTATTAGAGCGATTAGAACATGCTGTAGGTATTACAAGTACTGCGCTCCAGTGGTTTGTATCATATCTATCTAATAGACTCCAATTCGTGCATGTAAATGGAGAGTCCTCTTCACACACTGAGGTTAATTATGGAGTTCCACAGGGTTCAGTGCTAGGACCAATTCTGTTTACATTATACATGCTTCCCTTAGGCAGTATCATTAGAAGACATAGCATACATTTTCACTGCTATGCAGATGACACCCAGCTCTATCTGTCCATGAAGCCAGATAACACACACCAATTAGTTAAACTGCAGGAATGTCTTAAAGACATAAAGACCTGGATGGCCGCTAACTTTCTGCTTCTTAATTCAGATAAAACTGAGGTTATTGTACTCGGCCCTGAAAATCTTAGAAATATGGTATCTAATCAGATTCTTACTCTGGATGGCATTACCTTGGCCTCCAGTAACGCGGTGAGGAACCTTGGAGTCATTTTTGACCAGGACATGTCCTTCAACGCACATATTAAACAAATATGTAAGACTGCTTTCTTCCATTTGCGCAACATCTCTAAAATTAGAAATATCCTGTCTCAGAGTGACGCTGAAAAACTAGTTCATGCATTTATTACTTCCAGGCTGGACTACTGTAATTCATTATTATCAGGATGTCCAAAAAACTCACTGAAAAGCCTTCAGCTAATCCAAAATGCTGCAGCAAGAGTCCTGACAGGGACTAGAAAGAGAGAGCATATTTCTCCTGTTTTGGCTTCCCTTCATTGGCTTCCTGTTAAATCCAGAATTGAATTCAAAATCCTGCTCCTCACATACAAGGTCTTAAATAATCAGGCCCCATCTTATCTTAATGACCTTGTAGTACCATATCACCCTATTAGAGCGCTCCGCTCTCGCTCTGCAGGCCTACTTGTTGTTCCTAGAGTATTTAAAAGTAGAATGGGAGGGAGAGCCTTCAGTTTTCAGGCCCCTCTTCTGTGGAACCAGCTTCCAGTTTGGATTCGGGAGACAGACACTATCTCTACTTTTAAGATTAGGCTTAAAACTTTCCTTTTTTCTAAAGCATATAGTTAGGGCTGGACCAGGTGACCCTGAATCCTCCCTTTGTTATGCTGCAATAGATGTAGGCTGCCGGGGGATTCCCATGATGCATTGAGTTTTTCCTTTCCAGTCACCTTTCTCACTCACTATGTATTAATAGACCTCTCTGCATTGAATCATATCTGTTATTAACCTCTGTCTCTCTTCCACAGCATGTCTTTATCCTGTCTTCCTTCTCTCACCCCAACCGGTCGCAGCAGATGGCCGCCCCTCCCTGAGCCTGGTTCTGCCGGAGGTTTCTTCCTGTTAAAAGGGAGTTTTTCCTTCCCACTGTCGCCAAAGTGCTTGCTCATAGGGGGTCATATGATTGTTGGGTTTTTCTCTGTATCTATGAAGCGCCTTGAGGCGACTTTTGTTGTGATTTGGCGCTATATAAATAAAATTGAATTGAATTGAATTGAATTGAATTTTTTTGTTTGTTTTTTTAAATTCCACGCTGATATATTTTGTTTTGTTTCATGTTCTGTGTAGATACTACATCAGTCGCAGACGCCAGGAACAACCCCAGTATAGGTGAAGGCAGTGTCGGTGGGTTGACAGGCAGCCTGAGTGCAAGCGGCAGCCACATGGACCGTCTGGGGGCCATTAGGGACAACCTGAGTGAGACGGCCTCCACCATGGCCCTGGCTGGAGCCAGCATCACCGGCAGCCTGTCTGGCAGCGCCATGGTCAATTATCTGAACAGGTAAATGTGTGCTGCAATATTTAAATGTGGTTGTGACTTCAGTGTGCTCTCCTGCATTGTCTTATTTTCTCTCTCTCTCTGTTGTCAGGCTGGAGGTGCAGGCTGATGTGCAGAAGGAGCGCTGCAGTCTTAGTGGCGAGTCCGGCACAGTGAGCCTGGGAACAGTCAGCGACAATGCTAGCACCAAAGCAATGGCTGGATCCATTCTTAATGCCTACATGCCTCTTGACAGGTGAGCATCATAGGTTTGGATAAGTCGAGAAAGCATGATCTTCTGTTCATTAGCATGTTTAGTCCAGTTCTTTGTAGCTTCATAGTGTGAAACAGATGCAGCGGATTAGTGAATAATACCTGTATTATTGTAAACCTGTGCTCACGTCAACTGAACACAAAGTATTATTGTTTATATCATCATGTTTTGAACCTAGCCTAATTTCTAACCTATTGTACTAGTTGGTAACAAATTAGGCTAGTGCTATTCAAAGATAAAATGGTCATCTAGAGTCTATAGTCACTATATGTTATGAATAACAGCCCTCTGGATGCTTAATTGTGCTGAACACAAACTACATGCAACTCATGTTTCCTGTGTCCTCTCTTCTTCCAGAGATGGGAACAGTATGGAGGTGCAGGTTGACATTGAATCCAAACCTGGCAAACTACGGCATCACAGCGGCAGCAGCAGCATTGATGACGGCAGCCACGTTGGTCGCTGCGGCTGGACCTGTCCCTCTAATGGCTGCACCTCTGCAGAGGGCAAAGGAACCTCCACTAAGTGGGCCAAAGAGGCCTCCTGCTCCTCCTCCTCCAGCTCAGGGGGCAAGAAGAGCAAAGGCAAGCTGCGGAAGAAAGGGGGAGGAGGCACAAAGATCAATGAGACACGGGAGGACATGGATGCTCAGCTGCTGGAGCAGCGCAGCACCAACTCCTCAGAGTTCGACTCTCCTTCGCTGAGCGGCAGCCTGCCATCAGTGGCCGACTCCCACTCCAGCCACTTCTCTGAGTTCAGCTGCTCCGACCTGGAGAGCATGAAGACCTCGTGTAGCCACGGCTCCAGCGGTGGCGACTACCACACGCGCTTTGCCACAGTCAGCCCCCTGCCTGAAGTGGAGAACGACCGCCTGGAGACCTGCCCCACTTCTTCATCCTCCTCCCAGGGACAGAGTGCTGTGGCCACCCCCAACTCCCCCACCTCCACCACGTCCTCCCTGGGTCACAGCACAGAGCTCCCCCCTCTCTGCTTCATAGCAGAGGAGAATGTCAACCTGGTGTGCCCCACTGAGCCGGACTCTCACAGCAACACCGGAGAGATGTTGAAGGAAACCAACAACAACAACACCCAGCATCATCAACCACAACAGCCAGCCCAGACGCAGCATCAGCCCAAGAACTCCTGTATACAGACTGATATTTAAAATCTCAATACCATAAGTGCTGCACACACATTGTTTCAACATCCTTTTCCTCCACTAACATAACAATCCTAGCTTAAAGTTTAACCTGCATTTTCTGTTATTCCCTTGTAAAGGGGACATGTTACTTTTGGATTGGACATCCTCTGTTGAAAAGCAGCCACTGAGTGAAGTATTAAAAAAGGCTTCTGCAGTGCAGCCGCGTGAGAAATTTTAAGGTTATGAATGCTGATGTTTCTCCCTGTGCTGACACATTTTTGTCACTCGCTGGCCACCTGTAACAGAAGGCAACCCACTGACTCGGGTGTGTCAGATTTATCTGTGTAGACTAAAGTAAAACCACTGTGCCAGTTTTGCTAGTATTTGATTTTGGCCGTACTGTCTGGATGCAACACAATAAGAGAAGTTAACCAAGCAGGGACAAGGCAATACAACTTATTTTTATTTTCCCCAACACGTATTAGTTAACAGAGGGAACCTGGGAGTTCTCATCTGTATTTATTATTAGACTGGTTGTTTTTTGTCATGGATCTGTGTTTGAAATTAAATTGTAGAAGACCAAGGCCTGGGCTCAATGTCCTGAATCATTTTAGCTCTAAAGCTGACTTAAAAACAACTGAGATTGTTTTTAAATGGATGCACACACAGCTATTGTCCCATTGTGGGCGATGGTGCTTTGTTTTTTTTAGCAGCTCGCTAAGAAACGATTTGAGACCTGTAGCCTAATTCAGTGCATGTTCTAGCACTAAGGTGACTCAGGAAGCCTGGGCCTCATCTTGCTCTGTGGAAAGTTTGTAATGATATATGTTGAGGGTGTGGGTGGGGGCTATTTCTTGATTTGACAAAAGGTCTCTGGAAGGCCGTAGATGTTGAGATAATGCTTAAAGTCATTATAATAACATTAACCAATGGGTTGGTCAATTCTGTGAAATTGTACAAAGAAACTTTTTGTCCTGTTGAAAGGTGATTTATTCAGGCTGATGGTTTCGCCTCACTGAGTAAGAGAGAGCTTTGATATCTTTCTTTGTTAACTCATGGTGCCTTCAAGAAGCTGTTTGTGTTCCGTTTATCTCCACCGTGTCTTCTAGATTCCAATCAACAACCACAACAACTCATTGCAGAATGTCTGACTGTGTAGGAGGGATGCTCCTATGATAGATCTGGTAAATGAAGACTTTTCAATTGCCTACCAAAGACAGCACTCAGGCTCTTGTTAAATCTTAAACCTTTGACTTGTCAGCTGTAGATGCAGTATTGTGCATCCTTTTGAAACCACAGGGATGAATGATATGATCCGAAATTATACAGACACACAGACTGCTGTTTTTGTACATGCTTCACAAATGCTACGCAAATAACCAGGGCTGTACAACGGCCCGAGGCACCTGCACTGTTACCTGTATTTCCTATGACATTGATGTTTTGCAATGCACAAAGGTTAATGGGGATGCAGAGGTTGGTTAATGGTTACCTTCCTTATTGATTTGTCCTGTGAGTTCCTGTTTGTGTTGCCAATCGGTGCTGCTGAGCAGACTTGAAGTTAAGTTCTTCTTTATTTCAGAGTGTTTGCTTAAGCCTGTGTTTACCGCTCCGTGGTCTGCTTTACTGGGGGCCACCGAGTCAGCTCAGGTGAACCTCAACCATTGAGTGGTATCCTGACCCAGGTCTGTTACAGAATGAACTCTTTGGTTCGGTGGATTCGGCTTCTGCTGCACTCCTTCCCTGCATTACAGAAAAGCAGTTTTGTTCTTCCCCCTTAGTTCGGTTTCTCATTCTTCACCCAAATTCCAGTTTCTCAATCCTAAATTGAACACTAGTGCCAGATATAATTTGTAATTTGTGCAGAATTGCATAAGGTATTTGTATATTTGTTTGGTAATTTGCTTTACTATATGCGTGTAAATGCATATCAAAAAAATAAAAACAACTATATATGAAATGTTTACGGTTTCCAAATTTTTAAGTTAACAAAAGTACTTTAAATACACAAAGTGGACCTATTATGATCATTTAAAACTTCATATTTTTACTATTAGACTCTGTTAAGAGAAGTTTTGCATTATTCACTGTTCAAAATGAATAAATGGCCTGTATTTGTATAGCGCTTTACTAGTCCCTAAGGACCCCAAAGCGCTTTACACAACCAGTCATCCACCCATTCACACACACATTCACACACTGGCAATGGCAAGCTACATTGTAGCCACAGCCACCCAATAATCCTTAGCTGTTATATTGGGCCTTGCTATGGCAAACACCATTATTACAACGTATGTAAGACACAAAAACATCATGTCACTCCATCTTTAGTGTCTCTTCTGAAACTTTCCGTTACTTGTTATGAGCTAAAGAAGGAAAAAAACCATGTTTCCCAGTTTATTGAATAGCCCTCTGTGAATAGAATACACAATTTTTACAAATCTACTGACACAATGTTAAAAGCCACTGTTAAGAGAAGCTGTGGAAAATGCAGAATTATTCCCTCCTTCCCCCAAATTTACATCCTTATGCTAAATTTTACATTCATGTAGATTTAATGAAACATGAGAAAACAAAAAGTTTGGATTCAGGCAGTCTTTAGATTCACAATACAGAAAGATTGATATTTATTACTTATAACATGGACAGAATGACTTTAAATAGCAAATAAATTACACATTTAAAACAGTTCTGAGTTTGGAGCCAAGTGAATATATGTGTGTGATAAATCCAAGTCATTAAAGAAATTTATTAAAGCTACAGAATGATATAAATAGACTTTTTCTTTACGAGTACCGATATGCTCACCACACTAAGTCGACCCCTAGACTGAAATCCAAGGCACACATCTTATAAAGATGCTGCTTCTCTCCAGTGTGCTGCCATCTGCTGTGAAGCTGATGGTGCAGGTAAACAGGCTCAACGGCACAATGTCATTTCACATGGTGAAGACAGAGACTTGCCTTTATGAATGGAATCAATACAGGAACACAGAGCTACAAATTTGCATAGATGACTTAAAGGAGAGCAAGAATTTTTTTTTGCTACAACATTGTAAGTTCTGTTACACTCACATGAACAGCAGTGAGACATGCAGGTCTCTTTCACCCATTAAGATAACACCATACATGTGGTCATATTAAAATAGTTACTTAAGATGCAGCAAAGACGCACTTTTAAACTTGGAAGGAAATTAGCTTTTTGTTTGTTTATATTTAACATGCACTGAATAGTTTTTGGTATGTGACAGCTGGTCTTTTATAAAATGATTTCAGAAAGCGACTGGGCTCAAAGAGCAGATCAGCTCGATGAAGCCTGTCCTAAGCAAAAGCTACTGCCTGGAGTGAGGAAACACCTGCCTGCTGTGTTACACAACAGCACATTGGACCTTGTTTATTAATACACTACGGTGAAAGGTCCACTGAGTCCCACTGTTGTACAATGCAAATGGTGCATGGTGTGTACAAAAGTAAAACTGCATAGCAAAATGTTCTGGAGAGAAAAATAGATTTTTTTTTTTTATATCGTCACAGACATTACAGACCAGTAGAGTGAATCAACTCGGTTCCATTGTATTGCTCATTCTGCAGCTTCCTGCCTTTGTGTACTCAGTTCTTGTGCAGTGTTTTGCATAGATCCAAGAGCAGTGGTGGAGCAGCTCATGCAGAGAGGGGAGGGTCAGATATATTTGTTGGCCAGGTTCTGAACATCGTTCTTAGTGAACTGTGTGCTCTGCACGGCTGAGAGATCCTCAAACAGCTGAGTCATGTGGTGACGCTCTTCCTTCTCCAGCAGCATTAGTACAACCTGCAAACAGTGCGTCAGCGTTTATCACCACACAGACCGCTTGATTGCAAAATCTTACAAACAAACTTTAGCTTTTCAGACCATATTTGCATGCTAATCTTACCGAGAACCTGTCAGCAGTGTGCAGATGGTTGAGGTGTTGGTAGACCAGATAAGGGTCTTTCTCCAGTAGGTGTGAGTGCAGGGCCTGCATGATGAAGCTGATGGTGTGTCCATCAAGCTGGGTGCTCAGGAACTGGGGAAGCATCTCTGGGGCCGTGGAGGCCAGTAGTTCCGCGCAGGCCACTGTGTTTCCAGAGCTACGAGCCGCATTCAGGGATTGGCCAAATTCATAGGCGCTGGCTGGCTGGAGGTTGATGCTGATGTCTTCTCCTTTGCAGCTGTTTTTGGAGTTAGGGACAGCGGTCACATTCTCGTCATCCTCAACCTGAGGAGGGAGACGGACATGGGTGAAACATTTAAACAGGAAAGACAAAAATGGAAAGCCGGTCTCTGTCAGTGAGTCACAATCTGGGAAATCTGCACCACCTATTGCCTTAATTAGGAATAATTTGTCTGGGATGCAGTGATTGGATCTATAAGCTTCCATCTTTACCTACTGGTGTGCTGAACCTGAAGAAAAGGAAAACAAGAGCTTCATAACAATCTGTAGCCTTTTAAACTTGGAGCACAGCCACTTTTCACTCTGGTGTTCCCCTGAAACTGAGACTGAGTTTTGAGACCCAGATAAGCAGCATAAGATGCATGGATACAATTTTACACTTTAGCTTTCTCCGTGTTCTCTTTTGTCTTTTAACAATAAACTGAAAATGGTACATCTAGCCCCACTCAAGCTTTAATTTGGTGCTTTTATTCTTCATTAGATCATTAATAGTAAATGAGGATGGAGCACAAAGACGAACGGTACACAACAGCTGGGAGCGCTGCACTTTATGATCTGTGCTAGGCTAGAATAAAACCAGAGCTGATCAGATTTCACACGGTATCCCAGCAGGTGTCAGGAGTAATCAGCTAAAAACACACAACTATTCAAAGGACACTTGTTGACCATAAGTCATGATTCTTCAGTCCCCATCATTATAATGCCTCTTCTTCCTAACCACACGTGTAGACTCTCTAAAGTCAAAAGTGGATATGTCTGTTGGATGCAATAAGGGGAAAATATTTATTTTCAATGAAAGTGAATAAACTGTACTCACCTCTGTGATGGGGACTGTCTTCCTGGGTTTGTTTGGTGAAGTGCTGGCCAGACTCTGTCTGAGCAGCTTGGTGACCTCCTCCAGCTCCTTCTCAGCCTCCTGCACGTTGGGATCTTGCTGCAGCACTTCCTGCAGGTCCGAGCTGCAAGCCAGGTAGTCCTGATGGAGGGAGACACCGAAAACATACAAAGAGAGCTTTATGTATGAAATATGTGAAAGGGATATTTTACTCCTTAGCCACCCAATAAAAAGAAATCACTCCCTTATGGCATTAGCCATTAAAGTCCAGCTCTATTCACCTTGAGACCTTTATTAGCCATGGCTCGTCTGTAGAAGGCCTTCTTATTGGTTGGCTCCAGTTTCAGTGCTGCATCACAGTCCTGCTTGGCCTCAGCGAACCTCTCCAGCTTCAAGTAGCACAGAGCTCTATAAACACACACACACGTCAATTGTGATTTTTATTTTTGTCACTGGCACCTAATCACATTTGACACGTGACTCAGAAGTATCATGAATTTGTGACTCACTGCAAATCAGGTTTTATAATAACAGCTGAAGCCATGCCATCAGCATTAACAGAACAGAACATTTTCCTATGATGATGAGATTTACGATTTACACCTCAGAGATGTGCTTCTGGAGCCCCTTTTCTAAATGAATCTTCATGTTTTTAATTTTTTCAAATGGCTCTCAGCAGCTGTGCACCAATGGCGTATGGATGTTTGCTCTGGTGTGGCTGTACATACAATCTGTTCTCACAGCAGGGCTCCACATGCACATGCAAACACCAACACACAATAGGAAAACATTCACGTCATCAGTTTCTTCTGTGACCTGATCAACACCATCTATGTACTATTGTGTTGTGCACCAATTTACCACCAATACACACTAATTTGGCAGCAGTGACAGGTGGCACGACTGGATAGGATTAAAAACAGAGCTGAAAGCACGGCTGACAAATGACAGCTGGCCGTCGTTAATCGGCCTTTTTTAAATTCAGTTGAACAAATTTTGGGGATTTTCAGGCTGTTTTCCCACATCAAAGTGAACCAGTGGCAGAAGATGTGATGAACAGAGGGGAAACGAGACCGCAGGAACATGTCTGTTCATATTAAGGTGAGAATTAAATGACTAACCTGTTGGTGTAGATAGTGCATTCCTCTGACTTTAGCTTAAGGCATTCTGTGTACTTTCCCAGAGCATCCTGGTATTGGCTCTTCTTCACAAAATCGTTCCCTTCTTGTTTCAAAGCTGAAAAACGGACTTCGGCTTTCCTTTCTAGAAAACAAAACAAAGTGGTGATTGCTAAACATCGCTTACTCACACAGACACGAGGTCCATTCTCCTCCATTTTGACTTCATATATCCACACTGACACTTGCAATACATTTTAACTGACCTCGCTTTTATAAGCCTGTGCTACACAGCTGGAGGGTTTAAGCACTTGAAATTAATGCTGTGCTAGCTGGACATGAGCCACGAGAGTTAAGTAAGCAATCAGTCCCGGTGTAGACCGAGGGCTAATCAATCTGCTGCAGTGTCTGCAGAGCGTCTTCAGGGAGGTAAAATTATGCCAGCAGTGCTATTCTTTCATTAGAGTCTAAAAATAGCATAGGTAGAAAAGCCCTGGGAGCAGAGAAACTGCATGGTCAGAGGTGACACGTCCACTTATATAAAAAATAGGCCTTTCAAATTTTCCTCCAGTCACAACAGGAAGACTTTTGTTCCTCCATCGCTGTATCAAGCAGAAGAATGGTTCAAAAACCGAACAAAGGTAGCTATAATGTCAGAAGAAAGAGCTGCTCGAGAAAATGTTTGTTAATGCTGGATGTAGTCAACATTAGATTTTATTCAGTCATCATAACCGCTGTATGTATAAATGTCCCAGCTACTCTCCTCATTGTCCCAGCTCAGCGATCAACACTTCTGACCCTGACTAACTCTGTGTTTCTGGGGACAAACATTAATTAAGCATCATGACTCTAAAAACAACAGACCTGCATCCCTAGCAGCCTTCTCTGCTCGAGCTTGGAGGACCTCAGCGCTGGGTGGCTCCTCTCTGCGGTGCTGCTGAGCCGACAGAGGCACCAGAGGGATCTCGGGAAGTTTCTCTCTCCACTCTGGCCCGTCTTGCTCGATGAGCAGCCGGGTGATCCTAGAGGAGGACGTGATTCAGTCATTGTTACAGCACACAGATGAGAGACATTGATAAGGCTTACATAGCGTGTTAAAGATGCATCTAATCCACCCTGTTCCACAGTTTAGGGAGTTTATGTCTTATTGTGTAACTTTGTAGATAAATGTGGGGATGAATGATATCTTTGACCCTCTGGTACTCCTGAACACAAACCAGCCAGGTGAGTATTGCGTAACAGAGAAGGGACACACAGTCTGAGAGACATGATTAGCCTCTAGCCGGAGCTACTTTTGACCAGCTAAATCTGTTAGTCTCTAATAAGCCTGTGTGTAATGGTTACCATGATTTGTTTTGATTTAGTCTTCTAAATATGCTATAATTCCATTTCTGGATTTCAATTATAGAACATTTTCAAATTTGGAAAATACAGCAGGTAGATAGAGTAAGAAAATCTCCATGTCTCATCTGTCTTTTTATTTCCTTTGCTGTAACAGCTAAAGATAGTCTGTGTCCACCTTGTTTAAAATAGATGAGAAATGCACTGCCATAGACATGGGTGCTGTAAAATTCAATACTTGCTTTTGAGATGCCAAATGTTAATGAGTCTGTTAGCTGAGGTGAGAGGTGGACATTATACCTGTTGACACTGTCGTGAGCTGCCTGCACGCTCACGTCTATCTGCAGCACAGTTTTGTAATCCACGTAGGCCTTTCGGTAATGCTCCAGGGACTCATAAGCCATGGCACGGCGGAGGAGGGGCTTGAGGGAGAATGGTTGCAGCTCCAGGGCTCTGATTGGAATAAATAGATGCAATGAGACAAGAGCAAAGGATCGAGTCTGGTGCCCCTGCTGTCGATGCTAGGGCAAAGGATGTGTCTGTACATGTTGTTTCTGAGGTAGTGAACAAGTCTAAAGGTGTGATTCAAGTTTTCTATAACCCCATCTTTCTGCAAACACATCAAGTATATTTAAAGGCTTTCATATGGGAGGCTCCCTTAAGTTAGCCCAGTCTGCTGCTTATAAACCACTTCTAAAGAGATTAATTACAATCCCTTACGACACACCCAAGTGCAAATCCCCTCCCACTCATAAATGATCTGAGATCCTCTGCTGAGACTGGTATATGATGACGCTGTCTGCAGAAATTTGTAGCAGTTTGATCTTTAAGATGAAGCACAAGGACAAGCGTACATTTGCCTTCCACAGCTTTTCACATATCTTGCTGAACACTGGTAGAGTTTTATCAGTTCTCTCACCTTGTGCAATCTTGTATGCAGTCTTGACTGTTGCCATCTTTCAGGTAGCAAGCTGCTCTGTTGGAATATAGAATACAGAGATCTTCTGGACTATCAATCCCTGCATAGAAAATAGAGACCAATATCAGAAATGTAATACACAGCTTGGAAACAGCACGCATAGTTCTGCAGTTATCTTGGGGGTGGAATACAGAATATCTGCAAAGACATCATGAACTCAAAGTTTGAATCGTGTACTTATTGTCTAAAACAGACTGTTTAATGTGCTCTCTGAGCAGCTATAGAAGCGCTGTAGAACGTACAGAGCTCCTGTCATGATGAAATAAAGAAACTTCAGTTATTGGAAGATACTGAGCTATCATTTCTTTTCTTTCAGATTTATGAATACAAAGTGACAGACACGCATACACACACATGTTAAATGTTTTACTAGCTTTTATCTGCAGGTTAAAAGCTAGTATATGTGTAATATAAATATATATATATATATATATATATATATATATATATATATATATGGGTCAAAATGGGAGATGCCCCCAAGGGTGGTGGAGAATGACCGAGCTAAGATCCTGTGGGACTTCCAGATACAGACGGACAAAATGGTGGTGGCTAACCAACCGGACATAGTGGTGGTAGACAAACAGAAGAAGACGGCCGTAGTGATCGATGTAGCGGTTCCGAATGACAGCAATATCAGGAAGAAGGAACACGAGAAGCTGGAGAAATACCAAGGGCTCAGAGAAGAGCTCGAGAGGATGTGGAGGGTGAAGGTAATGGTGGTCCCCGTGGTAATCGGAGCACTAGGTGCGGTGACTCCCAAGCTAGGCGAGTGGCTCCAGCAGATCCCGGGAATAACATCGGAGATCTCTGTCCAGAAGAGCGCAGTCCTGGGAACAGCTAAGATACTGCGCAGGACCCTCAAGCTCCCAGGACCCGAGCTTGAAGGATAAACCGCCCGCAGGGGCGTGCTGGGTGTGTGTGTGTGTGTATATATATATATATATATATATATATATATATATTTCCCTTTGAGATTTTGACAACTGACTCGTGCAAAGTCCGCACGCTGTTTCTCTCCACCTGCCTTAACTTAACAGTGTTTTCTTCACTATCACAGAGTTAAGCAAATCACACAGGTCTACGGTGCATGTTTCAAACACAGCAACATTATCCTGCTACACTAAACACATTCATGTCAGTGTGCTGCCTCATCAGATGAAAACAGATTATGGATGATGACACAGCGTGGCAGTGATGATGATGTCTTAGCAACTGAGAGCACTTAGCGAGGTTATTGTGACAGTAGATCATATAAACTACAGCAACTGTGTGCATACCACAACTACGAGGCCTGTCAAAGTATCTTGAATGTCTCGTTCAGTTTCATTTCTACTGAAAAGAGCCTTTTTCACAGATTGGAAAAAATTCTGCATGTGTAGATTAGGTCACATCTGTTAGCACAACAGATGTGACCTAATCTACACATGCAGAATTTTTTCCGCTGGGCATCATCTATCTGGATTACTGTGGGAGTGCTTCCCACAGTAATCCAGATAGATGATGCCCAGCGACTTTCACAGTCTTAACTGAGTATATTATGGCTGTCCACAGAAAGAGACACAAGGCCATATATTTAACGGAGAGTGAGCAGAGGTTTCTCTTCCTCCATCAACTGCTCGTCGTCTCACTCTCTGTGAGAATTATTGCTGCAGTCCTACAAATTCAATTTCACAGTGAGTGGTTAGAGGTCATGTGACTTGGACAGACCTGAGCTGAGAGGCTTAGCACCAGACTAAAACAGCAACACTGTCTGCGTACAGCCACAGTCCATCATCCCAGGGATAAGTCACTAAATATTAACATCGTAATGGATCTTACTAAAATTTTGAATACTGCAAATAAACTGTTCACACAAAAATGTGAAGTCTGAGACTGAGAATTTGAAATTGTTTATGAGGAATTATTTCCATAGGGAAAATGATTTGTATTGCTATCCTGTTTTCATGTGTAAGTCTCTGCAGTGTGTTAAAGTGACAAAAATAAAGACAAGCACTGACATTATAGCTACGACCCTATGACCTTTGATTTAAAGTTAAATTAAAGTATGACACCATAGAAAGCTGTTATTAAAATATGATGATGAATAAACAGCTGAGAAAACAGTCGATCAGTTCTGATTCATTTGTCAGCTCATAACACACTGATATGAGTAAAAATGTTATGATTAGTGACACGGTGGCACACAGGTAACTTCTAACCAGCAACCTCACTGTATAAAACTAATTAAATAGTTTTTTCTTAATATTCTAAAATATTACAAACACAATCAACAGTGAGTGCCCCTGAGGCTTACCTGAATCTGTATAGCCCTGAATGGCTTGTGAGTATTTCTCCAGTGCATCGGCAAACTGTCCATTTTTAAACAGCAGGTTTCCTTCGTTCTTTAGCCGGGCCAGGGGTGGGGGCAGGGCCCCACATGGGGCATCAAGGTTGACAGTTTCTCCAGCATTTCCTCCAACTGGAGTTGCCTTACCGCTGCCGCTCTGATCACCCTGAACCGAAGCTGTCGAGCCTCTCTTGCTTGATCCATTGGCTATCTTTTCCTGCGGGACTTTGTACTTGTCTGAGCTGCCTCTGTTCCTCCTGTGTTCATGGTGGGAGCTGTTGGACTCGGCGTATGGACCCCCGTCCCCTCTGCCGTGGGGCTTTTTATGAGCGTTTCCCATGTCTCCCCTTTCGACAGGAGTAGCTGATCTCTCCTCCCCTCCCACGGGCTGGCTAGGTTGAACCAGACAAGCTGGAAGGGAGAGGGAGGGAGGGGAGAAGCAGAGGGAGAGAGACAGAGAAGGGGAAGTCACACCCACAGGAAAGAGTCAGCAGTTACATCATAGTGTGGGAGGAGAGGAGCACATGACACGGAGCCACTTCAAACAGGGAGTTCCAGGAAGTAGAGATACCAAACAGTGACTTATGAAAGGGCTGTGTGGGGGTAGGGCAGAAAACACATGCATGCACTGTTCCTTCACCCAGAGAGACAAGAGGGGAATTTCCTCTCTCTATAGGACAGCAGACAGAAGGGGATGTGACTAAAGCACTACTATTACCGGCAATGTTGGAGCTTCCTAACATGCTCTGTATAAATCGTGACTGTATTAGAGGGCAAATCCTTCAACTTCTAAATCCAGCACAGCTATAAAGACACAAAAAACTTTCTGCTATAAAGTTAAAATTTAACACCTCATTCAAGTTACATAAATTAGAGTAGCAATAGATTTGAGTCCAGTTAAGTCAGTGGAATGACTTAACTTGTTACTTTTCATTAAATGAGAATATAGATAAAAATATATCTCCAGTAAGGGAAAAATCTCATCTGGGAAATGTGTACCACAGTCTACTGGTTTACCTCATTCACTTCCTGCTAGTCTTGCTAGCTAATATGAAATCAACAGTGAAATAAAAACATGTCAAATAAAGGATCAATGCACACTTTTAACAAAAATCTAAGTTTCCTCTGAACTCATAACTTACCTAAGCTTGACTATAACTGAAAAACGATTTCACTGCATGTTAAATAGAGAGTAAGCAACATTTAAATCAGTTGCGGTTTGATTGATTTTTGGATGCAAATGGGTTATCATAAATGGCCATTAGCGCCGTTATAGTCTCTATGTCTGTGTTTAAGGATATTGATTGTTTTTAGTAGTTCAAACAATCACCAGTTTTATGAGCTTTGTTGTCACTGTCAGTCTGGTTATCCGCCTCTTCTATCTCTTGGATGAGGATTTTTTTGCCCTTGCGTTGCTTCTCTTGTTGGCATTCCTCCATCTTCTTCTCAATTTGAGACAAAAGTTGCTAAAACACAAACAATTCATCCATTAGAACATCTCATGTTTTGTTTGTCACAACTATTCATATCACAATCTATGCTAGATTACTTAGTTGTAGTGACTGGTGTATGTATAACTACAAAAAGGAACATTTTCTTCCCATTTACACCTAAATTATACTCAAATAAATAGAAACAGAAGTTAAACAATGCAATTAAAGGGGACGGGTAAACACAGCACATCCTGAGCTGTTCCACTGATACAGATCTGTTAAAAAAGCCACATCATCTTCTATTTATGGTAATGACATAAATACATGAAAGACTTCCAGTGATAGACTCACTAAATCACTCAACTTTCACAAATACAGTGACACCTAGTGGATGAAAGGTAGACTGGCGCATGATGAACATGCCTCAGTACCATCACCTACAGTTGCAGGGGTGTTCTGTGGCTCTTCCCTGAGCACCGTCCTCAGGTCTTCAGTGGCCATGTGGAAGTTGCCCATATGATTATAAACAACAGCACGACGAAGCAGGGCTAACGGAAAGAAGTGCATTACAATATGTAGCACATACACTAATGCTGCTGTAGCTAAAGTATACCACATCATATAAATACATCTAAAAGTGCAGGTGTATTTATTCTGGAAGCATTATTGTGTTAGAAATTATAGAAATAACATTAACACACCTTTCAGATTGCCCGGTTCTAGCTCGAGCACACTCAGGCAGTCTTTCAGGGCATTGTGCCAGTGCTCGAGCTTGATCTCTGCCTGGGCTCTGTTGTTGTATGCAGCCACAGTTGTTATAATGGAAAGGCTCCTGTAATGGAATAAACAATAAAGCAAACCTCTATTTACAGTGAGATTATTGCACAAACACTTACAGCTACAATGAAAGATGACAGTCTACTACTTACAATATATACCAAGCAAAATGATAAAAAGCCCTTTAAGAGGTGCTAAGTGCTTTCTGCAATGAATGAGTTGTTTAAAGAACCTGACCTGGAATAGTATGTGACCGCCTCCTCATAATCCTTTGCTCTAAAAGCTTCATTGCCTTTGTCCTTTTCACGATTTGCCAGGAAGAGCTTCTCCTGTTGTGACAGCACTGGATGGATCACAGGGGAAACCTTACATGTTACACAAAAATGCCAACACACCTGATGTACGTTGTATGCTTAATAATTACTGCAAAAGAACACTTTCTATCCACAATAGATTACATGAAGTGTCCACTTGAGTCTTGATTTTAGGATGTCCTGAGTTTATAATTGCAGGTGGATCAGTTTTGTCCACATCCTCCTCTATTTTCTCACATTCTTTTTCCACATCGAACCTGGAAAGAAGGTGTAAAATATACACTTAAAGGTCAAGTTTTTAAACTGTGGATCACTGTAATGGAAGCAGTTTAGCTTTAAAGCCCTTTTACAAAGTAAAAAGACTTGGGAAGCTTTTATGCACAGAGAATTCAGCTGCTGCAACAGTGGGGTCTTTCTTCTGAATATAATAGACAAATGTGGAGACAGCATGACTCACTTGTCCCATTCTCGGTAATCACGTGGTAGGGCGCATTTTGAGGGTTTCTTTCTTTCTTGTGGAACTGTTTTCTATCATGAGAAAAAACTCTGTTTGAATATTTGTCTTCTATACATATATGTAACTGGTTATGTACTGTATATGCCTTGATTTTTTTTACCTGGCTCAGAGGAACGAAGCAATTGAAACCTCTTACAGGTGGCATATTTTCTTTCACTAGATCATCAAATACTGACTGGTGTTTCAGGGTTGTTTCAGTCTTTTTGGTTTCTTCTTGCCATCTCTGAGCAAAGTATTTAGAGAAACAGCCATGTGAGAACAAAGTAAACAGGATTTATTTATTTTTTTAAAAGAAAGAAAAAAATGTGTACCATACTTTCAATTCATCCTCAATTTGGTTCCACTCATCTTTAGAGAGGCTGGCTGCTGTGGCTACAGGCATTTCCTTCCTAAGAGCTCGGCTCTTAGGGTCCAGTTTCTCCAGGTGACTCTCACAGAACTTGATCAGGTGAGGATAAATGCCCTCTTCGCCAGACCTTTAACCAAACAAAAAAGAAAAATAAGGAATAGCTTTTTTTGCAATATTTTTCATTCACATTTGCCAGCCTGTATTTTGTTATGACATGCACTATTATCCCTCTGCAACTGATGACAAGTGTTACGTAATCTATTTGCAATATAGCACATACATCTTACCATCTCAGTGGAGAGTGAGTGAAACTTGACATGATGATGAGTTTATAACCTTCATAAAGAAAAACCTCACCAACACTATAAAGGGACTGGACTGACTGATTGCTTTATTTTGAGCATGTAAATATAAATACGATTAAAAAAAGCAGCAAAAGTCCATTGAACACAGGTAAAGGAAGAAAAGGGACAGTGAGTTTCCTCCAACAACACTATATCGCTCAACAGACAGTTACCTCAGTGTTCTCAGGATCTTCTCGAGGTATCTCACATCTTTACATTTTTCAATGTAATCGTAGTCCAGGTGCTCCACAGGAACCTTGCCCCTGTAGTCCACAGTGGTGGAGTGACTCTGAAGGGATAAAACTGCGTCTTCACTCATTTCTGGAAAGAATTTACACAGTCAATGTGTCAAAAAGTGTTCCATAAAAGGGAGACATGGCAGTTCTGCATTATATTTGTATAACTTACCAGCTTTTTAGCTAGCTACCTTAACTTTACTGGTTATTTTAATAGTTCGTCAGAAACAGCTAGGTTCTATAATTAGGGATGTAACATTCGGGAAAGGCAGACTTATCTCTTAAGTGTCTCTTGAGTAATTAATGCAAGATCACATTAATGTTAATAATGTTAAGCAAAACTAGTTTACCTGCTCCCGTTTGGCTGAACGCTCATCGACAATGTGGTGTGTATTGCTATGGTAACCACACACGGACGGAAGGCCGGTAGCGCCGAGAGGAAGCACGTGACACAGCCAACAGAGGGCTCCAAATTTGAAAACGTGGCTGGTGAACATGAGAAAACAGGAACAACAGCGGGGGGGGACAGCTGAGGCCTGGAACAAAGCCTGAGGAAACAACATCGCCTACAGAGGCCACGGCTTTTTGGAATAGCCCCGTTTTAACTTCAGGTAGGTATTTGTTAAATATTAAGCGCGTTTATTCCCGAAGAAGATTATTTTGTCGAGCTTAAGGTACAGGTGCGTGGAATTCACCGACATTACCTCGTACTGGTTCTAGTTTCAGGAGGCTAACAACGTTATGTTAGTAAACGTGGATGGCAGACAAAAATGTCAGCCACATTTTTTTTCTTTAATTATAACTCGGTGTTTGACAGGTGTTTTACGAGGCCCACAGTTTTTTTTTTTTGTTTTTTTTTTTTTTGTTTGTTTGTTTGTTTTTTAATGGCAATCATTTTTGCATGGCATTTCAGGCTTAACACAGGTGTAACTGATTAGTCATTCACTGTGCCATTCCGGGTCCCCTTCAGTCACATTAACAGGAGGCTATTTCAGCTTTGACGGAGCATCACTGCTTTTAATTCTGGAACCGGTTTTTATCCTGTCATGTCTTGTTAAAATGGCTGCTCTGACCCTCTGAACTAGCATAGAGGGTGAAATTACACTGTAAAATGCGCACGCACGAA
This sequence comes from Diplotaxodon limnothrissa, assembly GCF_057381915.1. Taxonomy (NCBI): domain Eukaryota; kingdom Metazoa; phylum Chordata; class Actinopteri; order Cichliformes; family Cichlidae; genus Diplotaxodon; species Diplotaxodon limnothrissa. The sequence continues at coordinate 8,435,212 of NC_140606.1, forward strand.
ACGTCGTCGGGTTTTTGTTTTGTTTTGCTTTTGGATGAATTTTACTAATATCAGTTTTGCGTGTGTTTACCAAATAATTTTGCCTTGTCATATTTCTTCAGACGGAATTAAGTGTGAAAATAACGAGGAGTAAAATGATGTTAAAGGTGGTGTATACTGTCAGTCGGGCTCTGTCGGTGTCTTTTGGCGGTTATGGAGCTCTTTAAAGCGGCATCAGAGAGGGCACGAGACGGGGGGATTTAAATCGGCAGCAGCACGCGCTCTCATAGCAACGCGGATGAAACAGCTGAGAAGGATCAGAGATAAATCAGCTGTCTGTTGCTTTCTGATATACAAACTGCTACTTTTATACACTGAAAACCACCGTAAGATTCGGGAGATAACTTTTATTTTACTGTAAGTCAGTCCAGCATGAGACGCCTTTTAAAAATATAGTTTTTAAAAGTATTTAAGCTAGCGTTGTATGTGTTTACGGTCTCTTTAAGTTCATATTTGCTGTGCTGAAGTAGTTCTGTTTATTATATTCTGTTTCACTCCAGGTGACTTGTAATCCCCTGGAGGCCAGGCTAAGGTTTGTTGGCGCACTCAGGAGGAAGATGCAGTGCACTCCTGAATCTAGTCTTTATCTTGATGGCTCTAAAGGGCAGCACTGCTACGATGACTGCTCTGACAGTGGATACTCAGGTTTTTTCCAGAGCCCACACAGCACCAGTGGAGCTGATTCATGTAGGTCTTTGTCTCCGGTGGAACTGGATGAAACGCCCAAAGAGAACCTCCGGGTTTCTGTCACGCCAAAGAAGATCCGAGAACAAGTCAGATTTTTGGGCAGAGACTCCAGGAAGGTTTCAGCTGTAAGCTGGTGTGAAACTCCTAAAATATGCAAAAGGAATACCTCGCTGCGACAGAGACTTCTACTGTGTAAACCCACTGTAGATGTCAAAAATGACAACACAAGATCACCGTGCACCAGAGGGATTGAATCCCCTGTCAGTGGGTCTGAACCCTATTTGAATACATCATTTGACTCTGTAGACACTGAGATGGGGGCATCAAGCACTTTAAAAGTGGACCAGGACCTGCCACTATCAGGCAGGAAGCGCCGTGTTCTGTTCACACAGGTGAGGACCTCAACTCTTGAAGATGGCAAGCACAACTGTTGTCACCTTCCCAGTTTTGAGAAAGAAGCCTCACTCACAGATCTAGACATGAGTGAACACATTTTTGCATCTGGTCAATGTAATGTCAAGACTCCAGGCTTCAACGAATTCCTGCCCATCTCTAAAGAAAACTCTCAGTCACCACTGGGCAGCATGACAGATAATCTATATAATGGCTCAAGTGTCTTGTGCACACCATCATCTGCACATACACCCAGCTATATCAGGTATGTGTTTTATTGACGAAGAAAATAAAACTTTAAAATATTTAAACACGGATTAACTCCTTTCTGACTTTTAAACAGGTCGTTGAGTGAGGACAGCGGTTTCAGCTCAGTGACTCTTGATAAATCGCAAGACTCCACAGTGGACCATGATGGCTCGTTCCAGGAGCTGCTGCTGTCTGCCTCCAAAGGAAACTCTGAAACTCCAAATCCAACAGAGGGAAGGCGCCGCTCCCGTTTGCAGCGTCAGCACAGGCTCTCTACGCTTAAAGAAGGTGGCTCTCAGTCTGAGGAAGACCCAACGGACAGAAAGCATCAACATCCTTATCAATGTTACAGCCATTCTAAAGAGGATGAGGTTTTTGCTGGGGATATCACCCCTCGCAGTGTCCTCTCTGTTAAATGTGGTAATGCCGTGAGCTCTGATCGCTTGGGCTCAGCAAAAAAAGATTATACCACCCCACAAAGAGTGACTAAAACCAAGGCACAAGACATGACCCCTTGTTCTACAGATTTTGGCAATCCAGATATCACACCACTCAGGATGACTCCAGTTAACCTCTCTCTGACTCCAGCGCTGCAGCTGGTTCAAGCTATGTGTCAGCACCATGCCCAGATGTTGGCTGGTCAAAGTCCAAGCCTGAAAGAGCAGCTGAAGTCTGCAGCAGCACTGACCAAGACCCCAAGCACTCTTCGGACCACTATGCCATTGGCAGGGCTGATTGGCAGGAAGATGGGCCTGGAGAAGGTGGACATACTCACAGAGCTGATGAAGAGGAACCTCAGGCACATCCTGGCTGTTATACTCTGCCAGATGGACTCTGAGAGTGTCTATAGGTGATGTTTCCAAATATACATTTTTATTCACACAATGTTTTACAGCGCATATCATCCATGCTTACTTGCCACAGGTTGCAGCTCCTTTCCCATTTGGTCACTGATTAATAAAATCATGACTACATTTTTAATGGAGTAAAGAATAATTCAGAGTCCTGTAGAATGATCGCAAGGTGATTGACGCTGAGCTGAAACATACATGTTGTTATAACAGTGTTTATGTTGTATAAACGATGCAATTATTAGTAAAATCAGTGGAGTTTAGCTTGCATTACAAACTTGTGTTGTCTAAAAAGTTTAGTGAGCTGAAAATATTTCTCTCATACTTTGTTGTTTTTCACAGGTGCAGCTGTGTTTGCAAAAGCTGGAATCAAATTCTCCAGCAAGACAAGCTAGCTAGCACAATGAGAAGAAGCCACCTGAGTCAAGTGGAGGCTGCTCTTGAGGTAAGAGCCAGGCTATGGCTAAAGGTCTTATAAGCAGGGCTGCACATAAGTGGTCCGCAGGTGTGCATTTGCTGTCAAAATAAAAGACGTGCACCAGATAAGAAGTTGCAACGCGCGTTTGCGTACATAAGATTTTCTGGAGGAGGACACACATTTGTTTAGAACTCTTAAAAATGTTGAAGAAGCAAACTCCTTTAAGAAATTGCTTTGGTGTTCCTCCACCTCCAAAGAAATGTCAGGAGTCCGAACAGCAAAAGAAGCGCGTATTCTCGGAAAAGTGGTTGCAGGAGGTGAGCTGGCTTCAAACAAATGATGAACGCACAGAGATGTGGTGCAGAATATGCCGTGAAAATCCCACTCTAGCGGACAAAAACTGTGCCTTTTTATATGTATGCAAACGCCCATTTCAGCCTCTTATCTTATTCGCTTCCTATTTTGACAGCGAATGCGCACCTGCGGACCACTTATGTGCACCCCTGCTTATAAGAGTGTTTGTTCAGCTCTGTAGCATTTAGCTTTCTGTGTTTTCAGTTAAACACAACATCTCTGTTATCGCAGTCTTTGCTCTGTGGTCATCAGTGCATACGTACATCAAAATGAGTCGGCGTTATCACAATCTCCATCACTGTCACTGAAATGACTCTGAACTTATTTGTTGTCGTCTTATAGCTTGGTGCTGCTGTCCATGTCGCTGATGCAGAGACCAGAGCCATGTTGCTTAAGCGATCAGCTCTGAAGACAGTTCAGGCCCAGTCTAGGACCTCCAGCTACTGCACTCCACAGTCAGGAAGCAGGGCTTTAACGCCACTGCAGCTCAGCGCCTTGCATTCAGACAGCAGCAGCAAACGGGATAAATTTCTGGAGGTAAGTTACAAATCCATTAAACTGCATTTTCTTGAACATGGTACAGTCATGCTTTGAGGCATTTCTCATCAAACATTTATCAAAGTTATTTTAATAACTTCTTTTTCCTCTCAGGTTGCTAAAACCCTCTTCAATGATGAGTGCCTCAAGCCTTGTCCGAGATGTCAGCATCCCGCAAGATGCCATTCAGGCAAAAGAGAGGGAGTGTGCAGCAGAGCTGACTGTGGATTCCAGTTTTGCATGTCATGCTTGTGTACTTCTCACGGCTCTAGAGAGTGCGGTAGTCACTCTGCAGGCCGTCGCAGAAAGGACATACTTCCCGGAAGCGCTCAAAGCAAGCGCAATGTTAAAAGACTATGAACAAATTATTCCTGCTTCATGAAGTCACTTTAATAATATCTATTTTTTGCAAGTTTATAGATGGCAATAAGCAGCGAGGAAACAGATGTGTAGTACGTGCGGTGTCTGTACTCTTCAATGTTTGTTTGTATTTCTTTACTTATCCCATCCTACCCCTTTCCTTTTTTGATATAGTTCTTACTTGTATATTTTTTTTAAATTATGCACTGAAGGAGGTTTTACCAGCAGATAAAAGGATTTCATTTTACTGTTGTATTTTTCTATGCACTGACTGTACAGCATGTTGGGTTTTTTGTTTTGGAGCTATTGAGATTTTCAGCTTTTACAAACATGTTTTCTAGATCGGTTTTAAAATAAACTTGATATATAGTAAAACCTTTTTTTTTTTCTTCTTTTCTTCCCCTACCCGTGTGCTGCGTCACATTTGTGAGGATTGTGTATGTCGCTGTAACATGTACAAATCAGTCTTTGGTGCCACCTAGTGGTTTGACACTTTCACTGCGAAAGGAGTTTTATTTTAACCCCCCCCCCCCCCCCCCAAAAAAAAAAAAATATATATATATATACACACCTTAGATACTTAGAACTTTAAAGTAATCTCTGAATTATCTCGAATAAATCGATCCTGGGGTATTAAAGAAGAAACTCTAAATTGCATTAATTTCTCTGGTCCTGTCTGGTTAAACTTTTACTGCCCCCCCGTGTTTTGAAAATGCGTCCACTTCCATAGCAACCTGGACTCACAGTGATTGAGTTTGACTTTCTGAGTAAGCCCGTCTGAAAGTACTGTCTGCCATTTTTATTTTTAAGGAAAGGCATGTGTGGATTCATTTCAACAGGTAAGAGCAGCACTTTAAACACATCTCAGTTTACTCATGTTTTTACAACTAGCGTGTTGGAAATTTGAGTTTTTCTTTCTCTTTGCAAGAGTTTCTCCGCCTTACTGTGGACAGTTTTGTGAGTAAAAGTTTAGATTCCTCATATTTTCCCCAGTCTGTTACAGCTCGGACAGAATGTTTGTTTTTTAAGCGTTTTAATGTTGATCTTCACACAGGAGAGCTCTCTGGCCTCTGATGCTGTACTGGCTCACTTCTTCAATGATTTCCTAAGTGCGCCGGTAATGTAGGCCTGACATAGATATGCAGAACTTTGACATGGCTCAAAGCAGTTTTCTTACCTTCGCATGTTTTTGCCAGTCTTTCCCAGAGGCTTTGCGGTACAACCGGGAGACGGGGCTGTTTGAGATGGCGAGTAGAGCGGCAGAGTTTGTCTCCACAAGAATCCGATCAGCCCTTTACAACAGAAAATCACAGCTTCTTGCTGTTGACCCGTCACTGCTCACCAAAATGCCCCCAATAGACAATCATTACGCTGTCTGTGTAAGTAGCTGCTAGCAAAATGTTTGTGTGTGTTTGTATGGAGGGGTAGAAATCTCTATACTGGATTGAAGAACTTGTCCCTGACATTCACAGTGCCTGGACAGAGAGCGAGGAATGCAGTGGATCAAAAAGGAAAGATTCCCCTTTTTCCTTCAAAGTGATTGTTATCATGAATACAGGTAAAGTGTTAAATCCTGTTGAAACAAATGTTTTAATGCATTTGTTTTGCAGGCAAGTTTCATCTCATTTTTACCTACATTTTCTCTTTACCTATGAAATGTGATTTCTTTGCAGTATCCAGACAGTGTGCTAAGATGCCTTGATGCTGACTTTGCTGTCTCCTTATTTTATGATGAACAAGTAAAGTCTGGGTCTCTTTTTAGTTTAGTTTGCAAGTGTTTTAACTTCTAAAAGAAGTATCGATTTAAGATTGCTACTTTCAGATCTGAGACTAATCTCTTCTCCGTCTTTTAAGAAGCCTAAAGGCTTCAAGAATCTCTGCAGAGAGAGCCATGCTAACTTATAGGCTGCACATAGAAGAAGCAATACAACAGCAGCCATTTACAGGCCATTCTTTTGAATCTTTTGTCTCGTCTCTCTGCCTCACCAGCTGTGGCACATGGCTGTGCCTACCTGAGAGGTTTCTACCTGTTATAAGGGAGTTTTTCCTTTCTACTGCTGCCAAGCACTTTCTCATCTGATTGTGGGGTTTTCTCTGTATTATTGTAGGGTCTTTTTCTTACAATAAAAAGGGCCTTGAGACAACTGATATTGTATTTAAATAAAACTGAATTCAACTGAATTTAAAAAAAGAATGTTTTTAAGAAATCTTGCTTGTGTATTTTCCAACTGGCAGTGCCTCCTCTCTCTGTGATTTTCCCCAGACTAGCCAAGCTTCTGCTTCAGTGGGACCCAAACTTGTGTATTCACAGAAGGAAAAGCAGTTCAGTTCGGACCACCCTGTCAGCCCCTCAACTGCGTTCCTTAAAATTAAACACGGGTAATACTAATGTAGTAAATGTCTTGTCCCGCAGTGCAGCAAAACAAAATGTGTTTGTATCCTGTGAGTATAAAAATAAGAACTATGTGTGTCCCATGTTTTTATTTCCTCACATCTCAGGGTTTATGAGCACACGCAATCTTACATGTCTAACATCTCTGCAAAAGGAACAACTTATTCCAAAAAGCAGTGACTCAACCAGATGTTACTCCAGCTGGTCTGAGCCAGAAAGCCTGTGTTCCTTTCCCCCTTTGTCCTCATCAGGTTTCTCCTCTGCTCACCTTCAAAGTGGGAAACCTCAGGAACTTAAGAGCTCACAAACAGAGCTGGGTGTCTGCTCTGGGCTATCATCTGTTAGTAAAGAGAAACACCTAAAAGAGATCAGTAGCCTGGCATCTCATTCTCCCGAACAACACTTGGAGTACCTGGCTGTCCAAGTGACTGAACAGGTGCTTAAAGACACAATGAATGTAACGGATGGTCCGAACCAGGCAGACACTTGGGAGTGCTTCAGCAAGTCAGGAGATCAGGCAAACTGTAGCAGCACAGACAGATCCTGTAAATGTGACCTTAACCGACATCTCAACAGAGGAAGACTGGAGGGGGAGAAAGAGAGAAGTCAACGTGGCAAGAGGGGGTGTGGATGGGATAAGAAGGATCAGGAAGAGGGGAGCAGAGCCACAAACCAGGAAGATGTCCCTTATACTTGTTGCAATGATACAGGTTTCTATGGAAGCTTGGATAAGTTTAGGGAGTTTTTACAAGGAACGTCAGGAGAGAAGCTCCTTAATCTCTGGATGGATATAGAGAGACTGAAGGCTGCACGGGACAAAGAGCGGAAGCACAGGTAAACACACCTGTCTTATTCTGCAGCTCGAAAAGTTCTAAATATTCAAGCAGAATTTGTCTTTTGTTAAGTGAAATAAATTTTCAATGTGGTATTGTTTCAGGTATTTGGTTCTCATGAGAAGCTGCTACCTGCTGAGCAGCAGTCAGTTCAGTCTGAATGCGGAGCTGCTCTCCAGACTGGGACTGACTACCTCCCCCTGCTGGACAGAGGACAAACTGCGCTCAGTTCAGACCTGCCTCACTGAGCCTCTGCTCCACTACTGGTGAGATTTGCAGTGTTTATCTTCTAAATGTCAGTGACTGTGTCTAGAATGCATCCATAAAAATGACCTTTACATTTACTCCTGTATTACATTTATTATTTTGTTGTCTTGTATAATTGTTGATTGTGTTCTGTATAAACTGGGTTTTCATATGTTATAATTTTGCATGTGTCTAAATCTTCTAATGAAATTATGCCCCCTCTCTTTTCTGCAGGGTTCCTCGGTTCTGGACATCTCTGTGCCATCAGGAAGACCATAGTAACTCCTCTGATGTGGAGCTGAGGACAGGGTGGTGTTACAGCTCTTCTTTGGGCTCACAGCCTCGCTGTTGCTCAACGTTCTTACGAACTGACAGCAGCTCGCCCCAGTCTTCCCATACTGTCCGTACACAGGTAGGTGTATTGAGATATATGTTACTATGTGCTTATAAGCTTTATGGCAGGAAATCAAGCCCACAAAAGCATCATGAATAAACAACCCAGAGTTTTTATCAGTCAGCAGTAAAAAAGGATTAAAAGATAGATTTTATCCATCCATCCATTCGCTTCCGCTTATCCTTTTCAGGGTCGCGGGGGGCGCTGGAGCCTATCCCAGCAGTCATAGGGCGAGAGGCAGGGTACACCCTGGACAGGTCGCCAGTCTGTCGCAGGGCCAACACACAGGGACAGACAACCATTCACACTCACATTCACTCGCACATTCACACCTAGTGGCAATTTGGATTATCCAATTAACCTATCCCCACAAGTTGCATGTCTTTGGACGGTGGGAGGAAGCCGGAGTACCCGGAGAGAACCCACGCAAACACGGGGAGAACATGCAAACTCCACACAGAAAGACCCCGGCCTGATGGTGGAATTGAACTCAGGACCTTCTTGCTGTGCGGCAACAGTGCTAACCACCGTGCCAACCACCGTGCCACCGTGCTGCCTCATATGCGTGATTCATTTGAAACATACTGAGACCTTTGATGAGCATCTGCAGAGTGTTCACATCTTTAACTCATATCAGTGCAGGTTGAGAAAGTGCATACAGGGATAAAATAGTGTCGGTAAACCACAAAACACGGTCTTTACGAGCGTTCTGTGCCGATGGCCACATCTTGTTTATACTTGTATAAATTGTTCAACTTGGTAGTTTCTCCCTCTAGTCATCCATGCTCCTCCTGCATGCACTCTACACCCTGCTGGGGTCCTCTCCCACTGCCATCTCCTGATTTGTGAACCACTGCAGGAAGTGATTTATCAAACATCTTTTGCAGTCTAAAAACATACAAAACAGAGACAAACGGGAAAACTATTCAAGCTGTGTCTTTGCACGCTAAGGATTCACCTGTTTTGATAGATTTTTGTAGTGACTAAACAATGTACTGTGGGAAAATAATTTTAAAGCCAAAACAAATGAAAATCAACTAGTTTTCACTCCAGCTTTACCTAGTTATTTTATATAAACGCTATATTGCATTTAAAGTTTTTGTATTGTATTTCATCAGGTGATGTCCAGCAGAAGTCAACTACAGTGCACCACAATGATGGAAAAGATGCTGCAGGCTCTTTGTGCTGAGTCTCGTGCTGGCTCATACTTCACACACTTCTGCGAACAATCTGGAAACCAGGTACAAACAGCTGCAGATGTTAACGAACTGTTTTAGAGAACATGAGGCAGAAAAAAAGAAGCTCGAGGTAATTTAAAAGTGGTGCCAAAGAGTTTCTTCAGCTGAGCAGCTAAGACTATTGTTTGCAGTTCTCCACAGTGCTGTGCTGCTGTAGATGATGGCAGGTTGCTTTGTGCTATTTGTTTGTGAAATGCATTGCTGTCATTCTCCTTCATACAATTATGTGTAGCTTATGTTTTACCCTGTGCCACATAGATTAAGAATCTGGGCTCATGTATGGAAACTGTTTCTTTTTAAAGCTTGACCCAACCACTAACTTGTGCTCTAACCGTTATAAATTCACATTAATGGATTGAAGTACATGTAAATATAAGTCAGCTGACAGGGTTTTTGACATGTTCAACACTGTTTTCCTGTCCCAGCTGTGGGTGAATGCCCTTTACTTCTGGACTGACCTGCAGTATTACCGTGAGCTCTTCTACCAGGATGGTCTGGACCCTTACAGAGTGCAGAGAGAGGCACAGGTCAGCACACGCAAACACACAAGCTGTTATCACTGTCAGTGTGTATGCACCACACAAAGATATGACACTAATTCATTCAGTTTGATGCTAATGTTGGCTTTTTAGTACAGTTACTGCAGGAAACAAGAAGCACATGCAGTGTTTTTGCATGAAATATGAAATCTTGGGTCTGTATATTTAGGTGTATTTGGTTATATGCCTCTAATAAAAGAATAATAAAATATTGAGAGAGATAAAGAGAGCTCAATTAGAGAGGATGCCAGGAAAAAATCACCAGTTATAATAAGGTAAAGCTGAGGAGATCAGATGTCTTAAATAAGCAGCCAGTAGTTAAAAGGCAATAAAACAGAGGTTGTGTATTAGATTTTCTATTATTCTCCCTTTTACGCATACGCACGCACGCACGCACGCACGCACGCACACACACACACTCACACACACACTCACCTGCCCTTGTGTACGTGATCTGTTAGCTTGCCACTCCCATTCTCCTCTCTGCTTCTCTTTCAGCCCTCTTCACCCCCTCACACTAAGCGGAGAGATTTAAACTCCCATAAAAACAAGTGAGTCAGACCCCCCCAGCTTTGCGCCAGTCCAGTCACCCAGAACCACCCAGCCTGACTGCAGCTGGCCCAGGGAGGAAAGCAGGCAGTTCTGGTCCAGAATACCTCACAGTGAAACCTATTTTCCTTCAGTTAACCTTTAGTTCACCAGAGCAGTGACATTTAGATGATCTTTCCATAATTCTGAGGCCAAGCGGGGTAACTGACTGACATTTATGTGGTGTGAGGGCAGCAGTGATGAGCGATAGTGAAGACTGTGTGCGAGAGAGCGCAGCGGTGGTGAAGAGAAACGTTTCTGACCTTAATACAGTTTTATGACTCCTTCTTTCCTCGCCTCTTGTCTCCTCTCTTCTCCTCAGTTCCTTTACTCCACATATCTTTTCAGCTCTGCCAGGAGGCGCTTTGGTGTTGATGAGAAGTTGAGAAGGGAGGTGTATGACAGACTGATGCCCCCGTTTGAGGAGCTATTTGATAGGGTCGAGGAACACGCACTGAACATCCTGGTGGAGGCGTGGACCACGATGGTCAACAGGGACACAGAGTCTTTCCAGCAGGTAACCGCAGCGCTGCATTAGCACACGCTGCTTCATAAACTTCAGTTTATGTGGAGAAACTAGACTTCCTTGAGTATTTCTGAAGGTTTGATTACACTGAGGCCTAATTAAAGGAGAGATTGCTTTAAACATGGATAAGCATCTGGTTTTTGACAAGCAAGAAAGTGACTTTCCCATGTGTGTGCTAGTGTTTATGTTGCTGTGTTTAGAAATCCAGAAAGATCAAACCGATCAGGCTTGTTAGTTTGAGGGTAAGGTTTCCTAAAGAGCCTTGCGGATTGGATTTAGATAGTTGCAACTCACTTTAATTTAAAAGCATAAAAGACGAAGAAATGCAGCGAATTCTCACATTTCAGAACCTTGAAATATGGACACTCAGATGTTTCTGACTGTAAAAATGATTTAAATGATAAATCAGTCGTGAAAATATTTAATGCTTAGTTTTTGTGTGTGTGTGTGTGTGCAGGTAGCTGTGCAGGAGGAGGTGCGCTCCATTGACAGCTGGGAGTACAGAGAACTGTGCAGCCTGTACGAGGAATCACAGCTGCGACTGGAGCAGGTCAGATCAGCATCCAGCAGTAATAAGATCTATAAAATGCTCGCACTGAGAGTTATTAGGCAGTAAACACACCTGCGAGCGTGAAACGGCTGTGTAAACATAAATGTGAAAATGTATTGCCTAGTAACAATGTTGATTATCTACTGCTATGAGACTGCTTTACTTGGCACAGATGCATTATTTGCAATGATGTCATACCGCTGGTAAAAAAAACAAAAACAAATGGTCTTTAGGGTGACTTTCGAACATCTAGGAGGCAGGATGTAGCATGGTTTGCAGGAGAAACATCATTTAGCTTTAAAACTTTATTTTACTGAGGATTTGTCCTCAGCTTGCATTTTAAAACTGGACCTTCAGTGATGAAGTGCTGGATGAATCTTTGTGTGAATGGGTGAAAATGTCTGGTTGTCTAAAGTGCTTTAAGTGGTCAGTTAGATTCGACACTATCCGTCCCACTGTTTCCATCTTCCTCTCCTCTCGCTGCATCTGTCCTGCAGGGGGAGCAGTGCAGCTCCATGCTATCTGCTTCATCTATTACACCTACACACACTTCTGACTCTTGGTCCAGAGTGTCTCCAAATTACCGTGGTTACCGTTTAGGCTCCTTACTTCGTCACCGCCATGAGATCGGGCACTTCATGTCTTTCCTACAAAATCAGAACGCCAGGTGAACTGCAGATTTTAGACTTTACCTGTAATATTCATAAACAGTTATAATATGAAATATATATGGAAACACCATCCAATGGATTTGCTTTTGTTTAGTATCCATCTGATGTGCTGGCTGGATCTGGAGCAGTATAGGAGGACTCCTCGGCAGCACAAGGCTATCAGGCAGGAGAGATCAGCATGGATTGCTGCCAGATACCTCAACAGGAAGTACTTCTTTGGCCCTGACAGCCCTGCCATGACAGAACAACAGAATGATGTAAGTCAGCCCATCTAAATATTTTAAAACCATGTTAAACGTACTCATGTTGGCTCAGTAGCAACTCCAAAGAATATGAGTTATTGTCAACTTCCTGGGAAAGCCTCACAGAGACAGAGGAAGTAGGAACAGGCCGCCCGTTACATGACTATTCCAAGATGGGATTTGAGCTCCAGCTGAGGATCAGCATCCAGATTTGATAAGCAGAGGCTGCTGCAGCTCTCACACAATTCCCCCATCTCCCTCCTCGGGACTCCTGCAGACTTGACGCTGACAGCTCTGACAGCGGGGTGTTGGCAGCGAGCGGGAGATGAGAGAACATGGTTGGAATTAAAAGGAGAAGAAGAGGAGAATGTTTAGATCCAAGAAGACAGAGATGATCAGCTCCAGCAACGAGGACAGTAGGATGAAATCTGTCCTGACGTTTATAGTGGGAGATGAGGTTTCTGGGTTCTAAGATTACTCCACGAGGGTGTGGTGCGTAGTCAGGATGAGTAGATGGGACATGCAGCGGTTGGCGTGGTTTTCTCTTTGGGCCCACAGAGATGTTTGTTTTTCTTACGTGTCACAGGACGCTGGTTCTGATGTGATTTTTTTAGCTGTAATGAGAGAATCTATTAGTGAAATTTGTACAACTGCCACGCAAAAAGGTTGATGTTAGATATTTTTGCCACTATTTTATCTTTTTTCTATTCATTTGTCTCATCCCTGGGTTGCTGCATACATACAGCGGTTGCAGTTAAACAATAGTCTGATGTTGTTCTTGGGTTCAGATAGGCATGCAGCGCACTTGTTGGCATGAATCTTTTGTCTGATTTTTTTTTCTTTAGTCACTTGTCATCCTCATCTCATAAATACCATCAGAATAAATATTTGAACTGAGGATTTGAATTAGAAAGCCAATTCCAGTGGAAGGATCGGGCCTGGCTGCCGTTCTTGCATCTCAGTGTTGGTTCTTGTCTGCGTGAGCAATGTAGAGAGACTGACAGCTTTACTGCTTTGGCCCTTCATTCTTCAGTCACTCAGTCATCCAGTCACAGATTGGCCCCCTTTCATCTGCTCACTCCCACCGCGGTGCCATGACTGGTTCTCATTTCTGAAGCGAGTGTATGCGTGCACGCGTGCCTGTGTGCGTGCAGAATGAGATGAGAGAAACTATAAAGGAGATATAAAAAGAGAGACACGGCCAAATCGATGCATGAAGACAGAAAGCAGAAAGAGGGGAGATGAAGAGAGCAGTGGGTTTGTGGGAATGAAGAAGAGCACAGCAGGAAGCACAAAGGAGAGGAGCTGTCAGTGGGGTTTCCCCACTGTGGGCAGTTTTTCTTTCTCCCGTCCACCTCGACCGTCATGTGTTCCTCGTATAGAAATCTATAGACGTGTCCGTTCAGTCTGCTTCAAACACGTGCAGCCATGAGCCGGCACTCCCCCGTGTTCTTTCCTGTGTGTCTGTGTGCAGATTTTGCATTTGGCAGGTGGAATTGAGCGTCTGAAGTTGGAGTGCCTCTCAAACCCAGTCGTCGTGGAGATCCAGGACGTCGTGAGGAATCACATCGAGAAAACATGGCTGCCTCTGTTTCTGTCCACAACAGAGTTCATCGAACGGCAGAAACGCAGACCAGAGGTGGACATACTCTCACACTTTCCTTTACAAAAGACGCCAGTGAATCATCAGCTATTTGACTCATGCAGGTTATACTGAAGGTCCATTACTTGAGAAAAACAATGGTTAGTAACAGTGGAATTTATACACACTGTGAGTGCAAGGGCGAAAGTTAAGTACTGTGATTACATCAATCATAAGCTAAGGACATATTTTTCTATTCTAACTGGAATTTCTCAGGTTGGCTGCTGTGACCTCTGAAGGCATTTGAAAGATATTTTTAGCCCCATTTCTTTTCCTTTTTGCCTTTCACAGGCCGCTGTTGTAACAGAACATGTTCTTAATGATGTAGTTAAAGGTTACATTCATTCCTGGTACGTGTTGTAGTAAAAATAGGTATTTTACAAAAGCATGGCCCGTTTGTCGCTCAGCTTCACCTGGCATCTATTCAGCAAACTGCACAGTCATGGCAGTTTGTGCACATGCTGCTGATAGCTTTAGTTAACTTTAAAAAGGTTTTAAACTTTAAGTGCCTTTAATACAAAATAATCTCCAGAGTGAAGTATACAGATTTTGGTGATTCCCTGAACAGCAGGACAAAGTTTGAATACTGGATCGGCTGTAAAGACATTCCATAGGGAAGTATCCTTTGGACTTCAGCGACCTCAGCATGTTGATATTTGCAGTTTCGAGTAAAACACCTGGAAAATTCTCTTAAAGAGACCTCTGGCCTAATGAGAGTTTAGTTGTACATAAACTCCGTCATGATATATAATATCTGTCGTAAAGTAAATGCAAACTGTTCTCCTGAAGCCTACACTTGAGTGAGAACTGTTCTTCCGTTTTGCTGAATATTTGTTGTAATATCACTTATTGCAAAGCTTACAACATTTCCTAGTTGTCTTGTGTTTATTTGCACACATCCAGCCTTCTAATACGCTTTCATGATGTCACCGAAGTCAGCAGAGCACACTGAGATTAACGATGCTGCAGAGAAGCCTCTTTAACAAAGGTCAGGAGATTTAAGACACTGAATGATTAAAAAGAGTAGAAGTGATTTTGACCCCCTTTGATCTTCTGCTTCAGCTGTACCACGTGCACGTGTTTGATTCCTGGAGTGTAATGGTGCTGAGAGCAAACTGATATAGGAAGTCAGGCGCACATTAATGTTACGTGAGCAACCATTATGCGCAATTACCCTGCAGTCACTCTCTCAGGTTGCCTCATCAGGTGGAAACCCATAAACCTGGGATTCTGCTTCATTATGTTATCAAGTTTAGTCACACTGATCCTCTCATTAGGTAATGAGAGGCAGACACAGTTTAGCATTACACCGTGCAGGAGGAGACGAGCGGAAGGTGGAAAAGCTGGTTAAGAGGTGACGAGGAAGACGGCGAGGTCGTCTGAGACGGATGACATCAGGGAACTAAAGAGCTCGCTAGGAGGAGATAGAAGGAAATGCAGACGTGGGGCAGGTTAAAGGTCTAAAAAAAAAGAAAAAAAAGAAGTGCAGGCAGAGCTTTGGTTACAGCCAGCAACAGGGAGCAGTAGAGAGGTCTGAGAAGTGTTCCTAGTTATACTCCCTTTCTGACGTTGGACCTGTTTGCTTGTGTTTGTGTGTGTGTGGCAGCCACAAGAGGTGGCGGGCAGGCTCTCACAGCACGTCCACCGTCAACGCAGAGCAAGAAAAGAAGCCTGGAAGGTAAGGAGAAATCCTCCAGGGGAAGCTGGATATTTTTTAAATGGATAAAAATAAGGCATTTCCTGGCCTGAAAGCATGTGCGATTTAGTTCATGACTTGGCTTTATGCACTGGCTTTGTCAGACACCATTTTGGCCTTGGGGTTAGTTTTCTCAAATTGGATCCAGAATAAATAAGATTAAAGCATCATTACTAACCTTCCTTTAATAGTTTTTGGAGTGATTTCCACACAGCTCTGTTCCCGTCCTCTCATCGCAGGACACAGATATAAAACATGTACATTTCACATTAGGAGCAGGATGATTACAGGAAGACGTTTTCATACATGATTGTGACCATCACGTTTATGATCATGATGTCATCACTGGCAAATAACGAGTATCATTATCTCAGTATCTGTGAGCTAAGAGTGGAACTCAGAGGTCAGCCGCTGTACAGGAGAACCCTGTACTGTATCGGGGTAGGTGATGGCGGACGGCGTGTCACAGATAACCCAAGGAATCCTGCGTCATGTGTCCCTGCAGGCCGAGGGCTTGTGGATGAGTTCCACCAAAGAGATCCTGCTGTTCCGACAAACCCTGCTCAACCCTGTCACCTGCCAGCAGTTCCAGGACTTCGTCTACTCGAAGGGAGGCTTCCTGGAGAATGATGTGCTCTTTTGGTTAGAGGTGCAGAGGTACAAGGTAAAATATCTTGTAATATCTATAAGAACAAATGCTTTCTCAGTCTTTTCTCGTCTCCCTCAGCTGTAAACCAGAACCAGGCACCGGTGGATCTTTGAAATGTCTGTTAAAATTTGACTGCTGTTTCTAAATGAACACTTTGCCCTCTCTGCTTAGAAGTCTTTATTAGCCAAACCTACTGTGTTACTGTACATCTGAGCCAATATCTATGATTTGTGAGTCCAACTCTAAAAGCAAGTCAAAAATAATGTAAGAAATGCTTGATGTGCAGTTTGAATATGGAACAAAAAAAGAAGCTAGCCCTAGTTTTCCTATCTCGGTACAAAAATTCCTCAATGATTGCAAACATTTGTGGAACAGTGGGAACACAGAATTGTTCCCATGTTACTTTTCATTCCTCCTTTTCCCTCTTTGCTTTTGAATGCAGGACCTCTGTCATTCCCACAGTGATGATGCCACCATCCAGCAAAAAGTCTCCACAATCATCAGCTGTTTCATCAACTCTTCCATGCCCCCGGCCCTGCAGATAGACATTCCTCCCCAGCAGGCTCAGCACATTCTGGAGAAACGCCACGAGCTGGGCCCTTACATCTTTCGAGAGGCTCAGGTACTCGCGTCGCATGTGCGGGTCGAACATTTACAGACTTTTTTCTCTTGTATGTGTGCTTCAAGCTATTCTTCTCTGCCCGTAGATGTCAGTGTTTGATGAATTACTGAAGTTTTGGCCCGAGTTTCAGGAGCTTATCAGCAGCATCCAAGAGGAGCAACTTATTCCTCTGCTGCAGGAGAAACGAGTCAAGCACAGAGCCAGAGTAAGGAGACAGAGAAGGAGGGAGGAAGAGGAGGAGGAAGAGAAAAACAAAGGAAGGAGGAGAGCCCAGGTGAGGAAATGACAGCGACACAACATAAAAATCTGTGAGGGGAAAAAAAAACTTAATCAAAAATCTAACTCTTTGTTCAGGAAGACATGGAGAGTCAAGAGACCAGTGTTACAGAAGAGGATGAGGATGACGAAGATGATGAGGAGGAGGGGGATGATGATGATCGAGATGAAGCAAATGAACCAGAAGAAAGAAGTGAGAAAAAGCAGTCGAGCACACGGAGCAGAGTGTTGTTCACACCCACACAGACGGTGAGGAGCTGCCATGTGTTTGTCGTGCGGGTAAAGCTGAAAATGTGTTTCAAAAAAATGAATTTAAACCAAAATCAACGATATCCTTCTGTGGGAGCACAAGATGCTAAAATAAAACCCCCTGACAACACAAAGTCCAAACAAGGCCTCGTCAGTCTCGACCACAGACCATAACGGAGAAACTCGATGCTCTAATTGAACCGTTTTTCTAATCATGTTTGATGCAACTTGATTTCTGGGCATTTGTCTTCAGCTGTCGTGGTCCTACTCCAAGTATATGGCAGGTCTGAAAAGAGAGGAGGTGCTGCTGAGGAGACGGAGTCAGCTGGAAACCACCTTCTCCACGGCCTCAGGTACTTGCGCGCGCGCACACACCGCTTTTTTCTCTGAGCTCAGCTAGGCTCCCATATCCACGGTTTTTGACTGCTACTATTCAGATTAAATGCAGGAAACCATAACAATGAAATGACATTTTGCCTTTTTCCCACAGTAAAATCCAGGCTACATTTTCCAAGGCTTTGATATTACGCGGCAGTTGAAGCCAAAGTACTGTCAAACTGACCTGCTCCACATGTCTGAACTGTCTCATTGGGCAAAAGTTCAGCCAAAACAGCCACTTCAGCCCATCCATTAATTATCAATGTTCTGTGAACGAGTCAGTTCCAGGCCATAATGAATGAGGATACATGGAAATGAAGCATAGTGCAAATGGTGTTTTAATGGGATGGTATAGAGGAGCGATGCTGTTAGGATCACAGATGGAGATCATCACTGATGTCTGCGGCAGCTACACGTGTGACAGAGTCCACACGAGTGCTAAACATAATGTCTTTAACAGATAAATAGCCCTTCTTATTCTTAATGACTGCTGTTTTTACCGCGTCTTCCTCCCCCTGCCAGAGTCCTCTTCTAACTGTAGCATTAAGTCAGCGAGCAGCGAGCAGAGCTACCGGCAGCCCTCACAGCGCTCCTCCAGAACAAACAGCAAACAGTGTAACAGATACAACCGTGAGTGGACATATTGTAGAAACACTCTCTCAGCAGCCGTTTTGTCTTAGACAGGACAGGCTGGGCTTTATTATTATTTTTTAAACTGCAGGAGGTGTTAGAGCCTGAAGTGAAACCAGAGTGTGAGGAGTGACTCCATGCAGCGTGACTTTAACAGGGGAAGGTGACCGACGCCGTCATCGGAGCGCCAGCACTGAAAACCGAGAGCTCCGAGGCTACTGATGTCAGAGTGTGTGACAAACACCACGCTGTGAAACGCAAATCTCTGACACTTGAGATAATTTCATTTGTTTAATAAAAAGTTTCTCCATTAATATATTATAGATTTAAATCTTCCGTAGAGCTCAGTGGTGAAACAATACAAAAGGGAACATTAACATGTTTGCATCGTGAGGGATTGGCATCGACAAAGAAAACAGTGTTACTGTCAAACAAGTGTTACATTATCATCTTTAAAAAACATTTTGGTTTAGCATATAATATTGCACTTCACATTGGCATGAGACACCGACTCATAAGCAGAATGTAAACACACAGAGCTGCTCGTGCAGAGTGAACTCTTCCAGATGGGTTAGTTAGGAAAGGCTCCGACTGCTGTGGCCTGCACATTTGTATCTGTAACGGCGACAGAGCTCTGATTGGATTTAGTGTCCACTGTTTTTGTTTTTCCACAATTAAAACTGATCCCACTAATGTTCTTTGTGACTATGTGGTGACTTTTCTTTATCAGAAAATATCTTTCAAAGGCAATTTCTAGGAATTCTAGACACGTCTAAGGCATGGTTGACCAGGTGAACACATTTAGATATAAAACCCCCTCGTTTTTACACCAAAATGTATGTTTTGCATAAATGAGAAGAGTCAAAGTACAAGATACTTGTTTTTTTCACATTTTACATTAAATTGAAAAAATTGTTTCTGAAGCTGAAAGCCACACGTGAGTTTTCACGAATCAGTGGAATCCAATGCGTAAGGCTTTGTTCTTCACCATGGTGAACTTGCTGACAAACACTTTTGCAAAAGCGGGGTCCACCAGGTAGCGATAACACTTGGTGACCGAGGGCGGGGGCTCTGTGAGCGTCACTGGGGGCTGCAGCTGGAGGGAAGCTGCAGAGGGGGAAAGAAACTGAGAGGCACGCATCACGTAATCCACCAGCCTCCGATACTGCTGCTCGGACAGACGCTCACGAACACCGTCGCCCTGAGAGAGAGAACACACACACACGGTTACACTGCTGCTGCACCTGCCAGCTGCAGCAGAGCTAACTAAATCATACATCAAGGTTTAGGAATGCTTGTGCACACTGCTGGAAGAAATTAGTCTGGTCTTAATTAACTGCGGCACGTGATGCCATTAACATCAGTGCAGGAGTTAGAGACTCCGACTGTGTGATCGCTGCACAGCTTCATTACTTTTACAGCCTCACCTCAGCATCACTAGTAACTGTCTGCTGCTGTAACGTGAGTGTGAGCTCGCCCTGCTGTCCTGGTTCCTGCTGACACTCCACCTGGAGGCGGCAAGTGGTTTAACATTCACGTCATTATCTATAAAAGGCCCACGAGTTGTTCTCTGAGAAATGTCATCAGACTCTTTAATTCTTTGTGTCTGTGAGTTACCTCTGTGATGGGAAAGGCCTGCTGCTGGGTGTCCTCGCTGAGGCTGACGACAAAGAGCACCTCAGACGTGAGCAGCAGACAGCCGGCGTGCTCCTGACCTGACCCGCTTACGATGGTCACATCCAGGGACATGTGGAGCTCTGGACGCCCCAGAGACTGCAGCATTTTCCTGCAGTCAGAGAAAGCAGGGACGAGTAGACGCTATGAAACCAGCTGGAATCTTTATATTACCCTATAATTTAGAACTATAGACACAACTCCTCCTGCATGACATTTGTGTACATGTACACACGCACAATGAAAGCCTCCATTCAGCCTGCTAACATCAGATATACACTTTGTCTATAAACACGAGACCAAATGTGTCTGCGTACATCCTGTAATTTACATTTCTGCTTGTTCTCAGTGTGGTTCCTATTACACACATACTCAACGGGGAAATATGTGAGCAGGAACTGAAGTGTTCAGTCATGTTTCTCTGACAGTGTGTTTACTTTGGAAGGCAGGTGTTCGGATTGCGGAGCAGATGTTGAGGCAAACACAGTAGGGACAGTTTGGGTCTGCTCAGTGTTACTTTGCTCAAACAGGCTGACCCCTCAAGTGTCTGGGCTACCTGTTGTAGTAAAAATAATTGATGGACGCCTGATGGAAACCAGTTTGACTTCTCTGCAACACAGGGGAGCATTATCTCAACATTTGTGTATTTTATATCAGGATATAGATTTATTTAATCTTCCTCTAACATTAGCAGAAAAAAAGGCCCTTGAGTGATGAAAACTCAAGTGGAATGTCAAATTTGGAATTCTTCCTGAAGGCAGATGACAGTCGACACTGACTGCTATTACAAGCAAATGTTTGATAGCTATGGAAACCAAACTAAATGAGAATAATTCTTCAGAAAATGCCATAAATGCTTTTTCTGCAGCTCCCGATAACCTCCTGGATACAGAGGCCTCTCATAAATCTTTATGATTACATTAAGAGTTCCAGTGAGAACATACTGGAATCTTTGAAACACTGAGATCTGACGCTGTATATACAGCTCCTCGGAGCCAAAGGTAACCTGCTTGGCAAGCACATGCAACCTTTGTAAACCGAGTCTCTCCAAACTACTCAGGCATGCAAAGAAAGGTGTTCCCCCTCCATGTGAAGGTACTGGGAAACATTTCTGGATAGACTCAGAGTTAAACAACAAGAACAATTTCTAGCTGGCGGCTTTGGCAGAGTGCTTATAAAAACCTTTTAACATGGCTCGATGAGAACAAGGGAGGGCAAGCTGGCTACCATGTGTGGGATCAAGGTCAAACATCTTTGCAGGCTTGTTTGGAGGGGGTAGGTGGGGGGGTAGGTAATGAACTCTCCAAGGTTTTTTTTTTTCTTTCTTTTTTTAAACAAAACAGCAAAATGATGAGAGGTAATGGGGAGGAAAAGAACAGCAGATCCTGGTGAGAATCCAACAAAAGCAAAGAAGCAGAGGCGAGAACACATGTCCCACTTTTGAAGAAGAGCTGGGCAAAGGTAAAGGAGGAGTTGGCGGGAATAAAGAGCGGCTGCAGGTCATACCAGACATATTTAAGATGGCTGTTTGGGGCTAGAGCAGACTTTTCTTCTGTAGGCAGGTAGAGCTGTTTGGGAAGCTGCCACAGTCCTGCTCCATGAAGGATCCCTGCAGAAATCAGGACAGTTGACAGCTGAGTTTTGACAAAACTGTGGATTATACACATGCTCTGCGTCTGTGTTTCATATACTGGTAAAAACAAACACTGATTAGGATGATTTTGCGTGCGCGTATTTATGCCATTGTGAGTTCATAACCCCAGTGCGTGTGGTCAGTTTTCTTTCAACCCTCTCTAGCTGTCAGCAGAGCGATGGCAGCAGCGAGCCAGTGAAGTCATCAAGTAGTTAAAACAAAGCAATAAAGAATCCAATGAGCTCCATTATTAATGATGTCACTGCAGTGGTACTCGGCAATGCTGCGCAGCTCTGAGTGGGTGTTTGTGGATCCATGTGATTCATAACAGAGCACAAATCAGTGAACTTGATCTGCATGTGTAACCAGATGATTGGATTTTTTTTTACTGAATATATTGTCGGAGCGATTGCCAGTGGGTATGTTAGTGTGTGTGTGTGTCTTTCTGCTGATGATTAAGTTTGTGTGTCTGCGGAGCTCAGAGGTTTCAGGTAGATCAGAGCCAGGCCCTGGGGAGGTAGCGCTCTTTTATGGAGCTCCTCATCTTATTGGCAGTTTATGTGCTGTAGCCAAAAACTGCCAGCACGCACCTCAATCTTCTATCTCCAATATAAAAAACAAACAAACATTAACTCCACAGGATTAAACTGGCTGTATGTAGAAGTAGTAGCATATGTAGGCAGGCCTGCACTGTGTGTGTTTCAGCTGCTCTCTTCTGGTTCCTGGCTTATTAACCCTTAGCTCCTGCCTGAAGCTGAGAGGCGCGAGATCGCCCATGCTCTGACAAACTAACTCTAATCCACACATGTGTTCATTGTTGCTGAGAGCTCCTTGGAATAAAGACTTAACACACAGTCTGTGCTAGTTATATCTCAATAGATCAAAGAGCTCACTGCAGGACATGATGGGCTGACAAATCCATTTGTAAATAAAGCTATCAACTTTTTTCTGTCCAAAAAGTTCTTAAATCATTGGCTGGTCTTCAGAAACAAAATAAGGAAACATTCATGAATTTATTACGAATGCTGTCATCTTTGACCGTGCTGAAGTTACCGTATCCAGTCTGGGAAACCAGTTCTGCTGCTCCTCCAATGGGCTTGGTAAAAACCCCCACTATGCCTTTCCCCACTCCAGAAATCACCCCTTTGGCTTTGCTACCAGCTGAGCTCTGCATCTCCCAGTTCCTTTGGAAGTTCTGCATGGGCTGGTCCACGATGCCGGCTATTGCTCCTGACAGAGAAAAGGAAAAAGTCTCTTTCTTAAACTCACCAAAAGAAAACTTTAACAAAATACAAAACGCTCAGTGAGTTCAAAACACCTCTCTAGATTATTGATAAATTGGTATTAAACCAGTAAATATAAATGACACAGGTATTCAGACATGCTTTTAACCTATAGACCATCCACTGTGATAGATTTACAGTGCATCCACTGTGATGCAGACATGTGGGCAGCTGTTTGGTTCCAGTCAGTATATAATACATATAGGAGTCTGATTTGAGACAGACTTGAGTTTTATTGCCCTCTGAGTGTTTATTGTGTCCCTACTGTGCTGTCTCCACCACTCTGTGTCACAGCTCTCACCACAGTGTGAGCACCTCTTTGAGAATGTGCCAGTGTGCAGCAGATGAAATGTGCGTAGGCAGAATGTGTTATGCATATGAACAGTGGTGAGAAGAAAGTATTTGGCCCCCTTCTTGATTTCTTTTTTCCCATGAAATCTTTTTGTCACACTAAAATGTTTCAGATCAAACAAATGTTTGACAAAGACAACCAGAGTAAATATTAAGGAGAAAGAAGCAATCCAAACCTACCTGACCTCATGTGAAAAACTAATTGCTTCCTAAATCCAATACGTGGTTGTAGCAGCAAGAACCGCAATCGAGCATTTGTGATAACTGGCAATGAGTCTTTCATATTGCTGTAATCTGGTTCACACTTCTTTGAAAATTTTTAATTCAGACACATTGGAGGGTTTCTGAGCATTAACAGTCCACACTTCGACTAGGACACTCCAGGTCCTGAAGCAGCAAAGCAGCCCCAGACCATTACTCTACGCTACCATGCTTGACTGTTGGTGTCTGAGATGCAATGTGTGCATCTCCCACAGATGCCGTTTTTGTCCAGTCTATTTCTTATCGTTTAATAATGAACTCTGACCTTAACTGAGGCAAGTGAGGCCTGCAGTTCTTTAGATGTTGTTCTGGGTAGGCTCAGAGGCCTTTTCACCTAATAAATGAAATCATCATTTAAAAACTAAATTTTGTATTTATTCGGGTTATGTTTGCCAAATAAACCCTGCAACAGACTGACAACCTGTCCAGGGTGTTCCCTGCCTCTCGCCCTAAGACAGCTGGGATAGACCACCCCAACCTGACAAGGATAAGCGGAAGAGAATGGATTGTACACACACATATATTGCTCATTTCAAACATAACTATATTTTGGGGGTTCATTTATTACTTAATAAGACAGCTAACTGACTTGTTTGAAGTTTGGTGCTCCTTCTCATATACCTAACAAGCTAATGCCGAGTCGTGACAGTCCCTGTCTCAGTCCGTCCCCGAGGCTCTCTGGCAGCTGCCGTCTCCACTCCTCCTGCCTGGTGTAGTGCTCCTCATCCAGAGACAGACGGTCCATGTTCCTTGCCAGGCTTGTGGCTAAGTTGGTGATGGAGGTTAGGGTGCCTAAACAGAAATGAGAAATTCTTATGTTTTCTCAGTGTCTCTAGTGGCAAGGTAGAAGTACTTTTATGAATTAAATCACAGATTTAAAAACTTCAAATGAGAACATGATTTCCAAAAGTGCCCTTCACACTGATCTGCTGAGAAGACTGACTAAAGCTGGGCTTACACTGTGCGATTTTTGGCCCATTTTGAGACGATTTTTGAGTCGTCTCGGCCCGATTTTGGCCTTTATCGTGCGTCGTGGATCGTGTAGTAGACGTGGGAAAACGAGAAGCGATTAACACCTCACGACCAGCTCCCGATCATCAATCGATTGGTCGTGAGGATTTCAAACCCTCACGACTGTCGTGAGGGTGTCACCGCAGCTGCTCACACTGCGCACGCGCAAACACATAAACGTCGGTGAAAAAGACGGAGTAGCACGGCAGTGCAGCGTATGAGCTGAACACAAGCGATGGAGGCACTTGTAGAACTTTGGAAAGCTCATCCAAACCTTTTCGATGTGGCCTCACAAAATTATCACGACCACAACAACCGTGAAAATAGTTGGATCTACACTGCTGCTCAATCACAGCTGACTGATCAATGTTTTTCATTAGCAATTTAGCAAAGTTGATGGTGGTGGCGTGCGTGTCTGTGTGAGTGAAAGACAAAGAGGGAGAGCGAGCGACAGAATTTCCGTTATAACCTTCATTTTATGGACGCACAGTGTGAGCACTTGCATCAGAGCATCGGGCCGTATAGTGTGAGACCCTGATCGTGAGCGACGAACTTCTAACCCCTGCGAGTCAATCGTGCAGTTTGAGCGGGAGCTGAATAACGTGACTGAAAAAAATCGCAGTGTATGCCCAGCTTAATGTTGAGGTGGACACTAAATGTTGACTTGTGCTTTTAACCATGTCTGCCACAAAACAAAAGTGAAACACATCATTTTGTGTAACTTGTGTTTGTAAATGTTATTTGAGTCATTTCATTTATCACACGGGAGAAATGCCATAACTCCATGAGATAACTTAATCTGATGCTCTATAGTCTATATTTGTTGTGTTGTAAGTCTTGTGTGAGACTCACATGGAAACTCTTCCATCTTTGAGTCCACAAATAAAATAAAGACATAGAACAAAGACTGAGCATTTATGTTACCTTTCGAAATATGTTTGACGAAGGAGGTGGTCCCTCTGGACACTCCACTGACAAAGGCTCCAGGCCCACGTGTCAAACCCTCATATGGGAGGCGGAAAAAGTCGGATACGCCGTTACCGATGCTCCGCACCAAGCTGGCAGGACTGCCCAGGATCTCCAGAGACCCCACAACCCAGCCTGAGACAGACACAGTGTGCTGCATGGTTACATTTGTGTAGAGCAACACTACAGTACTGCACTGTGACGATCTGAACTAAAACAGGATATTTATCCATATTCTCATGGGTCGTACTCTTTGCACTGCATTCTGAGAAGTCACAAAAACTCCACTTCCTCAAGGCTATGAAACATTTTAGCAAACAGTCACAAACCACCTTCATCCAGAAAAGCCTGGACTGAAAGCAAACGCTTAAATAAACTAAACTTTAACTGTGTTATTTCTGGAGTGAGTCTCATTACTCAGAATGAACATATTTTATATTTTCATGCACGATACAATTAAAAGAAGTTTTGTATTCAACAGATATTAAAAACATTTTAGACACTCGCTCTTAGGAGGAACATTCTTCACACGTGCGCTGTGGATAAAGTGTCCTGTGTTTGCCAAAAGCAATTTAGAGTGGGAGGCTCTCTCAATCACAACAAGTCACGGAGTAACTTACAAAGTATTTCACATCATGATTAGATTTTTAAGAGTTCTTATCTCAGTAATACACACACAGAGACACACACGCATGCACGCAAAGTCTTGCATGAAATCACACGTGTGACACAGCACAGGATTTACAGCCTCCTACTATCTCACCTCTCTCATTAAACCATAGAGTCCCCTTCAGATGGCACGGCTCATTGATATTTATGCAGTGACAACTCCATCACAAAAATCAAATAGTCATTTCTCAGGACGCCGGGCCCCGCTCGGCTCTTATTCTCTGTCAATTTGCACTTGAATGATGGACTCTAATGGTAGGAAACCTACTCTAGTGGGGCCTCGTGGTTGATTCGGCTTTATATGGTTTCCCAGTTGTGGTTTTGGTAAAGCATAAAGTCCTGACAGGAGCTGATGTTTACAGGCCTGAGTCATGCCTTTAAACACACACACGTGCTAGAGTGTATGCAAAGATAGTGTGTCTATTGTCCATAAGGCTTTGTATGTGCACGGATTTACACATGTGGGCGCATGTCTGATCATAGCGCTGCACATCCTCATGTTAATCAGTCCCAGAATGCAATGTTTCCTGGAGCCCGGGTCTTTATGATGACTCAGGAAGAGGAGAAGGCGGTAGGGTGACGTGTTGAAATACGAGCAGAAATGAAGGTTCTAACGAGAGACAGCGGGAAGGAAGCGTCTGGCCAGAATGGTGATTTCTGATGTGGAAATGACTGGCTTAAATCAGACCATGTGTGGAGGCTTTGACTAGACAGGAGGACAGCACAGGAGAGCGGTATGGAGCTCTTACAGGGCCTGATAAGTCAGACTTAGACACGGTGACCGCTAAAGGATTAACCAAAACATACTGCCAACAAACTGGGTGTGAACCGTGAGTTATTGGTCAAAACTTATGATACACCACTGAATAATGACAATGACAGAACATAAGTCGTTCTCAGGCCACTGGTGATTCAGGTTTTGCTTCCTGGAGCTCAACAGTTTTCCAGCAGCCCCGGGGTGTATCATTTGAAAGATCAACTGTAGCTGTGCTGAGAAGAAATGGCAGAATTTTCTTACTTCATGCTGAATTCACATTTCATTTGGCAACCGACACCACAAATTGTGACACCAAGCCCATCATAAAGAGAATGTAGGAAAAAAGTGCATCATCTAGTGCGAATACAGGTGTTTGAGGGTAAGAGAAGCTTTATAAGTCCTGTCTGCTACCTACCTGCTCGGAAGAGGGCTCCCGCAGCATAGTGCATGGCCAGAGCATGGACGAGCTGTCTGGCTGTAGTGCAGAATGGCCCTCTCTCAAAGAGGGAGAAGGACAGAGGAGTGTGGTCTGAAGCAATGTACAGCTTCAGAGAGGCATGGATACTAACTAGCAGGTTGACAGGTTGGATGGTCAGCTTCTGCAGCTGCACGGGGTGGACCAATGCCTGCGCTGACTGGAGAACCTAGATCACACATCACAGTTATCAAAAGAAATAATTCTCAGACATATTCCACATATCATTATGAGGTTGGATGCTGCTTCCTGTCAGTAACATAAGGTTCCATTGTAGTTATAAAGATTGTCAGAATGTAGCAACTAAAAGCAGAAATAAAACGATCGTGTCATGAATATCGCACCTGCTCAGGGAGGGTGGAGGTTGCTCCAAGTTCTTTGCTGCACCGGGTCTCTGCAGAGGCAAAAGCATGGGTGGGGATGTAGGTGTGGAACAAAGTCTTGATGTAGTAAACAAAAGTGTCTTCGAGGTAGACTCTGGCAGGCTGGAGCTGGAAGGAGAGCTGAAGAAAAAGAACCTATTCTGAGAATTGCTTCTTCACAATTGTTTGAGAGAAAGTAAAGTCATTTGGACAGAGATTATGCTGATCTCTTACAAGCTGTGACAGCTGCTGAAATGCTTTTAAGCGTGATTTTGTTTTGCCTCCAGTAAAAATGAAATCATACGTCAGGTAAGTTATGACAATGTGTTGGAAGGGAGAGTGCGGTTAGCAAACAAAAATGCACATCAAGAGATGGGAACTAATCGAACCTCCTCCACCGTGCATCTGTCCCCAGCCAGCGTCAGCCTCATCTGCAGAAAACAGGAGCGTTTGAACTCATTCATTGCTTCAGGGGACTCAGTGGGGTTGGCATCACAGCTCCACAGACTCCCAGGTTCAACTCCCCCTCTCTGATCTTGGCACAGCAGCACAGGGAAGTGGAAACTTGCCCGGTTATACAACTGGTTGTCCAATTGCAGACTGGAGCACCACACCTCGATGAGAGATGAGTCACACAGCAGAGCTGGGATGGCTGCTGTACCCACAGAGGGGTCAACGGCTAGCTCCGGGGGCAGGGAGATAGGCGTGGGAGCCAGGCTTAGGAGTAGCTTGGTTAATGTGAGTCTCAGGAGCTCCACCGAACTGGTGGGACTGGTGATATCATCACTTAGCACCATGCTGGCCTCACTCAGGAGGATGCAAACAGACAGTGTGGAAGACCTGAAAACAAAACAGAAATATTAACCAAAAAGATCTACAGTGGGAAGAACAGAAACGATTAAAAATAAATGGTATTTACAAATGAAAATATAGCAACAGTTAAAGTAGCCATAAAATTATTTGTCATTTTTTGGGTACAGTCAGGAAACCTTTCCAGGCTCTGATTATTTGTAAAGGATAATAAGGGACCATCTACCAGAGCACTTTAACAAAGATCATTGTCTGAGGTAATTTGTTTACATTTACCTAACATGTGATTATATTAATATCCTGTTTTGCCAAAATGACAAAGCAGCTTGCATGTGTTGATGTAATGGAATAAAGCTGTAATACTATGTTCTACTGTACAACTAACCACGCTCATGACAACACTAGAAGGTTTTATTGCCCTCCTGTGGTGAAAATGATGCCTGTTTCTTCATGTTTTGAGTACTGCATGAAAACATAGCTGTTAACAGTAATCATAAAGCAAATGGAAGTGAACACAGTAATAGGCACAGGGGTAGATAGCTTGAGGTTAGGAACAACAACATGCATGCTTGATTTCTCGTGGCTCAATTATGTGGGGAACATAAATCGACAACAATAAAACCACTGCCTGTGCACGCATACCTGCTGTGTTGGTTGATTACAGTGTCCACGCTGCCCTCTGGTGCCAGAGACAGAACCAGGGTGCCTTTCTCATAGGCCACGTCTATGTAGAGACAGCCAAAGCCTGGCAGGAACACCACCTGAACAGCAGCAGAAAACTAATGACTAGACATTATTTGTCACATGATACTTTGAAGAAGAACTTTTACACAGTTCTAGCTCAGGTCAGTGTGTGTATGTGTGTGTTTCAGAAGTTACACGTGTCTGACTTTAACCTATGCCACTCTAGGTTCAGAGTCATCACACAGTCATGTGAAGAAAGGAAGTAGATCACTGCTGAACTCTTGGCTAAGCAGTCATAACAAGTCTAGCCTTTGACTTCTCACCCCTACCACACAGGTCAAATTCAGACTTCACGGTAACCAGAGATACAGAGCCTCAACCACCCCACCCCCGCCAACCCACAGCTGCCTAGACACAACAGTAAACATTACACATACTGCTCCTTAACATTTTGCTAACCCTACATTACTACCCCAGACCAGACCGAACATTCTTACCCCGGATCACCATTTAACCCCAGAACACGCACAAAACGAAAAACTAATGTTGCGTGAAGAAGGTTCCGACATACCTCTAAAACCTGATTTTCATTTGTAATGGATCAGCCACACAAACCAAGCTTAATTGTTAACTTGTTTTCCTAATGCGAAGCTAATTTAAAAGAAAAATAAGTGAAAACCTGGGTGCTTGTATTTTATCATCATCATCAGTCACAAGACTGTGACGGGGCTAATCTTCATTACCAGCAAAACATAATGAACTCTGGCTCCATCTAGCTGCTCCTGAGGTTTTGTTATCACTGACATCTGTGGTGTTAGGAAAGGTGTTTCTGTGTGTTTAGGTCAAAAGTTCAGATTGGTCTATCACTAGGAGGAGGAATGACTTAAGTGGTACATTTCTTCAATTACTACTCTTTTACCTGAGTGCCAGGGCAGTTGATATCTATGGGGTCTGTCCAGTCGGTGGTGCTGTGGTCCGAGGTGTTTTTCAGCAACAATGTGGGCAGCATCTCTTTCTGCTTGCACTCTGGGAAACTGGAAAAGTGGTAATAGAGTTCATGGTGCAGGGAACAGTTAGCAGGCAGAGCACGACAGTACACCTCAGTCCTTGGAGTTTCTGTGAAACAAAAGAGAGGAAAAAAAAACGTGCAAGAGAAAAATTTTGAGTTTAACCACAAGGCTTATTAAAACACAGAGTAGAGGTTTCCAGTGTAGCCAGAAGGTGCCCTGCTTACCTTTGACATTTTCCTTTAAAAGCAGTGGGATAGGACACTTGTTGTGGATTAGCATGCGGGGACAAGGGTCTTCATTAAGGGTGATGTATGTCACTCCAAGGTGCTCCTGATAGGTCAGGACTATTGCTCTGCATGAAAAAATAACATGAATAAGGTAAAAGGGCAATTTGAAGAAATTGTTTGGATCGGCCCAAAACTGAATACAAGTTTCATGAAGTCATCCTTTTCTGGGAAATCTTGCTGACAGACAAATGGACAGACCGACAAATCACATCTATGATGTACCTCCACCTCAGCTCTGGCCATAACAGGGCAATAAACCCATAAATAAACTGTCTGCAGACAGCTCACATCCCAGCCCTTTCTAACCACACACAGATAAGCAGTCACACACCCGTCAACACGTCAAACGTCACATTATTGCAATGTCCATTTGCAAATCTCTAAATGCATCTAGGGGCAGAGCCCTAACTGAACCCAGGCAATGCATCATCACTGTGTGTGTGTGTGTGTGTGTCCATGTTTGTATTTGTGTTTATATCTGTGTGTCTGACTACACATACAATTATGCACAAATGAAGAAAATGAACTAAAGCTGGCCAGTTTTATCACCATATCATACGGGTGTATCCGTAAAAAACGAAATTGTCCATTTATGAGCTATTTATCACCAAGTGTATATATCACTGTGTGTTCAGTCCCTGAAAGCCATCCAACCAGCTATCTAAATGGGCTACACTAGATTAAAAGAAGAGAAAAACAACACGAAATTCAGATGGATGAATTGCACAAGAGCAGCTGATAAACTGACAGTGGAAATGTTGAGGGGATTTCTCCTCCTGCTTCATCATCAGTGTGTAACAAAGTGTGACTAGCTACAGTGTCTCCTCTCTTTATGTCTAGTGCCAGCTGGGGTTCGGTGCCCAGCTCTAAATGGACTGTCACGGCCAGCAAACCGCAAATGTTCTGCTTCACCCACCTGCTGCTCAGGCCACCCCCTGAGTCTGGTTCCCTGGGAACAGATAAACTCTGCCTGGGGAAGTCTTGCCGGATGGGAGCGGGAAGGCTCCATGCTGCAGATCCAACACCGGCGTCAGGCCTTGGACACAAGCTGAAGAGCATGTGTCTGAGTGGCAAAGGGAACTCCACCATTCCCTGGATGCTGGTTTGGAGGAGGTCCCAGCATGGCACTGAGCACGGTTTGGCTTGGGATGAATTCTCAGGGGGAAGGAGTGTGAACGTGGCCGTCTCTGGTATCTCACAGATCTGGGAAGAGTACATAATATAAATATTATAAAAAGGCAGTTGAGAGGAGAGAAAAAGGAAAATAAATCATGGTAAGAATATAAATAAATGACAGATGAAGGGGGAAAAAAATAGAAAACGAAAGAGACAAAAAGAAGAGGGCAAGGTGACATGAGCAAATGAGAATAAAGAGGAGAAATGGTCAAACATCTGATCAGAAAACAGGATATAAGATGGGACACGAAGGCCAAGAAGAAAAGAAAGCCAGAGAGCAAAGAAGATGCAAGTGATTACAACAAAAGATACATGGTAAAACCACATTGTTATTCTACTCTATTCTTTCTCCCACTGAGCTTAGAGCTAAATTGGTAGCAGAGAAGCCCTGCTGTGCTGGCTTAACAGCCAGTGAGCAGTGTGTAGTATAGGACTACAGGGATTAGGCTCTAAGCATGATGAATAGACAAACTAGAAAGGCATTCCTAGCCTTGTTTGCGGTCTGTGTTATTGTTAAGCCCATCGCCCGCTCTTTAGTTTCTTAAGCTCTTTTTTTAAAAAGGTTTTTCAGTCAATTAGTGGCAACTGGCAAGCTTTGCCATCCTTCCATAAGGGGATCTGAAAGCTTGTTAAATGACATCACAACATTGTTGCCCTCTTTAGGGACAAGCAGCAGATGAAAGCAGGAAGGAAACCTGCATCCAATTCTGGGTGTTTGTCTAATGTCCCTATGAAGTGCCATTGCCACATGGTGAGAACGGCAGAGGGAGAGAGGGGGCTGGGGGAAGGTTTGGGACATGATCTGATGGAAAACGGCTTGCAACATCCCAGGGTATGTGTGCTGGGGTAGACACACTGCGTTTGCAATGTGCATGGGGAATAAAATGTATGTTTGAAGCTTCAGGAACTTGAGCAGGCAGACAGGAGAGACATGACGCAGGACCATAAGCACACACAAATGCCACAAGGATAGAAAGTAGCATTGTGAAATGAAACTCTGGGCCAAACATTTACACCGTTTTAGAGTAAGAGCTAACAGTTGAGGATGTGGTCAGGTGTTGTGATGTATGATGAATTGTCCTTGTCTAGTCTGAAACATACTAAAAATATACTGAACCTGCATTGCTGTGTTTCACATTTTAACATTTGCCAAAATTCTCAGCTCATTAAGTCAAAGATGATAAACCGAATTCAGAGAAACCTTCATTCCCTCCCTATGACAGGAAAAAGCATGCATTCAAATTACCTGGTCATCAGCTGCCAGTGCGTGGTCACTCAGCAGGGGCCTGTAGTGTATAGTGTAAGGAGTGTTGTTGACAAGAATTGTCCTGTCCTCTATCTGCAAGATCTGGATGCCATGTCTCACCACAGATGACACACAGAACTGACACAGCTACGGAGGAAAGAACAGGCAATAAGCTGTCAGCGATAAATGATTAAAGAAAGTAACAACGTTGCTTCTTGTGAGATCTGTAAGTCATCATGTGGTCACGAGGACGACAAATGGTGAATAGATGGCAGGATGGATCCATGCTGTCAACGCTCCATATTCTGTCCCTATGCAGAGATTGAGACTCATCAGACAGGGAAACGTGTTTAAACGTAGCCTTATTTTACAGTTCTCAGGATGGAGCGGCACTGCGTGTGGTACCTGCTTCCAATGTCAAGGAGGTGTGTTCAGAGATGCACATGTTTTTTGCCTTTCTAATTTCACCATTGCCTCCAACTTTGTTATTTTTTCCCAGGATATTGCTAAACACTGGCTGCTTTTTCTTTTTCACATAATTCTCTGTAAACCCACTGGTGGCTGTTTGAGGAAATCCAAGTGCATCAGCAGTTTCTGAAAAACCAGTTCACTTGGCATCAATTCTAAGTCACTTAAATGACCTGTCTTCTAGACTCTGATGCTTGGTTTCAACTTCAGCAGATCCACTTGACCGTGTCTACATGCCTGAGCACAGTGAATTTCTGCTATGTGATTGGCTGATTAGACATTTGTTTCAAAAAGCATTTAAACATGTGTATCTATCAAATTAGCCGGTGAGTTCTCATGCTGGTAGGAGCTCTGTTGATTTGGGAAATATATTACAATTATTTC
Source organism: Diplotaxodon limnothrissa (assembly GCF_057381915.1). NCBI lineage: Eukaryota > Metazoa > Chordata > Actinopteri > Cichliformes > Cichlidae > Diplotaxodon > Diplotaxodon limnothrissa. The sequence goes on from NC_140606.1 coordinate 8,468,968, forward strand.
TTCAAGAATTATGTATTCTTTTCCACTTGCCTCCCTAATAATTCATCAGAACTTTTTGATTCAAACCACATTATGGCTTTGTAAAAAAAGAAAGAAAGAAAAGAAAAAAGAAAGAAAAACCACAATGTAATTCAATAACTGGCAGAAAATAAATAAACCTAAGATATATGGACAAAACCCCCAAATTAAAAACATTTCTTGACAAATATGCCTAAACTTCACTTCAGTTTTAACAAACTATTTCACTTTCCCAGTGAGCGACTGTATATTAAAAAAAGCTTTGAAGTTTCCTTCACCTTCTGTTTACCAGGGAAGGCTCCCAGTGTGATGTCAGCTTCAACATATCCCTCCTCATCCAGAGTGACCACCTCTGAGCTTGATCCCTCCTTCCACCGAGGAGAAGTTAGGTCATGAACTAGTTTCAGGGCTGTAGACTTGTGGACAGTGTTAGTTTGGGCCCAGTAGATACCAATCTGGAATGCTTCCTGGATTGCAATGAACAGGAGTTCAGGTTAGAGAATGACAACAAGAGACAGAGAATGAAGGAAGCATCAAAAAATTTACTATCAAATTTGAAGCTGTGACTTCTCTCCAAAAAGCTCAACTAAGTGCTCCTGTATATCAATTCATACAGTCCTCGCAAAGTACTGTATGAATTCATTACTAGTAACCTCAGTGCTCCACACTGATTGTTCATCTGGCTCTGGAGCATACTGATGATCAAAACACCAGCCTTCTCCTATTAAACCAATCCGGTGTGAGAGTTGCAGCTGCAACTGTCTTCTCTCGACGTGTCGCTCCATGATAAATAGGAGGTTGCTATGGAAACAACGATGTATTTGTTTCTATTTCACAGGCTATTACACATTTACAACTTTTTATTTTGTTTCCTCGTGCTGAACCATATTAGGTCTTGTTCTTTGATACACTGCCTTCCCGCCTAGCGCTGGGTTTCTGACAGAGAAATGTGCGTATGTGTGTGTGTGTGTTACGTTCCAAAGGGGGAAAACCATCTGCAGGCTGTTCTTTCTGATCTCAGAAGCCAGTGAGAATGCATGCCTGCAGTATACGGTGACAGAGCTTGGCCGCAGTTAAAGACTTAGGCAGGGAATATTGTTGTAATGCAGCTCTGGTGAATGATCTCAGGTTTTGTGCTTATTAGTCGAGACTGAAGTGAGAAAAGAGCTGGTTCCATAATAATGGCTTTAATGCCACAAAAAGACATCCATGTCCTGATGTCAAAATATATATTTGCTGAATTATTACGACTATTGTCATGATGTCACAAAGACGTTGGCAAGTACAATACAGTCTATTAATGTCTTTCAAAATAAGAATGAGTTTTACTGGAAATGTACTTCTGCTGAAGAAAAATAAGTAATAAATGAAAGTTTGACACTTTATTTTGGACTCTTACTGATCTTTAAGGCTATGATACAGAATCTGTGGAATATAAGGAGATTTTAGGGACTTGGGCCATTTTTATCTTTTGTAGCTTTGAGTGTTTAAACAACTCCCATATACATTTACATACTCCCATATGCATACAAAGATCTTGTCGCACTCTACCTTGAAGTTGGGCGGTACAATGACCTTGCCGGCTGGTATCTGCAGTACGATGGTCTCTCCCTCAAAAAGCCAGAGATCCCATTGGGAATCATTGGCCAGTAAGGCCCAGGGGAGCAGCTCCACCAGGAGTGTGTTTAGACCAGGTTTCCAGCAGGAGAGCTTCACCTGCATAGGACTGTCCCATTGTGCAAGAGGCTCGAGCACTGACCTGTTGGAAGAGAACACTTCTTGGATAAATCACTCCAGCAGAATCCCAGTATGGAGAAGTTGATTTGAGGAAAATGGTCACTTGAGTCGAAGGTTTGCATCATTTTACACTAAAGTATTTTAAGCACTGCTGCACCGTATAAGAACTAAATGTCTCACCCTTTCAGTCTTAATGATCAACTTTATCAAAACACTCCATAAAAATGGAAACCTTACATGGTTTAAATTTGGCAAATCTGACATATCAGATTGGGCAGCTTCCAAGGCTCCTGATATTTTTAGACAGTTTCTTGGTTGTCTCATTCTAACCACTTCAACTGTGCTTATAATCAGTGATTGTGTGCACTGACTGTGATGTCACCATAGATCTCAAATTTGAGCAGAGAACAAACAAACAGGTCCAACATTTGTGTGAAGGGTTAAGGTGTGAGGTGAGGAGCGATACAGAGAGCAAGCTCGTCATTTTTACCCAGCGTTGATCGGGTTGTGTATTATGAATTCGACCCCTGGCTGAGACTATCGATGCAGAGCTGTAGCGCACTGAAGTGTCTGAGGAAGAACGTTCAGAGAAAATGATCTGGACTCGGAGTGGCAGCTCAGATGAACGTTAAGCTGCAGGATCGCCATTTTGAGACATGGAAGGAGTACCAGCACCCACTGCAGCTGCTCAAGTGCTGAGAGACATTCCTCTCAGTTCCACTGAGAGATCTAAAAATAGCAGCTTTGCTGAAAACAGTCCAGTGGTGTAATGAGTCACTGACCTCGAACGTGAGATACGCCAAATTGAAATCTTGAAAGGCTTTTGATTTTTTTTGTTCTTGTTCTCAGAACTTTTTGATCACACCTCGTGCTGACCAATAATGTACTGACAGCAGTCACACAAGCTAAACAAATACACAGACAGAAGTGGTCTGCAAACAAGTTATGCAATACAAACAGATCCAGAGAACAGTTGACAAGACATTTGGGATCACACATGGGCATGTTGAGACACAGACAAACAGGCAGACAGACAGACTAATTTTTCCACTAATTCACTGACACGGCACTCATTTCATGGTAATCATCATCTTGTGAGCCCTAAACAGTGCTGAGTGCCAGAAGAGAACCAAACAAACTCAGACTTACTCTGAAGTTCAAAGCCATCAAAGGCAAACCAGTCTTCTCTCTCCCACAAGGCCGCCTGGACTCTGCTCAACCTACCAACCTGTCAGCTCAAACTTGTCACAAACCCAAAGACTGACTGCAGTGAAATGGGACCAAAAACACTGGGAACAGCTTTTCTTTACCATTTACTGGTGTTTATGGTAGTGTGTGTGTGGTTAAATGCACCACTGACCTTGCGGATGGAGACAAAAAAGTGCAGGGCTCATAAATCATACTGGAGAGATCACAAAACTGTAATGGAAAATAATGTGCTCAGCAGCTTTAGTCTAACCCCAGTGATTCTGGAGATTAGGGTTTTAAAAGTGTGAATTTTGAGAGGCTGCTGCTCTCAAAACCCGTACACATAGCAGCTCGAGTGCACCACAAAAAGAAGGTGTTTTTTTTAAATGATTATGGAGGTGCCCCACTGCCTTTAAAAACCCAACAAAGAGAATAAAAAAACCCATTTACCACTTCAAACTTCCTTTGCCCTTTTAAGGCACAATATTTACACACTGCCTGCCAAGGAGCTTGCTTGGTGTTGGTCTGGTTTCTTGACTGTGCCAGGAAGACAGAGTACTATTTCCAAACAGCAAACTCTATCACTATTATCAGCATTAAAGAATAATATACAAATTAAACTGTGGCTTTAGCTTTCTGTCCAAGTTTTGAGTGTGTTTAAAGACAGCAATCAGAGCTATTAATCCTAATGACATCCCCCTTTTCCCTCAACATTTTTCCCGATGCTCCTTCGGAGCAGCAACTTCACAGATTAGACAAACTGCCGCTTTCTATGATGGGAAGTGAGCTTTGGCCTTGGACTTTGTCTCTCAGGAAAAATAGAGAGGCCCGATTCAAAGAGAAACCTAACACCCGATACCAGCCCTCCACACAGACGCAGTGTGTGACATTTAAAGGTGAGCGATGTGTACGGTGGTGTAAGTGCAACACAATGGTATAAGTGTGTATACACACATGTGCATAGCAACAATCTGTGTGTGTGTGTGTGTGTTTGCATATGTATCAAGTGTAGGGAAACCAAGGCAACCACAAGCAGACATATGGCCCACATGTCCAGCAGATCCGCTGGGACTCTTTGTAACTTGGAGCCTGTGGGAGAGCATGTGGCTGCGTCTCCTACTGCTGCTATCAAGATGATTCCCAGAATGACATTTGTAGACAGATTCCCATGTGTGTTCTGCCTGACACTATACGTAAACTCATCCACGGGCCACATTTACACAAGTGCAGGCATACACATACAAGTGTATATACGATGCATGCTCTGCAGAGATGGGCCAAGCCATAACCAAATGCAAGACCCTCTCACTTGTGTGAGAAAGTGGGACTGTGACAGGATGACAGCCTTAATCTCCGGTCTGTGGGGACAGCAGTGGTATTGCTGCTAATGTCTGATGCATGGCTCTGCATTGTCTTTGCAGTTAACCGTTTTATTATGAGAACAAAGAGTGAGCAATAAAAAGGCTCGCTTGCACAACTATCTGCTTTGAGGAGGAATGCTGTAAGAAGCTAAGCATTAGAAAAATAACACACTGGTGGGCTGCGTATTATGAAACTTTAAATTTAATGCTAGCCACAAAAGAGCCATGACAGGGATGAAAAAGAGTTATTGATGCTACTTATTAAAAAGATCACGAGGTGTCTTAATGAACAGAAAGAAAACTGTTTTTAAGTAAAGAATGGAAAAAAAACAAACATCTGCCAGTAAAGAAATATTCACAGCACTTTGTACCCTTGCAAACATATATCCCACATCAAATCTACCAGCCAGTGCAATGCAAAGAGTACCTGCCAGCGTCTTTGATGACATACGGCCATGGAGGCTCATTGCTTCTCTTTGGACCGTAGAAATCAGCCAAGATGTTTTCTGGATTGTCCTCGTGTCCAGTCTTATTCAGTATCTGCTTGATTAGGCTGGTGGAGATGGGCACAGCGCAGTGCGAAGCATCTTCATCTTCCCTAAAGAGAGAAAGCACAAACATAAAATCATTGCAATTTCCTCAAACAGCGTGTGACTGTGACGTGTGTTCATGGAGAAAGTAGACACCCTAGATTTGATAAGACACAAGAGACAGCTGATTTAACTCAAAGATTAGGAGATATCAAGTTCAGTGAAAGTGTGATAAAAGTAAACAAATAAAGGCACTGCCTGTGACACAAAATCATTTTTTACCAGCAAATCTGGCTTGGCAGTATGTTATTTTACACCAGAAACAATTCAAATATACTTTATTTCACTATAAAACAAGACATCCTTTGACAACATCTGACTATTCCCATTGTTCTTTTCGATGCAATTAAAGTGACCCCTAGCTACACTCCACTTTTGCCCTGAAACCTTGAAGCGGGTTCAATCTGCCTTTTGTTATGGACTCCTCTTCATGACACGCAGTCTTGTCTTACAAACACTAACTCATAAGGATCAGAGAAAAAAAGCTAAATGGCAGTAAATAACCCCACTGAATACCTAGGTCCCAGACACTGGTCAATTATGGCTTTGCAACAACAAGAGAAAAAAAATCCAACAGTTTAATAACCTCTTCTCTTTATCTGGGCATCCAGTTCCACTTGGCCAAAGCAAAGCAGCCCCTTACCCCAGAGCAGTAGTTTATTAATAGAGCCCATTGTGCTATAAAGGGAACACAGGGGCTATTGCTTATGGATCTGGGGCAAGACAGACGAGAGGGACAAGGTGTTGACGGGAAGCTTCTCATCCAGAGCAGTTCCTGAGGGGGAAAACTGGAAGAGGCTTCTGATTGTAGCTCTTGATCTTCTAATGTGGTGGCCAGAACAAGGAGAGCAGGACATAAGAGTTCTGGTTAAGACTTGTCTGTGTCTCTTGTGCGGAGACCACAGCTCTGTTCTCTACCTCGTCCATTAAAGCCCACAACTATGCGTAATTACAGGAAGGAAAGATGAGCTGTTGACCAGCGAACAGACTGGATCTGTCCTAGGGGTTTGGGGTTTGGGGTCGGGGGGAAGGGGGGCCTTGTGTGCATCTGTACGAAATGTGTGTATGTTTACAATTGTGGCTTGTAGTGTGTGCTTATGAGAATGGAGAGGGATGAGGGATGGATTGAGCTGCGGGGGACAGGAGAGGAGAGTATGCAAGTTTGTGCGGTTTGAAACGGTTTAGGCAGCGGACGGATCGTAAACACGAGGAGCATTGTGGTTGCAATCTAGAAAGACAAGACACTTAGTTCTTTCTGAGCTTGCTTTTTGTACAACTGAAAAGGATTTATCTTCAACAGCAGGGGCCAAATACATTCCCAGTCACTGTACAGCCACTGCGGTTCCTTTATGGCAGCTGAAATCAAAACAAACTTTGTGACCAGATATCTAAACACAACAGTTACAGCAAAAAAAAAAAAAAAATCTCTCAGGGAGAGTCAATTACACTCAACGTTTACTCTGTTTATTCAGATCACCACCACTTGCTACCAAAAGGTTGACCCCCCCCACCCCCACCCAGCACCCCCCCTTATGTATTTGCATAAAACAACTTAAATTACATTTGGAAAGATAACAAATATAGTAGAAGCAACAACAAAACAATATGTGCATGTGGTAGCCATTTCCCTTGGGGCCACACACACTGAAGCATAAACACTTCTGTTACTGAACGACACCATGCGCCAAAACACATGCCATGTACATATATATATGACATGAAATGAGGTGTAGTGGTGATGCTAGATAAAACAGATAAAATACAAATGAATTTCTTAGCATTTCTTTGATGGACTTGGCTACAATGATAAATTGTACAGTTATTGGTTTCTTACACAGAGGCTATGGGAAATATGTGCAAACACATAAGGACAAACTGGGGCAAGTAATAGGCGTAGCAATGATGTATGTGACAGCCTCTGCCCATGATGAAGTGGCATCTGTCACACTTACACTGGCACATTTCTAACCAAGACAATGACAGGCACGGACCACACACAGACACCGGGCTAGTGCGCATACATTTTTTTACCTCATGCAAACATAGACATAAAAAAGTATTATTTCTACACAAACAAACTACTGGAAAAAAAACCTGCTTTGCTGGGGCTTTATCTAAATGAGGTGTAATGATGGCCCCGCCTAAAATGTCAGAATTGAAGCTATGTGTCAGCCAAGGTGGCTTCCTCTGTGTGTTGGTTCTGTGTGCGTTCCCAGGCTATGTGTGAAAATTATATGTCATGCTCCCTGAACCACTCTTTCACAATTTGAGCTTGACAAACTGTCATGAGAAAGAAAAATACACTGAAAAATCCTGTCATTCAGTATTTTTAGGCACATAAAGTTGCTAAACCTACACCTAAAAACCACTGGAAGGTGCTCACCTATTTGCCATGTGGTGAGGTTTTTTTTGTCTAGGCAGTGCACAATAAAGGCAGTGCAAAAGGACTACAACAACTAAATTGGCCACTGAAAATGTCTGCTGGAAGAGAATAGTTTTGGTTAAGACCAAATGACAAGAATATGAGGTTAAACTGCATCGTAGCAAGAGCCTACCACCATCATTAGGAGTGATGTCAGATGTGCAGAAATTGTAACATGTAACATGTTTGTGAAGCTGAGGTGTGTTATATAGTGTTTCATAGATCTTAAGCATGAAAAGGTATTAGACATTACTTGAACTACTATGTCCTTTTTTGGACCAATGCATTTTTTTTTTTTTTACCTGGCTTGGAAAGTTAGATGGTGGGTGAGGTCAGCTTCCGTGTTTAGCAGGGGCTCCTGGTGACCCTGTCCACGTATTAGCTGGCTTTCTCGCAGTCCGAGGCTCCTCTTCTCTATATGCACGATTAGAGAGTCCGGCAGGTGGCTCCTCATGACAAACAGTGGACTGAAAACCACCTGGAACATGGTTTTCATACAGAACAATCAATGAAAAGACAAACTGATGAGAGGAAAACTAAATCAGGAAAAATAATGATTACACCAAAAATGTAAAGTTCTTAATCTTAAGTGTTGGATAATTACTTAGTTCCCAGAGATCAAAACAAAAAGGTTTAAAATATTCTGTAACGGTAAATATTGTAACAGATGCTCACCACTCTTTGCTGCATATGAGAGTTGGGTTCGATTGTGATGAGCGTGCACAGAACATAAAGCAATGAGCCATTAGAACAAGGCACCTGAAAGGAAACAAACTAGCTGTTAGAAGATATCAATACCAAAGAAGCCTGAAGGATTTTCAACAAACTTGACCTCTGACCTTGACTTTGATATTTGGTCATATTTGAACTAGATTGAGCATTTCCTATGATATGAATTTGAAAATTCTATGTCGCCTCATTCTTGATCTATGTGTTGGGTGTTCATGCCACCCAGTGGGATGATGACACTACCCCCTGAGCCTTTTATGACTGATGGGAAGTTGCAACGCTGTGTAAAATGCAAATGAAATACAAAGCAATAATTAAGAAATCTCATAATCTCATATTTTATTCACAACAGAACACTGAAAACATTAAATGCTTAAACTGAGAAAATGCACCATTTTAAGAAAAATATTGGCTCTTTTGGAATTTAATGGCTACAACATGTCCCAAAAAAGTTAGGAGAGGGCAACAAAAGACCGGAAAACTAATTGGTACTAAAAAGAAACAGCTGCAGGAACATTTTGCACTAATTAGGTTAACTGGCAACAGGGCCGTAATGTGAGTGGATACAAAAATGCAGGATTTCTCAGAAGAAAAGATGGGCTTCGTTATGCAATCTGCAAAAAAATGCATCGATAAATTGTGTAACAATTTCAGAATAATGTTGCTCAATGTAAAATTATGAAGATTATGAATATTTCATGCAGTATCATCAAAAGAATTAGAGAATCGTGAGAAATCTCAGGGAGCAAGGCAAAAGGTTGAAAATCAATAATAGATGCCTGTGTTGGTTAGGCCCTCAGGAGTAAAAAAAGGAGTGATTCTGTCATGGAAATCACTGCAGGAGCTCAGGAACACTTCCAGATTCATTTTCTGTGAACACAGTTTATCGTGCCATCCACAAACACAGGTTAAAACTCTATCACGCACAGAAGAAGCCATATGTGAACATGAGCCAGTAATGCCAGTGTCTTCTTTGGGCCAAAGCTCATTTAAAATGGACTGAGGCAAAACTGCTCTGTGGTCGGATGAATCTGATGGTATGTGGGTGCATTATTACCTATAGAATTGGTACCTTGCACATCTGGAAGGGCAACATGAATGCTAGAAGGTTTTAGAGTAACTTATGCTTCCATCCATATAACCTCTATTTCAGGGAAGGCCTTGTGTATTTCAGCAAGACAATGCTAAACTGCATATGCATCTATTACAACAGCATGCTTTCACAGTAAAAAAGTCCGGCTGCCTGCCGGTGCTCCAGATCTTTCTCCAGTTGACAACATTTGACGCACCACGAAATGAAAAATACGACCCAGAAGTCCAGCAACTGATCTATTCAGTTCCCAGACCTTTACAGACTGTTGTTAAAGGAAAAGGAGAAGCTACCCTAGTCCAACATTTTTGAAACCTGTTGCAGCCATCAAATTCAAAATGACCTTTATTTTAATACTTTTTTAATAATAATCTTTTTTCTAATAATGGCACATGCTTGTATTTAAAATTTACACGGGTGGTTAAGATGTAAAATATGAATAAACTGGATAAACTTTAATGCTTTTGCTCCTTTTTACCCCCTGGCATGATATTTACTGCCTCCATCAATGATGTTTTGTCCTAAAAATCTTTGTTTCTTGGCTTCTTTCAGCAGTTAAATGTTAAGTCTCCCTAAAGCCCTGCAACACAATACTATGGCTGTGAGGACTGACAACTGTTAGTGCCAGATAGTGGCCCATTACAGTCAGTTAAATCTTTGCAAGATTTAAAGGCTGAGAATGTGCCCACCAAACACTAAGCACTCTTAATGTGTCACTGGTGTTTGTCCCATTTACTCTTCACTCCTCATTAAAGTCTTGGGATGCCAAGTCACATTACAAGCGGTTTAGTTTATGACAGCCTGGGGACTTCATTTACTGGTAGGGTCAGCAGAGCAGAGCAAAGAGACAGGGTGAACATTCAGTTTTAATATACAGACCCTTGCAAAATAGACTTATTTGGATGAGGGAGTAAAACTTTGGCAAACAGATGCTCTACAGTGATCAAGTAAAAAATGCTCACCACTGGGATAAAGTCGCGATGACCTTCTGTGCTTTCTCTAAAGCTCACGTTTAAAAAACGTTGAAAATAAGATTTAAGGATAAGGAAGATGAGATATGAAAAAGGAGATACCTCAGATGGATTACTGATACAGGGAATCATCAGGCAGATAAAAAAAAAAAAAAAAAAGAAGACAAACACTGAAAATGGAGGGATGCAGGACAGGTGGACAGGCTTGATGCCAGACGATGAAGTAAAGAAAGGAGTTAACTAGAAGATAGATGAGTGAGCCAGTGTGTGGGCGAGAGGGTAAAAGGCAGGGAGGAAACATGCGAGTGAAATAGCAGGAGACAGGCACAGATAGAGAGATCTAAGAACCCAGCTACTAGTTCAGGCAGCTCTCTCATTTGGAGCCAGCCATCCAGATGTGCAATGAATCGCTGATCCTACGAAAAAAGATAACAGTGCATGCTGGAGTGCAGTCAGAGATGTTCAGACCCCCTTTTCCAAAACACACACACATACACAGGAGCTGGAGTGGTAGATGGCTAGCTGTTAACAGCGTGAGGCTTATAAATAAAAAAGAGAGAGGCAGACAAAGAAAGACAGTTCAACAAAAATAAAGAGCAAATACAAGAACAGCAGGGAAAAAAGCACAAGAAAAATAAAGAGCAAGCGCAAGAACAGCAGGGATGGAGCTGGCGCTTATCCAGTGGTGTGAAAGTGCCTTCAAAGCCTTTCCCTGTGCCCACATATCAGCTAGTGTTTCCTGTCTATGGTTAACGTTGTTATGAGAGAGCATAAACAGTATTTTCTACCTCTCAACATGGCTGGGTTATGGGTTGCAGGGTCTTTGTAAGCCTATCTGAGGGGAAGATCTCAATCTGTTCTCTAACAGTGAGTAGCAGCATGGAAGCGCTGCCACTGTGGCCACCCAGGAGAAGAGGATCCGGTCACAGTTGGTGGTCCAGTCACTGGCTCCAAACATGTTGTGTGGATGGAGAGCCAGTCAGAAGTAGTGGTGTGAGCAATGTGTGAGAGAAACTTTGTGTGCATGGCTAGCACATTCAACAGCTTGCATTTGGACACACACGCGTGCTCCAGGCACAGTGGAGCACGCGTGTGCATTTTAATCTGCTAGTATGCACACGCAACAAATTGTAACTGATGTAGCTTCTGATCGTAAAGACATGTACAGACAAGACTCTGGGAAACTAAGTGGGAAGCTTTACTGGACATGTGGAAGGCTTACTTAAAGTTCTACTTGTGTTACCTGTACAACAAAGCTGCTGCTGCTCTTATCCCTCCGTTCCAGCTGAACATCCTGTGACCACTCATCGTCTCCTCGAGCCCTTACACACAGCTCTGTCATCTCTGCATCCTCCAGCACATAGGATGGCAGCTTGGCTCCTGCTTCCAGGCAGTCGCAGTATTCCCTGACTACCGTCTGGCTATCGGGCCCCACGTAGTGCTGCACCACTCGCAGCTCAATGTCTTGAGTCAGGTAGCTGCACATGACCTGCCGCCCACAGATTATTACCTGGGGAGAGGGTTGTATGACAGAATTGTCCAAATTAGAAATAAAGATGTTTAGTGCCTTATAATTAACTTCTATAATTATGAGATAAGTTTTACAACATGTCACTGGGAATGTAGGAAAGTCACGGTTTTCAAAAAGACGCCTTCCAACTAAGATCAGCTTTGACTTCTACCTGAATAATTTCCGATTTCCAGCTGTTTTATAAAGGGTAACTTTCCTCATTGCCTTACAGTTTAAGATCACTAACAATTCATATACATCCCCCATTTTTACAAGTTTTTGGATGTTGTACTAAACAGGAATAAAAAAAGAATGTAATGATAACGTCAAAACAGAGAAGTTAAGAGGTGTGTTAAAAAACTTTCTCTTTCTTGCAGTATTTTTACTTTAAATGATGTGTAAACCATTGCATTCACATCTTAATTTGCATTTTATTCCACATCTCAAAGGTGACACACAGACACACACCCTTACATCAGACAATCTCTACTGAACGGAACGGAAATGACTTATGTGTGAATCAATGTAAACACATATGTGCACGCGCGCACACACACACACACACACACACACACACACTGTACTCTGAGTGTGGAACATCTTATTGTGCTTTTTTAAAAAAACTTGTAGTATATGCATGTGCATGGAAAATCTGGACTCCCAATTAAAAAAAATAAAAATCAGTGAGTTTAAAAAAAACCCTCAATCCGGTTGAGTTCTGACTGGACCAGCGATTCTGTTCTGTTTCACTCCGTCTGTAGATTGACCTGTTTCATGACCCAATTTGGGCCAAGCTTTAGCTGTTGGACAGATGACCTCACAGCTCACTGACTGTAAGGTGCCCAGGTCCTGTGTCCACAAAATAAGCCCAAATCATCACCCCTCCACCACTGTGCTTGACAGATGGTAAACCAAACACAACCAAATGTGTCATCCTGGGCATTGGGACCAGACATCTCAACATTGGTCTTCTCCGTCTAAAGGACACGACTCCAGAAGTACTGCAGTGTGTTCAAATGCAATTGAAACATAGTAACTTTGCTACCATGTTCTTTTTCAGAGAGAAGAGCAGAAAAGAAGAGGCTTTCTCCAAGCAACCCTAACAAACAAACCATACGTGTTCAGTATTTTTCTAATTGTGCTGTCACGAACTTTAACCTTTAACATGCTAATTGATGTCCGTAGAGTTTGAGATACAGATTTTGAAGGTTTTTTGTAGTTCTTCAACCACTGCACTCGGTGAATTTGCTGGGATGTCTGCTTCTGGGAGGATTGCGGCAATGAATGCTTCGGAGCTGCCAATGATCAGTTAAACAAGACCATTTAATTAACAGCACATGGCTCGTAAGTCCTGCGAAAAACTCTCTTTTCCATTTAACTACAGACTATCATATCAGCACATACCAAAAATGAGAGAAAGCTGGTTTCATAGAAAAAATTTTTTGTTTCACCTCTCTTTTTGAACACACTGCAATGGAAACAACATGAAGCTTTACTCACTGTTTCCATGTTAAAGATGAACCACTGATCAAAAAATAATCAATGGCTTAAGTGATCCTGACAGTAATTTTCACTAGCAGGCCTAATGCACGTGCTTTTACAAGTGTTCTCCCACTCACGCATCCATGTCCAGACGCATGTGCGGATGGGCTTGTATGAGGGAGATTAATATAAACTGCACTTTATAAACTTTTTTAACAATAGGTGCCAATATGAACACTAAAAAGGTGACAATGAAAGACCATAGAGAAGCAAGAAAGAGGGTAACAGAGAGGACATGGTGTGGCGCTGAGGACGAACCCCACCCTCCCAAAAGAAAACCCAGACTGAGGTATACTCATGCGTTTCTCTGTAGTGGCAGCTGCCGTCCCGTTCTGGGGGTTTTGTTGTGAATTGGATATGACCAATGTTCATACTCTATCACTGCATCCAATGGAAACAAGATGTAATCAAAGTTTGGGACAGATGGTAGAAGGAATGTGAGAAGCCGAGTCTGTTTTGTCTGGAGGATGAGTGGGAGATGTGTGTGACACTTGACACTGTTTACATAACAAAGTGTCACAGCTACAATCTGATGGCATCTCTGCATTTTCAGGAATATGAAGACTCTGCTTTTTATTTGTGGAAAAATTCCAGCATGATTCATTCCTTTTCTTAGAGCGAAAAAAAAAAAAAAGACAGTTGGTGTATGTATTTGGTTTATGCTGGTTTATGATTTGCTGTGATCTTCTCTGTGGATTGATGGGACACATTGTGTTTTTGGATGGCCTAAAGTTCATAAGCTTTTGTTTTATTGCTCTAAAACAGATTACAAAAACTGACAAAGACAGTCTGTTGTTAGCTAAGCAACTACTAAATCATAACATACAAAAGCAGGGGAAAAAAAGGAGATTAAAAAGCACTCATCCTGAAATGAGTGCTGGGAAAAAAGCCAGGCTTTTGTGTCACATAGAAGAAATCAACAGGCGTAATGCAGCAAACATGTTCCTGCTTTCAGTATAAATGTTTAACAGGTTAGCAGTAAGATAATCTGCAGGATCCCTATATTCTTGATTATGTTGAGAACTCTGGTCCTGTTTTGTTACTGCGGTGTATCTGGGCCATAAATCATTGCTTGTCAATTATAAAGAGTCTTGCGTCTGGAATCTTCTACAAATTAAATCTGGGGGTTGGTAATGCTGTTCACCATCTTTCCTTTTATCGCTGCAGTTAATTATAAAGATCTGCTAAAATCTATTCACATTAACTCTGATCCAACGACAAGAAAAGTAAGATGTTTAACTTTCTGGAAGCCTTTGACCTTCATCGGAAAATACCCGCCATAACAACTACATGGCCAATGAGTAATATTTCTTTTATTTCAATCTTTACAAACAAAGAAGTCAGTAAAGGAGTAATTACTAAAAAGTGACAGTACCTGTTTCTGGACACCATTGAGCTGTATGACCTTGATGATGAGAGAGGCGGTGCGTCCTTTGTACTGAATGGTCCTAAGCAGAGTCCCTACGTTGTCCACGCTGAAGGCCTCTGACCAGCGCCAGTTCCCCCATCCTTCGATGCAGATGTGCAGCAGCTGGAGGACAGCACAGAGCAGAACATACACACAAAAACAGAGACAGAAGTTAGCAGACATCAGAGGTTAGCCTTCTTGCCCTTTATTTACCCCGATCAAAAGGCAAGTAAACAACAGGACTCTGTTTGGGAAATTCTGGTAGGGGGGGAAAAGAACAACAAAGTTCCTGTTTACTGTTGCCGAACAGGCCTGCTGCTGCTGGAAGCACAAATGGAAGGTCGCACACAATAAACTGGCTGGTGGAAAACAGCTGATGTGGAAGATTATTACAGCAGTGTGTGTAGTGACCAGATTGTTTGTGCGTGTGTACTTGTGCGGTTGAATGTGGAAGACTCTTTTCTCCACACATCTAAATAAGAGGCACATATTTTGGCCCCCAACCATTTGAGCTGCATATCCATCACTTCAGTGTGGAGCACATCCATGTGTGTGGTTGGTATAAACACACAGGCTCAGGATAACAGTAATAAACAGACGCTTTCCTTTCTTTTGACAGTCAAACAACTTTAGAGTGGTGACAATTTCCCCCCAACCATTTTCCCCATAATTCCTTAAACTGTGCGCCTCGACATGGTAGCAGGGCTAAAAATATGTAAAGAGGCAGCCCGAACAGTGCTGTTTTGCTTTCACCGATACACAAAATACACACTGCAATTAGCTGACTGGGTTTTAATTAATGCATGATGCAGTGATGCAGCATTTACTGGGTGCTGCCTCCACCTAAATCCACAAACATTCAGTACAAAAACCAAGTGGTCTGGCCAAATGCCCATCACACCTGTGCTGCAGTGAGGTTATTCACAGACCATCTGTCCACTTCTTATCTGATGTTGCTCAAAGCTGCATGATAAGGAAACTCCTTTGTCAAACAGTATGATTCTTCTCATGAGATTTTGGTCATAATACAGGAGCAGAATCATAAATACAGAAGGAGATCTAAAGCCTTCTCCCCTTCCCGAGGCAAGGGGGCTGACTTTCTACAGCACCGAAACTCTGTGTCAACCCTGCTGCCAGCACAACATCAAACTAGCAACAGTTGAAAAGGAAGGGGAGAAAACATGAGAAAGACAAAGCATGTCATGGGACTATCAAGACAGATGGGGCGGGGGCAAGCAGCAGAGTGAGATTCGGGGTCAGTGATCCCCCAGAGGAGTAGCGACCAGACTGAAACACTGAAAATTCGAACATTTACACTTTGGGTAGTTGCTTCAACATGCTGAACATTTACTCAATGTGTTTAAAGAAAAACAAATTACTCCTGAGGTCAAAGGGCACGGGGGGACCTTGGTCAAGACCTTATGTGCTTCTCAGCACTGCAGTCTTTTCTTAGTGTTTGAAGACAGATTTCTTTACAATAACATTCTTAATCAAACCCTGAATTCACTCTCTACAAGATCTGTCATCCTCGCTGTCAGCTGCGTGGAAATGAGTTACATTTCTGAGATCTCCTACTTGGTGCACGTACTCAGAGGGGTCTTAACAGCCAGGTGGCAGAGGTTAAGTTTAAGCCTTAAGGTGGAGAACTATATTACCGAACCAAGCCTTTACTACATTACACACAATTTCATAATCAAGCCCAGCTAAGAATATTGTGATCAGAGGAAAATTGAGAAATGAACTGTAATGTGTTTGGCATTCTACTCCCATGACTTAATACTGATACCTTTTCACTTCAAAGCTCACCTCAGGTCCTACAGATTAGAACTCAGTATTTATATTATAATACTTTCATTAGAGTAGACTGGTGACAATAACGGCCCAAACCTTGCAAATCTTGTGATGGTGAAGCCACTGGAGACCTCTGCCGTGCGTCAGCACCATGTGTGAGGATGGATTTGCAATTTCAACACTTCTCTCTGCTTTACCTTCTCTGTCCCTTCCTCCCCCGGTCTCTGTGCACTCTATCATGCCTGTGGCTCAACTTGACCTTTAAAGAAGAAGTCATAATAACATTTCTCCTCAGACTTCAAACAGTTACTGCTGCTTTTGTTTTAATTCATCATGTCTCTGACTCAAGCAGTAGAAGAAAAAAAAAACAGCAGTGACACATATGAACTGGATGTGTAAGGACAACAAGAATGAAAAATAAGAAGTTGTTTTGCCTCTCTGTGACGTATTCAACTGTTGTGACACAGAAAACCCAGCCAGCCACATGTGACCGATTTATACACACGGATTAAGCCTCGCCTTACACCAACAGTGTTCAACTGAATAGAGACTCAGCATTTATGGGGAAAAAAAGATTTTATTTAAGGCAAAAAATTTTTTTTATTAATCACACTGTTCTTTAATTAGTCAACTTAGCTTAATAATTTGATTGACTTTATGTATCGTTTTATATAGAATTTTATTGGTACACATACTGTAGGGAGCAAGGTGCAAAATAAAAGCAAAAGACGACTGTAACACGTGGAGATGACCCTAAATAGAGAAAGAGCTCATCTTTTATACTTTTTTTTCATATGAGTTGTGGCAACCCTAGGCATGTTGACAAACCATAACAACTGCTTTATACTTTGAAGATCTCTGACCTCACGAAACAAAATGATGACATACACCCCAGGGCTCGAAATGAGAGAAAAGCCCAGTGATGCAAACTGACAAGACAAGGCCGGTATGCCAAGGTGAAATAAACTGACAACTGAGTAAAAGTTAAAGGGTCATTGTTAATCCCCCCCCCGACATGTAACTGTCTCTTATATCTATGTCAACTCTACAAAATATCACACAAAAACCAGAGGTTGTGCTGTAGCCTGCAGTTAAATATGAATCTCATCTAGAAATAAATATTTTAACAAGAAACTCCAACACTCACTTTCAGCAGCTGGCCCGAAGCAGAAGATATTTTTTTTTGTCCAAAAACAACTGAAGACCCATTTATTATATTGTGATAATTCCCCAAGATGGGTATTGAGTGTGAAAGAAATGTGAAATTGAAATCTCACCCTCACTTCATTTCCCTTTAATCCTCAGGGGGAGAGTGTGATTATGGCTGATGATGGACACTGCTTCACTCCAGCACATTGGAAGGCTCCAACTATGCTAAAAGAGTGATCTTCATGGGAATAATTGAAAGTTTGTGGATGTTAACAAACTATTGCTATTTTCTGACAGCACTTTGATGTACTCTAAATATTCTGCCATGTGTCACTTATGGTGTGTAGATTTTAACCAAGGTAATGTCTTGTTTTTTTTTTTAGTTTCCAATAATAACTCTGGCTTCAAGTCACAACATAATCAAAATACAAGCAATTATCCAAATTCCTCAAATTTTATTTGACCTGATAGATAAATAAAACACTTTAAGTAAACATATTTTCTAGTCATTAAAATAATCAAACAATTACCTGTGTTGACTGTTTGGAAATTACTGTAAGTTAGTCATGTGTCTTTAGGTCTGACAGTACATCCCAGTTATATCAAAATGATGAGTGACATGTTTGTCCAAATATGCTAATATAACTTAGCAACCGATTATTCAGCTCGGCTCCATGGTGATGACTCATCTGACAGATATTAAAATAGGTTCAGTCACTCTTGCTTGAACTACATTAACTCTGTTTTTTACTCTGACATCTTTGATCATGCCGCTTAAATGTTTTTGTAACTGAGTTGTACTGGTCAAATATGGGTGTTTTGGATTTTTCCAAAATGACCACACTATTTGGTGATGTCTTACGATTTTTGGGAAGACTGAAACGGTCAGGCTTGGTGAAGCATTTTTGGGACATGACAATCTGACCATCTTCTGTTCGGTGTTTTCTTTTCTGCCTTTTTTGGAAACTTCAGTGACAGACTGGCTACTTGCTGTGTGGGATGTCACTGTTTCCCCATATATTAAAGCTGAAGTTTTATATGGTTTATAAATGATCACCTCACCACTGTTTACTTACTTTACCACATTCAAGAAAACAAAACAAAACAAAAACGAAGATAAAGCAATACATTCCATCCAAAAAATCCACAATGAGAAGTGCCAGTGCCTCTACACTGAACCGGACTTTCGGGTTAAATCTACACAGGATTCAACCAAAGTAAATATACAGTGAGGTCCAGTGATGTTCTACCAGGGCAAGCAAGGCAGGAGTGCTTGTCCGTTGAAATTTAAAAACATTTAAAATCACCGTCATTGTCAAAGTCTACAATCTAGAGACACCTGGAGACACAGAGACTGATATGGGCTTGTATGACTTCCAGAGGTATAACGCTACTAGACGTCTGATAAAAGTGTCAGGATCAACTGTTAAGTGTACAGGGCCATATTCTGTGCTCAGATTCATCCAAATGCTGCAAAACTGATCAGACAGCTCTTCACAGTGCAAATGGATAATGACCCAAAACTGCAAAAAAGACTCAAAAGTTTCTAAAGGCAGGGAAATTGAGTATTTTTCAATGGCCAAGTCAGTCACTCAATCTCAGTCCAGTAGAGCAAGATTTTACGTACTGAAGAGCTAAAGACAAAGAGACCAACAAACAGGCAGGAACTGAAGGCTGCCTAACTGAAGGCCTATCCAAGCATCTCAAGGGTGGAAACATCCCACCATATCCATGGTTGACAGACTTCAGGCAGTCACAAACCACAGTATTAAATCCAATCCTTATTTTTAAAATGACCTCAGTTCATCTGTTCTATTCATTTACTGGGGGATGATATGTAAAATATCAGTAAATTTTTTAGACATTTGAATTAATGAATGAATTCAAGCTGAATTTGGTTTTATAGTGAACCAGATGAGTATGGTAACATTAGCAAATATCTTGCGTTGAAGTAAATTCCCTAATGCTAAGTCAGTGCAAGTTCCTTTTCTGTTTTAATGCCACAGATGGCCTGCATAAAAAAGGCTTCAAAAACTTTAAAACAACAGGTCTTCACAGGCACTGTGCACCCACTAAACTTAATAACGGTGCTTTGACATATGTTTTCAAAACAAAGAGTTTGGTGAAATTATGACTAATCTGCAAGTAACAGAGAGAGTGGACAGAAGGATGAAATTAAAAACCACACATAATATCACTGAGACCAAGTATGGTCTTAATACAAGATCAACACCATGTAAACATTTTGAAATCACATCATCCACATTTTAGATTACCATGGAAACTAGATGCAGAAGCCAAACATATGACCAACACATTTAGTGGTGTTAACTTCTGAGAATTACCACCCCCAACTTGCTAAACTGTAAATTATACTCAATGAGTCAATCAAACCATCAGCCTCCCTAATGGGAACGATGTCATGTCTACTGCCCAGTTCATCGCTTAATCTTTTCCCAGGAGAAAATCATTACCAACAAACTTTCCTGTAAAAGACAGTAACAGATCTGTCAGTCACAGCCAAAGGACTGACTGTTAACTCCCTGGTAAACACAGACTCATTGCGTACTTCATATGGCAAACACTCAAGTGTCTGCTTTGATAATGTGGGTGTCAGGACCAACATAGGAATCAATGGCAAACACAAACGGTAAAACATACATAAAATCACTCTCTCTGAGAGAGATTTTTAGAGAGACATTCACATGAATGTGCACACAAAAACACCATATACCCTATGACCCATGCGCTACTCTAGACAGAATGACTCACTCTTGCCACTATAACCCCTATCTGTCTATTGTCCTCAACAGGAATGTGCTTGGGTGCACACAATACAAATTAAGTCTATGTCTGCAGCGGAGATGCAATTGGCATTCTTCGATGCTACACAGACATGCTGACAAAGCTGCAGTGGTCAATGGTTGTCTCCCCATTAATGCCATTCCTTTATTTCATCTCTCTCAGACTATAATAGGAGATTTGAGACATGTGGAGCAGAGGTATCAACACCAGTAGCTTTGCACACAAGGTTCTATAAAAGGCCTGAGGAAGCTGCGGCATGTCTTAGATGGCTGATTAAAATCATGTGAATTCAATGTCATGTGACAAAAGTTTAAAAATAGCTTGACAAGTCTCTGTAGTGCCTATCTTATTTAATATAATACAGACAGAGATGAAAAAAGAGGGATGTGGAACAGAGGCCCATCTTGTCTGGGGAAATTACTTTGGGACCAGGGAGCTAGCTGGCCACCTAACAAATGAGAAACAGGTTTCTATCCAGACAACAAAACAAAAGAATACGTATTACTTTGCCCTTTATAAAAAAAGAATATGTATTAAAAGAGAATTACCACAGCGAAAGACACAACAGCATCCATGCCAGGGCAGTGAGGGCTAACCCATGTAACATGAGGGAATTATGGTGGCTACACAGCTGTCTGTAATGCTTCTCTCCTCCTTGGCTCCCTCTTTCTGACAAAAGAAGCAAAGCAGCACAACATCAAAGCTCAGATTTGCAAGTCTAAGAAGCGGTTTGAGAGCTCGAAGAAGCTTCAGAGAAAAGACACTGTGTGGGTCCGTGGTTGACAGAAGGGACATTAAGAGATTTATGCTTGACTAACATACTTCAATAGTTTTCCCTTGGTTTTTTACTAAGGCATCTTAGACATGCAGGGCCTCAAGTCTCCAGGAGATGCAGACACGGCAAGTGCTTGAACCAAATGAAGAGAACTGACAAAAGGAGCTCTGTCTGAGAGGAGGATAAAAACCGCACAGCACTGGGATATGTAAGTCAACGTTTAAAAACCCTTAAGCAGGACATAAACCTCAGTGTCTATATACACTCACTGGCCACCTTATTACTTAAAACTGCCCATTATGATAAACATCTTATCAGCCAATCATGTGACAGCAACTCAAAGCATTTAGTCATGTAAACATGGTGAGGCCAACCTGCTGGTCTACTGCGATTTTCCCACACAACCAATTCTTGGGTTTACAGAGAAGGATCCAAAAAGAGAAAACATCCAGTGAGCGACGGTTCTCTGGGTGAAAAGAGGCCTTTCCGAGTCTCAGGGTCTTGAGTGATGTGTGTGAGGCCACTTGGATAAAACAGCCACGCAACCCAGTGGTGCTCCTGTGGGACTAGCCATAAAGCACCAGGTGCTGTCCATGGTGCTGAACCCAGAGCAGCACCAGAGGGACCTTAATAATCACAGTCTTCACCTGCACCTCCCCTATGGTCTGCTTTAGTAGAGAATCAAGAAGAAGGCTGGTTCAGGAGCATTAAGCACAGAAAGAGGGGCTAACTGAGGTCAACTCTTTTAGGACAGCTAACCTGTCTGGAGTGATGTCCTCAGGATTGAAGAGCATATTAATTGGATGACGTCCTACCATAGAGGCCACATAAAACCAATACTGTTAGTCGTACAAGTGCATTCAACCAAGGAGCTGATCAAAATAACAAAACTTAGTTTTAGTGCCATTTTGCACAATTACTGCATCCAAAATGTTCCATTTCTCTAGTGAAAAAGAAAAACGAACTGGGACTTGAGTGAGGAGGTTTCATTTGGTGTTTTGAGTGTAATACTAATTACCTTTTTGTTTAAGAGAAGGATTTAACGCTTCTGTAATGCTTTAAACAGCATTTTAGTGTAGATCAAAGATCAAAAGGCTTTTGATACACTGTCAACATTTTTAATGGTTTATATTCTTTATCAGTGTTTAACTCCACTGTCTTGTATCCTTTCCACACCTTATAAAAACATCAGCTGTGGTGAGGAACCCTATTCTGTACCTGAAATCACAGCACAATGGCGGCTGGTATATTTGTTAAAACTGGGATCCCAAGTGAAAAAACTCTGTCATCAACATGTGGCCCAAGGTAATCGAAACATACCAACGCGTTTTTCATGTGATGATCAGTCAGTAACGGTTCTGCTGCACAGAAAAGGGTTGCACGCCATTGCTTAAGAGCCTTTGTTGTCATTTCAAGGCCCAGGATTTGATGTAGAGGATGATATAATTGATATAATTTGTAAACTGCTAACACATTGGAATGTTAAAAAAGATTTACAACAGAGATTCCAGCAGCACAGTGCTCATCAACATGGTAATTAAATTAATGTCTTAATATCAGAGGAAAAGCTTCCTTTGGGACAGACTACACAGGCAGTAGAATTATACAAATATACAGTCTATACACAAAGAGTGTCATGAGAGACATTAGTCTACATGAGTGGAATCATAATAAAAAACTCCAAGAGTGTCAGTAAGAATGCAAAAACAGACTCCCCTAAATCCTTGCTTGAATTTGGAAGGAAGAACAGGAATGACATATACAAAGACAAAAAGAAAACATGTGGTGAAGGAGAAGTCCGTCTTCAATGTATTTCTCATGAAAATCTTGACTTTGGCAGCCGTGGTGTAGAGCTGATGAATGTAGTACTTTTTTTCAAGTTGAACGGAGACCAAAAGGTGGGTTGCAGAAAGCTGATAATGATTCCCCAGAATATATTCAAAGTAAGTGATTTCAAAAAATTACTGGCAACCACTGATTGCAGAAACATTTTTCTTTGTCTGTGCAATGTAACAGGGGCTGAGGTTGAGGTTCAACTTCTTGAGACATACCACTTTAATCACTAATCAAGTGTGCTCCCAACAAACAGTGCTGGGGATAAATGTTTCATCCCTCCAGTGACATTTCCTTAAAACAAACACTAACAAAAGCAAAACTTTCTCAACATAAAAAAGGCTTCTTGTCCTGCCTGAGAGTTTAAAAAGGAGCAAGAAGGGAAATGGGTTAGAGGAGATATGTATATGGGCCTACTGGATGCTGAGGCATAGAGCACTAATACGCACAGTAAACTGATATACCTTTGAGAATTATTAGACTTGTACACTGGAGGTCCAACTGTAGAAGAAACTGCTGGTGGGATGAAAAGGCAAAGGAAACTTGGAGGTAAAGTGTAAGATTTGTGGTCTGGAAGGAAATTTTTTAACCATTCAGGGAACATGAGATTACTAATCACCTTTGACCTTTAGGTGTAGTGATTAGTGTAGATGTAATTCCTTGTGGCATCTAGATACAAGTAAATCCCCAAAGAACTGTGTTAAGCTGCCTTAAAGGACGCAACAGTGAATTGCTGATGAAATGAGCAAAGTGTATATATGCATCATTATATTCACGAGTATGGATGCCATCCATACAGAGAAATTACAAGACGTTACAGCAATAGCGAGACAAAAAAACCCTTGCAATAAATAAACATACAAACTGGGAAAGTGCGTGAGTTTGGCTCGCATAGTGTCATGTTCAGTGTGGACCTGGCCAGGACTACCACAGAGTATGCACAAGCTGATCATCATGAAACCTGATAGTGTTAGTGAGCTGACATGGACGCACATGAATACATGTAAGAAACAGTATCTGTATATCCAAGCATACAAGTTAAAAGGATAACTTCCAGCCTGAAGAAGAAATGTTACAGCATGACACTGGTTTCAAACACACAAATGTTTAAAGCACCCTGGGGAGGAATTTCAAATCTACCATCACAAATAAAGGTGGACTAAAAAAGTATTATTGTTTTAGACAGAGGAATGTTTAGCAATGTGCTGCAACATCTCTTCTTGTGTAACTCAGTGTTACTAAATGGATAAACCTTTTCTCATAATTCAGTGTTCATCTCCAACTTTTTATTTTCTTCTCCTATTTATATTTTAAGGTAATGGCTACAAGCAAAAGTCAGTGTGAAAAGATTACCAAACACAGATCTAAGGATAGACAAAGAGTCAGGGTTGTCTTCAGGGATTAAGACGGAGAGCACTCCCTTTTCTTTTAGCTTCCTCACGCTCAGTCTGCAAGTGGGTGAACCTGAGCGGAGCTGAGATAACCCCTCAGGGTCAACTGCAGTTAAAGTGGCAATGTTGGATGAACAGCATGACTAAACCACTTCACTTGAGGGCAGTGTTTCTTAATCATTGAGTCTTGATAGATTCCAGCAAAACACCAGACACATTTTAAGGACGAGATTTGTTTCTTTTGAATGACGAGCAGCAAACAATGAACCCTTCTGAAAACTTAAAACACTTGTACAAAACTGCGACACATGAGCAACAGGGTTCACACACAGACAACTATTCATATATACATGTTCACACACAGCTTCCACTGATGTAACACTGCTCTCTCAATCTCCTCTGCCTCTCTTTCACACACACTCTCACCCAAAATACCACCCTGTCATGCCTGCTTCCAAAAACACGGCCAATCTCGCCGCAAACTAATAGTCCTGGGCTGCTATCTTCCGCACATTACCCCTGGGAACCGCACGCACGCACGGCCAACACAACACTGACACTTCCACACAAACACTAACACATGGAGCAACACCATACATCACAGACATACACAGACACACTAACACGCAAAGACATGCACTCAGAGACACTCTACTGTAGAAGCCTGCTCATGGAGTAAATCACAATTTATTCAAATAGGGAGTATTCCTTGTAGGCACTTAAAAAGTCCTTCTCAAATCCAGGGGGCTTTTTACGCCCCTCTCCCTGCTAACCACACTAACCACAGGGATTTCCATCAGCCAGGCTGTATCCTGTAACGAGCAGCCAGATATTTCAACCATCCACACCACACGCCAGAGCCTTGAAAAACAGCAGGGTGGGGATGGTGAGTGTGTTTGTGCGAAATATAAACTGTACGTAATTAGAGAAAGATCGTGTAGTTGTATGCATGACCATCCTGAAGGTTTTTAACAGATGTATTAATTTAACCGTATGTGTTCCTTTATCCGTTTCTCTCTCTATTACATGACACGCAGAACATAATGGTACACTGCATATAAAAATTAGGGAAATTATGTGTTTATAAACATTTTCGCATTGGCCGGGAAATGCTGGGGTGTGAAGGCATGCTAAGCTTGAAAGGGAGAGACTATACTGAGAAGCCTGACAGACTCCAGGCCTTAGGAAACATTTTATTACAGTGTGTATGTATGTGTGAGTCTGAGTGTCCACACATGGGTATGAATTTGCTCAAGTGTTTGGCGAGAGCGGGCTCTAAGGACGTGACTGCCTCAATCGACCCTTTTAATAAGTCTCATGGTTATGAATGACAGGAGAGATGGGGTGGTAGAGAAAGTGGAAGGGAGAGAAACAGAGGAGCAGTGAGAGGGAGTCTGACCTGAGCTTAGGTTCATGTTTCACTACGAAAACACACTACTTTAGTGTTCTTCGGAGAAAAGCGAGATACTCGAAGGTATGACAACACCGTATGAAGTGTACATTGGTTAGATGGCTCAAGATTACACACATTAAACACCTCTCGTTCGTACAGGAACAATATAAAGGAGATTGCGGCACTTTAAATATGCCTCGCTGTCTGAGTTCAAGCTGAAACAACAGCCTGTCTAATCATATAAATGGCCTTATTCCATCTCTGACTCTTTCTATGTGTATGAACTGGAGACAGGAAGGGAAGACTTCAGGTGCAGCAATGCACTCATGATAAATAGGGTTGCTTGTGCATCATCAACAGACAGAAAAGCGAAAGAGAAATGGGAAAGGTGGGAGGAACAGAACAGATAGTGAGCAGACATGTTTCTGGCGGTGCTGCCATTGTAGAGGAGTGTTGAGAGCATGGCTCATCTTTTGCCCCTGCTTCCATTTTTCCATGTCCTCT
This sequence comes from Diplotaxodon limnothrissa, assembly GCF_057381915.1. Classification (NCBI taxonomy): domain Eukaryota; kingdom Metazoa; phylum Chordata; class Actinopteri; order Cichliformes; family Cichlidae; genus Diplotaxodon; species Diplotaxodon limnothrissa. Next base: position 8,495,175 of record NC_140606.1, read on the forward strand.
TGTTTTTCTCAAGTAGTGCTGTGCAATATCCCCTCTGACAACTCTGTGCTACTCTCTTTTTGAATTTTTCATATTTCCCAGGTGATCACTTCCACAATCTTTTTCTCTACCCATTCTCCTCTATTCAAGAAGACGTCATGTCTCGTGTGTTCTCAGGGGAGCTCGAGAGAGGAACAGGCATAGATTACTTTACAAAAGCATATTAGAAGCTGTGGCTTATGAGTGTGTGACTGCCTGGGGGACAATTCAACTGGGACACACACATCATACCAAAACCATGAGGACAGGTCAATGGCCTTGCTCACCGACATTCCCCTGGCCTCCCAGGAAAGACAATACTGCATGTACAGATACATAAAAACTGGGATAGTAGTTTGAGGGTTGATACACTGGATTGTAAAACTAAGTAAGGGCGCAATGATATTGTTAGGAGACTGGACAGAGTCAAATTAGACAGAAAGATGTGACCATGGATAATGTCAGCAAACTGAGTGGAACACAAAAGCAACTGTATGGACCAAATAGAAAGGAAGTGGAACAGCCACAAAACTGAAAAGTGCCAAGCCTTCATGAGTAGTTCCCTTCCAGAATCAACCATATCGACAACACCTACTGGGATGAGATGGAAACTAAAAGGACAAAGTTGCCTTCTAGCCAGACACAGGACAGACAGGGAGTCAGCACCAGGACCAACGAGCTTAGCCAGTATGGATGTGAACATCAGAACAGATGACTAACTTCAGGAGAAAAGGAAAGGGACAAGTACTAGTTGTGCATTTGGGATGAGAACGGCACAATGTCTAAGTGAGACCTACAAACAGTGTAGGAGCCAGAGACTGTGCAGGTATACTGATCTCATATAGGAATAAAGAGAGACCAGGACTGAGCCAGCAACAAGGGAATGATTGCTAACCTATGGCTCAGGGTGTGAGGCCTGGAATGGATTTTGGGTTGTGTTTGGTGGGTCCTTCCAGAGCATGGAAAGAAGAGACACAGAACTATGCATAGCATTAAAGTATAACCAGTATGAGTGAGGTAATTGTACCGTGGCTCCCAAGCTGCAAAGTGCTAATGGATATAATTTGAAAAGTTACAGCAACAGAACATGGTGATGACAGCGCATGAAAAAGTGGAGTGGAACTGATGTATAGCGTGGTTATTTAAAGTTAAATCAAAGTGATACGCCGTGCCTCAATGCTGAGCAGGGTTAGAGTATTTGTCAGCGTGGGGGAGGGTTAGGGGATGAATGAGAGAGGATTTGGTGGTAGGATGTTATAGCTAAACAATTTCCACATTGTATATGTATACTAACCCTATAACAGTAAAACTGGACACAGTTAAATGGGATACGCAGACAAGAGGACAGAAGATCTTGAGTTGAAGTCACGAGCAGACTGACAGATAGAGGAAAACTAGAAGATGATGGTTTGTGATGGTCAGAGTCGTTTTAGATGCTCCACGGCATCGTGGGACTTAAGCAAAACAGCAAAACCACTTACATCTCAGCCTGGAAACTGATTTGTAATAGTGAAATAAAACCCACTTCCAAGTAACCATTAAAGAAATACAACCCTTTTCCTTATCAGTGTCACTATTATTATAACCCCAAAATGTAATTAGGAGTGTTTGCTACAATTTGCTGAGGCGGACACATTGGCAAGCTTTTAATCGTCAAGCTCAAAGTTAGCTGAGTGTTTTTGGCAAAGCTGCACTATTTCTTATTTATCTAGTTTCACAAATCATGTTCATCTTGAGAACACATATTTCATATACCACAAACACATGATGGAATAACACATGACAGAACTATCTTGGAATCGCATTCTTCATCTATGATGACATTTGGCCCATTCGGACAATTTTTCATCCAAAATATCCTTGAAAATACCGAGGTCATTTTGACTCACTGCAGGAATTAAATGTGGTGTTTACTGTGCTGATATGCCAGATTGCCACTCACGCACTGCGTGTGTGTGCGTGCGTCTGTAAGCAAGAGTGAGGTAAGAGCACAGATTAACCATGGTCGATGATTAATACAACTTGACTTACTGACTTACTGCGAGCAATTATGGCCATGTCTTTTCTCAAGCTTGACTTTCTCACACTCGCTGTGGAACGCATGGGGGTCCTGAAACATGTGTGCACCAAACACACACATATGCCACAGATCGCCAGCCCACCCTCCACTCAACCTCAAAACCACAAAGGGTTAAATATAATCAATCTTCTTTAACAATGCTGTCAGGGCACTGTCTGAGAACACTGACAGAAACACACAGATACCCGCTGCACAATGATGTGTCTGGTGTGTGTGTATACACACCTCTTACAACTTTTGCACAGAAATTGTGTGTGAGCCATTCTTTTTACACATATGTACTGTACGTATGTATGCAGTATGTGTGTATTCAGGTGTCCATTTATATAAGGTTCAGAGTGTGTGTGCTCACTGTTTCCATAATTCTGCACAATGTTAACGCTCTGCGTTCCAAAGTAAATATCTTAATCATGTGTTCCTGTCTTTTATGACGACCGCTGATGTCCAAAAGATTTGTGTGCAGGAGCATGCATGTGTGCATGGCTCTATTCAAAATCAACCAAAACAAGTCTGTCGGTCATCAGACATTTCATTAAGTATGGGCTATGTATGCTTGCTCGGGTGTGCGTGTGCGCATGTTACCTGAGGGGATTTGTGGGATCTCCAGCTGTACTGGTGGCTATGGAGGCTGGCCAGGAGCACGTTCTCATCAGTGTCCACCTGACCAAAGCGCAGTGTCTCATGCGTATCATTACAAATAACATAGTGGCTGTAGAGCAGCTCCTCAGCCTCTGCGTTTCCATTCTGGCAGAAAAAAAGAGAGAGATGAGCGGATGAGGTGGGAAGACAAAGAAGAAAGGAGAAGGAAGAGGAAGGACATTTAAAAAAATGCATTTATTTTGGAAGTTTGCATTTGTTGTGGGTGTCAAAACACATATACATGTGTCAACAATGCATGCATTTATAGACTTAACAATGAAGAAGGAAATTAGTGATATTATCAGAGGAGACAACAACATTTTAAATGGGGAGTGGTTCATCATAGCCTGACAGGTATTCCAGCTGGACCAATCTGACCTCTGACCTCTCCAGGAGGCCCGTCACTTTATCAATCCCTTAAATTTTTAAAAATCCTTTTTTTGAACAGCTAAATGCTGCCAGTTTGCACCTCCTGGAAACTAAGTGGGCTGCTGTGTAGGCATTCCTGTTAGTAAGTATCATCCCTATACTGTGTGTGTGTTGGAGGAAACAATATGATGGAGTCTGGCCCACCTACAACACTGAACCACACAGAAATTCTTGCGAGTCATACAGGGATGCTGTCCACTCATACGTCACCTTGCATGCAAGAAGGGAGAGCTCACTGTCTGCTATTGAAAACAATGGTTTAACCAAGAGAGAGAGAGAGAGTGGGGTGTTTCTCCTGCATTCAGGAATTCAAGCACATTCAAAACAGCACAAACTATGGCTCTGAGCTGGATAGGGAACGCTTGGGTGCAAGGGTAAGCTTTACTTGAGTTCTTTCCAAAGGCTCTTAGGGCTCTGATGGGATCTCTTCTCCACACTCCTCCTTGATTCTTGACGCACATGAATGTAGTTCAGACAACTTCTCAATAACTCCTCAAGTACCCCAACAAAGAGGGACCTCAGCCTGCTGTATACTTTTAAATGGCTTGGGGGTGGGTGGGGGGGAGAGTGATGGTTGATGGTTAAAAGAGGCTGGCAGTAAAATCTCAGAGTTTCACTGCCAAGCACGTTCAGGGTCCTGGGGTTGTTGATGCTATTGAAAACGGATGGGAAAGTTTACACCATTAAAAGAACACTTGATGATAGATGTGTGTGTGAGAGAGGTAGAGAGAGCAAAATATAGATGGGACAGCTGCAGCAGTGGCTTTAAATCCATTTCCAGTTTTATAGTGGAACACTATCTGTGCTCCCTTTCCAATGTGACACTGCGATTTACAAACTTCCTGCTGCCATCTTAAGATGCCATTGCTAAGCCCGCTCTTTGAAGGTATCGTCTTTCTCCTCTGATTCACAAGGCAACGCGATACAGACATCAGAAAAGCTTCCTCCGGTAATCATATTCACTCGCTGACTGTCTCCGAGTTAAACGGACAAATATAAAGACAAAGATATTTAAACAGTCAACACGTATATCTTGTTAAAAAGCACAAGATGACAGCTTTTTCAAACATCGTCGACAGTATCAAAGGATCCAGTTTCCATAATCCACCCAGATACAATGACCTAGCTTTCGCAGAGCCTAACCCGGATCTGCACTGCACAATGGCTTACATATAAATAACAAGGTAACAATAAAATGTCTGGAAAACAGATTGTAAATAACGACACCCATTTAAAAGAAACACTCATGAAACAAGACACCTTTGAGGTGATAATGAAACCTGTAAAATGAACATAATGAAACACTTATCAGTTCTAAAATCACCAATATATTTCTGTACACATGACCAGAGCCTAAGAACCAGTAACATGATCTCTGAATCGTTTTCTTTCCGGCTACAAAGACAAGAAGAGAATCGTTCAAATATGGGAAGAACCCCCCCCCCAAAAAATGAACAGGGGGAAAATTCCTGTTGTTGTCTCAATTCCACATGTAACAGTCTGTGAATGTTCTGTGAGAAAGCAGAGTGTGTAAATACTACTGGGCTTTTGTGTGGCTTTCCACCAAAGCCACTTCCCTGGGGTTAGGGTCTGAGGGTTAGGGCAGAGCAAAGTCTCATGGTGGAGCTGGGGGCTGAGAATTGAAAATAGAGGGCCATGGGGCCTGAGGTTAGAGTGGTGGGGTGCTGAGGTTTGGGGCACATGGGACTACTGAGTGCAAAGACAAGAGGCAGAAATATGAAGAAAGATAATAAAAAAAATCATGTTTTCCTCATCTTTGGTTCCAAGCAACCAAAAGACTCCAGTACACCTCAGTCTCTTATCTCTTTTATATTAAGACAAAACTCAGTGAAGGCTCAACGGATGTTAGAGCCAACAGCAGCTCGGTTGGGGGTGGGGGGCGAAAGTAAGCCTGCTTACTTGGGGACATGCAGTATTTTGCAACAGCCATAACATACATTCATGTTGATATTAATGAGACGCTATTTGGCCTGTGGACTTGCGATTGCCAGAAATCCTTTGTGATGTTATTATGGAAACAAGAGCACTTCATTTACCATGACTACAACTGTGTATTATTACCGACTATTGCTAAATGAGTGAAAATCACAAACATATACTACACTCGAGTGCTATGCATCTGGAAGTACTCCAGCTGTTCTGGTTGCGGTGGTCTCCTATGACCACGTCTGGGTTATGAGGTTTCAATTGTAGCTGAAGAATCTTCTCTATGTTTCGATGCTAACCCTGCAGGCCACATCACAACAGGCCTGCCTGCCAGCCTTGACACAAGGAAACATGAAAATCACTGAAACAATTACACACATTAGGATACCTCCTTCTGCTGTAGAAGGTCAGACACTCTTAATATTTCTGACTCTTCCTGATTACACTTTAGCTTGGCTCACGTTTTTCCATACATGGACAATATGGGCAAAGAGAATTTCTATCAAATCAAATCTTATGTTATCTTAAAGAATCTTTCCCTACAGTGCAGGATTTCACCAGTCAGAGGGTTAATTGCACCCATAAGTGGTTCTGTCATCAAATACAAGACTTTCTTTCACTGGAAACCCCAAAAATGGAAACAATGCTCCATTATCAAGGAAGTTTTCAAATCTACTGAAGTGGACAAGAACTTTTTTTTTTTTCAAGAATCTGCCTTTCAAACTTGACCTCTGTTTACCCCCCTTACTCCAGAACTACTGTAGCCACATGCAGCACATTTGCCTTATAGTTACAGTGTTTTTCCCTTGTGTTCAGCAAAGTGGTGAAGGCTAGAGGTAGTTAAAAGGTTCTGTAGAAGTTACAAGGCTGCTGCTGTGTAGACCAATAAAGACAGCACAGCAAACTTAATCATTTAAGAATGAACGTGTAGATGCAGAGTTCAGTATTTGTATTTGACAAAGTCAATCTTTAAAGCCAACATTTATGTGAGTATGCATTGTAAAGCTCGGTTTGGGGGTTTAAGTCGCTGAGCCAAGATAGCATTCACACAGTCAGTATCAAATGAGGTGCGCCTGAGATCATAAGACCAACTAATAACCCAAGTAATCACGCTTGGCATGTTGGGTAAAGCCCAGCACGGATACCAACATGTCTGTAACACTCCAGTGAAGCTGCAATATGACCTTTCATTCTAATAAGACTAATGCTCTCAAGTCTTATTTATGACTAAAATACTCAGCAGAAATAGGGAACATTAACTAGCTTGTGTTAAATGATGCGATCATGAAGCCATGGGTCAAATATGACCAATAACCTAACACAGTCGGTTAAGCGCTTTCGATGAGTCAGTGATGCCCCTGAGTGAAAACAAAGGTATTAAAGCTGCTACACAGAACAATCATTTAATATTATGTTTCCTATATAGCATGCCTAATTTTATTTTATGCAGGTAAAAAAAAACACAGCTGTTCCTAGGAAAACAAGAACTATTATTTCTTTCACCTGGCAGTGAGTTTTTGCATGCATGTAAAACTATGAGAGTGCCTCATGTCTCCAGAGACCAGTATATGAGTCAGCACAGCGAAGCTGAGCAGAGCAATGATAGAACATACAAAGCCAGGGAAACCAGCATGTGTGTGTGTGGGTTTGTGTGCGTGTGGAATAGACAAGTGGGTGGAGGACTAGGGCCAGATGAAGTCTTGGCAGGTGTCACCACTCAAGTTTTACCATGTTTTAATGGGCATCACTTCACACACAAATATCCTGGCTACCAGAGGCAGTGCTGAGAGCTGGGAACTGAGAGATGACGAGGACCATAGAAGCACTAGAAGCCCAAGAACAGACACACTTAGTCAGAGTTTACAGCAAACAGAAAGGCAGTTCCATCCTGCAAATTTTATTACCACTGGCATCCAACCAAAACCATTCTCATGAAATCTACTTCGTTATTAGTTTGTTTAGCTGATACTCCATCTGGGACAAAGGCATAGTTTCTAAATGTACATGCATTTTCTAGAATTTCCTCTACAGACTGACTAGTCCCTGGCTCTAAATCAAATAACCCTAGGCTAATGTTAGAATCAAACATCAGGGGAAATCCCTTGTTAATGTAAATGTCTGAATGCACCAAACTGCTTAAATACACAAGTGAAAAAATCATCCTCCAACATGTTCTAACCAAAGCCATCGTATCACTAAATGTTACATCCTGGTAGGCTGTGGGAGTGTGTGGGCGTGGTGTTGTCTTCTCCCTCTCCTCCTCCTTCGTTCTGGCCCCTCCCTCTGCCCCTGCCTTCTCCTTTAGGTCACACCTGCTGCTCATCTGCTCTCGTTACAACCAATTACCCTCAGGGGTGATATAAGCTGGAGAAGAGCAGTGTGGAGGAGAAGGGAGAGGTTTCTGGTGGATTTCCTCTGTGCTGGTCAGAGTGTGCTACTGGCTTAGGTGTGGGACAGCCTGCTGCGTGTGGCCAGCCGTCTGGTGTGTGGCTCTTTGTGAGTAGTGTTTAACTGAGCAGTGATTGCCCATGAGTGACGGCGGCCTTCATTAGTTTGTGTGGCCTGCCTGGATATTGTTTGCTAGCAGCGTTGCTGTCTCTTTCTGTTGAAGCCTTATTGTTGCTTTCTTTGTTGAAGTGGTCATTACCACTTTGGGTTGACCTCCCTGATTTCTCATTAAAGCAGCGGTGCTGTCTCCTTTTGTTCTTGCCATTTGTATGATTATTGAGGTGTTTGCCTACAATAAAGATCTATTTTATGTTAAATACCTCTGCCTGGCGTTCTTTTCATTCCACCTGGATCTAACTGTTACTGTCCCCCACCCTCATCGCCTAGACTTTTAAGTGGGGACGTAACACTAATCCTTTGGTCGCAGCCACTTCCTCTTGCAGTGGTGAAATTTTGGCTATAAAAAGAAAATGTAACCTCTTTTGCTTTCAACATTAGCTTTAAGTACATTAGACGAGACACTGAATGATAACTTCTGCTTTAAGAACCCTCAGAATTACACAATATTTTTAATCACCAAAAGCAATATCAATAATCTATAATCGACAATTTAGCTGACTTTTTAATTGATTCTTATTTTATTCTTTGGAATATGTCTGTTATGCAGCTGAAATATCTGGTGTAGTATATGAGGAGTGTTGCAGTTACCTGTTGCCAGCTTTGCAGGGCAGTGTCTACAGTGTGGATGGCATACTGGCTGACATTAAGTGCCACTGGATCCACAAACACATTCACATCAAAAGAGGTGTTTTGGGGGCAACAGGTTGCTGTAGCCTGGGCCTGAAATACAAATGAATATCAACGTTTGGGGAAAAAAAAACTTTTGTAAAGACGGAAGAACTATGTAAAAAGCTGAGCTCAACCTGTAATAGACACGGCTGTAGAAGCTGAAGGTGTGTTAAGTTTCGGTACTCCAACAGCTTGCAATCTAGCTGAGAGGAAAAACTGAACTCCTGACAATGACGTGGTCCGTAGCTCCACTGTCGCAAGAAGACTCGTGGCTGCCGAGCACCTATCCCCATGAACTCTTGCTCTTGAGGTAACTTCCGGTCTGGCAGGAAGGGATGAAGCTGTCGAGATGGAGCTGGAGGAATGAGAAACATAATTTTTTTTACTTAATATACTGAAACAAGTAACAAAGATTAAACATAAAATGGATTAATGTAAATCAAATCCACATGTGAACAGATGTGAGTTTTAAACAAGAGGTCAATTAATTCCATTAAGCAAAAGGACACTTAAGCTGTCAATCAAACAGAGGGCTGCTAACAGATGATATCTGAGTGTACTTTACTGCTACCATGAGAGATCAAACACAGAACAAGAAAAGGTAGAGTTTTTTGGAAGTCAACTTCTCGAACACCTAGGTAATCCCTCTTACTAAACCCAATATACTTCAGACTTGGAAGAGATTTTGTTTTGATATATTACAAATCTTACCTGTACCCAGCTGTTCTAGGTGATGACAGAGGTGAACTTCCAGGTGTGCTAGTTGCAGGCACACACCCAGGGACGGGACGAACCAGGGTGCAAAACACGAGTCCACTCGGGTACAGGCTGCCAGTGCAATCGGAGAGACCAGCTGATCGCAGGGTAACTGGGACCCACACTCACTATCCGAACTGGAAGGGAAATGTTGATAGAGAAAGCCGACAATATTTACAAACGATCATTAAAGAGACTGCAATAAATGAGGAAAATTTTAAACTGACAGCGCCCTGTGAATATAAAATGATTCCATACGGAAATAATATCGAGAAAAATATCCTAATATATGACTGGGATTCAGTACTTGACAGTTTTAAAGAAAACAGTAAATGATTTTCTATCAAACTTTGTTTTTTTAAATAACAAAAGCAATGGCCCAGCTGTGAAATAATGGTCACAAAAAAAAAAGAAAAAAAAAGGAAAATCAATGGACTTATTAAAATAATCTGATTCTTATTAAGAGTGGAATGCTTTTGTGTTTGTGTACAAATTGTGTGACATCCATCTCAGGAAGCACACTGAGACCAGCCATACAGTTACTGAGAATTCAAAAAAAAGAAATGAAATAAGGTGAAATGTGAAAGATCTTCCTCGCTGTTAGGAACATTATTACACATGCAGTTTCCAGGAGAAGCCCTCCGTGGACATTAATTGCATGTCATGGTTGATGATGTTGAATGGAAGGTAATTGAAGTGAATGACCATTTGCTCTGTAATTTGCTGCTACCATGATCCACCATAAAAACTCCAGCAGGAAACGCTCAAGACCTGAAAAATGCTGGTGCAAGCAGAGCACTCCTTAAAAAGATAAGCATCATATGTTGACAATTTTCATTACTTCCAGTTGGCAGGGCAGCCAAGTTATTTTTCTGGTGGAAACTAAAGTAAGGCAGATGAAACGAGGGAGTAAGGAAAGGGGGATCAATTTTGATCAAAAAAGACAAATAATTTAAACATAAAGGAAATGTAGTGTTCGGAATATGATTGTAATGAAATACAGATGTATATTTTGCTTTACACAGTATCTGGTCCTGAAGATTTTTTCTGTTGCTTTTCTTACATGTTTTCTTATTCCTTGCTCTCTGTTTTGCTCGAGCTCTCTAAGCCACACAGAATGTGGGCTCGGCAACGCTCTTCCGCTAAAAGTTCCCTAAATCCCAGATGGAAGTAAATAAGGGGAGAGAAAAAGAAAAAAAGATTAAAAGAAGGAAGGAAAGAAAAAAGAACAAAAAGAAAAATCGATGAAGGTCGGAAGATGTAACAGTAATGAAAAGAGGAAGCAGTGGCAGGGAGTAAAAGCACGCTCTTTGGGGTGCTATAGTATCTTGCAAGCCTCGTCCAACTCATCCCATCCTAGCTCAACCCTGCCCAGCCCAGGCCAGGCCAGGCCTAAGAACTTATGAGCCAAAGGGGGCCTGACTACTCTCGCTTCCCGTGAGCTTCCCCTCGATTAGATACACTCAAGGTAAGCAGGAAGGAATCCGGATGGGCCCTGACAGGCACTTGGTGTGCTGGGAAATCTCATTAGGCCGATCTGAACGCCTTCCAAGCCCGCTCCCTGCTCCTGCACACCAGATGTGGGGCGAGGGATACATTCTACTTCTTTGTGCTCAGCAGCCTGGGTGCACTCTCCTTCTGTTTTTTCTCAAACAGGACGGCACACGGTCTGTAGGTTCACACACATACCAGTGTGTAGACATAAACACGCTCTCATATGGACAGTTAAAGCAAAATTTCCTCACCTCTGTTCATCTCCATCTCCATTATGATTGAGTACTATCCTCCACAGGTCTGAGGCCACCAGCTCCTTCTGCTGGTTGGTGAGGCTGAGGCTGGGCAACTGCAGCTGGCAGGCACAGCTCTCTGATAGGCTGAACTCCCGATATGGAACAAAGGTTTGCTGGAGCTCATCCCAGTACTCTAGACTGCATGGTACCTGAAAGCAAAGTAAGTAAAAAATATAGTAAATATATGTAATTATATATATATATATGTGTGTGTGTGTGTGTGTGTGTGTGTGTGTGTGTGTGTATCGTAGCGCTTGTAGAAATTGAGATTTCTGGAACTTTCTGGACTCTTTAATCATTCTTTGCTTCCTGTTGCCCCCATACAGCCAGCCTGCATGTACTACTCACAAATTAAAACTATCGCAGGTAGTTCAGAGCTTTGACAAAACTGTGAGGAAACACATTTCACAATGACATCATGAGGACCTATATAACCAACAAGGCTTTTTCGAAACCCTCTGGGTTTCCTTATAGCATTACAGTTATACTAAGCAATTTTCTGTTAAAAATACTAACTTAATTTCTTATTGTGGCTATTGAATTTGGGCACACAATCAAGTGAGACCTTGTTATATATACTTTTTTCCATTGCAGATGAATGGGTGTTTATTTATACAGTGCCAGATCACAATAACAGTCGCCTCAAGGTGCTTTATATTGTAAGGTAGACCCTTCAATAATACATACAGAAAAAAACAGTCATATGACCCCCTATGAGCAAGCACTTTGGTGACAGTGGGAAGGGAAAAACTCCCTTTCAACAGGAAGAAACTTCTGGCAGAACCAGGCTCAGGGAGGGGCGGGGCCATCTGCCAGGACCAGTTGGGGTGAGAGAAGGAAGACGGGACAAAAGACATGCTGTGGACGAGACCCAGAGATTATGACTGAGGGTTAACAGTTTAATCTCTTGGTATTTGTTAAGCATTACACAGTTGGCTCCTAAATCCCTACACACACAAGCTGTTTTTCATACTTTTGGGAAAGTTTAGTCTGCTATTATGGAACAGAACAGTTGGAATTTAGGATAAAACATCCTTGATTTAGTTATGTACTATAATAGAGTATGGAATGAACTATAGGTGAATGAAATGTACATTGCTGGGTTAAGCGGTCCCAATAGATACAGCCACGCCCAGACTTAAACTAATTAATCATTTGCTGTGAGATAACAGGTAACATTTCTGTTCTGTGGATCCCCTAGCTGCGCATTAAGCTACGGTAGTCTGCTAATCATTAACCATTGATTCTTTACTGACCCTTAAAAGACATGGGGAATCCCCATCTCAGAGAACAAATGAGCAAGTGATTTTTTTTTATGGCATGTGCATTTCAACCTTGAATTTTACTCACTTCAGACACAACCGATCTTTAATCTCTCGTCTAGTTGGAAAAAATGACAGCGCTTTGACCACAGACCACCAACACAGCAAGCTGACAACTCATCTCCATAACAACATTTCATGACCACAGCATAACTAAACACCCAGCAACAGCATGCTGCAAGACGGCCATTAGCATTGAAGTCCTGGAGCCGTTTCTCACACTGAATAACAATCAGTTTTTGAGTGTTTTCACATTGAGTATCATTGATGTGATGACTGGTAGGGCTCCATTCATTCCTCTCACACTGTACCAAAATTAACATAAAGGTGTCTGGTACCCTCAGCGAAACCAAGCACCTGCAGATATTGGCTACTGATGGATCAGTAGTGGCAGCGCACTGAACGTGAACACAACTGAGGAATGCGTGTGTATGCTTTGGGTGCATTAGTACTGTCGGTGTGCATATGTCACATAAGACAGTCCACTTGTTTACCGGAGGCATGAAACTCCTGAGACAATTACCAAACTCCTGGAACTGTCAGCAAGTTTGTGTGTGTCAGAAACCTTGTGCTCACAAAATGTGTGCATGCATCCATATATTCATGTGCAGGGCTGTACTGTTACAGAGGAATGGATGAGGTAACTGTAGCTTACATCATATAATCAATGTCACACAGGTTTTCCTGGAATCAACTTCTCATAATTGCACCTGACAGAGTTGTGCACCCGCAACCCCCAACGCTGAGCCACTGGAGCGGAAACTCGCTGAATCTCCACTGAGAATTCCCTGAAATGCATTGCTAAAACACCAGGCGTGCTTTTTTTTCACCTGTGATATTTTATACACATGACGGCATGCAGAAAGGGATATATGAGGTGTATATATATGGTACAGTAGAATACATTTGAATGGTTGAATGTACGTCATGTTCCCCTTCACTTGTGGTGCAACTTTGGAGGAACGTCGAGATGAAATCGATAACCAAATCCAAAAATGTCAGAATGACGGAAAGAGGAAAAAAGGAGTTTTCTTAATGTGTAAGTTGAACATCTGGCACTTGCTTTCAGGAGGAGAAGGCACCTATGTATAATTCAAGTGGATTGTGTATATGTGTTCAAGAAGAAAACGATGTATAATTGTACATATGAAAGAGAATATGCATGTATACGTATGTGTATACACAGGTGTGCGTATGTATGTGAGCGTATCATACAGTCTGGGCAGTGTCAGTTTCCGCTGCCTGATTGTGTGTGTATCTTATCTGATAAACAACATGTAACCCTGAATAGCTGACATTCCCTTGGCTGCATGAGTCGAGATTGTGTTTTCCACAAGAACTCGACAGAGTAGGCCTGGCACCACGACCGCGGGCAAAACATACGCCAAAAAACGATCTGCTATCCTAAATTCCAACTTAATGTTCCATTTTGGGTTTGCTTTAAATCCGTGAGAAGCTACGGTACTGTGCAAAAGTCTTGAGTCACCCCTCATTTCTTTATATTTTGCTTCCTAGAAACCGCACTTTCTTGTAGTTATTTAAGATGATCTTGAGAAATGGTTCTCTAGTCTTTCTGAGAGACCTGCAAAGTTTGTCCATTTTCTGCTTTTTAAATCATTTTTAGTCCAGTCCTTATGCAGTACCTGACCTTTTATTTTGGGTTGAGACATTTAAGATTGACCCATGAATCACCTAATTATTAAAAGAAAAAGGCAACTGACTCAAATGATGAATCAGTAACAGAAAACTTAACAAGACCATTTTAAATTCTATTTAGGCACTTGGTTTTTTTTATTGCAAAAACACATAATTTGTTTGCATTTCTTTAGTTCAATCTATGAAATATTCTAAAGATAACAAAGTTTGACAGAAATAAAATAATACCACCAATAAGATGAGTGTTGGTAGCTGGAAACTTGGTACATATTCATGGCACATGGTGTGCAGTATGTCCTTAAAACATCTGAGGAAACTGAAGAAATAGAGGATAAGAAAAAAAGAAGAGCCAGGCCTAAGACACTATCTACAGCAGATGAACTGTATCTAAACATTTTCTTGTTAAGAAATAGGGAAAAAAATCTAGCAAAGATCTGAAACAGGACCTGAGAGATGCGTCTGGATTTTCAGTTGATCCATCGACTGTTTGCCAAAATCTCATCAGTAATGGTCTCAGTGGAAGGGTGCAAATCCAGTGAGAAAATGCTAAGGTATGCCACAATACACAAGAGAACTGCACTGAAAATCAGTGGCAACAGGTCTGATGGAGTGATGAATCCAAATTTGAAATTTCTGAGTCAAATCATTGTCAGTATGTAAGGAGGTGGTCAGGCGAGAGGTACAACTGTGAGTGTCTACAGCCATCTGTAAAACACAGGTGGGGGATGTTGAAGGTTGTGTTAAAATTAATGGAAAAGTATCATCTGATTTTGATGTTACTGGAACGTACTCTGATTGGCATCGGTTTCACACTGCCAATGGAGTAAAAGCATACCTGGACAGAACAACACACAGTGAAACCCTATTAGTCATGGGCTGGCCTCCCTAGAGCCTGGAGCCCAATATTATTGAAGCAGTGTGGGATCATGTTGATAGAGAATGGAACAAAAGGCCGCCAACATCCAAAGAAGACCTCTAAATATCCTTTGTGAAGCCTGGAGAACTATTCCTGAAGACTGTTTAAAGAAATGACAAGAAAACTGCCTCAGAGAGTTCAGACTGTGTGAAACAATAAACATGCTCATACCAAATATTGACTTTCAAGCTTGTTAGACCTGTATAAACTCTGCTTTTGCCTTATACAAAAAAGTGCTGTATTTCCATGTATGTCTGCAGATGTTTCAATAAGTCACTGCAACCATTTCAGATTTTCTTGGCTAAAAAGAAAGAAACGTGACTCAAGACTTTTGCACAACACTACATGTTAAGCACTTTTTAAAAACTATTTACAAATGTTATATTCAGAAGTGCTGGCAGCATTGTGCATGTATGGATGATATTTCCATTCATATAATTCACCTTTGTTTCTGAGAACTCAGGACTGTTCTCCACATGATTGTACTTCTCTCAGTCTGACTGCACAACCACAATTTCTCTAAAGGTTAACTAAAGGCAGCCAAACTAAAGCAAATACACAACATACAGAAATTAAGTCAATTTCCATCACCAACCCAGGTTTGATTGCTACAAATTCTCAAGTATGTCTGTGCAACTGAAGACTCCCTCAGCTCGCTCTGGGGCCGTGGCTGCTGACATCCACAGCCATGTCTGCCATTACTTTTATTAACAATATCAACAGAGCTATTAGGTCTTCTGTTATTTCACTGATGCCTATATGTCTAAAAATTCCACTGCTTGCTACCTCTTATCAGCCAGCAGACAAATTGAATTGACATCAGCTTGAACAAATGTTTATTCAAGAGATGTAATAAAAATTGTAATGAAAATGACTCCTGCTATGCTGTCTCAGGTGGGCTGATATATGTTAACATTAATCAGTGTGGAAAATCAGGAATAAGCCCATGCAGAGATCTTCATGCTCACTCTTTTTTTGTGTTTTTACTCTATTCTGCCAAACTCTTATAGGGGGACTGGAGATTTTAGTGGATGAGGTGCAAAAACTCCAGATCAAATTAACCACATGGACAGTCTTTTATTTTTATAGTGCATTAGCTGTGACTAATGCAGGTCCGCTTGAGCACTGTCCTGCTACAATAATAGTTATCTTGGCTAAAATTCCACCTCGCTATTTCTGGGTAAATGTGTCGCTCTGAAGTAAAATACCCAGTTGAGTACCCTGGTTTACCTTCCAACATTTCTATTCATCGGAGAGAACGAGTGCATCGGCGGAAAGGGCGTGTCACAGATGTGAAGCTGATGGTGGACCTGTTGGTTGGTGGCTCAACTCAGGCTGCAGTGTTTTTATGATACCGCTCGCAGGCCAGAGGGGCCACGATGGCATAACGGAGGCCTGCTGGGACATGAAAGGCTATCCCCACAACGCCATGCACGCAAACAGCAGGGGAGCAGATGGTGTGATTTTTTTAATAAAGTCAGAGTAATTTGGGCAACTTCCTTCAACAGAGAGTGGATGATCACAGTAACACAATTGCATATTGTGAAAAGTCGGCATGGACAAAAGGCAATTGAATGAGACAAGACTCTGTTACATTTACTTTACTGGATGCTGTGTCTGAACTCGAACTTTTATTCTCTGCTTTAACACGCTCCATCTCCTCCAGCTCCCCTGAGCTGGGGTCAAGCTGAATCATAGCTCCTGTGTTTGCTCCATGGTTCCCAGGCCCCACAGAAGCAGGAGGAGGGGAACACGAACAGGATGGACAGAAAAGAGAGCAAGACGAACACCTGCTTATGATTCAGAGAACTGACTGCATGTAACAAGAAGGTGACAATGAGTCACCTTTCTCTCTTATCATCGGTTCATTGCTTCGGCACTCTACAGGTGGGAACCTGTGGATGCTCCATTAGGGATCAGATGCTTTTCAGCGGCAAGAGTCCCCCCCCAACCAACCACCAAATTCTGACATTGCTCCCCTTCAACCGTACATAAAAACAGCTCAGGCAGCAATTTGACTTTGAGTAATGGAAGGAGGTTTGAATTCCCCCTCTGAGATACTGGAACCAGTTGGGAAACCACAACTATTTAAATGCAGGAAATCTTGATTTTATAAAATGTTAATATGATCTGCTCTGGGGACAAGCGAGCAGCAAGGCTCAGAGCAGGAGCCCCCCCCGCCAGTACAACCCTTCATTTATTCTGAAGAGCAGGGGAAAGTGGGGAAGGACTAAAGGAAAGGAGCAAGGGGGGAGTGTGACAAAAGTGGGGGGTGGGGGTAGTGAGAAAAACCGATCGGAAAACCTATTTTTATTTTGTTTACATGCAGTCCTCTGTCCACCTGCTATGTTTAAAAAAAAGAATTACTTCATAAATGACAGAGAGGAATGAACACAGCTTAATGCTGACTATCACTCGCCCTTAACTACTTATTTCTTTTCTTTCCCTATGCCTCTCACTTTCCATTTCTCAAAATCTATCAGCCTCCATCTCTGCATAGCCACATGGTAATTTTAGAGGCCTGAGAAATTATGACTGCCGTCTCCCTCTCTCTTTCTCTCTCCTCAGTCTTGATGTAAAGTAAATGAAATTCCTTTGGAATACAAACTAAGCCATTACTGTGTTTTGGAGTTTTATGGCTGCATTTCCGTTCCCCTCAGCTGGACTTTCTTTCTGGTCCTGGGAGGAATTAAAAAAGCGAATTAAACGAGACTGCTGATGTTTCCTAAAAGGCAACGCGTTACCATTATGTCACTGGGGCTATAATCAATCAAACCTGGGACTGCAATAACTTTGGCTGATGACCAAGAACTTCAGTTAAAATAATAACCGTAAATGTAATTTATCTGTAAACAGATATCCAATATCTTAGAATTACTTTCACGTCTAGTTTAGCAACAACATATTTAGCAGTGTTCAAAAACGTACAGGAATAGCGTTTAACACCGAATTTAAATCAGTTTAAACAAACAAACAAACACATTGTGTGTTATGTCCTACATTTGTACTACTACCAGCAGCCAGACCCATTGCTCTATGAACATGCTGCAGCATAGTTTACATGGATGACACAAAAACAGCAGAGAGACTCATTGCTTGCTTTTTGATCCTTTACAGCTGGCTCAGCAGTTTTACAAGTTCTAGTCCTTTCTAATAGAAGACAACTAATGTTGCACAATGTGCTTTATAGATTTCTCTAACTTGTCAAATGCAATGGCTTCCATTGCTTTTCTCTGCAGATGCTGCATCAAATCCCCACATGAAGGAGTTTTAACAACAGTTGTGTGCTTGGGGCCTCCTCTTTTCACCACTATCCCTGCAGTAGCCTCAACACCTGATTCCTTTTAACAGACTTGTCAGAAGAGATAGGACCATGCCACATGACAGGGGAAGAGGAGCAGAGTGGAAGATGTGGAAACCATATGTTCATCAACCACTGGTTCCATAACTCCTGCTGTGTAATACACACAACTCTAATACACATGTCTGTAGTCACAGGCATTATCTTTTACGTACTGGCACAGGCATATGTAGTAATGCAGACGTAAATGCATGCTTCTTATTGACATCATGCATTTTCTGTGCACAGGACACATATGTGTAATAGTAACACGCATTATATTGCAGAGTATACATCAGGAAGGACGTACAGTTCATTTTTGCCTGCCTGTCATTTCCAGCAGCTGCTAAATAATCAACATCCTCTTCCTTGGAGTAGAGAAAGTGTAGCATTGTCACACAGATCCTCTCACACTGAGGCTTCTGTAGGCATTATCAGAACTGCAGAAGACACCACCCCCTCTATGGTCATATATATATATATTTCTTTAACCCCCTTTCACTCAATATTATTTCCTATTCCTCCACCCACAATAACCCCTCCCCCCAATCCCAACTCTATCATCACATCTTCCTCCAACTCTCTCTCCTCTACACACATCAGCTCCCTCTAATTCTCTACTGTAACTCAATATGTGGCCAATCAGCTCGAGGGTTTGCTCAGGAGTTTTGCTCATTACAGACTTTACAGCTGTGGGGCCTCGCTGAAAGTCTGACATCTGCAGCACCTTCCAAAATCTTTCCTCTCCTGGGCCAGCACACATAAACAGACAGAATCGGTACTGTAGGTGAAATGGCTATGGGAGTTCAGGAAAGAATGTGAAAGATAAAGAGAGGAGATGGGGAGATGAGAAACCTATGCTGCAGCCGGAGAAAAATAGGAGAAGGAAAAGACGAGGGCATCCAAGCCCAAAGCTTCAAACTGAATAAAAAAGCTAAAAGCCAGTTGGGAATTATTTTGTCATAGTAAAACTTTGTACACTTACAATGTTATAGCCATCAAGAACTAATGCTAAACTGTTGTTACAATAATGTAATCTTTGATCGGCTGTCTGTATTTATGTACTTGACCCATCCTTGCATCATATTTTGAGAATCTAGTGGTAGATCATTTATCAGTCGCTATACAGCTGCTTCTCAGTCACACAATTGAATTTAAAACCACAATAACAAGGCCATTCAAATAAAATCAGACCAAACACAGATGGCTTTGACTGGGCTAAGAAGAGAGGGTGACAAAACATGTTTTGCATGTTCTGTTCCCACAAATTCTATTCCTAAAGGAATGGTCAAAAATATAAATCCAACCGACTGTTGCAATGACACTATCAGGCACTAACAAATGTCATATTTCTGTTTCAAGAAAAAAAAAGAGAATATGGAGGAGGATGCAAAAGACCACAATTTGGGATGAATCTTTTCTTTAAGAATGAAAAGTTGGAAAGAGAGGATGGGGAAAGAGAGGATGGGGAAATGAGTGATAGGAGGAAAAGTGGGATGTTCTGTCCCCCACTGAGGCCCCGATGGCTCGGTAGCTACTGCACCCTGCCAAAATATAACCTCATCTGTGCTTTGAGACACCTGGCTATTCACACCAGAGCATGCACGATGACTTCCACAGCTGTCTGACCATGTATTACATGTTTGGAAAGACAGCAGGGGTCTCTGTCATTCAATAACATGCAGTGTATAGGAGTTCTCATGACTCATGTCAAGGGAATTACAACGCCCCCCCCCGGTCCAGCTCTACGACGCTTTATTTCCCTTTTAGTGCAGGTGATGTTAAGCAAAGACTACTGGCAGAGGTGTGTGGATTCTCTCCTAATCTTGCATCTTTGTATGTGACTATAGCATCTGCACAATGAGCTGGACCATGGATTGGTTAATGCATTACTGTTCTTTGCTTTTTTGGAGTTTTGGAGTAAAGGCAGACATATAAGACATATACTCTCTATATACTATGGAAGGGACATAATATAACATAACATAAGATGAACGGCTATGAAAAGAGAATGCAAATACTAAGTGCCTTATACCCGCATTCTCTCTAATGGCCACCAGGGGGTAAAGCCTGTAGTTGAAAAAATATTTCTGGTCCTGTAGAAGTCTCTAGGAAAATGTCACTTGCACCGACCTCTGTGAAAAACCTTTCCTGGTGGGTTTGTGGGCTCATTGGATGCCTATTTTGAAAACTTTGGTTATTCTAAGTATTACGCAAAAGGCTATCTTTTTGATTGAGAACGTTACTCGTCAGATCTGTTTTCAGACCCCGGACGTCATTTTCTACCTGCAAGACATCTCCCAGGTCTGCAGTGCTGATCTCAGGGTCTTCTGTGGTGTTGAAGGGAACAGGTGTTATCCTGACAAAGGTAAGGACACGAGGTTCTGGGTATCTCCACAACATCACCCCTGGGGTATCGTCTGTCTCGCTGTAAAACACCACCTCATGTGGACCTGGCAGTCTCTGTGAAGCTGCGAGGAAAGAAAACAAAACAAAACAAAACAAAACAGGATTTTATTTAATTTGTCAGTGATTTTCTGTTGTGGTTATACTTCAGAGCAAGACTTACAGACTAAAAAGAGAAAACACATGACGAGTAACAGAAAAAAAGTGGCAGAACTAAAACAGCAAAAAGTAAACAAAGGGCAGAAATTGATTCTGGGGCAAAAACCCGCTGATACACTGAACTGAACAGAAATCCGGTTTAATTATAAGAGTGGCCTCTTTCCCCCCTGAGATATAGGTTAAAAAAAGCATTCTTTGCACTTTTTCTCCTTTTGGTTCAAAGGGACTATATTTAACTTGCATCCATGTTTTGTGTAGCAATGTTTGCATGGTTATTTGTACTATGGTATCTGAAACTACCAAAACAATTTTGCCTCAGAAATTGCTGTGGATGTTTCCATGCTTTCTGAGTGTTTATATGCATAAGGAGCCCTTCATAAACATAGTGGCTAAGTAAACATTTTTGCTATTGAGTAAACGGCCATTGATTGAACCACGCCAAGCACCTGCAAAAGCTGGAGAACGCTGGATCTAAACCTCTGAGTGGTGTTTTGACTCACTTTGTGGCTGCTGCTTGGGATTCAAGTCCTTTGGAAAAATGTTTATTTAAAAAAAAACAGTCAAGCAGAGAATTTCTGCTTTGTTTGGTTCCAGGGCTTCACAAGTTGAAACTTTTGGTTTTGTATAAAACCATTTCTTGTCTGTGCTCTCTTAGAGGTGGACAGCATATTGTTCTCCAACAAAAAGGGCAGATGAAAGAACAGGCAGATACATTCATGAGGTTTTGCTTTCAACTGAGAGAAAGTGGGTTAGAGACTCATTCTGCCCTCGTTTCCACCAAGCTTTCATTTACTCTTCCTGTCCATCTACCCCATCTATCCCTGTCAGACCTGGGGAGCGGCACTTCCTGGTCTCTTTGCTCTGGGGCCCAGTTGGACAACATGTTGCAGACAGATTGTCCTCTTGGTTCTAGTTCACTACTGTACTTTTTTTTTCTGCTTCAGCCAGAATATTAAATGCATCAAAGACCAGTTGAACAGTGCAACAAACAAAGACTCAACCACAGCTGACAGAGTGGACGGTTGGTCTACAGCCAGAGAGAAGTTTGATCCTCTGTGTATAATGTTGCTGTGTGTGTCTAAAGGACAGCGCACACAAAGCACAAAGAGAGGGAATAAACACCATGTTACTCAGAATGGAAACAGGCAGACATGTCTGATGAAACTTCTTTTCACACAGGGCTTTGATCTGACTTTGATTTAAGTCGATGTGTATCTTAAGTGACATCTCACTTTGTCACAAAAGCTCTTTTTTTTAGTTTGTCCAACTCACTTACACGAATATATGAATAAACAGCCATTGTTACTGTTTATCCTATGGACCGAAAGTTATCAAGAAACAATTACTACTATTATTATTACATTTCAATCTCTGTTCTATGAGCCGCACATCATCTCTACATCAGATCAACATACAGCACATTGACATTCACCTGAGTCCTGGATATACTGGAAACGTCCTGTGCGTAAGTCATCTGAGCTGTGCTCTGTCCGAGGAGAGGGAGAGCCTGGAGACGGAGGTGGCTGGGTGTGGCAGGCCTTGCCTTTAGCACAGCTTTCAGCTGAATCCCCTTTCTGCAGGTGGAAGTAGGCACGGAGGTGCTCCTCTATCAGCTTCAGGCAGTTCAGGTGTTCCTGGCCCCAAAAGATCTGTTGTTGGGACAGAACAAAAAAGGTGAGATGACTGGGAGAAAGGATTAAAAGAGTAAAAGGGGAGTATAAGGAGCTCCAAATAGGGAAAAGTCGAAAGAAGTTAAATAACAGATGGGCATGAGGATAAGGCTACATGTTACAGACTTCTGGCTCTTCCTTGAAAAGCTGCATCAACACTTTCTTTTCCAAAACAGGAAGAGAAGGAGTCAGGATTACCCTCATCATAACCCATTCACAACCTTACCAACATTACCCAACACAACCTTACGTCTTCCCCACTTATCCGCGGCATTCCCCTTCCCCTGTTCCATCAAAGCAAGTCTGCCTGGGGTTTGGACCAAGGACCAGGAATCTCTGAGTCAAAAACTCTGCACACATGGAGCTGCCCGACTGCTCGGCCGCCGCTCACTAGCTTTGCAAGGGTGGGTTATGACTAAACTCTTAAAAACAGGAAAATTTGGGGATTTTTTTTCCCCCAAAAGTTTTCGGAAAGAGGGCACGAAAAGAAGGAATCTGAGGGAATTCCGGTGGTTTTCGTACAGCACTTGATTAAAACACCACAAATGCCAATATTTGCAGAGGGAAATGTATGATTACGTATTAAGTGTTGAGTTGCGAGTGATGTTTCTGTTTGTGGGCACGCAATAAGAGCATTAGAGAATCATTGAATAAAAGGGGTCAGGGGGTTCCCCCTGAGCGAGTAATGTGGAATAATACACTTGTAATAATGTGCTCAGTCAGTCACATTGAAGAGGGACTTTTCAGTGTGGGCATTATGTAACTTGTGACAGGAAAAAAGCCACACATATTCTCCCCCACTTCCCAGCCTCTATTAATAGCTTTTTAATATTCCACCACTTAACCAGTAGATATGACTCAAATGTACAGTGAAATTACAGCATGTAATTTCTACTGTCATCGCTTCACTCCAAAGAGGACAGAAGCCATGGTGAATTAAAAAGGAATATCAGATTCAAGAGGAGTGTTCAGATTGTGAGAAGCTATGATGTGAGTGGGTGTCAGCATATAAATGCTGTATGGTTTAATTTGGAAACCAATGACAGTTAAGCGGATGTTTTAGTGGGTGGTAGGTCTACCTTGAGATTAAGACTGGTGTTGAGCAGGAAGAAGCTCATTAAAACATTTACAAAGCATTCTTCAGAGAGACTCATTTCCATCAACTATCGCTGTGCCTGATAATTAAACCTATACAAACCTGCAGGAGGCCTCCCTTCAGGTCTAGTAGCAGTTTGGGGGGGCCGGGCTCGGGTCCAGGGCTGCCACTGTGGCGACACCAACGAGCCTCTAAGGAACTGCTGCAGGAAAATGGTCCCAACAGTACACGGCTCCGATCCTTTAGTCCAGTTCTCACCAACACATCTTTTACCTCGAGCAGCACAGAGGCGGCCTGAATGGCATCTTGGAACACAAAAGAAGTAGCAATAAATGTCATGCACAGCACAGGGCAGAACTAAAGAGAGAAAACAGAAGGTAAAGGATAAATGGTTTGTGGGTAAAGTAGAAGCAGGCGCTCAGTAATTCTACAATGGAAAAAAGGACAAAGGTTCAGACAAATGGGGAAAAGTCAAAAATCAATCCTGGTTTCAAAGTGAAATATCGATACCTCTAACGATGTATAAAAACTAACACTGTTCATTTGCAACTGGGCCAGACGAAATTAAAAGACACAAACAACCGAACCTCAAATATCAGCTGCACAAATGCTTGCCTCTATGTTTTTGCACTGGTCAATTACAACAGTCTGGCACTGTGATAACAGAGCAGCAAAACATACAGTGCAGTTACACCAACCACATCCTCCTGGATATTGTGCTCGCCTGATGTTAATGGCATAAATACTTGGCTCTCTGGGGACGGAAACAACATTACTCTTCGCTCGGAACAGGCATATGTAAATGCCTTGGACCTCGTGTTCTGTGTGCAGATAACTAGCTAAACTATATTCAGTGTTAAGCCACCAGAAACACTGGGATTAGACAACATCTGGGTGTAAAATTTACAATACAGAAACATTAGTTAATATAATGGGGCTCCATGAGTTCATTTCATGGACAGAGGCACACTGGGGTATTTGAAACAGTCAAACTAATCTGAAACTGCATATCTTTGTCTTTATATTGTAAATTGCTAAAGTAAAAGGTTTAGCAGGCACGTTACAATGAGAGAAAAGCCAAACACCCACTCACCCTGTAAGCCCCAAAGGTAGCAAAAGCCCCAGCTTAATAAGGAAAGCTTGAAACATCATCTGTCCTTTCCATTAAAACTGAGACGCATCATTGTGGTCACAAGCTCTCCTGAACTTGTAGTTTTGCTGCCATAACTCACTATACATGACAACAAGCTGTTGATGTGGGAGGGCTGATCAGGTCAGTTATAGCTACAGCGGTGGCAGCCCATTTGGAAACCTCAACACTGGATGACTAATAATGCCCTGAGAAGTGGTTCTTCAAACATGTCTTTTAACTCGAGACATTCTCACTCCAGCTGACTTGGCTGTTAGTCTGGGAAAGTCAAAGAAAGCAACACCTGTTTCTGCGTCTAGCAGGCAAAACAGTTTTTGAACTTTGTCAGACCGTTTTATATTTCTTCATAAATGTGACCGAAAACATCATCGTTTTTTCACACAACACCTAAAAGCCAAAGAAAGAAGGAATACAATTAATGAAATGACATAAAAATATTACTCAGTCATTTATCTGTTAAGGAAAATGACCCAGTATTACACATCTCTGTGGAAAAGTATAAGAAACTCTAGTTTTAGCATTCAATTTTACGGTAGATGGGAATTTTTAATTGGTGGGAGAACAGTCAGGTGGGAGTGGGCGCTATGGTGAATGAACTGGGCTTTGAGGAAGTTGAATCATAGCACAAACACAGGAGATCGCTAAGGACTTCAGGAAAAAAAAAATTGTCAATGGTTCGCCAGGCTGGAAAAGGTTACACAACGTTCTCTGAAGAGTGTGGAATCCACTGATCGGCAGTCAGACAACATGTGTACAAATGAAGGGAATTCCAGGGCATCGTTACCCTTCACAGGCATGATCAACCATGCCAAGAGTGATGTGGGAGATCATACAGAAATCCCTGGTGGCTTCTAAGTTGCTAAAAGTCTCTCTTGCAAGAGGTCATCAATGCAGCATCAATGAGGAAGACAAACCAATGAGGAAACCAAAGCTCTCCAAACACAACACTGCTCCCTACTTGCAATTCACTAATGATAATTAAGACACCCCAGAAGGCTGTCCTGTATAAAAGATAGCATTTTTGGTTTAAATGAGAAGCCTCAGGTTTGGTAAAAAGGAAACACCGCACTGCAGCACAACAACCTTATTCTATCTGTGAAACAAAGAGGGATGGGGTTTGATTTGGGCCTGTTTACTGGATCTGGGCCAGGATGGCTCACCATCATTGATGGAGCAATTATTTCTCAGAAGAAAGTGGGTCATGCAGCGATGTGATGCTTAGCAACAAAATAGTTAAAAAAGATGAAAATGATGCCTTGGAAAAGCAAAGTCAAAGTCCTGACCTTAATCCAACAGTTCATGGGAGAAAAAAAACAATGATGTTTTGCACATTAGATGTGGCTAATGTTGCTCAAAGCGGTGTTCAGGACTGATCGGGAGAAAGGTTTAGCTGCAGTTATGAAAGAAATTGAAAGCAAGTCTTCATGCTTCAAGATATTTTACATTTCAGCAATAAGGAATTCAACCCAGAACTCAGTGGTTCAAAACTGGCCATAGGTGCCAATGTAGGATAAGATCTGGGAACAGTGAAAGAAATATGATTCATATAATTTTCACACTCAAACAGTTCAGTGAGCCCTGAGGTCCCGTGAACAGGGACACCGTTATCATGGAAGACAGCAATCCCATTAAGTCTCAACATAAGATAAAGGCAGTCAGAACAACTGTGCATTGAACTGCAGTGATACCTCTTTTTAAGGAAACAAGTAGACATGTAGCAAAAAGCTGCCAACAGCATAACAGAGGCAATGTATGGTCAAACATTCAGGATTTACCTCTTTGATAATACAAGCTGTTTAAAACATGGTAAACCCTTTGTTAACTCAGAATTAGCACCCAGAAATAACATCAGCATAAGTATGTAGAAAAAAAACGCACTGTGCATGACATGATGTGTATGGAGCAGATGGCAAATTACACAGTGTTTGGATTGGCAGGCTACACTATCGATACTTTTCCATAAAAATCACACCAAAAATAAAACTTTTTATTCCTTATATTTGAAAGCTTTAGGTAAAGACAGCCTACTTGGAGCTTGCGGTTCACTTGGGGTAAAGCAAAAAATAAATGGGGGTTGAAGGAGAGATGGAAAGGCATATGAATTGGGGGACTGGGGAAGGAGGTGACAAATGAGGAGATGAATAGATATAGACACGGATGGTGGGAAAGAGTGTGGAGACGAGAACAGAGGATATGAGAGAGAAAGTGAGCTATGATGTGATGAAGATATGACACACAAGGATACTCAAATCTTTCCAGGCTTGGTCAACTGACTAAGGAACATCTTATTCAACATTAAAGTGCAATAACACAACAAGTTAAACTGGGATGACTCATTTCTTTCAGGAAAGACATTGTTGATACAAGTTGGCAGCTTACCTGGTAATATCTCCTGGTGCCGTAGCACAGACAGAGCTTGGCTATTACTTACTCAACTGTGGACAATGGGTTTATTTTCATGGCTACGATTTATTACACAGTTCAAGGGAACTCCCAAACTGGGTTGTTAAGATGAAAATCTTTCATGAACACTTATGTATAAAAGCACATTTAGGTTAAGTGCAGTCACACATAGGCACATTTAGCAAAGTAGAGCCGAATGCCTACATCCATACAGATGTAAATCCAGACGTTTACCATGCACAGCCAGGTGAACAAGTGGAAATAAATACACACACATGCACATAGTCGCACGCACAGAGTGTGTAGCAAAGCATTTCCTCCCGTCTCACCATGCGTCATTTACAGCCCAGTTGACCGCAGCATCCTGATGTTAAAGCCAGCAGCAGCAGCAGCCAACACTTTCAATAATCAGCCTAATTGGGAGTGGTTTTAATGAGGGGGAATCCCTTTCTTTCTCCATCGCTAACTCTGTTCTTGCTTTCATGCTGAATAATAGTCAGAAGCACATTTCTTCAGCCTGTTCCCATCCTTGCCTTTGCTCTTTATGACCATATTACCACTATGTAGGTTTGTCTCCAGAGACAGCAGACAGCCCAAAGACATTACGCAGCCGGACTGTGAAATTCTGCCATAAGACGGAGGTAACATCTTTCAATACTGGTGAGATGATTTGAAATATGGGCTTTGTATAGCATATATGCAATATATTTATAAATGATGAGTATCAAACACAGACAAAACCAAACAGTGACACATTGGGCAAAGAAAAAGACCAAGAGGAGAAGAGAGAAGTAAGAACTTGATTAATAAGGAAGTAAATATAGGTGCACAGGCAGCTGTTTGGACTGTCTTGATCTAAGACAGGGCTGGTAAGAGAGGTGATCAATAAGGCCAGTGGACAGATGTCAGTGAATCACCTCTGCCCGATGTACACATACAGTACATCGTGGTTACAAATAGGGGAAAACAAATTAAGAAGTTGAGTAATACTTTTTTCCTTCACATCTAAAATAATATGCCATCTGGTTATTTATTAATTTTGAATAAATAAACCATTGAGCCCTAATTAACTATACACATAGCACTGGTTTTTATATATCCCCTTAGGTGACTGCTAGAAACACCAGAGCTGTAAAACAGCTGTAACAAGTGAGGAACAAATACACAGCTATAGTCCATGGATGCATGTGCATGAATAACTGTGTAATTGTGTTAAATTATTAGAATGGAGTCAAGATAATAAACAAAGCCCATTGAGAATTAATTTGGATTTCTGTACCACACACACACACACACACACACACACACACACACACACACACACACACACACACACACATATCTACTGCAGGCAAATGCACAACCTCTGACACTTGAGGAACCAAGTGGGTGGTGGGGAAAAGGTTGGGTAGAAATCTTCCTGAAGTGAAATACATCTCTGGCAAACATTAGATAGATTAGATAGGATCGGAGACTGATTTACCATGTTGGTTTCTCCCTGGCAGCCGTTATCTGACCACTGCCTGGCTGATTTATACTCAGCGACGTGCTGGTATCAATTAGAAGAAACCTAAAGGAGTCATTACATAACCAGGAGAGGCCCCTGAAGACCTTCTGGGATGGTAAGAGTAATAGGAGTAATATACTGTCACTCACCACAGAAATACACTACTCACTCACCACAAGACCACTATAGGACACTAGAGGAAACTGGTTTTGTAGCAGGGGACGCTATCGGCCAAAATAGCTCAGTGCAAAAAAGCTGCACGTCAGCCAAGCCATTACAAATAGAGTAAATATGGGTTCAATGAGAGCTGCAAGGCGTAAGCAGATCGTGTATGCAAGATATGCATTTATTCCAACACTAAATGTAATTTCTCATATGAACGCTACATATGAAGCTAAGTCTATGTGCTACACAGAATGTTTTTTTCCCCTAAAAGTGGAATTTTTATTACATGATATTCTTTTAGCCAGCCTAAGGCTGGGTTCTGACAAATTATCAGGTTTTAAGCTGACTTTGAGAAATCTTTTTCAAACAGCTTCGGGCTCCGTATGGATGCTTTCAAATGTAACTCAATAAGAAATGCCTCTTTTTCTTTGGCTACTCCAATGGTATGTATCCATGTGTGTGTGTGTGTGTGTGTGTTGGTTGGATATGAACAAAAGTAGAACAATTAAAAAAAAAGAAGAGTTGTGTGGCAAACTAATGGCGAGTAATAAAAGATATAAAGCAACAACTGTATGAATAGTAATTTACCTTATTCATGAAGATGTGCACTTGCTTTCTCTTACAGTCACTTAGTCTATCTTTCTCTATAATCGAAAAATGTAAAATGTACTAACAGCTGGGCACTGTTTTGACAGAGTATACATAAAAAAAAACCACTCCTAGAAAGTACTACAAAAGAGCTTTTTAAGAGAGTAACGGTACTTTCTTACTAGGATTTATTAGGAAAGTACTTTTTCTCTCTAGAAAGCTAGAGGAGCTTGTTTTGAACCAAACATTTTGTACAGTCCCTGTTGGAAGATTTCAAAGTTTTGATGGTTGTAAAATACTTTTACCTGTAGAAAAGTGCAAGTATCAACAAGTGTGTACAAAAGCAGGCACATTAGATGATAAGCCGGTGGACTCAGAAATCATGGTTTTAATGATGACTGAGTCTTATTAAACTCATATCACCTAAATATCGACCTTTTACATTTAATGTCAATAACAATGTAAGATCAGCATCAGGCAGAAATGTGAGGTAAATACCTCTTCCTCACGTCTTCTCTGTGACATAGTATTTCTGTTATTAATGTGCTGTTATTAATGTGCTGAAAATAATTTATTAGTATAGCGAGCGTGCCAAATCACAGCAGATAAATATAAATCTTTTCTTGGCTTGGCTTAACTCAGCTGCTCTTTCCTGACCACTGAAGCAGAAATAATGTGATAGATGGAAGAGAGTGGCTTTCTTTCAGCAGAGTAAACAAACTGACATGATCATAATTCAAAGATTGGCCAAAGAAACAAAATAAAACTTGAACTGAAAGATAAAGACAGGACATAAAAAAAACAAAGGGTAGCTTTCGCTTTGTTTCACAATAAGAATTTTTCATTTGCAAGTGCGCTGGAGTAAAACACAGGGAAGAAGAAGCTGGAGGTCCACACAAGAAAGGGATTGAGAGCAAAACTTAGCCTGTATGCGCAAAAATAAAGCACGCTATAGGAACAGGGTCTATGGACGTGTGGGTGTGTGCATTCTTAGGAAATCAGGGGCACTCTATGAGCAGTCAGAGAGCTGAGAGATTAGGGAGGGTCTTGTTTCATGGACCCCAAGACATCTGTTCTCTCTCTTTTGCACACCTCCTTTCTTTCTTTCATTGAACTACAAATGCCCCCCTACCTTGGGGAGTGGTGATTCGTGGATGGAGGGAGGAATGCGGGGCTTCCACTTGCTTTTCATTAACACAGGATCTGGTAACACACCTCACTGTCAACCTAATCCCCTCTCTCTCCATCTTGTCCCCTGGCAGAGAGGGGGTTGCCAAGACCAGGTACAGAGCCCCAGATGTTGCATGGATGATGAAGACAGGGTAGGATAAGGTGAGCGCAATGACAAATATTGGGGAGATCTTGCACTGGACACAGTGTGGCCTCCCTGTCCTCTCTTATATATGTCTACATGTGCCTTATGCCTCTCTCTTATGGCCTTATGTGCCACCTATCTTCTCAGTGAGTATTTCTCCTTTTCCCAGTCACAATCCATTTCCAACAAGCTCTTTTCTCAACTCCCTTGTTCCTGATTTAATTAATCTGCTTTAACTTTATTCTCCCTCTATTACTTTATCCTCCACACCCCTTGCTTCTCTTCTTTCGCAACTTCTCCCTCCCACTTCCTCCCTCTCCCGTTTCTCCTTACACACACAGGCCTCAACGTGAGGTCTGCTCAGGATTTGCTCCATCAGTCTTAGCCTGCCACTGAGGACCAGCACAGCAACAACAGCAGCAACAGTAGTAATACATACTGTAGAAGCAGTCGCACTACATTCTCCTGTCTTACATCTCTCATGTTCAGCTACTCCCAGGGGGGTCATTCCTGCTGACTTATTGTGGCAGCTCAAAGGCTCAACCTTACAGAATGGGAATCCCAACCTTTATCTTTGGAAAATTCCAAGGTATTCGCTTTCCAAGGCACAGAGTAGGCCAGAGTGGTGAGTGATGGAGGCAGTGCAGCTAAGGCTAAAAGTCAGCAGATACATCTAATGTCACTAGTGATCAGTCTGTGTAATTGGAGACAGTTTGTCTCCTTTCAGTGGCAACAAATCTGGAAACGCTATGTGAAGAAACCCATGGGGAAAAAAGCCGTGTGTGTTGTGATCTATAAGTGTGCTTAAGTTGTCAAATAAACAAAAAGAAAAATCCGCATGCAACGGGGTGAGATAAACATGTTATTCAGTTTGCTTTAATGTCTTACCCCATATAAACAAGAGGCTCTTTACAAGCATTTAGTGCCACGTAAACTTCCCAAGTCTTACTCAAATCATGGCTCAGCATGTGCTCTGAGAAAAGGCGCTGAAATGAAATATCAGTCTTTAATGAGATCTGTACAGAGGATCTAAGATGTCTCAGGTATTTCACAAAGCACTCAGATATGATGTAAGAGGAGGTGAGTAAAACGTCTGCCATACATGATGACAGCATTAGTTTTATGGCAGTTGTTATAATGTCTTGTTCGGAACAGACGCGCATGAGGTTATGTTTTTCGAGGCGTAACAACAACCAGTATTTCAAGACGTTTAGAGCCAAACTGAGGATGAATAACCCATATTTTTTATTTGCATCAAGTCAGGCTCTAATGGCTTGCTTTCAGTGTGCTGGTAATTGTGGAGAAAACAATACCCATGAAAAGTCAGTTCACGGCAAATCAATCTGTACTTCCTGTGTTTACAGTAAACAAATCAAAGAACTATTATGAACGGATCTCTTGAAACGTATTACTGAGTGCAAAAGAAAGAGTAATAACTATAAATAGTAGAGTCATTCAAAAGCACAGTGAGTGGGACGGGATTAGCTTTCATACTAGCGCTATTGTCTCTAAACTGCTTTTTTTCCCACTGCCTTGCACACACAGTTTCAACTGTGTTTATCAAAGTCAACACATCAAAGATGGATGAAAGCTGAAAGCTGGTGAAAATCAGTTCAGGGCAGCACTGCTGAGTATTGTGTCACCGTGCAGTTATGCAGATTCGAGTAAACAAAGTGCAAATTGTTTGAGGTTTTAATTAACATTTTTGACAATCATTTTATCTGAAGTAACCCTATATAACAACATCTGTAAAACAGATGCAGGCACTTAGGGAGCCTTGTTTCAGCTTGTCCTCGTTCTTCTGCAGCCCCAGTAAACAGAGGACGTGCCGCTCAGGGCACAGAGGTAAAAAAACATCTACCTGAATGATAATGAGAAAGTCTTCCTCCTCATCTCCAGCACGTCGCATGCCATCTCCTCCCCCCTAATCCCTCCCCACCACCACCTATTTTATCCTTCTGTTTCCATCTACTGTCCAATTTAGAAGACGTGCCAAGAAACAGCAAAAGTGAAAAACAAACTAAAAATCCCTCATCATCTGTTATAGTGCGCCGGCTCACACCCAGCTGCACAAAGAAATTGGAAGCTCTTTAATTTACATTAGCATTAGCGGTTCTGATTGTCATAATGGAAACACTGTGAAGCCTCCTGGATAATAGTCAGTGTTGATGAAGGCAGGGTTTGGTTCTAGCACAAAAACAAACATCTTGCCCTCAAACACATTCATACATAACTGCGTGAAAAAAACTGTCTCTCTCATGTCCAAATGCACACATACCCACGTAATCAAATACACCCAGTCCTACAACTTTAGACCCAAGACTAACACAAACATCTCACTTCACAGTTTACTGTCAAACCCTGTTGTTAGCAGATGAGGACTTTGCTAGCACATGTAAAAAACAACAATATTCCAAATAATAATAGAAGCAACAGTGCGATCTGATTCCCAGTGTTCATCACTGGGAGTAAATGACTGAATGTAAAACCTTCCAAACAGGCAAAGACATCATACAACAAGCATGGAAAGAAAATACTTTCACTATTGGTATGCAGTGACATAGTGATCAATAGATATACAGAAGCTACAACTCATAAAGAGGCACACACTCACCAAAACAATGGTTTAGGCTTTTGCTGTTGAATTAAACATATTGCAGAGTAAACATATTGCATTTCAGGCATATTTTTTAATTTGAAGGAATAAAAAAATGTAATCGAGGTGAGCACATGAATGAACAATCTGTTCTATACTACATTTTGTATAGGATATCTGGAGCACTTTGCAACAGTACTGTATTTTCAAGGTGCCTGGATTCATTGCTCTCTTGGCCCAAATGCTGAGTTCGGGTACTAGACAAATGACACGCCACAGAAAAGCATGTACATTTAGTACAGAGTATTACAGAGTCTTAAATTTTGGTTACTTCTGCCAAACAGGGTGAAGTCATGACAGATGTTTCCAACATAGCTCCACCTGTTTCAAGAATTTCCTTGAAGCAAGTAGCCATATCTTGAAATATAGCAGAATGAAATGGATCACATCACGAGTTTGATGTTTTTCAGTTTTCACAAAAAGAACATGTAACAATGAGTCATTTAAGGTCCAAGCCCATTTTTAGCAATCTGCAAAATAATGACTCACGGTTCTGTTTTCCTACTTAACTTCCATGTTCACAATGTAAACTGTTCTTAGGCAATACCATTAAACTGTTATCCATTAGCTTTCCTTCAAACATCAATCGCTATCCCACTAAGAGAAGCACCTTATAGTGTCATCAATCACAGAAGCTCCATTACCATCAAGTCTGTCTGAAACAGACCAATCACTTCAAGGACACAGGATTCGCCAACTCCCTTTCTAATAGCCTCTGGCCCCAAACCAGACATTCTTGTTTTCTTCCTGTAAGATCACTAGAGCTCCTCAGCAGTCTTGGACAAGGATTATTAATTTAACTGTTCACAGGCGCTACTGTCAATCTAGTCCCTAATTGTGGGTTTTTTGGCTTCAGGATTTGTTTTTTTTATGCTGTAATTATATTTTCCTTACAAAAATAAATTTGCTTCTTGAATTGTTGCAGGTAGTACATCCGGTGAGCTTATGTTTGTGTAGCTGTTTCGCTAGCTGTCAAAGTTGAGCAGTAGTGCTTCTGACTACTGGTAGATCCTCTCAGGGAAAAGCCACTCTCACTAAGGTTAGGGACTTCACGCGGGTTGACCATCTTAGGGAAAAGTTCCCGTCACCTCTACATCGCCTGTATGGGTGTCAAATATGCACCATCGCTAACAGATTCCATCTCTTGTGAGCATTACCATGTAATGATAGGAAGAACCCTGTAGCGCTGTTTGCAAGTGTCGGTAGCCTCAAAAGCAAATTGCTGCTTTTCCAGTACTGTGGCAAAGCCCAGTGACAAACCAAACTCAGCTGACACTAGCTGGGTGGACATGTTCGAAGACGCAGAGGCCAAATTTCTTTGTCTTTCCAAACAGCTCCTCGACTCCAGAGAGGAACGCAGAGAAGAAGTTGAGCTTGTTGATTGATCCCCTCAGAGACAATAGCGACGAGGATGAGGAGGATTCTATTCTCCCTCTGCCCAGTGATCTATCACCTTAACATCATCACCACTTAAACCATCAATTCACATTCACATCAAGGAGCCATCCTTCCCAAGTAAAATGGCATGTTTGAAAGCCTCCATGTACTAATATGGTCACCCTGA
Source organism: Diplotaxodon limnothrissa (assembly GCF_057381915.1). Taxonomy (NCBI): domain Eukaryota; kingdom Metazoa; phylum Chordata; class Actinopteri; order Cichliformes; family Cichlidae; genus Diplotaxodon; species Diplotaxodon limnothrissa. The sequence goes on from NC_140606.1 coordinate 8,529,984, forward strand.
TCCCAGCTTATTAGGTTGAATTGTTTCAGGACATAAGCCTCCCACTGGATGACTACAACTTGGGAGAAGATATGTGTTGTTATTGAGCTTATTCTCTAGGTTTCTGGGTTTCAATGTAGGACTATGGCTGTATCATAGGCCTGGCCATAGTAGGAGAGAAATCACTGTAGTTCAATCTCTCCAGCCTGCTTGACAAGCAAGTCAATATGGATTCCCCATATGAGCTTTCACGTGCTAAGGAGTAGTTTAGGAGAGGCAGTAACCACTGTGCAGGGTAGTGACTTGAGGAAGAAGCACGGTGATGCTTTTGACCTTTGCCTTCCCCACAAAGTCCCACTGTAAGAACCACTGCCGGCCTTCCTGGTCTTCACAACGACAGAGTGCAATGTAGATTTCAACAATGTAGGCTTCAGGGGGCTGGAAAGTAGTGTCCAGTCCCCTGAGGAGCAAGTGTCCTACTGGCCACAGACACAAGAGTATTACAGTTAAACATCTTTCACTGGCATTGTCACCACCCCTGCTGCTGCATCAAGCCATCATCCCTTCCTCTGGAGGGAAACAAATGACACACAATATATGAACTGTGGTTGCTGCCAGAAGCACAGCAGGCAGCACTCATGGAGATCCGTGCCCTGAGCACTCGATGGATTGTTTATTGTTCCTTCCTCCCCCAAAGAAGCAGCGTGAGGAAGATGCTTCGTTCTAGTCTGAGCTGTGTAACAGCTAACAATGTATTCCCCATTCATATTCAAGGAACAGCACAAGTTCCCTCATTGTTTCCTGTTTATTCACCTCCCTTCAACAGTTTGTGGGATCAGTTCAGAGAGAGAGGTGTGTGGTTCAAAACAAAAAATCACTTTGAAAGATTTTTCAAAATCCTAGAAGTCATTAGTCCGCCTTAGACAACTTAGTGAAGCTTTCATGGTCATGTTGAAATGCGCTTCCCATCATAAGATACCTTGCTTGGATATTAGAGAAAACATTACATGTACATTCACTGCTGGTCCCTGTTAAGTTGACCTGTAATAATCCCCCCCCAATAAAACAGGTTTACTCACCTTCTATCCTAGACCCTGGCTTCATGTTCAGACTTCCTGCCATGGCAGACACTGATACTGTCATGCTGGGCCTCATTGGATGAGTGTCAGTCTCCATAACCACTAAAATCTGGGCAGTCCGAAGAGAAACCTTGTGAAAGGTGAGTGCCAGCGCCCCAACACTGCTGGCTTTACCCAGGGCTGAGGCCTGATGCTGTTTGTCTGCACGAGGAGGAAAGGCCCTGTGAAGTGTCTTTGCAGGGGAAGAATGAGGGGTGGAGGAAGCAGACGGTGGTTTACTTGAGCTGTCCCATGTATAGTTTGGTAGGATTTTATTCTGGTAAGCTTTGGCCTGCTCCAGCTTTGCCAAAGTGGGACTGATTTTCAAGGGACGTGATAGCTCCATGTTCAGTTCAGCTGTGGAGAGAAAAAAAAGCAGATGACAGACAACAAAGCAAAAAAAACAAAACAAAATTAAAGAGTGTTAGTCAATCTGTGCTGTTAGCAAACTTTACAAACAACAACGCCCTCTGTGGACATGTGCTTGTGCACATCCTGACTTATATTTATGAAGTGCTGAGTGATACAGAAAACTGGGCTGGAAGCAGAGAGAGCAAAGTGTTTGAGCAGGTAATAAAAACACAACTTATTAGTCAGAAAAAACAAAAATACATCCTGATGGAAACAGACTAACTAGATCTCTATGGGAATCTGTTTTGTTTGCATATAGACACACACACACACACACACACACACACACATATATATGTATATGTGTTTTTATATATATATATATATATATATATATATATATATATATATATATTTATAATATAGTAACAATTTAGAATTATCCAATTGTAGAGCAGGGCCTCTTAAACTATGTCAAAATGGGAACTAAAATTGAATAAATTCACTGTTGGCTGTGGTCTTTGGTCTTTAAAACCTGCTGTTGAAATTTGGAAAAACATAAATGGGATAAAATCCATTTGGGGGCTTTAAGACAAGGCAGGCTTCATCAATGTCCCACTGAGCAGATTTTCAGCTATCTGACCGACCCATGGGATACTAAATGGTGCTGTGTCTCATAAATCAAACTTCTCTCTTCTTCTAATCACTCAACTTTGCATGCAAACCGTTAAAAGGACAGCTGGGTCCAGTCTCAATCTCTTTCTTCTCCTCGTCTTAGATGGACACATATGCACGCACAAATTCCTGATTGTCTCGTTGTAACATCCTAATGTGACACTGCGGAATAGCAGAAGAGAATGTTTTCTCCGTGCCAGCCGCGTAAATCTGAGACCACTCTCTCCTGTTCAATCTCTCTCTCACTCTCTGGTGCTCTGCAGCCTTCAAACACTTGACTGGAATATACAGAGACACATGAATTAACTCAATGCCGTTTTACACCACTTCCATTATCCCATTTTTCCACTTGCTCATGATGATGGGAGAGGGAAGCAACCCCCCCCCCCACAAAAAAAAAACCCCAAACCAAAACTAGTGCAGCTGTTTTTCATGGTCTCATCAAGAGCCCAGTGTTTACAGCCTCTTAAGGGTTTTAGGCCCCCTGTCTACCTCCTCTCCAGGTAAGAGCACTAAATGACATGAGCGGGAACACTGCCAAGAGTGAAAGGCCAAAACACACACACACAGACTGAATCTGCCTTCGGGATACTTTCTCTTTTAATTCAGCGGAAGTAAAGCACATGGTCAAATGGAAGGATAACTGCAGAGACGAGCTGGAGGAAGGATAGGTGGAATTTGCTGTGCAATGTAGCTTATCATTTCCACTTGACTTATCACCAGGAAACTTTACAGTGGTGAAATAAATAGCTGTATGCAGCTGTTCATCCAGGTTCCTCTGTTCCCCTTCCCATGTTACTTCACCAATCCATTTTCTCCCCGTCTGTTTCATGTAAGCCATCTTTCTGCTTCTTCTCTCTTGCTCAGTCATTTCTATCTTTTACTCTTCCTCCACCCATAACCTAATCAACCCATCCCTGTAATCAAGTAAAGATGTCCCTGATCAACCAGCCAGAGCTAGTGCCATGGCCTGGCTCCCGGCACATGGAGACCTGGTACTCATTATCATTGTACTCACTCCAAAGTTCCTTTCTACACCCTACCGGTCCTATCCCCCCACCAACGGCAGATCTGAAGTGATGGCAAGGTATTTCTATTTTTTTCACTAATCTGAAACTCACCAAATCAAACTGAGTAGTGCAAGTCGATACGGCTAACTATAACCCAGACTTTTTAGACTGGAACTCATGGTTATAGTTATCCTCTTGCATGTAAGGCCCATGTCTGAAATAAGGTACTAACCTTTTAAATAACGATGATGAATAAAATATTCCACTAAACTGTGCATTAACTGTATATACTTTTAAAGAAAAGTTAGATTTTAAAGAAGAGTGAATAAATTCCCTCCTGCTCGTAACCAGGATGTCATAATGTATGAATATTTATTGTTAAATATTAAATGTCCATTTCTATATTTAAGTATTCCTTAAGGAATAGTGGGAAAAAGAGTAAGTTTCCTCCTTTTTATAGTGTGAAATGATTACAGGCCACTGCTATCTATCGGGGTTTAGTACTGTGAAGAGACAGCCACAGCATCTGTACAGCCTCCAGTGTTTTTTTGCAGAAGTTTATCAAATTTCCACATATCGAACAAAACGTGTTTTTTTTTCTTTTCTAGAGCTGATCATCTGTGAGAAACAGAGACAGATGTAGGAACATGTGATTTCACTAGGCAAAGATGACATAAAAAGAGGAAACTTTAACCTCAAGAGGGAAAGAAAGGCTTTTAGGTTTTACAGACTGAAGTGTAAATTCTGTATTTATGGATTAAGATGTGACATCCGATAAAGCCTTCCCTCAACCATATATACTGTAAAGTGAAGGAAAAACATAAATGTCACTCTTATTTTAAACTGCCAGCAGCGTGCCAGCAGGGGCCATGGGTGACTGGGATTTTTTTTTTAAGGCAAGAAATATAAATATTGAAAGAAATGTGGTGAAAAAAAGTACATTAACAGCAATGAGATTCACATATACGAATGATTTAGCTGAAAACACTGATGTTTGCCCTGAATGTAACAAATATTTTAAACTGGCGACTGTCAGTAGAAGGCTTGTGCAAAGAGCAAACGTCCAGCCTGAAGGCTGAAAGGTGGTGCTCGCATACTTTTAAATAACAGGCCTTAATGTGAACAGGCTGCAGGGACTCACAGACTGGCCCTTCTCAGGTGTCAGCCTCTATTAGCACTGGAGAAAGTGGAAGATCAAGGTCTAACAGAGGTATACACACAGGCACAAACACACACACCCCTCTGCAAAGTAGTGTGGGAGATCAAATACGTTTTACTACCCAGGTTACTGTGGCTTTTTGGCGAGGTCACGTGTGATGCTGTCCCCACTTTGAACCTGGCGTTGGTATATGTGATTATGCGTAACTACCAGAAACATTGTTTTCATTCCCACCCCCTCCCCTCTGAATTCTCTAGCTGACTTTCATGCTTGACACTTGACAGTGGAAAGCCTGTGTCCGACACAGGTGGCAATGTGTCAAATTACGCGGGACCTGTATGTGAAGGGCATGTGTTTCTTTCTGGGTTCGAAAGTGCAAACAATATTTTGGGGGGTACCTGTTGCTTCCCAACATTACAAAAAAGTCACTCAGATGACTTGAATCAGAGAGGGTTCTGGATGGTTCGGAGGGGCACACCCTTGTATACAGTAAATGACAACATTTCTACGAACTCTGGTTTGACAGAAACCAGGGACAGAGAGCAGTGTTTCCAATTTGTTCAAGCTAATCTATCACCTGCTCCTTCTTTACAGAGGAAAGGCGGATCTCGACTTCGAGTGGTAGCAGTTACGATTCTGGACATGACTAACAAAAAATGAGCAGGGAGGGAAAGTATGCGTATTTGTGTGCTCACTGGTTGCTGCTCGTGTTGGAAAAAAACCCCCCGATCCACTCAGGACTTTATCGTCTATGTCTCCGCTGGTCAAGCCTTGAACTCAAGTAGTTCTGAAAAGGCTGACGTTCTGTAAGCATCGGCATTAGTTATGTTTATGTGAGCGCGCGCATGTATTTGATGAGCAGCTGCTGAGTGGGGGTCAATGCTGAAACACCATCCAGTTTACAGTACACATGTTACAGGTGTTTCCCACTCAGCATCCTTGGGAGGGCCGCTTTGATTGGTCTTGCTGAATAAATGCTGCTGAAATTGCGAGCATATTGCTGTAAACACACAGCAAGATGTGGCCTCACGGCTGTCTTCTCTCCGTCTGTGCTGGGCTGAGATAAATTAAATGTGAAGAACTGTCAAATTAAAGTAGGGGCCGCCAAACATGATACACATAGCAGCACCCACATAGTTACAGAGACTTACACACAAATAAATCACGTGTAAAAACAACAGAAGGACAAATGAATAAAATGCTAAATGCATTTGTTCTTCATAATCCCGTTTTCAGCTAGTCAATCCTAGTCAAGGCATTTCTTGAACTACTTAGTGATTCATTTATGAATTAGAAAATAATTTGTCAGCGTCCCGTCCAAATATTTTGTGAATAAGGGTCTTCTAGAAAAACAACCTCCGGTATTGGGATTCTTCTGCTCTGTGTAACTTCTTCCTTTTCTCCCCCGACCTTGAAGACGATAATTATCTTCCCCAGAGAGTTATCCAACTAAACAACACAAAGCTGAAAGTGTGTGTATGGATGCATGTGTCGGAGTGTGTGACTATGTGGTTGAAGGGGTGAGGAAGAACCAGTAGCATGTGTGGTCAATTCTCGAAATTTCCAGCAGAGCCTGACCCGGAGCAACCTCACACTGAGCCTGGATCCTGTCTGAGTCATGTGGTATGGTTTTGTGTGTGTGTGTGTGTGTGTGTGTGTGTGTGTGTGTGTGTGTGTGTGTGTGTGTGTGTGTGTGTGTGTAAAGAGAATGAATGTGAGTGATTGTGATGCAGCTAATCCTACTGAGAGAGAGAGATAGCTCATCTCTTTATTAGTTCAAGGGAAACACCTGACTGTAATTTCACATTATTGGCATCTCCACTTCAGCTGCACTCAGGCATCAGATATAACTACAGTATAATTATCATTAGAGATATAACTCTGTTCAGTGAAAAGGACAGGGCTTCTATAAATAAATCAACACTGAGCCATATACACTTTTTAATAACCTAATAAACAAATAAACTGAATCTATTTAATCCACCATGCACCTGAGCGATAACTGCTCCTCTTCCTTACCCTTTTCCACAGGCAGATTAAAGCATACCAATGTTGTAGGACACTCTCTTTCCACTCCTTAATGTACATACTGTGAAGTATCATTTATTACCATATACCTTAAAATCTGTTAAAACAGTTATGCAATCTGGACTCGTGCAAAGGTCTCACTCATTGGTTAGTGGTGTCACTGATGGATCTGGTTGTGTTTGCTTGTACTGTGTGATTGTTGGGGTGTACATAGAGCTGCATTGTATTGTGTTGTGGGCCTCCAGGTGGACAGAGCAGCTAAGGGCTTTCAGCTGACAGCAGGAAGTAAAGTGTGTGGGAGCAAGGGAGTGATATGCTTGGCTAAACTATTATCAATAACACCTCCAGTCCATCCTGTGCTCCCTGTATACACACACAGTATATGTTCATGATTGTATGCATGTGGAAGAAAGACGGTGTCAGTGAGTATGCATCTGCAACATCTGGCCTGGGTTCAGGGAGCTGAACTCTGGATGATGTTCTGCGCCTACACACGCTCACAGGGATAAAAAGGTTGTGCACACTGAGACTCAAAGGCCCACTCACACTTTTATTTATTGCTCTTGTATTTGTGTAGAATGTCAACCACACCCTTAGGTCAAAAACCTTAGCTTAAAGCTACTCATATGGATATCATATCAACCTAAAAATAGAGAACCAAACACAGTGACAGGCAAATTCAAAGAAGCATGAGACTACACGCTTAAACCCACAGGGGATTGTATTGTACTGTTCAAAGAAACGGACACCTGCGATATCAGTGGCTTTCTGAAGCAAACATCCATAAGGTTACTTATAATTTTCTCATCATGTGCTCACATGTGTGTTTACTCGTGTGCAGTATATAGAAAACTGGCTGTGAAATTGCTGTTTGAACTGCTGTTATAAGACTAAACACAGAAAGAAAAACAAGAACTTATGGATAAAGGTAAAGTGACTAAAATGAACCCAGAGCTGAAACTGGATTTTTGGATGGTATTATACACCAGAGGATGTTGTGCAAGTCAGTGCTAAAAATGAAGCATGTTGTTGTTTTAACTAAAATACAGCGCTGTGACAAAGTATTTAGCCCCTGATTTTTGTATATTTGTCCCACTTAAATGTTTGGAATCATCAAACAAATTTAAATCCAAGTAAATACAGAATGATGATTGCATATATTGAGGGAAAGAAGCCATCCAAACCTACCGGGACCAGTGTAAAAAACCCCCCCAAAAACTGCCCCCTTTTGTTAAATCCCACCCGCCTTTTTTGCATGAGTATACAAAAGTGTGTGCGTGTGTGCACGATTCCCACCTGGTCCATTTAAGAAATCTTTAATCTGGAGGCAGAGCAGAGGGGGAGGAATCCCCGTTTTACTGTCCACCTCTCCTGCTACTGTCTGCAGCCAAAACACATTGTAGTCCAGAGATTCTGGTAGAGTCTTTCCCGGGTCTGAACAAAACGAGGCATATAAAAACTTGAATAGAAAAATAAAAGGTCATACATGTCAACATCAGGAAGTTTCACATTTATTAGTTTGAGTGAATATGACTCATGGGAGGAGATGGAAGTCAATTTGTCCAGGATCTACAGTTTAATAACAAAATTCAAATCCATTTACCCTTTAAAAGTATCCCCAGCCATCCCCAGGAACATATTTATCTCTCTCACCTAGACACTTGTAGTCAGCAGCTACTCCTCTTAAGGACACATCAAACACAGACAGCTCCATCCTCTGTTTGCGGTGGTGACAGCTGAGAAGGGCAGAAGGTTGCATCACCTGTAGGTACAAGAGGGGTTCCAACACCTGGTCACCAGCCCCTCTTCTCCCAGGCTGCCTAACTATGGTTACACCAAGTGCTTGACGGGCTGAGGAGCGTGTCGGAGTAGGCAGGCCATCCAGGGAGAGCAGGCTGCCTCTCAGCAGTGGAGAGGCCGGCTGGGAGGTGTTGCTGTTGAGGATGTCCTCAGCAGTCAAGCCAGCAAGTGAACTCTGGGTAGCTGGAGGCAGATCTGGAGTTGGGGATGCCGAGGCTGAATGTGACTCAGACTGGAGGCTGGTCTCAGGCTGGTTGAGGGCACTCTTTCCAACCTGAATCAGATAAAAAGGAATCTATCTATCTCTATGAAATCACTGGAATTTGAGGATCTTACTTTGGGTCTGTTGACCTTATACATATCAAATTGGGCTGTTTGGTGCTGCTTATAAAAACTTGAACCAAAAAACATAATGTGCACTTTGTGTAGATGTGAGCAAGTTTAATTTATCAGCTCCAAATGCACAACACGGTTATTTGTTTGCTTTTCTATCTCGAGTGGGCTTATGTTGAACTGGTGCCCAGATGTCTTTGAGTTCCACATCTGCTTAGACTGTGGGAATGATTTATCAGCATAAATATACACACAGTATATTAATGTTATTATGTGGATAGATGAGCACTGATGGTCCATGTTGCACTATATTAAATTGAGTATATGAAATTGAATTGTTATCATTTAGACTGTATGAAACTACTTTTATCAGACACACAAAATAATTACAAATTCTATTTTCAATTAGACAACTGTACAAAATCAACCTGCTGTAAAACTCAAACATGATAACTCTTATAATAACATAATAATACTGCATGCTATTGTACATGTTTTCTATTATAATTCTAGACACGTGGATAACAAAGAGATCCAGAAACTGATGCGTGCAAGAGCTTCCATGTGACAAGCTTTTATTATTTACCTTATCCGCAGGCTGCATCTTTTCCGGTGTGCCAGGAGTATCCGACAGAGAGGGAATTGCCTTTGGAGGGCTGGAGCAAGCATAGGTCATCACAGACAGCCTACTAGCGGTGAGAAAGATGTCAAAGGGGATAAAGCTTAGGTTCTTGGTAATGGTGGACTTGTGGGAGGGTCTGGCAATGCAGTGGTGACTGGCCCCGCTTTGTTGCTCTATTTGCACAATACGGATGCGAGCGCTGTCGCTGCCGAAGCCGCTGTCCTGTCCAGTCCCACTGTGCCGCGATGAAGAGTCAGCGCCCGCTACGGGGTCTCGACCACCTCGCGTCTGCTCATGCCGACGCAGCTGTATATAAAAACATTGAAGGGAAAGCCATGTTGACACAGATGCATATGTTCTTGGCAAAAAAAAAAAGTGCAAAGGTTATTAGCATTAGCAGGACGAGAATAGGAGGGAAAAAGAAAGGAAAAAAAGCTTTTGTGTTTTGTGTTTCTGACCAGAGCACAACAAGGTTTGCAGAAAATTAAGGCGATTAAAAGATTAGTAAAACAGCAGTGCACCATCACTGATGCACTTCCTAAAAAACTGTTGAAAAAGACCAAAATGCTATTTTTCAAAAGTGTAAAATCCATCACTAGAATGAATGCAAACCAACTGAACTGGATAAGCAGAGGAGGATGGATGGATTAATGGATGTACTAGTACCCCCACCCTTGTAAGGGCGGACCTGTTGTTCACTGACATGCAAAGAAAGAAAACCATAAAAGTCTAGGTAATGTATCTTAGCTTTATCATGTTTGCTTTTTGTAAATTGATAACAGCTACCAGCAGCTAACGTAAGCAGTATGGCTACTAACCTGTGCAAGCCATGAAATTATAAGGTAAAGAGTGTAAATACACAATAATAATTACCACTTTATGATAAAAAATTATGGTTTAAAAAAGAGAAGTCTGTTTGCAATAAAAGACATGACCTTATCTCAAACCAAAGCAAGCTGGTGTGTTAGCATCACCATGGAGATAAGGGAAGCAAATGAAACTGGAGAACATTTGCTGTTTTGTTTTTTTTAATCTATAAATCAGTTTCTTGTGTTGGTCCTGGCTTTATGAGAGAACACAAATCAAATAACTCATTTGATTGAATCCATGGACAAATTGACCAAAGAAGGGAAGCATCGTACAGCCACAGAGACATTAAAGGCATGCTCTGGGACTTTTTACTGTGGTCTAAAAATCATTTTGCACTTCTTACAATATTGGAAATGTCTACAAAAAAAGAGCCTCACCCCAGAAAATCAAAATGTTTTGTGTAGTTACTGTGGTATTGTGTATGAAGCAGCTGAGATTTTATGCTTGGCTCCAGCTAACGGATGTCGGGAGGGTTCCAGCCGTTGTGGCAATAAAAAGCTTGCAGTGACAGATGATATAAATCAACGCGAGCACTGTTGCTGGATTTCAAGTGACAATGAAAACAGGCATCTTTATTCTGCTACCAAAGAATGCCATCTTCCAAGGCTACAAAGAAGCTGCCATTAGCTCCCATGGGATAGATATGAGACAAATAACTAAAACTAAATGCTACCTACCAAATCACTTGCTGGACATGTTTCCAGAACTGACATATATAGCTGGAATATCCAAATGATTTGACTTTTTGAAAAAATTCCCAAATGTGTGGAAACATTTCTAGATGCTAAGAAAAACTGTTTGGATCACAACACACAGAAGCACTTTGTTAAAGTGGAGCAGAGGCTGACGTAAGAAAAAAGGAAAAAATGAAAGAATGCAAACAGGTCTCATGTAAGCATATAAGGTGGGTCTGGTGTGTTTGACCACTACTTCACATCAAAAAAATCCCTCCTCTTATACTCTACAGGTTTGTTAGACGCAGCATGAGTAGTCAGTTACTCACCAGTTCCAACACCACAGTTACACCATGACTGAGGCCTATCCCCAGTGTTTCCCATCCATGTAAACAGGAACAACGTCAGTTTCGATTAGCTACTGCTGTCTTTTGAAACATGATGAATTGTAAAACACAGGAGACAGACCCAAGGTGTGTCCCATTCTCTCCCACCCTCATCTGCTCCAGTCTGCACATGGTTGCTATTACAGCATGTACTCTCAGCTGCCCCCTCTCTTTCTCTGCATCACTCCCTTCCACACACTCCAATGAGAATTTTAAATGTATATTATTGCTGTGGCGGAGATAGTGTTTCAAGACCTCCAGGCAAACACTAAACCCACTGGCAGCACATTAGACAGAATACTTGACTTATTAGATATTTCCTATTCTAAACAGTGTCATCAAAGGCTAAGAACAAGAGCCATATAAAACGCAGCAGCATGCCTGCCTGCCTGTTCTGTTCAACTGGGCTCATGTGTGGGGCTTCCATAGGATTGGCCTAGCCAGATCCCCTTCCTTTCTCTGCCATAATGAGGACAGGATGTGTGCATTTCTTTTCTGTAGAAATGTCAGACTTTCCAAGCAATGAGGAGGAGAGAGAAGGCAGAAAGGGCCTGGACTTGTCTCCATGTGTGTTAAGTTAAGCGAGTGAAACTTGCATTGAGGTAAGGAGGTATTTGAAAAGGTATTCAGCAAAGGCAAAACATCCCCTCCGAGGAGCACCCGACATTGGAAGGGACAAATAAGCTGCATAGCAGCTGGGAAAGAGCGAGCCAGCAGAACCTGCCAGACGCTCTTTATGCTTTTCTCCCTTCCCAAACGTAGGCTGTACACATGCATTTACAATTACAGCAAATACCCCATCTTCTCTTTAACCACCACTACTAGCAGAGTGCCCCCTAAGCAAATTTTTGGTCTATATTTAGATGTGCTTACAAGTGGAATAAGGGATGATGGGGAACACAATCAGAGCCACGCAGGAAGAGAGACAATGAAAAAACGTGCCAAATGCACAGTGTTCATAAGTTCGTGCATTCAATCAGTGTATTCACAAACATGTACGCATAAACACACATGAAGTCAGTGGCTATTCAATCACTTTAACTTGCTGCTTCTTCTTCTTGCAGCTTAGTTAGATCCCTATTGTACCTACTAACTGGAAAAAAACAGCATGTATACAAAGAAAACATATACCTCTATATGCATTAACTTTATACCAATTTATTCAATTATTGAGGGCAATAAATTTAAAATACAAACATTGACTGTAACTACAGGACCAGTCCCAGCTGGAATCCCCTTTTCCAGCTATTACTTTCTATTATATTATATAATGGCTTCACTGGAAACGCTCTTTCCAGATCCCAATGCAATCTTCCTCTGGACTTAGGTGATCGTGATCATGAACGTGCAACTACGCACACATACACATCCCTCCACACCCGAACCCCCACCAGCCAATCGTGAGGTCATCCCATCAGAGTCTCCAGGCAGAGCATTCTGGAAAATGAAGGATAATCCCCAAAGTGTGAAACCATGAGTCTCCTGAGTGCCAATCATATCACAGTGCATCTGTGTGACTCCTGACCCCATTTCTATCAGTGTAACTCAGAACAGCTTGCTAAAGAAAGGCTAAGACTCGGAAGCAAGTGTCACATCATCCAAATGCCACCCGTTCACAGTGCTGGCTGGCTAGTCAAATATGACAGCATACTTTTTACATTTGAATATCACATATGCAGTTGATGCTTTCCAGATGAATGAAAAGAAAGTTGCCATTCGGGATCAGGGATCAGAGAACATGAAAATCTGGATTTTTAAGATGGTAGGGAAGTCCATGGTAGTCGACAGGAAAGAATAAAATAAATACGATCCAAGTAACAAAGGTGACTATTATTCCTTTCAAGACGGCCCATTTAATAGCCACATATCCAAACTGTAGTCCGACTACATTCAGGTTCTTATAATACAAGGATTCCCAAAAGTTCCCAGACTGAAATGGTGCAACAGGATAAAAACCCACAAAAATAGCACTAAATGAGACTAAAATTCCTTTATCCCCAAGCAATACACTGGCCACGTTTGAAGCAGACTGGATGAATGGTTGATGAGATATGTGTAGAGCACACAGAGAGGCATACAGAGATTTCTTGATTTATTAGTGAAATGCTTCAGCTTGAATTCCTCCAGTGAATGACAGGCTGTTGCAGTAGCCATAGCAGCCAGGTGAGGTCAGCTTAGGGAACTGAGCCACTTTTCATGCATTTTTAGCAGAAAAATGGTTTATCACATTTTTCCCATGTTCTCTTGTAACTCCAGTAGAATTCCCATTGAAAAACACGGGAAGTCATTACTAAATCTTTCTGACAGCACTATTCAGTTCAGCTACTTGCTTGCAAAATGCCTACATTGAAATTAACTTCTGTATCTTGACTACATCAAAGTTTATATGTTAAGCCCCTGCTGTGCTACCCACTTTTGTTTACCAGAAGCATAAAGCTGATAGCAGGCCTCTGTGTTATTGTGCCAATGAAGGAAAACTTCAATGCAGCAATACCTCATCTTAATCAAAATAACAATAATACTTTACCACATGCCATTAGAAACCACAACTCACTTGCTTATTTTCTTGAGGAAAACAGAGGAGGGAAGACATTTATAATATGAAGTCACTGCTTTGTACGCCATAATGCAGAACAAGAAAGGGCATCAAAGGCAGTCATTTAGCACACTAAACTTTGTTTCAATAACAAAGGCAACCTGCTATGCACTTTAACTGAACCACAACAAAGAGGTAAAGGAAGGTCGTGACCCCAGAGCTCGCAAATGGATGCCGAGTGCTTCGGCGTGACTGTCGACTGTACTTTAAACAGTGTACTCCAAAGCTCAGGGCGCCAAGTGGGGCCATTTTAACAAGCTCCCTCCACCCAGTAATGCTGGTGGGTGGGTTTACTCCGCCAGGGTTTAGCAACATGTTTCTCAAAGGAACACGAGAGACAATATCCGAACCATTTTGTTTTTTCCTTCCACGCTCCAGGTCCCCAGATATCTCTCCTTACTCCATTTCTCCATCTATTGGTGTGGACCAAAGGAATAACAATGTGGGAATATTTTGCTTACCATGTCAGAGAATCTCTCGCTCCTTTGATGCCACGTGACTCACAGGGGGAAAGCAAACACTGCGGTGACAGTAATAATTTATGCATGTTGACATTCCTAAAGCACTGGGTCAGTTGGAACACTTTTCATCCGGAAAGACCGACTGGGGCAGAAGCGAGGAGATGGCTGGTCTAAACAGAGGAGCATGAGAGAGGGGCTTGTGAAACACCTAACTGAAAAAACAAAGGAAAGATGAACCGACAAGAACATGAATACAGAGATGATGTTCTTTGGTTTCCAGCTGCCCTATAGTTTGGAAAAGCTCTGGCCCAGAAACAAAGATGCGAAATGATAAAGGCGGGAGAATGGAAAGAACAACTGTAAAGAGAGCGAGTTAATGTAGTCCATCTGGGGAACTACAGTTTGCTTCTCAACAAAGACCTGGCTCTGGAAGATGTGGCGACCAAAGCCTCTGTTTTATAATTGAACTTCAAAAACGTTTTTCTCTCATGCCTGCTCACGACATTAGCTTGCTTACAAATATTTTGCTACAAATAGAATGCAGATTGCCATTGCTTAGTACATCAGAGCAGCATCCAGAGCGCTGACATTACGCAGGCTACAGTAGTGTGCTCAACACGTTGAGTTTAAGCCCGAGGCCTTCCCAGTGTGACTCCAGGCCCTTGGAGAAGCTTGCCAAACCCACCGTGCCCCGCTCCAAATCTCTGGCAATCAAGAATGACTTAAAAAGTTTGACAGACACCACCCTTAAAGCTCAACAGGAGATGTATTGCTTCAGTCACCCCCGTCAGATCCACCATCTAAACCCAAATCCTCACAATTATGTCGCACCAATCAAATCTACTGCTTAGGTTAGGGGTGACTGTGAGGACGTGCAGGAATTACCCCATATCGCAACAATAGCACAAGCTCTTTATATAATCAGGATGCAATGCAGTTGCCTAACTCGCCAAAGGAAGCGTTCAAAAGACGGCACAAGACAATTTCTAGATTAACACCACAAGTGTGTTAGTGAAAACAAACAAAGGAGGGAAAGCGGCCCGACCGTCATGATGCAAGTATTCAGAAATGATACACAGACTCTCTCTGCTCATCCGACATAATCTCTTGGCTGCAATCAGACACTGCTGAACAGACTTTATCACCAAATGCTTCCATCATTAATAATGAACATGATACAAGATAAACTAAATAAGCAGAGTTACAAAAGTGAAATTTTAAAGCTAAATGGAGGACTTGGCAGCTCGAACACCGCTGATAAATGTCGCCTGATGGCCTTTATGCACTTAATATGAAAACATACCGACTCCCGTCCGATATACCTAAACAACTGCACCCAGGCTCGTAACATTTTACAGGGTACCTGTTTACAATAACTTGAAGGCCAGATGAGGGGGAAAAAACCATGATGAGAAGTCACAGTGAGACAGAAGCACCCTGGGGTCTGTCTTTTCTCTGAGCCGCTATGATCCTAGCCCCCACAGCAGAAGAATATTCATCAGACGTACTTTTCTTCTGTTTTTCCACAGGGATGGAGCAGAGCACAACTGGCTCTCGTTAGCCCTCACCATCCCTGTTTATTTTTGAGATCTGTGTGGGAGCAATTTTCTAATCTAAAATACAGGCTCCAGTATATACCAAAAGTCCCTGAGTGAGGTGAGATTAACGGTGGTCAAAGTTGTTTCTGAAAGTGGGCATAAAAGTTCCTTTCGCTGAGCTACTGTGAGACATCTCGGAGCTTGACTTTAGATGTTAGACCAGTGGTGTCTCTGTGAAGACACTGGCAGCGATTTTGCGTTCTTGACACATCTCATCGCTCGTTACATTTTCACTGGCAAAGCAAAGTGTGACACGCACCGTCGCTCATGGTCTCACAATAAAGAATAAAGCAGCAAAGTACCTTAAGATTTCTCATCCGAGGTTTTGGCCATACATCATTAGCTTTGGCGCTATGTTTTCAACAAACAAACAACAAAAGAAACCTCAAACTGCATTGTCTTCAGCATGACCTTGGCGGTTCAAGAAAGCAAATGTCTAAGAGATTTCAAAAAGCTGCAGAAATGCCTTTCATTAAGTCGTGGAGTGTTCTTCTGAAACTTGTGCTGCCTGCCAGCCATCTCTGTATTCTCTGCTTTAGTTACAAGTTTGTGAGCAGAGAGTAACAGCAGGGGAAAACAGAGTCCTGAGGTGATGTGAGGCTGTTTGGAGCAGGACAGGGTGGGAGGTGTAGGAGGCAGATGCTCACCAGGTGGTCTTATACAAGATTGGGAGCGATGCTGCTGTGATCAGCTCACGCTCCAGGAAGCCCGCACATACACGCTCACAATTTCGAAAAGAGACACAGTAAGAGCGCACCGCTTCATAAGTGAGGAGACACACACAAATATGCACTTAAGACTGCACTGAAAACTCAAAAGTGGCATGAAGACAAAAACAATCCTGGCTCTCTGTCTATTTACAGCAGGAGGATTGAAGTAATCTTCCTGTAATTTGTGCCTGGATTAGCTACGAGGGTCGAGTGAGACAAAAGCTCTCGGGTTCTGCATGTTAGGCTCTCAAAGGAGAATTATGTAAGACCCCCTATCCCCTGACTTGGCTGACCAAGAAGGACCCTGATAATGGAAACATACTGTAGAGGACAAGGCTAAACTAACAAAAAAAATGATCTGCAGACAGAAAAATGAACATGAACGTAGCTCAAAGGCTCATTTTAGGAGAACAAACAATTTCACATGTTCAAAGTAATGATAAACTGACTGCATGGATGGCTGGGGGGATTCAGAAGCAGCTTACATGGAAGGAAACACCTGTGTGAGGGGGCATCTGGTGATTCATTTTTGACATGTACACTGGAGCTCATCCAAGAAGACAAACTGAAGCAGGTGAAGTACAAAATCAAGCCCACGTCCTGATTATTTAAACCATCTGAGCTACGTTTTTCAGTTGTGTCTCCGGTGACTACATGGAACTTACCCGTGCATATCTGTCATTACCTTGACTTCATGTGGGTTTTACACGCTGCTATCAGGTTTCAGTTCCAGTCGCAAACTTAAACATATTCAGTTCACAAATGTACTGATAGATAACAGTTCTTGTATACATGGAATAATGCTCGGTTCCTCCATCACTAACATTAAGAACACATGTGGCACAATAACTCACGCCATAATGCAGTACACATTACAACTACTCTCGTCGCTGAATGACCTCTTGTGAATCTTTCAATTAACCGAATTAAGGATGTCGCATTTTGTTTTAGCAGAACTCAATGCTTCTGCAGACCATAACGCAAAAAGACAAGAAAGAAAAAGGAGAATAACAAAGACACTACACACTCACACTTTTATTGCAATGTTCGAGTTACTTAATCTTCCCCATCACCTGTTTTTCTAGGTGGAATCTTGCTTTTACAGGTGGATGGAAGAAAAAATACCCCCACAACTATTTCCTCTTTTCACTTCACTGGACAAAAATTCTGTGTTTTTACACTGAACAAAATCTACCATAGTGTCTGCTAGCTGGCCTGCACATTGCTTTTACTAGTCCCCTGGGTTTATGACCCTGTTTCCCTTGCAGGCAGAGAGAGAGGGCACTCCTGCTCACCTGAGTTGTCACTCGATCTCTGGGTTCACGGCGGGGGCCTCCTGCCTTTCCTCAAAGGCACCATTTGTTTCCCTGCTCTAACAGAATTCCGAGCTTTGTGATTTTATCTGGAGTTTTCACGCCAATTTTGCCAAAACCGATTGAGGAGAGAGCAAATTCAGCTGCTACTGATCTCAAATAGATTGAGTTTCCAAGGGGCCAATTTAAGAATGTGCCACGGTTATGCTCTGAGAAGAAGGTTGGTTGGAGTGCAGAGGCTGAACAGGGAAGGTGAGCTGTTATGACTGGCTGTCAATTAGCAGTTGATTCACACAGAAGGGTCAGTTAGACACAGGGAAAAAAAGAAAAAGATATGGTTTCATAACAAAAGAAGGGCAGCAAGATGAACATTGGCTATGAAAATATGTATGTTTAAGATAAGCTGAGACGACACTTACTTTACAGATCTAAGGCAGCCAAAATGGAAAAGGAGACAGCTGCACAAGGAGCTTTATTTATTATTCCTCTCAGCAGCAACCGGGCGAATGAAAATAGTGCTAAGCAGGATGGGAAAAGGTCAGGGTGAAAGGAATCTGGCCCTCAGAGAGGGTTAATAGCCAGGTTGACTGGTTAAGAGCTGACCTCTCAGGAACATCAGCTCCCAGCTTTACAGACAAATTCTTTGGACGGAGACAGGAATCAAAGCAAACACCACATTCAGACGCTGTACTCATCTTTGAACATTTCTTCCTTACTCTCTTCCTTCTTCTCTCATTTGGCAAACCTCTCTCAAGCTGTCTCCACTGTCTGCTCTGTTACTTTTCCATGCTTTAGATTTTTACCCTCATTTCATGTCTCCTTATTTCTGTTGGCCAGCAGAGCACTGAAAAGATCCTCTGACACCTTACTGTCCTGGAAAGATCAGAGGTCAAGAAAGATACTCGAGTTCTCAAAGCTCAACAGCTACAAGACAATATGAAACACTCATCACAAAGAGGAGTGGCTTGGGAAACGGTTTACTTTAAACATATACAGACGAGGATTCGGCCGCAGGTCGCTCGCTGAGCCAAGCTTGTCAACAGCACCGTGGCTAAGATAAGCTGTCCTACGTGCTTTTGACATCCAGCTAACACTCCTACGTGAAAGAGAGCTATATACAGGCCATCAAGCTTCCACGCTCCCACAGTAACATTTAGCAGTATTTGGTAAGAGTGAGTTACTTTTATTTGGTTATTATACTTAACATTATGCAAAATTCTCAAGATATTTGAAAGGATGACCTGTCACAGAACTGTATTCTGTTTGCTCATGTAATCCCAGACTAATGGGAGCTCTGAGGAGGCCCCATCACGAAACAGTATGGCACATCAGTATACATGACACTATGACATTTTATTTTAAACCATAAAACACACTAAACTCGTTTTTTTTTATAAGGGACAGTTTTTAAATCTAGTAAGTGTAGTTGAGTGTGGCTGTGTGGACAATTATTTCAGGAAAAAAAAGCCACTATGCCTCCTTAAGGGTAGACATTTAAGACTAAACAGATGTAACAGCACAGTATTATTGTCTCCAGAGGAGGAACCCTGCCCAATAGCAGCCATTTAGTCCAGTAACTAGCTAGCTATGGAAGAGCCAACACTCTTCCAGCAAGCAGACGTGCCAGTTCCACGATGGAGAAAAGATTGAATGGGATAGACAGTGTGGGAAAGAAAGTTGGACAAGGTAAACAGAGAGAAGGCAATAATGGGTGACTGGGAACTTGATGTATTTTCTAGGATTTATACTTCAGACAGTCCAACCTGATAACATCTTGTAAACCTGTATACAACCCTTTACATGTTTGTGTGTGCACTGGCATCAGTGGGGATATATGTGTGTTTGTTTGTGTGTGTGTGTGTGTGTGTGTGTGTACATGAGTGTTGGAGGAAGTCTAAATCCCCGTTTCCCATGCGTGTAATCATCCCAGGATGAGGTGGAAGATGAAGCCGACCGGGACTTCCCCTGCACCAGAGGGTATTTTCCTCTAACACTGTGGTACGAGCACATGGCTGCCTCTGTATGTGCTTTTTTTACTATGTGTGTCTGTGTGTGTGTGAAAGAGAGTGATAAAAATAAAAAAGTATTATTATCACTGCTAAAATAATATGTTTGCTTATTACTGTAGCAAGCGTATAAAAGGCACACAGTAAAATCAGAAAATGATACAGAATAACTGAAAGACTGTCAGGAACAAACTTGCACACTTTCACACACTGTCATCTAAATCTTTTACTCTGTCTTCTAGAGAACAAATAACGTCATAGCAGAGCTGACACACACACACACACACACACACACACACACACACACACACACACACACACACACACGGGTCAGCTGTTCAGTCATAAAGAACCATTAAGAGTCCTGGCTCCCAAATAAAAGCAGAATACAGTTACCATGTTGAGAATGTGGAAACAATGTGTATGACAGAGTGTGTGTGTGTGTGTGTGTGTGTGTGTGTGTGCGTGCGTGCGTGGTATGGGTCTGCATTTCTGTGTTGCTTGGTGACACAGCTGATGACATAGCAGTGAGATAAGTACCACAAACTGCTCCATCATCTATTCATAGCTCCCTGGCTGAGGGTCCTCCTGCTGCCTAAACTGAACTCAGCCTCACTTTATCATCATTAACATCGAGCACAAAAAATGATGGATCATAATGCTGCAATAAACATCCCTACGATGAAGTGATTCAAGGAGCAACACATCTGCTTATCTAGTGCTTAGAAATCAGCTGTTCGGTCATAAAGAAGCACATGTTTTGCATCTCAATCATTTTAAGTGGAAACTGGTAACTGTCGATAAAGCACAATAAGAGGGTATGAAAGAGATTATGAGAAAATAAAAATCTAACATCTGTATGTATGCATGGAAAGGCCATTACAATGTGTATGTGTGGACAGACTCCTTTGAACACAGCACAGTGTCTAGAAATGACTGAAATCACACACAACACTTGAACGCGCTGCCTGAACGAGTGTCTTGCCTCACCACTGCCAGGGAACCCAAAAGCCCCTACAAAACAAATTCATTAACCAAGACAATAAAACACAGCTGTGAGGGGCAATGGAACCGTTTGAAATGAGTGCCTGGGATTGTGGAGAATCTGTTCAAGACAAACAGCATGCTAAGAAAAAAGAAAAAAAAATCAGAGGAAAGGATTTGGAAATAAGAGAGAGTGAGTAAAGAGCAGTGTTTAATTTAAACTCTAGCTGGGGACAGTGCTGACTGTGAGAACGGAGATGGTTTGTTGGAGCACAACAAAAACAACTCCCCTGTACCAGATGCTTGAGTTCTGGGACCTGGTTTTAATTTAATCTTTTGAACAGGTTGTATAAAATAAGAACAAACAAAAAATGCCAAATTCTATAAATATCATTACTGAAGCTGGGATTGAATTAAAAAAAGACATTCCAAATCCAGTTTCTAATACTGTGGAAATTACAAATGGAAAGACATCTGAACTTTATTACATGAAACCTGAAGATTGTTGACTCTACCTGTTCTTAACCCACACTCTGAACACTGTCAGGGTATGTACTTCTGATATTCTATGATGACAGTGGGTGAAATGTGTTAGCAGGGGGTGGGGCCTAAATGCCTTAGTTCAAAACACCACTAGAGGGCTCTGCAGCTTGTGAAATGGGTTTTTGTAGATCCGTACACACCAGACCTGATCATGTCTAAGTCATACTAACCTCCCTGTTGAAGGGCCAAGCAGCCGGACAGACTCAGCTGCCAAAAGACTTACGACACTGAGATAGATGGAGGTACAAATAGTTTTACAGAATGTCCAAAAAAGTCAAAGCCAGACCACATTTATTCAGTATAACCTCCGAGCTCTGCAGCTGCACAGAGGTGAAGACACACTGACTGAGCTCACTGTTAATGATACTGTTATGCTGTGTAATGTCACTGCTATAAAACAGTAAGGCACACTGTATCATGCATATGACATAAATAAGGTAAAAGCAGAAAAGTCATAATAGCCTCCCCTTGTTAATAACTGTGACCAAAAGAATTTAAAAATGCATGTGTGGAAATACATGAAAAAAACATGAAAGCTGAACCATCACAAATACATCTAACTTCTCAAAAAGCAGTGATTGATATTACATCATTCTGGACCTTGTGGGTAATTTCTACTTCACCTAATCCAGATGAAAAAAGAGAAGTAATAAAAACAGTCGGATGCATATTTTTGCACAAAAAATTGACAGCTCCTAAACTTGTATAAACTAGGAAAAAGCCTGGGGGTAAAAACATAAACACAGCGGCTACTGTCACAGTGTCCTTAACATTATTTGGAATCTCATCTCCTCCAGCTGGAGAAGCTCAACAAGAAAACCAAATTCACAGAGGAATGTTTCGGGTGCATGTCAGGACTGCACTGTGAGCCAAGGTGTTGCAAAGCTGAGCAAAACTGATGCTACATCATACATTACGTTGCATTACATTTCATTGCTTTTAGAGATTAATGGAAAAAATAAACCGTGATCAATCCAATTTAAATCACCCTTCTTGAAGGGTGAACCCTAACAATTTTTTTTTTTTTGGGGGGGTGGATAACATATTGCAGTTTTCAAACAGTTGCCAATAGTCCTCCCAGAATAGCTGCTTAAATTTCTCATCCTGCCTTGAACCTGGATGAACCCTCTGTAGCCGTTAGCTGCCCCTCAACAGAATCAAGCCATGAATCATTACAAGTCAAGGGTGAGGGCTCAGAGATCACCCAAATCAAGACCAGATGCACAGCAGGCACCTCCCATGGTCTTACCGTGCAAGTAACAAATGAAGAACAAAAAAGAAATAAGGAAATTTCACACTGCGCCTTTCTCTTATCCATTTCTACACGGTTGTATTAGTCCAAGTTGTCCTAATCCATTTTAGATTGTAATCATGTAATCACTGTACAAAGTTTAACTTGTTACTTTGCCTGAGAAAGCCTACTTCAGGTTACAGAGGCCTTTATCTGCGTCATCTGACGCAGTCATTGCACTTAAGCACACATCGTCCCATAAAGAATGTTAAGAGGAGATAACAGTAAAATCACTATCAACTCACTTCACTTCATCCCATTACCCCCGTTCTTCTTTCCCCTGTCCCCTTCCCTCATCTACAACTCCCATCCTCACCACAGCTGGTAAATATTTTTATATTGTGTTCCATTAGAAAGCTTCATTAAGCGGTCAGACGGGGCAAATGGCGCCTGGGAGCTCCCTGTCCTGTAAACAATAGGAAGGGCCCTGAAAGCTGCAGCTGAGCAGAGCGCAGTAAACTAAGCCCACATTAGAGAACAGCCTTGCTCTGAGTGAGTAAATATTTAAATGTGTTGGATTCACCCAAAATAGTCACGGCTAATAGTTAAGAGCACAGTATTGGGAAATAATAATGATAGATTTTTGAGCAAACAAGCATTGCGCTGCTCAATGATTAGTAATTGGCTTCATGTGAACTTGTGGCAGACTAGTGGGTAAAAATTAATAAGCCATAATTGTATCAACAAAGTGATCTTTTGGCAGATGTACAGTATCCAGCTAATGTCAGCACAGCACATATCTACAGGAAAAGTTCCTGAAATAAAAAGAGTTGTTAGTCACACATGACTTCAGGTTTGTTACACCGAAGAAACAAAGCTTTAGTATTACAGAAACCATAGTTAAACTACTCAAATAACCTTACTCCAGCTAAAATGTCCATACTATGTATGTATGTAGCTTTGTTTGTCAGTATGTAAGTGCCCATATGGACCAAGACGTTTGTGTTGTGCATGAATGTGTGAGTCAAAATTCCACCTGATGTCACTGTGACCTGTGTTGCATATGTTTATGTGAGCACTAGTTGGTGTGATTTCACCCACAGTCTACAGGACCAAAGGAGCCAGGCCAGGATCAGGAGCCCAACCAAGTGCATGCTCATTCTTTAATATTCATGGGTATGAGGGATGACTGCAAATCTGTCCTCCAGTGCTGACATGTGCTGTCCTCAGACATCTCGGGGAGAGGATTCAGTGCAAACCACCTGAAGCCACTCACTAGATTTGACTCCTCTAAGTTAAATTGAAACCAAAATGGAGGAGATCCAGAATTGCAAGCAGTGTGAGATTATGCTTACAGACACAGGACTTTCAGGTAGACAGAAGCACTGAGAACTGTGTATTGCTGCACAGGCTGACTGTTTAAACATCTTTAAGTTTAAACAGGGGGTGGTTTTGATTTTGTATGTAGTGCTGGAACGTCACTATAATGTACCTCAAAGCCTTTCTCTGGAGTGTCCATCCCCACCATGTTGTCTCTGAGAAGCTGATGAAGGAGGTGGACCTGAGCAATACTGAGGTAGAAATCCAGACTGCTAGTCACATTAACCTCCAGAGAGTGGCCACACACCACCACCTCCTAGAGAAAAAAGGGAGTTAAAAAAAAGGGGGGGGGACAAAATGAACAGAAGAAGTAGGAGGAGAGAACAGGAAATGCATTGAAAACATCTTTTGTAACTTGTATACGCTTCTATTTACTTTCCATCTCCTCACTATCTTTGTATCTTTACTTAAGTCTGTCTCTTCTTCCGCTCTTCCCTCTGTGCTCTCTGGGGTCCCACCCACAGCCAGCAGTTCAAAACTCAGGCTGGAGGTTACATCTAAAAGGATATTACTCACCAACACTGTGGACTGAACCACACACACGCACACATGGCAGACCTAGCGCAATAACCCACAAAGGGTATTGCCACTGTTTTTAAATTTTATTTTGTCAATTCTGAGCTTTAAATTAAAGTCACTACTGTCTTTTTTCTCATTTAGATTTATAGTAACATAAGAAGTGCATTAACATTATAAATATTAGTAGTTCTGTTAGCGGTCAAAGTGACTGGTCGAACATGTTAAGGTTACAATAACAGTTACAGAATAGCCTGGCGAGGAACCACATACTGCTATAATACATTCAATACATTAATGATTCATTAGCAATAGCTTTTACATTTGTGTGGGAACCATGCATAAATCTGCTAACAGTAGTTAGCGGTTAGACAAAATGAATATGATTTTTATTATAGAAATTGTTCTACACGACTTAGTTCAAAGTTGTGTTTTGTTGTTCCTGGCTCTGAGTTTCCATATCTGAGGGAGTTACACAAATCACATTGAGAGAGAGAGAGAGAGTGTGTGTGTGTGTGTGTGTGTGTGTGTGTGTGTGTGTGTGTGTGTCTAAGCACAAACTATGGATTAGCTGTTATGCATTGTCAAGGGGCACGTTAGCGTGGTCGGATGAGGCATCAAAGAGGCAGGAAGTCTCAGAGAGCGGTGCCAGAAAACATCAGCTGTATAAGCAGAAAGGTTTGAACTCTCGGGGTCAAAAACCTCCCATTACATGGTGGACGGCCGATTCCTAATGAGTAAGTTACTGTACGTTAGGAGGAAAATGTAAATACTTTTGACATCTCACATAATCAATGTCTATTTTCATATGAGCAACGGATTGTGAGAGTAATGGCTGCAGTCGTAGTTGTAACAGGTCGCGGTCAAAGGGCACAAGAAGAATCTTTGTCTATTCTCAGACTTAAACTTTGACGTTTCGATATAATTTTCCCTAGTTCCGGGGGATTTTAACTTTTCTACAGTGCAGAGACATTTTCATTCAGAAAATCTGAATACTCTCTACAGAAATAATTCATGCGCAGTATTTCATGTAGCGCTGAGTGGATGCTCACCTCTGTCTGTCCACTGTCAGGGGACAGGTTCTTGCTGAAGATGATAGCTGGAGCAGCAGTGACCCGGACAGAGAAGTCAGTCAGGATCGGCGTGAGGATGGCCCGGCGCTCCTGGTGTCTCCGGATGCTGTACAGAGATCAGACACCTCATCAACTACTATTTTGCTACTGTTGTTCTCAACCATGAAAAATGTATTCAAGCTTTTGTATACCTTATAGAAACCTAAAGGACTTTTTATCTTCACTAAAACTCCCCTCCTTTTGTTTACTAATATCTTTTCATGGTTAGTACTTAAAAAATCTTTGTGAGACCGTCCCATCTGCCTGGGGATGGCACGTCAACACCACACAGTTGAAACCACAAAAAGTCTTCACAACAGAGTTTTATTGTCATGCTGACAGGCAAACATGCATTTCAAGGCTGTTCTAGGTTTTAAGATTCAAAGCATTAGAGGAAAAGCTAAACTTGACAACAGAGACTTCAAAATTGATCTTCCCCTCGTATAAACGATCTGTAAGGTTTTTGCCATCACTGAGATTTTTTACATTTCTTCTTTTACGCATTTTAGTTGCAAGCTTGAACAGAGACTGAGTGAGACAAGTCTCATTTGGGAACAGCTCTTAATTGTATACACACGAACGAGCTGAAACCTTCTCATATCAACTCTCCATTTCACTAATGTTCATTCCCACAATCAAGTCATATTTGTGGGAACATTTGTTAGCAGTAAAACAAATATACAAGTGGGCTTTATAAGGTGGTGTTAATTGCCACATCTGCTGCTATTAAAACAATCAAGCAGTACAGCTTCCAATATTTATAGTTGGCTGGGATTATAAAAGGCCCAGTTTCTAGGTGGCCTTGAGTACAGTTCTTAACCAGAAACAATATCATATTCACTTCTGCTACACAAATGTGCATTACCAGTGCCCTTAAGGGATTATTTTCTGACACATTTCTTTGAGTGGGGAGTTCGAGGGAGGACTAATTCAGAGGTGAAATGATCTGTGAGGCCAATTGGTGTTGGCTAATCTCCCTTCAGACGGGGATTGAAACAATGAGTGTCTCGTTGCAGGGGACAGGTGCTATCATTCACCAGCAAGGCTAGGAGCCCCGAAGCTCAGTTTACCAGTATTATGGAAGTCTCTGAGTGGGCTGGAGAATCCTGTGGTTCTGTGTATGTGCGCGTGCCTTTCAATGGGGTCATTACAAAAACAAAATATGGAAAGATTGACTTTTGTTTCATTCAGTGGGACGCAGAATAATCAGTAAATTGGAATATCAGTGGCATGAACAAAAGGGAAGCCTGCACTGGGCGACTGATAGGAGGGGCGATGGGAAGAGTTCGCAGCTCTGTGACACAAGGTCTTTCCTAGCCAGCAACTACAAACTGTGATGAGGACAGATCCTGTCAGTGGATCCACAGTGCTGGAATTTCCTCACAAAACCTCAGGAAGCAAACTGAGGCCACTGCAGATCAGCCGCTACTGGAATTAAATCCAAAAAGCAGCAGAATCAACATACCGTGAGTCTAAGGCTGGGGGGAGAGAGAGGGTATCAATGTAAAGAAAAAGGAAAAGGTGTGAACTTTAGAAGTGGTGTGTGTCAAAACTTGTTGCAACCAAGGTGGTGTATTTCTGTTAATGATTGCAGCAGACAAGTAAAGCTGTGAACTTGGCTCCCCTCTCCTCAGTGTCCTGGAATTTTCTCACACATTCAGCTATGACTTGGTAGTGTTGGTAGCTGAGGCGCAGCACACTGCAGTGCACCAAAGCCCTGCCGAGCTTCTAGTGCTGTTTCTGCTACAGCGAGGGGAGTCGCATTGCTTTAAGGTTAAATGGAAGAGCTGGGACGAGACCCCAACACCACTACTGGCTTTGACCTTATCAGTATGACCATAGAGACACGCCTGCCTATAAATGTATACCTTAATTGTGTAAACGATATCTTACGGAGTTAAATGGAAAAAGAGGAAACATCAGAAAAGAAATATACGCTAAAGAAGAATGACAATCCAGTGATAAAGAGCTAGGAGCTTCTGATTATAAACAGGAGTCAAACTTTAGTGACCTTTACTCCATAAAAGTGGGTGTCAATCCTCTTGAGTGCAAAAAGAACTGTTACATATTAGGTCATACAATCATCAAGTTTGAAACAGAAATCCAGACCCACTCTAGTATGTCTTACGACAGCTAAATCTATGCTAAAGATTTTTAGCATCTTCTGGAGCCCAAAGTGAGAGCCCAGAATGTCACCTCATTGCCCTTTCAGACAATGTGGACTTGGCACTAGGCCCATTGCAGAGAAACATATTGAGTGAAAGAAAGAAAGAATGTGACTGGATTAAAGATCAGAAGCCCCTTGCTCTTGTGAGCGTCTCTGACACAGTAGTAAGAATGTAAGACAAATATAGGCCCAAGTCCACTACCTAAAAGAGCTATTTTACAGCTGACCTGGCCAGGATTGGAGGATTAGAGACAAGCGAATAAAAACTGGTGCACAGACAACAGAAAAACATCAAGGTAGAGTTTAGAGATAACGTCCCATGCATATTAAACTCCATTGTCTTCTTGGAAAGGGAACACAACGGTTTAAGAATTTTTATCTTTTCACAATCCAACAAGAAACAGAGGAAGTTCTTACTATAATACAAAGAATCTCTGTGTGTTTGTTTCTGTGTCCATGATCTCTTTATAGAGTTGAGCCACCAAACAGATACACAGATATATCTTAGGTACTTGATGGTTTTTATGTATATCAGATTATATGACATGTTATCTAGCAACCACATATTGACCGACTATTTATACTGCTATAATACCTTATAATCCATTGCTTTAATTTCACATTAACATTTCACTTATATCCACCAAAGTTAAATAATGCATAATATATTATGATAAATCACATTACTTAGTTGTCACCCAGCAAAAGGCTAAAATGACCCATTTTTAAGATATAAACAACATTTACCCCATTATTTTTACTTTGCCATTGTGATTTAGTATATCTGTTTACCAACAGCACAAACAGGCCAAACAACACTGTAGCATGGGGGTGTAGAAGTAGTAATAATATACTGAAAAGCACAAACCAAAGGAACAGGGCTTTGCGATATGACCAAAATCTCATATCCCGATATAAGAATTCTATCGTCCGAATAACGACATAAATCACAAAAATGTAACATTTTCTGTAAATTCTGTGAATCTCGGGCAGCTCGACCTGCGGGAAGTGTTTCCAGCTGCGCGTCATGTAGCTGGAATTGAGTGTTTTAACAGATGCATGAAACTATACATTTCTAGACATAAGTTGTAACGGCCGCAGTTTTCTTTGTGAGTATTTATTACACGGCGTGCTGCGGAGAAAAGACTGTTCTAACGTTTGAGTCTAAGGTTTATTTTTTAGCACCTGGCGGCTCTTTTTTACTTCTCATCCGTAAATAATCTGCATCTTTCACGTGATTCAGTTTATTTTGAATTATTGTGAAAGGTTTATGTGGAACATAAACAAGCGAACACGCGATGCTGTTGTTGCTAACCACAACGCATAAAAACAGTTGCTTGTCCGTCTGTAGTGTGGTTATATTAAATATATGAGAAATAGAGAACTTTAAGAAATTAATATAGCCACTACAGTGACGATGAAAAAATATTGCCGTAAACAGTTTATTTTGCGACACCACGAAACAAACGATAGCGTAAAATGAAACGATAGACGTTTTTATATCGTCATCCGATATATATCGTTATATCGAACAGCCCTACAAAGGAAGCACATAAAATCAAGCAGTGCTTGCTTTTATGAGAAAGTGCAGCAAGATGCCTTTCAGGAAGAAACTGAAAGAACAGAGCTCCCATGAAATAAGTCTGGCTGTCACAATAAAAAGGTCTTATTGGAGGTCTGAGAGCTGAGGGCTGAGCATCACTATCATGTTTTCCAAGACAGTATGATTGTCTTGGAAAAGTCTTCTTCCAAGACAATCATACTGTCTCTGTGTGTAAGAAATACAATAAAGAAAAAAAAATATTCCTAATGAGTATGTATGACTGTTTGCTTGTGTCTGCATTGGAAAGTGTGCCCATCTATGTGTGAAAGGTGTGAGTATCTCAGCCAGCAAGTCCCAATGACCTGAGACTACTCGGTCTCAATCAGGCCCGTGTTGATTTTGCACTGCATTCTTCCATGAGGCTTATTTTTAGTTGACAGGGAACAAATCTGGAACCTTTGCCTATGATTTTGTGATTTTTGGTCCTGTTCCCTCTCAAAACATGAGCAGAAAAAAGGATGTGGGGCCAAACAGGCTGTTAGACTCATGCTTGTTTTAGCTCCCGAGTCTAAGAAAAAAGTGACAGGACTTGTAATTATGAGCGTGCATGGAGAGGCTGCATGATAGGGAGCTAACTCAATAACTACACGGTGCAGTGACATCAAGACGAATGATATAAATTACAAGACTTTCTTAGCAGATTAAGCACATACACCCACACATGCACCTACCTGACTGGGGTGGAAATATGAAATTTAAAACCAGTAAGATTCAAACCAGAAATGAAAATAGTAAAAAAAACAAAGATCAGAAACACTAGTAAAACATTTTTTTTTTAAAAGCCACACATTTGTAGGCAACTTCATCAGACTTGACCTATGCATATATATTCTTCCCATGTTTACCAACCATCTATAATTTTGTCATCATGGTTGTTCATGCAGTAGAGGTCAAGCCCTTGATGGGTTACTACTTATTTATACTATCAATAAAACATAGATTAATTTCCTCCTAGTGGGATTACAAAGGGATATAGGAGTGATCACCTCTGGATCAAAAATGTGAGAAGTGTGATCAGTCAATTAAAAAAAGTAATTGGTACAGAGACATCTACCTGTGATACACATACAAGACAGAATTAAATTCGCCACAGCAACTCATGAAACATCCAAGTGGCTCCTGACCTGCTAGCCATGTTCCACTCCAGCGCAGGGTTCTGGGAGCTCCTCTCACTCTCTGCTGATGTAGTTCCTTTGATTCCCTCCTTTTCTGGTTTAAGCTGTTCCCACTGAGCAGTCCCAATGTTGATAGACTGAAGATCGATCTGGTATTGACGATCCTCCACCTCTGAGCCCGGGTCACGAAGGATGCCAAGGTTCAATGCACGACTGAATGAAAAAAAAGTTTGAGTCAGTATTCATATTAGGGCTACTTTGAGGTTTGGATGTTCAGTAAGTCATCATGTAAGAAGGAAAGAGTAAGACACATTAAATGCAATTAAGTTTAATTTCACTTGTGCAATATACTTTGCATTAGATTCAACAAGGAGGTGCCGATGCCAAATAGACTAAATGCAAAAAATATGACTTTAGTTATTATTATAGAGGTTCGGTTGTGTCAGGCTGTACTTTATATGCTTGGTTATGATAAAGTACGTGAGCCTAGGGGTACACCAGGTAGTCTGTTGTAGTGAACCAGTAAAGATGTTCTGGCTCTAGGCCCTAACCACTACTGACTGCTTCTTTCTGCTTTTTCAGTGGTTTAGTAGCACATTTTTCTTACGGGATGATTTATGACTAAATGTAAGACCAAGGAATTGTGCAGCCAGACCTCAGATAAAAAAAAACCTCTGCAGGCCTCAGGTGAAATCACTTGCCTTTTATAAAGTTTTGATTTATGCCAGCTTATCGCTGGCAGTAAACATTGTTTAAACCCTGGCTGGACAGCACGGTAGTCTGGAGAGTGGCTCTTACTGCCTTTGGCCTGCTGTTTCCGTCTCCAGAAACACAGGCTTGTACAGTGTACACCAACTGTAATGTGGTAGAGGAGATGTAGAGATATGTCAGGAGTGGGCAGCGCTGTGTTTGTAGTCAAACTGCTACAGTCAAGTGAGCAAAGACTGTCCCGTCAGCGCCAAGAAAAAGTGATGTCATCTATTTTGCCTTTGAGAGACAAGATCCTGACGAATTCATGAGGCAAAAGGAATAATCAAAATTCAACATCTGTATATGACATCAGGGCTTTTGGTTCATTATGATATGTTTATTTGTGCTGGTGAATTCAAATGAGAGCTTAAATGGTATAAATAAGAGCTTAAAATGGCTACAGATGTAGCAGCAGCATGAGTAGTTTTATTTGTTTCGGCAACGTCAATGGCAATTTTCATATAGCGTTTCCCCTGCTTAGCGGCTCTGGAAAGGTCTCTACCAGAGCGTGATGTTATGACAATAAGCACCAAGTACAAAAACAATGGCAATGGGAGATCAGAGGTGTATAACTGGATTTACTTGGATTTGTTGACATACAAACAAGTGAAACAGATCCTTAATCAACATTTGGAACCACATTTATCAACAAAGTATAATATAAATCAAACCAAGGGCTCTGTAACATTTGGGTGGGATGTGTCAGTCTAGATTCATTAGGGTTTTTGTAACAGTACCTCCATCACCCTCCCCATGCCTAAACGGTATTTTTCACATTAAAGAAAACCACAGTTACCTCATATGCTTTCCAAATTATCTCCTAACGTTAGCTTATTTAGGAGACTCTTACTCATAATCAACATAACATGAGCGTCTGCAGCCAAGCCTCTACATCGCCGAGCTGCAGGGTCATCTTCAGTGACATAAATAAATATGATAAACATTTGTCTTGGTCATGCAGCCAGTGGAAACCGGTGTGATTTAATATCAAAAGACATATTTCAGCAAATCGCAGGAAACGAGAGAGCTTCATTTCTGACAAATGAGGAGGGGAGGAATTTTGGAAGTTCCCCTTGGGGTGCAATAATAATTGAAGCCAGATTTTCTTGTTGTACATGTGGGGGGAAAACACTGGTGGTTTGACATATTTGATTGGTAATGTGAAGACCACACTGCTTGGCCAAGAGGAGTCGGGGAATGCTTTGGGAAAGCATGACATTCACTCTGCCCACAGTATAACGGACCGACTGAAAGCGTGCAGAGAGAGGCAGGTGGAACACACCCTTCTGCTCTGTCTCACATCCCATTATCAGACATCTGCTTGCCACTACCACACAGAAAATCTAGAGGAAAATGAAAATAACAAGTCATAAATGACATGCTTTCACAGATGAGGAGGGCAGGGAAGAGAGAGGGAGGAAGGCATGGAGGGGAGGGGCATTTTTCTCAAGCACAAGTACTTAGTTTTGCCCTTGTTCCTCGGCCAACCTTATTTTAATTGCAGGAAAAGACCACAGAAACATTATTTTTTACGACAAAATTCTGCTATTTATAAAAATGGATCAAAAGCTCTGCAATAAGCATGTTCTGTTTCACAGCGCTCATGGCTATTATTTTAAAAAACATCTCTCCCTCTTCTGACACTATTTAAACCCAATTTGAGTCCAAAAAGCCACTGGGCCGATTTTGCATCAGAGCTGAAATATGAAGGCCCCGGTCCAACTTTATTATGGCCCAAAATCAAACCCTCCACCCAATGCAAGCCCTTCAGTGGGAAACAGCAGACAAAATAGCAAAGCCATGGCAGTGTTTAGTATCCAAAATGCAGGACTTGGAATAAGATGTTCACTGATACTTCATCACTGAGAAGAAGAAGAAAACGATGTTCCAAATGCTTTTTACAGGAGATACTCGGATAAATTAATAAAAATGGGCGATTAAGTGCATTTTCTGTTCCTCTGTTTAGCATTCTTTGGGTCTATGCATGTGCTGGGCGGAACATCGGTCATGATTTGTGTTAAGTGGACGTGTGGGAGGACAGAGTGCTTAACGTGAAGCAGATTTGGCAATGGGATTCATGAAATAATTTTACCGGCAACTATATAAAAACGGTTATTATGCACGTTATGTAACGTATATACTGATAAACTTTGATGACTTTGATGTAAGCTTGCACGAGACGAGAAAGTGGGTTGTAAGAAAAAAAGTAAAATACATACATATAGTGCTATAGGGATGAAGAATCGTTAAGCAAAGGGGTGAATAAGTAAAAAGATTGCTGAAAAAGAGCAAAAGTAGAATTACCATAGTGAGGGCTTGAAGGCCAGCTGTGGTTCAAGGTTGTAAAACAAACCACAGTGGGATCTGGTTCAGGCTCATGGCCCAATGCTAGGAATTTGGGAGCTGTGGGCTGCGCTGAAGCCGCTTGCCCAGGATCCTTTGGGGCAGGGTGCATCGTGGCCCATGGCTTTGAACGGTCTCTCACCTTCCTCTCTCAACCCCTAGCTACAGATTCCCAATTCCCATCCCTGGCCCAGGGCCAGAGGGCCAGGAAGCACCGGGGTAATACCAAGCGTCACTGGCTTCTGGATCTCGTCACTCTGAAACCCGCAATCTGAACCCTCAACCCCAGACCTGTGTTTCACTCCATTTCCCCAACAATCACATGCAATACATGTCTACTTCCATGCTCAACAGAGGCAGGTTTATATGTAAATAGGAATATGGGTGTGTGTGTGCTGAGAGAGATGGGGCCCTGCTTCTGCTCTCCTGATAAAACATACATACTGAGTAGAAATTTCATTGAGATCTCAAGCTTAATTCGGCAAAGTCAAGCTAAATTAGGCTTGTAAACAGATGTTCACAAGTTTTCCAAGTACTAGGTTTTGAGCAGTATATTTAAAGTGAAGGAACACATGCTACACATGAAATAGAAACACTGCATGCTTCGGTGTGTTTTTTCACTTGGGCTTAACCACTCTTCCAAACGCTAAAGTAACATCCAAGAGGCAAACTGTTTTTCTGACACCAGCACGAATACTATCACTCATCCATGAATTATTAAAAAAAAGGCAAGTGTTCAGTTGAGGTTTTGATCATCTCTCTCCCTGCCTCCAAATGTTATCGGTCAAACACCATTAGCACCCAGCAGCTCCTCCGTGGTATTTCTGTCGTGGAGAGCTGCCGAGCTCCACAATCAGCTTGCCACGACTCCCATCGGCTTTAAGCGGAGTCCCACTGGGCTTGTGTGTGTGCCGAGGGGGAATTCATAAGCATTATGATTCATGAAACCAGCAATTACTTAGTAAGTTAAGCACCCCTGCCTACGGTGGTCTGCTCTGAATTGCCAGAAATTCGGCAACTTCTGAGGTGTGGATTTATGACCCCAGTCAAGTCCAATTGCTCTTAATTTGCATCTACCAATTATAGTAATTAAGGCTCCGAACAAGAATGCCGAGTAGCTCTCAGAGCACGAGGGGAAAATGATGTTGTGGAATAAAGCAAGTCAGCAGAATCTAAGACGCAGTCACCGAAGGACTTTAATGACACTGCTACTAAAATGATTTTTGATGACTGGAGCTTTTTCAAAAGGAGTCGAACACAGTCGCGAGAAACAAAATATCCAAGACAACAAAACCAAAACAATGCACCTAATTTGTCACAGTTGGCAATAACAAAATACTTACTTTTTAGCCAAGTACAACAAATCCAATCTTTAGTTGATTGATTTTTTTTCTCACTGGCACAGTACACAATAAACAGAAATTGCTGCTTTCCTGAATTGTGTATTGGCTTTGATGTACTGACAAACTTCCATGACAAAAACTCAATCTATTCTTTTTTATTTTAGCCCAGCAGCATTACTCATCTCCCCTGCTACTCCCAACAGAAGCATGTTATTCATTACGTTGATTGCACTTTAAAGACACTCATACTCGACCAATTATATCATATTTACACAAGATCTTAGGAGGAAACTATTACTTCTATATACAATACAAGCTGGGCTTAGTTCGAGCTCAAACCACCCTCATGACAGCGGTACGCGATGGTAAGACGTTAAGAGAAAGCACTACTGAAGACGGGCCTCTGTTTACAATGACATGGTGTATACTAAAAGTCAGTGTTTGCACTTTGATTTCAACATATCATAATTACAGAAGTCATTTATCTCCCATGCAGTTTACATGTCAGAGAAGTTATAATGTTATAAACAGTCTGCGTTAGGCGTAAAAGTCACTGGATAACATGTGCTCTCCACGATGGCATGTTAAACATGACAGTCTTGACGGTGTAATTTATAGGCTCATCACGCTCGTAATTCATAATCGGATTCTTGCATCAGATCTCCATGTTGCAGAAAAAACAAAACAAAAAACAAGCCATGCCTTAAGACTGAACAGATATTTCTTTTGGCTTCAGCAGATGTGCATTTCATGGAATTCACACACACATTCACTGACTGCACAAATGAAACTGCTAATCTTTTGTTATATTCTAAGATTTACTATACAGCTCAATACGTTTTCTACAGTCACATGGTGGATACTGACTCATTTATTAACACATTATATCAAAAGTCTTTTTAAAGACTTACTTATTGCATATCCTTGGCTACACATCAGTCAGAACTTTGATGCACCTCCAAACTTTCAGTCTAAAGTACTCTGCAGTTTGTCCTGGCTAATAGCACTGCAAGGGCCATTTATTGAAATGCACAGATGTCGTCCTCAACCCCACTGCTCCTGTTCTGCTTCGCCTTAGTTATGGCTGCACGCACGCATGCATGGACGCATGCACACATGCACACACGCAAACAGACACATAGCTAGCCTGGTCTGTTTAGCTTTAACTCTGCTCCTCTGTCGCTTCTGCTGCTAGCTCCAAGCACGGAGCATTCCTGGGTAACAGGGACAGTAATTCAGTGACTTTTTAAGGGCAATGACTTCTTATTGGATTGCATCCTACAGCAGGTACATCTGCAAAGGATCTAGTTGAAAAGGGTCCTTGGATCCTCAACAACTGAACCTGCAGACCTGTGTGCATATTAGTCCATCTCAGATCCTTTCCAGCAATACACGCTCGAAGCTGACGCTGGTAATAATTGCATTTGTGTGTGTTTGAGAGTCTACGTGTCACAAAGGGACAACCCTACGATTTCTCCCACAAATCTGAATGGGCCAGTGCTTGTGAAATCACTTCCTCTCTTAGCAGTAACAGATTTGATATGCTTCCTCTCTGCTCTGAAAATGGACATAATACTGCTTTTATAAAACATGTCAGGCTGAGTTTCAGCAGTGGGTCCCTGGTGCCGAGGTGTGAAGGGAATGCTTACTTCCTCAGAACTCAGATTGAAACCAGATTTGTGTCCCCACCAAGCAATTTTCAAAGTGACGTAATCCCACCACCATTTTAATTTGAGAGGCCTTATCTCTAATTAATCGCTAAACACATGCACGGAATAGATTATTCATAACTGGATGCAGCAGAGAACATGGCAGGGGTGGTTAAGAATCTGGCTTACCCTTACGTGCAATCATCTTCATCAAGTTAAAGAAAAACAGGCCCACACCTCGGTGTTACTTTTACACCAATTATTGGAAAACTCGGAAGGAGGAAGATTCCTGATCCAAAGCTTGCTACAGGTCTCTGGCAACCCCTGTGTGTTCAGTAGGTCTGACTGACAAAGCCTGAAGTGTCTGAAACCCCTTTGATATATAAAGGATTTAGAATGACTCGGGACCCAAGCCAGTGCAGTTGTAAGTAAAATAGGTGAAGCAGTGATGCATACTTAGTAGAAATACTCAGTATGCATACAGCCACTGCACACACCATCAACACAGACAAGAAACAGAAAACCAAGGAGTCTCTCACAAAACTGTACGAATGTTACACAGCACAGCGCTCAGACACATAGGCACATGATAAGCATCCAAAATCGAAGTTTACTCCTGCACATAAAGAAGTCGTGCTCCGGCAAAAAGAGTGTTTTATGGAGCTGTAAAATTAAGCTCATTTTATGGATCCAACTGCATGAACCACTACTGTTTTTTTCCACTTGATATTGATTAAGTGGTTCAGTATTGCCAAGCTGGTTCACATTAGTACAGAAACAGTTGTGTTGTGTGTATTTTTGAAGATGCTCATTTTTATCTGTGAAAACGAGTCTCTCTGGCAGAGCCTTTGAAGTTGATTACACTGTGTTTACAGCAATTATTGAATTCTGACAAATGTTTAAAGCAGCCAGATTACATATCAAGGCCCTATCCTTCTTCAGACAAAGAGCAAAAACTTTCCTAAACAAAGTCAGGGAAATGATGGCCATATTTGATTAGGTTAACGTATGCTACAGGTTAAGCAGACAGGCTGAACAAACATGTAATTGGATAACTAAAACAGTAGGTCCTTCTCACTGACGTTTGCCTCGACCTTAAACAACATTTTGTTCTAATTCAAATTTCTTTCCAGCAAACAAAAGACAGAATGAAACAAAATAGAACAACTTGCTGCTGGAAGCGCCACACATAAAGGAATTAAAAACGTATGTCTAAATCGCAAGCTTAAAGGAGAGACGGCTCGGACTTTGAGAATACGAGAGCAGCTTAAAAGCCTCTGGTGCTGCCCAGGACTGCAACACTGCAACTGCTTTCTCGTGAGATAGTATCCAAATACTTTTATGTCAGCAAGGAAAAACAGCATAAAATAATTACAATAATCTGGGGCACACATGCTTCCTACATCAGCTAATTCTTCCTCCTCTGCGAATGACTGTGGAGCCAATGTTTATAATTCTGAAGCGGATCTCAAATTCATCCAGACCTCCAAGAGTATTTACACAAAGTGACATTTCTATATGGGAGATTTCCCCTTTTCCCTCGCTAACTGAGGGAATCACACAAGGGGAGAGTACTCCTGGACTTTTTGAGTCATTTTGAGTTGTCAGTGTAGGGAAAGTCAAGGTGTTACTAGGTTAAGTATTGCTGGGATCCCCTGTATCAACTAACAGAGTGCTGAAATAGCGTTCCACAGAACTATAATAAAGGCTGTGTTCAATCATTCGCATCTGGACCCACCATACTGTACATGTGCAGTGACAGTGTTCTCTAAGAATCAGCACGAGATGAGTCGTTTCTGTCTGTTTGGTGGCAAAGACCTTGTTCCAGGACGAAGAACACGCACGACGTGAGAAACACAAAATGGGGGAAAAAAACCCAAAAGGATGGGAAAAAAAGATCAAACTGTTGTGTGATACACAGACTGAGTAGAAATATTTAACTCATACAAGCACAGAATGAATAGAAAAACCTGCAACATCTCATCTCTGTTCAGTCTTTCAGTTCTTCTTGTTTGAAAACATGTTTCACATGTTTTCTTTACACAGTTCCCAACAAAGTCACTTTTTTGTCTTTTAATAGCCTCCTTCACTCTCCCCTCTCCTCTCTTGCCAGTCAGTGTTTTGGTACAGTGACTCCAGAACAGTGAGAAGGAAGTGGCCCCTGCAGGCCAGGCTCCTGACAAACCACAACTCTAAACAGGCAGTGCTGTGAAAATATGGCATTCAAACAACACAATGCCAAAGCTTCTGACCGCCATGCCGACATCCTAAACAGCTGCAGGCACAGAGAACGTTGAATAGGGGGGAAAAAAAACAACGGGAAAAGAAACACATAGTAATAATAAAAAAAGTAGCAGAGAGGGGGAGATTACAATCAAAAACATGCAAAGTAGATCTTAAGCAGTGTCTGAGTCAAGCTAGTAACTGGACAGGGCTGCTTTTTTTTTAAAAAACAACAACAAAAAAACGGGGAATTGAGAGATGAAAAAGATCTGATGCTAACACAACAGCCCCCTGTGACTCCATGGATATCTGAAAAACATATTGGACAAATAGCATGCTGTGCAGTCAGAGGCTGCGGGGAGAGAATGAAAAAATGGAGTGAGAGATGGTTTAGGAAGGAAGGAAGGAAGGAGTGGAACAAGTAGTGCTTCTGTTGAGCAGAAAATCTGTGCAGAAAAGAAGTCCAGGTGTAAAGAATTAAAGGAGATGGCACATCAAACAGAGGTTCACTGTGCCTCTTTCCTGTCGCCCTGGTGGCAGGAAATGCTCTAAAGCATCCTGTGAGCTGACCAGAAAGAGACAGACGAGAGGGCGCAACAAGAAGTAAAGTGGAAAGTGAGGAACAGACGAGGGCAAATGTAGAAAATGTTCAACAACATCCTGCAGAGAAGTGGGAGATTAGAGGAGA
This sequence comes from Diplotaxodon limnothrissa, assembly GCF_057381915.1. Lineage (NCBI taxonomy): Eukaryota > Metazoa > Chordata > Actinopteri > Cichliformes > Cichlidae > Diplotaxodon > Diplotaxodon limnothrissa. The sequence goes on from NC_140606.1 coordinate 8,569,320, forward strand.
GAGAAGCACATGGGAAGAAATAATGGGGAAGGGGGAGGATATATGGAATGCTGCAGCAAGAACAGTGCAGAGGAAAAGGAGAGACTAAGGAGAAGAAGGAAAAGCTTCAATAAATGCTATTTGAGATGACTTGGCAAATTTGTGTATTGGATGTTTTTGTGTTTCAAATATGTGTGTGTCTGTGTAGATACAGATACATATGTATAGCTGAATATCTCCAGCTGATATCATCCTTCAAAAAAAACCTTCTTCTGCTTAAAAACTATTTTGCAGCTTTTAAAAACTAACAATACCAGCCCATTACTGACTGCAGATAATGCGAGACCTGAAGAAAAAACAAAAAAAACAAAAAAAAACCACTCTTAAAATCCCTGCTTAGATTTAAGAAGAGGAGATGGAATACAAATCAAGGGAGGACAAGATTGCTTTAAACACTGGCTCATCTTCATTACAGAGGAATGAAAGGGAGGCTTTGCCAACAGTTGGACATTTCATTTCAGCATAAAAATATGGAGCAAAGCATATTTGCTTCAGTTAATAATTTTTGCCCCGGTAACATGTGCGTAACAAGAGCAGTGCGATGATAAATTGACATGGGTGGGGTGCTGATTGGAGGGCTGTTGTGCATGTGTGTGTGTGTACACGGGTGTGTGGTAAGTTATAGAGGGAAGACAGGGGACCACACACCAAAGTTGTCTATAATGTGGCTTCACATTTCCTTCAAACCTGCAGCTAAAGTAACATGACTGACGTTCTCACACACAACGCAACTAGCTGTAAAACTGGCCCATTTTGATCCCATGAACAAATTCTGGGGCGAGTTCAACCAAATACGCACAGCAAAGTGTCCACGACAGCCTCGGGAATCTAATCTACTGTGTCTGATATCTGATTCATGCAGAACACAACTGATGTATGTAAACATTCATAATAACTCAATGGCCTCTCTAAGTGAAACAGATCGTTAAGCTAAAGACCTGTGTTCATATGCTGGGAATATATCTATATCTATATATAGAGAGAGATATAGATATATACACACATGCACACATGAACATAACTCAGGACCACATAAAACACTGAATTTGTTTATTTAAAAAGAAATGTTCTCCTTCTAAAATCAAAGTGAAAATAGAGTTGTAGGGGGAGTAATTAAACACATTAGTTTACATTATATACATTAAAATAAACTATTCCAAGCAGTAAGGACTTTAAAAACTGGTAAAGACTGGGAGGAGGAAGACAAATCTAAGCCCACTTTAGTGCCAGCTTCTTGTTCTTTCAAGTCTAGCTGGGCCTCCTGGGGTTGTAATGTGCCTCTTGTTACACAAGCATTAGGCAATTATGCCACTGGTTTCTTACTGGCTTCCCAGAGCCGCAGCAGAGCTTGTGGCTTCACACATGGACATTTGAAAGCATCTGCACATTCCTTCCTTCTCGAGGTCGACTTCTTTTTTTCCCCTCTGTTGTACTTCAGTTAGTTCTGCTCTGGTGTGATGTTCGACTATGTAGCCCATTGATAACTTTGGCGGGAGACTACTGACCACACACATACACGTGTGCAGATATACATGGGTGAATCATTAGAAAAAAGCAAATGTGTGTAAATGTTTACAATCTGGTGGCCACATTATGTTGTAAACCTAATGAGCACCACAATTATAAAAGTGGATTTCAGAAACTATTCTATTATGGAAGTAAACTACTGATAATTGTAACAACACTACAGCTACATGTAGCTTCACTGCTATAAGAAAAAAGGGGCTATAACTCGTCCTCCAAATGCACTTTGTGAAACCTCTTTGTGTATCTCGACACATGGCTCAAGTTCAGCTATTTCTGTGTTAATTTTATGGAGGAAAAAGAAACTAGACAAAGTAGAGACACACTGACTGTCAATACTGTATTTCTATTCCCCTGATAGTCCACCTGGCCCCTGCTACTGCTGTGTGACTGGCCAGTCTGAGTCTCATTGTCATTAAAATGACAGCTTCAAACCAACCACGCAGGATGCTAGAACATCAACATGTCATGAGCAGGCAGAAAAGGAACTAAAACACAATTATGCACAAGGCTGGGGTTTGACTGCAAATGCACATTTTCAGGCACACACACACACACCAGAGCTAGAATGTGTATATCGCACGCTGCAGTTGAGCACAGAGCTTCCGAGGCAGGGTGTATTCTTAGAACCCTAATATCCTGCTTCAGGATGAGCCATTCGCACACACACACACACAATCACTGAGGTTGGATCCCTGTGGTCATGCGGTCAACCCCTGGATCAGGCCCTTTATGAGTGAAGGACAGCTGAGGCATGATCCCTCTTGCCTCTGTCAGCATGCATCCCGAGCTGACTGACAGCAATATGCCAAAACACATGAACAGTTTCCGGGAAGCTCTGCATTAAGGTCTGTCACCTTCAGTGCCACTGAACAAAGCATGCAGAAATCCATGTTGCTTCCAACACAAAGATGCAGACAGATGAGAGGAAAAAATGATCCGCGCTGTATCTGTATGGCTATTTCAGCTTTAAAATGAAAAATAAAATGGAAGGGTTTAATGAGCTCATTTTGGGTGTTTGGGGAAGTACAGTGACATACACTGCACACTTTTAGCATTTACTCTTTCTAAGGAGTTTATATTATATTCTTTTTGTTTAATTCAAACCCTGCAGAAACACATCTTACTTATCCTCAGATATCTTGTTCCCAGAGTTGAGATTTTGTTTCTGGTAAATGCTGAACCCTTTGATTTAAAAAGTAACATGTTTAAAATTAGCTTAATCTGAATAAGATGCATAAGCAGTTCAGGAAACAAATACATGGATTATAGACTAAAGGGACAGTTTTGGCAACTTTACCCAAAATAATAACAATGTATCCCATTGGAACAATTCTACAACAAATTGACTGGATAGCTGTTCAAACTTTATTAAGACCAAAGTGTTGGCCCGTTTGTTCCTAAGGCAAACGGGCCAGCATCACTATCTCACTGTGCCAAAAAAGAGGAGGAAAATAAGTTGTGGTTTACTTGTTTGATTCCCTTGTGGTGAGTCCTAATACTCCCTTCTCTCTATCTTCTCCCCTTTTTTGCACACTACATTGGAGTCATATGCATAAATGGCCATAAAAAATGTATAGCTGGGCCCAGGCTGGGGTTTTCTCCCTCCTAATCTCCCTAAACCTCTAACTGCAGGCCGACGAATACAAGTGTTGTGGTACAATCTTCTCACAGAGTGGAGGGCCTGAGAATAACATCACAGAGGCCACAGATATTTATGGAATGAACCACAGGCTGTACACAGAAGTCAGCAGACACCACAACACAGCACACAAGATGCTGTATACAGCTCCCTGCTCATAGGCAAGACGCTGCCAGCTAAACAAAGTGCAATGCTGTCGTCAAAAGCTTATCAATGACATAGTCAATAGATCTGCGGGGACAGAAAGAGGTATATAGGTTAAAAATCCTGTACTTTAATAAGCATTTACATTACTTTTCTTTGCAATAATCTGTTCAATCGCCTATTGTTGGACAGAAAAAGGATTTCTGGTCGTCAGCTGTGACACTGTGGAGTAAACCCTTAAGTCAACGATCACCATCATAGTTTGATGCTTGAACACAGTGATCAGCTACTCTGAATCACAGATCAAGAATCAAACCCAGTGCGTCAAATCTAGTGTCCTCTGCTCTACGTTCAAAACATCAGCTCTGCAAACACAAAGCAAATCTTCCCATCTCATTTACAGTTTTACAGGCAAACAGAATTTTCTTCCTTTTCATCATATCAACTATGTGTATCTGATGTGTTTGTGATAGCGTCTGAGAGTTAGAGAAATTCTTCCATGACCCCAGTTGCAACAGCAAATACTGAGAAATAATTATCTAAAAGCAAAAAAGAAAATGGGGGGAAATAATCGAGAAAAAGCTGCAGCTTCAGTGGCTGAATCTAAACTTCCTGTTCACATTACAACATGTTGTCTGAGAACTGTTTCGGCGTGAGACCCTCATCCTACTCCCAAGTCTCATTTGTCGACTCTATGCAGGCTATCCTGTCAGATTCAAAGCATAAATTCTGAGGCGAACTTTAATAAAAGGGGGCGTATGATTTACTCTAGGTAGTGTCTGTCCCCATTTTTAAAACAATTTGATGCTGCATTAATTCTAAACGTCAAGGCAATGTGAAATATGTCCTCTGCATTTACCAGCACCAGGTGTTTCATTTGCCGGAATGACAAAAAAAATGTTTATTCTGGCTGACCCTCCAATCCCCGCTTATTTTATCTTTTTTTTTTCTTGAGAAGAGAGAAAGAGAGCGAATAGATGTATATCTGAAGTAAGAGTGCAGAAAAGAGATCAAAGAACAAAATGGAGCTACATGATTTAGCGTTAACCAAGAAAGTTTCATGTCTAACAATTTCAATTACACTGTCTCATTCCTCTGCCTTTAAGGCCCAAACAGAACACCAGTGCTGTTGTTTCACACCATCAGCCACTTCACATACGTTTGCCTGCAGGGTGGATCTGCTGTAAGAATCTTCTGTTGGTTGGCTGCAGTTCAGCATGCTCACACGGATCAGTGGCATTTCCCTTTTACGTCGATAACAGCCTAGACTGACCACTATTGATTACTGAAGTACACCATAATGATTGATCGTCCGCATTTAATGCATTATAACAGAATGCAGATAATCACGGAGTATCAAAAGGAATTGGTATAAAAACATGTATTTAAACCAGTCATAAAAGAAGCAGCAATGACATCAATATACACACATGAACTAACTAAAACATCAAAACAGCTACTTAGCCCAAAAAAAAGACCAGTGCAATTAAAGAGATTTAGTGAGTTGGTTTGGCTTTTGCCCACAGTTCAGTGTTAATAACATACTGAAATTTTTCAAAAAAAAAAATAGGAGTGAAGAGTGTATACTAGGAAAAGATGATCCAGTATATTTTTAAATCCTAAAACTAAAGATGAAAATAGATCAAAGAGAACTTTGATTCACATGGTCACGTCTGGCTGGGCAATCCCCAGACACCGTTTTTACATTCTAAAATCGTGCTCTGTGTAGAGATAAACTTTAACAGCAGGGACTAATTATACCTAAGCTTCCTTAAACAGCAACAGAATTTAGGTGCATAAAAGGTCGCCTCTTATGAAAGCACCTGATTGTTTAGGTAGGTCAATGGAGGTGTCTAAAAGAATCATGATAAAGAGTCCTCTTATTCTGGCGAGATATTACGATTACTGCCATCGTAGCTTCTGAACCGAGTTCATCATTAAACCTCCGCAGCAGCCAGGGAGTTTTTAAATGAACTTAGTGTATATAAGAGTAGGTCCTGGGTGTCACTGTGTGTGGCCTGAGAAGCTCCTCTCCGCTGCGGCAGCGAAGCAAAGCTGGAGCACTTTTCGCTGGTGTAAACAAACGGGGAAATGGGGCACTTGGCAGCCGACTAAAGTGAGTGATGAGGCAAGTGTGCGCTGAAGCATCTAATGAATCATTTACTGGGAATGTTGGGTTTTATGAGCAAAAGACAGATGAGGAGGAAGACAAGAAAGAAGGAGACCAGCTGAGAGCATCGAAAAAGAATTACTTTTTTATGAAAAGAAAAGAAAGTTGGTGAGCTGCAGCTGTCATGGAGACACCTGAGAAGATCGGTCAATGTTTTAACCCAACGTGAGGACGAGATTAGAATACATAAAAATAATCCTTCTGCTAGCGCAGCACCAGCAGCATATGAACCTCGCTGAATTTACTGAGGTGGCTGCTGACGCTGTGACAGGTTTGCACCTTTGAACAGAGCTGTTGTACTGAAGGCCTATAAGCGGTCATATACTCATACGCTACATTTTTACACCTCCAAGGAGAAACAGAATCGCTACTTCTGCTTCTACAACTGAGTGAACAAATATCCAGAGCAGTGAGTGAAATCGCTCTTTATTATAGGACATACACAAAATATCTTGGAATTGTAAAACTTTTTTTTCCCCTCTTTGGCAACTTGTATTCCTTTATCACTTTATTCACACACTCCCATCCATGGAAAGGATGCTACTGTGGGAGATGGGTGCATATAATGTTCTGCCAGGGAATTTTATTAGTAACAGGCAACATCCTGGCTTCACTGGGCTGAGTTTATCTGTGGAGGGGAGATCCCCATCACAACCACTTATTAGGACATATATGTGGCTTTAACCAGGCAGCCATTCAACAGCAATAAGGAGCTGGGTTACTGACCACAAGTGACTGGGAGTGGGTCTATTTTAACCAACACCGAAGCAACCGAGAGAAAACGGAAGACAGGAAGGAAATAACAAATACACATAGAAACACAAGGGAAAAGAGAGACATTCAGCAGAAGACGGTAGCATGAAGAAATGTCATGTTCTGGAAACTCCGTGTGGAAGAAAAAGAGACAGGAGTACATCATGTCCATTGATACAGCCACATCATGCTAACTAGATTCTGTATCACCGCTCACGCACAGCTTTCCCTGCCGTTACTGTAGAAACACGAGCGTCTGCACAGATCAAAACAAACAAACAAAAAAAAATGTGGCAGCTGGATGCTTCATAACTCTCCTTTGGAAAGAGCATGAGGTAAATGAATATGTGATGGAATCTAGAGCTGTGTCCTCGAGATGTGGGGGTGGTGGGAAATACGCAGGATATTTTAAGTCTCAAACACATGAGATGTGCAGACACACAAATGGAGAAGGCAAATAATATTTAAATTGCTTCGGTGCAAAATTTTAAAAGTTTCATTTAACAACAACAAGGAGCAAATATTAAGCGTTTTCCTGTCACTGATAAATGAGGAGAGCTTCTTTGTCTCTTTCTATATTCTCAAAGTAAAAAATGAGTCATAAAAACACAAATGAAAGCCATGTGTAGCCATAGTGAGACTTTAAAGATTAGCCCTCTTTCAGTCAGGGATGTCTGGTTGCCCTTTCAGATTTGCCAAATAATCTGACAATCATGTATGTTTTGTAATTTAAAATATGAATATACTTCATTTGTTTTTTAATTTAATATTATGTTAAAAGACAAATTATCTTGGTATTTCAAAGCTGTTCCCCAGCATAGAAGAACCTTTCAATACTATGTTCCCTGAGTTCTAAAAAACATCTCAGTGGAAAAAGGGGAGTGAAAGATAGAAAGAGAGAAAAATGGGAGCAGGGAGTGAAAGATATGAAATTTTACAGAGACACAAACCACAACAAAGTGAGGGTTGAAAGTGTGCTGGACATTCCCCGGGCTGGTGCTCGTACTTGGAAAAAGACGGCCTTTTCAAGACAGGAAAATGATTACAGCTGTGTAAATTGACAGCGGCCTTGTAGCTGAAGATGAAGAGGGCGAAAGACGGGAAGCCTGCAGCCCCGTCATAACTCCAGCTTGGTCTACAAACTGCTGGGGGTCGACTCCTTCGGGGGGGGGGGGGGGAAGAAAAACATCACACGATCAAATTAAATGGTGTTAATTGCTGCCAAATCAGCCTGGTGGTGGCTATCAACTTAGCTTAACAGCATTCCAGTCAAACGCGTTTGTTTTTCCATCTCTGCGTAAATGCACACCGTGCTGTGAACGCGGAGAAGCTGAAAGGCACTGAAGTGTGTTGGAGCTTAAGTAAAACATCAAGATAAGCTCCATCAAGATGTTTACACAGTTTCACTATTTTAGCTCGCACTCTTCTCTCTTCTCACGTCTCGTCTCCTAGGGTGGCATTACAGTAAATCTTGGTTTTAGACATTGTGAGGCAATCATTTCAAGTACAGTAGACAATAACAGCATAGCTACTTAGATCAGTCATTCAATTGTGACAACAGATGTGATTAGTGGTAGACTTTAAACAGAATTGCAGCAAATGGCTACTGGGACTCACAGACATATTTCTTCCTATAGCCACAGTTTGTTAGAGATTGTAAACACACTTTGGTTTGCATGATTATAGACTCTCCCTATGACTTTCTCTATGCAACCTGGGGGAGCACACGCAGTAGGATTCGGCACAGATAAATCGCAATATTATGTCAACAAGTCTTTGATCTCAGGGTTATCAATCATGTGACTCATAAGTGTGATCATTCTAAATTGGAGGGCAGATGTGAACAGTGAAGGTGGTGAAGATAATGCCTGGTTAGGAATGGAAGAATGAAAACAGAGAGTGGCTCAATGTAATTCCTGGGTTTTGCTGAAGAGAGGGAAGTGGTGGCTCTTGGCTTCTGTCTGCAGAAGTTAGAAGACAACTGGATGTGGGTGTGTTTGCAGCATACAAACATACCATGCCTGCTGCTAGTGTTTGTCACATAGTATGCCTATATATTTGTGTACCCTGCACATCTGGGTGGGAAGTCATGCAGAAGGTGATCGCCTCTGTGACTGTATGTGCCCCCCCTTTGACAGCATGCAGTATGTCCACGTCTGTGTGTGTGTGTCCATGTCTGCCTGGGTTAGGGTGGAGCATCGTGCGATGGAATCTGGTGTCTGTGAGCAAATGTGGGCACTGCAGCCACAGAGCCACCAGTCCTCTAACTACTAGAGGTAAAACATTACTGGCCAGTATGGGCTGAAATTGCATGGCTGGTCTAAATGGTTTTTCGGGTGAAAAACAGAGAAAAACTCCAGATTATTTTCCATGCCCACAAAGACATCATTTATCATCTGACAAGATAACAACATAGCCAACATGTCAACAAAATAAATCTATGCAAAGTTGCCACGGAAACTGAGCAGATACATCCCATTAGCTGTACTAACTTGTACCAAAACAAACAGCAAACATTTCAGCACTGCACACTGTGTGAATCTCATTATGCTGGTGATCGATATCGTTCTTGCTCCATTAGCTCAAATACAAAAGTGAGACTGTGAGGGAGACAGTTTGGAAACTTTGGGTGAAATGTGCACAGTGTAGGACAGAGTGCAGGATTTTGTACATTTGTGCTTTGGGTATCTTTAGGGCTAGGCCCTCTGAGACTCTATGCTTTTTGCAGTCAACCTACTTGTGACACGTACTCCAAGCGAAAGTGGCAATGAAGCCTAAAATGGCCTCTCTTCTCCTTTTTTTAACCGCCTAACTTTTTCCTCATTTCAAATCAACTCACATCGCACTCGCAGCTGCACAAAGCATTAGGCACCACTTTTATCTCCCTCATTACATGTGTTTGCCAGCTCCATATCTGCCCATTCGCACAACTGCTCTCCCTCTCTCTTTCACACACATACGTGCTGCAGGGCTGTGGTTTTCAGGCAGCTATGACACAATCCAGATTCTTTTAGCTGCCTATAGCAGGGAAATGTGCTTTGTGCGGAGCTCTTTCCCTACCAAGTCCAGATTTTCCCTGCGTTGCAGCTTTGATCCACATGGCACGAGGGGCTTGTGTCAACAGTCTTGTGTTTCAGCTGGAGGCACGGCAGACCGCCAAGATGTCATTGAATTAATTTCAGGGACAGCTTTACCACTTAGAGGTGCTGTTACCCACCACATCCTCAATCCCCCCCCCCTCCCTCCCCCCCTCCAAGGTAGCCAGCATCCTGAGAGACAGGTGAGCACCCATATATATGTACATGGCTACCAAGCATGTAGTTCCAGGAGGTTTAATGCTGAAGTCGTATGTGTGCTTTAAAAGTATTACATGTTAATGTAATCTAAATTATTAAATTTAATGACAGGAAGGAAGTGGGAAATATTTGCCTAATAAAAGAAGGGGAGAAGAAATTCAAGTGACAAGAAACTGACTGAATTATAAAAAGAAGGAGAATCAGATACAAACATCCTCATAGCTGCTGTTTTAGAGTGATTGTGTAGCACTTAACTAACAAAATAATAAAAAATGAAATAAATAAATATTTCAAAAAAGATAAATGGATCATAAATTATAAAGGAGACTTGGTGGCAAGAGATTGGCTTACTGGTAGATGTCTTTTCGCAGCACAGTGCGGGTCAGCGGGTTATCAGCCTGAGGAGCCATACTGAGGGAGCCTAGCTTCAACACCAAGGTGTCTTCCTTCTTCATGTGGGAATCTACCAGGACACATACAAATACACAGAACACAAAATTAACCACTTACAAAGGAGAAGAAATGGTTTGATGCAGAAAAATATATATTGCTGATTTATAAAAACAAATGAAGTCAAAGCATATGATAATTGATACTGGCAGAATTCATTAGTGTTATTATTTTTACAGTAATAAAGGTTTTAATCAGACCTCATTATATATACTGTACTATTCTGTCTCATGTATCTTTGCATTCCGTTGTGGAGGCTCTATAATGTCTTTAAACAAAGTAATTCTCTAACCTGACCCAAGCTGTTTGTCTTGTGTCCCAGGGCAGAAGACCCTGATCACACTTGTGTTGATGTAGATGAGAGGAAGACATCGAGAGGTCAACGTGTGGCTTCTCATTGGCTGACCTGCTGATTTCCCACGCTCTCTGTAGCGTCTTGGTACCTTCGCCTGAAAATTTATGAAGCCAAAAGTACAGGTGATGTATTCAGAAGATCAAGGTTAGCTGGCCTCTTAAACTGCATCAAATTATTTGAATTGGCTTATTTTTTTCCAATATATTTCATCTATTAATGTTAAAACTGATTAAAAATCATCAGGATTTCAATTCCTGTGCCCAATACTTTTTATAACTATATTACAAAAGGCTACTTAAATGAAAAGACATTTGTTATGCTGTTTATTTCCCATATGGGCCCAGCGTTAACAAACTTCACAGTTATTAGAACTGACAGACATTTTTTGCTACCTGGAACACTCCTGCTACAGTGGCCAGTAAGGGACAGGACAGAACCACATCAAACGGCTGGGCTGTCAGCAGGATTTCTCTCAGGTACAGCGGCGAGCTGTCTGCCAGAGGATCAGTGGTCACCTGCTGATTGGCAATGGTAGCACTGCTGCGGGCTGGCCGCTCAGGCCGAGTGGTGAGTTTATGACGGACATTTTTGGTGATAGCTTGCGTGTAGGTGATTGACAGAAAGCCGTGCTGCTGGTGAGAGCCCTCCAGGACTTTAGCTGCCGTCTGGCCAGCGGTAAGACAGGACAAATCACACATGAGCGATATCACACAGGAGTCACACGCAAATAAAATTCATTGTTTATTGTTTTGACTAATTTTGTAGGTAAAGGTTAAACCAGAATAAAAATAAATGAATAACTTCTTGAGCTATTTTTCTCAGATCGCATTTTAATTTGAAATATTTTTTACCAAAAAAATTCAAGAGAATCACGTTGGAATCAATGATCTATTTAGTTTAGAGGATTAGATTTACACTTTCCCTTTCAATTTCTGAAAAACCTGACATCACTTTTTCAGATATAGCTCAAAAAGCATGCAAAGCTTCCATTTTATTACTTATTTGAAAAACAATTATGGGGTGAAAACAATTAAATACAGAGTACCTCTGAAAAAAGAAGTTTCATTCTAAATGTTTAATGATTAAAAGACAAGCTGATTGATTATAGGCATCAAGGTAAAGTGCTACAACATCCAGTAACAGTGGATTAAATAGCTGCTGACAAAAGGATTCATTAACTGATCATTTTCTAAGTTCTACACCCTTTTAGGAGACTTCCTATTAAACCTAAATAAATACAAAGAGACCCAAATAGTGATGTTCAGACTATCTACCTGATCTATTCCTCAGAGACAAAGTGCTGTATGTGACTTTTTGTAGTTATTTTAATTACTTAAACTGTTTTTTTATCTGTTGTTGTTCATAGAACGTCAGTTTTGTACTGTGCTGGTTTAAAAGCATATTTAAAATTGATTTACATCAGAAGCCTTCGATTCTGAAACACCTCTGAGGAACATACAGAACTCTATTAAGCCACTGTTGATGGAGGAAAAAAAAGAAGAGCGGGATTCTTACAGGAGAGAAAAAGCCAGAGAAGTGGCTGAAAGACTCTTGCTTGCTGACGGGTCGAACCAACACAGTGCGTCTGTTCAGCTTGTCAGTGCAAGAAAGGACCACTCCTCCACAGCCGCCCGAGCTCCGAACACCCTCCTCCATACTGGAGGGAAGGAGAGAAAGGAGATGCAGAAAAGAACAGAGGAGAAGTCGTCACACAGAGAGGGCAGAAAAGATGAGGAAAAAAAGCTATAACTAGAAGAAGATAATTAAATATAGAATAAACTGATTAAACCCACAGGAAGCTGCTCCAGCTTGAATCAACTGAAGTATTACATTGTCATGGTCTTATACTATCCAGCAATAAAGATGTTGAAGCAACTGTTTAAGTTGTGTTTTGAATGAAAAGTACACAAGGTACCCAAAGCACTTTAAAAAAACGAAGATTCAAAAGTTTTCTTTGCTTTAATGTTTAATAATTTCAGTTTCTATTCATTATCATCTGACTAAACTGCATAATTATGGTCAAATCTGTGCTAACTGACACATTTTCATTTGCTTGCCAGTATAAGACCATCACCAGAATGAAATTTGTCAACAAGAAAAGGGAATGCCCATGTTTTAGTCTCCTCCAGCAGACACAGAGAAGAAAGGCTCTCAATATTTTTCATTGGTTTGATTATTCAGCTAGTCAGAATCACTGGAGCGACAGGTGAGTGTTACACCATGAGCAAAATTTAATTCTGTGATTATATTTCCACCTGTTTTGATGTTATTAATGTGTTCATCATAGCCAAACACAATATTTTGTCATTTATCTTCCTTTAGTTTCCTGTCTCTCCAGCACGAGAAGAGATAAGTGACCTTGATTAGGAGCAATAAGATGGCGAGGCGCAGTATAAAGAGACCTAAGGCTGCCATAGCTGTTCTGAGATAGGCAGAGGCCTCACCACAGATGTCTCCTTGCACTGCAGAATGAGTCCTTCATAGGTGCCACAGTGCCAGACCTGCCCTGGCCTGGAGAGAGACACAAGGCCCATCTTAAAACAGTACCTGCGATTACTCGTGTTGCTGTGCCAGGGCCTGAAAATGTCTCATCAATGGCAAAATACAAAAGTGAACCACAGGCCGATGCTAACATTTTTATCAACCTTTGAGATACTAGAGTTACACACCCCTATAAATTTTATATACTAAGAATATTTGATCTTTTCATTTATTACTATAGCCATACATAAGAAGCAGAAACCACAAATAACATGAACGCAGACATAACAACACAACAATTACCATTCTCAATTTGCAGTACCACAAAAAAAAAAAAAAAACATAAAAAACTACCCCAAATCTGGAGAATGTGAAACACACACAAACAGTATCAAATGGTGCACAATACATTATGGCAAAATGCTTCGCACAGTGGAAATGGTTCAATACCATCAGCATCTTTCCTTTTAGTAACCCTCTCACTCACCTTGCCCACCTCTCACTTCATTACACCCCATTAGTATACTGAGAGTTCAGCGAGAGAGGAATGGTCCCAGCGGTGAGTGTGTTTCTGTGTGTTCCCTGCATTGTTACATAGTGTGCATGTTCTTTCTTTGCACACTTGTGCGAATATATCTTTGTAATCTGCTCTCTCACTTGTGAGAGTAACTAATCGACACACGGACCCCCCACAGCTCCTCGTCTCTCTTTTCTCCCTCTAAGCTTCCATCCAGTCATCCTTCGCTGCCTCCTATTTGTAGAACAGCTGGAAGACATCAGCTCCAATTTGCGTGAGATGCTCAACAGAGTGAATAAGGGTGCACTGTATCTCGGGAGCATCTCTGTGCAACAGTTAAATGTACGTCTTTCCGACAACATGGCAAATAGTCTTACAGAGTCTACCACTCTGCCGCCTTTTTGCCTTCATCTCACTTCAGTTTCCCTCCTCAGCTTTATAATAAGTGAGCCCAGTACCGATGAGGTGCAACACCCACCTAATTTGTCCTCCCTACAGACTACTTCTGTCATTTTCTTTCCCTCCTGCTCACTTTTTCTGTCTAACTCCAATTTTGATACAATCACGAATTCAGTTATATATTTACCTCCCATATTTACTTGCCCTATCTAACTTTCCATTCATTTTCCAGCAGTGAGATAGCTAAGGCCAGATGAGGCATTTTCTCTGTCAAGCTGGATCTAATCTAACCCACTGCACACAAATAACCTGGGTTGGGTGATGAAATACCAAACAATTATCTGTTCAGAATGATTAATATGGACTCCACTGGATGTGGGCTCTCTTGTATTTGTGGATGACAGGGATTAGATTGGGCCCGCAGCCCAGAGGTCCTCCACTGTGTCCTAAACAGCCATGACTGTAACCTGGCTTGGATAATGAAGTGCTTCTGCCTGCCAGAACATTGTTCAGTGAAAGTGTGTTGGGACCATGTTGTTTAATTCACATTAAACTGAAATAACCTAGAAATGAGAAAATTGACTTATTATCTACTTAGGAAGGCATAGAGGTCTAGTAAAAAGATTAGGCTTGGCGCTGCCTCAGAAGCAATTAGACACACACCTGTGGAGAGCAGAACCGCACGATATAATGACCCAAAGCATCTTCACTCTCTAAAAATGTCTAACCACTGACTTGGTCCTGGCTTAAACTGTTACTCAATACTGTACAGAACACATGTGGCCTGACGGAATATAAATTAACCAGCTACAGCAAAACAGGGAGGTCTGTGAGACGCCTGTTAGACAGTCAGGTTCACAGCCAAGGCAATCAACTCAGTCCCTCTTTGACCTGTAGTGACATGCCCAAGATCCAGATAAGATGATTTTAAAATCTGGCAAATCAGCATCGATAGCTATTATCATATCGATGGTGAGACCGTTGATTGCTAATGATGGGGTCCAGTACAGGCTCAGGGCCCATGAAGATCAATCTCTCTTTTGCTGTCTGGCTCGATCAGAGCATAAGACACTTACAGGGGTGTATCTACACCGACACTTATGAACACACACTGCAAAATACACACAAAAATAGTCTGCCCGCTGGATGCAACATGCAGCAGATCGCTGTTTCATTATCTCCTCAGACAGAGACGGGGGGAATTGCCTCCTGCTAAGCGGTCTCTTCCCAACAGAACAAGACTTCAGGCACGTACAAAACATGCCTTTGGAACTGCTGAGTTTATCGCCGAGGTATGAGATCGTAGCACGGAGAGAGAAAACTAAGGATTTAGACACTGAAAATAACGTCCCTCTTCAATTAATGGGAGACACATGTATGTGGGGCATGGGAAAAAATCTGTACTTTCATTTCAAGCTGCTCTATGCTACAGTATTTTCTTTCATCATTTCAGAACCCAGAGCTAAATTAGCCCATTGTGACTGTAACTTGACATGGGGAGATATTACCATAAAGATGCAGTGGAATGTCGCCCAGTGGTTTTCCTCCCCTAACAACGTGTTAATGTTTCTGTGAATCAATTCAGACACCGCAGACAGAAAGAAAATGACTGACGGACTGACTGAACTACCGCTCTGTGAGTTGGGCCGGCCCAGAATCCATTCCGCGCGTCTATCTAGTCAGTCGGTCCATCTGTCTGTTAGTCTGTGGTCAACACCACAACAGCTGTCTGGAAAGACAAGGACGTTGAGGCGATAATCCAGAAAATTATATGAGCAGAAGTGGGAACAGACCAAAGTGGCAGTACTGGTGGTAAAAGTGTGTGTGGGATTGCAAAAGCACAAGCGTAAGGGGGCTGCATGGTGTCCTGGTGGATAAATGTGGGATCCCAGGTTTTACTGCAGTTGAGTCTACATAAATTACTTACAACATTTACTACAAAAGCTTGCAGGCTAAAAATTTGTGGGGGGGAAAAACCTATACAGACCTATCCAGGGAAAAATCAACAAAGCTCCTTAGTAAGATGACAACAACAGAACAGAACATCAGATATCCTTGCTGTAAGGTGCCGGGGGTTCAGGCTTTTCCTTTAATTTGCTCTGTCTCTTTACATGCAGTAGATCCCTTCGTACCTGCATATGTAGTGGTCGATGTTGAAGCTGCCAACTTTACATTTGATCTTTGTATAGACATCTTGGACATCCACAGAGGCACTCAGGTCTTCTAGTTCACTGATGACGCAGATCTCTGGCAGAAAGACAAAAACAAAAGAGAATATAATATAATAATAAAGACATACATTTACCAAGAAGCTCAAATTTGTATCAACTCTTAGTTTGCAATATTCTGTGGCCAGCCTAGCACTTCACAAACAGGCATTACAGCTGAACTTGGACTGCATGAGAGGAAGTTTAATCTGTGCGAGTGAATTTCATTAGCCTATCCAGGTCTTGCCTTTGGCCATAATCCTGCTGTGGTCAGTTCCTGCACAGTGGATGCTCAGTGTGTTTTTGAAGCTAGACCAGTGTTGCTGATCAAGACTGAAGCCACACAGATATACACACACACACACACACACACACCCAGAAAAATGTGCAAACGCATGCAGCATTTGTATTGGTATGCCTGGCTGTGTTTCAGTGCTCTGTTTGTATTTCAGAAGGCAAAGCATCTTCTCAGTTTAACACGATATCCAACTGGCCCCAGAACCCTCAATCTGTCTTAATGAGGAAAGAGAGGGTGAATGTGTATTTACACAATATTGAAAAGCCTGTGGACTCTTCTGTGTGTATTCCTAAGGTTGCATGTGTGTACCTCTGAGCACCTTGTGTGCAAACAAAATTCACCCACTGCAGGCAAAGTGAGTAAGGTTCATAGAAGGACTGATTAACTTTGTACTGAACCGAGCTTGTGAGCTTAACTGTTGAGTCGCTCTCATTGTTTCCACTGAGAAAGTCCCACAATCACAGACTAGCTTGGGAAATTGGACATTGTACATCTGAAACTATGGTTGCTGTTGTACTGTTGCCTTGTGGTAATTCTGAGAAATGTAGATGTTCCTAATAGCTTATTAATATTGAAACACAAGGCTTGTCAGCTTTATTGTGGATACCGCGTGGAAAAAAAGCCTCTCCCAAGTTGTTTGATACTCAAAAAGTCATAGTCTCCAACACAGTGCTGATATTGATATATGAGTTTTCTAAACCCACCCTGTGAGAGTACTGGAAACCCTTAGTCCCTTCATCTTAGAATGGCTCATCTTGAAAGGCAGAAAGTGTACCACTGATTTGTGCCTTCAGCAAAAGCCTCTAAACACTCACGCTTCAATTTCTACCTCTAAACTTCCAGCACATAAAAGCATAACATTATACCGGAAAACCAATACGTCTGGAACGGCTATTTTTCCATTTCTCTGGAAAGACAAGAATGTGATTTCCTTTGCAGCTGAAAAACATTACATCATAACAGTTTTTCGCAGTCTTATATGTGGTTTATCTCCAAGAATGCATTTGTGATAACAAGCGTCTAAAAAAAAAAAAAAACTGCATGTGCACAATTGTTGCTTTCAATTAAATACTTAATGTGCTGCACACAGAAAATCCACGGGTAAGATCATTTTGCAACTCAGATGGCACATATTAAGCCAAAATCCAAAGTAATGCCTATTTAGGATGTCTTTAAATCAAACCATCTCTGTGAGGTCCTCAAAAACATTCCATTTCCACTATTAAAGACCTTAAGCTGGGTGATCTGGTTGGCAGATGCTAAATATTACAGCCACCAATTAAAGGTGAATCTAGCCTTTCATCGCCCCAGTAAATTTAAAGGGACAAAGAGGCAGTTCGCTTGGGATTCATCACCCATTTATTTATTTATCTTTCCCCTCCACCCCCCTCCTCTCCAGCTGCCTTTCCCTTCTTAGAGCTTAACATATGACTGAGAAAGCAGGCGGGCACCGATCCTTTTAAGTGTTAATATATAAAACCTTTGAATACTGTTTTGCTCTCATACACAGCAAAATGAAACTTTTATTTTTCTTTTCGCCTGTCCTGTTTGGTTCTTTTGCCATCAAACTGAAGCATTTTCATGAAAAACCTTCCCCCTCTTTTACACTTGTTTTATTGTATAATTTCGATAACATTTTAAGGAGCTTGGAAAGAAAAGCATCTGGACTCAGGGTAGTCCAGATGCTTAATCACCCTGCCTAATCACACAAGCCAAGGTGTAAAAACGGGTGTGGGTCACAATCAGCCAAGGTTTCGGGTGACCTAGCCCCACCCTATCATGTGACTTTCTGAGGTCAAATGGCCCACGATGTGAGTGGGCATTAAGGCATCTGAAAAGGGATCGCAAAACTGGATTATAGATGGCAGACAGTTGGTGTTGTAAACCACCGCCTCTGTTCAAAGATGGTCGTCTACAGTGGACATAGATGGCTTCTTTCACTCCCCTTTCAAACCATCTGTCCAAAATGTGAACATTGGCATCCTCAAAAGAGGATGTCCTTTGTCCTTTAGATGTAGATGAACAGCCGAGTCTTGTCGAGGTGAGTCATCTGTTGTGCGTTTATGAAATGGCTGTTTGATCTCTCCAGTGTAGAGGTCTGAGCATTCCTCGCTACACTGTACAGCATACACTACGTTGTTAATTTGGTATTTGGGATGAACTGAAGAAGCTTCTCGGCTGAGAGGTGAAACGTCTTCAAGAAAATTAAAGAAGTCAAGACGCTTTTCTTTCTTCTTTCAAAGCTCCTTAGACTACGATGAGCTGGATGATTGAGAACCTTCACAGACATTTTTAATAACAGTTACTAAACATGTTTTTGTGTAGTCGGATGTGGTGCTGTTAATGCTAATGCTCCCCTGCTTCTTTTTCAGCTATTTAACACACACAGACAGACATCTAACACATATCATGTGTTTAGAGCAGAAAGTCATTAACTTAACACCTAAAGTTTGCAACATTCAGCAGAGAATTGATGTTAAGGTCAGTTACCTGTCTTTTTGGCAGTGGGATCAGGAGCAAACAGTTTAACTGTGACCTTGGGCAACATCCACTGCATCCAAAGGCTGACCTTCCCACTGGTTCCACCAATGCTGCTAGTTTTCTGCTCCAGTGTCACCGTGTCTGCAAACGGACCGTCATCTCCTGCAGTCACCGAGTCGCCCTAGAGAGCCAAAGCAGAACTGTTTTGTTGGACAGAATAAAATGGTAACCAGCCAGCAAGCTTGAGGACCATAATGTAATTCACACAATATTGAATTCTGATGTTTGTCCAATAAATCTAGTACAGATAAGGAGAGAAATTCCTGTCACTTAAAATGTCAATTAGCCAATTACAAAGCACATTTCAGCCAATATACTACATAATTTGCTAAAAGATATAACAACTAAACACAACCAAATAAGAAGAAGAAAAAACTCAAAGAGCATTTGACTTAAAATTCCTGTTTGTTTCCCATCATCATCGAGGACTGTCTGCTTGAGTGCATGTGTTTGTCCATGTGTTTGGTGAATGTGTATGTTTGAAAGTGTTGTCGCTGTGCATGTAGCCATAACAAAGCAACCACCAAATATTGAGCCTTTTAGTGCATAGATGACATCAGTGTCTGGTGAGCAGAACCCCACGCAGAACAGAGAAACGTGTGTATGTCGGGAGGTGGGTGGGGGGGTGCATTGTGCAAAGCTGTCACCGGTGTTAACCCCAAAGTAAGCCACCAGCACCCACATGGCCTCCTTTCACTCAAGTGCGCCAGGACACACACGTCTTGCAGCCTGGGAGAGAATGGGAAGTGAAGACCGGAGGTGGGGGCGGGAATGGTGGGGGGGGGGGGGGGGGGGGAGTGAAGCTGAAAAGCAAGCAGGATGCGGTGGAGCAGGATGCCTTCTGTGAGCTCTCAACTCCTTACTGGGGATTTGGCAATTCAACGAAGATGACAGCACTGGGGACATTTTTATTTCTCAGTCTCTTCCTGGTAAATATGTTTTCCAAACGTGTACAGTATCTGTGCGGCTCGCTTGGAAAGTGAAAAGCCTACAAACAAACAATATTGCAATTAGGAGTTTCATTTTTTCCGCAGCTTCTCCCATCGCAGTGTGGTAATGACAGATTGTGTCATGGTTATCAACCGTGGCTCTGTTTGGTGAGGAGGTTATCAACCATCTCAATTAGAAACCCCACAGCTGCTATGCTGATTACAGTGTTGTAAAGAGGATCCAGATGAGGAAACTATGTCCTCTTTCCACAGCTGGGGGGAGGGATGAGGGCGCGAAACTAATTTGCAAATTTAATTTAATCACACAGTTAAGGCTGGTTGACAGCAGAGCATGATAAGAACGGATGACAATAATATAAATAAATTAAGGATTATGTCGATTCAAAAATAGATGCAACGTCACAGTGTATGGGGACCACTAGGAACTGATGAGAAGCATGTGCTTCACACACTAGTTCACACTGTAAGAAAAGGAAAGCAACAAAACACAGGCGTGAACTAATCTAAGAAGATGAGGATTTAATTCCTACCTTTGATAAAATAGCTATACATACACTTATGTAACTAAAAAAAAAACAATCAAACCCACTGAAAATCGGGAACTTAAATACCATTATTATTGCATAAATGCCACAGTGCTAACTACACTAAATCTCTTTGTGTTTAATTTACTTAAATAATGACTCTAAAAGTATCATTAAGTGTCTTCATCAAACTAATCTGTCAAGCACATATGTGAATGTGTGTCCGTCTTTCTGAGTGTGTAATATCGCTGATTGGCAGTGAGTAATATGAGACTAGCAGTAATGGTGTTCAGTCAGTCTCAATGAGAGATATTCTGGTGTCAACTGCCATTTGGGGACTAATTATTGTTGAGATGAAGTCAAAATATGGCTCTGTGTGTGTGTGTGTGTGTGGTTGGGATTGTTTAGTTTACAGTTCTAACCATTTGGTAGGATTAGTCTCTGTAACATCATGTGTGGAAACAGGAGCCAGTTGCTGGCGCTGTGGGAACCAACCACCATGTACTGCAGCGTGGTTGTGTGCGAGCATTGGACACTCGACTGCTTAAAGCTTCCAGGCCAGAACTACTGCTGTCATCTTTAGAAAGCTTCTCCTCGTGTAAACCACAACAGTCACAAGTAACAAGTAATTATGAGCATTTTAATGTCATTCTTTTCTGCCATGTCAAATTCCATGAAAAAAGTACTGTCTATATATTATAAAACATTTAGTACATGTACTGTCATTTTTAAACAAGGGGGAAATAAGTTAGACTTTAACTATACAACACATATTAAAAACATCTTTATTTTTAAGGGTGAAAAAGGGGAATTCAAAAATAATAATGATATATCTTTTTTTTTTTTAAACTGACAAACAAAAAAAGCCAGGGTAAAAGTTATTTTTAGTGTCTTATCAAAGTGAGGTCTTGGTGTGGTTTTGGTGAAGGTGGGCTCTGCTACGTCCCTGAACTGCCAGATCAGGGCCCCAAACAATCACACACTTTCTAGAAGTATTTTCCCACACCTCCGCAAGCCAAGTTGTAAAGTATACAGTTTAATTCCTGGGCCTCTGTGCTATAAACGGGCTGAGGATCCGGGTTTATTTTCTCTGCAGAGTTTGTCTTTGCTCATCAGAGAGACCCAAACATTGGAAGACAACAGCAGGCTGGGAAGTGTCAAAGGAAGAAGGAAAAGGATGATTTTGAAAAAAAAAAAAGAATTAAAAAGAGAATGGCTCAGGCACAGGTGGAAGGATAATTTGAAGGAGAGGAAAAGGAAACTTTCAGACTGAAAATAGCACAGAAAGAAATAAGAGTGCTGCTTGATACCACTTTAGATAGAGAAGCAGTGAAGAATAAGAAGAGGGAGAGCAGAATGCTTGGGGGTACATGGAGGAAAGACAGAATAGGGTGACAAGTAATTACAGACATGGAGAAAGCAAAAGAAGAGAATCTGGATCGTTGACTGCTAATGGTAGACATGTCTGCTTTCTCTTTGCCTCGTGGTGCTCGAATAATGCTTAAAACACAGTGGCAGTGTTTCCAGAAATCATTAATTGGTTAAACTTTTAAACCTCGTTGTGACCAGTTTCATGCAGGAACTATTTACTTTCTAACAAACAACTCCAGCAAAACTTAGCAGAAGTTACCCCCTTGGAAAATTTAACACTGTTGCTTTAATGCAGTGAGTCATTATTAGAGAATCATCGCTCCTAATAGTGCAGGTAAACTACTGGTGGTCAGGCGAGCCACACAAGTTGGCGACAAAAGTTGTAAAAAAAATCTCAACAGATTAAAATCACCATCAGAGGAAAGAGAGCTAAAAGGTACGATGAACAGAAAAGTGTGGCGAAACAATAAAATGGCTGAAAGGGGAATGTCTGTTTATTAAATACTATGCTGTGTAAATTAATAAATACTAGTAGAACACTTGTTTACAAAATACAGAAGTATGAGTAGATTGCTTTATATTTTTACACAAATGGGGAAGAAAATATCTGGGAGGACAGTAGGGCAGAGGTTTTTGTGGGTGTAATGTGAATGTAGCTAGAGAAAGAAAGGGTGGGGTGTTGGGGGGAGACTGCCGCCACTACTGCTGAGACTTATCAAAACAGCTCCTACATTCTTGCTCAATCACTCGGCCTCCCAGAGGACTAAACACTTCTACCAGTGTTTGTACTTAGGTAAACAGTGACAAGTGGGCTGTCAGGGGCCACCGTGGCCTTGCTATAGAGGCACTATACCAGGTTCTTCCCAGTTCTACTGAACTGCTGCCACTTCTCCAAGTTCCACAAATGACGCAAGAACACCCACATGTAGGCACAGATGCACACTGACATATGAAACACTTTTTTTCATAAGCATGTACACGCTATTGCCTCTTAGGCCAGTATGGTGGTTGTATTGCGATCCCTGGGGCCCCACAGTGGTGACAGGCAGCTGCTGGTCGAACACTATTATAGCCTAGACTAGTTTCCACTATGCCAACACTGACCCGCACTCACTATCATTTTTATAAATGCTATATTTATGCTTCACAAAAACACACATAGACATATTATCCAGTGTCCTGGTGGCCCCAAGGCCATGGATCCCCAGCACTGATTGCTGCTGCAAGAGTATTACACAGCAGGAAAAACTCCTGCCACATTAACTAAAGCTGGGATAACTGCCACAACCATCTAGAGACAAAAGGGAAAAAAATTATATTTGAGGCTACTCCCTAAGAAAATATGACTTTAATAGCCTTCGTTATTGCACATGCATATGCACTGCTACATTTCAAACTTATGTCTGGGTTTGATTTTTAATCTGAGTAAAAAAATGTAACAACAGGTAACTATTTTCCCCCAGTTAAGAGGCAAGTTTATCCTCAATCAAGGCTGAGCTTAAACGAATCAAACAGCACTCTCTGCCTAGCCTGGAGTATAAAACCTCACTGAGTAAGAAAAAATCATGTAAGAAACACAAGCAGTGATTTATACTTTTCCACCTCTAAAATTTTTCCAGAAACAAAACATTTTTTGTCACGTGTGTTAAGACTGACTCAGCTACTCATAACAATAAAATAACAATATTTGCACTTATTGTAAATCAGCACCAGAATTATGTATACAACAATGGCTTAAATGGCATTTGTTACTGCATGACTCACAGCAGCTAGCTGAGAAAAGATGGGTGCTGGCAGGCTGTCATTAGGTCGCATATTAAAAAAGTAACACAACATTAAAGCTGGAACACTGATTCTGACAAAGGCAAAGTTCATAAGTGACTAAGCCAGTGCTATGTATGGACAGACATTCAACTGAATGAATGAGTGAATGAAATAATGGACCATTTCATGTGTTTTTTCCCCCCGATTATGAAAAGAGGTTTGTCTGGATGAAAAAAAAACCAAAAACAGTGTAGATGAGCAGATGATTCCCATAACTCATATAAACTCTGAATTGACATAATAAAAAGTGTAACTGTGAGAAACTCCAACCTCAGTGGGGGAGCCAAAGTCTGCAGAAGGACTGCAGGTGCTGGTGTCAGGCAGGGCGGTGCCAGCGCTGCTGCGTACAGGGGAGGATGGAGCGGCACCGGCAGGCGGATCTGGGATGTTGGACGTCTGACGCAAAATGCCATGCCTCTGGAGACGAGCCCACGTTGAGCTCCAGCTGAGGAAGAGCTCATACAACAACTGAACCTGGAGGGTGAACCAAGCAGAGATAAACAGAGAACGTTAGTTTTGTATTTTGTAATTATGGTTGAAAACAATTATAAAGACAGTCTACCAGCGAAACAATTTTTGGTTTCTCTGTTTGGGGGGAAAAAACACTCATTTTGAATGGGAAGTGAGGACTGTTTATCACTATGTTGCATCATCCGCTTGTTTAACAGCACTTGTTTGGAAACTGAGAACATATTAAACACGTATCATTCAGTTTTCCCAATTAGCTTCTATACTCTGAAAAGTATTCTGTGCCAACTGAGTGCCTCAAAAGATAACCCTAACACACCACAAGTAGTCAAAACCAAATTCAAATGTATATTTTTTTTTGCCAAGGTCTGACTCAAACAGCTGCACTGGGGAGTTCTCATGTAGTTCTGACTTCTGAGGCCATTACCATGATTTGGCTTGGCAGCTTTGTTGTTATGTGACACTAAACCTAGTAAAAGCTGAGAGAGAAGGAAAGGGAGAAAGAGGAAATATTAGCCAGAAATGGACTTCTATCATTCTCATTCTTTCACTCTCTGACTTAACATACTTCTGTACTTGTCACTCAGAGAGGCCTCGTTTCTCAAAAATGATGTAAAACCTATGCGTTGGTGTTTCTGTTCGATGGGTCACACTTTGCGAGGCGCAGCATGCTTACACACGTGCTTCACTGTGCAATTTGTTATCCATAACAACAAAACTTCCAAAGAAACACCCTCAGAGGAAAGTTAAATTCTGTCATCAATTTCCTGCTAAAAACTCACCACGATTAGGAAAAACTGAAGGCTCTGCGTCAAGTGTTCTCAGCTATTTATCATGTGTTCGCATTGAAAAGAGCCTTAGCTTTAAACAACAACAAAGCCAAAAAAAAAAAAAAAGAGTGGAAAACATGAGACGAAAGCAGGGGAATGTGATGTGATGCTTTCGGTTATTCATGCATTCACTTGGTGCTTTTTAGGAGGAAAGAAGGGAGAAAAGCAACACGCTTTCACAGTGAGCTAATTTCTGGATTTCAAATGCTTCGCTTCTGCAGCCAGCTAAGCCCGCAGCCCCCACCACTGAGGGTCCCTTAAACTTAAAGGTGCACAGGCACATGAGCACACATACGAAATAGACTCTGAGCACATTTTTACTCTCAGAGTCTCGCTCGCACACATGCTCTCCTGTTAGCGCACACATTGCAGGGAGGTCTTCCACAAATAATCATAAATCAAATTAGAAGCACCACAATACATTACAGCTGCACCATTTCAAACATGTCCAGGAAGAGCTGCTACGCCGATTCAGCCGCTGTCCAGGGACAGGGCCAACAGCTGTTTGCCATACCCAACCAAACTGCACTGCCGGCAGGGGAGGTACGGCACCGTGCTCCCTTCTCTGAGAGTTGGGGCCTGGAACTCCAATCAAGCACAACAAGGCCTACTGCACTCAGTAGCAGATGTGGAAGAAAAGACTGAAGACTGCTGAGCAAAGGGGGAAAAAAAAGGGAAAATGTGTGCACAGTGAGATCAACACGAAAATGAATGACAGGGTTGTTACGTGACCTCTGTATTAGCATCTGGGATAAAGACTTGTCCTTAATTTTACGATGAAACCTAAGCAGAGCTTGAACTCCTTTCCATCCACCCTTTCATCATTGATCTTCATTCTTCATCTCCTACCTTCCCTCTGTTATTTACCCTGTCCTATGTCAATTTGCTGCTGCTGATACTTCTGCTTAGCAGGGTTAGACAGTTTAGCTCAGCTACTGCTATTAGGGTAGGTTGGGCCATGAAAAACATGCACACACACACACGCTTACATGAGCTTATAATACAGATGCAACATTTCATGAGTTGGGGAACATTTGGAGGCCTGGATTCTCCAAAGGCCTGTCATCTGCAGATCAGGAGGCCTGTTAGGGTGCAGTACTACAAACTGGAGACTGAACAGAGGCTTCCAACAGTCATTCATAAAAACACACAGATGGAGAGGGACAGGACAGCGTGCAGATGGCGAGTGTTTGTATCCTTTTATCTAGGAGCAGTTTATAGAGAAACTTCACAAAAATGACATATTGTTGAGTATGTGTGGTAACTCTTGTGTACACGGGAACAGGTGTGTGTATGTGTGCATATCTGTTCATTGAAATGCTGTACAGTTATGTGCCAAAGGTTAAAACAAACAGTTGCTGTGTGTACGCTCGTTCCAAGGTGGTCCTGATAATGTTAAAGCACAACTAGTAACCCCAACTTTCAGACAGCCAGTCAGTCAGTTTGTTGAAGTAATATGGAGACGTTTAACTCCTCCTGTCCAGACTAAAAGGCATACAAGTGTCATATGGACTGCATTGGTTTCTCATTGCTCACACTTTTGCGGACGTGGTTGAATCTATATACCTGCACAATCCAAAATTCATTAGGAAATTTGCATCTTCACGTGTACTGTCACAGTCACAGATAAAAATACAAAATACGACTACGATACTAGTTGCTACCTGTGAAAACGCACCACGGTGTTTGCTTGAAGGCTCGACTGTTTCACCACACTGTCTAAAAATACTTTTGTTAGTGCTATGAAGTAATCCATCATGTAATGGAAATGGAAAATCTGACTTAATGTGACAAACATGCAGCCGAGTAGCCGTGGGGAAATTTAAGGGGCCAAATTTGTTGCTTCTATTTGTTTACTTTAAATGTATTAATATCTCAAAATCAGCGCTGTGATAATTTATTTGTTTTGAAACGGCAGATGTAATTTTACCCCCAAAATCCAACAATCATTGTACTTATTGTACAGTAACTGTGCAGCATTCTGACAACTCCATATATATTCCCCCAGATGGCAACGCTAATTAGAAAGACGATCAAGTAGTGTGAGGTCTCTTTTGTTCTAGCGAGGGTGGGGTTGCTCTGGCAGCAGTTCTTAAAAAGCTACAGTGAGACTTGAAACTGCATTAGCTTATTACCCCCCTCAAGTCAGAAATTTTGCACAGAAGAGGGAGGTGAGCAGATGGGACAACAGAGCAAAGGAATTACGATTTTTTTTTTATTATAATGGTATCCAAAAACTAATAATGACTCATCATATAATCACAATAAGCCTCCCCGGCTTTGCCAGACACCAGCAGCATACTTGACGGGGAGACCAGAGAAGCAAGAAAAGAAACTTTCCCTCAGTAAAGTTCTTCTCATCTCTGGGAAACTTTTCACCGCAAGCAGATTAAGGCCTTTAATTCGTTTCTGGTACCAATTCCCCTCAATATCACCATGGCTCATCACTGTGGTCGAAGACATTTAACAGTGTGACCGCTCTAAAGGTTGACCCAATTAAGTGTTTACAGAGGAACTTAATTCAATACAGCTAATTCAATTGTGAAAAAACAAAACATGTGTAATGGTACATGTAGATGTGATTCTACGAGAGAAATGAAAAACAACACAGGGACCTAACTGGGAGACAAACATGTTCCGTTTGCAGTACGTCCGTATTCATCACAGTCTCACTAAAACATAATAACATGCTGTAAAACAATGATGGTGAGTACTGCAATCCCTTACTCTTCTTGACTGAGACCTCAAAATGTTTTACCAAAACAAACAAGGCAACACTCTCATGTTTACACTTCCATTTTCATGAAAATTATACGAGTTCAGAAGATGAGGCAGTTTGTTTACTGGACTCAATCTATATCAGAAAATCATGCGGAGGCAGGATCTTCTTGCCAGGGTTCGTGCGTTCATATTTCAGGAAAGTTTACAAGGGGATGATTTGTATAAATATACATGTAATTCTAATGACTACTTTGTGACTGCAAAGACTGTCTGACTGACCTGAGGGTTGGAGCACTTGACGTGGACGGGCTGTAGATCAACATGGAGGCACACTACAAAGGAGTGCCTTGCTTCAGCAGAGCTCTGCAGCTTATGGGATGTGACAGCTAGTGTGGAAGTGCAGCCCATCGGCTCCAACAGGCTCAGGCTTTGCTGCTGCCCCAACAATGTGTATATGCTGAACTGACTCAGGCTGATCGTCCATGGGAAGGCATCACCTGGAGTTAGACATAAAGAAAAAGCAAACGATATATGAAAACAAGTACGTATATTGCAAATGGCAAAGAGATGCAAGGATGACAGACATTATGTGACGTGAGGGCAAAGAGATAAACACTCACTATGGTCTCAGGAAAAATATGTGATTCTGTGTTATCCCATTTAACCTAGGTGTTTCTGATTTGTACATATTGTTCTCCATAAGACACGAATAGACCATCTTTCTACAAATCTGCCATATTGTTTATGCCATATGAAAGGCAACAGTTTTATCCAATATACACGTGTCACACCATAGCACAGAATTCGGCATATTTTGGTCTCTAGAGGTAAGAAGGATTGTGCTGTGTTCCCTTTTTGAGAGAATCTGTCACTTAGATTTATTCGCTGAATATAAATTTGCTAATGTTTCTTCAGTCTAACCACGTCTATTTTCAATATTTGTATAGTTTAAAACTAGTATGAATCATAAGCTATGAGCTAAGGTCTAGCTTGGACTTCTTACAGGAAGAAGCAGCTACTTTTTGCTGTTCCCTGGTCACGAGGGCTCACCACAGCGGGTAGCTCCGTACGTTTCATTTGGCAGAGTGATTTTTTGCTGTACGCTCTTCCTGACACAACCCTAAAAATGATTTATGGCTCCAGCTGGAATTGAACCAGCAACTTTGCCAAATAAATGTGTAAACCACTTCACCACGAGGTCATCACCTGGTATATCGTGCCACTTAAACTTTGCATGTGGAATGCTGTGGATTGGTAACAGCATAAATATATATAACAAAAATGAGAAGCTTGTATTATTTTATTATTTGCAGTTTACGCCACGGTATAACGAATGATGTTTCCAAATTCTCAGTCAGAATTTGAATCCAGAACCCCTAAACTTGGATTTCACACTCAGAAAGTCGGAGCACCCACACCCATCCCGAGTTAACAATCCAAGATGGTGGCAGTAAAAGTAAAAAGAGGTAAAACTGTAAACTGTATTTGTGACTCAACTAAATAAGCAGAGCACTGACCGGGCTTTATCTTTGAATGCAGCACTGTTTTTAAGGACCCATAATCGAGTATTATATTGTATAGCTAGTGATGTATGAATCGCTCTACCTTGCAAAGAACCAAAACAAATCCTGTTTTTCCTCGCTTTTCTTGGAACAAGCTTACTCAGGAGTGATGTCATTCCCAAGTTCTGAAGTACCTGGAACGTGGGGGCCTTCTTCTCATTTTTCTTCCTTTTTGTTAAAATCCAGCGAGGGCAGCTTTGCCAGATCTTGACAGAGTCTGATTCTAAGATACCTTTAGGAACCCAATTATTTAAATTGTCCACCATATAT
Organism: Diplotaxodon limnothrissa; assembly: GCF_057381915.1. NCBI lineage: Eukaryota > Metazoa > Chordata > Actinopteri > Cichliformes > Cichlidae > Diplotaxodon > Diplotaxodon limnothrissa. The sequence continues at coordinate 8,598,656 of NC_140606.1, forward strand.
GGGATCCACAAAATAGACAGTGGTGTGGCTTGAGTAAAAACATTTTTCCAGCACATGAAAAAAAACTTGGACATTACATAACCTTTTACTATTGTGAAATGGAAAACCTGAGAAAAGGAATACTGAATAGTTATTTCATCTATAATTGATTACGCCACATCCATTAACCAGATACACAAACACAGCGTAAATTGAGGCCTAATATTAAATCTGTGAGTCTGAAACAGCATGCAGCACTGGGAGTGCTTGAACCAATGAACTTGCTGACCCTGGAAGTACCATCTTACAGGGATGAGGAACAGGTTCATTATCACAGGGCCACAAAGAGCACTTTTACCAATACGCCCTTGGCAGGCTGCTTTGATCCCGAGCATTGAATATGAGGGATGAAGACCATTTCAAAGAGTAGGAATGAATTACTAAAAGCATGGGTTGTTAATTTTCACTGCAACATTGACAAGGCAGCTGATGTCACTGTTTTTGCTGTCGTTTTTCTTTCTCCTCTGTTTTTTTACAACTGCATGCCCAATGCTGATGTCATTAAAAAGTTTGGAGAAAAGAAGTGTGCCCCCCTTTTTTCTCCTCCTGAAGAGAAAACATTGCTCAACCATCTAAGTGTTGCTTGTGTCAACTCCACCAGGTGTGCACACCACATGTGCACGATCTATCTCTCAAAGTCGCGCTACTTAAGTTTGTTTGTCTTTTGTCATGGTAAATGAGTAGCAGTGGGTCAAAGGTTTGCTCAGTGTTGAAAAGACTCTAATGATGATGAATTGACATTATATATGCTATTACTATTGTGAAATCATACATTTTAATTATTAATAAAAATTAAATGAGTTATTAAGTCATATTTTCTTTCTCACTAAGTGGGATTAAATTCCCAAGATTTCCAATTTTAGCTTATGCATCTATCACCACCAGTGTTTCTAATTTCAGCTTTGAAATCACTCTTTTTGACATCACTGTGTATCTGGGTGTATGTCCCAGAGTATTTCAATAATTCTAATGAAAGTTTAGATTTCATTAGATGTGGTATGAAAACCTACCTTCTTCCAAGATGGGCTTTGAGACCACAAAGGGGAGCTCCTGTAGTGGTTCCATGTACTTATGCCCAGCACTGAGGATACTAATCTGAGGCAGGCAAACTACCAGAGTCCCAGGCATGTTGGTCTGGTTGTGGTACCAGCTACGCACAGTGCCGGGAATGTCGCCACAGATGATAGTGCTCGGAGAAGGGAGGCTGTCATTGGGGAGGAATACACAGCAGGGCTGCAGCTCCAACTTGAAAAAAGGCAGAAAAAAGAGGGGAACATTAATCATGTTAGCCAATTCAGCCTCACCCATCAGTAAACAAGCACCTGTCTTATGCCATCCAAGTGCACAAAAGTTCAGTTTTTTTGCCAGTATTACAGAACTTGGACTGTGATGGAAAGAATAGAAGAAAAAAAAATTGTGCAACATTCCGGGTGTTGCTGGAAAAGCCTGAACATGGTGAACAATACTTTCCTTGGTTTAAAAAAGAAAAAAACCCTACATTTGGTCACACACACTAAACCGTCTTACAAAATGCACATTACATACATTACATTACATATTTCTGAGCATCCATTTAAAACCACTGTGATTTTCTGAAACAGAAAAACAAAAAACTTTGAGGTTTCGTCAGTTAAATACTAAAGTCTTTTTAAAAAGCACTGGAGATCAGTCCCAGCTGTACAATGTCCCAAATAATACATAAATAAATAAATAAACAAATCAAATAAAAATCAAAAGCCTTTAGATGAGTAAGCAGTAGCCGGCAAGAGTGCAAGCAACAACTTTGAGCAACAATATTGCTTTGTGTTTTTCCATTTACTAGCCTAGTTAATGAAAAGCAAAGGGGTGCAGGGTCCAGGGGGCAGACAGCAGGTGTTGCCAGATACTTGTGTGTGGATGTGTGCTCACTTCTGTCAGAGAGACTACTTCTACTTATTTTTAGTCTCACTTATTAGAGAGGTGGATACTCTATGAGCCCTCTGGTTTCATGAGCAAGTTATACTGTAAGATATGTTTGGCATATCTTAACACGTTACGCACACATTAAGACACACACCATCAAAATTTGCATATGCACTTGTATGATCTTTGGCTATAACTACACGGGCCTGGAAACCATCTCCAAGTTTTCATGGGAAGTGAAAGAGAAGGCGAGACAGAGAAAAAGACTTTGAAAGCAGGATCAAGAGGAGGAGAGTGAGACACTGAGAAAGAGAGAGAAGTACAGATATGGTTACACTTTCATCATACTCTGCTTCCTCTTTTGATTATTCTTTAAAGGGTGGTTTGAAATGGGAACGCTTTTGCACAGTGACACATAAGCTTTGGCCTTTTTAAGAGCTGACACGCAGAGAAAAAAAAAATCACCGACACTGCCTGGGCTGTTGCAGATCTAAGCAGGGTTAAGCTGTAAAGCAGGCTGACATACGGAAAGTGCCGGCTTTAATACCATGACTCGGGCCTGCACTTTGACGACGGTGCCTGAGGCTAATGCTATCCTGCTGGACATCTTGAATATATATATATATATATATATATATATATATATATATATATATATATATATATATATATATAAACAGATATGTGCCAAAGTCCTCAACCATCAAATATCGTCAGAACAACGGTACTGGCTGATGGGTGTGTTGGTATAAGGAACACGAGGAAACAGAAAAAATAAGAGCAATGGCTTCAGTTACCTATACTGTAATGTAAACAAAAAAGCATTACAGCAAAGTTTATTATAATAACTAGAATCCAGAGAATGAGTTTGTTTTAATCACCGTGTGATAGAAAAAATGAAATCACTGAGTTCACATCATGTGACAGTTTGATTAAGCACCTGGATGATCTCAGGGCTAATTTAATGTAAAACGAAGCTCAATTATAATTCAAAGGGATTTTGTATATCATATTTCTGAGTAAGTACACAATAGTACAATATCATAGTAATTATCGATATAAACATTTTACTTATTATTTACTTTTTTAAAACTGCCATCTAGACACAGACTGTAAATAACTATTACAGAACCACGCTGTGCCTGATGAGTGACCGAATCTGTCACCATATATCACCTTCTAGGAATTAAAGTTTTACACATAATCAGAGAAAAATATTATGAACATAAATCATTATAGGTTCAGTGAAATTAAAAACCAATGGAAATCTGTTTGTGTTTTTGAGAGGAAACATCTGTATCAACCTCTTTAGTATAGAATTGTGGGAATTTTATGTAATAAAAATGATTAAGCAGGTGATTTTTGTTCATTTAAAAAGGGTAGTTGTGACTATTACAGGGTAGAAAACACAGGCACCTATCTGTTACAGTGAATGTGAACAAATAACACAGCACCTTATAATGGTGTTTGCTCATGATTTTAAAGTGCTTATGATGGAACACAACGATGATGTCAGGTGTACGACAGTCATAGTCTTGCCACATTACACAGAAATATACTAACAATAAACAGATAATATCTCACAGATGACGACAGAGGGCAGTCAGACAATTGACTTTCTAGATGTTTATACATAAAGGCACACAATGTTTCAAGGAGCAGAGTATGTAATGGAAAAGAAAATGGCACAACAATCCTAAATCTGGGCGATACAAAACGAATCTTTGGTTGGCTCTTTTCTCCTTTCATTCCCTTTTGATGACAGTTATTAAAAGCCACAAACACAGAGAAACAAACATGTTGTATTTACCAATGGCAACAGTACACAACAGTACAAGTCCATAGGGGGACAGTGATTAAAGCAAAATAGCTTTTTTTCATGAGTGGAGGAGGTTTGGATCTAAAGAGCATTTGATGCTCTGGTGACCAGTGAGGACTTGTTGAGGAATCCCAGTTGCCCGAAAGTGGATGACAGCACAAAAGAGCAAATATTACTATGCCAAAAGAAAACAGTTGTACTGGTTGGTAGATGTCTTGTGAGTTCAAGTACAATCTTTTAATAATCCACACTTATTCTGGGTCACAGCGCTGTCAGGTGTTCAATCTGCATCCAAGACAAATTGGGCAAACATCTCCAGTAAGATCAAAATATAACAAGAACTGCTAAAGCTGCTCTAAATCTGTTCTTTTTAATAATATAAAATACTTGGTACTGTTTTAGCATATCAAACTTTGATGCCAAACAATTTTTGCTGAAATGGCCTTAAAATGTCAGCGAACATATTGGAAAAGAATCGTAAATGCCCGTCCTTGTCACCATCCTGTTACGACAGTGTCACGTTATTAGGAACGTGAACTCAGAACTGAACGGCAATCCTCCACCCAGTTCTCTGTGCTACTGTTAATAGCAGGTCACCCTGGTCACCTCGCAGACCTTTCCAAAGCCCCCCATCTGTGGTCTAATGCTTGAGCTGTGACTCATACACACACACACACACACACACACACACACACACACACACACACACACACACACACAGGGAGACAGACATACAGTATCCAAACAAAGACGACAGGGGCAACAAAGGGCAAGAAAAGGGAGCACTGGAACTGCTGAGCAGTGCTGACAGATCCAAGAGAGAAATAGTCTGAGGTCAGAATGTCCCATATGCATCATTGCTTTTATGACTGCCAAAACCACTGACAGCATCTCTTCCCTCTGACCAACTCTACAGCCCTCTATCCCTCCATCACCCCAACCTCCCATGCCTCTGTCCTTTTGTCCCTCTCACTGCTGAGCATGCATTGATTCAAGGTGGAAAATCTGCGTTGAGATGTGAGAGGAGAATCGTGGTGTTCATGGTTATGGTTGACATGGCAACAGACACACAAAAAATGTTGCCCGTAATCACAGGTCAAAGTGGAAAGTGAGAGCATGTATGTGTTTTATGTCTCAACCTCAGGTGTAAAAGTGCAGTTGAGGTTGTGCAGGGTCGTGTTTGGTATTCCACACAATTGTGTTTAACAGCTCTGTAACAGGCCAATAAACACAGCACTGGAAGCAGTTAGTGTGTGCGACAATGTCCCCCTCCCACGAGCTGAGGGCCAGGCCAAGTTCATGTATGTTTGTGTGTGTGAGAGAGAGACTTGCACAATGTCCTGTGACAGGAGGAAACTGACAGGAATACCAGGCTGACCTAAAACTCATTATGTTCCGTCACATGCTTGGGTGGCAGCGGGCCACATTTTCACTACTCACCAGCCAGTCACAAGGCTCGGCAAACTAAATTATATTTTTATCCTAAATAGGATAGTGGAAATTTATTTTCTGTTAGTGTAGACCCGTGGAAAGGCGGTGTTTCCAAATGCAGCTAAAGGAAAATTCTGAAATGAATTTAAAAATAGAAATGGGCACAAATAATATGTGAAAGCCAGAGGCATAATTGCAGTGTGGAATATCTGTTACACAACTTTACCCTACTGGGTTTAAGGGTAATGTGGAATAAAACTGCAGCAAAAACAAGACAGATAGCCCCTGGAAATGACTCGGGCACAACAAATAATAAAGTGTATGACCTATGCTTCAACAGCCATGTAGTTTATACATTTATTTCTCATTATTACATGGATAAATAGGGCTGACAGTGTTTGAAAGGGATTAAAATTCATATTCATATTCAAGTTGGGCCAAAGTTCAGAATGGCAGATGGTTTCATACAATATCTGTATTATTACAGAAGATTCAGTGGGGAAAAGCGAAATCAAAGATGCATAATTATCCGTTCCTTTTGTCCAATGACATCATGTCCTGTCAAAGTGAAACAAAATCTTTCAACATAACAAATGGAGTTAACGCTCAGGAACCTGGGACCATACTTTAGTTACCTACTGCCTCCAATAACAGATTCAGTCAGGAGAATAACACTGACGGACAATTTGAGTATCTGTGTGTGCGTGTTCAGGGGCCACGGATCACGTGGATCACTTGCAACACATTCATAAACTTTTTTTTATTAATGTGAAAAAAACACTTTTCAATTTCGACCAGGAAATCTCAGTTAAACAAGAAACGAGACTGAAGCCAATCAACTCCTTATGAGGCTGCACGTGCAGGGATTTTACTGTGAAAACATGCTCAAATGACACACTTAAACATTTGCAGAAGCATACACTGTGTGCTTGCATGTTCTCTTGCAAAACTGAACACGTACACAATCATAGATCACATCCCCCCTGCTAGCTGCAGACAGCAGTTACTTAAAGAAAAGATTCATAATGAAAAGCGGTTTAAGAGAAAAAAAATGCCAAAAATAAAAAATAATTCACAACAGCAGTCAGCTCAAGGTGTTTGATTTTTGTAAGGTTCAGACCTTGCAATATTAAAGTGAAACCCCCAACAATCAAACCTACAAGGAAAAACTTGGTGGGGTGCAATGAACACGAAAAGACTGCTGGCACAAGCAGGAAAATAATAGAGAAAATGAGAGCATAGAGAGACCACAAACAGGACATGACCCAAACTGGGAGCTGGTTCGAGAGGAGAGGGCCCTGTTAGCTACAGCGAATGCCTCCCATTCTACTTCTGGAATCTCCAAGCAAGCCTGCTTATGAGAGGGAAGTGCTCTACTGGGATAAGATTATACTCTGAAGTTGTCAGGATGGACCCGGTCATCAGTTGAGCTCTGGTCTCAATAGGGAGCCAATGAAAAGATGATATTTCTGTTCAGTTCACCAGAATGGCTGCTGCTCCTTGCAAGCTTGCCCTGATGGTAAATTCTCCACAAAAAATAGTGCATAAGATTGCCTCTTTTTACATACGTACACCAGCGCAGACACTGCTTTGTGAATCTGACACAGAGAAAAAGACTGCATTTGTTACTTGTGCTCACACAGATGAATTTGTCTCATGTCTCAGCACATCTCTGATATGCAACAAAATTCGCTCTCTGCCATTCAGTAATGAGACTGAGTGGGTTGACAGGGAACAAAGCTAGCTGAAAATAATGTGGGGACGTGTCATCTTGAATGATCTTCATGAAACTAGCAGTTAAAGGTTGTTCAAGTCTCAGTATGGATGCCAACAAACAAGATTCAGTAAAAAAGCCCCAGAGAGTTTGAATCTTTGAGTGACAGCCTGGTTATTTATTAGGTGACCAGCGCTTATCCATAGATTTAGGTACTGAGCCCTTCCTCTCAGCCCTCTAAATGAGCAAGGATCTGCTTACACTTTGATCTACAATACACAACCATAATTAAATGTAGGTTCTGGGCTGGGAGGCCACATGCAGTCAAGAGTAAATACTACTAGAAAAAAGACAAAAAGCTAAAAACATTAAAAAAGGGGAAGTATATCCATTTTGAGGTTACTTTGATTAAATTTTAAGATGCCCAAATACATTTTTCCCTTTGTTTCTTTTCTCTGGCACCAGATCACAGAGTTCTAAAAATGGGGTCTTCTTCGTGGGTTGTGTGTTTGTGTGTGTCAAGCTCTGCTCAGTTTTATTCCCGATCACTTCTCCGCACCATCAGATAGGGTTCAGAATACAGCCACATGTGCCGACCCTGTTTCAAATCTTTGGGTCTTAATACCCCTGAAAAGCATCCCTGACTTCATGCTCTTCTGAGCAGCAGTGGGAGTGCATGATCTGTCTTGTGTCGTACTTCTCCCTTGAGTCTTTGTGAGGATGGTTTATCTGGTTCCAGCAGAGCAGGTTCTAATAGAGAGGAAGCTGAGGGCCAAACACACTCAAGCTTTAAAAGGCTGAAGCCATGTGGAAATGGCCTATATAACCACAGGAGGCTCTTAGGATCTGCCGGGCCTCGCCAGTAAATGACAGAACAGTGAGTTAGATTGAGGACAGCCCGTCTACTCTTAAGACCAACTTAGAAGTGCAGCAGGCAGTATATTACTCACCAATAATCATTCATAGACACAGCTTTATGTTTCAATCATGAACTGACAGATTATAGGAACGAGAGATCGGCCTTGTCCAAAAGAGGGATTCAAAATTTTAGCACTCATGACAAAACAAAGCAAAAATACATTGCTACTGTTTACCCTCAGTATTTAAAAATGGAGATAAGATGTTAGAAAACTGAACTGCTCCATTGTATGAATGGGTTAGCTGTCTGAATCACATCTGAATCTGAATCTTTACACATATGCAGCACAGCAGTCATGCAACAGAATACTTGCAAGAACTACAAGCAATTACTGTCACCCTCACCTAACTCGACCCAGGCAATGAAATACGTGTGATATCAGTCCTGCGGCGCTGTACAAATCCGCTCTTAGGCTTATTGTTTTCATATCACTGTAGGGAAGAGAAACTTGGATGCCCTAACTCTGTACAGACCTTAGCAGAGCACAGACTTTGGAGGTCAAGATCACCCCTCTGTAGAGAGACCCACAACATGTGAAGGCCGCACGCGCACACACTTGCACATTTAAACACGTACGTACCGACAGATTTTTCCCTCTATTTTTCTACACACAATAATAAAGCCACGACACACAGGAAATCACCCAGAGATAGAGGAGAGGAAATTAGAAACACCCTCTCAGCATCCCCAATGAAAACATTTGCAACTCTGGAGCAGAAAAATCTCAGTGGAAGGATCGGCAGCAAACGGAAAACACATCCCTTTGTTTTAAAAACCTGATACCTCTCCAAATGTAATCTTCCTGTGCCTGCACCAGACGGGACACTGTGTTTCCTAAGTGGCCGGTCAGATGAACAGAAGGTCCTCAGAGCACAGAGCCCACTACCCCACCCACCCACTCTTAACCTTCTGCTCCCCTTCCTTCTTCACATCTTCCTGCATTTTCTGTTTGCTATAAACCAAAACAAACAAACAAATCAAAACCCCAAAACAATAGTCAAAAAGTGGGTGTTATAATACAAACTGTATCGTTAACATTTTAACATGATTAATGTGTGTACCTGAAGATTCCACTACGCAGATGTATCTTGCGGTACATGGATAGAGATAGAAGTTTTGGTTGGAAACCTCAGAGAGCAGATTTATTTCCTGATCTTCTTGAGAAAAACATTTAAGCATGATTCCTTTTGACACCAGATAGGCTGTGTCTCACCCACATGCCACCACAAGCAATAAGATCGTGGGCTGGCACCGCACAACGGGCTAGGCAGCCAGCCATCTATGTGGCCCTGCATTCCTCTCTTCCAACACTGCTTACAGAAGCTGACAAGCTCTGGAGGTCTCCCTGGCCGAGGTGGAAATCTGCAAAAATAAACGCTTTAGGTGACATGAAGGCTTTGTTTGTTTCTGCTAGCTCAGCTGTTTGTGTTAGCGCGGTGGGTTAATTGCGACTTTGATCGCTGCGTTTATTGATCCAACAGTGGCCTTAGGAGCGCGGCTGGCCTGGCTCGCCTCACCTACTCCCACCCATAATCTCAAACAATCACCCCTCCACCACCTCAGCATGGTGAGCCAGTACAGATGGGGCTGAACATGGTTCTCCATTGGCAGAATGCTAGCAGTTTGCATGGAGCTACAAACAGTCCATCTACCTGCAGAAAGCATCTGTTGCCAGATGGAGGCAGTGTCCAAAGTATGTGGTAGAACCGGCCCGCATGTACTGCATGGACCCAGTAGGTTAAAAACCATTTTCTGCAGTGAAATACCGACACAAAAGGACAACTGTGGCACCTCCAAAAAAGCACAAGTGGGACCCTGTCAAATTAAGTCTGAATACATCGCTGATGTTTGGCTGAGCACCAAGGATGGGCTAGATTGTTCTAGGTGAGAGAGACTGCCTAAAGGTTAGAGTATAAGTGATGCAAGAATCATGGAATAACTGACAGCTTAGAGCAAAGTCCTCAGATATAAACACGGGTTGACTAAAGTTTGGCCAAAAGCAAGCTTGGCTTGGTTTATCTATAGTGGTGATGGTGTGGCCAGACAATTTTGCCTTTGGCTAACTGAAGAGAGTCAAGGTGGCTGTGATAATGTTATGCAGTATGTAATACAGGCCAAGTTGGATCAAATGGTGATGGACTGCAGATGAAAAGAGGATTCAAGGGCTAACTCTGGCAGATTTTCACCACTACTGATTTATACAGTGTGACCCAGTGAAGCAGGCCAAACCGGGCTGTTCTAAACCCCAACTGATCTGATTCGACCTGTGTTTGGCACGGCTTCCTTCATTGTCCCAAGACAAAGGGTGGATGTGTGCTCCATCAATTTAACGCGATTCCCGTCCGAACTAGCTTTCCAAGACACATTCAGAAGATCAGGGCATAAACTGCACATCATTTTTCTATGACAATTTTAAAACATCCCAATTCTGTCAGCAATTGCAGCTCCTGTGGCAAATCTGTACTCGCTGTAGTGTATCAGGAGGGTTTTTTCAATCAAAATCAGTTCCAAGTCTCTAAACTGCTGAGATTCAAGAGGCTAAAAACACAGGAGAATCTCAGTAAGCGCTTTTCCAGTACAGTCCGGTGAGAGGGTCAAATATGTGAGTGCGTCTATAATGGCTCTGAGGTCATTAGTGTATTGACACAGCGGCAGATGATGGAATGGGATTCTGGCCACACATGCACATTAACACACACTCATCAAGATGTGAACGTGTGCATACATACACCCACGCACAGTGTTCTCACTGGGTAAACAGCCAATGACATCTACTTTTGCATTGTGGGCTCTTGATTTAGATCAGGCGATACTTTCTTTTTGTATTTCTTACATATTCACTAACTACCTCACCCTGTGCCGCTTTCCGTCCTTCTCTCGTTCTTTATTCTTTTGCTGTCATCCTCAAATCGCTGAACAGTCTTGCGGAGACTTAATGTTAGAAGAGACCCCTTCTGTCCTTAGCATTAACCTCCCTCTCTGTTTGCACTCAGCCAATCAGCACTTAAACAATCAGGAACTGCAAGCAATTATAGCAGGCTATTCATTTTCATATGCTGTTCATATGCTGAAACACACCAATTCATTTTCTATTACATCGCGGACTCTCATATGTAAAATATGTGTACCTCATTCATAATGTGTGCACGTATTATTTAAATGCTAATAAATGTGAAATATATTATTTGACATATTATCATATTGTTTGACACCAAATACTCTAAGGAGTGTGTGGGTAGGTTTCGTGTGTGAGGTGATAACAGGTTAGTTAAATTGTTTCTTTTTTGCTTTGTTTTTTTAAGCACATCCGTTTTAAACAATCTCATTGCAAAACTATAACATTTATTTTTTGCACTCAGATTTATCATGCTAAATGTTAGTATATGGATTTAGACTTACTGTATAATAGAAGCCTGAATTATTTTTTAGTATGCCATATCTACCAAATTGCTTATGATTAAGATGAGCCAGCATCTCTCAGGATTTGTAAGATGACTGTCAAGTTTAAAAGCTAACAATTTATCTCCCCAATACTGAAAGAAACATGGTGTTTAAAGTGGCCCAAAATTAAAGCTGTAATTACAAATCACTTGGAAATTGTGGGTTCTGACAGACAGGGAGGATGAGGTGTTGAATGGAAGGATGATAGGATGAAGGGAGGGGGCAGAGGATGAAGTAATGTGCCTGCACAAAGCACTCAATCCGGGGGTCAGATCCTGTTCATGGAAACCATCTGGCCAGCTTAATCTGAGCCACACCAAATCCAGTGCACATGATTCTCCTTTCTGTATATCTCTCACTTTCCTCCTGCCTTCAACCTCAGCTTCTTCCCATTTTTATCCAGTATTCTTCCCAGCTTCCTACACCTCCCTCTCCTTTCCACCGCTTTACCTTTTTTACCCCACTGCTTTTTTCCCTCTTTTTCTTTCTCAAAAAGTATCCTACTCATTAATGCATGGCAGCTGCAGGGAGCAGTGTTACTTCATTTTTCCATGGCAACGGTCTCTCTGTTTCAGCAGATCCCATTTCAGTTTTGGTAACAACGTGCTCTGTTGCCAGTGCTGAACACATTCATGTGTTAAATAGAAGGAATCATTTTAAAATTCCTGAAATAGAATCACCATCCTGATCACTTGCAATTATTATCAGAGCCAAAAAAGAACATGGGTGTCCTCAGGAGAATAGGGTGGAGAAGGGGAGATGGCTGGATGAAAAGTGCTACGGCTGAGCAGTGGGGGAGAAGAGTAGAAAACAAGAGGGAGAGTAAACAGAGCTCGGGAGATGTGGTAAATAGCAATGACCAGAAGCACAAGAAGAAAGAAAAGCTGTGGGTGAAAGCTCCAAGGATGAGTGCAGGAGCCACTCGTAGACATTTCACATTGCTCCAGCCTACGTAACATTTACAACAGCGCCCAATGTCAAATGACTATTTAAAAAAATAATAGAAAAACATATTACATTACCAAAAAACAAAGCATGCACAATTAGGATGATGTGCGCTGGACAGAACACTCTGAGTCCATCATGCATGTTGCAGTGGACACTGGCTCTGTTGCTCTAAGCGAGTGAAAGACTGAGACCTCTGTTCATCCAAGAGGTAATTAGCATAGGTAATGTGTAAACTCCATTTGTCTACGAGCCAGCAAGCTTTTCTGTTTTCAATATCAGCTGCCTGACTTTGTCACGGACAGTCTCTTTACTTTTTTGATGGTGCTTTAATTATTTATGAATAATGACTTGGATATTTTCATTGTATGTGTCATCTATTATTCCTAAACAGGTAAGACTCTTACAAACTGAGATAGCTAGGACTGCACATAATTTAAATCGAAGAGATATCACAGGTTAGAGTGTGGCAATATGAGGGCTCGGATTCAGATAAGCTGTGTTTAGGAATGTATGTTAACATAGTTTGTTGGTCCTATTAAAAAAGGCAAATATGGTGAAAAGAGTGACTTTAGAGCATAATGATTGATTAATAATGATTAATTACTGTACTGATGGCATCTCCAGACATTTTCACTTTATGCATCAATATTTTTGAATCTCATTCCTATTAAAATGAAAACACTTCCAGTCAGTCGCTGTGCATTTGTAAGATGAAAAATAATGCCACAGCAACAAAGCATCATCACCACATTTCAGACAAGTGCTATGGATAAAAAAAAAAAGAGTGGTTTACACTATCACTAGCTATCACATCTTTATGTTCTGTTTAAACAGTCTTAAGTGGTCTCAGAAGCTAAGGAATAATAAATACTTTGGTAACTTTGTATCCCCCAGTCTCATTAACCCAACCTTTTTTCTGTCCTTCCTGCTCCTCTCTCTTCTGTAAAAGTCAGAAAGAAAGCCCTGCATGTTAAATTGGGCACATGTGCAGCAGAAGTGTGAGCCATTAGGTATTCTGTTTACACCACACTAAAATAAATGGAGTGGTTCAAGTTTGGGGATATCCAAGACCTGGGGTACCAGCTGTTGGGGTTTTCGGTTTGGTTCGCTTCCACTCCCATGTCAACAGGACAGAGTGTTTCCTAATTACTGCTGCAGTATGTGGTGTGGTCCCAGTCACACAGCCGAAGGGGACAGAGGAAAGTGGAGGCAATGACGGGCTCAGCAAACTATTAGTGGGTTGAGTTAACTCTTGTGAAAGTACTGTAAACAGCTCAATGTACTGACATGGGACGCCGGTTCTGGAGAATTATTTCAATTCACATGCTCTCTTTCTGTCTGAATGACATCAGATTGTGTGGTCCAAGCAATAGGAATTAAAATAATTTGAGAAGGGTTGTTTCATTTATGCCTCAATAGTTATTGTTTACATGCTCATAGAAACTCACCTTAAAGCCCTACTCAATTTAAGGAATGATTCAGCTGTGACTAAACCCTGAAACTAAATAGCCACATTGCCCACAATGAATAAGCCCACTGACAGAAAACCCTGCTGCACCTGTGATGACTTACATGCACTCACAACAGTATAACTATTACTACATGCAAAAATTGAATCTTGTTCATTTATGATGCCCGTTGTGACATATGCTTGCTGACAGTTAAATGTAACCATAACTTTGAGAGCTAGTAAGAGGAAACACTAATCTTTTAACAGTAATGTACAGTGGGGCAAAAAAGTATTTAGTCAGCCACCGATTGTGCAAGTTCCCCCACCTAAAATGATGACAGAGGTCAGTAATTTGCACCAGAGGTACACTTCAACTGTGAGAGACAGAATGTGAAAAAAAAATCCATGAATCCACATGGTAGGATTTGTAAAGAATTTATTCGTAAATTAGGGTGGAAAATAAGTATTTGGTCACCTCAAACAAGGAAAATCTCTGGCTCTCACAGACCTGTAACGTCTTCTGTAAGAAGCTTTTCTGTCCCCCACTCGTTACCTGTATGAATGGCACCTGTTTGAACTCATCATCTGTATAAAAGACACCTGTCCACAGCCTCAAACAGTCAGACTCCAAACTCCGCCATGGCCAAGACCAAAGAGCTTTCGAAGGACACCAGGAAAAGTATTGTAGACCTGCACCAGACTGGGAAGAGTGAATCTACAATAGGCAAGCAGCTTGGTGTGAAAAAATCAACTGTGGGAGCAATCATCAGAAAATGGAAGACATACAAGACCAATGATAATCTCCCTCGATCTGGGGCTCCACGCAAGATCTCATCCCGTGGGGTCAAAATGATCATGAGAACGGTGAGCAAAGATCCCAGAACCACACGGGGGGACCTGGTGAATGACCTGCAGAGAGCTGGGACCAAAGTAACAAAGGTCACCATCAGTAACACACTACAACGGCAGGGAATCAAATCCCGCGGTGCCAGACGTGTTCCGCTGCTGAAGCCAGTGCATGTCCAGGCCCGTCTGAAGTTTGCCAGAGAGCACATGGATGATACAGCAGAGGATTGGGAGAATGTCATGTGGTCAGATGAAACCAAAGTAGAACTTTTTGGTATAAACTCAACTCGTCGTGTTTGGAGGAAGAAGAATACTGAGTTGCATCCCAAGAACACCATACCTACTGTGAAGCATGGGGGTGGAAACATCATGCTATGGGGCTGTTTTTCTGCCAAGGGGACAGGACGACTGATCCGTGTTAAGGACAGAATGAATGGGGCCATGTATCGTGAGATTTTGAGCCAAAACCTCCTTCCATCAGTGAGAACTTTGAAGATGAAACGAGGCTGGGTCTTCCAACATGACAATGATCCAAAACACACCGCCCGGGCAACAAAGGAGTGGCTCCGTAAGAAGCATTTGAAAGTCCTGGAGTGGCCTAGCCAGTCTCCAGACCTCAACCCCATAGAAAATCTGTGGCGGGAGTTGAAAGTCCGTGTTGCTCGGCGACAGCCCCAAAACATCACTGCTCTCGAGAAGATCTGCATGGAGGAATGGGCCAAAATACCAGCTACTGTGTGTGCAAACCTGGTAAAGACCTATAGTAAACGTTTGACCTCTGTTATTGCCAACAAAGGTTATGTTACAAAGTATTGAGTTGTATTTTTGTTATTGACCAAATACTTATTTTCCACCCTGATTTACGAATAAATTCTTTACAAATCCTACCATGTGGATTCATGGATTTTTTTTTCACATTCTGTCTCTCACAGTTGAAGTGTACCTCTGGTGCAAATTACTGACCTCTGTCATCATTTTAGGTGGGGGAACTTGCACAATCGGTGGCTGACTAAATACTTTTTTGCCCCACTGTAGCTGCAATACTTGAAATTAGTTATTGTTGTTTTCTGTGGTTGGCTTAATACCCTAATAATTGATGAACAAACAAAAAGAAAACACAAGATTAAAACTTTGGACACCTGTGGCCAGCATTTTCGGAGTAATACTCGCACACTGTAGTTAATCTGCCAAAACTGAGCCTAACACATTACTGAACTGAAAGATATCCATATGTACCATGCAGTAATGTACCCCGCATGATTACTATGCGCAGGGAAGCCCATATGTGCACACACCATGATGTCCAGCTCTTGCATCAAGAGGAGGCCTGCTAGAGAGTTGTCAGCACTTCCTGATGTGCTTCAGATGGGGTTGGTTGTGATGTGGTCTCTACTAACTAGTCCAGTCAAGATGCAGCGAACAGACAATCGATGAGAGCATTTAACTTCCCAGTTAGACACTTAGACAGACAGGAACATCCAAGACAGCCAGCAGGCCAAACGGAAACTCGGCTTGCCACAATGGGACATGAGACACTGTATATGCATCTGTATGTAAAAGAGGGTAATCAGTTAACAACTAACAGAAGTCCCTGGATGCCATATGGCTTCACAACAGAGAGCACAAAGCTGGGCTGGGATGAGCTAAATTTTAATATATTATACCATAGAAATAGGAGAGAAATAGGTGGTCAGGGAAAAGCATTGCTGGTCCCAGAAGGCGTACAAACTTTTATCCGGGTATGCGTTCGTACGCTTGATCCTTTGGAATGTGAAGACCAAACGTAACACTGAGTGACTAAAAAACTGTAAATAATCTTAATGGACAAGATCAATGAACTTTCATCCAAGCTCAGTGGAGTAGTAGAAATGTCTTATATACCTGTTCCAGTACATAAAGACAGTTTGGTACCTGCAGAGTGAGCCGTTTAACAGCATCCCAGGCGTGGGCGATGAGCTCCTTCATTTGTTCCTCTGAGGTCGTCCATGACTCCGCAGCTGTGGTGTCAGGCATCACCCTCATTGGGATGGACAGTGGACGTGATTCTGGGAAAGAAAAAAGTGATAGGCATGACATTGTAATGAAGCTTTTAAACAATCAGCGCCATCATTTCTCATAGTGTGTACTTGTACTGCTGATAGACTTGCTGAAACATTTAGCTGACTCCTGAAGGAACCGCTACCACAGAAGTGAAGCGGCACCTTGTAAAGTCTTAAATAAAAACTGGGTTTTATTTATTAACATGAGAAAATTTTGCCCTGCATTTATCCTTTATTTCACTCTCTTCATAATTCACTGTTATTTTCATTTACTGTAAAGTATCATGTTATATGATGTTTAACTGACACTTCATTGAGATGATGTAATGTTGGCACTCAGGTTTCTTGTCTCCTACAGCAGGAGAGGGAACTATGAAACCGAGAGAATACGCACGCACGCACACACACACACACGGGGACACACACACACCCACACACACACGAGAACACACGCACACAAACTTCTAGACATGACATGTTCTGGTGTGCCTGCTGTGGTCCAGACGAGGGCTGATTGTCTGTGCTGACACTCATGGCAACAGTCAAGCACAAAAATCACACAGTAATAAGCATATTCAATTATCCATTCTACTAACTATATGAACTAAAGCACACCTTCACTGGAAGAGAACCAGTTATCGATAAGAAGACGACAGAAAGCTTGAGACAGAGTGTGAGAAATATACATAGATACGGTGAACGAGACAAAGGCACAAGGGCATTCTAGCAGGTTAACCCGAGGTCTGTGGATGTTAAAGCCATCAGGGCGTCAGAGGTTAGGGAAGGGGGGGTGGGGGGTCTCTCTAAAGACACATTAAGACATATTCCATGATTTAAAGGTCTGCCTTGCTCAGCAGCCCTATCCCACAGTTTTCAAGAAACAGCAGTGATGTCACAGCTGTACAGTGTGCCCTCAGACATCATGTTCCCAGATATCTCCAAATGCGTTGGCATGGCAATAACAGCATGTTGGTGGGGAAAATGACAAAAAAGGTGGTTAACTAACCATTGACCCACATACCTTGATCCACTTTTGTTGGTCAAGGTATGTGTGCATATCACTGGGAGACTTGGGCCACAGGTATATGGATGCTGAGCTGTGTGTGTGTGTGTGTGTGTGTGTGTGTGTGTGTGTGTGTGTGTGAGTGTGTGTGTGTGTGTGTGTGCTCGAGCACATGTGCACAAGTGGAAGAGAACAAAACTGATAATGGGTCTGGACTCTTGAACAGTATTTTCTCACACTCAGGCTGCCTCTGGCACTTGGGGACTATGAAATGGTCCCCAGTCAGTGTTGCACTTGACATTATTTTTACATTTGGCAATTTCCAGTCTACCTTCCTCACTCTTATTCGTCAGTTTTTTTTCTATCCTTGTAATGCTTCCAGTGTTGTCCTACTAGATGCCCACAAAGTGAAAGATGGCAAAAATTGACTTTGACAGGTCAGATTGTGTTTCATGGGCTGACTTTTCATTGAGTAATATGAATAGAGTGCTGCATAAACTGCTGTGATATCATTGAGTTGTCAATAGAGTTTTATTGTGAAGGGCTGTGCATACGTTGGAGTTTTCCTGTTACATGGCATTAGAAAAGTATCTCATACTTTGCAGGGGATCGATGTAGACAAGACAGGGGTGTGTAGCTACCACTGTAAGTCATGCAGCTGTCTAGACTAAGGAGACATTACCCTAAGAACTGGGCTTTCCCTGTCTATGTACATGTATGTGTGCAAGTTTCTTCCAATTTTGGTTAGTGCCCTGGTTATCTCACGGTATACATCCTATACTATCTAAACAACATTTTACCACATTAGAAAATACAATAAAAGCATATACCACAAACACAAGCACATATAAACACACACAATCTTGACAAACATAAAAACCGTACACTGAAATAGAACCCATAAAGAGCTCACACCCTCACGAATCATCACTCATGAAATGTTAAAGTAAATACAGGCCACCCTTCTGAGCTCCAAAAACAGAAACTCATACACAGTTGTACCATCTCCTTCCAATTTACAAAAATAAGAGAAAGTTACTTGAGGGTGGAGCGGACTTTGCATGACAAGTAGGGCTGCCACAAACGATTATTTTGATAGTCGACTAGTCACCGATTATTTTTGCGATTAGTCGACTAATCAGATCATCATCCATTAGACGTAAAACTACAGCTTATTGCACCAGCAGCATCTGCTCTTATATAACTATCATTAGCTTACAGCTTTAAGTGTTTAAGGTCTGTGCTAACTAAAAATAAAGACAAGATGATAGTTTATTAAATTTTAATGAAATTTGCAGATTGTTTCGGTGAAGTTTAATAAACTCCTTGCTATCTAGAATATAACAGGACACTGGAGTATATTCTGGAGCATCTCACACTTCTGATAATCAGCTGTCTGCTTGACGTTTATTCAGCTGTGTAAAAACTATAACTTTAATCTCAGACAAACTGATTTACTCAGGAACAAATAAAATACAAAAAAAAAAAAAAAAGCCAAACAATAACATTTTAAGTTATCTAAGTGACTCATATATATTTAACCTGAGTAGCGAAAGACAGCGGTGGGTTTGAAAACGATTTGCGGGGAGTCCGGTGTTCTCACAGCGCTAGTGAGCCTAGCCCCCGGCTCGCTAACGAGCTAGCGGGTAACAGACGTCTCCGAAAACGTCGGAGCGCTTTTGAAAATATGTGGTGTCCTGATAAACTGAGCAGATATTTGAAGTTTACACAGCTACATTCTCGCCTGAAAATATGTTAAACGTTTATTTTGTGACCCAGAAAGAATAATAAGAGTAACATTAAAACTAACTAGCTGCCGCCATTGTTGGAAACTGCGCTGGGCCGCGCTATGAATTCTGGGACACAGCTGCTTCTTCTTCTTCTTCTTCGGGGTTTAACGGTAGCTGATATCCTTGTACATGCAATGCTGCCATCTTCTGTTTCAGTCCGTTATTACACTCTTAAATCCTGCCACTTATTCCTGCGTCTTTTGTGATCGTACAAAGTTTCAAACGACGCGTCGACTATTAAATCAGTCGTCGACGATTTTGATAGTCGACGTAATCGTGACTAGTCGACAAATCGTGGCAGCCCTAATGACAAGAAACTGAGGACTAGCTAACTGTAAGCATGTCTGCAGAGGAGCTTATGAGACAATGAAACACAGCATGCAAGATAAACCTGCATAATTAATTCCATAATGCACGCACGCACGCACGCACGCACACGCACGCACACACACACGCACACACACACACACACACTGTATGTCACTACAGATTCCAAAAATCTGTGAATAAAGGCAGCCATGAGCATCATCTGGACTCTTCTGACCTAAATCGATAATACTCAAAAATATTATTCTGAGTCATTGGTCTCAACGAGCCCATCATTTCTTAAAATTATTCCTTTTTTGGCAAAGAGACTGTCCTAATCCTTGCTAATTTTGCCGTGAGAAAGCCCGATGAATGAGTGGATTTCTGATCATCTATTTTTGAAAGCCTTTTTTTTTTGTCGTTTTTACTTTGGGGGTAGGCCAGACAGTGAATGTTCTTCCCCAGAGTGAGTCTGTTAGCCCAATCAGAAAGTGTGCTGAAGTGCAGCATAGGCAGTAACAATGGATGAAGCCTTGTGCTTGGTTTTAAATACCATTCCAGGTCTCTGTTTGTTAATCCTAGGGTCATTATTTGGAATGAAACTGCCATATCTTGTTATAGTGACTTGGCGCCTGCCATTCCTGCAGGGAGGGGATTGAGAGGGAGCGAGAGAAAGAGAGAGAGAGAGAGAGCGGCAAGCCTAAATTCAAATGAAGGAGAAACATGACAGGAGAGCCCAAACCTCTTAAACCTGCCCAGGCCTAACAAGTCCTAGGAGTCCCTTTAAAGTGGGGTTATTCCCCCTGCCTCGTGCCATCTCAGCCATGTCCTCATTTTCACCCTCTCTTAGGCCATTAGGCTAATATGTTATTGGCCATACTCTGGCCATACACCCTCTCTCTTACCTTCTCTCCTTTGTTTCATTCTCTCTCCAACCACTCCCTCTTGTCTCTCTCTCTCAACTGGTTTGTGGAGCTGCCAGTCCAGTCCCTTATAAACATTCTAGTGTTCTGATGGTGGTTATTCATCCTCTTTAACAGCTCCGTTAAATCTCACAGCAAATGGAAGGCGACTGTCTTTGCAGCCCACGGCTGCAGTGTCAAATGCTCGGAGAAAAAAAGAAAAGACCAGAACCCCGTTACAGTACTTTGACTTCAGGGCGAGAAACAAATCAGCGTTGCCTCACATCACGATGCAGGTCGCAACACTGCCACGGCACAGTAACGTAGCTGTAAAATGTGTGAGGGTGTGTGGTGTGGTGAGTGTAAATCGCACATCATTCAAACGTGCGATTCGCAGTCGCAACTGAACGCGTGTTTAAATGCACACAAAGGCACTGGCACACCCACAGTCACACAGAAACACTAACATCATATCAGTGCCAGTGAACTTTCCACTACACATTTAACAGACTTCACAACAACAAAGGCGCAAAGCATCCATATCTTTCCCGGGTGGTTGAGTAACTCAACCATAAAAACAGCCTCATTGCGGGATCCCGGCATTTCCTCATGCCGCCTGCTATCTTTCTGGTATGTTCCCTATTACAAATGGTTTACAGTGAGTTGAAGTGTTGTATATTCTGCTACAGCTGCGTGCAGAGGCAGCAATAGGGCTCTTTAATAAACCTGCCCGCCTATTTGTTTTGGATGCAAGTCAGTGTTTATTTAAATATTTACGTGACTCCATTTGTTACAGCATTATTGAAAAAGCGCTGCTGTGGCCAGGCTCACTTGAAGGGGTAAGGAATGTGTAAGTGGTGGCAAGAAGACACAAAAAAATCACCCTTTTATTTCTACACATACTCCTCTAACGCTACAAACTGCATGGTTGCGCTTTCTTCCAGATGTGCTTTAAGAAGACCTCTAACAGGAGGAAAGCTCAGTCAGACTCTGATGCCTCTGGCAACATGTAAAGCAAGAAGAGAATAACAAATTTCGCTACATAAGTGATAATGACACAGTAATGCAAACCAATTTTCACTTTATTCGGTAAAAAGAGCTGAAGACTTGTGCCAGACCGACCATGATAAAAGCACATAAAGAATTGCAACAGCACATGTTCTCTCGGTGACATCAGGAACCCTTGAAACATCTCATGTAAAAAGCAAAACAACCCATCTCAGCTCAGTGCCCAACCTCCTCCCATTCCTCTCTCATCCTCTGTCACTAAACCCCCTCTAGCCCCTCAACTAATCCACACTACATCTGATGAAACACAGCTCAACCCCAACTTCCCTCTTCGCTCCTCTCACTTCAACCTCAGGTCCCACGGCCAACATCCACAGTGCATAATACCCTTATCATTCATGAAAGCAGCAAAGGGATACATAAGGACACATATATTCCCCACAGACCATTCTGTCTGTCATGGAAGCTGGGGAGAGGCTTGTATGGGCTCATCAGTGTGTGGAGGCAAAAGACGTTCCAGAGTCCCCTCAAGACTTCGACCATTCTTCTAAGAGAGGTGGGGGTTTCTATCTCATTATTCCTCCTCCTCCTTGTTTTCTTTCCCCACTCCAACCATCATTACCTTGATAAATTATTGACTTTACGAGAAAAATTAAACTATATAAATAACTCCACAATGAAAATATTATCCCCTTCTGAAAAGCAAACAGCAGCCAATAAAAACCCGCCTGACTTCCATCAGGCTACTTGGGCTTGGATTATAGTAATGTATGACTGCGTAGTTCTGCCTGAAGTCTTCGCATCAGTTTCCTCTAGCTCTTATAGATTTGTGTATGCATGTGTATATTAGTTTCTCTCTAAAATATATTCATATACGTCTTTCCATAATATATATTTCTAAGCCATTTGTCCAAACCTCCCTTTTTGTCGATGCTCTACGGTTGAGATCACAGAAAAGCCATCAGTGCTAGAATGTTTTTGTGAGCAGCACAACCCTGACCATAACCTGATATTTGTCCTACCTTGCAGATTAACAGCAAGTGCAAATGTTTCCATTTTGTCTCTTTTTTTGTCCTTCCAGTAAACAAGAAAATTACATTTAATCCCATCATGCAGACCACAAGCAGACAGGAACAAAGACAACAGTTCTCATTCCAACCTTTAGGAAGCACAGCCAGATAGGAAAGGTTTCTCAGCAAATGAAGTATGTTCTCAGAGTGCCAACAGCTAATTTTAGGATTGAAGCAAAAAAAAAAAAAAAAAAAAAAAAAGCCGGTGAGATCATTACTCTGGTAGATGTTAGAGAACAATAAGAAGCTCGGGACTTGGGAGGCTCATGATCAGAAACACGGTGCTGCTGCCAACAAGAACATTCATTAGGGACAAATAAAGAAAATACTTAGAGGCTAGTTTTATGTGAACCAATTTGTGGTGTAATTGTGCGGGCAGACAGAAATCGACCTCAAACTGTGGAGAAATGACTTGTTTTCAAAATCGTCTTTCCACGGCCTTTCTTGTCGGCTAATCGCACAAAAACAACTGTTAACACTTCTGTGATGATGTTACTAAGCAACATTCAAACAAACCTGTGATGTGAATTGACCAGAATATTTTGTTGGGCCATATAATGTAACCAGTAACAAAATGAAACAAAAAAACAAAAAACGTGCTGACTGACAGAAAAGCCAACCATATAACTGTAAAAAACAAAACAACAA
Source organism: Diplotaxodon limnothrissa (assembly GCF_057381915.1). Lineage (NCBI taxonomy): Eukaryota > Metazoa > Chordata > Actinopteri > Cichliformes > Cichlidae > Diplotaxodon > Diplotaxodon limnothrissa. The sequence continues at coordinate 8,621,931 of NC_140606.1, forward strand.
CAACAAAAAAACAGCCATTCATAAAGTTAAACTAGTTTAAAGTTTCATCGTATAAAGAGATTTTGAGACGATGTGATTTTCTTTCACCGAGACACAGGCTTTAAATCCAAGTCTCTGTCATCCACCAGAAAGTGGCTTCAGTCCAACTGAGCCTGAACTGGTTGTGAAAGTCAGCGGTGTCTTATAACACGTGCCCTGTATATTTAACATGTGTAATGACCAAAACCAGAGAGGAAGAGAGAACGGTTGAAATATTGTGTTGCCAGATAGAGCTGAGTGCCTATGGGTTATGAGTTTCAAGCCGGGCAGCCCCGGTCCCAGTATGATATCACCTTGCCCTCAGTGCTTCGGGGGAAATGATCTGCAGAGAACTGGTTCTGTGTGTCTCTGTACATTTGCCTACACATTAACAGGCACCTTCCAAAAGCCGGCAGGAAAGTCCCCCTTGATTACTATGAAACTGTAGCTAGGCTCAGTGTGGTAACAAAACAACATAACACTCTCTTTAAATCATAAAAGTGCCAGGCATGCATTCAAATAACCAATTGGAAGCAGGGACATCTAGCTAGTACAATTGTTCTGAGGAGGCTTTGAACTGCTAAAAGCTCTAAAAATGATTTTCTTTTAGTGGATTATGATTTATTCTTTTTAATTCCCTAAGGTGATTTTGTGGGAAAATCAATAGCTCCAGTGGAAAACTATGATAATCAATAGGCACAGACATAGACTCCACTTGCCAATTTATGATCAGGCGGAACAAAACAAGGCTCCATCTCAGTATTCCATATATCCAGCACTCTGGGTCATTTAATCCTGTGATAATATTTCAATCTAGCACACTTTTGACATGCAAGCTATTAGCTTATATGTTCAAAATGACCACTTGAACGCAAGGTTAGCACACACACCGTGGGCTTTCTAAGGTCTCAGAGAGGCAGCCCAGCAGGGGTCGGGAAGCACAATTTCACAGAAAATCTTCTTTGCATTACATTTGCAGCTTCTACAGATGCTTTCTGGAAACGAATCATCTTGTTTTTCCCACTGTGTTTCAATAAGGTGTAAAACAGCAGCGTCGAGGAACCTGGAGCTCAAGACTCGAGGGAAACCTGAAAGAAGTACCCAGGATTTAGCAGTACACATAAGATTCAAACACTCCCACTCGGAAAAAAACCTCACCCATCTTTCCTCTGTTTACCTAAACAAATGACCCTGAGTCCCCTGAGAAAATATATGCCAGCAACTAAATTGGACCTTGTCACATAGTCAGACATTTACTTGGAATCAGGTTGAAACAAGGACATTTGAACAATCAAGTAAAATGGCAAATGATAATTTAGTAAAAAGATGGAATTAAATGTCTGTCTGTTGTTTAAAAAATAAAATAAAAAAAAGGGCGGGGGGATAACTTGGACCATTTCAATTCATTTCTTCTAAACGCTATTTCTCAGCACATTTATTAATTTGCCTGAAATCCTTGCTCTGTCGTAACTGATGAAATTAAGTTCAATCAATATCAATCAACAACAGTCATTTCTCTACAACTATATTCGAATCAGCTCTATCCTTCAGCAAATCATTATGGCTTATTGAGTCAATCCAAGCTAAACAGCTGGACTGGATGTCGTGGGGTAAACACGCAGCAATTACAAATACATTCTGAAAGAAAAAAAAAATGCATCGCAACATTCAATAAGGCTGAATGGCTTTAGACATGAAATGCATCATGCTGACACGGAAAAGAAGACAGTTTTATGTCCAGCTTAAAGTCAACTTGGTATAAACACCGCACGCAAACATGCTAAACTAATAGGACTGAAGGACTAACCATGAACAGTGATTGTTTGTTTGTTTCTTTGCCTAAAAAACAAACAAATGTGAGAGCTAGACCAGAGGGAGCTGCTTAAATATCCCGGTCCTTCTTAGTGCTCTCCATGCATGGTAAAACAATTCATAAATCATCTTTAGAGAACCAAATTCCAACCACAACATGCTAGATGTCGACAGCTCTGATGGGGAAGAAGCCCTGGTAAGAAAGCTTTACGCAGAAAAATACAAACTACGGTTCATTTAGTTCAGCTGTGTACAGTTACAGGGTTAACGCACGTCAGATCTATTTTGGGGTGGATTTTAACTAATGTCCCAACAAACAGGACTTTCCACAAGATTTCAGCATTAAAAAAACATTAGTCTAAGCAGGACTAAATATCAGTGCAGATCTGTTTACAGATCAGGTATCTGCAGCAGGTATTTACCCCATGATCATCAGCCAAGGAATATTAGAAATTAACATCTCATTTATCAGCCCCCAAATGAATCCCAGGAACAACTAATCAAGAGAAACGAGGCAGAACACAGTCTTAGTTTATGAACCTATGTGCATCAAGTTTCACCACAATCCAACAGGATGTCAGGAGTTCACATCTGTCTTTACGCGGCCATGGCGTCCAGTCATTTTTTTCCTACATACACAGAAACAAAACTGTAAAATGTGGAAAGAAGGCATTATTGTGTAACTAGGTACAAGTGGAACTGGAGTCGTGGGATGAAATCAGCAGAGTACCTGCTGTGCTGTAAGTCTCCAGTGCTGAGCTGTGGTCTATCAAGATCTTATAACCGTAGGGAAGCGTATTAATTCACCATGATTGAAACCACAAGGGCGAAATGACTCGGCCATTTTCTTCTTCTGATTGGTTGCGGAAACAATTTGTAACTTTTCATTACATCTTCTCCTGTAACACCACAGCAATTTCCAGAAAAGATGCTATTCATTTGCTTACAAGCTCCACTCCAGCGTGGAGAACTGGAGCGGGGGCACCGAGGGGTACATTTTAATAAAATGCAGTATGAGCACCTGGTTACTAATGTCTTGTTTTCACTTCACAAGAGAAATATTTGGATAGGAAAGAGCATGAGTCTAAAAAGTATATGTTTGAATAACTAATGGAGCCCAACAATTAGATGCCATATACAAATGTTGTGTGTCTAACAGTAAACACACCCACATGCAGAATTTGTGGCCAGATTTCCAATCCACTTAACATTTCATAACAACCAAAATACTACGTGTTAAAGCATCAGCGTTTGAGTGTTGTCAGTTCTAAAATCTGGTCTTTTATCGACTATTTTCAAAAACCTGATGGTGGACGGGATGTCAAAAACAAGACAGAAAAGATGAACAAAGGAAAAACAATTACAAAAAAGAGAAAAAAACAGAAATAAAGTCACCCGGTGAAAAATAACTTCACAGACAGAAAAACAAAAACTTAGATAGAAAGAGAGAGGACCAGTCAAAGAGACAGAAAACACACTGACGGACAGTTTACTCCAGTCAGCGAGTGTTGCTGACAAACTACAGTCTGATGTTACTTAGTATGGAGTGTTGGAGCCAAGCTGATTATTTACTGACAATCCTCTAATGAGACAATATACTTTTGGAATGTGAGTAAGCAAAGATGCTTCTTTATGGAAAAGCCATTAGTCTAGTTTGCAAAAAACATGGACCAGAGGGGAAATCAGGAGGAAACGGCGGCATGACCTTTCAGCTGTGAGCTCTTTAAACAAGCTAGGAGACAAACCTCATGGCCTTTGTTTAAACTCTGAAATGTCAAAGGAGCATTTTTTTCTATCTAAACACTTGACATGGGAGAAAGTTATACACATCCAAAGCTTTTTGCAGCTACAGAGATGACTTCACCCAAAACAGAGACTTATCACTCCTGCTGGGAAAACGTTTCCCAGGGACTTAAAAAAAGAAAGAAAGAAAGAAAGAAAAACGTTGAACGACCTGCTTATTTCCCCTGACTCATCACTGTGATGCTTTAGTAGAAAATCTTACAGTGTTTAAAGGAGCCTAAACACAGTGAGAGTCAACAAAGTACAGACTATAAAGAGTTTTTCATATTAATTAGGACGGACGGACGGACAGATAGATATTAGGGGTGCAACAATACTCATATTGATATTGAACCGTTCGATACAGTGCTTTCGGTTCGGTATGCATATGTATCGAACAATACAAATTTTTTTATTTCTTTTATCAACTTTTCTTCTGACGATGCTGTCTGTGTTGAGCGATCAGTGGATCTGCGTTCGACTGATCCGCCTAGGCTGCACTGTCGAGTGCAGATCCACTGAACGCAGCGCAAGCTAGCAAGACAGAAGCTAAGCTCGTTGCAACATGGCAACTGCCTCAACGCTACCCGAAATTGAACCTCCCCCACCCTCATTCAGATCTGGTCTTTGGAACTGTCTTGGTTTTCATGTGAAGTATGACCCTGATGGTAAGCGCGTCATGGACAAAAGTAAAACAGTATGTCGGATGTGCCACGCAAAGCTCAATTGGTGGGAACTACTGCATTAGCGCAGTTAGCTCGTTAACGTGTTGACGCCGTCCAGCACCACGCACGGGGCAATCCGCGGTAACTTTGCCGCGTTATGGCGTTAACGTCATTTCAGATTAACGCTGACAGCACTAGTGGGAACACAATGAATATGACTGCACATTTACGCCGACATCATCCTAGTGCAAAGACAAGTGGAAGCAGACAAAAACAACAAGCACGCATGCTACAAACTTTACCCGAGTCATTAGCACATGATTCTCCTTATGGGGACCTGATATGTTTAATATGCTGCTGAGAATATAGCCCAGAAGAAGCGTATAGTATAGCTTTTATTTTGGAAAGAGACATTTCTCTGTAATAAACTCTCTTTTCCAAAGATGAGGGATTTCTCGATCAGATTTATTTATTTTTTATTATTTTGTTGTTTCAGCAACATTAAATTTAAAAACTGTTCTTTTGAGTTAAAAAATATATTTAGAATTTTAATAAATGACGAATTAAAAAAGCCTGAACATTTTTTTGTATCGAAAAAAATATCGAACCGTGACACCAAAGTATCGAACCGAACCGTGAATTTTGTGTATCGTTGCACCCCAGATAGATAGATAGATAGATAGATAGATAGTTAGATAGTTAGATAGTTAGATAGTTACTGGGGTGGCACACTAAAAACAGAATTTCCAGTTTTATTATGCTGTTGTTAAATATGTGTTACTTGAAAAATGACAAAAAAGAAAAAGAAAATTATTATATCCCTAGTTAATTTCCTGCTATTAAGGTTGATATTACTGAAAATAGGTACATATGAAAACCAAATAAAATATTAAAATCAATAATAATATGTTTAGTTCATGTTTCAACTCATTGTAGGGTGTCTTCCTCTGTCTTGTGCTCATGTTAATATAAAATTATTTAAAAAATGATAAAAACACCACTTGTTCTATAATAAACCCAGTAGGCATTTTCAAGAAAAGATTCATATTCCTTTCTGTCTGTCCCATCTATGCATCTTTTACCAAAAGTTTCAGAGGTACCTGCTTAGGACAACAGCTTTATGGATAATGGAAGAATCATGCACACACACACACACTCACTCCTTGTGTGTGTGTGTGTGTGTGTGTGTGTGTGTGTGTGTGTGTGTGTGTGTGTGTGTGTAGACTTAAGGCATTCATTTGTGTGTACTGACAAATCCATGTACTCTGCAGACTTATGTATGTGCAGCAAATATGTTTTTTTCTGAAAAGGGGGTCCTGGAAAGTGGAAAACTGGCATAGAGGGAGGCTACACATAGCCAAGCCACTCATCTCTTCTGGGCATGAAGAGCCACAGTAGTACTACCAGAAGAGAAAAACAGAGGATGACATGTCTGGAGATGTGGTGTCCTGAGAAACGGGTTCACTCAGGTGTCAGCACATTGTAGCATGTTATGTAACAACATCGCAGCTTAAATTCAGTACATACAAACAACATTACTACTATTAATATACCAATGAGAAACAGCTAAATTAAAACACTGAATTTAGTGACATGTGGCATAGCCTGTTTCCGTTACGTGCATGACTTAAAATCATGTATGATATGCATTTGCCAGTGCAATCATTCATTATATAAAAAAGCACATACTAGAATTGGTAAACCTACCTGTCACAGTCTTAGTTTTGACTGGGCTGCTGGCATAGTCTGAGGCCTGATTGGAAGATTGTTTGACCAGTGGTGTGCTCCCTACTGACACCTCGTCCTCTCTCCTCTTGGCCAAAGGAACTGCACCAGGATTCTGCAAGGACATCAAAGCATGAGCACCTATATGGCCATGGACAGGAAAATGCTGCGAATGTAAAGTACAAAGTTATTCACTTCTTGAAGGGAACAATTGAGACTGAGATTTAGTCAGATCTCAAGATCTCTGTTAATCAGGAGAAACAATAAATAATGCAACTAAAGACAGAGATACAGGCAGAGAGAGAAAAAGAAAAATGCAGTGGAACACAAAACCGGACTCCAAGACCAACAAGGACTAGTGACAGCTCCCTGCTTTTTTTAAGCAGTCTCCCATGCAGGCCAAACACACACGCTCACACACTGCTGTCAGTGAGATGACTGAAAGACAGAGGAGTGGAAGGTTGTTCTGAAATAAGGAAACCCCATTAGCATCGGCCAGCAATACCAGTCGGCTATGATGCAGCTGCACAAGGCCTCAGGCCAAACACGTACTGCAGCCTGTGTAAACACGCACGCACGCACGCACGCACGCACGCACGCACGCACGCACGCACGCACGCACGCACGCACGCACACACACACAGAGCTGCTTTTCATTCCATATCTCTTCACTGTGTCTCAAAGACACCCCCCATGCGCCTCCTCCACTGTTAATGCTAATCATTTCTTCAATACTCTCATTTGTCCTCTCATCAGCCTTACTTCCACTTTGGCTTTCTCTATGAAGTCAAAAGTTCTACTCGCACACCTGTCACACAAAATGAACTTCCTTCTCTCTTTGTCCATAACTCAAAATGCCCCCCTGCTAGTCCTGATTTCCTTATTTTCCAGCATTTCCTGTCATCTCGACCCAAACCAGTCAGTGTCCTTTCCACTGCCCTTCACATGCTGTTGACTGGCCTTCAGATACAGGCCTTGTCTAATCCAGCAAGGCCTTGAGAAGTGGCCCTGACAGGCAGCTGAGGTAGACATTCACAGAAACACACACACACTGGCTGCAGCATGTCTACATAGACACACACCAGCCCATGTTGTGTATCCTTCACATTGGCTGTAGTTCAACTCATAACATGTGTTTATCCCCTTACAGTAACAACCTCTAGCACAGGGAGCCGGTGCAGTTAACTCCTGCTCTTTGTTGAATACAGACATACATCTTTCAAAAACTGCAAGGGGCATAAAACAGAGCAACTCAATGGGGGGAAAAATAGCATAATATATTCATTGACAATATATATTTATGTGGCTTTATGGGGTGAAGCTGTGCTATATCCCAGGCAATCACACCAAGAATGTCTATAAGTGTGCATGAAATGTGTGCACAGAACATTCAATGTCCATAACCATCACTACGACCCCTGTCAAATAAACAGAGAGAGACTGGATGGAAGACAGGGAGCAGACCACATGGAAAAAGGTAGCTGGGAAAGAGAAGGCAAGTCTGAAGGAGGAAGAACTACAGACTTCAGTTCACTTCAGTCGATTAACTAAACTAAGTGTGTGAGTGCCAGCAGTTTACAAATGCACATTACAAATGCCTGTATAAAGGTGGAGCTCCTTATGAGGATGGTAGTTTACTTACTTACTTTGGTTACAGTGACTGTAATCTGTGCAGAACTCAGATTACAATGGCACCAACTATGTATTTGTCCACCAAATGGACATAGAAATAACATTTCAAGATAAAGTAGAGCTACAAGTGGTGTTTGTAGCTGTTCACATTTTTGAGTAACAACCCCAATAATGCTCAGATTATGGCAGACAGATTCTATATCCTCTCCTGCCCAAGAATACCTCGGGATCCAACTCAAGGAGTTCCAAAACATTGCTGCTCTAATTATTTTATTATATCTTACTTAAATTTTATTTATACAGGTAGTCCAATTAAGATTCAATGTCTCATTTACAACAGAGACCTGTGTTTCCCAGCATTACTAGGCTGTGATCTTGTTGTGACTTCAGATAAGCAGCAGAAAATAGATGGCTAAACTGACATTAGGCCTGGAAGAGAAACTGACAGCCTGTCTGAGAAGAGATCAAGTACCTGTTGCTGTTGTCTGCTGCTCGCTCTGTGAGGTTGATACAAAAGCCATGTGCAGAAGATTGGGTCCACATTGATAGCTATTCCCTGGACACTGACCAGCAGGACTGCACCTGGAAAAAACACATACAGAATCAGAGTTTTAGTAATATAACACAGAAGACAAAGAAAATCAAACCAATGATAAATTGCTATGTTCCAAAAAAAAATAAATAAATGACAGCAAAGTATATCGTCTACATCTGTTTGCTTTTACAAAATGAAATCTGCTGGAGACCAGTTGTTTGACAGCACTCAAGCCATTTTTTGAAGATGTTTAACTTCAGCAATCAATATGACCTAGTCAACAGAATCCAGACTAATGTGGAGACTATGCGAACATGGACAAAGTTCTGATACTGCAAACTTCTGCAAAGTAAAAGGAATACTGATGTGCAATCAGTGTAAGAAAATATAATCAGCAAGTTAAAGTGGCTTGAAGTGAATCTTCTCACATTGAGTGTCAGGTTCCTCCACTGATGTACATAATACAGTCCAAATGAACTGCTGGTGGGTATCGAGCCCGCTTGCTGGAGTGCAGCGAGGAGGACAGTTTGTTTCAATTGCGCTGTTCAAAGTGGTATCAAGCTAAGCCAAGAATAACATTTTCTTTTGATAAATTTCTATGAAACTCAAGACTTTCTCTGGGTTTTGGTTTACTCTTAAATAATAATCTTTACCAACAATAAGCGGACCCTGAGGTAATGCATTAGGATCCTATCAATAATGATTCCCATGCCGGCAGGATTAGCATAAGGTCTCTGGCGGCACGCCAGAGACCTTATGCTAATCCTGTGAAACGTCCCAGCATGACGATGGGAGGATGTTTCAGCTCTAGAAGGACTTTCAGCAGTTTAAGAGAGCTTTGGACAAGACCCGAGTCTTCTGTTTCAGGCCCTGAGGCAAGGTTGCGTGTTTGTGAGTGTGTGTGTGTGTGTGTATGTTTATATTTCACCTCCAACAAAGCTTGATTACCTGCTGCTTTGCCTAACATTTTAGTGTCTCCAAAGCATGAACAAAGCTGAATTAGAACCACCCATTCCCCAGCATTTGTGTGCACACACACACACACACACACACACACACACACGGACACATTTTTGTTACACTAACTTTGCAGCTTGGCAGAAACAACTCCCTCTTCCATTATTCCTGTGAACAATACAAATAAAACTGTTCTAATTTGCTGCACTTTTACAACATTTAGTGATTTATAGCCTGTGAACTTGTGTATGTGTGCGTGTGTTTGCAGTGCAAAGTAAAAGTGCATGAGAGCAATGTGAAATGTCTTTGTGTTCATACTGTCAAATATGTGGCCGTGTGTGTATGCAAGGTGTGAAAGCTTTAAAACGTACATCCACAATATAGTATTTTATAGTGTATGCACAAGTCAATACTAGGCTTTGTGCGTATAATTATTATTCACTGGGTGCAATTTTATTCCTCAACCATGATTTATTACTAGTATACAATCCTTTCTGGGCAAAGGGGAAACATTCTCCTTGGATAAAGTCAAACTGACTCAGAGTTCTTCCTCTATTGCTTCATCTATGCATCCATCTTCCATCAACTCCATCCCAGTGTTTTCACTGTTTCCTCACCCACCTCTCTCCCCCTCCTGATGAGGAATCATAACCTCAGTCCTGTGGCTTGAACTTCTATACCACACTGTGGCTTCTTAATAGGCTCTGGCTGTGGCTGTAGTTCTGGGGCCCAACTTCAAGTGGTTTTGCTGCAGCTCAGAACAGCATGAGCTGTATAGGACCCAGAAGGCTGGGAGCGAGATGAATAGTGAAGATGTACTTAAGGCCCTAAATCATGGTCTATAAGATGGACTAGCACATTTAGCTGAAATCATTCATGACTGCATACGTCATCTAACACAGCAAATTAATTATGTTTGTAACATTAAAAGGATAAATTTAAAAAAAGACTGCACCCATAGATTCATTTTAAAGCGATCACTTGACACAACTGAATTTTCATAAAAATGCCTGTGAGCCAGAGGAACCAGGATTTCACCCAATGCCAGATTCAGTAGAAAAAGCAGAAATAAACACAAATAAGTTTTCATTACTTATCAGATGAACTCAGTTGTCAGCTCCAGTTTTCCAGTTTGGCTGCTTAAATACCTGCTGTGAATTCCACAGCGTTTTCAGTGTTACGTCAGCAGCTGTAATCTTACTGTGGCTGTGCGTGATGTCTGCTTGGCATCTGTTCAGGACAGCCATGACCATGTCCATACATCACAGCACCACTCAAAAACCTCTCTTTTTAAGACTAACAGAGCAAACAATACTTCCCCCCCACCTGCCAGTTTGATGGTGACACAGAAGTAAAATATGTGTTGACCTTGCTGCTGAGGCTTTGAAGACCAAGGCTTTACAATACACACGGTGTTCTTGTTTCATCATTGTGTTGACATAACTACCAGAGAGTGGCACCTTCTTTGAAGCATGCAGGACCATGAAACGGCCCGGGGTGCTTAGAGGGTGACCTCGGCAGCAGGCTAACTGTTGTTTTTCTCCACTCTAACAGGGTGGCATAAGGGTAATTACAAAAAGTGATGACAATGATTACAAAGGTGTTTTTCTTACTTCCCAAATGAATCTTCAAGAAAACACCTCAAAACTCCTCAGTGGCCTAGATTCTGAAAATACATACAACCGCAAAATGTACACGCAGACGTCTGTGAAGACACACTTACCTTGACTAAACCACAGTGGGCCTATTAATGTCAAAAGTGTTTTTTTTCTTCAGTGGCTTAAGACCAGTTGAGTTAAAAGTCAGCATAAGGTTGTTGGTGTTGTCTTACTGCTGCCTAGCATCAGGCCTCACACAGCCTGAAGCTACATTTAAGTAGCCCTGACTGAGAGAAGGCCTTTAATGTTTAAGCCCCATCTATGTTCTTGTCAGTCTGTATTTATGGATCTAAAATCCCACTAAACCTTCAGCCACGCATTTTTACATCTTCATAGTTTTTTTTTTTTAATCAGTCCACATAGTTTATACATTGACTTCTCTGAATATAAAATCTGCTTTTGTTCAGTCACTGCAACCATGAAATGTAATCAACAGGGAGTGGTTAGGTCAGTGCAAGTTCAAAACCAAGTCCCACAATGGAGACCAAAGCCCTGATTGGGGGTTGCAGAGGGCACAGCCTCTCAACTACAGGGCAATGACCCCCAACATCAGAGTAACAGACAGGCAAGGTGGGAGGTGCTCTCCAATCACCCCCCCAGGTAGACAGTGGGGGGAGGATTCATGTCTCAGCCAGCTAATCGCCCCCTCAGAATCACTTCATTGTTGGACGGGAGGCAGTGCAGGGACCCTGCGTCCAGCTTCTCCAACAGAAAATAAATAAATATAGCCCAGCCCGCATCAGCCAGATGACTTCTGACAGGTTTGGTTAATTTCGAAGCCAAGTAGCAAAACAAAACATTACGCCAGCGTGCGGGGCCTACACTGCCTTTAATTGCTTTTCCGATGAGCTCATGACTCGAAGGTGTCCTGGAGTGAGCCGTGCAGTCCGACAGGTGTTCTACTGGTGTGTGTGTCAGAGAGAGAGAAAAAGAGAGTTGGAGCTGCTGACACCAATGAAAAGGGACTCAGCTGTGTGTGGGTGGGTGCAAGGAACACTGTTTGCAACATGTGATTGTGTGTGCCTCCTTATGAACACAAGTGTTTCTGTTTGGATCCATTTCAAACGAGCTGTCCAACAGTGAACATCCCCTGTAACCACACACTATTTAGCTCTCTCACACACACGGACTTTTCTGCAGTTCCCCTGCTGAGCTCCGACCCAGCAGCCCAGGGCAATGCCGCCACAGGAGCCCAGGGGCTCAGGAAGGACACAGGCAAGTTTGACTGGAAACAGACCCTGCTCTACGGAAAGCCTGCTCTCACTCTGCGCCAATTCAGCCCGGGACTGGAAGGTGGTATATACAGTATGTGCGTGTGCGTGCGTGCTTTTAATAGAATATATAAGGCTACAACCCTAAGTGGCCCAATTGCAGTAGCTTGTAGCTGACAGGCTAGACCCACCTCGTAAAGGTTGACTATAGCTGTGGGTACAGTAACGGTAATAGGGAGGAAGAAACTTGTAAAGTGACTAAGCCAGCAAGAAAATCAGGAGAAGTCAGAAAGAAAAAGGTGAACAGAGGCAGAAATAAGTCTTAAAAATGAACTAAAAGAAAGACGCACATTCAAAGGAATCAAAAGACAGAAAAAGGGAGACTGAATAGATACTGAGATGCAGAACATCAGCAGAATAATGAAAACGTGTAGGTGATAAAAGAGTAAAATGTAAAGAAGCTAGTTTCCTAATCTTTATGATAAGTGAGTGTCTCAGTGAGAGTCGGTCAGTGTGCCTACTCGTTATTCAGTATGATTTATGGAATCACTGAAGTGCGTCTCCATACAAGCAAAGTTCTGTAAACTGGATGTAAGATATACATATAAGTCAGGATAAGAAGTAAAAAGTTTATGTACAAAACTACTGATTCGCTATAGAATTGAAAACTCTAATATGCAGACATTTATAAAATGCATATGTGTGTCTCTACATTAGGACACTGTGTCTCTCAACAAGTACGTGAATAATCATGCAGTCATGTAGTGAGTACAGGGCTCATTCAGAGAGAGAGGTCAATCCCCGTTCCCACCAGAGGCTCCTTCTATCCCATCCACTGTGTTTTGGTGAGTCATTGTTTTTAGTTATAAACCCAACATTTCTCAGGCCAGCTGGTTTGTTCCAGAAAACGGAGCATGCTGTAGCTCTGTTGTCAGGACACTTCTGGGTGGTGCCTCAGTCAACAGTAGCACACTGTCCCTGTGCATGCATGTGTATGCTTCAGTGTTAACATGCATACATTTTATTTGCATCTAGACACAAAAGAGTAATTTCTAATTGTTCTTCAGAGTCAGGAGGATCTGAAGCAAATAAAGGTGCATTTCAACAAGTGAACGCAAGTGCATGTAAACTGTGATCAAGGCCACCACTCGTTTTTTTATCTACAATTTAGAAAGATCTTCTGTTGGGTGCCTTAAATATAAAACAGACCACACAGTAAACAGCTGACATTTGCACATCTATAGGGCATGTTGTAGATCAGCATGATATGGTGTAGAGGTCAGATGAGGGGGTTGAAGCAAGAGAAAAACAGCAGCTCTGTAAAGCTCCAGATGTTGATAAGAAGCTCTATAGTCATACATTTCCCACTTCTACTCGACTCCTAGCCTTCATAAATCCACTTCAATGTGTTGAAAAGACAACCAGACACAGCACAATTGGTGCCTATATCACTAGTGAAACCTAACCAGCCCTGATTTGGAGTATTCCAGCTGTTGTCTCTTTTCCTGGTCTCTCTCACCAATAGAAAATACTTATAGTCACGACCAAATGTGACCTGGCCCTTGTCAGCAAGATAGCTAGCTTTCTTAATGAGAGACAAAACAGACTTGGTCCTGATTGCATTAATGTATCATTACCATATCCATCATGGACATACAGTGCACTGTGTGAACTCTAAATGAGCCCCAGTATAATGTAAGGGGAACAGGAGAGACACTTCTGAGCTCATTAAAATAAACAGACTTCTGCTTCTGCTGCTGCTTTCCCACAGAAAGCCTGAGTTTTGCATACTTACCTTGAAAAGTCCTTATCACTGCTATCATTTAGTTGGCTCATGGGCTTTCTCTGCAGTTCAAGCCGAGTTCTTTCAGTTTGTCATGAGGAATGGGGGAGTAAAGCATGTTAATGTCTGCCATTAGGTGGGGTTGCTTCCAACTATTTTATATGAATTACACTAACAAATTGAAAAGGCTATTTGCAAATGGCAAAATGTTAAGTTTACGTGAAATTGCAATTATGTTATACTCTCGAGGCTAATAATGTCCATAAAAAGGAAGCATATTGCCAAGTAATGATGTAGGCCAGTCTTCATACAAATAGTAACAACCCGGGGGGAAAAAAATTGGAAACAGCCTCCATGTCAAAAACACAGCAACTCCTAATGATGCTCACAAATCAAAGTAAGCGTGAAGCTGAAAGCAATATGTAACACAGAGCAGAAGAACTAAATAGCTTGTATATGTACAACAAACAGCAACAACAAGAAAGTCATTTCCCAAGGAATGTGCAGGTCACCTTCAGTCCACCATCTATCCTATGGGTGTGGGTGTGTGCGTGTATCAGTTATCTGGCAGTGGGATGGCCTTTTTGTCTCTCTGTACAGAAACTGACCCGCTTTATAATCCAACTATGTTTTGGATTTGGAACAAACATCCAGATGACAAACACTCAGCCCCATCTTCTCCAGTTATTCCCCTTCAGCTCACTTCACAGCTCTCAGCCTTCTTAAGAGCATGAAAATAAGGGACAAAATGTTGCCTTTACTACTTTCAAGCCTTTCCAACTCTCTGCAGCTTAGTTTCCCCCAGTCTCTCAGCTTGGCCTCTTGTCAGTTCAGTAGACTAAGATCTGCGTCGCTTGGGAAGCTGGGAATGCTGCTTTTCAGAAACTGAGATTAGCACAGTAATATGTAGACGATCTTCTGTATGTTGGTATGGCTGTCATCCACTCAGCTAGTCTGAATATTTCTGTCAAGCAATTTGTCTATTTACTCCATGAATGAAATTTAGTGCCTTTGAAATACTCTTTCATTTTGGCAGCACTTGAGGTGATAAGAGTCACTGATGAGACATTTTTACATTACACTCCTTAGAGAATAATAAGAGAACGCAGCAAGCATTAAAAAGTGTTTTCCATGGATGCTCAGTTGGTTACTGCTCATGTTGCTACTGTATTCCAAAGAAATCTGTACAGCTGCTGCCAGAAATTGTTGGGGGGTTGGAGGATTTCTTCCTGGTAAATTGTACAAAATACAACGTAAAATCCTTTAGCACACAGAGAGAAAACTGGGATTTTCTTTAGTGGAGACAAATAAGTTCACTCAAGTCAATTATATGACTATTAATTTACTAAACATGTGTTTTTACAGAGAACAAATCAGCATGTTTGCCAGTGGATCGGGGCTTTACAACAAGCAGTTAAAGTTAGTCTCAGTTCTTCTTCACAGCTGCCAAGCAATCAGTGTAACACTTTGTGTTAAAATTATGAAATTGATAATTTATCACTTATTCTGAATACAGTCTTTATATGAAAATATGTGCTTTTAACTTATCATCATTCACTTTTATCTACTTGGAATCAGTGACATAAAAGATGTATACTCAAGTGTGTTTTGCTCTGTTCTTAACCCCAGTGCTTCCCATTAGTCCAATCTTATACTTTCACTCCACACCTACAGCTGAATGATGAATACAAAAGCTGGATAGAGGAATATAAAGAGAAACACGGGGATTGGAGAGTTGTTTATACAGAACAGTTAATATCTCTTAACCCCTTCTTCACTCTCTTTCATTAGTTTCATCTTCTGCTCCTCTTAGTTCCCCATCTGACTATCCACCCCATCCTCTTCTTGCTTGCCACAGTAGATTGAAGATTACTACTCTTAAAGACATAGTCTTAAGTGGTTGCACATTTGAACCATTTAGCAATTTGGTCTAATGGTTTCAGGATGAGCTATTTTTGCCGCTATGCAGGGTTGAATGGATAGGGGGATGAATGGGTGTACAGTATATTGAAATGCTAGTTCTGATTGGCTGCATTTCCTTATCCAGGAGGGGGTCACTGCAGTGTCAACGCTATGAGGGATGAGCTCAAGCAGAGATACGATGATTGCAACTGAACAATTAGAAGCGAGCAGATGTTGAAAAATATTCCAAGACACGACATTAAAGTGAAGAAAAATTCTATACGGCTGTTTTAGACACATGATGATGTTTTCGAACAGTAAGCTTGTGGCTAATGTGGTATACTGGGAATCTTTTTGGTTGATTATGACAG
Organism: Diplotaxodon limnothrissa; assembly: GCF_057381915.1. Lineage (NCBI taxonomy): Eukaryota > Metazoa > Chordata > Actinopteri > Cichliformes > Cichlidae > Diplotaxodon > Diplotaxodon limnothrissa. The sequence goes on from NC_140606.1 coordinate 8,637,982, forward strand.
ACATACTGACTAATATTCTCTCACTGGCATATAAGGTAAACCCCAAACCTTCACCCTTGCATGAAAAGACATCTAGATGACAGTAAAGACATGTAGTTTTGAGTGCGTGTTTCCTGGAGCATCAGAGAAATCACCTTTGGCCTGTTATTAGCCACTGCTGAATGAAGCCATGATTTGAACACTCAGCACCAACAGGAAAGTAAAGGCCAAGTGTGTGTTTTGTTGTTGGAGGATGTCACTCCTGTCTGCACACACACACACTGATGAAAAAGAAGAAGTGTTTATACCCACCAGAGCCCTATTAAATACAGTCAGACATCACACATGCAGACAGGCATGTACTTTTGCACACATGGATAAATAAAGGATGCTTAAGCCACCTGCGACACAGGACTTCCAAACTACAATCAGCTGCCCTACATTAACAAACCATGGCACAAAAGCAGCGATGAATCAGCTTCTTGCAGACCAGTGGGAAAATAGGGAGGGCAGAAAGATTAGGCGGGGGGGGGGGGGGGGGGGGGGGTAGCAATGAAGAAGATGAGGGTGAGAAAAGGGGACAAAGAAAGGAGATGGTGGGAGTGAAATGACAAAGGGAGGGAACTCAGATGAGATAACTGAGACAAGTCTTTAAAGGTAAAAAAGTAGCAGCAGCAATTGCAAAATAGGCTGCTTTTATCCTTCAGCCTCAAAGCTGCAAAGGACACAGACACCTTCTGAGTTGAAAGGACACATACTCAATTTGACTAAGATCCTGGTTTATGTCTATGAACACATAACCATGCTATGGTGACAACTCATTTCCCTTGTTCTATTTGTTTTTCAGCTGATAAAAACAGAAGGGATAAAATACTCTCTCTGGCCATGAGTTATCCTCCTTTTGTCTTATTTCACTGTGTGCATAGATTCAACAAGGTGCTGGAAATATTCCTCAGAGATTTTGGTCCATATTAATATGATAGCGTCACACAGTTGCTGCAGATTTGGCACCTGCACATCCGTGATTCAAATCGCCCCGTTCTACCCAAAGATTCTGTGCTGGCTTGCGACCTGATGATTTTTGGATCATTTAAGTATTGTGAAATGATTTGTTATCTTGCAGGAAGCAACCATGAAAAGATGAGGACACTGTGGTCAGGAAGGCACGGACATGGTGAGCAAGAGTACTCAGGTGGGAATGGGGCGCTTAAACAATGCTCACTTGGTACTAATAAAGGGCCCAAAGTGTCCAAAGAAAATATCCCTCAACCCATCACACCAGCAGCAGCAGCAGCCTGAACTGTTGATAAAAGGCAGGATGACTCCATGCTTTCACGCTGGTTATGCCAAACTCTGATCCTACCATCTGGATGTTGCAGGAGAAATCCAGACTCCTCATACAGGCAATATTGTTTTATCAAATCTTCAAATTTTTCAATTTGTTGAGCATGTGGAAAATATAGTTTATAATGTTATCTTCTGCTGCTCTAGGTTTGATATGTTGTGCATTCAGCGATGCTCTTCTGCATACCTCATGCAGTAGAACATAAGGCCATTTCAGTTTTTATCAGCACAAACCATTTTCATCCAAAGAACTGATGTTCACTGCATAGTTTCTCTTTTTTAGACCCCTCCCTAGAGACAACTGCATGAGAAAATTCCAGTTTCAGACGTTTCTGAAATACTCAGATCATTTATTATAACATTAATGTTAAAATAACTGTGATAATACAACAAGAAAACTACCTCTAAGCCATAGCTGTTCAGTATTACATGCTATGATAGCATTAGCTAAAGCAAACTTAATATAGACCAAGATTTGGATTATTTGGATAGAATCCACACCACAAATTTACTGCTCACACCAAGATTGCCAAGAAAATAGGTTGTGATATATTTTCTTGTGATACCATGTTATTGCGCAATTCACACCTTCATAAATCTTGTGGCCTTACATCAACCTGCTCTTTTCCAGATACAGTTGCAAGCCTGATAAGCTAACGAAAACAACTTTACCCCCAACTTCAACATGCCAGTGTACCCAGGGCCTGCATTTATAATAAAACGTATCATTTATATATAAATTGTTCCTATTCACACAGCCTTCACTTGTATAATTTATGCAAACTGACCAGGACTCACTTAGCTTTTTTTAAACTTCTGTGCTGTTAGTTTAGTAGACATCCAGGGGGAGGGGGTCATACCTGAGGGAGTAACAATTTTACATTTCAAGTTCAGAGTTCAAGATGTCTACTATTATTAGAAACCCTATGAATATGGTGGCTCAACTTTTGATTATGAGCCAGAGGAGGTTGATGGGAGCTAATGTCTAGTGGCTATTAGTGTCGGGAACGAGTCCTTTCATCTGCAGGTCTTGTATATGCTGTGAAGGGAAGAGAGCAGTGCCGGGGCTGGCTGTGTTTACTGCCTGTTTATCTAATGGGCATGTGGGGGGCTGGAAGGCCATGAGAGGTCAAACCACACACAGCGAGAGGAGCCTGGGACCCCCAGAGGACCACTCAAAGTGATGAGATTATACAACTACTGCTTGGTCTATGACTACTGCTGCACACACACATTTGTAGTAACAGTCTGGCTGACACACGCACACTTGACTCAGAGTGATGATAGTTTATTACTACTGTGTTGAGACTAAGAGCCCCAGGGGCAGGAAGATGAGTTGAGGGTTCCTGTGGACCTAAAGGCCCCCAAGGCAAAGTGAGGAAAGCACTGCTCTGAGGGGGCCAAGTATGTATACAATATTTTTGCTTTATATCACACACACATTATAGTGCACTGAAACACATGCATAACTTACAGCGCATATTCACATACCAGCTGTGCAGGACCAGATGCATTATTTAATCATATGAAAACCACAAATTCAAACACACAGGGGAAAAAATAATGTGTTTACTGTGTAAAATTCAGAAAGCAGTAACCTTAATCACCAGCATCAGACTACAAGTTTAACGCTGCACTGTAAGTAAATATATGAGGGAAGTTTCTTCCATAGCAGCTTGTTATACTACTGCCACCTGCGTGATCTCAATCTTTAGTACCGGCACTTGTACAGAGGACTGCTTTGTCCTTACAAAGGGAAAAAGAGAGTTGGGGATAGTTAGAAAGTCGCTAGCAACCAGCAAATCAAAGGCAAGCAGTCTGGTTTGTTTTCTCACGGTACAGGGGCTGAGTGGAAAAAAAATTACAAAAAAACGGCTAGATAAAATAAACCTTTAATTTGACTGAAATTGGAGGCAACAAGCACTGCTGTAAGAAAAGGCTGTGAAGTGTGATTTCTTGCGGTTTGGGTTAATCCTGATTGAGGAGCCCCTGAGTTGAAATGTCAGCAATATGAGACTAAAACAAAAATAATTACATCCAAGGTTAATGAACACAACTGCCTGAGGCAGTAGAACGAAATGAGAGGGGGCAGTGAGAGAGAAAAAAAGAAGGTTTACGAGAAAAAAAAAAGATTGAGAGTACGCTAAAGAAGAAGTTTAAATTTGCTCTCATTTCACAAAGAGAAAGGGTCAAAAACATCTTGTAGAACAATAAATTGTAAATGATCGACCTGGTATTGTGATACAGGACCATCCATCCCAGACTGTACTCTGTCCAGGGTGCCGTTACCTGTCGAGGTTAACGAATTGTATGGCTAAAAGGCGAACCATAAAGTTTGGCAACGGCATACCTTCCTTTTAATCTACTGTCATGCTGTGCAAGGTCATACCATCTCTCTTTCATCCTGCTTTCATCTTTACTGTTATGTCTACACATTCTATCTAAGCTGTGTGGGGAGCTGCCCATTACAATAACAGTGGTCGATGGTGCTAGAAGGCACCTGCACCTTGTACTGCTAAACCTTGTCTGTGTGCATACTCTGTATGTGAACGTGAAATAGGACATTAGTGTTGGATGGTGGGCATGCAAGTGTACATTTTTGGTATCTCAACAGTATGTAACATTCATTCATATTCATTTATTGTCATAAGCAAGTATTGTTTACACACACACACGGCCAGCAGAGTGTGTGTGCACCTTAGGACACTCACTCACTCGCCCTTTTTGTCTCACCCTGGACAGCTGGCTGCCCAGTGCACAGCTGCTGGAGGGGATGAGTCCAGGCAGAGAGCCTCAGAGGATAAAAACACAATCCACATCAAAGGAGTTCCACTGGTTGAACATGATTATCAACCGTTATCCCCTGAGTCTACAAGTCCTCCCTCAACTCCAAGCATCACTCACATAGGATGGGAAGTGAGGGGAGATTTGCTAAATACAAGCTGACCACAAACTGATATTACTCATGTCTTCCTTTACTCTTCTGACTACTTCTCTTTGTTCTGCACTTCTTTAAAGACTTTTACTATAAACAGGAAAACACAGACAGATAGCAGGAGCCTCACAACAATCTCATCCTATTTATACTATCTATGCATTAATGGCAAGTTCATGCTATACTTTTAATGACTTGAAGTATTGTTTTGGTGAGGCTTAGATGATGTACAACGGCCACAGACAAATTACAGCATCCAATCTTTTTGCCATGGGGAATACACAACATACATTGAGTTTCCAGCTGACCGCTGAGAGAAGTCAGCAGTTAATGTCAATTTCGAGATTTCATATTTTGATAAAATTAAAATCAGCTTAGGTTGCAAATGATTCAAATTCAGTTTTTGGTGTAAAGAAAATTCTTCCAAAAACAAGTCAAGATGCAGATGAATTGATGAATATGATGATGACTCTGAGATAAATGTCAGATTTACTATTACAATATAATCTGTGGGTGTAGTACCTAAAGTTTTAAAAGGGTCTAGCAGTGGGAGCAAGTCATTAGTTTCATGTTTCCACTTCTTTGCTTCTTTTTGTTTTTTGCTGCATAAAGACTTTAGTATGGAAAATGTGTGAAAGAGGGTACTAGGATTTTACTCGTCAGCATCATGGAAATGTTGTGGATGCTGATGTCACACAAGAGAAGAGATGGTTCAAAAAACTGACACAGGTCAGCTACTTTTCAATTAAATTAAATTAGATTCACCTTCAATTATATAGTGCCAAATTACAACAACAATCAAGTCAAGGTGCTTTAGATTGTAAGGTAAAGAACATATAATAACACAAAAATTTGCTTATATTGCAATAGTGCTAAAACAATGCCAAATGCAGCCTTCACTTTTGCTAATTGTGATATAAAGCAGAAAAAAATAATTGCAGTGATGTTTGACTGCCAGTAATCATACATTCACCTGCAGGCAGGCTCTATAACCTCAGGTAGCTTAGGAGTTATTGTGAAATAATAATTATGAAAGACCATGCTGATTTCCAGGAAGTACTCTAACCCTCTTTCCACTTCATGTATTTGCAGGTGGTCTCAATGCCAGAATAACTTTTCTTTCTTTCTTTTTTTTGCAGTATGTCATTTTGGAATGACTTTGATTCATTTTGTTTTCTTTAAAACAAGTAACTGTGTTATAAATTAAGAGCATTATGTTACATTAAACAGTCTTTGCAATCCTGTTCTCATTCGCTGGCAACTTATCTACCTAACCCTCCCCAGAAGCGAGGGGAAACATTATCTGAGTGTTAAGACTGTCTTACTTTCACTGTAAGAAGACGGGCTAATATGAATCTGGTGATGATGTGCTTTTGGGAATCCCACCCCTGAGCTGGGTGCAGCTAGTCAACTCTTTGAGCTCCAGAGGAGCGGAGTAATAAAGACCAGACAACAGGCTCAAATGAACTGATCTCTCTTTCAAAGCCCAAGGGATGGTCAACAAGGGTCCTCAGTGCATTACCTAACTTTAAAAGATTCTGTTCAACTTGTGTTTTGGTTGCTGTGAGGTCAGGACGCTGAAACAATGTTAGATCAAACAGAAGATACTGTTGCAAAATAGGAGCTTTGCTGAAGCAAAGCATGCGAGACATGAACCTTACCCTCATGATGTCACATACCTGGCTCAAGCTCCGAGTCAGGAACAATGAGGAACACAAACTATAATCATAATTTACACAAGCATTGCAAAATGCATAACATTTTTTTCAGACAGGGCTTTAGAGTTAATATAAAAGCCATATTTACCTAGTACGTCCTAAAATAGTGGATTTGATTTATGGTTTCATTTTGTGGAGCTTCTTTCTCAGCTTTAAACTCATTTTTCGAAATATCATTCCAGATTACTCGAGTAACTACATGTAGTCAGTAGTATTACATGTAGTTTTAAATGCTGTATCCTTTATCAGGAACATGCTTGGCAGTTACTGAACACATCTACTTTATGTATCTTGTTGGAGGGGTAAAATATCACTTACACTACACCAGACATTAGGTATCACCACACATGGACACGCACACTCCAGAATGTAGTGGAATAAAAAATATGCAGTCAATGCTGTGGATAATGGACCTGACGTCAGGCAGCCCTATAAACCCAGCTCAGGTGCAGGTTTATTTTTCTTGGACTTATCAGACAAGTCATGAAATAAGAATCTCACTGACAGACTCACAGCTAAACAATAAATCGCTACTCTCACTTTCAAAAACGTTAACTAGAATTGCTATTTAAATAAACCCTGGCATCTCCTCAGGCACGCAGGCTATCGTGCCATGTGACAGATCTCTCTGCCTCACACTACGGACCATACCAGTGTATGTGAGGGCCAGCGCATTGTTGGTCTTCTGCTGGGGTACAGAACATCTGGACAGGGCACGAGTGGTGCTCATTCACTGTGAATAAAAAACCTTTTCTTAAACACATTTAAATGTTTACTCATTCGCTGCTGAGTCATAACCAACGGGCATTATGAGGCTAAGAGTCGGCATTACAGAACTGATTACTTATGTGCCTTTGGGTATAATGAGCTAAACATTTTCAAAAATGCTTCATTACATTATATTACACAGCTGCATACACCCAGTTATAATGTGAGGTCTGGCAATGGCGTGTTCTTGGTAGACAGACTTATATACTGTGTATGCCTTAAAGTTCCATGGATGCCCACAGATTAAAACGCAAAAGCTTATATAAATGCTGATAAATAAAGATAAATGCTGGTACAGATGTACATTTTTAAATGTGAAAAGATCACACACACAGCTAACTTTGATCACATCTCCAGATAAACTTTTCATGTTTAGGGTTTTCAGATGCAAAGCCTGCCCTCACCTCTGTCCAGCCCTCTTAGGTTTCTTCTCATTCCAACCCATCATAAAGTTAGGGAGTGTGGACATAATCTGTGAAACTGCTGGCTCACCCCAATATGACCTGCTTCAAATACTTTAGTTCATCTGATTACATCTATTGCTGTCAACCACAAAGGAGCTGTGACAGGGGCACGCACATAACACATTATGTATCTTGCAAGGTAATGTGCAACTGTGGTAAAAGGGTACCGAACAACAAACAATTCTCAAATTGCCAGTCAACCTTTACTTCATGCCATTCATTCAAAAGACAAGCAAAGTAAACAACACTTCTCTGCTGGGTGGCTCTCCTCCTCTACACCACAAAATACAAAGTCCACTGAGAACTTGCACTTACAGCCACCACACCTTTGTGCTGAGCTGAACCAGATGATGTAGCCTGGACACCAATAGGGCAGTCTCAGTCATTCTAGATTCATTTCTTGTCTTGCCTAACCTTCAAGTCTTGAGGATTCTTTGGGAAGTGTTGGGGTAAAACTGCTTTCACACCGGGTGCAGTGTGCGGCCCAGTCGCCACTTGGTTTAGCATATCGTACAGGGAAGCCACAAAGGAAACCACAAAGTCTAAAGCAAAAAGAGAACTTAAAAACCTTTAGTGAGATTTTAGAGAAACTCCAAAGCTTTAAAAAGATTCATAGAGACATAGAAACATATGACAATTTTAAGCAAAGTTATATTGCTCACCTACAACGAGTTGAACAACGTGAATGAAGCAGGTTAATTGCAAGAGCCTGATAAAAACTCAAACTTGCTCTATGATTCAGTGAATTTATACAGTTCATACACTCAATAACTTTTGAACTTGGATGTCATTATACAAGAAAACTCCTAAGCTGTGCTGCACGTTTCTTGCTACAACAACATATTGAAAATATTATGTGACAATGAGTGCGAGGACTCCTTAAGAAAAAAGTCCATTTACTCAGTTCAATCAAAAACCTTAGGACAAAAGCTGAATTTAACATCTTGTTTCTAATGATATAAAAGACTAATATAAATTACAGTTGGGCAAAAAAGAAAGTTGTTTTTTTTTAAATTTACATTAAAAAGTTAACTAACATTTAAATGACGTTTCGCCTGAGAAGCAGTTTGGAGTTCAAAAAGTTCAATTTCTGTACCAGACTTTCAAGTCATGTCTGGTTCAGATTTCATAAAATACTACAGTAATATCACTTTGAACTCTAGCCAGTGATCTCAAGTAGTGATAATTTCACTGAGGAATATTTATGATTATTAAAAAAAAAACATGGCTTTGTAAATAAAACAAGACCAAACTTATGAAAGAGATGCTCGAAGCTATTAAATTAACTTAATGTGGACACTGTTTCAAAATTTATTGTGAAAGAACAAGTGAACAAGTAACCTTACAGCAAAAATAATTTTATGAAATAAAAGTTGTACAAACGCCTCAGTTGACAAGAAACAAAAACTGTTTTTTTGCCATCAGACATCTGGTCTCCCCCCCTCCCAACCCCACATCTCCACCACCACTACTGCTGAGGTTTATTTGACTAGAAAATTACCCTACTCGTGTTTAACAAATCTCCAATATTGTCATCACCAAATATTTATTTGTAGAGGAGAAGAATTCTGAATGGCTACATTCCTTCTGCTTTGTGCATTTACACATTTTTGCATGAGCATGCAGCCAGCCACACACACACAAATATACACAGCAAACACAAGATATGTTTGAGTGCGTTTCCACGTAGCACGTTTATAAGGTGCCGTATGGTTTCAGTGAAAGTCACACATAATGTCAGACATAATCATGCAAAGGTTATCTGCATGATTGTGTCTACTACCTCTTGTTTAAACTACTGCAAAGTTAGAGGTGTGAGCCAAAGTAATATCCACAATAATATGAGGACCAAAGGTTTGCTAGCTTGCACTGGATTGGAATGAGATGAGATTGGTTTTGTGCACTTAATGCATCAGTGATTTTCATGTTATGCCTGAATAACACAGCTTTTTGTATGTAAATTATTATCAATTTTTTTTTTTTTGACATTACCAGTAATTTGGTCTTCTTGCCTACTTATTTGTCAGCATTTTCTCTTTATATCAAAAACATTTCATTGCAATGACTATTTGATTACCCTTAAAATAATTTTACGGGTTTTAAAGAAATTATTTAATTACCCATAAGTAAGTCTTTATTAAACCCCTTAACGCTTCACAGACTTGCCTATGTTATCCACACTTGGCCCCATTAAATACCACTTCAGCTTTATTTTAATCAGGCTGAACAGTCGGCCTCAAGACATTCAACTCGCTGACTGTAGCGTACCATCAAACTGACAGTGGGGAGCTCTCAAGCGAGACAAAACACCACAAGGGGGCAGTGATGTAACAAGGACGTGGAAAAGGTCAGAAAGAGTTTCTCATGAACAACAGTGAGAGCAGGGAGAGCAGAACAGGGAACACGGGGGGTGATAACTGAAGGGAAAGGAATAAAGTTTGGGTCGGAGAGATGAATGAGGGAAAAAAGAAACGGCAAGAGCGAAGTCAAGTTATCAAATAAGAAAAAAAGAAAGAAAAGAAAGATGAAGGAGAAAAAAATATGAAGAATGGACAAAGTACAAAGGACCTCTATGGCATATATACAAATATTAAGACAGGAGGAAATAACACATAAGATTAAGGCCACGGAGTGACAAACAAAAGCAAGCTGCTCAAAAAAGAGAAAAACGGTCAAAGACGTCCCTGATATCAATCACACGTAAGCTAAAAATGCTTGGGATTCATTTACACACTCGTTTAAATACTACACACATGACTTTTCCACTTTTTAACAAACACTTCAGTTCAGGAAACTAAACTAGAAAAAAAAAAACCTTTATCTGGACAGTTTACTAAATATATCTGTCTGCCACCACTCTTTGAATAGTGATGCAGATAAACACAGATGTGAAACACACTCAAATGAGAACTATTGGCCTCCCAGAGAGCTGCCCCACTAAAACCACAGATCCCAGAGGGAGGCGCTCCGGTATCTTTTAAGTGACCCATTCTTTAAACTTACTTGGAGATATTTTTACTAAAGAAGATATTTGTCAGGAAATCACTGCAGAACAAGACTTCTGGGCTATTGCTTTCCACACAATCGTTGGTTTGACCTGCCGACGACAACATTTCGTCTGTGGTTAACTCACAGTTGTGTAGATTTGTTTGGTTAGTTGCCCCCTTAGCACTTCATTTACCACTGTACATAAAAAGACAACAAATAACAAGACTGAGTCAGAGCATATACTTTGCTAACAGGACACATGAAATCTAATTACACATTTCATAGTAACAATATCATTTACTTTTACATCACACATTTTGGATCATATTCCCATTTTATGTGTGTACAATAATCTTCCAGCACATATGTACACACGCTGGCCCGCCTGTCTGCCCATACTGAACTCCACAGTCTCTGCCTCATACTCATACTGGCTATGGGAGCTTGCAGAGGGCAAGTCACAAGGATGAAGAGCCTGATGACCAATGTAACACATGTGGCAATGCAAAAACACACACAAACATGAAAGTCTAGTATTTCTGAAGAACTCGCAACCAAAATGCAGCCAATTTGAACTAAACTCACACTCACCCCACCCAGTGCTGTGTCATTCTGACAAAGCATGGCCAATAAACAGTTCAGTATAGTACAGTCACGCAAACACACAAAAGTGTAAAAATCTTTGGACAAAAAAAAAAGCGCGTTAGAGCTTGTCTATACCCTCACACAGTAATTGGTTTTTCTGTGACATTTTTGTGTGTTCACCTCAAAAGCTGCTAGTAATTACTCACATGGATTAAACTGGAGACCACAAACGGCCGTGATGCTGCGCTGTTTTCAAGTTCCAAGTGGTGTTTATTAAGCTGATGTTTCAGGACCAAATGTTCACTGTCCATAAAGTGTAGAATTTTAACTCTGTGACGGTCTGCTGCAGTGGTTTCACATTAGTCATCTTTCTGTGATCTCTGTTTATCATTTGTATACAGAGCTCAGAGTAACGTTTAGCATGATTCATAATAAATCACACAACAGGTTTGTCATAATTCACTCTGGATCTATTTAAAGGATTCAGGATCAGTTACGGTATTTGGTCCATATTCACCAAGTAAATCTGAAACTCACTGCTGGACTTTTGACACAGATGGACCTGCTACAGATGAGCCTAGAAGAAGGTTTAAATATGTAGTATGCAATGAAGCAGTGGTAATGGAGCGAGACTATCTAACCACTGTCTGTCCGACAACCGTCTCCAGCACCCCACTGCTCCTTCCCTCCCCTGGCAAGGATGACCCCGTGTTCACACCAAGATAAGTGCAGGGGGACTCATCCATGCCTCTGAAATGCCCCTCTACATCTCTGACACCCCAGTAGCTCTCTGTCAGACTACTTTGTGTCCACAGGTTCATCCTACCACCTATTGTGAAGGCACCAGCTCAGTGGATCTGTTGATTGTCAGGATAAGGCATCTTCTTTTTAACAAGGTCATTTCACCCCAAATCCCTAGATTACATTAGATTACATTAAATTACACTGGATTTAGGTAAGAAGACAGATTATGGAAGCCTTAAAATTCTGAAATGAGAGACCACCTAAGAACTAATGGGCACCATGTAATGTACGGAGACCAAATATGAATCTCATTTTGAAATAGTGTCTTTCTTGAACACTGGCTTAGTCTTTCTGGCTGTTTTGGTTTCCCTTTGGCTGCAGAGGAAGCTCCAGTGAAGGTTTGTGATAGCAGAAAAGCACTGGTGGCTGATAAGAGAGGTGTGAACAGCAGTGTAAGCAAGCCATCGCAGGGGGTTGGAATGATTGACCGTCAGAGGTTAGAGGGTTACAAGACAAGAGAAGTGGACATAACAGAACTGTGCCGTGCCAGAAATGAGCTGAATTGCATGTGCAGTGGATCAACTGTTACTGTTACGAAAAGAGCATTGCAAAAATTAGCATACTTAAAGACAATACGGTAGCCCACATCAATGATTTCTACACATATAAAGTTGCCAGTCACAGCTGGATATACTGAATATAGAATGAAGGAGTTTATTATTCAACAAAAGCACATCCACCAATCACAAACAGCACACTTGGTATACAGTTTTATAACTAGATAGAGCTTTTTTATGGCTGGGATAGGTGTAGTACATTCACTAAAGTACTAAAAGACTACGATCGAAAAACATGTCTAGGGCCTGATGCAACACTTCATGCAATTCTACTTAATCAAAAATCCACCATGTGACTTGATAAGGTCCCTTTGCTGAACCTCCCCCATCTGCTACTTATCACACTGCCCCCCCCCCCCCCCCAAACACACACACACACAGACACACGCACATGCACACACACAGACAAAATGTGGACTGGTATGACCTCTGACACTTTAATCAACGGGCATTAAAGAGACTCTTAAACAAAACTGACGCACTGCACAGATTGGACTGACAGGGCGACTGGCTGGCTGGCTTAGAGGCTAAGTGGGATCCAGAAGCAGCGGCTCTGAAAGATCATTGCCAACACTTTGGAGATTGCAGAGGTGGTGGGAGAGTGTTGGCCATTACAGGGTTTACAGATTAGCCTGGTTTATTAGTTCACTATAAGGATCTTCCACCCTTTAAGGTTTGTCACACGTCACTTTCCTGCCTTGTCCGTTTAGGCCCTGTCTAATAAAGGCAGGGTCTCTGTCAGTCAGACGCAGATGGAGGAGAAAGGGTGAGAGTGATTTAATGATCCTGTAATGTTGGAGAACGTAACAAAGCCGCCAAAGCTCTATAACAAAAAACATCACAAATCTGTACACCCACTTGCGTAAGAAAAAACACAGAGACACACTCACCAAAGCACAATGGTTTTGTGCAGATTTTCACCACAGCGCTCAGTATTTGCACATGTCCACGCAGATAAAAGACTTTTCCTTTTGAATTTTAATGATTTGTAACAAGCGGTAAAGTGACAGCATGTGAAAAATATGCAAAGTGCACCAGGAGGACAATGGTGCAGTCACAAAGCATGGCAATTAATCAGAGGGAAAATGAGAATTAGATCAATGTGTTGATATAGCTAGAATAAAGGAGAAAAAGTCTATAACTTATTCTGAAAGAGGGTAATATTTCTGATTCATGTTAGAGCGTAATAGTGACCAAGCCTCGGGTCAACTAACGGTTAGGCCACCTAAGGGATTTACAACAAATCCACAAGAAGTTACCTTTCTCTTAAAATCTTGAAACGGTGCTGCTTTTCTGAAAATAAAAATAGCAAATAAGTTTTGTCCCCAGATACAGGCCAGGGAAAAAACACCCCCATCCACCTTTTGTGTCAAATCTCTGCTATAAAACAATGCCATCCTCACAAATACATTGTTTCTTTGAGGGCTTTTGATTTCAAATTGCTGGATGAAGTGTTGAATTTGTACTGTAGTGTGTTAGGGTTCGGCTTTGAAGTAACAAATCTTAAAAATATTAGCTAAAATGAAATGCATGTTATGAGTTGTTTTTATGTCATGTACAGTCAGTTGCTAAATATGTGTTTTTTACCTCCACATTACAAGCTGTGACAACATTAATGCTCCGCTGATCACAGACCCTCTGTTAGTATGTATAGATGCATTTATAATGGTGCTCTCCCCCCTTAAAACAAAGACCAGCTAACACAGATTCAAACAATCTAGCTGGTCTCTGTCGAGAGATCGTGCTCAGGAACTAGTTTATTTATCAAGCAACATTTGAAATAAAGGCTCTCCTCTTATAAAAGCCTGCTTTGCATAAAGGAGGAGGTCACCCAATCTCTATTTGAAGAAATGCCCAGAACTTGAAACTGTATAAATCACCGAGAGCCCTTCTCATAATATCAGGGGACTTCAATCATGCCTCACTGGACTCCACACTGCCCACCTTCACCCAGTATGTGACCTGCCCAACCAGAGTCAATAAAACACTGGACTTACTGTATGCCAATGCAGAAGAGGCATACAGTTCATCACCTCTCCCTCCCCTGGGCAGATCTGATCACAACCTGGTGCACCTTGTCCCTGTGTATGAGCCCTTAGTGCGCAGGGAGCCACCAGCCACCCGCACAGTACAGAGATGGTCAGAGGAGAGCGAGGAGGCTCTTAAGGATTGTTTTGAGTCGACTGTGTGGGAGGTGATTTGTGATGACCACGGTGAGGACATCGACAGCCTTACTACATGCATTACTGACTATATAAACTTCTGTGTGGATAACACTGTACCTACACCAGGACTGTACGGTGTTTCTCCAACAACAAACCTTGGATTACCCCAGAAATTAAAACCGTCCTCAAGCAGAAGAGGAGGGCCTTCAAATCCAGAGACAAAGAGGAGTTGAAAAGGGTGCAGAGAGAGCTGAGGGGACTGATAAGGAATGGGAAGGAGAGCTACAGGCAGAAGATGGAGAACCAGCTTCAACAAAACAACGTTGGTGAAGTCTGGAGAGGCCTCAGAACCATCTCGGGCCACAAACAGCAGAACTCTCTGCCTGGGAGGGATGTGAGATGGGCAAATGAACTGAATCATTTCTTCAACAGATTTGACTCAGCCATGAGGCAGTCTGCAACATCGGCTGCAGACTCACCCACCCCCACTGCTGCTGTTCCACCTCAGACACTTCACACCTCCTCTATTCACCCTGCTCACTCCCCCCCACCCCCAACAACAGCATCCAATACACACTCAACACAAGGCTCCAGCCTGTCTCTCTCAACCACCCAGGTTAGGAGGGAACTGAGGAGGATTAATGGCAAGAAGGCAGCGGGTCCAGATGGCATCAGCTCGAGGGTCGTCAGGTCCTGCGCGGACCAACTGTGTGGGGTGATGGAGCACCTCTTCAACCTGAGCCTGAGGTTGGGAAGAGTCCCACAGCTCTGGAAAACCTCCTGTGTTGTACCAGTGCCAAAGACTTCACGCCCCAAGGACCTCAACAGCTACAGGCCGGTGGCTCTGACATCCCACCTGATGAAGACCCTGGAGCGGTTGGTCCTGGCTCAGCTTCGGCGCCTAATAAGCTCATCACTGGACCCACTTCAGTTTGCCTACCAGCCTGGCATTGGAGCGGATGATGCCGTCATTCACCTCCTACATCGTTCCCTCGCTCACCTGGAGACCGCTGGAAGCACTGTGAGAATCATGTTCTTTGATTTCTCCAGTGCCTTCAACACTATTCTTCCCTCGGTTCTAAAGGACAAGCTGGTGAACTCTGGAGTGGACCATCACCTCACTACCTGGATCCTGGACTACCTCACCGACCGACCACAGTATGTGAGGGCTCAGGGCTGTGTGTCGGACAGGGTCGTCTGCAGTACGGGGGCCCCACAGGGAACGGTTCTGGCTCCGTTCCTCTTCACCATCTACACTGCAGACTTCTCCCACAATTCCACCCAGTGCTTCCTGCAGAAGTTCTCTGATGACTCTGCAATAGTCGGCCTCATCACTGATGGGGACGACAAGGAGTACAGAGGTCTGACCCAAGACTTTGTGGACTGGTGCCAGCTGAACTACCTCCAGATCAATGCCAGTAAAACCAAGGAACTGGTGGTAGACTTCCGCAGGCACAAGCATTCTCCACTGCAACCACTGAACATCCAAGGTATGGACATTAAGGCTGTGGACAGCTACAGGTACCTTGGTGTTCATCTGAACAATAGACTGGACTGGACTCATAACTCAGACGCCCTCTACAGGAAAGGGCAGAGCAGGCTGTACCTGCTGCGGAGACTCAGGTCGTTTGGAGTGGAGGGCCCACTCCTGAAGAAATTCTATGACTCTGTTGTGGCTTCTGCTATCTTTTATGGCGTGGTCTGCTGGGGCGGCAGCATCTCTGCTGGGGACAGGAAGAGACTGAACAGGGTGATCCGAAGGGCCAGCTCTGTTCTAGGATGCCCTCTGGACCCAGTGGAGGTGGTGAGTGACAGGAGAACGGCGGCTAAGCTGTCATCCCTGATGGACAACATCTCCCACCCCATGCAGCAGACTGTGACAGCACTGAGCAGCTCCTTCAGTGGGAGACTGCGGCACCCACGGTGTGGGACGGAGAGATTTCGCAGGTCTTTCCTCCCCACTGCTGTCAGACTCCATAATAAAGACTTTAACTGATCAAGCACACACATCCATACATATGCAATAATACTAAGTGCAATAATCCTTTCTGTCATCGTTGTATTTTTACTCAGTTGTATATAGTATTTGTATTTGTATTCTATTTTTATCTTATTGTATATTTATTTTATTTTATTCTACTGTATATAGTATTTTATTCTATTCTGTACAGTTGTGTACTGTATTTATTCTTATTGTATTCTAATTTTTGCCTCATAACTTTTGCACTGTCCACTTCCTGCTGTGACAAAACAAATTTCCCACGTGTGGGACTAATAAAGGTTATCTTATCTTATCTTATCTTAAAAGTCGATGCGATACAGTGTGAACAACGGCAAGCTTGCAGAGATTCTATTACTTTCAACAAACCAATGATTTGTTTATCAGAAATAATGATTTACAGTTTCCAAGATATCTCTTAGATATTACTTACTGAAAAAAACACCTGCTTTTATTTCCTGTCTTTAATAAGCACACAGTCATATCCAATTTTCAGTACGAGGTAACAGGCCTCCATGAATTCCGGCCTACTGCATGCAGCGCACCACACATGCAGCCAAGTCATCCATCTCTCCGTGTGTGGAGAAGCCGGCTGAATTTAGTGTCTGCACCTGGACAGGGATCTTCTGCTTGTCCAAAATCCAGGCCTCGCAGTGACACTTTAAAACAGAGCAGACTCATTCAGCAGTCAATCAGCAGTCTTCACTTCCTCTGCTCATGTTATCTGTCACAACCCCCTCTCCCCCTTCTCTGCTTAAATACACTCATCCGTTATCATTCTAGCTCTCTCTACTGTTTTGATATCACTAGCGTTGTGTCAACATTTCAGGAGGCTGTGGATTCATGAGATGAGATTTTCCATCAGCTTCAAAATCTCAGACAACACGTATGTTTATCTTAAAAAATATCTTAAATTTCATGAAAAACTCTACAGCAAAGCAGAAAATATCATGTAAAAATATCACGTGGTAATAAGCCTACACCTATAATGAGGGAGACCCAGTAAACTTACAAACATCTATACACTACATGCATACACAGGCAAAAACAGACCACAGGAGTGAGTTATATATAACTCACTGCATTCAAAATGTCCCCAGTTAGATAAATTTGCTGCCCTTTAGTAACTGGGAAGTTACACAGCTAATACACAGGACACTGACATGCTTATATTTAGGTGAACATATACATATATACATGAAACCAGTTTCACACTCAGATTGTATGACGCCAGTGTCAAAGGTCTGGTCTGTTTTCCCCCAGAAATACCAGAGAAGTAAGGGCTTAATAGTGCTGTCAACCATGGAACTGACAGAGGCCTAAAGCCCTGGAGCAAAGTCTCCACCTTGGCTGTATAGTTCAGCCACACAGAAGCAAAGATGTAGCCTGTAGGTTGGGTGTCAGGCCTCAATCTCAGCCCACACAGTTTATGCTGATACTACACACTGTGGGTACAGACTCACATTAGTCACAGCTTTCAAAACACGGCATCATATTTCATGGTAAATAGTTTTCATTATTAATTTTGGTAAAGAGTCTGTTACCAGGATGGTATGTCTGCATTTCTCTCTGTCTCTCACTCTTATTTTTCCTCTCACATAGGTCTAGAAAGCAAAACAGTGTCGATGGGTCATAATAAATGATAACCATTTGATTTTAGGTGGCTCTAATTAAGCCTTTATTATTTCACCCTGAAATAAGAGAGCTGTAATGGCCATTAAAAATGCTGATGGTGAGAATGAATGACAAAGACTGACACATGTGTTTGAAATATAGTTAAGAGGCTACAAAATGGAGAGCCATTTCATGGAAAAAAAAAAAATCAGCTGTCATCAGCATACAAGTGACTAAATTAAGGTCGTGACTGGACATGTTTGGGCCTGTCTCTAAACTATATTATGTAATAACAATGGTAAAAACGGGCACAGAAGATAAAATTAATAGGTGCTCAGAGTCAAAATGACAACTGGCAATAAAAGTTTAGTTGAGCTGGAGTTGACCAGTCACAAGGCCTTGCCTGGCCTTCAGAAACAATAAGGCTCAAGTTACCAGGAGAGGCTGAGGGGCAAAGGGAGGAGGATGCTCTCTTCACCCACAACACCATAACTCTCACTGGGCCAGAGCCTCTGTCACTGGATGCTGCTCTGGTTGGAGCTCCCAGTAACCTTTTAAATCAGGTCCCACTGACAGCTTCCATTAACATTCCTGCCCAGCCTGGCAGGCAATTGAACAAAGGGTAAGTGGGACAGAGCAGAGCATAGACTTTGGGGGTGGTGGTAAACTCTGGGACCAGGAACAGAAGAGCACATGGGTGCAGGACAGAAAAAGAGGAAAAAGCCACAAAGTGAGGGAGGGTAAAGATCAGAGATAGTGACGGAGACGGGGAGGGTACAGAGTGGAAAAAAAAAACTACAACAGGGAAGGGATCTGGAACTGCTTTGTATTTGTGTGTAAAGTTCTGAATAGGTGCTTATTTAGGCTCTGTCAGAACTAGTTTCTACATAATGCCGTTCAACCAATTTCGAAATGTTTATACCTGATCCCAAAAGCCACACTCAAAGTTGAAGTGTTAAACTTAACAACATAAAGTGCAGGGAAGATATGTATGTTTGCACTGAAGCACCGCAGCAATTTCCTAATGTTGTAAACCCGCTCAACATTTGGCAATAAAACCCTTTCTGATTCTGATTCTGATATGGTGTTGATTAACCATGGAAATAAAAGTTAAAACTGTTTTTTCCAGACTGACATTCATGAACAAATGAATAAAAGCAACTGAAAAGAGTTCAAACCTAAAGCATACATTCTCACAACAGTTTCCAGGGAATTGGCCTAAGCATTTAAGGTCATATGTCTTGTATGTATAAGTGAAATATGAAATGAAATAGAAGAAACCTGCACAAAAATGAGAAAAGAAAAGGCACAGATCAATCAGTGGCTGACCCTCCCGTCCCAGGTCAGAGGTAGACAGCATGGGTCAAGTTGATATAAACCATACTTTGTGCATGCTGCCTCTAGCCATTATAGCATAGTGTACTGTGAAACAGTTACAAGGCGTTTGCCCATCATTAAAGGGGCGTGTGCATTAAATCATGTTTTGCCAGCTGAAAAAACCAGACACCCTTCAAAAGAGCCACCTGAGAACATTTGAGAACTCTTTGGGAGTGCAGTGGTTTTTATTAGCTATTTATTATGACACTGTGGTTGCTATGACACAAAATATACACAAAAGAGATGTGCTGGATGTACAAGAGTCTAACTTACTTCTGCTTAACTAGTGGACCCACAGCGAGCAAAATGTTCCTCCAAGTATTAGTTTCATATCAATATTGTGCTAGTTTGACACACTTATAAATACTCACAGAGCTGAGGCATTAACTTCTGCTGCAGCAAGAATAGCTGCTGCATTCCTGCAGCTAACAGGGAACTTGATAAACTAAACTATCCATTAATGTTAGGATGTGGCTGGTGTAGTGTATATCCTACCCTTTCTCCAGCTGGCTAAATAAATGTAATAGTGACAAGAAGAAAAAAAAGAAAGCATCAGTGCACAGCAGGCTGCTCAGCATCTCTTAATGCTGCTGGCATTTCTTTCTTGTAAAAATGTGACACTTGCATTACAAAAAGGACTAAAAATGTACACCTGCCTCGGTTTAAAAAAAAAGCAAAGAACCTTTTGGCACAGATGCCCCATAAAAAAAAAAAAAAAGAAACTCTGTTTTTGTTACTTACTGATGGCCTCTACACTAGTTCTGCCCAGTGAGGTGTATTAAAAATCACCACTAGTCTCTAGGAAAAGCTACTGGCAAAGAAAACTCTGGTGACACACACACCCACAGACAGCTGGTCAGTGGAGGATCACTAGTACAAACACTAAAACATGCTCTTGTCATCTTTTATGCAGTTGAAAGGTGCAGAACATTACCGACTGCAGCTTTAAATCTTTAAATAATTTCAGCTGCCAATCATTCTGCTGGTCAAACCTGCATATACTTAGTCATCGCAGCATGACTGTTGGTTCTTTTATGGGAAATGACGCCAGTGATGTTCCTGTGTGGTCTGTGGGGGGACTTTGAAGACAAATGAGAGCTCTACATACAAAACAAGAAGAATTACAGAACTCTTAGGAGATAAATACGTGACGATACAATAAAGACTCTGAGAATCCATTTTTCAGTCTGTCTGTCACTGGAACAAATCACAATGGTTTTCAGTGACAGAAAGAAATATGCTTTGAACAACAGAAGACCAGGATATGTGGCAAACAAAACCTTGCAGAGTCCAATTTTCAACTTCCTTCTATTGCTCTCTAACAGATGATGCTGAAAAGTGCTCTTTGCCAGGAGCATTTATGAACAAAAGCCAGCCTAAAAAAACCCATCCTTGTAATTGGTACTATTGAGAGTGTTCTGTTTGTGTGAATAAGTGTGAGTGTGTGTGTGTGTGTGTGTGTGTGTAAGCATAAGCCAGTTGTATGGGAGAATTCAACATTAGTGAAGCTGGTGTGTGTCACATTCCATTCCTGACTGAGCCTCACTCAACCCACCCCCCCTGGTCTGGTTCCTACCGACTGATTCTGTTAATTACTTTGCCTTTTTTATTCTGAGAGAGCTGTGAGAAATGCCTCTCACCGCCACCGCTGTCCCACCCAGAACCCTACAACAACTATTAGCTTAATTACTTACATCTAACGTACTTCTCCAGTAATAATGTCCACATCAGCATCAAAGAGATTTCAAAGAACATCAGCTCCTACCCCTTCTTAACCCTATACACCACTTTCCTTTCAACTCCTTTTTTATCATCACTGCTGCCTGATGTGAGAATGTACCTTCTGCACTAATTTTTAATTTCCCTTGTATTCTTTGGAAGAGCTGATACTGCTGTGGTTCTGTGTGGTTAAGCTTTGCGCAATGTGCGCACACAGACTCATTTGGGCAACAGCATAGCCTGGGAAAGTTTGTGCGGAGCACATAAAATAGGGGAGTGGAGGCGGAGGAGTGCCGTGTTGGGGGAATGAGAGAAGAGGTGAGGAGAGGGCTTGGTACGAGGGAGGAGACGCGCCGCGGCAGCTCAGCTGTGTAGAAGCTAATGGGCTCTCATCCCCTTCCCACGACCACCACATGTTTTCTGATGGGCACTCAAGCGGCGAGACACATATTGGTTTGGCTACTGACACAGAACTCCAGCCAGCTCGCTTCAGTACTGCTCTGCTCTGCCTATTCAGCATCTGTCTGAACTCTGGTTAGCCTGTATATGACTTTAGGACTGGCAGAGTATGAATCAGTAACCAGCCTCTAATAATGTGAGGAGGTAGTGGTTGATCTCACTTGCTGGAACAGCAATAATGAGAGATGAAAGACAGAAGTATGGCTCACAGACAGACAGTGACACTGATAAACTGAGTGGCGTGATGAACAGGGAGCCACCGCAAATTGATGTTTGTCTCTGTCAGCAAAGAGAAAGAAATTCTCCATTATGGGGCATCTACTAAACTACAGCCTCTCACATCAGCACATGTGTATATTTTATCATGAAGCATCACAAGGTTTAAGCTTTAACATAAATTAAAAGATATCTTTGGCAGCTTTGGCAAGGATTATGCAACAAATTTTATGCACAGAAATGTATAAAGTAAATTGTAAATTGCTTGAAAGTTGAGGAAACCCTCTTAGTACCAGTATGATTAAAGCTAACTAATCCAAATGTGCATAACTGAAGACAGTGTTCAGGCCCTCCACAGTCCGTCTGGACATTATCCCCTCTAATTTGTGAGAATAAAACTTTAAGCCCCTGATTAAGTGATCCAGGGTAGCCAATTGTTGTGACTGTACTGTGTGATGTTTGATCTGACTGTGTGGAATGTGGCGACCTTTGATCCAGTGACAACATTCAATTAGATAAGGTTAAGTAAATTGACCTCCTCCATCCCAGCTACTCAATCCAGAGCTGGATAAAGTGTAAACAGCTTGTATGCAACACAATGAACCAGAGTTTACAGTGAGTGTGCCCTGTTAACGCGTTGTAGTGTTGTTCTGCCTTTATAAACAGCAAAACAAAACTCCTTCGCCTTTCCTGCAGTGATCACTGGAGAGTCTCTCCCTATCTGCCTCTAAGGAGCTTAACTTGGAATTACTTGTTGTAATAACTCAATAATAAGAAAGCGTGTGTCACTGACAGACCTTAAAAATAAATGTACCTTAGTGGTAAAATGAGTCAGGGAGCCCCGGGAATTACATTACACCCAGTAGCTGACAAGCTAAATCACCATGTTGCAGCTGTGGAGCAGAAAGCATCATCAGAAAAATGTGGGAAATTTAATTTCTTCATGTACTGACTTAACTTAATAGAACATAAAGCTCAGCACTAAATGCTTCTAAAAGTAGGCATTATCAAAATCCATGCAGTGTCACTGGAATGCTGTTCATGTGCTTTACAGAGGAGATTTACTTCCTTTTTTTTTGCTATTTCAGTGTGGATCGCCAAAGTTCACCTAACAATCTGAATGAAGACATACAAAACGTAAAACGCTCACATCTATATTGTAAAACCTTTAGACATTTAAGATTTGTGACTTCAAGGAGGATCCACATTTATTATGTAGCCCCAAACACACAGGTAGTCACAAGGAAACACACCAAACATAAAGTTGAGTTCAAACTAGTACAGAAACATTACTACACTTTAGACTTCTGCCTTGTGCCCATGTTATTTCTAAGTGCTATAGACTTTTCATCTGGAAGTGACATTCACACTAATGTGATACGAGATCCTTTCACAGCCATTACAAGCAGTCATTACGCCTTTCCAGAGATCACGCTAATGAGACTGATTAGGTAATATTCTCTCCACTTTCACATGGTGAGAAAGGCTAATTGCTTATCTCCTTCCCTTTGACTCTACCTTACCTAGACAACAACCTTCAGAGGTAAAATAGCAGTGACCCACAATGACCTCTTTTCACACTTAGAGACTAAATCTTCTACAGCTTCAACCCCTTAACTAGGCAGAGAATAACTAACCATTATTATGACTGATTAATGTTATTTGTGTAACGGTAGCAGTGCTACATCTCATCTTTCCAAAATGTTATATTTCTCCTTTTATTCTATAATCTTTTATTTCAATTCTGTTACTTCACTGTTATTATAACAGAAGTTTCCTGAGTGTGTCATTTGCACTCATTTACTACGTGGTGTAAACACAATCCCATCTTCTGTTCATATTGAATCCTGAAGGGAAGATATAAAATACTCGCATTGGAGCTGTGATATCATTAGAGTGAGGACTAGCATCACTATCTTTAGCCTGAGTCACACTCCAACCCCACCCCATCTCTAGCCTTAGCCCTCATCTCTTTTTGCCCAATCTGTATGTTCGTCCCTCTGCCTCAGGCTTTAAGAACTGTGAGACTGGCCTAAATAGCCGAACACTTCACAGATGAACAGCTCCAGTAATGGGCTGTGATTGACCTCGACAGCCATCTCTGAGAGGATTCTCTGGGGTCTGATCTCCAGATTACCTGCCTTGCTACATACATACACAAAACATGATGAGAGTAGCTGCCTTGGTGATTAAGCACACTATTGTGGAAGTCACTGGGTGCTTAAACAAACAAACACTTGGGATAACGTGTTTTGGTCGAGTTTCATGCCCTTGATTCTAAAATTGAATGGCAAGACTCATTTTAATTTGCATGAGGCAAAGCCCAATGAGTAAGTCCTGTTAAATTCTCATACTCCTTAGAATTGTATGAATGCACACTCCCAGACATTATCTGAAGTAGCTACTTGTCTCTTCATTTATTCACAGTCATCTCTTGTGAAATTTTGATCAGGTCCCAACAGCTGAAGAGCTGGTCACTTCATTTATGACATTTCCCTGGTAAATTGCTTTCTGAGGTTTCTCCCAAGCATGTACAATAAATGTATTTTTAGTACCATTTTGTCTACTGTAGATCTATCAGCCAGAAAAAGTTCAGGCAGCAGCTTAAAGCCATCAAGTTTCTGCCTGAAACCAAGCCAGACTGTTGATTTAACACTCTATGGAGTGAGTGAACACATGCAAAGGAGGGGAAAAGAGCATGATAGATGGACATATGAAAGTACGGCAGTCCTTTGAAAGATTGTAATGGAGGAGGCTACCAAGGGAGATCCCACTTCAGTTCACACCCCATCTACAGTGTCAGTGCAACCCATTCAAAGGCTATCATTTCAGTAAAGAGGCAAACATAGCATGTGTAGCAATTTCTCTGCATTTGCACGTGCATGCACTGACCAGTGAGTATAATGGAATGCATTCATGTGCTCAAGTCGAACGGTCAGATCAAAGTCAGGTGGTGCTTCAGTGCCACCTGCTCTCATTAGTCTTTGGGTCTGCAGACTCGAGGTACTGTAGAACCCCACCTGTTTCTGACTGCTGTGGACAGGCCTCTCAGGACACTTACATAAATGGGCACAAATACACACCAACACTTATATATAGGTTTGCATGAAATG
Source organism: Diplotaxodon limnothrissa (assembly GCF_057381915.1). Lineage (NCBI taxonomy): Eukaryota > Metazoa > Chordata > Actinopteri > Cichliformes > Cichlidae > Diplotaxodon > Diplotaxodon limnothrissa. The sequence goes on from NC_140606.1 coordinate 8,662,786, forward strand.
TCACTATAATGCATGCAACATATACGTAGTATCTGCTCTCCTATAATAAATATGTTTAGACTTAATTCAGAATAAACTCTGAAGCAGTTTCTTCCCCCCATTTGTCTAATTTTAAAGCAGTAATTGAGAAGAAAACAGCTTTAATAACTATTAGGGAACTAAGTGTGTTCAGTATTACAGCACTTTGGGAATTTGCACAGGATTAATTCCATGTAGCTTTCATTATTCCCTTCAATATGTTAAAATTGAGATTAAAGATCACTTTGTTCCTCTATTCTCCCTGCTCCCATGGTATGGTAAAGAGATCAAAACTGAAGGGCTTTATAGGGAACATCTTTAACATTTGCTCTGCTCTCAGTGTGCTTGATTAAATGTAACATTTTGAGATCCCAGAGTTCTGAGAAAAGCATAAATCATTGTCTCGCAGCTGCTGCCGTGCCTAGGGAAAACACATGCTATCCCTCACAGACTCACACTCTCCCTCTCTCTTCTACAATCATAAAACTCACTCGAGCCATTGGTCCCTCCCTCCTCTGCTGAAATCACAATGGTAAAGTGAGTGTGTGTTTGGGGTGGGGGACACCTGCAGGCTGCTGCTTGCCCCACGGTTGAGCATAAACCCCAGCTCCTCACACGCCCTCTAGCCCTTTACTCTTGCACACTAGCCCCATCCAAGGCCCCTTAGTCCTTCCCATCCATCAGTGATGACAGACCCAAGACTGAGCCAAAAGCACATAGTCAGCCAGCCAGCCAGCCACTGTCCAGGGATCAAAATGATCAAACTGTCTCTTGAGTACCAGTGATAATTTACACTCAAAGTAGCACTAGAGGTCACTGTGAATGACATGGCCAAGGATTTCTGGTCCTAGTCACTAAAGGCACTGCTCTACTCTTATTAAATTCAAAAATAATTTATAGATCTAATACCAGAGGCATCCATTCCAATGCATGCTGGTGAATGATGACATGTCCCTGGCTCTCAACTAGGCCCATGTGGAAGAAAAACCTATGCCCTTCTGATCCTGTCCGCCAACCTGGATTGCTGTCTGCTGTGACTTAAAAGCAGCTACCTCACTTGCAGACTTGCCCTGCAGACTTGCATGTTTCCATTGTTGATTTATTACAATAGTTTATCTTTTATTTATTTAATTAAAAAGTGGCGCTGATATATTTTATTATTCATGTCTCATAATGCTTTTAAAGTTTTGTTATTTCAGAAGAAAAGAGCATGAAAAGGATATTGTGGCTATCTGGGTCGACTAATCAACTTGGAGAAAGCCTGTGGGACCGTCATGTTGTAATCTAAAGGGTTAATGGCGAGAAATAAAATTACTCGACCATTTTGGATCCATAAAAGAGGACACTTCAAAGCAGAGCTGCTTAGTTCTTCTGCGTAAAAACCCACGCCTTTAATTGTGTTTAATTTATTAGAATGTTCCAACCTCAGCTCTGTTAAATAAAAACACATTATTCCCGATCTGCAGGAGTTCTACAAGTGTACAGGGACTCCCTCCAACCGCCGACCATAGCCACCCAACCCACCCTCTTCATTTTCTAAGTAAATTGGAATTTTGTTTTAGTTCACTGGTAAACAATTAGACAGAAAACAGATGTCACTGGCCATATTTAAAAGCTACTCATCTCCTTAGATTAACTTTGTATAAAAGAGTTATAAGGAGTGAGAGAAAGAATGAGACAATTAAACGTGTCAAAGCTTTCATTAAAATACTGGACTACAAATAATTCAAATAAAACAATATATCAAAACAACCAATTTATCTTTACTTTAACACTGAAAATGAACATTTCCCAACATCCCCCCTGGAGATATGAGCCTTTCCGAGCCTTGAGAAATTAGAAGGTGCATGGCATTGAGGAAATGGCTTCTGGGATGAATTAAAGGATCTATAAGGAAAGTGCTGTTGATTTTCAGAGCCTGTCAAAAGCTCTAAGAAATGAGACAATGCAGAGATCACTCATACATAAAGGGGCAGAGGCAAAATACGAAAAAGCAAGACTTCTCTTGACTTATAATCAACTGCAGTCAATCAAATAAAGGTATATGAATGTATATATATTTAAACACTTCACTGACTACACACTGGTAGCTTAATGGCAATTACCCCCATTCCCCCCCTCCCCCGTTATGCTTTGAGAACTGGGCAGAAATCGCTCATAACTCTGCTGTGTTTTCCACTGCATCCTACTGTCAGGAGTCAGCTTTTCTCCCTACCCCGGTCGTATACTCAGTGTATAATGATCACACTTTAGGAATTTGGTAAATGGACTCAGCAGAACCACATGGGAAGAATAAAGTGTGTTTGATGCCAAGACCAAGTGCTCCAACAACTGAGGAATGTCATGATCACAAAATGTTGAACCTCTGAGCTAGCCCTGTGGGAGCAAAGTGTCCAGCCTATTTAGAGCAGTGCCACACCACCTTTCATCTCTTGCTGAATGAGGCGTTGCAGCCATCATTCTATTAACATTGCTATAACAGGCTCCTAGTCACCCTCTGGATGACAGCAGGGACATGGGACATGTGGGCTAACCAAAGGCTTTGATGTAAGCCTGACCACCATACAAAACACAGAGCTTTAAGAGACACCCCAAAACCCTGTGTACACACACAAGTGTTATCCTCAGCAGCATGTTAGGAAAAATACAGAGAATGAGAAAAACGTTCCACGTGTGGTAAAGTTGTTACCTTACAGTCACACGCTGCTGACCCCCAGCTTTCACTACACATTTGATTATTAGATCAATTAGATGTCTAGGGCATTAATCGTTTCAATATTCCAAAAACAAAAGTGATTGATCTGAGACTGAAATGCACAAGGGGCGAAATACAGCTCTATCTTTGGTAGCACACACACACACACAATGTTTGTGATTCTCATTATCAAAGGGGTGAAAGCTATTTGCAAATATGGCACATATCACAGCTGATTTGTGGCTTTTCTCCGTCATTTAGACACATGTGAGTGACACATATTTATATAAGTAATATGAAGGTAAACATGCCCCAAGTCTGAATGGCAGCCAGTTAACTGACTGATGAATCCCACACTGTTAAATATCGTATGTCCGAAAAGAGACAATAGAGACGTTCAGACAGTGAGAGAGAAAAAAAAAAAAAGAGCGATCTGAACTCAAAAGACAGGGGGGGAAAAAGAAGAGAGGCAGTGATGAGAAGTAGCACAGACCTGCACTGCTCCACATCTGCTGGAGATATATTCAGTTCTTCTGGGAGTCAGCCCCCCCACCTCCTTTTACCTTCATCTCCTTTCGCTCTCCCACTCTCTTTGCTTCCTTTTGGTCTTCTGGTTTGTGTTCAGATCAGGTTTTAATATTCAAAAATATGTACTGCCTTTATGAGCCATGCTTTACTGAAATAATATGGTCTCTAAATCACAGTAATGGTTTGAGGCCGTGGACTAAACAGAGTTTACCAGAGCTCCTAAAAGTATCTATCTACTACATGTCTGAGTGATCATGTACGTAATCGATGGAAGAACATCTCGTCGGAAACACTGATTTTAAAAATCTGCCTTTCTGTCACTGTAACATTCAGGAAATGTATTCAATGACTGTCCTCACATTTATCAAACCATTACCTCTCTAAGAAATGTCAGCCTGCCTTTTATTTGCAATTTACAGCAGTGTCCTGGCACTTGGTTTACTAGAAATGGGACAGTAAATGATAGAGTGAAATTTAAAGAGCAATACAGTGCCTGGTTAGGGATGACCTCCAAAATCTACTGTCTCTAAACAATAGTTTTCTTCTTACTTTCCTGCACCCTTAGGTACAACTGCATCTTCTTCTCACAGTTTAAACTACCTGAGGAGAGCTCTATACACACCTCAGAGCTGACATGTTTAAGGCCTGAGCCCTGATATGATTCAGGAGTTGGCGGTTTGCACAAATCAAGGCTACACAATGAATCTCTGTAGTCCGGTATTAAAAGGAATGTACAACTGTGACTCTGAAGACAACTCTGAAAACAAATGGAGCTGTATTGTTTTACCTTGTCACCCCAGGCTTCTCCTGTATCTGATCTTGGGATCTGATCTTGGGAGAGGGTTGCAGGAAAACAGCCCAGAATGTACTTTAAGGCCCCTACTGTGGGCTTTTAGAAACTTGGGAGTGGCTAAAGGCCATGACATAGTAGAGACTGTCCCATACTTCGAGAGGTATCAGTTTTTCTCGGGAAGAACGTTTTTTTTAAGTTGACGGTATGAAGAATATTAATAACACACTAATATCCGTGGTCATATCTATTTCTAGAAGCTCATACAGAAAAATGAGGGCATCCTTGGCGACATGTACAGATGTGATGATTAATATCCTACTTACTAAATCAAGCACTGCAGCACTTTAAATTTTGGAATTGGTTTGCATTTTTAGCTCTTTGGAAAGGCTACTGAATAATCCCACTCCCTCTCTCAAAAGGCACATGCATGCACCCACACACCCTCACAATGACACAGGAAACATAATCTGTGGTCTAGGGATGCAATCAAAACTGCAACCTGACATCAGAGCAGCCGTCAACAGCAATCCTCAAGTGGTTAGCTGTTGTTAGCCAGCTCAGCCCAGTGCTGACAGAGACTAACTGCTGTTTAGAGAAATCACACTGCCTGAAAAGAGATGCAGGGCTGCCAACCCTGCTTCAAGGACAGCAGAGTGGGAAACACTTATCGGCTTTACAAAACAAATAACTGAAAGGGGGCACTACATGACATTATGAGAGGAAGGAAAATATGACAACCTAAACAAATGGAGACTCCTGAATTAGATCACCAATAGTGCAGATATAATCAGTGCCTGTAACAAACCCAAACACCAAAACCACAACCAGAAAATGAACTAAAACCTGATTTATAAATGAAGGGTGGGGAGGGGTGGAGAGGAGCGGAGAGGAGAAAAGAGGGTAATCCATACATTTAAAACACTTATACCTGAGTTCCTGCAATCATCTCCTTGCTGAGGGACCTGAATAGAAAATGCCAGCAGGTCAGGGGCCAGCAAAGATTCAGGCTTGCGAATCTCATTAAGCCAGCGGCTCATATGTAGTTCTTTAGTGTCAGATGGACCCTGAATCAGAGGAACCAGCTTCTCCTTCACTCCCTCTCCTGAACCTGAAAGACAAGAGTAATAGTTTGTAATATTTTACAAACTCTCCACTTCTCCAAATCAAGCTATAATGACTCCCATAAATTGGAAAGCATTTCTGAAATAGGAATGACCAAATGTACACATAAAATAAAACATTTGTAAATGTTTCATGTATTAAAAACAGCCCTTTATTTGAACTTCCTTGTGATTCACCTTGAAGTAACTGCAACAGCACTATTTGGTTGCTATACAGAAGGCAAAAGGCCTAATAACGAATTATGAATTATTATTATTATGACCACTCCTATGCACCAGTAAAGCCATGTTTTGTTAATTTTTCACTTTAGTTGAAGAGCTCATAGTCCAAAAGAACAACTTTGCCCTCCATCGTCATTTTCACTCCTTATGTGCACATATTTTTGTGACTCTACAATAAATGGTCATTTTAAAATAAGGGCATTAACTGCACATGGTTTGCTTGTATTTCTATATTGACAGCTGCAATAGATCTACTAATCTGACCCACATCATGTGCAGCTTGACCTTGTGAACTCTGTGCTATGACACTAGCTCCAATAACATCCTTGCCATCAAAGACATGGCCACAGCCCAATGACAGCGCCCCAGGAGAAAACAGCAACTGAATCACATAGCTGGATAGAAATCAACATAAAGACTGAGCAGGAAAACGAGAGGGAGCAAGACAGAGTAGAGTGTGTAAAAGCATAAGTTAAAGAAAGTAAAAGAAGAGTCTAGTCTGTCTCACTCTTTCCCTCCTACACAGGCAGTAAAGTTTTAACAGGGCACAGCTGCACACACCTGGGGTCCTGGCGCACACTTTTACAGCTCCCACGGTTCCTGAGGCACATTTCACCGTCGCACGGCTGCAGAACTTCAGCTCCAGGTTTTGGACCGAGCCTTCGAGAGTCGGTGACGGGCCTGGATATTTCACACCTAATAAAAAAAGTGAAAAAAAGTGAAAATGAACTGCAGTCCGGCAGATTTAAGCACCGCTTCTGTGACTTAGTTAAACACCTGATTGGCCTTTAATTGTTCTTGACCAGCTAGTTGCTCTTAAACAAAGAAATCAAGAAAAGGTGTCCTCTGTTTTCAACAGTATTACTGATAGCGCATGTCTTTGACATATAATCTGAATTAAAATACATTTGCATATTAAGGTCAGCTATAAACCACGACAAACGACACTGGGCAATTTTTCTAAAATACATGATGCACCTTCTCAGTTTTAAAGTTTACGCCAGTCCATACTTAAAGTTATTATTTTCTTTAATGTTATATCTTCTTCTGAGTACAAGCGGACAGGGTCTGAAAATTTATAGAGGTTATCTTTGTTTATTATTGCAATTTTTGTTTCCTGTGAAAACTTTTAGATCATTTTGGATACAAGACAGTCTGAAATCACACCCACACTGCTACGCCTAAAAATCATGATAAAAAGAGATCTAATTAACTTGTTGTGAGTAATCGTTTATTTCCAAAACAATATTCCATGTAGTCACGCTTGTATTCAGCTTAGTGTCAAGTACAGCTCACTTCACACCAGCATTACATCACAGGAGCCTCAAGTGTTCCTCACTCTATGATTACTTCTCTTAATGGCAGCCTAGTGTGGAAGAACCTCCTGTCTTCCATCTTTCCAAAATGAAACTGTTTGCAATGTGACAAGGAATTACATATTCTCTATTATATGTCAGTGTTATTTCTATGGTGAGAGGCTATTTCAAACACATAACAGGAGAAGCAGGGAGACGTAGCTGGATGACTAAAAGATACTGTGGAGTTAAGGAAGTTATGTGCCAAACCGCCTGTTGAGAGAGGAGAGGAGGATCCATTCATCACATGCTACATTCTTCCAGTAAGCTGGAACTGTCCAAGGGAATCACATTTAATTCTTGCATCACCTGTTCCAATAAGGCTTTCCTTCTCAAATAATCCTCTCATACAGCGATTGTGCTTTATTTCCTACAAGTGTCCACAGCACTTTTTCAGTCGAGTTTACAACTTACTGGGGCTTTTTCTGTCGTGTGTTGGCCAAGGGACGGCAAAGTCACTGAGCAAACGGCAAAAAAGGTTCAATATCAACATAAATAAACTCAAGTTTAGCATACAAAACACTTTCTACTGCAAATCTCACACACACACACACACACACACGTACATACAAGTGCTTCATTCTATGCAAAAGCACTTTTAACTTAATGTTCACTCACACCAATGGATGCTTGAAGGGCAACTCGAGGTTTGGTAACTTGCCTCCACTGAATCATCCCTTTGCAAATATGCAAACTTATGTCTAGATTTGGTCACTTACTCAGCCCAGGATGAATACAACCTTAGATAAGTGTAGGACGAGCTCTACTTCCTGAGCTACTCTACTAGTTTTATCCTCTCAAACTCTTTTGTATACACACAGATATTATATAACAAATTTCCTTCTTACACAGGTGATTGAAAAATCTAAACACTGTATAACCAGTGCTAAATTGGATGGGCTTTACACCAACATAGCACACAGTATTTTTCTGATCAACTAAAAATTCAAATGTAGTTTCACCGTAAATCAGCAGTGTGAAGTAGGGCATGTTTGAGTAGTCACACACATAGCACACTTAACCGGGGAATTATTGAAAATTGCTAAAAAACTCTAACCACTGACTTCCCTCCTCTCTCTCTCTCAGACAAATTGCCCATCAACCTCTTCACCTGCTGTCTAAGAGGCCCTCCGTGAGACCAGATGGAAGATGGTTATGTTAATAACCCTCCTTCTGTCTCTCTGTCTCCCACTTAATATATCTGCAGGTCAAACAGAGCAGTGCTGTACAACCACTCTGTGCATTTAGCTGCCTTATTCTGTTTAGGCTGAGGCTGTAATACTGGCAACCAGTAATATATATCTTTGTCTTGGAGCCACTTTCTATTTACACTGCAGTACAGTTTGACAAACGTATATATATAGTTCTTTTAAGTAGATGGTAATGCCCAATGTAAACCTTGTAAAATAAAACAACACCACTCTCAAAATCTTCAGCATGCTCTATTGCAAACTAATGGCATCCAAATGATGAGCGTGATTTTGCTCTTTATACGGTTTCTTTCCCACTCCTAATTTTAACCTAAGAATCAGCAGAGCTGCAGAGTCGGCACCTTAATTATCAACCAAACACTAATCAGTGAGTCTGTGCTCCACACAACCAAGGGGGTGTCCCAAGTACACAATTTCAGTAATCTTATCTTCTATCTTTCTATATGTTTTTTTAAACCAGGGAAGCAACTTTGGTCTTCAAAGAATGTATGTGAAAATTCCCATAGATTTATGTTCATATGGATACGCGTGTATATACATGAAACACTGATTTCTAGATTAGTTCATGTGGCCAAGGACCAGAGGGAATGACTAAAAGTGATATATGTACTACATAAAGTTAGGTTCACTTCTCCCACTAGAAACAATATAGTATAGTATAATATGTATTTGTCATAAAAACATTGCCCAAGACATTTGGCTTTATCACTGAGTGTATCTGAGTAAACCTAAAAACACATGACCCATCTACCCTGAAAGAGTAGCCTATTCATGGAGAATGAATAACCAGACTCAGTGACCATTTGGCCTTTTTCAACACAGCACTAAAAGAAAAATGACATCAACAATGATGAGTTGCCCCGACTGTTCCCCAGAGCTTGGACAAGACGAAGATGTTAAAAGTGCAAGCCAATCTGTAATATGACAGGGGCCTTTTCTTCTACTCTGTGTTCTCTTTGATAAATGGCACTAGAGGTATCACTATAACATATCCCCTTGCCCACATAGATGTCCTAAGGGCACTGTGCACCTGCTGGGTTGGTGGTTGTTGCATGGGGGAGCTCTAAGCAATGTTTTGTCCAGCTGTTAGGACTATAAAATGTGGGGTACACAGAAAGAGTAAAAACACAAGGGTAGGTAGTTTGTTGGCTTAAACAGCAGTATCCCGTGTGATTCATGTGTGTATGTTGGGTTAGAGTGTGTATAGAGTGTGTCAGTGTGACTGACTGAGTGAGTGAATGTGTGTGGTACTGTTACTCGTCAAGCAAAGGCAGGTGCAAGAAGTACATAAACACACAGCTAGGGGCCAGAGAGTATGGCACTCCATCAAACACTAAGGGCGCAACTGTGGGCAGCTGGATTTGCCATAGAAAACACCAATGAGAAAGTGCGGAGAAGATGAAGGGAAGGGGGCCTGAAAGTCAATAAAGAGGGGTAGAAAGAGCTGATGCAAAAAAGCAGAATGCACACACTAACACATGCACCGTATGGGAGGTGGAGGGTACTTTCTTTACTTTCTGCATACCTCAATAGTTGGCGTGTCCATGGTTCAGTATATATGTGCAGCACATCTGCAGGCTTGAAAGCCATGCTTTACACATTCCAACATGTCCTGCTCTCACAGCTTTGGGGAAGGCTATGGGAAAGTTGTCTGCCTACAATGGTGGACCAGGCAATATTCTACCTCAAGATGCGAACCATTTCTTTTAGTCTATATTCACAAAACCCAGAAATAGTTTTACTTTCATTTATGATGCTATATAAAAAAAGGTTTATTTTTCCTGTTCTTCAAATACTACACCATATAACAAGTCTGAAAAAAATCCCAAGACAGACAAAAAAAGAGATAACGATACAAAATACAGTAAAAACCAAGCTATAGGACTTGTGCTAGAACAACTATTAAAAGCTGTGTTTTGATTACCCTCCCTCTTTGCAGCTACATACTCCATGCATTAATGACCAGCTTTATGTGTGATGGAAACAAGTTAAAAAAAGGATGTAAATTATCTCAAAACCATAAAGGGCAGGTGAAAAGACAAAGACAGACAAAGAAGGGGAAAGAACCTAAAGTATTAAAACCTCCAAGGTTGGCAACGGGCCCACAGCAGCTAGGGGGCTGACAGAAAAAGAGGTAGACATAGACAAGTTGGGTAGCCTGAAAGCAGCCAGCTGAGCCATTAAGTGCTGATGCAGAAACAATAACTGTCTCTCCTAAGTCAGGAGGGAAGCAGTAGAAGCAGTAAGTAGGAGCAGGTCTGCTGGCATCTTGCCCAGAACTGACACACAGCAAAAATGCAGACACATGCTGAGAGAGTGGGACAGGAAAACAGACAAGGTGAACCAGTAGTGGTTTGTTATGCAGTTAAAACTAAAAGGAGAGCAGCTTTGTTACTCAAACAAAGGTCTGCATTAGAAAAACATCGAGTTACTACGATAACAAGAACTGATTTTTATGATAGTAAAAATGACATTGAGGTACTTTTGGGGGATGCATTAAAAGTTCATTATGGTTCCATCAGAGAATCTTTCTTATGAAATTGCGTTGATATGACACGTGTTGTGATTTAACACAACATAAATAAAAATAAACTGAGCTGAGCTAAATCATAATTGATATTTGAAGGGATTGCAGTTAGAAAAAAAAATATCACAACTACTATTTAGCACAGGTTAAAGCTGTAAGAATATCTGCACACAGGAAGAATATGCATGTTTGATTTCAAACAGATGTAAACAACAACAACAGCTGTTTGTAGATAGATGAAGGAGCTGGGCAGTTTATATAACCAGTAATTGCTGCCAGAGTTTGGGTTGTTTTTTGAGGGGGGCTTTGCATATTAGGAAGAATTGCTTTTTGTTTTGTTTTTTTTTAAAGTTGGGTGGTGAGACAGAAAACAGAAAAGCAATCCAGCAAGTGTCTGTGAACAAAAATAATGGGTTTCCTTACACATATGACAAAATCCCAGTCAAGCTGCTCCTACCTCACTGAATGAAGGTTACAGCGGTACTGGTGTGTGCAAGCGGTACTCGCTCCCTATAACCGTCATGGTATAAAGACAATGATGGGGTATAAGTGCCGGTGGTAGCAGAAGCTGGGGGTCTAATTTTCTTGATTTCCATCCCCTCCAGGTGCTGCTGGCTTTTCTGTCGGCCCACTGAAGCAGTGACACATGTTCTCCACACATTCAAACTGTGGTTCTCTCTGCCACTGAATTACCACAATTAAGGAGTCTTCATGCGGAAGCAATTTGGCCAATACTAATGTGCCTAGGCAGTGAGGTTTGGAAGACAGTGGTTGGATGGGGTTGGGGTGGTGGGGGGGTTGGGAGGAAGGGGATCAAGAGCAAAACTGAAGGGAGAGTTATAAAAGAAGTAAGATGAGGGAAAGAGAGAGAGTGTGAGAGAAAAGGGGGCGACAGATGTGCTAAATGTGATAGACAAACATGTGCCGTGACATAGAGGATTCCCCCATTGCCACTTGTAAGGAAATAATTAGTCGGTGGTAAGATAGGTCATTAAAACACAGTTCTGGTTGAGAAGGTCTGCCTCTCAATCTCCCATATCCCCAGCCTAATGCTGCTCTGACAAATTTGGTTAGCATAAGAAACAGGGGCATTCTAGCTTTGAAGCAGATGCCAGGATGGAATACCAGTGTGGTTTCACCATGAGAGATGCTCGAAACTACAGACCACAGCTAATGACGCTAAACCAGTCCCCTCTATTGCTGAAATCCAACTCTGGATTACTATCCGTTCTCTCTCACACTCTCTAGATCTCTGCATTTCTATAGCTTATTCTTGTCCTCTTTCACAAGCTTTTCCCTCCTCACTCCACTTCCCTTATGAGGGGAGAATTAAAGAGAAAACGAGCAGAGCATTCTTGTTTATCAATAATCCAACGAGATCAATATTTATGTCTGAGCTTTGCAGAGGCTGACTGTGTCTGTGTGTGGTGGTAGCCAAGACGTGACTGGGGTTTTGGTGCTGCTGAGACACTTCAATGGGAGTTACAGTGGAAATTTATGGCTCTGTGACGTGGAGCTATGTGCTCAGTCGGCACTAGTCACTACCCTCAGATGGGGCGGTTGGCTCACAGCAGGGAGCCAGCTCTGCAGACACTACCAGATGACATAAATACAAACAGATTTATTTGAGGCTGTCATTGATTGGTAACATTCAGAGAGTCTGCTGCAAGAGCTTTAAAGTCTATTAGTCTTTTAGTGTGTTTCATTTAAAGTCTCAGAGATGTTCTTCCCTTTAGTGTGTGCGCTTGTATTTAGTTTTTATTAAGAATTACCTATCTCTGTTATCGAAACATTATGCTGAAATATGTGCAATGTCTCTCTTTTGATTTTTATTCTTCATCAAAGGCTCTAATAGCTTTAATGTTTACAATCAGTACAGTATCCATATTATTATACACACACAACACAACAGTCTTTAAATAATCTATACTTTCAAAAAACTGTTCACACTTTGGGCTCTGTTTATTACATCATCTGTAGGTGACATATTTTAAAGGCCAAAAGGGAGTCTATGTGGGATTTTCATATCATATTTCAGTTTAACACTTCAGGGAGAGATGAGCTCATTATCCCAACTCTAATGGGCAAAAGCTTAAATCTGTAGAAAATGTTCTTATCCCATGTGTGGCATGCTTGGCAGTAATCAGGCTTCTAAAAAGTGTAGTAGTTCTTTAAATTAAGCACTAATTCAAGTACTATAGTGCGTGTCAATGCTCAGTTGGATTTAGTGTTCAAGTAAATTATACCATCCAACATTCATATCAGAGAAGGAAGAAATAAGTCAAAACTCAGAATTCCACATTCTGCACTGGGACCGTCCATGTTCTTCAACATGCCTGGAATCACATCTCATTTCCCATGATAGAAAAAGTGAGCTACAATTCAAACAAACAAGGGGAAGAAACTACTTGGCGGAATTTCAGCTAACTTCTGTGGACGGTATGAGGAAAAGAGGCATGATAAATGGACAACCATGGTGAGAAAAGACAAGCATGATGTCCCCCTATGAATGCTTAAGCTCACCAAACCAACTTTGATGTGGAAATGCGTATGCGTATAGATATTTTGCATCTGTGCATACATGTGAAAAGCAGTTTAGTGAAAGTTACGCTTGATATGTTATTGCAACCAGACCTCAGGCACTTCCTGGCGCTCTCATCCCATTAAACGTATAAATTTTCGCGTAATCCAATGTTTAATTGTGGGACTACACAGCAAACTTCTGCTTTGCATCGACTCCGCTGGCCTCTCTGATTAGCTCAGGACTAAAGTGAACAACAGAGAAAGAGCAGAATTCTTCATGAAGACACAAGAAAAGCAGGGAAGTCTGGACTGACTTAAAACATCATCACAATCTGCCAGGAGTGGAGCGAGCCCGTCTGTAGCTCATTGAAGTTTTCATTGACAAGAACCGTCTCAAGTTCCAGCCAAGATTTATTTATCAATTTTCTGATGCTGACACGACGTGTTTTTTATGTAAGGTTGCGTACGGATGAAAAAAATCCTTCTTTCTTTCTTTTCCTCCTGCTTTCTTCCTGTCCTGATGTCAATCCGTGAAGAAGACAAGTCGACAGGCAGAAATTTCTCTCAAACCAATAAGTTACCTCTTCAAAGAAATATGGATACTTGAGTGAGAGGCCAGGCCACGCTGAAACAGACATCTCAGGGTTTTCATTAAGCTTCTCAACCCTTTACTGACATTTGTGACAACCGCAGACCATAAAAAGGGCTGTTGTCCTTCCTTTCTTCACAGGAGAACAATCAAAAGAACTATCAAAACAATCTCCATGAGCTAAGTGTATGGGCTCATTAGATGACGGGGCAAAGCTGCATGTTCCTCTGACTTGTCTTGATTAATAGATGAGAAACATTAAGGTTGTGAGTAATAAGCCTGTGTCAGCCAAAATCTACACAGGAAAACAATGAAAAACTGAGAGAGTGCAACCTCCTGTGTTCAGTCTTATAGCCAGAAGCATGCTACCAACAGCTGCATTATTAGTGGCGCACAAGAGAAAAAAAACAGAGGAAGGAGGAGGTAGCAAAGACAGATGGGCAAATTCTGGGACCAGAAAACATAAAATCTAAAACATACGAGGCATCAGATTACACAGGTGACAGGACGATGTGAAAAGTTTTCCCCCCTCTTATAACAATGAGCTATTACCGATATTTATTGTGCTACAGCATCACAGGCAGTTAGATCACAGGGATATAAACTGCTGGCCATGACAAGAGCAGCCTTTTTCATGCAGTGCAAAAATGCGTAAAACTATTGTTGATGTGTCTCAAAGATCATGTTTGTTTCCAAGCAACGGGAGATATCAGTGTGAAGAAAAGCATAAGTAAGTCTCACTAATGTGACCCTGAATGGACTTGGCAGGTTTTTTTCCCCCAATCGTTTCCCCAGCTTTGTCCTGACCCCCCCCTCCTCACCTCACCATGGTAAGTGTAGGGAGAACTAAAAACAAAGGGCTTGTTTTAATAATGATACGGTTAAATGAGTGAGAGCATACGTCCCTTACTAACATTAACAACATGCCTGTAGTTGCTATGCAGTGAGAACATAGTCTTGATTATTTGCCTTAAATGGGATCATATGTTCAGAAGCTAGCTATATATATATATATAGGAATACATTGCATTTGCAAATATGCACGATTCTCTGCCTGTGTGCCTAAACTGACACGCAATTAGGTGCCAGACCTGGGATTAATAAAGCAAGCCAATGACCAGTTGTATTTCTGGGCACAGTTGGCCCCACACTCTCACCCTCTTTATTTCATTCTGTCACTTTTCCCTTCAACCTTTATGTTCCTTTTTCTTTCATTTTTCATCTTGCTCATTATATCATTCACTCTCTCGTCCTCTGTTCTTTTCCCCTCATGTCTGTCACGCTAAAGCTATGTCACAGCTCGTATATCACCCAGCAATCATCTAAAGCATGACTGGTGACCACCACCAACCAACTTTTACCAGACCTCCCTCTTTTTGTCGCAGTCCAGACCACCACAGAGCTCCAAGGCCGGAAAACCAGCTGTGGTAGCTACATTAAAGTTCAATCCATCAATGGTGGAAATGCCAATTTTATGCTAATTTAAATTGCTTTGATCTTTTATCTTTCAAATATAGCCTTGTAGAGTAAAATAAGGAAGGGAGAACCAAAGTTACAGTCAAGGGCAAAAGTCTGGACAGTAGAAAGTTTATACCGTTCACTTATAACTCAAATAAGACAAGTTAAAAAAATTACTTTTGAGCGTTTTAAACACCGCTCATGTTTAAAAGAGGTGCAGGCAAAAAAGAAAAAAAAGAAAAACATCCATTGTATAAAATGTAAATGAGCTGCTCAAAGGGTGTGCACTTGCGGTATATGGAATTGTTGCTCTGTCACAGATGTGGCAAAGACAGAAATACTTAACTACACACACAGACTTGAATGAAAGCAGGAAAGGGCACAAGGCTTATTCATAATTATCATCTTTTTCTAATCAGGCTTTGTACCAGTGCTGAGTGTAAACTGGTTATTCATTCAGACATTTAATGAGACTGCTTTCAATAATATATCCTTGAGATGTCAGTAGAAATACATGTGAGAGCCTAATGTGGTCAGCAATTAGCAATGACAAAAAGAATCTGGGTGGATTAAACTTTTTCACTACCAAAATTAGACACATAAACACAATTCTTACGCACGGTGTATTTTACACTCACACAGAACTGCATAGAGTTGAGTAAGATGTGGGAGGTCACTGTGGTCAGTGTGTTGCCGAATCTGAGGTTAGCAGTGGGTAAAAGTATTGGTAGACAGGAATTACTGGCTACTACTATTACTGCTGCTGCTACTAAAAACCACAATAACATGCATGATGTATAAACATTAGAACACGCATATAACATAGAACCGGGAATTCTGACAATTACAAAAAAAGAGGAGAATACAAAAGAGGACCTAGTAACAAATCCAAAAAGAATTGGGAACAAAATAAAAGTTGTCAACAGAGAAGACTTAAAAGCATAAGAAAAAGACATAAATAAACTGAGATGAAGCTTAAAAGGGAAAAATACTATGTTCTAAAACAAAATATAAGTTATGAATGAGGAGTGAAGTAAAGTAGAGCCAAACCAACACAGCTGATGCTAACCTTCTGAGCACAAAGGCACATAGTCCAAGCGTGCATGCACTGACGCAAGCACATATGGGCACACACCTGTCCATTTTCAGCTAGAGATACCAATAATGACATACTGTTTGCTGCATAGCTCACCAATAAAATACAACACTAGTGTGGACTTCACTGGAATGCAAAGGAGAATCAACAGTCCCACACAGCTGTGTGATAAACCATGCAGACATGCAATCGAGTGACAAGGAAAATATAATTTTACGGTATGTTTTCTTATTTTACTCATATCTGGTCTTGTGAAACACAGATTACACTGGATGTGCTGTGCGCTGTGTTATTCCTGTAGTTGCCACTGAGCACCACAGTAACTCAAAGTATTACAAGTCCTAGCGGCTGTGTTCCAGTCAGCTGCAATGAATTTTAGTCTCTGAATGTTGCTCTTAATATTTTTGAATATTTTACAGTCTGTCAGTGCCTTGAAATTAAAACTGAAGCTGTTGAGTTTGCCCGTGAAATGCTGAAATGTGGAATTTCTTTTGGACAGTGAATTAATTCTCATACCTAAACGTTTCCCTCCCGCGAAGGACACTGACCATCTGTGTTATCAGCTAGACTTCAATATGAAACACCTTCCCCTATTGAAAAACTTTGCAACATCAAAAGAGAGAAGGGAGGACAAATTCCTAAAAGAATGAAAAAGCATATGTTCAAAGTGAACAGCGTTTGTTTGCCGTCTTCAGTTTTTAGCTTCAGCGTGTATCAGTTGTGTGCTGGCAATACCTTGATGAGTGCTACAGCAGTTGGGGACACGAGAACAATCTCATGGTTTAAACCCAAATCTTGTGTTGCATTAGATCTGCCACCTTTACCACAAATATCTGCAGCCAGTGAGCCAGTAAGTCACACTTACGGAAAAATAGCGGCTGGTGTCGCCGTGGCAAACTTTATTTTCTTACCAACCGCACAGCACACATCTCCCTTAAGGTATGAGTGTTCCCGAAATTGCAAAAGCAGATACAGTACTAGACATTTTTGGTTATATCATAGGAATTATTGCTGAGTATTTTCCCTACATATACTTACCCAGCACACCACCTATTCTCCTCAAGTCTCATGCCTTTTAAGCTCAAACTTTCTTTTCTTCTAAGCCCCCACTGCTCCTTTTCTAGCCTGCCAGCACATGGACCAGATGTGCAAATGTTTCTCCATGTCGCTATTCAAGCCCCGTTCCAAGAGAAAGGCAAAATGAGGGGAGAGGAATATTTGACTTCACTCCACGGGAGACCAGCTTCATAAATTTTGGCGGCTACACAACGGTGAAAAAGGTAGCTTGGCTGGCTTGGCTGGGGGAGAATGTTGACGGCATACCAAACAACATGATCCTAATGAGTTGGAAAATCCCAGGCCCTCCAGAGGACTGTCCAGATGCTACCGTCATGAGAAACGCTACTGTTTTATTGAATTCAGACTCCCCTACCTTTCTTTAACAAGGGACAAAATTTATTATTTGACCATTAAGACACCCTAGGTGACATGAAGCATTTCAGAGTTAA
This sequence comes from Diplotaxodon limnothrissa, assembly GCF_057381915.1. Taxonomy (NCBI): domain Eukaryota; kingdom Metazoa; phylum Chordata; class Actinopteri; order Cichliformes; family Cichlidae; genus Diplotaxodon; species Diplotaxodon limnothrissa. The sequence goes on from NC_140606.1 coordinate 8,680,430, forward strand.
TTTGGTCTCAGCTGCAGGTCCAGCAGCCCACATTGGGCCACAATAAGACAAGTTGATCTTCAAGTGTCTCGCGTGAACTCGTGTATACTTGGAGAACTTCAGTTCTGGATACGTGCATGCCAATTTGCCCAGAGTTCAATGCTATCGAGTTGGCTTGTTTTCCCATCAGTGACAGTCTGACAAATGTACTGTGCCCCCAGAAATAACTGGAAAGGTTTTCATAAGAAAGTCAAATCACTTTTAATATTAGCCAGTTCAATATATCTTTCCTGACAATTTACTGGTACAAGTAAACAAAGGACGATAAATAAAGTTTGCGAGGATAAACGAGAGTTATCCTCAAAAAATCAATAAATCAAGAACAACAATGAATGCCTTAACATCTAATACTCTGGTCTAAAAGAGACCAGATGAGTATGTTTGTTCTTTGTTCCATCACTACTGAGCCATTGAAAGGATATAATAAATCAAGCGACTTAGCTGCCATTGCAGAAATATTGCTACCTTACAGTAACATATTATAACAACTAAAAAACAGAGTGTTCCCCTGGTGAGCAATTATAAACATGTCTTTTCCACTCTGATAACTCTTCACAGAAAGAAGAAGTCACTGTACAACTAGTGTCAGTGTAAGATACACATGCACAAATAAGAAATAGAAGCAAATTCATCACACACACAAAAATCCAACTAGAGGTGATTTTCAGTGTCCTACTCTGTCTCCTCTCTGTAGACAGGCCTCAACCTACAATCACTACAGTGTAAGCAGATCAAAGAGCAGTAGAAAAAGACTACTATTCTTATGAGCTTGGTCAGGGGCAAGAAAAGAATGAATCTGGATTTCTGTGTTAAGTGGTTTTGCTATTAGCAAAGGCAAGGCAAGCTTTGTATTGTCTCGTGTTACTCACCTGGAGCCTTGTACACTTCAGTAAGCAGACTTTCATTAAGTGTCACTGGCGCTCCGTTGACCATGCTGTGGGTCCAGCTCTGACAGATTGTTTGGAGCAAAAGTGTCTGGGCCCTTGTGGCCTGTATAGTGAAGTGGGGAAGTTCAAAAATAAACTCTGTGGTGGGGACTGAAGACCTTTTGCTCCTGCAAGAAAAGGGACAAGACAGAGTCAGATACACATAAATGCCAATACGCTCTAAATGAAACAGACACTGGTGGAAACAAATGGTTCACAGCTTCCACAAATCCATCAATATCACATCACAATATAAAACAGCTCATTGATAGCACCAAGGGCCAAATAAGTAGAACTACATTCCAATAGTAAATTGAAGAAGTACCAAGTGTGAGCCAAGCTTTCCTTAGTTACTTGGCAGGTAGGTTTAGTTTGTCGACCCTTCCCTCCCCTCCGTCAAAACTGTGATGATGATTTATGTGAAAAGATGTACAGCCCAGAAACCCGACCCTGAAAAGAATCTCTACGCCTTTAATATTTCATCTGTCTCCAAGAGTGTGGGGGGAGCGAGTTTGTGTGAGTCTGCGCGTATGACGAGCTGATGAGTTGAGCGTTCAGGGGGATGAGGTAACACCACAGTCCGATGGAGTTCTCCAGGCCTCTGTCCATCAGAAATTCAGCGGAGCATGCTCTCATTTCTCATCTGACACACACACACACACACTTGCTTTTTTCATTTTTTTTCATTTACAACCCAGTCTTCAAAAAAGTTAGCATGCTGTGTAAAATGTAAAAAAAAAAAAAAACCCAACTAAACAAAATAATCAAAACAGATTTTGTTTCATGACTTGTTTTTAATCCAGAGTTAATTACAAGTGTTTATTTTTGCAGCAGAACTAAAAAGAAAAACAATGATTTAAATGAGAAATGTGGGGGTTTTTTATGTTGCAAGCACTTGGTACAGAGGCATGTGTCACAATGATGTTGCATCAACTCTTCGTTTAACAAAAGCGTGAGGGAGTTAAGAACAGCTGCTTTGGACCTTAAAGCCAACCCTTTGACATCATGAGCAGGGGCAGCAAGTATGTTGTTTCTGTTTGTGTCTTTCAGCATGAATAAAACCATTGCAAGATAACCATAGCCATATCTACCACTATAGCATTATAGTTGCCGGCTTTAAACTCTGTGCTGATAAGAAGCTGGATAGCTCCCCCCCCCCCCCCCCCCCCAAAACCACAGCATCCATGCTTTCCAAACAGATCAGAGAGCAGCTTCACTCCACCTCAAACAAACTGTGTCCCAAAGTAGTTGGTGATGTTTCTAGGTCTGGCTTTTGACTTTTTTTTTTTTTCTTTGCATGGTAGAGCTTTAATTTCCACTTGCAGATGAAGCAATAAATTTGGTCTAACCCCTTAGAAATCCATTGCCAATGAATTTCTCAGAACAAAATGTCTGCATTGATCAAAGATCATTGCCATTCAATAATGAGTTCGGCCTTGGTCCTTTGCGTACAGACATTTTTCCAGATTATCTTAATCTTTTAATGATATCGTGTAGCACAGATGTTCATTATTTGTGATTTTACATTTATAAATATGTCATTGGATAAGGTGAAGAAACCTTTACATCGGAAATTCCTTTAGGGATGCTTTATTTAACCCTTGTACGGTGTTCGGGTCTGTGAGACCCGTGTTCAGTTTTTTTCAAAAGAAAAATTAAACAATTAATTATTTTTTCACGTGTAAATGTGTTGTGTCTTTCCACTCACTCCACTTGATTATAACTGATTTATTTATAACATTTTATATAAAAGAAAAACGAGAAGCACATTAATTCATAAATGTGATCTAACAAAGGTAAAGGGAAAAAATTAACCATGTTTGCTGTTCATATGTCTTGTAATTGGGATGAAGTAAACATCTGTTGAGTAATTTAACATAAAATTGTTTGATAGTGTTAATTTGGAAAGCCAAAACTCTAGCGGGTCCACCAGACCCATGAACACTGGCTGAGTAACAAAAATACGAACACCACACAAGGGTTAAACACCAAATCACAGCCTAACCTAAACTTTGCAATAATTGGTTGTGATGTTCTGTCGGGTGTTTTGCACTTTTCTTATTAGAAATTATTTTAATATCAGAAACATCAGAAATGTTGTCGTTGTGCTTTTCTTTTTACTACTTATAGCAAAGCCTGAGGCTAGGCAGGCTGAACTAAGCACAGTCAAACAAGTCTCTTTAGTTCCACTCCTGTTTTCCTCTCATGTTCTCAAGGCAGGAAAATAGGAGTGGAACTAAAGTTTCTTGGTCTAGGATTTTGAGGACTGGCAGTGCCCCCAGCACAGATACCCATCTATGTATTGCATGTGTGTTCACTTGAGTACTTATTGTAATAGAATCTGCCCTACGAGTGGAGGTTTCATTGAAAATAGAACTGTGACTAATTCAAACGATGGCTGCAGCGTGTCAGGAGCGAGCATCACAGTTCATTTAATCACGCACCCATTTTGGTCTGGTCCCAGTTCTGAGTGTGGGACATGTCACAAGGCCTTTCTCTGCGCTCAGCAGCTCTGCAATCATTTAACTTCTCTGCTTCCCTCCCTGTCTTTCTTCAAGTCTCTTTATCTTTCCCTTTCTTCTGCTCCTGGGTGGTTCGGCAGGGTGACATGAGCAGTTAGCTGCACACAGGCAGACCCAGATTTCTGAAGCATCTGCTGTGTCTTCTACGAGACAGAAAGTGAGAGCGCGTTTGATAAAGAGGCTACAGGAAAAACACAGGAAGAAAGGAAGAAAGAAAATTCAAACCTGATTGGGTCAATGAGTTTACCTTGACGGCACACATATATGTTTAAAATTCTGTGCCTACATGTGGTGGATTTGGCAACATAGGAAACCATGCCATGTCATGCTTTTCTGCTAGTAAAAGTCACTACTGTTGTATGCTATACAACAAGACATCAATCAAAGAGTTTCTCGTGTGCTTTTGTGCGTTCAAATATGTGCACACTGTGTGTGCACATAGCAAGATACTGCAGCTGAACAAAAGAAAGTGAAGGGAAGCCGGCAACAACAATGTCCCCACATGCAGAGCAAATGTGCCTGCAAAGCCACTTCAATGAGAGGACTGGCAAGGGATGAAAGTTTGTTGCCTTATTTGAGTGTTTATAGCATTTAAGGGGAGCTGTCATGTGCATGTGGTCCCCTAAAACTTTAATTATGCACCTGTTTTTATTATATTATGCCCAATTCTTTGCGAACAGCAACTTGGATCTTGGATTCAAATGAGAAACAGAAACTCTCATTAGGGTGTTTTGGGAATGCTGTATGCGAAGACAGCCAGGCACTCATCGGATTTCATTAAGTAGCTGGCACGGTCAGTGTTTCTTGCTGCAACATGGTAAACAGCTTTCTGGCAGGCAGTGTTTCACTGTTGCCGCAAGCTTTGTGGGAAAAAAACCTCAAAAAGATTCAAAATAACACCTGCAGCATCACCTGCAGTAACAAACAACATTAAAATATTTGCCTTGAAACATACATTAGCTATGCACAATGGAACTAACAATAACTAACATGTATTTTACTGTTATAGTGCAGAAAGCCTATTAGTCTGTAGCTTGGGGAGCAAAACTCATTAGAGAATATCTATACTATAATGTGGAGACCTACCAGAAGGGTGCCCACAACCCACTTTAGGTCCTAACTCAGGCTCTTGGCGTTAACTTCAGTGCCTCATTGAATAGCCTGTCTCTGACCTCACAGTGGTTCTTTAAGTCAATAACTTTTTCATTAAAATGCAGAGGCCACCAGGAATGTGTTAAAAGAAAATTAAAATTAGTCAGGAAAAGGAGAAAATTTGGTATTTCAATTTCAGCTGTCCTTTGATGTATTTCAGAGAAAAAGCTCAAATGTATTTGAGAAACATTAGGCCATATTTCCCATCTGTTCCCTGTTGGAGTCAGAACTAGACCAGGACTAACACATCCTGACCTTTCTGGTGAACAACTAGTTGACTGGCTGGAGTCTCAGTCCAAATCAAGCAAACAGGGCATGAAGTTGGGCTGAAGCATGAGTCAGAGCTAAAAGTACCACACCAGCTGTGGTACTGTTTGCCTAGCTTGTTTCCTCTGTGCACAGGACCAAATCTGGACACGAAGCAGGAACAGATTAAAATGTATATTTTAGCCAATAAAAGAATTATTGAAACATCATAGAAGCTAGAAAGAAAATAACATGATAACCAAATACTTTGGTTAGTATCCTTAAATTATTTTGGGGGTTTTTTGGAAACCCACAATAAATATTTCACATAATCATAGTTGGCATTCATTTAGGCCAGTGGTCTTAATGGTGCTAATCAGCATCCTGGTTCAATATGACTGTGGTCACAGCTATATTTAGACAAGTACAGCTGGGGTTATAGCTATCGAGCTTTAACTGCTGCTTTAGGCCACACATAACCACAAAAATGCATATACCTGTCCAGACACAAATAAATAATGTTGGCAAAAGTGCACATACATCTGCATGCAAACACATGGTGAAACACAAGCTCTGTAACACTATAAACCAGTACGAGCAGGTTAGTGGGCCAGAGCATAATGAGCAGGAGTAATGAGGCTACAGCTGACAAGGGCTGCTGCTCTAACAACCTGCAACTGGAGCAGTTATAAAATTAGGTGCCAACACTTAAGGCTGAAAAGATGCACTATGCTAAGCATCTATAATACTGAAAGGAAGCATGTTCTTCAACCAGAGCGAAACAAGGGGAAAAGAGAAAAAGAACAAGAAAAACACGATTAAGCCATGCAGAGAACACAAAAAAGAACAAGGGGAAAACAACAAGCATATGTAGCATAAGAATACAGACTTGCAAGTCTATGTTATTCTCCAGGTAAAATAATACATTAAATGGGAGTCTCATTAAAGGAAGTATGTGGAAAAGCTCCAGTACAAACTCAAGCAGGAATAGATTATGTAACTGATATGTTGTTGCTTTGTACTTTTACAGAAATAAATGAAGGTAGCATAATTAAAGAAAGCTGGTTTGTGTTGCATAAATGTTCAGTAATTGGTTCCAATCCTGATATGTTGGCATTGGTGAAGATGTTTCGAAAAAGACAATAAGTGAGAAATACAAAAAAGCAAGTCCTCATGTTACAAGAAAATTCATTTTTTAAAGATCAGCATCTTGTGAGATTGAAGGACTATTACCAGGTGCAGCTGGTCCTAATGGTTTACATAGTGTCCCAAAATACAAGCTTGGAACCTGCGCACAGTTTCCAGAACCTACATTTTCTTATTACTCATATCCTGTACAGTACCAAAAATCAGTTGCCTCACTCTTTCCAAAACACAACAACATAGACAGCTGTGGGTTCTGGGACATCAGCAGTAAATGTGGAGCAAGGTGTCTGGTCTCTCCATAGACCACAGAAAAAGAAAAAGGCACACTCGCACAGAGACCCATCCCTGGCACAAAGGCATTTTTTTTTCTCCAAGGGGGCTAAATGGGAAATTACTCATAAAAACCTTCACCAATATAAGCTGTTAAAAGTGCAACATGATGAATGTTAAATTAAAGGCAGTTTAAAAAAAATGCAAATAGGACCATCAATTAACTTTCCACAAGGCTGACAATGTGAGACTTTCTCTTGACTTTAACTTATCTGAACCTATTTTCAAAGTCCACAGTAACACCAATGCAATCCATTACGGGCTGACATATTTGTCTGATAGATACAACAGATAGCCACTGTCCTGAGACCAGTTATCTAAAGTTTCTTCAAATCATTCACTGCCACACCTCACCTTAATTAACCAATACAAACATTTCCCAACTCAACTAGTTGACAAAATCCTCTACTACTATTTCCAGAGCTTCTATGGAGGGATTTAGACTCCAGGTGGAGGGAAGGGAAGACTGACAGCTTGTACCTTTTGTCCTTTTTTCAGAGTGATCTAAAGTACTGGAGAATTCCCAATCTCTCCGAGCCAAGGTCACTGACCCCCTCTTGAAAATAACCAGAGTGACTTATGGGCTGCTCTAAAGTCCCCTCTTTTATCATACTACAAAAGACACACTACAGTGTCTTGCAAAGCCTCCAAACGAAGATTATAAATCATGTAAGCACTTCACACTGAACAAAAACACCTAAGTGACCAACTGGGGAGGAGGGGGAAACTTTTTATCATTTTGCCACCCGGAGGTCAATTGGGTTAAATGGCTAGCATCTAAAGAGACTGAAAAAACACTACTACAGAAAAGTGATCCAGTCAAACGTGAATAAATAAACCTCTTGAAAAATGATAGACAAGAAACTCATTTAAAGGTACCGTTAACTCTCATAATTCTTTCCAGCAATTCATTTTATTGACCGTACATGGTCTATGTCATTGTTCTTATGAGAAATGTAGCTGCAGCTGCAGCTAAGCCTCATGTAGAAAGAAAACCTAAATTATATTTTTAGCAAAACGAGGTCCAACTTACAACTTGGTGATATAATTTGAAAAATTTTATGTCCCTTAAAATTTATGTATGATTATGACTTGAATTTTGATTTAAACTGGGCTCTGGATTCCTCAGTTGTGCAGATATATAGTTAGTGTAAGGAAATATTTTAAATTAAATAATCTCTCCATCATATAGTGAGGTTACACATTATGCGTGACGAGGAATTTCTTTTAAAGTTCTGGTGTTGCATTGCCTTCACCTTCCTTTGCACCATATTCAAGGTATTTTCAAGTCTGTCTTATGTTGATTTGTAACAATCAGCATTCTGTAACATAGCCAGCGTCTTTAACAGCTATGCAGAGGGTCAGCGAATGAGTTAGCGGTAGACGTGGACTGTAAGTGTAGCCACGGCTCAAAGTTTTGCAGTTCCTTTGGGTCAAAGGTGTTCAGTGTGTGCATTTCTCAGTCACTGGTCCTGAACAGTCGAAACTCTTCACAGAACCCAACACTCTCTTTCGTCTCTCACACATAGACACAGACGCAGCCCTCCCGTTCCTCCCATCTGGAGCACCCCTGACCCAAATCACACACGTATGCACACAACCTCACATGGACACACATGAATACATGCACTGAGATCCATTCTCAGGGGAGGGCTTCATTACACAGGGATTACTAAAAGAAATGTTTTAATCAAGTTGTGCAGACAGCTGCAGACCGCAAGGCGAGAAAATGGCAATGACGTGGTTCATCAGGCGTTAAAGGAAAACATATCAAGAGGCCTGTGTATGTGTTTGCATAATGGGGTGTGTGTGTGTGTGTGTGTGTGTGTGTGTGTGTGTGTGTGTGTGTGTGTGTGTGTGTGTGTGTGTGTGTGTGTGTGTGTGTGTGTGTGTGTGTGTGTATAGCTTCCTGCCTCTGTCCAGCTGTGGTAGACATGCGGTTTTTGTCAAGGACACAGATAGATAGAGATAAGAGAATCTCAACCTACAGACTGCAAACCTAATAGCATATTTATGCTATACAGATTCTGCTTTGGACTGTCCTTTTATTGTAACATCTGCAGCAGTCAATAAAGCACTGCTTTTCCTCTCACAATCCTTTTGTAACCCAAGTGAATGGACCACCTCCTCTCCTCCATTGTCTTTGACCTTCATGCGCATGACAAGAAGGAATACCAGTTTTTATTATGCATTTTTTTTTTAACTCCACGCTTCTTAGCTAAATAAAGCTTAGACTTTATTATGGCGACACCATTCATTACTCCAAGCCTTATTACTACTTGTAGTTTTCTTCTCGTGCAGTAAAAAGTGAACGAGCTTCTTTCTAGGAAGCAGTGGATCAGTATTATGGGCTGGTGAGGAGGAAAGGACAGTGGAATGCACACCACAGTAGATGATAATCCACTCAGAGCTGATAATCCATGTATCCTTCCCCATTTCCCACTGTTTTCCCTCCCTCAAGCTTCAGTTCCTCAGATGACTAATTCAGGAATTAATAGAATCTCTCAGTCAACTGAAAACATCTACAGCTGCTCCTGAATCCACCATCTTAGACCTCATCTATATATACAAATAAAGTTTGTGGTTAAGTTTAAATTCAACAGACATTCTTGGACTGCAAATTATTGTTTCTTGAAAGCATAACATGTCCTTTAGCGCTGGTTCTAAACCCATGTTGATTTAAGCCACCAAATGACACTTGCAATCACAGGGGTAAGTATATAGTGAATATGATTATACTACGACGGACCAGTTTGACTGTCAAGACCGGCACAGAAGTCTCCATAAGAATAGGGATATCAATTACTACGAGCACAAGTCTTGCATTTGCCAATACCATACCCTTAATACAACGTTCTTCAATACATCCACTGATCTCCGTCAGCTAGAAAACCAAATAAAAGCATCTGAAAGCAGATGCAGAGGAGAAAAAATCCTTACCACAAAGTTGGCCAAAGAAGTTTATAGACTGTGCCACAAGAAATATGATGTTTGACCCTGCAGCTCACAATCCTTTACAGTCAGATGCTTCAGAGTTAAAAGTGGAACAATATTACATCATATGTCATTCCAGGCTTTTAATGCACACCTGTTAATACATAAAGACTACTTTGTTGCAGTTTATGCCCACGTCCATTCGACTTCAACATGTGAAAATGTTCGGAAAACATTTCCATGTTTCTGCAAGAACAGGGAGCATGTGTTGCCTTGTTGAGCCAAATGAATTCCCCACTGCTCCCGTGGCCTCCGAACTACAACTCAAAGCTGAGCATGACCACAGGAACCACATGCTGATTTGAGGTCATTCAATTATCCTACACCATACAGTGACAGCTCACTATAACATTAACCCTGCCCACACAAAAACCTTGATGAGCAAGGTCTTAACTGAGGCCCTTTTAGTGATTCCTTGATTAGGAAATCAACGCTTCTCAAAGGTTAGTGGAACAACACAATGGTTGATGCAGTAGCTGCATGTATGACATCATACAAAAATCATTATAATTTGTAATTAAAATGTATACTCAGAGCACGCAAATGTGTTTTTCCCCAACCAGCAGCAACTCCCAAATCAGTCTTCTTTAGCCAAAATGATTAACCAGTTCAACTTCTTAATGATATTGTCTGCCAAAATGGCTGTTGGACAAATATAACAGCCACAGTCAATGTTCTCAGCAGTAAATGCTGTTCATGTATATTTGCTAAATTTGAGTTGGATCTCTACTCAAGGACACAGAAAGCATTTGTCCTCCTGTTCTTGGCTGTGCTTGGAGACACAGACCAGGAGCAGCTTGCTATGACTAACTATGAACAGGAGTAATGAGGCATTACAATCACACCAGAAGCCTCATGCCTCAGATGCCTCAAGCAGCCTTCATAAATCACAACATGAGCTAATCTAGAGTCTAGACTACTGGTCCAGACATAGTAGTATGTACTTCTCAACTTCACATAAAAACCCTACTGGTAGTGTTAAAAGCTGAACTAACTATTGACAGTGTAATAGACTTGGACCAATAATTAGATATCAAGGGAAAACCAACATTCTTTTCTATTCTGAACCGTTTGCAAAGTAACTCAGCTTTCTGTGGCTATATAACATGCACCTGTAATGTCACATACTTTAGGAAATTATCCCCTAAGAAATAGCTGAACGAGTAACAGGGGCTGCTAAAAATGCCACATAAAAGCTGGCATGGGCTTGAATTATGGCCTGCAATGCGACGAACCACACTAAGCTGCTGCTGGTTTGTTGCTTGGTTGGTTGGTGGGCCCCGGCCTTGGCCTGTCTCCATATGTTGCTGCAGTCAGGTGGCCCTGCATAAGCAATATTATATGGTGTGAGCTCAAGTGTGTGTGTGTATGTGTGCTCATGTGTCTGAGTTAGGTTAGGTTTTGGAGAGATCGATGCAGGTGGCACTTCTAACATTCCCTTCCTCCTCCCACTCTTTTTCTATCTTGAATAACAGCTTTAACAGCCAAACCAATTGAGACATGCTGCAGAGTCCTTGTGAAGTTGGGGGCCAATATATTGGCTTTCACTGAACAACCCGACGCCTCTCGGCTGCTCCTTAATTTACCAGGACTAAAAGTGCATTTTAGAGGGTTTTTGGCTTTTGGAAATCTAATGATTTTAATTTGATTAGTTCATGCTAGTGTATATTCATGAGCATGAACTTTAGATAGAAAGCACTTAGAAACAGTGTAGAAAAAAGTGCTTGTGCGAATGGGTGTGATTGAGTGAAAGTACAAGTTGTGTAAAGCACTTTGAGTGCTCAGATTGAGTAGAAAAGCGCTATATACCAGTCTATTTACCATTTACCATATTAAGAAGAGAGACGTGTTCCACAGTTCTTTGCATGAGTTTGATAGATTGCAAAGTTTAACAAAAAAGTTTAGAAAAAACAAATGTGACTTGACCTTTGGATGCTCTTCTTCTCAGCTATGTTCAGCTGTGCTGAAAACACAACACCTAACCCTTATTACAGTTTGCATTTTCTAATTAGCTCTTATTTCTTAATTTTGAGTTAGTTTACCTTTTATTGATATTAGTTGTAGTGTCTATAATTATAATTATTTGTCAAGGGCAAAGTATTACAAAGTATTAGTATTAACTATGACGATGCAGCAGAGATTTTAATTTCTTAAAGTGGACCGGAAGAAACAGCTGATTTAATCATATGAAGTGGACCAATGTATATGGTAGGAGATCAACCTTAATGAGTGACACATGCTATATATGCAAAAGCTTTCTATTTGTATTCTCTTCAGGTGGGTAAAGTTTGTGGTGCCATCTTTAAAGACATTATCTCAGTGTTTCAGCCAGCACCTACTGTAAGAATTTAGCTCTACACCTCAGCCTGAAATCAAGTGACAGTGATCAAGTAGACCTAAGCTTAATGTTTACCAATAAGACAGCATTCACAAGTAGTTATATATTACTCATTAATGGTGTCTAAACACACTTTGTCAATGTTAGGAAAACCAACAGACCAGTTTTTTTGTGCAGTTTTCAACCTATTCAGTTCAATCCAACATTTCTACACTAACACAACAAAAATTCCTCCATAGCATTAAGCCAAGTGTACAAGGCTAAAACAACACAAGTGAGTGCCCATCCTAAGTAATGCTGACAAGAAAGGTTGTACCAACCACCTGGATACTTCTTGGACGTTTCAACCAACAAAACAAGAAGACATTTGGCTGCCTTCATGTTAGGTGATTTCAGCATGGAAAACTACAAGGTCAGAGTCTGCTGCAGAGCAATTATACTTTCCTAAAATTTCATTGTATTTAAAAACTGCAGAGACAAAGTCCCAGAGGTCTTGCATACATATAACCCCATGCCCAACGAAATCCAAGGCAGACGGGGAGAACATGTCAAGGCAGTGTAATTTCCCCAGTAAAAGCCCCTTGTTACCAACTGTGAGAAGTGGGAGCCTTTGTGGTGAGACTGAAGGAAATCTGAGCTATGCACTCATCGGCCAGCTCATCAGCAGACGTGCGTGGTCTTCATAGACACTCAGTGTCCCTCAAATCTCCCATGATTACCTGGCAGTCATACATACTTAAGCAAGAGCTGGCTGCCTACTGGCACCTGAGGGTGTGTATGTGTGTGTGTCTCCTACTCACAGACAATGCTCCACACTTTCTGTTATTTTAAACTTCAGAAGCATGTATAGCTCTGCTCAGTGTCTGGTCAGAGACGAGAACATCTTGGAAAGGGATATTGTTAAAGTTGCATCAGCTACGACAAGCCCTCCCAAAACAAATACCAGCGAAGTTAATTTAAACACTACCACCTGGTGGAGTGCATCTTCTGGGTGCCATACTGACCCAGTGTATCACTCTTGGGCTCAGCTTTTTCTGTTGTAAAGGGAAACCTCAAGCTTTTCAGGTTTCCATGAATGCATACAATCTATAACACAACTTTGCCGTTACAAGTTGTATGAGTTTTAATTTGAGATGGGGCAAGAGTTTAAACACTCTGAGGCCAGAGGTCAAATGAAATTAAGACCAACTCTCAGTCAGTGACCATTTCTATCTTTTCATTCTGACCCATAAACGAGTATTTAACATTATGAAAGCGACAGAAAAAAAAGAAAGAAATGGAAACATTAATTCATTTTTTGACTATTCAAACATTCCAACTGTGAGCAGTTAAACAACCACTCGCATATATCTCTTCTAACTACTGTCTGCACTCTGTCAAACCTGTTCTTCATCATTCTTCTAGGAGCAAACTATCACATTGTGTTTATTAGTTTCTGACTTGCAATACACAGGTCAAGAGGCAGGCTTTCTTGCCTCTTGCTTAGACGAACAGGGTCAAATAGAAGTCACATTACCTCTGAAATGACAAAACTAACAACACTAAGCAGCAAATCCAGCCCATCTAAAATACAGTGAGTGACAGTAAAATAGACAACTGTTAAAAAAAAAAAGGAAAAAAAAGTGAAAGTTGTTTGGTAGCAGATATACTGAAGTGCCTGGAAACGAGGTTAGTAAAAGTCAAAACCATCTGCAGCTCCGACAGGTTTAGATCTCAACTAATTGGGGTAAATCGGCTTCTAAGCTTGTGTTCTTGCACAGATTTCCTACTATAAACAATTAATTTGCGTAGACAAGTGTTGCATGAACAGTATATCTTGGTGGGGACTTTAACCTGACTCTACTCTAACCCATGCGAGCTTGTGTGGGTTAAGGCTTGGTTTTAGAATTGTGGTTAGAATCAGGTCATGACTTTGTTTCTTTAGATCATAGCATGATGTACTGCCTTTCGCCTGCTTCACTTTGCCAGACAGGTTCTATTTAAGTGATTCCTTGATTCATCGAATCTAGCAGTAATTAGGCTTCAGTGTGGGAAGTGAAACTGAATCATAATCAGAATATTTTATTAATATCTAAGGAAAGGGCCAGGTGATATTGGATAGGACTCTTAATTTTAATTAAGAAAATCATCAGTTAAAAACTGCATTTTGTATTTACTAAAGTTATCTTAATCTAGAATTAAAATTTGATAATCTGAAACGCATGACCAATATGCAACAAAATTAGAAATGAAATACAAAGCACTATGTATCTTCAAATTCACGATGTCACTGGAAGCCCAAACCGGGAAATATTTATAGTGACTGACAATTGTGTGAGGCAAAAAAAACCCTGATTTTTAATGCACTGCCACAGCATATATGATGACATGTACCACAGTTCAGGTCAACTGCACCAAAGGTTTGCCCTCAGAACACTGTTAGTAATCCTGGGGGATCAATTCACGGTGTCCAACATGATTGATGAAAAAGTGACAGGGATGCTCCTGGCTGCATTTATGACCTGGAAAAGCCTACTGTTCTGGTGCTCATCTTCATCTTTATTTCAGCTATACAATTGTAAATTTTCAGTGTACAGAAAAAAAAAATCTGTTTGGTTTCTGGATTACAGCCAGAGATTCAACTCTCATCAGCTCAACTTGAAGCTTGGGTTAGTTTGACACAAGTTGATAATTGTCCTTTTTGCAAGTTTGAACTTCATGAAAATTAAATATGTATGAGGAAGTAGCAGGACTTCCAGGAAGTCATCTAACATCAGCAGGAGTGCTACAGGTCAAGTACTACTGCATAAGGATACCTTTCAGCCATTTAGGAGATAGTAACTACCTTTAAACAAGGCAATGATTTTGTTTTTTATCAGCAGAGCTGAGGAGCTTTATGACTGAACCTCATGACTAATAGCATTAATAGAGTTGTAGTTAAAAAACTGTTTATTTACCTTAAACACAGAAAAACTAAGAACTGTAAATTATTCCCCCAATTCTGTCTACAGTCTCCAAATAGAGTGTTTAATGCTGTACCAACAGTTCCTCTTCCTTTCCATCTTTACTACTCTCACCGCTCAAATCCAAATGTGTCCAACTGTTCCATCCTCAAACTCTAAACATTGTCTCCTTTTCCTTCATCCCTTTTCTTTAACTTCTGAAGTCTCTTCCTCCCGCTAAGAGACATCTCCAATGAGTCATCTGTCTGGTAAACAACCAAAAAAAAAGAAAAAGAAAAAAAAGGGGAGCAACTTTTTCATGTCCCTAGACAACACTGTCTTTCTTCTTCTTGTGTTTCAAAGTAAGGAAACTGTTGCAGTTATTCCACACTGACGGTCGTTCTGTTTTCCCACATGACTGCTGAAAAACTGCCTCATCCATCACTTTAAATACCCTCATATCCACAGCCCACAAGAGATTGCACATCTTTATATATATAGCCATATATGTGTGTGTGTGTAAACATTTCCTATATATTTTGCCTCCATGATCACACAATACAGAAATGATGCTATCATTATTATGTTAATTTTTTTGTGCCTCACACAATTGTTACAGGCACTGGCCGGTGAAACAATAACATTTCTATTTTCATCATAACTTGAAATATGCCCTGCATGTACACTGGGCTTTTAGCAATTTGCAGACTTAATCAGTTATATAACTGCTAAAAACTCACCACAATGCAGGCAACTGAATCAGTTTTCCATAGAGTGCAGTACTAAACGAAGGGATGATGGGGATGAGAGGTAAAAAAGATCCTTTATCCTGGCATGTCAACCCCGCCTGGAACCCAAACACCTGCAAAGACATAAAGGCAAAGAAATGAAGGGAGAAGACAGAGGGGAACTAACACGCTGAAAAAACACTGAGGAATTCACAAATACATTGGGAGAAAAAAAGAAGATGATCATGTGATAGGATCACACCAGCACACACCAGACCCATAACATGCAGACCAAACCCACAGTCAACCTTGGCCTTCATTTTGACCTTAAATATTTGTGACATTATTTCATCGACAAGTCTCCATAGACAGACCTATAAAAATGTGTCAAGGTACTCAAAAGCACATGTGTGGTAGTCCTTGTTACAGTAGGCTTCTCCACAAAATTTGCACTGATTAAATCTATATTCAGTCAGCCAAATAGCCCACATTTTTCCAGCATGGAGAAAGTTTTGGTTTGTCTTTTGTCCCCTAATTATAAGATTTAAATAAGATGCTGCATGATTTCATAATTATTAAATTATGGAAAAAGTACTTCTAAAGTAGGTGGCAGAGGGTGTCTCTAGGAGGAGGTTATGACAGTTTTACCAGCACCAGATATACTATCTTGGCTGGAATTTCTTTTTTTTAAATGTCCAGTTTGGTGGACTTATGGCCCCCAATACAATCCAGACACTCTTTAATGAGAACACATTTAATATACAGTATTTAGCATATTTAACACCCCAACTTTCATTTCCTTTGACCCTTACTACACAATTTTGAGACAATCTTGGACATTGCAGCACTATCCCGCTGAACATAATCTGTCCATATGGAACTGTATACCAGCCACAGTACTCCTCTCACAACAACAGCTGGTTTTACAAAATAAAAATTATAAAAAGGTTTACTCTCTTGAATTTGCATTAAACCCAATTTAACTTTTTAGCCTGTACTTGACCTGTCACAGTTAATGGGGATAGGGTTAATAATGAGTCTTTATCACTTTTTATCTGGCTACAGTAACAAATATATGAATGTACAAAGTAATGTTTTATAAAAAAGATAAAAAATGATAAAGACAGCAACAGTACTTAGAAAAATAAACCACTGTCTAACTCTGCTGTTTGTCATAGCAGGCGTGGGTCTCACAATCTCATTCTCATTATCTAAGCTCCTGGAAGCCACATATAATATACTCCCAGCCCAGTGTTTACATACTGTTGATAGCACATGGTGGTAAAGTCCTGTTTAATATTGGAGGTAAGAGATGATGGCTGGGCCTAGCTGTCCAGCATCCAGCTGCTGTAATGGTGTACTAGATCATTTTTCTGTGTAGATCAACAAGCCAGCAGACAAAATGCTGGAAAACAATAATTTATTTATAATAGGACAAATGGCCTATGGCTCTAATATATCAATTACTAGATAAAGATGTAGACATAAAAAAGTCACATTTAAATTCAATTGCCCACACAAAACACTCAGCTTTCTATTGGAAACTAGATTTCTGATCGCTATTCAGCAGTTTCAGTCCCGATTCAAATAAACCAAACTTTAACATGACCATTAACTTCTGTGGTCTCTTGTTAAGCAACCAGACTGACTTAAAGCTTTTGCCTGCAATCATGTAAAAGTAGGACAATGGCTAACACTACCCTCAACACAGATACCTAAGCTCTGACAGCCAGCGTCAATAAAACACAGATTTAGATAAGCCTTAGTTTATACCCTTTTCAAATCACTTCCTGAATTGGGTGAATTGTAGCTAGAATGACCTCCACCCTGTCATGATCCCAGTGCAAAAACCCAGATGGAGACTGAGAACCTTAATGGTTACAGACAACGATTGGCTGATTGGTCACAATGATCCTTGGCCACAATGATCCTTGGCCACTGACCAGATGACTGTTAACCCTGCAGTGACCCTGTGATAAGGACTACCAGCATGACGTACAGTAAACATCCTGCCTTAAAAACACACTGAAGCAATACCAGGCCAGAATGAAAAGATGACAAATTACACCCAATCTATTATCCAAACTCCCTAAAAAGTTGATTGGATTCTTTAGCAAAATCCTTTCTTTATTTTCTTTTGGAAATGTGTACTCAATGACAGACTAAGGACTTCAGGTAAACTAAAAATCAGAGGTTACAACCTGAAAACAAACCTAAAACAAAGTGTTTAAATTTATTTTACTTTAGCCATAGATTACTGGACATGGATAACTCTAGTATACGTCACACTTAGGTAGAAAACTACTATTTTCTGGAATGTTATATGCAGTTGTTTATTGCTCATCTTATGATGCTAGGCAACATGATAAAAGCTTGGCTGACAAATAATCTTGTCCCGTGGTTTAAAACGATTAAGAAAATGAAGCTTTTGTCTTTTGGTCCCAACTTCAAATTATAGTACTACCAACTTTAAATTTCAGTGACAGTGAATGTTATATTTTCATCTTCAAACTAGCAGCTAAAATTGTAAAACCTTTATAGTAACAGGGGAATGTCACAGCTGCTTAATACAAGTCTCTTGCACCCTATTAGTTGGCAGATGAAGCAGACCAGAAATGTACTGGTGCTCATCAGGAAACTGAGTGCTGAGATTTTTATGACCAGGTGAAAAGGGTCATCAAGGTCATTAAAGAGGTTGGCCCGATCATTTCAAAGGGAAGATAAGATCACAACTGTGACTGACCAATTAGCATGCTATTGTGCACAAAAATCATACTCTAATAAATAGTAGATGCATCGTTTTGTTCAAACTGAAACATAATAAACAGAAAGACAAATGTATAATAAAATAAAATGAAAATACCAACAGAATCAAACCAAATGAGTCCTGGCACAGTACTGGTTTCCATATTTAAAATCATGAGACAAACAAGAGAACAAGTGTGCAATTTAAAACTGTTTTATTCAACTATAGTTTTTGGGGGGGTTTTGATAGCAACTGACATTTGCTTAGTTTTCATATATTGTTAATGAGCCTGATTGCCTTTAACTTAGCATCAACTGTGTCCTTAATGGCAACAAGAATGATCTTAATCTGAATCAAATTCAATTTCCCTTATATAGCACCAAATCACAACAATCAGATGACCTCCTGTGTTGAAACACTTGGTGACAGTAGGAAAGAAAAACACCCTTTTAACAGGAAGAAAATTCCAGAACCAGGCTCAGGGAGGGGCACCCATGTGCCACTACTGGTTTGGGAGTGAGGAGAAAGAATACTATAGAGTGCAGAATATTCTCATACTTGCCTTGAGGTAGAGGTGTGCATAGCAGTGATGTAGCAGGTTGTCAGAAGGCTGGCTGAGACTGCTGACAGTGGTTACCAGCTCTGGGGCATACATTGGCACAGAGTGTTCAAAATTCACCTTTTCCACTTGGAACTGTACTGAAGGTAGTGGGCGCACTGGCTGAAATTCTGCCACAGAGACCAGACATGGTGCCACCTGGACAGTTGAAAATATAGAAAGGTTTAACAATTATTGTCAGTGACAACAAACATGACACATATTGAACATACTGTTGTCCAAGTCAAAACCAACCAAACAACACCAACACCCGAGCAAAAATACTTCTACTTTGCATTAATTTCAATACTACAGTTTTCTTTTCAGAACAGTAACATCAGCTTTACACTTAACAACTCCTGTTCATCTCCTTCCACCTTTTCTTAATTTCAAACTTGGATTCTCAGTAAGGAGACTTGTCATTAGCCTAGAATGATGCAGCGGCTGTCCCTGTGTGTTTTGTCTTAAAGTGGTGCAGCTGCAGGTGGACTGGCCCAGTCCTCTACCAGCTCAGAAGCGATCAGAGTTCACAGAGCTTTTCCTTAGTTTGGAGAAAACGACAGTCAAAAGCCACCTGCCCTTATTCTTAGATTTTGTCCCCAAGCTAGCCATGCCATGATCAAAGCAATGTCTACTTATGGCTCTGTACCCAGCTATAGTATGCTGAGCAGGCTAGGTTAGTCAATCCTACGTACCTATATTTACCACATTCTGCATGTGCATTTATGTGACCAGGTTTTTGATATCGAGCTAAACAGATGCTCTCACATTATCTTATGGAAGCTATCTCCCTGGTATACAGCACCATACCCTTTGCTTCCCTGTGTGAAAGCACATTCTACCAGGGGAATGGCAACATCACTGGCCCTTTTCATCATTTCAGGGTGTGCATCTATGTCCAACACTATATGTGTTCGACCAAGTGAACTGACTGAAAGGGAAGTGTTGTGTCTATAACTTCTGTTCTCTCAAGGAGAGGAACGAGGTATGACAGCAGGTTGCCCTGTCATGCAGCTGGACAAGGTGAACTGAGGGCTATCGAACTAAGGAATGACTGTGAGGATTGTACATGATCAGGTGGGGCTGTGCATATGCCATCGTAGGTCTTCTGACTTGATCTGGTGTGGTGTGAATTGAATTCACTGTTAGCACTACCTTGTGTCCCATGATGACAGGCATTAGTGTATGTAGGAGGTTGAACTCTGCCATTGAAACAGTGACTGAGACTTGGAACAGAGTGAGACAAGTGAGTCGAGTTGGGATGAATTCCTCCAAATGTGAGATCTCTTCTGGAGTAGCTGGACCACTGTTCTCTTCAGTCATTTCTGGAGAAATAATGCCACAATAACAAGAAACATGTTAGCTTAAAAAAAAAACTTAATATAATGTAGAGATAACATTCTAAATATTAATACTAAAACAGCTGTTTTTCTAACCATAAGAATGCAACCTGTAGTGCATTACATGAAATAATAGTAAGGGAGTGGGATAAGCCAAAGATATTTGGATTCGAGACCAAAACCGTTTTACAGTGGAAAGGGTTAGCTGTAAAGCACACCAATTTCTTTGAGTGGGTGCCGTTCCTCTCCAGCCACTGTGCTCCTCTCATAGCATTAAAACAACGAAAAGGTCTTTTCCAACAAAAACCACCAACTCAAACACTAAATAAGAGAGACGTGGACTATAAAAGTGCTGGCATCTACATGTGCTATTCATTACAATGGCTGTTTCCCAGTAGCATTCTTTTTGAACTATTTCATAAAACCACTCATTCTGTCAATAACCAAAGAAATACCCAAAGAGCCAAGAAAAAAAGCGAAATAAGTCAACGTGAACCAGAGGCTACTAAGATCCATACTCACAGTAAGGACTGACCAGCACAGTGATCCACTACACCAGGGTCAAAGGCAGACCAAACCTGAACCCTATGGCCTTGGGTCTGGTCCCACGTATGGGTCAGTGTCAGCTCTGTGGAGGTTCTGTTGGGCTACATTTCCAACTACAAGGTGGGCTCGGAATTTGATCTCAAAGCTGCTTTGATCTTTGTCCTAAAGCTACAACATTCAGCTTGATCTAGTACTGCTATGTCCAATCAATTCATATGCCAGGGCTCAAGTCAATACCCACAGTGAAAATTTAATTTACAACACAGATGGAACTCCCATGATACACAGAAACATGACTATGGATGCTAAAAATAATGGGAAAAGAAAACATAACATAACATAAGTATATTGTTGTTTAGAAATATCCTGTTCTAGCTCTAGTTCTCAAAGTCCTGTTACTTTTATTGTTCATTTATTGTTTTTAGACCATGTAAAGAACTTTTATCCAAATGAGCAAACTAAATGTAGTTTATCTTCTCAACAGGGCAACATGAAGCCAATTCAGCATCCATAGCTAGTTTGGGAAGGAAAGCTTTTTTTTTTAGTTCTTGGCAATGAATATAAAAAGGAGAACAGAGAAAAAGGACAGGATAAGATGCTATAGATGCAAACTTTCTCCAATCAATAATACATACTAGATCTAATGTTTCTGACAGAGAAACACAGAGAAAGAGCTTTTATTTAAGGTACCAAACTGTTTAAACTGTTAGGTTCTGCATAGCTAAATTATAATTTATCGTATCAAAATGATGAATGGTTGCTATAAATCCTTCTGTAATAGCAACCTTGACTTCCTCTTATCTACTCTCAATCCGCACCCCCCCCCCGAGGCTCCAACTATACTGACCCTTGAGAGTACAAACACTTATAGAAACAGGAAGGAACACGCTGACCTACTCCGCTTCAGACAAAAACTGCTACAGTAATTACACCATCGTCTATTATCTATCACAGATGCTGAAACAACCGAAACCTACGGATGTTATCATTTCACAAAAATCTTTTGCAAAAGAGTTATTGCTACAGATATTACATACAGACACACATTCCATGTTCTTTCACAACATCCCAGGGATGAGCTCATCAATAGCTGTGCAGGGATGATCACTAACAAAAGGTGTTTGGCTTAACCTCCCTTATGTGGTTCAAAAGGTCACTACTTTCATGTACAGCTGTGTGTTGAAGAATGGGTTGTGCAAGGAAATAACAATGCGATGAGAATATTATAAAGTGAAAACTGTTACAGTTTCTGGTCACTGAAAAGTATGACAAGAGATGTGAGTAAAATACCAGACCAGAGAAGGTATATTTTTTAATTATATATTTGTATAATTTTGATCTCTGACCTCGCTGCGCTTTGCAGTAGGGTTCATACTCGTGGTCCATGGCACAGGTGACCATCTTGAGAATGCGATGGATGGCGCTGCTATGCAACCTGATGTCTAAAGGTCCTACCACCAGCCTCTTGATGGAGGTCTCTTGAACTGCAGGCACTATCTCTTCCATGCTCATCCCAGAGAAATCCTGAGAGCCTACAAGTGGAAATACACATATATACATAACCTGATTAAAATATATAATGTATGTACTTATAAACTTAAGGACTCTTGTCTCAGTCAACAAAATTAAAACATATTTTCAGCTTTCATACATATAAGGTCTGTTTGTTTTACATTAATATTTAGCCAGAAACATTTTCCCATATCTCATTTCTTAATGAAGTATAAATATAGACTATTGTCATCTGGCATAAACCCAAAAAAGATAGATGTAGTGTAATGCAGCAGCAGGAGGCAGCTCACATAGCTGTGACCCACAGAAATGATGAATATTCCAAATGTCCACTTCCCTCCAACAGCTGTCCCTTCATTCATCGCAGGCCCCTGTTCCAGAGGTCCACTTAAAAGACTCAACTCTCTCGCAATAAAAAGGCAGAAATTAAAAATAAAGGAAGGGGGTGGATGAATGGCAGTGAGGGAGGAAAAGGACAAAGGGTCACAACTGGCTTTATTCCATTTACATTCCACCACTGTGCTGAACATTAGTACAGCTCAGAGTCAACAATGCGAATGTAACTCTTTTTTTTTTTTTATTTCAAAGCAATGAGGGTGTAACTTCCACTAAATTTTGGAAATTTAAAAAGAGCAACAGGCAATGCCACTTCCCCTTCCCTTCTGTGAGATTTGGTTGCAATGGATTAAGCCTAATATCGACCATATGGCTGCAGTTAGAACGCTCATTGGAATGACAAGGAGGCTGAAATTAGGAGGATTTAGACTATTTAAAAGTGTCTCAATTTCCAAAGATTATAAAAAAAATGTTTTTAATCTGCAGCGTGACTCTAATGTGAAGTCAATGGTAAGAGTGACCTGGGTCGGTTACTATTTCAGTTGACTCAGAGTTTATGTTAGACCTGTGGCAATGCAGACTAATTTGTTTAGTTGACACTGGATATGGTCCGTATCCGTGAAGAACAGAAACACTAACAGAAAAGAAGCATTCCAACTGGCAAGGGTAACCACAGCCATCCCAAAGAGACTGACACTTATCCTGCCGTCAGAAATGACTTTGACAGCTCAGAATGACAGTATCAATGTTTTTTTTAATTTAGATTATTATCTGTAGATGACAGCAGCTGAGGAAACAATAGCCAAGTCATGAAAAGCTAAAATGAAACACAAAAAAGAGGGAGGTGCGTAGAACAACACAGGTGACATACTCCATATGAATAAATAAATACCTTTTGAGTTATTGAGTTTGTTTAACCAAAGCCAGTCATTTCTACTTTATAAAGCATGATAACCTAATAGCATTTGCATATCAATCACGGCCAATAAAACTGAGCTATTATATTTTTTCACATTTTAATTAAGAAGTTAGCATTTTGGACTGAAGGAAGCATTATTTATCTCTCAATGTGATTGTCAGAAATTCCTAACTTGGAAAAACAACACTTAAAGTTGCAACTAAAGAATGAGGAACGCTGTCTGTCTTAAGGCTTCTGCCAGGAAGAGTGACATCTAATTAGGCAAGAGAGGTCTATTCACTTTCTCAAGAGCTTACAGGTAAAGAGACAGAGGGAAAACAGTGTTTCAACAAGCACCAGGGAGAGAGAAACTCAAATATGTGTCAACACAGACTAAACACTTCTGACAGTTGCCCTCCAGGTAAGTTTAGGGTGAGAGTGAGGACAGAAAGGGTCAAGGACCAGGTGGCTGTGACTGAAACAAGACAAGCTCTTTCTTCAAGTCTCCATGGGGCTTGTTTGACAGGGAGGAGAGACGAAAAGAGACGAAAAGAGATGGAAAGAGCGAAAGAGCGAAAGAAAGAAAGGGTGAACCAGGCAGAGAAAATGGGAACATGACAGATAAAAAGAAAAAGAGAGAAGAGGTGGCAAGGTGACCAAACAAGCTCTGCAAGAGAGAATGAACTAGAACAATACCTTTGCCACTGCTGTCCTCCATTGTGTAGAGATAATCCATGTAGAAAGCACCGAAACGGTGCATGCCCGCTATCTCTGTATAGGTCTCCTGTCAAACAAAAGTAGAGCTGGGTAAATATCGCAGTAAGGGAGCAAACAAGCAGATAGCCTTAAAGAGTGGCAATGACTGGGGTCAAGGGAGATATGGTGGTGGGGGTCAAATTAGAGATAAAGAGTTACTAAGCACTGATCCACTTAGCTGGATATTTAGAGGGTCTTTTGTTTATTTGTTTGTTTTAGGGAAGTCCGTAATATTACCTGTATTAAAAAGTGCTAACTTAGTCTGGTTTCTTTGACTGATTTTTTCGTGCAAAAAGCAGTACGTTCAGTCATAATAACGACGCTTAAATAAGGAATTGACCAGATACCAAGTCTATTATTTATTGAGTAAAAGGCTACTGATAAAAGAAATTGAAAGTTTCCTCATTCAGCTGGATATATGCCAAAGGAAATATATATCTTATCTACTTGATGATAAGACTTTTTCCTAACAAATCAAAGCTGTATGACTGTGATTACGGTTGATGTGGTCATTATGAAAATTGTGAAATGTTATTCATAATTTATTGTACAAGCTATTAATAGCACACAATGAACCCGTAAGCAAAAAGTCTGCAGAACATAATGAGTTATTCATAATAACAATGAGTTTGTAACTAAGTTACACAACAATTGATTTAATGTTTTAAAAAAAACTATTAAAAAAATTAGAGGAAGACCTCATCAGTTTTGTTTTTTTGACCACACAGGGCCTACAGTCCATGCAAAGAAGAACATAGTGGACACATAAAGACATATACACCCCACTGAGAAAAATCCCAGCTGGTCACATCAAGGCATCACCTGAGTGACAAAGCTAACTACTAAAGCATTCTTACATAGCCATGCTATTTATTTTAGGTCATTATTTACAAATGAAAATGAGATATAGGATAAAAACATCCAATTTATCTCATTTTAACTACCTGGGAGTTAGTGTATCGGTCACGGCTCATCATCATTAGTCTGCAGGTCAAGAACAACTGACCTTGTCTTCCACAGTATTTTTATATTTCTACACCACACTAAACCACTGATAAACAGTCAGAATGAGTGAGCAAGCAGGAAATTGAGAGAAAGAATTACACAGGCCCCCTTTACACATTTAACACCCCACCCCAAACTTGCCCACAGTTTCTCTAAACAGAGATTTCAGACTAGCCTTATCAGACTGGCAGGTTAATGAGTAATATTTATTAGGAGGTCCCTAATAGCTCTTGCATTCTTATGGATCAAAGCCATGCTGGTTTCAAAACCACTAATGAATAAACATTGAAACCTCTGAGTTGTAGGCTTTATGCATGAAGAGATGGATGGCTGGATTTCCAAACAATTGCATCATCGAGGGTCATGAATATTTCAAAGTAGAGTCAACACTTGAGCTGCAAAGGCTGATGAAGTGAGCTGAGAGCTATCAGAATGATGGCTTCAGCAGCACTACTTAGACAACCAAAAGATTCCTCTACTACACTAAATTAGTATTACTATTTTTTAATAGATCAATTACTGCATTTTGTCCATCTATCCCAGAAAAAGGCAGTAATTTCCACTTTGGTTTTTTTTCTGTTGGGGGGGGGGCTAATATTTTTGGGTAAAATAGCACAGACTTCTGGTTATTGTGACCTTGTGATTAGCAGCATCCAAGATAAACTCAGCCCTGACTCCATTGTTCTCTGGGCTCCGATAGTCAAAAAGAGAGTTGGTGAGATATGTCATTCCTTTACTACTGAGACTGTCCCCACAGCTGAAGAACACTGCATCCTGTACACAAAATGACAAATTCAAAGACAAATGTGAATAGCAAAGAGGACACGTTTCAGGCTGAAGAAACAATACAATCCATACAACAAACAAAATTCAGAAAGATCTTTTAAAATAAAATGTTTATATACTCATCAAACACCTAAAAAGCAAAATCTGATAATTTATTTCATATTCATAAAAAAGGGAAAAAGCTCAGTTGACCCCATTATTGATTTAATATAGCAAAAATGCTAATTTTGTTAATATATATATTATAACATATTATATTATATTCCGTTCTATATTTTTTTTAAAGGGGACCTTGAATTTGTTTTTTAGTAAAGTTCATCACAAGATTTTAACCTCTTCCTGACACTGGAGGCTGCTGGGACATTGCTTGAGTGTTTGGGGCTTTTTAAATTCTTTGAATATTTCTCAAAGTTCCTAGAATTTTAACTCTCAGTTAATATTAATGTGATCTTTTACAAATACTTTGTTCACCTCTTCACGGCGGTTCATGTTTTCCTCAAAATCTCGTACACCCATGATGCTTTTCAGGCAAAGTGCCCGACATCCCACAAAACCGATTTGGCAATCAAAGAAGGGCTCCCCCATCATGAGCACCTGAAATAAAACCCAAAGAAAGACTCAGCTCAGATTTAACACCAAGAACACAGTGGACACAGTGTGCATATTGTGTGTGTGTGTGTGTGTGTGTGTGTGTGTGTGTGTGTGTGTGTATGTGTGTGTGTCTTTGTCTTTTAATAGAATAATTGATTATAATCAACAATAATAACTTTACTAAATGATGAGGGAATTTATTTGTTAATCTGCAGAAGTCTCTGCCAAGAGAACACCAGGCATCTATGGGCCTTAAAACAATCCACTGACACCAATGGGAATAAACAACAGAAGACTTCAATAATTCACAGATGTTCTTTGACCAACTTAACTACTGAATTATTATAGATTTTAAATGTATAATGTAGTGTTGACAAAATAGTGGATACCAAGACTTGTCATGCTATACTGGTTTGTGGTTATATTGAGGTTGCGGGCTCATTTTGTCATGATTTATAAAAAAAAAAAAAAAAAAAAAAAAAAAAAAGCAAGGCAGCTTCTCTTTTCGACTGAGAGTGATGCATATTTCAGTGCAGTAGCAGTCCAGCAGCTACTACAACCACAAAGGTGTGGTTTTCCCTCTTTTCTCTCTGTGTCTTTGCTTTACCCAGCAGATAGCTAAACAGAGAATCTAATAAAACATTTTATGTTTCCCCATACAATTATTATAAGGCCTAGTTTCCCCTTTTTTGCCAGACGCCCCCTTTCCTTTCAACACTCATATTTAAATGATCAGATGTGAGCTTGATTCAGACTCCGGTGTGTGTACAAGAAGCTAAAGATTAGTGAGTTGACAAGGCTTCGTTCATGTACTCATGGAGAGATTTAACAGGAACTTCAGCCAAACTGTGACTAATGAGTAAGTAACTAAATAGTATCTTTACTGATCTTCCCATGCCGTGATAGATAACAAAGTTCAGAGTGGATAACAGTAAATGCCACTGTTGTGGAACAATTCATGGTGGGGGCTGAAATCTACATCAGGATAAAAACGTCACATTTTCCTTAAGAATAAATGCATAGCATTTACTTTCTTTTCTCTCATTTCTACAATGACAACATCAATTAAAAATTACAATATGGAGATAACTGATTAGCTAAAAATTGTAACAGTTTAGTGTAACTGAGTATAGTAAAATTCATATCTATCTCCGTTCAGCCCCACAACAATGCACTACATCACAAATGATAGGGGAAACTATAAACTTACCTCAATCGTGATTCCCTCTTGCTCTAGACACAGGACTTCCTTGGATTTGACCTTTTGAGGACTATAGTAGCTACTCTCTGACTGGGTCTCTGTCAACTAAGAGAAAAATAAAAATAAAAAGACTAAATATAATTTATACATAAACATGAAAAGTACAAGAAAAGAATAATAATTAATTTTTTTCCATCTTCTTTTTTTTTTTTTTATTAAACAGTAATATACTTGGTGTCCCCAAAAAATGAAAGTATTGGATGATGAATACTGATGTCTTAAATAGTTCACCTGCCGTGATTTGGCAGGATCAAAAAAGAACTGCAGCAATAAACTTGAAATAATAAAATTAGATGAGAGAAAGGCCAGTTTATTCAAAATGTTAGCCGAGGACATTAACGGTTTCACCGACAGTTAAAACAAATGCATGATTTGAAAAATAAGCAAAGGTTTTGGAAGTGTCCGATGTGAAGAACTAGAGAAAAATAATGGTTAAAACCACCAACAACGGCATCCAAACAAGATTTTCTTAGATTAGAGACTAGATGCTAGCTGTAGTACTGTTTGGATTCCAAGAACATTCATCAACCCACAGAACATCCCCTCCTTGCTTTTGGAGGAGACTCTGGCCTTAGTGGGATGACTATAAAACTATGACTAAAGCGATTCACATACCAAGGGGAAAATGAAATGTGCAATTTATTGTATTTGTAAACTGACTATAAAAGGGGAATGGTTCAGCAGAATATTAATTTTGGTTGTTGAGTAATAGTGGAAGTAGAGAGGAAGAGAGAAACTGAGCACCTGGTCAAAACAGACCAGGCTTAAGGGCCACTGGGGAATTTCTCACTCACTTCTTTGGCTTAATAATTCAAACAGTGATGTAGCCTGGCCAGTATGTACAGTGGGGCAAAAAAGTATTTAGTCAGCCACCGATTGTGCAAGTTCCCCCACTTAAAATGATGACAGAGGTCAGTAATTTGCACCAGAGGTACACTTCAACTGTGAGAGACAGAATGTGAAAAAAAAAATCCATGAATTCACATGGTAGGATTTGTAAAGAATTTATTCGTAAATTAGGGTGGAAAATAAGTATTTGGTCACCTCAAACAAGGAAAATCTCTGGCTCTCACAGACCTGTAACGTCTTCTGTAAGAAGCTTTTCTGTCCCCCACTCGTTACCTGTATGAATGGCACCTGTTTGAACTCATCATCTGTATAAAAGACACCTGTCCACAGCCTCAAACAGTCAGACTCCAAACTCCGCCATGGCCAAGACCAAAGAGCTTTCGAAGGACACCAGGAAAAGTATTGTAGACCTGCACCAGACTGGGAAGAGTGAATCTACAATAGGCAAGCAGCTTGGTGTGAAAAAATCAACTGTGGGAGCAATCATCAGAAAATGGAAGACATACAAGACCACTGATAATCTCCCTCGATCTGGGGCTCCACGCAAGATCTCATCCCGTGGGGTCAAAATGATCATGAGAACGGTGAGCAAAGATCCCAGAACCACACGGGGGGACCTGGTGAATGACCTGCAGAGAGCTGGGACCAAAGTAACAAAGGTCACCATCAGTAACACACTACAACGGCAGGGAATCAAATCCCGCAGTGCCAGACGTGTTCCGCTGCTGAAGCCAGTGCATGTCCAGGCCCGTCTGAAGTTTGCCAGAGAGCACATGGATGATACAGCAGAGGATTGGGAGAATGTCATGTGGTCAGATGAAACCAAAGTAGAACTTTTTGGTATAAACTCAACTCGTCGTGTTTGGAGGAAGAAGAATACTGAGTTGCATCCCAAGAACACCATACCTACTGTGAAGCATGGGGGTGGAAACATCATGCTATGGGGCTGTTTTTCTGCCAAGGGGACAGGACGACTGATCCGTGTTAAGGACAGAATGAATGGGGCCATGTATCGTGAGATTTTGAGCCAAAACCTCCTTCCATCAGTGAGAACTTTGAAGATGAAACGAGGCTGGGTCTTCCAACATGACAATGATCCAAAACACACCGCCCGGGCAACAAAGGAGTGGCTCCGTATGAAGCATTTGAAAGTCCTGGAGTGGCCTAGCCAGTCTCCAGACCTCAACCCCATAGAAAATCTGTGGCGGGAGTTGAAAGTCCGTGTTGCTCGGCGACAGCCCCAAAACATCACTGCTCTCGAGAAGATCTGCATGGAGGAATGGGCCAAAATACCAGCTACTGTGTGTGCAAACCTGGTAAAGACCGATAGTAAACATTTTACCTCTGTTATTGCCAACAAAGGTTATGTTACAAAGTATTGAGTTGTATTTTTGTTATTGACCAAATACTTATTTTCCACCCTGATTTACGAATAAATTCTTTACAAATCCTACCATGTGGATTCATGGATCTTTTTTTCACATTCTGTCTCTCACAGTTGAAGTGTACCTCTGGTGCAAATTACTGACCTCTGTCATCATTTTAAGTGGGGGAACTTGCACAATCGGTGGCTGACTAAATACTTTTTTGCCCCACTGTATGCTGTTTTGGAGTTGAGCACTATGATCACACAGGTGTGAAATATCCCCGCTCTGTGAATACAATCAATGTCTGCCAGCTAAGAATATATGTATTGCACCACACAAGCTCATGAACATATCTCCATATATCTTTAAGTAGAGCTGAGAAGAATTGCATGACAGCCAGCAGACAGAGAGAGCACCTGGTCAAGACTAGTCGGCCAGGGTGAGAAGGGTTCAACGCAATGCTTCTGAGGTTGGCTACTTTCAAAACAGTGGGTGTAGTGCAGAATGTGCAGACCCTAACCCATTCAACAGGAAGCAGGTGTAGAGGGAAAAGCAGCTGTGCCCTATTATCCATACTGATGGAGCAGACTCTCTCGCCCTCATTCCCTTCCCCTTTTTTCAATTTTGATGGTTTAATCACGTGCAGGGGCCACCTGACTCCAACCTGAGAGTCCCAGTGAGTAATGGCAAGATCTGTCTGCCCAGATCAGCGTACAGTGGCACTGACAGTAAATCACTGCAAATTAGCAGACAAACCTTATGAATGTACATCCAATAAGAATATAGAAGTTCTCAATCTAGTCTGTTGGGGCATTTCTGACTGTACCCAAGTCTGAAATGACACAGCTGACAGAAGACGGGTTAGTAGCACAAATACACAAAGCTGCGGCTGCCAATATCTTTCCTATAAAGTCCCATTTATTATAATTTAGAGTAGAATGCAATCAAATTATTCTCTATGAGGTATCTTTAAAATGTAAAAACAGTAAACACTGTCCTTGTAACATGGATCGATCACTGGTTTGGTTTTAAAACCAACTGTGGAAGCAACTGAATTCGACTATTGGCTCTATAATTAAGAGAAACAATCTAAAGAAACAATGTTTCTTCAAATGAAAAATGGCACGAGGTCTGGCATGTAATGAGAGTTTGGCAAGTATGCAAAAGTAAAAGAGGGGAACAAATGGTCAGTGCTAAACTATGCATTATGTGAGTAAAAGTCATTAAATTACACTGCCAATGTTTCTAATCAAAGAGATCTGAGGAGTAATGCGTCAGCAATCTAAAAATACCTCTCTGATTTCACATTCATGTCAAACTCAGGTTGAAGCAGTGGCTGTTCAAAGACATGAAAATTCCTTCATACTAAATACTTCCTTGTAGGAAAGAGACAAGAACGCTTTAAAAACCATCCTTTCAGCTGTGTGCAATTATTGCAGACGAGAGGCAATTAATTGATTAAAAGAACTCAAACAATACAGGAACAATTTAAACATTATTAGAAAAACACCAAAGTCTGTTTGGCCTGAGACAAACCTCCCCTTTACTGATCACACACCGTCAAGTAATATACGCTCTCGCACACAAACGCATGCACGCGCACATACACACACACACACACACACACACACACACACACACACACACACACACACACACACACACACACACACACACAAGACCAGTAATGTGATCTAAAGTGCCTGAATCTGACAGGAAACACAGATGAATTCCAACTATTCTGAGTGAGCAGGCAGGATTAAAGCTTGGGGTCCATTTCTGAATAGTCATCATACCATGTATAATGTTTAAAACATTAATGTGACCCGAGACGCTAGTTAGCGGTTATACTGCCCTCCCCTATACCGCACACAGAAACACAAAGAGGATTAGGGCTTCCTGAGGATCAAGCAGTTTTTGAGACTTGAGATGAAACTGACCATTAAATTAAAATATGCAACTGTGTGGTGGCCAGTGAGAGTGACAATAATGCACTGAAGACAAAAAAATTCTAATTTAAAGGCATCCTAAATGTAGAAATCATAACAGATTCTTGACAGATTGGTTCTTTTACACTGGCAGAGTGGTAAAAAAAAATTACCTCATATCCGAAATGTACGAAAAGCAAGTCCCCCCCAGTGAAAGCTTTCAATGTTAAAATAAGTTAACAGAAGTAAAAGGATTATTCAAGGGTAAGGAGTATGGTTTTGAGCTCGGTGCATATTTTCTCTCTTTGTAACAACTGTGATGTAGGGGGGGAAAAAACAGAGATGCAGATACTGATAAGGCTGAAAGTAAGGATTGTGGTTGCTTTATTGACAGGTGTGCCACAGGCAGCTGTAGCCACAGGCAGCTGTCTGATAGGCCTCACCTTCAATATTTCGAGTGACTAAAATAAACCTCTCGACCCTGCTCGCGATGTTGGTGCAGTTTGGAGCATTTATCTGGAAAAATATATAGGTTCCTGTGTGGCACGGATCATAAAGGAGTTTGTGTTTCATTTCTGCCAAGTGAAATTCTAGTATTTTACTTGACTATACTAAGATAAGATAAGATAAGATAAGATAAGATAGAACTTTATTAATCCCTCGGGTGGGTTCCTCTGGGAAATTCGACTTCCAAAAAGCACAGCAACGACCGAAGTTACAGTTACAGAATTGTTATATATATATATATATATATATATATATATATATATATATATATATATATATATATATACACACACACACACACACACACACACACACATATAAATACAGAGACAAATATAAATAAAATATACAAAGGGGATAAATAGAATAAATAGGAATAAAAAATAAAAATACAAGTGAATTGCACATTTCAAGTATTGAGTCTATTGCACTGTTGACTATTTACAAAAAGTATTGCACAAGGTATTGTACAGTGAGGTGAAGAGGCACTACAGCTTAGTTGTTCCCCCCTCCTTTGTCCTCCTGTTTCCCCTCCCTCTCCCCTCCAGAGAGGAGTTAAACAGTTTGATGGCGTGTGGGACAAAGGAGTTTTTAAGTCTGTTAGTTCTTGTCTTGGGGAGAAGCAACCTGTCACTGAACAGACTCTTCTGATTGTTTATGGCCGTGTGCAGAGGATGCCCAGCATTGTTCATAATGTCCATCAGTTTCTTTAATGTCCTTTTCTCTGCCACTGTCACCAGAGTGTCCAGCTTCATGCCGACCACAG
The DNA here is from genome assembly GCF_057381915.1 of Diplotaxodon limnothrissa. Taxonomy (NCBI): domain Eukaryota; kingdom Metazoa; phylum Chordata; class Actinopteri; order Cichliformes; family Cichlidae; genus Diplotaxodon; species Diplotaxodon limnothrissa. Next base: position 8,713,564 of record NC_140606.1, read on the forward strand.
AGCTAGCCTTCCTGATCAGTTTCTCCAGCCTGGATGAGTCCCTCTTTGCTGTGCTGCTCCCCCAGCACACCACAGCATAGAAAAGTACTCCAGCAACCACCGACTGGTAAAACATCCTCAGGAGCTTCCTGCAGATGTTAAAAGACCTCAGCCTCCTGAGGAAGTACAGTCGGCTTTGGGCTTTTTTATACAGGTGCTCTGTGTTGCATGACCAGTCCAGTTTATTGTCCACCCACAGCCCGAGGTACTTGTACTTGTTGACCACCTCCACCTCCTCCCCCTCTATCTGAACCGGCAGTGGACCTTCTCTGGACCTCCCGAAGTCCACAACCAGTTCCTTAGTCTTTGAGGTGTTGAGTACTCAGCGCTAACTAGCCAGTATCCGGGTCTGTGCATTGCACCCATACAATTTATGAATCCAACATCGAAATATGGTTACTTTGGCTCCAAAAGAGCCAAAACAGCTTAAACTGAGGCTTTAAAATTGAGACTACAGAAGCCAATGGGTTACGTATAGTCCATGACCCTTCATGGTCAGTACTTAGTAAAACCTCCTCTAGGAAAATATCCTAGCTTGTAAATACTTTTTGTAGTTGTGAGGAGTCTTTCATTTCTTGTTTATGGGATTTTCTCTTATTCTTGTTTCAAATGCTTCCAGTTCTGTATTATTTTGATTGATATTTTGTTGGGAGGACTGAAGGCCATTCCAAAACATTCAGCTTGACGGTTACTTCCAGAATTTGCTAGTATTTAGTTAAATCCTTTGTTCTAAATGATAAATGAACTCTTGCTATATTACAAACAGCAGCAGCGTCACAGGCTTAACACAAGTCCAATGAATGCTCAATCCACTGCTGTGGAAATGGACATTTATTTTATATCGAAACATAATTTTGTATTTAAGTTAAGATGGTGATGTGTTTATTTTATTTTATTTTATCAAACATCTTATTTACCTTGAAGGTAACAGAAGCTTTGGTGCAGTAGAAGCCTATGGAAACAATGGGGTCTTTGGGTGTGTGGAGTTGGGAGCTGTTGGGGATGCTTCCCGTCTCTCGCTGCTGGTAGAGACCATCCTCTCCTTCTTCCTCTGTGCTTACAATGGCTGGAACGAAGGACCAAGCCCAGGACACCCAACCTTGGTTTGCTTCATCAGGATTACCAGACTGTATGTAGAGGTCTTGGCTAGGTCGCCTTTCCGTATCTACATCCATTCCTGAAGGAGATAAAAGTCTTAATTAGATATCATTTAAACATAAACTTAGGATTTTACTGCTGCTGAATTAGCTGCAGTAAAAGAGAAAAATCTATATATCAGCAACCCCCCCCCCCCCCCCCCCCTACACACACACACACACAAAAAACAAACAAACAAAACAAAACAGTGACATAATTCCTTTCTAGCACACTTTTACCCCAACAGGTAAATGCATTTAAAGTGGCAGTTTCTGAATACAACCTGGTTAAAGAGAGGGGAAACTTGCAGATAATGGAAGTGTCTGTATGCAGGGCGGCACACTAAATTAATTTACCCTTTCCTTCGGGGCATTTTAATTCTAGCAAGTTGTTTCAGCTGTCAACAGAACACACAAAAACAGCAGAGAACAAGGAAGTTTCACAGTAGTTTCTGCCAATGCTCCAGCAGGCAGGTGTGTAAGTATTTGTGGGTTACATGAACTCATTGCTGCATGAATTCCACAGAGCAAGAGGAAGTTCATTCCAGCAGAGGCCAGAGGGCAAAGGCTGTCAGCCAGCATCCTGACAGAGGAGGGCTTTGACTGGACCCAGTGGTCAAGGCAGTCTGTGCTGGACCCAACAGCACAGGCCAATTTCAGTTATGCGTGTGGTCAAATCACATGTTTGGTAAGAAGCCAACTACTAAAATGGAGGCCATGCAGGAGTCCAGGTAACTATGAGCCACTAGCATAAACACTGCTTGGCTAGGAGCGTAGGTAAAACTTAGCAATAGTGTTAACTATAAGTTTGGGAAGATGGGGTGGAGCTGACTAAAGCACTGGCTACTTTGTAGAAAATCCACAGAGTGGCAAGTTGTCGGGGTAGGTTTACAAAAACAACCAAAAGTCTTCACTTTTTCTCCAATTACCATTTGAGCAGTCAAAAAACCACCATGCACCCATCCATTCCTGATCCTGACCCCTGAACTGGTCCCATCATGTATGTTTCCATACACATTGGGATAGAGGAAGCTGATGTCAATACATAAGAATGTGTAATTCCATTCCTTGTGGCCTCACGTCCTCTACGAGAAAACAATATTGTCCGTGAGGTCACAACTTAGGAATCCCAGGGGGTAAGGCGGTGAAAATTATGACATATTTTAATTAAATCTTTCACTTTGTGAATTGGCAGCTGGAAATCCCATGTTATGGCTTTTTTATCTGTCTTTCCATCCCAATCTCCCTGTCTGATTCCATCGCTCATTCCTTTTTTTTTTGTTTTTACTCAAGGAAGCCTTTGAGGTGTCAGTTTAACAAGTTATGCTCTTTCACTTCACATCACAGCCTGACGAAGTCTACATTTGAATTACAAGGCAATCAAAATAAAAGCACAATCACCAATCAAGTGATCAAAACAGAGCAGCTTAAGGACACTTTGAAGTATTAAGCCTTAGAAGTGAGTGAAAAATTCCCAAACGATGATGTAGTCTGGCCAGAATGTATGCTGCCTTGGCGTTGAGCACTATGACCACACAGGTGTGAAGTATCCCTGCTCTGGGAGTACAATCAGTGTCTGCCAACTAACAATGTATGTATTGCAGCACTCTATGAACATCTGTCCATATATCCTTAAGTAGAGCTCAGAAGAACTGCATGACAGTCAGCGTCATGTATGGTTTCTCTTAGTCCAGAGTCTTCAAGCAGCAGGGTAGGCCTAAGCTAGGAAAGGATTCGGTGTAAGAGACAGTGACACAGAAAGTGAGTGGGAAGTAGTAAAAAGAGGCAGTGCTCTCACAGGCCAGTAGATGTCCCTCCATGTTTATAGAGGGAGAGGTGGACTGTTACCTGACCGTTCAGTGAAGGCTACTCCTATCTACTGATAGTGCAGGTGTTTGTGTAGACATGCATACATGTTAAGACTCAATCTAAGCTTAACAGATAACCACTGATGCAAAAAACACATACCATAGTGCAATGCATTCATAACGACATTTTTTTTTTCATGACTGAACTTACTTACAGCATTTTTGCTACCAGCATGACATTAACATCATACTACCGTAAAAGCAATTTTAACTCTAATAGCAGAAACCACTAAACCACTCAATTCAATGGTCATCCCATGTTCACAGTAACACTACAAAAAAAGAAACAATGTCCTGTCATACCAATGTATTATCACTAGGGAGCTACTTGAGGTTAGTAACACTGACACAGCCTGTGGTTTCTGGTTGATTCCTGTGTGAAGGTCCTTTCCATTCAGCACACTTCAAGGGACATGGAGGCTAAGCCCTCCTACAAAGCAAACACTAAACACCAAGTCCCATCCACATTCACATATGATATTGGAGAAAAGTAACAAGTATAAGGGCTCATGTATGTTACACAGAGATGCACACACCCTGCCACACTTCAGCAGCCACTGTCCTCAGTTCATAATTCTTCACATACTTCTTGAAACCATACAACTTTCACTGCTGTGACCAGCTGGTCCATCCAAGCATGTTAGTCATCTATGTTTCCAACCACTTAATTCTTTAGTGTTTTTCTCAGACTTCACTGAATTTCAGACAGTAAGAAAACTAGCCATGTAATCCTAACCGAAGGGTTGTTTTGGTTAGTGACACACAAATATCGCACAATCTTCACCTAACAAGCCTATTCATTAATGAGACATTGGCTCTTACCTAAAAGGAAACGATTCAAACAAACAACATGCGGCCACAGTGAATCATGGGCACATAAACACATTACAAGGCTTTTTCCACTTCAATAATTGGCAAAAAGAAAAACACCTTCACATGTGGGAAAAATTAATATTCCCTTTGAAATTTTTTTTAAAAACAGACCACTTAAGTCATGACTTATTAATACATTACACAGTAGATACAGAATTTATTCCTTACTCTCAACTCAATCTTTTGACCACATATATACACCCTCACACAAATAAACCTCATTTTATAAAAAAAAACAAACAAACAAAGAAACACTAGGAAAATTCAATCAGTGCAACAGTATCAGTTACAAAAGCCAACTCAAAGCAAGAGTAAATAAATGAAACGCACATACAGGCCAGTGGAACCAGAATATGCAGCAAGACTCAAGTAGCCTATGGGAAATCAATGAATGTTATGAAGTACTATGCACAATGTTGGTATCATATTCCAGCAATCATGTAACAATGACTGTTTCCTACAAACTATAACCCATGAACAATAAATATGCATGAAAGCCAATTCAGTCTCTACAAGTGTAGTGCTCCGACTCAATGTATGGCTGTCTGTCCTGGTTTGGAAAATTATATTTTGTCATTAAAAAGAATAAATCATTTTAGCTTTATTGTTCTTATTTTTTTTCCAGGAGGGAAAAAAATCAGCTTTATTTCATAAATCTGAAATGCACACATTTAAAATCATGTTTATGAATATGTTTGGAGCCCTCTCAACACACACACCTACTTATTACAGTGCATATACACACAATTGCCCCCCTGCCCCCTCCAGCTTCTTCACTCTGACGATTACTTCCAGCATAACAAGATCTGGGGGTGCTCAGGTTCCAAGAGCTGGTCCCCTCTTGTATATTTTTGTGATGGGATACTAATTCATTCTCAGAGGCTCCGCATAGCAGTAGCATGACACCGACTCTTACATCTGGCATTGGACACTGAACTGGAAGCTGCGCCAACTGGCAACGAAAGTTCCACGCCAAGAGGCAGGGAGTTAGAGCGAGCGAGGAAAGGGCCGTGTGTGGGGCTGTCTACGCTCCCCTTTGCCCACTACTTCTATTCCACCATAATTTGCTCCTGGTGCTAGAGAGGCTGATTTAGCCCAGAAGGACATGACACTTCATACATGAGCATTTTAAGAGATGGGTGTTCAGGGGAAAAGGGATGTCTTTTTTTTTTTTTTAAATAACCACAGTTATTCAAAGTATACTGTATAAATATATGTCAATGAGTGCAGTTTTGTGAGTGTTCAATTTTGTACAACTCAGTGTCTGCCTTTAAACAACTGCACCTATGCGTTTTGCTTCACAGCTGGACATAAGCAGTGTGATTTACCATGTGCTCCAATTAGAAAGATAGAGGTGGACCTGTGTTTGATTCAACCTAGTTTCTTCTCCTTATCCTGCTTTCTCCTGCTTCCAACCACATGGAGGTGATCAGGCCTGATGACAATGGTCTGTATCGAGTTATACGCTCCAGATTTTGTTTGTGGAAAAAGCAGGAGGAGTGCACACCATGGTCAAAGCGATGTTAAATGTCCCATTTAGGAATAACAGCAACATATAAAAAAGACAGAGCCCCTGATCGGAATAAGGCAACATGCAGAGTCATGGGATGACCATGAAGTAAGACCATGCAAAATTTGATTTATTTTGCTTTGTATGTCACTTGATTCAAACATGCTATGGTGATAAGAAGCATACTTAGCCACTGAAATGTTCATAGAGCAAAACATACGTATGCTTTAGCTGTTGTTAGTGATTAAGTCTAAAATTGAAATTCAATTATGATACGGAATTATAATTAATTACTATTATGATACTGAATTTTTGTGGACTTTTGTGGACTGTCTTAAAACTTGTTTTAAACATAAAACATTAACAAACCAATCAAAGTGTTAGAGAATTACTGTTGCTTTCCATAAGAAATCTCACTCACCAGGTGAACTTGCTCCAGAATCCCTTGCATGCCCAGTGCCTTCTTCACCCTCATCCTCTTTGTGTCCTCCGATTTCCCCATAGTAAAGAGCAATGATTAGCTCCAAGATTCGTATAAACATGGGTAGCTGCTGATCGGTAATGGACAACTTCAGGCTCTCCACCATGGTATGGATCTGAAAAATAGTTAGCTATAAATTAGATTTTGATATTTGATCCAATTAATGCACAGATTTATATGAAAAATACAGAACGCATCTATCATCTTCTCTTAGAATTCCAGTACTTTTAAAATATTTGTTCTAAACAAATCTTAGTGTAGAAGAGCTTTTGTCCAACTAAGTGTTCGCAGTTATACAAAATGGATTAGTACCCCCAAAAAGTATGTACTAACAGCACTTGACTTAAAATTCTAACACCGATTTTACTTCAGTCGTGTCTCAGATCATTTCTAGTGGTACCTTAGATTTTCATGAAGGAAGTAAAATCTTCCCAAAACAAGCAGCTGTCTTCCACATATATTTAAAGTCACTGGTTGACAACAATTCACTGATATTAGTCATTATCCTGCTATTGATGTGAGAACAGCTGCCCAAACAAAAGTCAGCCACATTAATCTTTGATATCTGTAAACTGTTAATAGAAATGTAAGTTTTTCCATCATATGGAATCTTCAGACAACAGCATATTGAAATTATATTAACCCCTAACATTTCCTTGAGCTTTGCTAAGATGATGGCAGTTATAGAGTTATTCCTAAAATCACAGGCTGGCTCACCTTTATGACAGATGGGATCTTAGAGTTGATGTTGTCATATGTAAAATGGAGGCGTGTTCTGAAGGAGCATTTGTACAAGAGCGGGTCCTGGTAAAACTCAATTTTGCCGCTAGCATTCCGTTTGTCCAAACACACGGTGCAGTCAGCGAAGTTGATCAGTTTCCTTAGGACCAACTCTGGAGCTGCACAAAGAAAAAAGCAAGAGAAGAAAAAAGGATTAAAACAAAATTAGGTATCATTAAAAACAAACAAGTTAAATTATGCACACACTAACAGAGAGCAGCTCCTGACAACAAATTCTCATTATCAGTGATTTAGTTAAAATAGAGAGCTAGCTCAGAAAGTTTGTTTGTGTGTGTGTGTCTTGGTTGGCCACACATCATCAGGTTCTCACTTGACACTGATTCACTTACCCTTGGCAGAATGATAACAGGATCTATTCCCAGAATTATTTCACTGTCTAAACAGTGCCAGTAACCATTACAGTACTCACTAGTTGCTTTCAAGAAGTATGTGAAGAACACTTCCTCTTCCTCTTCCCAGCAGCTTCCAGAAACTTCATTGACACTTGAGTTGATGTTGGACGATTCACATTAGCAGCCATTATTTTTCTAGACACAATTCTAGCACTCTTTACATAGGGCTTATTCCTGTTAACATCACCTGTGCTAAACCCAAACAACAAATGATGTACTTTAAGGGAAAAGCTCTCCCTCTGCTGCTGTGCCAGAAATTTGAACATTGTTGTCGGTCTTTTAAGGCAGTGCTATTTGCAATAATAATAATAATATAATAGACAACATATAGAGTAAATGCATATGAGCACAAGGCCTGAAGGAAACAAGCTACATTTAAATATATTGTACATACATGTGCATACTATATCTCAATCTGCATACTATATCCTTCTCTCAAGTATTGGCTTTAAAAATGAGACATCTTTACATTTGTTTGTCCTTTTTTAAAACTAATTATTAAAATGTTTACTATAGGGGCTACTATCTCAGTATGTTTACTAGTTAATCTAATTACCAAGGAATTTAAGAGGCTATTGCTCACCAGTAATGTCCATGAAGGCTCTTTCCCATAAATCATCCACTGTGTAGCACTCTGCTGAGGTGATGTTGACTGACAGCACAATATCATCTTCCACATACTTAAGGATCAGGTTATTCACCACAATGTTCACGTTGTTCACCACACGTCTGATCAGACTTTGGACATAGCCTACAAACACACAGGTTAAAACATAAGAATCATATTAACCCATAAAATATGGACACAAAGACACAAAGACAATAAACCTAATTACCAGGACCCAAAAACGCATGGACAAGGACATATTAGATATATGAAAGATTACATTTGTGTTGAGACACAATAAAGAGTAAAAACTAGAGCTACATTCCATAGTGTGTAGTGTAGACTCAGTACCACTGACCCCTGCCATCCTTGGACGGGCATGTAAAATCTCTGGTTCGGTCTTGTTTTTATCATTTAAGAAATGTGGCTAAGCTAAGCCCGATTTTATCTCGCTCTGAACTTGAGATTGCTATACATGCTTTTATTTCGTCACGCTTGGATTATTGTAATTCGCTGTCTATGTGTCTAAGCAAAGGTTCTCTGGATCATCTGCAGGTTGTGCAAAACGCTGCAGCTAGGCTTTTGACAAAATCCTCCAAGTACTCACATGTGACACCATTATTATCTCAGTTACACTGGCTTCCTGTTAAATTTAGAGTTGATTTTAAGATCCTGGTCTTGACCTACAGAGGTGTGCACGGACTGGTACCTGCCTACAACTTTGATCTGCTACAGCCCTATGTCCCTAGCAGGTCTTTGAGGTCATCTGATCAGGGCTTACTTGCTATAAAAAACACTAAGAGGAGGACTAAGGGTGATAGAGCTTTTGCCACTGTGGCCCCTAGACTGTGGAACTCTCTCCCCCAAGCATTAAGAACTGTGGACTCAGTAGCTGTTTTTAAAAAACAACTCAAAACTTACCTTTTTAAAACTGCTTTTGGTTAATTTTATGCCTGTTTTATTTTCTCTTTTTAAATCTTTTTATGACTTGTGATCTTATGTGCAGCACTTTGTGATTCTGTCTTGAAAGGTGCTATATAAATAAAAATTTATTTATTTGTTTATTTATGGACTTGTAAATAAGAGATCATTCTGGCATGTTATTCTTCTATCCAAAAAAGGAAAGAAGAAGAAAAAAATCAACCTCAACAAAATTTGCAGCTCTTTAAATCGCAGTGTATTAAGAAGGGCTCTACTTTCTCTCAGATGTAAAATCCTGTTTAACTCCAAATTATGCACATATTGCAATAACTATATCCCTTCCAAGCTCATTAAACTACTGAGGCACCTTTGTGTCCACTTAAACACAAGCAACTTTCACTGAATAAGTACTCACACACACTCATACATAAAAATATGGGTCTTTGTACATACACAGAATAGTGCAATTAAAAGCACAATAAATCCCTGTCATAGGAATCCCATAATATGAAGGGAAAAAAACTATTTATTTAGGAACTTATGAACTCCTCAAAGGTCAGGATAATCAGGGCTGGGCATTTTTCCAACTTTTCCCCTTTTCACAAGTAAAAGGACACTAATGGAAATGGGTTGCTTGGTGAGGGGTGGCACCTGGGCAGGACTTGCATATTCCCACTTTCTTGATGTGAATTCTCCAAACAATTACCTGCAGTTTTCTCACATGGGTTCAATCAGACATTACAGAGACTCTGTAGCAGAGAGCTGGTAGCATAATGACTGTTTAATGTCCAGTCCAACTAATTCTGACATTTGCAGAATTCTCAAAAAAAAAAAAGGCTCTGTAGGTATTACCAAGAAAAGATCAGGGCTGCAGTGTATTTATTAATATGTCTCATGACAAAATCTGCCAGTAATAAAAAGAGCAAAAAAAAGAACCAATGAGCGACCTGCATAATAACTATTTAGTACACTGTGAATTTACACTGGAAAAACTTGGGTCATAACTTTTAGAAATGTAATGCATTAATTAATTTAAAACATTTGAGAGTGTGACTTTCACATTTTGAGGATATGAAGAGAAAGGATTCTCAATTATACATAAAACTAGAAATTACAGAATTCAACTTTTTTAAAGGCTGAGGGAGGTGAGGGTGACAGTCCTTCTGTTGAGGAAGTGGGTGGATGTAGTAGCCTAGAGCAAGCACAAGAGAAAAAGCAGCATGACAGATTGGGTTTCAACAGAGCTGAGGGAGCCATCCTGCAGTGTTACCAGTACCTCCTAATGGCCACAGTAACGCCCAGAAACAGAAGCTTTGCAGGAAAAACATACATGGTAAGGTCATTACTCAACAAAGTAAGAAATAACTTAAAATATTACAGACAGGGGAGTTTCGACCATAAAATATGAAAATATACAGCAATAAATCCTCCTAACCACAGGCCCAATGGCATTATTCATTCCTCCCAAGTACTGTTAAACACAGTCACTACAAGTTAAAATATATAAAGCTTTAATGCTTTTCCCTTATTTTCCAAACCAAATGTTTTTCTTCCTGTATCTACATGCCTGGCCCAGGGCATAACAGAACCAATAATTAAGTAGAACAAAATGGTGCTGTTGATGAAAATATTTATATGAATTGGTTAACTGTTCTGCCACTTGTGCACAGGCCCGACTATGTATTAGCATAATCCAATTGACAAAATTCTCATGAGTTTGCTGCCTGACCAAACACAGCAGCAGGAAGAGAGGATGACATAATATGAACTCAACTCATACTTAATGTGTGTTCATGACACTTGTGCGTGGCCTTGCATGCATGCATGTGCTTGTCTTGAGTGGAGCTGAGTGTGTGCCTAGCAACTTCCTTACATGCATGAATGTGGCTCTGTGTGTGTGTGTGTGTGTGTGTGTGTGTGTGTGTGTTTCTGGGGTCAGTCAGAAAGCCGATGTTGCACCTGCAGCCTGGGCAGTAAAACCAGCACTTTACCCCCTGCTATTTACCTCTCTGGATCTAATTTACACATGTCAGGGTGTCCTTTCTTTCTCTCTCGCATGCTTGTACACTTGTTATACCTCTTCTTGCCTATAACAAGTCCAAGGCCCCAATCCATCTCCCTGTGAGCCATTGCACTGCTCTGAACTTCTGTAAACAATTGACACAGGCAGCACCTGTGCTGCAGCCCACAGGGAAGAAGCCCACTTAAAACTGTTCAACCATAAAATGGCTGGAAAAACCAGCTCCTTTATGTGATCTAAGAACAGGCCAAGTGGTCTCTTCTGTGCAATACAGGAAAGAAACACTATACTGTACATGCTCACCATTTTCCTGTATATGGAAAGTATTAGCAACTATCAGCTTTGCCACAGTTATTAGCCATAAAGAAAAAGACAAGTCCATAAGATACTAAATATACTGTGAAGTTGTATTGCTGTGTTATTTAAAATGGTATTAGCACTATTGCCAATGTAACCAGAAGCATAAATACAATTCCTGTTGTGGAACGCAGCATCTTTAATAAAATACAGTAAGCCACTATTGATTTTCAGTTTGTAACGTAAAAAAATGCAAAGACAGCAGTGAAAGGATCTCACTTCCGCTGAGGTAACTTTCCAGCAGTATTATGGAAACACATTAATATATGATTAGATTCTTACTAAAGCAGCAATATAAGCCGTCTAATTATGCTAACTATTCAGTTCTAGGGCCCCTTATAGTAAAGTGGGAGATTCAAGGAACTCAACCATGCATGGTACAGCAAGGCACCAACGCAGAACAACGGCTCAGCTGGAGAAATTACCAGCCTTCGTGTGTATGGGATATTTTGTTTCCTTAGTTAGCAGTTTCCACTAATACTACAAAAGCTTCTGTATTTACATTATGGGTAAATGTCCCAATACTCTCAACAGCTAGCAGTGCTAGTTCTTGTTGTGTTGCTGCTTCGATGTGCAAGATAGAACGTCAGATGAATTATGTCTGAAACTGCAGGTTCTGGTTAGACTGGCTGTCCAGCTCACAGCGGCTCTCAGGAGCAGAACAAGGACTATTATCACCAGTTGCTGTCAATGACAGTGGAGACAGCTGGGCTAGTTGGTTAGCTGCAACTACACTTTCAAAATAAGAGTGAGGGGATGGTCTTAGTAAATTAGTGAACTGTATCGCAGCAATCCAGTATGGGATTTTTTTTTCTTTCTTGCTGATATTTATGATGAGAGGATGCTGCAATTTGTAATCTTTGCATTAAATGCAGGTTAGTTTCTATATCACTGTTAATGAAATCAAATCACAGAATGCTATTTTTAGCTACAGTTAGTGCATTTCCTTTTTTTCTGCTTCTGGTTTTGCTCATGACATGAGTGCTGTTTACTGGTTTGAAAACTGTAGACTGAAAACTCTTATCAGGTCTCTTATTGTTGTTTCCAACAAGAAAATGAAAAAAGATCTCACTAAGATCGCTATATAATGTGATTCAGCTAGATATATAATTTCACTCAGTGAAAACTGAAGAAATTGTTTCCTTTCAGTCAATTCACTTGGTACAACACATAAGTACAGGATATCACGTCCCCACGTGTCCTGGCTAAAACCTCTATTCAAGCCTTTAAGGCGGATGACCTGTGATGACATGCACAGGCCTACTTGCGCACATTACCCCTGTTATCACAGTCATCCCTTAGAAAGGTAAAGAGCATAAAAACTAAGAACACCTTTGCTAAACTGGACTAACTTGCTGCTGCTAGTTAGCTCGATTGTCTGCTAGCTTGAAGTTAGCTTAACTGCCCCTGTTGGAGTTAGCCTCCACCATGCAGTTGTTGTGTAGACTGCCCACGCTGCTAAATTTGAGTCTTCCTGTGTAGTGTTTTACTTTGCATTTTGGAACGGACACAAAACTGAAACAAGAAAAGCAGAAATCTTCTGTTCACAACTGTCCTCGCATGGCATGACCCTCTCCTCTCCAAGTGCAAAGACGAGGAGTATCCTGTTGATGTCCCCGCAATTATCTGGGCTGACCCCATAGAATATATTGATGGGTTAACCGAAGACAAGCCAGAACTATGCAGGAGCACTGACCGGCTTCAGCCCAGCACTCCGCAGGAAGACAATGATGTGCTGGACATCGGCCTGGACATTCATGGTTTGTTGGAGGATGAGCAGGAGAGCCCAGTGTGTGGGACCCTGGGAAGCCAAGGCACCAACAAGAAAGCAGAACACACTGTTGCGGTGGGTGAGCCTCCAGCGAGAGCGCAGCCTCCCGTTCAAGTTCTAAGTCAGTTGGCTTGGAGCAAAGGTCCACCTTTGGGCCCCCAGCAGGACCCGATGCCCAGGAAGCTGCTCACCTCCCTCAGTGACACACTTAAGCGCCCTATCCGTGGGTGGTGCGAACCGTTGCTATCATCCACTGTGTACACCAGAGGTGGGCAATCTCAGTCCACGTGGGCCGGTGTCCCTGCAGGTTTTAGATGTGTCCTCGAACCAACACAGCTGATTTAAATGGCTAAATTAGCTCCTCAACATGTCCTGAAGTTCTCCAGAGGCCTGGTAACGAACTAATCATGTGATTCAGGTGTGTTGACCCAAGGTGATCTAGATCTAAAAGATCTAAAACCTGCAGGGATACCGGCCCTCGTGGACTGAGATTGCCCACCCCTGGTGTACACTCTACTGAGGTGATGTTGACTAACAGCACAATATCATCTTCCACATACTTCAGGTTGTTCACCACACAGTTACCAGTTGCAGTTCCGGATCAACCGCCTCAGAATTATAAACCCACTGTTTGCAAGGAGCCAGCAGTGATACTCAGAGAGGAAATAAGTACACTATTCATCCCATTCTTGACCTCCGAGTCATGAACAAATATTTATGAATGAACAAGTTCAAGACGCTAACATTCAGACAACTTTTGAATGCAGCTGGCCCAGATTATTTATTATTATTAACCTTTATTTTACCAGGAAAAGTCCCATTGAGATTAAAAACCTCTTTTTCAAGGGAGTCCTGGCCAAGAGGCGACAACATGTTAAAATTACAAAGTTACATACATGTTATAAGTAACAATTACATTTTAAAAAACATTTTTCTCTGGCTCTCTCAATTTGGACTTAAAAGCATTTAATGAAATAAGATCTGCTATCTTCCAGTCTTTTTGCATCATGTTCCATGTAAAAGGGGCAGCATAAGTAAAAGCCCTCTTTCCCAGTTCAGTTCTGGCAAATGGAACATTGAGCAGAAGAAGATCGCTTGAACGCAGGCTATAAGAAACAGTACTCCTCCGTGTGAGCAGATCGCAAATGTAGGTGGGCATTTGTCCAAGCAGGGCCTTGTAAATAAAGATGCACCAGTGATCAAACCTCCTGGAGGACAACGAAGGCCATCCCACTCGAGCATACAGATGATTGGTTTGCAACAATCATGTGGCTATACACCCGAACCACAGGTATGCATTCGAGGGCATAGTCTACGAATACCTGGTGCTGCTGTTCAGGTTGTCACTGGTGCGCCTTTGCAAAGGCGCATCAGAGACACCTTTGCCGAAGCTGCCAAACCTTCTCCAGTGATTGAGTGATGGAGTTCTGCGCCTCCACAGCCACCTGACCTAAGCCCAATCAATAGTATAATCAATAGATAGTTTGTGATGACTTGGACCGCAGAGTGAAGGCAAAAGGGCCAACAAGTGCTCAGCATCTCTGGGAACTCCTTCAAGACTGTTGGAAAACCATTTCAGGTGACTACCTCATGAAACTACATACTACCAATAACTACACATAATTCTGTATGTGTTCATTCATAGTTTTGATTCCTTCAGTAAAAATCTACAATGTAAATAGTCATTAAAATAAAGAAAAACGCGAGGGCGTGATTTCCCATACTTATGTGTTGAGCCTCGGTCCTCTCCTTAAGGGAACAGAAGATATATAGATATAACTATTCATTCTCAATAATCCCCTCTGCACACAATTCAATTATGTACTCATGAAAGCACGTCAAGAATATTTGTTGTGTACTAGCTTCCTTCAACTAGACACACAATCAAAAAATGTAAAAAAAAAAAAAAAAAAAAAAAAACAAATCCTGAAGATCCTACTGCACTCACAAAAACATGCTGTGACTTATAAGCGGACTACACGCTTTGAAACAGAAAATTTGGAGGGCAGCTTCTGATACACCAAATTCATAGGTTTCAGTATGGCTAGCACAGATTCAAAGGGAGAACTGCCACTATTAAATCGCTTTGAAGTCATATAAAACAAACCACATTTTCAACGGCGTGAATAGAACCAAAGCAGGAATCTCCTGGAACAGGCAAATGTGGTTCTCACAAACGGTGGCCACTCGTCCCCCCACAAGCAGCAGTAAACATAATCACTCACAGAATCGCCCAAGGTGGAAGCACTTGGTCTTTGGTCTTTGTGTGGCTACCAATCCCATGGCATATGAATTAACATCACTATTTTCCACCACAGAGTGAACGAGGACGATAAATCCATTCAGCATGTGAGAGCTCAGAGCTAAATAACTGGATAATTGTGAAGGGCCTGCCTTTTGGTATCACCATGTTTAGTTTTGGTTGTTTTGAAGGAGATGGGAGTTAAAGGGATAAGACGCAACAAAGTGGTTTTTAAACGCAGATACTGACAAAGATCTAAACAGGTCTTTGCGCTGTGAGGGTCTCAAATCTAACACAGATCTTCCTTAAGGCTAACAAGTACACAACCATTGCCACATTTTTGTATCGTCCATTTACTTAAAATTATACCTGTCTATCACTGCCTCTGACACAAAATTATTTGCACAACCAACTTTACACTGACAAAGGACATAGCTTAAAATATTTAGCAAGAAAGTACAAAAAGGATGTTAATCACCAGTCTTTTAAAATTCTAAAAAATAGTGATGTATGACATAATAGCTGTAGTAGGATTAGAATACAAGTATCAGTGTGGAAGCTGTAAACTGGCTTATGGCATGATGGCGACTGAAAGTATGTAATAATGTATCATAATAGGTAAAGGTAAGTAAGTACAGTTTATTTATAAAGTGCTTTACACAGACATATAGTCACAAATTGCTGCAAAATCCAAATTTAAAAAAAAAAAAACATTGAGTAATTAAAATAAAAAATAACAGAAAATTAAAATGCAGTGAAAAATGGTGCACAATTCTGAACAGAATGTATTTACATTACATATGTTATGCATTTACACTAAAAGACCATCAAATGCAAGATTAAGATGCACTGTTGTGTGGAAAGAAAGCACAGTGCAGCTTTTCAAACAGCCCTAATGCAGTACAGAGTTGTCAAACTAATTTTATATTGCGGGCCACATACAGCCCACTTAAGTGGGCTGGACCAGTGAAACTCCCCTGTCTGTCAGTGTAAAGAAGTTACATATGTAACCGTTTTTCTACATGTTAGAGAAAAAGCTGCTATCCTTTTTTTGTTGTTGTGGATGTTTTTGTTTTGTAGTTATATAAAAAAAACAAAAAACAGATAAAATGATGTGGCCACATTTGGCCCACGGGCCTTGAGTTTGACACGTGAGGTAGTATATTGGCCAGTACTAGCACTGAAGAGCATATCCATATGGAGATGTATCAACTATGCATCCATTTTACTTGTTGATATATTACATCTTCTTACAATACGGTACATACAACAGTTCACATTCTACAAAGATAATGTATTATTTATGACTTATGTTAGGTTTTTACATGGAGACAGAGTCATCTCTGTCACAAGATTTGAAAGTCTGAATGGTCTTTGCATCAAAGCTGCACTTCCCAGCTATGTTTTAGCATCATTAATGCCGACTACCCTTACAATAACTTAAAGAAACATAAAATGACATTAAAAAAGCACATGTATACCATGGCTTTTGAAGGAATTTCTGTAACTCAAAGGAACTGTAATATAGTAGTGACATGATCTTTTTCTGAAAGACATTTCAGCACTTTAACAGATTGTGGAGGCACTAATGTTAAGCATCCCATCTCTGAAAAAAAAAAACACCATACTTCAACTACATTAAAGCCTCCTGTCAGGTTTGGTTTGTATCTTATTCTTGGGAAAACATCCTCTGTCTGAGTCATAGCAGGTTAGTTTTACCTCATCTACCTTTTAACCTCAAGCTTTTAATTAGGTAGGTTGGGATTACGGCATTCATTTGCTTCCTTGCCATTACCGAGGTGCAGCAACCTCTGACCCCAAAGTTGTCTCTGCAGTCTGTAATGGGCTGAAATAAGGTCCGCTAGTAGAAAAGTTAAGGGTGTGCACACAGAAGAACACACTAAAATCATGGCGCGCGCGCGCACACACACACACACACACTCTACTGGGAGATCTGTTGGAAGCAGCCCTAAAGGGAGATGCCTGGGTGTGAGGAACCGTGCTTTAACAGCTGGGGAGAGATATTATCTCATAATGTAAAGCCTGGAAATGGATCCTCCCAGGATACAACAAGCCAGGAGTGTAAGTTCATACATTCAACCACACCAGGGTTTGGAAGTGAAGCTTTTTTTCAAGCTGACCTAACTCAGCTCATGACCCCTGCCTCTTGGATTATGTTTTTACCTTCATTCGTGCTCTCTAAACAGATTATTTTTCATAGATCTTAAAGGTTGAAAGGTTGTCGCACACCTACTTGAAAATTTTCTTACATAAGTATATATGTTCAGAGGTATTTGAAATAACTGCATCCATACATTTTAAAAATAAAACTGCCAACATAAAAGATTAGGGTAAAAAATGCATTCAGTCACACTAGGGCCCTGGTGTTCACAAGTTCTGGTGTGAAAGGTCTGTATAAAATTTTTTTTTTAAATTCTATTATTCAGCCACTCTCAAACAAAACCGCTCTTTGTGAGGTGCACTAGAGTGCTGCAGTAAGGTAGGCATGGAATCCGTGGCCCTGTGGGAGGCATGTGGTCAAGGAACTTTGTTGATAAGAGCCATCACCGTATGATTTATAACAGGCACATTCCCCGTGCTCACTCTGGGTGATTTACACTTGTGAAAAACAGCGCTACGTGGCTCATCCCAAAATAAAAACTCTTATATGGTAAACGGGAGATGATACATACATACATACTAAAGTATGTAAAGTTATAAAATATGAAAAAAATATTAGTTAACTACTTTTGAAAAAAAACCTCTGGTCCTTGGATAAAATAAAACTAACTGAAGCAATTTTGTGAACTTGAAAAACTAATTAAAAAAACAACAACTAAATATATAGATATATCCTCAGTCTTAGTGTTGGTTATTTTGGTAAAAAACAACAACAAAATAACAACAACATCTTCCTTGATGGGGCAGTAGTGGACACGTTTTTGAAGCTTTGGAAGTCTACAACACATTCAAAAAGTTATCTGCTTTTATTGCAATACCTGAATTAATTTTCCTAGTTCTTGCCTCAGCATGTGCCCTCCAATAACAATATTTATTAAGATAATAATTAATAAATGTAAGACTGAAAATAATAATAATAATGATAATAATAATAAACTCACAGGAGAATCCCACTCTGGAAATGAACTGAAACTAAACAGAATCAAAAACAAAAACGAAAAACGAAATAAAAATAAAAACTCAAATCCAAAACAATAATAACTATAATATTGCACATACATAGTGTGTCACCAAAAATTTATTTTAAGCACACTTTGTAGTTGGTCCTATTTAGGTAACAGGTTAATCCGGTAGTCTGAAACTGCAACTGCAGTTGAATGGAGGTTTGCAAAATTGGACCAATGCAGAGTTCTGGTCTTTGTATACTGAAGTTGTGTGTTTGTTTGCATGTTGAGCAGGGAAGTCATAGCTAACCAGAGGTGGTCACTTTGACAGTCCCATATCAGATCATATGAACTGATGTAGTTAAGACAGTCCACTTTTAAGGAACATGTTGATGTCAAGTAGGTAGGTGAGGGAATCAGAACAGCCTCACTGAGCCAGTTTACATCACTTACCTGGAGGCAGGTCTGGGTCACTCGGGGCAGCTTGCTGTAGGCGACGGGGCTTGGCCACAGCCTTGGAGCTGTCTGAGACACTGCGACTGGTAGAACTAGAGCCACTTTCGTGGTCATCCTGATAAAACAAAAACAAACAACAATGCCTGTGATGACAGAAGCTGGACAAAAGGGCCTCTACAAGAGCTCTGTAGTTATAAGTTATCAGTTATAACCACATTAAAGTAAAGTAATAATATAACATATAGTAGTTGTGATCCTAGATTGTGCAAACTAGTTCTTGTTTAAATTAGATATGGAATATGTGAATTTTCATGCATAAAACATGTTTCTTAGATTGAAATTAGAGTAACAATATTGAATATATTTGTTTATATATAATGGCTTAAGTTACAATTATAATGCCTTTGTCCACGACTACACCAGGGTCCACTTAGGTCCAAGCAACATAAATTTTGTTATCAGACAGTGGAAAAGAGGATCTTTGCGGCCTTTGACTGTGCTAACTTCCAAGGACAATTTATATTACAGTGTATCTGGTTACTGAGAGTAATGAAATGAATATAAACTGAGAATCTGCTCTCCTGCATCACTGGCGGTGGCAGTGATAAGAAGAAAGTTTACCATGCACCACTATTTCTTACACTAAACCTTCTGAATAGCCTTCTGAATAACCTTCCTCCCACCATTTAACAACCATCCCTGTGGCCTCTACAAATAAACTCTGGTCCTTGAATGAGAAAGATGAAGGTCTCTAGTCCATGACAGCACATGTCATCCACACTGGAGACACCGGTGGCCTGTCAAGCCCAGGAACATAAGTGCAAAATGTGTGTATGTATGTATTAATGTATATATAGGAAAATGAAATGATCACCCCCCCCATTTAGAGATGAGCTTGGTGATAAACAGAATGACCCAAGATTCAAGCTAAGGAGCTTATTTATTGTTGTAGCTCGTAGAGAGCCTCGGGCTTGTGGGTGTTCTGTACAAATAAAACAGCAGAGACATGAGGACCAACAGTGGAGGGGTCAGAAATAGTGGTTTTAGACTACTGACAGCCAAGGACTTATGCTGCATTCCATCTGCCTCAGAAGTCAGATGTCAGAGCTGGGAGTGACGTCACTGTTGTTTGTGTTCCAACAGCAAAGTCAAAAAGCAAGGAAAACAGGATTTGTTTTGGTCCATAGCAAGCTAGTTGCTAGTGGTGCATAAATAATGCACCACTAGCAATACTAATATTGCTTGGCTTATTTTTATTTCTTTTTTTGCTTAAAAACAGCACATTTTATTAAAGCTACTGAAGGGGCAACAATAAGGTTGAGTTTGTAAATTTAATAAATGTGACTTTTTAAGGGATTGAGGGATTTGCTAAGTCACAGTTTAAGATTGGAAATAATAATAAGATTCTATGGGTGGAAATCTGTCAGATCTGTCACTGTATCCACATGATAAACGTGTGTGCATCTTGGAATATATCGAGCCCTGTTGTAAAGACGAATTTAACCATAAATGATCAATTTGGAGAATAGGGGGGAAAAACTTATCAGAGCACAAAAATGCTATGACTACAGCAGCTAATGTTGAACTCCTAACAGCTACTATGTATAATAGCAAATACCTCATATTCAAACTCATGGTAGACATAAGCCTGCAGCAGTGGATGGGATGAAGAAATGGGAAAAAAAAATTAGATACAGTGTCAAAGAAACAATATATTAGAGGCAAAACTGAGAAGTTAGTGAAAAGGTGGAGAGATTACTGAGTTAAAACTCAGTGTGGCGTTGATTAGAGGTTACTGCAGCACTGTAACCTTTGCACAATCAGCCTGGGTGGTAGGTTAGTCAGATAATTTGGACAAGAAAAGGGAGATCACATGTGTTTAGCATTAAAGCGTCTCAGGAGTCACCCCTGACACACTGACAGAAGTATCCCCCAGTGCAGTAAACACTCAATGCTCAAAAGAGATGAGAGAGGCTCTGGTAGAAATATTTACATGTTACTTCACTAAGGCCCTATCCAATAGAGCTCCACTGTGCAATCAGTTTTTTCCTCATCAGAGAGTGGTGGGAATTGGTAAACAGAGAGGGAGAAATAATAAATACTTCATCAAGGTTACAACGAATAAAGATCTGTGAATAATAAGGTGTAAATTTGCTGGTCATTACTCATTTCTTTTGTAGATTTGTCATCACTTTGAAAAGTTGCACCTATAATATTTAAACATGCTACAATAGAAAAGGGATTGTTATTTGATTAAGAAGGTTTAAGATACACACTCCAATTCTTAGTTTACATCACAATACCCTGCTTGAGCACATTAGAGTAAGAAACAGTCTCCTTCCCCCTTTAGTCTCATATCTATACCTAAAGGAATGCATAGCCCAGCAAGCCAAGAGTACATCGAGTTCAACAATTTGAACTGCCACTATGAAGAACAAGACTGCCAAATTTGGAAGTAGCGCAATTAAGCGCTCAATGTCACCATGGGCAGTGAGCAATTCTCCAGAGGTGAAAAATGCCTTTTCAGAAGGAAGCCCTGGGACAAATGAAGCCTGCCCTCAGCTGCTGCCAAGTAAATCGATCTCTCCAATTCCACAGCAGGGCACAGCACAGGCAGGGAGCCTAAGAAGGATGGAGAAAAGGAGAAGGAAAGACAGACACGAGGACCGGAAAAAGTAGGGCTGCTTCCCCTGCAGGCATGTCACCTCAGCTGTTAACCAAATATGATGGTAGTTAAAAAGGAAAAGAGAGACATGAAACCAATTGATAAGCGAGAGAAAAAACAGTGGAAAAAAAAGAGAGACAGCAAAACCAAGAAAAGCTGAGGGACGTCTAGAGTGAAAGAGACTTGATGATAATGAGACCAGAACAAAGGGACAGAAACATGAAGCTGGTGGTGTGACTGACAGGTGAGGGGGACCCCCTACTCAGAGGGTAAGTGGGCACCCATAGAGGGTTAGGGCACAGGAAGGCCAGACGTGACCCCTGTCCTCCTGTAATCGTCTGACTCAGTCAGGGAGCAGGAGGCGGTGTGCTGAGTCTGTCTGGAGGGTCAACCCATATGAGCTGCTCAGCGCATTAGCTGAATACCACCACCACCTCCAGCTATTAGGAACAGCACCTCTGTAGATAAGAAACTCACAAGTTCCTTGTACAAATAATCTGGCTATAACTCACAGACACTAGAAACCAGTAACATCATATCTGCTAGTGACAATGACATATATGTAAACTAGTAAAGCTTCAAAAAATACAAATATGTCTTAAAATACTCATTATACTCCCGCAAATACCTACTTATAAAGTATTTGCGGGAGCAGAATAACACCCTTGCTACAGTTTCTTGTGATTTGAGGCTTCCTCTGACCTGGACTGGCTGAAAAGTAGGCAAATTACCAGAGTTTTTGTTGCCCATTCTTAATAAATATTAGACAAAAAAAACAAGCACTATATTTTTTCTTTTCAGAAATTGCTAAGTATTTTCCAATTTCAGTTTAACACAAGGAAAAAAAAAAATTGGCAAGGACCAGCAGCCGACTACCTCGCTTCTCTGCAACCGCCTGATCTTTGAAACCAAAACATTTTTAAAACTGGTCAATTTCACACAGTTTCAGCACATTAATGGGAGCATGCAGACCATTGCTAGATAAACACACTCTGTTTTTGTTGTTTTTCCTCTGCAGGTTGCTGGTGAACTCATGCTGACATCAAAGCAGCAGGCCTGGATACTGGAGGCACGGCAGGGGAGGGCGAACGCCTACAGAGTGAGAAAATAAATGAAGGAAACCCAATAGGCTCCTTATCTCACACAGAACCCCTTCTCCTGTAAATCACTCACGTACTCATATAAACACAGACACACACAGAACCTCTGCCCGACATGTTAAGGCCTAGCATTCACACCTCCAAGTAACCAGTGAATCATATGATACTCAAAGGATATAATGAGAATGTGGGACATTCCAGGCTGTTTTTCCAGAACAATAGTGAAAAAAAAAACACTACTAAAGAGATACACATACTCTTTTGTCCTAAAAATGTGCTTCTGTTTTTTTAGTGCTCCTAGGTCTCATCTCCCCCCTCTCTCACCATCTTGCCTCATCAAAGGCCTTCTTTGCTATCACAGTATTCATTTCACTTTTGTTCATGTTTCATCTTCTTTACCTATATCTGACATTGTCTCCATCCTTCCACTTCTTCTAGAGCTTCTCATCCCATCTATAATTAGCTAGTCTGAAGCTTGTTTTAACAGTGTTGACCCTGGTTCTCATAAGAATGGTTTCCAGCTGGCACAGAGAGAAATAAAAACATGAAAAGGGGCTCACTGTTTTAAACATAATGTCACAGTTTGGGATGGTTCCAGTAATGTCAAATGGTATGCAGCCACTTCTTTTACACTTAAGCTGTTTGAACCATTGATGACAACCCCACCGGAATTTTTGCTGAAAAGAACAGAGAACATCACAGTTGACTCAGATTACCTTTTCTTTAACGTCTCTTGGCTTCGAACGCATCCATCAGCTCGGCTAAAAATTAGCTGCTAATGGCTTTTTAATGAAACGGTAACAAATGAAGAAAGCTATTTTACCATGATTAAAGACAGAGGGTTCATTTTCTCCTCAAACAGAAGAGAACTACAGAAGCTGGAGTAGTGAGGACAGAATTTCACACAGTCTCCATCACAAATAACTGTTGGGTATTAATATTATAATTATGCTACGTATTTTATACACAGACATCATAGGCATATTTAAAGAGAAATATGTGCATAAAAAACACAAATGTACACGCACACACAATATAAAATACTATACAGACCAATACTTAAGGACTAGAGCCATGCAGCTGGAATCCATAGAAGATTGGGGGGATTAGAGCCTGAAAGTAACCCAGATGAATATCACATTGTGTGACATTCTGAATAATTATCTCAATGAAAGTAGCATATCACAAAAATGTGGTCTATCCCCCTCCTCTCTGTTTCAGTAACTGAATCCACTGCACAAAAACAAACCTCCATTTACTGTGGATTAACTGCACAAATTAAATATTACAGTCTCTACACAATGTTCTGTAGCCAATAAGATGAAATTTCCTGCACCAATAAAGCACAAGGCAGAATAAGATCTGACAATTAAACTTTTTCAGCAGTCTGAAAATGCACAACTTACCAAGTTTGCTGTTACTATAACCACTACAGAGAAAAACATACTCGTGGGAATTTCTGGATTATTAAAGTGTGAGGGGAGCTGTGATAGGTCTGTAATACCTGAAGTGTTACTAGGCACATTCCATCCCAGCAAAACTGCTACAAAGCAAACACCTTCTTTCCTTCAGAAGCTCCAAAATATAAAGTATTCATTAAGGAGGGGGAGCAAAGACATAGAAAAGATTCCCAAGCATGTGCCAAAAGAAGAATGCATAATTACAAAAGAATTTGACTCTGAAGGGGGAGGAATCACAACGACACCGGTGATGTCATGTTGGAGGTCTCTGCCAAGAGTGCCTCTGCTCTACCCAAGTCAAACTGTCTATGTTTATTATCTGCCTCCAACATACTTACAATAACAAAGACAAACGGGGATCCCAGTTACAGAGCAGACCCATAGGGAGCTACAAGAGGTCTTTTGACTTCTGAGTATTTAATTTGTTCAGGCATTGTCCTTGTGCTGTTCTCACCAGACAGATCACCTCTGGCTGCAGTTTCAGTATAGCTCTTTAACCAAGTTCCAGTAAACATACAACAAGATAAACTTAAAGTGTAAATGGTAAAAATTAAAATGTAAAAGGCAAAGGCCAAAAGTTAAGTGCCCTCCTCAAACATTTGACATTTAGGTGATTTTGGCTCTACTCTTGTTCTGTTGCACTTTCAGGTAATAGTTCAAAGCCCAGTGTATTCATGCAGAAAACTGGATTCTTTGTTACAAAATCGCTTTTTGCAGTCATTTCTCCACAATAGTAAGCAGGTCTGCAAAAGTAATAGGGGTGCTGAGGTCAGTCCTCTTTTATCCTCACAAACAATGTTTAGCACATTTTTTTATTTAAACAAAAGACTCTGAGTCTGAGTAACTCCAATTCTGAGACTTGATTAACATCCAGGAACAAGGAATTCAAACAGGCTTGAACTAATATAGGTGCCATGATGGAATTTGGAGCCTGGATAAATAATTACAACAAACCACTGCACTTTCCATTGAAGCCCATTCAAATTCTTTATGCTCCTACTAGTGACCTCAACTTCAGTGTTCACAAGTAACAAGTGTTAGGGAAAAGAAGAAAACATGAAAGGAAATAGAAGAATACAGAAAGTCAACCGAAGCAAAGAGTGAGAGAATCAAAGATTAAAGAGCCAGAAGCCATGTCAAAAAAAGAAGAAAAACAGGACTGTGACAACAGTAAAGTGGAGGCAGGAATATCAAAAGAGAAAGACACATCGAGGGAGAATCGGAAAGAGGGAGAAATTGTTCCTGATTTAGATCTGAGAGGCTCTGGTCCTTCAGATGTCTCCATCAGCTAACCACAAGCCCAGGCTGAGCATGTGAGGCATTCTGCTTACGCTGGCACAGCTACCCCCTAATGCTAATAACTGCAATGTGTTAGCTACAATAAAACACTCCACACAGATCCCTGACATACGCACTCACACACAGGCATGTGCAAAAAAAACAAAAAAAACCCCAACACATCTTAGACAAGTCAATTACGACACACACGGGGAATTCCCAAACACAGGAATAGCTCTAACTCAGAATAATCAGCAGTGCCCAGTTATTTTCCAATTATTTATTATGTAATTACTGCCAATCACATCTTTTTTACTTCACAATTATTAGTCTATAAGATCCTGATATACATTTCTTTATATATCTTATTTATCTTTATATCAGCATTTTGGAAAATTGCTGCTAACTAGTGGTCAAGACCTGATTTTAACACCAACTGTCAAATCATAACCATGCAATCTCTGGGCCTTCCGATTTTTTCATACACAAATAAAAGTTCATTATACAAAACATAAGCACACCTTAAACAATGTAAGCACCAGTCTCCAAGAACAACGCAAGCAGCGGCTCAGGCTACTCTGACAACTTAATTGCACATGTGAGGTGCAGCTGGAAGGCACAAACTATAGAGGCCTAAGTGTTCTTGGAGAGCATCAATGTTCTGAAACCAGAAAGATAGAATAAATCAAACAGAGCAAAATGGGAGAGGACTTTCCGTCAATGTTGAGAAATACCAAAGCCTTACTGCAGGAGGTTTAGGCACGCAAGCGGAATGCAGCCGGCATTATGTTTGCATAGCTTTTATACACTGGGGTCCAAAAGCAACTGAGGTGGTGTCAGCATTCATCACATTGGTTGAGAGATGGAAAACTGTCAGCCTTACATAAAAAACAAATCATTTCAATTGCATCAATGAAACATGTTGGAATCCTAAGCTAGTCCTTATCCATAGATCTCAGGTCTCCTACTGTTTTCCGTAGCAAAGTAAAGTACAGGTCCTGGCCCTGGCCAAAAAACGTTCACCTGTTTTGTGAGATATATTTTAAAAAAAAAGCTAAATTGAAAAATTCTATAATAAGAATAATAGAGGATCTACATTTTTAATAGATTATTCTGAGATTGGTTTTAAACTGTACAGTTCTGAAAGAGTTTTATTTTCTGTAAGGGTTAGGTTAAATAAAGCTGAAACCTCAAAGCACTCTGTACATTAAGAAAAAGTAAGCAACTATCACAGCTCATCAATTTATTGTAGATTTTTATTTTCAAACCTTGCTTTAAACTTTAAACTACTTTACTTCATACTGCGTACTGTCTCTGTAAGGTTACATGTTAACCACCTCACATCACAATATTGGTGCAAGATATGTTTTGTCAGGAAATTATAACCAAGTATCACAGTTTTATCTATATCTGCAACATACACCATGGAAAGTGTAATGCTGGGTCATTATTCATGCTGCATTTCTCTTCTCTTGCCCACACATGATAGGGGGCTGAACTTGCCAAGGTAGAGGCTAGCTATACAGAAAGAATTCACTTAGTAAAAAACTGAACACATGATTAGAAAAGGTTTTCTACTAAATAGGTTGCATATGTGATTTTAGTGGTTAAAATGCCATGTCATTAATGGGATCATCATTTGAATATTGAGTAAGGGTCTACTAAACTGAGCATGCACTCATCCTGAAACAGAGCACAGTTTGTGCAATATAGAAGTACACACAAACACGAGGGTTACTGCTTTTAGTAACTTTTTCTCCCTGAAAGTGAAAAAATACCCATCTTAGTAGATTGCATAAAGACAAAAAGACACACAACAAAAAAATAATGATCTAAAGATCTAAATGAAAGGGTACATTTCTTCTCTAAATTGCAATCACGTCTTACAGTCCTTTCTACATTTTAAGGCTTATAAAGCAAACACCGTTCCAAAGTGCAATACAATATCATCCTAGAGTTTTTCTAAGAGGACAGGACTAATGGAGTGAACATTAGTCTTAATTGCATGGTAATCATTTCCCAAACTACAATATCAGTGGGAGCACGCAGCAAATAACAAGCTGCATTGAGGGATTGCTCTAGCCCGGATGGCCTGAGAGCAGGGATTAAACTGTAGAGTAGCAGCATCCTGGCCAGTGTGTATTGATCACCACTTGATTCACTGGAATCACAAAGCCACTGGCTTTAATGTTTCCCCCCAACTGCTTTCCTGTGTCTGAGGTTTGTCTGTGGAGCAGAAGTAACCTCATCCCACCAGGAACACAGACCTCAAAGACAAAGCTATGGGTAATTCAGCTTTGGCTGACTCACAAGCAATGGTGGCAGAGGGTAAGGTCTCTTTTTCTGGAATGACACACTTCTGAACTGCCATCTACAGATGCTTTGAATCACTTTGGAATGCTGAACAGAGATCAGTGCAATGGGTCACTCTCCATTAGAGACTAGAGAAAGGGGACAGACTAGTAGTGAGACAGTGTATGATTACTAACACATATTTAGCTCACCATTAAATACAGACCTACTGACAACAAAATTTCAGCATATGTAATAGGGCTGAACGATATATCGCATTTGCGATAATATCGCGACATGATCAAGTGCAATTTTCTAACCGCAAAGGCTGCGATTATACTGCGATTATATTATACAATTCATGGGCTGCATCCTCCTGAGGCCGCATTTGTAGACCGATTACGTCACAGCGACGCGCCGAAGGCTGTCCAAATTACTACCATATCCCAGAATTCATAGCGCGGCCCAGCCAAACTCCAGTTTCCAGCAATGGCGGCCGCTACTAAGTTTTAAAATTACTCATACTAATCTTTCTGGGTCACAAAATAAACTTTTAACATATTTTCAGGCGAGAAAGTAGTTGTGTAAACATCAAATATCTGCTCGGTTTATCAAGATATCCCATATTTGCAAAAGTGCTTCGACGTTTTCAGAGGCGTCTGCTACCCACCAGCTCGACAGCTAGCCGGGAGCTCGAGGGTTACTGATGCGGCCGAGAACGGCACAACTCCCGGCACATCATTTTCAGATCACCGCGGAGTTTCGCTGCTCGGGTTAAACGTAATATATAAGTCACTTAGACAACCTAAAAATGTTATTGTTGGGCTTTTTTCAGTGTTTTGTTTGTTCGTGAGTAAATCGGTTTGGCTGAGATTAAAGTTATTAGATTAGATAAAATAAAACTTTATTAATCCCCCGGGTGGGTTCCTCCTTGGTTTTCACACAGCTGACTAAACGTCAAACAGAAAACTTATTAAACAGAAGTATGAGACAGTCGAGAATTTACACCAGTGTCTGGTTATATTTTAGATAGCAAGAAGCAGACGGCCGAGTTTATTAAACTCCACCGAGACAGCGGTGACGCTAATCAGAACTAGCCTTCTGATTAGCTAATCAGAAGGCTAGACCGTCCAATTTCACGCCTTTAAACTTTAAAGGCGTGTTTGTGTGTGTGTTTATACAATTGCTATTATGTTTGCACTTTATGTGTAATGTTACTGACTGCAGAGATCAGTAAGATGTGTGTATTTTTTATTTATTAGTTTTATTTATTTAATATTATTTTTTAATTGAATGACTGTCTAGTAGTTCACAGATGTCGAAAAACTGAGTGTGGTAAAGCCACTGATTTTTTTTATGTATATTTCTGCAATCTGCACATTGTACTGACTTTCATTTTAATGTTTACACCAGGGTTCCTTGTCAGCACTTTATGCTCAGATGTTTGTAAGCTAAAAATAAACTATTGTGTATGTTCAAATATACTGTTGTGATTGAAGAAGTTAAATAAAAATGTCAATCATCAATTCATGCATCACCTCATGTCATCATAACAGAGGTCTGTCTTCCAGGAAAGAACAGTTTAAAATTAATGTAATATAGTATTGGCCATACTATATGATGTATTGCTTGTCTTTGTTTAATAATACAGAAGACAAATACCTTAAAAAATAATCGCATATCGCATCGCAATCGCAATATTGGGGCAAAAAAATCGCAATTAGATTATTTTCCATAATCGTTCAGCCCTAATATGTAAACATTAAAGCTGCACGTGAAACAAACCGTTCACCAGCTGTTGGCCTGCCAACACGCAGAATACAAAAAAAAAAAACCACTCAACTCTGAACAAGTAGTTCTACTTATTGTCAACAGACCCAGTGTCTCCTGCAGTATTTCAATTTTTTAGTACAAATCATCAATACTTCATTGTTAAATCTATCTTCAACTACAAGAGAAAAATCAATAAACACAAGTTTGCAGAAAGCGGATTTATTGTATGTAAGTTTTCAGGCAGAGCTCACATAACAGCCTAACGATTTGTCTTGATTGCCATTACTGTACTGTCATATATACTGTCATTTTGAATGACAAAACAAACAGAGATTCTTTTTAACTAATCCCAAGCACATGCACTTGGCTATTCTTCTGTCCTTCAGTAGTTCTCCTTTTCTCTCATCAGAATGCATGCTGCAGCTTCCAACCTGCCTAAGGAGTCAACAGTGTGCCAACATTACTCCATCTTTTTATTATTTACAGTCATGGATGGGTTTTGTTACTGCTATAGGGGGTTAGATTCAAGGAAAATAGATTCTCCAAAGCTCTGTGTTTTTGTCCTCTGTCTCCTCAGTCCTGAAGACAAGGCCCCACTGAGCTGATGATCAGATGGATTTACGGTGCAATCTCTGAAAGCCATTTGCTCCTGCTAGCAGAGAATCAAAGGCAAGATTTCCGGATGGCATTGGAACAGAGATTACTCAGTTTGTGCTATCTGATTGCAAACTTCCACAAGCTGTTTCCTTTTACTTCTTTCAACTTTTCCTTTGCATCTTCTGACTTGTGAAATTTAAGTTCAATGACCACATACTCACTAGGTTTCATTCTGTCAGAGACCATGCAGTATGTACACTTAAGGAAAAACTACATTGGATCAAATGTTTTAAGTTTTATTTATGAATTCAATATAATCAGTAGATCCTTTAAGTGGTGTAAGTTGTGATGTGAAGGGGGTATGGATCAAACTTGATCCAGCACATCCCCCAATTCCCTGTCAGTAGGTTGCAGTTTGGAAATTCTTTGTTCACAGCTGATGGCAAGCAATTCACAAGCCTTGTCATTTCAGATATGATCTGACACAGTCATCACTGAGTCAGTCACAAGTTTGGTCGTGCTCAAAGTTGATCAATTTTTATTTTATTTTTTATCTGTTTTTACCCCTTCCCATTTCTCCAGCACCGTACACAATGGCTACATAAAGCTCCTCTGTACTAATCAACCAACCATTATCACACCTTGTTACAAGATAGCAGTATTTTCTTCTTCTGTGAGTGGTCATAATGTTTTTATTAATCACTTTATAGGAAGTTCACAGTCTATCCACCCAAAAAGTAAAGTACGGGGTGGACCATTTATATGGATACACCGTAATAAAATGGGAATGGTTGGCGATATTAAAGTCCTGTTTGTGGCACATTAGTATATGTGAGGGGGCAAACTCCTCAAGATGGGTGGTGACCATGGTGGCCATTTAGAAGTTGGCCATCTTGGATACAACTTTTGTCTTTTCAATAGGAAGAGGGCCATGTGACACATCAAACGTATTGGTAATTTCACAAGGAAAACAATGGTGTGCTTGGTTTCAACGTAACTTTATTCTTTCATGAGTTATTTACAAGTTTCTCTTTGTTCACAGCCATCGACATGTCGAAGAGGTTAACATGTGAGGAGCGGATCGAAATTGTGTTGATATCTGGTGAACGCAGTAACCGGGTCATTGCAGCAGATTTCAATGCAAGACACCCTACGAGACCACCCATCTCCCATGCCACAGTTAGCAAACTGCTTGCTAAGTTTCGTGAAACTGGTTCAGTGTTGGATTTGCCAAAATGTGGACGCAAGAAAACTGTCACCAATGAAGAAACATCAGTGGCTGTCCTAGCTTCATTCAGCAAGAGCCCACAGCGTAGCACTCGCCGCATGTCACTGGAGAGTGGCATTAGTCAAACATCCCTTGGGCGGATATTAGCTACTCACAAATGGCACCCTTACAAACTCCAGCTACTGCAGCATCTCAACGAGGATAACCCAGATTGGCGCACAGAATTTGCAGAATGGACAAAACAAAAACTGGAACAGGATCCTCGGTTCACGCAGAAGATTTTGTTCAGTGATGAGGCAAATGTTTATGTGAATGGTGAAGTTAACAAACAAAACCACCGCTATTGGTCTGACACTAACCCACATTGGATGGATCCCTCCAAGACTGTTGGAACAACAAAAGTGATGGTTTGGTGTGGTATATGGGGTACAACGATAGTTGGAAACCTCAATGCCACTGGATATTTGAAATTGCTACATGATGATGTGTTTCCCTCTTTATGCACTGAAGTTGGCATGTTCCCTGAGTTTTTCCAGCAAGATGGTGCACCACCACATTATGGGTGCCAGGTCCGAGCATTCCTAGATGAACAGTTTCCTGGAAAGTGGATTGGTCGTCGTGGGCCAGTTGAATGGCCCCCAAGGTCTCCCGATCTGACCCCCTTAGACTTTTTTGGGAGAAGAGGGTTGCATTGACAATCCAACACAATGGGCAGCACATTGAACACATTTTATAAGTGGTCAGAAACGTGTAAATAACTCATGAAAGAATAAAGTTACGTTGAAACCAAGCACACCATTGTTTTTCTTGTGAAATTACCAATAAGTTTGATGTGTCACATGGCCCTCTTCCTATTGAAAAAACAAAAGATGTATCCATGATGGCCGACTTCTAAATGGCCACCATGGTCACCACCCATCTAGTTAAGTAAATAGTTTTTAAAGGTAAAATGTGGAGGGAAAATCAAAAGTAGTTAAAAATGGTCAATTATACCCTGGACCCCAGAGGGTTAAACTTTTTTTTTTAAAGTAACGCAATAGTTACTTTTCAAGTAATTAATTACTTTTAGAATATTGTAACTCAGTTATTAACTCAGTTACTTTTTGAATTAGTACCTGTAACTATAATTAATTACTTTTTCAAAGTAACTTGCCCAACACTGTCCATGACAAACTTGTACTTTGCATTTACATGAAAACCGAGAAGGAAACAGTTCATTAAATACTCCATTTGCATTTTGATAAATGCTACCTAGCCTAATATTAAATAAAATACAGTGTAAGGTCTGTTATTTTCAACATCCAGATGAATATTAAAATCACCCATTAGATTTATTTTAATGCTGAACTGAGTATTAAATCAGATAAAAATCCTAAAGGTGTTGATTCATTGACACTATTGTATTCACTCTACTCTAACCATTTAACCATCTAACTATTTAATTGTTTTGCTCCTTTGATACAGTTATATTTTTCTGTCTTTATGATTTTCATAATTAAAATGTTTCTTGCTGGTTGGCTGCAATGTCATGGAACAATGGATGTGGATGAAGTGCAAGGTGGTGCTGGAAGCCGTGGAGAAGCCAAGGCAAATCAAGATAAAGATGCAGGTTTTCTTCAAGCACCTGATCCAGTGCTCTCTGATGGAGACTTAAAAATAAATAAATGGTAAATGGCCTGTATTTATATAGCGCTTTACTAGTCTCTAAGGACCCCAAAGCGCTTTACATATCCAGTCATCCACCCATTCACACACTGGTGATGGCAAGCTACATTGTAGCCACAGCCACCCTGGGGCGCACTGACAGAGGCGAGGCTGCCGGACACTGGCGCCACCAGGCCCTCAGACCACCACCAGTAGGCAATAGGTGAAGTGTCTTGCCCAAGGACACAACGACCAAGACTGTCCAAGCCGGGGCTCGAACCGGCAACCTTCCGATTACAAGGCGAACTCCCAACTCTTGAGCCACGATCGCCCCACTTGATGCTTCTCCTTAATAGAGGAAAGTCCTGTTCATATCAGATGCTAAATTTGTTGGCTGGCTGGATGTCCTGAGACCGTAGAATGGAATTAGGATATTTTCTTCTTAGTTTGTTTGCTTTCAAATCGTGGTCCAGGGCTCCATTCACTAGGGAGTGGAGCTCATCTGAGCCTATGGTTTGGCACTCAGTATGCTCCATGGATCTGAAGCCCAGGATTGGGCTGGTCCTGGCTGTGCCACAGCAGAATTAAGGCTACAAAAAGAAGTTTTGTAGACTATACATCCCAAATTTTCTACTTAAGAGTTTTCTGCATTCAACCCCTGGGTGGCAAGACCACACACACGGAAAGCAAAACTCCTCTACAGGTCACACCACTTTAAAACATATTTTCACACTCAAAGATCAGGTATCACATCTATGCCTGTCTCTTAAATATTCAAAACTCAAAGTAGCATGCCTTAGCTGAGTAGATATCAGATTTAGATTATGAAATACCAACTTGGGGATTTAAGAAGTCTTTAAAGAGGGGTTTCCTTATTCACATGTATTACCCATTATTTAGGAGAAAAGAGGTTTGGTTGTGAAAACCCTAAAAATAGTTTGGAAGGAATTTAACAGAAAAAAGGGCCTAGTATGCCAAACCAACAAGTCTCAGAGGCACCTCCCCAAATCATCTTGAGGCAATGCATCAATCAGAACCTCCACATCAGTGGCAAATGCACTCAGCGGCCATAAAACTCCCAGATCAAGCAGTGAGCTCAGCCAAAACCAGAAAGGCTCTCCTCAGTAAACCCAAGCCCTTATCTTTGTCTCATAAAAAATAAAGAGTGTCTGAGAATATTATGATCCACTGTAACTGCTGTCCAGCCAGTTCCTCTCTGTCTTTGCTGATCACACCTCATCTTTAACATCTGGAGCAGTTTACCAAATTGTCAAGAAGAAAATTCTATTTATAATTTTCCAACATTAAGTCAATGTTAAAAATATTACTTAAAAATATACAAACAAAAACAAAAAGTGCACATTAAATGATACCTCCTACTGAACTTGTGGTTTATCAAAAGTAAAATGAACTAAATGCTCTCCATCAGACAAAACCCATTCCAATCCACCATATAAGAGCTGAAGTCCTTAGATTGACAACACTACCTAATGACAAGCACAGAGAAAATGCCCTGGAACAGTAATCCACTATTAGTTCCTTCCACTCTATTTCTTTTAAACAAACATGACATAAGACACTAATCTGTCCCTATCCACACTGTATATAGAGGGATAGATACTATGATCACTGTATTCCACTTTGCACCTCTTGACATTTTTACATTAGTTTTAATCTGGAATGGGCTACCATCAATCAGTTCACTCATATAAACTAACTCATTAGGCCACACTAAGTGGATCTTTGTTCAAGGACAAAGAAAGTAAAACTGACTTTCAAAAATACCCCTTTATACCCAAAACAATATCTTGTCACATCTTTTGAGCTTTTTGGTATAAACCACGGTTTAGTGTAATTTCACTTGAAAAAGTCCGCTCTAATAATTCAACTCATACCAAGTACAACCATTTCAACTTTTGCACTTAAACTGAAATTTAAAAAAAAAACTGAGATAAGTAGAACTCGCTAAAATTAATGTAAACTAAACAAAGATGGTAATAATCTAAAAATAAAGACACGTACTAAAGAAAGGAAGTGGATTTCTATGCAAACTTCAAGATGTGATTGCAGTGAACAATAACATTTATATATAGAACTAAATGCATTGTGTTTGTAAACGACCTCTAGTTTGTAAAATGAATGTCAAAAACAAGTTGACAACATTTTTTCTATTACCATACTTTCTGCTCTACAAGTCCTCATTACAGCTTATTTTAAGCAATTACACTGTCAGCAGGAGCTGTAATCTCCAACTGCTGCTAAACGCCAAAATTTCCACATTTGCTGGAAACTATAATTGTGAGCTGCTCTTAGTGCTTTGCAGATGGGTCCTATTGAGCAATCTGAACATCCCTAATATTACCCAGTTCCTCTCAAGGGGAAACACGAACATTAAAAAGGTCCAAATAATTCCGGTCAAATTACACCGGCCTTAATGAACTTCAAAAGATGTGCGGATGTTTTTACAGGCCGGGACTCAGGCTTTAACAGTAATTATGAAAACAAACCATATTAATGATATCATTTATCATTTCCACACTTTGGCCGCATGAGGCCCACCATAATGTTTCTGTCTCTACTGGACTACAGTTAAAATATTATAATTTCCATACACAGATCTACTTTATTCATTTCTTTTCAAAAATCCTGTGGACCATCACCCAAATTACATAAGAGTTTCAGTGAGAATGGTTATGGCCTATGTCAAAGTCCCTGCAAGCCTGCTACAACCTAGCCAAGGTCTAAGATGTGAATTAACATGAGATCTAGAGTATTTGCTAAAGGATTAAACACGTATTTCTGTGAGACCAGTGTTGCTGTCAGTCTACTGATGTTTAAGTTGTAATAAAGATAAAACAAAGGAAAGTACAATAATAACAACAACAACAACAACAACTACTACTACTATTATTATTTTTAAGCAATATAAATGTAAAACATGAAAAGGAAGCTGGCTTCATTTTCTTGGCTTAAGAACACAGTAGTCAGCCTCCTGCCTCCCGCCAGTATAGGAGAAAACTGCAGTGGCTCATTTAAATTCCACATACTAGAAGGATTTCTGCTGTAAGTCTGGCTTTACTCCAAATTATGTCTCTTGGGTGTACATACCACTGAATAATTTGTCCAAATGTCATTTGCAATTCCCCAAAAATCTTTTCTTCACTGGAAGCTTTTAGAAAACATCTGTAACAAATACTTGTTTTGAGACCATAAGCATTACACCAGTACCGGTACTGGTACATGACCTTAAGCTGTGTACGAAGCATAAAGACAAAGTTTAAATTTCCACTGAACTAGAAACCTGATCGCATGAGCAGTAGCCACCTGCATACTATGATATTTACCATTAGTTCTAGGCAGCTCAAGCTCATGTGTTACAAATCTTTTTGCCGCAGTCTATATAATTAGCTGTAATTGACTTCCCTTGAAATGTGTTTCTTCTGGGACATCTGGCCTTGAAACTTCAACCTTCCCATAAAGGGCCGCACTGAGCTACACTTTCGATTTTTAAAGCTGCATGGGTGGCAAATTTAGAGCCAGACTTTGCTGTAAAAATAAATTTCAAAAATACCTCTCATAAAACATTCTTTAAAAAATTTAAATATTTGTAACTAAACCAAACAAAGCAATAGAAAAATATTCCCCTTAAGATAATTCTCCTTAGATTTATATCCACAATGATGTAGGACAGAGCTTCAAGTCACACTTCCTTTCTTACAGATTTTATATTATATTGACTACAAGGACAAAACCAAGCAGTTACAAAGGCTATTATTGTGCAATCAATCTGACAGAGATGCAAAAGACTATCAGCTTTTTCTGAATGTGATTCCAAGTCTTCTAAGTGTCACGAGAAATTGTTTGAAAACAAAAACAGGACATGCTAAAAATGGAGGCAGCCAAGTAGTAAATAGCACTGGTCAAGTTAAAGAAAGTTGCCTCTTAATTTTGAGTTCCTTGAATTCTTCAGGTCAGTGGTCAATGAACCATCTCTCTCTTTTTTAAGAAAAATCATACTGAGTGAGATAGCTGTGCTTGTGTCAGGGAAAAATCATGAAACAAAATTCCTCGAAGCAATTACTAGTCGATACTTTATGATGGAATTAGGGATGCACTGATCTGGACTGTACTGGCCAATATTTGCCTTGCTTACTGCCATTGAAATACCAGCAGACAGGCTGATATTCAGCAATGGCAGTTACTGATTCCTATGTGTTGTATCCCATCAAAACTTTATTAAATTGTATGACTGAATGTGTAATAGTGTGATAAACAGCAGAAATGTATTCGCTTATTTAAAACGATAACTTCTTTGCTTTCCTGGCATCGACTATCCCAAAGCCTCACACATCGGTGCATCCCTAATTGTGGTAGTTTGGATGAAAATACACCTGCAGTCCCAAGATTGTGAAGTGTGTTGTTTCAACTAAAACCAATAAAAGTTTTATATATGTATAAAAATTTATTGACGTACAAAAAAAACTTACATTACTTATTGACTCACTTTATGAAGCAATATAAACAGCGATGACTAAATCACTTTTGTGTTACATGTTTATGTGTTTCCACAAAGATGCTAACAATCCAGCAGAAATCCAGCTCACCTCTACTTTATTTAACCAGTGAACAAAATTAAGATCTGGCTGCTTAGTCTGGTTGCACATACATTGAGCTTGAGACCCACTCTGGGCTTTGGGATCTTTAGTAATACTTATCATACTTTCAGTAAAGGAATATGCTGAGTTGTCCTGCTATGAATAAGCTGTTTCCTAACAATCTCAAGCACGACCAAACAATGGGTTATTTCTCCAAATTCATGGATTATTTCATCATTTTCTTGGTTTATATTGCAATGGCACACAATGGCACCACTCCCAAGCTGGCAACACAGTAAAGAGTGTTGCCAATTTATTCCCCAAAAGCATTTTACATCATTGTTTTGAATAGCAAACATATTTTGCGTCAGTGAGGCATCAGTTTGTTTGCTTCTGGTTTCTTGGTTTGCTTTTTTTTTTCCAATGCATTTTTCATTAGAGTAAATAAACATGAGTAAGAAAAGGAAAAACGCAACTGCTGCTTAGCTGTGTCAAATTAACATTCGATTTTACACAAAGTCAGAATTAAAGAAGATGGCTTTAATTGTACAGCAGAGTAAAGCCTGCTGCACTAAAAATGTCAGCATGTTTTTAAACAAAGGCCATTACGAAATTTCTTGGAAACACATGGAGAAAGGGAATGGGAAAGCTTAACTTTGGCATGAGGAGGACTCTCACATAAATAACAGGAAGATCTGGCTAGCCCTGTTTTGGCTGTGTATAGAATCAAGAATAACATCTTTCTCATACCAAAAAAAGAAAATGAAAAGAAAAAAACTAACCTGGGCACCATCCCTTAGCTTCAGGATGCACTCCATGGTGTTGATGGTGATAACTACAGGCTCTGAGCCCAGCTTGGTCCAAGGTACATGGATACGTAGCTCATGGATATGACCACTCATGAATGTAAAAGGCAGTTTCAACTCCTGTGGATATAAAAGGAGTTACAAGAAAGAAAGGAAAAAAACAACAGCCAGCTAGAAATAAACAACACTAGAATAATATGGATAAAGGTGCCAATACGAGGTAGAGGCTTCGAGAACATTTTGAATCTTCATCCATCCATTTTTCAAACAGCACTTTGAAGCTAATATTTGTAGACGAGTAGATAGTAAAAACAATAGCTACAGATTACATACTGGTCACGCTTCTAACAATATAAGTCAGATATTTTCAGAGGCAGGCAAATCACTGTTCTGCATCTTGAACTACTCTGTGTGAGAATGAGTCCCATGAAACCAGACTGCCTACACACAGGCTTCACATGCTTTCTGTGCAAGTCTGAGCCAAAAAATTAATAGCCAAACATTTTTCTGAGGGAAAAGCTGTCATGGATTTACAGTATGTCTGCTTTATAACCCCCACAATGTTTCACCAAATATTATATTAAGATGATCTCAGATTGCACATTTGAGAGGAGGTACTGTCCAAATGAAATGGAATAAAATAAATGCAAAGGTAGGACAATTTCCAAAGTTTTGACACAGCATTACAGACAAATCTCAATCCTAACACAATTCCCACTGTCGGATAGCTTGAAGCTGCTTCCAATAAGAACTTTCATCACAATCTCTTTGGGTTACGCAGTGTTTTGGTCTGCTCTTCAGCAGCAGTCAGAACCCACTCAAAAGAAAAGAAAATCCTTTTAACTGGTGGCAGATTGATCTAATCCAGACATGACATGAGTAAAAGAGAACACTGTCAAAATAACACTGCAGAGCAAAATATCAAAGTAAATCTGGTAAAATTCTTCTGAAATGACAGCAAGAAGATGCTGTTAGTGCCTGACTAAACAGCACTGTAGCGTTTTCTTTCACTCTAGTCAAGGCAATACAATGGAGAATAGCTGCAGACATAATATGGCAACTTTTTTGTAGGGTGTATGTGCCTGCATAACCAAGGTTTATAAACGAAACTCTACAATTTGTTTATAGTAAGTAAAATACAAAACTACATTCTGAATATATATGTAGGAAGTGGGCATTTATATTTTAAATATTCCCATCATTTTAACCTCACGTCAGTTTTATAAAGAAAGGTTCAAAGCAAAAGCTAGATTTAACTTTTAGTACCTGCTCCAGTACATCCAACTTCAAGTCCAGCTTGCTCAGCACCACATCACCGCCCCACAGAGAGAGCTGCAGGTCAGATGGCTTCAGATTCTTGATGTACTTGTTTACATAGCTCATCAGGAGCGGTGTGACATAAGACTCCAACATCTTGTCCTTGTTCTGTGTACACAATGAACAAAACAAAAAAACATGGTAATATCATTTGAC
Organism: Diplotaxodon limnothrissa; assembly: GCF_057381915.1. Classification (NCBI taxonomy): domain Eukaryota; kingdom Metazoa; phylum Chordata; class Actinopteri; order Cichliformes; family Cichlidae; genus Diplotaxodon; species Diplotaxodon limnothrissa. The sequence continues at coordinate 8,753,074 of NC_140606.1, forward strand.
TGTGTTAACATTGCCATTATATATCTCGGTCACTAAACTAATGGTGCTCGTTCTAAACTAATTACAAAGAATATGTATTTCTTAAGAGTGTTATTTTGATGTCATAGCCTAAAAGCACAGCTCTAATTAATAATTGTCATTGCTAAAGCAGAAGTAGTGTGCATGTTAGCTAAGTGGAATATGTCATAAAAATATATATAATAATATCATATTTATTATATGTATAAAGCCATAATTTAAGATATTGGCTATGCTTGAACATTTCTTTTTATGACAGGTCCAAACACAACATTATAACCTCTTATCCAACTTGCAAACTGTGGAAGTACTGGCCGTTTCACACAAACCTCAAGCTGTTTTTTGTTACAGTTCAACAAACTGATGTCAGAATGAACTGGCACTCCTAATGGCATAAATACCATATTGGCATCCAATAACTAATCCAACTGTGCGTAATTTATAGAAAGGTTGTACAGGTTTTGGTTAATAAACTTAATTAGATGTAAAGACAGTTCTAATTACGCTGACTTCTCATCAACGCAAATTTTAACCTTAAATGAAATTCACCGGAATGTCTAGCTTCCTTGCTAAAGTGCCTTCATTCCACATAACGGGGAAGCCCAGGAGCAATTATGTACTGCATTTGCAAATTAATTCCAATGTAACTAAAAATAACTTCAACAGCGACGCTATGTCGTATCTTATAGTAATACATTTAACTTACTGTGGAGCACTTAGCCAGGGAGGCTAGCTCTTTCCTCCTGTCATTTAAGTGATACACAACAGCAGCGAAGCAAAGAAGCTAGGCTAAGTGATTAGAAGAAGTCGCTATAACTTCGTTTCAGCTGGCTAAACTGGCTAGCCACAAGTCAAATAGAGAAAAGACTCTATTTACCTGACTCACACTTGTATCCTGTTGGTTTTTGTTTAATTCTACGTTTAATAAAAGATGTTCATCCCGTTATCTAACGTTAGCCATAACGCCGAACTGCAAGAGTCGAAACGTCATCGGTAAACACCAACGCGGCTTCCGTATGCTTGGTGTTGCGTTTTTCAGTGGGAAATTTGCCTTTCGAAGGTAGATTTACATACACAACGTATAAACATAAGTAACTCAAGAGAAATTTCATTTGTGATTTGATCAGTTAACAGGCATTATCTTCTTCGGTTACAGCAACTCCGGATGTTTCCATACCGTCAGGTTTTGATATAACAAATACCTTTGTTCCTATTAAAACGAACGAGTGTCTACAAATCCGGACTCTCTAACAAGTACAGGAAGGGATCTCTTCGCATAATAATCGTCATCGCTTAAGCACGCCCCTACCCTTTTTATGGCAGCGGAAGCTCACCTTTGCCGAAAGAGCGATCGCGTGAACCTCACAGTGCTCAGCATAGTGAATGTGTATTCTTGATTATAATTTTCTATTATTTTTATTTTTTTGTTATAATGTAACAAAATGTTCTTATTTACCATCTTAGTCCATAAGAGTTTCAATTTCAACCTTCTGGGACCTGTCATTGCAGAAGTCAATGAAAGTGAATAGTGGAGACGATAAGAAAATTAGGTTTGCATTTCACACAGGGAAACTGTGCGGATTTTAAGCATCTCATCATTTATCTCAACTCTAAATATATCTCAACTGCCAGAGTAACACAGGCCTATATCTGGAGGTTAGGTGAAATTTACCAACGCAGACACACTGTGACATGATAAATATCTTACATACTGGAATTTAAAATGAAGAAGAATATACTGAGGGCAACGAAAATATTCTAAAATGTAAACCATTTCTGTCTTTCACGGATCTCGGTTTTTTTTAGGGTCACTGGTTATTTTTCAGACATGAAACGTAATAATGTCAACGGACAACTGTATGAATTGCATAAAAGAACGGGTTAGACTCAACCTTTATCGCACTGTCACTTGAACACCTTTGCTGAGAAATGATCTTGCTAATTTGTGCGTCCAAGGAGTTCGTTGACAGATAAAATATTTCTTTTATAATTTTTTTTAGTCGTAATGTTGAGTTATGTTGCTCCAGTGGTTAAGTAAGCAATCTTGTCATATTTAAAGTGAACAGCAGTCATAACATACAAGAAAAAAATGCAAATTATAGCAGTTTTATAGCTTAATAAACAACAAAAATCCAACTTCACCCTGCCGTCAGTATGTTTCACGTCTTCATGTTTGCATGTTTGTTTGTTTGATTTATTTATTTAATCACCTATCTTTGAGATCAGACCATCATCTGTCTTTTTTTTCGTGATGAAACCTTTAAAAAAGTGTCTTCCGCAGGCCGCACATAGGGTCAGAAGCACTGCAGATATGAGGTCTGGCCTGTAGTGGCCTGTAGTCCGGACCGGCTCTCGTCTGCTGTAAAGCTTCATGAGGATACAGTCCACATAAGTCGGTCAAGGATGACGATCGCCCTGTGACCGGCCACGCTTTGCCAACTATGCGTAAGTGTGTCAGAGTCAAGTGGTCACCCACAGTTAATGTTACTATTCTGAAGTCCTTTCTGGCCAGGATGCTTTAAATTAATACAGAAAAATATCTGATATCAAGTTATCTCACTTCTTAGACCAGCAGGTTGAATCTGGAATCCAAAGGAAACCAGCGTACTGTGCCACAATCCAAGTCTTTAAAGCCAGAGATAAATTAGGAATCTTCTGTTGTTATTCTCCACGAATGATATGTTCCACGTAAACTGCCTAAATTAGTGGTTTTCCACTACAGCATTTCAGTTGAGGCTATCAAAGATTTATTTCGGGTTAAAAATAAAGGGTTTTTTGCTAAATACTTACAGCAATACATGGATTAACTAAACAATTAATTAAACAGTATTAAATAAATACTTCTTTAGAAAGGCTAAACGGCTTTGTTCAAGCACATATAAAAATGTATATTTCCACTGAGGAGGACAAGAATGGCAGAAATTTACTTTCAAATTAAACTGCATATTGTAACAGATATTTTGCATTTATTCTTATTAGTCGGTTCCTGCATTATGTTACATCTGTTGTCGAGGCGTCAAAATGTTTCTTTTTTCATTTGTTTTTTTCTTGTTTATTAAAATGGATAACAATTTGTTTCATAAACGTTTATTACAAATTCAAACAAATTATGTTCAAATATATTCTAAACATATATATATGTGTATATATATATATATATATATATATATATATATATATATATATATATATATATATATATATATATATATATATATATATATATATATCAAACATTATTATTATTATTATTACATGACCTTTTTGTGTGTGTTTTTTTCATATTATATAGTTTTCAGATTGAATTTTTTTATGTTTTACTAATGAATTATGTTTTTATGTGATTGTCAAACAGCTCAAATACTTTCCTCCTTCTTTTTTAATTTTTTTTATGAGCTCGCTGGAGACGTCGCACTTTGTTGTCTTTCCTTTTAGAAAATAATTAGGAAAATCCTAGCCCGCAGTGCGCAATAAAACGGGCCTTAGTTAATGGCCTTTCAGCAGCAATGAACGCACTTTTAAATCTCCTGATGTTATTGTAACCACTTGTTCCAGACCCTATTTTCGAGCCCATTAGAAATAAATGCTACTTTTTCGTGCAATTAATTGCACCGTAAGGTGAAAATCAAGTTTCAGGCGAGCAGTCAGTAGCCACCGCTGGCTCTTGAAACGGGGACACAAAGGGCCCGAAGGCCAGATAACACCGAGAGACACAGAGATGAGGAGAGAGTCAGAGGAGAGAATCTCGCTTTGACTTCACCAAATGATAAAAAAAAACAAAAAAAAAACACCCAACACATTATAGATGAGCTCGTCCGGTCACAGGCAGCAGGCTTGGTGGTTAATCAGTGGTCGGTCAAAGTTTAGTTGGATGAAATCCAGATCTTGGTGGGTTTTTCTGTGTATCTACGCAAAATTTAAACCACAGTGTAAATGAGTTCTTACAAAACGCTCTCCATTTTTGCTTGAGGCTATTTGTGGCTATTTGCCTCTGTATCTATGAAGCGCCTTGAGCCGACTTTTGTTGTGATTTGGCGCTATATAAATAAAATTGAATTGAATCATAAGGACCTGAGAAATAATCTTTGTATATATATTTTTTAATTCATAAAATTAGTCTATGGCGCATATAGGTCCAAAAATTAAACTAGGAGACTCACGTCAGGCCCATTAGACGTCAGCAGCTGAGTGGTACAGGTGTTTTACATTTCGAATATGGCTCGGTAACACAGCAGGTTCTTAAAAACATTTCTGAACCACCATCTGAGGACAGACGCAGACACACGGCTGCGTGAAAATGCCTTCTTAGCGCTGATGGTTCCTTCTGCCGTTTTGCAGGTCACTTATGATGTCAGAGGTGATCTAGATAAAGACATGTGATATGGCCGCTAATGCGGCTAATATAATACTGATCAGCCTCTGTAGAGGACATGTAGCCTAAGATAATAATAGAGGCTAATAATTCTGAGACGTACAGACACTGAGAGGTGGTTGGCAGACAGTGCGTAATGACTGACCGTTACATGGTCGTAACTTTTATTCGAAGAAAAATCATTGTAAACTTTATGATCAATTATCACCCGCGATGGCACACAGGATTGTGCTTATGAAGTTATGCTCTTTCCCAGGAGCTAAAGACGTCCTCGGGGCTTTCTGTCATGTGGTGTTTCCTGCTAACTCCCTGCTAAAAAGCCCAACACGTCCGCCACATAAGCTCTCACTGCCCGCCGGCTGTAAACATACAGACTATTAACTTGATGACCATGGTAAAAGATTTCACCTAAATATTGCTTTTTGGGCTGTAACACTGTGTCCTCTGTTTCGTGGCAGTGAAAATGAGAAATAAAAACGGGGGGAAATCCAAATGTATCATGGAAATATTTATTTCTAAAATACAATTTAACATACTTTAAATTTATGACTGTTTTTTGACAACTTTACCATTTCAAGGTCAGAAAAAGAACATTAAAAACACAACAACAACAACATGAGCAACAACATTATGTACATTTGATATTTACAGGTGGTGTGAAAGTTGGACATGGCACTGGCTCCGCTGTTGTTCCGCTTGAGGTGCAACCAAATCCCACTCTAAAACGTGCTGAAGTAAACATGTCCTCACTTGGAGATTGTCCTTGATCCAAAAGAAAAATGTCGCTGATTTGTCTTTCTGCGTTTTGTCCATTGTTATTTTTGTTTCTCCAGGCTAGTAGTCCTGATGTGGGCTGTGCGTCAAACTGTGCCGTCGCAAGTCACAGTTGCGCCGAAACACCTTTCCGCAGCGGCCACAGCTGTAGGGCTTGATGTCTGTATGGGTGAGAAGGTGAGTTTTCAGGTTACTTCTTTGATTAAAGGTTCTTCCGCATGTGGGGCATTTGTGTGGAGATTCCTGTTTAGATTTAAAGCAAGCAAAGGATTATTGCCTTTAATTGGATAGAAGGTCTATCAGTTCAATCTTTCAATAATCTGATAAATCCACTGTCGTGTCAGATCTAATTTACTTGTTTGCATATTATTTTTTTTTTTTATTGTATTATTTTCTGTGGATCTCTGACTCACATTTTTTTTTTAATTTAGTGATAGGTTTTGTGAGGCTTTCTTTTTCCACCCCCATGCATGCAGTAGACAGGTGAATTATGATCAGAGAGTATCACACGTTAAAGGTCGCGTTAAGATTCTGAGCTTACCTGCATGTGTAAGGTTTTATGGACGGCTAGAGTTCGAGACTGACAGAATCCCTTCCCACATTCTTGACATTTGAACGGTTTTTCCTTGGAGTGGATGTATCTGTAAAACAGAAATGACACTTAATCAATGTCCGCTCATGCACGAAGTTACTTGTAAATGTTACAGAGCCCACAGTCACAGAGCCGAAAATCTCCACTGTGCAAGTTATGAATGTCCAACTTAATGCTGAAAAGTGCTTTAGCGCCCTCGTGGAGAAGTTTTAGGGAACAGGCCTGCTTGCATTTTATAGCACAAATTAAGGAATATAATTTTAATGGCCGGTTCTGGAGAGGCTATTAACTTAAATCGAGATATCTGAGACTTAAAATCACAAATCATCATTGCTGCTAGAAATTGCTGACCCCCTCGTCCTAACCCAGTGCGCATAATATCCCATAAATCCGTCTTACCTGTGGTCTCTGAGATGGTCTTGTCTTCTGAAAGCCTTGTGGCAAATGTCACAAGTATAGGGCCTCTCATCTGTGTGGGTCCTCTCGTGGATTAAGAGGTTGTAGGACTTGGTAAAATGCCTGCCGCAGAACTTACAAATAAATTCCTTTTTAGTCTTGGATGGTAGCCTGCCCCTGGTGGGTTTTCTGTCCGGGGACAGCTTGCTCAGCTCGGAGATGGTTCCCCCTAGTCCCGATGCCAGCTTTGCCAGGTCCGCAGCTTTCGGTGGGTCCTCCTGCGTGGCAGCGAGGGCCAGGTTCGCGAAGTCAAATCTCGGCCTGTCCTTTTGCAGCGAGGGGATGCCGTGCGCGACGGTGGCTTGCTTTGGATGGAATAACTGCGCCGCGGCGGTGAAGGGCAAAGCTGGGAAGGGAATCCGTGGGTCGACCAGACCCTGGGCGGCTGCCGTGATCGTCGACCTCAGTCCCTGCATGTGTGGGTAGCCAAGAGTCCAGTGGTTCATGTGCATGGTTTGCACGGCGCTGAGGCCGTACAGTCCCTGCAGCTGGTCAGCGGGGAAAGTGTTGACGGCCTGCAGGAAGGAGTAGTTTGTGAGCTGCAGGGCTGGGTGCAGGGGGATCGGAGCGTGCAGGGCTTTGCTCCCCATCTCGGCTCAGACCTCTGCAGAAGACGCGGTGATAACCCTGAGAATGCAGAACACACCGAACAATAAGCGTTGTGTGTTAATCCCAAGAACTGGTTATTGTGTGGAAAGAAGAACAGAGAAAATGTGACGTCTCAGTTACCGGTTATGGTAGACTACTTAAATCCACCTGTTTAAAAAGATTTTATTTTTTGAAATTGTAACTTTTCATTATTGTATTAAACTGATATAAATATGTTTTTCGCAAAGGTGAATATACCCAGCCACCCCCTCTCCCCTTTAAACCTAATTTAGGCATATATATAATGAATTAGCTTAGTTTATTTTTTGCACCTGGTTCAACGCGAGGAAGCTGATGAATAAAACGCTCAGGTTAACGCGCAGAAGGATTGCCCTATATTAGCCTGTCCCGGCCTGCTTATAATATCTAAACCTCTGTTTTGCATAAGCGAAACCACTGAGGAAATGTAAAAACACAGTCGCCCCCCCCCCCCCCCCCCCTCCTCCCCCACCCGACACGGAGATGCGCTTCAAATCAAAATTTAGGAAACAAATCAGTCACCGAAAGTATAATTAAATCAAGTGGGTGTAAAACAACTCATGTGGCATCGATTAACACTGCAAATTGCAATTTCAGATCACTCTGAATGAAGCACTAAATCTCACACGAGGTAATTAGAAAGCACAGCTTGGTGTGTGTTTTAAAGTTGCAGTTAGTACTTCGCAATAAAAAAACAAAACAAAACAAACGTAAGCAGCCCGGATTTGTACAAGTCTGAAATTTAGACAGAAGAGATGAAATATACTATTAATTGAAGGAGCAAAACATACACGCTGTCTGTCTCTGATGGAAATGCATGTGCTTTTCATTTTTATTTTGGAAGAGTTAATTTTATAGGCACTCTTTTCCTTTTAAGGTTTTTAATGTAATATTTATCTATTTATTTATTTTTTCCATATGAAGTTCCCCCCCCCCCCCCCCCCCCCCCCCCTTCCCCTGGGCAAGGCAACATGGCAGCAAATGACCCCTGTGCATTTAACCTACATTTCAAAAGAATAATGTTTCCCTTAAACAAAAGCAGAAGCGAGCTCCCTCCGCTGTTTAGGACAAATGAGGTGAGCTGACAGTATAAAAATTGGCTTGTGTCTGAGTTTGTGGGGATGACAAGTTATGTTTTCCCACACAGAAAAAAGAAGATCCACCGTAGAAGTTCAAGGCTCCAGATGGTGAACGCGGGACTGGCAATAGGCCAGTTGTGCTGACCTTTAGATATGATCAAGAAAAAGAAGAAAAGCGAGCTGTGTTTAGATAGTAAAATACATCATTTAGGTATCTACACTTTTTCTTTTGTGACAGATCAAGCCAAATCATATTTTAACACAATATGTCAGAAGTCAGCCTGTCCTGAAACTGCCTCGGAGATTAAGCCATTATCCACACTTGCAGACTGTGAGTCTTGCGCACACGGTAGTCAGGGTAGCTACCGGTCGCTTGTTTCGGTCAGGTCGTTGCCTTCAGCTCTTTCTGCCTCGCTTTCCCTCTCACCGATGGTGAGGGGTTAAATATAATTTCGCACAGGTGCAGCGTGAAACACCGCGAAGGCACTTGCTATTCTTTGCCCAGGGAGTTCGTTCAGCTTGTTCTTGTTCTCACCTTTGGACTGCGCTTACACTTCGGGAGCAGCCAAGTGTCCGATCTTGTTCTTCGAGTCCTTGTAAGGTTCATTTTTTAAAGCTTTTCATGTGTTTATTTTTGGCAGAAGGCTTTACATTTCTATCAGTCGTGACAAGTCTTTACAAACGCGAAGATCACTGTTTGTTTTAGTAATGCTGCGCGCCGTGGACGGAGGCCAGCAATGTCAAAGCGTGAGTGAACTGTGACCTCAAGTTAGTTAGTAATATGACGAAACAACACTCCTCTCTAGAACACTTTAAAAAAAAAAAGAAATGTTTGGTCATTAAAAGCTGATCACTTTCTAAGAGTCTTTGAGTCTTTGCTTTAAAGCCTAGACACTAAACTTTTTCTTTTCTTTTTTTTAAGATAACAACTTCTAATATGTTGGTTTGGTTCTCCTTCCTCAGACATAAATCCTACCCTGCCAAACAGAATCTTACCCCAATAAATAGCTGCCAAAGGTCCTGCGGTATGTCAGTAATCCACAGTAACTATAGAGGCGACGAGCTCCAATAAAGCGTCGCTAAAAGTTTTCCAAGATCCAAGTCCATGAAACTTTCATGTAGCCATGCAGCCAAGTCTGATGTCTCGGACTTTTGCAGAGATGTAACAAGTTGTGAAAAAATGTGGAAAGAGGCAAAGTTTGGAGGAGAGACAGCAGCAGCGTGTGAGTCCCGTCCGGAGCTGGGGCTGGAAGTGTGCGGTTCTTCACTTTTTAGTGCTCCAGGACTCGAGCGCTCAGCCCGCCCCCCGACACGCCTCCACCCCCCTCCTCTATCATTAACTCCAATGTTCCCCTCTGTTTATTTGTGTTTGGATAGCAACTAAGGCTCCAGACCATAGTAGAGGAGCGTGCTCAGTTCGACCTGCCTCCTCTGACACCTCTCATATACCATCCAGCCAAGGCTGATAGCTTCTTTTGGAGGCATGTTTGGAAGCACGGGAGGAAACCCTGAACGTTTCCCCCCACCTCACAGTTCCACGATTTTGAAAACGTGCTTTTGGATACTTGAGGAGCTTACAAGATTTTTTTTCCTCCTTCTTTTTGAAACCATAGATCCCATTTGCGAAATGGAGGGCATATGCAAGAACCACAACATTAAATGGTTTAATTCACTGTGGTAATAATAATAATAATAATAATAATAATAATAATAATAATAATAATAATAATAATAATAATAATAATAATGTTAAAAAATGAGAAAGGTTTTTGATAGAAAAAGAGGAGATAAAATAAAGAGAAAGAATTCGCATTCTCAAGACAGCTGATTTGTTTTTCTTATTTTTTGGTAACTTGCGTTAAAACACCTGTACAAGGGTGCTTATTACGGTTATTACACTGTTGCAAAAACACCACAGGAATTGTTGCCTGCCTTTTTAAAAACCTTTATATGCCCATTTCAACGCTGATCAGCCCAGGTGTCCCCCCATCCAGCACAACAAATAAACATCTAGCTATACTTAACAAATGGCATACGATAAAATGAAGGGAAAACTGTGCATGTGTGTGTTCAGATAAGCATTAAGCAGAGCTGGTTGTTTTAATTTAGTCTCATTCTTGCATCATTATTATTATTCAGACGGTTTTTTTAAAAATTGAATTTATGTGCAGTGACAGACTATATGAGATTAATCACACTGGCCTTTAATTACATTGAGGTTGGTTTCTGGCCGCAGATTATGATGCAAAGTAATGAAGACTTTTTTTGACAGCCTCAACCAGAAGCTAAAGAGTGTACGCCTTTTGTGCTGCATAGAAAGAGACGTGACTTCAGGCACATGAGCAGATTGTACTTGAAGAAGTTCATATATAAAATAAAAAAAGTTTAAAATTTATTTTTTAAATCGAGAGGCGTCTTAATAAAACTGTGATTGAGTTTGTTTTTAAATAAAATCAAAAAGTCATCCTGACATACTTTTTTTTTCTAATGAGATGCCCAAATCCATCAAAGGTACTCAATCTATCTATCTCTATATATACATATATTTCTGCGATCTCTCGAAGTGTTATTTTTCTCCTATATGCCTGATACATATGAGGTGTTGGTGTGCAGCAGGACTGACAGAGGTTTGGAGTTGGTTGCGGTCCTCCTTTGCTGTAGACACTTTGCAGAATGCAGGTCTGCAGCGCCGCCTATTGTAGCATAGCTACAACAGCAAACTCCCCTCTTTTCTCAAGCATTCGCGGCTCTGACAGAACACTGTCTCACAGAACAACTTTACATTTTCTGTTCACATCGCAGAGAAGCGCTTCACTGTGAATGGACCCGGTGTGCACAGGATGAGCTCGTAATTTAAAACGAACTGATATTCTTGAAGTGCACAGATCGGAATAAATTCTCTTTTTCTGTATATATATGTTTATATCAAAAGAAAGGCAGACTTTAAACCCACAAGAGGGAAAATAATTTCATTTGTGCAGTGCATTCTTTTAGATCTATTAATGTGCGCCTTTAATAACCACATAAGACAGAAAAACAGAACGAGAGATTTTATTCTGTTATAGTAGAGATAACAAGTAAAGTGCTTGTCTAAGACGTTAAGTCTATCCACGAGCTCATGTAGCCTAATTTTCGTTTTCTTAGAGCTGCAGAACATCGTCTGCACACAACATGCTTGTGGTTTTTCGTTCGGTTTCATATCACCCCAGCCTCCTATCTTCACTGTCAAAAACCCCAACAGCTACAGACAGAATAGAATACACACAGAACCATGCATTTTAACATTACAAATAATGGCATTTTCTCAACGTATCCAGTTCACCCTGGAAAATTGGAAAAATGAAAATTATGCTTTTTTTTTTGGTTCTTGAAAAAAAAAATCCGATTAAAATAAATAGTACTTTTTTTTCAAGTATATCTTGTGCTTGTGTAAGAGATATACATTCACTATTAATAAAATTGGAATTTGCCAGTATAATTTAAACAGTCTGAATTCATTAAAATCTCGTGAAATATACACACAAAAATTCTGCTAGGAGAATACCGACTTCCTGTGGGAGTTTTTTTGTGAGGTTAAAAGTTAAACTCTTCAGTGAGACAGTCGTCTTATTATCGGCAAAATTTACTGCTTCATGTATGAGACGGATTTGTTTTTTTGTGGTATTAAAAAAATGCTACACATAACTACTTCAAATCAATAATATCCAAAACTAACACGAATATTAATTCAGTTCCGGAGGTGAACATAATGTAGCTCAATGTTTTCAATTCTTTTTGATTATCCTATGATTTCACCGCTATACTAATATGTCCTAAGTATAAATATTAAGTTTACTGCGTCGGAATTTTATCTCGCATGACAGGACATTTTGGCCTCTATTTTACAGTTTGGATTTTACAGTTGCACTAATCTATGCTATAGGATTACTGTAGTCTTTATAGTTCGGGTAATGTCAGAGCCAGAAAGTTAGTGTCTTGCCCTTTGGCCCTGCCCTAAGTCCCCTGCAGCCGCCATCATTCTCTGTGATAGACTCCCACAGAGTATCAGTGTTGCAGCTCAGTGCAGCTGCCAAGCCTGTAATGGCCGACACTCCTCTTCCAGTAACACTGAGTGACAGCAGAGAGGACTAACAGGAACCATGAAGCTCTCCCAAATTTAAAGGAACAGGTTTGGATACAGAAAGGAGTTTTGGACTTGTCAAACACAAGTGTGCACAGGAATGTATCTAGAAATGTAGAAGATAAATACATACAAATGCTATTGACGCCATGTGTGACATTTTTGGGTTTTGCAATATATTTCCAACCAAACTATTTGCTTACAATAATTGTGGCGTGCCAGTCATGTACATCACTTTTAAGATAAATGTAGTTTTTTCCCCTTTATTTTATAGAAATGGTGTTAAACCTTTTTATGCCTATCCTCTATAACAGAGTGACTAAAATGCTGTCATGGCCCACTCCTGCCATACAGCTCTTATTTTAGAGATTCACTGTCCCAGCTCTGGAGATGTGAGCGAGCTCTTGAGATAACACAAAATAGTTTCAACATGTCTGTATTTGACCTTTAATATCCTGTCAAATAGCGTCGCCTCACATTCACATGCTGCGTCTTACCTCTGCCGTACCCACATGTGGAGCCCTTGACTGAAAACGTGGAGCTGTTGGCCTGTTCTGGAGGCTGACTGGGCCTGTTTGTCTCTCCGTGTTGATGTGTCTCTGTGTATATTGGCAGACAGGATGTCAGGTCCATAGTATAAGAGCAGGGGGAGGTAAACCTGTCACTGTTACCTGCCTGCTGTGGTTTCAAACCCCCCACATCCCCACCTACACTCGCACTCATCCTGTCCCAGCAGCAGCTCTGAGTATGGGGTGTTTTTGATTCAAAGACCCCCCAAAGTCACATTTTCCTCCACATCACACCCTTTTACCTGAAATTGTACATTTCTAGAAAAACGGGGGGTTATGCTTCTCTTACCTCATGGGTTCTTGATTGTTGTTATTTGAGAACGAAATGGAATTTTACTAAGACTTTCTGTTTTATGTCAGCGTGTAATGAAGTTGGTACAGTGTATTGTAAATATATTTTCTTCTAGAAATAAAACTAAAAGATACACAAACTATTAAGTATATAATTCATAGGTACAAAGACATATCTGTTTTACAATAACATTGGTATGCTGTTATTAGTGTTTGGTGTTGTCTTTTACAGCATGGGCTTGGCCTTTTCTCTTTCTTTTCTTTTGTTTTAACACTTCCCTCTGTAGTGGCTGCCATGCTTTATAAACCTTCTTCTGAATTTCTGAAATTTAAAACAGGTCTTTTTCATGACATTTAAGAAAATTATCCACTCAACAAAGGTAAATACAGTTAGTGTGGACTTGTTAGAACAAGCTATCCATCTGAGCTATTGTGACTTTTTAGACACAAGATACTAATTTTAACTGTCTTTTGAAGTTTCCAGTTAACTAATATCACTGGAAGCTATTATGTGAGACCAAGTTCAGAAAGTTAGTTTAAATCTGACAGGATATACAGAGAATGGTGATTAAAAACCCATGTTTATCAAATGAAAATAAAAAATAAGTAGCAGCTAAAAAAAAAAGAAAATACTGTCCCAGACTGGTTGGAGAATCCGAGGAGAAAAACATCCTGCACACTGCAACGCATATTGTAGTGCAGCTGTGACAGCAGAAAGCTTTTGCTCCTGCTTTATTGTACAAGATTGCCCCCTGTTGGATTAACCTCAAAATACTGAAACATTTTATGATCTATCATCATAGGCCGTATGATTCAGTGACGAGTGCATGACTGCCACTTTTAGAACTGGGGGCTTAAATGTCATTTATGAAATCACCACTGGCCATGAAAAAATAATTATCTAAGTATCTAAGTATTTTTTTTTCTTTCCTTTTTTTTCATTTAGGGCACAGTCTGAAACCTCACTGAAAACATTATACTTGTTAAAAACTAGAGGAGGATCATATGCTGGCAGAGTCTCAGATATATATGTGTTGCATTCTTCTGGTCTCCGCGTGATGTTTTCTCCATCTGCTGTCCAGTGCCACTCTCTTCACTGGTCTCCTGCCATCTGTTTAACAGCACCTTTGCGTGACCAAATGCCTTTACTCCCTGCAATGTTATCCACGCTACCAGAGAGGCATAGAGAAGAAAACCGCCATGATATTGTGCTCCATCAACCAATAAAACCCACCAGTTAAAGCTGCTCAAGCCCAACACCAAATCCCATTTGTCAGCAAATAGCTTCCTCGGCTTGTCTGCTCCTCCGCTTGGCCGGGTGCTTCTGTGGAGCTCTCTGCCATGAAGATGACATTTTCAGTTATTTGTTGTCTGCTGTGATGGCAAGCAGGGAAGTGAGGAGGAGAGGGATCTGTATATGATCATAAATGTGCCTCAAAAATGTCTGATAGATCATCTGATCTTTGTCAACTCAACAGGTTTGACTGATAGCCCGGAAGCTTAAAAAACAGCACTATGTCAGTCTTTATATTTGTCAGTATTCATTAAAGGTCCATTTAACACATAACTGAGACTTTTAACTGACTGTGAGCAAATTATAATGCCTGTATCTCTTTGGTACCTGTCTAGAAGCAGAAAAATTGAAGCACTAACTGACAGCCTAAGGATTAAATGATAGAAGGGCAGGAGGAGTGTTACAAAATGCTGGAATGGAAAGATTTCCACAGAAACATGGAAAAACTGGAGACTGAAATTAAGGAAACTAAGACAAAAATGATGATTTGTGCAAGCCACACCACTCCCCACCTCATCACAGCTGTGTTGGTATATGTGTGTAAAAAGCCAGCAGGAGAACTGGTTTAGGTGAACATTACCCTGCAGGCTCTGGGCTCTGCTTCCTCCACCACTACAATATAGGCAGAGAGGGTCATATCAAACTGTCTCGAGCATATTCTCCCCGCTGCAAGGTCACTGCATTTTTGCATTGTTGTACACTCTCGTCATGAAAATGGTATTTTCTCATAGAACGTTCTGAAGCTCTTCATGGCTGAGCTGTGAAAGCCATGACCTTTTTGTTGCCGGGTGGGGATTTCTGGATTCAGCTGCTCTGCTGGTGTAAGGGCTGTGGTGCTTTAAAAGAAAAGAAAAAAAGAAAAGCTTGTTATGCCTTGTTGCCCTTCAACCATTGCATCATTGCTGCTTTACCACTTCTCTGACTGAACAGGGACTGATTGGCACCTCATCTTTCAGGCCTTTCTTGGTCAAAATCTGCCACAAATCAAAAATGTATTTAATGGAACAAAAGTTCATATTGGCGACGACGGTTAAAGCTTAATGAAACACAAAGGAAATGTGCGCTTCTCTTTGAAAAGAGCAAAATCTCAGCAAACAGCCCACAAACACAGCCATTCACACAACTTTATGCAACTTCTAACTTTGCTTTCAGTCTCCTTTCTGTCACGGTTTCTCTCACACGCTGATTTCCACTAAAACAAGCAACGCACATTCTACTGCTTTTTATTGAAGTTGTGTCTTTGTGGGCTCAAAGCACTGGCTCCTCTGATGTAACTATGCCTGCACTCCTTTTCTGCTGATCAGCTCCTGCTGGTGAGGTGATGGACAGTAAAACTCTCCCAGCACCTGTTTCCTGGCCGTGCTCAAGTGTTGTTAATAGGCTGATGAGAGACGTTAACAAAGTTACTGCAGCACGCTGGAAGGATAAATCAACACAGCGGTGCAGTGTCTCATCCAGTCTGTCAGAAGTGACATTTTTAAAAGGTCCCAGCGACCGCTCAGTCAGTCCTTTACCTGCGGTGAGATGGAAAGATGGAAATGGAGCAAAGATTGAGTGATTAAAGCACGGGGAGATTTAACAGAGCTTGGGTGGACAAAGAAAAGAGAGGTTTGATGGACAGGAAGATGAAGGAATGGAGGAATTGCAGAATGGAAGGGGCTGCAGATGTTTGAAGAAGCAGATGGAGAAATGGGCCAGTGAAAAGGGCCGAACTGAGGAATGGAGAAACGGAGGAATGGATTTAAAAAACTGTTGATCAAGACTACTAGTCGTGATTTTGGTGAAATCAAGCCTCCTCGAAAAAATCTCTGTGAAGTTGTTGGAAGAGGAATGAATAATGCAATAGACCAAGTCATTTTCCCACATCAACAGCAACAACAATAACATTCATCCTGTGTGATTTCATATAATTTCTTTATTCCCTTGCCTTTCTCTCCCTTTGTGATGTGCCAGACTTATGTGCATTACAAAGAGAGTCAGGAAATGGCTTTCCACTTAAAAAAAAAAAGAAAAAGAAAAGAATGAGAGCAGATCTTGACACTGTTACAAAAAGGACCTTTGGCTGTGAAGTACCTTTGGGACAGAGGCACTTCTCTCAGATTTTCATATGAGCATAAGACTATCTAATTAAATGTACCCACAAGGAGCAATATTTCTTCAGCGTGTTATCATTTTTCTGCCAGGGACTCACCAAGACATTACTATCATAAAAGATAGAAAAGGGGAATTGTTTTTCTTTGACTAAAAATATCCTTTCTGGCTGGAGTCCAGCCTTGTTGCTTCTCCCCCTGTGATTTCCCGCCTACTCTTTGAACTAAAATAACATCTTTTTTTTTTTTTTGAATGGACTCTTGTGTTATTGATGGATTTCTGCTCCTCTGTGGTTTGCATTAATAGCTCGGATGCCTGTATGGTTGCATTTAGCGTGAGGACCCACACACGCATACGCACAAGCACACAAAAACGCTCTCAGGCATTATTACGTCGGCGCACACTCGTACGAACTCGCACACGTACACACACGCTAAGTAAATGTTAATATACACAGGTGCAGTCTTTAGGGAGGTTGCTTTTGCTCTCTCATCAGTCACTCGTAATCACTTCCCTTCCAGCCCAGTAAATCACCGTTTTTTACTGATGCATTTATAGGATGCATGTTCACAACTTGTAGCCAGGGAAAAGTTTGACCACCACTAGGAATACATTATAAGCTTCTGCATCCATACAGTCACACAGTCACCACAGTCATGCAGTCAACTCACAGACAGGAAATATTGTTTTATAAATGTCCACTTAGTTTCTGAAATGTATTTGTGCTTTTAATAGGGTTTTAAGCTGTTTACGACATATGGGTGAGAGTGGAGTTATTGGTCAGGTGGGGGTGTGGGGGGTTGGGAGGGGGGCTCCTGGGCGGCTGTGGATATTGGCAGGTTGCACGACTCCACCAAACTAGTCCTGGGGAGGTCCCAATGACCTGTTTTATACCAACACTGGTGCTTTGTCGTAAAACCAGGGGGAAGTCGAGTCACAACTTGAGTATTTGTTTGAAGTTGATGGAAAAAGTCCTCCTGTGGCAAGATCGAGTGAGTGTTGTGTGCTGCTGTGTCTGATGGGAGTGGAAATGCGCAGAAAAACCAGCAACTGTGTCCTTACATAGACTTTTGAGCGGTGCCCAGGTTCTGGTAAAATACTCCCAATACCACAGAGGAAAGAGAACTACATTCCCCTCTTACTCTTTTGGATGGAAACAGGTTCTTGTCGCCGGCGTTTGAATGTTGTAATTGGACGTTGAGGGGCTTGCAGAGAGAGGTGTGAGCTCACGTTAAAACTGCTCAAAAATCACAGATTTCTCACATAAGTGGAGGTTCGCATTCAGACTTTAGCAAATGCTCAGCCGTGCCATGCTTGTTGCTGCACCGTCCTGAATGAGACAGGTGAAGAAAACTGTCTGTATGTTTTCACAGATTTAATATTTGCTAAAAGCCTTGAATTTCACCTGTCACTGTAAAACAAAAAAATGTGTCTTTGCATACGCACGGGGTGTCAGTATGATGGATGGTGTAAGTGTGTTCCAGGATTATGTTTTATGAAAGTTAAAGGGCCCTGGGGTTGGTCTGTGAAGCACATAATCTCAGTCAAATTGCTCAGCTGGATGAACCGAGGCTTTATTATTAAACACCTACGAGAGGGCCTAGAGCTGGTGGAGGACCCTGAATATCCAGCTTAACGCTCTGGACGCTCTCATCACACGCCCTTGCCGTTTAAGCATGAAATTGAAACGCTTCTCAAGAATTCATTTACTACTAAGAATGAAACAGGAACGGCATTAATAGGCATTGATACATTCGAAAGTGCACTCTTTGACACCCTTTAAATATTCTGTCATTTTGTTCCTTGGAGCTATGGTTTCTTATCTTTTTCTTTTTTTCCCTCTTGCTTTTCATAAAGTGAGTTTTATCTTTGAAGAGAGAGTATTAAAAATAGTAATACTTTTGGCAATAAGTTTCAGATTTGATGGCACAAGTGAGAAATGGCTATAAATGATGTGGTATTGATTTCACATGTGGTGTAGCACTACCAGCAGAAAAAGGAAAAGGGAATGCAGTCCCCGGGATGTTCACGGAGGGCTTGCTGTTAGAGGCTCTAGGGGATCCAGAGCCTGGTTCCACAGCACTGGGAGCTGTTAAAAATACCATAAAAGGTCCATATCCACAATTACTCTGACTTTTTAGATTTATAAATCTTTGTTAACGCTTATGGTGGATGCATTACTGGTTTAAACATGGGAATTGATTGCTGCCCCTCTGGTAATATTGCACTTGGTAATTCTAAATTATTCCATAAAGGCAACAGATTTTTTATAGAATTTGGCACAGTAGATTTGGTAGTACAAGGTAACCTGTGCAGGTCAGTTTGAAGCAAACTGAAAGGGAGGTTGCACAAAATTTTACTCTATTGTAACAATACATGCAGCTGAGATATGAAAACACTTTTGAGCCGTCCAAGTTTATAATGTATTTGCACCTTAAGTTCAATTCAATTTTTATGTATATAGCACTGACCTGTGCGGTTCACCTTGGGTCTATGGCATCTGCAGCTTTTTTCCCTCTTTTTGCTGTATACTACCTGCTTATCAACAGACACTGCAGCAGACAAAGAAGCTCTCTGAATCTTATACAGAAGAACAAAACCAAAGAGCGAAACAAGACTTAATATTGGACTTTCTCTCCCCCATGTCCCTAGAGGCAAATCTCCAAATCCAGATGTTGAGCTTTACTGGATGTAGCCATTGCTGGTTAAAAACATGGTATGGTAAGCATGGTACCACTCTTTTCTGTAATCTATGGAGGCTACTCAGGTTAAAGGTCTTCCCTTGGAGGAGCTTGCGAGGTAGGCTTTGTGCTGTATAGCAGCGCATGTAACATTGTGGAGCTGCAGCTGGTCTGGACTGTGAAACTGGAAATGTTTACCATGGTCCACATGGCTAATTTGTGTGTTTTTATTTAGCTGTTGTGTATCTGGGACTTTTGGTTGGGGTTGGTGGAAAAGGGGGGCGCAGCAACAGTCAACAGATGCTGTCAAAGGAAGCAGAGACAAATGCTCCTCATTACAGCGCTGACTGCAGCGCAGTGGCCCAGTAACTAGCAGAAACCAGCTCCATGTCTCTGACTGTACAGCTGAAGATCAGCTGATCCTCCCTGGTTTTACTTAAAGTCAAGACCCATTCTCTTTTTCTTCGCTCCAGCTAAACAGGGATACGTTGTGGCAGCCATTGCAGTACAAATACAACAGGGATGCTCAATTTAAATGTAAAATGCACAACGCAGCACTCAATCTTACTGATGTAGTGACTGAGCTGCAGCTCACCTAAATTAATCCCATCCTGTCATTCACTTTCATCCCAGATCCAACCATTCCAACAACCAACACTCCAGCTTTGGATTTTGCTTACAGTGCACTGAGTTAGAGACCACATCCGAGGTGGGCGGATTTCCTTGTCAGTGGAATTCTTGTCTGGAAACTGTCCAGTCACATTGTTCATCTGAGAAAACATAAGGCGATGGAGGAAAATATCAACAGATTTGATTAAACACAACCATATGAGCAGCATAATTGGTATTTTCAGGCCAAGTGTGGGTAACCAGAAATTCGCTGTTATAGCGGTGTTACGCTCAGATGTCTGAGCTCATATTGAAGTGACAAGCTTAACTGCTGGCTTACACTCAATTGACTTAGATGGTACAGTTGACATTTCAATGGATAGCTTGAGCTTTGAGGCTTTTATTGCACATTCAGTAATAACATAAAATACTATCCATTCATATATTCTCCGTGGCCCTCATAAGGATTTTGTTTGTTTCCTTTCCCTTTATGACTCCAGCTGGTCCCTGTTTTCTTTGTGATAAATTGGATGATATTATTTTTCATTATCTCAATTATCTTTTCACTCACCCTGTAAGTGCTAAAGGTTCATATGCTCATATGCTTTGTGTTATGGTGCAAAATGAAGAAAAGTTTTTCCCAGCTCCTCCTCACTGACTGAATCAACAGCACTGTACAACAGTGTCCACCAGAGTGATTTAATTGGGCTGTGAAACCAATGTGAGCAATGTTCCTGACCCCAATCAGGAGTCAGACAGCAGTACAGGGATCACCAGGGGTTACACTGGGCCCCGCTAGATGGACAGGAGGGGAACTGTAAACCTGGAAAACCAGGAGCCCAAGCTCTGTGTGTTTACCCCACTACTTTTACAAGTGATGTCACCACATTGTAAAAAGATACAGTTCTCTGCGGCCCGTCCTTTTGTTACTATTTGAGAGAATAAACACTAGATAAGTGCATGCAGGGAGATGGAAGCAGAGGACTCTTGCTGGCGGGAGAGAAGAGGTAACGCAGGCTCCCGTGGTGTAAGGTGCGTCCAAGAAGTTGAAGTGGACTGTGGGGATCTGTAACTGTCCAGGTGCTGCAAGCCTGGGCCCGGCCTCGCTGGTGGACAGGGGGATCCTGCCTATAAATATTCAGCCATCCTCTCTTTTTCTTGTACACAGCAACAAAAACATCAACTGTTATTGATCTCTCTGGGCCTTTCAGTGTGTGTCTGCATGAATCTGTGAATCATAGCGTGTGCTTTCTTTCTTGAAATAGAAGATGCGGTGAATCACATGCTCAAATTCGGCATCTGTCTTCGGAAATCACCTTTTGAAAGCCTTTCTCATTCCAGCTCCTTTTGAATTCCATAAATATTCAACTTCCACCTCATATCCCTGCTCCCTTTTCTTCCTCTTTATGATTCTCACTCTCGCTACAGGTCTTTGCGGTATTGCAACAGAAAGTTTCTTAACATAAGTCAGAGCACCAATGTGTGGTGTAAGTGTAGCCGTATGCGTAAAGGCAATGAAACAGCTTGTGTTTTATGTGAGCTCTCCCAGTTCAGACAGCTGGGTGGTTGCTGGGGCTGTGTTAGCCTATAGCTCACGGGTCCCGGTCTGCACTGTAGTGATGTAAGTCAAGCAAGGCGATTCCAGTGCAGCTGTAAAGATAGGAAGCAAGCAAAAGCTGGATTTTAGATAGTGTAGAGAATGAAGGGACTCATCAGCTTCTCCAAAATTTTCCATGGAGTCTGTGATTCCTTTCTTTCTTTCTTTCTTTTTTTTTCTTTTTGCTAAAGCAAGCAAATTTAAGACTGCTGTTTGTGATATGCTCCTCTGAAGTCCTGAAGGCCCATCTTTCTGTTGACTCTCATGGATGATGTCACATACACCAACAAACCTGACCACTGATTTTCTGATGAAGCCTTTGCTGCCTTGCTCCATCTGTGGGTTCAAGTGTACTTGTATGGTTCCTTGGCTTGGACTTTTATTAGCTTTTCCCGAGCCTCAAAGAACTTGGCCTAGCTTGGTTCTCTCCGGCACTTTCCCACTAATGAAGTGCACATTCTGCCGGCGCGCCTGGCTGAGCCTGGTTCCTTGGCTATCCCTTAATGGGAATTTCCCCTTCTTCCATGCATCTCTGCCTGTCTCGCTTTCTGCCCCTGCCACTCTGGTGTGTGTGACTCATGTCCTGTGCGGCCAGGGGATGTTTGATTCATAAACCTTCTCACACTTGTTTGCCACTGTTGGACTGGTTGGCTTACTGTCTGTGCAACTGGCTGCCTGAGTTGTTAAAGGGCTGACTTATTGCACGACTGGGTGGCTCAAAATGGGATAAAGGTTTAGAGGCTGTGACAGTGAGTGACACTGAGGAGTGGACTGTGAGAAGAAAAAAAACCCCCCCAGAACAAAGGTGCATTTTCAGTTCACTTAAACATCAGTACACATTAAGGAGTATATTTCTTGTGAATCTTTGAAGTGTGACAGTAAATCAGAGTCTGCTGGATGAACGATTTCAAACATGATTGCATCCTTCCACATGTTTTATAATGTCTAAAATGAAGACAGACGTCAGAGCAACAGCAGCAGCACCTGTTGCCGTGTAACTGCAAAGCAACTTAATTTGCACCAACTGGAGGAGCCGCACACCATCTGAAATTTCGGAGCCTCCTAATCACTGGAAAAATAATCCTTGTGTGTTTTCGTTGCACAGCTCAGCGAGGATGAGATAGTCTACATCCTCAAATCAACCTTAAAGGGCCTGTGCTATCTGCATTTTATGAGGAAAATCCACCGGGAGATGAAAGCTGGGAATATACTCTGTGACAGGGAAGGTCATGCGAAACTGGCTGATCCTGGCCTGGCTGGACATTTGACGGTGAGCTTTGATTCCACTGGGCCTTCCACTCTCTGAAAGTCAACATAATAAAATCAGGTCTCCCTTGGAGAATATGGCATATGATAATAATTTCTGTCCACAGTGGTTTCACTGCTATTGAATTAACCTTTCTGATGGAAAACAAAAAGCTGGGAGCAATAGAATTTGGAAGTGTTTATTTCCACACAGCTTTTGCTTACATTTCACATCCAAAGAATGCAGCTTTCACAAACCTTTTACATCCCCTCATGAGCTTTAATCTTGTCAGAATCTAGGTTTACCTTAAGAAAGCACTGTAGAGCTGCCAGAGGGACACTATGCTCAGGATAGAAGACGAGAAGCTAGACTCTTCAGGCTGTGCAGTTAATTCCCATTATGAGCCATCGTCATGTTTCCAACAGAAGTTTGTGGTTTGGGCGCTTGCTGCTTACAGAGGACATTTTCCTTTTCCCACACTGGCGTATCTTCAATGCACATCTTTTTCTTTTTGTCTCTCCATAGCGATTGGCCAGTGTTCCTCTGAGGGGGGTCAGAGAGCAACTCTTAGCTCCCCGTGGGGGGGTTAGTAGAGAACTCTTTGTGGACGATGAATTGTGGCTGCTGTGGCCAGGAGATATACAGTACTGTGGTTTAACAACTTTAATGAGAAAGGAGAGCAAAATATGCAAATGATACAAAAGCCCAAACAAAGCAAAGCACTGAAATAGTCCAAGTACTGCTGAGGTCAGAGAAGTCAGCAGCAGAATCCTTCAAGCTCCACCCTGGCATGCTTCCACCTTACTGAAGTGTCCTTGAGCAAGATGTGGAGTCGTTACCAGTTCCAGGAGTGCTGCTCTGACTGATCCTGAACTTTGACCTCCTTGTGGAGAAGGCCAGTAGATAAGGGAATTTCCCCTAAGGGACCTGTAAAAATGTCAAATTATTATTTTTAGATGCAAAAATAATGGGAGAGGAAGATGACACAGAGAGAAAGCACAACTCACTTAATCTTCATCAGCTTTCTTTTTGCTGAATTAAAGGCAGTTCATCTTCTGAAGACTCTGGGGATGTTTCTAACCAGAGCTGATGACCAGTGCTCGGGGATCCTTCCCCTGGTTTAGAAACCTACAGCTGCAAATAGGCTGGGTCGGCTGCCGCTTGCTGGGTGGTCTCTAGTCTATAGAGCATAAGCGCCCCATTACTTACCTGGCTGCATTGTTTTACTTTTTGGACACTTAGCAATTTTTGCTAAGCACTTGATGATTTAAAGAGATCCATAAAAACTGCAGGACTGTGACCCTTAAGAATCTGTACTGGCTAGAGCTGAGCTGGACCAAGACACTGGGAACAAAGTATAGCTATAGGGAAGGTGTTCAGGTTTCAATTTAGCATGGCTGGAATATATATATATATGTATATAAGTACAATAAACCATTTAAAACCGCAGGTTTAACATATACAACACAGAAATAATTTAAAAATAAAAGTGCATTGGGAGATTTTTTTTTTCACTTATAGGCAACGAATCTGCAAAATTCATCATGCACGTCTCTGTCAAGGCTGTGAGGGAGGACAGAAGGACTGGATAATAAGTGTGTAATGATGATGCCTTTTACAGGGTCATTGTTGTCCTTGTCCAGGCTCCACTGGTCTATTTGGAGGCCTTTTTCTCATACAGAAAAATAGACACAGCATCTTATGAAGTACAAGGGAAAAAAATATCCGTCTGAGCTGTTCTTTGTAAGATGTCATATTGGCTCCTTAAGAGAAATGGCATCCAAAAGCCCGAGCAGTGGTACATATATGTTTCTGGAGGCAGCCGTAGAGAAACTGAGGAATTCCTAACATCTCAAGTAGGTGTGTTTTCTGTTTTTACACAGAAATCTTCATTGTTGGAAGGAAAACTGTGCTAAAGCAGCCAGTTTAAAAAATAATCTAAAGCAGTTCTGATGACATTTAAGGAGGGTTAAATGGTGGCGGGGAATGCTTGCCTGAAACGTTGTCTTTTCTCTTCCTGAACTCACAGGGCTCTATAAAACTGGTGGTTAGCCTTCAAAAGAATATGTAATTTGTGGAATCAATAGTGGTATAGTATGTGTAAATTTAGCAATGTTTAATGACCAGCGAGGAGATGACATATGGCTTTTATAAGCCTCGTTATCCTTAAAGAATGCAACAATGAGCTTGAGCAATCGCATTCTCATCAGGCAAGCCAGTCTGGGAAAAAATGTCTCACAGAGATACCATGAATAAGCGAAGTGGCAAATAAATGAAGGTGATGAACTTTAAATGTAGCCCCTCTTCATGTGGTCTCGGTGGGCGTACTTGGGACTTACTGTTCTTACATCCATGTGCAATCACTGAAACACTCTCAGCATGAGCATTTTTTTTATTAGATCACATAAAGTAAACAGTCCCAGTGAGTGGTTTTGATAAATGCAATTTGCTGCTATGCTCCTTTCCAGGCTGCATCTTGTGTTCAGCCTGTTGTAAGTTAATTTGCCAGATCAACTGAAAAAACAGAGAAATCTAATGGAAAACACTGCCCTGGCATCCACACTGCATACCAGTGGTTGCCTAAAGAATGGGAGCCCTTTAATGTGGTGATTGCATGGTTTCAGTTTGAAAGTTAGTTTCCGTAAAAAGAACACGCTTTTCCGTTGTGCTTTTGCCTTATTTCATCCCCATTTCCTTTCCTTTGACGGTTACATTATCAGTTTTGTGGGGGTTTTTTCAAGGTACTTATACAAAATCATCACTGACATGTTGTGAACTCTTCCTTAACTTACCTTTTTATTTGTTGTTGCAAGAATGGCAACTGTAGCGGCTGCAGCTGGTTTCAGACATCTACTTTTTTGTGCATCGGTCCACATGTGCATGTACTGTGTGTGTGGGTCTGGGCCTTCATTAGGAAAGTGCTGCTAAGGTACCAGACCTTCCATAAATCCAGCAAACTTCCATGAATAGAGGGAGGAGAGCTTTGGGATTCTGGGCAAAAGTAAGCAGTTCTGGAAAAATCAAAGGCATATGGCACCTGAGGGAGGTGTATTCCCAGCCATAGTTTTCATTTATGGTTAGCTCTAGCTGGTGAGGAACTGAGTTTGACACCACCGCAGCACTGCTGTTCTTTCTCTGCGTCTTTCATGTCCTCTGGGCTGTGGGCACTTCACGCACGCTTGCTTGGTCCTACGGTGAGATGTTAGTTTCTCTTATGCACTGAACTGTTTCTCACCTTTTTAGGAAATTTTCAGTTGTTTCATCCTGGAACACACCAGAGGGCCTTGATGGCTGCAGTTTTGGCTGGTGGTTTCCTGAAGGCCTTAATTTCTGGCAGAGCTTTTTCCTCTAATACAGCCTGCATCTGTTGCAAAGGGGGAGGGAGGGGGGATACAAGCAGCAGTCAGCCAAACAAAAATCTAGCTTAAAAAAAGAAGAAGAAGAAAACTACATTTACAAGGCCCCAGGCAGAGCTACTCTGATATAAGAGCACTATAAAGAACATGGAAGTTGTAATGACACTAAACCCAGTATCCCGCTGATTTACAAAAAACATAACCTGTTATGTCTAATTCAAGCTGAGTTTAACCGTTGCTGTCTTTCTTAATATAACCATCAAGTGCTCCTAATCATCATAATACAAAAATCACAAGTTGTCACTCTGAGGCATTGTGATGGATCTGCTGAATGTAACGCTTGTGCTGTGCAATGTGAAACGATCATGTTATTATATTTTCTCTACCTGGCATTAGGATACACACGCTGACATTCACAGACACACACACACACACACACACACACACACACACACACACACACACGCACACACACACACACACACACACACACACACACACACACACACACACACACATCCAAGCAAATGTTACATTTCATCATATTCACCGGCCCTGCTCGAATTGACATGGACACAGAAAGTAGGCTTCCTTATTTTCTCTGGAGCACATCGAGGACTTGTGGTGTAGGTCTAAATGTGGGTTATTGTTACTTGAGAGTACGTGCTGGAATATTGGGTGTATCGATTGCTTTTTTTTGTGCCGCAAGCCCTCTTGGCCAGGCCACAAAAGCCTCTTGCTGCATGCTGCCAGTAGGCCCATTTCTGCTACACTTATTTTTAATACAAGTATTACATGACTTTGCTCTCTGAAGGTTTCAGAGGGCAGGAAATAGCAGATTGAATGTAAACAAGATTAGCCTCCCTCTCGCGCAGGACAGCCAGCTGCTGCTTCAACACTCGACTGTAGCGGGCCGGTGCAATGTGGAGCTTTGTGCAGGAAAAAGAGGTGTCAACCCTGATTTTGTCACTACCTGGCAGCTCTCGAGGATGTGCTGCACGCCCTTCAATAGCAACATAAATGACAGATCGGCAATTTTCAGAGAAGCTTTAAGCTTTGCAAGAATGTGGCGTGTATCTCTTGTGTCCCTTGTGTCATGCCGCACTGCCCTTCCTTTGGTCCTGTCGTTTACCGTCGCATGTCTTGGCTCCTATCGCTCCCTCAGCCATCAAAAACTAAATATAGCAGATTTGTTGCTCTTTCAGAATATATTCCACCTGCCAAAATACACAGGCCCTGCTTTCTTAACCTTGTGCAGTGATCTGTGTATTTGGAGTGGAAATGCAGTGAAAGGCGAAACAGGGGTGTTCGACATAGCTGGCTTAAAGGAGAGGTAATGACACTGCCTGCTTGTGTTTTTGGAAGCTGTGAAACCACAGCAGGGAGCTCCCCATAACTGCGTAATTATAACTCCTTACTATTACTCACATAGGAGTCTTTTAGATATTGATTGCTGCTGGAATGCCCTCCATGCGGTGTTTCTGCTCACACCGTAGCATCTAGGCTGCGTTGGAAGATTCTGGCTTCGCTCGACTGAAGAAGAATTACAGCAAAAATATTTTGCTTTAAGAAGTTAACATCAATAACACTGAAGTGGTATAGCTCATTGAGCTCGTACCCATTTACCCTCATTTTTCTTGACACCTTCCTGTTTAGAATTCATTTTTAAAACATGAGCTATGAAGTCATACCTAAAAAGCGGTAAATGTTGTTTTTTTTGCTTAGATTTTATATTCAGAGGGAGTAATCCCTGCAAAACATCACTGCGGTTAAACAAATGAGCACTGGTAAGTTCTGCCTTCTGTGCCCTTCCAAATGCACAGAATTTACTGAACATTTTAAGCGGTAATCAGCCACATGTTTGTGTTGTAAGAATCGCTTTTGCTCCCTTACATGATACTCTAGCAGCATTGAGTAATGTACTTCATGATATCAAACAGCTTCTCTTGCTTGGAGTGCAATCAAATGAAAATGCCTAACAGAATCTGGCTGATATTTTTAAGAAATGGCTGGGTTCCTCCTTTCCAGATGCAAAAACTTGTTCTGAGAAATGTAATCAGGCATCAGAGTGTTTGCGCTCTGTGTGTTTGCAGCATGCAAGCAAACTCTGGTGGGGTTCATCAATGATGGAATGTGAGTTCACAGGGCTTTTAGAAATGCACATTTCAGCTTTCACTTCAACACTTCAGGCTTGTAAATACAAATAATGTCATCATGGCATTTGAATATGATTCCATGTCCAGCTGCCCCGTGTTGCCTTTTCATATATGGATTTTCTCAATGATTAAATGCATAATATGAATATATATCTTATTATATGAGTGGTTAACACTGGTGCCTAACAGGAAGAAGGCTTTGGCCTCCAGTTCACCCTCCAGCCTTTCTGCGTGGAGTTTGCATGTCTTCCCTGTGTCTGCATGGAATCTCCCTCATTCAGTTAGTGGGGTTAGGTTAACTGGTAACCCCTACCCATCAAACCTCATATGGATCAACATTGGATGGATAAAAGGAATTGAAATAATGCTGAATGATCAAACAGCAAATTTACATTTGACAGCCTGGTGCAGTGGAAACCATCTGACGAGTTTCCTTTATGGCATGAACTCGTTGTCAAGGGGATGAAGGTTAATGATTTTTCCTCTGGCAGCATAATAGTTTCTGACCACGTATTCACTTGAGATCAGCTTCAGTTGCATTATGTGTTTGATCGTAATTTGTAAATATGTAAATGAAGTGTATGTTATCATGCTGCAGTTTGAATTTACCCCTAAAGAAAACCAAATTAGATCTCACAAATTTTCTTGGATGGATGGCTTTGATGACTGCAGACATTTTTTTAAATTTTCCTTGTATGTGCATCTGTTAACTAGCAAGCATAAACAAAAGATCTTCAAGGGCCCACAGTCATGTGGATTGGCCATTCTTCTGTCATCTGCCTAACAGGATGAATCCACAGAACTGATTAGACGACACAGACAGCATCAAATTTACGTTCTACGTTTCCCCCGGCTTTTAAGATGCTTTTAAAAACATCTACACATGTTTTACTGTAATAATATTGATTTTTTTCATCATATTGGATGGATAGCAGAAATGGGAAGGATTCTCATATTGACTTTGAACATTAACTTTAATGGCTGCATTATCACAAAGTTGTTTCTGATAAAAGAAATCACAGTTTGCCAACTATAAAACACTATATCCATGAAGTATTGTTTTAATAACACTGATATGTAGATGTTAGCTGTTGTGAAGCATCTGTCGTTTTTAATTCTTCAGGCATTACCATTTTTTAAGCCCCAAGTGGGAGAAATCAGAGCTTTCAGGAGTAAAGGAAATAGCATTATAAACTCATAATCACTACAAATTCAGTATGACATGACCTGTAGTTCATGTGATAAGTTTCTAGTTACAAGAATATGGTTAACATGTCAGAAACCTGTTTCACACTCTGTAACAATGTTGTGCAATCATGTGCCACTGCAGCCTGCGAGGGTGCTGTTTTTCATTGTGAACAGATGATTTCAATGATTACTTTGTCTTCTTTCCTCTTCTCTAATCAGTGAAATCAGCTGATATTGCCTTTGCTTGGAAGAAAACTCCGCATGAAAACCTTTATGGCACATGATTGCCTTATGTTCTCTTTTGTCATGTAAACAAATACTGTTTCAGTTATTTTAGTGGTTATTTTGTACATTGATTTTCCAGATTATGCAGCTGACTCATACATGCAAGGACTGAGCTGACATGGGTATGATTTGATCTCAGTGAGTGCCAGCCCCCCACCCATCCCACTGTGATCCGGAATATTGGGTAAGTGGAAGAGAATGGAAGGATGCACGGGTAGATGGAGCGTCTACAGTCAGGGGTTAAGGTAGGCCTGAACAATCTGGAATGGCACCTTCAGGTAATGAGTGATTAAATCCATTCTCTTCCACTTACCCAATAAGGGGGGGGGGGGGGGGGGGGGGGGGCTGGCACTCACTGAGAACAAATCATACCCATGTCAGCTCAGTCCTTGCATGTATGAGTCCGCTGCATAATCTGGAATTTTATTGTAAAGCACTTTGGTGTACCGCTGGTCTTTTAAACGTGCTATACAAATAAAGTTGTATTGTATTGTATTGTAAATCTGATAGATAGGTTAATCAGAATGAGTTTATTTGTCATGTCCAGCAGTCTGGCATTAATTGCAGCTATAAATAAAGACACAGCAATAACTTGCAGTCACAACAACCCTTTTTTCCCCTCATCCCTGTAATGCGTTCACGGTGCAGATGTAAAGTTGAGGTTGTGGTACTTCTGGGTCTAGCTAGCTAAAGAAAAGGATTGAGCATAAAGGAAGTAACTTTTTTAAGTGCCTGGAAAATCAAATTTGACTTTCCAAGCAACTGAACAAATATCAGCAAACACACAACCTGCTTCTGTACAGTTTGTCATGAAATGTTTCATTAAACAAATGGAAGTATACTAATTTTGTGTTTTTCATAGATTACATGGAAATACCAGGTGGTATAAGGCAGGCTAAATGGGTCAGTCTGATAAAGTTTATAGTGATGCACTATGTTGGACTGATTACATTCGATTCACTTGCTCAATTCTACTTTTATACTAGCTTTATAAATGTCTTAGGAAATCAGCCATATAGCTCACATACCATCATTCCTTTTCCTATGCTGCACTGCTATTCTTGATCTTGGGGTTCCCCCAGCAGCCAAATCCCTTCATATAGTGGATTGTAATTTGTAAGAAAATGTTGTACAATCAAAGTACCTGTGTAGATCTGTCTAGATGTGCGCTACAAAAACTATTACACTCAAAGGGAACACATGTAAAGTCATACTGGAACTAGAGAAGCAAGGCAGCAGCAGGACCCAGCACCCTCCTTGCCTTGAATCACTCTCGCTGGTGTCACTCCCTCCAGCCACCCTCTCTCATTCCCAGGCTCTGAATGTGGGTGTCCCATCGGGAATTCAAGTAGCACATCGGGTCAGCCACTCAATACCCCTCGTTTAAAAGGATTCATTGCAGACTAATTGGGATAACATGGCTGGAAATGTTGACCTTGGTATTTCTAAACAAGGTTTCAATTAACTTGTAATAAGGCCAAGCAGCCCAGCCCTGGACAGATCCTCCATGAGCAGGAGGAAATACGAAACATGCCCCAGTTGATGGTTGGCTTTTCGTAACTTTGATTAATCACTCAGAAAGCAAGCAAGTGGGACTGGTAAAATAATTAGAAGGAAAAACACAGCATGCTCGCTGCAGTAGCATTTAGAACCAAGGCTGATTTACTGAAGGATGTGTAAGATGCCTTTTATTCCTCCGTATTCAAATAAATCACATTTTTGTGAAAAGAAATACAATACCTCTGTAGCTCCTGGACAGAGAGAGCTGTAGGGCAGCTCAGTCTACAAACTTTCATTCTTTTTCAAAA
Organism: Diplotaxodon limnothrissa; assembly: GCF_057381915.1. Lineage (NCBI taxonomy): Eukaryota > Metazoa > Chordata > Actinopteri > Cichliformes > Cichlidae > Diplotaxodon > Diplotaxodon limnothrissa. The sequence goes on from NC_140606.1 coordinate 8,784,283, forward strand.
GAAATCATCATCATTTGTTGTAGGAGACAAAAAAATGTCATTGTCTTTTTATTTGCTATGTTTCTTTTTTCCCTACTGAGGAAAACCTTTTCAAACCACTAATTTGTTTCTTTGTATAGCACATTTTGGTGTTTCCCCATCTTTGTGTAACACAGTCAGAAGGAATGCAGCTGGTGCCCTCTGTTGCCCAAGGTACGACTGTAATCGAGTACAGTTCAAACACACAGAACTGCAGATATGTTTGATCTGCTTTTAATAATGACGTGTCCCCAACAATCTGCCATTAATTTCTTAAACAAAAGCCTCCTTAAACCCCATGCAAAACTGGCTCTGACTTACAGAACTGATACTTTGAGGAAGTTTATTATTTCACATTATATTGTGTACAGGCTCTTAGATCTTGGTGCCAGTAGCCCCAATCCAGCAGGCCTATAAATGGGCTGCCAGAGTTTTAGATCTGGTACAGGAACTGAGTTGAGCCACCTGATGAGAGACAGAATGGAGTTCTGGCTAAAGATGGGCTCTTTCTTGCTGCTGAGTCAGCGGATCATCTCTGCGTACCAGGTCATTTGCAGCCACAGGACACCAGCTGACCTGCGTTGAATTATCGTTAATTCAAAAAGCAACAGTTGAGCGTGTATCTGTGGGCCGATGGAATGAGAAGATGGCCTCTGCAGATTAAAGCCAAACTCAATGAAATTCTCCCTCCCTTTCATGTTGCTGTGGAATCGTCAGGTTGACAGTTTTGTGTGTTTGGCTTCTTCTTCTTCTTTTTCTTTTCTGCCTTACTCCTACTCAACTTCCTCCCTAATTCTTTTTTCCCGCTATTTCGAATGATCACGAGTCCAAAGAATGTCTTTCTGCAAGTGTTTAACACACTAGTCTTTGAAGCACAGTCCAAGTGTCTGCTTTTGTCTGTGCTTTGTTGTTCTAAATGCTAGCTGTATTAAATCACCTCCCAGTCCCCCGGCCTGTGTGCTTCATCTCCTGCAAAACTCCATCTACAATCTCCAGGAGGAAGTCCTGTTCTGCACTTCTGAGGCTGTCGAGGGACTTGGCATATTTACACAGGTTTTTAATGCAATTCTAATAGAACCGTGACACTTTAAATACTGATTTTTGTTGCTTTTGGAGCATTTTCCCTCTGCATACATCATTACGGTGGAGACAGGAGCTGACTGAAAAAGAGCGGTTTGCTTCTTTGTCACTTCCAATAACTGGTAACATACTTCCTCTTTCTTTTCTCGTGTTTAATTTAAGCCTGCGCACATGTTGCCAAGTAGAAAATGATAGAAAAGAGATGCAGATGATTTACTGAAAGATACTCTATGTAAATGTGGACACTATATTCCATTTATGATTCTAGTGTAGAATTTGGGGAGTGTTAAGAGTTAAAAACAAGTACTGATCCAGATCCGACACACATAAGAAACCCATGTTTTGAGCAAATTCATGTCACATACGATAACGTCTCTAGCATGAAATGCTCAGTTTAACCCTCTTGAGGCAGGCGTTGCAGATTTGCAACAGTTAAAAACTAACAACCTGATTACTCCACATACATATTTTATGAGTTTTTTTTACTCAGAAGTACCACTGCAGGACTTGGTTGTGCATTAGCAACAAAACGTTTAATTTGAGCCTGAGAGGGTTAAGAGCATAATTAACTTTGCATTCATGGAAAGAACAGTGGCTCATGTTTGCGTTTATTTCCAAACATTTGCATTTGATTCGTTTTACGGACAGTCTTATAAAAGCCTGTGAAATGATGGAAGCAAAGCAAAGGACACGCAGTAAACCTGGCAGAGGAAACACACCTTTCTTTTACAGCCTGGACATAAACAGTAGTTTATGGTTGTGGATTTACTTGCATGTTGCAAAAGCATAACCTCTTTTTAGAAAAGAGGTTATGCTTGGGCTGCGGTGGATGTCTGGATCTTTTACTCCTAAACATTAATTAAATAAATGTAGGTTAAAGGTGCTCAGGAGGCACTCATCAGCAAGGATTAGTCCACTCCAAGATCCCTCGTTGGCTTTTTTTACCTCCACATATTTTTCATTTTCATCAGAGGAAGGGTGACTAAATAGAACGAGGATTGGTTCAGTCCACTTCCCAGAATTGTTCTCTTGTTTCATGTGTTTCATGGTTGTCAGAAACAAATGACTGCACGCACAAATTAAGGTCATGATTTTCAGCATCTATTTGCTACATTTTGATCATTAGGGTTGAAAAACAGTAAAGCTGCCACAGATAACAACCTAGAAAGAGGCCCCCTCCAACTGTCAGTGATCTGAAGAAAGATGAGCTGCTCTTATCAGCTCCCTCTGTGCAAGGCCTTCACCTCTGCCTTATACACACTGGTATCTGTCTTTTTTCAAATAGCTTCCCTAATTTTATGGCTTTACCACCCTTTGTGTGCGTCTCTTCACCTGTAATAGTGTTCAAAGGTGCATCCACCCAAAGATAACAGTTTACAGTAGTTAATTGGTGATTAAACGACTAGATTTCCTTGTAAAATGTCGCTACCTGTGTTGTGGTGTTTTTTAAAAAAAAAAAAAATCTACATTATACATTTTAGAAATATATTTTTTAAAAGGTTGTTAAAGATTTGAAAAATTTCATTGGCTTTTCAAGCTAATTTTGGGTTATTTTAAGGGTTTTATAGACCTGCATGACGGAGTTGTACAAAAGCATGAAAACAGATGTCACAGTATATTAGACCTCAAAAAGCAGTAAACACAAGATTATTACGCACTTAAACCTAAAGTGAAATTGAGAATTATTTAAATCAGCTAATTAACTTTATTAAATTGGTATCACTTTTATTTCTGTCTGTTAAAAGGCAGCAGTCAGTTGATGGTTAGCTTAGCTTAGCACAGAGAGTGGGAACAGGGAAAACAGCTAACTCAGTGGTAACATAATCAGCCTGCTAGCTCCTTTAAAACCAGCTAATTAAAAGGAAAAGTGTAACATCTTCCATTTTGAGGAGGCTTTTTAGTTCTTTTTAATGTGGTGACCCCAGGTTGTTACAGGTCTCAGCCTAAAAACAGTCCTCCATGGAACGTCCTGTAAAATGGTAAAGTGTTGTTTTAACACTTTAGCTTTTCTGTAATTAAACAAACTAGATATTTCCTGTTGTTTAGCCAGTTTTATAAGTGAATTTTATTAGTTTTGAATGAGGCCAAGCAAGCACTTTCACTTTAAAAGAAATCATCTAACTAAAATTTGCTAACTGGCTTTGAGTTATGTTCTGAAATCTATTAGGTCAGGTCAGAGCGGTCCATTTTCTCAAGTCGCCGCCAGAATGTCAGACTCTGTCTCTGAAGTGGATGACGCCGAGTGCACAAAGGTCTTCCTCTCACCAGTCAGATTTTACACTGGCAACAGGTCTGCCAGTGTGAGATTTGCAGCCACCCCAGCCACAGCCAGAGCTCTAAACCCATGTAATTACATTTTAAGCAGCATTGGCTGGTTGAAATACCTCAAGTAATTAGTTTTGTTTTTCCACTCTTCCTATAATCTTCTCCTTTTGTGTTAGGGTTTGGACCATGAGCTGGAGAGGGAAACAGAGCAAGACGGTAGGTAATATGGAATGAATTTTAAAAAAAATCTGACGTGGTTGAATGTAAGAATAGAATGACCCCCACCCCCACCAAAAATCTGCTCACACATACACATACACACATTCCCTTGGACCACCTGAAATGTGTTTTGGCGCTTGTTTCCTTTGATTAGGAGTGTTATGGGAGTGCTGTACAAACATAAAAGCTGTCCAGACGGTTTTATAGTGTTTATTTGTGGTACCACCTGTGTTTCCATACAGAAGAAGAATGAGGCTGTGATGGTGATGAGGAACATAGTATAAAGGAAGTACGGTCTCTGCCATGTGCAAGTTCAGATGGCCAGCCAAGAGCAAAAAACATGCCCATAAAGTGCATCTCAATCTGTTTCTGCTTTAAAGAGACCAGCAAATCCTCAGCTTAGAACGGCCTTTAATTAATTAATTGTTAAAAAAAAAATCTCCAAGGCACAGTTGTCACCAGACTCGCTAAAGGTCCTTCAGACACCTCTCACACCCCACTGCCGCCTCACCGCCCCCGGCCATCCTCCTCCTTTCCTCTGTCCTCATCTCTCCCGCTCTCCCTTCTCTGTCAAATATTTATAGCTGATGGCAGATAAGATTATTTCAGCACTGGACCTCTCAGTGCCAGCTGCTGCAGACCTTTGCTCACAATAAAGCCTAAGATGCGTTCCAGGCAGTGGGAAGATTGTTTTATTTGGAGCTCATCCGAGGCCTCTAATGATAGGCGAGTTATAGGTGCAGAAAAACAAGACACCAATGACTTCTTTGGCTCTGCACATCATCAGCTACTCTTATCTCAAAATGCTGGAATTTTTCCCCCTTTCGTTCTAAAGTTTGATTTATTCGTTTTTGGATAATAGAATATACCAGTTTTTGCGTACTTTTAAAACCCCCAGCAAAAACGATAGCTGCACGCTTACAGTATTTATTGATCGTCAAGAATAATCCCTATGATGTGGTCAGAAACTTCATTCAGCACAGACTGATAGTAATGTATCCTGTAATGTCCTGTAAGTACATAAGTAAAATTTTAATAGCAAAAGGAAACACATATTGAACATATTTTACTTTAATCTTTGCTTCCAGAAAATTAGAAAGGGCTTTCAAAGGAATTCACCTCTAGTAATTCTTTTTCTTTACTATTAATAAACATAAATAATTAAGCTTACGTTTGTCCTTGTCTATTCACAAAAAAGGGAAATCTTTTATGGGTTTAGACAAATTTCTGTTTTATACATGTGCACTTGTCAGAGCGAATCCGTGTCAGTGTCTCTTTATGTAAGACACAGACGAGTGGCATGAAATGCCAGGGCTAATCCAGCTGAACACACTGCAACCTGTCATAGTTGGACCAAGAACGGCCTTCTAGCCAGTCAGCTCGTGAGTGGAAAATTAATCTTGCTTAATAAAATTAAACGCCATCTGGGCTTTGCAGTCCAAATTGTTCCAATATGTGAAAAAGTCTTCTAAAAAAAGTTTTATTAACCTCAAGCAACCCTGTAAGTTCTGTGGCTGCACAAACCGTTTGGAAGCACAGACTGTGGCGGATGCACTGAGGAGAAAACGATAGTGGCATTTTATCAAGACGTGTTACAGCTGTGAGCAGATGCAATAAAAAAAAAAATTCCTGTATGCTTTTCAGTCTATACAGCACCGTCAGCATAGTAGTTACTAATCATATCTCACATTTTATCAAACATCTTGCTCTCGTTGTCCTCAAGCAGAGTTCAAGTAGATAGTAACAATGTATCTACATGTTCAGAAGCAATATTAGGCAATATACGAGTGTCAGTGTTGTCAGCCTTATCAGCTGACTGCCTTGTGAAACGGCACATGGATGTACACAAAGACATTGCTTTTTTTATTGTCCAACAACACAACATTTGTTGTTGGACTGGATAGACTTTGTCCCATGTCTTTATCATTTTCTGCTGCATATCAGCCTTTAAGGTTTATTGGGGAAAACATCAGTGGTGCCATCTAATGGTCGATAGGCCACAAACCAGATAAACACAAAGTAGTGAAGTGTTATCAGAGCTACTGTCCATTGATTTCTTGAAGTGACTTTGAACCTCTTTTTCACTCTGGCTTCCTGATTAGGGGGCTTTGAGTCCATCCATATCTCCAAAATAAGGGCTGCTTCACTGCAGCCTGTTTCTTTTATAAGTGTCATAAGATTAGCGCCACTAAAAGAAAAGTAGTCGTACGGTTCCTGGACACACAAAAAGCAGTTCATTGGCGCTCAACAGGAGTTTATTATTTACCAACCTGACTGGATAGTATTATAAAGAAATGTTCAATTTTAACACTATCTAAGGACTTACATATAGGTAATAATTTGGTCTTTAGAGCAATGTTTAAATTTAAATTAGTTATGGTATAATTTTTTTTCTTACTGTTTTGAGGCATTTAATTGTGAAAGGGAAATACATGACTATAAAGTATATGAAATAGTGTTTACTCTGTAAAAATCCATCCTTCTGTCTCTGTAAAAAGTTTGATTATTCAGTGTCTTGTTCAAATCCACAAATGTTTGTACTTCTCCACATCTTTCAGCTATTTTACTGGGTCACTAAAAACATAATGTATGTGTACTTCCTGCTACAGAACAGCTCTACGTGTATACTTTTCTGTTGATGGAGTTTATAACATCCGAGCAGCTTCTGTTCCAGACTGGAGCCATCGATTTACCTTGACTGTCTGACCCCCTCTTGTGCTTCTCCGCTCGTACGAGAGACATATGTGCAAGAGAAATGCAGTTTACGTACCAGCGTCTGCGCCACGTTTGTAGAGCTTATGGGTAAATGCGTGCTGTTGTGTTTGCAAGAGAGATGGATTTGTGCATTTTCTCTCAGATGATTGGTCAATGACCTCTTCAGCTCTTGGTTATGATGGCGGTCATCATAACCTTTCAGAACATAAAGGCTTTGGGAGCATAAAAATGAGCTGATTGTCAGCAACCCTGAGCAGCAGATCGTCTGTGCAGCAGATGCCTGTGATAAGATAGTGATAAGGCTGCTATCTGGCCTTCACATCAGCCTCCAAAGCAATAATAGATGACAGAGTATCGGTCACCATCTACTATGTGTTCTCAGTGGCCGATGGTCTGATGCTGATGACGGATTATCTAACAGGTACATTAGAGCAATGAGGCCTGCAGGAAGTGCGAGCGGATCACAAAAGGGTTCAAAATGTAAAGTGCACCTGTTTAACTACTCTGAGATGTAGCTGGAGTGATATAATATCGATCGAGATATGATAAGGATGGCTTGTTGTGTCAATAAACAGTCGCTCCCTAATCCTTGTAAGTCAATGACCAAAGGCGTTCTCCCTTTTTGCTGTGGACTTTCACATCCATTTTTCATTTATTATTCCGCCATCAATCTTTAAAGAAATGCGCTTTTAGAACGGGCCTAGTTCTGCCCTGTTCACCTTATCGATCTTTGTTGCATGTTCTGCTTCTCTCATCTTTGCTGCGCCATCACCACCATCACATTGACTGACAGTACAAAGGTGAACTGTTTATTGGTGCCATTCTCCATCTTCTGGAAGTTGAAAAAAAGAAGGGATTACTGGTGATTTTTTTTTTATCTATCTGAGGGTCCTGATAGCTGGCTACCAATGCTGTTAGGAAATCGGTAACTATCTTTGGTGATAAGGAAGCAAGCACTGTGGGGGTCAAAGGGTATTAGCAGCAGAGCTCATTGACTATTATTCGCAACAATCCCCACTGTTTTGCTAACTGTATCAGGAGATCATTTTTTCTGTGATCCTAAGACAGTCTTGGCAAAATAATTTAAGTTATACAGGGTACACACACCATTGTTTTTCTTGTGACATTACCAATTTGATGTGTCACATGACCCTCTTCCTTTTGAAAAAACAAAAGTTGTATCCAAGATGGCCGACTTCTAAATGGCCACCATGGTCACCACCCATCTTGAGGAGTTTGCCCCCTCACATATACTAATGTGCCACAAACAGGACTTTAATATCACCAACCATTCCCATGTTATTACGGTGTATCCATATAAATGGCCCACCCTGTACAGGAAATAATATATAATGTGGAACACATAAGTCAGATAGTTTTAAGACAACATCTTTAGGCACCTTAGTTTTTTTTCTGGAAGCACTAACATGTGTGTGTTTAGCGGATAATAATTAGCATTCTCACCATATTGGTGACAATTTCTAACTAGCTAACAACATCAGTGCCTGTAAAGAATAAACATAAAGAATTTCCTTTTTACTAGTTCGATGTTATTTATTTAGATATAGGACAGATACAGCAGTTTGCCACACAAACTAAAGTAAAATAAAATGTAGGGAAGAAATGATAAACAATTTTAAATGAAATGTGACAACCATCTATGGATTAGTTATTGGTTCATTTCACTTGAAACTAGAAATGTTTTACTCCTCTTACAGGGGAGGAAGAATAAAAGTCAGGGCATGACTAACCATTAGGATCTATTCTGGATCATACAGGAATCTTAAGTGCTACATATATAGATATTTCTTAACTAAAAATCAAAATGTCAACCTGATTGTACTAGTAGAAGCAAATCATGAATTCAAAAATGACCAAAGCACTACCAACTACCTCTATCCTCCGATCCTAAGTCAATAACTGAAGGGCAGACTAAAACATCACTCGTTCAAGAGCATGAAATACAACAGCGAGTTGAAGGCAAAATATGCAGCAATTGTTGATTAATGCTTACCAACACAAAATTCAAACTTGGACCTTGGTCTCTGGCTCATTAACAGCAGTGGTGCTTGAGTGAATTATGCATAGAATTAGGACATGAAAGGATATTAGCAAGAACAAAGAAAATCTTTTTTTATTTCTCATTTATTTTGGAATTGTTTTGCAGCGGTTGTGTTGTAAAACAGAAACATGCCCACAGCTCTGCCCACATCCTGAACACAGCGAAATAAGAAGAAAAATATGAAAATACGTGCCGAAGCCCAGGGGCCTCTGAAGATAGATGTACCGCTGCTTCTGGCTTCTACCTCCAGATCAACGCCAGTAAAACCAAGGAGCTGGTGGTAGACTTCCGCAGGCACAAGCATTCTCCACTGCAACCACTGAACATCCAGGGTATGGACATTGAGGCTGTGGACAGCTACAGGTACCTTGGTGTTCATCTGAACAACAGACTGGACTGGACTCATAACTCAGACGCCCTCTACAGGAAAGGGCAGAGCAGGCTGTACCTGCTGCGGAGACTCAGGTCGTGTGGGGTGGAGGGCCCACTCCTGAAGACCTTCTATGACTCTGTGGTGGCTTCTGCTATCTTTTATGGTGTGGTCTGCTGGGGCGGCAGCATCTCTGCTGGGGACAGGAAGAGACTGAACAGGGTGATCCGAAGGGCCAGCTCTGTTCTAGGATGCCCTCTGGACCCAGTGGAGGTGGTGAGTGACAGGAGAACGGCGGCTAAGCTGTCATCCCTGTTGGACAACGTCTCCCACCCCATGCAGCAGACTGTGACAGCACTGAGCAGCTCCTTCAGTGGGAGACTGCGGCACCCACGGTGTGGGACGGAGAGATTTCGCAGGTCTTTCCTCCCCACTGCTGTCAGACTCCACAACAAAGACTTTAACTGAACAAACACACACATCCACACATGTGCAATAACACTAAGTGCAATAATCTTTTCTGGCATCGTTGTATTTTTACTCAGTTGTATATAGCATTCGTATTCTATTTGTATCTTATTGTATATTTTTATTCTATTTTATTCTACTGTATATAGTATATTATTTTATTGTATTCTGTACAGTTGTGTACTGTATTTATTCTTATTGTATTCTAATTTTTGCGTCATAACTTTTGCACTGTCCACTTTCTGCTGTGACAAAACAAATTTCCCACGTGTGGGACTAATAAAGGTTATCTTATCTTATCTTATCTTATGATTGATGCAGATTGGTTTTCTTTTCTGCTAGCATTTTTTTTAAAGAAAATTGCTGCATATTTGACCTTTGAGATGGGATTTTACAAAAATATTTTATTTTGCCATTATATTTTAAGGAGGCCTGCATGCATTGGGCAAGCACTTAAATCATTCTGCATTACACAGCATTTTTCCTCACCATTTTTACAGGGTGAAGCTTGAGCTCAGCTCAGCTAACAACCTCTGTCGCTCAGTTGTCGTGGAGTCAGTTCACCCTGAGCCTTCGTTGAGCCTCTGTTTGTGTTCTGGCTAGACATCATCTATAATGAGCGCTGATTAGTTAACTTGTTTAAATGCCTCTTCTATTTCAGTCTCCGCTGCTCAGTCGTCTCTCCATCCCGGCCTGGCCTTGCCTCACTCACCCACCCTCGCACATGGATGACATTCTTCAGAGGTGTCTGCACTACAGTCAGAGGCTATGACAAGGCCAAAGGGAGTTTAAGCCTAATGTTTATTTGTTCCGTTTGTGCTATTATGTTTTATTGTATCTATTTATTCTACATTAACAAATTAATCCTCAATATATGATCTTAATCAAATCTCATCTCGTCTGTTCTCTCCCGTTTCACATTGTGTTCCCACTTCCTTCCAGTTCACTTTCCCTTCTAACTCTAACGCTAGCTAGACCTCCCGAGGCCACCGACACCAGCCGGACCTCACCCTCAGCCTGTTTTTCTTTCCAATGGGGAGGCGAATACATTTGAGAGGGGCAGGAAGGAGGGCCTGTCATGGCCTCTTCAGTCTGGGTCTGTGATCGTGAGTGGTGTTTATTTGTCATCGCTCACCCAGTGTTCCCCTTTAACACAGCAGAATCAGATGTGTCAGCAACAAAGTGGGTTTGGATTAGAGCTCAGGTCTTCAAGATGAAAATCTATTTTTTGAAATTAGAAAATTGCAGTGAGGGTGGTTTGGTCTGAAGTCAAGGCTGTGACCCTGTTTTTAAAAATGGTGTAGCGGTCTACAGATGCTTCTTTGGCCCTTGTACAATGTGTATTAGCACCCTCAAGGTTTCCAGTATCCACTGACAAGAGTCCTAAAATTGATGAATCCAGTATGTAGCAATCTGAGGTTAATTTTTCAGCATTACAAGTAGCAGAGAACCTTATCTTATTACTATGTCCCAGGTCTCTCTGGAGTGTTTTTCTTGTTCATTGAGTCAGTGTGCGTGTGTGTGTGTGTGTGTTGAGTGCTTGCTCACAAGTGTGTTCCCTGACACATGGTGCTCTGCTGAACCTAGTGTTTGTGCACAGCATAAATAGGTTTTTATCTGATTGATGGAGGTACATGTTGGCGAGTGCAGCTAGGTGGAGGTGGGGGCCCGCCTCCAGAGAACCTTTAAGCAGGCCAAAGATAAAGACTCAGAAGTGATGGGCTCTCTGTGATGCCCTTTTGTGGGAGGAAATTTAATGGAAGTGGTTACATTGGGAGCAGATGGAGCAGTTTCCTGGATCTCAGTCACGGTAGAAATATTAGACACACAAGCACACACACACACACACACACACCGTCAAACTCACACATACCCCACCCTTTTAAATTTCTTCACCAGATTTACAGTACGATGGAGGCAGAGGGATCGAACTGGAAAGTGTTTATTTGCCTGGGACCTCAGGCACCAAGGGTTCATATTTTTCCTGTGCTTTTTTTCTGTCTTCTCCTTGTCTCTTGCAGGGCATGTGTGTGTTTCTCCCAAGCCCCAGTGTCATCTGTATTTTTCTTTTTGGCTGCCCGTCTTCAAGATTCTCACAGTCCCTTGGTGGATCTTCAAGATGCTGGAGCTGCAGGCTGACAAATTTGGTGGAAAGTTGTTGAAGAAAGGTCCTGGTGAAAAATAAATTGATGCTCGGCTTTTGCAAACTCAAGTGTGTATGTGTGTGTGTGTGTGTGTGTGGGAGGAGGTGTATGCTCAAGTGAGGTCTGGCTACGTGTGGGTGGCTCAGCTGAGGGTTGAGTGGTTGGTCGAGATGACAGTAATAAATTAATTCACTTTAGGACCTAGTGACTGGATCATCAATCATGTTTATTAATGATGTGTGCAGCTGACATACCTCAGAGTCCCAGTTCTTCCTTTGTAGCCTGGACACATCCTACAGAACATCAACTAACTAAGAGGTGAACATCTGTTAAACTGTGATGTAGTTGGCCACATAAAAACAACTGATACCACATTGAGATATCCATTACCCCTCAGGGTGCTCTCTCTCTCTCTCTCTTTATCTAAAATTACTGTGCAGTTTCAAGTTGAGGGCCGACACACAGCACAGCTAACCCCGTCCAGTGCTGGGAGCTTAAAATAACCATATTGTGTCATTGAAAAAAAGCTTTTTAATGAAATCACATGTAGATCTGGTGTGCTTAAGGCAGCAACCATGGGGTTTGTGTAAGTCACGGTAGCGATAAGCGTAGTGTAGTCCTCCTCTCAAAACACCCCTGCTGAAATGCCTTTGTTTGTGCTGTGGGAATGGTTTCACCAACAGAATACAGCTCTGAGTATTTGCTGATGAGGATGATTAGACTGAAGAAATTAATTGTGGTGTTTTTGATGAACATTAAATATTGGAACAAGCCCAAACAAAGAGTGAGCTAAGAAGCTAATTTGGTCTGACAGTTTGTGTGGTGTTTTGTTGATATTTAAAGTACTTTGCCCCAATCTGGAAAGTGAATTCCACCGTGCACAGCGCAGAAATGTAGTTTAGCCCCAGTTGATTTGGGGTAATTAAGCCAGACTGATGAATGTTTGATGTAAGTCAGTGATTAGAAGGCTTTGAGGGCTTTGAGAGTGTTTTGAAATGAAAGCCAAACAGTTGTGCCCCTGCTCCTTCTGTAGGTATGTATGGATGTTGGGGTTTAGGGAAAGAGCATTTCCCGGCAGGTTTTTTTTTTCTTTTTCTACGCTGCAGTTTAAATGCACTAATAAATCTCTCTGTTTTTTAAATAGATTGCTCTGTTATTTACATTAGACTCCGACTGGATTTCACTGCAGCCCTCATTTCTCTTTCAGCAGAAGTGAGTCAGACAGAGCTGATTCTTCTTTGGTTAGATTGATATGAGATCCTTAGTTTAGGTGAAAAGCAGAACCAGAACAATCGCAGCATTTTGTGGAACGAAAGCAACTTTATTCACTCACACTGAAAAACACCTGCCCTCTAAGTAGACAACCTCCATCAATGGTCAAAACATGGCACTTAGACAAGGACTAGTGCTGTGATATATAGCGCACACTTAGGGCAATTTCTTATCATTTTATTGACTGCTGCTTTCAGGCATTTGACCTATAGCCATCAGCACTTCTCCCCCACTTGTTATCTCTCCCTCTCCCTCATTCTTCCGCACTCCCTTACCTACTATTCACTCTTTTTTTCTCTCTGTCTCTCATTCCTTCTACTTCTTCATTGCTGGGAATGCCAAATGTGCGACCTCTTAGGGAGGTCATAAATTTAGCGATGAGAGATAGTAGGGGTAACTCAGAGAAATGAAAGCATGGTAGCTCAGTAATCCATCAAACCCTCGCTTTTGTAAACATTTCTTTTTGCCAATACTATTAAAAGTACTCCACAGTGAGAAACTCATTTTAAGAAAAAGCTCAGAATTTCCACATTGGATTTCTTCCCTTGTAACTGTTTTATATTTATAATTAAAACTTCAAATTTTACTGCAAAAAACTACAATATATTAGTATATTTTATTATAAACAAATGAAACTTTACTGCTAACAAAATTTGTGCTGATTAACTGCTTAGTGGCTCAAAGGCTACGTTCACACTGCAGGCGAAAGCGCATCAAATCCGATTTTTTTGACCCTATGCGACCCATATCTGATCATGCTATGACAGTGTGAACGGCGCAAATCCGATATTTTCAAATCCGATCTGGGTCACTTTCGTATGTGGTACTGAATCCGATACATATCCGATGTTTTAGAAAGCGACTGCTGTTTGAACGGTCAAGTTGCATTAAATCCGTCTTTTACGTCACCGACACAAGACTGAAGCCAATTATCAGCGCCGGAGAAGCACCCGATACGACATCGCGAACGCTGGCCATCCAGCGTAGATGTCAGTGAAACTGTTGGGAAGACAACGTAAACATTTTATTTGTACTGTTTAATCTGCAGATTCTGACAGAAATCTGCAGCTATCCTTTGAAGCACCGCTCCTCTCTTAAACAGCAATAAGGATCATTATTAGGTTATTTACATTATTATGTAAATATTATGTAAAGTATTATGTAAATTTACATTATTATGTAAATAACAAAACAACTTAAAGCAAAAATTGGGAAACGTGAAGTCCGAAGTCTTTATATTAAGGGCCATCAGTCAAACAATACTGTTGCTCTGGGTCTAAACAGAGCGCGTTGTGTGTGACATCTTCTTTTGCGCATGCGGGCCGCTTTGAGCGTTCACACTAGAGCACGTTTGCTGTCGCATTTTATTTGTAGTGTGAACGAGCAGTAAAAAAAATCGGATTTGATCAAAAAATCGGAATTGAGCATTAAGACCTGCAGTGTGAACGTAGCCAAAGTAAATGGCACCTTCAAAACTGGCTTGCTGATGTCCTGTCAACAGATCCCGCTGGATCTATGGCTGAACTCAACAGATGAACTCACTGGGCCGAGGGTGTATGATGAACAATTTGCCTGTCTGATGTGTATTTGAGAATGCTGATATATTTGGACAGTGTGAGAGTCTGGAAATGCAGACGGGTCTGTGTACGTAACACAGTGGCCAACACCACGATCCACCCTTTCCAGCCTCTATAAATCACAACCCAGCGTGTTCCCTCTTTGCTCCCAGATAATGTTATCAGAGCTGATAATGCCCCTGAGCCCCTCCTCACTTTGAAACTCTGGCATCCCCCACGTAGTGGGCCACTGGTATTCACTGGGGTGAAGGAGAAAGAGGTGTCCCCACCCCACCCCAGCCCATTTGATCCCCATCTATCCTTTAGCTCCCATGTCTGTCTGCACTGGCCAGACTGCAGCATCGATAGACCCCAACATTAAAGCACTTCACCACCACCACGCCCCAACTCAATCAGCCAGCGAGATTCCCCAGTATACACCCCCCCTCCCCACCCCACCCCACCCCACCCCACCCCCCACACACTCTTGTTTTGATAGCTGCTGATGTCATTCCACAAATTTTTTCATAAATTAGGGGGCTGAAATTATGGGGTCGCCTCGCCTCACTTTGACTCGCCATGTTGTGCCATCCCGACGGGAGCTTAATCCCTAATATCAAAGTCTGGCTGTTGGCTCGGGCATTGTCGGATTCCGTGGCCTCCATCCAAACCCATCTGCTCCCTCTGGCTGGTATGAAGTGACAGAAAGTTGAGTCTAAACTCCGGCAGCCGTGAGGGGTGGGTGTACGGGGACTTCGTAGAGTTGTTACAAATCACCAAATGATTGAAAAGAGTTTTGAGAGGGCGAGTTAAGGGCAAGGCAGTCTCAGGGACGTCAGTCCTGGCTGGCTGCTTTTTTCCGGGGGAGAGGGGTATAATGATGGGACATGATAAGATTACCAGGGGTTAGTGGTAGTTGTGGTAGTGGTGGGGCTGAAAAGGAGCAAGGATGGGTGACTGCTGGGGCACTTGAAACTTGCGTTCGTCATGGGGGAAAGCCCTTGGTTGCCTGGAAACAGAAGGGAAACATATGTAAATATAGCCATCCTGCATTCTAGATCTTACCGCTGATAGCTGACTATTTATGTGAATGGTATTCACTGTGTGGAGCACAAACTTTAACCGTGTGACTGTAGAATGACAAGACAGTTGACAATAAGGAACTGCAAAGGTGACACTAGGCACGTAATTTAGGGTGATTTAAAATACTTTAGATAAATTTTAAGGCAAGCACAAAGTACTGGTTAAGCCCCTATAACTCAAAATAAAGAGAAGAGTTCATGGCATAAATGTGACCACACTTCCCAGGAAGACCAATGACTCCTTGGTCCCCTGAAAGCCTGTAATTGCAGTCATCTTCAATATTGACTTTGTCATTTTTACAGCTCCTCTAGATGGTTCTCATGAGCACCCTGCCAAGAGAGCCTCATTGGAGGCAATGCAGTTAATGATTTGAGACATTTACTCTGTGTGCCCTGCTACACAATGTCAATGCCAGACCTGCCTGTGTGTATTGTGTGCCTGTCGAATGTGCATGTGTGTATGTTGGAAATGGCTGCCTCAGTTATTATCAGGGTAATCCTGAAATTGGAGACAATATTAGAGTTGGGCATGTCATTCTAGGGCGGGATCCCGCCTGTGTATTGACTACCGTCGCTTCCAATTAGACAAAACATTTCCTCAAAGCCTTGCAAATCGAGAGGACTAACACGCTTCATTTTTTGGATGTTCAATACAGACAAACAGACCTTAACCAGCTAAATGAGATCTCTAGGTGATTTCAGGAATACAGCTTTGTCCTGCCTAACGTCCATTCTTCTCATTTCCCTCTCTTCCCATCTTCACCTTTAGCCCAGGCTGTTTTTCCATGAATCCTCGTGTAATAGGTATGGATATTAGTCTGGCTGGCCAGTGTCGGGTGACAGCGGGCTCAGCATTGGGCTGTACAAGGCTGCAGGCCTGTCACCGTGGCCCTTGTAGACACTGCTGATGGAGTCATTTGTTTTTGCACATTAATTCAATTCTGTCCCCAGACCAGGGTCGGACACCTGCTTTCCATTGCGGTGGAACAGTGGGGGAAGGCAGAGAGGATGGGGCTGGTTGGGCCACCTGCCGATGTTATTACAGTAGAGAGGCACCCAGGCGAACAAGCGGGTGCATGCATGCACACACACACACACACACACGCGCATGCATGCACACACTCTTGGCTGCTTTGGAGAGTTGTTTATGTGCTTGTCTTCATGTTTGTAATAAATCACCAAAACCTATGCCCAATCTTGGCTTATTGTGTCTTCATGCTGTAATTAAATTACAGAGCCATTTTATGATATTCATTAAGGCCTGTGTGGAGTGTGACAGACAGTCCGGGCTCACATATGTTTGGTTAACCTTTTAATTTTTCATGCACCACTGTAGCTGTGTGAAGTGGATGGATTTTATTTTAAAGGCGTGCTGAGGCTGCCTCACTCAACACTTTGCCAGTTGTAGAAATTCCGTTGGTGATTTCCGCTGGTGGAGGTGAGGAGAGCTCTGGCTCTTACACTGTAACAGTCAGTCTATTGTTGGACCCGCTCACCCATGTAGAGCTTGATGGGCCTTGTGGGTTGATTCAGCCCTACAATACACTGCCCCCCAGTGCTCAACATGCCCCTGTGCCAGTAAAATATGACAGAAAATGAGATCCATGGGCACCTCCTGTTCACTGATTTAATTATAATCATCACCAAATCTCGCTGTAGTCACCCACACACACACAAACACACACACAAATACACTAAAGCAAACACAAACACACAGACGGTTAAATACGAATGCTCAGAAATGTGAACCTGTAGGCTTGTTAGAAACGTCCACATGGCGGTGTGTGTGCACACACAGAAGAGACACACACATGCACACTGGGAGTCACACCAGGATTACCGCATCCATTTGCATCCATTAGATATGAATCGGCTCATCACCAGTAACCTGCAGCTAGAAATCCAATAGCCAGTCATTTGATTGAAATCTGGCAGCACTTAGCAGCCTGGTCCCAAGCTGCCCAACAGAGATGTGTATGGGTGTATACTTTTGCACATGTTCTGCAGTGGATGTATCTGTGATAAGTATTAAAACTTTTAAGGTCTCGTGCACGAAATGTCAAGAGACTGAGCAAAAGATGTGAAAGAGAAAGCTGCATTTTTAATCAAGCCCTCCACGAGTGCAAAACAAAGAAATGAATCAAGTTTAAGGTTAAACATCCACACTCATGAGGTGCTGAATGTGCGGGTAAAGTATTTCCAGGTTCCCCCACTTCATTTGTGTGTGTAAGATTCTGTATACCTGTTGTATATGCCTGCAATCAACAGATAGTTATACACACAAGTAAACTGCGGTTATACAAAGTTCCCCCATTACAAAATACCCAATACAGAGGAGCTATTCCGTCCAGACTTTACATTAAGGGGCCCAAGGACTATAATCAGTAGCATCAGTGACTGTGTGTAGTTTCACAGTCAAGGACACTGTAATTGAAATGCTTTCAGTCCGTCTCCCTGCCCGCTTACTTTGAAGTTCCTACAGTATATACCTTTCTCCTCTGACATAAGGTAAATAGGAAACCAAAAGCTGATGTAACGTGTTGCCTACTCTGCAATCAGCTCCCTTACTACTGGGACGGACCCAATCAATGCCTGCCTGTTGGCTTGCCTGCCGCCCAGATGTAGCCTCTGCCTTAAACCCCTGCTTGTTTAAGAAAGCCCCATCCTGGAAGGAGGTTTTGCAAACCAAGGCTTCCCCTGGAAATGACCAATTAGGGAGTAATATGGACCTGGTTTCCTCCGTGCCAGTTTGAATCGGTGTGCTGGTGCTATAATGTGATACGATCTGAGAGATACATGAATGGAAGTGGTTTGGAGTAGCATGAAATGGTTCCCCGGGCTTCTCTGCTTTCCTCTCTTTCTCTCTCTGCAGCCCCAACTCCCCCCTCTCCCCCCTCCAGGAGTAAATTGGAGTACATAATTACTGCAATACCATGTGAGCCTAATTGATTACTGCTCCCCCTTGGCCATTGGCAATGGGTTGTGTGCCTGAACAAATCTTTAGTGACCACACATTCAGTTGAGGCTGCACTGATCTTCCTCGGATGTGATTTCAGTTCCAAAGTTTCTTTTCAAAAACATTCCTTCTTCCCTTTAGGAAGTACAGAGAGATACCTGTCGTCCAAATAAAGTTGTGGTCAAAATGCGCAATATTGAATTTGGGACCAAACTTGTTTTTAAGAGAATAAGATGTATAATAATAATCATAATAATAGTAATAACAGACCCAAAAATCTCTTATGCTGCAAAACCAAAACTGAAAACCAGCAAGCATACAGGATTGGGTTGCATATTTATATTTAAAATGTCAGTTTTTCTGAAAAATCACGTTATTGAAAACATTCATAGTTCACGGTTGAACATACATGGTTCAACAGTCTGCACACCTTGCACATATCAAATTGTTCAGTATGTCAGCCTTTGCACAACTTTGTGTGAGCTTTAAGACAGATGTGTGTGTGTGTGTGTGTGTGTGTGTGTGTGTGTGTGTGTGTGTGTGTGTGCGCGAATGTGAGGAAACTCAGGTGGCAAGAGAAATGAGGTTTCGTATCCTGTCCCTGATTCTAACGACGTGGCAGGCATCTGTTCAGACCGTCGTCCAGTCAGAGCTGTGGTCCCTGAGCCCAAAGCGGCTCCTCGGCTTTGAGCCCAGCACCGGGTGAAGTCGGCTGGTGGCGCAGGCAATGAGGCGAATCTCCCCCTTCCAGATCTCTTACACTTACACACACAGTCATGACACGCACACTGATGCATGTGTGATCTAACAGAAGCACAAGCCTGTGTGTGTACATACACATGGGCACATCAGAGGCCCGTGGAGTAGCCACAGCTGTTTTAATGGGTGGGTGGGGGGGTGAATGCATGGGAGGTGTAGGATTTTTATCATTCTCAAAGGTATTATAATAAGGAATTTAGAGTTTTGACGGATTTCTGCAGCTTCCTGTAACCAGTGCAAGGCTCAAATATGTAGCCTCAAACAGTGACTGCTGTTTCTATGACGATGACATCATCAGGCCTGTTCTGTCATCCCTTAAGAGGTGAAATGAACTTCTTTTGTGAATCACATCAACCCAGCTGCGTGCAACCTAGCTAGCGTTACCCCAGTCCATCCCAAACCTGAAAGGCTGTAGCTCACTCTGCACCACTTTATTTCGACTCAGCCATTTACAGTTAGAACCTTTTCTGTCGACTCAGCGCAGCTCTGGCCAGATTATTCAGCTAAAGTCTTCTCAGCCCAAAACAAACAAAATCACTTTACCTCTGTCACCCAGTCAAAAAAAATACCAACTCATTAACCCAGGATCTTTCTTTGTGCATTTTTTTAAATGAAGCTCAGCCTCAAATCCTGATCATATATCAAATTCCAGGTCAGGTTTACCGTCTTGATCTTGGACAAACAAACTCAACCAACAGCAAACTATCTCCTGATCCCTGCCTCAACCACAAATTATGTTTACAAGGCAGATCTTCACATCTATAATTACTTTTACTGCCTGTCACTCTCCAACAGACTCAGTGAATAGTGCGAGCTGCTGCACAGTCAGAGTGTTTTCACACCCTGATTGAGTTTCCATTTGAAGTCGGATCCAAGCCGCCTAATGTCCTTTAAATGTTTTTTTCCTAAACACAGCAGCAGTAGTCCGCGCCTCAGAACAACTTCAAACAGCTGTCAGCACAACCTTGTTGTTGCATCTAGTCAGGGGAGCAAAAATCCCCCTACTATCCAGAGAGGACATTGTGATTGAGGCTTGTGGCTGCCATATGAGATACGGGAGACAGCAAAGACCAGTGTGAATTTTGCTAAGCACAGAGAATGATGGTCATGTCTGACCACAGTTTACTGGATTAGGACAGGCTTTAAATCTGTGCTGAAATCGCCAAAACATTTGTGTGTGTATTTATGTGTGTGTGTGGGATTTGGTTGGGGCTTGATTGATAGGAAGGAAGTTGAGAAAAGCAAGGCAGTGGACAAGAAAAAGACATGTGGCATGACTGATTCAGAATGGACTGAATGGACTTGGTTGCACTAAATTGTCAGAGAGAATAGAAAAGGCAAGGAAAGTCCTGTAAGTCACCAATGCTTCCTTGTTGCATTTGTCATGTGAGAAATAAATCCTCATCCATATGAATTTGTAGCTCACAAAAACACATATAGTAATAGCAAGATAACAAATCCAGAAAGCCAGCAAGTGAGGAAAAGTTGATGAAGCAGCACTGAGTCAGAGTGGACAAGCAGTTGCTACTTGGATGAGACAGAGTCTGGTGACAGCAGCTAAAGATGATGACTTAAAGGAAAGTTTACCTTGAAGAACTTTGCAAGTCAGCATAGATACATGAAGGAAACAGCCTTGTTATGAACTTGTTTTGGAAGACCCTGCCAAAGGAGAGCCAGGAGTCAGGACAGGCAGGCACAGTTAACATGAGGAGTCATGGAAAAGTCACTGCTGCCTTTCCACGGCCCATTGGGCTTATGATGAAGTGATGCTAAATAGCTGCTTTATTCCTGTTGAAGTCATCATCTTGTTCTGGACACATGGGTGCTCACAGCAGCTGAGATTCTGGATGGAAAACTAGGAGGCTCAGTCATTTCTTGCTCGTGGTTCAGCGGCATATGCATGGGAGCTGGTGTTGGTCTATACATGGATTATCCAGGTGCAATTTCACCTTACGCCACTAGATGTAAGTGTTGCACCAGCTGTTTCTATTACCCCCACCCCACCCAATAATGTTTCTTCTGCCTAATTTGAGGTGAAGTGAGTTTCACATTTTGACTGTGATTGCCCCTTCCCGACTACGTTATGCAGAATCAGTGTTAAACAGCAGTTTGTGGGTGTTGTGATTAAAGCAGCCTTACAGCTGGAAAACAGAGTAAGGAGGATTTTAGGGAGGAAAACAGACAGAAATGAAGGTTATATTGAAGGAGGATAACAATTAGTAGAGGATCATAAGGGAAATGGAACAAGAAGGAAAACAGTGAGTAAGAACAAAGCTGGGACACATTTCATCTGTCATCACATCGTCATGTTACTCTTCCTTTGTTCTTGTCTGTTGGCCCACAGCTGCTAGCGCTGTAGGCGTTTCCTGACAGTGCTGACCTGACATGTGTTAGGAGGCTCTATTAAATGTTAAATAGGAAGTAGAGCGTGTTTGTTAGCGCCAGGTGTAAATGACCCATTTAAGCAATCAGTGTATCCTCGTAAGGATTGGATAGCTGCAAGAACACGACTTCACTCGCCACCTCTCATTTAGGAAAACAAAAGTTACCTCATGTTTCAGAAATGCCACCCACAACCACTCTACTAGCCCACATAATGAAGCTGTATGATTTGCAACACACACAACACAATGACTTAATTGTCCCGTTTGATTGGGGACTAATGCTAGATGATGAGAGACAACATGACAAGGAACAGAAGAATTTGAAAGATTTTGGTGTGTTGAGGTTGTTAGAAACAGCTGGATGACTTATTCATCAAGCAGTCAGTCTACCCTGCCTGATATGAAACTGGCCCTTGGACAGCAGCGTTATCAGTTTGTGAAAAAATGGACATTGACAAACTGCTGGAGTGTTGACGATGTGATGGAGGATCATTCTTCTGCATTCCAAAAGTGCAGGCAGTGTTTATTAATTGGACAACAGCTATTCACCTGGATTTGGCAAGGTCCGGAGAGACTGATTACTTGGTAGAGATAGCCTAATGCAAGTATTAATCATGCAATTATGCTTCAGGGAAAATAATTTTCCAGACTGTGTAGCGGCATGCAAGATGAGCTCAGTGGTAGCCTGTGAAAATGCCTCATGCAGACTATGTATCATGCGGAGGAATGTGCACACAGCCTTACCCTTATCTGATTATTTTGGCTTGTGAAATGCTGTAATTTTGATTGCAGCAACAAAAAAAAAGTGTCTTTAACCACTGATTGCAGTAAAACAAATTTATAAGTGGACAGCCATGTGCAGCATGCCATCAAGTAGATAAAGTGTTTACCATGTTCACCATTCTTGTTCATCGTTTAAGCAAAAAGCACCAGAGACAGCAGCTGCTGCAGACAGCAGTCATCAAATTCAGTGAAACTTTGATGCCGTATTAGAGTACAGCAAATTCAGTGACATACATTTCACTCACTGGAGAAAGGATTAGGCGAATCACCAAAGTTATCCTGATGAATCTTCTAGATCCATAAATTGACATATCTGTTCTTTCTATCTACGTTTTCATGACATGTAATCCAATTTGATCTAATTATTTTTAAGACATTTCAGTATAGATTATACTGGCAGACTTAACAATAGACTTGGACCCACACCCTCTGAAAACACCACAATTGGTAGAAAAAAAGCTGCAATTCATCATCACTTTTGTAAAAATAGTCTTTGAAAGAGGATGAATCATTCATGAGTAACATCACATTAGGCCAGTGTACCTGCTGTGATCCTCAGTCCCTTTAGTCAGGTACATCTGCCCAGCACATGTCAGTCTGTATCTGCCCAGCCCCTTTCTGAGTCTATCCTTTGGGAGAGGAGGGTGTTTCTGGGACTGTGGGCCCATTACATCCAGGTGAGGGAATCTCAGACCTTCATAATCGCCCTAGGACCTGTTAAAGCCACTCAGCTCTGCGCTCCGCTGACATATGCTAAAACTCTGGGGCCCCTGAATGGATTACCAGCTGGGCTGTTTATGGTTATGGGATTTTCACACACAGATGGCGAAGAGAAAGAAGATCCAGTTTTATGGCAGATAGTTTGGGTTATGGTGGAGCTGTTTAATTTGTGTTGTATTCCTTTGTTTTATTTCAAGTATCGCTGTTTATGTTCCAGCAATGTGAAGCGCATTTGGAGAGTGCGGTTTACAAGTTACTGGAAGAGAAGGTTTATGTGTTGAGGGTAAAATTAGACTGTACCCAAGTGAGAGAGCAAAATTACTGTGGAAATGTGTTCGTGTTGCTGACCGTGCTGCAAATACATACGATCATTTTTAATTTTCCCTTTTTTTGGATTATTGAAATCTTATTTACAAGACTCCCTGGAGAGATGCTGGTGAGAGTGTTTTTCATTCTGCATCCGTTAGTGTGAATGAGATGGCATCTGTGGATGCACACGCTGTGTGTGTAAGTCAGTGTGGTTGTGCACAGTTTCTCTTTCCTTTGCTTTATGTGTGTGAATACAGCTGCGTGTTCATTTATGCTCTTGCTGAAGAATCATCAGCTTTGCGGAGCCTCTGCCCTTGTGAGTCTGAGTCATCATTTGAGGTGCTCATGCCAAACGGCTGTGGAAATAATGTTGATGTTCCCTCTAGAGAGATTTGGTGCCCAGGCCAGCTAACACCTTCACTGTGGAGTTGATCCAGCCCCGATTACGTCACATACCCCCAATCCATTTCCCAGCTATCAGCAGAATTTTACCACATACCAGTGTTACCTCTATCACATTAATGATACCGTCACTGGCTGCTTCATTAGGCACATGTGTCCAACTGCTCATTAATGCAACTATCCAGCCAGACACATGTTAGCAACTTAAATCATTTAGGGAAGCAGACGTGATCATGACAACCACCTCAACTTCAAGGCTCGAGTGTGAATTTGGAAGAAACGTTGTTTAGGTGACTTTAAATTTGGTTGTTGGTGCTGTTCTTAGTCTTTAGAATTTAACAACCTCTAGAATTTAAGAAGGATGGGCAAAAAAAGAAATTATCCAGTGAGTGGCAGTTCTCAGGGTGAAAAATGCATTGTTGATGGCAGAGGTCAGAGGAAACATTGGCTCAAGCTGATCAGAAGGCAACAGTAACTCAAATAGCCACTCGTCAAAACCAAGGTATGCAGAAGAGCATCTTTTAAAGCATAAGGCTCAAACCTTGAAGCAGATTGGCCGCAGAAAAAAAAGGACCACACGGAGTGTCTGTCCTGTCAGATAAGAAAAGGACAATGGGGCTACATTTCACATGGCTTCATCAAAATTGTACAGTATGAGATGGAGGAAAGACTGATGATTTCTGGTGTGACATTCAGTGTCAGAATTTGGATTAAACATCATGAAATCATGGATCCATGCTGCCTTGTGTCAACAGTTCAGACTGCTGGAGATGGTGTAATTTTAGGCTATTTTCTTGGCACAATTGGTGTACATTTGTTTACATGGCACAGTCTACCCGAGTATTCTTGCTGTCCTTCCCTTTACCACCTCAGTGAAACCATCACCTGATGGCTGCTCATATCATATTAAACTAGTTTCTTGAACATGAAAAAGATTTCCCTGTACTCAAATTTTCTCCACAGTCACCAGATCTCAATCCAGCGGGGCAAAGATATATTGATTTGCATCATGGATGTGCATCCGACAAATCTGCATCATGTCAACATGGACCAAACTCTGTGGAACATTTCTAGCACTTTGTTGAATGTTTTCCATGAAGAATTTAGACGGCTCTGAAACCCAGTGCTAGCAAGGTGTAGCTAATAAAATGCCCAGTGAGTGTGTATGTCTATACGATTTAACCAAGCTATCGCAAAGTCACAAGTTAAAAAAAGAAGGAAGAATTCATTTCAAACTCTTGTCTAAGTGTATGATTTGAATAAAAGTGCCAGATGGGTTTAGGAAAAGCACTTTTTGAGCTGCTCTCCAGCACTGATTTAAAAGCCAAGGTCAAGGGCAGTCTGGATGAAGAATGGTTCTTTAAAGCTGCTGGGCAAGAAAGAGAAACAGAATATTTATTATTCATTGTTATTTATTTGAGGACTTAGGTCTAGCTTTACAAACCTATCTTCAAAGCTAAATGGCCTGTATTTGTATAGCGCTTTTCTAGTCCCTAAGGACCCCAAAGCGCTTTACACAACCTGTCATCCACCCATTCAAGCTACATTATAGCCACAGCCACCCTGGGGCACTGACAGAAGCGAGGCTGCCGGACACTGGCGCCACCGGGCCCTCTGACCACCACCAGTAGGCAACAGGTGAAGTGTCTTGCCCAAGAACACAACGACTGAGACTGTCCAAGCCGGGCCTCGAACCGGCAACCTTCCGAACTCCCAACTCTTGAGCCACGATTACCCCCAATACATTTTATTCCATTATGTTACACATAATCTTATTCCATTATGTGTAATTAAAGTACAATGAAATTTTTTTTGCCCCATTCCTGAATTCGTAAATCATATATTAAATCATGAATTAACTGTGATTAAAAACCATTTTTATTGTTACAATAATTGGTTGAATTTCACTATCCACAGCCAGGCCCGATTACTGCCACACCAGATTTCTCGAATAAAGGAATCACTTAAATGTCTGACAAAGTGGAGTAGGCTAAAAGAGCTCAAAAAGCAACAAATCATGCCAGCTGAGAAACAAAGTCATTGACATCTATTAGTCTGGAAAAGAATACAAAGAAGACTAAGGCTTTGGGACTCAGGTGAACCATGCCATTATCCACAAATGGAGAAAACCTGGAACAGCTGTGAACCTTCCTATCAAAATGACTCCAAGAGTGCATTGACGACACATCCAAGAGGTCATAAGAGAACCCAGAACAACATGTAAAGAACTGCAGGCCTCATTGCCTCAGTTAAGGTTAGAGTTCATGATTCAACACTAAGACAGAGACTGGAAAAAAATGGCATCAGTGCTGAACAGAAAGAACACAAAGGCTCGTGCCATATTTGTGAAAAATGTTAGCCTTTTTGGAAGATTTGTGTCCTGTTACATTTGGCATAAAATACCAAGAGTCAAACGTGGTGGTGGTAGTATGACGGTCTGGGGCTGCTTTGTTTGTTTAGGACCTGGAGGACTTGCTGTAACTGATGAAAAAAAGAAGCACTTAGAGAGCACAAACCTTACTTTGGAAGTAATAGTATTGTATTTTTTGACTCTTCTATTGTCATTTTCTTTTCCTTCTTCTTTTTAAATGTACTTTAAGAGGTTTGTAGTGCAATCAGATAAGGAGGTTTACTTTGATTACACAAACATTATGTAATGCATTGATTTGCAAATAACTGGGCATGAATAAATAGACTTCTTACCACCCTGATACAGGATTAGACACACGATTCCTGCCAGCTGCTCCATTGAAAACCATCAGTATGTGTTCCTAGAGCCTGAAAAACTTCAGATCAAGACATCAGAGATTTCCGATGAATTTGAATTCGATGAAACGAATTTGTTTCACCTCGATATAGATAGGCACAGATGGGAATCTACAGGTATAGCTGTGGTCTTAGCCCTTTGCAGAGTCACGTTTCCGTCTGTGCTGGAAGAGTCTTAGAAAGTGTGACATTCAAGTCCATTTTTCACTCTGTGACACACTGAGAAGCTGGGGGGAAATCCTGCACGTATTACCTAAATGTCACTTTTCCAGGAAAAGAAGTTTCTTTGTTTTAATATTGACAACTATCCATTTCTAGCTTTCTATAATGAGGTGTGCAAGGTGTTCACAGGCCCAGGGCGTTTTAACATTTTCTATATTTTCTATACAAGAACAAAGAAGAGGAGATACACAATTTTTACCTGACAGAGCAGAAAAGACATATTTCATTTTTTCCTTATACATAAACATTAACACTGACTTTACTCTTCACTTCAATCATCAGTTTCTCTTTTCTTGAGGCCTTTTGGGAGGTGTTGTGGCAAGTGAGACTAAAAGTTTCTGACTGGAAGGAAATGGGACTCCAGACAAATCAAGTCAAATAAAGAGGGAGTAGTGGAGACTGAGAGGAGGTAGGTGGGCAAGCGAGATTTAAATAGGGAGAGGAGACATGAGAACAGAGGGAGCACATGAGTGAGAGGGATCATGGGAGAGTGGTAGAAGAATAGATGTTGAAAGGAGCCATTTGTGGGGAAGAATAGACCGTAAAGTAGGCCATGGGTGGTGCTGGGTTTAAGGTAGAAGCAGGTGAGTCATTACATCCCTCTTCTAACCTCCTCTGTTGCAAAAAATACACAGCTGCCTCATATATACAGTAACCAGCACACTGCAGACCAAAGATGGATGATAACAAAAACAGCTAGACTTCAAAATCGGGTCAAACAGTAGGCATAACGTGGGAGGTGGAGTAGGAGACTGCATTACATACTTTCTATTTCCTTGACTAAATCTGAACCTGCTGCTTGCATGTTATCCAGGCGTGCTCTGAGGCACTTTGAAGTCGTTTTATAATTGGACATGAGAAAGAAGGCATAATTTTACTGACACCAACCGATCCACGATGTCAAATTTCTCAGAGGAAGAAATTCTGTTTAAGAACTACTTCTAGCATCATATTTACACAGAAGGTTTTATTTGGCAAGGATCTACAAGGCACACGAAACAGATTACTGATGTTTTATGATCACATATCCTCGGCTGTTCCCTGCTGACAATGCTGTGAAGGCCTGATAAATTCTGGTTTTGGAGTTGTTGTTTGCATAATTTGATGCCCACCTGTGAGTAATAGCAAGATTGTTTGTTTTCAAAATTTTCTCCTGACCTCATATAGACCTCTGTTGCACTGCTTTTGTTTATCTCACAGTTTTCCTTTGTGTTGTGCTTGAAAATCAGATGAGATAAACACACGTAATCAGTTATCACGAAAGTGTATTCCTCTTGAAGAGTTACAGTAAAACGGAATCTCTTAAACTTGCCTGTATGCACTATAAACTCTATTAATTTACACTTTTTCTAGATATTTACATTAAATGTGCCCTCAAAGTGTAATCTTTTCCTGTCAATGTATGCTTCTGCAGCAGGCCCACGTAACCCACAGATAATTTCTCTAC
Organism: Diplotaxodon limnothrissa; assembly: GCF_057381915.1. Lineage (NCBI taxonomy): Eukaryota > Metazoa > Chordata > Actinopteri > Cichliformes > Cichlidae > Diplotaxodon > Diplotaxodon limnothrissa. Next base: position 8,812,282 of record NC_140606.1, read on the forward strand.
CCATTTAAATGAGTTTATTAGGATAATATTATAACTGACAGTAAAGAGCAAGAGTGTGAGGCTGTTAGCTTGTAAAGCTAGTTTTCACTGTCAGACCTCTTTTCAGAAAAAAATACCCACGTTGAAATGATTGAGGCAGGTGGGTGATATGTGCCCATGGTGAGTTGTTTAGATTTGCTTAAAAGACTGGAAGCTTTTTTTACCATTAAATGAGAAAATGCAACCGAAAATACAGGGCTTACACAAGGGAACGACGAGGGAATGGGAAACAGGAGGGAAACAAAGCTGGGACTAATCAGACATTATGAGACAAGGGGAAGAAAAGGACTATCAAAGTAAAACAGGAAACAGGAGGCAATCGCAAAGACACAGACTTGACACTGAGACATAGAGACATGACTGACTGGGGAGACAGAACTAGAGTGACTAGACAAGGAACAGGGGAAGGCAAAGTAACAGAAAGCTAAATCCTAGGAACTGAGAATAAACACAAAAAGAAAACAATGAAGAGAACCAAAACCATGAATAACAATAATCAAAGGATATAAATTAACCCACAAACACAAAACACAGGGTCAAAGACACAGTACCATGACATTTCCCCATTACATTAATTAAAGACGATAAAACATGTTATAAGACGATGGACTGCTCATGCTGTTCATCAAGATTTCCGGCTTGAGTGAACGCTGGTGCGTCTGGCTGCCGCTACTCACCGGTACATTTTTCGATTATTTGGATTTATTTGGATTAATTGGATTAATTGGATTCAGATTTGAATGAACAGGAACATTCACACTCAGGACCAGATCGATCTCTGCCAGGGATTGATTTGCAACGCTTGTCCGCAACTTCTGTTATTTCAGCTGAATGTGTTCTCACGTCTTCTGACCTGTTAACCACCACCTGTTCTGCCCGTTCACTTCGTTCTTCTTCTTCTATCCAGCTTACTGTACCTTCCTTCCGCCTCACCACCATGGGAAGCAGAGCTTTCAGCTGCTCTGCTCCCAGGCTGTGGAACTCTCTGCCCCCAGAAATAAGAAACACTGGTTCTCTCCCACAGTTTAAATCCCAACTCAAAACTCATCTGTTCAAATCTGCATATTCACTGTGAATCCACTGTTTGTTAATTTTATCTTGTGCTTTTATTTTATTGTTCTTATTCTGCCATTGATTTACTAAGTGTTTTATCCTATTGTAAAGTGTCCTTGGGTGACTTGAAAGGCGCTCATAAATAAAATGTATTATTATTATTATTATTATTATTATTATTATTATTATTATTATTATTATTAAAACATAGAAAATAGTCTTGTGTGGATTGCTCTGCATAAGAATACTAGACTGAACACTCGGAGGCCTGTTGTTCAGTCCATACAGTGTGCCCGTAATAGTGTGTTTTCACAAAGTGTCCTGTGAAATGCAGATAGTTTCATGTTTCCAAAACATAAAAAAAATTATATTTTACATGGACTACCAAGGCATTGTGCACAATAATATTTAATATTTAAATGCCATACTGAATTTCTCTTGTCTTTGGCTCTTGTGTCCTGAATACTCACCATCTCTAGCCTGTTGTTTTGTAGTGAGTGGGCAGTATGCAGCAGGAAATGTGTGTGGGTTTTGGTGGGCAGTAGTTCTGCTAATGCTCCTGTATATGTAGGCAGAATGAAGGCTTAATAAAATAACCTCAGCACTGCTAGTGTTGAGCATGATTGCCTCTCATCATGATCTGTTCATAATAACGCCCTCTCAGGCGAATTCAGTGCAGCATGGAACGTGGCATGTGGCAAAGACTGGAAACTGCTGACCGGGCTCTGTAGGAAGGCAGTGGAGTCTGGAGTCGGAGTGAAGACGGATATCAGTCTTTGGAGGCTACAGTGCATGGAGTGATACTGTTGCTAATTTGAAACATTAGAGGTCCTCGTTGCTTTTGTTCCTTTAGAGGAGCTTCTTACTGCTGTGGCCTCCTCCTCTCTCTCTCTCTCTCTGTGTGTGTGTGTGTGTGTGTGTGTGTGTGTGTGTGTGTGTGTGTGTGTGTGTGTGTGTGTGTGCGTGCGCGCGTGTGAGAGAGGGTGGGGGGTGTATGGTTTAAATCTGTTGCCTGTTAGCCTTTGTATTTCTGCTTCCCGCTGAGAAAAAAGTCCATCTCTGCCGTGATAGCCTTCAGCTAAGCCCTTCATTCTGCTGTGTGTATGTGCATGTGTATGTAGGATGTGCTATACGGAGTGTCTGGAATAGTTGAAAGAGCTTCAGTGGTTTTTGGGGCCACAGCCTCAGTGTCTGATGTTTAAAGTAAACTGATAAGAATGTGCAAACATTAAAAAACAGATCGGGCGCCTACCTGATCTGCATCTCATAGTATGTCTGCGTGTAAGGGTGGGACGAGAAACAAATCGATGGACTTTTCATTCAGTGAAATTTACTTAACTGGAGATAAGAAATGCGGTGATGCCAATTTCCTCTGCTTTGCAGTATATGTTCATTAAGCAGAATGGAGACATCATCTGCAGCAGTGAGTCACTAAACACCCACCTGATGCTACTGAAAGTATTCTTTGAGATCAACCTCATAAACCGTGAATCCTTTGATGCACTCGGAGTTTCCCTGGTAACTATAGGGGAAAGAAATGAATGAGTTTCATGAATTATACTGCATCTATAATTTATTAGAGTGATCTAATTGTTTGTGGACACTGATTGAGAACCTAATTGAATATCAAAGCCATGAGGTAATGTTTCCATCTTCAACACTTGGGCCAGTCCTGCACCGATGGAGATGAATACACAGGAGAAGTGCACATGCAGCGCACAGTGACTATCGACTGTTGGCACTGTGATACTCTACAAATGAAATTAGTGCATGAAGAGATAAACTGATCACTGATTTGCAGAAAATTAACTGGCAACATTTTTTATAAGTGACTTATCATTTATTAAGTATAAACAAGAAAATATGACTTGTGCTATTTTCCGTAATCTTCTATAAGATTAAACTCACTATATCACATTTTTTAAAGCATTTTGAACAATAACCTTCTATGAAGATTCATGTACTAAGTGGTAACTGTGGTCTGGAAACTGAAAACAGACTATGAGCCAGAAGGCAACCCCCTTTTTTTTTTTTTCCAGTTTTAGTTTTTTCAACATGCTTTTCATTCATAGTAGCTGAGATGACACAAAATCAGGATTGAACAGTCACAAGCGGCAAATGGAACAAATGACCTAAACAGGACTTTTAAAAGCTGTTAGATTACTTGCCAAATAAAGAAGAACAGTGTGTGTGCTGGGACATATCACACTGTGGTAAAGTACTTCCAAGTAATTAGTTTCCTTTTAAACAATGTCTCTAATCCTCTCCTCTCTTATTATTTTTACCCTGTTGTATACTCTCTTATTCCCTCTGCCCACACAGCTTTTTACACCTCTTACAGGTCAATTACCAGGACTATCATTTTATCTTTAAGAAAGAGGTAAATAGCAACATATGAGAAAAAGAGGAGGACTGGAACCTGCAACAAAGTGAGCAGGCCCACGTGATACGAATAAAGTGAGAGCATGGTCAAAAAGCAAATGAGCGAGCGAAAACAAGGAATGGGCTCAACCACGCAGTAATTAAACTAGAGAAATTCTGTGAAAAGAGCTGCAAAAGAAAAGAGCCACAAAGGACAGTTCGTGAGACAGCTGACAATCGATGCTGTCATTTATTTGCTGTGCCACCCACTTTCCTATCTGCTTGGGTGTTAAAAGATGCTGCAGCTTTACTGCGCGTCTTTGATTTACACTACAGAGACATGCAGCTCTACACACTTATACGTTTAATTCACTCTGAAACTTTACATCTTTTCATGTCAGACTAATAGTCCAAAGCAGTGAATTCTCTTTCGCAATCAGTGGACAAGGATTCCCAGCAGCCATCACAGCTAAAAGCCTACAGCGAGGCTGTTGAGGGGGTCATTCGTTATAATTACAGATGCTGAGAGGGGCACACAAGTACAGACTTCCATTTGTGAGCACCTGAATGAAGACAGATGAATGGAAGAGCCTAAACAGTTTACAAACATTATCTGCTTTATTGCCTGTGACGTTAGAAGTGAATGAATTAAGTGATGCATGCAGCGGAGGAGTGATTTTGTAACTGAATCAGTATAGATGAGCAGGTGTAGCAGGATAAAAGCAAGTCATGTCCTTATACAGTATTTAACCTCAATCCAAAGTTAGAGATCTCCATCCATCCATCTTCTTCCCCTTATCCAATTCGGGGTTGCAGGGGGATGGAGATTATCCCAGCTATTTTAAAGCGAGAGGCAGGGTAGACCCTGGCTAGATGGTGGGTTCAAAACCAGAGCCTTCTTGCTGTGAGTCAATAGTGCTAACCACTGTGCCACCGAGCTGCCCTTCCTTATAGATCTTATGTTTCAAATCTTAGTTGTAGGGGTCCAGTTTATCAAACTACTAATACGTCATAAAGTGCACACACCTAAATCTAGACTGAGATCTCATGCAGAATGTAAAGTGTAGGTGTAACAAATGGATCCCTCTAATAACAGTTGTTTTGTTGCATTAGGCCTATATAACCACATAGGACCCTTAACTGCATCCACTCTGTGTACAGCCACGCTCTGCACTCACCTAAGAGCATCTTAACTCTTTGTTGAACTGTTGAACACACAGAGCACATTACTACTACTCCCAAATGTTTTAGAGAAGTGTGAGACTGAGATGTGGGTGACCCAGAGTTCACTCTCAGGCGTTATACAACAGTTCTGTGGGTGGGTAGGCAAGGCCAGGCTGCATGAGCACTATCAAAGAGTGGTCTTATGGTATTGTGGGGATTTTACTTGGAGATATCCTCTTCTTTCAAGCTCAGGCGTGCAAGGCGTCCTGGGCTTTGGTTGACAGGACAGTTTAATGTTGGTCTGCACTCTCTTCTAAGGACATGAATTGTGTTTTTGCATTTTTAAAGACTTCAATATCTGATGAAACACAAGGAAATTGCAGAATTTTCTTTAAATATGAAACCATTATGGATGCATTGTTGGTTTGAGACACTTCATTATACAGCAGGTGTATAATTAACTAGATCTGGGAATAATTCAGTTTCACGTTATTCTCTGCCTCGTCCTTCCTTTTGAAGCTCGTTGTGCTAATTGGAACAGCCAGCATGAATGTTGCATGTAACATCTGTGACTGTGGGAAGAAAATGATAAAGATTGGTCTTGTGTTGGTAGGGTGTGATGGAACTACTGTAACATCATGATCGCTACTATAAAATGTATCCAGGTATTTATACCTATTGTCAATACAGATAGTTAAAATCCACAATTTGCAAGAGTTCCTCAGTACAAAAGAGGAAAATAAACACCGTGAAAAAATAAAACAAATACAAAAGGAAGAAAATTGATCCCATCAAAAGTGCCATCATTTGATATGGATAACAATGATGTCGTAAAACTGGGGGGATTAGTTTTAAAAGATAACATGCAGTATTTCACTTTTCTGCAGTCACTTTATATAGAGAACTGGGTGAGTGACATAGAAATATTATATTTCATTGTATATGTACAGTATCAAACGGTTCAAGTTAGAGTCAGGATTCAGAGGTCACAGCAAAAAGGTGTTGCTGCCTCCACAACAGCTGTGATCAGTGTTCATTTTGTTCATTACACCCTTCTCTGTCAGCTCCTCAGCACAGACCGCCTGAGAATCATATAAACTCTAATCATGTAACAAATTCCCCTAATCTTCACAACTAAAGTGAGTTTATTTCTGTATATATTTTATATTATATTTATATTTATATTGTATATATCTGTATATATTCTCTCTCTCTCTCTCTCTCTCTCTCTCTCTCTATGTATATATATATACATATATATATATATATACTCTGCTTTTTTTTCCCTCACAAATGTTTGCTGAATTTGCAGGGGCTATTTGAAGCTTCTATGCTCAGCATTCTCCGTATGATTCATAACATAGAGGACATCCTGCTCACTGTTCATTGTTCAAAAATAAGACCTGTGTGAGTTGTAGTGAATAATAGCCACAGATCATTAGTCAGCTGGAACTGTGATGAAATATCGGTGAAGATTTTGGCAGATATGAAATACAGCAGCTGACCGTGTCATCTTAGACTTCATCCGAGCTCAGATACTTTTTTAGGCCCCTTATCCTGCTGAGTAACAGAAAAACATGTGCACATTAATCATCAGTACATCAGTGCTACGAGGTGCATTTCCATTAACACCATTAATCCATGTATAAAAACTGCAAAGTTTTTAATTTAGATAATGTTTCTAATCATTAGTAACGTTATTGTTGCTTTCTCATTAGTTTGTGTGATGTTTAACCTTTTAACTTTTTTAATCATATATAGCACTGTATAGTACTATACATATATAGTAAGTCTGTTTTACGGGCAGCTGACGCCTGTTCCCTTGTTATTTCATGCTGAATGACACAAACAGAAACTGATGTTGACTCTAATTTTAAATTTATACAGTCATGATAGAAAGAAATTATACCTCTGTCAGTTTTAAAGTTTCACATATCAAGACATAATAAAAAAGTATCCAGTCCTTATCAGGTCTTATGCGCTGTCTCATAGCTATTGAGAGAAAATCCCAATTCCATTTGGATGAGCTCGGCACACATAACATCTTAGGTGCTATAGAATCAAACCAGACGATAAGATCAACAAATAGTAAGCAGTGAGTCTAGACAAAACTAAAGAGTGAGCTAAACAGAGCATGCAGTGCAGAATCCAGTCCCACCTGTCTACTTTCATGTGGCGTGTAGCCAAAGCCACGCTTTCTATACTTCATTTGAGTGCTGAATCATTCTAAATTGGAAGTTAACCAATCGAGAGGTCACAGACTGGAGATGAACACTCAAGAGAAATATCTATGTGCTTTAGGAACCATAAGAGAATCTTTTACTCCAAGTGTCTGTTTGTCTTTCCACAGCTCTCTTCTGTTCTCTGCTAAGTGTAATATGACATGTTTTTATGTTATCAGATATACAGGAAATAGGTGATGACAGACCTGATCAATATTTGTTTTATCCAAGCAAAGAGCTTAAAAAAGTCACTCCAGCTAGCGATGGAGTGGGAAGCAGTTTCCTAGGGAACACGTCAGATTACAAGACTTTTCTTTCTGTGTATTGTGGGATGGTTGAATCATGTATGCAGCTGCAGTGATGAACTGACTGCCTCATGAACTGAAAGAGGTGCTGACATCCTATTTTTAAATGAATGAATGACCACTGAACTGGAATGCCTGTGGAGATCTACTGATGGGTAGTTGTTAGTGGAGGATGGGGCTAAGACCCAAAAGCCCAAAGAACAACTCTACGTACACATAAGTGTGCAGTATATTTTTGACAGGGCAATGTTGCCCTCAACTTGCCAGAAATGTTGTTGCAAAGCTTGAAAGCTACTATTCGTGCTATCCACCACATTTTTGGAATATATGCAACTAGAGATGGACCGATCCGATATTACGTATCGGTATCGGTCTGATACTGACGTAAATTACTGGATCGGATATCAGAGAGAGAAAAAAATGTAATCGATCCATTAAATATCAAAAAAAGCACCTCACAAAATTTGCGACAGGGCGTAACTCGGCTCATAACTGTAGCACGTTGCAGCAGTACTTGTCACGTGATAGAGCGGCTGTGTGTATTTGTAGCCTCGCTACCAAACCAGCATTTCATCTCCGAGGAAGTGATCCCAGAGAGAAGTAAAGCAAGTGTGTAAGTTTATCTCTGAATGTTTGTAAAGCATTCCCACGTTAAGCTTAACAACCGATATATGGAGCGAGTGCCTCTGTCTCCCTCCCTCTCCTGCTGCTACTTCAATCAATGATCAGCTGATCGGCTTTTCTGTCGCGAGTCCATCTCTCTTGTTTGTTTTTGGTCCACTTTGCACCAGAACGAGGAAACCAGCGGCTCAACAACAGCAGCACGTTTAACCTTGATGAGCTGTTGTTAGAATTTATTTAATATTACTTTCTACACCAGGATCTTTTTCTAGTAGCTGACGGCTGGTAAATGTGCAGGGGCGGATCTAGCAAAGTTTAGCCAGGGGGGCCGATAGGGCATGAACAGGGAAAAGGGGGCTCAAAGACATACTTTTCTTTCTTATTCTCATTTAAAATGTCTAGTTTTTAATAAATAATTATCTGAATCTTACACCCAAAGTTTTAATCTGATGTAAAATATATAGAAGTCCATTACTGTATATAGTAACTGTTAAGTCTAATATACCCTAGTAAGCTATAGTACTTTTTCCTTTGGGAAGGTACCATCTTTGCAGTCTGCAATTCTGTTGAAGAAAGATGTTGAATCTATTTAATTATTCTTGAAAAATAATTTATTTCTGTGCATTTTTTTCCACACTGCATCAAATTAAAGTTGATTACGTAGATTAAGCATCATGGGGCAGAGGGTGGGGGGTGGTTCCCTATTTTTTTTTTTGCTGGGAGTTTGCAACCCTATTAGTTAGGTTGCGTACTCTTTAAAATACCAGAATAGGAAGGATGGAGTAGGTTTAAGTTTATTAGATTGATCAGTATTGCTGAACTATGAAATATTTTGGGTGCAGTGTATTTTTTTTTTTTTTTTTTTTTTTTTTTTTTACATACAGGTATTGTCATGAATCGCTGTGTGGCAGGCAAGCAGGAGTGGTGGACCCAAAATGCAGAACTCAGACACGGAAGTGAAACTTAAGGCACAGCTTTATTGCTGGGAAAAACCTCGTACAACTAAACTCACCAAAAGAAAACCAAAAGTCAGAACAGCGGAACCAAGGACTGAAACACTGGAAAGAAACACTAAACTGGAGCAGGAGACCAAACACTAGGAACATAGAAGCAGAACACACAGCTAGTTGAGGGTACGACGCGACACTGACACAGAGAAACACAGGGCTTAAATACACAGACGGCAGTAATCAAGGGATGAGAGACAGAAGGGGAACACACCTGGGAGAAATCACAGCTGACGAGACAGGGGAAACGTAACTGAGCACACTCACATATGACACAAACCTTCACAATAAAACAGGAAACTCAGACACATGGAACCAGGCAAGACATTGAACTAAACAGACAGATTCACAAACAGATGGGGTGACACCATAGACAGAGACAGACTCAAAGGCAGACCAAATATAACACACAGAACTCAAACAATAATAATCATCATCATCATAAACTAGAAAATGATAACTAAAAGCGCTGGGTCACCGACCCAGGACCATGACAGTTATAACAGAATAGCTTTAGTGTTGTTGTTTATTTAAACTTGAGTATGAACTTATACAAAATGCAGCAAGATATTAAAAAAACAGTTTTATTGACTAAAAAACACACTATATCGGATTCATATCGGTATCTGCAGATATCCAAATTTATGATATCGGTACCGGACATAAAAAAGTGGTATCGTGCCATCTCTATATGCAACACAATGATCCTCTGACGACACATATTAGTGACTTCACTGCAATGAAGAAACAATTTAACCAGCATAAACACCAAATAGCACCACAAAAAATGTCGTCAGTGAGTGAAAAAATGGTTTGCTAGTTAGCATTGCCACCGGCTATAGCAATGTATCTTTTTACTGGCTTAAAACTGTTTAGTGGTCCCTCCATTTCCGCTAGATTAGCATCTTAGAAGAGTGCAGTATAAATGGTGGGATGAGAATTTGGTGGAAGAAATCAAATTAGCGCTGGTTTCAGGATAATCTTACTTGGGTAAAACTGATGTACGTCGTTCTGCTCTCACCTGCAGGTTTTGGTACTGGTTACAGATTCGGATACACCTTTGAAGAAGTGTGTTTAGCCAATGTTATTGTTCTTTATGGTCTTCAATGTTGTGAAATAGTTGACTGTGACTGTTTAATCACAGAGCTGAAGAAAATATCCGTGTGTCTCCGTACAAGTACAGCAGGTTCTGCCAGCCCCTCAGTCAGCCAGGACTGGTCAGGACACACTAAGTTATTCCAGCCAGAGGGCACAGATGGGCAGAGGCGGGCAAAGATAGATTTTAATAGCATATTGATTTTGCAGACCTCATCAAGCTGCTCTCCTCCGGTGCTTGTGTTCTGCCTAATTTGTTTGGAAACGAGGGATCAGAAAGTGACTCATCAAAACATACAGCGTTCTCTGTCTGGGAGCAGAGAACCACCACCCCTTAATTCATCCTTGATCATCATTTTCTATTCATTTCAGTTCTCTGTCTAGTTAAACTGTACAACATGCTAACAGCTCAAGCCGCATGTCATATTTCATGTTGTCATGATCAATATTTATCAGAATAACTGTATCTCAGGCACGAACAATCCAGCTATGATTCCTTGCAAATGCCCTTTTGCTAAAAAAAAAAAAAGTAGTATTATGTCACCACAAATTCTTTTTTTGTAAAAGTCAATATTATAGGCCCATGTCCTTTGTGCCAAAAATGTCCTTTCATGCTCTCATTCCTGGTATCTGCATGCTTCTCTAACCCACAGGGAAAGAGGCTTCCCTACCTAGCAATATTAAATCTTCTCAATTATATGGTTGGGCTGCTGCCGGTTGCTAGTCTTGGAGAGGGCCTATTGTTTTGATGAAAAATGTAATCAAGATACTGTCTTTCACTCTCAGCGGTTGCCTTCTTGGCACGTCCCTTTGGAAAAACTATGAAAAAAGAGAGGTGGCTGATTAACTGTCTTTCTGCCCTAACTGCTGCCAAGCACACGTACGAATTGCATGTGCTGCATTCTTGAAGTGCACACTGCATACTTTATATATGCATATATTTAGACCTGCTGGCCTATGCTCTTCTGGTTTGATTCTATGACCACCTCCACGGCTAGTCATTCTACACCAAAGTAATTGAGTAACAGATACACAATTAAATAACACTTTTCTTCACTGCAAACTATAGAAATTCATGTTGTTGTTCTTTTAATAATGTGTCCAAAAAAGAAGGACCTTTCTTGTAAATTAACAAAAACTTGATGATATAGGATTATTTTTCTGTAATTTTACAGATTTATTTCTTACAGTTTAAACCCAAAGAGTCATGCTGAAAGATTTCTTTCATGTACTACAGCAGAATTTCATTATCATAAGGAAAAACGGAGACAGACTGTTGCACTTCTCTTTCTCTTATTAAGATTTAAATGTATAGCTAAACTTCTTTTCACTGACAGAAAGCAGAGCTTGACTGATCAGGCTCACTTAAGATTAAACTAAAATGAGTTTGGCAACCCTGCTTTCTCATATGCTTCTGCTGACATTCATACTTGCATGCAGATTTAAACAATGCCATACAACATATTAATGGCAACACAATGACAAATGATTATATTCATCCATCCATCCATTTTCTTCTGCTTATCTGGGGCCGGGTCGCAGGGGCAGCAGCCCAAGCAGAGAAGCCCAGACCTCCCTCTCCCCAGCCACCTCCTCCAGCTTGTCCAGAGGAACACCAAGGCGTTCCCAGGCCAGCCGAGAGATATAATCTCTCCAGTGTGTCCCGTGTCTGCCTCCTCCCTGTGGGACATGCCTGGAAAACCTCACCCCGGAGGCGCCCAGGAGACATCCTTGTCAGATGCCTGAACCACCTCAACTGACTCCTTTCGATGTGGAGGAGCAGCAGCTTTACTCTGAACCCTTCCCGAATGGCTGAACTTCTCACCATATCTCTGAGGGAGAGGCCAGTTAGAGCTAGTAACAAATATTTAAATACTTCTGTAGATGTATTTAATTTCTTCAGTAATTTAGTTCACTAGTTTGTATCAGTCATTTTACACCTTCTTTTATATGAATATATAACCGTGAATTCAGCATTTTTGGCTCACATGTTAGATTAGACATTTAAACATACAATGTATCAGTTTCATCATTGTATTCTGTTAAAAAATGAAGTATGTGTTACACAAAGTGGTGGCTGATATTGCCATTCAAGTCATTTTCAAGCTTGTTTCACCTGTTCACCTCCTAGGACCTGGCGTCCACATATGTGGACATCACATTTTGGGTTATTTAGACCAAAATACTCAATTTTGCTCTACAAGGGCCTGATATCCACTTACGAGGACATTATACTGCTACTGTTCTATCGAAATTTAAACGAATATTCTCATATGTGGCTCTCATTTTTCTTAGAAACAAAAATCAGCCACTGGCAGGGAGTGTGGTGAGGGGAGATAGGCCTCCATACCTCGGAGAGCCTGAGATGTACCCAGAGAGGTGGAGTCTAAGACCCAAGCTGACATAGACACAGACGAACAGGCGCACGCAGACACAAACGTGCATTCCCACCCCCATATACACAAACAAATACTCAGCACTCACTCGACGCGGAGACAGACACAAATAGACACTGTGCACACATTCACACTCCCCAAACATACTCTATATCCCAGGTCTGGGTACCCCTGCCCCCAGATCGGCAAACTGTACTCGGACCCAGGAGATGTAACCCTTCTCTCTGGGGTGGAGGAAAGTAGACCACCTCCTTATCTGCAGTAGCAGGGAGGACCCGCATCCCAGACCCCAATCCGACGGCCAGCACCTCCTCCCAGCCCCCCAGCCCCAACTGATGCCCTCAGACGTTGGTGTGTTGATGGTTCTTTGTGTCTGGGGCTGGGCGCTCATGTATGTACCGACTCACTCCTGGTGGCCGATTGGTGGGGCCTGGCGCCTGTGGCCCGGCTGGGCCCCTTCCGGGGGGTAGGGTGACCTCAGGCCTCTGACCTCTGGGCCTGGGGCCCGGTCCTCTCTGGCACAGCTGGCTGCCGGCAGAGCCCGCTTGCACGTCACTGCAACCCTCTCTGGCTTCTGCTCCGTGGCTGCTGGGTGACCTCTCATTTGGGGTTCTCCTCAGCTCTTCCCAGGAGGGTGGCACGATTGCCCCCCTGGTGGTCCTCCTTGGGTCCTCGTATTCTGGGGCCTCTGGATGTCTGGGGCCTGAATCTCCTCCATACCTGCTTCATGCCCTGGGGGACGGGGCTATGGCTCCCCACACTCCCTAGCAGATCGTTACATGGAGAAACCTTTTGAATACAAGCGTGCTGATGCACACAGGTGTGCACACGGGTGTTCACAGACGCGGACTACACCTTTCTTGGCTGCTACCTCAAAGCACCTTGTGCGCTGTCGATCTTGCATACTGCACAATAACATATAATATTTAGTATCTACTGTTATCTACTGTTAGCTAGTTTATTGAGATGGTGTTGTATTTATTATGTTGCTCTTTTTTGTTTGTTTTCTCTTCTGTTTTTTCTTATCTCCATACAGGTGATCCAGGTGTTTTGTTTGTTTTTCTTTTTTCTTTTTTTCTTCCCCCCTTCCTCACCATCTCTATTTTTCTTTCTCTCCCTCTCTTTCTTTCATTCTTTCTCCCTGTCCTATCCCCCAGTCATGTCTGTCCCGTCTGTAACAACAGAAAATCAAATCAAATAAATACATAATTATAATAAAGGTCAATCAAATGGATCAATATGGCAAGGCCATGATAATCCACTTGGTAAAGTAAATCTGCTTGGCATCTTTCTTGCCCTTCAGGCAACAATTCTGATGGCTAAAGATCCAAACAGGACAGGCAGAAAGAAAAAAGAAAAAAAAGAAACAAAAATCAGGTAAAAAAAATCTGGTAATTCATTGTTTTTACATTCATCGGGTCCCAATATCAAAGAGAAATAAAAAATGCATGCCGTGGAAGAGTTTGGGTCTCAGGAGGTTAAGGAATAATAAGTGATTTTTGTTAAAATAATAGTGGTGCTGGCTGAGGTGTTTCTGTGTGGAGTTTGCATGTTCTCCCCGTTTTTGTGTGGCTTCTCTGTGGGTACTCCGGCTTCCTCTCAGAGTCCAAAGACATGCATTTAGTGGGGATAGGTTAATTGATAACACTAAATTGCCCATAGGTGTGAATGTGAGTGTGAATGGTTGTCTGTGTGTTGGCCCTGCGACAGACGGGCGACCTGTCCAGGGTGTACCCTGCCTCTCGCCCTAAGACAGCTGGGATAGGCTCCAGGCCTCCCCCACGACCCTGAAAAGGATAAGCGGGGGAGAATGAATGGATGGAATAGTGGTGCTCTCTGAGAAGAGTGAAATTCTTGTCCAGGTTTATGGAGAGGTTGTTGAACAACCATTGGCTGATCCTGTGGATTCCTGTGTGGTTCATCTGTAAGCTGTGAAACAACTGATCAATCTCTGTGGATATCAGAGCAGCCAATTAAAGCCATGGAACAGAGATCCGTCCAGCTCTAGACAGCATGTCGATAGCTGTGACAAAGCAGTGACAGGCTGTGCCATTTTTAGGTCGATAATGCTCTAGATCTGCATGAACTCCCTGTGATAAAATGCTCCACATTTCTCCTCTAATGAGTCAGTCAGTCATTGTGTGTGTGTGTGTGTGTGTGTGTGTGTGTGTGTGTGTGTGTGTGTGTGTGTGTGTGATATTAGTAATATGCATTCTGACTTGTATTGGTGCTCAAAGCCCTTCTAATCAATTCCTGTTCACATAAGTTGTTTCTAAATACCAAAATAAAAATAAATTACCTTTTTCTAATGATTTGACTTAAATCAAAAATATCATGTGGAAAGATGTGAAGGAGTTCTCAAGTAAAGAGAAACGTAGTACTCAGAAAATCAGACTGCACTTGCAATAGGCTCTTTAATAATTTATCAGTTGATGTTGTTGATGACATGACTCTACAGCATTGAAACAATGCAATTTTTTGAAGATGGACTACAAAAAGTGCATCTTAGGCTTCCTCACCTCATGTGTTCGCATTGGGTTGTTCCATGCGGGTCGTATAAAAGCATAAAAGAAAGCAAAAACCCACTTCATTAGGCTTAAAGTTAAATAAAAATGTAATATACAGCCTGTAAGGTTAAATTAAATCCTTGTCACACTGAGATTAGCCCCTCACACTTTCTCTTCTAGCTGGAGTGATGATCCGGTGTAAGACTATGGCTTTTAACATTTGTGATTGAAGTCAAATTAATCAGTGATAATCCTAAAAGCTGGCAATACAGCAAAGCTCAAACTGGGGAAATAACTAATACATACTAAATTATGGTAAACCTTGAATTCACTTTGATCATTTTAATATAGCGCTTGATATTTATTCATGCAGCATTTGTACACAGAAATCTGTTCTTCAAACAACACAACAACTTTCTAAGAAGCAGAGTTTATTACAGCAGCATAATGTTCAGAGTTCACCTGATGTGGCCTTTCACTGGAGATTCAAAACATATCAGCAGGATATGGCATAAAACAGAAAACAGATTACTAACTAATATTCAGTCATGTTTACAGTTTGCTTTCATTAATGGCCTAATAGTGCTTGTAATGGAGAATAGGGATTCCATTAACCTACATTTTTACTAGTTCATCAATGACTGATACTGGAAGCTAAGTATACACACATTTATTGTTTGGTGATTCTTTACTCAGTTTATTTGATATTCTGGGAGTATTAGCTTAGTGAGTTTATGGAAGGTGAGGGAGCAGAGGTGGACTGGCTGTCCCACCTGTGTTGGAAAATAAAATAATCATAACTCTTCACACGGTCTAATTATTTGTCTTGTAAGCCTAAATTCTATGTTACATAGTTTGTTGTGGAGCAAAAAAGTTCAAGGAGCTCAGTGTGCTAGCCGTATATCTTCTTTATTTTTATACAGTATAGTCCAGTGCATTTTATGTTTAAGAAAGTTATCTGTATTGATAATAATTTAAAATTTGCAATACTTCTTAAAAGTATTGTGTAATGGAAGCATGCACAAGGTTAAAAAAGCACCGGTCTTAGTACAGAACTTGGTGGAAGTCACAAGCTCTGAGTGACTTTTGTTTTCATGGAAAACTTTTTTTGTGAATTGGTGCAAAGAGCTACAGGAGCCTCCCTGAATCATGACCTTTTTCAGAGAGGCAGCAGTTAGCCTGCAGCATAATAAACAATATCAACTTATGTGGGAGTTAAGTCAACACAGCTGCCCTCCGTTGTATTGGCCTTTGTAAAGTTAATACCAATATTAATTTAAATGTGGTTGGTGCATTTTCAGGTGGGCATTAACTGTTATGTAATAAAATGCTGTCAGGATCTGCAACACTTTAAGTTCACCCAGTATATTTACAATTTCTTCATTAAATAGTTTACCGACACTGACAGGTTAGCCAATATGAATTATTCTCATTTAATTGTCCCATTTAACAGCTTCACTTTAAGTAGTGGTATTCATTTTCATTATGTTCATATGAATGACCTCTCTAGCTTAGGTGAATGGGGAGCAGACACAGTGTGTAAGGAAGCAGCTTTAGAGAATGCAAGTCTGCCTCCGTGTTGTCAGAGCTCACGTAGGTGGGATTCAGGCTGTCTCTCCTTTTAAACCAGGTTTTCCAAAACAAACATCTCAAATTGTCTCTGCATAACTGTCTGTGAATTATCTGTAACATTAAAAAAATGATCTGACACTCTAGATTTGACATGCAATTCAAAAAGTCACCAGACCAATTCGCTTACAAAAAGTGTGTCACTGATCATAAAATGTGGATTTTATGATTCACAAAGAATTAAGTGATGGAATGGTTGACCCCATTCAGTGGACTTCACCTTCTGCAGTACAACGTGTACGACCCCTACAACCCCTCAGAGACCCTGATCAAATTTGTAAATGTATGACTTTTCACCAACTCAAGACATTGACTTTTTAAAAACTCATTATAGAATTTTACCCTCTGATGCACCGCATGCTTTAATCCTCTGACCTTTTTGCCCGGTTGACTTGGATCTGTTCTTTACTCTTTCCATTCCTCCATGCAAAGTGAATAGTGTAGTTTGTAATTGTCTGTATTGATTATAGCATGTTGTGTCTGTCTTGCATGATAGGATTCTAATTATTCCCAGCAGCCTTGAGCTGAAAATTAGCACTGACACTGTGACTACAGTAACTTCAACTCGTAATGACTGCACTGTCTTGGAAGAGTGTACAGGTTGTGTGCCGTATTCATCTATTTATTCATCCAGAATGAGTTGACTAGTGCTATTTTGTAGCAGCGCCCTGAATTACACCTTGTGGGTAACCCCACAGCTGAGCATATTTCTAACGCTGTTTGATTTTTTCTAAAAGCAACTCTTTGACCATTAAGGTTGGCTTTGTGTCTGGTTATCACAAATTAGTCACACACTTCCAGATTATATTCAAACAACCTCACAATGAGAATCACTGCAACCCTTATGAACTGATAAAGCCAATGCTACTTTGTGTCAATTCTTCCCAGTGTTCTACTTAAGAAATCTTCAAAATATGCAGAAAACATCTCATGTTATTGTGATCAGGCAATGAAACATTAAGCTAATAGCACAGTATTATAAAGTAGCAAGGAATTGACCTCAACGGCTTTTATAGCTCAAAATTGTGTGCCTTCGAATGTATGCCTTCAACCCTACAATTACATGTAAAAAATTTAAAATGCAAGCTTAGGTAGTGGCTGAAGAGAAAAGCTGTCAGGATAATCTCCAGAGCATGCTGCTATAAACCCTGAAGCAGCGTCTTCTGCAAATGCCACTGAAAGCAGTACCACGGACATGAGTGTCATCCTCTCATTGGTTTGTGTAATTATTCTACAAAGGTGTCACATTTAATTTGACAGTGATACGACGGTGTTTGGGAATGCTGTGCACAACATCCAGAACTTCTAAAGCTTAATTGCGGCTCTATTTATGAGAACATATTTGTTGTTACTAATTGCAACTCTTACATTTTAATTACACTGAGCTAAATTAGCTTTGCTAGTTGAGCTCATTGTTGTGAAAAACTTGTCATTCAAAGACAATATTATCAGCTCCAAAAGATTTTAAAGCTTGGTTGCAGCTGCATACTCGAAAACACT
This sequence comes from Diplotaxodon limnothrissa, assembly GCF_057381915.1. Classification (NCBI taxonomy): domain Eukaryota; kingdom Metazoa; phylum Chordata; class Actinopteri; order Cichliformes; family Cichlidae; genus Diplotaxodon; species Diplotaxodon limnothrissa. The sequence goes on from NC_140606.1 coordinate 8,830,181, forward strand.
TTTCTGAAGCAAAATGGACTACACTGTAAAAGACTTCATATTTTATAAGCATTTTAATTATTACTAGGATTGTTATTGGACAGTAGAAATGAAAGGGAAGTCTTGGAATAAAAACTTGATAAATTAAGTAGTAACAATATTGCCTTGTAAATGAATAGAAAAGAGTGAAGAAAGTCAGATGACATAAAAACAAAGGCCTGTTGTTGAGCATTTAACGGCTATATACTTTTAGTCTGCTTTTACATTGTTTTAGTTTTATGTAAGTATCAAGTATTATGGCATGGGATATGCATTTATTTACTTTAGCAACTTCACTCATGTTTTCATCTGGTTATTACAGAATTTGCATGATACTGTGTTATGGCCTAGTTAAAAGTTTAATAAATTGAAAAAAAAATTTATTTTTACTCATAAACATTGATTAGAGTGTAATTACTTCTTCAGACAAATTGATGCATTCTCATGAACTTAGAATTTATCCATTAAAAATACACAGATGAGGGCGCTGGTTTGTGGAAGACACTGTTGCGACGCTATCTTGAATACAATGGGTGAGATGGACGGCACTGTTCTGCCTAATTGGGTTTTATGTATGTGGCTAAATATTGAAAATTTGTAGTATGCTTGTAGCACACAAAAACATAAATAAATATAATATAAAAGCATAAATAAGTTATTTTAACCCCGATATTGTCGCAATTTTTTATTGGCAGCAGCTTAGATATGCAACACTCCCATGTCCGTCTCAATCTTCCAGGTAAGGAAATTCCAGAAATCCCATTTTCAGCTGGAAAATGCAAAGTTCAGATGAAAAGAACCAGCTTTCTTGGAGTCAGCTAAACAAAAATACCATCTGATTATAAGCTTTGTTAGGCTCAAGTCTCCTAAAAATCACACTTTCCCTTTAATAAATAGTGTGATTCTATGAGAGTTTGTTTGTTTGTTCAAACAAAGTTTTATTAATGTTGGCTAACAGTAGCTAACAGTGGCTAACAGTAGCTAACAGTGGCTAAAACAGCAGTGCTTACTGACATCGACGTTTAGGACATCCTAAACAACCCGTCTCCGTATCGATGGCATCAAACAGAAGTGACCTTCACTGACTTAAATCACCTTGTATCGATACTTTCAGCTGAAAATATGGTCACATACTGTATTGCTGATATATATGTATAGCTGAGGTAAACTGCTGACTGACAGCCTACACTCGTCACAGATGAAAGGTGGCCAGATTGTTTGTCCTGGAGTTACACTTTCAAAACAAGTTACTTTTGGCTTGACATATTTGAGGCGAGTTATTACTTCACACCACTGCGAGCCTTCAAACATCAAACCGATTTGAACCTTAGCAGTAACGCGTGCAATGCAATCCTGTTTGTGTATTAATCACCAGAGGATGTCACAAAAAAAGAGATGAAAGAGGCAAAACCTTGTACAATAGTCAAGGGTTATAGTGGGCTGCTTTTATTTTGTTTTATTTATTTTTTTGGCACAACACCGCAACAACCGCAGGTGTCCATAAGTTGCAGTTGGACCACTCAATCAAAATTATTGTGAGTTGTGATTCTTTTCTCCACGATGAGCCATTTCAACCGATTTGAGGTATTTTTTTAGGCTACTCATTTTCCTGTTTAGAGTCAAAGTCACCCGCGACAATGCAGGAAACAGAAAATAGAGATTTTTTTTTTCACTACTTAGAATTAAAATTTAGGCTAAAATAAAATTTGTATTCCCATGTATTATATTATTTATCATTACATTAATATAACAAAAATAGCTGGCACCTTGAGACAACTGTTGTTGTGATTTGGTGCTATATAAGTAATTGAACTGAAATGAATTGAATTGAATAGAAGCACGTCCTCCGAAGAGCTACTTTTTACTTTCTTACTTTGAGTACATTTCATGAATCAGTACTTCAGCGTTTACTGGAGTATTTTTAAACACTCTTATTTGTACTTCTACTTCTATGTCTGTACCCCCCGATCCACACATATAGTGGTTACAACCTGCCACTACCAACTGCCATACCTTACATTTATCAGAAGACGCACATCAACTTGACTTACAGCAGAAATAGTGAGTTGTTGTGAAAAGACTGCTATATTTCTCCACAGGAACTCCCTGCCTGCCTGAAGTTTTTCCTTTTTCAGTGCGACAAGGAAAAGATGACAGAAAAAAAAAGACATTAGACTGAATGGATGGGTAATTAGGTTCATGGTGAGGGTGTGTCTAGAAACCTTTACAGTTCAAGATGCAGCTGTTCAAGATGATGTGTTCTCTTTTTAAAAGGTTTTTGAAAGCATTGGCTGAGGTTTCCTGAAATGAGTACACACCTACTAAAGATTTGAAACCTATAACTTAAGTGTTAAAAAAAAATAGTGAAATGGGAAGGAAAATAACAAAACGTTCTGAAAAATATGAAAAAGAAGAGGAATTAAGAGCAATACAAGTGATTTTATGGCTAAGTGTGTGACAATGAGTGAGAACAGCGTTTTTGAAAAGAAGAAAGCACAATTGCAGTGATGGGGGAATATACTTTAGATCCTTTCTGTCTTTGCTTCCTCCCATCACGTCTGAAGGAGGGGATGAGTCCTTAGCGGAGTCTACACCATATCAGCCGTGACAGAATGTCATTAACTCCACACCCACTCAGATGTCATTCTCTTTGTTGTGTTTTGAGCCCAGTGGCACCACCAGACAGAAGCAAATAGATTCATGCCCCTGGATAAAAGAAAATCTGATTCCTAGCTGACTGATGGAGTAAAGCCTTTTCCTGGCATCCACAACAAAGTGTGCTTTCTGAGGAAATATCAGCCATCCATCACCATCTCCACAAGTCTGAGAAGCTAAATTAATGGTGACCTTATGAGTGAATGCATGAGAGCCCTCTCCTGGGTCTGACTGGGAAAAGGTGTATGTGTGTGTGTGTGCGCGTGTGTGCGTGTGTGCGCGTGTGTGTGTGTGTGTGTGTGTGTGCGCGTGCGTGTGTGTGTGTGTGTGTGTGCATGCGTGCATTTTAAGTACTAAAAAGTGTCCATGAAAGAATAATGAGCTCCTCCAAATGATGCATCAGTCCCCAGTGGCTCTGAGATACAGAGTAATCCAATCTTTTACGCAAGGAATATTGGTGTGACATTTCAGCAGAAAGCAATCGCCACCATCTGTTTCAAACAGACAGCATTGCTCCCACCTGTGGTCCCAAGAGCGCTGGTGAGAGCATCACGACAGTCTCCCAGAAGGTGGGTTGCTTAAAGGACTGCAGAGGTCCTGTTGTTGTGTCTTCACTCCACTGCACTCTCCTTAAGCCTCGACACAGGCTGGGCTATGGGTACTCAGTGCGTCGCTGCACACAGAGATGTGACTGGAATACAGAATACAACAGTGTTATGGAGGAAAGCTAATCCAGAACCAGAACCAGCATATTTAGAAATGTTGCAGTGGACACACCAGCTGAACAGCGGCGGTCTCTGTGGGATCGAGCTTACTTAGGTGTGTTTGCTCAAATGGAGTTGACATGCAGCCCAGACTAATAGATTAGAAGGGCCTGGGTGAGCAAATCTCTGTCTCTTTCTCTCCATTGCTCCCTTTTCTTCCCCACCAGTGAGCCTATTTGATGTGACAGAGCTTGGAAGTTTGGATTTTGAACTTGACTGTGTGACTGTGTCTGCAGTGCCAAGGACATTATTTTGCAGTTAAATAAAGGGACTTTTGCCCCTTTTATTTGGCTGCACACTCTCTATGACACATCAGTTCATTATGATTTGTAGCATATGGTTTATGTTGATTTTAAGTCAAGATAATGTTTATGAAGCAGCTCGTAAAACCACTTTAACAACTTTTATACTGTTACAACCTCCATAAAAAAAATTCTAAAAGCACAATAAAATATATATATATGCATATACTATTCCACACTCACATTAGCAGTTACAGTATTTGGCTCATAGGACGCTATAATGATCCATAATGGGAAGCTATCCATCTGTATTCTTCAGCTGTTTTCTCATATTCACACCCCTGTTGCCTCCAGTGGGATTGCAACGAACACGAAGCAGCATCTCCCAGCTGGTCCCTCTTTCATCATAGGTTGCTGAATCACCCACATCCACTGTAACAAATGTCCTATTACTTGAGTTAAGAATGGTTTTTCAATTTAATTGGTGTCAGCTTACCTTCTCACACTCATTATATCCCTTGTTTGTTGAGTCTGTATGTCCTCCACTTGTCACTAGATAGATAGATGGTTGTGTAAAAAAACGTTGACATATTTGCCGTTGTAATCTACAATATAAATGTTTGTCGCACTACCCCTCAGAGCTAAAAACATCATTTAAATCCATATGCAGAATAATTTAATCACCAATTATGAAAATGATTTATATTATTCAGCAATAATAAATTATAACAACTTTGTAATATGCAAGTATAGTCACTCTTACACTCTAATTTCCAGATATATCACTGTCATTCCAATATTATCATTTTCCATTACATCTAATTTACTGGGAAATAACTTTTCAGCTGTCTATTTGAAGTCAGTGACATTCAGTTTTGGGACAGCAAATAACTGCTAGCATCCGCTAATGTTCATATTAACTTAAATTAAACACATTCATTGCCTTGGGATAAAGAGGACAGTGTTTATTTGATAAATGAAGGTTTAAAATGGCAACAAGCTGTCTTTTAAAAAAAATAAACAACACAGAAACCTTTTGACCAACAATTGCCAGCTGTGACTAACATTTATTGGACATAAAGAATCATAGGGCACCTCTACATTTACCTTGGCACACAAACCACCTACACTAGTAGCTAACCTGAGATTAGTTAAAATGAAAAGTATACAGCCACTCCACCAAACGCAGAGAGGCAGGCCAAAGCTCAGTTTGTTTCTATAATCAGTCTCATTTAGCCAGCGCGGTCCCCACAGAGCAGCTGCAGCACAGTATAATTCTAACACAGGTGGATTTCAAAGGCAATTAAGCACACCAGACAAGTTACATCACTGCATTTATAACAAATCTGGCAATTATCACCATTCCCTAACATGATGGTGGGATGAATGTAGCCCTTAGTATTTAGCAAGTTGATGATCCAGTAAGATAGATGGAGCAAAAGCGGATTTAAAAAGAGAAAAGGGCTGCCATACTTGTGAACAGAAATAGACTGTCACGGCTGGCGGAATGAGCCGTGTGGTGTGGAGGAAAGGGAGGACCCAAAATGCAGCAGTGACTGATGATACGAGTGATGTTTATTTACAAAGTGACAATGGCAGAAACAGGCAGTGAGGCATGACAAAACAACTGAAGAAACCTAAACTGGGAGAACTAAATGACAAACCTGAGACCATACAAAAGGGGTGCGGGGCAGAGAGACGCAGAGACAGGAACACCATAGAACGCAGACGAGCCAACAATGAACACAGACCGACACCCACTAAATATACACACACAAGGTAATCAGGTAATCACACACAGGAGGGAAGAACAGCTGAACCTAATACACATGAGGGCCGGAGGACACAAGCTGAACACAATGACAACAGACACAGACCTTCAAAATAGAATAGGAAATCCAGAACATGAGCCTTCAAAGTAAAGCAGGAACACACAGACTGATTTACAACACAACACGGGGACATGAACAGAGCACCAAGGACAGACACAGGTAGGGCTGAATACACACACCAAACTACAGGTTCAACCCTAAACCAATACAAAATCAGAATAAACACAAAGCACAAAAATGAACTTCAAGGAAACACAAAACGCTGGGCCAAAATGACCCAGGACCATGACATAGACTCATTATGCTATTATATTCACATCATGTCTCACAATATGCTATCACGGCCCCTGTTATTTTCAGGAAATCAGTTTTCATGTCGCACTCCTCGCATGTTGTGTGTGTTGTCTCTTGACAACTGCTCTGATGACACATTCCACCAACAGCTGAAATTTTCTTTTTGTCCGTGATCTGTATTCGTGTCTTTTTTTCTTCGTCTCCTCTCGTTGAGTCAAAACACATATTTCCTTGTGCCTGTGGCCCTGACTGACGTAAGTCATTCCACCATTTCTTTGTCTTTATTTAAAGTGAAGAATAGCTTTAGTGCCTCTATGCATCTTACAGATAGTTTTCACCACGCTGTCAAAAGCCTGTGGTTGAAGAAATCTCAGTAGCCATGCACATTCATTCACATTTTCTATCTTATTGATGCAACATTTTCCACATAATTGTTTTGTTTTTGTTTTTTCTAAAAGTGCACACATGAGATGTCAAGGTTTTCTCAAGGTGTTACTGACGTCATCCTGTTGGGCTCAGGTGGACTGGCACCCAGGCTCTCAGACACCCTCCTGTTCAAGCTTTACAAATCAAACTGTCTACACCCATGTCCTTGGCACGTCCCTGAGGAAATTGATTATGGAAGGAAGAAGTGGCACACGCATGCACGCACACAAACACACACTAACTCTGCACATACTTGAAAAAATACGTGGCCACACAAGCACATAAAGAGACACAGACAGAAAAGTAATCTATATGTATCTCCTCTGACTTTGAACTTTGAAAAAGTCCGATTGAGTCTGTCTTTTTGACTGGACCCCTTGTCTCCCAGATCCAGCTGTAATAATGGGTTCAATCTAACTCTGTCACCTACGGGAGTTGCTGTGCCTGAGGAACAGCTGTAGTTTAATTTACCTTGAGCTGTGTATGTGTATTGACATTAATGTTCTTGCATTTCTGCATGTTAGGAGACTTTCCGTTTCTATGTGTTAATGAGAATATTCATTGTCTTCCCTCATCAATAGCCATTGGGAGACGGTGCCTGCATACAGAGATGCCATCTCACGCTGAGCTTTTTTGTGTTAGCCATCGCTTTATTGGGTTTCTCACTACCAGGGCCACTGATTTAGCCACACTGCTACTGAAATGCAGTGTCGCACTACAGGCAGAGAGAAGTGTAGTGACATGTGTGAATTATGAGTCAACAGAAATTAAGGCATTGTCTGTGTGCCTGTGTGTACATGCATATATGTGTGTCTGTTTTTCCAAGACCTCTTTTTAGACCTGGATGATTTCATGCATGATATCATAGGTGTGTGCAGTCTATTACTGTGGTTCTCAAAGGCCTTTGGGGTAATTACACAGAGCTGCCTTCCAGGGAATCTGCAGCATATGAAAAATGATGTTCAGTGTGCTGTAGCTCTAGTAGAAGAATCCATGGCCTGGCTGGAAAAGTAGGGATGTGCGCAGATGGTCATATAAATGAAAAGTTTCTGGAAATATCCAGGAATGGATATAATAATAAACAAAAACTACAGCACCGCTAGAAGCCATATTTTTCCGTTTGGCTCTGTGAAATCTCTCAAATGTCAGATTTGCTCTTGAAAAGTCCTGAAATAAACAGCATGTTATAATTAAAGTGTTTTCCTCTCAGTGCTGCCTCTGTGCCATCCTGGCAAAACTGCCAAGGTACACCATTACCCTTCTTGGCTGCGGAGAACAAAACTGCATTTACAGTCCTTTCAAGCTCTTTAAACAAGACAAGACATGAGGCTCCAATAAAAATGTGGGAATTGATTTTCATAACAGTCTTTGGTAAAAGGTAACACTCCCCGGGTGTTCGATTGGCCCATTTTGTGCTATTCATTAAAATTCAGTGGGAACACCATTGTGATTTAAATCCAGAAACATCTGTCTCTGTGGATGAGTCACTTAACAGTAGCAGACTGAAGACTCTGTTAAAAAGAAGACACATTGATGGGTTGTCTTTCAGAAGTGGTTATTTTAGTGATTGAGAGTTTTCCGGTGGAGGACCAGCACCAGTTATAGTAGCACAACATTTTGTGTAAGGTCACAAATCGTTATGATGTTATATATTTTTCAGAAATGTTCATTTAGGCTTCAGGAGAATGAATATAATCCAAGGTTGCAACAGTCTAGAATAAACTGAAATAATCTGACTGACATATTTTGTGTGTGTTAATTACTCCATGTGGAAAAAGCAACAAGGAAGCTTAAAGGAATTAAGATGACAACAGTCGGTTCAATGCACTTAGTAAGGTAAGGTAAAGACGCTACAATAATACAGTGAAAACCCCAACTATCAGAGGACCCTCTATGAGCAAGCACTTGGTGACAGAGGGAAAGAAAAACGCCGTTTTAACAGCAAAAGCCTCCAGCAGAAGCAGGCTCAGGGAGGGGCAGCCGTCTGTAGCGCTGCCTTAGTGGAGGTTTTTTAAACTGCAAAAAATCTAAGCTTTAACATATTTGTGATAATTTGGTGTAAACTTGGTGTATTTGTGTTGGTACTTGGTTTAAATTGTAGCTGGTCCATAGAGAGTCCATAAATTCACTACCAGTTAAATTCTAGAAGTAAGTCTACAAATTTTGTTCTTCAATTGCATTTTTTGTGGCTTTTTAGGACTCGACAAAAAGGAAACGATTAAAACTAAAATGTAGTCTCAAAATTAAATGTCAGCAGAGTTCATAATGCAGAGTCCAAACATGAAAAATATCTCCCTATTATTTCCCACAACCCCGAAACATCAGTTTGATTACAATTTCTAATCCTTTCATTAAAAAAACAAACCAAAAAAAAAGCAATCAGCCATCCTTAACCATTACCTGGGTTTGATGTTATCATGAGATCTGTATGTGATAATTAGCTATGCTGCGATCCATGTAATGAAAGATTATTTTTGGAGATGTTCACAGATCACACATGGTGGGAAGTATGGAGGGAGAAAGAAACATGCACGCAGAAAAGATCCAATCTTCCCACACTGTTTAAAGCAAACGGATAGTAGCAGATGGTAATGTGCAACAACACGGAACGCCTGCTTAGTAACAGAGTTTTATTTCACCAATACAGAGCAGCCTGGAGATGAGCCTCGTGCTGCCAGCTTCGATAAGTTCCCCATTAGACTCGCTGTGTGGTGTGTTTGTGTACAGTACGTTTGCACATGCACACTGGGAAGCACGTACACCATTTAGTTCTGATTCCCTGTCGGCGCTGCATTAATAAGCATAATATTCTTCCCAGATTTCCACAACCTTTTTTATGCTCATCTTCTCTTGTCTTTGTTCACAGCTCGTGTGAAAGGAACCAAATGAGCACGCTCATTTAACTTTATAAGAAGCTCATTTAAATCAGAAGTCCTTTGATCAAAAGGAACTCTTTTGATTTAATGATTAACATTGAAATAAAAATAATAACCAAACCTTATTACCAAGTACACCTCTAAAAGCGTTGATGATTACATGTCAGACAAATTACAAGAAAAAAATAAATCTCCCTCTAATGCAACTGTTCCTTTCACAATGTTGAGTCACAGGTTTCAGTCACGATGATGGTTGGACTGGATGTTTAAGCTCTGCTGGTTACTGGAAATGAGGAAAGCAGATTTTATTTTGCCACGGTCGCCCTCTAATGACCTGAGCTGCCTCCTGTACTGTGAGCCAGGCAGGCTGGGGGCCTTTCTTACATCTATCACCACAGTCAGAGGGTAATGATACAGGCGAGCCAAGGGGAGGCAGCTGAAGGGCCAGACATCTCCATCTTCCTTCTCAGGAGTCATGCTGACCTACACACACACACACACACAAACACACACATACAAAACCCAGACACTTGGATGACATTGTGCAAATCTACTCTCTTTATTACTGTTTCTCCTTGGCCCGCAGTCCTGGAGTACATTTATACATTTCAATTTTCTCTCAGATTCTATAATTACTTTCTTCTCCCTGAGATGGAAAAGATTGACTGTTGTTCTTATTTTGGGTTGGCCCTTTGTTGATATGTTAAAATGTCACCCGCTGTCACTGTGTACTCATTTACTGATTTTTCCATGCTGGTTGGGTGCTGCAGTGGCGTTTTGGATTTTGTCCCAGGGGGAAAAGTCTTTAAAGGTTTAGGAGTAAACAAAAGCAGACTGATATAATTGGACTCTGAGGGTAAATATTATTTCAAATGAGCTCCCCAGAAATCCTGGGAGAAGATGCTGGATATACGCAGGTTTCTCATTAGGATTTGAAATGTGAGCACAACTTTGTGGCTGAAATGCAGTGAAATGATCTCTGTGTCGCTCAGTTATTCTGCCAAATGTGTGCCATAACCTTATTTGTACACTTGAAAGCTCTTTGATATTTGAAGACATGTTTCATTATTTAAACTTGTACAATAATACATAATTCTTTAAAAAAAACAACATATTTTGGTATTGTTGGGATTATCCTTTACACCAGGTGATAGTGACTGAGCTGCAATGTGTGGTTTTTCTGTGCTCAGACTAATTAGTTATGAGCAGCAATATGTAAAATCCTTCTGCCTGTCTGCTCAAATTAATCTTGAGACAATGAATTTCAAATTATCTCTCTGCCACAGGAGCAAATGAGTCTGATTGTTCGAGTCACTGAAATGTGCATGCATGTATGAATTATTTGTACGATGAATAAAAACAAACAAAATACTGACACTGATTAAGTGACAATTTTACCAGTCACAGCTACACAATGATGTGGAGAGGATTCAGCTCAAAGCATTAATGATCATTTCTCATTTTAAGAACTGGTGTCAAAATAAAAATGGCCTTCAAATTAAAAAGATGGAAATCGATGCAGTTAACTGTTCTGAAATATGAAATGATGCAAAACTGACTTTTTCATCTGGTTTTATTTTTGTTTGTTTTTTTAAAGAGCTGCTGCCTACTTGTATCAAATAGCTCTTTACCCTTTAAACTGAAATCAATAACACTAAGTGAGTGTTCTCTGTTGAATTTCTGCTGCTGTTATTGCGTCCAGTGGGATAGCTCCTTATCGCAAATGCTGACCAGAAAAAGGGAGAGGGGTCCAAACAGCTGCATGCTCCCCCTGTGGGATCATAAAACTTGTTTTTATCTGGACACAGTAAGAAGAAGAGGGAGAAAAAAAGAAAGAAATATGCAGGTTTGTCACAGCCATTCATCTTCTGAGTTTACGGGCTGGAGACAAATTGCTTTCTGTGAAAAAAATAATTGAAATGTAGCACTGAGATAAGTAAAACTAGAACTTTATCTCTATGGTGTATTCTCCGGAGAGCAGTGATAACCATAAACTAACTACTGAACTTTCTCTTCAGTTCTCCCTTACTGTGGACTAACTTCTATTTTATGACCATAGTTTTATAGTCTTTTTAGAACATGTACTGATTAATATTTTAAAATTGTCTCTTGGGAACTGAAATGGTGATGCCATTAAAAAAAATCAAATCCTTAGCGAATAGATTTATTCAACATGTCAGCTCTGAATGGCTGTTGCCATGCCTGTCAAACTGTTTCAGATATTGTGTCAGTCACTTTGCTGCTATAAATCCCCCTTCCAACCCTCGGGCTTACATGTGTTCCCTCAATCAGGATCGGAGTTAGACCCTAACTCTCGTATTAAAAAAACAAGGAAGTATGTCATGTATTTTTCTGTTTGTTTGATTGTATATTTAATACACTTTGCTTTAACCACACATCTGAAGTACTGTTGCAACACCACAATTATACATCGAGACTCTTTTGAAAGAGATACAGTTACTTCAGACATACTTATACAACATGTATAGCTGGAAAGTGGACTACAGTGTGACACTGTAAACAACTACAGCATTCTTTGTCTTTTTCATCAGATGGGGTCAGATTTTTAGCCTGTTTGTTGAGCGGCCGTATTAGTGCACAGCGAGACGTGATGTTCAGGCTGTACATTTGCTTATTTTTTCATTGTGATAGACACAGAAATGAACACATTATTGCACTGAGCTACAGAGAGGCAAACGGTCAGACATCAGTGGAAGGAAGCAGGCTCTCAGTCCAGAGAATTTCAGCACTCTGGAGAGCTCCTCGGTAGGCCACATGTATTGAACAGCGTCACCCGACCTGACTGACAGAGTGTCCTGTTTCAGTGTATTGATTCGTTTAAACTCTGTTCACTGGGTGAACTCCGGCTCATGTTTGACAAGCTCGCCATGAGGGATTTGACTTTGTGTGCGTAATAATTCCTCAGGTTGACCGAGGGCACCTCTTTTATCCCCTCGTCGAAGTCGCAGCTTCTCATTGCGATCTCCAGCTGTTTCTGTCTCTTGTAGAAGAGGGAGAATTTGTTGAAAATGAGCGTAATCGGAAGCACAACTACTAAGATCCCGGCCAGGATGCACGCAGAGGCGGTTAGTTTGCCGGCAATAGACACCGGCACCACATCACCGTATCCCACGGTAGTCATGCTGACCGTGGCCCACCACCAGCATGCCGGAATGGTGGTGAGATCCTCGTTATCCTCTTTCTCCACCGTATAGGCCATGACGGAGAAAAACGACACCCCGACTGCCAAGTAGAGGAGCAAAAGCCCCACTTCTTTGTAGCTGTTCCTAAGTGTGGCTCCCAGGGAGCGGAGCCCCGTGGAGTGACGGGCCAGCTTCAAGATGCGGAAAATTCTCATCAGCCGCAGCACTTGCGCAACGCGTCCTAGATTTGCCAGTGCGGGGCTGCTCTCCACCACCAGGTTTATGAGAAGTGTCAGGTAAAACGGAAGTATGGACACCAGGTCTATCACATTTAACGGATGATCGAAGAAGTGCAGCAGATCTGGCGCCACAACGAACCTGGCCACCAGCTCCAGAGTGAACCAGCCGATGCCAAAATGTTCCACAGATTCGAAACGTGGGTCCTCTGTTGGCTGGCCTTCGCTGTCCAGCAGGCTGAACTCACTCATACTGTTCATGCACATAGTGGCTATGGAGCCGAGCACCACCAGGATGGAGAGGATGCTGATGATGCGGCTGGCCACGGAGTAGCCGGGGTTATCCAGCATCAACCAGATGCGCCTCCGTGCGCTCCCGAACAGCTGCTTATCAAACTTGGAGGCGTCGTTGTAAAACTCCAACAGCTCGTCAAAAGATGAAGTGGTGCTTCCTTCATCGCTGCGGTCATCCCAGTCTTCCCGGTCCTGGTCCATTTTCCTACAGTGGTAGGAGCTGCTGCAGCAGGAGTCGATGAAGAACTCGTTAATGCCCCAGTACTCGATCTCCTGACTGAAAGAGAAGATGCACAACTCTGCCATGACGTGCAGCCGCCCCGTGTTGTAAAAATTCAACACGTAGGGAAAGAGCGCTGGGTTCCTGTCGAAGTAAAACTCTTTCTCCGTGTCGTCGTAGTCATCGCACAGTTCCAGGATGGACTCTTTAGACTGGCAGTGGAGCAGACGCGCGAGCCTCGTCTCGGGAAACCGGGAGAGAGTGTCCGACTGGAGACGTTTCTTGAAGCCGCCCACGTTGATGCGGATGGCGGCGTTTTCATCCGTGTGAGCCCCGCCGCACGGTTCCCCCAGGACCTGACCTGTCATATCTGGAGAGAGGAATACACAGAGACACACGAAACACAGAGAGACAGAAAGAATGGGCGACAGACGGCAGACACAAAGCGGAAAACACAAGAGGAAGTTTTTGTTTTTCGAACTGCAGTTTTATCAATTCACAGGCTAATAAACCTTGTTTTTAAATGTGAAAGACCAAAGTGATGAGCCTTTGTTAGAGCCACGTGGGTTCTATGAAATAAACGAGAAGAAAACAGGAAGGATTTCGGCTTTAGCCGCGCCGAAACAAAGACAACTGTAAGAACTTACTTTAAAGCGCGTCCAGTTCACCGAATCCTCCGGAAAGAAGACTCAACAGCATTTCAGCTCCAGTGATGGCACGTTTTAGTTTGTGGGTAACCTGCGCGCCTGCAACAAACGCCGAGACCTTTGTTCACTGGATTCCAGAGAAGCGGCTCTGTGCCAGGTTTATTTGGTAGAGGTGGACGCCTATTTCAAGCGCAGTCGGCGCGATATCAAATATAATTTCGCCTCCAGGCAAAGATCTTCAAATATACCCGAAGGCTTGTTGTAGATAGCAGCCCTTACATCCTTCATCCATTGGGCTTTCCCCCTCCTCCTGCTACAGGTATCGGCTACACTTATCACAGGAAATTCTGGGAACCATAGGAACTGATACACGCCCTGGCAGACGCTTTTATTTCTGCGAGGGAATTCCTCTCTCTCTCTCTCTCTCTCTCTCCTTTCTATCTGTTGCTGAGCAGCAACACGTAGCTCTCCCTCTGCACCGCCCTCCCGAAGTGATCTCAGCATCACTGTGCTGAAGGGCGAGGTGCAGATTCGGGTAGAGAGGGAGTAGCCAACCAACGAAGGCGCACACACAGGCAGACACAACATCACAATAACTGGAGAGTGGCTTTTTGGAGCCAGCAAATGTGGTAGCATATAGGTTTGATGTTGTTACCGTAATAAAAATACACACACACACACACACACACACACACACACACACACACACACACACACACACACACACACACACGGTATTCATATCTTGTGGGGACATTTAATTGACATAATGCTTTCCCTAGCCCCTTACTCTAACTCTAACCATGAAAAATGGATGCCTAACCCTAACCGTAACCGTAACCTTGTCACTAAAACCATATTTTGAGTCTTAAAAATCCCTTCAAACTTGTGGGGATTGGATTTTGACCCCCATAATGGCTGTTGGTCCCCACAAGTATAGTAAACTTCCAATTTTTGATCCCCACACAGATATAAATACACGCTCACACACACACACACACACACACACACACACACACACACACACACACACACACACACACACACACACACACACACACACACACACACACACACCATTCAGCTAACATAAATGAAAAAAAACAAACAAACAAACAAAAATCTTTAAATGGCCAAAATAGCCATAAATATGTCCTGATTTTTATGACTGCTATAGCTCCAGCCTCATTTCATGTGACTCGTTTTTGTCTTGCTAACTAGATAAATGCACACACCCTAAAATTCACTTTCCGATTTTGTAAGAATTCTCAAGGCCCAAACTGAGAAAGCCAAAGTAAGGCCTTCAGTTTCTAGTGCATCAAATTTCTAAAGCTCCATCAGCATCACAGAAGACACCAAAATAACAGACTGAGAAGAAACTATCATGATGAGTAAAATGAACTGGGTTTCCAAAATCTCGAGGCTGTCTGCTCATGTTAGGCTGAAATAGCCCTTTTTGAACTAGAGAGAAACCTTGTACGCGTCCTGAATGCCCTCTGTTGTTATTTTTGCGCAGATGTATGTAAGTAAGTAAGTAAGTAAAATTTATTTATATAGCACTTTTTAAGACAAAAACTCTGTTACAAAGTGCTTCACATGAAGACATGTCAAACAAACAATATAGCAACATAGAGGAAATATAAAAGCATATCAAACAAGCAATAGTACAATATAAATATAAAATAAAACAACATATTACGCATTAACATTACCCAAATGCCTGTCTAAACAGATGAGTTTTAAGCTGTTTTTTAAAAGAGGCCACCATGTCGATGGTGCGTAGTGAGGAGGGTAAAGCGTTCCACAGTATTGGAGCCAGGGTTTGAAAAGCGTGATCCCCCTTTGTTTTCAGACGAGTCCGTGGAATAGATAGACGACCACTATCAGTGGATCTAAGAGTCCGCTTCGGAGAATAGGGTTTGAGAAGCTCCGAGATATAGATGGGGGCCTCACCTTGTAGAGACATAAACGTAAAGGTGAGGATTTTAAACTTATATCTATACCCAATCGGAAGCCAATGCAAGGATTTTAGTATAGGAGTGATATGGGAAAATTTATTGCTGTGGGTTAAAAGCCTTGCTGCAGCATTTTGAACCGCTTGGAGCCGATTTAGTGAGGCCTTAGATACACAGGAGAAAAGTGCATTACAATAGTCTAGCCGGGAGGAAATAAAGGTGTGGACAAGCATCTCCAGTTCGGTTGTGGAGACAATAGTCCTGAGTTTGGCAATATTTCTTAAGTGAAAAAAGCAGGAGCGGGTCACGGATTTAATATGAACGTCAAAGGACAAAGATTGGTCGAAAATTATCCCAAGATTTCGAGCAGTGGCTTTTATTGTCGATGAAAAAGCACCCAGATGTTGACTAATTTGGGGCTTGATATTCTCTGGGGCAAGGATTAAGCACTCGGTCTTGTCTGCGTTCAGTTGCAGGAAATTGTTTGTCATCCAAAGATTAATTTCCTTAAGACAGTCCATAAGAGTGGATAGCTTGTCTAATTCCCAAGATTTAAAAGAAATGTATAATTGGATGTCGTCTGCATACAAGTGATAAGAAATATTTTTGAAACCGCTAATGATCCGGCCTAAGGGAAGAATATATAGTGAAAATAACAGGGGGCTTAAAACCGAACCTTGTGGGACTCCACATAGAAACTTCGCCACGTCTGATTGGAAGTTTCCCACTGAAACTAGGAGCGTCCTGTCTTCCAGAAATGAGGTGAACCACTTTAGAACAGATCCAGATATCCCTACCATGCAATTTAAGCGATGGATTAAGATCTGATGGTCAACGGTATCAAAGGCTGAGCTAAGGTCCTTGCCCAGCATCCCTGGTTTTATTGATTAAGAGCTGAAGGTTTGGTCTCACACATGGCAGCATGTCTAATGAAGGCGATAGTGCCTGCAGAGAAAAAGCTGCCTTTTCTTGGGCGAATTCTTAGTGGTATACCATCAGTTAGGTCTTTGTCACGAGAGATTTTGCACATAAAAAAGGTTTGATGCAGGTAAATTGTTTGTGACTAAGCTGTCGAATCAATCCACAAGAAAAATAGAGCATTATTGGTTTGTGCTGTTTGAAGTTTTCCATCGCAGCACAAACTTATAAGTTGCCGCTATAAAGCTCTGTTGAATCTAGTGAAAGCTTTGACAGCATCTACTTCTCCCCCAGCTCGTGCCACTACCATCGTTTTAGCTTTCGTTCTTTCCAGCATCATTTACTGGCCATCTTGTTGAAGATACCGGGCCTTAGTTCCAATTTGAAATACATTTAGGAGCATTGGATGCAATTTCCTACTCACTGTATTGTATTGCAGCACTTGTTTGGAAATATAATGGCCACAGGCAGCACTGGAACTGTTTACAACTAAATAAGATCTTTCCCTGCCATATTTTTCCCCAAGCAGGCAGAACATTAATATTTCATCACGTTTTTTTTGCCCAACAGTTGGAGCTTAACATGAGTGTGCAAACTCATGAGACTGCCTGAACAGATTGGGTCTTTACAGTTTCTTTCATGCACTGCATTGTCATTCTGCTTTTAGGGTTTTATGAAAACCAAAAAAAGTGCTCTATATGACGGTATTATAGATCATCTTGTGGGCCTCTGCAGATCCTTGACACCCTCTCACAGCAGCTCTGCAGGATTTGGAAAGCTTAACAAGAGCCTAGAAAGGACAAACAACCACTCTCTGCTGATTACAATATTGCAAAATTACAGACTTTCTCTTTTCGCTTGTGGGATCCATCTGTGTTTGCATGGGAATGTAGTGCTGTGGGTATAATCCTATTTAGTCTATCATTATCATCATTCAGCAGGATCTCATTGACTGCCTCGGTATCATCCTCTGTTGACTGTGATTCCTTGTTTTTTGTAGTCTGTATTATTTGATTATTTCTTATAGTATTTCCTCTCACTGTGCAGGAGTGCCTTTTAAAGCTAATGTATTCAGCAACATGTCTTTGCATTTGGATGGCTTTAGATGTCAGCATCTTGGGATTAGAGGGCAGTCAGTTTTATTTGTGTGTGTGTACACGTGTTGGAAAAGGCCCATTTTCTGTGCAGGGTATCTGATTTAGGTGATAATATAGGTGCCTCCTCACTCTGCAAGCTTGATCGGTCTTGAATGCTATCTCCGACAGCACACACATACACCTCCCTGGATTTAATTAACGTTGGTGAGCAAGCTTGATGTTTGTAATAGCAAATGACGTTAGGACTTTGTTCAGGATTACTGGGGCGGTTTTGTGCTAAATTATTTGTGATAAAAGACTATCATCTGCCGATTATTCACCTTCTGCTTTTCATCAGAACTGGCTGCTTTTGGTTCATTTTTCACTCGCATGGTTGGGTTTAATGTGCCGCTTTTGTAGCAGATGAACTATTGCCCGTAACTTGTTCCTCAACAAGTCTCTTTAGATCTTCTGTCACGATGAAAGCAGATCGCACTTTCTAGATCAATCCTTAAGTCTCATTTTTCATTCCATGTTTGGTTTAGTCAGCTATTAGAAACCTGCAAAGGTGGAGGAAGTACTATCCACTCCCAGTACACTGAAGTAACGATACACAAGTGAAAAAGTGAACGATCTTTATTTATGAAAAGTATTATCAGAGTATGAAGTGTAAAATCTGCACAAAAAATGTCTCTTGCAGTTGCCTTACATCGGGATATCGGCACCAGTGCATCTGTGATTTAATAGTCTTTGGTGTTGTTGCAGATCGAGGTGGGAATTATTAGACCGCTGTTTACAGTTAGGCAGTTTAGCCTAAAAGGTCAGGCTGTCTCCAAAGGCTCACAAGACACATGAGAGGGCTTCTGACATGATTAATGACAGCACATCACAGGGACATGTTTGGGGATTTTTGTCTATTTGTTGCAATTGCTTGTAAAATGCAGAAAATGTGCTTTCATAGGCAAACATATTTTATAATCACCTAAAAAAGTTTAGAGAATTGTCTCCCTGACATCCAAAATATGTTCACCTTTTAGGCCTAAAAGGTCAGGCTTTCTCCAACGACAGCTACTTTTTTGGTAAGAGATAATGAGCTAAAAGGTCAAAATCCACTCATAAGTCTGTGATTTTATATGAATTCACATAAAATCATAAACTAGACTGTTTAAGAACTGTCAAATAAATGATGTGAGGCACATATTTTGCTCTGAAATGCCATACTTGGATAAATATATTTCTGTACTTTAAACTCTGACAAACAACAGTTCAAATATCTAGATACAGTGCACTGTAGTTAGTCAGCTGGGTGGGTTTTTCAGTTACTGGCTCTTCAGGAGGAGCAAAAACTGTGACAAAAAACACATATATACACATATATGCAGGCCTTTGTTTTTCAAAGTCTCAATAAAATGCCTCCTGAACTTTAAATCACTCCCATTTTCATTCTGTGCACTCTTGGTGAGCTTTCATTCACATCTCATATCTTTTGATGGAGCTATAAATTTAATCATAAAATAATAGACAGCTTTATTTTTATGTCTTAACCAAAACAGCTGAACAGTAGATAAAGAAAATAAAATGTCCTCTGCATTAAAATGCTTGACAGCTTGAATTTTAAGCCACGACTTTAAACCTTTGAGACAATTTACAGTGTGTCTGAATTAAATACAGAGCTGTTAATCATTCTGCCAGTTTCAATTCTTCAACTTTGAATTTCATATTCAGTAATCATACCCACATGGTCGAGATGAGGCGGTACATTTATCTCCTAAGAGAGACATTTTCTGCTGCCTATTGGTAAGCGAGCTAATTTGAAGAAGATAAAGCAAAGTGTACATAAAGCATGCATAGAGAGGAGAGAATGAGAACGAGACAGACAACAAGGAAAGAAAAACATATGGCTGCCGTTATCTGTCTATTCTTTCTTTTAAAGCCTGAGGTGCAGGCTCAAGTGTGAGCGTGTAGGAGTTTTTGTGTGTCTGTGTTGACTAAATCTGCTGCTCCCTATCTTTTGCTTGGCTGCCTTTATCTCTCTTTCCTTTGCTTTCTTTCCCAAACCTCGCTGTTTTTATGTGTCTCTCTTAACATTTTATATCCCTCTTTTCCCCCTTCACATATATCTTTTATTCTTCATCCATATCTTTCCCCGCTTCAGTCTGCCAACATCTTTCTCTATTAGAGGTCAGAGTTCAACAGTGTGTTGACCTCATCTTTGACTGAAAACATCAGTGTGTCATCTGAAGCCTCGCTGGGCGGGGGGGGGTCAGCAACCACTGGGGAAAATGTCACGGCCCTGTATCCATGACAAAGGTTGTCATTCAAAGCTCACTCGAAATCTCTGCCAGCACTGATGGATAAACCAGCAGGGTCCTAGGAGATTTATGGAAATAGTAAAGAGGGAGAATCTATTTAGTCATGTTATTTCAACATGTGAAATAAAATGTGCTTTCAATCGTCTTCCACTTCACGCCACAGTAATCACATCAAACGGCTCTTGATTATTATGGCAGAGAGAGCTGGCTGACTCCGGACAGAGCGCAGACAGAGAAGGAGCAGGATGAATACAGATGGAAATCGGAGACGCTTATTCTTCTGCTCCCAGCTCTGAGAGTATGAGTGTAAGTTGAAGTCCAGTAACTATACATAAAACATATTAAACATATTACTAAGCCTGTGTCCATCTGGCTGGAGTCTACACGCTGAACATGGCAAGCACAAATTGGCTCAGGTATCAAGCATTAACATGGAATAATGTGGAACACTTGCAGCATGTTGACCTACATACAGACTCAGATACATGATAGTAATTGGAACAATAACATATTGTGCACAAGGTAGAGGTCTGCCCACACAAGGAAATGAGTGTTTAGTGCACAGATACCAGTGTTTATTTCTGCGCTTCACCTTTATGTAGTTCTGGGTTTAGTCAGATGGGAGCTGGTCCACCGCATCTTTCACATTAAAACACTGACTGTCCTCAACCCTTTAATGATGTGGAGACTTCTCGTATTTCTATGTTTTCATCTACTTTGAGTCCATTACTAATGCTGCTCAGTGTTATACTGATGATAAACATTACCAGTAAACTACACAGGCTCTGCTCGGGAATCTGACCGGCCACCACAAATTACCAAAGTGAGGAGGAGTAGATAGTTGGTGTGTTAGTATCACTTATTTCTGTGTAAACCATTATTATTTCTTGACAACCAGAATACTTCAGAATAACTTTATAATACATCTTATTGAAACTGATTTGCACAAAAAGCTTCTAAGTTGTTTAATTGCCTTTAAAAAAAAAATCAGTTATAAGTGTATTGATACCAAGAATGAGTTTTTAAATTGTACATTTTATAACTGTTTGTAAGATCTGTCTCTCAATGCAAGTGTCCAGTACTGGATATCAAGATGCAAACTGCAGTAATTTGTCACTAATTGTGTCTGATGTTAGCAATGTGCCAATCAATATATGAGGTCAACCTGAGAGTTTTAAATGTGACCATAGGTGACCATATTAAGGATACCCGGTCTCACTGACATCACACAGTGAGAAAACCATGTCTGGAAAAGAGCAATCTTAAGTGGATTATGTTCAATATGAGAATCCATTATTTTAATAGTGTCTGTAAATGACAGGGATGAAAGAGAAACAGCATATTCAGTCCATTTTAAAGACGTTTTTGCAGCTATAAATATCATAGTTCCCTCTGATCATGAAAAGCATGTATATGTGTCAAGACAGACTGCTCATACTCAAAAGAAGGCAGCAGCCCCATCTGCACAAGCTAATTTTGTTTGTGCAGAGACAAACACTCTTCTCTTCACAGACGCGGATCAGAAAGATGCCACAAAAGACGACACAGCGATGTATCTCAGTTCAACCCTTTGACTGGGATGTGGAGCTACTCACAGCTGGACCCAGACTGAATAGAGATTAGATGCGGTCCTACTGATGTAGCCGGACTTGTCTGCATGCCCATTTGTTATGATGATTCTTATTTATTTATTTGGTCTTTCTTTCAGCTGCTGATGAGGTTTCCAAAGGGGTGATGAAGAGCGAATAGGAAGAGATTGCAAATTCAGGCACAATGACACACCTGTTGTCTGTAGGTGAGAACATTACCAGCCTAATTAGAAGAGGGACATCATGTGGCTCTAATCAGATGCGCTGTCGAACCATCTGCAAAACTGCCACTCTCTCTCTCTGTGTGTGGCCAGCAGGTGGCAACATGTTTAACAAAAACTGGAGCGCTGACATGCCAACTTGTTTGGATTTCAGGAGAATTAGTATTTCAACTTGTACCCCATCTTAATACACATTTCGACGCACTAAACCAAACAGGACAGCGGCTTGGTGTTTGTCTTCGTCAAACTTCTATCCTTTAACTAGAAGCTTGCGCATGGCAAGTCCCGATCCAGTGGGTTCAATACTACTGCCAAGCAGAAAGTTAAATTCACTTTTCATTTAAACCCAAACACTATAAATCTTCAGGTCATGGGGCCATTTCAGTCTAGCCTGAAACAAAAACAAGTGAAATCTCTAACTTTACAATCAGTTGGATTCTGTTTACTTCCATTCTAAGCCATCTGATCGATAATGACGCTCAGTCTCGCATCAAAGTGAATGTGTCCCAGTATTTGTGGTCAGTGCGCTGCTTTGTGTGCGCGACGATAACTGCGGCTTTCCTGATGCCTACTTCAAGTCCACAGTTATGTCGTACATCAGAGCGTCTAACTGCCAATGAACATGACTGAAAACATCAGTGTGTCATCTGAAGCCTCGCTGGGCGGGGGGGGGTCAGCAACCACTGGGGAAAATGTCACGGCCCTGTATCCATGACAAAGGTTGTCATTCAAAGCTCACTCGAAATCTCTGCCAGCACTGATGGATAAACCAGCAGGGTCCTAGGAGATTTATGGAAATAGTAAAGAGGGAGAATCTATTTAGTCATGTTATTTCAACATGTGAAATAAAATGTGCTTTCAATCGTCTTCCACTTCACGCCACAGTAATCACATCAAACGGCTCTTGATTATTATGGCAGAGAGAGCTGGCTGACTCCGGACAGAGCGCAGACAGAGAAGGAGCAGGATGAATACAGATGGAAATCGGAGACGCTTATTCTTCTGCTCCCAGCTCTGAGAGTATGAGTGTAAGTTGAAGTCCAGTAACTATACATAAAACATATTAAACACATTACTAAGCCTGTGTCCATCTGGCTGGAGTCTACACGCTGAACATGGCAAGCACAAATTGGCTCAGGTATCAAGCATTAACATGGAATAATGTGGAACACTTGCAGCATGTTGACCTACATACAGACTCAGATACATGATAGTAATTGGAACAATAACATATTGTGCACATGGTAGAGGTCTGCCCACACAAGGAAATGAGTGTTTAGTGCACAGATACCAGTGTTTATTTCTGCGCTTCACCTTTATGTAGTTCTGGGTTTAGTCAGATGGGAGCTGGTCCACCGCATCTTTCACATTAAAACACTGACTGTCCTCAACCCTTTAATGATGTGGAGACTTCTCGTATTTCTATGTTTTCATCTACTTTGAGTCCATTACTAATGCTGCTCAGTGTTATACTGATGATAAACATTACCAGTAAACTACACAGGCTCTGCTCGGGAATCTGACCGGCCACCACAAATTACCAAAGTGAGGAGGAGTAGATAGTTGGTGTGTTAGTATCACTTATTTCTGTGTAAACCATTATTATTTCTTGACAACCAGAATACTTCAGAATAACTTTATAATACATCTTATTGAAACTGATTTGCACAAAAAGTTTCTAAGTTGTTTAATTGCCTTTAAAAAAAAAAAAAAATCAGTTATAAGTGTATTGATACCAAGAATGAGTTTTTAAATTGTACATTTTATAACTGTTTGTAAGATCTGTCTCTCAATGCAAGTGTCCAGTACTGGATATCAAGATGCAAACTGCAGTAATTTGTCACTAATTGTGTCTGATGTTAGCAATGTGCCAATCAATATATGAGGTCAACCTGAGAGTTTTAAATGTGACCATAGGTGACCATATTAAGGATACCCGGTCTCACTGACATCACACAGTGAGAAAACCATGTCTGGAAAAGAGCAATCTTAAGTGGATTATGTTCAATATGAGAATCCATTATTTTAATAGTGTCTGTAAATGACAGGGATGAAAGAGAAACAGCATATTCAGTCCATTTTAAAGATGTTTTTGCAGCTATAAATATCATAGTTCCCTCTGATCATGAAAAGCATGTATATGTGTCAAGACAGACTGCTCATACTCAAAAGAAGGCAGCAGCCCCATCTGCACAAGCTAATTTTGTTTGTGCAGAGACAAACACTCTTCTCTTCACAGACGCGGATCAGAAAGATGCCACAAAAGACGACACAGCGATGTATCTCAGTTCAACCCTTTGACTGGGATGTGGAGCTACTCACAGCTGGACCCAGACTGAATAGAGATTAGATGCGGTCCTACTGATGTAGCCGGACTTGTCTGCATGCCCATTTGTTATGATGATTCTTATTTATTTATTTGGTCTTTCTTTCAGCTGCTGATGAGGTTTCCAAAGGGGTGATGAAGAGCGAATAGGAAGAGATTGCAAATTCAGGCACAATGACACACCTGTTGTCTGTAGGTGAGAACATTACCAGCCTAATTAGAAGAGGGACATCATGTGGCTCTAATCAGATGCGCTGTCGAACCATCTGCAAAACTGCCACTCTCTCTGTGTGTGTGGTCAGCAGGTGGCAACATGTTTAACAAAAACTGGAGCGCTGACATGCCAACTTGTTTGGATTTCAGGAGAATTAGTATTTCAACTTGTACCCCATCTTAATACACATTTCGACGCACTAAACCAAACAGGACAGCGGCTTGGTGTTTGTCTTCGTCAAACTTCTATCCTTTAACTAGAAGCTTGCGCATGGCAAGTCCCGATCCAGTGGGTTCAATACTACTGCCAAGCAGAAAGTTAAATTCACTTTTCATTTAAACCCAAACACTATAAATCTTCAGGTCATGGGGCCATTTCAGTCTAGCCTGAAACAAAAACAAGCGAAATCTCTAACTTTACAATCAGTTGGATTCTGTTTACTTCCATTCTAAGCCATCTGATCGATAATGACGCTCAGTCTCGCATCAAAGTGAATGTGTCCCAGTATCTGTGGTCAGTGCGCTGCTTTGTGTGCGCGACGATAACTGCGGCTTTCCTGATGCCTACTTCAAGTCCACAGTTATGTCGTACATCAGAGCGTCTAACTGCCAATGAACATGAACGCAGCGGGGCTCGAAACAAACAATCTGCTGTTTGTCTTGCTGCTTCCAATCCCATCGTCACAGAAGTGATGAGCACAAGTAAAACATAAAAAAGATGCACATGTTTGTTTGCTTTTTTCTATGACTTTGTTAATTTAAAATTCTATTTTCCCGATCGTACCTGAAGCCATCACCAACTCCTGATTCCTGTCCTCAACAATGAAGAACTTTTACCCTCCGAGTTTCCACTGAAGCGACAAGGACGTGTGGGATGCCTGGGACGGGATGAGGTGAAAGTGAGATGTAACGCCAGACATGTGAAGAAGGAAGGAATCGCGACAAACAAGTGTTTCCTTTTTACGTGATATGGAAAAAATGGCGAATTCAAGTTCTTCTCATGTGTTTCCTTCCTTGACCCCGGTCCTGGCTCACCGCGCAGAGGTCCTGGAAAATCCGCTTCAGGTGAGTTTGTTTAACTTTGAAACGTTTTGGCAAGGTGAGATTAAAAACTAATATTTAAAAAAAAACTTTCATAAGATGTATAAGTGACAAACTTACAGGTAACTTGTTCTAATTTAACAAAAACCTAAAAACACAGAATGCGTCGTAAATTTAAAAGAAAACCATTTCTTTTTTGAGCCATATTCTGTGCACCGTAGTTATATTTTTGCCCGCTTGTAATATAAATGATATTGAGCCTGTTCCAGCTGCAGCTGCGGAGATGAGAGCAAAACTTTTTTAATTTTCAGAAACTTCACTTTTTAAACTCCATTTAGAGCAGAAATTTGCACTCCAATATCCGAGAGAAGATTTAGTTAGTGCCTAAAAAATAATCTTGAAAGTCAAAGTATAACCTCAGCCTCTAAAGCTCTTTAGGTAATGAGCACTCAGTGTGGATGAGGAATCTAGACAGGGCAGAGATCTATTGGTGCTGGCACCTGTCACAACTATTTTTTAAAGCAATCATGACTAAATCATTGCGTTGAAAGGCTCTCTCTTTCTTTTGAACTTTTTAACTTTGTCAAGTGGGTTTGATTAATCTGTCCATTAAACAGAGTATGCAGACTGCGTGCACTTCTGTTTGTGTGTGATAATAAAAAGCAGTTTCCTTGAATGTGTGTGTGCAAACGTCCTGTTATGTTATGCCAGTCCTCTTTCCTCCCACTCTTATGTAACCACACATTCCTCTCACCCTCATTTTCCCCTGTCACTGTGTTTCGCCATGTTTCCTAAGTGTGACATTACCACTGGGGGCCAGAGAGAGAAAGGGTAGCAGAGGAGGACTGAGAGGCGTGAGTAATGAGTAATGACCCATTGGTGGGTTGTGAGAGAATAGATCTACTGTAAGAGTCCTGAACAGCTGGCTAATGGTCCCAGCTCCCCCTCTGTCCATGGCTACCCACCATCCCACAGAGCATCTCAGGATGGGGACAATATCTGTCTGTGTCACACTTTGACAGCGTTTTAGAAGTGAAAAAATGCTGCTGAAAAAAATGATGATGATTTGTCATCTTGGTTATACTTCACAAGTGAGACTTAGTCCCAGTATCTTTGAAAGATAGCTACTTCCAGTGATGTGATCCGTTACGTTAGGTAACAGAGGATGGGTAATATTTCCTAAGAATTTCTTTACCAGTTTTTGCCTTATTGCAGTTAGTGTGGGGAATAGCGGGCAGCGGAGCTTCCAGGCTGATTCAGTCTATGGACAAAGCTGTTCACTTTAAGCTTATTCAAACTCGACAACTGTATTTTATCTTTGAAAATTGCAGAATGCATGTGCTGCTGAACTAAATACTGCCAATTTCTATTGGAGGTAAACGAGGTGGGTGATGGGAGACCTGTACAGAATCTGCTGACAGCAGATAGCACAGCGCAACAGTAAACCCAAAATTAGTGTCCAGTATACAAGAGATTAGATTTTAACAGATAGGACTTACACATTTTCTCCCTCAAATAATAAAAAAGAATACATTTTAAAGATCTAATTCCTGGACCTCTTCTCAGCACTATTACTTGCAGAGATCTATAGCCAGCTGTGTTATTTATCCTGGCTCTAGATCCTGATCAGAGCCTTTACTCAGTAAACATACGGTTTAAGGTTAAATGTGACGCAATCCACAAATACATTTTGATAATGGTATTAAAATGTCTGTTTTCTTTCTACTACTGGTATCCATGTTTCTTCTGTACCCACCACTCACCCGGAGCAGAAACTGAAGGGCTGCATCCAGAGATCAGCCCATCCCAGTGAGGGACAGATCCCTATTGTCAGTGGACACAAAGGACCGTGCTGTCTGTACGTCTGTCGGTCTTTCTC
The DNA here is from genome assembly GCF_057381915.1 of Diplotaxodon limnothrissa. NCBI lineage: Eukaryota > Metazoa > Chordata > Actinopteri > Cichliformes > Cichlidae > Diplotaxodon > Diplotaxodon limnothrissa. The sequence continues at coordinate 8,857,358 of NC_140606.1, forward strand.
ATTGTTGGTCAATGTCCTAGTGAGGAGGAGGAGGAGGATCAGTGCTATCAGGCCCTTCATCAGCCTTCAGATCCATTCAGATTTAAATTATTTTACTCAGAACAGTCACATGTAGTTTCCGGGTTCTGGTCTAATCCACTAATTGGAGTTTGCTCTGTGCTTATGAAACGTTCCTGAGCAAAAGAAGCTCAGGCTGTCTTATCTCTGACATTTAAGTAATGGAGTTTATACAACACACGGCCCACAATTGGTGGTAAATTCCCTCATTGTGTCTCGATGATGAATGTTCTCACGCACAGAGTTAGAGCCCACTTTTCCTTTTGCTGATAGCGATATTCACGATATTGCTGGACTGCTGCAGTGGGAATCCTTCTTGAGTTTGTGTCATTGTGACTTTTAAAAGCACAAGAATCTTTATTTGATGCTTTGCCTTTCTCACAGCCAGTATCAGTATCAGCTTATTGAATCCAGCCCTCACAATAATCGTAGCATTTCTTGTTAAATCTGGCAGCAACATTAAAAACTAAACATGCTGCTCAGGGGCTGCATTATTGTGTTGCTTGCCAGTTAAGTTGTCAGGTCTTCAGAATCATTTGCTCTGAAATGATGTACAATCGAATTCCTTGACTGTAACAAACAAATTACATTTTGAGGAAGCTAAAATAAGACCGCAGTAAAAGCAGATTTCTATTTTGGATGGCCTCAAACAACCTGTAATTACAGAGGACGGGAAAGACAAGAACTTCTGGATACCTGCTATTGTCCAAACATAGATGCAGTGGAAGGAGGCGTATATAGATCCTTTACTTAAGTGAAAATAAAAATACCAAAATGTTTAATTGCTCTTTTATACTGATAAAATCACAAAGACAGTCTTACTGCTATTATAATCATTCAGCGATGAAAACCTCACAACCATATCCTAGAATTCCTTGAGAGTAGCCCACTTAATATATGGACAGTACAAAAATACTCTGCTCAGAGGCACTGTTAATAAAACTCTGGCCAGTATAATTAAGCAGCTGATATTACTATTACCCTGCTGATAAACATCATTACCAACATGGGAACCCATCAGCCAAGATTTCAGCTCTTCCAGAAGAGATTTGGGCAAATAATTCACATTTTATGCACCCACTGTTAGGATATGTTTTAAAAAGCTAAATGGCTGAAACCAGATGATAGCCAGCACTTCCTATATTCAGATGTTTTTCCTCTTATTTTCCCTCTACATTAAATGTTTAAACTGCTCAAACGTGATAAATCAGTACTGCCTGGACAAAAACAGAAACCAAAAGCCTCCAGTATCAAAAACTGTTCCTTGCCTACAAATTCTGCATATTTATGTGCAAATATCTCTTCTTAATGCACTTGGATATGGATGTAATACAGTATAAGCAGAGCACAAAATGGACAGGCTCAACTAAATTCAGATATTTTAAATAATGTAGTTGAGTAAATATAAGTGATTATTTCTACTTCTTTACGCGTTAACTGTCCTTATATTAAAATAAAGTAAGATGAAGAATGTGCAGCAGTTTAAACGGTGCTGTGGTGTGAAGTGTGTCGCTTTCCTTAAAGTGTGTAATGTTTGCTAAGCAAGTCAGCCAACAAAAGACGCTCCCAGTATACCAGCCTCGCCTGATCCAGCAGCTTTGTTTGCTCTTCCTCTGACAGGAAAAGTCTCTCCCTTTTAACCCCCCCTCCCTTTCTCACTTGCTCTCCTGCTTCTCTTCTCTCACACTCTCGCATGAATTTGTCTCCCTCGGTGGGAAGAGCGTTAGGCTCCTGCAGCCTTGAGTCTTGGCCTTGATTCCCGCAGTGACCACCTGTACCGCAAATGCACACCCTCCAACTTTACACCAACAAACGAGAGGAATGATTTATTATAATAAGGCTGAAAACACTTGCTGGTCAGCTTAATATGAAGTGAATGAATCCAATAGAAGTTAAGATGAATCCTTCCTCACATTTCAAATTGCTATCTCCTGTGTGAAGTCTGTGGAATGAACTGTCCTCAGGCTGCACATCCACCACCACGTATTCTTAACACACTGTTTCTCACGCACGCACACACACACGCACCCACGCAAAGTTAAACACCCTGTTCTGCCCCCGGCTTCTCTCAGCATTAACCTGCAGCTTCCCCATGGGCTCAGTAACAGCAGCGGCAGGGAGCCACTCACACTCTCTCCTGCAGAGCTTGACAAGGTTATTGATCTTGGTTTAGTGTACAGACCACAGCTGCCTGATAGGTGTCTGATCATAAATTACTAGGGTCATATTCTTCTTCCGTACAGTCGGGAGTCACAGTCCACTCTCCCCGTCAGTCTGTATGCCATATCATTAGAGGACGCCGTCTATCACTTCACACCCACACACACAAGTTCAGGCTTTTTACCTATCAGTCCCCTAGGAAACCCATCAGCAAGCCGCCCATCTCCTCCCCTCCTCCTCCCAAATCCTGTTTACCTCTCCTACTCTGCAATCATCGTGCAAGTGTAGGAAAACACACATGAACTAAATCCGGTTTAGCACTAGCGTCCTCGCTGTAGGTTTCAGGTGAGTGATCTCATCCAGCTTGGTGCCAAAGTGAAAAGGGAGAGAGAGGGTGAAGAGAAGATGGGCTTGGAAGAGAGACGCGAGAGAAAAACTGGACTGTAATGTGGTGGTTTTGAATGAAAAATTACCCATAAGTCCCCTAGACTTCAATTTCTTATCAAGCTGGCGAGGAGCTGATATGCTGAGTTATGCAATAAAAAGTAGTAGTTTTACTTTATAGTGAGCTGCTGGATGGAATTAGGAGTGCCATGAGCAGATAAATCAAAACTAATTGAAAGTTGGCTGTAGGTTTTCTTATAGCTTCATATCTACTCTGGTGCTTAAAAGCAAGGAACACACTTTTGTCTTTTCCTTGTAGACTAACAGCTGATCAGAGTTTTCAAAGGGACCCATGTTGTAATTGACCAGTCTCATCAATATGGATTTATTATAGACTTTATATGGATTCACTTGACATTTTATTCAGACATCAGTGTCGCTTTAGGGTAACATTGCAGTATCAATCCTCTGGGTTTTCTTCAGGCGCCTTTACCAATTTAAATAGTTAATTTGCCCTCCAAAACCTCTCAGTGGGACTTTGCGTTGCTTTCTTACTTGCTCTGACTAGTGTATTTAACTAGGGTTTGCAGCTGTGAGTTGTACTGAACCTGACTGCTGTGTCAAGGGCAAGGACAGCTGAACCGCAAGGAAATCAGGTGTGTGAGCTTGTCGCCACATGTGTATCCAAGACACGCATCATGATGCAGTTCACTGGGAGTAGGAGTGGCTAATGGTTCATTAGATGGGCAGAGGGGTTGTCAGGATGATTGTGGAAATATCTGTGTTGCTCTACTGTTCCTGGTGTCATTATTATCTGTAATGTGCTCTGCGGTGTTGTTTACACGTCCACACTGTTATACAAATAGTCAGTATATGTGAATGATTACCGATAAGTGATGTGCATGAAGCAATTTAGTCAGACATTCCTGACAGTTTTCTGGTAAGTCGGACACCATTAATAGAGAAATGAAGTCCGCCAGTGAATTCCATGGAGCGAGAAACAGTTTTTTAAATTTATTTTTGTGCCTAATTCATTTGATCATAAGTAAAATCACAGTCAGTCTCCATTAGTCTTTAAATATATAAATTACACTAAAAAGGATGCTCTCCTCAGAGCAGCTGCTGTTGTTGTGTGAGTGCATTCAGTCTCAGTTAGTTATGTTTATCTGATTTTGGTATGAAGCATGATTCGAGGATGTCATTACACCGTCACTAAATATTTGAAAGTTAGTGATTAATAAAAGGATCTGAGCTCTATTATCTTGTTCAAATATTAAACTTAATGAACCTATTTCAGGTCTGCAGCAGGCTCGAGTTAAATCTTAGAAGAAGTGACGGTAGTTTAGGTTATTTGTTGTGCACACAGATAAAACTAAACCACAGTGAGCAGCTTTTCTGACAACAGAGCAAAGGAGCGCTTTGGCCTAAAAGATGCAGTATAAATTCATGCTCCACATTAAAACTGCAAACAAGCAGCATTTTATTGTCTTTGCTAGAATACAGTGTTTCTTATAACCTCGGCCTTTATTGCTAAACAAACATGAAAGTGTATGACTCATAATTGTGCTGGAGTCATATTATACAGTGGGGCAAAAAAGTATTTAGTCAGCCACCGATTGTGCAAGTTCCCCCACCTAAAATGATGACAGAGGTCAGTAATTTGCACCAGAGGTACACTTCAACTGTGAGAGACAGAATGTGAAAAAAAAATCCATGAATCCACATGGTAGGATTTGTAAAGAATTTATTCGTAAATCAGGGTGGAAAATAAGTATTTGGTCAATAACAAAAATACAACTCAATACTTTGTAACATAACCTTTGTTGGCAATAACAGATGTCAAAGTTTACTATAGGTCTTTACCAGGTTTGCACACACAGTAGCTGGTATTTTGGCCCATTCCTCCATGCAGATCTTCTCGAGAGCAGTGATGTTTTGGGGCTGTCGCCGAGCAACACGGACTTTCAACTCCCGCCACAGATTTTCTATGGGGTTGAGGTCTGGAGACTGGCTAGGCCACTCCAGGACTTTCAAATGCTTCTTACGGAGCCACTCCTTTGTTGCCCGGGCGGTGTGTTTTGGATCATTGTCATGTTGGAAGACCCAGCCTCGTTTCATCTTCAAAGTTCTCACTGATGGAAGGAGGTTTTGGCTCAAAATCTCACGATACATGGCCCCATTCATTCTGTCCTTAACACAGATCAGTCGTCCTGTCCCCTTGGCAGAAAAACAGCCCCATAGCATGATGTTTCCACCCCCATGCTTCACAGTAGGTATGGTGTTCTTGGGATGCAACTCAGTATTCTTCTTCCTCCAAACACGACGAGTTGAGTTTATACCAAAAAGTTCTACTTTGGTTTCATCTGACCACATGACATTCTCCCAATCCTCTGCTGTATCATCCATGTGCTCTCTGGCAAACTTCAGACGGGCCTGGACATGCACTGGCTTCAGCAGCGGAACACGTCTGGCACTGCGGGATTTGATTCCCTGCCGTTGTAGTGTGTTACTGATGGTGACCTTTGTTACTTTGGTCCCAGCTCTCTGCAGGTCATTCACCAGGTCCCCCCGTGTGGTTCTGGGATCTTTGCTCACCGTTCTCATGATCATTTTGACCCCACGGGATGAGATCTTGCGTGGAGCCCCAGATCGAGGGAGATTATCAGTGGTCTTGTATGTCTTCCATTTTCTGATGATTGCTCCCACAGTTGATTTTTTCACACCAAGCTGCTTGCCTATTGTAGATTCACTCTTCCCAGTCTGGTGCAGGTCTACAATACTTTTCCTGGTGTCCTTCGAAAGCTCTTTGGTCTTGGCCATGGCGGAGTTTGGAGTCTGACTGTTTGAGGCTGTGGACAGGTGTCTTTTATACAGATGATGAGTTCAAACAGGTGCCATTCATACAGGTAACGAGTGGGGGACAGAAAAGCGTCTTACAGAAGACGTTACAGGTCTGTGAGAGCCAGAGATTTTCCTTGTTTGAGGTGACCAAATACTTATTTTCCACCCTGATTTACGAATAAATTCTTTACAAATCCTACCATGTGGATTCATGGATTTTTTTTTCACATTCTGTCTCTCACAGTTGAAGTGTACCTCTGGTGCAAATTACTGACCTCTGTCATCATTTTAAGTGGGGGAACTTGCACAATCGGTGGCTGACTAAATACTTTTTTGCCCCACTGTATATGATATCCCGTCGACCTTAACGCACCACTTTATGTTTTTATAGGATTTTTTATTTTTTGGTTTTGAACTGGATAGGTAGCACACTAAGGCAGGTAAGGAAAACATCATTTTAACCTGTATTTCGTGGATGTTTACTCTCATGTTTTCATGTGGTGCTCCTGTGTACGCTTCCGTGTATTCTCTGAGCCTGGCAGTAAGAGTAGAGGATTGCTGATATTTCCATTGTTTGCACGATGAATTGCGACTTATGCTTAAATCATCACAGCTATTCCCTCTCAGTCTGGCAAAGAGATGCTTCATATTGTCACTGAGGATTTCTAATGATGCGCACTGATGGACAATAGGCGACCTCTGGATCGTGCGGTAGTGAGCAGCTGTTTTTGGAGCTGTGTTTGGAGACCAGAGGAATTAATTTACACTCCATTCACTCCCGTGTCCTTTGACCACGGCGGTGTTATCTTATTGTCAACAACATCATTTGAGCGCCTAGTTCTCTCCCATCTCAAGACCCTCACGGCCCCCCTCCTGGACCCCCTGCAGTTTGCATATAGAGCCAACAGGTCTGTAGACGACGCCATCAACATGGCCCTACACTTCATCCTGCAGCATCTGGACTCCCCAGGAACCTACGCCAGGATCCTGTTTGTGGACTTCAGCTCTGCCTTCAACACCATCCTTCCAGACCATCTCCGAGGCAAGCTTTCCCAGATGAATGTGCCTGATCCCATCTGCCGGTGGATCACTGACTTCCTGACGGACAGGAAGCAGCACGTGAGGCTGGGGAAGAATGTCTCGGACTCCCGGACCATCAGCACCGGCTCCCCTCAGGGCTGTGTTCTTTCTCCTCTGCTCTTCTCCCTGTACACCAACTGCTGCACCTCCACCCACCAGTCTGTCAAGCTAATCAAGTTCGCAGATGACACCACCGTCATTGGGCTCATCTCTGACGGGGATGAGTCTGCCTACAGGAGGGAGGTTGAACGTCTGGTGTCCTGGTGCAGCCACAACAACCTGGTGCTGAATGCCCAGAAGACAGTGGAGATTATTGTGGACTTCAGGAAGCACACAGCCCCACTCCCCCCCATCATCCTGACTGACACCCCCATCACCTCTGTGGACTCATTCCGCTTCCTGGGTACCACCATCACCCAGGACCTGAAGTGGGAGCCCACCATCACCTCCGTCATCAAGAAAGCCCAGCAGAGGATGTACTTCCTGAGGCAGCTGAAGAAATTCAACCTGCCAACACGGACGATGATGCAGTTCTACACTGCAATCATCGAGTCCATCCTCACCTCCTCCATCACCGTGTGGTACGCTGGAGCCACTATCAGGGACAAACAGAGACTGCAGCGTGTTGTGCGCTCTGCTGAGAAGGTGATTGGCTGCAGACTCCCATCTCTGCAGGACCTGTACACCTCCAGGACACTGCGGCGTGCAGCCCGGATCTCAGCTGACCCTTCTCACCCTGGACACAGTCTGTTTGACCTGCTCCCCTCAGGCAGGAGGCTCCGGTCCATTCGCACCAGAACCTCTCGCCACAAGAACAGTTTCTTCCCCTCTGCTGTTGGACACATGAACAATAACCACATGACTGTCCCCGCCACTAACACATGACCCTACGCTGTGTCACTGCATCATTTCATGTCTGGCACTGATCACCACCTGCACTCATGTATATATCTTTCTACGTAGCACTCTTAATTCTTATTCTCATGTATATATCTCATGTATATCTCATGCACATATCTTTCTTTCTACATAGCACTTTAATTCTTATTGTTTGCACTGAAGCACCGCAGCAATTTCCTAATGTTGTAAACCTCAACATCTGGCAATAAACCCATTCTGATTCTGATTCTGATTCTGATTCTAATACTGACAATAACCCACTGTCTGTCTTATCAGACAGAATGGACCACTGAACCTGAACATTAATACTTATTTCCTTTTTTTTAATCTATTGTTGCTGCATGTGATTAAATTTCCCTCTTATTCTCCACCTCACTGTTGTTTCTCATCCTGTTGTTTTAACTCCCATCACCATCCACCTTCTCCTTGTCCATCCTCCACCTCTCTTCCTTAAAGCAATTTCAAGGGATAAATGCTTGGCTGCACTTTCTTTTACTTCTTCAAGAGTGATTGAGTTCTCTTCTTTAGGTTTTATCCTTCACATTCCACCCCCACTCTGTGCTATCGTTCCTTTATAAACTTTGTCCACCCACAGCCAACGGTATGTTAATAACCCAGAATTCAATTTTCTTTTGGCAGTCATTTTCCTGGGATATATCAGGGACAAAACAGCCAAGTATACTGTTCCAGCACTTTAAGTGAATGTATCTCGTTTCTCCCTCCATCACTTATACACCTACTCTGAGGAAAATTTGCTACAAACATCTGATGATACTTTTTTTGTTTTAATTAAGGTTGCACTAAAATTGAATTTGGCTGTTTTATATAGCAGTTTTACTTTGGATGTCTCAAAATCTTTGTATTTAGTTACCCAAAAAGCCCTGCATAGTTTGAAATTATTGTATTTATGGTGTACAGTGAGACATCCACTTTTCCTTATTGTTCAGGATAAATTGCAGCTTTTGCTAAAATGCTAGTTTCTTGATGTGGATGCTATTTGCAAGTCAGAAAGTCCTAATTGCAGTATTTACAATATGAAATGAATCCTGGGAAAGTGTTACTGTGAGTATGTTGGTATGCAAACACTAAAGATGGTAAACATGATAGTTATAGTTGAGAATCTCCATTTTTGCCTTTGTCAGCTTGAGTGTGATATTCCTAGAACTTTGTGCGTTTATTTGTCTGAAGGTGTGCACCAGCCTACATCCAGATCTTAATGAGGTGTCAGATATTGTGTGAGAACTTGGATTGTTTTCATTTTTTGGCATATTTGTGTCAAATGTCTGTTTGCTGTTTTTGTTTTGTTTTTTTACTACGTGTGAGAATACAGATTTCGGTGTTACGAAGCCTTAAAAGCCTCTGTTCCACAGGAGTACAAACAATATCTACACACGCAGTTGTGCCTTTGAACACAACACCAATGGAGCAATGCTCTCTGTGGTTGTCATGGAAATGACAGATGCGACAGCTGGAGGGAAGACTTGCGAGAAGTATTATGGGGTGTTTGGAGTCGTGTGACAACTAGAGCGTCACCTAATCCTCTGTCTGTTTACTGTTTGTTTCCACAGACTTATCTCCTGGGAATCATCATCTCCATATGTGGGAATGTCCTCATCAGCATCTCGCTCAACATACAGGTAGGAAACACTGGAATCCAGCTGTGTGACAGACACTCAGCACAGTAGGCGTTTAGCGCCTGTAAAGTATTTCTAGACTGTCTTTCTCCTCATGGTTTGCTCTCTTTAGCAAACTCTGTGTGCTCATCAGGATTTTAGTGCGTGTACCCTCGGGCACTGTGGCTGTGTGATGTTCACAGCAGGCAGTGTGCATTAGAAATGACTGCATTTCATGACAGAAAAGCCTGTTTGAATTAAAACGAATAGAAGTGGGTGTTAAAATATTGCAATTCAGTTTTAATATAGTGCAATTAAGTATTCAAACAACACATTTTCTGCACAGTCTGGACCTGAGTAGGGTATTAATAAGCTGCCCTTAGGTTGATAGCTCTAATTCAGGTGAAGTTTTACCATTTTCTGAGCATCACAATGTTAAAAAATAAGGACTTCATTGATTAAATGTAATGTAAGCCTACAAGCGCTAACATTTACCAGTCTGAGAAGATTCATCTAAAAACATTATTTGTCTAAAGTGATCTTTTTTTCTGGGGAACTGATAATATGAAATAAAGTCTGCATGGCAGCAGCATGCAGAGCAAACTTGGATGCCGTGACAGCTTCAAGTAGATGTGAAAAAGTGCTAAAAGAGGTTGATAACCCTTACTTAGAAGCCAGTATAAGCTTCCAGAAATAGAATTGTTAATGATTATGAGGTATACTGTAGACTTGTGTTGGGATCATACAGCTTCTTAATTGGTGTCATGTCTCTTCTGAGATGAAATGGTAATCAGCAGAGAGTGTGATGCTGCGTTTAGAGTTGTGTGACAGTCGGTGTAATGCTATATTAAATTGATTGATTAATATGTTAAGTTGCACCTACTTTTTTAGGATTTGCACAGTGCGGTGAAGTTATTGTCTGTGTTGTGTTGCTGTAGTTTGTACAGCTCTGTTGGGCCCACTTTATCTGACTGTTCCCCTGGCTCCTCTGGCTCCCGTTCCCTCTCTTCCTGACAGAAATATGCCCATGTACGTCAGGCACAGCGTGGATCCAAACCCTACTACACATCCGCCACATGGTGGTGCGGAGTGGTTCTCATGGGTGTTGGGGAACTGGGAAACTTTGCTGCCTATGGCTTTGCTCCAGCATCTCTCATAGCCCCACTGGGCTGTGTGTCTGTTATAGGTAAATATAATCTTTTTTGTTTTTTTAGTGTCATGCATTATCCAAGTGTGAAAGCAAAACTAACAGTGGAAGGTGTTTCCATGCAAGGCCTGTGTTCTTTCCTTCTGATCCTGTTGACAGTGTCATGCCAACCAAAAACTAATGATGTTTTATCCAGTCATTTTCTATTAAAATTTTTTTCTATAGACTTTATTTAATCTGTAGCACTTTATAATGCTTATTTGTATATTTTATGCATTAATAAAATTATATGTGCGAATAGTAGTCTCTTAACCAGAGGTGGCAAAAGAACAGACATTCTGTACCTAAGTACTGATACTAGTGTTGAAAAATACTCCAGTAAAAGTTGAAGTACTGATTCAACTTCTTTACTCAAGTAAAAGTTAAAAAAAAAAAGTACAGGCTCTGAAATGTACTCTAAGTAAGAAAGTAAAAAGTAGCTCTTTGGAGGACATTTCTACCAGCTGTTTTTATGCAAAGCTAACTGAACCTTGTGCTTTATTAATGTAACAATAATATTAGAAGAGCTCTATTTTCTGTTACCTACATTGTAGAGGGTGACTTTGCCTCTAAGCAGGAAATGAGTAGGGAAGAGATTAAAGTGGATTCAGCAGATGGGGGAACCCTAAAATTAGTTGAAATGGCTCAGTGTGGGGCAAAGAATCACAGCTCAGTAATTTCTATTGAGCGCTCCAGTAGATTGTCTTATTGTACAGGCTGTGAGTAGCAGACCTGCTGCTCTTTGTGGATGTACACAACGTGTTACAATAAACACGTTACTGTAATCCGATTACTTTTTTCAAAGTAAAGTAAGGGATTACTATTGCAAAAATAATTACTTTCCCGTAAGCACACTGCATTTCTGCGTTACTAAACCGTGATTTTGTTTGTGAAAGGGTCTCGTGACAATGACGTAAACACATGCAACGTTCGTGGTAACAGATGTGTGCAGATCAACAATGGATAATATGGAGAGCAGGAGCGAGTACGACCATGCAGGGTTTAAAGCTTGGAAGTGCTGACATTACTTTGAGTTTGATTCTGTAAAAAGTGACAAAAACATTAATGTATGCTGTACACTCTGCATGGGAAGAAAACTTCTTTTTACCGTGAAAAATTAAACTGCAAATCTGAGCAAGTACCTAGCACGCTGCCACGGGAATGTGAAATTCACAGAGAAACCCCCCCGGATCCCCCCACTGACATGACCGGGCAGACCTCCACCCGCCCCACTCCTGCTAAACAGGTGAAAAAGAGCAACGGGACTTAGTGCCACTGAGACTTTGATTTTATTTATTTTTTTGCTGTGTTTTACTTGCATCTATTTGAAAGAGAGTGTAAACACAAAACATTATTTTATTTCATATGCTGGAATATGCAGAAAATAGGTTTAAATGTTAAACAAATTTCTTTCTGTGAGAGACTGTTGCATATAATTTAATTTTTGCTTGATGCAATGCGCATGAAGGTAAAAGATTAAAACTAATAAAACAAGTTTTAAAAAGAGATTTTTTCATTTGATTCAATTTTATATGATGGATTATGCAGAAAAAATAGAATTGGGCTGAAAGGTCTATTGCTTTATTACTATTCAGGTTATGTGTCATGTTTTAAAAACTAACTGGTCAAATGTGACCGAAACATTAAGTAAGGCGGTGGGGGTGCACACAACCACAGGGTTAAAAAAGTAACTAAGTATCGAATTACTTTTGAAAATAAGTAATCAGTAAGTAAAGGGATTATTTTTTTGGAGAAGTAATCAGTAATTGGTTACTAATTACTTTTTCAAGTAACTTGACCAACACTGTACACAGCTGAATTCAACCAGATGTCAGCAGATGTTTCATGAGTTGTCCTGGCAACACTGACAGTACGCTGTTTATATTAACTTTATTCTAGACGACCACTGTGCACCAGTCACACACTGTTCCTTTCTTTGAATCCATCACAGTACAGCAAACTAACCTGTTCATGCTACACTAACCTGCTGAGGATTTTCATGCAACCTTTAAATAGTGAAATACAGCAGCTGTATCTTTAGCTAGCAACACAGTGTGCGACAAACTGCACACAGACAGTTTGTGTGTTGAGCTCATAGAAATGCTGCGTTTGACAGTGACACCAGCTCAGGTATTTGGATTAGCATCCGAGTGGCTTCCAGATACGGGTTGGTTGATTTCCTTAGAACCATTATTGTTATATTTCACTGTAACACCACAGTAGGCTGACTGGGTTTATTTTTCCCACTTAGCTAGGTAAGCATTGATAACTTAGCTAACATCACTATATTAATGGGAATATGAATCATTGTGAGACTTACTGCTGGTAAAAACAAAACAAAACAGCTTTCTTCTTTTTGGTACTGGGAATTAAATCTTTTTGCTCTGTCTTTATTACTTGCAGAAGAAATCTCCTAAGAAACGTTGTAAAATGTACGGTGGCAGACCTGGGTAAAGACTTGTGTGTTTCACATTCATTTTTATTCCAAAGTTGACGTTTGCTGTTGTTTGTGGAGCATCTGAGAACTGCAAAGACTCTCTAGGATTTAATGTATATTGTTTGCAAAAGAAGCATTTGATTCAAAATAGGAAATAATAATCATCTTAAAATAGCTTGCATTTAAACATACACAAGAAGACTTCACGGCAGTAATGCAACTTATCGATTATACAAATTCTTCCCCACATTCATTGGCTTTCAGTTTTAGAGGGATATATAATAATATATAATATTAGGGCCTTTATAATAGGGATGCAGAACATATGATGTATTTTTTAGATTGGAGGCATAATATTGGCCTGTATTATTTATTTATATGAGAACCTTAACTGAAACATGTGAAATTCAACACATAGACATTAGTTAGTAAAGGTTTAAAAGTGACAACAGAGCTAAGTTACTTAGGTTTAGTAACTGTACTCCTTTTATTAATATTTTAAATGTAGAAGCATTGCAAGGAAGTACTGAAAAAGTACCTTAATCTGTTTCTATAAGACATTGTTTTTACAGAATCACGTAAAATCTATTCTTATCACGTAGTAATGTTTCTTAATAATCATTATATTTAAGTCCCTTATTGCCTAATAACCATTACATATTGTAAGGACATTTATATTAAATGTCACAATACACTGGTACTTAAATGTGTCTATTATCCTATTATTTTGTGCTGTACTGTACTGTGCTGCTGTATCAGTGAAGTTCTCCATCTGCAATAACAGTTTTATTTCTCTCCTGTGTTTCCAAGCTACACAACTGCTTATAACTGATGAGACTAACAGTCTTCACTTTATTCACTGGAATCTTCAAGCTTACAAACCATTCTTTGTTATTTAAGGTGTTAATTCAAAAGTAAATTTAACAAATTTTAAACGAGCAGAAACAGTGGGTCATTGTGTGAGAGTGGAAGAGTGGTGGCGGCGGGGGGAGTTCATGTGTCATCGTTTCAATTCCTACCTTATACCCAGCACTGAACCCAGAAGATAAATCTCTACATTTTAGCTCCAGAGATTAAATTACATAGGAAGTCCAATTATTCCTGACATTATGAATCTAACACCACACTTGAGAAACAATCATTTTTACGGCCCACAGTTGAGCTAAAGATGTCACAGACTAAGACGGACTCATTAGCCAGTCAAAACAAAGCCTGCCCCATTGCTACAGCTGGCAGCTGCTCAGTGCAAACACTCTAAACGCAGGTTAAATATTGAACAGGTTCACTTCTTACCTTCCACCGCGCATCACTCACGGCGCTGGAGGTGGTGGTGACTCATGGATATTAATGACAGCTATTACCTCCACGCTTCCTATAGTCACGTCTTGCCAGTGGATGAATGGTTTGAATAAAGCACTAAGCGAAACCACAAATCTTGCTAAGAAGGCTGCACCTCTTGTTCATTGTAGTTTTGCTTGCCACTGTATTTGCTTCAGTGAGCACTTACCAAAGAAAAAAATGCTTTTAGCAGAAAAATAAAGCCTCAGTTCGGTGTTCTGTTAAGACCAGCAACCTCCAAATGTGTTGTCAGTGTGTGTAAATCTAACCTTGTGATGAATCTCTTTAAAACCACAACCATTAACAATTACCGTACTCATTTCCATTTTACTATCAGATCCTCGTGAAACCAGCCGATTGCTAGTGTTGCACTGGAGTTTGAATGAATATTATGCAGCTGAAGTGCGTTTTCAAGGAGCCTTTTAAATAATTAATGCATCTGAGATTACGGGGTGAAAGGAAGAGAAAGAAGAGGAAGATGTCTGCAGTCATGACACAGTCTGTCCTCAGCTACAGGGGAGAATCTGCAGGTTGGCTCCTTTCTTTGACTGACTGTACCCCTCAGCTCACACTGACTCACACGATATGCAAATGTGTAAAGCACATACATACACACACATAAAATTTATGCATAACTGTAGCGGTGTGTAAAAGGTCTAGAGGATTGTGTCGACTTGGGATGCTCCTCTGACATATGCACACACAACACACACCCTTCCTGCTGTGCTGTTGTGCCTGTTTTCCGAGAGCTGTGTGAAGGCACAGAAGGGGGTACAGACAGCAGGATGCCTTCACTGGGTAAACAAGAGGGAAGTGAGTGGCTGGCTTGGAGAAAGGCTGAGGTGAGAGGAAGAAAATTTCAAGGAAAGGAGAGCATAAGTATGTGAATGAATAAGACACAATAGGCAGAAGCAGAGGAGTAAAGGGCCGGGATCGAGAGAGCTGACGATGCCGCTGTCATCCGCCTGTCCGTGCATGTCACGCTGGCACTCGTGACGTTCCGGGGAGAGCAATTACTACTGTCCGCGTTCACAGAGCCCAGTCCTCTCTATTAGGAATGACAGCATCAGCCCAAAAGCTGTTGTGTGGAGCAGAGAATCAGCTCTCTCGTTCAGATACCGATGTCATCGCATGCAAAAGAGGAGGGGAAGCTGGCAGTGTGGAAATGAACAGAAACCTGACTGCATCACTCACGGATGTCAGACCTGCAGCACTGTATTATCCATTAGGATGCGGTGTTAGCGCAGTGTGAAGAAGTCAGGATGTAATGTAGATGTATAAATAACACAATGATTTTAAAGAATGACTTTACAGTGTGACTGTATTTATTCAGGGTCAGGACAAGATCTCATTTCAGATTTCAGAACTCCTTTACAACGTTTGTGTAATGTTTTCTTGAATAGCTTCTGAAGGACGGTTTTGATTCAAGTTATCAAAAGTTCCTGTTTGGGAAATTGTGAATACAACTTTTGTTTTCTTTTACAAATTACACGTGCACAGCTCCTATATTTGAGCTTCTCTGGGTGATGGCAGTCAGACTTTTGTTGCTTTCATCTTGCTCATGACAGATTTGTGTTGCACAAGAATGATTGACACTGTATGTTTCGTCCTCACTGGTAGGTACCCATTACTACACATCACAAAGAGCATGTATAGAGGTGCTGCGCACACAAGGACACAACGGCAGTGACAAAACTGCGTACCCCAGAGGTTCCCGTTGCCACATTTCTCATTATATCAAGCCGTGCGAAGCTCACTTTGTATGGAGTTGCTATGGTTACTTGTTAGATCCAGCTGGTCCCAGAGGCAAAAGAGTCGTCCAAAATGTGAGTGCGAACATGCTCTCAGTATGAAATATTTAACAACTAACTGTTTCATCAGAATATTAAGGAGAATCTTTATAAACTTCCAATTAGAGCGTAGGGTCCTTGCGGCATTGTGCACATCCATGGCCTGTTCTTTCGGAAAATGTGTGTTTGGAGATACATAGCCTATTTGAAAGAAAGTGTGGCTTTAAATCATGGTTTTAAAATGGCATTTTTGCTTATATTTGATTTGTTTCAGATAAACTTGCAACTATATATCTTTAATATCCATGTTAAGAACCTGTCACTGCCTGTCATCCAACACTGTGTCTCTGACACATTGAGCTGTTTACACTCTGTATCTAATCTCCTTATGGCGGAGGCAGAGCCCATACACAGACTCAAATGCTCTGTCTGTTTCTCTTCCAGTAATTTCCAGCAATTTCTTCCATTCAATTAGTCCCCGTGTCTGTGTGCCATCACCTGCTCACCCAGATTGCTGTCTGGCAGTCGTGTCGGCAAAACATAGCGCCCATAGTATGCTCTGCTGTGATATTGGTGAAAAATGCAACATCATAATTCCAACTGGTTATATAAAAATGAGCTTTCCACTTGTGTTGTTTAGTGAGGAGACCTCCAGCACGGCAGCGTCAGCGTGTTATGCAAACTGACCTCTTCACTGTGACAGGCCGCTGTCACTTGCATGTCAGTTTGCCTCTCTGTCCACTGGCCGTTTGTCTCGCAGTTTGTTTTTCTGTCTCAGCCAGTTAGCGTGCCTGTGTGGCCATCCATCTGTGTGTCTGCCTGTTTATCGGCATGGCTGTGAAGTCTGCACGCATTTCTGCCCGCCTCGCTATTTGTCTCCGTGACAGCCGAATGCCGTGTTTCTCCCTTGGTTCGGTGCAGATCCCGGGGAAACATTAAGAAGACTAATCTGAGGCTTAGCTGATGTGAGACTGATTGCTTTTCAGTGTCGCAGTTTTTGACAATGATATTGATGGATAGGTTTGCAAAAAACGTGGCGTGGAATATCATAATTTCATGCTGGTGCTATGAAGTCCTAATGAGTTCCATTTATCCAAGCATACGGACCGATTTATGTTGGTCTAATATAAACATGTCAAGCATTGTGTACATGTATTTATGTGAACACGCATTTACATATAATAATATAGTGTCACTGTGTGAATATGTGCATAACTAAATACTTGTATCACTGCTGCTTGTGTAGACATAACACCTTAAAAAAAACCTAAAGATGGCTTGTTCTGATGTTAGTAGCCTATTTGAATATGGCTGCCATGAAGGGTGTGTAAGTGGTGGTTGGGAATGTTTAGGAAGGAGGTACATGTCAGTGAAATATCCACACGAATACCAGGACCCAAGGTTTTCCCTCAGAACAATGTCCAGAAATCGCCTTCCTTCCATAGTGCGTCCTGCAGCCTTCTGTTTCCCAGGTAAACCATGCAATCAACGTGATGTAAAGCAAAGCACAATTTTTTTTAGTATGTGCCTCTGTACACTGCAACAGTGGATTTTAAATCAAACAGTCAATGTGTGACTGAAGTGTAGACTTTGAGATTTAATTCAAGCAGTTTAGGAAAATTTTCCATGAACTGTTTGGGAATTACAGTCATTTTTATAAATCGTTTCAGAGCGTCAGGAGTAATTGGACAAACTAACATCATTTTAAACATGAGGATTGTTTTTAATACTTCGATGAAACTGCCTGAAGTCTCCAATCCGTGGACATCATCACATGCGTTGTTTACTCCCTTGAGATGTTCTGCAGTCACCCTTAGATGCAGCTTGTTTGTCAGTCTCTTCAAATTTGTATTTAATAACTAAAAAGCATGCTCTATAGGGTTGAAATCAGATGACTGACTTAGCTGTTGAAAAATATCACATTTTTTTGCCTTGAAAAATTCTTTCTTTGGTCTTGCAGCACGCTTTGGGTCATAATCCATTTGCTCTGTGCAGCGCTGTCTGATCAGATCAGAAACATTTGGCTGAAGCAGAAAGCGTAGCCCTGTACGCTTCAGAATCTATCCCTCTACTGGCCAGTGCATTCCTTCTTTGTAAAATATTAGTGATTTGGCAACTCCCAAAATCTTTGATATCTCTATTGATTGATTGATTGGTTAATTGATTGATTGATTACTTTATGCATTATGATTACTTGCATCAACATCTCCTTTGACTTCATATTGAGCATTCCAGTAACAACCACCAAAAACAACTCTATACAAATAATTCTGCTTCATTATTTTAAGACCTCACTGCCTCACAGATGCTTTGATGTGGTTGACGTGTGTGTGTCTGCAGTCAACAATGTAGACTACCTTCAACATTACTGATGTGATTCTTATGGAAATATAACTATGTTGGTATTTACTTTCATTGTAGTGGACTGAATGGTTTGAATTGCAGTTAAACTAAGAGACTTTTTTTTTGTTGTTACAGCCAGTGCTATCATATCTGTGGTTTTTCTCAAGGAGACGCTGTGTGCCTCTGACATCGTTGGTAAGTAAGCATTCAGTAGCGATGATGGCACTTACAGTATAAGTGTCCTCTTGCGATGGTAGTTTGAGTTCAGAGCAAATCTGAATGTAGTTTGTATATATGCCAAACTGAGTTTACAGATGATAATTCAGTCACAAGAGAAAAAATATCCTGAATTCCAGTTATGTACTAGTAAAAATGCCCTCTTGCTTTTTTATCTTTGTAGCTTCGGGAAAGCGAAGGCACACTCAGCACAGACATATTTTTTGTTTTATGAAAAGCTTTTGTTTGTCATAACAATTTGGTGATTCTGCTGCTAAATGGCATAATTGTGATGACCATTCCTACTCCTGGACTGGAAATTCATATCAGCATCACACAGCTCTGTTTATTGTTGCTTTCTTGGATAAATCGGCTGCAATGTTTTTGCCATTTTGTTTTACAATTGCCGAATGCCATTATCAACCGCATATTGGAAACAGTTAAATGCATGAATGTTTTATTCATAAAGGGGCATATTAGTGGGAACAAGCTCTGTTTTTCTGCCTGTGTGCAGCCAGCGGCAGAGGTAAAACCTCGAAAATGATCATTTAAATAACAAAAATAAAGATGAATATTAAAAACCACTGCAAGAATGAACACAGTAACATTTTAGGCTTCATTTCAAGTTCATTTTTCAAGTTGAGTTCATTCTTGTGTCAGAAGTTAGGAACAAAAATATGACACAAAATGTGTTTTAAAGTGAAGCCCATTGGTAAGATATATAGTCACTGGATCATTTGTAGGAAAAAAAAGAGCATTCGTACCATTTCAATAAATGTCCCGTTTATCTTTTTAGCAGGATGCCTATCGCAAACAATCAAATAAATGTCAGTGTGTGCTGCAGGGCTGTACCAATTTAAGGAATGGAGTGTATAATAAACAAGAACTGGGCCAGTTCTTTTCTTTTTCTATCAATCACTGCACTACTCATTTTGCATCTTGGACAGCTCTATCAAAAAATACAGGGAATCTCTATATTCACTTCGCTTTTTTAAAAAATGACATCAAAATGAAAACACTTCTTTAAATAGCCATATGCAGTCATGTGGAAAAGAAAGGAGGCCCTCTTTCTGTTGTAAGGTTTTACGTCTTAGGACAAAAAAAAAAACCGTGTGGTGAGGTGTTACATGCGACACTGTGTCAGTACTTATTTAACAAAAATGAAGCCAAAGTGCAGAAGCAGCGTGTGAAGAATTACTGTAAGTACGATCTTACTGTTTCCATGGGGATTAAGAGGGGAAGTGGCAGCCAGGTGCTGATAATCAAATTAAGTTAATTAACTGATCATCAGCAAGTGTGAGCGCTGCTAAAAGAAAAGCTTTGCCGTTTTCTAGTCTCAACCATTCACACGTGTTTTAACAGACTGCCAAGAAGAAGAGAGATCAGTAAAGATCTGAAAAAGGCTTTGCCCATCACTGCCCAATAGTATGAGTTATAAAGCCATTTCCAAACAATTAAAAGTCCATCATGTACAGTCAGAAGAACTGGACACAAGTGTAAAACATTCAAGACAATTGAAATATTCCCAGTAGTGAGCGTCCACACAAATTCACCCTAAGGTCAGATCGTGCAGTGCTCAGAGAAACTGCAATAAATCCGAGGGCTACAACTGAGACTCTACAGCTCTTAGTTAGCTGGTTGCATTTTTAAAGATCATGACATTACAGTTACAAAAAGACTGAACAACTATCACTTGTTTGGAAGGGTTGCTGGCAGCGTGACATCTGAACAATCCACATGACTTCTGGAATAATGTCTTTTGGAAAGACGAGACTAAAGTTGAGATGCACAGCGCTGCGTTCGGCATAACCCAAACAGTATATCAGCACAAACACCTCACACCAGCTGTCAAGAACAGTGATGGAAGGGCGAGGATTTGGGCTTGGTTTATAGCCACAAGACATGGGCACCTTGCAGTCAGTGAGTTGACCATGAACAGCTAAAGTCAGGTGTGAGGGCATGTGTCCAGCAGCTTAAGGCAAAAAATTGGCTGATACAGCAGGACAGTTTAAATGTTTACATAGTTGTTCAAACACTGCTTCTGCAGTATGGCTACATTTTAAAAAATTACACTGTAAAATGTGATGGGGGGGGGACATAAAACCTGAAGAGGGTACATTTTCTTTCTCACATGACCGTAGGTGTTATGGATTTTAGCTACTCCCAGTAGTAGTAGCAGAACTACTTGTAAGATGAGGTCAACTGAGCTGTCAAATCAATATAAAAACCACCTCCAATAAACTCACCACTCTGCTGTCTTTCTTTCTTAGGTGGTACCCTGGCAATAACAGGAACATACGTCCTGGTGACCTTTGCCCCCCACACCTCCACACACATCACAGCCCATCTGGTCCAGTACTACACTATCAGCTGGCACTTCCTGCTTTACCTGGTGTGTCCTTTAAAATGCTCCCTTATAAGTCAAGTAATACACATTAATGTGTATTCGTTTAACAATATTTTTTATTTATCAGTAACAGAGAAACCACATGTAATCATAGAATGCATCATTGTGAGCTTTATTGCACAACACCGTGGTCATGTCACTGAAAATCCTAATGTAGCACACCACTGTTGGTCAAAGACAAGGTCACTCTTTACAACCAGCTGCTGCTTGGTAACTTTTTCCAAATGAGACGAGGTCTTTTCTACCACTACTCTTAGGGGTCGTTCCCTCAGCTCTGTTCTCTGTTGTGTGTCTCTGTTGTGAAAGTGGTCAAGTGGGAGAGAGTCCTTTTAAGCTTAGATAGCGTTTTCATACTCGGTAGTCACGAAATACTCCCTCCAACAAACAGGCTGTGAGTGCATTAACACTTACCCATGTACCCTCCTAGTCCAGTTTCACCTCAAGCAGCAGTGGCATAAACATAGCTGTTGCTATAGTGACCAATCAGAAGACAAGTACAGAGCTAAAACAACATTTTTTGTTTTTGTTTTGTTTTTGTTTTTTTGTCCAAACCCACTCATCACAAACGTAAATGTTGGCTCAGAGCTAGTCTTGATTGAAAGCACTTCTTAGACGCTTTTAAAGGAGCATTTCTGTAGACTGGGGTCATTCACATCCATCCAGCTGTGTCTGAGTCATTCCCTGACTCTCATGCACCTTGCATTTCATGTTTCAGGTTAAATGTCTCCTGTACCAAACACTGCGTTTTGTGCCTTTTAGCTGTGATGTCTCAGTTAGTAACTAGTAAGTCCTGAGCACCACATAAGACCTATAGGCTATCAAAATACACTGCATTTTTTTCATTTGTTTCCTATATTACAGAATATACCACAAATACAAAAACACTTTTCTACTGACGCTATCTTTCCAAATCCTAAACATTTAATTTACTTTTTTTGAACAACTTTTTTGAACAACTGCACATGATCTGTCAAGCTAAGTAGAAATAAATGTAAAACGATGCT
The DNA here is from genome assembly GCF_057381915.1 of Diplotaxodon limnothrissa. Lineage (NCBI taxonomy): Eukaryota > Metazoa > Chordata > Actinopteri > Cichliformes > Cichlidae > Diplotaxodon > Diplotaxodon limnothrissa. The sequence continues at coordinate 8,879,114 of NC_140606.1, forward strand.
AGCCAATGGCGGAGAAGGAGAACGTGCCCCAGGTGGCAGTGCCATCATTATTCAGGGCACAGCATGTCACTCACGATTCTTTTTCTATTTAGTAAACCATTACAAAAAAAAATCCATGAAAAGTGCATAAGAAGATATTGGGCAAATACAAATGGATAACTAGAAACGCAGAGGCTACGCTGTTTGTGAATACTCATCAGCCTGCAGAGGAACAGCCTCCAACAAGTATGGGATTAACTTTAGTGGGTGATTAATCAGAGGGAATGAAATACCCATTGCCCCTTCTTCTTATTACCAAAGATCATTCTGTTATCAGTTATCATCTGGAAGGACCGCTGTAATGTCAATCTGAACATGGATTGGGGTATCTGCCACAAATGCCTGAGGTCTTTGTTAATCCATTTTCAAATCATAATTAATCCTTTTATTTAAAATACATACAGAGATACATGGATGATAGCTGGAGGCATTTTAAAGGTCAGCTTGCCCTTTTTCCCCACTTTATTCTGCTTTACACTCTGTTGTTGTTCTTTATCTACTCGAGCTGCATTAGAGGATCCTGGAACAGCTGAATGCTATTTGACAACCCCGAGCTCTTTTCATTTAAAACCCAGCAATTCATTTCATTTTTCCGCCATAGTCATTTATTTCAATTAAAGTGTCCTGCTCTCTGGCTACATGCTGCACTCTCTTCCACTAATAAGACAGTCAGTAAAAGTACAATTCAAGTGCAATTCAGATTTTCAATTTCTGTGCAGCTTCGAGGAAATGGAATCTGCATTAATGATTTGTACGTCTCTTTCTCTCTCAACAGTTTATAGAGATCGTCATCTTTTGCCTTCTGCTTTATCTGTACAAGAGGAGGAACATGAAGCACATCGTCATTGTGATGCTGCTGGTGGCCCTGCTCGGTACGAAAGAGTGGAAGTTGCCCAACTGAGGGCAGATGCTGTAGATTAAGTTGGAGGTTGCTTTTGTTGCTTGGCTACCGTATAGAGCTGTTATCATTTTTGAAGAGAACCAAGTTGAGAACAATAGAAGGAAATAATTCAGCGTGTTCACTAAATTAACCGCCTCCACGATTTAGCATGAACTTGTGAGGTGCTGCAGCTAAATGTTAAAGCGATGTCTTGCTTGTGTGTTGTTGCAGCCTCTCTGACAGTGATCTCAGTCAAAGCCGTGTCAGGGATGATCACAGAGTCGATAAAAGGCCAGCTGCAGCTCATCTACCCCATCTTCTACGTCATGTTTGTTGTCATGGTTGCTTCTTGCGCCTTCCAGATCAAGTTAGTCAAAGTTTTCTGTCTCTAGTTCTCATCTTTAAGCTTTTTGTCATCGCTTAGATCTCACGTTTGTCACTGGCTCGATGGCTGTTCAGTGAAGAGTGAGGGAAATCACATATTTTACATGATGACCCTGTACCTGCTGCATTTCATTCACCAAACTTCTCAAATGTTGCTTTGTTCTCTCTCTCTCTACAGATTTCTCAATCAGGCGATGAAAATGTTTGATGCCACAGAGGTGGTTCCTATCAACTTTGTGTTTTTCACTGCAAGTGCCATCCTTGCAGGTCTGTTAAACAGAAAGCTGTTGAACAGCTATGTGGCTAAATGAGCAGAACAGTTGCTTCTCTGGGCCTCAGGTTTACTCTGTGGTCCAAAAATCTTAATGACCTTATAGCACCATATCAGCCTATTAGAGCACTTCGCTCTCACACTGCAGGCTTACTTGTTGTTCCTAGAGTATTTAAAAGTAGAATGGGAGGGAGAGCCTTCAGTTTTCAGGCCCCTCTTCTGTGGAACCAGCTTCCAGTTTGGATTCAGGAGACAGACACTATCTCTACTTTCAAGATTAGGCTTAAAACTTTCCTTTTTGCTAAAGCATATAGTTAGGGCTGGACCAGGTGACCCTGAATCCTCCCTTAGTTATGCTGCAATAGGTGTGAGCTGCTGGGGGATTCCCATGATGCATTGAGTGTTTCAGTTACCTTTCTCACTCACTATGTGTTAACAGACCTCTCTGCATTGAATCGCACTTGTCAATAATCTCTGGCTGCCTTCAAAAGCATGTCTCCTATCCTGTCTTCCTTCTCTCTCCCTAACCGGTCACGGCAGATGGCCCCGCCCCTCCCTGAGCCTGGTTCTGCCGGAGGTTTCTTCCTGTTAAAAGGGAGTTTTTCCTTCCCACAGACGCCAAAGTTCTTGCTCATAGGGGGTCATATGATTGTTGATTATTGTAGGGTCTACCTTAAAATATAAAGCGCCTTGAGGTGACTGTTGTTGTAATTCTGCGCTATATAAATAAAATTGAATTGCATTCAAAAATGATTTAAAAGTGCAAGATTTAGCCACACTCGAGCCACAAAGTGACATATTCCTTTATGGCTCTTATCAGTGCCAGCTTTTTGTACTGTGGACATTGTTGTGGTGTCACGAACACTCACCACCAAACCAAATATATATTCATCGGTTGCTAGGAATTGCAACTGCATAATTCATTCATTATTTCTTAAAGCTACGGAAGCCTGTTAGACAGAAGTGTTCTAAACTGGACCAGTATAAGTACAGAGTAATGACCTAGTTTAATAAACCAACAACTTCCCTGGTTTTTTTAGTATAAAAGAAGTATTCTCAAAATGTTTGCATTTAATGTATCATACAGTGTGGATGTTGAAGAGCCTGAGATGGTAACTGTGTGTCACAGTAAATCTATGCACAAAGCCTTCACATGTAGAACATCTGGGAACTAAACAATAGCCCATTAATCCCCCTACATGTCAACATGTAGAAATACTCGTGGCCTGCAGGCTTTGTTTGTCACATCAGTTTTACTGCCATGCTAGCAACATTGTCTGCACTGGATAGATACTGATCACTGCAACGCGGGAACACCTCATGAAAGCAGTTTTGGAGATTGATTCCTACTAAAGAAGCAAATTAAAGGGTTTTAGATGTTTCATAAGATTTACTGGCAATAACAGACAAAGATGTGCTCCAGCACTACAATAGCTGAAATCGGGTACACATACATTACACACACAGGGCACGATCAAGACAGTGACTCACTGCTGTGAACCACTTAGGAGTCCTTGCTCAGCAAACGCTGCAAGGTATTTATAGTGTGTGTGTTCTGCCAGGTCAGGTTTTTAATATCTAATCAATAAACCAGAAAAACAGACAAAAGTTTCCCCCAAGTATTTTGGCTTGAAGAGAAAATCCAGAGTAAAACACTTCATCACAATGTAAAACCCTTTTTGGCAGGACACCTTGTGTTACAAAATCCATTTTCTTGTTTGCTTTACTTCTGGATAAATTGCCCGAGTGATGTCATTTCAACCCATTTGCAGCATGGCTTCAGTGGAGTGTAAAAGAAGAAAATGTTCCAGCAGTACAAAACATCAGGCTCAAACAAGATCAGCTCCGGTGTCGCTCTCATACTGCAAATGCACAGCAGCGTCTTTCACAACGCCGCCCAATACAGAGAGACGCCTGTGATAGAGGCGGCACAGGCACGAGATGAGCTGTAGTTTGAATTACTCTTTACTTTCTCCGATATTGCTCTCAGTATTACTATTGCTCTGTCCGCCTACACGAATAACCCACAATTGATTGCATTGAACAACAAATTGCTGATGTATTATATCTGGCGGTGTAAGAACATCCGTGGGCGGACTTTTACTTTAAGATTAGTTTAGCTCCACATTGAGGAAAAATATTGTTTTGGTCCTAACCCGGTGACGGTCACAGCTTAAGACAGTGAAGTGAGCACTGGAAAAATGAACTCGCTCTCTGAGCCAACAGTGGCTCTCCTACAGTCTCTGCACAGAGGACATTGTTTGTTTTTGCATTCTGTCAATATGCTGAGCAGTGTTTACTATTCATCTCTCAAAACTGCACCCTTTCACTTAATAATTCTCCCCAGTGTAATGCATGCTTAGGGTTTTAGGGCCATGTTTCACAAAGAAAGCCGCAGAGGTGATGTGCATGTTTTGTTACTCTGTCACATTAAATGGACTTTTTCATTTTGCAGGGATTGTATTCTATCAGGAATTTGAAGGCTTGGCCTTGCTGAACATCGGTATGTTCCTGTTTGGGTAAGTGTTCAATAAGCTACCAGCCACTGCAGCTTATCAAATTATGCTTATTGCAAAATGTCAACAAACTTCTCAAACTGTTTCCCCCCCAGTTGTCTTCTGTCCTTTGTTGGAGTTTTCCTGATAGCCCGAAACAGGCCAAAGATAAAGCAGCAAGATCGCAATTTTATCGCAATGAATAAAATTCCTGGTAAGATCTATTTATCGTTTTTTATTTTGTTGCCTTAGAACCTTTTTTGGTTTTTATGGTTCACTTATTAGCAGATAGCTTTTGAATTATATCTAGTGGCAGTGATCCTGGAATCACCCAGCTGCTATTGTCTGCCACCCGGGCAGCAGACTCCATCTAATGAGCTGCACTGTCCATATTCACAGGGAGAAGGCACACAGACAAAGTTCAGCCTGAGGCAAAGACTACAACATACGGATCACTGGCAGCCAAACTTATGTGCAACAGATCGGGCCAAACAGACGATTCATAGGCCCAGCTCCATCTGTTGAGACTGTCATTTTGATGCGTTTGTGTGTGCGTCTCTCTTCTTGGTTCATTTAAAATGTGTTTATAGAAAGAAATGATGGCCATCAGTTAAAACCAGTGCCAGCTGAGCATCAGAACTGGTGGCCATATTGATTTTACATTTTATGCTCCAACTATTAAGTACCTCTCATTAGGTAAAATATCTATTTGTGTCTGAGCATCATTTCCCACACAGGTATCAGAAATACCTCAAGAGGAGTCACTCCAACATAAGGAAACACCTCAGGATGAAAGGTCAATATTAGATTGTTCACAAGCAACAATTTTTAATTGTGAGGAGAGTAGTGGTTGAACAAAAAGGTCCAGGAGGGCACTCTGACCGAGCCTATCAATATAACATAAGGTTATATGTCAATGAGCTGAATAAACCGCTCTGTGTTGTGTGTAAATAAATAAGGACAAAAAAAAGTGTTCCTGTGGTCTGAGGGTTTCATTTGTTACAGAAAAATAAGTGCACTACTGCCCTCTAATGGTGGGGGAGGGACTCCCAAGAAGACTAGCCAGCCCAGTTTGTGCCATGTTGATCTGACATGGCCTAATTTTAAAATGGGGAGAGAAAAAAAAAAAAAGTGCTTCAGGAGCCATGTTTTTAAAATCTTCTGTCACAATAAAGTGGCTCGCACCGAGGCATCGCTCCGAAAATCTGTTACCAATAAAAGCAATAATGTTCACCTCGAACTACATACTAAACTTTAATGTTGCCAAGCAACTATGCTCTTATCTTCCACCTACATATTATGGGATGTGCAGGAAACTGCTTTTCCTGCCAGTGTGACTATAAAAAGAATGAATGTTAAAGCATCAGTTGTTCTGAGCACTTATGTTGATTGTAGGTTAATGGCTGTGGTTTCCCACAACAGCAGTTCTGTTCAGTATAGTACGCCTATTTCATAGCATATACTCAAAACCTCTTCAATGCAATGGAAGCTGCAAACACCCTCTTAAACACAAAGTCTGTAACATAACTCATCAAATCCATTCATTCAGGAAACCCAAACTTAAAGTTTTAATCTTTCTGAGACAAACCAAGGCTCTCATTCATTTACAGTATTCAACCGATTCTTTTACAGATTATTGATTTAACTAAGTAAAACAAAAGGTAAAGATGTATCTCAGAGTATACTATACTCAACTAAAAAGTCAATTAGTTGCTTGTTGTGATGCCATGCAAGTCAATAAATCTTCAGTCAAGGCACACAGATTCCATCAAATCACTGAACAAATGAAACATCAAACAATTTACTGAACTCTTGGCATTAACTTGCATAGACTAAAACAGACCTCAGACCTCTATGTTGATCTTAGCAAAGCGGTAGTGCAAGGAGGTGGGGTTCCGAAGCAGCAGCTTTCCTTTGTGTTCGCAGGTCTGATTGAGGAGTGTATTAAGGAGCCCAGCAACGCTCACAAATCCAAGAGCCTCCCCGCAGCCTGCAGACATGGAGAAGTCACCCTGAGTGACCCAGCCCACGGTCACCCGGGAGCAGTGAGAGGCAACACTGGGCAGAGGATCCGGCCACAGCCCTAGGACGAGGTCTGAGGAAGACTCCGAGAAGGATTTAGGGTCTTTGGATGCGTTGGTGTCTAAGTCAGAAGCAAAGATGAGGTCTGCCTTCTTGCCATCAGGCTTATCAGGAGTTACAGAGGGTGTTGCAGCCTTCTTAGGGTCCTTTTTTCTGCGTTTAATTCTGCCTTTAAAGTGGTCTCTGTGTGGTGGCTCCTGAGGACCGCCAGTTCCTTGTCGATTTCCTAGCGCCTTTAGGTCATCTGGAGTTGGCACGCATAACATGGCATGGTACTCCGGTTTGCCCTTTGACGGCAGCGACACATGCACCCACACCAGACTCATCGCATGTGCTGACAGGAACGACGTCACAGCTTCACAGCTGATAGGCGGTAGCTCGCCAACACGGCATGGCCTCTGACCTTTGGATGTTGTGGGTCTGCACCAGGCAGAAAGCAGCTTCAAAGCCTTTCTGTTCCTAGGAAGCAAAAAAGAAATTTGTTTAAAAAGCCCCATTTAAATCAGGTGATTAATACTAAAAGGAAAAGTAGCATTTTCATTGGCCCCATTAGCCATCCTCATAGACCAAATTTTGTTGGAGAACATTTTTAATGCCTAATGTTGAAAACAAAAAGGGAGCCAATGGACGGTGAAAATCAATCCAATTTTTTTCCCATAAAGTCAGTCATTACTCAAAGCTTATGTGATGGTTTTATGAGGATAGATGCTACTTTTCCCCTCCACTAATCACAGTGATGTATTGCAGCAATTTAAGGCTGGATGTACTTTGGGTATTCTCATCGGGGACATTATGATGAAAGGGGGGTAAGACTGGAGAAGCAGCATGCATCAAAGCTGTCAAAAGCAGCGATTGTGTCTCTTAATAAAAAATACAAAGAGGAGGAAAGAGATGATTGGAGTCCACGGCCTCCCAAAAACACAGCACATTAATCTCAAGGGACTCTAAAAAGTCTGCTGCATTAATATTTCTAAAAGTGCGATTTAGACGTGTGTGATAAAGGCACTTTGGGAGCACCAGTGCGTGTATGTTAGTGTACACGTCAGTACTGATAAAAGTTTATCTTCACTCTAAGAAAAGAACACCACAAACGTTTAAAACATGTACCTCAGTACAGTGAATCGGCTCGGAGGTTTTGTTATGCTGATCGCCTGTTGTGATGTCCTCTCCTCGGTCACAGCGTCAGCCTGCGCTGTGGTTCGTGTCTGGGTGCCTCCTTCCCGCACGATGATCTCCCACTCCTCTGCCAGCTGTTGCCAAGGGCAACAGAAAGGAGCCACACAGCCATGCTTAATGTAATTGGTCCTCTTGGCGGGTGGATGCCTACGGAGAGGTCAAAAGGGCAAACCTTGTCAAACCATTGGGCAACCTTGCCAATTTATGCAAGACATCACAAGTGTCGAGCAGTGGATAGAAGGGGACAAGCGACTTTATTAGCATCTCATCTGCATGGCGACAGAGAGCCGCATTATGAAAATTAACTGGGTCACATCTTTGGAGTGCTTCCTCTTATCAAAACCTCTAATCTACTGCTGATCTCACCACTCAGGCTGTAGATTATGAATATTATTACCCCCGTTTATGACTTTACACTAAAAACAGAACACGGCGAAGAGTTTTTAGTTCCAATAAAGTCTCATTATCACCTCAGCTAATGTTTATGTAACTAAAAATATTTTACCATCACATTTGAAAGATTGCTTTTAACGTTGCCAGCAGTTAATTAAAACAAATTGGAGAAACATATCCAACATGTATAAACGACTTTGAGATTCTGGGCAAGTTCTTAAGATTCTGTTTTCTGTCTGCAGGCTGACATAGTAGTTAGACGCCAGAATAATATTACAAGATACACAAAAGCTTTGGCAGGACAAAACGTCCCCACTGAAAACGGACCTCACCATGTTTGATAAAAATTAATCACACACTGCATTAATATTTTTCTTCCTTCCCTACTCAGTATCCAGCTGACCTTTTAAACTTGTTCAGCAGCTCGGCCTCCTGCTCCTCCTGAAAACGCATGCCTGCGGGGCAGTCTGGATAATCACGGGGAAAGTGAGGCGCTGCTTTGTTTTGAGAGTGTTTCAGACTCATATTGAGTCCACCTATGCGAACTCCTCTGTACACCTGCAGGAGGGAGAAACGACACAGAAGAGATGGATTTTTAGCTGACTTCAGAGGTAAAGCAAATCTGAGGGCTTCAGTCAATTCAACTTTATTTATATAGCACAACAGTCACCTCAAGATGCTTCATTTTGTAAGGTAAAGGCCCTACAGTATTATAGCATATCTTACCAACATCACTCTACATTTTCAATAAAATGAGGAAGCAAATATAAAGTGAAAGCCTGAGAATCTCTGATATCACCATCTGGCTTATTTGCAACCAGTCTAGGTGATCCAGCCTTAAGCAGTTGGGTAGTAGGTTATCAGATGAAGGTGGTGTTATCGACATGTCAAGTGTGCTTCCTTTCATGCAGTTTAGGTTATTTGGGGGGGTTAAACCAAGAAAAAGATACATTGTTACATTTTTCATCTGCAAACCAACAGACAAACAAGAAAAAGAAGAAGTGACCATTATTAAATGTTTCTGCTTCTAATGTGCACATGTATGTTCTGTGGAGTCAGGATTCAAGGAAAAACAACTGATTATTAACTCTCAGAGCTTACAGTCCACAACAACTTGATGGCAAACAAGTAAAGTGGAAATATAGTTACCAAGTGACCCTTTATTGTATTTTTATTTTTTTTTAAAACAGGCTAATTATAAGATCATTTCTTGAACAGCTGACAAGCAGATGTATTTTTCTATTCTATAGTTTTTTGATTTTATCATACACAAAGGGGGAAATGGTCATTTGATCTCCTGCAGAAACTGTAAGTTAGTTTAATTACAAAGAAATTAACAGCCTTTATTTTCATGGAGAGAGTTGGAACATGAACCAAAATCCAGAGGAAATAAATTACAAAAGTTATGCACCGTTTTACTGATTTACGAGTGAAATAGATGTGAAGTAAAACAGAACTTGCTTACTAGGTTTGCACTCATCTTTACAGCAGCTCTAAATGCTTTACATTTCTTGGCTGATTCTTGGTAACTCAAAGCATACGCTCCCTCCACAGACTTCATATTGAGGATTGAGAACTGGTTAGCTGTGATCTTAATGAGCTTCTTTTTTAGCCACGTTTGGGTAATGGTCATGCTGGAAGACCCATCCTTTAGCCGTTTTCATCCATGATTTTTATGCCAGAATTCTGGATCAAATACCATTTCACTCAATGACATGTAAATCAATTTATAACATATGTAATGCATTTATTCTTGATTTTTGGTTGATCTCCCTCCATTAAAATTAAACTTCCATAAAAACTGCTAGTACCTAGAAGACACAACTATGGTATCAATTTTAGATCCTATGTGGCCTTGTTGTCAAGTTACCACATTCACAAGATTGTCAGAAAACTTGACCTCTGAACTTGAGGTCAAGATGAGCCATATTCGAACTTGTCCAAGATTTTAATGGTATCAATTTATCGGATCCACACTGGCCACGGCGCAGGGTGATGACAAAATCCCATAAGTGTTTTTCAGCTGTGGAGGAACAGCAAAGAGAGCAAAGCTACAAATTCAGTATGGGATCAAATAATCATTCCCCCCACTGTATCTGCTTTTGCCCCACTCAGGGTTCATACACATTTTTCAGGGTCAAATTCAAGCACTTTTTAAGCACATTCCAGGTCAATTTTCAAGCTTTTCCAGCACATTACCAAAAAAGAAGAAAGCATGTTTCACTTTGCATCACCTCAGTAAGACCTTGTAAAAATTTAAACAAATCATCTTAGGTCGACTTAAATGTCTTTTGTCCCCCTTTTGTTAAAAGAGAAAAATGCAGCACACAAAAATAGTGAAAGAGGAAACGGTTGCCTTACATGCATATAGTGCACAAACTCAAAAATCACATTCCTCTTAAAAATTAAGATGTGCAAATGTGAACAAATCAACTTGTTCGAGATCTTCATCTCCACTGTAAATAAACAACCCAGAAAACAAGAAAACTGCACCAAACACCACAAACACCAACAAATTAATGTCTTCTCATCAGATATTGAAGCTTCTTTCCTGTGTGACATAAAAAAAATAGGAGACAGATGTTTGTTTGTTTTTTTGTTCTTTTTAACTAGTTAAGCACCCACGCCCAGAAAAATGGTAAATGGCCTGTATTTGTATAGCGCTTTACTCAGTCCCTAAGAGCCCCAAAGTGCTTTACACGTTCAGTCATCCACCCATTCACACACACATTCACACACTGGTGATGGCAAGCTACATAGCTGTAGCTATAGCTACAGCTATGTAGCTATAGCTACAGCCACCCTGGGGCGCACTGACAGAGGCGAGGCTGCCGGATACTGGCGCCACCGGGCCCTCTGACCACCACCAGTAGGCAACGGGTGAAGTGTCTTGCCCAAGGACACAACGACCGAGACTGTCCAAGCCGGGACTCGAATCGGCAACCTTCCGATTACAAGGCTAACTCGTGAGCCACGATCGCCCAGTGGGGACATTTCATTTTCGAGCAGGAAGCTCCCCCTTTTTGTTATACCCTTTAGATCAGGGGGCGGCTCTTTAGTCCTTATAGTGCGGCTCCGCGTGGTTTGGGAAAATAAATTAGTATTTAGCTGAAGTGTATTTTATTTATGTTAGTTCTTTTTTTTTTTTTTAAACTTGTAGTTCTAAATTGGAAGATTATTGTGATTTTGCAATATACAAATAAAATTATATTTTGTTATTTTTTCATAGCTCAAAGTAAGCGTCACACTCGCGGAAGCCGGTGTACTCGGTGAAACGCCGTGCATTTATCGAGACTTTCAACCCCAGATAGGCCAATTATGGATCTTCGGCTCTTTGGGTCTTAAAGGTTGCTGACCCCTGCTTTAGATGAACAGAGTTTTTTAATTAAATACATATTCTTTAATAAATGTTCTCTTTTATAAAAAGTAGGATAATTTAAAATAACTTTTATTATAGCTCTATTGCATAGAAAAAAAAAAAACTGTCTTGTTTTCTGTTGTCTGTTATATAATATTAGGGATGTTTGTGACAATTAATTTCATAATCGGCTGGACTAACCAATAGTCCACAACTAGGAAACACTGAAATTTTAAGTTAAGTTTGAAAACAGTTTAAAAAACAGTTTTAAAAAAATACCCCATTCCAAAATGTCTTGTGACAATCTCATTGGCTTAGGGAGTGATGATTAGGGGTGGGTATCATTTAGGTTTTATCCGATACCGGTGCCAAACCGGTATTTTTGAAACGGTGCCGGTGCTTAAACGGTGCTCAAACCGGTGCTTAAAGAATGGAGAACACAAACTTTGTCCAAAAACCTCTCATGTTTAACTGTTTTCCACTTTTTCTTTGGTCATTTTAGCCTTTTTGGCCAGGGTGAAGGGAATATCTGCCATCAAACAAGAAGACAGCCGTATGTAGCTATGATGATGTTTGCTAGTTCACCTTACATGCATTAACGTAATAACGTGGTTAGCCTACTCAACGTAAATTACACACGAACAACATTAAGCTACTCACGCAGAGAAGAACGGCTGCTGCTGCTACACTGGCAGGGCTAGGGGCCAGGACTCTACTCTTCGGGTTTTTGGGGGATGTTGCAAACTCCAGGTCTGATAACAGGCAACCCACGCACAGTAGATGTGCACGGTGTGAGGTCTCGCAGCAAGCTATCAAATACGGCGCATTTCTCGGCTTTTAAAAAAACCCGCTATGCGTCGCCAGGTGTTTCATCGGATTTGAGGTGTTACCTCCTTTGCACAGTATCACAGTATCAGCTTAAAGCACTTGTTGCAGGCTGCTGAGTTTGCATCTTTTGCTGTGAAGTACAGCCAGACTTTTGACCGCTTCGCCTTGGGCATTTTTAATCTGTAGCTCTGCTCTAAAAGAACGTACATACCTGGGCCCGCCTACTATCCTCGGAAACGTAAAATGATTGGCTAGAATCTAAAGTGTATGACATCTCAGGAAGAAAAAACACCGAAATAAAGCACCGAAATGTGCGCTGCTTTTCGGTCTGGTTACTACCGTTTATGACAGAACCGGACACCGGTACCCATCCCTAGTGATGATGTCATAGGGAGATCTTAAGAATCTTAGGTCCTTTGATGCGTTTCCTTATGTAGGGGTGAGAAACAGCAAGTTTTAGTTCGTTTTAGCAGCATCTGTGTTTGCAGCCTACAAACGTTCACCACAGAAACAAAGTCATCGTATTGAAACTCGAACATGTTTCCAAGAAAAAAAAAACAAAAAACAACCAATTCAAAAAGATTACGCCGCCTCTCCTTCCTGGCGTGGCCGGCCAATTTCCCCAAATGGCGTGTCATCCTTCCAAAGGGCGTTAGAGGAGAGTAGGAAAGAAAACTACCTTCTCCAGAAAAAAATGCAACAAATTGAAGAAGAGAAACTTCAACTGGAGAACAAGTGTAGACGAATGGAAGCCCAAAGTAAAGAGCTGGAAGACAGACAACAGCGCCAGCCGGACATAAAAATTATTAATGAGGGCTGGGGAATCAAGTTTGCTCAAACCCGAGAGCAGATTGTGCACCTCATTAAAGAAAACAGGCAAAAGAGTGCAGAACTAAAAGAAATGACCAACCAGCTCCAAGACAAGAAAACGATGACTGATAAGATACAGTCTAAAACTGCAAGAGTTTTGTAATCAGCTGGAGGACAAAGCAACTAAAGCGGAAGAAGAAAAGGACAAACTGGAGAAACGCTGCTCACAGATGCAGCAAAGGATCGAGCAAAATGCGAGAAACAACTCAGAGCTCGTTAAGGTGATTTTGGTGGAATATAATAACTTGAAGCGTGAAAACACTCAAATGCAGGCACAAAAAGAACAACAAGACAAAATACATGAAGACCTGCAGCTCACGCTCCAAGAAATCCAGAAAAGAAACGAGCAGTTAGAAGACAAGCACAAAGAAGTGCAACAGAGAAATGCAGACATGCACAAGGACAAGCTGATACAGGAGGCAACATCCAAACAACTCCAAGACAAGCTTGAAGAACAACAAGCAACATTAGAAGAGGTGGAACAAAGATGTGAGAGACTTGAAAAGCAAAACACAGAAACAATTGATGAGTTGAGAAATCTCATCCTGGAGAAAAAAAGCGCTCGTGGAAAAGTGCCTGAAAAAAAAGAAAAAATGGTTCCACTTGTTCCGGAGGAGAGACGCTACTGCTTCCTCACCTGATGTAGCCTCGTCTTGCTCCACCTCTGTTAACCCCCCCAACCAGTCCCAGCAGTTGACTGTCCACTCCTGGTTCCTGCCCGTTTAAAGGCAGTTTTTCCTCCCCACTGTCGCCAAGTGCTTGCTCAGAGGGGATTGTTGGGGTTTTCTCTCCTCTACCTTGTTTCTTCATTTACTTGCTTGTTTAACTTTTTTTTCAACTTATCTAAATAAACCATTTGAATTTATCCTTTGAGTATTTTTCATCTCATCTTTACAGAATTTTTCCAAAACACTTTCAAACATTCAGATCTGTCTTTTATTTTCTTCTTGAAACCTCCACTGTAACAAGAAATAAACCACACCACAGTGCACTGTGAAGCAAACTAAAACTCACTATATGAGTTCACAGTACATCAACCCAACAACACAGCAAATAAGTAAACGTGGCAGCATTCGATTTAACCAAACCAAGTAGTGTGAAAGCACCCAAACCACTCCAAGGAAAAGTAAAAAAATACTCCAAAACGTATTACCAGTGGGATCCAGAAGGCCATCCCCCAGCCTTTGGGAAGCAACAGGTCCCATCCAGCACCCCACGAGCTCATCTCATGCCCAACCTGCTTGCCCGGCTGCTCAACAAGGAGAATGGGGACACGACCCTGCAGGGGAGTTGGGCTCAGCCTGGAGCCTGGCACCAGCACCTCACTCCTCATACGGTTCAGCTCCTGCAGGCGGTAACAGAAAGTGTAACAAGTAAGAGCCACATGTGCTCTTTCAGGAATGGAGAGGCTAACGCACGATACGACGACAATGCTAGTGGCGGGAGAATAAGCTACCTGCTCAGATATCTTGTTATCGGTGACATTGTCTCGCACAGACTGTTCCCAAATGAAACTCTGACAGCAAGGCTCTGGTACTCCCTCCAACATCAGCTTCCGCCTCTTCTCTTCGTCCACCTCTGGAAGAAACACACATACATGGCATACCCCTATATAACCAGCATCACTAATGTGAGGTGAGACAGAGTCCCTCGACCTCTGCTTTATGATCTAAAATTTTGATAAGCAGGTGATTTATCAATGATTTAATAAAAACAAAACAACAAAAAAAACGTTGTTACATCTGCAGAGTTTTCATTTATGCAGCCAAAGTCATGTTTGCATCTCTCACACTGGGTTTGGCCTTAATAGAACTTGATTTGCCAAAATAATTCAAAACACAGAGCGTTAAAGTAATAACATATCACGGTGCAATGCAGTGCTCTGCTGGGAAACCTTGGGTCCTGGAATTTATGTGGATGTTACTTTAACATATACCACCCACATAAGCATCGGTGCAGACTAGCACACACCACCATGGCAACAGCAGGGCAGGTTGTTTTAATGTTGCAGCTGATTAGGGATGGCCACAGAGTGATCAATCATAATGTTATGCCCCTGTGGGTCCCATTTCACCACCGATTTACCAAAGAGAAGCAAAACACCCATCTAGTACAAGAAAATCTGTACTGTGTCTAGTCATCTGTATAGTCAATAAAGTCCAATATGAAGATTTAAACCTGACTTAGTTCAGATGCTAGACATCAAATATGCATTTTCTATAATAACTCAGTACTCCTACTGTAAAGCAGGATGAGGCAAAGAAAAATAGTACTGAGCAATATTACCCAGATATCACAGCAAACCTGTTTGTCAGAGCTCCACCCACATGAACAATAAAAGGTTCCCAATTTACACTTATTACAGCCTCATGATGCTGCGAAGCCATTAAGGCTGAGGGAAAATATAAAGGCATAAATTTATTAGCCAAGCAGTTCTATTTTTAATTGTAGAATTTTCCTGTTTATTCATATGTTCACATATTTTTTGTTGCTTTTCCCTCACAGTCTGAAATATGCCTGATGATCAACTTCCTACTGAAATTTGATAAAAGAAAAACTAGAAACTAACAGCTTGATATAAGACATTGAATATCAAGTATAATAATTATGTTAAGATAACAAAAGAGACTTTTATTCTATTTTTCCATTTATGCAATGAGAATGGATCATGAATATGGTACATCTGATTTAAATCACTAAAGGGCCCTTTTAAAAACAGACCTCTTTCAAGCATCTTCTCATAAGTCAGCTGTTGTCAGTCACTAAGGGTGTGTTTCGAGTACAGGGTTCTGCCAGGATTCGAACCTGGAACATCTGCATGGCGAAGCAGAGGCTCCCCGGAGCACAGAACCAGATGTGTACTCACTGAAACAACCTCAGGACCAGAAACAACAGACTGACTCTCTGCTATGTCAGATTTTGCGGCAGGAGAGAAGCAACAGTGTCGATATACTGTGAGATGTACAAGTACTCGACTTTAAAACCCCTTTCCCCTCCTCCACCGTCATATCTGGTATATCTGATTTTACCTTGTGCCTGCTTTACACAAGGCAAAGCTTTAACTCTCTTTCTTGGTAAAGTGAGCCTCGGGTCATCCACAGTCAGACCCAGCACCGTGCCTGAGGGGAGCTCGGCGGTCGAATAGATGCCTATGTGAACGACAGTCAGGGTGAGACAGAAAAGCCTGGACACACAATCAACTAGCAAAATAAGTAATCAGGGATTTTAAAAAGTAGAGGAAAAACAAACCTTTCAGGATGTTAAAGATATCAGCTTGTTGTTGATGCAGAGTCATCTTGGCCTCATCTGAGCAGTGCTGAGGCCACCAGAGGGAGCACGTCTGGGATTTCAGCACTTCCTTGTTTACAAAAAACAAATTCAAGCATGAAGTGTAAATGAAAAATGCCTTTTGGGAACAATTCAAGTTAATAACATAGTACAGTTCTTACATCACAGCCTGTAGCAGCTTCTAAAGTGTCTACCAACACCGAATGGGACTGTGGTCCAATCAGCCGATAGCGTACAATCTCCATTGTGAGATCGCTGCACGCACACACACAAAGAATAAAGTGAATGAAACAATCATCAACATCTACAGTAAAATCCAATCTCCTAAATAAACGTTCAATCAAACGCTTCGGTTTGTTCCTGAAATGACACAAACTTTATAACTATTCCATTTGAGCTGGACCTCCAGCTCACTGGGGTGGAGCGTAATCTTGTTCCATCACCCAGGATCTTCTTTGCAGGGGGTCCAGTGGCATCTTTACAGCTACGCTTTCTCTTGGTTCCAGGTACCGGCTTGGCCTCAGGTGTGTTTTCAGGCTCTGACTCTGCCTCCAAGGTGGGATTAACCTCTACTGGTGCAGCCGGAGGTAATACAGCCTCACAACACTGACACACAGTTTGTAATTCAGGCAGAAGATCCTGGAAGGAGGATACCGTATATGGAATTAACAGTCCTGCTGGAGTCATTTGTAAATGTAATAATATCAAGTAAAAATTCGAAAGGCCAACCATAAAAATAATTTACAACCAGCAGACCTCTAAAACCAGTCACACCTGCTTAAGAGTGGGATGAGCCCAGATCCACAGCTGCCTGTGCACTGAGCCCTGTGTGCGGGGTCTCCAGAGGAAGGTGACGGGCCCCAGGGGCTGTGAGGGGTACCGTCCAGCTCTGTACACCATGACACTGCCCTGTCTCCTTCCTGACAGACACAGTGCTGCAGCAAACGTAGGGCCTAGAAAAGAAAAGAAAAGGCATATAACTACACTACTTAAACTAAATGTGTAAGTTAGCAGGAGTTGCTGATAAAAACCCGTCTGGTTCTTTTGCCATCAGAACTATTGTCTGAAGGCAAAGAGAGAAGCCCAACGGAAAACCTCAATTATTTCTTACCTGCTTCCTTGCTGGTCAGCTGTGAAAGAGCAGCTAGAAGCTTGTCTTCGTCCCCCTGCAGCTCTATGCAGCAGTAATAAGAGAGATCCTGAGCAGAGATAATGCAAAATGTAAGCTGATGTTCCAGACAGCGACATTACAGTACGTAAAAACAAATTATTCACAGAGTCTGTGTGAACAGCAGGTGGTTACCTGTAGGAGGCAGTGGCTGCTCATTGCTCTGTAGCAAGCCCGGTAGCATTTGTATGTGGGCCTGTCCCCGAGGCAGTAACCCCACTTTTTAACCATGTGGAAGCGCTTGGCGTGCCAAATGTGCGTTTCTAGCCAAATGTTCTTCCGCTGACGGCGATTGAACTCCAGCAGCAGGTTTCCGTGACGCCGCCGGGCCTTGCGGCTCTTGCTCTTTGCTTGCTCCTTCTTTTTGGAGCCAGCCTGGAGGCCCTTCTCCCGCTGACAGAGGAAGGACAAGTGAGTGGACATGTCCCAGGTACTCAGAGTGGAGGACTTTGTATATAAAACAAGGGTATGGAGGTGTTTGTGAGACATTCAAGTGCTGAAAATAAAATACGTCCAGAAATTTACCATTCTGTTGGCCACCTCTCTCAGTCTGTGAGGAAGCCGCTTGGTGTTGTGGCTCATGGCTCGTCTCCTCATGTGTTTGGGCAGAGCTTCAAACACACGGCTGCTGCTTGTGGTCTTTCTGACAGCTTTCAACATGGCGCTCACCTCTGCAGCCCTGGCCCTTGCAAAAGCTCCAGCTGAGTGAGGAAGGTAAAGATGGAGATGGAAGTCATTCACTGGACGGTCTCTGTTCATGAATACCTTTACAATTCATTTCTTTCATGACTGTCTATGCTCTGAATTAAACTTAATATGTAAAATATGGGGATAGGTTAATTGGATAATCCAAATTGTCACTAGGTGTGAATGTGCGAGTAAATGTGAGTGTGAATGGTTGTCTGTCCCTGTGTGTTGGCCCTGCGACAGACTGGCGACCTGTCCAGGGTGTACCCTGCCTCTCGCCCTATGACAGCTGGGATAGGCTCCAGCGCCCCCCGCGACCCTGAAAAGGAGAAGCGGAAGCGAATGGATGGATGGATGTAAAAAATGTTGAGATTTTACCAGTGACGTATTTGGGCATCTCCTTAGTGTAGCCACCACCATCTTTATGATGTCCACGGACCCATCCGCTCTGGTGGGGAGTTTTCTTCTGCCTTTCTGTAGCGGGGTGCACCTCCGAAAGACCACCTTTGAGAGGATCAGCATTTTTTCCTGTCGGGGTCAAACAAAAGTGAGAGTGAGTCAAGTGTGGTCTGCCTCTACAAATGCGTGAAAACTCGCCCAACTTAATAAGGCATCTAACATCTTTGTCCTCTTGTTTATTCTGTTTTCACATGAATCTCATCATAGAAACAACCTTAATAAGAAGGGATTCCTCCCTTGGAAAAAATATGTTCCCTATATTCACTGTATGAACAACACATGACAGAGGAAGATGAGGAACTAGAAAGACAAAAATTTGGAGGGCACTTAAAAAAAGTTTTAAAGAAAAAAAAAAAATCATAAGAACCAAGTGACAGACAGTCCATAGGGAAGACTCACAAAATCTTGAGATACTCCTACCAGAGGTGCAACAAAACAAAGCAACAGTAATAATTTTCTTGAAGGTCTCTTACACATGAAATAAATTCTTGCATAAAGTTATTAATGTCAATTGGAAAAAGCTATGTTAAACAGGAGGTGCTAGACCTGAACTCAGGTTATTTCACTATAAATGCTCTGATTTGTCCCAAATTAAGTGTGACCATGGACAAGGGGGTCCTCTAGATGCCCGAAATGCCCTCTAGATGTCCTTTGGACAGAGGCGGTGCCTTACGACACCAACTGTCTGCCATCCATAATCCAGTTTTGAGATCCCTTTCCAGACGCCCTAACGCCCACTCACATCCTTGGTCATCTGACCTCAGTAAGTCACATGACAGGGTGGGGCTAGTTTTCACAGTGGGTTCACCCAAAACCTTGGCTGATTGTGACCCACACCCGTTTTCACACCTTGGCTCATGTGATTACGTAAAGGATTAATAGGGGGTCAATGACCCTCTTGGGGGGGGGGGCACTCCCATAGGGCTTAAAATCTGGGACTCTCCACCATTTGACCCTAGAACTGAAAAAGCTTCTCAGATGAAACGTCTTCAAGAAACTTAAAGAAGTCCAGACGCTTTTCTTTCCAGGCTCCTTAGACTATGATGAGCTGGATGATTGAGAACCTTCACAGACAGATGCAGTCCTATAAATGCATACATGTACATAAGTACTCAAAGCCTTTGCTCAGGACTTTGTTGAAGCACCTTTGGCTGCAATTACAGCCTCAAGTCTTTTTGAGTTTAAGCTCTGCACACCTATTTTTGGGCAGTTTCTCTTATTCTTTTTTGCAGACCCCCAAGCTCCATCAGGCTGGATGGGGATCAGTTATGTTTGTTATCTTGGATGTGTGCTTAGGGTTGTTGTCCTGTTGGAAGATGAACCTTCATCCCAGTCTGAGGCCCAGAGCGCTCTGGAGCAGGTCAGCATAAAGGATGTCTCTGTACACTGCTGCACATGTACAAACATCCCCCAGCATGATGCTGCCACCACCATGCTCCACTGTCGGGATGGTACTGGCCAGGTGATGAGTGGTGAATTTACCACAGGTGGGCTCCAATCAGCTATGAAAACAGTCGATCAGTTGAAACAGGATGCACTTGAACTTGACTCTGTGTGTCATGGCAAAGGCTGTGAATACTCATCTACAAGTTATACCTTTGTTTTTAGTAGATTTGCAAGAATTTCAAGCAAGCTGTTTCACTTTGTCATTATCAGAGATGTCATGTACAATTTAGTCCATTTTGGAATAAGGCACAACTAACATGTTTTCATGAGTCTTCCATGACAACACATGGAACAAGTGACACACTGTGAATACTTTCTGGACGCACTGCATGGCAAGTAGCAGAAATATCAGATATGACATATATCCATTTACTTAGACAGGAAGAATGTTCTGTTGTGTTTGATATTTAATGTATAGCTATATCAGATACAGTCATGTATGACCTTATCTTTCAAGTATGTATGATACAGTCCAAGGAGAGCAAAACTGTTCAGTTCACCTTGGCTTTATTCTGCTTATGTGGTTCATATTATCTGCCGATTTAACTATTTTGGCAGTAAATTTTTATACAAGAATCCATTTCATACGTGGAAGAAAACACATGTGTGCTTTGTTCTGCATTACTGTAGGGGACTCGCTGGCCGTTCTTCCAGTTTAATATGTAATAGGCTACGTGAAATAACCAGGGAAGGCAAGAGTACCGGTGCCAGGGGCGTCTGCTCCATTCTGTGTGCTGCTCTCCACGTTAGATGAAGAAGATGGATACTGCACACTGGCGGGCTGATTTCTCATCTTCTTCTCCCGCATTTTGACTTTAGCCGCAGACATTTTCTGTAAGATACAATAAGACGCTTGAGACCTCGCTATGTGAGCACCTTCTAACCCAAACAGTTGAATGCTGAGCTAAAACGCAGGCTTGCTAGCAACGTTACCTGGCGTAAAGTTGGGGAGTTGTTTTAACTAACAAAACCAAAGCAAAAACATTTCTATACCAAACGTACAGAGGAATTACACTTCATAAGGTTACCTCAAGGTTCCCCAGTGTGATGTGTGTCAGAAACGCTGTTCCAGCTGCAGGGACCCTCTAGTTTTACGTTTAGCAACCATGTGAGGTTTCCTCACGCTGGTGCTGGTCTTGTTTGCTTCCGGATATGACGTGTTCAGGGGGCTTTGGAGAGTATTCGCGCGTCAACAAAAAAATCCAATAAAAACCAAGGTACGTTTTCGTAAGATTATGTGATATGTTGTCACTATTGTCTCTTACTTGAGTTTTAAAATGTCTGAAGTGACCAGTTTTGGAACTAAAATCTGTAAAGGCAAATGTGTTTGCGCATGTGATATGTCTTTTACGGTAAAGTAGCTCTGACGTCCTTCTGACATCAGCGCTTTTTCTGCTTGCAGCCTTCTGTTGTACAACTTACTTCTTTCACTTGGGCCGATAGATTTCCAGTGAAATGGCTGCACTAATCAGGAGGATTATCAGTAGTGATGGTGAGATGAAGCCTCATGATGAACTGAAGCTTTCCATCCAATTGGTCGACTCATGGTTCGAAGCATTGTGATGATTCATTTGCTCTACTGCGCCATCAAGTGGACAATTCAAGTGAAGCAGGCTCTTTGATTATAATGATGTGTAAACCTTATGTACATCTGGATAATGACACAAACTAGTGTTTGGTGCTTCACTTTTTAATAAACTAAAAGACAGAAATCAGATTATAGGATGTGTAGTGTTGTTTATTTATATTTTGGTGTTTATCATTTGTGATATTTATTACTGTGTGCATACTTTATTAGGAGAGACAAAAAAAAAACAAAAACATCTCTTCCTTGCTGGTTCCATCGAAGAAGAAATGCACAAGTAACTATGTAGCACGTACGTAATCCAATTCCACAACACGGTGTGATGGGGAATCAGCTGTTTTCCTGCCCATGTTATTTCGAATCTGGCGCGAACCGATGAACCAGTCCCTGAATCAGTCACGTGGTACGGACTGCCCGCGAGGCCTCGAACGTCACTGCATACGTAATCAAAGCAAGCCTCGATACGCGCTTCAGAAAAACGCCCCCGCGATTACCCGACGCACGATTCGAAGCTTCGACACACAGGACACATCACTAATTATCAGCACAGCTAAAGCTCCTGCTGCTATCGGTCCGTACAGGTGAGAAGAGCTTTGAATCATTGCCCTAAGGTTAAAGTTGCAGCTGGCACACACCTGCCGCAGCACCAACCTACATTACATTTGGACTGTTAATAGCACTGACTGCCAATTCATTGATGACACACCACGACTTTTTTTGCTTAATCTGGTAATACAGCTATACTGAGTTCACTGTTTCGTCCATAAGATTGCTGCTGGGAGAGGTGGGATAGCATATGCTCTCAGAGCTTTTGGGAGCAAAGTTCAGATTTTTGGATGCTGCACTTTAAACTCTACACACCACTAAAATGTTAAACAGCAAACTGTGCCCGAGGTTTTTCAATACTTTAGTCTGCCATTAATTAAATTCAGTTTAATTTTATTTATATGACGTCAAATCACGACACCAGTCGAGTTTTTTTTTATATTGTTATAAATGGTAAAGAGCCTAAAATAATACAGAGAAGACCCCAAACAATCAAACGACCCTCCTGATCCAGCTCCAACTTAAGTTTAAGCCTAATCCTAAAAGCAGAGAGGGTTTCTGTCGCTCACATCTGCACAGAGAGCTGGTTCCACAGAAGAAGGGCCTGGAAGCTGAAACCTGTGCTTTGAAACATTGTAGGAAACACAGTTATCCCAGTTGTCTGAGAGCAAAGTGCTCTATTGGGGTGATATGATACAATGCTCAACTGAAGGCTTTTTAGGTAGTTTTTAGGACATCCATATAATAATGAGTTACAATAGTCCCACCTAGAAGAAATAAATGCATGAATTATTTTCAGCATCACTCTGAGACATGATGCTTCTAATTTTACAGTTACTGTACAAATGCAGGTAAGCAGTCCCAAACATATGTTTAATAGGGGCACAGAAAAATGACTTCAAGACTCCTCACAGGTATAGAGAGTGTTCTCTTTATCGAGAAAAGAAGCTGTGTATATATTATTAAAACAGGGAAGATGCATAAATGCAATTTTATGAATCTATTATTCAAAAGGAAATAAACATCAAAAAACAACCCTCAGTTAAAACCCTACACATGGAGAGATAAGTGACGTAATAGTCAAGCAAACATACAACTTTTTTAACCTCACTTCCTTCATTATTAGTAAATCTTTACTTAGCAAAGATCAGCAGAAAGGACAATAAGATTTAACACTGTGAATGAAATAAACCCAGAGTAGCTAAGTCTTTGTCTTTGCATGTTTGTGTGTGTTTTCCAGCCAAGCAGTGGTGGTGGATCGAACCATGTATATTTCAGGACAGCTGGGAATGGACCCTGCCAGTGGACAGCTGGTGGAAGGTGGTGTTCAGGCTCAAACCAGACAGGTGACACTGGAATCCCCATCATCACTGATTCATTCTTTCATTCATTCATGAACATGGAGTACAGCGACACTTGAAAGCGATCCAGATATCAGTAGATGTTCCTAATTCCTAACTGCTGAGATAATTGCAATGGAGTTGAGCTCACAACCAAGCCATTGGGAGGCTGCTACAGTGTGAATAAATGCAGTCCATTATTTAAAAGAAAATCTAGTGACAATGCTTTTAAAAATAGTGCCTTTTGAAAAAACCCACCAGTTTTCCTGCGGGAGACCAATTCCAGGTTAATTCCTTAATTCTCTGTAATGCTGCAGAATAAATTTAAGACTGGTCTAACGCATCCTTCCTACAGGCTGAATGAGGATCTGAAAGTCATCCCAAAGTGAGAATTACTTTTGCACAATCGTGTACATGACTTCTGTTTCTTCAGGCTCTGGTGAATATGGCTGAAATACTCAAGGCTGCTGGGTGTGGTTACACCAACGGTGAGAGAGCCTTGCCTTTCTTTGCATGTGCACAGGACAATTCTTTCAACTTTTCAACCACAGACCCGATCATGCACTATTTTCTTTCTTTTCTTGTTACTTCCTGAAGTTGTCAAAACCACAGTGCTCTTAGCCGATATGAACGACTTCACCAGTGTCAATGACGTGTACAAGCAATGTGAGTATCAATGATTCAGTCATTAACGTGTATCAGTATGTGTTTGGAGTTATCTGCTGCTGTTGGCTTTCATTTTACAATACAACGTTAGCCACCAGGTGTCAGCACAGTCCAGACGACGTACAGCGCTGCTGCATAACAAGCAGATTTTATAGACTCTTTAATTTTCCAGTAATGTATTCACCCAGAAGGCCTTTACAATAACTCAACTAGGGCTTCAATTTGCCTCTTTATATTCTAAATATGCTGTGGAAACTCCAGAGCAAGTTGAATTATGAAATAAATATTCAGAAACACAGGGGCAGAAACACTCGCAGGGAACGCTGACATTTGCTGAGTCACTTAGCAGAGTGAAACCTGAGCTTCCCCCACCAACGGGTCTTAATCTTTATCTAAATGTCAGACGACAGACTGCCACATCTGACATTCCATAGATTAAATTTTAAAAAAAGTTTAAGTCTATTCACAAAGCCCCCATATCCATTTCATTGTTTAAGTAGTATGGTAGAAAAGATAGCTGGGCATTTTTCTAATGCCAGTTAATTCAGGTATTGCTCCTACAATTAACTGATCCAAGCACCCAGGTTGATGCACTCTGTGTTGAGTCCATTATCCGTGATTACATCAGTACAGTCAAATCAGATTATTCTTTCAGTCCACCTCTGTCTTTAAAGGCCCTGCACCAAGTCACAGGTGTTTTCACTTTATTCTGGTTGATTAGGCTTTTGCTATGGTTGAAGTTGGGTGCAGCTATGCTGCTGTTACATGAACCGACAAGAACAACAATGGCATAAATTCTGCTGCCTGAGCAGAGGCCTGTACTACAAAACAGGAACTCATCTTATCCAGGTAGCTTTGGGGTTAACCCCAGGTTTTCTGTACCACAAATGTGGTCACTTCTTACCAGGGTACATCGCCATGGTAACTTGTGCTTCCATATTAGAGGTCAACAGGTATGAAATCACCACCTACTGACCAGTCAAGTCTCCAGAAAATAGCGTCACCATTACTTGAAGATCCCTCAGACCTCTGAGAATAGGAGTGTCTAAAGTTTTTTAATAGCATCAGTAATAAATACCTCGATCGGGAAACCCTTGGTTAACTCAGTGAGTGGATAACCAGCTTTGTGATCACGAGTGTTAGGTTCAGTGAATCCAGATAACAGAGAGATAACCAGAGATAACTTTGTAGTGCAGTGCCCAGCACAATCAAGGACACTCTGTAGTAACTCATTAATGTGTCTTAATTATTGCTGCGGCTTTTCATTGTAATACATTTCCCATTGTGCATCTAATAATGTGTTGTTTTGGTTTTTGTACTGATGAAACTGTGTGAATATATATGATAATTATACACTGAATTTTAGATATTTGATGTATATTGTGTCTAATATGTGTGAACATAGTTAAATTGTTGTGCAGATTAAAATTGTCACAAAGACAAATGTTCTGTTGATTCAGTGCTATTTGCAGGTTTATGTAAATCCAAAAGTGTAACTAATAAGATGAATAACTGCTTGTTCAAGCTGACTGATGATGACGTAGAGCCCTGATTTGTGTACTCGCACACCTGTGTTTCTCCTACTCTGACAGTCACTATAAAGAGCTTGCTTGGTTTATCAGTTGATATAAAGGCATGTCAGACAAGGACAACACTATAAATGCCAGGTACCAGTAGTTAATTGGCTGCTTTGCAGTCCTGTAAGCTTCTGTAGATTCTGTATCTGTGAGTCATTGAAAGTCTGTATGTGTAAATGTGTTGGTGGCCTAACTCAGCTGCTTTCTTTAGTCTTTAGCACCAACTTCCCAGCCAGGGCTGCCTATCAGGTCGCTGCTCTCCCTCGAGTGAGTACTTGACAAAGACTTTTTATGCAGTTATTCTTTTGTGCTTTGAACCCAACAGAAAACCACAATTCTCACCGTACTGATGCTGTCTCTTTCTCCAGGGTGGACTGGTTGAAATTGAAGCAATTGCTGTTTTGGGCCCTCTGACCGACACTTCCTAACAAGTACATTAAACAAGCAAAAACTAGAAAGAGCTAAAACCACTGAAAAGTGTGAAACTGATGTAATTATAGGTCTAGTATCATCAGCGATTTAACGCTGTTTTAACATGCCACAGGTCACCTAGCAGACTAACAGCAGTCAGGTGTGGAGCACTTTCTCCTCCCTCACTGACAATGATGAAATGTATTTGAAGACAGCACTGCATTTTAAATCCACTCTGCTCACATTTCACTTACAATAGCTGAGAAGTACCTAAGCTTGTTTGTTGGATTGGATTACACTACCGTCCTGTGTTGTCATCATGACAGTGTATCCTCTCTCTTTGTACCAGGTGATAGATGATCGAGCATAACTGAATAATAAAAGGTTTTAATT
The DNA here is from genome assembly GCF_057381915.1 of Diplotaxodon limnothrissa. Classification (NCBI taxonomy): domain Eukaryota; kingdom Metazoa; phylum Chordata; class Actinopteri; order Cichliformes; family Cichlidae; genus Diplotaxodon; species Diplotaxodon limnothrissa. Next base: position 8,905,456 of record NC_140606.1, read on the forward strand.
TTCCTTAATTGCTTCTTAATGTCAAGAAAACCGCCTGTAGATGATCACTGTAATCTCACATTGTCTCATGTACACTAAAAAGTCCTCAGCAATTCTGCAATAACTATGAACAGAGTTTGTTTAACAGGGTTAACCCATGCCAGAATGGGTTGTTTATTTGCAGGCTTGCAAACCCATAAAGAACTATATGATTTGATTAACTCCTGTTGGATTAATGTGTCTGAATCACTCAGTATACTTTGGGGCTAAATAAAAACCTTCAGCCTGTTGGAACTGCACAACGCAAACTGATTTTTAAAACAGCAGTTCAAGTCTTCATGTGCATACTAAGTATTAAATATTCCAAAATAATCATTTTATTTTCAGAGAGACTTAGCTTCTCATTCTGGTACTCCGTGTTCACATGCTTCATTACATGCATGGTGCAGTGTGTCAGCAGGTGAGTCAAATATCGGTATGGGGGGGAAAGAAGAGCAGCGAGCAGCTCGTATGCAAAGCCTGAATTCATTTAAAGGATGTAGTCGGACCAGGGCGCCTTTTATCCCCAGCGCCACACTCTAATACAGCAACAGAGTATTGTGACTGTTCAGATATCTTATGCTTGAGTGGTTTTAAGTACGTATGCTTCTCTAAACACACTACAGTATGCACTGAGGTCTTGGAGAGACTGTGGTCACCATATACTAAAAGCCAATATAATCTCCAGTCACAATTCAGTTACAGAGACAGAGTATTAGTGAGTAAAACTTTATTCTGTACACTAACAGGTTAGCAGAATCATAGACACGGTCAGAGAAAATGAATATATTACAGAGAGTGAGAAGTAAAATGAAAAAGATCAAAACAAAATTTGTTCCCAAAGCATCATCACATCTTATGAGGTTGCAGTAATTTTCTAATGCCCTTACACTTTTAAACTCAGCATGTAGAACTAATTAGTTACATATTCTGCCCACTAGGCAATGCAGTGTAATGCCCTCAATCTAAAACTGACAAGCGTATGACATCAGTGTTACCCCGAAGTTCCTTTTGTTGGAAGGTTCATTACAAAGAGAAGTTCACAAACACCCACCAGCTACGGAGCAACCACAGAAGGGTTTCACAGAACAGCAACATGGCCTCGTCTGTATCCTTAACCCGCCAACGACTGATTATAAAAGTATATATAAGTGCTAACCCTCTGCATACGTGATCTTTGCCCACTTTTCATTTAAGCAAATCAAAACACTTTAATGTGAACCAATTAAATGTTGAAATATTGAAACCATGTGTGCCGAGTTACTCAACACTTATTACTGTCATTCCTATTGAATAAATGAGCCCCTTTGGAAAGGCTGCAATTAATGTGCAAACAGTTAACAAAAATATATGGTTTAATGTCAGAATTATAAACTAGAAATTCAACCAATTACAAATCAGTTTAATACAGCCTAAGTACAGTGTACACCTAGCCAGTGTGTGTCATTCCAGGTTTGTATTCTTGTCAGTTTTGAGTTCTTTAAGTTTTTTTATTCACAGCTGTATTCCTCAGAAGCAGCTTCTTTAAATAACCGAGTATCCTTCCCTGTATTTCAGCACACTGCCATTCGAAACTCAAAAGAGTTGCTAGCAAGAGTTGACAGATTTTACAGAGGATTGCACCCTCTTGTCACAGGCCACATGTGTAGTACGTGGATCCAGAGACTTGATTTCCCATTAAAAAACACATACTCCTCCCGTTCCTCTCCTGAAAAGGTTTATATACAAATATGGGAAAGATTCTTAGGAAAGCTTTTAAGGCACAGTGAATATTAGGAAATGTGGTGTTTGGTGAGTGCTGATGAGACAAAACTGAAAATCAGTTGTTTTATTCTTCTGTTTACTTCATCTTGTCCTCCTTCCAGTAGGTTTACAGTGGTAGCTTTGGGCGTTTTGTTGCATTCTTTCCTCTCTAAAAGGAAAAGAAAAAAACATGTCAGCACTTCAGCATCTGACTCACACTTTCACTCTTCAAGTTTATCTTTGTAACTGAGTATAAACAGAATTCAACTTAATTCTGTTTTTTCTACCAAAATGCATCCAGTCCACCTGTAGGAGACTATTTTTTACAAGTATGCACTGACTGCAGAGAAAAGTCTAATCCTTCAGAGTTTGCACTGGATTATAGTTTGGTTTGTGGCTGTGCTCTTACCAACTCAGTCCTCCTTTTTGGCTTTCTCACCCTCTGTATCCTGAGACACCTCGCTTGCAGACTCCACTGCATATATATGTAGACACAAACATTAGCATGGCATTTTCATTAACTATGATAATGTCAAAACTGACTGGCTCTGAGGATTTATAACTGCCAAATTTATAACCAATACAAAACAGCATGAGTCCCTCTGAACTCGTTTACAAGTTACTACAATGTACACACACATTTGCTTCTATATCCTTGTGGAGGGTATTCAGTGAAATAATGCATACCTTAGTGTCTTACCCTAAAACTAATTCTTAACCATTAAATAAACAGCTTTTTTGTGCTTTTATTGTCCTTACAGCCCCTCTCATTCTTACATGTGCAGTTAGATTGAAGTCCCAACCAGGATATATAAACGTGAAACACAGAAACTAGTACATAGCCTCAAGCAAAAAATTCTCATAAAAATTATGCAGTACAGCACGTCTTCCATGCCAGAAGTCCATTCGTCTCATGCTGCGTGGAGGCTTGTTTCTATCCTGAAAGTACAACATGTTCTCTGAACATAAAGAGTCGGGTGAAGGTCAAAAAAGAGATCGTGTGTGCAAGGCCTTGCAAAGCACTGGTGACAACTGGAGGTGCACATTATGATTTAATATGCAAGGTTACCCAGTAAAGTGTAGAGAAAGTGTAGAGATGTAAAGGCTTACTTTCTGAAGTTTTAACTCAGTCACTGCACATTGTAATGAAATGTATAGGTATAAAATCCTGCTTGTTAGAGTGGAGCAAATCACCGTGCATTCAAAATCAAGTTGACTCAATTTTTCTTTCAAAATGAGCCCTTAAAATGATTTTTCTTCACAAATTTGCAGGATGAACTTCAGTGTGTTTTAATAGTCGTATAATTGAAAGCAGCAGGGCATGATCGGTCTGTAGACAGTGCATAACAGAGCACAATGAGTGAGAGTTGCCTGACTGGAGCTGTTGTGCAATAATTGACACTCTCAAGACGAGCCTTCATTTCTCTTTCTGAGTGTGTGTGCTTTCTGTTTCTCACACTGCACTATCTGTTCGGCCTCACAGCCCAACAATAGCCCGCTGATCCTGTCAGCTCCAAGCAGTCACATTAGTACACAGAGGAGTGTGTGGACGGTTGATTAGAATATGGAGAGTTTGGGGTTATTAACCACATGTGTGTTTAATTACCAGAAGTCTCTTGCTTTGGCCGAATGTGTTGCAACAAGATAGATCTGGTGTTTGACCACCTGACAGACCGTTAATTGTTTACTTGGATGCAAACATACTCTTGTCCATTTGTTACTCATTACCAGGTTTGTTTCTGCTCAGCTTTTTCATCCCCCTCTGAGCTTGTTCCTACATGCTCAGCATCTATCACATGTTTGCATAGAGTTCTGCAGCTATTTCAACCGGCAATAATGCTGCTGCGCCTGACCTCCACCCAAAAACTGTCTCCAACATCAGGATGATGGGTTGACGTGAAATTTAGCGTGACAGGTTAATCAGTGAAACAACTCTGTGTTTAGTCAAGTAAATAAATCAACAAGAAAACCTGTCATTATAAACTCCCTCAAGAGGCTCAGTGGCAGCTATCATCCTCTAAAACCCAGTTGTAATCCTTCAGCTCTTATTAGTTTTACTCTGCAGGGCATGTGGCCGTGGCAAATTGCAGAGTATGAACTGTGCCAAAACTGTGCCAAAAATCTGTTTTGACAAGTAAGAAAGAAAAGGTAAGTAAGAAAAGGTAATCTGGAGCCATTAATGGTCCATACCACCTGGTGAATCTTCAGGAGCTGGATCGGTAGATGGGGCTGGTGCTGAAGGTGCTTCAGTTTCTGTAGGGGTGGGCTCAACCACAGGAGCCTCCACTGCTGCTACACTGTCTGCAGTGGACTCTTGGGTGACACAGGCTGGTGGAGCTTCTGAGGTTACCCCAGAAGGGGTTTCTGAAGCAGCTGGAGCAGGAGCTGGAACCTCTGCATTCTGGACCGGCTCAGTAGCAGCAGGTTCAACTCCTAAAGCTGGAGCAGGGGCATCCTCTGCGGTGCCAGGTGCCTCTGCTGGAGCAGGAGCTGGAGTAGGTTCTGTCGGCTCCTCGGCAGCAGGCTGTGGCTCAGCTTTGGTCTCATCTCTGACAGAAGGTAACGCTGGCATCTCTGGGATAGTTGCAGCAGCAATCTCTGTGTCTATTACCGGCTCTGCAGCTTCAATAGGCACCGAGGGTTCAGCAGGTGGTGCAGCTTCAGTTGGTTCTGAAATTTCAGCTGGTGCTGAAGACTCAGCTGGTGTTTTTGTTAAAGCTTCGCTTGGTGCAGGTAAAGCAGCCTCTGGTTCAGAATTGTCTGCTGAGGCCTGCACAGGTGCAGCCACTTCAGCAGGCGCCCCCACAGCCTCGGCTGAAGCCTCTTCTGTAATAACTGGGTTCACAGTTGGCTCAGATATAACCGGTTCAGCGACAGGCACTGCAACCACCTCCTCAGTGATGGCAGAGGCCTCTGCCTGCACCGCTTCAGCTGATGATTCAACAGCAGGGGCCTCTTTTGCAGTCTCAACAGGAGCTTCAACCTCAGGAGGGGCTTCTGCCTCTACAGTTTCTACAGGAGCAGCTTCTTCAGCCAGGGGTAGTGCCTCAACAATTGCTATAGCAGCCTCAGGCTCAGCAGGAGCAGAAGCAGGAGCAGAAGCAGCAGCCTCTGGCGCTGTCTCTTCAGTAGCAGTAGGTTCTTCCTTTACCTCAGAAGCAGCTAGAAGGTCCTCCCCAGAGCCAAGGTCCTCTTGGGCCTCCAGGGCCACTAACACAGCCTCAGCTTCATCATCAGCACCCCTCTGAAGATCATCGGGTAACGCAGTCTGCACAGGAAGCTGCATCTGGTCCTCGATGGTTTGAGGATCTTCTGCAATGATGCCGTTTTTGACTGCTGTCAATGCAGAGATGACAAATGAAGAACTCAGTTAAGACTTATGACTGACACAAGTTCAGCATTGATCAGCAGGCTCAGCTAATGATTATCATGTTAGTGTGTAACACTGAATTCATGACAATACTGAATAACAAAAGAAGGACTGTAGAAGGTTCTTCAGGTAGTTACATGTTTAATGGTTCTTTCCCAGTTGTTTTAGTCCCACACAAAAAATGTTTTGTAAATGTATTGCATCTATATGTGGACCACTAAAACTGTAAAAAACCCTAAACCTATCAATAGAGCAAAACTTTTAAATCAAGTTAACATGAAACGCAGGGGAAAGGAAATTAGCAATAAGGGGCACACAGAATGCGTGCTGAGGAAAACTTCCTTTCATTTCCGTAGTTGAGAGCTCGTGTTTGTCTAGAGCCCTGAGGACACGCACTCTCAGAGGAAGAACAATACACGCGATGATGATTTGCTGAATTTAAAGAGATGTCTCTACCTTTAGTCTCCCTCCCCAGTCTCTGCTCTTCCACACACTTTGGGTGTGAACAGGCTGCAGTATGCAACAATAGTGGGCTTGAATACTTGGACTCAAATATCAGAAATGTCAATGCACATCTCAGTTACGGGACTCGCAGAAGCTTAACAGCTTTTGCCCTGTCTTATTTCACAGCTAAAACACCAAAAGGATATTGTTCACAAGCAGAAGGGTTCAGTTAGCTGAATGGGTGGATAGTTTGGAAGCTGCAGCTTCCTGATTTTATTTGTCTGTCAGAAGCACAAAAAGGGCTGAGAGTGATGGGTGGAAGGGAATGTGACGGCCTGGCAACTTGAATGAAAATGAGCCAGTGGAAGAACACGCAATGCATAGAGGTGTTTATGTGAGCTCAGTGTTGTTATTAACATGGTGACTGAGGGAATAGTGTAAAACTGCATAAGAGTGAAGGTGTTTTCAGATATTTTTATCGGTTTTCCACCAGGTCCTACTGTTTAATCAATGGCACCCACTATCAACAGAGACTAGAAAGCTGTTGTCCGGACAATAACCGAGAACTTGTGTTAAAAAATATGCGAATGTGTGTGTTTGGGTTGAGACAGACACAGCCACTCCAGGCATGGATGACTTGTGTGTCAACATGATTTCACAGCCAAAGATGACAGAGATCCCAGTCAAAACAGTGCCATTAGAGGGAGGAGGGGGGCACACAGACCAGGGGCCCAGACTGGGGATGGGACCATTGGTGGCTTGGATGGTACACAGCTGGTTTGTCAGACAGACCGTATACTGTACGATTTAAAACCTCCACCCATTCAGACACATTTAGAAAAAGCCCGCCCAGGCAAGGAGCACAATAACTGGTTTTCTTGCCGGAATGATGTAAAAGCCTGGAAAAGAGACCCATGCTTTTCCAGGTGACTCAAGCTGGTTGGCAGGAGAGACAATACTGTGACACAAGAGCAGTGCAGTGGCACTGGGGAAATGGAACACCTCACAAAAAGAAACTGTGGCGGGCAGGAATATGTTTAGAACATTTCAGGTTACTTCCTCAAAAGCGAGATTACATCTTTCGACTGCTGTCACACTCTCTAACAAGGCCTGCGTGTGTCCTGCTGCGTGTGTGTATGTGGGGAATGTCAGTGATAACATGCCGTACATGCAGCTGTGCTGGCATGGCCAAGACATGTGTCACAAAGTTGTACGGAGCCGTGAATGAACAATCATGGGCTGTGGCAGGCCATTTGATGGGTTTCTGCACAGGCTTGAATACGGAGCACATATACTGTATGCAAAACCTGTCAAACCAAGGCAATTACACAGAGAGCAGGACTGCATGTTTTGGATGCAAAACTTTTTAAGAGCTCTGCTGTGCAGAATATCAGAACATCAGTGTCCAGGCTTGTAAAAGAGCAACTTTCAGACACTCCTTAATTATAACTGAAGTGTTGCATGTTTTGATAAAGGAAATTTTTAAACATCAAGCAATCATATCTGTTTGATTTTATTTCTTTAAACTACTGTTTGAAATATCAGTTAAAGATCCCATTACAGTACAAAACTGTCTGGATTTGCCTCAGGCTGCAAATAGGCCTCTAAACACTCCCAGCTGGCTTTCACACAGCGATATGCTTTAAGAGCTGCACTCAACCCCCGATGGGTTCAAGCAAATCTAAACGCTGAATTATCTTTAGGGAACGCTTTTTGAGGATTTCTCAAAATTTCTCAGGTCACATTTCAACAATAAAACATAGTGATGTTCACTGTTTTGTCCTGATACATTCAACCATCATTCTGATGAGTTAAAAATGATTCAATGAAAAAAGAAATAATAACAACCACTTATGGGTTTGATAAAGTGGATAAGCGTGAATGTTTCTTCCGTGAGGTACTAAAGTATGCTGCCTAGCAGAGTATAAGTGAGAAAGCACAACATGTACTAGAGCAACCAGCAGCAGCACCCCTGAGCAAGACCTGACTGAGTAAAGTAACAGGAGCAACCACTGTATACATTTTATGAAATGCATACATACTCATGATCACTACTTACCCACTGTGTCTCCATTGCTCTCCTCAGGCTTTGTGCCTGGTCTTTTTTCTTGATCAACGGTCTGTGCACTGGATGAGGAGCACCCCATGTTTGGGGGGAAAAATGGGTTGAGATGAATCAAAAACTTGGAATAGGAGCAAGCAAACACGAGTCTCAGCGCTTTCTGTTTTCAGAGACTGTTTGGCAGTGAAAACGTGGAACGCTGAACTCTCTCCAGTTCCTAAGAGTAACTGAGCACCATTATATCCCCTTGTCTGTCTGTGTGTTCATGCATGGCCTGCTGCCCTCTTGCCCCAGACAACGATGTGTTATGACCATGCAGCTAGGCAATGCAGGCAGTACTGCTGAATGCTCCCTGACTGCCTCCTGCTCACAGTCACACTATTCATACAGGAGGAGGAGGCAACATGTGCATGAAATGTGTGTGCGTGTGTCCTCCCCTCTATAGGAGTGCCCCCTCTCGATGAGATCCACCACCTTGTGGTCATGTTTATAATAGCAAATTCTTAATAAGTAGATATTTTTTTAGTTTTATTGTTGTAATATTTTTCGTCAGCAAAACCAGCAAAAGTTTAAAAATGCTGAATGAATCCATTGCTTGCTTTTTTACTTTTAGTCAAAAGTTTAAGTGCCGTAGATGACTGCTTAGAATCGTTTATGGTGAAAATATCATTTTTAAAAAGCCAAAATTATGAAGTGTAAAATGTTTATTTGTCAGTCTTCTGTACAAAGAGTTAATTATGCGATATTCCATTACATAACATTAACAATACTTCAGAAGGAATACACTGTAGTTTTAGAAGAGCTTATAAATATCTTCAGTAAGAAGAGCTGCATTTGCATATGTTCCATCATAGCGTGTTGAGCAGGATTAAAGGGATCCTGGAGATGCCGCAGAGTAGAGACTGATGAGTCTCGACCTTTCATTTATGCACAAGTTGATTCTCAAGAGTCTCCAGCCTCTTTGACATGGCTGCAAGTAGGCATGTTAAGGAGTTACTTATACCTCTCTGGCCAGTGAAGTTTTAGACCTGTTACTGGGAAATGATTGGATTTCCTGATGTAGTGTAAGTAAAATGCATTTGCCACCCTTAAAGCTGTTTATACTGTCATGTCATCAGTGTGATTGAGGTAACTGAGAAATCAGCTGACAGATCTGGTATTTATCAGCCTCTGCCTGCTCCTAATCAAAGTTTTAAAACCTTCTATGAAGCAACAATTATGCTGATTACCTGCAACAATAAATTTAGTCTTTTGATCACAAGTTATATATGTATATAAATTTGATCTATGCAGACTTTTCCCAAAAGGCTTTCCCTCTACCAGCTGCCGTAAGATGAAAGGAGGGCTACACCCTGAAAATGTTGTCAGCCTATTAGAGAGCTCCCAAGTTTAATATGAGTAACCAGGGTCCCTTTAAAAATGTGTCATAATTGAAATTTTTGACGCATAATGAGAGTTTTCTGAGATCACAGGACAAAAGAGACATCGTGGGATTAACCAGCGTCTGATCCCCACTTAACCTACATTTTAAAACTTGTCCTTAAGCGAAAGTGAGCGTCAATGGAATAATCCAATTTAGCTGCAAACTGTGTTCAAGGTTTTAAAAAAACACATAACAAAACACATGAATGACACATGAAATAGTTTGTCAGTGGCAATCCTGAACATTGGTATCTGTGCAGTGAGCACAAAAGGATATTATTCTGAACCAGGCTCTTCAGCTTCTCTGTGACTTGGTTTTGAAACATTATCATGTTTTCACACTGGCACATGTTTTCATCAGATGGTTTATCTGCAGAAGAAAAGTTGATAGGTTGTGAAAGACTTTCGGTCCCTGGATTCTTTTTCTTATCTCGTCCTTTCTCCCCTAATCCTTTTCTGCTTTCTTGTCTCTGCCTGTGGAGAATGTGAGGGACATGCAGGAAGGACATATGACTGCAGAGCATAAAAGACTGATGAGTTACTTGATATAATACAGTAGACGGTATTGCACAGAGTGGCTGCTCTGCTCACAGGTTACCATGGCAGCAGCAGATAGGTGGCAGTAACGCTACATTTTTTCACCAATCTGCCCTTATTATAGCTCCACTTTACCTGAATAGCCTCAAACATAGCATTAGTTTCATCTATTAAGAAAGATCACACATATTTTTGAGACCCTTGCAGGGATTCCTGTACTTCTGCCTTGTGTGGAGTACCTGCACATATCCTGGACTTGAGTTTCTTTGTAATTTCTGCCATTTTTTCAAAATCCTCAGCGTAATACAAGTGCTTCTCATCTGGCTCCGACGCAATTTCTCTCAGCTCCTGTTCGATGGCTTTGCCAACTCCCAAAGCGTATATCGTGATCCCTGAAAAGTATCAGAAAGCATCATAACAACATGAAACTTGTATTAGGAAGAAGATACTCTGAGGTTGTCGTACATCGGGATGACTAGAAATACCGGAATTCTTTGCTTTCGTGGCCCATTCAGAAACATCATCTTGTGATCGTCCATCAGTGAACACGATGCTGACACGGGGAATGTTGAACCTGCCGCCTTCTTTGGTTGAAAAACTAGACTCAAACATGTGGCGCAGGGCTGAGCCAGTCATGGAGCCCCTTCCCATGTATTGCATCCTGTTCACGGCACTCTTGATGTGTTGTGCTGTGGAGTACTGGCCCAAGGTGAACTCTGTGCGTACCTTTGTGGAGTACTGAAGAAGACCCACATGAGTGCCCATCTTAGAAATGTCCAGCGAGTCCACAATGCTGTTTACAAACTGCTTGACCAACTCAAAGTTGTTGGGGCCCAGACTCTTGGAGCCATCGATCACAAACACAAGATCCATGACTCCCTCGCTGCACTCGGGTTCTGCCGGAAAAAGAAGGATATTTAAAATATATACCTTTATTTATTTCACATTTTATTCTCAAGAAAACAGTCCATATAAGAGTAATCCTACTTTTGCAGCTCTTCCCATCCTCAGCCAGCATGAATCCTTCAAAACATCTACAGATGTAGGAATCATTGGTGCTGACACACTGATGCTCACAGCCATGGTGCACTGTCTGACACAGATCCAGACCTTTCAGTTTAATTACACAGAATCAAAGATTACCATGATGTTGCTGTAGCAATAGTAGTGTAAGTGTATGGCAGAATTAGCATTTATATGATATATTGTGAGGCTACAAATACAATAAATGGTCTAATAACTCTCTGACATTATGAATGCTGTGTGGTGGTAAACAGAATATCCCTTAATCCAGGGGAGGGAAAAGATATATCTTTTGGTGAGCCATGGATTAGCACTGACCTCATAACTGGGTTCAAAAACACACTCAAAGTTATGCAACACATAAATACCCAAATAGGGGACATAAACAATCATAGAAACATTTGAAAACATGCAGATGAAAAACGTCACACTCTGAATTTGGTTTATTTTTGTGTGTTATAGTTCTGCAGATGAGATGCCTCTAGAGAAAACTAGTAAAAGCAGAGAAAAATAATAATAAGACTCAGTGCAACACAGCTTACTGAAAAGATTCAAACGTAGTTCTATGCTTAACCCACCGAATGCCTGCATTTCAACATCTATCATGTATGTGATGTTCACTTAACACTTACCCCCAACAATGATTCCGAAGTATTTCGGCAATCAGTGTTTTCACATTACAGTTGTGATTCATGGGTCACTAGAAAGTGTTAAACAATTCTCTGGTGGAGAAACTGTTATTATTTATGACACCGAATGAGCTCAAACTCACTCTGACATGTTTTCCCATCAGGTCTGAGTGTGTAGCCTTTCCTGCATTTGCACACACAGCTGTCTTCAGTGCTCATGAACTCCTGCTCACATCCGTGGGTGCCATCGGCGCAGTGATCGATCTCTGCAGGAGAGCAGCGCTTCCATTATTGCCAAGTTCTTTTAATCAAATTCAGATAAAGCTGAATTCAAGACTCAGTTCAATGCAGTGAATCTATAAATCTGTAATTAATCTCTTGCTGTACTCTTACTATAAGTGATGAACGGTGGAGGATAAATGTGTTGCATCATCATGACTACAGCCTCTACTGTTATCAGAATGTGAAAGAAGTTTATTCAAGAGTGGGTAACCCTAATTATTACATTGCTTATTGTGCTTTAACAACATTTTTACAGAGGCATGTGGATGTCAGTTTGCAGCATAACACATGATATAAATCATTCAAGTGTTGCCTCACATTACAGGTATAAGCAAAAGTGTTTTTGTGACAAACCACAGCAATGACGCGGAAACACAGTTTAGCTGCACTTACTTTTGCAGGTTTTCCCATCAGGTTCGAGTGTGTAGCCTTTCCTGCATTTGCACACACAGCTGTCTTCTGTGCTCATAAACTCCTGCTCACATCCGTGGGCGACATCAGCGCAGTGATCGATCTCTGTTAGGAATCGTTTTGACGGATCACAGAGACAAAGGAGAAATTAGGTAACAAGCAAAAACAGAAGGTTTTAACTAAGTGTTGAATTTTTACATGAAAAATTGTGGATCAAACTGGTTAAACTGGTTTCTATTATTTGAAAAATACGCAGAACATTTACATCTTGCAGTTTTTATGTTTGTTTTATTTTATTTTATTAGTGAACACAGAAACAGAGGTAAGTTCACATAACTGAATAATCCTCCCAGACATCAATGTGACACATTTCTATATCAGCCAGTCGAATTCCTTCCATATGCTGAAACATGGTTAGAATTATATGAGACAATAGATGCAAATGTACACATCATTAGACAAGCTATGAATCAATACTTGGGTGTTTTTATGCTCTATACGTATGAAGAATATGTGGAATAACTTTAGAAAAATATGGATAAAAACAGCACCAATAACATGGAAACAGCTCATTTAAAATTACTTTTGCAGGTTTTCCCATCAGGTCTGAGTGTGTAGCCTTTCCTGCATTTGCACACACAGCTGTCTTCTGTACTCATAAACTCCTGCTCACATCCGTGGGCTCCATCAGCGCAGTGATCGATCTCTAGAGGAAGTCATTTTATCAGTACAAAAAGACAGGTAGTGATTACATTTACTAACTTGCAAATTTTGCATTAAATTGTAAAAATAGTTTCCGTTTTCGAAAAATACTGAGCACATAAGAGCCTGCTATAAAGAAAGAGCTCTTCAGGCTTTCCTGTATATTCTTTTATTTCTCAGCTCTGAACAAACAGAAGCAATCCAAAGACCCAAAAAGCTAGATAATCATCCTAGACCTCATGTGACACTTTTACATCTCAGAATCATCCACCAATGTGTCAATTTCTGTACACTCAAAGTTGGCTGGAATGGTATCAGACAGTTGTTGTAGATGTACAAAGCTTTACATGCGTTGTGCAATGTAAAACAGGCGGCTTTCTATGCTCTCTATATGAAGAAAATGTGGAGCTTTTTTTTTTTTAGTTAAATATGAAAAAGCACTAAATTTACTTTGGCACGTTTTCCCATCAGGTCTGAGTGTGTAGCTTGTGATCGCAGTGATCGATTTCTGCAAGGACGCATTGGGTGAAATTTATGTCGTGGTTGCTGTAGCAGCACCGTTTGAATGTTTCATAAGATGCTGTATATTTGCTGTGTTTTCACTTTATTTTGCCGCATTATGAATGATAAAAAAAAAGTACTTACTGCTGCAGGTCTTGCCATCGAGATTGAGGACGTAGCCCCTTTTACATGTGCAGATGTAGGACTCTGGAACGGTGACACAGTTGTGCTCACAGCCATGATTTCCCAGGTCACAGTGGTCTATTCCTGGAGAGGATGAATCTCTTATTAGATATTCCACTTTTTCACTGGTTATTTTGTTGTTGTTTTTTATGACAAGACTTTTCAGATTAATAAAAACATGCCCAATACAGAAGAATAAGACTGCTAAATCTAATTATTTCGTTTAAAAAAAAAAAATCCACTCTAAAGGTGCAGAGTGTGAACCCACTGTGATGATTGAACTCATTCTTGTTTGGATTGGGATATACTATGACACTCCAGATACACCTCTACATTTCAGCAGCTGCACTGCACTGATGATTGCAAAAGCACACTTCCTTCAGGAAATCTCCCCCACTTTGCTTTTTGTTAACATCCACCGAAGGAGCAAAGGGAAAATTTTCCATCAGTGGGTTAACAGACATCACTGGTAGGAAAAAAACTTCTCACGGTGACTGTGCCTTTGGGCAGTGTTGGCTTCATGACGCTGAGTTCCTTTATCCAAGACCAGATAAATTATTGTACTTTATTCCTACTTGCTATATATGATGATTTAAAGCCAACACTTTACTCCACAAACACAACATTGTGGCAGGAAGCAAGTTGTGTTTCCATTATGACTCTAACAATAAGTCATGAAATTTGAATAAAACAGTTTCTTATGAGTAAAAAAATGTAATATTACTGTTGCACGTCTTCAGGTCTATGGTGAGTTGATATCCTGGACGGCACAGACACTCATAACCACGAGGCAGGTTTGCACAGATGTGTTCACAGCCGTGATCCACCACAGCACACGTGTCCTCAGCTGCAACAGTGTGGAGAACAATCACCTACAGTTCAGTGTGCAGAAGGAAACCTGCAGTAACCAGTCAGTCAGGGACAGCAGAAACTAAATATAAGCCAACGAGTGAGACTTTTTAAACTGACACTCCCATTTTACTTTGCTTTGATCTGAGTGAAACTCATGAGTCACAAGTTGTGTCAGTCTGGTGTAAAAAGGCAACATGAGGGTTTCAGTGATTGTTTTTGCAGCCAAACCGTGAGAGTAAACCAAAAATGAAAATAAGGTGGCCAGATGGGCAAAATCTGTTATGCAAAAGGTCACGTGATCCATTTTTGGTCCTTAAGCCATCAGACCATCATCAGGTCCTTTGTACAAGTTTTGGGCAGCGTTAAAAGACTGTAGCTATGTAAATAACAGAAGGGAGGGGGTTACCTGTGCACGTCTTGCCATCAGGGTTTAGGATGTATCCTTCCCTGCACTTGCACCTGTATGAGGCAGGGCTACTCACACAGATATGCTGACACTGATGGTCCACCACCTCACACATGTCTGAACCTAATACACGCAAAAACATTCACAAACACTCAAGCATGATTAGACACATATGCATTTTAGAAATAAAGAGAGACATTTAAAATAGACGGGATTATTCACCTCCACACAGTTTGGACTGGAACACAGAGATCAGGGTTTCTATCTGGCTAAAGTTGGCCACCAGATGCACATGCTCCGAGTGCGGCTCACTCCCTATGGCCCTCAGTGTGTTCATATCCACCCTGCCTACTCCAATAGCAAAAATCTGGATGCCAGCCTGTCTTGCCTGAGCTGCAATCTCCTCTACTGTGTCCTGAGGTCTTCCATCAGTCACAATCATAGCAATTCGTGGGATGTGTAGGTTCATTGGTCGGGCTCCATGTTCCTCGGTGAAGGCTGTCTCCATGGTGTACTGGATGGCCAGACCCGTCATGGTCCCTGTGGCGAGGTGCTCCATATTCCTCACTGCCTGCTCTACCTCGCTCTTGGTGGTGTAGGTGCTGAGGGAGAACTCAGGCTGGACCACGCTACCATACTGCAGCAGACCGACCCGTGTTGCATTATGGCCAATCTTGAGGAACTGAAGCAGGTTGATGATGAAGGTCTTCACTTTCTCATAGTCATTGGGACGGATGCTTCTGGAGCTGTCAATCACAAAGATGAAATCCAGCGGGATGGCTTTACATGGATTCTCTAAAATCAAAGACAATGAGGAAGTTTGGGATGAGTTTGGGATGAAATGGCAAAACTGATACAGAAATGCTGTGGTAACCGACTAATCACCTACCAACTGCTTTGATTGGGAAAGTTGTGTTGCTTCTTGCTGTGATGGGTCTGGGGCGGCGTCTGTACGTCTGCGCTGCGTTACAGCACAACAGGCAGAAAAGGCCAAGAGCCAGACACCTCATTGTGATGAAAGACGACAACTGCAGCAGAGTGACGTAAGCACAAAAACAAGAGCTGATCCAGAAGAAACACTTCCACAGCGCAAGTAGGGTACAAACCTGATCACCAGGGAGCAAAGATGGAGAAGAGAGAGAGAGAAGCTGCCAAATAGAGGAACCTACTATTTATTTTATATATGTTTGTCTACATGTAGAAACATGGCAAGAAATCTGCATTATAAATGGACTGGTTCTTATAAAGTGCTTTTCTACTCTACTCGAGCACTTAAAGCACTTTATATTACACACGTCATCCACGCATACATTCATACAAGCACTTTTTCTGTGTCTAAGTCCTCTCTATCTGACATTCTCATTAACACTGAATGAGATGCAGGGATCCATATCTTTCCCGAGGATACTTTGGCATGCAGTCTGGGGCAGCAGGGATCAAACCACCAACCTTCCAGTTAGTAGATGACTCGCTCTGCCACCTGAGCTACAGCCACAGCGTTGTGTTATAATAAACACAAAATCTGACACATGACTCGCACACATGACGGTTGGTTGTGATTAGGTGAAGCACCTAGTATCTGGGAATGATTTGTACTGGGACCAGCTGCACACGAAAGGTGAGGCTGATTGCAACTGATACATTGCACGTTGAGTAATTTCAGTTTAATGCAGTTTAAATCAAATAAGTTTTGGCATAAACTTACGATATGGCAGAATGAAAATGTACTTGTTACATTTTGTGACATTTGCAATACATTTGTGGAAAGAGTGTCAACAAGAGAATAAAAAACAATTCCACCAATATTCTGTATAGTGTTTTGCACTTTATATTCTTCATATGCTTGTTATCTAATTTCCTTGAAATATGGAGATTGTTCTCAGATATTCAGCACTTTAAAATAGCATCATCTGTTCTATAAACTCTGTTTAAAGACGTGGGCTGTACAGTACACCAGTGTTGTGCTTCCTAAAGCATTCAAAGAAAGTCAGTGAGCTTCTGTGAATGAGAATGCTTTGCTGCATAGGAGGTTTACAGTGATTTAAGAGAGGCTGAAAAACACCAGACTGCTTCCCTATCCCCTCCCCAAGAGACCCACTTGTTACCCGTCATATTCAGACTCCAGCCTTTACTACTGTCTTAGAAATATCTGTGATCAGTGCAGAAATTACAAATATATTCAAATTTGAAAAAGGAGAAAAGAACAATACAGGAACAATCTTACGTGAAGGCAACATAAAACTTTTGTTTTGGATTCCCAAATGAGAACTTCAGCAGCTTCCGTGTGTTCAGTTAATAAAAAATCAACACTTCTACACAGAGCCAGGTTTATATGGTTGACCTGAGACCTGCAGAGGTCACACATGCAAACCCTCATGGAACACTTGCCCTCTGAACTCACATGTGTTTTACGTCTCTCTGCCGCCACCCTGATAGTGTTTTCATCTTCAGATGGCAATCCCAGCAGCAAAGGTAAAATCTTGTTATGTGCTGTAGAATTTCATGACACTCCACAGCGTCCTAAAATGTTTTTTTTAACTGGCATTTCCTCTAAACACATGAATCAAAGAAATGAAGAAAGTTTAGTAATTACAGCATTTTGGTTATTCCACAAAAGAGCAGCTCCTTTCATATTTCCCCTGTGAGTGGAAGCCAAAGTTGTGTGTTTAATATGAAACACAAAAACATCATGTACTGAGCAGCATTTATGACACTGTGTCTGTTTTGCACATCCAAGTTCT
The DNA here is from genome assembly GCF_057381915.1 of Diplotaxodon limnothrissa. Classification (NCBI taxonomy): domain Eukaryota; kingdom Metazoa; phylum Chordata; class Actinopteri; order Cichliformes; family Cichlidae; genus Diplotaxodon; species Diplotaxodon limnothrissa. The sequence continues at coordinate 8,922,782 of NC_140606.1, forward strand.
CTGATGAGTTTTCATGATGCAGGTGAAAGGAGCACAGGATGTGTCCTAACGCAGATAAGAAGTCAACACCACACAGGTGACTGGTGGTGATTACTCTTTCTACCCTGCTATTAAAACGCTAAAGAAAAAGGATCGGTTCTTTTAGAAAAGGGAAAACCCACAGTATAGCATTTTCAAGATAACAATTTGAAATCTACTCACCATTATATAAAAAATTATTTTGGAATTTTTAATTCAGCGAATTAAAATCTCTGAAAATCCAAAAACTGAGCCAACAGTTGAGCTCCAGCAGGAAAAGTCTGTCAATGCCTTAGCTCCGCGTTGCAAATGTACATATATCCCAGTCCTGTCTCTATCTCTGGAGGCTATTGCATTGCCTAGTCCCTTACTCCATCCACTATTTCTCTGTATACTCCCACTCTGACTCTGACTTTGGAGACGCCTCTTGTTCTGATCAGTCTGCTGGTAAAACAATAACTATGAGTGTTTTATTCCCATTCAGATCATCTTACTCATATTTATTCCAGATAAGTGGAACTAAACTCCCAATTTTACATATTGAAAACACTTTAAACATTTATTATTTGGAGGAAAGTAGAGACAACGTAAATGTTTCATGTTGTTCTTACATTAAAGTTTTAGAGACGTGTACTTGGTCAGCCTGGCTCCTGTTTTCAAACTAAGGAACATGAGTAGCTCATCAAATGATAGATAATAATGTAATGGAGTCAGACTGTCAGAGGCCTGATAGATTTAAAGTCTAGTGTAGTCTAATGGGTCATCACTGCTCTGAAAGAGGCGGATTGTACTTTTACAAATTATGCTCAGAAGAATTGTACAAAGCCACAGCAGCAGTTTATGGAAAGACCTGGTAAGTAAAAGTCATCACAATTCCACTCTGGGGGTCCCTGCCTCCCACACAGTAGACACATTTATACACAGACATGTCTGTGAAGGTTCTCAGTCATCCAGCTCATCGTAGTCTAACGGGCTTGGAAAGAAAAGCGTCTGGACTTCTTTAAGTTTCCTTGAAGACGTTTCACCTCTCATCCAAGAAGCTTCTTCAGTTCTAAGATCAAATGGTGGAGAGTCCCAGGTTTTAAGTCCTATGGGTGTGTCCCTCTTAAGAGGGTCATGGACCCCCTATTGATCCTCTACCTAATCACACTAGCCAAGGTGGGAAAACGGGTGTGGGTCACAACCAGCCAAGGTTTCAGGTGAACCCATTGTGAAACCTATCCCCACCCTATCATGTGATATATTGAGGTCCATTTGACCTCAATAAATCACATGACCCTCTTGGGGACACTCCCATAGGGCTTATAATCTGGGACTCTCCACTAGTTGCTCTTAGAACTGAAGAAGCTTCTCAGATGAGAGGTGAAACGTCTTCAAGGAAACTTAAAGAACTCCAGACGCTTTTCTTTCCAAGCTCCTTAGACTATACAGTCACTGCTCACTTCAGTGACCAAATATATTTTTCGACATCACATCTTCCATTTAAGCTAGAGCTTAACTCTTAATAGCAGAAAAAAAAACCCTAACCAGATTAATTTAAATAATTCCTGCAAACACACACACACACACACTGAGCTCCATTTGACCCTTGAAACATGTCTGCTCAAGTTCATATACATGTTTGACAAAATAAAACACACAACATCTATCAGTGAAATTGGATTTTAATAGATAAATATATGTCACATCTTTGTTTTCCATACAGAAGGTTTGACATTTGAGTCCTTGCAGGACATTTTGTGTCCAGGGACGAGTGGTTTGCCAGTAACTCCATCTGGTGGAACAGACTTGTGTAATGTTTACACAGACAAGAAAGCTCCCATTAGGCTTAACTGAAAAAACACAACCACAGTCCATATTTATTGGGCTCCGAGTCCTCTGTCCAGCAACCAACTTATAGTGACTTCAAAGAGCAAGCTGATTCCAGATCAGTGCTTCTAGATAAACAGCAATCCAAGACATTTGTCATCAATCAGTAGAAAGACACAATTACATTAGAAAGTTATGAATATCAGTCAACGCAAATCAACACTCCTGATTTCTAGAACACGAGACCGTGATTATGTCTGTGGTAGAATACGCTGATATGTTTGATATACACTAGGTTGCTCCTTGATCATGTCAGAACACAGGCAGGTGCATTTCTTTGGGAAACTTCCCGTCAAGGTGACACTTCACACGTGGCTCCATGAAGTGCACCCCATGAGAGAGAAAGCTATGAATGAAGGCAATCCAACCCTGATCACGAGCTCAGACGAGACAAACAGGAAACACGCAACGGCTCCTCACTCGTTAATGTGAGCCATACGTTGGGTTTTTTGCATTTCTGCACAAGTTAAATATGTTTGTGAAAAGGTAGGACCCACAGAATACGATTACAGACACAGAGAGCATAAATAGAATTAATAAAAATATATATCATCTATCGAACTTTCTAGTGCTTTTGTCTTGTTTCGCTTCAAATGCATAAAAGTGCACATCGTTTCTGGATGAATACTAAGACACAGAGATACACAGAGAGCTACAGGAGAGAAATACATAAGAATAAGTAAATAACAGGAAGGGATGAGAGGTCACGGTGGTGTGTGTCTGTATATCTGTCCAAGGTGTTTTTGTACATATGCGTGTGAATGCATTAAGAGAACGGTAATGTGTGTGTAGCTACAATATATCCAGAAATATACTGTACAGTGGAGAGGCAGTGTGGTGCATCAATTCTGCTGTGCTTTTATCAACAGCAGTCGGCAGGATCCCGGGAATGTTTTCATGCTGTAACAGTGGTGTAAGGTGGAGGAGCCTGCTTGGGAGGGACACTGACACTGTCATCATAAGGAGGTAACAGCACCTGGAAGACAAAGAAATGAGGACATGACTCAGAATAAACACCATGAAAATCAGTCTGATCAATATGAACATGTCTTTGGTAAAGTTGCATAATATTACATCACTTTTGATGTAACTTGAAACAGAAAAAAATGAAATATTAAAAATTTATTTTGGATTAAGTGAAATATTTGTAAGCCCAGAGAGAACAGCTTGCACAGAAATCAGTCTGATTCCCCAATAAAATAGGCTAAACTGCAGGGCTGCAGTTAAATATGATTATATAACATGTAAAATGCAAGTATGGCAAGATGACCAGTCTTATTTGCACTGCACATTACATAAGCAGTTGGAGCGGTTGATTGGAAGCCTTCTTAGACAAAATATTAAAATAAATGTCATACATAAGAAAAAAAGGCATGCAAGCAGCAGGCTGTACTTCAGCACAGTGCGGCTTTGACCTACCATGCTTACAACAGCAGTGCTAACATGTAGTAGCCATCAAGCTTCCCATGCTCATTTTTGAATTTATTTGCAGGACTTTTCCCTGTTATTTTATGTAAAAAAAATTTTTTTTTAAATCTACTACTGAAATACTATTACTATTATATCAGGAAGGAAATGTAGTACATGAAGCAAGTGTCCTAAAATTGTGCCACGTGAAAATCAAAAGCATCTGTCAGCAGCCAGATTTAGTTTAGAGCTGTATACAGATAACTAGAGAGGACAGATCTACTTGTTCATCTTTTATTATTCATCCCCTACACCAAAAGTAAAAGTAGGATAAGTGGGGAGTTCCAAAATAAATTTGGCTAATGGTTGTCTATATGCATCACATAAGGCACAGTCTTAGCTGGACTGATGTCTCCACTCAATGCTGAGTCCCGTTATGTGATATGAAAAAGCCAGAATTGAGGTCCCACCATGAAGGAACTTAAAAAAAAAACCTGATGAATTTTAAGGCTGTATAATGTTTTCCTGGATCTGAAAGATTTCTTTCAGCATTCCAGCACTCATTCTCACAACAGAAATGTGGGCTTCCTCAACAACGCTATGTGTTTGACCGGCATGTGGTATTAAGTATTTAACAATGAGTCAATGAGGGTACAGTCTTGCCTTTGTGACAATAAACTTTAATGATGTTGAAATAAATATGTGGGATATTAAGTAATCAATAACTTCCTTTAGGCCTGTACTTGCATATATTAGATCATTTTAAAGAGTTTCAGCACATACTGAAATCGTTTTAAAGTGCATACTGTAGCATGTGGTATGCATATCATGAACTTTAAGGTTACTACACAACTTCAATCATCTGTCTGTGCCCTGCTGTGACACATGTGACATCATCTGTTGTCCAGAAAAAGAACAGTGCATTGCATCTGGTCACATCTGGTGCATTAGATTATAAATAAAAAAGAATTGACCGAGTGCAGGAGAGCCAGCACAACAGTCGGCGAAAACAAAGTAATTCAATGGAAACAAAACACACCATATATAATTTAAGGGAAAGGAGAAAGAAGGTACAGGTGGATTCAACTGAGACAATTGTGAGCTGCAGAAAGGGAGGGTGCTAAAATAAAGAGAAAGGAATATAAGGACGCTAAGCCCAAAATAATAAAATAGGAAGCAAACTGACAGAGAGGGAAACACAGGAGTCAAGATTACAACCGGAAGCAAGCAGCACAGGAATCACTATGGCAATATTGGGGTATAATAAATCTTCTGCTGCATTGTGTGTGTATTGGAAAGCATCTATGGATACACAGTGGATCAAATCTAACAGTTGCTATTCCATTCTAGCTAATAAATCCCCAGTCTGTTACTGTAATCCCAGTAACCACCATCAAGAACTGCATGTGTGCCATGCCTGAACGACACCGTGATCTGTGGGGAGTGGGGCCAAGCAAGAGTCAACACCCACACCAACTCCATGAAGAGAAATTAAGCATGCTTTCTTCTATGATGCATTTATTTATTGTTCCAATAAAGCACCTGTGTGTAGGTGTCAATTACTTTTCTTTATGCCCAAGAATACAGTTCACATGCAATGCATTAGTGGACCATCTAGACCTAACCATCATATAATTGATGTAACACCATGCAAGCTGCTAACCAAAAGCCACAAACCCGGCTGTGGTATGTGGGGGAGCTTCCATTAAATATGGCTAGCTCTAATTGAAAAAGCATCCCTGCAGACGTGAGGCTGATGTTAGGAAATAAATGGCTGCTGATATTCTGGCACTCCTCACTGATGATGTCAGTCAGCTGGAAAGTTGCCTCCTGGGTCTCTCTTTACAGCCCACGTGTTTTACACATCAGGAGCGAGTGGAACTACAGCGCGTAGACCATCAGGTGCTGTTTTAAATTGTGTGCAGTGTTACGCCCTGAGGGGTCTTAAGTTGCAGACTGGGAGCACAGGTTTTGTCAAAATACTTGTGAAACCCAATATATTGCAAGGTCAAATATCAGTCCTGATGGGGCCAGTTACTGGCAGCTCCTTATGTGTTCAGACCGAAAACCACGTTTTGCAATAGTCAAAATAGTCATTAGTGTTTCTATAGCTCCATTAGTCTTCTCCCCTCTGTCAGAGTCAAGCAGTTAGCTGTGTGGGCAGTGGGGTAACAGTGAACTGAGAGCCAGGTCCGGTCAATAAGACACCAACATGAGGCCCTAAAAAGAGCTTACTGTACCCATCTAATGACTTCACCAGCATGGATCCTCGTCTCTCTTTCCAAGTCTGTCCATTCATCCATGCTACTGTAGCTTCTGTAAAACTACGCGCTACTACAGCACAGCTTTAAATGTTCTTTCTCTCATCAACATAGTGACTTTATGGCTGCCAGACTGGCCTGAGCAGAGGAAACCTACGCAGACGATCCAAACGTGACCTGCAGTCTGGATTGCACAGAAGCTGCTTTTCTACTTCTTGGAAAATGCAGAAAAACAGCAAAGATCAGAAACTGTTTAATGTTAGTTCCCTAAATGATGATTTAGACATGAAAGAGGGTTTAATGGACTTTGAGTATAATATATTATACTTATATTTGTATAAGTTTATTCTTATTTGTCATACATTAATAACTGCTGACTTGTAAATTACAAGTATTTGGACAGCTGTACACTGCACGTGAGGAATGAGTGCATTATTAGTGTTGAAGCGAGAACCCTCACATGTCTGGCGAGCTCTGCACACAGGCGTTTGTAGCAGCTCACTGGAAACATTTGCACAGGTGGTCTGACAGCAAAATAAAGTGCTGCTAAAAAAAATACTTTTTTCTTCTGCTAGTCTGATTTATTTCATTCTTCTGTGCTGTAGAAGTTCAGTGTTGGCTAAAACCCATTGAGAAAAACACATAACGTTGTGTTTTATGACCTTAATTAGCACACACAATCATTTACTCTGGCTCAGTCCCACAGAAAGTGTGCTGCTGTTGCTGTGAAAATGTTTGGAGTGCCAAATATATATTAATTTCCTGTTGAAAATAGTTCCAAACAAATGCCAAACAGACCACTGCATTTGTCGCAAACTGTTACAAGTACAACTGGAAAAAGTGGGCTTGATGCTAAATGCTACCAATATGCATGGAAAAGTCCTGAACGGACATGATATCATGACATCACCAGTCTTATCATTTAAACAAAGAAGTCAGCGTTGTTCTCAGTACTTACGGTGGTGTCATTGGTCGTGACGTACAGCAGGATTTCAGAACTGCCCCGTCCGCTCACATATCTGTAGCAGTTCCACACGCATGCTATCAGGTATGCCTGAGAATGGGAAGAAAGAAAACATAAACACATGTTAGACACATGGACTACGTAACACAGTTATGGTAAATAACAAATCATAGACAAATTATTATCAGCCCCGTTGGTAGCACGGCTCAGTGGATGCTTGTATTAAAGCTTTAAGTCAAGCAGCTTCTCCTCGTTACTATGCAAATGAATTTTCCAAGGTGTTCCAGATATAACTGGGTCATCTTGCCCCCAGAGAAGCTGCGGTGTAAAAGTAAGTTTTCTGCACACCTACTGACACAGATGGCATCACTGTCACCAGAATGTAAGGCTGGAGTAAAATTGTTGTTATTCTAAATAAACTCTCGCTCTTCTTTAGATTCAGATTGTGTTTGCAGAATCTGTCTGACGATTAGACGTCTCTTTATAGTAGCAAGTTCCTGTTGTTCTCTGTCATCCAGAAATCATCTGGCTCTCAGCAGGCGGCTTGCTACTGAAATGCCTCGGCCAAACACAACACCATCTGCTACATCCATCCGCTAGCAGGAACCAAAGCCAGGCTGAGCTCTCAAACATTCTTACCATAAGAACCAATTAAGTATCAGCCCTAATGCTCTGACAGCTCTGTTATTCAAACAACCTCCACAGGAAGGTGCAGCAATCGCTTAATTTACTTCATGGTCCACTGCAAAACCATGCTGACAGTGTGATAATGATGCTGATTGTGCAAATCCAGTTATTTGAATCAGAAATTATTCAGACAGTGGCGCTGATTAAAAAGATGGATTTGGGGTAATTACATGGGGTTTGCAATCTAAAAAGGCCCTGATCGACTATAGTATGAAACATATGAGCTTCTATTAACCGTTACAGTTTATTTTATCTCAGTTTATCTCAGGGTTAACTTTTTGTTGTTAAAGACTACAAATGTTTTGGTTTTAAGCAGAATCACAGCAACTATCTGACAGGATTACTGGCTTTAGATACATAATACAAACAAGTTATTTTTTAGGATTTTTCTTATGTCTTCATGGCTTTTTAAAGTACTTTGCAACTTTTTTTAAGAGGCTAAATATTGCACTGACGCTAAAGCGCCCTTTACCTTACACAGGTTTATGTCAGAGCACAAACATCAACTGCATCTGGACCACAAATTAAACTATCTTTAACCTGCTCTCAAGTACAAAGCCTGTGCGATGTCCAACTGCACCCATGTAAGAATAAGGCTGGTGAATGTGCAGTGAACTCACAGTGAGCATATGAGCATCTTGTGTGACACCTCGTGCAAGCTCTACCCAGGCAGCACGCTCACCTAAGGTGACCTAGCTTGCCCCTCCTATGTGCTTAAAGTGAGAAATGTCAGCTTTGGACAATGGCCTGACCTGATTCCGTCCGAAGTTCATTAACAGCTCAACTCCACAGGATTTAACGGGTGCGCCCACACTTTGCAAGTGGCCAAGTGCCTGCTTGTTTTGTGCACATTTCCAACTGCCACACTGCCCAAGTGACCATTAAGAGGTTTATTCTAGAGCTCCCAGGGACACACTTGGATAAATAAGGAGTTTGCTACTGCAAACACACTTAGTGTGCATGGCACAGGCCAACTTAGATGATGCAAGGAAGTAATTGGTTGCCTTGGAACCATAAATGTTTGCTTAATTTTACTAAACAGTGTTCAGTAATTGAGTATCAGAACACACTGACCCTCAAAGAGCCACTTTAATAGTGTGGCTGAAAAAAATTAATAAAAAAAGAGGAAGTAACTCGTCCCTAGGGCTGGTCGATTATATCGGTATACAGTTTTACATGATAAAAAAAATATTGCAGCGTCAATGAGATTGCAAAGCAAAGAGTTTACGTTTAGGCACAACAACACGACAAGCCCAGAACCTTCTGGAGCGAGAGCCGTATGTCAGCCAATGATGATTTAGTAAAAAGTGAGCTACTTCAACAACCTTCATCAAACTCTGCAAAACATGCAAGAAAACTCTTCCTGCTCCTGGTTGAAAAAACAAACTTGTTTCACCGCTACAGGTTTAAAACGGCCCAATTTCTTGATTTATCGGCTATGGCAGTAATCAGGCCTGGGTGCAGCTAGTGAAAGTGAACTCCTTTCCAAAAAACTGATTTAACAGGGGGAGAATTACTTTTTCACGCAGCACCGGGTCGGGTTGGATAGGTCTTTCCCCTTAATAAATGAAATCATGAATGAAAAACTGCATTTTGTGTTTACTCAGGTTATCTTCATCTAACATTCAAATTTGCTTGAATGTGACAAATATGCAAAAAACTAAGAAATCAGTAAGGGGACAAATATTTTTTCACAGCACTGTATATATGAGTTATGCTGTGTCACCACTGTAGCTGCTGGCACCTCGTGGGAATAATTCATACTTTACATTGCATAAATAACCAAAGCTCATTGGAAAAGAAACATTAAACATGCCTCCTTGTGTTTTTTTCACTGCAGTCACCACATTGTTCAGCCTTTCTTCTGTGTTGTCATAAATACCATCATCACAAATTTCCTAGAAACACTGTAATATAATTTTGAGACTACACATATGTACACTCCTACACCCGACTCTGACTTTAAATCTTTCAGAAGGAAAGCTGAGAGTAAACCTTATATTACAAGTATAGTACTACACTTCTTCCTTCTCACTTTGACATATAAATAATAAAAGAAATGGTGTCTGAATTCAGTGTAGCTGCTTTGGGGTTCTGGTATTGTGCTCTCCGCTTTTCCTGCTGTGATAAATCAAATATGTCTGCTGTGAAAAATACAGTCCCATTTCCAACAACTGTTGGGATCATGTATAAAATGAACCAGCAACATTTTTCTAAACATTTGAGACAGGGGCAGGACTGCATGAGCAAATTCAAAATAATATACTTAAAAGAGAATCTGGAAAATCTGCCTGATTACAGTTTTTTGCCATCAGTGCCTGAGTCCTAACGGGATCCCATTTTTGGGCCCGATCTCAGTCAGGCTGGACTGAGACTGTGGTCTGATGAACCAGAAGCTAAAATTCTTTTTGGAGCTTTCAAAATGTCTAAATCCTCCGTCAGAATGAAGAGAACAGCTAGCTTATTATAATAAAGTTCAAAAGCTAGCATATGCAATCGAATGGAGGTCCATTGGTGCACATATTATGTGAGGGCATCATTAATACTGGATGACAAACAAAGTTTGGAACAATAAGAGTCCAGAGTTAGGGGCCATATTGGCCTACTGAGAGTCCAGACACATTACTCACTGAAAACATTTGACACAAAATACAACAAAGGAGGCTTCAAACTGTTGAGCATCTCAAATCCCACAACAAGGAGTGGGAAGCACTTACAGAGTGGTGTAAAACAAAAAGGTGTCCAGACACTGAAAACGAGCACAGTCAAAACAATACAAAATGTCTAAAGTGTCAACATTTGACATGTTGTTTTGAAGGTTTGCAAATCATTGCATTCTGAGTTTTTACACAGCTTCTCGGCTTTTTTGGAGCGAGGTTTTATCCACAGCACGCTTTCAAGATTCATTCCTGGGCTCTACTTTACCTAGAACCAGTGAAAGCTAATCAATTTCCACCTCACTTCAGTCACATCACAGAGCCACATGTGAACAGAGGGTTACGTAAAAAGGCAACAGCCTGTGTAACAAGGTTGCATAATATTGTCAGCAGACCAGGAAACATTTCTAGGTGCTGCTAAGCATATGAGACAAATATGTAAACTGGGCGCAGAAAACTTTACCTTAAAGCCGAGAATACAGCCGATGAAGAGCAGCACGATGACGACCAAGCACACGTTACTGAGAGCAGCAACTTCCTCTTTGTAGGGAAAGTTCTCAGGCTGAGGAGGAATCAGAAAGACAGCAGTGATGTTTTCATTTCATGTCAAATTATAAATGATGAGTAAAATAAATATATACATATATCAGATGTTTCTCACCAGTTGCTGCAGGTAATCCTGAATGGTGTTTGGGTAAACTACGATGCTAACAGCCACCAAGGTGTTAAGGGCAAAGTCAAATATTTGGTAGCAGAAAAAAGGGATGATCCAGGCGGGACGTAACTGAAATAAAGACCTTAACGTTAGATATTTGGGACACAATGGCTTATTTATCAAAGAGCAGAGAATCAACAGGGAAACAGCAACACGTGAAATACAATTATGAGAGTAAAATAAATGTTTTTTTACCTTGTAGGCACCATATGTTGCCATCCCACAGATAAGTATCATCAGCAGAGAGATCGCTGAGGCGATGCACATGTCTGAAGCAACAGGAGAAAAGGTAGAAATTCAAAAAAGCTGTACAGATCTTTGCTTTCTATTTAATTCAGGCTGTAGTCACATTGGCTGTGGCGCAATCAATCCTGAATTACATTTATGAAAATGTTTAGAACATGGTGTCATCAAGGGACCACAAATGGAGAGCAGAAGAAAACAATGGCATGATGCATCTGTCAACTAGAAAAGGATTTAACCTCTGCTCTGGGATACACATCGTGTCAGCCTGACCTGAAATCAACTCAACAGAACAGAACTAATCATTCTGTTACATAAGCGCAGGGCCGAGCAACCTTAAAATAAAAGTGGCACTACAGGGAAATAATAGTCACTTCAATGAAACGCCACTTTTTTTTCCTGCCTGACCCATTATTTTCCATATTCTTTTAATAATGACCTGACAATCAGTGTTTCACAGCTCTGAGTCACAGGATGGATCAGATTTGTGGTTTAAAAAAAGAAAAAAGACAACTCAGAAGTGTGACACTTTATTCCCAGAATCTAATTCAGGTAAATGGCAAAATACCAGCATAAAAAGCTTTTTGATTTTATGCCATCTGGGGCAGCAGAAACAATTTTGCCGCCTGGTGATGTTCACCCCTTTTTGTTTTATTTTACCAGCTAATGAGTAAAATATCTGGCAACAGCTGAATTCTCCATTATGTTCACAGGCTTGTTGCTAACCTTCCCTTCTTGCTATTTGGTGGTGAATGCTTAAGCTATTATACATTTTACACATAATTTCAGAATATAATAATATTTTGTTGTATAATGACTGGAAGCCAGGAAACTGTGCCCCAAATCGATATAGCAACAAGTATAAAGCTCATCCATTAGCATGTTATATCTTGTCTTTAAGTGCCACCACAAAACATAAAAATGTGGCTAAACGAAGGTTAGCTAGCAGAAAGACTAGCTTGTCTTTCTTCCCCCAACATTTATAAATATACCCAAACATTGATTCTGTTTGGTAGATTATAGCTAACCAGAAAATTTGAGCTTAAAATCTATCACAAAAGCTCAATATTTATATCATATACCTCGTGTTTAATTTGGCCTAAAAAACATTAAAATGTGACAAGCTAGTTGTTAGCTTCAGTGTGTTTATAATAAGCTAATGAGCTACGGTAATTCCCCTTCAACTCCAGTTACACGCTGAAAAAAAACAAATGGAACCAGTAGCTTTCTTCTCATCTAGAGTCAAAGCCCTAAGGATAATGATGTTGTTTTTCTCAGGGGAGAATTATTTTACTAAGAAAAGATTAAAACAAAAGATGTTTACTGTTATTGCACAAAAGCAAGCGTCAGTGCATGTTACTGAGTGAACTGATACTTATAAACCTCAGAAATCTGAACATTCTATGCATGTGATTGTAAAACTGCAGTGGCACCGGCTGGTCCAGCATGTACTAATGGGTCACAGGACAACGCTCATCCTCTGGAACTGGGACAATAGTCGTTCCCAATCAGAGACTACCAGCACCATGTGCTGTGAGTCACCCCTGGTCAGACTGTTCCAGCACGCACCTGGTGTGTTAAGAAGGCTTTTCAAATGCTCTGCACAGATGGACATTGGGTTTTTGGGAGGCTGTGGCTTTGGGTGTTTTTACTTATACAGAAATGAAGACTGTCACTTTAGACAATGTCTGAGGTCCTTATAATAACACAGTAAATTATTCCATTAGTTACATGACGGATCTACCTACACGCAAGAGTTTAAGAAAAACACCACAGAGCCCACTGGGTTTTCTAGCAAATCTCCATCAAGATTTAACCCTCGTATACAAAAAGATACATGGATGTAAAAACTCCTAACAATAATCTACTTCATAACTCTTAGAGACAACTTATGATACATTTACTGCAAAACACTACTTACTGGCATCATCCATGACATCCAGGTCATTAGCCAACTCTGCACTGGTCAAGTGGTACTGCTCAGGATCGTTGAGGGCAGTGAGCAGGATGAGTAACACCACAGCATTGATGAGCTTAGGGACAGAGAACATATGGACAGATGAAGGCAACAGTATGCACAGATGGCGCACCAGAAATGTAAACCTCTTCACCTGACATTCCACACATAATTAATAATCTGCAGAGCAGTGTCTGTTAGTGCTCTTTACATTACTTAACTTTTTATCATCACAGACTGCAGCCAGTAACCGTCCTTAAATTCTTAAGTCTTGGCGTGGAGACAGTGCAGCTATGTTAAATGAAGTACCTACAGTAGAAGTCTTTGTTTTGCTCTGGCCAGCACCTCTCATTATTCAGGTGACTCATACATCCCCATTGATCAGGTGAGTGTAATGGAAAATTCTCCACAGTCAATTGGCAGCCTGACACAAAACCCTACCTGAAGAGGCCCACTGCTTATTTATTCATAGGGAGCAGAGAGAAGCTTTTTCCACATGTGGTGTTTGGTTTAGTCAGTCTGATATACTCAACTACACCAGCATTAATTCACAGACATGCTCCACAAGAGCTTAGTGCCACAACACAGAAAAGACAGAATTGTTTCATTAATCAATTTTAAAATACTTGATTAAAGTGTCTATACTATAAGTAATTTCTTAAATTAAGTATTATCAATAATCCTGTATTTACAAATAAAAGTTTGGATAAAGTAATTTAAAACAATGTCATCTTTATATTTTGATTCCAGCTATATAAATATCAAAAAGGCAAGTACAGATCAAGTCTGACGTGAAATGATTTTAAATGACAGATTATATACTCTTAAATCCTGTGCTCATATCATGTTGTCTCTGGCTCTGCTGTTTCTTGAAGTCTACACGCATGCAGTGAGTGACAGAGTTAGGCGATGCTCACCATGTACCAGACCCCCAGGATGATGGTTCCCGTGCGGACATGGCAACACAGGCAGCAGCGCGTGGAGTACCAGCGGTCCCACGGAGAGGCCGTCATCATCATCTTTTGTGTGTCTGCAGGCATTTACAAACGGTGTCGGTGTATGTGAAGGAAGAGTCCCCGCTGTCCTATCGACGTCTTCACCGAGCAAGAGTTGACGAACAGGCTCTGACTGCCCCTGACCCGTCCGGTACTTATCACGGTGAGCAGCTTAGCGGACCAGAACGCGACAAGCCCGCGTCACAGTTAAAATCACGACTTCCGTTTTTTCAAAATTAAACACCAGCGGTCTCACTGTGCTCTTTAAGGTGAATATTTATTGCTTTATTACAGCAATATTGCAAATACTGATGTATTTAGCAAATACATCACCATTTATTTTCCTTAATCTACGGATTCAGTAATTTCAATTCATTGTTCTTCACTGCGTTAAGCCAGTGTGAGACATTTACATTATTTTAAAGGAAGACAAACTCTGTCCCGCCCAATATGTGTGTCACATATTTTAACATGGATGTGATTTGATGTACATTTTGTAATGATAACGATGACATACGGAGCAAATAGTTCCAGATTAGTAAAATAAGATTAGTTTGATGAGTAATCAAATCAAGCGGACCAAATTCAATTTGTCAAAGTCATCAAATGGCAGGCTAATGTGTGCTTGTGAAATCAGTCGTATAAAACTTTTTCCTCCTCTTTTCTGCACACTACCCGAATGACAACTTGAGCATGCTACTATTTTGAAAAGAAAAGGATCCCGATGCTTCCGGTTATAGTCTGATCAGCTTTGCCGATCCGCTGCAGAAGGATGCATTTACTCGTCCTGAGGATGATAAACACTGGAGCGTGTGACAGATTAGATCGGATCAAATCCGATGATGTAACCCGTCATTTCCATAAAGTTATACAGCCGGGGATTAAAATAAGTACTTTAATCTGAAAGTTACTGGTCGCGTCTTTAAAAAGCACCACTGCCTTATGCAAGGGCGATCGTGGCTCAAGAGTTGGCAGTTCGTCTTGTAATCGGAAGGTTGCCGGTTCGAGCCCCGGCTCGGACAGTCTCGGTCATTGTGTCCTTGGGCAAGACACTTCACCTACCGCCTACTGGTGATGGCCAGAGGGGCCGATGGCGCGATATGGCAGCCTCGCTTCTGTCAGTCTGCCCCAGGGCAGCTGTAGCTGCCTCCACCAGTGTGTGAGAGTGAATGAATAGTAGAATTGTAAAGCGCTTTGAGGGTCCCGAAAAGCGCTCTATAAATGCAGTCCATTATTATTAAGGAGAAACCTGGCTACTTTTGATCCTTGCAAGTCCACTTTTATTTTCCCACTTCCACATAAAGTGAATCTTCTAAAGGTGAGGTTGCAGGCCTGAGGCCTGAGCTCAACAGCAGTAACACTGTTTCTCAGAGTGATGGGACAATCCACACTGTGCTATGAAGAAGCCCAAATGTAGAAAAACTGGCCTTTATTTAGTCTTTTTACATATGGCTTAAGCTTTTCTTTTGTTACAAACAGGTTTTACAAAAGGTTCTGAAGACTTCGGAATCACTCACTGGTGGAAAATCATGAGGAGGTTGATGACACTGCCGTGACACGTGTACGATCAGAGGCTCCCACGCGGCTGCGCTCCTAAGAGCAGTCACAGACAGTAAACACGGCAAGGAAACTGTTGTCTCGACACACTGCAGTACAACAACAGACAGGGGACAGACCAGATGGAGAGTGTGTCCATGAAGTGTTCAAAATTACATGGAAAAAAAAAAGTAAAATAAAAAATACAGTGCGGCTCATGAGTCCCTTTTCCATGGTCTCACAACGCTCACAGCTCATTTCATGTCACAAATGTTTACGTGCCGTCGAGCCCAAACCGCTGACACAAACATTTGATCTTCCTGCTCTTTTCACCGGTGCCACAGCTTACAAACATCAGAGCAATTTAAGAAAAGAAAAAAGAAAAAAAAAAGGACAGCAAAGCGAAGGCCTAGTGTCGTGTAACCTGATGCAACCGTTTGCATTCTCTACACAGTAATTCTGCGTTCGACAGCCACCATGATAACACACTTCTAAACATGATCAGTAATTTCTACACGTCTAATTACTACAATACAGCTCCTTCAGTTATTGGATTCAGTGGAATTAGAAGACACAATCAGTATCAAATGCATACTTAAAAATCATCAACACCGCATTACATTAGATTGCACTGCATCTAGTTTCAGTTTTCAACGATGCGCCTGCTGACACGTGGATGTGTATAAAAGTTGTTTCGGTTTCCACACGTTTTCAAGGTAGAGTCCATCGAGAAGATCTTTGTTCAGAGTTCCTGCCACCAAAGGTGTTGCATAAACAGAGTATCAAGTCTCTTGCATACAGAGGCCTGCAGAGTGGACTCCGTCTCATGTCTCTCTCCTCGCCTTCTTCTTCTTTGCTGGTTTGGGCGCTTGGCTCTCCTCAGGTTTTTCTGTGGAAACACACAAAGGTAGGAACACCTTTAAACATCTCTTTCAATGAGCATAACCCCACATCTGTTTGATTCACTGGTGAGAAAAAGAGTTTGACTTCCACTGACAAAATTTTAACCCATCATTCCCAGAAAAAGATGGCGTGGGTAATAGAAATGAGCTGAGCACAGATTTAAAGAGCTTGATCAAAGCATACAGTATCAAGAGCAAATGATCCAAGTTGTTGCAGATTAAATTTCCTAAGATTATTAACAAGCTTAACCTTGAAACACACACTTCAGCATTGTCACATGAACGTGATACTTGAGTAACAAGTTTATAGAAAATGTGATTGTACTCATTTTTCAACGTTATAATTACTGGAGACACTGGACACCAATAGTTGTCCCAACTTCAGCAACGGATCTACTTGTTTTTTGTTTGTATAAAAAGTAACATAAAAAAAAAAGGTTTAGACAAAAGTAAAGGAGAAAAGCTTTAAGACCCACATCTGGATTTGGATACAGATTTGTTAGTGAAGGAGATTCAGTTTGCTTTATATTAATTTGCTTTACATTAATAGCACGCTGCCAAACTGCTCAGAACCTGAAATTGTAAATGCTTCAAAATATGCAGCTTATGTGCATCTGATACTCCAATACAAGTAAATCAGAGTTAACAACTAGACAACTGGGAAAGTCATATTTAGCTGCACCAAATGCCTCAGTACCAGCATGCACAAGCTTCTGGTGTCACATCTGACAGTGTTTAGCGCTTACTTTGTTGTGTCGGAGCAGGAAGGTTGTTCTGCTTGGCAGTTGGTTCTCCTTCATTTGGCTTCAGTGGCACTTGTGTGACAGGGGATTTCTGGGATATGTTGTCTTTCACTGGACGCTCTGCTCTCACCTGTTAGGAAAGGGAAAACAGCAAGTTAAGAGCGAAAAACAGCTGCAAGGCTACGGGTCAGAGAACAGAATAGCCGCGTTTTTCAAGATCATCTTTGATTCCTTCTTGCCCGTCAGCCCACTGACCTCGACAGCTGCTTTGACAGGCTGGACGGCAGCAGCGTTCTCCTGAACAGGTGGCTGCTTCTTCACCGAGGCTGCAGGTGCAGTTTCCTTCTCCGGCTCCTGAGCCAACAAACAAACAAGTGGAATTTAGACAAAAAAAAATATCCAGGAGAATGAACATCTCACCACTCTTTGTTTTACACCTTTTAAGGTTACTACACTCAGCGGTGCATTTGCTCACAAGCTGTTACCTGACCAGCTGTTCCTCCCTCCTCAGCAGCCTTCTTCTTTTTCTTTTTCTTCTTTTTAGTTTTAGCCGCTCCATCAGCAGTGGTCACTCCCTTATCCTTCTCATCGTCACCATCCTCCTGTGAACCCATGAGGATAAAACATGACTTAAAAACGCAGGAACAGACACTATATTAGAAATTCTAGAGCAAATGGGAATGCTTTGGTAATTCCTTACTTTTCCACTGTCTGTTGGCAGAAGCAAGGCACAGTAGCACATGACAACATGTCATCGCATCAACATTTAAGTAAACTGCTATTCACTGCAACATTTATTACACCTGTGTTTGTCATACTGTAGAAAAATGTCCGCTATGAGAAAGGCCTTTGAAGTCTATATGATCTGTACACATCCACATACTGGTTTCAAACAGCCGCCATAATATGATAAACTATGTTGTCTATTCAGTCTACTGTGTTGAGCCACTGAGCTGCAGGGTCACAGTCAAAAGAAAGAACGAGGACAGCTCATTGAGTCTAAGCCCTGATGACTCATTAGTTAATGGGTTGTTATTTTTAAAACTTCTATAATGCTTATTTTTGTCCAGAGCTTGGCCACACTTACTGCCACTCCGATCAACAGATTAACCTTGGCTGGCTCAGGGAGGGGCTGCTCCTGTGCTGGAGGAGGCTCGAGGGTGGGCTCTTCATAGTTGCCCCATGCTTCAGAGGGGGCGTTCCAGTCAGAACTGGTGTCCACAGAACCACCGTCTGAGAGACAAAAAGGGTGTCACGAGACATAAACGTGAAGGAGTACCACAACAGAGATGACATCAAGCAACATCAAAATTAAACAGTGCGGTGAAAGAAAACCAGTAAATGGCACTTACTGAGTCCAGACCACTCATCATCTAGTCTGGGCTGACTGATCCACGGCAGGTCGTTCACAGGCTTGGGCTCTATGGAGACAACAATTACCGCGTTAATACAACCAAATCTGGGCAAGACAAACAGTGCCATCTAGTGGCAGGACTCAGTTTTGCTGCAGTGTATACTTACCAGCAGTACCAATTCCCAGACTCGGTAAAGACATCAGATTTACCTGGGTTGTTGGCATTCCCCTTTTACTCACAGTCCACGCCTCTGAAAGACACATTTCACAGAAGTTGTGTCATCACTGCTCAAAACATTGACCTTGGGGATTTTAAATTGTCTGAATGGGGCCTTTAAGCAGCTGTATATTTAAAGTAATAAAAAATAATAATTCAAGAGAATTTTACTGTCAAACTTTAGACAAAAACCTATCAAAAACAGATTTAACGCCGTCTGTGCGTAAATTTTTAAAAACATGTATAGCACTATCTTCTGTTAGTACAGAACGTGATGTCATGTTGTTGGTTGGTTGTTGCTAATAGACCTACATTAGCTTATGTTGGCTAACTAGTGACAAAATCGATAACTCAGGGGAAAATAAGGACTGGGTTCACTTTTGTGCTTTCCCTGGGAGCAACAATGAGTTTTATGTTACGAAACCAAGGATATATTGTCCACTTTCACTCTGTCTCTTTAGCAGTAAGTGGCTCTGTTGTTTGACCAGTTACACTCAAACGGGAAAAATCCACCTGGCAGCTGTAATGTTCTGATTTGTAAAGCACTTTATGAATGAGGACTAATGTGCCCTAACAGACTAGTTGGTACCGTTGGTACTGAGGGTGAGTTAATATTCAGTAAGCCATTTTTAATATGAAGCTCTATTACACTTATAGTTTCTTTTTCTCCCAAACACAACAAATCTAAAGATGTGTTCAGGACAATAATGAAGAATTAATTGTTTTTTGGAAAACCCAATATAGCAGGAGCCAAAAGGAGAAAGAGTAGACTGGAATCAGGTTCAAACACCATCTTCAGAATTTATAAGAAGTTTTACAAATTCCCAGCCTTTTCTCTAAGCCCTACACTTTCTTTGTTCTGTCTCAAACTCAACGATTTATAGATCGTTTGCTAAAGATGAAATGTTTTCACACTTGTCTTTGCACCTGCTTTGTATGCACCTGCACCATGTGAAAACTTTGCTTTGTTTTTGATCTGAATACACCATGGGGGATATTTTGTAGATGTGTGACTTTTTAAACGAGCCAGTTAATTGTAATAATTATTTTAAAGCACTATGCTTAACAGAAGTCAAGATCAACAATGAAGAGTTTAGAAGTACCATCAATCCCCGTCTTCCACAGTGGTGGTTCCCTGCTGGTGGTACAGGAGGCAGTCTTGGGAGCAACAGTTTGAGCAGGAATCTTTACCGGCACATCAGGTACAGCAGAGGACACCTCCACCGCATTGTTGCTGTTAACTAATACCAAGAGAGAAACATTTGATTCCACTTGACAGGCTAGCGGCACATCAACCCAGACTTTGCTGTAATTTACTTCTAGTACGTACTAATATCAATGTGTGATGTCTTTCTCAATTTCATACTGATAATTACCTTTAGAGACAACAGCCTCCACCTTCTCAGGCTTCACTTTTGTGGATTCTCCTGAGAATAAAGAGCAAGGTCAAGAAAAAACACTGCAAAAACAATTCTGAGAAAGCTCACTCGAGACTCAAATTCCCATAATGCCTGTATTCATAGACTGTTTTGGCCACGAGAGACCAACGAAAGGCAACAACAATGTATACAGAAACAACATTTGTGCAACTGTCTACAGGATCTTTAAAAAGAACTCTTCAAATGCAGAAAGGACACTTAAAAAGCCACCTTTTTTCTTCTTCTGGTTGGTAGGTGCAGGGGCTGTGGAGGCCTTGGGCTGCTCTGTGGGAACACTCACAGGTGTTCCCCCTCCACCGGGGCTGGCTGAGCCATCGCTGGAACTCTTATCCTTCTTGCGCTGCTCCCGTTTCTCCTTGTTGCTGACCTTGGTTTCCCATGTGCCTGAAAGGTAGCACTAAGTTCAGTGTAGAATTTGTCACAAAATACTGCAGGAGTTCATTACAGGATTAGTGAGGGGGAAAAAATGGTACAGATTAAGCAGGGCGAAGGACTGGATGTAGACTTGAGGCTAAGTGAATTTTACTAAGACACCGATTGCATGTAACTAAACCCACGCTGTTAATTATTCCCTTTGTGGTTCACTGGTCAGGTCACTGGGTATGTCTTCCTTATGAGGTAAGCTAAACAAACTAAAACAGTCAAATACCACAGATAATACCAGAGTATCACTTTGAAAACAGCTAAATGATGACAGGACTCAGAACATTTTACCTTCTTCTGGTTCTTTGCCATCTGTAGTCACTGTCTTGGTCTCCTTCACAGCCTGTTTGGCCTTTTTCTTTGACTTCTTCACCTGGAAAACAAAGAGCGGACATAAAGTTGCAAACAAAAGCCAGTATATTTGACAAAGACATAAACACACAAGGTTATATGACAGTTTACAGAATCAGAAAGATGTTGATAGTATGCAGAACATATGATTTATTAAGGAGGGGGAACGCGACCACATGCTGAATGAACCATGCTGCACAGCAGGCTCAGGCCTCGTCTA
The DNA here is from genome assembly GCF_057381915.1 of Diplotaxodon limnothrissa. Lineage (NCBI taxonomy): Eukaryota > Metazoa > Chordata > Actinopteri > Cichliformes > Cichlidae > Diplotaxodon > Diplotaxodon limnothrissa. The sequence continues at coordinate 8,943,740 of NC_140606.1, forward strand.
TTTATAAGTGAAACTACATCCACTGTACCTAAATCTTCTACATGTACTTTTCGTGAGCACTACTTTATCTCCTGCGTGATTCCACGTCTGACTGCCGAACCTTCCGGGTCACCAATACTTTTATATTGTGGTCTTTAGAAGATGACACTATGTGCTGTGATAAGCGGACATCTCCACATTTGTGCTGCATATGACAGCTGAAGACTGTAACCCAACACCAGTGGCCGGTTGCATCATTAAAGAGTGAAAGGGCGAAAATGTTCTTTTTTTTTTTTTTTTTTCCTTGACTACATTCAGTGAAGACGTCAAAGTAGTAACGCGAATGATAGAAAATGCTACAAAAGACAAGCATTATCGTAGATAAATTAAAATAGAAAAATTAATTGGTTTGAGTCCTAACAGAGTGTGATTCTGGCACGATTTTAAATTACCTCAGCAACCTTCTCCGGCTTGACTTCTGGTGGGGGCGGTTGGTGATGTGGCACTATCTCTTCAGACGCTATGGCTTCTTCCTGTGGCTCAGCGATAGCTCTCCCGTTTGGCTGAGATTTCTGGAAAGGTCATTTAAAATTCACGAGTATCATTACAAGTTATACCGTTGTTACTTATGCATAAAACGCCAACCATTAACGGCATAGCCGGACAGAACACTAGCCTGAAGCTTGTTTTAGCCATGACATGAGATTTAGTTGTCACCGTGGCGTTAGCCTGACAGCTAGCCCTGCTAGCGGTATAGGGAAAAGCTGGAAATAAAACAGACTTCATTTTACGTGCCTTTTCCGCTTTCTTTTTCTTTTTCTTCGGTTCCTCGGATTTGACGGGTTTACCGACAGTTCGCTTTAGTTCAATTCCGTCGTCCGCATGGCTCATAACAGGGCGCTTCTTGAAGAGACCCCGACAGACTGAGGCCCACAGAGCGACCATCAGCAGCAGCCCAGTACCTGCCAGCAAAAGGATCATCCATGGCGGAATGAGCTCCGGCTTCAGCCCCAAATCCACGCCGAGTTCGGAGCGCAGTAGCTCCAGACCTCTGGACAACAGTTCATTCACACGATCAGTAAGCAGGCTGACCTGCCGAGAGGCCGCGTCCTGCCACTGCTCCATTCCTCCGGTTTCTGATAGACCGATTAGTCACGCTTTGCTTACCACTATTAGCTGCGCTAGCATGCAGTGCTAGCTAAAAATAACGGAACGATTTCGACATTATGAAAAACAACGAATTCATCCGCCAGCAACATCAGCCAAGCCGATCAGCCAAGCAAGCTAGCGAAATGTTGTAAGCGCTGCGGTGGCTAAACAAATTAGCTAACTGATATCATCATAAGATAATTTGCTACCGTTAGCTGACCACCACAATGAGTCCAGTGTGAGGAGCGCGAGTAAAGCAGGTTCACCTCATATGGCTCCGTTCTGACTGGAAGAGAGACACGCTGCCTTCACGACAGTCGTAAACCTGAGTTTCCGGGTTGTGAATTACAGCTACGTGTTATAGCTGTCTTAGATTATTTATCAAAAAATACATTATGAACTTGAATTGTTTTGATAGTTTTTTTTTATTTCAAGTACAGAGTTGCACACACGTACTGTGTGCATGGTGTATTATTTCTATACACTTTTGTATCATATTTTTGTTGCCTTGGTCCTACAAATGACAGATCCTGATGTTGATACCTAAAAGTCTCTGGTCAAATTAACAGCTCACGAGTTTTTATTTTTTATTTTTTTCCGCACATAAAATCATTGGAAGAAATAAAAAAAACGGGTTATTGCAGGTCCGTTGAAATAGGCAGGGCTACAACTTTCTCCATGCTGATTGGTCAAAATTCTTGATTCAAAAATGTTTCCAGTACGCCTTTAACACAGACCTGCCCCACCCCCCTTGTACAAAGATTATCAAAAGGACAAAAATTTTAATGAAAAACAACAACAACAACAACAAAGTAATAGAGGAAAAATGTTAAACAAAAATAAGTTAACCTTTGTTTAAAGTTTTTAATCTTTGAACAGAGGGGGGTGCCTTAGCTAGCACATCAACTGCCTGCCACCTACAATGCAGTTTTGAGATCTGTTCCCAGGTGCCTCAACCCCCACTCACATCTTGCATCAGGTGATCTCAATAGGTCACACGATAAGGCGACGCAAGGTCGCCTTGTCATGATAATGACCCGCACATTTTTTTCACATGAGCCAAGTGACTCCACTATTTGGTTTCAGAACTGAAGCTTTTCGGATGACAGGTGAGATGTCTTCAAGAAAATTAAAGAAGTCCAGCCCCTTAGACTACCATGACCTGGATGACTGAGAACCTACATAAACATATTGCATCAAATGTAAAACTTGCTGGAATGATGATGAATTTCATGACACAATCATAGAAAAAGAATCCCATTTATTATATTAGTATATATATATATATTAGGGCAGCACGGTGGTTAGCACTGTTGCCGCACAGCAAGAAGGTCCTGAGTTCAATTCCACCATCAGGCCGGGGTCTTTCTGTGTGGAGTTTGCATGTTCTCCCCGTGTTTGCGTGGGTTCTCTCCGGGTACTCCGGCTTCCTCCCACCGTCCAAAGACATGCAGCTTGTGGGGATAGGTTAATTGATTAATCCAAATTGTCACTAGGTGTGAATGTGCGAGTGAATGTGAGTGTGAATGGTTGTCTGTCCCTGTGTGTTGGCCCTGCGACAGACTGGCGACCTGTCCAGGGTGTACCCCGCCTTTCGCCCTATGACAGCTGGGATAGGCTCCAGCGCCCCCCGCGACCCTGAAAAGGATAAGCGGAAGCGAATGGATGGATGGGTGCAACGATACTTGTATCGATATTGAACCATTCGATACAGTGCTTTCGGTTCGGTATGCATATGTATCGAACAATACAAAATTTGTAATTTATTTTATCAACTTTCCTTCTGACGATGCTGTCTGTGTTGAGCGCTCAGTGAATCTGCGTTCGACTACTCCGCCTAGGCTGCACTGTCGAGCGCAGATCCACTGAGCGTTCAACACAGACAGACAGCATCGTCAGAAGGAAGAGCGCAGGGCAAACTAGCGAGACAGAAGTTAAGCTCTCCTTGCAAGATGGACCTCCCCCACCCTCATTCAGATCTGGCGTTTGGAATTATTTTGGTTTTCATGTGACATATGACCCTGAAGGTAAGCGCGTCATGGACTAAAGTAAAACAGTATGTTGGATGTGCCACGCAATGCTCAATTACATGGGTGGGAGCTAGTGTGTTAGCGCAGTTAGCTCGTTAAGGTGTTGGCCGTCTAGCCCCACGCAGGGGTAGCTCGTTAACGGAGATTTGCCGTGTTGTGGCGTTAACGTCATTTCAACGAGATTAACGCTGACAGCACTAGTGGGAACACAACGAATATGACTGCACATTTACACCGACATCATCCTAGTGCAAAGACAAGTGGAAGCAGACAAAAACAACAAGCATGCATGCTACAAACTTTACCCGAGTCATTTAGACAGCCGTTAGCACATGATTCTCCTTATGGGGATCTGATATGTTTAATATTGTGGCGAGCTCAGACAAGGAGGAGACGGAGGTATCGTTTGGTCTTGCTTCCCGTGAGCTAGCCAGGGAGCACAGCCGTTTATTGACATCTGCAGAAGAACACTGCCGCTAGCTAACTGCTCAGCGCGGCAACCGCACAGCAACAACAACAACACACAGAGCGCCCTCTGACTCCGGAAGGACACACCGTTGCAGCGAGAAGGCGTCACCCGTCACTATGGCAACATAAACAAAACATAACTGTACAAACAGAACCCCGAACAGCCCTGACCCGCTACATAGCCCCCACCTAAGGGGTCAGTCATCCCCGACGACCCCATTACCCCACACAAAGTCCTGCAAATGTCCAGGTGCCTTCTTTTGGCGCACCGGCTGGTCACGACCGGCGGGGGAAAAGTCACTCGGGTCAGAACATGGGGTGCCACCATCATCCCACTTCTGACACCAATGTGGCGAGCTCAGACAAGGAGGAGACGGAGGTATCGTTTGGTCTTGCTTCCCGTGAGCTAGCCAGGGAGCACAGCCGTTTATTGACATCTGCAGAAGAACACTGCCGCTAGCTAACTGCTCAGCGCGGCAACCGCACAGCAACAACAACAACACCACACAGGGCGCCCTCTGACCCCGAAGGACACACCGTCGCAGCGAGAGGGCGTCACCCGTCACTATGGCAACATAAACAAAACATAACTGTACAAACAGAACCCCGAACAGCCCTGACCCGCTACAATATGCTGCTGAGAATATAGCCCAGAAGAAGCGTATAGTATAGCTTTTATTTTGGAAAGAGCCATTTCTCTGTAATAAACTCTCTTTTCCAAAGATGAGTGATTCAATCAGATACAGGGCTCGCAAAATCGCTAGCCCGACGTCCCGGGGCTAGCGATTTTTCCAGTCGGGCTACCAAAATCTCTCTCTGCCCTGCCCGTCGGGCTATTGTAGGAAGGAAAAATATATGCCAATGCTTTTGCATTCTTTCAGAAATGTAGCTGGGTAATTATGTCATTGGCATCGGTGAGCCACTGTCAATATGTGACATATTGAAATCGCGTTTGAATTTGCGCTTGTTTTTTGCTTTCACTTTGCAATCGCGCGAACTGTGTATAGAGAGCGACAGTACTGATTGGTGAGTGATGATAATTTGCGCACCAATTCCTCTGACATCGTCTTATCAATCGTTAGCTTACTATGCAAACATGACAAGTGAAATCTCCCGCAGCAAGCTTAAACATATGAGAGGTTGATTGAGCAGAGAATCGCTGACCGTTATGTGTGTGTATGTAAAAGCAGCAGGATATATATTTTAGTTCTGCTGAGCCAAATAAGACAGGTCAGGGTGAAGAAGTGACAGCCAAAGAAAAGCTTACCACAAAACGGAAAAGTTATGACAAATCAGACTATAAGGCAAAAAGAAAGTGCAGCTTTATGGTTTCATGGACAAAAGAATTTCTGTGGCTGCAATATGACGAGCTAAATAACCAGGGCTGCACATAAGTGGTCCGCAGGTGCGCATTCGCTGTCAAAATAAAAAACGCGCACAAGATATGAAGTTGCAACGCGTGTTTGCATACATAAGATTTTCTGGAGGAGGACAGACATTTGTTTAGAACTCTTAAAGATGTCGAAGAAGCTCCTTTAAGCAATTACTTTGGTGTTCCTCCACCTCCAAAGAAATGTCAGAAGGAGTCCGAACCACAAAAGAAGCGCGTATTCTCAGAAAAGTGGTTGCAGGAGGTGAGCTGGCTTCAAACAAATGATGAACGCACAGAGATGTGGTGCGGAATGTGCCGTGAAAATCCCACTCTAGCGGACAAAAACAGTGCTTTTTATATGGACGCAAACGCGCGTTGCAACTTCTTATCTGGTGCGCGTCTTTTATTTTGACAGGGAATGCGCACATGCGGACCACTTATGTGCACCCGTGTAAATAACATAATGTTCTGCCGGGTGTGTTGTTGGTTTTCTCTCGATTTCTGAGTCGACAAGCGCCTTTGTTACTGGGACCAGTCATTTTAAGAAAGGCCCCCATTAGAACCCATGAGAAATGCAAGAAATGCATTATTGCTCAGTCTGCAATATCTTTCCCAGAACAAACACCAATTGCAAATAACATACTAAAAATAAACCTGAAAAATCTGTTTAGAACAGCGTACTATGTTGCAAAGAGTGAACTACCACTGGCAAAATTTAGCAGTCTTTGCAAACTTCAAAAAGCAAATGGCCTCGATCTTGGTTCCACTTGTCTCTTACCCGTGACTTCAGCGGAAATTTCAAAGTCAGGATCTGACACAGACTGATTCATGTCCTACAGTTCTTACAAGTTCATAGAAATTTCTGTTCAATTAGAACCAAGTATTTGAGTTGATGATTGTAATTTTTATACAATGTTGTAATTTGTTTTTCAACATTTTTTTGATTAATGTTTTGTTTCCTTTACAATATTATACTTTAATGTATAATATTGTAAAGGAAACAAAACAGGAAACAAAACATCAATCAAAAAATTGCTCTCTTTTTTTATTCGGGCTACTTACATTTATTTTGGGCTACCAAAAACTGAAGAGTCCCTGCCCGAAGGGCTACCAGGGATTTTGAAATTTTGAGAGCCCTGAGATATATTTATTTTTTTAATTACTTTTGTTTCAGCAACATTAAATTTAAAAACTGTACTTTTGAGTTAAAATATATATTTATAATTTTAATAAATGACAAATTAAAAAGGCATGAACATTTTTTTTGTATCGAAAAAATATCGAACCGTGACACCAAAGTATCGAACCGAACCGAACCGTGAATTTTGTGTATCGTTGCACCCCTAATATATAGCTATAATATATATAAACTGGTATGTATTACAGGTATTAACACACCATTCTGCAGCTCTGTGCAGCTGGACAAATACATAGTGGATGAGATTGAGAGCTCCACTGCTGGCTCCAACAAATGAGTTCACAGAGGCCAAGAGCAGATTCATCCACCTGATGGTAAAGAGGCCAAGTAAAACCAGTGACTGAGGAAGGTTTTTTTGGTTTTTGTCCCACAGGAGCTGACTGGAGGGTAAGTAGTTGGATTAGCTGCACCTGAACCTGAAGTCGCTCACATTCACACTTACTGCCTGGTTGAACTGGCGTATGTTATTGTGTTGTAGATAACTGCACATTCCTTTTTAATGACATTTTTGCAAGTGAATATATCCGTTATCCCTCCTGTTGTCTTACAAGCTTGTCTTCCAAGCAGTTTCTGGATGGATGCAAACTGCATTTCTTTGCTTTGAACTTGTGACATGTGCAATGAAAATAAAGTTCAATTCTATTCTATTCATACCTTGTCACAAAAAGAAAGGAAGAACACTACAAGGATTTTGTACGATTTTTCTGTATATATTTTTGAATCCATGGGTGGGGAATTCCAGGCCTCTAGGGCAGGTGTCCTGTAGGTTTTAGATCTCACCCTGGGTCAACACACCCGAATCAAATGATTAGTTCATTACCAGGCCTCTGGAGAACTTCGAGACATGTTGAGGAGGTAATTTCAGAATCAGAATACTTTATTAATCCCGAAGGAAATTAGCCAGTAATTCAGCTGTGTTGGATCCAGGACACGTCTAAAACCTACAGGACACAGGCCCTTGAGGCCTGCAGTTGGACACTTGTGGAATATACAACTTTGACACTTTGTGTTTGCTCTTCTCAGGTCAAAGCCCTGAGAAGAGCATGCTAAGTTTAATAATTCAACATTATAACGCATGCGATAAATTGTGTTTTTACAACACTGCATTATACATTCTTTTTTGGGAGAAGTTTTCTGGCATGTGGATTAGTATGGAAGTATCATTACTGGAACATTAAATTTTTTGCTGGTGTTATTTACTCTTTATATTCCTATACTTATTGTGTACACCCCTTGGTTTGTAAGCTCATCAATCTATTAACTACTACTAATAAAATGTATTACCTGGTAGTCTATTGAAATAAGTAGTAACATAACTAGAGACCACACACAAACAATGACAATGTATTTGCATCCAAGTTTATTTTGAAATTCCCTACTCCCCCTGTACAAGAAAAAATGACTTTCCACAAAGGCAGCAGTGAACTGTCAGTGATAGTACGTTTCTAGGGAAGGAAAAGAACAAAACAAAACAAAAAAAACTTATAGTCACAGTGTGTCTTAAATATTTCTACTGCTGTCATCTTTGGCTGGGTTTTCGGCAGACAGCTTTTCTGTCAAGCCAAATTCCTGGGAAGCAAAGGTTTAAGCCAATAGAGCAGAGCTGTGGGCTTTACATTTTACAGTGCCAATGCAGGAATGTTCTGGACCGTATACCTCTTCTTCATTAACACAAAAGAAAAATAAACAATTAAAACTGAAATAAAAATAACAAGCTGTTTGTGTTCACAACACAAACATATTACCGCCCGGGGAGATGGCGACAGTATGTCGAATTTCATAAAATCGTTTAGACAAAAAATAAATCTACAAAAATGGAGCTAGGTAAATATTACACAACAGTAAACATGTTTTTCTTCTTTTCCTTTTTTAAACTCTTCTTTGTTGAACTTCTACACAAAACCAAAATTCTTGGTCTTAATGGCTAGCAGGAGTTTCTGTTTGAGTATCTGTTTTGAAGAGTAGAGTGGCACGTAGAGACGGGAGATGCAGGTGTTGGCTGTGGGGAGGTGCTGGTCGTCTGGAGGCCGGATCGTGATGGAAGGCATCGGCTGGAAGCCCTCCTCGCTGGCTGGCAAAGATGGGCTGGAGGTCCAGAAGTACACCTGAGGAGTACACAAACGACTTTTTTAATCCCGTGTCTGATACACAGGAAACCAAGTACTTGTACACCGAGGCTTTTTAATTTAAGACTGGTGTCTGATCAGTACCCTGTATCAGCAGATACCCACAGCCAAGGTATGGAAAAAGAAAGAATTCCTAATTATGATGGGAGCAGACTTACCAGATCTTGTCTCTCAGTCATGCTCATCTTCTCCACTATGGACCAAAACCAGCGTTTAAACTGGAGAAGTTTGTCTGCATTTTCCCCTGTTGAATGAAGAAGTCTTGAGTCAGTATATGACAGTCAAATGTACAATAGTAAATCCTTTACTGATTAAGATGGACATAAAGCGATGTAGACAGATCAACATACCAGACTCATCGTTGAAGGAGGTGAAGCTAATAAGCATCTGGACATTGACTTCTCCACAGCCGTTGACCAGCAGCCTGAAGTCTTCAGCTGTCAAGTCCTCTAAGGCGTTCTTGGGCAGTACATCGAGCAAGCCCTTCCTCATTGCCTATGAAAGACAGCCGGTGTGAATACACATTTTGATAAATGACAAAGCATTGATCTGCATTCACACAATTTAAGGTTCGGTAAAATTGCCGTTTATACTTACATGAAGCGGCTGCTCAGCAACCACCAGCATTCTGTGCTCTGCGTACCTCCTCACATATTCGTAAACATTGAGGGGAGTTACTGGCATGTTGACCCCTCCAGACAGGAGCTCAACCTGAACAAGGCAGAATGAGATATAAGCTTCACTTAAGTCACCACCTGCACATTAGTTAATTTAACTTGAAGAGAATTTTCAGATGTGCTGCCGCGTTTTTCACCTTGCATCACATACACATTTGCCAGCGCTGTTTTTCCATCTTAACAGGACAAGTGACATCTGATACTGCTCAAGTTTGACACTTAGACAACCAAGTCCATTACCTGTCCAGCTCCTTCCTCTTTGCAGAGATCAATGGCGAAAGCCAAATCCATGGCAGCAAACACTGCTTCGGCTTCACCAGCCTGTGAATGGCGGATTAGCTGCCGCAGGCTCTCATACATAACCGGGTCAAAGAACGCAAAGTCGTGCCAGTTCACCTGCAGTAAAAGAATAGTTAGCAATTGAATTATTTAAGAACCAAGCATTATGCAGCAGGTGCATTTTTTTTTTTTTTAAAGGCATATTTTCTACTTACCTTCCTACCCAGCAGCACCTTGATGACATGTCTGTTCAGTGTGATTGGACAGAGTTCATTCTGCAGCAGACATAAGCCCAGTATTCTGCACAGAGAAATACATTGTTTCATACTCTGCTAAGGACACAGCTGATTTCACAAAACATTTTCCTTCTTGAATTTCATTTTTATCCAACCGAACATCATGTAAATCTTTGATTTTTTTTATTATTACCTTCCAATATTACGGAAGCAGTTGAGTCTGGCCTCTGTATTTTTGCCGGGTCTAGGGGAGTAGAAGCCTCGTTTGCCAGGCTGGTAGAAGAGAGGAGCGTTGTCGTCACCGTCATCTGGGTCGTCCAGCTCCATGTCAACCACACTGCGTGTTGAACCGTGACGTTTGCGGTTCTCCTGCTGCTAAAAATGATTGAACGGAGGAGGGGGGCAGTGTTTATAACAACTTCGTATTAGGATGATCTGTGTTGTGCAAGTGTTTCTGTTAAGTGTCAAAGTCATTTTAGTGTGTCGTGGTTTAGCACACTTTGCTAAAATATGGCTAAAACATTTTTAGAAAACAAGAAACTAGTTAACAAATAATGGAAACAGGTTATATATTTTGTTCACTTGTGATTTCTCTGGAGCCTCTGGGAGACCGAGGTCCAGAATACTGTCAGCTCCATTTTCCCTGGGAAAGATAAACAGAATATAGTTAGTTTGCTAAATGGCACAGAGTATGAATATGAAAAAAAATACTGTTCTTAATGGATGTATATTCATTAACAGGTACTTTTTTTGCCAGCTAAATGAGCACTTTATTGTCAGAGGCACCCGTGGTGTTGGTGATTTGTCTTACCTTCCATGTGCAATAAGTAGCTCCATGGCCTCTTCTACTCTGGCTCTCAAAGAATCCTCACTAGCTAGCAGCAGCAACAGCTGGGCAGGAGACAGCTCCAGCAACATGCCGGTGATTTTACTGGCGAAAGCCTAAAGACACAAACACAACTCCCCTCAGTATGATCAAGGAAAAATTATAAATGCAGACAAGGAAGCAAAACATTATGGATCACTCAAGTTCCCTGTCTTAATGAAAGAAAACAAACAGATATGCTGATGGTTTATTACCGGCTGCATTGCATGGACTCGTGGATAGAGCCTTTCACCCAGGGCTTGTCTGTGTGCAGGCAGAGGGTCAGGCTCATCACTGGGGTTTCCCTCTGATGACGGCCTGAAAGGCCTGGTGTCTATGGACAGCTGCCTCCTAGAGTCTCTGTTAACATACAAACAGGTTAGCAGACTTTTTCTCTAAATATAAAGAAAGGTCATATAGGCTACCAAATAGAGTTTACCTGTCTCGGTCTCTCCGAGATCCTGCTCGAAGCCCACCACTTCTCCTCTCCCTCTCCCGGTCTCTGTTCCTGAGACGCTGCATTAGATCTGCACAAACAAATCGACCAGGGCAAGTTCATTTGTGTTGAAAATATTTTTTGTCAAGTATCTTATATTGTTGCTACTTTAATGATTTCTTCCATCATCACAAAAACAAAAAGCAAACATTTATTGTAATAATGAACACAAATGTCATAATATGCAGTATGCAGTAGTTTCTATGTATTGTCATACTTGAATTGTAATCGTGATGACACGTACTGCTGGCCTGCATGCCCTTGCTGACGCTCTGAACACAGTCCAGGTTGGGCAGCTTTTCATTGGAAAGGAGGGCCAGAGCGATGGCCGTGTAGAAGCTGCGGGCCACGCCACTGCCCTCTCCAGGCTCATCTTTGAAAGTCACTTTCACCCGGTGTACCGCCATGGGTGTGGTTGTACAACGCCTGCCAAAGTGTGTGTTTAGCTGACGCATAGTCTGTTGTATTAGCTGGTCTCGATCACGGTCCACTTCCAGCGCCAGGTCACGGGACTGCAGGTTCCTCAACTTCTCCATCTCTCGACGGAACTTGGATTCCTTCACCTCAAAGCCGCCAAGCTCTGTGAGGATCTGGTTCAAAACAATGAGGGAACAACAACACGGTCAGTTAAAGCTACATTAAGTTTCATATGCTATATAAATACAGGCCATTTAACATAGCAGCAGAGGAGTGTTTTAATTTCAAAGTCTGTATGATTCATTCTGGCTACTCATGGCTCATCGCCTCACACAAGCTGATTTTACTCTAAGCAGCATTTCATTTAAGAAGCCATCAAGTACAAAAACGTACAGGGACGAACTCCATTTAAGTATTGAAGTATATGTTGAAGGCATGTTAAAAAAAAATAAAATATTTTTTACCGATCCAGGCTCAGCTCCAACATCCTCCATGAAGACACGACCAAAAAGCTCCAGTGAGAGGCGCCAGCGGCCCAGCAGCATGTCGTGTGAGATCATCATCCCCATAAAACTGCAGTGAGGTCTGGACAGAGGACACAATAAACACTATTTTAAACTTTTCCTCATCTTCATAAACTCTTTATCTATAATTACATTTTCTGTGTTTGAGAGCAACAGACAGTTTTCACAGCAACCATTCTGACTGGGAAACAGGAAGAGGTTACATGTGCTAATAATGAAGGTTCTAATTAATGCGAGTACAGAGGCTTAATTAATGGGATGACAAACATCTATAGGTGATACCATTTCATATCAAGCTGCTGAGATCAAGGTCAGTCCTCTCTGCAAAAATCAGCCCCACTAAATGCAATGACTGGTTACCTGAACGATGGGAGAGGAGGGCCATCACTCTCAGTGAGGCCAATCTCAGCAAGCAGGCTGCTCTTTAGCTGGGCAGCAAGGTCGTGGGGTGATGGGCCAGGTTTGGAAGCCTCCAGCTCCTGCTCTGCCAGCGACTGGTTCTCGGTGCTCCGCTGGCCTGTCTCCATGCTCATCACATTCTTCAGGTTAGCTGAGTAAGACATCTTAGTGGGCAGGATCTGTTTGAGCAGGAGTCAGAAGTGTCGTTTAGTAATGTGAACAAGTGAACTTCTAAAGATGATAGCAGTGTGGCCACAACAGAATGGAAATGGGACACCGAATACAAACTGTGCTCCAATATCCACACTCGTATGAACACAAGAACACGACCCAACCTACCTGTCCTTTCATAAATCAAATAGCACGAAGAGATAATGAATCCTTAATAGTCAAGTTATTTTAACTGGGAAAATGCTGCAGTACTTTATTATTTCAGGGAGATTTGTTATGCATGGATATTAGAACACAACTACCAGCGTGATAGCACGGTGTAGAGGAGTGGTATACCTGAGAGGGGGAGGGTAGAGAGGAGCCCATGTTTACCTCCAGGCAGTTCCTGTCCATGGTTGCCTCAGCCAGGCCTTTGGTTGCCATGTAAGAGGAAGAGTACAGGCCCTGAGAGGGACGACCAAACAGATCTTCCTTTCTGGCATTGGGCTGTTGAAGAAGAAGCAAAATGTATTTAAAATCACAAAGGCTGACTTGCCATTCTATAATGTAAAGACAGCTAAATGTAACAGTTCAAGTGTTTTACATTCTCTAAATAGTGCTGTGATTTTCTTTGCTGCCAAATATCTCTGGCATGTAGTGATACTTGAAGGAGTTCGCACAGAAAACAAGATGAATAAAAATGCAATGCCACAAAGCTGAGATGACTCATAAAAAATACTTAGTATGACACGTAAGGAGGTTGAACATCAGCAGCAAATCTAACCTGCAGGAGGTGGGGCTGGTCTGCCAGAGGGATGGCCTCAGCCAGAGGAACATCGAAGGGATTTGGTGGGATGCACCCCAGGAAAGTCATCGAGTCAGAGCGACGGAAGAAGGGGTGGTTCTGACCCGTCTCAGCTGGAACTGGGTCCTCATCCTTGTCCTGCAGTGTTGAACCTGAAGTGAAAAAGAAACACAGCAGATCTTAAAACAACTATGTAGTTCTTTGATATTTATTATGGACTGACTATAGTTTAGTTGTCATTTAGTCGTTTTATTTTTTTGCCTTACTCTGATTGGTGTCCTCATCATTCTCATGCTCAGAATCTTCATTGTCCAACCCAAGCTCCAAAATCTCTCGATTCCTACAAGTGAAAGTTACGGAGGATAAACATCGTGTTAAGACTCACATTTATTCTGAAGGCCCATAAAACAAATGTAATTACCCCCCTGTTGTTTGAATGAACTGTATTTTTTGCTCCTAACAGCAGTTTATTTAGATAAGCTTTCACATAGGATGTGGCACGCACGCGCTGTGCTCTAAAAAACTTTGATTTCTATTGCTTGCGTGCAATGGTTTCTTGCTGCGCTGAGCAATCGTGCGACCAGTAGAAACAAAGCCTACAGCTGCACTAAGTTCAACCAAACGATGAGCGAAAACATTCCATGCGTGTCCAAGTTCGGTGAACTTTTTGACACAAGCTTACATGCATATACAGGGAACTCCAGAGCCCTTAAGCCATTCAACGGTTCTGTGGACCTCAGGAGAAACGCAATGTTGTGGAAACAACACAATCTTCACTAATCGGGATAATTAAAAGCTTTCTTTATGAATGTGCAATACATTTTTTTTAATTAAACATTTTAACATTATACAACACAAACTCTCAGAGGGGATGTCAGAGACGTGCATGTTTTTAAATGACAGGGAGCAGGTGCATCTAATACACGTAGAGTGGCTGCAAAAAAATTACGTATAAGCAGAGCGGAGCAGCCAGTGCAACACAAAATTTGTGTCCTTCGCTCTACCTAGTGGTCAGTGCAGCACATGCTGTGTCCATAACCTAGCTAATTAGCATCACTTAGGTTTATTTCAGCTGATTTTGCTACAAGTTACTGAAAGTCACACTGAAGCTAGTCTCTTTTAGTGTGGATCCTGTGAACTGTTTAATTAAATATTAAAACATTTACTGTCTTATGATTTAATAAACAAAGTATGCAGCCTCTGTGTAAATCCTGAATTGGCATTTTCTACTATTTTTCATCATTTACCTCTTTCTATCCATCTGTGGCGTGTCCAGGGTGGTCTGCTGATTCATGGCTTTAATCCAGTAGATGAGAGCCTGGAAAACGTAAGCCACATGCTTCAGCGAGCACACGTCCAGCACCGGAAGCACATCAGAGTGCTCATCATTGTGGGAGCGCATCAGTGACAGGGCGTAGTTCAGGAAGTCACCACGTGCAGACATCATTCCTTGACGAGCCGTTAGCAGTGTGGCTGCCCTCCTAAAACAAATACTAAATTAAGTGTGGGAAGCAATCATTTGTTTGCATCATGTAAGAGTAAGAGTTCAATTAATTCATTGACCACATTAAGTGAAAAAGCTTACCTGCGTCCTTCCAGAGTGCGGAGGCTGGCCTCCTCTCGAGCAGTCATGCGCTCCCTACGAGCTGAGTGCTGGGAGGCATGGAGCGGGTGACTGGGGTGACCGGGATCTCCAGCAGATGACAGGGCTGAGCCGTATCGCAGCTGAGCCTCAGTGGAATCCATGATGGACACCATCCAGTTCCAGGTGGGAATTAACTTTTCTTCTACATAGTTCTGGTTCACACAACAAACATTTCACTCTTTGCTCACATAATCAGCTTGATTCCAAATTTTGTTTTGCATTCCTTTTAAAAAGCACTAAATAGTATTTGTGGTAGGGTTGAATATTCTATAGTTATGCGTTATGTAAACTATTGCTCTTAGCATTGCACTGTTAATAGTGGAGACTAATCAACATGAACTCCTTCTGCTGAAAACACATAATGCAGATCTTAAAAGACTCCAAGCCATTATACCTGCAGGTTGACAGCATCCTGGTAGGTGAGCTTGACAGCAGCAGGATACTGGGAGTAGACAAGATGGTTATATTTGGGAATCAGACTCATGAGGTCTGAGATCTGCCTGATGACAATGCTGTAGGCGCGGGCGAGACTGCTGGCAGACGTCAGGTAGCTGCTGGAGTTGCTGGCCTCCAAAGCTGCCGCCGCTGCAGCGGCACTAGAGCTGATTGCACTTGAGCGCCGCAGGTTAGTGGGGTCAATATATATCAGGCCCGTGGAGCTTGCTGTGGAGGGGGGAGGGGAAATGTTAGTTCTGAGACAGTTTAAATTTTAAATTAAAACTGCAGAAGCAGGTGGACATTTGCTGACCGGCTGGTGTTGAGGTGCTGGAGGGAGCGCTTCCCGGTGCCCTTTGGCTGGGGGTGTTTCTCACAGCCCACTGCATGGAGCGAGGAGCCTGAGCTGCACTGTTAGCATGTGACGCATTAGTTGTCCTTTCCAGAGGCTCATCCAGCAGAAACGTCTCCTGGTCAACATCGTCACTTTGGCTGCTGCTGCTGTCTGAGTCACTGGAGTCATTGGACTGAGAGTCATCCTCTGAAAAGAAGGCAGGGACACTGCTGGCACCTTTAAAGTAGGGATGAAGAAAAAAAATAAAGAAGACCAGTTTAATGTTCTCGTATTCAATTTGACCTACCAGTCTTTCGCTTTCACATCAGACTTATCCAAGCAGGAGTGCGGGTTAGTGAATCACACCACTACAAGGCAAAACACCACCAATACGAAACTGGACACACTGAAACACCGAGTGAGAACAAAACTGGACACTCTGGTGTTCAGCTTGTGCTAAATCATACATGGTTTCATTTTCTAAATATTTTCAAGTAAAAAAAAAAAAAAAACTATTCAAAGAGAAAGAACATCAATCTCTAACTTGACAGAATAATCTACAAGAAAGTTTAACATCATCGTTAGTAGCAAATACACTCTTTAGATGACCAAGCAGGAAAAAACCCACACCACTTGGAAAAGCTAGAAGTTGATTAGTGTGTTATTTGGATAAAAGACCAACAAAGCTACACTTGTGATGAGGCATTAGTTAAAAACGGCAGACAACAACAGAGAAATGTGAGAAGGGGACGGACTGAAGGAACTCTCAGCAGGAAACTGTGTATGCACTTTGCAAATTCACTCTTGCCCTGATATCTGTATATGCATTAAAGTAAAGAGGAGCTCATACCAAAAATAGGAAATGCCAAGGACACCCTACTGCCTGCAAATGAAATACATTTGGTATTCAGCCAGGGACCACTTTTCCTTCTCTGCTGTATCATTATCTCTCCAAATATAAAATCCCCACAATCCACAACGCTGACTGTCGAGCATTGTGACTCTGACTGATTTACAAACAAAATTTATTTTTGCAAGCGATTAGACCAAATTAGACCGATTCAACACAAAAATGGTTACGATTTCAGTCAAAGGGAGTGACAGTTTAAAAAAAAAAGAAAGAAAGAAAGAAAAAAGGGCGGGGGTCATAAAACATTGAGATTTTCAGGGGGTTTTTTTTAACGCAATTAAGGTATTAGGTAAAAGGTGATGGTTTACATAAAAGCAGTTGACTAACCTGCTTCAGAACCAGCAGTAGCTGCTGTAACAACGCTCCTGCGACCGCTGGCGTTGTCCTGATTGCTGTGGTTGCTTTCGCTGTCGCTCTCCGTTTCAGCTGCTGCCAACAGGTCCAACTCCATGTCACTTCCTAGAAAACAGACATGACCCCATCCTAAACTCATCTGACTTTGATTCATAAAGATGAACAACTCCAACTATATCTTACCATCCTCATCGTGCTCATCGTGCTGGCCTTCTGCTTCAGCATTTTCCTCTCCCTGCTCTTCCTGGTCGTCGTGATGGTCTTCCTCCCCAGCTACACCCTCTACAACTTCAACCTGTTAGACACACAACAGATTGTCAAATAAAAAAAAACTTTGTGGCAAGACATACCTGAAATTCTACAGTAACAGGAGGACAGAAAAAAAATACAAATATGAATAGAGTAAGCTTGTGGGCTTTAGCCTCAGAAACAGTAACCAACATGCAGTGCACACATGCACATCCAGAATTCATTATGGCTCTAATGATTTAATAATGAGGCTCCCCACCTCTTCCACATCTGCTGATACAATGTCATCCTGCTCCTCATCTCTTCCTCTGACAGGCTGAGACTGGCTGCTGCGCCGGGGCTGAGGGTTCCTGATGATATAAGAGGCAGCTGTCTGGCTGGAGCTGGAAATGTTAAACACAAGCTCATTAAATGAAATAAATAAGGAAAAAAAAAAGGAGAGTGGATTCTAATTATCCATAATTTAAGTACATTTTACAAACTACTTTATCACTCCACTTGCAATGAGACAAAGTCAAGAAAACCAATAACCTGCTGGACTGGTCAGGTGAGGGTCGTGGTGGCAGCGGTTCAACAGAGAAAAGCTCCTCGCTGCCCTGAACAGCATCAATGCTGGTGCTGGCCAAAGTGAAAGGAGCGGTCGGTCTTGCAATACCCATTCGCACTGGGACAATTAGTGACTCTGCTACATTACACAGCTCCTCCACAGCATAGGGCAGCAGAGCCTGGAAAACACGCCGACATTTCCCAATGGGCTGAGGGATGAAATTGCTGTATGAGGAAAAATGGAGAAGAGTTGAGAAATGGTTGTATTACATAAGAAAATCTTGTCTAACTGGTATCAAGTATGTCAGCAAATTATAAACAAGCTTTAGCCTTGGGCCGTTCTTTTCATTTGTTCTGGTATAACCTTAAGTGGGATTTATGCTTCTGTGTTAAGTCTTTGCTGTAGTTAAGTCTCACGTGGAAACCATTTAGAAACCCTACACCATAATTTGTGCTGAAACCTGATGTGCACCTCTCTAGAAATGTAACTAGATGTTGCATCGACGCAGCCCGCAACATCTGTGATTGGCGTGTTTGGTACCGTTGGACTGGAAATGGAAGAGAATGAATCATCTCAAAGGGAGAAAGTCCACTTACAAGAGATGTGTTGGCCATGACAATGCAGAGCAATTGGCACAACTATAAATGCTGGCAATATCACTGGCTACTTGTATAGGCCATTGGTGGCTCTACATAAATTTAACACAGACATTCACATTAGTCTAAAACTGAGCTGTTCTCAAAAACCTTAAAGTCGATTATCCAGTTCTTGACCACTAGGTCAATGATGACACTAAAACTGTCATAAAAGAAAGCAGGGACTTTTAAATGCAACTTCATCCCCGGCTTTTTACAGTAGATTACTTCAATGTTAAATCCACGACAGAAAACCCTTCTGAAACCCTAAAGCGTAACCCAAAGTGCTGCTACCTGCAAAATCAAACCGTACAGGTATAAATGCTGGTAACAGCTGCTTGATGGTCATGGATTCAAAGCAGAATTGTAAATTAAACAGATTAATGTAGACAAGAGAATTCTTTAAAAAGAAAAAAAAAGAAAAGTGTTCGGCAAATTGTGTTCTTACTTTTTCTTTTTTGATGACGCCATCTCCACACTGAGGATGACAAAAACTCGGGCCACAGAGCGCAAGAACCTTCTGGTGACGTTGATAGCCTCCTCTCTCCGACCGGGTGTGTACTTGTTCTGCAGCTCCTTTACCAGAGTACCCAGTAACGTATCTATGAACTAATACAACAGGGAGATAAAACACCCGATGAGGATTGTCGTGCATGAATACAAGTCAGTAAGTTACAGAGTGACCAATCCCAATAAAATATGTTACCAGGGTTACTTATTTACACTGAATGTGAATTTTACACTGTGTGCACTGGAAACGGAAGACTAACTGCACTTACAGTGATGTCAGGAGCACACTTGACAATGAGGCAGTGAGTAAAACAGTCAAGGCGAATGGTGCCACTCTGCTGATTCAAGTAGACCTGCTCTTCAGGTAGGAGGTGAGCAATTCTGCTGCTGGCACTAAGTCTGGGAAACAAGAAATACAGGATTGAGATACAAGCTACACAAATTACTACATCACAGCTATAGTTGATTGAATATTTGATTTGGATTATAACACACCATTTAAAATCGGGTCTGAATAGTGCAATTAGTGGATCAGACTTGTTCAGGAAAAAAAATGCATTCTCAAACTCCAATGCTTCTGATACTTACGGGTCTTTATTCTCCTGAGAACCAAACATGATCATTGACTTTAGGGCATTCCAATCCTGCAGGACTCTCTCCAGAGCCAGCTGAGCAAAGCGGGGAGGTTCTAGATCGTGGTCTGGCATGTCAGAGTCTGAAACAAGAACACGACAGCTTTCTCTCAGGATCTGTGTTCTGCTTTCAAATGAACTCTTGTAAAATCTCTAATTAGCATGGACCTAAAGTTAAAAAGGTGGGTAAATGAGACAAAGGTCTTGAACCAACCTTCTGCATTAGCAGCCTTGCGGTTCCTATCTTCTCTGATGCGCGGTGGTCTGTACTGACAGTGCTCAACACTCTGCCTGGCAACAGTCTGCACCAGGAACAGTAATATATGCTCTCCCCTGCAGATAGAAACAAGTCAGACAGACCTACCACCTCTGCTCACTTATGTAACACAATGGAGCTTTAGCAGAGTGGCAAGTTAAATTCTAAATTCATTTGCCAACTATAAAGAACAAGAAGCACTTCTATATGAAGCAGACAAATTAAAGCCTGGGGCAGAGTTCACAGGCTCACCTGCTGTTTGGTGTTGTAACCAGGTTTGTGGTGGTGAGTAGCCTGTACAACAGATCCAGGCGAGCTGCCTTCTGACCAGCTATGAGCGTTTTACACTTGCATTTCTCCCAACAGTCACAGTACGCTGTAGGTGAAGTCCTTTTCAACCTGGGAAAGAGGATATACAAAGTCTAGTGACTTAGTTTCAAGAGCTGGTAACAATGGTAAGAGAGACGAGCATTAGCAAGGAGTGAAAAAGCCCACACTGAAAACTAGGACTTACTTGCAGTCATGTCCTTTGTGACACACCCTTGCACATTCAGTGCAACAGCAGAGGGACTCCAGCAAGCCACATGTTCGACACTCAAAGATATCCTAAATACAACGCAAGTGTCATGAAAAATGTCAACATCTATAGAAATATATTCGCAAAAGAGTTTGGCCATTCTAAAAGTAGACCGCTTACTTTCCAGACACACAACACTTCTTCTAGCGAGTACATTTTAGTGTAATGGGATTGTCACAGGCTGACCTGGTTAATGTGCTCAGCTCCAGTCCATGTAAAACTGCAGGTGTCGTTGCAGCAGAGAACATACAGGGGAGAATCATCTGGGTTTGTACCCGAGGGGCAAATCATTTCCATGAACACCGAATCAGCATCCTCCTTCTCTGTGATACCCAGGTCACCAACTGTGTTCAAGACATTTGGGGAACAACAAAAAACCATGGAAACACGGGAATGCCACTTATAACACTTCAGTTAGCTGCTGGAAGCAGGGCACCAAAATAGGTCAGGATTCACATAACTCATGGATAACCTCCAATGTTCCAGCTATTTCCTAACCACTTACAATGATATCAGATGTACTAAAAACTCTGCTGCTTTCCCAGAAACTGTTCAGAGATGGCAGCTGGTTGGTAACACAATATTAGTGCAAATGTCTCCATGCCTGCTCCGTTTGATTAGTGTGAAGATGTTAATGCAATACATGTTCTTGAATTTAGACACTTTAACACAAAGGTTTCCAGCGAACCAGTTCTCAGCCAGCTTGTTAACTCACCCTTGGCCATTTTCTGTGCAGCCTCAAGCACGGTGATAGCTGCTGGGTAAGCTCTCCCACTGACAGCTAGCATGAACGGGGTCATTCCTCGGGCATCCCTGTCAAACAAAGGCAACAATATGCATGAGCACTTCCAGGAGAGCACCTGAGCAAACGATAGCAGGGGAGAAATAAGCAGATTTTCAGTCAATTTTAATGCAGTAATAAAGACTCTTACTTTGCAGAGAGCAGCTCCCGTAAGTGTGGCCTCAGAACAACGCTGTCACACATCAGCTTAAGGATAAGGTGGGCATTGGCCTTCCTGTCTTTAGACTCAACCACAGAAGGCTCAGTGGACGGCCCTGCTCATATGGAAAACACATACAGTTAGTCAGTAGGCGTTACAAGATTTAAGCATAGAGCTGGCAATTCATTTATATGATTTATTTATATTTATAGTTCTCATTGATACAATCGTTCTTCTGGTTTGAATTAGGCGGATGCTACTGTTGTGCCGTCCTTTTTTGTTAGGCGGTCACAATGTGACTTTATCCCCGTTCCTCCAAACACCCTGACACAGCATGTTATAGGTTTCTACGTTTCTAAGTTACCAAAGTGTTGGCTCCACTGCTACACAAGAATTTCCGGCAAAGACTTGGTTTTCCAAGTGTCAAAAGGTTTTCTTTTTAAATTTACCAAACTGCTTTAGTGGAAAAGAGGCACGTGATAAAGAAGGTATGCACCTGGTATTGTGGAGGTGCTCGGTCCCTGGCTGCTACCAGTGGAAGCAGTGGTGAGTGAACCCACAGCTGGTGCTAAAATGAAGTCGATGTCTCCATCTTTTCATGAAAAACAAACACAGTTTGTATTTTTAATAAAATCAGGATTATGAAAATCAAAAGACGGTTGTTATTGTAATTCTATAAAAGGAAGGGAGGGCACTTAAATTTTAAGGCTCCACTTTCCAGTAAGGTGGTGCAAAACTACCTCACTGATTAACAACTATGGTAAAAACAAAAAAAAAGACATTGCACTGGTCTGGGTGGATTTCTACAAGTACAAGTGAAAAGACCATCAAGAACTCCATAGTTGCTAAAATAATAAAAAACGCCCACACAATGAGTCAGAATCTATTTATTTGGAAATCTCAAAAATGATGACTGTAAATTAAACAGCAAAATAACTTCTGCAATATTCTACAAATGGCTACCACTGTGTGTTTTACATTACATTGAAAAAAAATATCAAATTCGATGTGTTGCTGGAGAATGGTTGTGTCAGAAATAAAGATGCATTTAATTTATTTTTCTTTGTTCACTTTAAACACCACATAAAAATAATCTAACTCTACCATTTTTTTCAGATGCACTCACCAGGGTCCATGGGTGGAGGGTCAGGAACCCAACTTGGTGGAGCAATGGGTGGGGACACAGGATCCTGATGGTCACTGGATGACGGGCCAGATTCATGTCGACCAAGACCTGCTGCTCTTAAAGACCTCCGCATCATCTCCCTAAGACGAAGGCTAGTGACAATCCCCCCAAAGACAAACGAGTCAATAACTTAGATCCTGTTTCGGTGGTACTGCCAAAATGGACAGCCAAAACATTTCTTTGCTGTAGGGCATTTTTTGTTATACATTCTGTGGAGCTCATTTACCCTCTGCTGCTGGAGGAGCCGGTCCTATTTCCAGAGCTATTGCTTGAGACCACAGAGATGGCATTGGCAATCGCCTCCACAGCAGACAGACGCTCTGCAAATGTGTTCCTCTCTGACCTTTCAGCTTCTGAAATGAAATAACATGGTCACTGAGCGTGGAAAGGAATTAGCTGAAATACATATACATATATAATACATATAACATATAATATCTATATGTTGATGGATTAAAATACTTGCTTCATTAAAAAAAAAAAAAAAATACTGTTCCTTACTCTGTGTATTTGTATATAGAAACTGCATGATTGAGGATCGTTCATGAACGTACAGCGTGTTTTTTAATGCATGGAAACTGCCTGCAGTTGGATTACATGTTACATATTGTTTTAAGAGTCACCACAGGGGTTAAAGTCTTTACATCTGGCAAGTTTTTAATTTCCTATCAGCCTCACTTTTCCCATTCTACTACATTAACTGAGGTTGAAAGATGGTCACAGCAGATGGCAGAGGAATCTTTCTGGACATTTGCAGGCTACTTCCAAAGAACATAAAAGGCGTAAATCACTGCAAATGGCAGGTGTGGCCATTCATTCTTTTGAGGTAAAGTATTGCCATGACTTTTCGGGCATTTCCAACTCCATTTCTATTTTTACTACTTCAAGTCCCTATTATTGATATTAATGTGAGCGTTCGAGTGAAAAGTCACCTTGCTATTGTATTTCTAACAGTTCCAAATTGGCAGGGGAGAATCTGATCGATCCTAAAAGACTTTTTTGTCCACACAGTCCACAACCACACACACACCCACTTACCTTCCTCTTCTTTGGTCTCCTTGTTACTAACGGGGAAGCAGACTGAGACGGCAGCATGGAGGATGTTGCGGTTTCCATCACATCGATGACCCAAAAGTGCTCCGAGGGCTTGGCTGCCCTGATCTAACAGGAAGGCCTGCTCAAGGTTGACCAGGTACTGCCGACACGCCTCATAGTCGCAGCGCAGCACATGCTGCATTAGCGTCTGCTTCTGAAAGTGAAATAACTTGTGTGAGTACTCGTTATAATCTACATAGCATTCTGGTCTTCTATAAAGGAGGAGAGCAGGGGCACAGAGCAACACTGATCACATTGACTTGTTCTACTTGGTCAAGTACATGTTAATGTTATTAGCACCCGAGCACTAAAGTTTATTCAGGCTTTTTGAGGGGTTTAACATACTCAAAAACTCCTGACATTTTGCACACAAAATGAAAATCAGAGTATTTTAAAACAAAATTTGGTAAACACGTGTAAAATGCCAAAATGGAGAAAAAAAAAAAAAAAAAACTAAATGGGACCCCAACAGGAAGTCCACCATTTTGAGTTTAAAATGGCAATTTTGCAATTTCCAGGCGATGTAATTATGCAAACTCCTCACAGGGATTTTATCAGATCAACTTTATATTGTGTCCATCTAAACTACAGAACTGGGCCATATTAAATCGCAGCGCTTTTGAGCTTTGGTTGCAGGTGGCGTCTGTGATTCGACCATTTGTCATGAAAATTTAATTTCCTCTCATTCACACATAATGAATGACATACATCAGAGTGACAATTGGAAACGTTCAGCAAAGCTTGACCGCAGCATGCTCTGACGTACGCCAGGGTCCGATGGGCATCTCATCGCTGCTTGAAGCTTAAATTTTTTTTGTTTTCTATGAATGAATTAATAAAGGTTGCGTTTACCTCGATAGCCATAATAATAATAGCAGCTTTCTTTTTAATGGTGGAGTTTGAAGGGAGATTGGCCAGAGAGTGCACCCCCATTCCCAGGCTGTTTATAGGTGGGAGGTCCAACCAATCAGGATCTCGAATTCCACCCATGCAGTCTTTGGCCATAGGGTAGATTGTGCCATTTCCATCTCGGAGGATGATGGGAGACTCCTTGATAAAAATTAAATATTAAACATTTAAAGTGGAGCATTGGGTAAATATTTGTACAACGTGTAGTGAAAACATGCTGGTCCTCAATAGCCTGTCTCACCTGTCCTGCAGTAAAGATAGCCACATTGCGCTCATTCTGCCCGAGGAAGGCCAGGTTACTAGTAGGGAAGTTATTCTCCTGCTCAGCTTTGCCTGTGGCCAGGTCAAAGATGCAGTACCTTACCCAGTTACCAGTTTTCAGCACTGCGTGGACTCCTAGA
Organism: Diplotaxodon limnothrissa; assembly: GCF_057381915.1. NCBI lineage: Eukaryota > Metazoa > Chordata > Actinopteri > Cichliformes > Cichlidae > Diplotaxodon > Diplotaxodon limnothrissa. The sequence goes on from NC_140606.1 coordinate 8,968,526, forward strand.
AGATGACGAGATGATTAAGGTCAGGAGATATTGCAGATAAAGAACTCTATAGAAGGCTGACCTTCAGAAAAAACTCACCTTTGGAGTCAACATTTACAGCCAGAATCTCAGCCTTTTCTGGGATACAGAGCTTTTTAGGTGTTCGCTGAAAACAGTCTGGAACTTTTGGAGTGCCACCAGTTTTAACCACCTGTCAAGCAGATGGAGATGACAAAGTCAGTGAACCAAAATATCTGTAGATCATCAGTCAGATACATAACTCAGTGACTGAAATTAAGTTTCATTTACTGGAATGAAAACAAGCTGTGTTGAATCAGTTAATACCTGTAGCTCATCTATTCTGAGGAGCCTACAGTCCTGCAACAGTGATGACGGGTCTGAATCAGGGGGAGCGGCAGTGCTCTGGTTGCTCATGCTGCTTGATGTCCCAGGAAACTTGACAGCAACATATGCGCCATCGACTTTAAGCACCTACGGCATAAATAAAAGTAATAAATTGTTAAACTGAGATGCAGTTAAGGAAAAGCAAGAGTCAAAAAAATAATAATCAAAGTTTGACCTTCTCTGTATTCAAATATTTGCTTCAGATGCACTTACCTTTCCCACAGGAACATTTTTAACATCTTCCACAAAGACTACCTCTCTAAGAGGCCACTGCTCCTCATTGACCTTTTCTTCCTCTTTGGGAGCTGGTGTGGAGCGTCTTCGCTCTACAAGCGGGACAGCACATTTAATTTTAGTCGTTTTATCATTGTATATCATTTACATTAAGGTACTATAAGCAGCTCAGAAAAATACTTCGAAATAGGCCTGCACAGTACAAAAGAAAAGAAAAACAAACAAAAAGGTGAAGCTTTAGTGTGTACTTGTGAAAAGTAATTAAAACTGACAGTTTGCCACATGGTTCATGTGATAAGCAGTTGTAAGAAGGCAACCAGATATGCCACAGTATATAGTGCGAGTTGGCCACATTTCCTTCACAGGAAAACAGGCGGGGGGGAAAAAAAAGTTGCTGATAAAACCGTGTGCACCATCTGTTTCAAAGTCAAAGGGACTAATGAGAGCACAGAGAGAGGAAGAAATTGGTTCTGTGCCTGGGAGATAGGAAAGTCAAGCCTTGGATGTTGTTGATACAGCAAATAGTTAAAGAGAGAGATGGTATGAGACAAGATTACATACTGTAGGGCAGAGAGGCACTGCTAGCAATGGAAGAGGTATCACTGCAAGTAGATGCTGGGGAGGGAGGAGGACCCATTTCAGTCTTCACCAGCTCTGGCTTGCTTTCAGTCCTATGAGAGGAGACCAAGACAAATGGATTCATTTTCCTGCTGTTTTTTTGAGCATACTACTCTCTGCAACGGCATGTGTATTTCACTTATTTCTATTGACACAGAATGAAAATCTTATGATCAAGGTAAAATCCATCTTGCCAGGCTTCAAGCTACACACCTGTGGCTGGCAGTTAATTCAGGTCTATTACTATCCTGACAAACTACTGACTAACAAAGCTGCACCAAGAGCATACTTTCAGGTGCAACAGTACATAAGATATAATTCACCCAATCACCTACCAAGTCCTTTTCCCCCAATTTGACTTCATTTTAATAGCAAATTTTGCTTAGAAAGATGCCAAGAATTGTCTAATGATGAGCTTACTGCACAGCTACCGCGACTACCTGCTTGGTAACTTTCAAAACTAGCATATGGTAGACCCATCATTGGCTTACTGAACTAAGTATGTGTCCTTTTCCAGGCAGTTACCAACGACGACGTAACATAACAAACCATCTGCTGAAACACTATTCAGATCCAAACATGTAAAAGCTTTCTACTAAATAAAAATGAAACTGACTTGATTTCCTGGGTCTTAGTGGTCTTCTCCATGTTCTTCAGGCTCTCTGGTGAGCGCAGCTGGAACCTGCAGCTGTCGTTCATGTTCCAGACAGACTCCAAGAGGACACCCACTTTGGGAATTCCAGCACTGACAGAAAAGGCCACTGCACCGGCATGGTAAAGGGGATTGTTTCTCAAACACACCTAAGGAAAAAGAAACTCGTGAATTGATCGGTGCCTAGTGTTTATTACATACTTTAATTCGACAAGCTACCCAAGTATATTTCGTTACTCATTTTAGCATTTTTTAAATATTCTTATTTGGTAAGGTAATTCCAGAGCTAAAGCTAGAGTAAACTTTGAGATGGCAAATTAACTGAGGATGAACTTGGGTCCCCATTTCCCCCCCCCCAAAAAAAAAAAAAAAAAATAATAATAATAATAATAATAATAAAGAAATAAAATCTCCTCAAAACAAAAAAGCTAAAAAAAAAAACAAAACAAAACAAAAAAACCCAACAACATACAAACAAAAACAAGTTTCTTCCTACCTGTGTTCCCACAGTGATGTTGGGTATTGAGGAGATGCCAGCACTGGATTTTGGCTTTTTGTTCTTGGCTCTGGCCTTTTCAAGCATCTTCTTCCTTTGACTGAAAGGCACAACACCCCTGCAGAGAGATGGAAGCAGTAAACTTAAAACAAAAACAAACAAATAAAAACAAAAAGCAAAACACTTCACTGACATCTACACTTTTCCTATGATACAATATACAATGCTCTCATGCCGACTGTGACATCACTTGGTAATCTTTGCATTGTACCAAAGATTACCAAACTGTGTGACTCCTTTGTGTGTTTTGCCATAAGACAGAGGTTACTGAAGTTGATGTACAAATTTTCAGGATCTTTTGACATTTTAAAAATATCTCTTTAGCTTTTTCTTTTTTTGTGGGGTGGGGGGGTTAGCATAGAAAAAATCATTTCAATCAAACTATATGAACAGGGAACACAAGGTGTACAATTTTCAGACACAAAAGCTGGAAAAAATAATACATGCATCACTGGTAGCACTTAGTAATGTTATGGCACGTAGACACGTAAGTGCTACAACTAACACGGACAATTCTTGATTTAACCTATTGTTCTGCTCGTAATGAACAGTCCTGGCTCGTAAGACAAACTGAGTGGTACGACAATGTTATGGGGACGCTTTCAAGCGAATGTTGCCATTTCCCGTAAACAACTAGAAATCAATGTAACTTCACAGAAAAACAACATTTTCTTCTCACCACCAGTAGAGGCTATTCTCCAGCTGTGCACATGTGTAGAGTGCACAGCAATGCAGCGACACCATGCGTTCCCCCTGCAGCTCAGGGAAAGCCTGTGCACTGTGCTCCAGCTTTGAGGCTACGGTGCTCAGTGTTTCGTCCACCCAGGTTGCCACCTGCATGACATCCATACAAACATCAGCTAATGAACAGATGATTAAATAAATGTCAATTGTTAGAATAGTTCATGAACAATTAAAAAAAAACCCAAAACAAACAAACAGCAATAATTGTCTCAAGGCTGCACAAACAACATTGTTCTAATGTAAAGAAGAGCAATTAAAAACCTACCTTGTTGGTCTCTGTAGCTACAGTGGCCCTGATGCTATTGGCAGACAGTAAGGTAATCTTCTCATTAGCCAGCCCCAGGAAGGACATACGTGGGTGATGAATAGCAGGATTCTGATGTGACAAATACCAGGAAGTTAGTGATTTAAGCTCTTGCTACAATAAAAGATACATATATATCTTATTTCACTAGATTTTAGTTTTTCTTCCAGTAACACGGGTTGAATTCATCACCTGTGGATTCCTGTAGGGTTCGGATTCACTCCACTTCCACTGATACAGCTCTCCTTTGGAGCTCACAGCTACCAGCTCTGAGAACATTGCTCCAATGCTCACAAACTTCACACCATCCTAGAAAGGAAATTGAAGATCTCAGCAAATGTAGGATCAAGAAAAACTTCAATCCAACTCAACTCCAATCATGATGCACAGACACCAGACGAACAAAGGAAACAGGTGAAATCTCCACTTGCCTTGCAATAATGACGCAACTTCCTGTTTGTTTGTTTGTTTTAAAAAGACAATCTCTGAACAGTCTTCTGTGCTTTTCTTACCTTGTCAGGCCACCACTGGAGCTCCTCTCCCAGGGAAACGGGGCTCTGCACAGGGATACTCTTCTTGTCAAGACTTTGTTCCCCCTCACGGCTGGTGGAACCGCGCTCCGTGTCAAAAGAGGCCCCGTCGAGCCACCGACGCTCACGTAACCTCAATACAGACTCACGTTCACGCAACAGCTCTGAGTCACGCTCTAAGGGAAGAAGGAGAACTGGTATGCAATAAGGTCACACCAGTGGGATAGAAGTAAGCCACTCTCTGGGAAAGACCCGTCAACATCGTTTTAAGAATAGAGAGAGAAAGATAGATTCTTTAGAATCACTATAATGAAAAATCAATCAATTTCAATACTTGAGATTGAGTGGGAATCTAAATTATACTGTGGTGAGTCACATTGCACGCTCATTAAAATGCGAGACAGAAGAGGAAGTGGATAGACAGAAAGAAAGCATGCATATGGGCTAAAAGTGGGCTAGGGAGGGTTTTAAATAGACCCTTGAAGGGTCCTTGTTAGGACAGGTGGGCCTAGCGGGCCTTTCTCAGAGAGCTCACAGTATGTACTACAGCCATGCAGCATAAAACACCAAACATTCATAATATAAACTCAGCTAAACAAACTAAAGGGAAATGTACACTGTAGACCACGAGAACCATTTCGCTTTCACAAGCTTTACAGAAACACCTGAACGGTGGTTAACTGTAAGTGCAGTATTTGGCATTATACCCACAGTCGCCTTGATTTCCAGCTTTTCAGTAGTATTCCCTTATAAAGCCATCCCCAGATGAACAAAAGCCATCACCAGTGCTGCCACCAAAGCCTTTAGAACACCCTGCCTTCCCATCACTAGTCAGAAGAGAGTTGTTGAGTTACCTCTGGAGGATCCCAGACGAGACAGTGACGAGCGTCTAAAAGAGGGATAGCCAAAGTAACTAATGTCCTCAGAGAACATGGCATCAGCATCAATGATGACGCTGGGATGGGCTGAATGGATATCTGCATCCAACAGGGACATCAGATCCTCTGTACAAGGGAAGCACACATAAAATTTCAAATTTTAAGACAGAATCATAAAACCCCTCAAATCTTTTTTTATGATTATGGTAAAACAATTTCAATTTACAATGATCAGAATTTAAAACAGCAAAACCTTTTGCCAAAAGCCTACTTATATCTTAATGTGCTGCACTCAAATTAAAAGTACACTGTTTCAGTGTTAAAGAGTAGTGATTTCACAAAACAACGTCATTACATATGAGCCATTTGCCATTTGTGTGACAAACCTCCAGGGAGGTAAGACTCGCTGGCAGTGTCATCGCCATCATCTCCATCTTCATCATCCCGGCTCAGCAGGTTATTTACGGCGAGGTTGACATCTAGGTTGGTTCTCTGGAGCTCCCTAATGATCACACTCCTGGATTTCCCTTGAAGAACTACCTGGGCCTGGGGAATGTACAAGGTCACAAAAGTAAAAAACATTTCTCATGAATATCACTGTTAATTACTGTAAAGACAGGATTAAAAGAGGCTACAAAAACATTCTTAAGAGGAAGGGTCTGTGTAAAGGCTGAGCGTGCTGTACCTGAGTAATGAGTTCTTCGGGGATGACAGAAGCAGGTATGACAGGCTGAGGCTGGCTACTCAGAAGTCCTGAGCCTCGGTCTCTTCCTGTACGGATGACCCTGGTCTGTCGACGGGAGTCACGAGCTGCTGTTGACGACCTACCCGATGTGCCTCCGCCTCCTCCGCCTCCTCCTCCACTGCTTCCACCTCCTGCTCCACCTCCTCCTGCTCCTCCTCCACTTCCACCTCCACCACTGCCTCCATTTACACCAGAGCTCCAGCGACTCCTGTTACATACAGTTTAAAGCCACAATCAGACACAACCGCAAAAACACACCACCTGACTACAAACACGCACACATCTGATTACAAAGGAATTTGGTCTTTGTGACAGCAGAGACGGGTTAGTCCACACTGAGATGGAATCAGCAAGACTTAAAAAAAAATTAAAAAACCCACAAAATTCTGATTAAACTGGTGCCCCTTTTCCTCATTTAATTAGGCAAAGTGAAAGAAAAAAATTTCATTGTAGAATAATAGCATATACACAGATTAATTTCCTCCAAGAGGAAGTAATAGATTTGTTTATTTGGGATGTTCGAAACCATTGTTCCTAGGCATTGAATTGTATTAAGGTCTTACAACAACAATATTTTGTAGTAGCAAGTGGTTCTCCAGTGGTCACCAATATGAAAAGCAGTAAGAAAACCACAAGGATAAAAAAGCTGATGCTTTTTGATGCGTCCGCTGGGGATACATTTATTTACATTTTACAACACCCTAAAATGTTCTCACCAGAATGTGTGGCAGTGAAAAAAAAGCAAGGAAAACACCACTAACTCACTGCTGAGCCACTGTTAAGCTCTATACACTGAGCTTTCACAGGACCATTCGACTGTCAGCCCTGCCAGAACTTACCCAAGGGTGTTGCCTGCCAGTCTGCCCAGTGTGTCAGAACCAGACAGGAACCAGGGTGGATCACTGGTCCTGCCTGGCCTGGAGCTCCTTCCTGTCCCTGAACCACTGCTCAACTTTGAACTGGAAACAAAAGATGGGAGATCAGTTACAAACCTACAGATGTCCCAAAAGGACTAAAAAACAAACAAACCAAAAAAATCCTCTCGCTTTTTTATATATATATATATATTTTTTTAACCTTTATAACCTGGGTTAACAAAGTAAATTTACCCCAGGTATTAGTTAATTTACACCCCTTGGTTCAGGATTCATTTTATTATTAAACTATGAAACAGGAGGGGGTATTTTGGAGACTAGCATGGCAACACCCTTGGGAATCAGAATTGGCTGCAACTCATTCCTCCATCAAGACTTTCCATTTTTAAAAGTTCTTGGGTTTTGGGGCTGCGAGTGCTTTCTCCTAATAATTGAATAATGTATGAGTCTAAACAAAAGTAGTTTGCTGCAATATTCCTAAGTGATGTGTTGTACATTTGTATAATTTGTCTTTTGAATGAAAGAAAAAAACCCTTTAAACGAAACATAATCAGGTATTACTACACTGTTACAGAAGGAAATGCAATACAGAAAAGGAAAGTCAAATGATTCAGATATAATAGAAGCAAACAACAAATTCAATCCACCAGTCAACAAACTGACACAATCCATTACAATTCAAAACCACACAAATGTGTTTGTTGAGTATGCTGACAAACTTCCCAAAGACAACTTGTCAAGGCTCTTTTCGTTGGGCTTCCCAACAACCCACAATAGTGCCAAATGAATAGCTAAGCCATGTCCTGTTGTTCTGCGAGTCTGTGGCAGGGAACGAAACATATGCTCTACAGCAAAATCTGGAGCAGAGGGCTCCTTAGTCTCTTACTGCCCAACTCGCATGCATATTGAACAGCTAGTATATGAAATCACTGTTGGATGTTGGTCTGCTGGCAGGACATCAACAACTATCAATGAGACACTCACCAAAATACATGTACATAGCCAACGAGAAACAAAGCAGCTAGTGAAAAGGTATTTTTATAGAAACATACAAACAAACAAAAAAAAAAGTTGTGGCAAATGGCGCACACACTTGCTCAGCCAAAAAGGGAACTGGCTTTCAGAACCTTACAAAACAATTTTAGGGCTGCTATGTTTTTAGTCTATTGGTGTCAAAAAAAAAAAGAAAAAAAGAAGCTTTTTCTTTTTATATTCGAGGTACAAAAAAAATTCCTAAGACAGAGCTATACTGAGAAGATTTGATTTGAATTAAACTAAAACAAGAGCATCTGATATTCAAACAGCAGTTTAGGTAAGATAATGTATAGAAATACATGTTTACAGCTATAGATTTAAGACTTTGGAGCTAATCTTTGTTGAAACAGACAATACCACAGTAATATGCTAGAAATGAAACCATGTCCAAATGTGTTATACTCGCCAAAAAGGGCATAAGTATTGACTAGAATTCACATTACAGCAACCAAGATCCATGAGCCTGAGCATATTCGCTGCATCTTGAACGAGACGTCTCCACAAGCAATCTGTTTTCCAATTCAGTGCCAAAGCTAAAAGCTAAAAAGGTTTCCTGGGACAAATCCCATTATAAACAAGTCTCTCACCCATCGCTGCCATCCGGCTTGTTGAGCTCCAGGCGATCCGGCTGGACAGCAAAGCTGATTCTGCATACACGTCCATCCTGAAAGAGTCGCAACAGTGACTTTTAATGTATTACATTAATCAAAAAGGGAAAACAAATACATTTACATTAATTTATTACATTAGGAAATGAAAACAAAACTGAGTAAAATACAGTCTTTTCTTTAAACTATTTTTCTAAGCTAGTTAATTAGCATGTTAACTACACCATACCAACTCATTTATCACAGTGCAATCTATAATTCAACATCATCATAATGTGGCATCAGCTTGACATGAATAAACACACTCAACACTTCAGCTAAGCATCTTTCACCCACTTGCAATATACAAACTGAGGTCAACTAACTAATGACTCTTCACTGCAGTGTTCAAACTGAGCTGCACCAACTGCAGAATTATGACGGATATTAACAACATATTTAAAAAAAAAAAAACCTAGTCCATATCTACATCTATTGAAGCATATTATCTCATGTTGTACAGCAAAGTCAGAGGGCATCTGATAACTGTGACCTGGCAGCAGATCAGCAGCTGTTTGATTTGATGACTTATAGCATTACCTCAAGGAGAAATCCGGCATGGTTTGGACCGACAACACACTGTTTTAGGGTGGCCTGCTCCAGCAGACTAAGGTGTGGATGACTGCATTAAAGGAAAAAGAAAAAAGTGACCCAACACAGGACAGCAAGCAAAATAATGTTTGCAATAAGTGATCACACTGAATAAAACCACCTAAAAATACAACGCAGATACACACTCACCTGTTATAACTATACTTGTTGAGCTTCTCTGAGACTTCACGGAGTCTGAGAAAAAAACAAAACAAAAACAAACTACATTAACATATCACCCAGACCAATTTAAGACCTCAATACAGGTTCCTGTGTGAGAGTCAAAAAAGCATACTGAGAGAAATGCTGTAACATGAGTTACTGTTTATATACACAAGCCCTTTTAATTTGCATACAAATTACTGTAAAACATTTTTAAAAGCGCAAAGAATATAGGTGTATTTCAGAAGGCTTTAACATATATGCATCTTTTCAGTTTATCTGAATGATCATAATGATCTCAGGACAACTTGTTAATTCAATTCAATTCAATTAGGAACTAGGAAAACAAAACCTCTTTTCTACCTTATAGCAAGACAAGAAAGAAGCCCACGATAAAAGATGACAATGTTAAACACTTGATAATGTTTTGCTTTTAAAAAAATGACATACAATAGGTTGCTGATAACACACACAAAAAAATAAATGTTCTTGATCAGCACTGACGAAACATCTGTGGGAACTTGTATGTGATGATGTTTGTGCAGCAAGCATTATGAGCCTGTTTGAGTGTGTAGAGTCAATGGAATGACTCAGTGTTACCTTTTAAATTTCTCACTATTTGAGAATAAAAATGTATATTATACTTAAATTAATGAATGGTTACAAACTGGTAAAAACTCTCTCTTATAGTTCTGTTGATTTTTGTTTAACTGTAGCTAAAAGGCTCTTTGTTAGGCTCCAAAGTTTCCTCTAAGAAGGACGATCCATAGGAAGATATCAGTCAGAGGCACAAGCCAGAGTTGTAGTATGCATTTGAAATACCTTGCAGCAAGTTCCCAGACATGGTTTAAGTCAATAACCTTCATTAAAAAATAAGTTTATGATCTGGGACTAAGCTTAATCCACGCCTGGAAAACTGGGCCTCAGTCAGTTTTTAATGTACTATATAGTTCAAAGGTTATGAATCCACAACCCACCATTACTGGCAATGTGGAAAAAATTACACTTCATTGATTTTCACTGCTTCATGCCTTTTATCAAATAGACACAAAGCAGTTTAAAGAAAATATAAAATAAATTATAACAGCTCTTTCAAGCTTTGCTTCGAGTTGCCCCAAGTGTAAAGTAAACTATTTTTGGTCCCTTTTCCACTTGACAATCCTGACAAATGTGCTGTAAGATTGCCTATATTAACATTTAAGATGAGTCATGACCACCATCCAGCTGTCTGCAGGCAACTGAATCTTCTATCTGCAACTCTAGTAAGAACAATGTGAGGATGGTATGAAAATATCACATGCTTAGCCCTACATGGTGTCAACGAGAAATTGAAATGGTCCAAATAGAAAACAGATACTGATTTTTTTTTTTTCCCCAGAACCACCTGACAATAAAAAAATAAAATAAAAATCTTCCACTGACACAATGAAAAGCAGTTGTCTGTCTTGCCAGTCCAAAATAATCGTTTTAATTGGTAAAAAAAAAACAAAACAAAAAAACATTCAAGGATTGCTGTAAACTTTTAATACTCTGTTTTATAACTTTCTGAAATAGGCAGCCTAACTCTGTGCTTCTGCAGTCCACTAAAAATCAGCACAGAAAAAGAAAGAAAGAAATTAGACATCAACTTCCATACTTAATTTAGACTATCAGTCTCTTTTATGAAGAAGTGTCCCATGTCATGAAACCCATTTGCACCTCACACACTCAAGGAAATGCAGTTATCCAATCATGCTTCAGCACACACGAGGTCTGGATTGCACAATTTCCTGAACTCTTAAGTGCAAAAGATCACTGGTGATGTGATGAGTGACCTAACTCAAAATGCAAACTCCAAGATGTGAGAAAAACAAAAAGCATCACAATGTACATGTTACTGTCAAGGCCAAACATGCAAAATCACATAAATCTCACTACTTAGACATACAAAAAAAGATATGTATACTAAAATAGATGCACAGCCTATGCAGAATGTCAGAAAATGCCAGTAAATATGCAATCTAATTCCACCCTTTAGAAAGCAATCAAATGCAAGGTAGAATATAAACAGGAAATATTTTTAAATTACATCCAATGCCTCTAAACCACTGGGACATAACAACAGAACACGCAGAATTCTCATCAGACACAGAACATATTAAAAGCTCATGCCTCACTCCTAACACTGCAAAAAAGTAAGAGAAAATGACTCACAAAGCATCCAGGTCAGCCATTCACTACCCTTCCCATCAAACAAATGGTAGTACCCTAGCACAGACAAGTCTATTCCCTTCAATGAGCCATTTAAAACTGTTTCACCGCAGCAGAAAAAAACCCCACATAAAATATCCATCTCACTACAGGGGAATGCCATTTGCCATTTCACTGTCCTAAATGAATGTGTGCAAGCAAACCTCAGGTCAAACAAAGAAATCTGACCAGATATTCATGCTAGGCAAGCTGGACTAAGCCTTTTTATGTCAGATAGAAGCACTTATCTGCTTTGACAACTGCAAATTCATGGAGAAGATGAGAGAGAGAGAGAGAGTGAGTGAGGAGGAGGGGGGGGGGGGGGGGGGCATAGCACCACATGGTGACAGCAGCATGCAATGACATGCATGCCTGGGGATCGAAAAAGCCTGACCTCTTTTAAGGAAGGAATAGTCCATACAATCAAGATGTTTCAGCGGTGCCTCTGACCATCAAGAGCAAACTGCGCTTTCCTGTCAATCAGACCAAAGCTGATCCCCGCAGATTTGGACCGTACATCAACCAACAGAGGATGTTTAAATCCTCCCGTGCCCATAACCAGTATTTAATCTCAAGGTCATTCTAAAAACACTTTGACTTCTTGACCTCTTTGTCTTTAAGTAGTGCAGCTCATTAATCAGTTAAGTCTCAATGGGTGTTATAAATAGTTTTATCATAAATCGCATGTTCTGCCAAAAAAAAAAAAAAAAAAAAAAAAGGGTCGTAAACAATCTCCTGGACACCCTCGCTAAACCCACCGATAAGGGACCGCTTCAGGCCAGAACTAAAAATCCATAAAGTCAGAGTGATGTATAACAGCACTTTGTTCCAAGCAACAATGTAGTATGTGGCCAAATACACTGTGCAGTGCCACATTGTATTAAGGCAACAGTGAAAAGACTTAAAATGTCGCGTGTGAGCACTCAGGGCAATTTAGAATCCAGCACAGACCGTAAACTTTAAAAGCCTTGGTTTGCCACCTTATTAAAGTCAATAACAAGATTAATTTGAATGCGATGGTGCTAACAGTACTTCGCTGCATATTTTAGATATTTATCTCAGTGCGCAATGCTAAAAGCAGACAAGCGGTGACAAAATTTCAAATGATGTTAGTAATTAAATGCTTAATGAAGCGTCAAGAAAAAGAAGACCCTTCCACAAACGCCCTGAAATGCAAATATTTGGCTTTCTTAAGAGCGTGGTAGCGAATTAACTAGGTTGCTAGCATTAGCAGCTAGCTATCGGTAAGCTGACGTTAGCCGCTGCATAGATCACGGTAAATCAACAAGACGCTCGCAAAGAAAACAATGACACTTGTCAAAGAGCGTATATGGTAACAGTAAAAAATTGAAATCTTTTTCGTGTACAAAGCTGTGTTTTACAACCTTTAATACCCTCTCTTTACCCCATCCCCCAACCGCGGAACTTTGACTAAGAGCCAATCCATCCAGAGAACCAAGGAAACCGACAGCTAGCGTTAGCTATTCGACTGAAAGCCAGTTAACAGGTTAGCATGTTAGCAAATGACTCTGTTTAGGTAGCAGCAAGCTAACAAGGATCCCTCAAAATGCCGGGCCTCGTTTTACCCCCCGAGTGGGGGGGTCATTTAAATAATTTAAACCCGAACATATTCACATGACAATGTCAACATCGAGCACAAATATTACCTCGAATACTAAGCAATGCTGCCCGCACATAAATATTGATTTCAAGTCTTCTTTTTCTACGGGCCGCAACAAAATACCTGTCATTGAGCTGATCCTCGGTCCCGGGCAACGGGTGAACCACGAAGTGTATAGATGTCATTGGGCTAATCCAAAATCACACCGAGACGTGTGGAAATGGGTACTCTTTCGATTACTGTATATATGAGGATTCATAGGAATCTTTTAAGGGCGAAAAAGCTCGAGTTAGATCCCAGCCTCCTCACCCACATGCCGCCATCTTAACTCTAACCAGCTTCTTCTGTGTGTGTTGATTAGTGCACATGCACTCGCTCCGCTGGTTGGACCTCTAGCACAAACAGGAAATAAAAAAATTGGATGGGGCTGGCCTCGAGAAGAAAGACATCTGTAACAAAAAGCCAAGCGTTGCACTTCCACACTCCGAAGGCTTTGTTCTAATCCAGTGCACCTATTGCATCTTAGTATGTTTTGTCTGTTAGGCAGTCGAGGTGTTCATATGTTCACTAAAGCACTATGAAGGTCAAAGAAAGGGTTAAATTTTGCGAGGTTACCTCTTTAAAAGCTGGAACAATAGAATAGAAAAAGATGAGACAATTGGTTTTAAAATAGAATATCAACGAAAAAGAAGCAGCACAAATTTGTGCCTTTTGTGCAGTTACAAGCGGTATAGTTTTTTTCTATTAAGAATTGCGTCATTATAATCTAGCTTTATTGTCTGCTTCCAAGTCAAAATGTTTAATCATAGATAAAATATTCTTTCTAAAGCCATTCAGTTAAAAAAGGTATGTACAATGCATAACACGGTAACTAATCAGTGGTAAGAAATGTATTAATGTCAGCCTAAAATGCTAACACGATGAACTGGACTGCTGTTGTTATAATAATGTTTCACAGCTAGCACTATTAGCTTTAGCGTTTAAGCTACCCAACTTGAATTCTTTGCTACCGTCCACTGTACTGTGGCTATTTTCTCCCTGTGAACACGTGTGGTTATGCAGGCCTCTGTGCGTGTCTGTAACTAGTAACTGAATTGAATTCTTTGCTTGTATGTTGTTTGCGATTTGCTTTTGCTCGCCTCTTTGTAAAACAATATTTATGAATAATAAAATATTAATGAAGAAATTAATGGCAAGTATACTTTGCCCCTACTTGCAAAATTTCATCCTTGAGTTAAATCAAATGAAAGGATGATGAAAAAACAACAAAATAATAATAATACTAATAATAATAATATCAGATGTCATTCTGCTAGACAGATAAACTGTATTATATAGAGTGATAGCACGAGGTGTGAAAGATTTCCTGTTTCTGTAATAGGTGTGTATCTGAATCAGCTCCTTGAAGCCCCTCTGCTTCCTGTCTAGTTAAGTGCTGCAGTCGAGGATTACTTAAGACTGATAATAGTTTGTTCAGTGATCTCCTCACCACCACAGTTTCAAAAGAGCCAGCCTCTCTAATCATTTTATGCTACCATCAGAGGTAGCATCACCACCTCTGATGCTACTCCTTCAGCCGACCACACCAAAGTACACTGCACTTGCCAGTACAGACTGATATCTCGAACAATTTGCTGTGGACACTGAAAGCAAACAGAGCCTCATCATCCCCTTTTGTATATGGCCTCTTTATTGGTCTTCCAATTCAGTCTGTTGTTTATGTGGATCCCCAGATACTTGCACCCTGGCACCACACCAACGTCTTGTCCCAGGATTGGGTTGTGTGGCTGTCCTCTTCCTTCTAAACTCCATCACCATCTCTCGGAAGCAGATGATTCCTCCCAGACCACTCCACAAAACCGTCCACTACTGCTCTGTACTCCCAATACATCCAACCACCTTACAGTTGTCAGAGTAATTTTGCAGACTGCTGATGTTTCTGAAAAATGTTTAAAATTGTGATTTGTCCTGTTAATTTACCGTCAGCTGGTAAACCAAATATTATTTGTTGCAGATAAAGTAAGAGCAACATCAAAATCTGAAAATAAAATTATAATTTTTTATATAAGTAATTATTTATTACTCAAAAGTACTTGCAATATGGCGACATGGGGATTGTTGTTGGGTTATTTGGGGCCTCTTAAAAAGATTACGCATTTTGATTTATAATAGCAAAGTATAAATCTGTTATGACTAAAGTAAAATTATGACTAAATTAAAAATAAGAATAATTATTATATTGAGATGCAAAACTACATTTTAAGACCTTCATAAATTCTGCTCAGGGATAAAAACAAAATCAGATTATACTCTCAATCCATTTGGAAATAGGTATATTTAATCCTGTGTTTGGTTTTTCATTTTTTTTGCTATATAACAAATATCCAAAACAACAACAGCAACAAAAAAACCCAACCAACACTTACTATTAATCCATTATTTTGGCATATAATGAACATTATTTGTAATAAAAGATCAGATGTACTTTATTCATCCCTAATTCTGGGCAAGATCATAAAACAAGACAGCTCCTAAATTAAAAAAAGAAAGAACTCAATTAAAAATAAAGATGAAGAGCTCATTAACTGACAAATGTAAGTAAATAAGTTAATATGTATTTATTTAAGTAGTATCTAAGTAAAATTAATAAGAATACCCATCTCACTACAGGGAAATGTCTGTTATATAATAAAGTAAAAGTAAATATACATTAAAAATGTATTCATTAATAGCAATAATGTTGATAAAAAATGCAACTGAAATATATCAAATCAAATGTTTTTGTTTTTTTTTTAAATATCTAATAATTAAGAAAAAATATGCTTGGTATAAACTGAATGTACACCAATCAAGTAAATGTCATTGTTCTATTATCATTTGTACATTGCTCTTATGTAACAAAATTACTTGTAAGATTTACATTATATCAAATTAAAGTCAGCATTTTGGGCATATTTTATTTTTGAGTGTATAAAGCAGGAACTCCACTTTTCTTCTCCTCATGCCACAATACTCGTATCTGTATTTGTGGCAGCAGAGATGAAACAGATGTTAAAAAAAGTGAAACAAAAAATCATGACCCTCAGATCATTGCTGCTATTCTTACACTGGTTTATATTTCAAACTGAACCGCCTAAAACCTGAGCTCTATAAATGGAAGACCACTGGGAGTCTGTGCACAGCTGATCTCCCTCCCATAGAAAACTGTGTTAGTGCGGTATTCCCAGTCTATTTAAGCCCTGTTGAGTTAAGGAAATAATTTTCTGTTGTTTGAAAGAAAGAAAAAGTAGAAGACTCTAATTTAAGCACAAGGTTACCATTATAACATTGTCAAAAGGAAACTCTAGTTTAAGCAGAGCTTAAAACTTGACCCATGCATGTCCTGGATGTGAGCAAAGGAGCTATAGTCAAGAGATAGCCATTTGGGAGAGGAGGGGTGAATGAGCCTCTGTTCAGTGCATGGTGCAAATGATAAGATTAGAATTTTCCAATTTCCTGAAATACAGATTTTGTGTTTCCTGTCCCCTCCCAAAAATTGCATTGTTAAAAGACAAATAAATAAATGAAAACAGCCTATACAAAACAATGATTTCCTACTCATATTTTGGTTATACACGTACAATCCCCCGAAAGCTGCAGTTTATCTCACCAGTAGGTGGCATGGTTTACCTTTGATAATAATGTGAGACAGTTGTAGTGATGACAGCTGTCCTTCCTGCGCTGCTCTTCTGATTATTTGCCAACACAAAAATGCTGCAGAGTTTTTTCAGGATATTTATGCATTCTGATAAGCTCATGGAGAGTCGCCCTTCAAAGCTGGAACTGAAAATAAGAGTTTGCACTTCTGCCCCAAGTCAGGTTCCTCTTTTATCTGCAAAGTACAGCACAAGTTTCCACTCAGCTCTAGCAAAGAGAAATGCAACCATCTGACTCAAAATTACCCACATGGATGTTACTGCATATGTAAGTGAGCAAATTTTCACTAGATTATTCGATCATACGTTGTTCTTCAAGTTTGTATGCACCACATCAACCAACCAGATGAGAGAAGAGCGTAACTTTTATCTGTGTTTACTGAATTCAACACAGAGGTTATTTAAACCAAGGCCATTGCTCCAAAAAAAACACCCTGTACCTTTTTTTAAGGGAGTAGACAAACAAACCAGAGCTATTTTTAGGTAGGAGGTTACTGGGTTATTAAATGACCCCTGGAGTTCTTAAATATGGGTACAAAGAGTCAGGGCCAGAAAACTGCATTATCATCAGAGAAAGGTTAGCAGGTTTGAGGATTTAGAAAGTGTGCACATTTTAGGCTGCAAATTTAACTCAATGAATAAAGTTTTATTGCACGCAGAGACACCAGAGACAAGATATCCTACTCAGTATAATCAGAGGTTTTCCAGTTGTTACACCTTAAAACTAGACTGTTTTCATCAGTGAACCCAGACAAGCTGCTGTCAGTCAGCCCACAATCACTTCAGCCCATGTTTTACTGACTGGGGTAACATGATCAATAGCTGAAGAGTATGAGTTTAAAATAACTTCTCTTAGTGCTGGCAGAAGCATATCTTTGCAGGACTAGGGAAGGACAGAATGTAGCTCTACCTCTTAACATGCACTCGCCTGCACAAACCAAAAAAAAACTATATAAAAAGAGAGAAAGAGCATTCAGCCAGTCCTGAAATGTAATCTATGAGGAAAATCCCACACCAGCACAGATAAGATGGTGCTTTATTTGGGGCACAGTCTTCAAACTATTTTAAGCGGTTTTCACCTGATTTGACTGGCGACTATTAAAGTACTTTATAATGGTTCAGAATAACTGCCCATTAAAGGTTTCAAGAAGGGTGCTGAGCGGTGAAGGACTTTGCACAAACTGTGTGCACAACCTACATCAAATCATAGATTTCTGCACAGCTTACAAGGCAATATATTGTATATGGCTGGTGAATAAAGAGATGTAGTGAGTAGTCTCTTTCTGGACATAGCAACACATCCATTTCTGAAACAGCTAAAGAGAACCCAAAGTCCTTGGTAATCTAGTCGAAGTGGAAACAAGCTAACAAGCTCCAGTTATCCATTTGTTACTTGCCATCTAGGGGTCAGGTCATAATATGAATGAAGCACTGGTCGTAACACATTGCACAACTGTATACACATGTTGTGAGGCTCTGCTCTAAAGAGCTATTCTATGATTGGTCCAATGCCACAGGATCCTCTTTTATGCCATAACCTCTCACTTAAGCTGAGCTGTTTTGCAAACCAAGGATGAGGTGGAATTAAACTGCATGCTCATGCAGCAGCTGCTTGTCAATCACAAAGTACACCCACCTTAGAGAGTACCACATTTATCATACATTTCTAATATAATGAAGACCCCTGTGTACAACAGGAGTCTTCATTATTTTTCCTCCTATCTTTCATCTTTAAATTGTTTGCAATAAACTCAACATGCAAACATGATTCATGTAGATTTATGAGCTGCGGATTGGCCAGTTGCAATGCACTATAAGTTGGATTACTGATCAGAAAATACTTAATTCATATTTTTTTATTAGTTCTGAGACACTGAATGCAAGTTTCAGGGAGCTTGATAAAGTTACAAATGAAATCTTTATGCATTGCATGGTCACACTTTTATTCTGTTCCAGCAAATATGCTTTTGAGGAACATCCCAACAATGCCAGACACAGTCAAATGGGCTGTGTGTCTGTGTGTGTATTTCCCCATTGTGTGTCTACAACCAGCCTTTTGTCCCGGTTCTCTGTGCTGTGCAGGAAGGTCTAGACAGCTGACACTTACCTAATCCAGAGGGGTGGCTGAACCCATCTCCTGTTGGCTGACCTCTTTCCACAAAAGACAAGGGTCTGCTAATTTAAACACCAGTCACATTAATATATATCTATATTGGGGGAGATTTTGAGAAGAAATAAAAAACCAAAAATTACTCAAGAGATGTAGCCTATTCACATTATTCACTGGTAGCATTTAGTATCTTTAATATGTGAAATGTATTGTTGTTGCTTTAAGCACCAAATTATCTGAACCTTCTTCCTGTCAGGTGAAATGATTAAAACACAGCTGCCTTGCAACAAAGTGGGGGACGAGATTTACACACAAAACATTGGCACTAACAAAATGTAGTCTGGTTGCAACTCTGAATGAGATTAATGGTAATGAATAATAGTAGAAATTATTTGGTGTTATTTCACTTTTGAAAAGTAAAGGAGGATTAGTTAATTGCAGTGAAGGGGTGGGGGTATTATACAAAAAGGGGGTGGGGGGTCTGAAGCACTTGTTCACATAATTTCCACTAATGGATGAATTAAGAAGATATATTAGGAAATATTTCCACCATAGGTCCCCCCCTTTATCCATGGCCCTGCCTCTCTACTTTAATTAAATAGTAGCTTCATTTAGATAGATTTATCTGAAGATTGTTAAATAGTAACAAGTGCTATATTAATTACCTACCTGTTGCTATCTCATAATGAGCATCTTTTCTCACTGTCTTCACTCCAAGTGTCATAGTGATGATTAGCCAAGACAGATGGTGAGCGTCTGCTCGTCAGGGCAAAGTTACTCATTAAAAACGCCAGTTATTTGCAAGGTGGGTGTGTGGGTTGGGGGGTGGGGGTTTTTCTCACACTCCCTTGCTGTTGTGTACCACGCAGTCTCCACGGTGCCTTCAGCCCCTGATCACGCACGGTGCCCCCGCACCATTGGTCTACCCTAAAACACACCTTTGCGTCCCATTGGGCGCGGCTTCGGGCCACGCCCATCTGTTCCCCCACCGCATTTGAAACGATGAATGGAAACGAGGCTGTGGAGGAAATTAGGAAACATACTTGCCTGGTCTTAAGTTGTTCGCACGAGACTTGTGGACGCGCGTCTAGGGATTAAACCTGTTTCCTGAACACTTGACGCACTCATACATATATGTAAGTACATATTAGCTTCGTCATATTTACGGTTTAGCATAGTGTTTTCTTTTCTTCTTACGTGTTTAATGT
This sequence comes from Diplotaxodon limnothrissa, assembly GCF_057381915.1. Classification (NCBI taxonomy): domain Eukaryota; kingdom Metazoa; phylum Chordata; class Actinopteri; order Cichliformes; family Cichlidae; genus Diplotaxodon; species Diplotaxodon limnothrissa. The sequence continues at coordinate 8,988,344 of NC_140606.1, forward strand.
TCGTGTAGAAACACGTTGATAAAGTGGTTGTCAGCAGCTAATTAGTCAGACAGTCTGGTGGGCTTCATCAATAGTTATTGAGGAGTATGATTACGGGTGCAGCTTGTGTGTGGTGATCCGGGTCTGGGCAGGGAGGAGTTCTTACAGTAGGTGTTGTGTGTCTGTTTTGTAACCACCACACATGCTGCTTTTGTCCCCCAGCAAAGTAGGTGAAAGGGCAACCGCGCTGATGAGCAGCAGCTGATCATGCTTATCTCTCATGCTCTTTGGCAAAATCTTTAAGGCCCTGAGATAATGGTCATAGTGTAAATTTGATCGTAGGTGATGTATTCACTTATTTTTAGTGAAGGCTATCATTGTTGGATTACGTTGCGTGAAATGTTATGAATTTAAATTACAGTTAATTTGGTCTTTGCCAGAGTTACACTATGAAGTCTGAGGAGCATCACTGTAACATCTCAGACGTCCAGGGTGAATCCCAGCCAACTGACATGGGTGCAGGTGATATGGAAGCTGTGCGGGCTCTGATGTCCATGACTAAGCACTGGAAGTCACGAAACTTCAGGGTGAGGCACTACAGACCTCTGTCTCCCTCCTCAGACTCCTCAGAGGACGACCAGGTCACCACCAGTTCTGCTGTGCTGCAGGACTCTCTGTTTGTAAGGGATCCTTGTTTAGGATGAAATGGTTTCTATGTAACTGCGTGATTCTAGTAAATGTAGATGTATTGGGACAGAAGAGAAACTTTATTACTGACTTTGATAATGTGACTTTTCTTCTCAGTGCATGACACCACCATGCAGCCCGCCCCACTTTGTGACGGCCTGTCCAGGTCCAGCTCTGAAGCCTCACCGACCTACAGAAGTGACGTCTCTGCACAAACACGCTGCTCAGCAGAGCTTCCAGTGCACCAGTGTGATCCGTCACACTGCAGATGGCCTCCACTGCTCCTCCAACCTTAATCGTTCCTCAAAGGAGGAAGAGGTCGTTCGGGTTCACATGCTGGACTCTAAAACTGATGTGAACTGTAAAGATGAGCCGAATAGCAGAGACTCTGAGGAGACTGTTACAACACAAGCTTACACTGAGACGTCCCCAAATGTTGTTCAGTCTGGAGACAACCCAGGAAGCCTTTTAGGCTTAAATGAAAATAAAAATACGCCTCAGTCTGTCCCAGCTGGAGATGCTCTGGTCTCGCCTGTGCCTGTCTACTGCCACATTGTTCCTGTCTCTTCTTTGGCCACCCTTGTGCAGAACGCTGTCACAAACTCGCACAGTCAGCAGCAACACCTACTGCCAGCAATCACCATGGTGCACACGCCACTGCAGCTGCAGCACAAACAAGAAGGACACACGGCTTCTTCTGCTCAGGTCTTCCTTGTAGGGGGTCAGGTGGCAAAGGGTCCCGTCATGCTCCTTGTCCCTCAGCCGCCTGTTCCTCCTGTCTACATTCAACCAGCACCGGTGACCAATGGTGGACCAAAGTTCGCTGCCATTGCCCCGGCGCCTCATCGCACCTTATCGGAGCAAAGATGTGTCCCACAGCAGCCAGAGGTGGCCCGCGCACGCAATCACGTTTGTCCCCGTGAGAACTGCAACAAGACTTACTTCAAGAGCTCTCATCTCAAGGCCCACATGAGGATGCACACAGGTAAGAGATAAATGAATTAAATGTTAATATAACGCATATGTATTTGAATGCTATGGCAGTTTTTAAGCAAATGGCACAAGTGTGATCTTCTAGTCATGATAGCAATGTTTTACCTGTTGGAGTATGTTCAGAAAAGTCCTTATTCCTGCCTCCACTATCCAACAGGTGAGAAACCTTATAAATGCAAGTGGGAGGGTTGCGAGAGGCGTTTCGCTCGCTCCGATGAGCTGTCCCGGCATCGCCGAACCCACACGGGAGAAAAAAAGTTTGCCTGCCCAATGTGCCTCAGCCGCTTCATGCGTAGTGACCACCTTGCCAAGCACGCCCGAAGACACCTGGCAGCGATGAGGGGACGCTGCTGAACTCCCTGCATGCAGTATCGTCTTCAGCAACAATAACAAACAAACCCCACTGTGAAACCAAATGACATGCTCTACGCTGTTGAGACTGACTCACACAAGACTGTAGATGTTTTTTACGTCACCTTATGAAAGGGCTATTGTGCAAACTTTGCTATACTGCTGTTCTGTAATCATTCTAATTGAATATAAACGAGGTAATCAAAGTGTTTACATTTAACTACTGCATTAGCATAAGCTGAATAGTTACGTATTTAAATGTTACTGAGTTTACTTTTTTGTCAGTGATATTTGACCAAAAAATGTTACATGTTGTTCTTTTGTGCCATGACAATCAGTATAAAATATTTTTGCACTTTTTCTTGCACAAAACACAAATTCCTTAATAAACCTAAACATATTTGTCTAGATTTTTTTTTTTTTTTTTAAGAGTTGTAATTTAAAATCTTTTCTGTGGTTCCCACATGCTTCTGATACCTGAAAATGTATCCCACTTCAGCTCATCACATGATAACTGTATAAAATTATCAGGCTGTGAAACTGAGGGGTACCAATTCTATCTATGCATACAGCTGGAGGAAGTTACAATTTACAACATTTGTGCATTTCTGATAAGACACACACACTGGGATTTACAGTCCACTCAGTGGGGTGTTTATTACTCTTCATTTAGACAAGCACAGCTACACGTTAAAAGCAGGCAAATGCCTGATAATTTATCATGCCTTAAGACAGATTTATGACAGTTTCACAGATATGATACACACAATGCAAGTATACTTGGTGTCAGGAAATACTGCTATTTTCTATCAACACAGATGTTGGAAGAATATTTCAAACTATATGAGTAGAAAAAGAACTTGCAGTAGTCTTTTAAATCATTTTTTGTAAAGAAACAATGTCATTTTCAGTGTAAGTCGATTCATTATCCACCAGCACTTCCTGTGTTCCATCTGCAGCACATGCTGTCTAATAAAACCTGCTTGGCTGTCAGGTAGCAGAGCACTCACCTGCCAGTCTTGGAAGCAAGACGCTCAGCACTTTGGAAAAGCACGCAAACACCACCTTATTTAAGGACACTCACCTTTTAGCTTTCAAATAATTTTCAGAAACTGACGCCACGGTGACGCCAAACATTTTGTATGTACAGCAAAGATATGCTGCAAGCTCTCAATTTAATATGAAGATGCCACTTTTTAAATGTAATAATGGATTCTAGCCTTTGTGCACACACAAAAAAAACCTACACAACAAATTAAAATACAAAATACAAATCTTTTGGCAAAACTTTCTATATAATCTCAGAAGTGTTTCTTTTTATAAATACACTGCTTCAATCAGGGATACACATAATATACAAGACTGACAACAGCAAAGGAGATATGAATAATAATATCTGTCAAATATAATCATTTAAAAGTATTATATGTCTACTGTAGGGGTGTAAACTGTAGTTCAAGAGGAGTCCCCAAACTGTCTTTTCTGGACTCATCCATTTTGTTGCATACTAATTAACACCTACTTAGGGTTTCCAGGGCTGACCACACAGAAGTGCAGTGCACTGGGGTCTGTGAGATGAATATGGTCTGGTCCAGGCAATTTCAAGCACTACTGGGAGAGTTGACCCCAGGGGAATGTGAACCAAAGGAAGCTAGCAGCAGAAACAAGTGAGAAAAGTGAAAAGACTTCTGGTCCCAGTCAGATGTTTCCTAAGCTGGGACCGACAGTGCAGCCTCTGTTTGGCAGGAATTGAGGAAGTACGGGACCAGGGAGAAGTTCTTAAGCATAGCCTCGTTGGTAACACCAGTGTCCTGCATCTCAAACCTGGTGAATGAAAATAAACAGGAATCAAGGACCATAACCTCCACATTCTTGCACAGAAAAGATTTTCTCCATCACTGCCAAACTTACCAGTCTCTAGAGGAGATGACGTAGTACACAGGGGGTGGTGGTGAGTCAGTGGGGGAGCACAGTGGTTGACCCAGACTGTAGGAGCCAGCATGTGTGAACATGAGCCAATCTCCAATGTTGAGCTCAGGTAAAAGACAGTGCTCCAGTACCTGGTCCAGATCATCTCCAGAGGGACCCCACAAGCTGCTGCTGAACACCGGTACATCCAGGGAAGTGTTCTGCTAATAAGGCAATAATTATTTTAGTCATTTTACAATGTGTATATGTGTGGGCAGTAGCTGATTAAGATGTTGTTCCTAATTTAATAATATAGTCCGTATACACATTGAGAAGTATAGAGAAAGTATTGTGTGTTGTGGTTACACATTCAACTGGCCCTTTGTTAGGTAAAGGTCCTTTGTTGGCTGGCTGGATGGATGCGTCCGTCTCGCTATCCATCCATCCAACAGAGGACCTTTGTGGTGGAACAGATTTGCATTATGAATTTGCAGCCAACAGATCTACAGAAACTGCTTGCTGCGATCTTGTCAGTGTGGCCCAAAAAGTCTTGCACAAGTTTCAAGCACCTTGTTAAATCTATGCAACAGTTTTGTAGATAAAAGTAGTCCAACCTGGTACTGCCAAAGTGTACCTATTAAAGTGTCTAGTAAGTGTATACTGATCCATTGAGAATCTTTGAGACTCACCTTGTGAACAGATGGGGCAGATATCAGTCCTTCAGAGAGTTTGCTGGCAAACGATCCATACACTCCTTCGTTCATAGTGTACTGGAACGCTGGCTCTTCATTGGGAGACAGATCTGTTCAGAAGAGGGCAGAAAAGTTTCTGAATTACATTTTACTGTTTGATTCATAGCTGCACTGCTAATTCCCAGTATAATAATACATTTCATGCTGTACAACACTGGTTTCTGCATGAAAATGCATTGTGTACTGCTCGAGTTACAGCTGGAATGCAGTTTTTACAGAGTATGTCCTTAACAATCATTACCGTTCCTAAGTGAGTATCTTGCCACTAACCATGATCCTGGTCCTGGGGATCACGTGCCACCACCTCCTTGGAGATGACATTGACAGCTAGTGTGAAAGCAGAGGACACGAAGAAGTTACCAGGCTCAGCAATGATGGAAACTCCTGAAGATGGAGGGAAGTATAGGTCCACCATAGACATGACTGCACTATTAATCTGCAAAAGAGATGACAGAAGCCGTTACAATTAACATTAAGACATTCCTTCCTTTTCCCCCCACATGCCTCTGAAAAGTAGTTTAAATCCAGCTTCACAGTGAGCAGCTAAAGCATGAATCTATATTAGAATATTCTCAACATTTAAGACAGACACTTTTATCTTACTGTTCAGCTAGTGCTTACTACAGCTACAATGTACAAAGCTTGTCTTTAGCACCCATATGGAAAAGAAATAGTAAAAAGATATTTGATTTACTCATGAAAGTGGCCACTTTCTCATTACTTTCATATATTTTTTTAGTAAGTATACAAAACATACAAGTTTCATTATATAATTTTTCAAGGGATCTTATACACTCAACAAAAATATAAACGCAACACCTTTGTTACTGCTCCCATTCCCCATGGGATGGACGTAGAGACCTAAAATTCATTCCAGATACACAATATAACCATCCCTCCCAAACAGTGGTCGCAAATCAGTCCAAATGTGTGGTAGTGGGCACATCTGCTATATTGAGATAATCCATCCCACCTCACAGGTGTGCCACATCAGGATGCTGATCTGACATCATGAGTAGTGCACAGGTGTACCTCAGACTGCCCACAACAAAAGGCCACCCTGGAATGTGCAGTTTTGTCTCACAGCAAAATGCCACAGATGCCACAAGCAATGAGGGAGCGTGCAATTGGCATGCTGACAGCAGGAATGTCAACCAGATCTGTCGCCCGTGCATTGAATGTTCATTTCTCAACCATAAGCCGTCTCCACAGGCGTTTCAGAGAATATGGCAGCACATCCAACCGGCCTCACAACCGCAGACCTCGTGTAACCACACCAGCCCAGGACCTCCACATCCAGCAGGTTCACCTCCAAGATCGTCTGAGACCAGCCACCCAGACAGCTGCTGGAACAATTGGTTTGCACAACCAAACAATTTCTGCACAAACTGTCAGAAACCGTCTCAGGGACGCTCAACTGCATGCCCGTCGTCCTCATCGGGGTCTTGACCTGACTCCAGCTCGTCGCCGTAACAGACTTGTGTGGGCAAATGCTCACATTCGATGGCGTCTGGCACGTTGGAGAGGTGTGCGCTTCACGGATGAATCATGGTTCACATTGTTCAGGGCAGATGGCAGCTGAGAATGTCCCAGTTCTTGCATGGCCAGCATACTCACCGGACATGTCACCCATTGAGCATGTTCGGGATGTGCTTGACCAGCGTATACGACAGCGTTTACCAGTTCCCACGAATATCCAACAACCTCGCACAGCCATTGAAGTGGAGTGGACCAACATTCCACAGGCCACAATTGACAATCTGATAGACTCCATGCGACGATGTGTTGCACTGCATGAGGCAAATGGTGGTCACACCAGATACTGACCGGTTCTGGGTCCCCAGACCCCCAATAGCGCAAAAAACTGCACATTCCAGGGTGGCCTTTTGTTGTGGGCAGTCTGAGGTACACCTGTGCACTACTCATGATGTCAGATCAGCATCCTGATGTGGCACACCTGTGAGGTGGGATGGATTATCTCAATATAGCAGATGTGCCCACTACCACACATTTGGACTGATTTGTGACCACTGTTTGGGAGGGATGGTTATATTGTGTATCTGGAATGAATTTTAGGTCTCTACGTCCATCCCATGGGGAATGGGAGCAGTAACAAAGGTGTTGCGTTTATATTTTTGTTGAGTGTATGTGTTTTCATTCTTGTATGCTTTTCATACAAGTCAGATAAAAACTTTATAAGATTTATATATATCTTTTCCATATGGGCAGTATCTGATAGAAATGCACTGACCAGTTCCAGTTGGGCCTCAGAGCCACTGAATCCGCCTCCAATGTCCAAGATTTTCATGCTGAAGCCAATTTCCTCCTGAAGCAGACAGAAAATTGTTAATAACTTGGGTCTATACAAAGTACCTTGTGTTTATGGAGCATCCAAAACATAAAATTGTATTCAACAGAAATGCAAATAACAGTCATAGAGCTGACTGCAAATAAAATGCATCATTTAACACCACATACCCCCATATCAAAGACACAACGGGCATCGGAGATGGCATGAACATACACCTGGTCATCGTCACAGGAGTTGGAAATGTGAGACCTGAGGAGTAGAAGAGGTAGTCGGTGATCAAACTGGCAACTTAACGTTTAAATTTCATTTGCAGACAAACTGACTAAATAATTTGTTCAGGAGAACTGTGCCATCCTTGCAGTGGTCTAAGTACAAAACCTGGATTTGCATTTCTCTTCATGTCCTTCCTGTAGTCCTTACCTGACCCCAGCTACCTGCACACCCAGCTCCTTAGCACTCTCCAGCAGATGTCTGCAGTCCTTGAGTGAGCAGCCAAATGTCATGCTCATGTCATCGTCCGGGTTTGACGCTTCCGTTGACACCTGTAGCAGCAGCCTAAATTATCACAGAGGAAATAGATAACTTGGTTACTGTTTTGGGGAAACAATCAATCCAGATTAATCTATGATATAAAACCAGAGCAGTAAACTACACAGAACCAAACAGTTTTGCAGGTAGATTTCTTATCAGAATGACGGTCGATAGTGTAACCAACAGATAATTACTATGGACTGATAACATGGTCAGTTGTTTAACATATTCACTGGCACTTGGACTGATGCTTATCAAAAACTTACTTGGCATTGGGGTGGCAGCGAGAAATCTTGCGCAGCTCTGCTTCATTATCACACACCAGGAGGTCAATGCCATTTTTAGCAGCATATTTAATCTGGGAAACTTGTTTGCAAACACCACTGTAGATGATATCTTCAGAGGGAATACCATGGCTCTGCACCAATTCCAGTTCAGACTGAATTACAAAGATACACAGACAAAGCAATATTCCATTAAAGGGAACCTATTATGCTTTTTTGTCATCTTTTGCTTATATTACACTTAGTTTGAAAATTTCAGTGTATGTACAAAGAACTGTGAGCTAGAAGGTCAGTCTCTAAGCAGTTTTTTTCTACTCTTCATAGGATATCCTTTAAATGATCATCTCAGGATCATTGCTCTGGCTGTAAGCATAGAAATCTAATCCACCTGCTGTCCCAACCTTCCATTTGTAAGGGGTAGGGAGCCAATCCTTTGTCAATCCATTGCCAGACGGCGGCTTAACAGTGGGGCCGCACCAAAGCCAAATATAAGATAAATAAGGATTATTTTCAACTTTGAATCAGCCAAAGCTGCTCTAGAAGAAAGAAAATAGAATTTGAAATAAGTGTAATAGATCTCCTGTATCTATCTTGCAATGCCCATCAGGCAGATGCATTAGAGACAAATATTTATTAAATAATGTTTACAAGGTGGGCATTGACATGTGGTGACCACTTGGTGGTGCTTTTAAAAATATTTAAAGATCTTGGAAAGACACACATTAAATAGCCTTGGGGTGAATTCGTACCAGGGCCTCAGCCTTATGAAACACGGGTCAGCTTGATGATCAACACTAGTGCTAAATGTGCTTTTATATTTAGCAGAGAAAAGCCCTAATGACAAAAACACACACTGTCAAAGAGTACCTTGTTGGTGCATATGAACCCAGTGCCAAGGGCAGCAAGGACTTCAATCACAGCTGGGCTGCTATTGCACCTGACAGCATAGTATGGTCTGATCTGGGACATGTGGGTCCGCCAGCGAACATGCTGCCTCATTATGACTCCCAGATCTGCTACAAAGAATGCATTTTTCTCAGACTGGAGAAGAGGGAAACAAACAGGTGTGGAAGAGTCAGAAAACACATTAAGATTGTATATCCATTAATCTACAATACAAGCATAAACAAAAGTGTGCCTGTATGTCAATTAACAACCTTTAGTTAACAATGCATTATAATACAATTGTTGGTTTTGAGACAATATTAAAACATTAAGAAATAGTACATATTATTAAAGATGAAGCCCATACCAGTGTTTGCTCATAAATGTGATTGTCAATAACATCACAGAGGGCCATGCCTCCTTCCAGCAGGTCAACAGAATACTGCGGTTCATCAGCGATTCCTTTCATCCTCTCAACCGTTTTCTTCAAATCCAACAGGCATAAAGAATGTGGCTAGTGCGAAGTGGTCTTGCTCGCTCCCTCTCGAGCCCCTGGGGTCCTAGACTTATGCAACAAACTGTACAAGGAAAAGAGAAAAGCCAACATAAAGCACCAAGTTCAGCACCAAAAATCACTTTTGGATAATGCATATTCCATGATGTTCTCTGCTGCTGAAACCTAAACGCCTCTTTTGAAATCCTGAACTGAAGTCATTTCCAACTCAACGGGCATCCAATCAGAGCAGAGAACAGGTTCTGCGTTATGGGATAGCTTTGTGGAAGAGGCCTATTCTTCCTAAAAGCCGCTGTGAAAACACATAGTCTGGGGCACAGGGTTCATTTACTTTATCATCAATTACCCCTTACAATCGCCATTAATCCCTGAGCCGGTGACCCGAAAATGTTCCGTTTGATGGCATTAACAAAGGTACAATACTGGCGGCATCTGTGCCACAACTTTACTTTCAGTACTGTTGCACAGTACTTCAACCAGTCATGGTAGTTTGGACCAGACCAGATGTAGAAAGGTTACATGGGGAGACTAGCAATATGCCAACAATGACTGCTGTGGTGTACAGTAAAAAATAAATACATTTAAAAAATTTAAATAAAATCACTGCTCAAACACTGGTTAAAAACACAATGGAACAAGGCTGAACACTAATATCTCTTTGAAAATAAACCAAGACCTTATGTAACTTAGAAAATGCTTAACTGGGTCACTTGTTCTATCTTCACAAAACATACAATATACAATGCAACCCAGCTTTAATCTCAAGGAAAATACATGCATATTAGTTGGGTTATAGCTCAGATTATTTCTCTCTGTTCCTGAAAACAAATCTAACAGCAAAGCCAGTGCAGATAAAAGCAGTCCTGAACAGTGTCCTGTTATTTTAATACAAGTGCTGAAAATAGATCTGAAACAGTAGATCTAAAATAACTGAGTGATCTGGGACATGCTGAATGTTTACTCCTTTTGTCAGGACATGACAGTTACCGTAGAACTGCAATAATTCTTCACCATGCAAACACAAATACTGTACCACACATTCAACGTTTTTGCTATGAGATTTTTCTCAGCCCTCCAATTAAAGTGGATACATAAATTCCCCAGCTAGTTTACTCACATGGATGAGTCCTGGGATGAACTCCTCCACTATCAGCTAGGATCCCAAGGTGGCTCGGCGTTGAAGTCAAATGGCTCTCGGTATAGAGCTGCCCCTAGATCCTCTGGGTAGTTGTTGTACACCTGCAAAGGGGCAGATGAGGACGTGAGGCACAGCAGATTCAGTCAATGATCAGTCAATTGTTTCCCCTGCTAACACATGTTCCAGTGGTACTCCAAAGTACAATCAAATCTGTAAATCTGTAGAGGAAACTGGGTTTTTTCCTGGCTCCAAATGGATCTTTGGGTTATGACTACACACATTAGCACGATAATCCAGAATAGAAAGGCATTCCCTGATTTCCATATTTTTCGCCATTTGACAAAGACGAATTGTAAGCTCGAGTTAACGAATACCCGCATAAAGCACTGATACAGAAAACAGTATTTACATGCTGTACTTAATATGTGTTTTTTAAGGTGGTTTTTAATGTGTGAATTGTTAGTCTGAGTTACTCTGAACCAACCACCGGAACTGATGCAATGATGGCCAGATTAGCAGGTTTGAATAAATTAATTAGCAATGGCTACAACAACACTCTTGCCCCGTGTTATTTATCATGCTGCCCCTTATAACCACGTTTAACTACAACTTAACATTCATTACCAATTACTTCAGAGTCAAATTTCTTGTTACTGTAACAGCTTGCTTTCAATTCATGGAGCACATTAGCATTAGTGTCCGCGGTAGTTACACAGTAATATACGATGTATTCCTTACGCAGTAATATACGATGGATTCCTAGTACCAACATGTTTTATAAAAACAAAGTTTTTTTTTAAGAATGCTACTGACAACAACGTTATAGCTAGTGTGTTTTATTTAGTATTTAGCTAGACAATGACACGTTACTCAGTGCATTTAGCTAATAACATGCTAACACTCATAGGAAGCTAACAGCGCGGTTAGCTAACGTTACTTACGTCCGCTGAAAACCCAAAAGAGGGGACAGAACGCTTTTTCTTTTTAGGCGGAATTTTTAAAGAGTGGTGGGGAGACTAGAAGAGAAAACGATATTTGCCATGGAGTAGTTCAAGTTATTGTCGTTCGACGTTTTCTCGATGGCACCTATAGCGGACCATTTGTTACAACCGAGCAGACGACAGCAGCGGAGGGCGAACGGCAAGACCGACCCACAGACAGAAGCGTCATATTAATGCTGACACATCCGGTTTAAAATGTCAAAATAAAACCCACATTAACCGACATATTCGTTTTGAGTAACGGAGAAACCGTCAGAGTGAAATTAAACAAGAATTACAGCTTTTATTAACATTTTCCGGTTTGGCTCAACTGAAGTATGGTGAACTTGACAAACACTTGCTCGGAGCTGTCAAACCCTCACGCAACGCGATATTAGAGCTCGCATAGGAAGATGTGGAGCATTTATTAACATAATTTAAAAAAATCATTACTGACCTGCAACAGCCACAATAATAACAGTTAAAAAAAGATTATTTTTTTCTATGCTGCAATATTTTGTGCACACAATTTGAAGACATTCTAACCAACTGGAAAAACAAAAACAAAACAATAAACCCCACAACTTTGTTGATCTTAGACTATATTTATAACAGAATAGCTATATAACCTATGCTCCGTGGTAAATAGGTAATTTCCCAAAAATTACCTGTGTTATGTCTTCACTGGATCCCCCATGGTTCAGTGATAAGGACAAAATATTGTCCAACAAAGGTGGCACAGTCCTCCTTATTTTCTCTAGTCTCAGTCAGCACTCGCAGACATAAGCCCTAGACGCAATGGCTAGATGGAAACATGCATTTTGTCCTAAAGTTCAAGCTCAGACTATACTTTCCCTTCCTTTTGCCTTTGTTGTTGTGAAGTTGTGAAGTTGTGCCTGACTCTGAAAACGCTTGGTATGAGGCAGTTTTTACCCCCTCCAGGAGATAAATTTGCATGTCTCCCTCCTCAGAGCTGAAGGGGGAGGGTGCAAAGAAAAGCTCGGCAACTGTTAGCTGAAGGGGAAATCTTTTTTCTGGGGCTGTTTGGACTCTGTGCTTACATTAAACATAGGAGAAAATACCCCTTTATCATTCAAATATAAAGTGTTTTACTGCACAGTATCAGCATTTCAAGGCTTTGGGATTATTATTGCCATTTCTAAAATAATACAAATAGGTTATAAAAATACAATTGATTTTCAACTATGTTCAGAAAAAATAAAAACAAGTATAGGAAAATAATTTTCAAATGCAATCCACTAATGTCTGTCTTCTACAGTAAAAGCCCATTTTCTGCAGCATCTCTTCAGTCTGTGACCCTCATAGTTTAATTTTCACTTCATTTTTACAGCGTGACATACAGACACAAGTTCTCCATACCTGCTGTGAAGTTTAGGATCCAGGAATTTGTGACCTAGGACTACTGTTCTTGTATGAAAACCCTGTTTACCAATTACAAAGCATTATCCCTTAAATCCCCAGCACCCTGGCTGACCCACATCATATTTTTCTTATTTCACAGCAGTTCATGATGTCTTGTTGTTGTTGGGATTTTTTTCTTCCACATATCTATAAAATTCCTCAGAGTGTTAGATGAGAGTTGAGTGCTCCTCAGGGAAAAAATAAACAATAGCAGTGCCTGTTTCACTAATAAACCTATTTCGTGGAGTCCATTGTAAAGGCTGCGGAGGCGATGTACTGCGACACAAAAAAGTTGTTCCGTGTTTTGTGCCTGTTCTCTCTAACACTACACGAGTTATGTATATATAAGGCTAATCACACATAGCATCTAAAGTGGCTTCCAGTAACGCACAATGTTTGATTTCCATTGTTTGGATCATAATAGCCATCGCTGCCGTTGGGTATGCGACAGGGAGACATGTGTACCACCCACTGTGAGGGCAAATACTCTAGTGGCTGCATTGTGCAGCAGGAATTCTTATTTGCAAACATTGCAAACAGATTACATCAATGGACCGATATAGAAAGACCCTGAATCACCCCTGAGTGACCAAGGCAGGCAAAAAAAAGGAATAAACAACATGTTCCAAGAATCAAAAGGTCAGACAATTACATACAGCCAACAATATTGATTCCCTTCATTTTTCAAACAGAAGAAGTTGTTATGGGTATTTGTTTAATGAATATTCGTAAACAATTTGAATTTGTTAAGAGAATATACACATTATCTATTAATTTTCCATAACAAGCCATGTGCATTTTACAATATGTAAAATGACTCATGTAAAATACACTTTTCTAGTGCTCAGCTCCACACAATTACAACCCCCATATATACATATATATATATACACATAGCATATAAATAACTCATCTTCAGTGAGGCTGTGCAATATTAACTCCCAGTCTTATATAGCTGACAGCTTTCAAATACCTGTCAGTAAATGAGTTTAAATATTGCATTTATATTATGTCAGTACATTTATGGTATTTAAGCCTTTTCTTCTTCTTTTTTTGCACCATGTGAGTGAGTGTTGTCTGTTATGGTTGTATAATCACAATGACAAGTCATAAATTTACCATTTTGGTGGACATGAATAGTTGTTTAAAAACACCATACATTAGTCGTATGCAACAGGCACTTGTTAAGTCTCTCCCGAGTGGTTTCCCCTCTTTTTTTTTTGCCAAAGAATGTTGCTAAGTAAAAAGAGAACTCCAAACAAACTTCTCCTCACACTGACCTGAATGTTAAGCAGGGAAATATAAAGCAGCTGACTGCAGGAATATAGCAAATATTCAACAGGTATATCTTTAGAAGACTTAAAGCAGCAATATCAGATTAATAAACACCCTGATACTCCTTTTTTCATAAACACCACAGCCTTAGGTCTCACATAGCACCAAGAGGACCCACGGTAGTCTTATGAAGACTAATAGATACTTGAGAAATGTTAATGCACCCAAAAATAAACTGGAAAAATGGCTCCATATTTCTGTGATATGCCATGAAATGGGAATAGTCTTTATCACTGGGCTTTCCCAGGACATGTCATGTATAACAATAGTATCAAAGAGGTGGAGAGATACAACGCGATACCATAACGACTAAACAATAACAACGCCCAAAAAAATGATGCACATTTCACCCTCATTTCCCTTCTTGCAAAGATAGATTGCACAAAAATTATTTATCATTGTTACAGAACTCTAAAATGACTGGAATACTTTTGAAGTGCATTGTTTCTGGGGAATGGTAAATGGCCTGTATTTATATAGCGCTTTACTAGTCCCTAAGGACCCCAAAGCGCTTTACACATCCAGTCATCCACCCATTCACACATACATTCACACACTGGTGATGGCAAGCTACATTGTAGCCACAGCCACCCTGGGGCGCACTGACAGAGGCGAGGCTGCCGGACACTGGCGCCACCGGGCCCTCTGACCACCACCAGTAGGCAACGGGTGAAGTGTCTTGCCCAAGGACACAACGACCAAGACTGTCCAAGCCGGGGCTCGAACCGGCAACCTTCCGATTACAAGGCGAACTCCCAACTCTTGAGCCACGATCGCCCCAAAACCAAATCATCAGGTAGTTCCCATGAATGACACTAGAAAAGCTGCTTATGTAAATGCACTGAGTTTGGTGTGTGCATGTTAAAAGGCTACATGGTACAAGCACACCTGTAAGCATCAGTTACTTTGGACCAAGCCGAAACAGGTGATGTGGAATGTACAGTACACAAAGCATTTAGAGAGAGACCTTCATCCTTCACGTGTAGTTCTACGACACACTTGTGTGGCCTGTACTGTTAACATGGTTTTTATTATTAGCATTTTCTAAAGAAGCTGAAGGAGGGCAAGGGGAGAGCAACACGCTTGTTACAGGAGTTTTATGCTTCTATACTTTATCACTTGCCTCTGTTTCTGAACCTCCAGAGATCATGCAGCTGAATCTAAGCAGTAGCTGGCCTTCTGCAGACTGGCTGATTGTGGTGTGTGTGTCCCCTGATAACATCCAGGGAGACTGGCCTCTAGCCAGCTATGGGCAAACTCAACCCTGTCGTTTGATGTTGAGGGTTGGCTCCAGGCAGACCAAGCATTGTGTCCCAAAACAATGAACCCCAGACCCACTGAACTATAAACATGTCCCTTTGGGGGGCGTTTTCCTCAGTATTCTGTACAGGAGACACCCAAAGTCAGGAAACCTGACCCAGCTTTCCTAAATTTAGTTACTCTAAAGGCTCAAATGCTGCTGACTTGGCATCCAACATTGTCTGCCTTCTTGTCTAATAGGGTAATAATGAGTTTGGAATGTTGACCCAGGATCAAGTCTGAGATTTGGGGTTTATAATTAAGGAAATCTGTTGAAAATCCATTAAAACAATTATATTTTTTCTCATCAAAACTTACATTAATTTTGTTTGCTGTTACATAAGTGTCAAACAATCTTGGTGTTTTATTTCAGAATGTGGCCTAGCTAAACACACTCTCTTTTATCCGGATTATAGTCTAAACTATCCACATAACTCAAGCGTTTTTGAGCCTGAGCACCACCACCAGTCAGGGTTTTTGTGGGTTCAAGCTGAGCCAGGCTGCAGTACTCGCTCACCGCCAGCTGGGGTCGTTGGTGGGTCTCCGCAGCGTGTGTGAGAGGCCTTCCGGTTCCTCTTGCAGATCAGCTGACTGGTACTGCTGTCAGGAGCTCACGAACTGTACTGAATGGCAACTATGAACGCTGTCAAGCTATAGAAACACTATAAACACCTTTATTTTCACTAACAACTGTAACGTTTTAATACCCCGGTGAGTGAACAGCTAAAACGATATCAAAAAGTACCTGAGTTGTTGCCGTTAATAACAAAGCTAGCGAAATGGCTAACGATAGCTAATCCCAGCTGGATGCTGCTTGACCTTAACCATGTTTTTGTTTTGCCAGCTGCGGTTTATGTAACATATTGCTTATTTTTTTTATTTACGGTATTGTAACGTTAGTTAGTAGTCGGGGAGTGAAGATATGGATTGTTGGTGAAAGAGAAACGTCAGCATGTAGTTGTCTTGAATGAATTGAATGAATTGTTGCTAGTGTAGCATCACTTGTTTAGTGGGGAACGGTGTCCCTGTAAGCAAACAGTCTTTTACTTGTAATCAGACAGACAGTGTTGTTTAACTAAATGCTGAGGCTAATAATATTAGAGAAAGCACTAGTCTAAGTCTGGATTTCCTTTCCAGCTTTCTCGAGCTGCACCAGTGCTGGAAACATGACAGAGTTTTGGTTGATCTCTGCACCAGGAGATAAGACCTGCCAGCAAACATGGGACAAAATGATGGCAGCCACCACGCGTACCAACAACCTCTCCACCAACCACAAGTTCAACATCCCAGACCTTAAGGTTAGTATGGGTTTATACACTTTTCAGGACAGTGTATAAACCCTGTGCTTGCCACGCTGTCCTGCTGTTCCCTCCAGTGCTGCAGCGCAGAGCTGTTACACTGTAGTAATTCATAATGATTTACCCCATTCATTTCAAAAAGTCATTTAACAATCGTTTAACAATCAAAATCACTCACCTTCTGCATCCACTGTCAAGAATAAACCGATTCTGTGTATCGGAAGCAGCCTGTACACAGATCTGTTGCCTTCATGTTGAAGCAGCGGGTAGAGGAGTGTTTCATCCACAGAGCAGCTCTGCTTTTCTGAATTGGTCACTCTCCGTGCAGAAGCTGAAGTAACCCCGCTGACCTTGGTGCTACGCGGGGTTCTAATGTCCCACTGCTGCTGTTAGCAATGCACGAACGCCTCTGGACAAAGAGGCGCCGTCCAAAGCGCACAGGGGCCCCCTGGATGTCACTGTAGGCAGACTGAACCCCAGACGTCCCTGTTTAAACACAACCCTGCTGACACTGCTGAAAAAGACCCAAATCTCAGCACTGATAACTCAAAACATGTTTAATTTTTGTTTTTGTGTCCAAAAACAGGTTGGGACACTGGATGTCTTGGTCGGGCTGTCGGATGAACTGGCCAAATTAGATTCCTTTGTTGAAGGGTATGCAACCTGTTAATTTCTGATTTGTACCGAACATTATTTTTCTCATTAAAAAGTTATTTTCTGTTTATAATGGCTCTTACTATTGACCTATTAATGAGAGTTGAACACAAAACCTGCATTCCCAGTCCTCTGCCACTCTGTAATCTTTCCTCTACTTTGTAACAATGAGGAATTTCACAGGGACCTGAGGCTAGTGGGCCCTGCAGTCTAAACTTGGCAATTTACAGTTGGGTGATACACCCGCAGCTCCTTCTGTAGTCATATTTATAGCAGATGACTTCACTCTCATGAGTATGTTCGACTGTAATCTCTAGTCTTTTGGAAACATTGACATCCAAAGCTCACACACAGCTCTTAGTGCCTGAGCTCTGATATGCTTCCTCTGCTGACTGTGGGAAAGGCCAACCTTGCAACACCGTTTCACTTGTTTGCCTACAGCCTCTCTTTAACCCAGTTCCTTTTTGATGTTTCTGCACGCCATATCTGAAAAAGAAACTGCTAAATTCTTAATTTCTTTCAGTTAAAACGTTAAGTTGATTTTTGACACTTGATATTATAATAACATTGCAAAATAGATGGGTAAAAGTTGAACATTAGTGGCTGATGTACTTTCTTAGGAACTTTTAGCCATCAAATGTGACTTGGCTCTTGGTGTTTCCATGGCTTCATGGCTGCTCTGATGAGCCATGGAACAGCGTGGTTAAAAATCTTGAGGACTGAAAGTCTGCTGTTTTATAAATGACCTTGTCAGGAGATTATCTTTACACGAATATGTGAAACCCTTTGATGTGTGCGTCAGTTTGTGTTAAATCTGGTTGGGGGAAATCAGTTCCTGGGGGTCATGTGATGCTTAGTGCATGCAGTTTGTGTTGAGATGGCATTTTTGCTCTCTCCTGGGTGTTCACAGTGTGGTGAAGAAGGTGGCTCAGTACATGGCTGATGTGTTGGAGGACAGCCGGGACAAAGTGCAGGAGAACCTACTGGCTAATGGAGGTACGCTGATGGTTACAACACTCTCTGTTCGTATTATGTAAAAAAAAAAAAAAGGAAAATATAACTGTATTTTTAATTGGGGTAATGCAAAGAATGGTTAGCTGCAGAATAATGATATTAACTTTAGGCTGCCGTGAGATAATAAGCAGGTAATAGTGTTGCTTTTACAGCTTTTGTTTTCTTTCCCTTTAGTTGATCTTGTCACCTACATTACAAGATTTCAATGGGATATGGCAAAATATCCCATAAAACAGTCCCTTAAAAACATCTCTGAAATCATCTCAAAGGTAGGTCTGTCACTTACACTTACTTACTTACTTACACTACCAGTCAAAAGTTTGGACACACCTTCTCATTTAATGTTTTTTCTTTATTTTCATGACTATTTACATTGTAGATTCTCACTGAAGGCATCAAACGTATAAATAATAACATATGGAATTATGTAGTAAACAAAAAAAGTGTGAAATAACTCAAAATATGTTTTTTTATTTTAGATTCTTCAAAATAGCCACCCTTTGCTTTGATTATTGCTTTGCACACTCTTGGCATTCTCTCGATGAGCTTCATGAGGTCGTCACCTGAAATCATTTTCCAACAGTCTTGAAGGAGTTCTCAGAGATGCTGAGCACTTGTTGGCCCTTTTGCCTTCACTCTGCGGTCCATCTCATCCCAAACCATCTTGATTGGGTTTAGGTCAGCTGACTCTGGAGGCCAGGCCATCTGGCGCAGCACTCCATCACTCTCCTTTTTGGTCAAACAGCCCTTGCACCGCCTGGAGATGTGTTTAGGGTCACATATCCCCCAACAGTGTCACCAGCAAAGCACCCCCTGACCATCACACCGTTGGTGGGAACCATGCATGTAGAGACCTTTTCTGCATAGTACAAAGGCACGGCAGGTGGAACCACAGATCTGAAATTTGGACTCATCAGGCCAAAGCACAGATATCCACTGGTCTAATGTCCATTCCTTGTGTTTCTTGGCTCAAACAAATCCCTTCTGCTTATTGGTTTTCCTCAGTAGTCGTTTCTATTTGGCCATAAAGGCCTGATTCGTCTTCTCTGTACAGTTGATGTAGAGATGTGTCTGCTACTGGACCTCTGGCATTTATCTGGGCTCTAATCTGAGGTGCTGTTAACTTGCGGTTTCTGAGGCTGGTGACTCGGATTAATTTATCCTTAGCAGCAGAGGTGACTCTTGGTCTTCCTTTGGTCTTCATATGAGCCAGTTATATCGTGGTTCTTGATGGTTTTGGCAACTGCACTTGGGGACACATTCAAAGTTTTTGCAGTTTTCCAGACTGACTGACTTTCAGTTCTTAAAGTAATGATGGTCTGTCATTTCTCTTTACTTAGCTGATTGGTTCTTGGCATAATATGAATTCCAGCAGTTGCCAAATAGGGCTGTCAGCTGTGTACCAACCTGACCTCTGCACAACACAAGTGTGTCACCCAATCCCATTAAGAAGACAAGAAATTCCACAAATTGACCCTGACAAGACACAACTGTGATGTGAAAACTATTTCAGGTGATTACATCATGACGCTCACTGAGAGGCCAAGGGTTTGCAGCGCTGTCATCAAAGCACAGAGTGGCTGGTTTGAGGAATCTAAAATATAAAACATATTTAGAGTTATTTATCAATTTTTCTTTGCTACATAATTCCACATATCTTGCTTGCATATATTTGATGTCTTCGGTGAGTATCTAAAATATAAAAAGTAGTAAAAAATAAAGAAAAAAATAGTAAATGAGCAGGTATGTCCAAACTTCTGACTGGTAGTGTATGTATTGTTTTATTTATTTTTTTTAATTTTATATACTCATGAGTAGCTGCAGAGTTTAATAATATCTTCTCACTCATTTAATCGAGGTCCCTCACTGCAGTTATTTTATTCTGTGGTCTTTTGTTGTATTTTACTTTGTCTGTCATTAATATTTTTTGCCATGTTTTTTTTGTTTTTGTTTTTTTTTTACAGCAAGTAACTCAGATTGACAATGACTTGAAGACCAGAGCATCAGCGTATAATAACCTAAAGGGAAACTTGCAGAACTTAGAAAGGAAGAATGCGTAAGTTACTCACATGGACAAAAGTGCACCTGTAACATTACATGAAGGCTGCAGTGCCGACCTGGAACATCCTTTAGGATGACCATTCGCTTCCTTTATTTTCCTCTACCTCATTATGCTTTACCTTGACCTTGTCTGTATACTCTGACTCCAAAAAGCTTTTATCAACAGCAGGACCCTCATATGAGTCTGTGTTGTTGTAATGCTATTGTGTGCCAACAGGGGGAGCCTGTTGACCAGGAGCCTGGCTGACATTGTCAAGAAGGATGATTTTGTACTTGATTCAGAGTACCTCATCACTTTGCTGGTTGTCGTACCAAAGTGAGTCAGCCCCAAGTAAACACAGCTATGTCCTGATTGATTTTGTATTGAATGAGAAGGAATATGAGCATTAATGAGTTCTGCGCTGTTTTGTTTGTTCAGGACGGGATACTCTGACTGGCAGAAAGCATATGAAACGCTTGCTGAGATGGTGGTCCCACGGTCTTCACAGTAAGTCATGTCATCCATGAGACAGATATTTTGTTAATGCCCTTATCAAGCATCTATTGTTTAAGTTGCTCTTTGTGACAATTTAATTTATTTTTGTTCATATTTCTGACCACAAGTATTTAGAGACTTAGTATGCGATTAATTTACATTATGAACTTCCTATTATTATATCACTAAAATAGTACCTGACCTTTCTTCTAGTCTGCTATTTGAAGACAGTGACAGTGGGCTGTTCAGTGTCACTCTGTTCAGGAAAGCTATTGATGACTTCAAACACAAAGCTAGAGAGAACAAGTAAGTGATGGCATTGTGTTATTATAACCACCATTCTTCCCAGTGAATATAAACAGCTCTGTGTATATAAATTATATACGTGTCACATATCTAAGTGATTTTCTTACGTATGTAGATGTGTCTTGCATTATGTTCTCACAACTGATCTTCAGACATTTAAATATGTGAAGGATATAAGCTGGTGTCTCTACACATAAAAATCACTTTCTCGTTAAATGAAACTGGTTTTTGTGTCCTCTTCACGATGTTCATAGGTTCACGGTAAGAGACTTTCAGTACAATGAAGAGGAGATGAAGGCAGATAAAGAAGAGATGACACGGCTCTCCACAGATAAGAAGAAGCAGTTTGTAAGTTCTATAGTTTTTTTTCCTCTAATGTCATGTATTTGTTCTATTTTGTGTTTGCTGTGGAAGTAATAGAAAAGTCAAAAGACCCAAATGGTTTGGGATGTTCTAGCCCATGAGGTGCTGTTCACATAAATGTAGTACTTATATGTTGAATTATTAGCCTACTGTGCTATTCTGTTTAATTTACTGTCGTCCATGTGGTTAAGAAAAAGGTTTGGATGCTCTGTGTGTGGTAGACTGATAAGATTCTACCATATATCACACTAATTTGTATTTGTATTGTTTATACTTGTTTTCGCTGGATTGATCAATATTATTGTATGCATATACAATCTTTTTCTTTTTGTTAAGCCTGATAACTGTGTGGATTTCCCCCCACTGTGTTCTGTGGAAGAAAACTTGAGTGTGTGCTTGCATCACAAACAACCAATTAAAGGCTGAAGCAGTTCACAGAAATTCAGTTATTGTGCAGCCAGCAGGGGTCAGAAAGTGCTGAGTGCACACGCACCCAAAGAAAGTTTGTCAGTGGCTACAGAACACAGCTGTTTAGGAGAGAAAGAGGATCTGTCAGCAGGACTTTTATAAAGCACTTTCATTAAAAAAAAACAGATATTTTGAAGCACTTACTGTGAATGAATTTAAGATTCATGACTCTGACACATAAAACTGATGGTTACTGTTGTTCATCTCTGTAGGGTCCACTTGTCCGGTGGCTGAAAGTGAACTTTAGTGAAGCCTTCATTGCATGGATTCACATTAAAGCACTACGAGTCTTTGTGGAATCTGTTTTAAGGTAGGCCTCTTGAATAAACATCGCAGTGCCAACAAAACCAACTATTACAAAGAGAAAAATAAAAGCTAAAACCTGACACTGCTTGCCTTGTTTTTTCCCCACTGATGACCGTACTTGTAGTTTAAACATTTTAAGTCTGAAAGTGGAGTTGAACATGTTCTGGTTTGCAGATATGGGTTGCCTGTGAATTTTCAAGCCATGCTCCTGCAGCCAAACAAGAAGACCATGAAGAAGCTGAGGGAGGTGCTCAATGACCTTTACAAACATCTGGACAGCAGTGCAGCAGCTATCATTGATGTGAGTGCTTCAATAATCCTCAACACTGAGTAGGAAGGGAAAGTAGATGCTGCAATCTCTCCATCCATCCTTGTGTCAGGTTATAACAGCTGCTCCCTCTCATGGCAGGAGCTGGTTACTGCAGATGGGATATAGGTTAAGTTGTGCAGCATTGTTTCTGTTTGTGTAATGCATTTATAATGTGACAGTGGAAAAGAAGAAAAAAAATAAAAAAATTCTTCTTAAATATTTAAAATCTAAAGTTTCATTTGGTCAAACCTCGGAACAGGTAAGTAGCACATTTGGTGTAGCTGTGTCGGTTCCATTCCATGTATTTTTTTTCCAAGCATTTGGATTGTGAGGGCAAATTGGATTTGGTGTAAAGTTTCATTATATGACACACACACACAGATATTGCATTGGCTGCTCACACCCACTAATATCCTGCTTCTTGTGTTTTCTCTCCAGTCTGCAATGGACATCCCAGGCCTGAACCTGAGCCAGCAGGAATATTATCCTTACGTCTACTACAAAATCGACTGCAACCTGCTGGATTTCAAAGTTTAACACTTTAACTGATCGTTTGTCTTTCTGAGTGTCTATTAAGTTATGTTTTTTCTTCATCGGTCAAACCTCCGCCTCCTCCCACTCTCTCTCTCCCCTCCCTCGTCAGCTGCTTGAATGACAGAGCTGCATGTTCATTCCTTGTGGTGAAAAGGCTTCAACCACTTTTACAACCAAGTCAAAAAAAAAAAACAACAACTTTTGAAATGTTTTTGTTTACAGTTTTTCTTTTAAAGGCACGCTGATAATTAGCTTTTTCTCAACGTGAAATCAATTAAGGAAAATGTACTGGAGAGCTAAACGTATTTACTGTGTCATTCCATGTGTGCTGGTGTGAAGTGATTGCCATCTTCTGTAGCTGTGTTCAGAGATTTGTGTTTACATTTGGGCGATTTCATCATTGTAGCCATGGCCACCACATCTGGTATGTGTTTCTGAGATTCTGCACACGTTGTGAAACACAAATGACTGTATGTTGTCGTCTCATGTTGTGTATTTACTGTAAAACAAAAGAAATCTATATCTGAGTATTGTGTAAGCCATTGATTGAATAAATGTGATGGAGACCACAGCATTTCAAGTGATAGAGACAGAAATTACAGGGATGGTCCAGGGATGGACAGACACACCAGATGACACCGGGATTGCGGTAAGGGTTTATACCATGTTTTTGGAATCTCTCCCATTGACTTTATGATTGAGGTTCGAAGAATTCCAAGGAAAGTATCCCCTTCCAATTTCATACATTGGTGGGAATATGGAATTTGGAATCTGAATTCCATTCTTACTCTACCTGAAAATCTTGTACTGGGACGAGGTTACAATCCTCAGCCAATCACTGATTGTTACAACCCGTCTAGAGGCCAGGTCCTAGCATGAATGAGGCACTTGCTGCCCCCAAGACCCAAACAGCCACAGACAACAATCGCTTGTCATTACACGCCGTTTATTTACAAAGTAGTGAGGAAAGCAACAAGACATGAGGGGTGAAAGGAAAAGTCGTCTACAAAACTGTATATGGTTGCACTCTGTGCCCATTCATCCTTAATACCATATTGTGTGAAAAGCACTGACTGTACGTACAGATGGATGGCACAACTCAACTTCATCACACTGTACAAAATATCAAGCGCAGCCATCATTTTCTTGTAACTGAATCCATAGTCTGCACAGCAGTCGTCACGTAATGGAGCAAATCATACTACTACATACTGGAGTATGATTACAATGAACCCAATAGAATTCTATTTGAACACTTCATCCCATTGTCTTGCTCCTCACCTTAAGCCTCATCCTCTAAACTGAAATTTAAGGCTCTAACATACAAAAACACTGGTAAACATGCTCCTTTATTCACAATATTGTCGCAATTACCAGCAGATTAGACACGTGGCACTTTTCCCTCCAACAACGGCTCAATATAAGCTTTACATTATGTCAACTGATGTTAGTCTGAAGTGTTTTTCCCCGTGGTAAACAATTTGATTATATTCTCACATTGTATGAGTTTATTCACCAAGTTTCAATAATGACATCTAACAGCAGCTAAAACAGTGCTTTCAAAAAGTACATGGGGCAATCCAGATGTTTTAGTTTTGTTGTAGTCATTTAATCCATGTTAGTTACAAATATAACATACCTGATGCTGAGGAATATAAAGAGGAGTCTTTCCACGTCTCCTGCACTTCCTCTGCAAAGCAGTGATATAACAAAAAGCAAACTTCATAGTACAAGACATTTACTCTGAAACAAAGAAAACTGAGATCAATCTGGATTTGATCCAAGCTCATTCCATTGAAGTCTGACAAGCGGGCAGCCTTCTTCTAGAGCAGGGGTCCCCAATCCCAGTCCACGAAGGTCGGTGTCCCTGCAGGTTTTAGATCTCACCCTGAGTCAACACACCTGAATCACATGATTAGTTCACTACCAGGCCTCTGGAGAACTTCAAGACATGTTGAGAAGGTAATTTATCCACTTAAATCAGCTGTGATGGCTCAAGGACACATCTAAAACCTGCAGGGACACGGGCCCTCGTGGACTGGGATTGGGGACCCCTGTTCTAGAGCAATCAGCCCTTTTGTTGACTTTAGGCCAACTTGATAAAGCCGGTTCCTTTAGGCAACCTATAATACTGTCTGTGGACCCAGATATTATGGCCTAGAAAATTAGCAAGAATGTCCATCACATTATCTTTCAGGGTTAGGACTGTAGACAGTGTGGATACATGCCTTCTCAACTTGGTTGAGGACAGTGTCTCTCGATGCTTGGCTCCACATTCCCTTGTAATCTGTCTGGTGGGACCCGATCCTCTTAAGTGGGTCTCCCCTTCAGGTCTGGAGAAGAAAAAGGGATTTTTATCAGGCACACCACAGGCCTGCCAACGTGCAACCAAGGCTTCCATTGAGGAAAGCGTCCCAGGCATTAAAAGGATAGGACCTTTCCTATTCCTTTTTCCTCTTATATGAATGTGCTCAAAATGTTTTTGCTCAAACTGAAAATCCTACTTGCCAAATCCAAATAAACTCCCAAAGTGTCACATAGACTGAATGCAGTCATTGGCATTTTTGATACCTTACCGTCTCTCCTGTGGTTAAACAGGATTACTTCACAAAGAGTCAAATTGGCCAGCTTGGACCGGTTCTTCTTATTGGGATCATTGTTAATTTTGTTTTGGTATTCCTTTTCTGTACTTATCAAGATGCACATGTATGCTTCTCTCTTTTAGAGTCTGTAGAGGATGGGATGAGACACACACATCCCATTTCATCTCATAAAGACCTCTGCTTCTGTCCAGATTCTTAAGAAATTCCTTGTTGTCCAAATCTAACATTTTGCTTTGTGCTCAAAAATAACTGCAATCTTCTTGAGGCTATGCCCCAATTTTAAAGGCAGCGATGGAGTTTTGTAGATGTTTTTGTCTTCATCGAAGCCATCTTAAATGGGGATTCATCATAATCTTCTTTGTTTAAAAAAAATAAAAAAATAAATTGTTTTTGTTTTCTTTGTTTTCTTTTTTCTTCTGTTATCGTTTTTGAATTTTGTTTCCTTTGGTGTTATTTTCTGTAATTTTGAAGTTAAAATATTATAAATAGACTTTTTAAAAAAACAAAAACAAAAACGAAACACTCAAAGGGGGAAACCCGATCCAGGCACGGGTCCGCCCCGCTGCAGTTCTTGGCCAAGTGATCCAGTGGGCCCACTCCACAAAGTTCTCCTGTCACCTTGGTAAGAACCGCACCTGCCCACTTATACAACACTTCTTCTGGTGGCCATCTCTGGCTCGAGACGTCCAGGAGTTTGTGTCTGCTTGTCCCAACTGTGCACAGAAAAAGGTGTCCAACTCCCCGCCAGCTGGTCTCCTCAGACCACTACATGTTCCCTGGAAGCCCTGGTCACACATCGCACTGGATTTAATAACTGGACTGCCACCATCTTCAGGTAATTCTGTCATTCTCACCACTGTTGATTGCTTCTCAAATGCTGCCCACTGCCTTGGAGAATGCGAAGCTGTTGACCAACCACTTGTTCCGCCTACATGGCATCCCAAAGACATTGTGTGTGACAGGGGTCCACAGTTCTCGTTGCGGGTGTGGAAGGAGTTCTGCTCGGTATTGGGAGCCCAAGTCTTTCCTCCGGATTTCACCCTCATACAAACAGACAGACTGAAAGGACCAATCAGGAGCTGGAGGCGATGCTCCGTGTGTTGTCCTCAAATCAGTCCCAGTGGGGCTCTCAACTGGCGTGGGTGGAGTACGCACACAACTCGATGACATCCTCAGCCACGGGCCTATCAACCTCCTCTTCTTTCCATCTCTCACGAGGTTCCTTTCACCCAGCACCATGTCCGTCGCTGCTGGTGTATGTGGAGAGCCACTTGAGCAGCCATCCTCCAGACCGGGGAGCAAAACAAAACAATGGCCGACCGCTACAGGATTGCTGCTCCACCCTTCGCTCCAGCTCAGAAAGCCTGGTTATCCACTGCTAACACGGAGTCAAAGAAGCTGGCTCCTCGCTTCAATGGGCCGTTCTGCATTGACACTGTGATTAATTCTGTGACGGTTGGGTTGAAATTGCCTGCTAAGAGTCATAACGTGTTCCATATCTCCCAGCTGAAACCTGTCTGGTCGAGTCCAGCCGTGCCTGGGGCATAATCACACGCATCTGCAGCTGATCAGCCTCATCTTTGGGAGCTACTTATCAGAGTAACTGAGCTCCCATCGACGCTGCACCAAGCACTGCCACTTGTTTAATCAGCTCATTTTAACCTCTACAGTCTTTTCTTTTTACTTTACTAAACTCTTAAAATTCAACAGACAGCTGGTGCTTAGAATTTCTGGACAGGCTGGAGTCTTCATGATCAACCTGGGTGGTTCAGACGCTGCTCCTCTTGGTGGATGTTGCATCTTCAAAAAATAAAAATACAATAACTGAGACTTACAATGAAGTATCGTTGCAACTGGTTCACTGAACCTTCTTTTCAGTGCATATACAGAACAGGAGTATCCATTTTCTACTGCCTCCTACAGGACACACTCTTCTTCCACTTCCTTACACATTAATGTAACACAGAACCACTACTGCCTCTCCTGGCATTACCATTGTAACAACACACTCATTCTGTTTCTTTCAGATGAATAACAGGAACTTAGGATGTAGGTATCTATGAATAATAACTATTATGCATACTCATATATTTATATAACCACTAATTTCTTGCGATACCACAGTGGAAATGCGCATTTCTCGTTCCTCCTTGTATAAACAAGACTTTTTATGTTAGTTTTAATTCAAAATTCACAGTTAAAAAAATCAATACAGCAGGGTTTGCTGATTCAGGAAACAGTGAACATTCAACAAACAGAAATATAAAAAATTTTAAACAACAAAATTGTCTATCAGCTAGGACTGAAATATACAACAAATCCAAAAAGTAAAAAGATAAAACTCTAGGAACAAACTAAAGGACAAGGCCACTTTTATATATTAATACTGTCCCAAAGCTTTGTGGAGCAGGCATGACTGGACGGAAATCTAAAAAAAACCCCACAGCTTTATCGCTTGAAAGAAAAAATATCAAACTAAACAAGGAGAAACTCAACATTACACACACAGAGGAAACCACAGCCAAAAGGGTGATCAGGACAACAGGCAGGGGGGAAGAGAGGGCTTAAATACATAAGGAATAAGAGGGAGAACAAGAAACAGGAGGGAATAACAGCTGGGGCTAATTAGACACAACAAGACAGAGGAAGCAAAACTAAACACACTGAAAATGGAACACAACACTGTCACAATAAAACAGGAAACACTGAAACGTAGACTGACACACCAGCTTGATGTTACAGGCCCCACTATGGTGGGCGCATAGCCAAATTACGATCCTGTAAAACATGAGAGAAAGTGAACACAGGAGACACGCTGCTGTTCGCCAGGTCAATCTTGCCAGAATGAAACACCCAGTCAAATGACCCAGAACCTTGACAAATAAAGACCAAAGAAGAATACAAGATAGCTGACAGGAAGAGGAAAAGAGACCAAGATTGCAAAACAGGATGCTGATAGTAGGACCCTGCTGCTATGAAAAGATAAAGATGTTCTAATTCTGGATTTTAGATGTCTTTTGCTAGTACAGAAATTACCCGTCTCCCTCTCCCCGTCTCTTTCTCTTGCTTTATAGGCAGTCATATTAACCAGTCAGTTTGATCAGACATTATGATGCTACTAAGCTTAAATTAGCAGTTGCTTTTCTTTCTTTTTCTTTTGTTTCATAATAATAATAATAATAATAATAATAATGGATTGGATTTATATAGTGCTTTTCAAGGCACCCAAAGAGCTTTCATGACCAATGTCTTTCTCCCAGTTATATATCTTCACCTGTATTGTACAGTTGTAAATACATTTAGAAATAAATGCATAACACATCTAACCCTGAATAATAATTTATCATTATGAAATACCCAATGACAGAACACAGAGCACATGCATTGTTAATATAGTCGTAACCTGTAGGGAGAGGTGTTTTACATAACAAACACAGCAATATGACAGTAGTCATAAACAAAGCTGCACACTGCGGCAACATTTAATAGATTTAATTTAGCAAACCTTACGGCAGACATGAAGGCTACAAATCATTCAGGGTGCTTTCTTAATCTCTTATTCTCCATTATGTGCTAACTAGACAGGCAGTAATGAAATCCTCTGTTATTCATGAAGCATAAATATCTTTGGTAAGAAGTACATAAGTGCACAAGGGTGTAAAAAAAAAGAGAGTGCTGATAACGTGAAATAAGGTATTGATATTAAACCTTGTGAGTATGACAGTGTCAACAAGTATGTCAGGTGTGCTGTGAATGCTGGGGTGCTCTTGTTCTGGATGTTAGACGCTCCCAATATGTGTTGGTGGTGGGAGTCAAAGAGGAGGTACTGGTTCTTGTGTGTGGGCTTCCGGTAACTTCAATGTTGAGGTTTTGATTCCCTTCAACAGTCCAGCAATGGCAAACAGTTATCCTTTATGTCTTCCCTGGTGAACTTTATGTTTTTATCCCCAGTGTTGATATGGGCAGTGAAGGATTCTACTTATATTTTGCATGGTTGGATCTTAACAAGGTTACAAGTAGAGCTTCAACATTCAACAAGAAGAAATGGGAGTTAACAAAACATTATTTTGAGCACGGGGCTGCAGCCTGTTTCATTTCAAGCACTGTTTTCAATAAACTGCATGCTCAAAATAATGTTCTGTCTCACTCCCATTTCTTCTTGTTGCATGTTGAAGCTCAACCTGTAACCTTGTGAAGGTCCAACCATGCAAAATATGAGTTTTTGCCCTTTTTCAGGTGGTCTTAAAATTTTGATAGGGACTGTGCTTTCATTAACAACAGCAGCCATCTGCTCTGCATACAATTTTAAAACAATTAAAAGAAAAAGATTTAAAGTTTTCAAAAAAATGAAAAGACAAAAACATCAAAACAGAAAAACAGTGATAGATGATGCATCTGTTGATGAACTGTGATTTATTATATACTTTTGTTTTTGGTAGCAATCAGTCAGACCTAGTAAAACTTTTCTTTTCTTTTCTTTGTTTTCTTTTCTTTTCTTTTATTGATTTGAGAAAACATCTAGTTTTCCACTCAGTGAAATAGAGTTACCCGTCCACTGCACAATCAATAAAATTCATCTTCTCACCCAGCATCAGACAGCCACCATTACCGTGTATGGCACTGGCCACAAATAATTTCATATTGTAATCCTTATTTCTTTATTGAACTGAAAACCTACTTTTATGGTTCCGTCAACAGAATGAAACAAAACTGCCAACGGTACAGGTGCTTCTCCAAAGGCTACAATATTGTAGTCTGTACTTCCTCTGCCATACTGTTCAGGTAAAATTTTACCAATTTTTATGTTTGACAGTAGTAAAAAATACTCTGTCATTCTTTTAGGATGAAATTTGGTTACTTTTCTCAACGTGACTCAAACACAGTGACTTAGCAGAGTATCTACACACTATGTTCCCCCCAGTCCCCAAAAATCCAGGCACCTGCCCATCTTTCAGAGATCATGGGAGAATCTGATACATGATGAATGATGATACATGGTGCATGAAGAAGAGAGTCAGAGAATGGTTTTAGAGTTGGTGGCTTAACACAAAGCACTATCACTGTCACGGTGCTGAGTCTTTGACACAGTGTTTGGAGTTTTGTGTGGATTTATTATTTTTCTTTCCTTTGCGTTAAGATTATTTAACTGTACAAGGCTTGTCCAGTTTAGTTCTTTTGTTCTCTGACTTTCAAATAAAACTTAATACTTACCACACACATGAAACAACAAAATAGTTGACCTCAGAGTTTCACAACTTTGCAAAATTCTGACAGAGTCATACTGTTGCAATACAAACTATATACATATCCAAATTTAGTCATCTTCAGCCTGCAGAGAAATTCAACAGTCTTTTTTGTAATGACTTTGTAATGATACAGTGACAACAACAGTCAACCCCCCACCCCTTGCACAGAGTTATATTAACCTGTCAAATCTTTATTAGGTATTTTTCTACAATCAGTCCATCCAAAACCAACAAGGCAACTTTACTTAAGGTACGTAACCTTTGTTATTTTGCTGCAGGATCTGTTAGGCAAAAATGTTAACCATTAAACTCTGCAGATACAGATATATTTTGATTTAAATAATAAATGACGCTAATCAATTAACATTAAGTAACTTGACTTTGTGAAACTTCTTGCTTGTAATACAGTAAAATACTGTAAAATGTTGGAATTAGGTCTTTCTTTAAAGCACTTTGGAATGGATGAAATAGTTGAAAACATAAAAAAAAGCATTTTACGTGATCCGAGCACATATTTATCATGGTCCAGTCAGTGCAAAGGAGCAAAATGACTAAGGTGCAAGTGTTTCATTTAAATATTAAACATCTAGTTGTAATTTATTAATATAAAAATTAAATATAAGTATAACATGTATAAAAAATTAAAAATGACTTTTAATTACATTTATGTCGTAGGTCTCAAGACAATGATGGAGTTGACCACAAACTCCCTCAATCAAATCAATTCAACTGCTGTACCTGATGGAAATGGCCATATATTTAAGTATCCCGGGTTGAAGCAATCTCTCAACACCATGTCTATCATTGTTTATTCCCTGATCTTTCTCCTTGGTGTGGTCGGGAATGGAGTGGTTATCTGGGTCACCGGGTTCAAAATGAAGAAAACTGTTAACACAGTTTGGTACCTCCACCTTGCTGTGGCTGACTTCATCTTTGCGGCATATCTGCCTTTGAATGTGACATACAAGATTTTGGGGATGCACTGGCCGTTTGGTAAGATCATGTGCAGGCTGAACACCATGGTGCTCTTTCTGCACATGTTTGCCAGTGTCTACATTCTGGTGGTGATCAGTGTGGATAGATGTGTCTCTGTAGTGTGGCCTGTGTGGGCTCAGAATCACAGAAATATGCGTAAGGCGTCCTGTGTGAGTCTGTGTGTTTGGATACTGGCTTTCATTCTCAGCGCTCCATGCTTTTTCTTCAGGAACACTGAGAAAGTGTTTGAGAAAGGCAAAATCCTCTGCTTCAACAGCTATGCTATTTCTGATAACTATGAATTACCATCTGTTATTCAGATGCAAAAGTTTCGTCATCAGGCCATGATCATCACCCGTTTCTTCCTGCTTTTTGTTGTTCCCTTCACTGTCATTGTGTCCTGTTACGCTGTCATCATCAAGCATCTCAAAAGAAACCGTGTCCTGGCCAGCAAGTCAAGTCGCCCCCTCAAGATCATTGCTGCCATTATCATCACTTTTTTTCTGTGCTGGGCTCCCTTTCACATCATGAGTCTCATTGAGCTGGTGAAATTCAGAGCTGCTGCTCCAAATGAAACTTTAGTCTATGTCATTGCTGTTGGGAATCCTCTTACTAGAAGTTTGGCATTTTTTACCAGCTGCCTGAATCCACTGCTGTATGTGTTCATGGGACAAGATTTCAAGAAAGAAATCCGCAAATCCATCCTGAATTGGCTTGAGACTGCCTTCCAGGATGTGGAGGCACACTCTCACACTTACTCAAAGACCGAGGACACCAGTCAGAGCAAAGATAATCAGATTTGAATATTGACATGTGAAGCTGTCACCGACATGATACATTATTCATGTTATTTTTGGACTTAAAAAACACATTCACACATCAAACCTTTTGCATAATCTTACAGTTTAATTTTAATATTAATATATTTAATATTGTTCTTTTCAATTAAAAAAAGTTACCGTAGAATAACAACAGTGAATTTATCCAAAACCATAATGTTGAAAATTTACTGGGTAATTTGCATTATGATATGAGATTTGAAAACAAAAAAGATTGTACTTGGACTTAATATTTGATGCTAAATAATAAAGAGTGCAAAAGATACTGACAGGAGTAACATCATAAGCTTGACTTTAACACTGTGTATTAT
The DNA here is from genome assembly GCF_057381915.1 of Diplotaxodon limnothrissa. Lineage (NCBI taxonomy): Eukaryota > Metazoa > Chordata > Actinopteri > Cichliformes > Cichlidae > Diplotaxodon > Diplotaxodon limnothrissa. Next base: position 9,021,476 of record NC_140606.1, read on the forward strand.
AATGTTTCCTTCAGGTAGAGAGAAATGAGTTATTGATGACTGCAGCAGCTATTGTGACTGCCTTAGAAACAACAGCAAAACCGAAGGTTTGAATAACATAACATCTTGCACATTAACCTTACAAACTTGAGGGGTTATGTTTTTTTTGTTAGCAATAGCTAAATGTTCTGTATTCAAAAAAGTGACTGGGGTATACTCCCTTGGCATTTTAAAGGAGTGGCACTCCAGTTAAAAAAAAATGTATTGTCATTTTAAGGATTATCTCTAGCTATTCAGACCTATTTAGATAAGAATTTGTTGGTTAAATTTCATATCATTTTTTAAATCATCATCATCATTGTTGTTTATTCTAAGTGATATTTGATCATGTTAAATCTGTACTTACACAAATAAAACCTTAAATATTGCAAAACCTGTGGGTTTTTTTTAGGAAAAGCTCAAAGTTCATTCCCAAAAGGTTGATTCTGTTCATCTGGAAGTCGCGTTTTTTGTGGGAGAAGCGTTTTGTCACTCATCCAAGTGACTTCTCAACTTACTGCAGGCTTTTCCAACCTCATAAAGAGTAAATTGACACAATAACTGAAACTAGCCCACTGAATGAACATTGGGCTGTGAAGTCAGCTGCTTGATCAAAAATATGCACATAGCAGCACTGACAAATCCAAATATCTATAAAACAAAATGCACATTTCTTTGTTTCCATTAACACAGATTTGGGAATTTTTCCAATTATGGCCTTCAGAATCAGTTCACTTTCACACTCACCGGTGATCTTGAGACAGCGCGAGAAGGCCTGCAGTATACTGCAGGCCTTCTCGCGCTGTCAAAATTGGTCATTGTAGCAGTTTGTAGCAATCGTGGTCTTAACTTTTGATCTGGACTCTCAAACTGCTACAATGACCAATTTTCAAACAAAAATAAAACAACATTAAGAAGTAAAAAAAATATGTTTACAGCATTTTATAGATGAGAATCTAAATTTACTTCATTACAGGTTGACAAATTTGCATTTGTTAAAAGAAAACCTAATAATATTTCCATTAAAATATTAAAATGTAAAATAATCATCAATCTTGCACAAAATCCCAAAAATCTATTTATGCAATTCCAGTTGCCTTTTTCACTTCTAACACAAACTTCAGAGGGCGCTGCTGTTCACTAAGCGGAGAGAGAATCATCAAATACAGTCCTGATCAGAAGTTTCAGATCAAGCGCTGTTTTTTTGTGAGCATTGCATGCTCACAAAAATGTTTCTCTTTGGATGTTGAAGCTCTACTCAGAACCTTTTTAAGATACAATCGTGCAAAATATAATTTTTTTTGCCATTTTTCAAGTGGTCTTAACTTTTGATCTGGACCGTATCGATGGGATCTTAATAGTTGTGGATTTTGCTTAGAAAAACTACAAATGACAGTTTAAATATTGAAAGTAGTTTGAGCCACTCTTTTAGACAGTTTTCTAGTCGAGGTTTGAGTTGTGACTTCTACAAAATGAACACTTTCATAGATGCTGTTATGCCAAAATCTTCATGCGTGTACATGCACAGACCACATATGCATAATGTTGTGCACATAAACTCACCGATGTATATGACAACTTTGTGGCATTAAATTTGTATTGTAATTTTAAAAAATGTAATACATACATTTAATAAAGTTTTAATAGACACCTTTCAAAACACTCAAGTACTCCTTATAAGCAAATCAAATAATAAATTCAAAGTCTGGATATTAACAGCTGGAAGACACAAAAACTCAGAGGACACAAAAGGCAAGAAGTAAGAAAGAGGAAAATATCCACAGGCAAATCCAGTGAACTGCACCTCAACAGTGTTTGTGGTCTTATAAGCTCTTCTGGGATTTTTAGTTTGCATACTTGGATGATTCAAATGAATGATTCATATATTATGCTAAATATATACAGATCTTTCTATTAAAGTCCCCCTCTACAGCCTGTTGTTTCTTAGATTCAGCAATGAAACTGAGGCTACGTCCACACGTACGTGCGATCGTGGCTCAAGAGTTGGGAGGTCGCCTTGTAATCGGAAGGTTGCTGGTTCGAGCCCTGGCTTGGACAGTCTCGGTTGTTGTGTCCTTGGGCAAGTAAAACTTTTCTTTTCTTTTATTGATTTGAGAAAACATCTAGTTTTCCACTCAGTGAAATAGAGTTACCCGTCCACTGCACAATCAATAAAATTCATCTTCTCACCCAGCATCAGACAGCCACCATTACCGTGTATGGCACTGGCCACAAATAATTTCATATTGTAATCCTTATTTCTTTATTGAACTGAAAACCTACTTTTATGGTTCCGTCAACAGAATGAAACAAAACTGACAACGGTACAAGTGCTTCTCCAAAGGCTACAATATTGTAGTCTATACTTCCTCTGCCATACTGTTCAGGTAAAATTTTACCAATTTTTATGTTTGACAGTAGTAAAACAATACTCTGTCATTCTTTTAGGATGAAATTTGGTTACTTTTCTCAACGTGACTCAAACACAGTGACTTAGCAGAGTATCTACACACTATGTTCCCCCCCAGTCCCCAAAAATCCAGGCACCTGCTCATCTTTCAGAGATCATGGGAGAATCTGATACATGATGAATGATGATACATGGTGCATGAAGAAGAGAGTCAGAGAATGGTTTTAGAGTTGGTGGCTTAACACAAAGCACTATCACTGTCACGGTGCTGAGTCTTTGACACAGTGTTTGGAGTTTTGTGTGGATTTATTTTTTTTTTTTCCTTTGCGTTAAGATTATTTAACTGTACAAGGCTTGTCCAGTTTAGTTCTTTTGTTCTCTGACTTTCAAATAAAACTTAATACTTACCACACACATGAAACAACAAAATAGTTGACCTCAGAGTTTCACAACTTTGCAAAATTCTGACAGAGTCATACTGTTGCAATACAAACTATATACATATCCAAATTTAGTCATCTTCAGCCTGCAGAGAAATTCAACAGTCTTTTTTGTAATGACTTTGTAATGATACAGTGACAACAACAGTCAACCCCCCACCCCTTGCACAGAGTTATATTAACCTGTCAAATCTTTATTAGGTATTTTTCTACAATCAGTCCATCCAAAACCAACAAGGCAACTTTACTTAAGGTACGTAACCTTTGTTATTTTGCTGCAGGATCTGTTAGGCAAAAATGTTAACCATTAAACTCTGCAGATACAGATATATTTTGATTTAAATAATAAATGACGCTAATCAATTAACATTAAGTAACTTGACTTTGTGAAACTTCTTGCTTGTAATACAGTAAAATACTGTAAAATGTTGGAATTAGGTCTTTCTTTAAAGCACTTTGGAATGGATGAAATAGTTGAAAACATAAAAAAAAGCATTTTACGTGATCCGAGCACATATTTATCATGGTCCAGTCAGTGCAAAGGAGCAAAATGACTAAGGTGCAAGTGTTTCATTTAAATATTAAACATCTAGTTGTAATTTATTAATATAAAAATTAAATATAAGTATAACATGTATAAAAAATTAAAAATGACTTTTAATTACATTTATGTCGTAGGTCTCAAGACAATGATGGAGTTGACCACAAACTCCCTCAATCAAATCAATTCAACTGCTGTACCTGATGGAAATGGCCATATATTTAAGTATCCCGGGTTGAAGCAATCTCTCAACACCATGTCTATCATTGTTTATTCCCTGATCTTTCTCCTTGGTGTGGTCGGGAATGGAGTGGTTATCTGGGTCACCGGGTTCAAAATGAAGAAAACTGTTAACACAGTTTGGTACCTCCACCTTGCTGTGGCTGACTTCATCTTTGCGGCATATCTGCCTTTGAATGTGACATACAAGATTTTGGGGATGCACTGGCCGTTTGGTAAGATCATGTGCAGGCTGAACACCATGGTGCTCTTTCTGCACATGTTTGCCAGTGTCTACATTCTGGTGGTGATCAGTGTGGATAGATGTGTCTCTGTAGTGTGGCCTGTGTGGGCTCAGAATCACAGAAATATGCGTAAGGCGTCCTGTGTGAGTCTGTGTGTTTGGATACTGGCTTTCATTCTCAGCGCTCCATGCTTTTTCTTCAGGAACACTGAGAAAGTGTTTGAGAAAGGCAAAATCCTCTGCTTCAACAGCTATGCTATTTCTGATAACTATGAATTACCATCTGTTATTCAGATGCAAAAGTTTCGTCATCAGGCCATGATCATCACCCGTTTCTTCCTGCTTTTTGTTGTTCCCTTCACTGTCATTGTGTCCTGTTACGCTGTCATCATCAAGCATCTCAAAAGAAACCGTGTCCTGGCCAGCAAGTCAAGTCGCCCCCTCAAGATCATTGCTGCCATTATCATCACTTTTTTTCTGTGCTGGGCTCCCTTTCACATCATGAGTCTCATTGAGCTGGTGAAATTCAGAGCTGCTGCTCCAAATGAAACTTTAGTCTATGTCATTGCTGTTGGGAATCCTCTTACTAGAAGTTTGGCATTTTTTACCAGCTGCCTGAATCCACTGCTGTATGTGTTCATGGGACAAGATTTCAAGAAAGAAATCCGCAAATCCATCCTGAATTGGCTTGAGACTGCCTTCCAGGATGTGGAGGCACACTCTCACACTTACTCAAAGACCGAGGACACCAGTCAGAGCAAAGATAATCAGATTTGAATATTGACATGTGAAGCTGTCACCGACATGATACATTATTCATGTTATTTTTGGACTTAAAAAAACACATTCACACATCAAACCTTTTGCATAATCTTACAGTTTAATTTTAATATTAATATATTTAATATTGTTCTTTTCAATTAAAAAAAGTTACCGTAGAATAACAACAGTGAATTTATCCAAAACCATAATGTTGAAAATTTACTGGGTAATTTGCATTATGATATGAGATTTGAAAACAAAAAAGATTGTACTTGGACTTAATATTTGATGCTAAATAATAAAGAGTGCAAAAGATACTGACAGGAGTAACATCATAAGCTTGACTTTAAAACTGTGTATTATAATGTCTCCTTCAGGTAGAGAGAAATGAGTTATTGATGACTGCAGCAGCTATTGTGACTGCCTTAGAAACAACAGCAAAACCGAAGGTTTGAATAACATAACATCTTGCACATTAACCTTACAAACTTGAGGGGTTATGTTTTTTTTGTTAGCAATAGCTAAATGTTCTGTATTCAAAAAAGTGACTGGGGTATACTCCCTTGGCATTTTAAAGGAGTGGCACTCCAGTTAAAAAAAAATGTATTGTCATTTTAAGGATTATCTCTAGCTATTCAGACCTATTTAGATAAGAATTTGTTGGTTAAATTTCATATCATTTTTTAAATCATCATCATCATTGTTGTTTATTCTAAGTGATATTTGATCATGTTAAATCTGTACTTACACAAATAAAACCTTAAATATTACAAAACCTGTGGGTTTTTTTTAGGAAAAGCTCAAAGTTCATTCCCAAAAGGTTGATTCTGTTCATCTGGAAGTCGCGTTTTTTGTGGGAGAAGCGTTTCGTCACTCATCCAAGTGACTTCTCAACTTACTGCAGGCTTTTCCAACCTCATAAAGAGTAAATTGACACAATAACTGAAACTAGCCCACTGAATGAACATTGGGCTGTGAAGTCAGCTGCTTGATCAAAAATATGCACATAGCAGCACTGACAAATCCAAATATCTATAAAACAAAATGCACATTTCTTTGTTTCCATTAACACAGATTTGGGAATTTTTCCAATTATGGCCTTCAGAATCAGTTCACTTTCACACTCACCGGTGATCTTGAGACAGCGCGAGAAGGCCTGCAGTATACTGCAGGCCTTCTCGCGCTGTCAAAATTGGTCATTGTAGCAGTTTGTAGCAATCGTGGTCTTAACTTTTGATCTGGACTCTCAAACTGCTACAATGACCAATTTTCAAACAAAAATAAAACAACATTAAGAAGTAAAAAAAATATGTTTACAGCATTTTATAGATGAGAATCTAAATTTACTTCATTACAGATTGACAAATTTGCATTTGTTAAAAGAAAACCTAATAATATTTCCATTAAAATATTAAAATGTAAAATAATCATCAATCTTGCACAAAATCCCAAAAATCTATTTATGCAATTCCAGTTGCCTTTTTCACTTCTAACACAAACTTCAGAGGGCGCTGCTGTTCACTAAACGGAGAGAGCATCAACAAATACAGTCCTGATCAGAAGTTTCAGATCAAGCGCTGTTTTTTTGTGAGCATTGCATGCTCACAAAAATGTTTCTCTTTGGATGTTGAAGCTCTACTCAGAACCTTTTTAAGATACAATCGTGCAAAATATAATTTTTTTTGCCATTTTTCAAGTGGTCTTAACTTTTGATCTGGACCGTATCGATGGGATCTTAACAGTTGTGGATTTTGCTTAGAAAAACTACAAATGACAGTTTAAATATTGAAAGTAGTTTGAGCCACTCTTTTAGACAGTTTTCTAGTCGAGGTTTGAGTTGTGACTTCTACAAAATGAACACTTTCATAGATGCTGTTATGCCAAAATCTTCATGCGTGTACATGCACAGACCACATATGCATAATGTTGTGCACATAAACTCACCGATGTATATGACAACTTTGTGGCATTAAATTTGTATTGTAATTTTAAAAAATGTAATACATACATTTAATAAAGTTTTAATAGACACCTTTCAAAACACTCAAGTACTCCTTATAAGCAAATCAAATAATAAATTCAAAGTCTGGATATTAACAGCTGGAAGACACAAAAACTCAGAGGACACAAAAGGCAAGAAGTAAGAAAGAGGAAACTATCCACAGGCAAATCCAGTGAACTGCACCTCAACAGTGTTTGTGGTCTTATAAGCTCTTCTGGGATTTTTAGTTTGCATACTTGGATGATTCAAATGAATGATTCATATATTATGCTAAATATATACAGATCTTTCTATTAAAGTCCCCCTCTACAGCCTGTTGTTTCTTAGATTCAGCAATGAAACTGAGGCTACGTCCACACGTACGTGCGATCGTGGCTCAAGAGTTGGGAGATCGCCTTGTAATCGGAAGGTTGCTGGTTCGAGCCCTGGCTTGGACAGTCTCGGTTGTTGTGTCCTTGGGCAAGACACTTCACCCGTTGCCTACTGGTGGTGGTCAGAGGGCCCGGTGGCGCCAGTGTCCGGCAGCCTCGCCTCTGTCAGTGCGCCCCAGGTGTTGGCGTTGGGCTCTTTTAATAAAACTCCTCATTTAGGCGATAACGTGGAATCCCACCATCTTTATTCCAGCTCACTCTATGTTCATGACATAGCATCACCTCCTGTCTAGAAGGGTAAGTACTGCCCCCTAGTGGCGCATGATATTCACCAATATAGATTACACCACATCCCCCTTACTGAAGTCAGACTGGTACATTCTTTTGTTCTTCAAACAAAACATAACTGCATATAGCTTTTTCAATACAGGCATACCCCAACATTTCAGGAAACATAAAGTCAGTATTGTCATAAACACTTTTTCTTTTCCTCCTGTAACAGAATAAACACTTTTTTTCTTTTCAACATGCTACTCTTAAAACCACAACTTAGCATTTGAAACACACTTTTCCGTTTTCAAACAATCAGCGTCACAGATCAAGTCTTTTCGGTTTAATCACCTCCCTACCAGACCGGGTTCTAACCACACCTGGTGTATGGGGTGCGCTTGGCTCAGAAACTGTCTCTGTAGGAGTAGCTTGGATCTGTGTGGCTTCGGTTTGAGCCTCTGTTTGCGGGATCGGCACAAGATGACTGCGGTTCCTTCTAATTGTCCCTTGGGGCCCACTGATGACGTACGATCGTGGAGTCGGGTGGACTGCTGTCACTGTGCCCTGTGCTCTTGCGTCCGTGATCCAGACTGGTTGTCCTGGCACCAATTTATCCAGTTCTCTTGTTCTATGTCTCTTGTTAAAACTTTCGGTTTGTCTCAGCCGTTTCTCTCTCTCCGAACAACTAACCTGCTGAAAATCAGGCATACGGGGCTGTAAGGTTTCAGGAAGCATTGGCAAGGTAGTACAAAGCCTGCGCCCCATGAGAAGTTGAGCCGGGCTGTAGCCATTTGCCAGTGCTGTTGTTCTGTATGCCAGCAACGCCTTGTATGGATCGCTAGCCTTTTTGAGGAGATTCTTGATGGTCTGGACGCCTCTCTCCGCTTCGCCGTTGCTCTGCGGGTACCTGGGACTACTGGTAACATGCTCAAAGCAGTAGTCCTTTGCAAAGTCTCTCATTTCTTGACATGCAAATTGTGGCCCATTATCGGTGATCAATACTTCAGGGATTCCATGGCGTGCAAATATTGACTTTAAATGCACAATCACATTGGCTGAACGAGTTGGACTGAGTTGAGCAATCTCGACATATCTCGAGAAGTAATCCACTACTAACAGATAGTTTTTGTCTTTTAGTGTGAACAGATCAGCTCCTAAGTTCTGCCATGGCCTCTCAGGTAAACGTGTGGGCATAAGAGGTTCCCTCACATTAACTCTCTCCTGAATGCACAGCCTGCACTTAAGGACAAGTTCACCGATCTGGTTACTCAGGCCTGGCCACCACACTGCTTGTCGCACACGTTCTCTACACTTGACTACTCCTTGGTGTCCCTCGTGTATTTTGTCCAGAACTGCGTTTCGCATGTTTGCAGGTATGACCAACCTTGTACCTCTCAGTAGTAGTCCATTGTGTACACTCAAAACTGCTCTTTCAGACCAGTAGTGCTTTACCACTCCCTGCAGCTGGTTCCTGTCCGGCCAGCCCTCTGCACAGTACTTCATGACTTGCGAACTGCAGCTGCTCATGGAGATCTGAAAGGTATTTGCTGCTAGTAGGAAGGCCCTCCAGCACTGTGTCAACGTAGATATCAGTGTCCTCCATAAGGTCATTGTCTCTGGGAATCACGTTGCCTGCCAACGGCAACCGTGACAGCGTGTCGGCTGTGGTGAGGCTTTTGCCTGGAATGTGCCTTATAGTGTAAGAATACCTCATCAGGCGCATGCGGAATCTCTGTATCCGCGGTGGAAGCAAATCCAGGGCTTGTCCTCCGAGTAGGCTCACTAGTGGCTTATGGTCGGTCTCAAGCTCAAAGTGTAGCCCTAGAATAAAGTCACTGAATCTTTCACAGGCCCAGGTGAGCGCTAGCGCTTCTTTTTCCAGCTGAGCGTAGCGCTGCTCTGTGGCTGTCAATGATCGCGAGGCATACGCGACAGGTGACCACACGTCATTGTCTTTCTGTAGTAAGACTGCCCCCAACCTGTATGAAGAAGCATCTGCTGAGATCTTCTGGGGTTTGTTTGGGTTGTAGAGCTGTAGCACTGGTGCAGATGACAGTTCTTGTTTTAAACTGTTAAAGGCGTTTTGTTGCTCATGCCCCCAGTACCACATGTTTTTAGTTGAAAGCAAGTCTCTCAGTGGTTTGTCTTTTTCAGAAAGGTTTGGGATGAATTTCCCCAGCTGGTTCACCATTCCTAAGAAGCTCCTAAGCTCACTCACAGTGCTTGGCTCTTTCATCTTCTGCACCGCGCTAGTTTTGTCAGGGTCGGGGCTCATGCCTTCAGATGACACAATGAATCCTAAGAATTTCACTGTTCTTTTGCCAAACTCACATTTTGACATGTTCAGGGTGACGCCTGCCTTCTCTGCACGGTCGAGGACAGCGTGGAGTCTCATGTCGTGCTCCTCTCTCGTAGATCCCCAGACCAGGATGTCGTCCATGTGGCATACGACTCCCGCGAGGCCGGCTGTCACTTCTGTCACCATCATGTTTTGGAAATGCTCTGGTGCACTGGAAATACTAAATGGCAGACGGTTGAAATGGTACCTCCCAAATGGCGTAATAAATGTGGTGAGGAGAGAAGATTCTTTGGACAGCGGTATTTGCCAAAAGCCCATGTTAGCATCGAGCTTGGAGAAATACTGCGCCCCTGTGAGCATGCCTAGTGTTTGGTCGACAGAGGGAAGAATATATCTTTCACGACACACCGACCCATTTAAAGGTGTCATGTCCACGCAGATGCGGACTGTCTCTTTGTCCTTTTTAGGGGCTACGACCATGCCGCAACACCAGTCTGTGGGCTCCTCCACACGACTGATCACCCCCAACTGTTCCATCCTCTGTAGCTCTGCTTTGACTTTGCCCAGTAGTGGGAGCGGAACACGCCTGGGCACTTTCAGTGAATAAGGTTTAGCGTCGGGCTTCAGCTTAATCGTGTACGGTTTTTGAACAAGCCCGAGCCCATCCCATAGCTTCGGGTACGCTTTCTTCACTGTCTCAAGGTCAACATTGTCCATTCGGGCAATTAGTTTCAGTCTCACAGAAGCTGTCCTGCTTAAGAGAGCTACACGCAGATTTCTGACTACATAGATTGTCTCTGCAGTGCTCCTGTCACTGTAGGAAATGTCCTCCTTTGTGGACCCAAGCACGGTCAGTGCTGCACCTCCTGGTCCATACAGTGGCTTTTCAGCTTTTTGCAGATGCTCATTTGGCTGCTTAATGTCTTTGAATGTCTCTTCTGAGATAGCTGTGACATCTGCCCCCGAGTCTAATTTGAAGGTCATGCTTTTGCCTCTCACGCAGATGTTAGCAAGCCACGGGTCTTCTCCTGAATCCAGTTCACCTAGGAAGAGTCCATCTGCACAGTCTGCCACCTCATGCACAGCTGTAGACCTACAAACTCTCCCGTAGTGTCCACGTTTCCCGCAGTTGTGGCATTCTGCATTTTTAGCTGGGCACTGTGCTGCTGGGTGCATCTGTGTTTTTCCACATTTAAAACACGTTTTATTTTCTTGTTTTGTTATTTGTGGTTTTCGTGGCTTGAACTGCTTTTGCTCTCTGCTTCTGAATTTATTGGGCTGTGACTTTCTGACATGCACTTTCAGGAGAGAAGTATGTGACCCTGTCATATGTCAGACCTGTGCTACACCTGTTTAACACTAGCCTCCTGGCAACTGGAGAGGAGGATAGTGAGCTGTGTAAATCCATCAAGACCCGCATTGTGGATTACCTCAACAATAAATATGCAGATCCATCTACCAGTGACCTGTTGGACATTGCTTCTTTTGTGGATCCATGGTTCAGGGCGAAATACACCCCAAGTGAGAAGATTAATGCACTAAAACATAAACTCATCTTGGAGGCAGAGTCTCTGCTCAGCTATCAGGGTACGTGTTTGTCTGAGCTGCCTGATCCAGCCGTGCCTGAGTCTGCAGACCGAGAAGAAGCAGCAGTAGAACACAAAAGAGATCAAAAGAGATCACTGGCAAGCTTCTTCCAGCACAGCACAGCCACCAACACTGGTTTCACAAAAAGGGAGGCAATCGAAAATGAATTTTCTAGCTACCTGTTGTCAGTTTGTGTAGAGAGTGATGCTGACCCTCTCAAATGGTGGAAGGAACATGAAGTTGCCTATCCAGCACTGAGCCGGGAGACCTTTGTGTGCCAGCTACCAGCTCCCCTTCTGGAAGGATTTTTAGTTGCAGTGGAAACATTGTAACCTGCCACAGGGCATCCTTGAAGCCTGATAATGTTGACAGATTAGTTTTCCTGGCACAAAATCCGTAAACTGTACAGTTGTTGGCCTTGCCAATTGTTTGTGTTCTTTCTATATTGTTATTGTCATTGGAGATTTGCACAAACACCCACTGACCAAAGAATGGAATTTTGTTAATTTCATTCAATCTGTTTACATGTTTTGTTTTTTTGCACAAAGTACCAGATGATTGTTCAGGAATACACACAAAGAAGCACTTTAGAAAACTTTACTTCAGTGTAAGCACTTTTTAAAGAGCAAGTTGCCTTTGTTATTTTAGATCTGCATCTTTTTAGTTTACATTTTACATTTAGTTTACAATTTTTAGCTTTTTGTTATGTATGAAAAGAAGAAATGGAGCATTATTACTTAATAAATGCTGACTATTTATTTTTGACTATTTTTTTCATGTACATCTACAGTTGTATCTTAATAAAAGTTCCATGTGTGACATCTGGGACAAGTACCTTTGACCAAGAACTCTCTTTTTGTTCTTACTTTATGGGATTAAAAAATATCGAGATATATATCTTATATCGCCATCTAGCTAAAAAATATCGAGATATGAATTTTGGTCCATATCGCCCAGCTCTAACGTCTTCGCATGCTAAAGTCAGTGAACATGGCTATGCTAGCATCGAAGCTGCTAATGTGGGCCTAAACAAATGAGAACGTGGAGCAGACTCAGCACCGCCAACTCTATCACAACAACCACCAGAGAATAAAAAAAGAACAAAATCTTCAGAGAAGGAAGATGATATCTCCAATAAAACTATTTTTGAAGCCATTCTGGGACTCGAGAAGAAATTTATAACAAAACTGGAAGATATCAAGGGACAAAACATACAAAGTGCAGGTATGGTTGCCAGTAGGGCTGCCACAAACGATTATTTTGGTAGTCGACTAGTCACCGATTATTTTTGGGATTAGTCGACTAATCAGATCATGCGCCAATACAGCTTATTGCACCAGCATGCCTCTGCTCTTATATAACTATTATTAGCTTGCAGCTTGATATGTTTAAGGTATGTGCTAACTAAAAATAAAGAGCAGATGACAGTTTATTGAACTTTCAATGAAATTTGTAGATTGTCTCGGTGGAGTTTAATAAACTTGGTCGTCTGTTCTTTCTATGTAAAATATAACAGGACACTGGAGTAAATTCTCTACCATTTCACACTTCTGTTTAATATGTTCTCTGTTTGACATTTATTCAGCTGTGTAAAAACTACAACTTTAAACTCAGCCAAACCGATTTACTCAGGAACAAATAAAACACTGAAAAAAGCCAAACAATAACATTTATAAGTTATCTAAGTGACTTATATATCATGTTTAACCTGAGTAGTAAAACACCACGGGGGGTTTGAAAATGATGTGCCGGGAGTTCGCTGTTCTCGCTGGCTCCAGTGACCCTTGAACCCTCTAGCTATCGAGCTGGTGTGTAACAGACGTCTCTGAAAATGTCGGAGCACTTTTGAAAAAAATATGTGACGTCTTGATAAACCGAGCAGATATTTGAAGTTTACACAGCTACATTCTCGCCTGAAAATATGTTAAAAGTTTATTTTGTGACCTAGAAAGAGTAATAGGAGTAATATTAAAACTAACTAGCAACCACCATTGTTGAAAACTGGAATTGGCTGGGCTGCACTATGAATCCTGGAATAGATTGGGCCAAGAAGGATGCACCCGATCCTTCAAATCTGGGGAAATGAAGGACACATTTTTCGGCCGTGTTTGGGGGAGTCTTCGAATTTGGACAGGCTTCGCTGCGTCGCTGTACATAATTGGCCTACAAATGCGGCCTCTGAAGGATGCAGCTGCTAAATTTGGACACAGCTATGAAACCGGGCACTACTTCTTCTTCTTCGGGATTAACGGCAGCTGGCATCCCTGGACATGCAGTGCTGCATGTCCAGCACTGTTTACATTTTTCTGCAAGAGACTCATTCATCAGATAACGATGCATCTTTTTGGTCAAACCAATGGGGCAGCAAAATCCTGTTTAGCCATGGCTCAATGAGGTCGGGGGTGTAGCAATGTAATTTAATAATTTTCCTGGGGATCTTGTAGTGCAACAGACTGACTTGAATGGTCATTGGTGGATTGCTGTAATAAGAGTTGAAAGTTTGTTTTTCATTTTAGCCAACGTTTATGGATATAATAATGAAAGTCAGTATGAAAAGAAAAAAAAAAACGCTTGGACACTGCGAGCATAATGGACAGGCTTTTGACGGGGCTCCCACACCACCGCAAAGCAGGAGATGAAGCATCGCCAAATATGTTTCCAAACCAATTTCCTTCCAAGCCAAAGACTAGAAAATATGGTGAAGCATATCTTCCCTTTGGCTTCACCTGCACAAGTGCCAAAGTAGGCCTACCCTGCAGAATTGGGTTTCCCTGCGTCGGGAGCACGCGCTGGGGTCTCCAAATCACGGACAAACAGTATCCCACATTCTTTTTTTTTTTTCAACATTATGTTTATTAAAGTTTTACATATATACATACATAAAGTACATACACAAACAAATTTACACAATAAACGAAACACAAGGTACATTCAATGAAAGCACTTGAGTCCCTCTTCTGCGGCATGCTCAATCGCACAATGCTGGCGCGGTCTCTGCGCACAGAAAATCTGCATTGCACACACACAAAAAAAAAATCTAACCTGAATTGAAATGAAAATAAATACGTTAACAATTAATTCTGTAGTGTGAGTCAGTAAGTGACTGGTGACTGGTATATACGCAGCCAATCAACGTCGTTGACAGGCTACGACAGCGTCCTTATGTGCCGACACCGGTGTTTTAGCTAGCAAAGCGGCGTGGCTGATGTGGAGTGAAGCCATGTTAATGACAACGTGTACAACCACTGGAGATGTGAGGACAGACGGAACAATTGACGGAAAAAGTGTGGACTTTATACCAGTTTTTAAATTGTGTTGATAGGCCACGTAAAACCAGAGTTATGATAAAAAATATGTGCAACATTTGTTTTTTTCCTGAATACTATCGTTGTTTATATTTACTGTGCAAAGAAACGGTAAAAATGTGTTTTATAAGGAAAGCGCTCAAAAGCACTCTCCGCCTGTGAGCGTAAACAAAACCAAAAAACTCCACCCTTTCCTATTGGTGGAAAAATGTACCATGTTGACCAATCAAAAAAACTTATATGGCAACGCAGCATTTAGTTGTTTAGGAAGGGGGGAAGTTTTAGGAGTGATGGCGGTGTTTTGAGATGTGAGAGATTTGTGACGTTTAGCATGTTTGGAGTGTGTTGTCTTGTGTAGTTAGTGTGTAGTGTAGTCAATAGTTTTGTTGTGTGTGTCAGAACAACGAGGCTACTGCTGAATGTTACAGGTGTTACAGGAGTGTTACATCTCCTGTTGTCAGGCCTGCAGGTATCAGGCTGTTGTTCACCTTTATCTCATAGTGGACAGAAATTATTTTTTGCAGTGGCACAAAAAATTTGTGTGGCATCAAATTTGATGCAGAACAGCTGATTGTTCTGTAAAGAGTGTGAAATGTTTATTTAAAAAAATGCCTTGGCTGCATTTTAGGTAAATAGCTCCAAAAAACTTTGTTTGCATAACTCAGTTACTTTTTTGAAGAAGTAACTATAGAATTAACTGCCCAATATTGGTCATTATATACTGTATTTTGCAGCCAGAGTTACAGGACTGTCTCCCAGACCACAGACTCATACTCATTTTCGTGTTTTCAAAATTGGTGTTCAAGTTGTTTTTACTTCCAATAGTGTTAACATACAACACAGGTCATGAACGTTTTTTTTAAAATTTTCATGTAAGTGGGCTAAAGCACTTAATTAAAAGTAGTCTAACATAAATGTAAATGCTATAATTTGATTATTTTAATAAAGCATGTAACTTGGATGGATTCGATGCTGATGTGACCACAGTGCACATCTAATGTTGTTCACAGTGGTCCAAGGGAGCGCTCAGGGAGTTTGTGTGTTTACTCAGATACATGAAAAATTAGATGGAACATTGCACAGGAGCCAAAAGAACAGAATTCTACCACAGCAAATGAAATGCAAAAATCAGAGCCTATGGAAGCAAAAGACACTGGAGGACGGGAGAAGATAGAAAAAGAGGACTCGCTGCCATCAACTGCAATCTCTGTGCAGGAGCCTCTGAAAGGAAAAGACACTGAAGGACAGGAGAAGACAGAAAAAGAGGACTTGCCTGCATTGTCTGTACAGATTCCTGTGCTCTAATGATGGATGAAATGTACATCCACAAGATGACTGAGTTTGCAGGGGACCAGTTCCATGGCTATGTAGATATAGGCACTGGTGAAATTGACAACACACTTGCCACCCAGGCCTTGGTCCTCATGGTTGTGGCTGTTAATGAGTCATGGAAAATTCCCATTGCGTACTTCCTCATCGATGGTATGGATGGATCAGAGAAGGCCAATGTCATTCGGGAAAGCCTTAGCAGGCTTCATGAAGTTGGTGTTAAAGTTGTCTCCCTTACGTGTGATGCCACTACGAGTAACCTCGCCATGATAAGGGAACTTGGCGCAGAGTTAAATATTGACAACATGAAGCCCTACTTCTTTCATCCAGACAATCCCACACAAAAAGTGCATGTGATCCTGGATGCATGCCATATGCTAAAGCTTCTTCGTAATGCCTTTGCGTCTTCAATGGAATTTGAGACAGAAGATGGGAGGAAGATTAAGTGGAAGTACTTTGAAGCCCTTAATAAAATCCAAGATGAAGAGGGTCTGTGACTAGGTAACAGGCTAAAAATGGCTGATTTACAGTGGAGAAAACAAAAAATGAAAGTCCACCTAGCAGCACAGCTCTTCAGTAGAAGTGTAGCGGATGCAATGTTCTGTGAACAAGGCTTGAAATTGGAGGAGTTTAAAGGTTGTTCTGCAACTGTGGAGTTTGTGCACACTGTAGATGCAGCTTTTGATGTGCTCAACAGCCGTAATCCTCTTGGAAAAGGTTACAAAGCTCCAATTAAGCCATCAACTAAACACAGGGGTGAGACAATCTTGAAGGATGCAGAAACCTTGCTTCGTGGGTTGAAGGTCAAGCACTATGACAAGATGGTACCACTTCACACAACAAAAAAGAAGACTGCCATATATGGCTTCATTGCTAATGGCATAAGTGCACTTAACATTTATAATGAACTTGTTGAGAGGACCGATGCCCCATGCAGGTATCTTCTGACCTACAAACTGAGTCAGGACCACTTAGAGGTCTTCTTCTCTGCCATAAGAGCAAGAGGTGGGCACAATGACAATCTTAATGCCAGACAGTTCAGGGGAGCCTACAAACGTTTACTTGTTAGGCACCAAGTTAAAACGGGTACAGGCAATTGTTTACTTCGAGACAACACATACATTCTTGATTCAACATCTGCAGCTGTAAATGTTGCCCGCAGAATGGAAGTGCACTTTGTGGAAGTAAATGACCCTGAAGATCACTTGATTCCTGACCTCCCAGATTTATGCAACCTGTCTGAATACAAAGAGGCAGTGATCAGCTACATCGCAGGATTTGTAGTAAAGAAGATCAAAGAGAAAATCACCTGCTTGTCTTGTTCACAGGCCTTGACAACCGAAGGTGCTGTGCATACTTTTATTAAGCAGAAAGACAGAGGTGGTTTCCAAAAACCTTCACCAGACATGGTTACTGTCTGTATCACAACAGAAAAATGCATTCAGAGGAAAATCAAAACCAATGGTGGTCAGCTACCCAGTGGACGTGGAGTCACAGCAACCATTGTCACCCAGGTTCTAGAAGAATGTGCTGAAAAAAACCTTTTCCCTCATCTTCAAAGCCATATGCTTGACACATGTGTTGAAGTCAACCACATTCATGTACTTGTGAAAATGGCCTCCACATGGTACTGCAAAGTCAGATTTAGTCACTTAGCAAGAAGAGAAAATGAAATGGCAAAAACGGGCAAGTTGGTTCGCAGACAGATGACCAAACTGATCCATTTTTATGGAGAGTAATGGGCGATACCTGATGCCTTTTAGGGCTGAATGATTTATTGACATTATTTCAGATTGTTCGAACATACATTGTATTTTAGATTAGAATTGAAATATATATAATATATAACTAAACATATGGTCAAAGAATATAACTAAATTTTGATTTAAATTACAATAAATCACTAGTTGTTCAGTCCTAGCTGTCGTTATCAGTTACTGCCAGTTATTCCTCTGCTGCCCATGGTTTACAGTCCGCATAAACAGGACTGAATCATCAGCAGAAGAAACAGAAAAAATGTCTCTTTCCACTGTTTGCTACTTTTGTAATTGCTGATATGAATTTGTGACAGGTCGGAGGCACGACACGACCACGACTCACCATTCAGTGGCATTTCCCTTTTACTCGCATTTGCTGTACACACACTCACAGCACAGCTTTCCAGCCAAACACATACCACCAACAACAACAAACACACAACAAGCCCTAGTTCATTCATATGGAGGGGAGGAGTGATGCACTGATTGACCTCAGGTGCGCCAGCCTCCCCCACAGCCACGGCACGGATTACGCCCCACAACAGGATAGTTTTATTGCACTTTTCTATAAATAACACCACAGTGTTTTCAATTTGAGATTTCACATTGTTCCTTAGAAGTGTTATTGTTTATTTCCTTATGGGAATTAAAAATGAGTTTGCATTCAGTATTTAAAATTCAAAATGTTAACATAAAATGCTATTGTTAATAAATTGTTATTGTTTAAAATTTTTTCTTGTATTGCTGATGTGTATGAAGTATATGTATATCTGTATCTTGTCCTGTCTTAGTTTGTCTTGTTTGCCAAGTGTGTCTTGTCCCGTGTTCCCACTCATGGCCTGCACCTTGTCATGGTGAGTGGGCTTTCAACTAAGATGGGCTGTCATTCTGTTGTCATATGTTGAAAATAAAGCAAAATGCTACTTTTTACTACTCAGATTAAATGTATTCATGTTTAAATACTGTGGATAATGTAATCTAAAGAAGTAGTCAGGGAGTGGTCCTTCTCAAATTTCCTTCATCCAAGTTTTTGCGCTTGTCTGTCTGCCTCTGTTCTAGGTTCACTGGACATTCAGATGAGATGCTTCTCGGACGAGACGTGAAACGTCTTCAAGACACTTAAAGAAGTCCACATGCTTTTCTTTCCAAGATGCTTAGACTACGATGACCTGGTGGACTGAGAAACTTCACAGACACACTAATTAATCCTTGCCAATTATCAGCTTAGTAGAATTGTGTAACAAAATGTGCTAAATGTCATACAATTAACAAGAAAGCAGAGAAAATAAGGACTTATGGTTTGAGGCATAAACTTCTTAACAAACTGATTTTAATTATTCTCTCCTCTGTCTGTGATTTTTTTAGGAGCCGTCTTCAGATTGAGACCTCAGTGGCAGTTAATGACATGATGGACATGCCATCTATTTGAAATACTGACTTTTTAAAAAAAAAATATATTTGGCATGCAGACTGTGGGGAGCCAGGATCAAACCACCAACCTTCCAATCAGAAGATGACCAGCTGTACTTCCTGAGCTACAGCCACCCCAAATTAACAATATAAGTCTTTCTTTAGTCATTAGAATAACAATGAATTTCAAAAATACAAAGGCTAAAACACCACATTATGTTTCTTAAGAGAAACATGCAACTGCATGGAACAGTAATATGTTGAGGACAACAGTCACTGTCTCAATATACATATAATTGGCTTCTCTTAAAATTGTTATCCTGCTAATGATAGAACTTACATGCAGCTTTTACTGTTATTTCACTTTCCTAGCATAAAGTGCCATGTATTTAAGTTCTAAACTTGTTAATCGTAGACTGCAGCTTCTCTTTTATTTTATGAAAGATGTAAATGGAATTTTCTTGCATGTTGTCTTTAACAGCATTCAATAAAACAGTGTAATGAAAAGCAATGGTGTTTCTAAACAGTCTGAAAATTTGCTGAATGTACAATGCAATATTAAATCGAAATCATGCATGTCAGAGATGATTTAAAAAATATTTATTACAAGAACATTCAGCAGTAACAAATTTAGAAGAGAATGACAGCAAAAGAAAGAACAAGGGGAATAATTGTGAAATCACTGAAAAGTGTGACGGCTCCTCTGGCATTTAAAGAAAAATTAACAAATGAGTTTAAAGGGGGGAAAAAAACAGCATAAAGAATATAATTCCTGATTCAGATTTTGCTGCCAAAATGTTAGTGGAAAGTCCAAAGCCAGCATCACCCTACTGGATTGGGTCTTTCAGACACAAGGCAATATTATTTAAAAATACATCATTTCCCAAAGTGGTGAAATGAACTCCATCATGCAAAAACTGGTCAGGATTTCTATGCTTTATCTGTGGATGATGTACAATACAACCACAAACAGACAGAATAAAAGTAGTCATCACATTGTTTACAAAGCGTCGAGCCTTGTCCACCTTCTTTGGATTAACACGCCTCCACTGGCATCGCTGGGTGATGACAGAGAAAATAATTTCCATCTGCGGGAACTGCTGGTGGAGATCACGCAAGTCCTGCTTGATTGCTGCCACAAGCCTGATGCTTTTGACATTGCCAAGGTGGGCAGAAGATGCTGACGTTGAGGTCTCCATTTTTGATTCCTGGTCTAACAGCAGAATAAAATAATTCAATATACATTTGCAAAAGCAGCGTTTCTAAGTATGAATTTGTTGTGATTACCTGTTTTAATGGGTCCTTCTCTTTCAGGAATATTTGCGTAGCGCAAGCAGCGGGAAAACGGACATGCTACGTAAAAGTTAAGAGGGGGGGTGTACCGACGTATGTCTGTGGGTGGGAGTTCCATGCCACGGCTCCACCCGTAGTTACTAGGGGTGCAACGATACTCGTATCGATATTGAACCGTTCGATACAGTGCTTTCGGTTCGGTACGCATATGTATCGAACAATACAAAATTTTAAATTTATTTTATCAACTTTTCTTCTGACGATGCTGTCTGTGTTGAGAGCTCAGTGGATCTGCGTTCGACTACTCCGCCTAGGCTGCACTGTCGAGAGCAGATCCACTGAGCGCAGCGCAAGCTAGCACGACAGAAGCTAAGCTCATTGCAACATGGCAAATTGAACCTCCCCCACCCTCATTCAGATCTGGCCTTTGGAACTATTTTGGTTTTCATGTGAAGTATGACCCTGATGGTAAGCGCGTCATGGACAAAAGTAAAACAGTATGTCGGATGTACCACGCAATGCTCAATTACATTGGTCGGAACTACTGTGTTAGCGCAGTTTGCTCGTTAACGTGTTGACGCCGTCCAGCCCCACACACGGGGCGATCCACGGTAGCTCGTTAACGGAAATTTGCCGTGTTGTGGCGTTAACGTCATTTCAGATTAACGCTGACAGCACTAGTGGGAACACAACGAATATGACTGCACATTCACGCCGACATCATCCTAGTGCAAAGACAAGTGGAAGCAGACAAAAACAACAAGCACGCATGCTACAAACTTTACCCGAGTCATTTAGACAGCTGTTAGCACATGATTCTCCTTATGGGGATCTGACCTGATATGTTTAATATGCTGCTGAGAATATAGCCCAGAAGAAGCGTATAGTATAGCTTTTATTTTGGAAAGAGCCATTTCTCTGTAATAAACTCTCTTTTCCAAAGATGAGTGATATAAATGACAAATTAAAAAAGCATGAACAAAATATTGAACCATGACACCAAAGTATCGAACCGAACCGTGAATTTTGTGTATCGTTGCACCCCTAGTAGTTACTACTGCCCAGACTCTGGCTCCAAATTTGCAAGATGGCAGTCTCCACAAATGGGATATTTTGGCTTCATTTTTGCACAATGGTAGGAGGCGGTGTTGCGTCGTCCATCTTTTCTACAGTCAATGGTCCTGACCCGCCACAATATGAAACAGGCCATGGATCGTCTGTGGAGACACACAACAACACATTGTTCACTTAAATTATACAAGAAATTCACTATAAATGGCAACAACAGTTACCTAATTTGAAGTTTTCCACTCAAATTCAGTAAGCTGCTGGAGGAAAGTTGTGACATGAGGGTTAATGTGAACAACCTTTCACTTCACAGTGGTCCCAGTCCTTCTGCTTGTCCCAACCTTGGAGGTACATTTTGTTCCCTCTTCAGGGTTTATCCTTACAAAAAAACTTAAAGCATGCCACAATAAATAGTAACATACAGTAACATTGAGTTGTGATGTGAAAAAATGACCTACTTAGGGATCATTTCTTCATCATCTATCACAATTAGCTAACTGTTCAAACATACCTCTGAATTAGTTCCAATGCTGCACACGCTGACTCCTGGTATTAAGATAAGATAAGATAAGATAAGATAAGATAAGATAAGATAACCTTTATTAGTCCCACACGTGGGAAATTTGTTTTGTCACAGCAGGAAGTGGACAGTGCAAAAGTTATAACGCAAAAATTAGAATACAGTAAGAATAAATACAGTACACAGCTGTCCAGGTTCAATACATAGAATGAACCAAAGAAGACTGACATTGCATCAGCAAAGGTGTTCTCTTTGTCCAGTTCAACAATTACACGCCCCTCTGCACTCACCATCCAGCAAGTGGCAGTCATTAAACTTTGTCCTTAAATGTATAGGGGCAACGTTGTCATTATGCAACATAAAATAATTTCAATACTTCACTTCTTCACACTGTCTAGATAAGCAAAAAGCAAATAGCTATCTACAGTTAATTATTAATGGCCTTATGTAGTCCGTGTTAACATATCATAATTGTTCATAATTGGGAATTATTCTGCACATTAAACACACCTGACAAAGAATCAGCCCAATTAAATTACCGGAGTTCCATCAACTATATGGTTATTTTGGAGTTTATAGTTTGTGCTGCTATAAATCAGTATTGACTTCAGTATTTCTGCTGTAAGTGTAGCTGGACTACCATGTTGATCAGTAATATGTAATGTGAAATTTTGATATTGTTACTTTGCTGGATTCACTGAGACACATGTCCAACAACCTTGGTTTATAAAGGAAATTACAGAAATGTGAGCTAAATAAACAGAGACCGGATACCTGTCTCCACAAAAAGCTCCTGTGCCAAACAGAAATTGTAATATGGTCTAATCAGCTCTATTTCATAAATAACTTCTTACCAAGCATAATCAGCCTTGGGGTGATTGGCAGGTTGCTTTCTGCTTCAAAGGACATTCTGGTAGATGTTTCCTGCCAGATAAAGAACCAAGACATTTTATGTAGTGGAAAACAAAAAAAAAACCAAACAAACAAAAAAAAAACACAGGACAGCAAGCAACAGCATTAAACCTATGAAAAAAGCTTACATCTGCTAAGACAAAGAGGGAGTCTTCGTTTTCTTTGTAATACTTCATCATGAGAAGCATGGCTGCTGTGCCAACATTGTTGTTGGTCAAAACATCCTCACTTTCTATCTGCTGGAGAAGTGTCCTTATACCAAGTTTCCATTTGAGCTTCTGGCTGGAGAAATAGTTAACAATCCTTCTGCCTTTGGTTTTGAGAGTCTGACTTAAGTGCTCACTGATATCAATACCTGTGAATTTGTAAACAAGAATGGCCACTGCTCCTGAATTTCAGCACTGAAAGTGAGGGACAACTGTTGATAAGCTGCCACTGAGAAATATATGTGAGGCACATGAAGTCATCCACATCTTTTTTTTTTCTTTTTTTTTTGCCTGTCCCGTTTGGCTCTTTTGCCATCAGAATTGTTGTCTAAAGGCAAAGAAAGATGCCCAACGGATTTACTTTACCAAATTGACCATCCCAGCCTTGCCATAATGGTCCATTTGATTCACCTTTTATTGTTTATTTTATTTTCACTTACTGAACATGGGACAGACTTGACTGGGGGAAAGAAGGTGAGAAAGAAAGAGGGAAAGAGAAACAGCTGAGAAGAGGGACGGGGGAGAAGGGCAAAAACCAAAAACCAACAGAATGAGCAGAAAAAGAAAAAAAAGAAGAAAAAAAGAAAAAAAAATGCATATATCAATCACCTGGGTCACCTGCTGAGAAAGAAAAAAGAAAACAAGCAGAAGAGAACAAGAGTAATAGAATAAACAACATCACAATGATATATGGGAATATGACAGTAAATACTAAATATTAAACATTATTGTGCAGCACATAAGATCAACAGAACACAGTGTGCTTTGAGGTAGGAGCCAAAAAGGGTGTAGTTTGTGGGTGTGATCACCCGTGTGTACACCTGTGAGCATGGACGCGCTTGTTTTTTGTTTTTTAAAAGGTTCCTTCATGTAATGATCTGCTAGAGGGTGTGGGGGGGCTACAGCCCCGTCCTCCAGGGCATGAAGCAGGTATGGAGGAGATCAAAACTCCAGACATCCAGAGGCCCCCAGAACACAAGAGACCAAGGAAGACCAACAGAGGGGCAGCCGCGCCACTGTCCCAAAAAGAGCTGAGGAGAGTCCCAGATGAGGGCTCACTCAGCAGCCGCGGAGCAGAAACCAGGGGGAGTTGCAGTGACGCGCCCGTGAGCTCCGCCGGCAGCCAGCCGTGCCTGAGTGACCGAGCCCCAGGCCGAGAGGCCGGGGGCACCCCACCTCCGAAGTGGCCCGAGCAAGCCCCAGGCTCCAGGCCCCGATAAGCGGCCGCCAAGGAGTGAGCCGGTGTGTACCTGGACGCCCATCCCCGGACACAAAGAACCACCAACGCACCGACGTCTGAGGGAGTCCGCCACTGGCAGGGGAAGTGGTGGTAGGGGGAGATAGGCCTCCATACCTTGGATGGCCTAAGATGTCCCCAGAGAGGTGGCGCCTGACACCCAACCTGACATATAGACACAGAAATACAGGCACACACATATACAAACATCCATTCCCACCCTCATGCTCTCATATACACTTACTCCACACTCAACCAACGTGGAGACAGACATAAAGAGACGCTGTACACACGATCACACTCCCCAAGCGTACTCTAAGCCCCGGGTCTAGGTACCCTTGCCCCTGGAGGGGGGGGAACTGCACCCAGACCCAGGTGGTGTTACCCTTTTCCCTGCGGTGGGGGGAGGCAGACCGCCCCGACTCCGCAGCAGCAGGGAGGCCCCACACTCCAGACCGCAGTCGGACGGCCAACTCCTCCTCCTAGCCCCCCCGCTCCAGCAGGTCGCAGAGAATGGGGGTGAGAGAAGACTCCAAACCTCCCTCCACCCGCTCATTGTAGTGTTGATGCATGTGTGTTCTAAGGTGCATTTAAAACCCAGGAGGGCATGGAGCTACCTGCCAGAGAGCAGCAGGTAAGCGCATGGTCCCTCCTGCTAGCCTTCAATGTCTACGTGTATTTAACATTGAGAGGTGGGCAACGACGCCAGGGGTGGGGTGTACACCCTGATGGTACTTTGGATTCCGTGTATCGTGCCCACCCCCAAGATCCTATATGTATGTGTAATGAGAGTGTGAGTAATGTGAATGTCTAAGTTGTGGGATAAAATTGAGGCAGGGGCAGCCAGAAGGGGACGGGGGGGGGGGGGGGGGGGGGTGGCCTCCTCTGCACCCTGGTGACATACCCCTACTCCAAGGTCCTGCATGTGTGGGTGGTTGTGTTGGAGCGGGAAGAGGGAGGCAGCTGGAGATGGGGAGGGAAGGAAGGGAGGGGCAAGTGACCCCTCCCTGGGGCCAGCTCCCCCACTGACCCCAGTAGGCACCCCCATACTCCGCGACCCACCAGGGAAAGGGGGCCCAGGCCCATCCAGACCGGGGCCCAGCGCAGCAGCGCCTCCCGGCCCCACAGAGCCCAGGACAGTCCACCCAACCCCACCACAGGGAAAACTGCACCCACCCCACCATCCACTCTTCTTCCAGACTACATAAGACAATAAACACCCAGGCTGAGATCTTCCTCCACCTCTCCTGTATCTCCCCCTCCTGTAGAGAGAGCCCCTGAGGAGAGGAAAGCTCCTGCAAGATGTGACAATCTCCCCCACCAGTTGAAGAGCCCCCCAGGTGGCTCGACGCACCGGCGACACCCTGCTCCAGGGCTGGGCCCCCATGCACCCACCCGCCCACAACCCCGGCAACACACCAACCAGGACCCAAGCCCCCGAGGCCCGGCCCGGGCCCCAGCCCAGAAACGGAGCGCCCCCAGAACCTCACGCCCATCCCGGACCCACCCAGGGGCAGCCAGGCTACCAGGTCAGTAACCCACGTCCGTCAGCACAGACCCTCCCCTAGTCCCGCTGCACGCAGCCGCGAGGAAACAGTCACCTGAGAGCCAACAGAGCCCCTAACCGGACATGACCGCTACCCCGGGTTGAGCCCCCCAAGGAAGATGCCTCCGGGGAACCCCCCGACGCCCTAAGCCTGTCCCTACCCCCACACCAATCACAACAGTGAAGGCGGGACCAAACTATGACCCCCCACCCCCACTAGGTGATGGAGCTGATCAAAGGAGCCCAGAGCAATTGATCTGATGTGGTGGCAGAGGCTGTATCAAGACTAATGTAATCTAATAGATAATTTCTATATTGGTTAGAATTAAGATTATTTTTATTTTTCCAGTTCATGAGGACTGTTTTCTTGGCTATGCATAGGGCAGTGAAAACCATATGGGCGATATTCTTTTCTGAAGTGACATTATCTAAGCTGCCCAACAAACACACTAAGGGGGAAGTTGGAATGTTACATTTCAGACACTTCGATAAGTCTTCACATATCTCGCGCCAAAACTTCTGAACTGGTGGACAGAACCAAAGAGCGTGGATATAATTGTCCGGTGAATTGGTTTGGCAATGTGAGCAGTTGTTGGTAGACGTAAAGCCCATCTTGAACATCCGATGACCTGTATAGTGCACTCTATGTAATATTTTGTATTGAATTAATTGAAGACTGGGATTTCTAATTAGATGAAAGGTTTTTAAGCAAATCTGAGACCAGAAGTTTAGGTCTAAGTTAACTGATAAATCCGCTTCCCATTTTGCAATAGGAAGTGATATTGATTCATCTGTTTTAGAAAGCATTCTGTATATTTTGGATAGTAATTTGGGGGTTTTAAGAGTAAGAAATTGAACCACACTTGGTGGTGTTTGTAGTTCAACTTGACCCGGTTTAAATTTCTTTTTTACTATGGATTTAATTTGTTGATATTCTAAAAATCTTTTCTTGTTGATCCCATATTGTGTAACTAGTCTGTCAAATGAAATAAATTCTGTTCCTTCTAGTATATGTTCTAAATATTTGATTCCTTTACCACTCCAATCTGAAAAGTTTATCATATTATTGTTTTGTAATATGTCAGGGTTGTTCCAGATAGGTATACGTTTGCATGGGATTAATGAAGACGCTGTCAATTTTAGAAACTCCCACCATGCTGTCAGAGAAGCGCTGATGTTGATGCTTTTAAAGCATTCATGTCGTTGGATGTTTGAGCTGATAAATGGTAGGTCTGAGATCTCTAGATTATTGCAAAGTGCTTGTTCTACATCTAGCCAAGGTTCATCTAAGAGGGTGTGTTTTAGCCATCCTGAGATAAACTGAAGCCTGTTGGCTAAGAAGTAGTGCTGAAAGTTAGGCAGTTCTAGTCCTCCTTTATCCTTGGTCTTTTGTAGTGTTTTTAAGCTTATACGTGGGGGTTTATTTTTCCAAAGGAATTTGGACATACATGAATCTAGCGATCTGAACCAATCTTGTGGCGGTTTAGTTGGGATCATTGAGAATAAATAATTTATTTTTGGTAAGACCATCATTTTTATAGCGGCAACCCTTCCCATGAGTGATATGGGTAGACATTTCCATCTAGCCAGATCATCTTCTACCTTCTTTAAAAGTGGGATATGGTTTAATTTAGTTAGATCTGCAAGCTTGGGAGAAACATTAATACCTAAATATTTTATATTTCCCGATTGCAGTGGTGTAGAAGAGGAATTATGGAGGGAGCAATTAATCGGTAGAACTGTAGATTTTGACCATTTAATTGAGTAATCTGATATTCTTGCAAAAGAGTTTATCAATTCAATCACCCCAGAGATATTGGTTTGTGAATTTTGGAGAAAGAGTAACACATCATCCGCATAAAGGCTGATTTTATGTTCCACGTTCTTGCATTTTATGCCCTTAATTACTGAATTCTGTCTAATTGCTGCTGCTAGTGGTTCAATAAAAATTGCAAACAGTGAAGGGGAGAGTGGGCATCCCTGCCTGGTGCCCCTCAAGAGACAGAAGCTGGAGGATGTCTGGTCATTTGTTCTGACACAAGCTGTTGGGGAGTTATATAATATTTTTAACCAGTTTATGAAAGAGGATCCAAAACCAAATTTGTGTAAAGTTGCAAATAGAAATTTCCAGTTAACTCTGTCGAATGCTTTTTCTGCGTCTAAAGAGAATATTGTAGTTTCTAGGTTTTTACTGTATGAGTAGTCTATCAAATTAAGTAATCTACGTGTATTTGTTGATGAGTGCCTACCTTTTATGAAACCAGTTTGGTCAGGATGAATTAAGAGGGGGGTTATTTTCTCCAGTCTCTTTGAGAGAGCTTTGCAGATTATTTTAAGGTCTACGTTTATAAGGGATATTGGACGATAGCTTGAGGGATATACAGGGTCTTTGCCTGGTTTTAGCAGGAGATTAATGTTTGCAGAATTCATATTTGATGGAAGTCTGCCCTTTTCTTTAATTTCCAACAACGTTCTGTAGAAAACTGGTGCTAGAATCGACCAGAATTCTTTGTAGAATTCTGCAGGAAAGCCGTCTGGACCTGGAGCCTTATTATTGGGCATACTTATCAGGGCTTCCTGGAGTTCACCTGGTGTCAGTGGTGAATCCAGTGCCATTGCTTGAGTGTCCAATAATTTTGGAAGAGTTATGTTGTCCAAAAACTGATCAATTTCTTTTTTAGATGGGTTTATTTGTGGTGAATACAACGTTTTATAGAAATCCCTGAAAATGTTGTTTATTTGTATCGGGTCATATATTGTGTTCCCAGATGAATCTTGAACAGCACATATAGTTGTTTTTTCTTTATTTATTTTTAGCTGGTTTGCTAGAAATTGACCGGATTTATTACCATGTTCATAATTTTGTAGGCGTAGTCTTTGTACTAAGAATTTTGTTTTTTTATCAATTATCTCATTTAATTCTAGTTTTGTTTTGCGTATTTTGTTCAATGTTTCCTGATCTCGGTGGGACACGTAGGCTTCTTCTAGTGATTTGATGTTTTTTTCTAATTCCTGAATATTTTTGTTTTCTTTTTTCTTTTTATGTGATGAGAAAGAAATTATTTTACCTCTCATCACAGCTTTCCCTGCTTCCCATAGAACAGAAGCTGATGTTTCGGGAGTGTCATTATAGTCCAAATATGAAGTCCACTCTTTTTTAAAATATTTAATAAAGTCTTCATCTTTAAGTAGTGATATATTAAATATCCAGTTTTTTCTTGGCGTAGTATTATTCTTGTGCATTAGTGTTAAAGATACAGGACCATGATCGCTGACAGCTATAGGATGAATCTCAGTGTCTGAGTCATCCACATCAGGTCTCTCCACAGCTCCAGGTCCTTGTGAATTAAAAATTGTTAACAGGATGTCTTTCGTTTCTTCTAAAGAAGCCAGCGTTTCCCCCTCAGGAAGTTCAAGTGGCTGCCAATTTATACAACCATAGCTATCAACAAAGCATCTAACTTTTTTTAGGTGAGGTTGCATTACTGTTGGGACTGCAGTCGTCCTCATTCCTGGTTCTCTTTATTTGACAAAGTCTATGTGTTGTATTATCTCGATTAACATGTTCAACTCTAGATTTGATGCTTCTTAGTAGTGAATAATGTCCACAACCCAGTCTTTCTCCCTTTTCAGTAAAACCTGCAAATGTTTCAGGGTATCTGTTTACAATGATCTGAGCAACCTCTTCACAAGATGCATGTTTAGGGTTTCTGGAGTGAACTTGCATGGCCTCCACAACAATTCTAACCATACTTCTCCTGTCCTCTGGATGAGCTCTGTCTCCTCTTGCGACAGTCGGAGTGGAAATCTTTCCCAAGGAATCTGTAAGTGTGAGACCCAAGAGCTGGAGTAATGGTTGTACATAGTGGTGGACATGGAGGAGGAGGGGTAAGGTGGATGCCTTGATGTTTCAGCTGATGCAGCAGGGCAAAGCTCCAGAGTAATTGTGTCATTCAGGTTCTCTGGTCTGTTGCCATCTAAAAAAAAAGAGAGAGAGATCATTGGAAAAGTTACTTTATATGGCTATTTCAACAAATATGTCCTCACTAAAAGATGAATCCTGCAATTAGGATAGAGTAGTAACAGAAAGGCAGTTTTTATGAACCTTGTCTAAAGATCAAAATGATCAATTCCAGGACTGCAAAAGAACTACAAACTCAAGGTCTTGCATTGAAATGTTGAAAAATACAATGAAACATAAACTATATTTTACAGTTTGTCACACCTTTACACCCTTAGTCCTACCACTACCAATGAAAGGTTAATGGCATTAGATTCAGAGTCTACTTTTGTTTAGGTTTTCCATGTTAATTAACTACCAGAAAATGTGAGCCCCAAAAAGCTCTTCAATATTACACTTTCAAAGAACATGTGTAGAATGGTATGGTGAGGAAAAAAGGGCTCATCAGTGACATATGAGTCTATGAGTGACCTTCAAATCATAGACTCAAGTCTATGAGTCTGTGGGTTGTAGAGAACCTACACAAACCTCCTTTAAATGCAAGTAGAAGTTTACGTATTTGAATTGGTGTGAGAAAGGGTTTGAGATCTTCTGCCTCTACAAACAAAAGGTCACTTTTTTTCGTACACCAATGACGTCCATCAGATGTTCTACAATGCAGAATATTTTCTCTCTGTCTAGTGCTGGCAGGACGCTTGTGAGTTCTTCTTCAATTTCCATCCCTGAAAAAGAATTAGTAGGAAACTGAATGGTGTAGGGAGACAACAAAAAGGCCTACCATGTTATAAAGTGGTAGTGGGTAATAATACATGTTCTTGTGCATTTATACACACACATACACACACACTTCTTTCTGTAGGGCAACGCAAGCAGTGAAGTCCAAGGTCAATGAGGAGTACTGAGTGATGCAACTCGAGCACAAAGTATAATTCAGAATCATTAACAAGTATCACAGCTATCTTCCCAAAAACCAAGCCATCATCAGTGTCATCTACAATGGAAACATAGCCTTTGACATACTTGGTACCTTTGTAGACAACTGCTGACATCCAAAGTGGTCAAAGTTTAGTGGCATGGGATTTCTCTCGTGGAAATATGCACATTATCTTTTCCTTTCTATTGATAGGTGGCACAGTGCACTTGTGGCAAGTAAGCAAGCTAGAAGACTGGCAAAGTTATGGAAGCAACACATTAACAAGAGAATTCTGAGTAAAACCAAAGTTACTTTCCCTAGTAACTAGTTACTTTGAAAGTAACAAGTAACTTGAAGTAACTGAGTTACTTTTGATAGAAGTAACTAGTAATGTAACTAAGTTACTAATTTAAAGTAACTTACCCAACACTGGTCTCGGCCCCTCAGGTCCTCTTCACCCCCCTCCCTGTGGTCCACGTCTTTGCCGTCAGCTCAGCCAACATGGCCGACAGTAAGCGTCCCCCTGGTGGCGGGGGGGCGGTCAGCCTGTACTCGTGTCCCGTCTACAAGAAGCCTCGACGCACCGAACTGAACTTCATCTTCTCCCTGCAGCTGAGGAGCCTGCAGCCGCCCGAGCGCTGGACGCTGCTCTGCGCCGCGCTGCTCTGCGCCGCGCTGCTCTGCAACTGCAAGTGATCCAAACGTTGTTGTTCCACAGACACGGACAGACACTCACCGTGGGGCTCTGCTGTGTCTCACTCAGACCTCCCCACAGGTTTCAGTTTGAGCTTTTTTATTCTGATGTTCTGATAGTTTCCATTTTTCTTCAGCACCAAATGTGTTTGTAGGTTTTTAGCCTGTTAAATTTATGAAAATCAAAATGTTTCCACCTCTTCTCTCTGCAAGTCTCTAATAATAATAATAATAATAATAATAATAATAATAATAATAATAATAGTAACAATAGTAATAATAATAATAATAATAGTAATAATAATAATAGTAACATTAATGATCGTGTATGTGACCTCACACAGTAAAGCTGATGTGAGGATCATCACAGTTTTGGTGGTTGTATGAACTTAATGCATAAAATAATAATTTGTTTTAATTAAAAAACTTTCCATCTGTCATTTCCTGAGTGTTTCAAAATAAAAGTCCTGTCTTTCATGTTTTGAATGTGAAGCTGTTCCTGTGATGCCTTCAAATCTGTTTCAGTCTGCAGTTTTTTACAGTTCAGACCCAAAGTGACTCAAACATTTACTTAAAAGAGGTTTTTGTTCGTCTGGGTTTTCCTGCTCAGCAGCGCTAAACAGGCAAAAGCATAAATTTGCATATTACATTTGGCCCGCGAAGCCATACCAAATTATTATTAGAGATGGCCTACTGGTATTATACAGCTAATATATATATTGTTTAGTATTAAGCTTTGCTTGTTCCATATTCAGTTTTTCAGCAAAACTTGTTTTAGTCCATAAGAAGAGATTCATTCTTAAATCTGGAGGAAGATTTGTTTTTCAAAAAATATTAATGTTAGCCCGCGACCTTGTTCCAGTTTTGAATTTTGGCCCACTGTGTATTTGAGTTTGACACCCCTGTTTTAGAATAGGTTTAGAAATTAAAAATACTAATAACACACCAGGAAAAAGCCAACAGCACGAGTCCTGAAAGGCTTAAAGAGAAAATAAACGCACAAAGAATGAAACAAAAAGGCACAAAACCTCAAAACAAGAGTGAATTAAATCTGACCGACACACAAAGATGCTAAAAGCCCCAAACATGAACCTGTGAGGTCATTAATATCTGTGTGTGTGTGTGTGTGTGTGTGTGTGTACTTGTTTACATGTCTTTGTGGGGACCAAAATGCCCGTCCCCACAAGTTTGAAGACATTTTTGGGACTCAGGATGTGGTTTTAGTGTCAGGGACAGTCAGGTCAGGGTTAGGCATGCAGTCTTAATGGTTAGAGTAAAAGGCTGAGGAGAGCATGATGTCAAATAGATGTCCCCACAAGGATATGAAAACACAACCGTGTGTGTGTTACTGTGAATTTGTGAGAAAAGTGAAGATTTCAGAATCAGTGAGAAATGTTTCACTTCCTGTTGGTGAAGAAGAGCAGACTCCTCTTCAGCCACAGAAATGAAGAAGCTTTTATTTTGTCAGCCTGACAAACACGAGCTCAGCCACGAGCAGCGGCGACCCTGCAGAGGTGAAGGTCACAGTCAGAATCAGCGCTGGTGCCAGAGAACCGCTTTTCACTGGCTTTAATCTTGAAGGTTTCTCCAGATGTGGAACATTCATGCTAAACATTCAACATCTGACGACCGTCTCCGTGTAAAACACTGACAAACTCAAACTTTATACGGTAACTGACAGATTTATTCCTCCATTTTCAGGTATTTCACAATGAACTTGGATTAGTTTGATGATTTTATTCACGTTGGGTGAATAAAACCAGCCAAGAGGCTGATTCCTGCAGAGGAGAGTGGAGGAATCTGCAGGTTCTGTCTCTAACACACAACCAGAGCTTCAATCATAACAAGCACATAATAAAACCATGATCCCCCCCTGATCGACTCTTTTAGCCTGTTTCCTCTGGATCGAACAGGATCTAACAAACCCCAGCTTCTGCTGGGACACTGGTCATCATGGGAGGAAAAAGATGGCTGCCGTGTTGCTGTTTCCTGTCTTACACCAGGGTTATACTTCCTGTATCTGTTTTTAATCAGAGGATGAACCTAAAGCTTTTAGTCTGCTCTACAACCCACCACCTATCCACACGTCTTCTAAGTGACTGGAAATCAGTAAAACTTCTACCAGACTTTAGTAAATATTGCATTAAGATGAGCAGACAGATTTTAATCTCAGCATCGCAGATTTTTCAGGACACTGGAAGAGTTCCTGCCGTGGATTTAGATGTTAGTGTTGTGTGGATGATCCCATTCTGTGATCTTTGTGTTACTAACACTGATGTTTTTACACTTTAGGACCCTCGAGACCTCTGCTGCTCAGCCGTCCTGATCGCTGTCTCCACTTTAACCAGTACCAGAGGCTGTAACCTCTGATCATTTCACCTGCACCGACAGTAAAACTCTTCTCCACAACCAAACGTGCCATAAACCCATCACAGCTTCATCATCAGCTCAGTCTCAGCAACATGCAGACATGCAGCAGAAACTCTGCAGGGAACGTCTGAAGTCTGTTCTTCAGTTTTCCCAGCTCACTGTTTATTGAACATGAGACAGAAAAATAACTTCACCTTTAATGTGAAACTTTTATCGCCTGTGACATGTTTGCAGGTAGTCTTCGTGCTGTGATTTAGTGTCACAGCTATAAATATCACACAAGGTAAAAACTACAAGTCCCAGCATCCTCTGTGTTTAGGGAGGAGCAGTGAAAGTGAAAGTGTTGATCCTCCGTTCAGAGCAGCAGGAGGAGGAAGGTGGAGCTGAGGCAGGTGAGTGTTAACATGAATATGTTTCTTCTTATGTCATAAAATAATTCCATGCTGTTCGTGTCTGTGGGTGAAACGTGAGGCCGGTCGGCTCCTCTGAGCGCTGGTTTCCTGTAAGTAGTAGTGATGGGCAGATGAAGCCCCATGAAGCACTGAAGCTTTTCATCCAATTGGTTCACCCCAACGCGAAGCTTCATGAAGCTTCATTTGCTCTAGCAGGACACCTACTGGACGTAAAAATAATAGCTGGCATGAATTTGAAGAGTGTGGCATTTTGCACACAGCCTGTAAATGTCAACAACAAAAGGAGTGTGTAAAACATGTATATTGTAGTGATGGCAGTATACTGTGTATATTTATAGTGGCAGTATGGGAAATGATTATTTGGAAATGCTTGAAATGGAAATGATCATTTACTGTGAGGTGAGGTGTGGTTGGGGTGTGGACAGTAGTTGTGCTTTTGTAACGTTGAGGTATGGACAGCTACACACTGAGGCTTTGAGCCTCAGTCCTGCCTGTTCACATTTTATTCTGTAAAAACTAAATTTTCACTGCTTTTATAACCTTTAGTGGGGAGAACATAGCTAGGATTTAATGATTTCACAAATCTTTTGAATCCTTTGTCCTCCACAATGCTAAATGGCTGGGAGTCCTCAATCACCATGCTGACCAGGTCTTCATCTATTTGAGATTGTTCTCCTGAGGAAAGACAATAAAACAAAGCACAAATATAAATATCACACACGTAACTTATAACAGTTGTATAATATTGTTATATCATTTAGTAACATTACTGCATCCTATATTATCATTGCATTTGATGGCTCACCTGGTCTTGCTCCACAATCGGTGTCCCCCTTATTCTCATGCAAAGCTCTGTAGTGCCTAAGCATGGATGAGGTGTTGTTGCTATATCCCAGCTCCCTGGCACATAGCAAACACTTCACCTTGTACAAAAGTACAGACATCTTAACATAGGTTTTATTGCACCATCAGTATCATGACAATGCATCTTCTTTAGAAATTTACATACCTTGTTGGGAGGAATAAGATCAAAATGTTCCCACACAGGGGAGGACATCCTCCTCTTCTTAGCCGGCTCCATTCTCTCCTGACTTTCTCTCCTCACTCTCATAAACCTCCAAACTGTCTCCAAACTCTCACTAACCGCAACTCTCCATCAAACACCCACATTTTGAATGAAGTCTGAGGGGTTTATATCTGTCATAGCTCGCGGCAAAGTTCGAACCACTTCATGAACCAGTCACGTGGTACAGCCGGGCAGCGAGGCTTCGGACGTCATCATTTTCAGCTCCTCCCATAAATGAAGCAAGCCTCGATACGCGCTTCGCGGAAACGCCCCCTCCAGTACTCGACACACGCTCCGAAGCCTCGATACAGAACGTCACATCACTAGTAAGTAGAGAGGAAGTGAGTTTAGCTGAGAGAGCAGGAGGAGAGTGAGAGCTGTGCTGAGGCAGGTGAGTGTTAACACCGCTCTGACATTACTGTGTCTCTGTGGCGGGAACAACAGGCTCCATCAGTGGAGGCAAAAATAATCAGACTTTGGTTTTTCAAAGGAAACATCTTTATGTCGGGAGAAGCCGCGCGCTCATTGGATAACGACTTGTCACTCTCAAGTTATTAGCCAATGAACGCGCAGTTCACAGTAAGACCCGCCTTTAACACGACATTTTTAAAAACTAAAATGGCGACAGAAACTCTGAATGGAGTTCAGGCTGATTTTATGAAAGTGCGACGTTTGAGCCACTTCCTGTTCTCAGTCCCGGCGTCCTGATCACCGAGGTTTCTGTTGCTCTGATATCTGATATTGATTATATCGGTAAACAGGCTGTAGGCAGAAACATCAGGTCTAATCTGAAAATCCCTTCAGAAACAAACTTATGGCCGTGTGATGCCGCACGCTGATTGGATAACCACCTGTCAGTCTCAGGGTATTAGCCAATGAGCGCGCAGATTCACAGTAAGACCTTATCAAGTCATTCTTTTAAACTAACACATCGACAGTAAAACTGTAACGTGTCCTGTGATCTATAAACACTCTGTGATGAATAATCTGAAGTTTTTTTGATCCTGGCAGTAGTTTCCTGTCACAGAGCAGAAGCTGCAGGCAGTTTTTGGCAGCTTTATATTTAATTTTTTCCAAAATAAATCAATAAAGGTAGAAAAGAACTCTCAGTGACATTAAAAATCTATTTTTAAAGACAGATGTGACCAAGTGCAACAAATATAAGATGATATGTTTACAGATATTTGAAGTATTGATCATACTTCAGATCAATAGACGAGCACCTCTTCAACCTGAGCCTGAGGTTGGGAAGAGTCCCACAGCTCTGGAAAACCTCCTGTGTTGTACCAGTGCCAAAGACTTCACGCCCCAAGGACCTCAACAGCTACAGGCCGGTGG
The DNA here is from genome assembly GCF_057381915.1 of Diplotaxodon limnothrissa. Taxonomy (NCBI): domain Eukaryota; kingdom Metazoa; phylum Chordata; class Actinopteri; order Cichliformes; family Cichlidae; genus Diplotaxodon; species Diplotaxodon limnothrissa. Next base: position 9,057,976 of record NC_140606.1, read on the forward strand.
CTCTGACATCCCACCTGATGAAGACCCTGGAGCGGTTGGTCCTGGCTCAGCTTCGGCGCCTAACAAGCTCATCACTGGACCCACTTCAGTTTGCCTACCAGCCTGGCATTGGAGCGGATGATGCCGTCATTCACCTCCTACATCGTTCCCTCGCTCACCTGGAGACCGCTGGAAGCACTGTGAGAATCATGTTCTTTGATTTCTCCAGTGCCTTCAACACTATTCTTCCCTCGGTTCTGAAGGACAAGCTGGAGAACTCTGGAGTGGACCATCACCTCACTACCTGGATTTTGGACTACCTCACCGACCGACCACAGTATGTGAGGACTCAGGGCTGTGTGTCGGACAGGGTCGTCTGCAGTACGGGGGCCCCACAGGGAACGGTTCTGGCTCCGTTCCTCTTCACCATCTACACTGCAGACTTCTCCCACAATTCCACCCAGTGCTTCCTGCAGAAGTTCTCTGATGACTCTGCAATAGTCGGCCTCATCACTGATGGGGACGACAAGGAGTACAGAGGACTGACTCAAGACTTTGTGGACTGGTGCCAGCTGAACTACCTCCAGATCAACGCCAGTAAAACCAAGGAGCTGGTGGTAGACTTCCGCAGGCACAAGCATTCTCCACTGCAACCACTGAACATCCAGGGTATGGACATTGAGGCTGTGGACAGCTACAGGTACCTTGGTGTTCATCTGAACAACAGACTGGACTGGACTCATAACTCAGACGCCCTCTACAGGAAAGGGCAGAGCAGGCTGTACCTGCTGCGGAGACTCAGGTCGTTTGGGGTGGAGGGCCCACTCCTGAAGACCTTCTATGACTCTGTGGTGGCTTCTGCTATCTTTTATGGTGTGGTCTGCTGGGGCGGCAGCATCTCTGCTGGGGACAGGAAGAGACTGAACAGGGTGATCCGAAGGGCCAGCTCTGTTCTAGGATGCCCTCTGGACCCAGTGGAGGTGGTGAGTGACAGGAGAACGGCGGCTAAGCTGTCATCCCTGTTGGACAACGTCTCCCACCCCATGCAGCAGACTGTGACAGCACTGAGCAGCTCCTTCAGAACCGAAAGCACTGCATCGAACGGTTCAATATCGATACGAATATCGTTGCACCCCTAATAAAAAAAAAAAAAAAAAAAAAAAAAAATATATATATATATATATATATATATATATATATATATATATATATATATATATATATATATATATATATATATATATATATATGCATGCATGCAAACTGTATCTTGTTGCCTTGTACTTGTGACATGTGCAATGTAGAGCTGGGCGATATGAGATTTTTTCATATCACGATATGTTTTTTTTCATTTCAGGCGATAACGATATCTATCACGATATAAGCCAAATACCTATATTTGTACGATTTAAATGTGCCGTTGCTCACAAGTAAAATGTGAAATAATCAGCAGCTTGTTTTTATTTAAATATTTATTTCCCATAATAAGTTCAACAGGGTAGATGTACTTAAGGAACATGAGACTTTTTCAGATAAATAAAGGCAAATATTGCAAACTACACAAAAGGCAGCCGCTAAAGCGTTTAAGTTTCAAAATAGAACAAACGAAACAGACTACTAAATTGTCAATTCCACTTAGAAACAAAATATTAATTCTAAAAATAAATCTTAGTTTGTTTTACAGAAGAACAGACAAAACTGACTAACTTTTGTCAATATCAAATAAACTGAGAACTAAAAGGAAATTCTCAATCTCTCCTTGTTGTATAGCTGAGCTTTTCAAACAGTTTTAACAGTTACTTTAGTCTGACAAAAGCCGAATGACGAATTAGCCTTTCCAGTCAGAGACTGAGGCTACGTCCACACGTACACGGGTATTTTTGAAAACGGAGATTTTCCGTTTTCGTTTTAAAAAATAATCCCGTCCACACATAAAGGCAGAAATGAAGGAAAACGCTGCTATGAACATGCCAAAGCAGCAGGTGGCGCTAGATTCCTAACCGTGCAGAAATGTTGGCCAATCAGAAGTCTAGAAGCCTCGGTGGGAAAAAGTAAACAAAGCTGGGGCATAGAAGCAGAACCGAGCCGTATGTGTGGAGGGACAGTAACTGTGTGTATATGTAAGCATTTAAACACTGCAGAGAGTAGAATTAACAGTAACAGTATTGTAGAAATTCATTTCACCGAAACAATAACGTGGCGCACAGTGTGACGCATGCACCAGTTTATTGTATTTCCAGACTTGCTTTCGGCACAATTTACAGGCTCTGTTTTTTGTCAGACTTGAAATAGCCGAAATACCTTCACACTACGGAGCTTCTATGGCTCTTCCATTCGACAATCTCTCCGGCATTGGAACCATCATCTGTTTTCTCTTCGGTCACGCTCGGTTGATTTTTCTAGTCGGCACACTCATTTCCTCCATTATGCGCTGGCTCCATTACCTGCTGGCTGCTTCCCAAACAAACACACGTGCGGCTTGGCACTTGTGCTGTACGTAACGCGACGTGACGCTGCGGCTGTGATTGGTTCGGCTCTGCGCTACTTGATTTGGATTGGCTGACCTTTTTTTTTTTAAAAATTTTTTTTATTAAGAGGACAAGAGCGGCGAGGTCTATTGCGATACCTTGATTTCTCTATCGAGTAAAAGTTATATCGCGATACATATCGTTATCGTTCTATCGCCCAGCTCTAGTGCAATGACAATAAAGTTGAATTCTATTCTCTACAGCCTCATCAGTACTGACTTCATCTTCACTGACTGATGGAGGCTGAAAAGCTGTCCTGTCAAATATCTCCCCGTCACCACTCCACTTCTGTAAATCTTTAAATGAACCCTTGTCAAGTCTATCACTTCTATTTGCAGCCAAAAGGAAAAACTGTTGCTCAGTCGTTTGGAAAGACACAACATTTCTGAAAGCACTCAAACTTCTTCACATTTGTCTTCAGACACATCCTGAACATTTAGGAACTAAAGAAAGGTTCAAACATCAATCAAAGATCTGAAATATAGAAAAACAACAACAGCTGCAGTCAGTGAACTCACCTCAGAGTCTCCAGTCGACAGTTTGGACTCTTCAGTCCAGCACACAGACGCTTCACTGCTGAATCCTGCAGCTTGTTCTCACTCATGTCCAGCTCTGTCAGATGGGAGGGGTTGGACTTCAGAGCTGAGGCCACAACTTCACAGTGAGTCTCTGAGAGTCCACACTGAGTTAGTCTGCAGTGTTGGGGAATAACGGAATACATATACCGGCGTTACGTATTTAAACAAAATATGAGTAACAGTTTAAAATGTGGTATTCAGAACACAGTTACTTTGTTGAAATAAATGGATTACACAGCAGTCTTTTTCTGTTTCATATATTAGGCTGTCCCCTCTCTATTTTTGGGAATTCCACGATGGGGGAAACCCAAACAAAACACGCATTAAGAGGCTCTAATGCCTGTGTCTCAATCTTGCGGCCCATGTCACCTCTACTTGCAGTCTGCAAAATGAAAAATTATGATTCAAAAAACTATTTAATATGAAGGCAATAGGCAGAGTGTTACAGGCATCGCCCTAAAGAATGTAGCCTCATGGGCAGTGTAGTCCGTGCTGCAGGGAGAATGGACTGTCATACCCGTGATGTGTCGGTGAACGAGGGAGGGAGAAAAAGGTGGTGTTGGCCGTCTGATTGGGATCTGGGATGCGGGGCCTCCCTGCTGCTGCGGAGCCTGGGGCAGTCTGCTTGCCTCCACCCCGGGGGAAAGGGTAACATCTCCTGCGTCTAGGTGCCGTTTCCCCCTCTGGGGGCGAGGGTACCTGGACCCAAGGTATAGAGTATGTTTGGGGAGTGTGATTGTGTGTACATGTCCATTTATGTCTATCCCTACATTGGGTGAGTGCTAAGTATTTGTACATGTGTGCATGAGAGTGGGAATGCATTTTTGTGTCTGTGTGTGCCTGTTTGTCTGTGTCTATATGTCAGGTCGGGTCTTAGACTCCACCTCTCTGGGAACTCCCAGGCCCTCCAAAGTATGGAGGCCTATATCTCCCCTCACCACACTCCCTGCCGGTAACTGATACCCTCAGGGGTCGGTGCGTTGGTGGTTCTTGGTGTCCGGGGCTGGGCTCTCACGTATGTACCAGCTCACTCCCGGTGGCTACTTTGCGGGGCCTGGCGCCTGTTGCTCGGTCAGGCCTCTTCCGGTGCCGTAGGGGGCCCTTGGGCCTCCGGCCTCTGGGCCTGCGACTCGGTTCACTCTGGCACAGCTCTGTTCTAGGATGCCCTCTGGACCCAGTGGAGGTGGTGAGTGACAGGAGAATGGCGGCTAAGCTGTCATCCCTGTTGGACAACGTCTCCCACCCCATGCAGCAGACTGACAGCACTGAGCAGCTCCTTCAGTGGGAGACTGCGGCACCCATGGTGTGGGACGGAGAAATTTCGCAGGTCTTTCCTCCCCACTGCTGTCAGACTCCACAACAAAGACTTTAACTGAACAAACACACACATCCACACATGTGCAATAACACTAAGTGCAATAATCTTTTCTGGCATCGTTGTATTTTTACTCAGTTGTATATAGCATTCGTATTCTATTTTTATCTTATTGTATATTTTTATTCTATTTTATTCTACTGTATATAGTATATTATTTTATTCTATTCTGTACAGTTGTGTACTGTATTTATTCTTATTGTATTCTAATTTTTGCGTCATAACTTTTGCACTGTCCACTTCCTGCTGTGACAAAACAAATTTCCCACGTGTGGGACTAATAAAGGTTATCTTATCTTATCTTATGTAGAACACAGAGCAGGTCCAATAACACAGAGTCATCCTGCTCACAAACAGCACTTTGGTTTCATGAGCTCACTTCCTGCAGTGACCCTCAGCTTCTCTCCAAAGGAGCTGTAACATGTGGGCTCCTCACCATGATGATGATCCCAAACACTCTGAGTTCCTTCATCCACCTGATCATGTACTTATTAAATAATGTGATAGTTTTGGTGTTTTTTAAAGACTTTGAGCCTCTAAAACAACTGGTTTGGACTTTAGGGCCAAAGCTCCAACATTAGAATCCCGTCAGTGTGATGCTTCCAGTACAACAACACCTCTGAGTGTGTGTGTTTACCTCTCAGACTAACTCCACCCTGACATCAAGAAGATGGAGAAAGAGGACGGAGCAGCATCTGCAGCATCCAGCTGTGTGTCTGTGAGGAGTGACGGGGTTACACAAACACCTCCACCTTACAGTCATGGACCTGCAGCAATAATGTAAGAACACTCCTAACTTTATTAGTCATTTCAACTTAGCCATGACAGAATCATTGATCTGTGATTGGTTCAAACTGTTTGATCTGAGTTTGATTTTTATTGACTTGTTTTCTTGCTAAGATCTGAACTCTGTAAGTTTAAGTGAAGTCAGTGCAGCAGAATCAGAGAGGAGAGCTGAGAACAAATTGAGTTCATTCAGAGACAGAAAAACTGGCTGATGATTGTCTGACCTGTCAGCGTTATGAAGCAGACACAATATCACAGAGTAATCAGCTGATCATATGGCTGTCAGAGAGAACTGATCAGTTATTGATGTTTGTGTTTGCAGAGGTCAGCGGTCACAGTCTCCAGCATCCAGCTGTGCGTCTGTGAGGAGTGACTGGTCCAGAGAAAGACCTCCAGACTTCAGTAATGAACCTGCACCAACAAAGGTCTTCAATCATGGAGCTCAGCTGACCATGTAAGAGAGCTGCTGACTCAGAGTTCAAAGGTTGTTTATATAAATGTGTTCTGCCAGTGACATCATAACTTAACCTAACACTGGTCTGTGTATGAAGTATAATTTAGTGGCAGTTGTTAAAGTTGTATAATGATGATGCTAGTTTGGGGTGTATTTTCCTGCTAATGCAAATGCATCTACTTTGCCCTTCATCTGTCGCTTTGGACAAAGACATCCAATGAAACTATTAATACAAACTGTGTTGTATTAATAGTGACTTTGTTTCTTTGGACCAAATTATTTTGTTTTTCAGTTCATTTGCAACATTGACTAACACTAATGCAGGGGTCGGCAACCTGCGGCTCTGGGGCTGCATGCGGCTCTTTAGTCCTTATAGTGCGGCTCCGCGTGGTTTGGGAAAATAAATTAGAAGTATTTAGCTGAAGTGTATTTTATTTATGTTAGTTCTTTTTTAACTTGTAGTTCTAAATTGGAAGATTATTGTGATATTGAAATATAAAAATAAAATTATATTTTATTATTTTTTCATCGCTCAAAATAAGCGTCACACTCGCGGAAGATGGTGTACCCGCTGAAACGCCGTGCATTTATCGAGACTTTCAACCCCAGGTAGCCCAATTATGGATCTTGGGATCCACATTATGTCGGCAGCTGTTCTCCACCGTGAACTATGTTAAAAACAAACACCGCTCACGCCTCACAGATGACAGCTTACAGTCCTGCATAAAGATGAAAGTGACTTCGTACAGCCCCGATCTGCAGATGCTGTGCGCAGAGGTTCAGGAGCAGAAGTCCCGTTGTAAACCTATCACGGCAGACCCAACGATGTTTGCATGAACACGCTTTTCAGTATCTCTTTATTGACCACTTTTCACACACGGTTGCTGTACGCATACAGCCGGATGTAGCTTTGCAGCTCACAGCCCAACACACACCAACAACAGCACAGACGTTAAGGTGGCGAGGCGTGATTGCAGGTGCCACTCAGGTGCGTCCGCCTCCCCTGCAGCGGCGCTGCAGACCACGCCCCGCCACACACAATAACCAGGTAAAATACATATTTAGGCAGAATTTTGCAAATATCTGTTTTTCATCTTTTAACAGCATAGTGCTTTTTTTCAATTATCTTTTTAAAAGTCAGGTCAAGGCTCCAAAAGCCCAAAGGTGATATAAGGGTGGTGACTCACAACAGTTTTTGTTTGCTGGATCATTTTAGTTCAGCTGGGTGTCTTTCCTTTTGTTATATTTCTTTAAGAGTTCAAAATGTGTTAATTACATAAATAAAATGTAATTTTCTCTGTAGCACTTCATGGATTTCACAAGCAACACACCTTAGTTGTTCACACAAAGCATAAAGGTAAAAAACAATATATACAGTGTTATCTTCATTTTAGATGTCAAAAAGTATTTGTGGCTCCCAGTGTTTTCTTTTGCGTGGAAACCGGCTCCAAATGGCTCTTTGGGTGTTAAAGGTTGCTGACCCCTGACCTAATGGTATATTTTTTTTGGCTGGATTGTTCTATAAAAACCTGAATCAAATCTGAGAAAAGTTTCCACCTGACCTATTGAATGTTATTGAAGCCAGAAGTTTGCCTTCATACTGTGTTTCTTGCATGTCTTTTGTGGTATACTAATTGATGTGAAATGAATGCAATGTGGTTGTATTTGCAGAGGTCAGAGATCACAGTCTCCAGTATCCAGCTGTGTGTCTGTGAGGAGTGACGTGAGTGAAGACAGACCTCCATATGTCAGTGATGAACCTGCACCAACAGTGAATTTCATTCATGGAGCTCAGCTGACCATGTAAGAGAGCTGCTAAGTCAGAGTTCAAAGGATGTTTCTATAAATGTGTTCTACCAGTGACATCATAAATGATTCCTAATGGTGGTCCGGGTACGATAATGCTAGTATTAATCCTAGTAGTAATGCAATCCAAGGTAATGATTTCTTCTCTGTTGATGTGAACATCTCTGCAGCAGTCTGTACTCTAATCTGAGACAACTATTACTGACAGAAACCATCACATCATCCAGTTTGTGTGTTTGCAGCTGCTTAAACTATTTTAAACAGAGATTAATCAGTAATTCATGTCATATGAATGTGATGTGTTTGTGTTTGCAGAGGTCAGAGGTCACAGTCTCCAGTATCCAGCTGTGTATCTGTGAGGAGTGACTGGTCCAAAGACATACCTCTAAACTTCAGTCATGAACCTGCAGCAACAATGTTCTTCAGTCATGGAGCTCAGCTGACCATGTAAGAGAGCTGCTGACTCATTTACGGGTGTTTGAAATTCTGTGACCACTTTGTAATTTTATATGTCTACATAAAAGTGATCTTAAACTTAAAGGAGACAAAGATGACCCAGAACACAAATGAGAGAGGAATATTGGACTCAGGATAATAATCTGAACTGAGTCATCAGAAACAGAAAGATGGTCTCAACAGGCCACTGAGCTGATCTCCAAAGAAAGAAGAAGATTGAAGAGTCCGAGGCTGTTTATTTGTCACAGGCATCGTCAAACACGTACAACACAGTGAAATGTGCTGAGCTGCTCCTGTGACTGGACAAAACATTAGAAACAATCATTAAATGAAATAATGAAACATTGTGCAGATGTAATGTTAAAGTGCTTTGTGCCACATTAGCACAGCATGTACTGACAGAGCAGTGCAAGCAGAACAAAGCAAATGAGCAAAGTGATGTAAACAGAGTAACTGAACAGAGTGAGCAGAGTAATATCAGCAGTAATGAAGCAGCAGGATCAGTGTAGCAGCGTGTGACGTCATAATGAATCAGGTATGATCTGAAATATGACAGTGAGACAAGAACATGATGTAAGGTCCTGTTTAAACCCTGATGGTGATGCTATGAGGGGAGCATGTTCTGATTTAGGACTTGGATGGTCTGAGGATAGAAGCTCCTCTCTGTTTGTGTCCTGATGGTGCAGAAGCTTCTGCCTGATTGTGGAAGGAGCTGAAGCCAGCATCATCCCAGAGGTGAAGCTCCTCTGTGTGCAGACCTGAGGTCAGATTCCTCCAGGCTGATGTTCAGGATCTACAGAAACGTGTGGTTGTAGTTATTGCTGCACTGTGTGCTGACAGCAGATACTCAGAACAAAGCGCTGCACACGTGTTCTTTACAAACATCTCTACATAGAAAATATGGATTATGGCAGTGAATGAACACGTTTCTGTCATTTGTTTCATTGTCTTCTTTTTTCTGCCTGTGTTCATGTGATTAATGTCTAACACATAAACAGGTTTGTAATCAAACATCACATCATCAGGGAGGCATCATGAAACAAAGTTACTGCTGGAGGCTGAACTCAATTTGGTGGCAATGTTCAAAAATATCACTCGGATCATTTCAAAGCTTTTACTTCTTCTTTTTCACTTCTGTAAAATAAGAGAAAGAAAATCAGAACCCAGAAGTTCACTTCCTGCTGACTGAACTCTTTCAAAATAAAGCTGAAAGCTCTTAATGTGACACCGCTGCTCCACCACAGTTTTTAGAGGAGGTCAAAGGTCAGTTCAAAGTGATGGATCCCAAACTTCCAGTACATCCAGTGAAGGACATAATCAGCTCTGTGATGAAGGCTTTTACTGTGGAGTTTGTAGGCTGATCACTCTGTGTTTAATAAGACAGGAACAGCAAAGGAAACTTGGATTCTGAACTCAAACTCAAGTTTCTCCACTTTGACTTTTCTCTGTGACCATCAGAGCTTCTGCACAGTGTCATCAAATCTGGATGTTTGTCACTGACAGTCAATGATTTTAGTGATAAAGAAATGTGTTCACAGAGGGAGGAAGAGGAGTGGTGTCTGTGAGGAGGAGCAGCTGTCCTGCTGTGCTTTGTGTCAGAACGTCCTGAAGGATCCAGTCTCTACCAGCTGTGGACACTGGTTATGCAGACAGTGCATCTCCTCATACTGGGACCAGTCTGCTTCATCAGGAGACTCGTCCTGTCCCCAGTGTGGAGAAAGATCCAGAACCAGAGCTGGACTGCAGACAGCCAGTCAGAGCAGCTGTGTACAAAGTAAGACTGAACATCTGTCTGCTGATGGACTCATTTCTGAAAACTGGACTTCTTGTTGTTGTTCAGACATTAAAGAGTTTTATTTCTGTTTTTCTTTCTTTCAGCAGATGTTGGTCTGCAGGAGGTTTTAGATGAACATAAGATCAGTCTGAGGAGGAGATGTGAACGTGTGACTGAAGGAAGTGATGAAACAGGAAGTAGAACCCTCCTCAACAGGATCTACACTGAGCTCTACATCACAGAGGGACAGAGTGAAGAGGTTCATACCCAACATGAGGTGAGGCAGCTGGAGACAGCTTCCAAGATGGACGCCCTCCATGACAGTCCAATCAGGTGCCAGGACATCTTTAAAGCCTTACCTGACCAACAGAGACCCATCAGAGTGGTTCTGACCAATGGCGTGGCTGGTGTTGGAAAAACCTTCGCAGTGCAGAAGTTCACTCTGGACTGGGCAGAGGGCTTGGAGAACCAACATGTCAGTGTGGTGGTTCTGCTTTCATTCAGGGAGCTGAACCTGATCAGAGATGAGCAGTGCAGTCTTCTGGAGCTGCTCCATGTTTTCCATCCAACATTACAGAAGGTCACAGCAGAGAAGCTGGCTGTCTCTCAGCTTTTGTTCATCTTTGACGGCCTGGATGAAACCAGACTTTCATTGGATTTCACCAACAGGAAGCTGCTGTCTGATGTCACACAGAAGTCATCAGTCAGCCAGCTGCTGACAAACCTCATCCAAGGGAATCTGCTTCCCTCGGCTCTCGTCTGGATAACTTCCCGACCTGCAGCAGCCAATCAGATCCCTCCTACGTGTGTTGACAGGCTAACAGAAGTACGAGGCTTCAATGACGCCCAGAAGGAGGAGTACTTCAGGAGGAGATTCAGTGATGAAGAGCTGTCCAGCAGAATCATCTCCCACATGAAGACATCCAGGAGCCTCCACATCATGTGTAGTATCCCAGTCTTCTGCTGGATCACTGCTACAGTTCTGGAGCACATGTTGACTACAGAGCAGAGAGGAGAGCTGCCCAAGACCCTGACTGACATGTACTCACACTTCCTGCTGGTTCAGACAAAGAGGAAGAAGAACAAGTACCATGAGGGACGTGAGACGAGTCCACAGGAGCTCACGGAGGCTGACAGGGAAGTTCTTCTGAAGCTGGGGAGGCTGGCGTTTGAACATCTGGAGAAAGGAAACATCATGTTCTACCAAGAAGACCTGGAGCAGTGTGGTCTGGATGTGACAGAGGCCTCGGTGTACTCAGGAGTTTGTACAGAGATCTTCAAAAGAGAGTGTGTGATCTTCCAGAAACCAGTCTACTGCTTTGTTCATCTGAGCATTCAGGAGTTTCTGGCTGCAGTCTACATGTTCCACTGTCACACCAACAGGAAGACAGAGGTGCTGAAGGACTTCCTGGAAAATAATCCAGATGATCCTTACTATTACATTTCATTTTCGGATGATTTGCTGATGAGAGTCATGTCTAAATCCCTCCAGAGTAAAAACGGTCGTCTGGACCTGTTTGTTCGCTTCCTTCATGGCCTTTGTCTGGAGTCCAACCAGAGACTCTTAGGAGGTCTGCTGGGTCAGACAGAGAATATTCCAGAAACCATCCAGAGAGTCATCAAGAGCCTGAAGGAGATGAACAGTGATAAAATCTCTCCTGACAGAAGCATCAACATCTTCCACTGTCTGATGGAGATGAACGACCTCTCAGTACATCAGGAGATCCAAGAGTTCCTGAAGTCAGAGAACAGATCAGAGAAGAAACTCTCTGAGATCCACTGCTCAGCTCTGGCCTTCATGCTGCAGATGTCAGAGGAGGTTCTGGATGAGTTGGACCTGCAGAAGTACAACACATCAGAGCAGGGACGACACAGACTGATTCCAGCTGTGAGAAACTGCAGAAAGGCTCGGTGAGTCCAGATGTGATCATTAACACCTTTAATTAGTGTAGATCAGTAGGGCTGTGCGATATGACCAAAATCTCATATCCCGATATAAGACATCTATTGTCCCAACAACGATATAAATCACAAAAAGTTTACATTTTCTGTAAATTCTGTGAATCTCGGGCAGCTCGACTTGTGTGAAGTGTTTCCAGCTGGGCGTCATGTACCTGGAGTCGAGTGTTTTAACCTTGTTTTAGACATAAGTTGTAACAGCCAATATTTCTTTGAGTATTTATTACACGGCGTGCTGCGGGGAAAAGCCTGTTCTAACGTTTGAGTCTAAGGCTTATTTTCTAGCACCTGACGGCTCTTTTTGCTTGTCATCCGTAAACACTCTGCATACTCTTTCACATGATTCCGTTTATTTTGAAAGGTCTCAACAGGATCTTGAGCTTTATTGTGAAAGGTTTATGTGGAAAATAAACAAGCGGACACGCAATGGTTTTACCGTCGTTGTTGCTAACGACAACACATAAAAACAGGCACTTTTCCGTGCGTAGTGTGGTTATATTAAATATAAGAGAAAGAGAACTTAATTAACTAAATTAATATAACAAGTACAGTGACCATCAAAACCATGAAAAATTATTGCCGTAAACAGTTAATTTTGCGAACTGCGAAACAAACGATAGCGTAAAATGAAACCATAGACGTTTTTATATCGTCATCCAATATATATGATTATATCAAACTGCCCAATAGATCAGTACATTTTTTTTCCTGACTTGTTAAAAAAGTTTATTGAAAATCTTCATTTTTTATCATTTATAGAGAAATATGCCACCACATAGGTGTGTGTCTTTGTTCAGCACCTTAGAAACCAAAATCTGCTTCTTGTAGTTGTTTCCCGTCACCAGGGGGCAGTGTTGCAGCGTGAAACATCTGTGTTGTTTTTGTTAATTTTACTGAGCTCATGCTGTGTACCTACTGCTGGCGCACAGAGCTCGGACTGATCCTCCAGGAATGGTGGCAGCTTACTGGCCAAGAGGCAGTGATGTCATACCTGTTGCTCTCTAATCTGGATCTTAAACTGCTCTGGCATAAGTTCACAGCATATGTTACCATGGCAATTTACCCCGGTAAAAACTAGACATGGAGAGATCCGATATAACGTATCGGTCCGATAGTGACCTAAATTACTGGATCAGATATCGGAGACAAATAAAAAATTTTTTAATCCGATCCGAAGTATCACAAAATCACCTCACAAAACTTGCTACATGGCATAACCCAGCTCATGACCTTAGCACAGTAGATCAGTATTCGTCACGTGATAGAGCGGCTGTTGCGTGCGAGGCCTGTCGGCGGTCTGGTTGAGCATTTGGAGCCTTTCTACGTGCCTCCAAACTGCAGCATTTCATCTCGGAGAAAACTACAGGGAGTGCAGAATTATTAGGTAAATGAGTATTTTGTCCACATCATCCTCTTCATGCATGTTGTCTTACTCCAAGCTGTATAGGCCCGAAAGCCTACTACCAATTAAGCATATTAGGTGATGTGCATCTCTGTAATGAGAAGGGGTGTGGTCTAATGACATCAACACCCTATATCAGGTGTGCATAATTATTAGGCAACGTCCTTTCCTTTGGCAAAATGGGTCAAAAGAAGGACTTGACAGGCTCAGAAAAGTCAAAAATAGTGAGATATCTTGCAGAGGGATGCAGCAGTCTCAAAATTGCAAAGCTTCTGAAGCGTGATCATCGAACAATTAAGCGTTTCATTCAAAATAGTCAACAGGGTCCCAAGAAGCGTGTGGAAAAACCAAGGCGCAAAATAACTGCCCATGAACTGGGAAAAGTCAAGCGTGCAGCTGCCAAGATGCCACTTGCCACCAGTTTGGCCATATTTCAGAGCTGCAACATCACTGGAGTGCCCAAAAGCACAAGGTGTGCAATACTCAGAGACATGGCCAAGGTAAGAAAGGCTGAAAGACGACCACCACTGAACAAGACACACAAGCTGAAACGTCAAGACTGGGCCAAGAAATATCTCAAGACTGATTTTTCTAAGGTTTTATGGACTGATGTAATGAGAGTGAGTCTTGATGGGCCGGATGGATGGGCCCGTGGCTGGATTGGTAAAGGGCAGAGAGCTCCAGTCCGACTCAGACGCCAGCAAGGTGGAGGTGGAGTACTGGTTTGGGCTGGTATCATCAAAGATGAGCTTGTGGGGCCTTTTCGGGTTGAGGATGGAGTCGAGCTCAACTCCCAGTCCTGCTGCCAGTTTCTGGAAGACACATTCTTCAAGCAGTGGTACAGGAAGAAGTCTGCATCCTTCAAGAAAAACATGATTTTCATGCAGGACAATGCTCCATCACACGCGCCCAAGTACTTCACAGCGTGGCTGGCAAGAAAGGGTATAAAAGAAGAAAAACTAATGACATGGCCTCCTTGTTCACCTGATCTGAACCCCATTGAGAACCTGTGGTCCATCATCAAATGTGAGATTTACAAGGAGGGAAAACAGTACACCTCTCTGAACAGTGTCTGGGAGGCTGTGGTTGCTGCTGCACGCAATGTTGATGGTGAACAGATCAAAACACTGACAGAATCCATGGATGGCAGGCTTTTGAGTGTCCTTGCAAAGAAAGGTGGCTATATTGGTCGCTGATTTGTTTTTTTGTTTTTGAATGTCAGAAATGTATATTTGTGAATGTGGAGATGTTATATTGGTTTCACTAGTAAAAATAAATAATTGAAATGGGTATATATTTGTTTTTTGTTAAGTTGCCTAATAATTATGCACAGTAATAGTCACCTGCACACACAGATATCCCCCTAAAATAGCTAAAACTAAAAACAAACTAAAAACTACTTCCAAAAACATTCAGCTTTGATATTAATGAGTTTTTTGGGTTCATTGAGAACATGGTTGTTGTTCAATAATAAAATTATTCCTCAAAAATACAACTTGCCTAATAATTCTGCACTCCCTGTAGAAGTAAAGCAAGTGTGTAAGTTCAACTCTGAATGTTTGTATAGCTTTTCCACATTAAGCTTAACAACTGATTTATGGAGCCACAGCTGGACTGGCCATCGGAATTTTATGTTTAGGCGAAAAGGAATCGATTTCTCCCGGACTTCAGCGAGAGTGAAACAAAGACACAAAGCTGGAGTTATTCTGTGTCTTTGCTGCACAGCTGCCTCTTCTCCTCTCATTCTCTCCCCCTCCCTCTCCTGTTGCTACTTCAATCATGAAACTGATCAATGATCAGCTGATCGGCTTTTCTCTCTTGTTTGTTTATCACCCACTTTGCGCCAGAAAGAGGAAACCGCCGGATGTTGCGTTAATCAACAGCAGCACGTTTAAGCTTGATCAGCTGTTGTTAGAATTTATTTAATATTAATTTCTAGTATCAGCTGGTGTTTGCTGGAGCCACAGATGTAAAGCTGCTGGTCATGATGTCGGTTTGGATATGTGGTAAGAGGGAAACATGAAGATGAAACCAGGAGATGTCCTTACTGAATCATCAGAGCTGAACAGGTGATGGAGAAACAGGTTTACCTTTTAGGTGACATGAATGAGTTATGAACTGTTTCTGAGAGACAAATAACACCAGGATCCTTTTCTATGTAGCAGACAGGGAGGAGGGTGGGTGGTGGTTCCCTATTTTGTGGCTGGTTATTAGTTAGGTTGTTTAATATTTCCGCTAAGTACTCTTTAGAATACCAGAATTGGGAGGATGGTGCAGGTTTAAGTTTATTAGATTGATCAGTGTAGCTGAACTATGAAATATTTTGGGTGCAGTGTATTTTTTGGATACAGCAGGGTTCGTACGGGTGCTTGAAATCCTTGAAAATGCTTGACTTTTAATGTTGTCCTTTTAAGGTTTGAAAAGTGCTTGAATTTCAGATGTGGTGCTTGAAAGTGTAACTGTATTTCATTCACCACAAATAACTATCTGATTGAATAGTTTTCTTATCAGACAGAGAAATAAAATGAGTCGCAAAATGTAAAAGCAAATTTTCCCCGCCTGGGCTGCCTTGCACCTCTGTCTGTTTCAACGTGTGACCCCGCCCCTCCCTCGGACAGTCGGGGATGAGTGCGCTAACATACCTGTAGGTTGCTGTTTTAATGAGTGTTTGATGGAAAACGACAATGGCGGAGTTTGCGCTCTGCATGATAGGTGAGTCCTAGTAAATAATTTTCCAGTACGTGTACGTTACTGGAGAAATGATTGAAATGCACTGAGTGTGATGCAGTATTGCAGTGCTATTATGGAATATGCTGTGAACTTAGGTAACATCACTTAGCAGTAATATGAGTCAATTTACTCAAGTGAAAGCTTTAAACATTAGCCGATACATAACTAGCTAACTTAAGGCTTTCTGATTAACCCTCTGGGGTCGACGGACTCAGAGTCTCCGTTTCAACTTGGGTCGAACGTGCGGACTTCAAGCTATATACCAACTTTTAAATAGTGTTGATAGGCCACGTAAAACTGATGTTTTCTTGTTTTGTTTTTTTCTGAATAAGACAGTGGCGTTTACTCTGGGAAGAAACGGTAAAAACTGTGTTTTCTAAGGAGAGCGCTAGCAAACACGCTTTGCTTATGAGTGAAAAAAAAGAAAAACCCTCCATCCCTATTGGTGGAAAAATTTACCATGTCGACCAATCAAAAAATGATATGGCAACATGTGGCATTCGTGGCTCAAGAGTTGGAAGTTCACCTTGTAATCGGAAGGTTGCCAGTTCGAGCCCCGGCTTGGACAGCCTCGGTCATTGTGTCCTTGGGCAAGACACTTCACCCGTTGCCTACTGGTGGTGGTCAGAGGGCCCGGTGGCGCCAGTGTCCGGCAGCCTCGCCTCTGTCACTGCGCCCCAGGGCGGCTGTGGTTACTATGTAGCTTGCCATCACCAGTGTGTGAATGTGTGTGTGTGAATGGGTGGATGACTGAATGTGTAAAGCGCTTTGGGTCCTTAGGGACCAGTAAAGTGCTTTACAAATACAGGCCATTTATCATTTGGTTGTTTGGGAAGAGAGGGAAGTTTTAGTGACCAGCGAGAGAGAGCGAGAGGGAGAGTGTTTTGATATGTGAGAGATTTGTGATGTTTACCGTGTTTGGAGTATTGAGTTAGTGTTCTCTAGTGTAGTTAGTGCGTAGTGTAGTTTTTTGTTTTGTTTTGTGTGTCAGTTCTACTAGTGAACGTCACAATTGGTGCTAAAAAGCCACCAAAGGCACATTGCAGTGACACAACTGCTGTCAGACCTGCAGGTTTATCCCTGTGCTGTTCTCATCTGTCTTCTAGTGAACACAAACAATTTTTTGGAGTTGCATAAATAATTTGTGTACCTTCTTATTTGATGCAGAACAGCTGATTATTCTGTAAATAGTTTTAAATGGTTATATGAAAAACGTCTGAGCCTTGGCTGCATTTTTAGGTAAATAGTACCATATAACTTTGTTTGCAAAACTTGTGCATTTTTTTTAAATGTACAATTTCTATTTGTATTTCAAGTTATGAAAATGATTCGTTAAACATGCTTGTGGTTTTTACAGTCAAAAATATCACTTTCTACTCGTATTTTAAATTTTAAAATGAGCGACTGATCCATATGGTCACAAAAAATAGCCACTTGTTTCTGTGCTACCAAAGTTCCCTGGCTTTCATTCAAAATGTGTTTATGGTCAGCACCTACACATTAAACTACTTAAACATTATAAATGTCTTCAAGCTCACACAGAGGCCTGTGGTTCATTATCAGCCACTGAGACAGTACACACATTTATATGTGTATTTGTATATGAATATTTCATACTTTTAAGGCTGCCTGTGTATTTAAGGGAGATGAACAAAAACCATTGGAACTGTACATAATAATATCACGGATAATAAATTCAATAGATTTTAAGTAGATGCTTGTGATTTCTTAAAGTGTTATATGTTGAATTGAACTGTGATCTGTTCATATAGTTCAATTCACATGGGGGGTGCTGGAAAAGCTTGAAAAGGAACCTTGAAAGTGCTTAAAAAGTGCTTGAATTTGACCCTGAAAAAGGCATATGAACCCTGATGCAGGTATAACAGAATAGCTTTAATGTTTTGTTTTTTAAAACTTGAGTATGAACTTGTACAAAATGTAGAAAAATATTTATAAAAACAGTTTTATTGATTATGAAATACACTATTGGATTCACATCAGTATCGGCAGATTTCCAAATTTATAATATCGGTATTGGACATAAAAAAGTGGCATCGTGCCATCTCTAGTAAAAACTGAACCGACTTCGTGGTACAGAAAATTCAGGTTTAACTGTGAAGTTACTTGGATAAGTCAAAACTCTACTTAATGGTTCAGTTTGGTTCTGTTACCATGGTAACTGAATCAGACTTTAAGTTTACTTTCTTTATAAAACAGTAAACCCAATTTCCGTCAGTTCAGGGTGAACAAACTCGGAGCCTCTTAGCTTCCTGTAACAGGGTCCTGGGATTGTACCAGGCGTGATATTTTATTTTTTAATCATTGTTATTTTAAATGTCATCACACCCCTAATTCCAGGAAATAAAATCTATTTCTCCGATACATCCTTGTTAAATACAGAATTGAGTTTAGAATTCCTTTAACATGTAAAGTCCAGGATAATCAGTCCATCATATAGACCAGCTGAAGTACAGATGTGAAGATGTTCAAGAGATTATGACGTCACTCTGTTTTGTGTTTTGTTTTTTGTTTGTTTGTTTGTTTGTTTGTTTGTTTGTTGTTGTTGTTTTGTCCTATCCCATTTGGTTCTTTAGCCGTCAGAATTGTTGTCTGAAGGCTAACAAGAATACCCAATGGATTTACTTAACCAAGTGGATCATTGCGGCCTTGCCGTATTGGTCCATTTGATCGACCTTTGTTGTTATTATTATTATTTTATTTTCAGTTGTTACGGACGGGACAGACATGACTGGGGGATAGGAAAGGGAGAAAGAAAGATGAAGGAAAAGAAAAACAAAGGGAAGAGGGACAGTGAGAAAGAGCACTTAAAAAGAGAGAGAAAAAAAATCTCCTGGATCACCTGTTGAGAGAAAAAGAAGAGAAAACAAGCAAAAAACACAGAGCAACATACTAAACACAACACCATCGCGTTAATCTAGATAAGTGTAAACAGCAGTAAATACTAAATATTGAATGTTGTTGTGCAGCACGCAGGACCGACAGCGCACAATGTGCTTTGAGGTAGCAGCCAAGAAAGGTGTAGTTTATGTCTCTGAACACCCGTGTGCACCCCTGTGTGGATCAGCATGCTTGTATTCAAAAGGTTTCCCCATGTAATGGTCTGCTATAGGGTGTAGAGAGCCATAGCCCGTCCTCCAGGGCATGAAGCAGGCATGAAGGAGATCTTGGCCCCAGTCATCCAGAGACCCCAGAATACGAGAGCCCAAGGAGGACCACCGGAAGGGCATCTGTGCCACCCTCCTGGCAAGAGCTGAGGAGAGCCCCAGACGAGGGGTCACCCAGTAGCCACGGAGCAGAAGCCAGAGGGGGCTGCACTGGTGTGCCCGCCGGCTCTGCCGGCAGCCAGCTGTGCCAGAGTGAACCGAGTCGCAGGCCCAGAGGCCGGAGGCCCAAGGGCCCCCTACGGCACCGGAAGAGGCCTGACCGAGCAACAGGCGCCAGGCCCCGCAAAGTAGCCACCGGGAGTGAGCTGGTACATACGTGAGAGCCCAGCCCCGGACACCAAGAACCACCAACGCACCGACCCCTGAGGGTATCAGTTACCGGCAGGGAGTGTGGTGAGGGGAGATAGGCCTCCATACTTTGGAGGGCCTGGGAGTTCCCAGAGAGGTGGAGTCTAAGACCCGACCTGACATATAGACACAGACAAACAGGCACACACAGACACAAAAATGCATTCCCACTCTCATGCACACATGTACAAATACTTAGCACTCACCCAATGTAGGGATAGACATAAATGGACATGTACACACAATCACACTCCCCAAACATACTCTATACCTTGGGTCCAGGTACCCTCGCCCCCAGAGGGGGAAACGGCACCTAGACGCAGGAGATGTTACCCTTTCCCCCGGGGTGGAGGCAAGCAGACCGCCCCAGGCTCCGCAGCAGCAGGGAGGCCCCGCATCCCAGATCCCAATCAGACGGCCAACACCACCTTTTTCTCCCTCCCTCGTTCACCGACACATCACGGGTATGACAGTCCATTCTCCCTGCAGCACGGACTACACTGCCCATGAGGCTACATTCTTTAGGGCGATGCCTGTAACACTCTGCCTATTGCCTTCATATTAAATAGTTTTTTGAATTATAATTTTTCATTTTGCAGACTGCAAGTAGAGGTGACATGGGCCGCAAGATTGAGACACAGGCATTAGAGCCTCTTAATGCGTGTTTTGTTTGGGTTTCCCCCATCGTGGAATTCCCAAAAATAGAGAGGGGACAGCCTAATATATGAAACAGAAAAAGACTGCTGTGTAATCCATTTATTTCAACAAAGTAACTGTGTTCTGAATACCACATTTTAAACTGTTACTCATATTTTGTTTAAATACGTAACGCCGGTATATGTATTCCGTTATTCCCCAACACTGCAGACTAACTCAGTGTGGACTCTCAGAGACTCACTGTGAAGTTGTGGCCTCAGCTCTGAAGTCCAACCCCTCCCATCTGACAGAGCTGGACATGAGTGAGAACAAGCTGCAGGATTCAGCAGTGAAGCGTCTGTGTGCTGGACTGAAGAGTCCAAACTGTCGACTGGAGACTCTGAGGTGAGTTCACTGACTGCAGCTGTTGTTGTTTTTCTATATTTCAGATCTTTGATTGATGTTTGAACCTTTCTTTAGTTCCTAAATGTTCAGGATGTGTCTGAAGACAAATGTGAAGAAGTTTGAGTGCTTTCAGAAATGTTGTGTCTTTCCAAACGACTGAGCAACA
The DNA here is from genome assembly GCF_057381915.1 of Diplotaxodon limnothrissa. Taxonomy (NCBI): domain Eukaryota; kingdom Metazoa; phylum Chordata; class Actinopteri; order Cichliformes; family Cichlidae; genus Diplotaxodon; species Diplotaxodon limnothrissa. Next base: position 9,078,543 of record NC_140606.1, read on the forward strand.
GTTTTTCCTTTTGGCTGCAAATAGAAGTGATAGACTTGACAAGGGTTCATTTAAAGACTTACAGAAGTGGAGTGGTGACGGGGAGATATTTGACAGGACAGCTTTTCAGCCTCCATCAGTCAGTGAAGATGAAGTCAGTACTGATGAGGCTATAGAGAATAGAATTCAACTTTATTGTCATTGCACTAGAGCTGGGCGATAGAACGATAACGATATGTATCGCGATATAACTTTTACTCGATAGAGAAATCAAGCTATCGCGATAGACCTCGCCGCTCTTGTCCTCTTAATAAAAAAAAAAAAGGTCAGCCAATCCAAATCAAGTAGCGCAGAGCCGAACCAATCACAGCCGCAGCGTCACGTCGCGTTACGTACAGCACAAGTGCCAAGCCGCACGTGTGTTTGTTTGGGAAGCAGCCAGCGGGTAATGGAGCCAGCGCATAATGGAGGAAATGAGTGTGCCGACTAGAAAAATCAACCGAGTGTGACCGAAGAGAAAACAGATGATGGTTCCAATGCCGGAGAGATTGTCGAACGGAAGAGCCATAGAAGTTCCGTAGTGTGACGGTATTTCGGCTATTTCAAGTCTGACAAAAAACAGAGTAGCGCGCACTGTAAATTGTGCCGAAAACAAGTCTGGAAATACAATAAACTGGTGCATGCGTCACACTGTGCGCCACGTTATTGTTTCGGTGAAATGAATTTCTACAATACTGTTACTGTTAATTCTACTCTCTGCAGTGTTTAAATGCTTACATATACACACAGTTACTGTCCCTCCACACATACGGCTCGGTTCTGCTTCTATGCCCCAGCTTTGTTTACTTTTTCCCACCGAGGCTTCTAGACTTCTGATTGGCCAACATTTCTGCACGGTTAGGAATCTAGCGCCACCTGCTGCTTTGGCATGTTCATAGCAGCGTTTTCCTTCATTTCTGCCTTTATGTGTGGACGGGATTATTTTTTAAAACGAAAACGGAAAATCTCCGTTTTCAAAGATACCCGTGTACGTGTGGACGTAGCCTCAGTCTCTGACTGGAAGCGCTAATTCGTCATTCGGCTTTTGTCAGACTAAAGTAACTGTTAAAACTGTTTGAAAAGCTCAGCTATACAACAAGGAGAGATTGAGAATTTCCTTTTAGTTCTCAGTTTATTTGATATTGACAAAAGTTAGTCAGTTTTGTCTGTTCTTCTGTAAAACAAACTAAGATTTATTTTTAGAATTAATATTTTGTTTCTAAGTGGAATTGACAATTTAGTCTGTTTCGTTTGTTCCATTTTGAAACTTAAACGCTTTAGCGGCTGCCTTTTGTGTAGTTTGCAATATTTGCCTTTATTTATCTGAAAAAGTCTCATGTTCCTTAAGTACATCTACCCTGTTGAACTTATTATGGGAAATAAATATTTAAATAAAAACAAGCTGCTGATTATTTCACATTTTACTTGTGAGCAACGGCACATTTAAATCGTACAAATATAGTTATTTGGCTTATATCGTGATAGATATCGTTATCGCCTGAAATGAAAAAAACATATCGTGATATGAAAAAATCTCATATCGCCCAGCTCTACATTGCACATGTCACAAGTACAAGGCAACAAGATACAGTTTGCACATATATATATATATATATATATATATATATATATATATATATTTTTTTTTTTTTATTTATTTATTTTTATTAGGGGTGCAACGATATTCGTATCGATATTGAACCGTTCGATACAGTGCTTTCGGTTCGGTACGCATATGTATCGAACAATACAAAATTTGTAATTTATTTTATCAACTTTCCTTCTGACGATGCTGTCTGTGTTGAGCGCTCAGTGAATCTGCGTTCGACTACTCCGCCTAGGCTGCACTGTCGAGCGCAGATCCACTGAGCGCTCAACACAGACAGCATAGTCAGAAGGAAGAGAGCAGGGCAAGCTAGCGAGACAGAAGTTAAGCTCTCCTTGCAACATGGACCTCCCCCACCCTCATTCAGATCTGGTGTTTGGAATTATTTTGGTTTTCATGTGACGTATGACCCTGAAGGTAAGCGAGTCATGGACTAAAGTAAAACAGTATGTTGGATGTGCCATGCAATGCTCAATTACATGGGTGGGAACTAGTGTGTTAGCGCAGTTAGCTCGTTAACGTGTTGGCCGTCTAGCCCCATGCACGGGGCGATCGGCGGTAGCTCGTTAACGGAGATTTGCCGTGTTGTGGCGTTAAGGTCATTTCAACGAGATTAACCTGAAAGCACTAGTGGGAACACAACGAATATGACTGCACATTTACGCCGACATCATCCTAGTGCAAAGACAAGTGGAAGCAGACAAAAACAAGCAAGCATGCTACTAACTTTAGCCGAGTCATTTAGACAGCTGTTTAATATGCTGCTGAGAATATAGCCCAGAAGATAGTATAGCTTTTATTTTGGAAAGAGACATTTCTCTGTAATAAACTCTCTTTTCCAAAGATGAGTGATTCCTCAATCAGATACAGGGCTCGCAATATTGCTAGCCCGACGTCCCCGGGCTAGCGATTTTTTCAGTCGGGCTACCAAAATCTCTCTTCCCTGCCCGTCGGGCTATTGTAGGAAGGAAAAATATATGTCAATGCTTTTGCATTCTTTCAGAAATGTAGCTGGGTAATTATGTCATTGGCATCGGTGAGCCACTGTCAATATGTGACATATTGAAATCGCATTTGAATTTGCGCTTGTTTTTTTGCTTTCACTTTGCAATCGTGCGAACTGTGTATAGAGAGCGACAGCACTGATTGGTGAGTGATGATAATTTGTGCACCAATTCCTCTGACATCGTCTTATTAATCGTTAGCTTACTATGCAAACATGACAAGTGAAATCTCCCGCAGCAAGCTTAAACATGTGAGAGGTTGATCGCGCAGAGAATCGCTGAGCTTATGTGAGTGCGTGTGTAAAAGCAGCAGGATATATATTTTAGTTCTGCTGAGCCAAATAAGACAGGTCAGGGTGAAGAAGTGACAGCCAAAGAAAAGCTTACCACAAAACGGAAAAGTTATGACAAATCAGACTATAAGGCAAAAAGAAAGTGCAGCTTTATGGTTTCATGGACAAAAGAATTTCTGTGGCTGCAATATGACGAGCTAAATAACCAGGGCTGCACATAAGTGGTCCGCAGGTGCGCATTCGCTGTCAAAATAAAAAACACACACAAGGGTTAGGGTTAAATTTAAAAACTGTACTTTTGAGTTAAAATATATATTTATAATTTTAATAAATGACAAATTAAAAAGGCATGAACATTTTTTTTGTATCGAAAAAATATCGAACCGTGACACCAAAGTATCGAACCGTGAATTTTGTGTATCGTTGCACCCCTAAAATATATATATATATATATATATATATATATATATATATATATATATATATATATATATATATATATATATATATATATATATATATATATATATATATATATATATATATATATATATCATGGCGGCGGGGGCGTGGCCCGCCTCCTGTGACATCACGCTCCAAAGCCCTATACCAGTCTGTGTTTTTAATCTGTCCTGGAGCACTGCGTCTGTCCCCTCTGGCCACACTTTAATTGTCCTCACAGCAGGTTTCACACGTTGGATGAGTGGTGAATAGAGATTGACAGACCACGTGACTTTCGCGCATTGCTTTGTGGGTACCCGTGGCAACAAAATCAAAACACTGCATCAAGCGCTAGTATTTCCAGCACCAGTAATCATTAATTCTGCAGTTTTAATCGCTACTTGCATTTTATTTGCCCCAAAAACAGTTATGTACAAAACGACGGAGAACACGGCAGGTTCGTACAAAGACAGACTTGACGAAAAGGCAAAAAAAAGTACGAGGAAAAAATCAAAGGAGTGAAAGGGTTAGACCTATACGAGCATACAGAGTGGAGTAAGGACGTTAGCGTGCTGCCCAACTTTCATCACGCACATATTTATTATCATATGGTCCTAAGTGTGAGTACATACACTCACAAAATGTTTAGTAACTTCAGATCCCTGCAACAAGCCCAGGTCCAGTTTACTGGTGATTTGGACTATTCCATTTCACAGCTGTTGTTAATTTTTTTTCCTTTATCTCCTGTACAGGCCAACGCGTCTATTTGTTGTTTCAGGTTGTAGTATTACACAACATTTTCAGATCTAATAGAAATAAAATAAGTGTTTCGTAATTCATTCAATTTATTGTCTTTATTTATAACTGGCATTATTGTTTCATTCTATTATAGAATCTTACAAGAAAGAGGAAAAATTCTATTCCATTATGCTTTATTAGCTGCTTCGGTGAAAAACAAATCAACAATGCAAAAAAAACAAAAAAAACATTGCAAAATAACTGGAAAACAGTTATTCATCACTTGATTGCTTCAATACAACACTTGGGCACATATATGTGGGACTTTTCGTGGCTGTTTTCATCTCGCACTCTCTCTTAACCAATCAAATCCCGCTGTGGTAGCAGCTATAAACTCTGTCTGACCCAGGTTGATAGAGGGTGCCCAGTCTGGATCGCATTCCAGCATTTTGTAGGCTGGTTTTCCTACAAAACACAACAAACATTAGCCCGCAAAGCCACAGTGAACAAAGCAGCATAGCGCAACGAATTCAATTCGATTCAATATAAGACTTATTTGTAACCTACATCAACAATTATGTTATGATAAACTACGTAACAACTACAACAGGATGTGAATGAGGCAGCGCAGAGCAGCCTAACACAGGCACAAACATAACAACAAAGCAGGCTCTGTGAGAGGATTTCAAACAGAAGCTGGAGAAGAGAAAGGACTCTGTTGGAATGACTACAGAAAGCAGGCAGCTGAGACCAGTCCAAGTGTTTCCATGGAGCCCAGTCTAACATTCATTTATACACTAACGTACAGAAGTGAATGAATCCATAGTTTCAAATGTAGAAATAGTACTCAGTTCATTTACAGAGTTTAATACAGTTCATGAGGAAATGTTCAAAACAGCAGCTGAGAAGAAATCTGCTTCACAAAGTTGGATCCAATTCCAATAGTTTGTGATGCAATTGAATGGAGCATGAGCAGTTCACTGCCTAACTCTAATGAAAATGTTTATTGACGTGTGAATTCATTCTTCAACACTCGATTCTGCCTGAACAACGTGAAAACTTTTCTTATTTTTTGTAACACAATTCAATGCACTGAAGCATCGAATTGTTCCATTATCCAACAATGAAAACAGGAAACAGAGACAGCTGGCCTTCAAAGTAAAAGCTGCTCCTTTTGAAACATATTGGTGGTAAAATGTAAGAAGAGCTGAAGCACATAAATGATCTACGTGCCAAAATATTAAACACAGTTGATATATTTGTGTGAGTGTTGCACAGCTGATGGCCGATGGCTGCTCCTACTGGAGTGTTGTGAGTGTTGAGATTCAAATGTAGATATAATAATGTACATATAGCACAGTTTCCTGTTCCAGATCAGCTGATCAGAGTTGGGCCAATCTGCTCTGAGCATGCTCAGTCTGAGTTATGGAGCCGCATACTACGAATCACCATGGCAACGAGTAATTATAGAGCAGAGGCTCCGTGTGAATCCAGAGGAGCAGAAATATGAATAATGACAGTAGATGTTTGTGTGCAAGTGCTGGAAGCAAATGAGTGTGTGATGTTCTTTCAGTGTTGCACTTTGTAGACGCTCCCTGAGCACTGGTCTCACAGCCAGCTGCACATAGAGACCAGTGTTGTTAGTCCAGGTCAGAAGATGACTTGTTGGAATGAAAATGAGCTTGTAGTTTGTCTGCTTTAATAATGTGACTGGAAAAAGGTGTCTGACTTCAAATATGTCCATTTCTTTCACACTTCACCTTTAAAAGTGAAGCCATGTGGTTCCTGGAAGGAAAAACACGACTTTTTCAAGTCGTTGTCCTGTTTTTATGAGAAATGTACGACTTTAATGTGAAACATTCAGAGTTTTTTCTCTTGTTGTGTTTGTTTGAAGCTGCTTCCTGTTGGCTTCAGCTGTTTGGAGTTTCCATTTTCTAAACTTCTACATTCTGAACCTTCTTCAGCTCTGAACAGATGATGAAACACTGAATGATTTCAAGCTCACACTTTGTCTAATAAACTTGCATGTTTCATTCTTTATACAGATTGAAGGACTGTGGTTTGTCAGATATTGGCCTTGATTATCTGGCAGCAGCGCTGAAGTCCAACCCCTCGTATCTCACAGAGGTGGACCTGAGTGGAACCTACAGAAACTTGAAGGGTTCAGGAGTGAAGCATCTGTGTGGTTTTCTGGAGAATCCACGATGTCGATTTGAAACTCTGAGGTCAGTCAGCATGTTTTAGTTGTGCTGAGATGAATATGATGTGAAAGTTGTGCTGACACTAAACTGCAGACATCAGGCTGATATTATACTGATCCACACTGAGGATCTTCATGGTAAAGTCTGTTTTCTTCTTCTCTGGTTTAGTCCATTGACTGTAGCAGAACAATGTTCACATTTCAAACAGTGGTACTCAATGTATGGCCCGCGGCCCACACGCGGCCTGCCCACCTTTCCTAATTCAGAGAGAGGGGACCCTGATTAACTGTGCAGCTTCTTCCTCACAGTTCTAAGTATCAGACACAACAATGAATAATCCACAGCTGACTGTCTTTAGCAGGTCAAAGGTCACAGCACACAGCAACCTGTGAAACAGTTTGGAGCAGGAATTCTTGCACATTTGCAAACTGACACTGCTGCATGGCATGCTGGGTAATGCTAGCTGCTCAGGTATGGGCGTGCTAACGGCTGTGAGGCTCCGTGGCTGCAGAACACTGAAGAAGAGAAAAGAGAGGTGGAGGATGAAAAAAAGAGGCGGAGATGAAGCAGAAGTTTAGCTCCAGAGAGGAGCTGTCTGTGTGGGCGGAGCTGCCTGAGCCCCGCCCACACAGTGACAGTGAAGCAGGTGAAGAGTAATAAATAAAGACGGCAGACAGGATTTGATAAGCTGATGTACAAACATGTTGAATGATGGTGGCAGCTACAGAAACAGGTCCATACATACATGAAGCGTGTCTCCTTTGCATCGTCCACATTTGATACTGAGAGTTTCCAGAAGAGCAAACATCAAACACGCCTCCAAACATGTGACGAGTCAGACTGACATCATTTCTACAGATGGCTAACCTGAGAAACAGTCAAAGTACTGATGATTCCTACAAAGTGTGTGTGTTCAGTATGAGATGAGTGTGAATGAAACCATGGAAGAGCGGGCCGTGGCTGCTCTCACACACGTTTGCTGCAGGGGCGGATCTACAGAAATGTTCTTAGGGGGGCAAAATCAAAGCCGTTATTGTTGACACATATGCAGCTGTTACATCCTGTAATATGCATTAAATACGGTTCAAATACATTAAATGCATATATATACATGTTTCATATAAATATAGTCTACAACTGTATTTTCTTCAGCCCACATAATGAAACCGTTCAGTCAGATAAAGACAGAAGGCCTTTTCCACGTCCCTCTGCTCAGTGTTAAAGTGTTGATGATGTTCAAGCTCAGACAGCAGGAGGGATTTCTAAGCATCCTTCACTGATCCACAACAAAGGTCCAGAGTTTGAGCCCTCCTAGTAGGACAGGAAACATACTGATAAGAGTTTCAAAGTGTCTTTGTAAGCAGACATGATTGAAATGAGCCAGTCTGAGTTTGGTTCCTGCAGTTTGTGCTTCATAAACAGAGCTGAAGCAGAGGCAGCGTGTGCCTGCAGGTGAATGTACACTGCTGTTATAAGAGCTGTGGAAACTCTGGTCAAAAGGACGTAACCATACTGCTGACAGTTCCAGGACAGTCACAGAGTTACAGCATCATTTGTGACGATAAAGACAGAAAGCTCATCCAAATCCTGGGATTAAAAGTCTGTCCTGGTGGTGTCCAGTCAAACACGTCTCTGTGAAAGCTTCAATCCAACAGGCTCCAAAATCCTTCTGCTCATTTCCTCGCCGGGTTCTTGATGCTCCTGTACCATCTCTCTGTCATCCTCCTCGCTCCGTCTTTGCACTCACAGTCTTTGTGCATCATTAACACTCACGTGTGGAAAACCAAAGTTTTACTGAGCCGAAGATGATCATCAGTGACGCTGTCTTCGAAATACTCTTGTTAGAAATGTACGACTTTAATGTGAAACATTCAGAGTTTTTTCTCTTGTTGTGTTTGTTTGAAGCTGCTTCCTGTTGGCTTCAGCTGTTTGGAGTTTCCATTTTCTAAACTTCTACATTCTGAACCTTCTTCAGCTCTGAACAGATGATGAAACACTGAATGATTTCAAGCACTTTGTCTAATAAACTTACATCTTTCATTCTTTATACAGATTGGAGAGATGTGATTTGTCAGAGATCAGCTGTGATTATCTGGAAGCAGTGCTGAAGCTTAACCCTTTGTATCCCAGAGAGGTGGACCTGAGCTCCCACAAGCTGCAGGATTCAGGATTGAAGCAGCTATGTGTTCTTCTGTGGAAACCACAACATCGAATTGAAACTCTGAGGTCAGTCTCCACGTTTTAGTTGTGCTGATACTGTCGATCTGTGGAACTAAAACCTTTATACAGGAAGTCTGGTTCAGCTCTTTGTAGACCTTCTAATCTCTGATCCTCTGAGTCTTACTCAGTAGATGATGCAGAGTTGTGAAGCCGATGTGGGTGAGGACACTCGCCCAGCTCTAACTACCTTGACATCCAGGTCTCTTCCCTGCTTGTCCTGATACAAACAAACCTGAGTAACCTTGCAGGTCAGATCTCATCAGTCACACCTGTTATGGCAGCTCTCCTCTAGATTGTAGTTCTTGTTAACCTGGGATGGTTTTAGAAGCCTGGACCACAGACTCCAAGGGAGGATATTACTGGGAAAGGCCAAAGCAACCTATTAGACCCATTAAACACTAACATAGATGAATACTCAGATTTAAACCTTTATTGTTTCACAAAGGGTTAAAAAGGGAACGTCCACAGTTTAGACTGGAGCACATTTTATTAAAGCAGTTTGACAGGAGCAAAGCAAAATACAAAGAATAAGTGTTTAAAATATTAATACATATAACATAATAATAAAAGAAGAGCCAAATAATGATAAAAAGAATGAAAAAGTTGTCCAGAGCAGCAGGATGTCTGAGGTCTGCAGAAACACAGAAACGCAGCAGCTAAAAATAGTTGTTGAAAGAAAACGAGGTGGGAGCTGCTGATTCCTGAGCTTTGATACTGGATTAGCTTCAGTAGTTATTCCCATCACTGCTGTAGGAGCTACATTTAGTCACAGCTGATTGTCTTCTTTGACCAGTCAGAATGACTACTGTTGTAAAAACAAGCACACAAAGAACCAATGAGAGTGAAGAACAGGATAAAGAGCTTGTGTGATGGAGGCAAAGCAATAATCAGCAGACTGTAGCAGTTTATATCTGCCTGAAAGTAGGAGCTCAGCGGAGCTCAGTCCCATATCTTTGGTTAGAAACAACATCAGTGATTTACTGCTGCTCGAGATGATTCCAGCAGCTCTCATTACAGCAGCTGATGAGAGAAACAGCTGATGGCTCACAGCTCGTGCACTGTTGGATCTCCAGATGTTCACGTGGCTGAAGTCTGTGAAGAATTTGTTGTTCATGTAGTTCACACAGCCTCAGATTGGACCGAGCTCCCTGGATCACTGCAGCATCCTCAGCTGGTACACGGACGTCTCTGTTCCTCAGTCTTGGAGCCCCTGCAGGACCGTCCACACCACCAGCGTCTCCTCACTCACCTTTCCTTTGTCCTCGTCCTTCATCGGCCGTGCTGTGTCTTTGTTCCTGCGGTGTTGTTCCCACGATGCAGTGCTGATGTTCCCTCCTTGAATGCACAACAAGTACGGTGCTGGTCTTTCTCGGGTGGAGCAGAGACAGATTGAAGTCTTCCAGGCTTTAGTGCAGACTTCCCTGACAGAGGCTGCATGGCTTCTACACTGTGTGGAGGTGACTCCTGCACTTGAAGACAGGCTGCAGGTACATGTGTGATGAAGAGGACCTGCAGCAGTGTGATGGAGCTGCAGGTCTTAAGGAAGTCCTGCTGTCCTGTCCCACCCTCATCTGTACTTCCTCTGTCTTCTCTGGACTTGTCCTCCTGTTTCAGGAACAGCACTGCTTCATGCCGAGGGTGGACGGGAGCGTTGGCTCTGATTCTTTTACCGTCCACCACAAGGAGACACTGATGCTGACCTCCTGATTCATCTGCATGTGTTCTGCTTCACACTGCTCACCTCCACCAAAGACTTCACAAACATCTTCTTTCTTTGAGTCCAGTTTGTCCCACAAACACTTCCAAATGCCCTCCTCTGAGATTCTGCAGCTTCTTGCAGTGTGACTCAGCTGACTTCTGACAGACCACAGACTGGCACAGCATCCACATGTGTCTCCTTTCAAACAGGCTCTTGATGTTTCCTCCCACATCATGCTTGCCAGTCAGTCTCCTTTGTTCTCCAGCTCTGTAGCTCCAGCTGATGAAGCTTCAGTTTTCCATGTTGGTAACAGTAAACTACAGCCTCTGCTGTCAGCTGGGTAACTAAACAGAGCTGCAGCACGTCTCTGCGGTGGTGCTACATCCAGCCTGCAGACGGCCATCTACATGTTGTAGTTATTTACAGTCGCCATGCGGGCAGTGGGCTGCTCTGCTTGTGCTGTTGTTGGTGAAGCTGAAGTGAAAGCGAGAGTTAAAGCACTGAACAGTGTCCACTGAGCTTCTCATGCTATTCTCATGCTCAAAGAAGTTTAACAGGAAAGCAGGAGGCAGACGTAAACTCAAAGCACAAAGCTGAACGCACAGACATAAGGCACAGACCTACAAAATAAAACAGGAAGTACACGACAGACAGAGAGATCCAGACCAGACACAGAACTAAACATATGCAGACTCATGAGCAGACAAAATAACACCATGGACAGACAGAAGGAACACAGAGAACAGGGAGCATGGAATAAACACTGGGAGTCCAAATAACAAAACCTAAAAACAAGAACTCAGGAAGTACTGTGTTGGAACAACATCATTTGGACAGGATGATGTCTTTATACCATCACATCGTTCCTCCACCTGGTCAAACCACACAGGCTCAAACTGATCAAAAACAGCTGAGCAGGTGAATATTTTAGAAAGGTCATGTGAAGGCAGGCCGATCATAGATCGAAGCTGTTTTATCTTATTGATAAAAACTGCAGGAACCTTTCACAAGTTTCTGAGGAACTATTAATATGACAAGCTGGAGAAATAATTGAACAAAGAAGCTGAGGATTGTTGGAGCATTTCTCAATAATATTTTGACAGCTTTTGACTTCTCTGCGTTGACAGTGTCCTGATACCTGTACAGACGGTCTCTCAGCATCAGAAACACACCTGCATCTTTTTCCCACTTACGTTCAGCCTTCCTGCTCTCTCGTCTGGCTGAATGAGCGGCCTCGTTTATCCACGGGTCCGATTGTGGTTTCATAGTTTTAAAAGGAGCAACCTCATCAAGGACAGTTTGGCATTTATCATAAAAATTAGATGTCATCTGCTCGGTACCATCGCCGAGGGGAGATCTTAAACTTCTTAAAAGCACTAGAAAATAGTTCTGTTGCAGATGGGTTAAATAGACGACAATGGGGTGTTGGAATAAGAGGAGTAAAATGGCAGTGAGATAAAAATATATCAAACACAACACTGAAAAAACAGCATCACATGTTTCCATGTTTAGGACCGGTAACCCTAAAGACAGCACGAGATCCAACGTATGAGCCTGTTTCTGGGTTGGGCCCAACACAAACTGAGCACGACTGAAGGAGTCAAACTTAAAAAATCTCTGGCCAGAGGATTGGAGGAACAACACGTGAATATTAAAATCTCTGACAATTAAAGTTTGATCACAGTTTGGCACGAAAGCAGCTAAAAAGTCTTGAATAAAATCCTTGTGATGTTTTGGAGGCACCCACATCGGCTCATCGGCCGATGTGGGTGCCCGACCTATCGGCCGTAGGTTCTGAGGGTTTACTCCACCTGAGCGTTGACGGGGAGGACGCTGGGCGGGTTTATTGTAGTACGCCCAACAACAGATGTCAGACAGGCGTAAGCCATATCCAGAGAGCGCCAGTAGTTGATGCGGTCGAATCCAGTCGGGTTAGGCTGAGGTGTTTTTCCAAGTTGTATCCAGGTAGCTTTCATTCTCACCAATAAGCCACTGCATTTCCCACGGCGTCTGCGACACCCTGTCAGTTGAGGTGGCGCTGAAGCACAACGGAGACAAGCTGGAACTCCTGACAGGAACAGTGCAGAGAAGCTTCCCTGATATCCACGATTGCAATAAACACGTTTTAAATGAGAAGATCTTAAAGCCAGCAGTGTTTGGTGATCATATACAAGCAGAGAGTTTGCATTTTTGAAGACAAATGAAAACTAAAACATGAATACAAACAGAGTTGGACAGCAGGCCGTACACACTGCTGCCATCTTGACTCTCCGTTAAGAAAAGACTGTCATGTGACTGTCATAAAAGTCTGTATCCCAGAGCAGGTGTGGGACTTCCTGCAATGGAGTAACACGTGTCTCTGAAGCCTCCCGCTGAGTTTCAAAAATAGTTTTTTCTCAACCTACAAAGTCTTCATTTGTGCTACAGCTGAAGTTAACAGTCTTATACTTTATATTATAACTTTATTTGAGAAGAAATGGCATCCAACCCTTGAAAATACAAGCTCACAGGAGGAGCGGCGACTAGGCCCGGTGCGATCTCGGGCGAGAGTATCGATGATGGCCAAAGGGCAGCGTCCAGCTCTACGGCCGCTGAAGAGCAGACTCAACAGACGTGATGTGGATCCTACTGCTCTAAAATTGGAGCTTCTTCAATCCATTAAAGAGGACATTAGTACGCTGTTAAAAGAAGAACTCAGAAATGCATTGAAAGAAGATTTTGACAATATAAGGGCTGACGTGCAAGGACTGAGAAATGAGATCGCTAACAGCATGGCGGCGACGCACGTTGAAGTTGATGGAATAAAGATTACAGTGAAAGAAGCTGAGGATGGGCTGTCAATGTGGAGCGATGAGGTGACCACCCTGCAGTCTACAGTAGAGAGTATGAAGGAGGAGCTGTCTGACCTGAAGGATAAATGTAATGAAGGCAGGAAGCAGAGAGCTAACATCCACATCATAGGCATCCCAGAGGGCCTGGACTCGAGCTCCTCCACGGCCGTATCTGTGCTACTACGTGAAATGCTGGGTATGGATAAAGACGTTATTGTTGACCGCTCACAAAGGAGCCCTATCCCGAGAAAGCCAGCTGGTATCCCGCACGCCGTCATAGCCGAGCGTCACTACTACCAGGATTGTGTGGCTACGCCGTGCCAGGGCCCAAGCCCCGCTTGAGTTTAACGGACAACCTATTGCAATATTAGGACTGGGTGATATGACCCAAAATTCATATCTCGATATTCTTTAGCTGGATGGCGATATACGATATATATATCGATATTTTTAAAGCCAGAAAGTAAGAACAAAAAGAGAGTTCTTAGTCAAAGCTGTGTCCCAAATCTCACACAGGCACATTTATTAACATACAGCATAGATGTACATGAAACAATTACTCAGAAATAAATTATCAGCATTTATTAAATAATAATGCTCCATAAATAAAAGAAAACAATGTTGTTTTTGTGCATAACAAAAAGCTCACAATTGTGCAGTCAAAATCTAAACTAACAGACGCTGAGCATAATAACAAGCAGCTGCTCTGTTCCCAGGTTCTACTGCGTGACTGACAGCCTGGAGTTTGAAATCCTCTTTGTAACCGTGTCTCTTACAGGTGCCATTTATGGTCCTTATACACACTCAATAAAGTAATATTACTTTAGAGCAGAGTACGTACCACTCCGCGAGGCTCCTCGGTAGCTGTAATGCTCCAACAATCCATCAAGCGGTGCGGCCTCGTAGCTTAGCAAAGTCGTACCAAAACATTTTTTGAAATGTTTCTGAGCGCCGTGTAGCACATAAAATCGGTTCGAGGTCAGTAAGCACAACCAGAATTCATCCATAAGGCGCACTGTCGAATTTTGAGAAAATTACAGGATTTTAAGTGCAACTTATAGTGCAGAAAATATAGTTTATGGTTTTCCTTTGATCTTAGCAAATACCTACGCCTCTAATTGGGACGATCACAGATTTTTCACTAAAGTCTTTACACGGCTCCCCAATATGTCATCACACAATATCATCTTTGAGGGAGACCTAAACTGCTCATTATCTGCTATGGACCACAGTTCACACAAAAGTTACAGAATGTGATTATAAGACTCTGGTGATTTCTCCTCTTGTTTTTTCAGTGTGTATTCCTGATGCCTGCTCCAACTATCAGCCATGGAGATTCAACTCAGTGTTGTTAGCAGATGAAGAGTTTGTCAGTTACAAAAGGTCTGAGAGGCCAAATAATTTCATTTTGTGCAAAATAGAATAAAATAGTGACCGAGCGCCTTTCTCAGTTAGCTGATGAAATTACTAAACTACATGCTGTGTACAGCCACTCTCCTGAGCCTGTATTATATACACAGCGGTTACAATGAAAAACTGAATACAATCTCATATCTACAAAACAGGCTGAGTCAAAGTTGCAGCTACGCTTATGAACATGGAGAAAAAACAGGCAAGTTATCAGCTCACCAGCTACGACTAAGAACAAACAACCAACTATCCTTGAGATCTACAATGATTTCAATAAGTTTTTTGATATTCCGTCCTTGGGAGAAGATGCGATCGCTAGTCTGGAGGAACCTGTCTCTAATGTTGAAACTGAAACGGCCATACGGAGCATGCAGTCTGGAAAATCAGTTTTCTGACCGACTGAATTCACTGTTAAAATCAACTTTTGAAGAATCCTTCCTCTCACAGTCGTTGCCTCCAACAATGCATCAAGCAGTGATGTGTTTAATTGTAAAACAGGAAAAAGACCATTTAGATTGTCGTTCATGTCGTTTAATATCTTTGTTCAACACAGACACCAAGATCCTGGCTCAAGTGTTGGCCCGTCGGTTACACAAGTATTTGTCCTCCATTATTTCACAGGACCAGACGGGCTTTATTAGGCACTCTTTTTTTAACATTAAAGCTCTATTAAATATAATTTATACCCATGTTAAAGGTGATACATTGGAAACTGTAGTTTGGCTTGACGCAGAAAAGGTGTTGGATCGGGTGAGATTGGATTTTTTTTTATTTTTTTATACGCTTAAAAAATGTGGCTTTAATTTTGTATCTTGGATAAAAGTATTGTATTGCTCCCCTCTAACAGCTGTCCGGACTAACAATAATCTGTCCCCCAGGACAGGGATGCCCTCTGTCTCCTTTTTGCCGTTGAACCGCTAGCTGTTGCTCTGAGACAATGTGTTGGTGTTGAGGGAAAACATCGAGGGGGTATCGAACATGAAGTCTCTCTTTATTCCGACGACATGCTTTTATTTATTTCCAACCCATCGAATAGCCTCCACAAACCTTTGGATAGACTTACAATAATAATAATAATACGTTTTATTTATAGGCACATTTAAGAGCCTCAAGGTCACCTTAATGCATACTTAAGGAATTTGGGACAATTTCTGGATATAAAGTGAATTTTGGGAAGAGCGAAGCAAAGTCTATCTGTACGACAACTGGCGAGTTTTGTGTATTTTAGCACCTATTAAACCCAGCTATAACAAGTTTAAGTACTCGGGCATCTGGGTGACACAAAACCACAAAGACTTGTATAAAACGATCTTCCTTTATTGTCGAAGCTTAAAGGGGATTTTGGAAAATGTGAGTTTTATATTTATGGTGGGGATGCAGAACAAGGACCAAAGATGAATGTGATGCTGAATCAGCAGAACACTTGGACTCATTTGATTCCAGCTTTGATATCATTGATTTCAATATGTCCATTTCTTTCACACTTCACCTTTAAAAGTGAAGCCTTGTGGTTCCTGGAAGGAAAAACACGACTTTTTCAAGTCTTTTTCCTGTTTTTATGAGAAATGTACGACTTTAATGTGAAACATTCAGAGTTTTTTTTCTTGTTGTGTTTGTTTGAAGCTGCTTCCTGTTGGCTTCAGCTGTTTGGAGTTTCCATTTTCTAAACTTCTACATTCTGAACCTTCTTCAGCTCTGAACAGATGATGAAACACTGAATGATTTCAAGCTCACACTTTGTCTAATAAACTTACATCTTTCATTCTTTGTACAGATTGAAGGACTGTGGTTTGTCAAAGATCAGCTGTGATTATCTGGCAGCAGCGCTGAGGTCCAACCCCTACCATCTGAGAGAGCTGGACCTGAGTAACAACAAGGAGCTGCAGGATCCAGGAGTGAAGCATCTGTGTGGTTTCCTGAAGAGTCAAGGATGTAAACTTGAAACTCTGAGGTCAGTCAGCATGTTTTAGTTGTGCTGAGATGAATATGTTGTGAAAGTTGTGCTGACACTAAACTGCAGACATCAGGCTGATATTATACTGATCCACACTGAGGATCTTCATGGTAAAGTCTGTTTTCTTCTTCTCTGGTTTAGTCCATTGACTGCAGCAGAACAATGTTCACATTTCAAACAGTGATACTCAACGTATGGCCCGCGGCCCACACGCGGCCTGCCCACCTTTCCCGATTCAGAGAGAGGGGACCCTGATTAACTGTGCAGCTTCTTCCTCACAGTTCTAAGTATCAGACACAACAATGAATAATCCACAGCTGACTGTCTTTAGCAGGTCAAAGGTCACAGCACACAGCAGACAGTCAGAAATATTCTAACTCTGATCATTTATCAGTTGTGACACTGTGAGACTTGATCAGAGGTGTGATCATCACAGCAGAGTCCTTTTGTGTCAAAGTCACTGAGGATCAAACAGAAACACATGAAGCAGATTTTCCTCTTCTGGCTTTTTATAGCAGATAACCTTCAAAATATTCTGCAGTCGATCAAAAACTGAAGCAAACCATGAATCAACATGTGAACATGACCTGATGCTGCTGAAGTGAAGCAAAGTTACAGAGGTTTGATTACAGACACAGATGAGAGTTTGTAATCTGTCATCATTTTAAAAAGTTTCCATGGAACAGCAGAAATGAGGCTTTCCTGTCAGAGGCCGACAGTTCAGTTCAGTTCATTTTTATTTCAAACATTTCAAACATGTGCCTTCACAATCATTACAAAATATCATTCCATTATTTGTTTGAAAAGGAGTAGGCTGAAGTATTTACTTATTTGTCCCTACCCCCTCAAGTTTTACCTCTCATTCATTTAATTTTTTTTTGTCTTAAATTAAACAAACAACATATGAAACATATAAACATATGAAGTAAAACAAAACATAACATACATAAATCAAAACAAGAAATTAGCAAGCCCCACCACAGTATAGTTTCTTTCATATGAAAAATACAGAATGTGTATATTTGCAGATACACAAGTTATGGAAAAACAACAAACCAAAACAAAACAAAAAAACAACCAAAAAAGAACCGCAACACCATTACCAGCAACATTACAGCACTGAACACAACAGCAGACTGGTGGCTAATAAACAGTGAATGATGCAGAAACAGATGTTTGAAGCTGTTCTTGGAGTACACTGAGAGAGAGAGAGCTGTGCAGGCAGGAACAGCCAAAGTCAGAGAGAATTCATGAGCATATTTATCAAACGTGAAGCAGAGTTTGGATCTTCTTCTGCTGCTGGTTCACTCAGTTTTGGTTGGAGACAGATGAAACCTGCAGCTTCAGGATCTGTGAGCTGTCCACTTTCAGCCCCGACGGCGTGTCCGTGTACGTGCCGTCGAGTGAACGATCCACGCTCTGTGTTTCCATCTTTATGTGTTTAGTTGCTCTCATTTACTGTTTTAGCTGTTTGCTGCTTGTTGAAATCGTTTGTGAGCTTTAACCTGAGATTTTGGCAAAATACATTTATATTAAACATCGATTCAGGATTGAATGAGTCAACATCGTTTTATTCAAATTAAAACCATTTAAATGGGAAAATCTATTTTTTTACACCCGCCTCTAATGCTTGGTAATGTCAGCTGGTCCATGTGCAGCTGGCTGTGAGGCTCAGGGAGCGTCTACAAAGTGCAACACTGAAAAAACATCATCCATAAATATTGAGTAATAACTGGACTCTCATACAGCGAGACTCAAATGCCTTTAAACATCAGCTTATCCTGCTGATCCAAGTCCAACACTGAGTTTGTAAAAACATGTTTGTCAATCATTTTGTTTGGTTTCTGAGGAAGATGATTCAATAACTTGCTGCTAATACACAACATTTCATCATATTTCCTCATAACCCTCTTTTGTCTGACCATTTGATCCCATTTGAATTTGCAATAAAGGATCCACAGAGTTTGGTGACAATAATGACAGTAGATGTTTGTGTGAAAGTGCTGGAAGCAAATGAGTGTGTGATGTTCTTTCAGTGTTGCACTTTGTAGACGCTCCCTGAGCACTGGTCTCACAGCCAGCTGCACATAGAGACCAGTGTTGTTAGTCCAGGTCAGAAGATGACTTGTTGGAATGAAAATGAGCTTGTAGTTTGTCTGCTTTAATAATGTGACTGGAAAAAGGTGTTGGACTTCAAATATGTCCATTTCTTTCACACTTCACCTTTAAAAGTGAAGCCATGTGGTTCCTGGAAGGAAAAACACGACTTTTTCAAGTCTTTTTCCTGGTTTTATGAGAAATGTTAGACTTTAATGTGAAACATTCAGTTTTTTCTCTTGTTGTGTTTGTTTGAAGCTGCTTCCTGTTGGCTTCAGCTGTTTGGAGTTTCCATTTTCTAAACTTCTACATTCTGAACCTTCTTCAGCTCTGAACAGATGATGAAACACTGAATGATTTCAAGCACTTTGTCTAATAAACTTAAATCTTTCATTCTTTATACAGATTGAAGGACTGTGGTTTGTCAAAGATCAGCTGTGATTATCTGGCAGCAGCGCTGAGGTCCAACCCCTCCCATCTGAGAGAGCTGGACCTGAGTAGCAACAACAAGGAGCTGCAGGATCCAGGAGTGAAGCATCTGTGTGGTTTCCTGAAGAGTCAAGGATGTAAACTTGAAACTCTGAGGTCAGTCAGCATGTTTTAGTTGTGCTGAGATGAATATGTTGTGAAAGTTGTGCTGACACTAAACTGCAGACATCAGGCTGATATTATACTGATCCACACTGAGGATCTTCATGGTAAAGTCTGTTTTCTTCTTCTCTGGTTTAGTCCATTGATTGCAGCAGAACAATGATCACATTTCAAACAGTGATACTCAACGTATGGCCCGTGGCCCACACGCGGCCTGCCCACCTTTCCTAATTCAGAGAGAGGGGACCCTGATTAACTGTGTAGCTTCTTCCTCACAGTTCTAAGTATCAGACACAACAATGAATAATCCACAGCTGACTGTCTTTAGCAGGTCAAAGGTCACAGCACACAGCAGACAGTCAGAAATATTCTAACTCTGATCATTTATCAGTTGTGACACTGTGAGACTTGATCAGAGGTGTGATCATCACAGCAGAGGCCTTTGTGTCAAAGTCACTGAGGATCAAACAGAAACACATGAAGCAGATTTTCCTCTTCTGGCTTTTTATAGCAGATAACCTTCAAAATATTCTCCAGTCGATCAAAAACTGAAGCAAACCATGAAGCAACATGTGAACATGACCTGATGCTGCTGAAGTGAAGCAAAGTTACAGAGGTTTGATTACAGACACAGATGAGAGTTTGTAATCTGTCATCATTTTAAAAAGTTTCCATGGAACAACAGAAATGAGGCTTTCCTGTCAGAGGCTGACAGCACTGAACACAACAGCAGACTGGTGGCTAATAAACAGTGAATGATGCAGAAACAGATGTTTGAAGCTGTTCTTGGAGTACACTGAGAGAGAGAGAGAGCTGTGCAGGCAGGAACAGCCAAAGTCAGAGAGAATTCACGAGCATATTTATCAAACGTGAAGCAGAGTTTGGATCTTCTTCTGCTGCTGGTTCACTCAGTTTTGGTTGGAGACAGATGAAACCTGCAGCTTCAGGATCTGTGAGCTGTCCACTTTCAGCCCGACGGCGTGTCCGTGTACGTGCCGTCAAGTGAACGATCCACGCTCTGTGTTTCCATCTTTGTGTTTAGCTGCTCTCATTTACTGTTTGCTGCTTGTTGAAATAGTTTGTGAGCTTTAACCTGAGATTCTGGCAAAATACATTTATATTAAACATCGATTAAGGATTGAATGAATCAACATCGTTTTATTCAAATTAAAACCATTTAAATGGGAACATTAATTTTTACACCCGCTTCTAATGCTTGGTAATGTCAGCTGGTCCATGTGCAACTGGCTGTGAGGCTCAGGGAGCGTCTACAAAGTGCAACACTGAAAAAACATCATCCATAAATATTGAGTAATAACTGGACTCTCATACAGCGAGACTCAAATGCCTTTAAACATCAGCTTATCCTGCTGATCCAAGTCCAACACTGAGTTTGTAAAAACATGTTTGTCAATTATTTTGTTTGGTTTCTGAGGAAGATGATTCAATAACTTGCTGCTAATACACAACATTTCATCATATTTCCTCATAACCCTCTTTTGTCTGACCATTTGATCCCATTTGAATTTGCAATAAAGGATCCACAGAGTTTGGTGACAATAATGACAGTAGATGTTTGTGTGAAAGTGCTGGAAGCAAATGAGTGTGTGATGTTCTTTCAGTGTTGCACTTTGCAGACGCTCCCTGAGCACTGGTCTCACAGCCAGCTGCACATAGAGACCAGTGTTGTTAGTCCAGGTCAGAAGATGACTTGTTGGAATGAAAATGAGCTTGTAGTTTGTCTGCTTTAATAATGTGACTGGAAAAAGGTGTTGGACTTCAAATATGTCCATTTCTTTCACACTTCACCTTTAAAAGTGAAGCCATGTGGTTCCTGGAAGGAAAAACACGACTTTTTCAAGTCGTTGTCCTGTTTTTATGAGAAATGTACGACTTTAATGTGAAACATTCAGAGTTTTTTCTCTTGTTGTGTTTGTTTGAAGCTGCTTCCTGTTGGCTTCAGCTGTTTGGAGTTTCCATTTTCTAAACTTCTACATTCTGAACCTTCTTCAGCTCTGAACAGATGATGAAACACTGAATGATTTCAAGCACTTTGTCTAATAAACTTACATCTTTCATTCTTTATACAGATTGAAGGACTGTGGTTTGTCAGATATTGGCCTTGATTATCTGGCAGCAGCGCTGAAGTCCAACCCCTCGTATCTCACAGAGGTGGACCTGAGTGGAACCTACAGCAACCTGCAGGGTTCAGGAGTGAAGCATCTGTGTGGTTTTCTGGAGAATCCACGATGTCGATTTGAAACTCTGAGGTCAGTCAGCATGTTTTAGTTGTGCTGAGATGAATATGATGTGAAAATTGTGCTGACACTAAACTGCAGACATCAGGCTGATATTATACTGATCCACACTGAGGATCTTCATGGTAAAGTCTGTTTTCTTCTTCTCTGGTTTAGTCCATTGACTGCAGCAGAACAATGTACACATTTCAAACAGTGATACTCAACGTATGGCCCGCGGCCCACACGCGGCCTGCCCACCTTTCCTAATTCAGAGAGAGGGGACCCTGATTAACTGTATAGCTTCTTCCTCACAGTTCTAAGTATTAGACACAACAATGAATAATCCACAGCTGACTGTCTTTAGCAGGTCAAAGGTCATGGCACACAGCAATCTGTGAAACAGTTTGGAACCGGAATTCTTGCACATTTACAAACTGACACTGCTGCATGGCATGCTGGGTAATGCTAGCTGCTCAGGTATGAGCATGCTAACGGCTGTGAGGCTCCGTGGCTGCAGAATACTGAAGAAGAGAAAAGAGAGGTGGAGGATGAAGAAAAGAGGCAGAGATGAAGCAGAAGTTTAGCTCCAAAGAGGAGCTGTCTGTGTGGGCGGGGCTCAGGCAGGTGAAGCAGGTAAAGAGTAATAAATGAAGACAGCGGACAGGATTTGATAAGCTGATGTACAAACATGTTGAATGATGGTGGCAGCTACAGAAACAGGTCCATACAGACTGAAGCGTGTCTCCTTTGCATCATCCACATTTGATACTGAGAGTTTCCAGAAGAGCAAACATCAAACACGCCTCCAAACATGTGACGAGTCAGACTGACATCATTTCTACAGAGAACAGTGTGAGCTCTCAGCAGGTCACTTCAATAAGAAGGACAAACAGTGCAGCAGGAATGACTAAACCCACTAACAGTCTGATATCCCCGTGTTCCTGTTGTTCTACAGCATCATCATTAATGCTGCTCCACCACCATCACTGCAGCTGACCAATCAGCTTCTGTCACGTCATGTGACGCTCTGTGACTCAGACTGGAGAAATGCTAAATGGCTAACCTGAAGCTAACCTGAGAAACAGTCAAAGTACTGATGATTCCTACAAAGTGTGTGTGTTCAGTATGAGATGAGTGTGAATGAAATCATGGAGGAGCGGGCCGTGGCTGCTCTCACACACGTTTGCTGCAGGGGCGGATCTACAGAAATGTTCTTAGGGGGGCAAAATCAAAGCCATTATTGTTGACACATATGCAGCTGTTACATCCTGTAATATGCATTAAATACGGTTCAAATACATTAAATGCATTAAATATACATGTTTCATATAAATATACTGTAGCCTACAACTGTATTTTCTTTAGCCCACATAATGAAACCGTTCAGTCAGATAAAGACAGAAGGCCTTTTCCACGTCCCTCTGCTCAATGTTAAAGTGCTGATGATGTTCAAGCTCAGGCAGCAGGAGGGATTTCTAAGCATCCTTCACTGATCCACAACAAAGGTCCAGAGTTTGATCCGTCCTATTACGACAGGAAACATATTGATAAGAGTTTCAAAGTGTCTTTGTAAGCAGACATGATTGACATGAGCCAGTCTGAGTTTGGTTCCTGCAGCTTGTGCTTCATAAACAGAGCTGAAGCAGAGGCAGCGTGTGCTTGCAGGTGAATGTACACTGCTGTTATAAGAGCTGTGGAAACTCGGGTCAAAAGGACGTAACCATACTGCTGACAGTTCCAGGACAGTCACAGAGTTACAGCATCATTTGTGAACATAAAGACAGAAAGCTCATCAAAATCCTGGGATTAAAAGTCTGTCCTGGTGGTGTCCAGTCAAACACGTCTCTGTGAAAGCTTCAATCCAACAGGCTCCAAAGTCCTTCTGCTCATTTCCTCGCCAGGTTCTTGATGCTCCTGTACCATCTCTCTGTCATCCTCCTCGCTCCCTCTTTGCACTCACAGTCTTTGTGCATCATTAACACTCACATGTGAAAAACCAAAGTTTTACTGAGCAGAAGATGATCATCAGTGACGCTGTCTTTAAAATACTCTTGTTAGAAATGTACGACTTTAATGTGAAACATTCAGAGTTTTTTCTCTTGTTGTGTTTGTTTGAAGCTGCTTCCTGTTGGCTTCAGCTGTTTGGAGTTTCCATTTTCTAAACTTCTACATTCTGAACCTTCTTCAGCTCTGAACAGATGATGAAACACTGAATGATTTCAAGCACTTTGTCTAATAAACTTACATCTTTCATTCTTTATACAGATTGGAGAGATGTGATTTGTCAGAGATCAGCTGTGATTATCTGGAAACAGTGCTGAAGCTTAACCCTTTGTATCCCAGAGAGGTGGACCTGAGCTCCCACAAGCTGCAGGATTCAGGATTGAAGCAGCTGTGTGTTCTTCTGGGGAAACCACAACATCGAATTGAAACTCTGAGGTCAGTCTCCATGTTGTAGTTGTGCTGATACTGTCGATCTGTGGAACTAAAACCTTTATACAGGAAGTCTGGTTCAGCTCTTTGTAGACCTTCTAATCTCTGATCCTCTGAGTCTTACTCAGTAGTTGACGCAGAGTTGTGAAGCCTATGTGGGTGAGGACACTCGCCCAGCTCTAACTACCTTGACGTCCAGGTGTCTTCCCTGCTTGTCTTGATACAAACAAACCTGAGTAACCTTGCAGGTCAGATCTCATCAGTCACACCTGTTATGGCAGCTCTCCTCTAGATTGTAGTTCTTGTTAACCTGGGATGGTTTTAGAAGCCTGGACCACAGACTCCAAGGGAAGATATTACTGGGAAAGGCCAAAGCAACCTATTAGACCCATTAAACACTAACATAGATGAATACTCAGATTTAAACCTTTATTGTTTCACAAAGGGTTAAAAAGGGAACGTCCACAGTTTAGACTGCAGCAGATTTTATTAAAGCAGTTTGACAGGAGCAAAGCAAAAAATACAAAGAATAAGTGTTTAAAATATTAATACATATAACATAATAATAAAAGAAGAGCCAAATAATGATAAAAAGAATGAAAAAGTTGTCCAGAGCAGCAGGATGTCTGAGGTCTGCAGAAACACAAAAACACAGCAGCTAGAATAGAATAGAATAGAATTCAACTTTATTGTCATTGCACATGCACAGGTACAGGGCAACGAAATGCAGTTTGCATCCATCCAGAAGTGCTTTAGTGATATAGATATATTACAATATATATTAGCAATAATATAGATATGTGAGTATATTACAGAAATGGGTCTATTATGGTATGTTATAATGTACACGGTATGAAGTATGTTGTGAATATTCTATAACTATAAGTATGTACAGGCTGTAGTGAGTACAAGCTATGTACAGGCTATGAACAGGATATAAATATGAAAAACTATACAGAATATGAAATAAATAACTTTACAGAATCTGAGATATACAGCTATACAGAAATGGGAACTATGGAAGTTGTAAACAGTTGTAGGGTTAAAGATTATCGAATGTACAGAATGATTATTTACACAGAGCTATACAGTAGTGCAGTTAAGATAAGTGAGGGTGTAGATAGTTTCTACAGAGGCTATATAAAGTGCTAGTGGTTGTGAGTGGTGGTTCAGTCCATGTTATTATTGTGTGTTTGAGGGTACAGTTGTCCATTGTGGGGGTGTGTATGTTCAGTCCATGAGTTTAACGTGGGTCAGATGTCAGGAGGCAGAGTTCAGGAGTCTGACAGCTGTGGGGAAGAAGCTGTTCCGGTACCTGGTGGTCTTAGTCCGGAGGCTCCTGTAGCGCCTCCCAGAGGGCAGGAGGGTGAAGAGTCCATGCAACTACTGTTGTAAAAACAAGCACACAAAGAACCAATGAGAGTGAAGAACAGGAAAAAGAGCTTGTGTGATGGAGGCAAAGCAATAATCAGCAGACTGTAGCAGTTTATATCTGGCTGAAAGTAGAAGGAGCTCAGCGGAGCTCAGTCCCATATCTTTGGTTAGAAACAACATCAGTGATTTACTGCTGCTCGAGATGATTCCAGCAGCTCTCATTACAGCAGCTGATGAGAGAAACAGCTGATGGCTCACAGCTCGTGCACTGTTGGATCTCCAGATGTTCACATGGCTGAAGTCTGTGAAGAAACTGTGGTCCATGTAGTTCACACTGCCTCAGATTGGACCGAGCTCCCTGGATCACTGCAGCATCCTCAGCTGGTACATGGACGTCTCTGTTCCTCAGTTTTGGAGCCCCTGCAGGACCGTCCACACCACCAGGGTCTCCTCACTCACCTTTCCTTTGTCCTCGTCCTTCATCGGCTGTGCTGTGTCTTTGTTCCTGCAGTGTTGCTTTGTGAGGATGGATCATCTACTGCAGCTCCAGATAAAGACAGATCACAGTTTTGAATAAAATCCTTGTGATGTTTTGGAGGTCTGTATACAGCTGCACCGAGTGTCGGCCGGGACGCCCCAAACAACAAACATCACAAGTTCAAAACTTGAATAAGAGTCAGTTAAGAGTTGTTTGCATGCGAGCTTCTTCCTAAAAACAGCCTCCACTCCACCACGTCCTGTCATCTCACAGTCAGAAGGTAAAAGTTCAGTAAAACAGCTGGACTCACTGGCTCTCTGCCAGGTTTCCAAGCATTGGAGCCAGTTCCTGATTAGTGAAGAAGTCCTTTAGAAGAAAAGTTTTGTTTGCTAGCGATCAAGTATTAACAAGACTGATTCTTAGTGGTATCGGTGGCTCATCGGCCGATGTGGGTGCCCGACCTATCGGCCGTAGGTTCTGAGGGTTTACTCCACCTGAGCGTAGACGGGGAGGACGCTGGGCGGGTTTATTGTAGTACACCCAACAACAGGTGTCAGACAGGTGTAAGCCATATCCAGAGAGTGCCAGTAGTTGATGCGGTCGAATCCAGTCAGGTTAGGCTGAGGTGTTTTTCCAAGTCGTATCCAGGTAACCTTCATTCTCACCAATAAGCCACTGCAAAAGTACACTTAGTCCAAAGTCACCATGTCATTCAGAGCTTTCTTGATAATTATGGGCTAGCTGATGTATGAAGATTTCATAATCCTGCTTCACGTCAATACTCTTTTTTTTCTAATGTCCATAAAACATATATTTGTATAGAAAAACGTCTCCCTTTAGTTACAGAATGTGATTATAAGACTGGTGATTTCTCCTCGTTTTTTCAGTGTGTATTCCTGATGCCTGCTCCAACTATCAGCCATGGAGATTCAACTCAGTGTTGTTAGCAGATGAAGAGTTTTTCAGTTACAAAAGGTCTGAGAGGCCAAATAATTTCATTTTGTGCAAAATAGAATAAAATAGTGACCAAGCGCCTCTCTGTTAGCTGATGAAATTACTAAACTACATGCTGTGTACAGCCACTATCCTGAGCCTGTATTATATACACAGCGGTTACAATGACAAACTGAATACAATCTCACAAAACAGGCTGAGTATCTGATTTCAAAGTTGCGCAGCTATGCTTATGAACTCAATCTAATTCTGAAATTGAAACGGCCATACGGAGCATGCAGTCTGGAAAATCTGCTGCCCCGACGGGTATCCATCTGGTTTCTTCATAAAGTTTTCTGACCGACTGCATTCACTGTTAAAATCAACTTTTGAAGAATCCTTCCTCTAATAGTCGTTGCCTCCAACAATGCATCAAGCAGTGATGTGTTTAATTGTAAAACAGGAAAAAGACCATTTAGATTGTCGTTCATGTCGTTTAATATCTTTGTTCAACACAGACACCAAGATCCTGGCTCAAGTGTTGGCCCGTCGGTTACACAAGTATTTGTCCTCCATTATTTCACAGGACCAGACGGGCTTTATTAGGCACTCTTTTTTAACATTAAAGCTCTATTAAATATAATTTATACCCATGTTAAAGGTGATACATTGGAAACTGTAGTTTGGCTTGACGCAGAAAAGGTGTTGGATCGGGTGAGATGGGATTTTTTTTATACGCTTAAAAAATGTGGCTTTAATTTTGTATCTTGGATAAAAGTATTGTATTGCTCCCCTCTAACAGCTGTCCGGACTAACAATAATCTGTCCCCCAGGACAGGGATGCCCTCTGTCTCCTTTTTGCCGTTGAACCGCTAGCTGTTGCTCTGAGACAATGTGTTGGTGTTGAGGGAAAACATCAAGGGGGTATCGAACATGAAGTCTCTCTTTATTCCGACGACATGCTTTTATTTATTTCCAACCCATCGAATAGCCTCCACAAACCTTTGGATAGACTTACAGTGATAATAATAATACATTTTATTTATAGGCACCTTTAAGAGCCTCAAGGTACACCTGTGAGCATGGACGCGCTTGTTTTTAAAAGGTTCCTTCATGTAATGATCTGCTAGAGGGTGTGGGGGGGCCACAGCCCCGTCCACCAGGGCATGAAGCAGGTATGGAGGACATCAAGACTCCAGACATCCAGAGGCCCTCAGAACACAAGAGACCAAGGAAGACCAACAGAGGGGCAGCCGCGTCACTATCCCAGAAAGAGCTGAGGAGAGCCCCAGATGAGGGGTCACTCAGCAGCCGCGGAGCAGAAGCCAGGGGGGTTGCAGTGACGCACCCGTGAGCTCCTCCGGCAGCCAGCTGTGCCAGAGTGACCGAGCCCCAGGCCCAGAGGCTGAGGGCACCCCACCCCCGAAGGGGCCTGAGCGAGCCCCAGGCTCCAGGCCACGACAAGCAGCCACCAAGGAGTGAGCCGGTGTGTACCTGGACGCCCATCCCCGGACACAAAGAACCACCAACGCACCGATGTCTGCGGGCGTCTGCCACTGGCAGGGGGAGTGGTGTGGGGAGATAGGCCTCCATACCTTGGAGGGCCACATAGGTGATGTGTCTAACAGCTTGATAGGATCCAAAGGTGACTGCCATTGGAAAGAGTTATTTTTTAAACACAGGCTTGAAAAAGTCTTCAAATATTTTGTTTTTAATTATTTAAAAGTTGTTAAAAGTAAATTGAAATTGTTATAATTGCTATAAATTCAACAAAAAGTGATGTGTTACCCCACAATGGTTCAGACAGCAACATTGTTTTCTTGGCCTTATAATCACACTGACAGTTGTTTTCATTACTACAATTTAGGATTACTAGTAAAAAATACGTTTATCATTATCTTTATCTACATGTAAATTTAAAAATGAAAGTCTGTCCTGGTGGTGTCCAATCAAACACGTCTCTGTGAAAGTTTCAATCCAACAGGCTCCAAAATCCTTCTGCTCATTTCCTCGCCAGGTTCTTGATGCTCCTGTACCATCTCTCTGTCATCCTCCTCGCTCCCTCTTTGCTCTCACAGTCTTTGTGCATCATTAACACTCACATGTGGAAAACCAAAGTTTTACTGAGCAGAAGATGATCATCAGTGACGCTGTCTTTAAAATACTCTTGTTAGAAATGTACGACTTTAATGTGAAATATTCAGAGTTTTTTCTCTTGTTGTGTTTGTTTGAAGCTGCTTCCTGTTGGCTTCAGCTGTTTGGAGTTTCCATTTTCTAAACTTCTACATTCTGAACCTTCTTCACCTCTCAACAGATGATGAAACACTGAATGATTTCAAGCTCACACTTTGTCTAATAAACTTACATCTTTCATTCTTTATACAGATTGAAGCGCTGTGGTCTGTCAGAGATCAGCTGTGATTATCTGGCAGTAGCACTGAAGTCCAACCCCTCCCATCTGAGAGAGCTGGACCTGAGTAACAACAAGGAGCTGCAGGATCCAGGAGTGAAGCATCTGTGTGGTTTTCTGGAGAGTCCAGGATTTAAACTTGAAACTCTGAGGTCAGTCAGCATGTTTTAGTTGTGCTGAGATGAATATGATGTGAAAGTTGTGCTGACACTAAACTGCAGACATCAGGCTGATATTATACTGATCCACACTGAGGATCTTCATGGTAAAGTCTGTTTTCTTCTTCTCTGGTTTAGTCCATTGACTGTAGCAGAACAATGTTCACATTTCAAACAGTGATACTCAACGTATGGCCCGCGGCCCACACGCGGCCTGCCCACCTTTCCTGATTCAGAGAGAGGGGACCCTGATTAACTGTGCAGCTTCTTCCTCACAGTTCTAAGTATCAGACACAACAATGAATAATCCACAGCTGACTGTCTTTAGCAGGTCAAAGGTCACAGCACACAGCAGACAGTCAGAAATATTCTAACTCTGATCATTTATCAGTTGTGACACTGTGAGACTTGATCAGAGGTGTGATCATCACAGCAGAGGCCTTTGTGTCAAAGTCACTGAGGATCAAACAGAAACACATGAAGCAGATTTTCCTCTTCTGGCTTTTTATAGCAGATAACCTTCAAAATATTCTGCAGTCGATCAAAAACTGAAGGAAACTGAATGTGTTATCTACCACAAATTCTTTAACATGGCAAGATTTTGGATGGAAGAATTTAATTAGATTCTTCATCACACCAAAGCAGAAATCCAAAATAAGTGGTTCAGGCGCTTCATGCTGGAGGGAGTGCGGGGAGGTCGCTGCAGGTTGCTTCCGTGTCTTCTGGTCATGCCCTAAACTGAAGACCTTTTGGGAAGAGATTAAACAAATGGTGATGGATGTGCTGGAAGTAACACTGGACTTCTCCTTTAGTACCATGTACCTTGGGAATATCCCTGAGGATATAAATAACAGAGACTCATACTTACTGAAAATAGTTATGGTTGCATGCAAAAAGGCAATTACTAAGTGTTTGTTGCAGACAAGCCCCCCCCCACACGGAAGCTGGTCATAGACATTATTAACACAATTCATCATATGGAACTGATCACCCTCTCACTGCGGCTACAGAAGGAGAAAGGAGAGAAACTTTGGGAACGATGGGATCGTTATACGTCAAGAGACTAGAAACTGATACCTCTGTGATGCAGAGGGACAACTGCGAATTTGTTTGAATGGAACATGCACCTGTGTAATATGTAGTATGTGTAAGTAAAACAAGGCGTTGTGTATTTTGGAATATGCGAACATATGTGACTGTGTTGGTTTCCCTTGCCCTCCTTAGTTCTGTATGTAAAATAAGATGAAAATCAATAAAGAGAAAGTATTAAAAAAAAAAACTGAAGGAAACCATGAAGCAGACTGGTGGCTAATAAACAGTGAATGATGCAGAAACAGATGTTTGAAGCTGTTCTTGGAGTACACTGAGAGAGAGAAAGCTGTGCAGGCAGGAACAGCCAAAGTCAGAGAGAATTCATGAGCATATTTATCAAACGTGAAGCAGAGTTTGGATCTTCTTCTGCTGCTGGTTCACTCAGTTTTGGTTGGAGACAGATGAAACCTGCAGCTTCAGGATCTGTGAGCTGTCCACTTTCAGCCCCGACGGCGTGTCCGTGTACGTGCCGTCGAGTGAACGATCCACGCTCTGTGTTTCCATCTTTATGTGTTTAGCTGCTCTCATTTACTGTTTTAGCTGTTTGCTGCTTGTTGAAATCGTTTGTGAGCTTTAACCTGAGATTTTGGCAAAATACATTTATATTAAACATCGATTCAGGATTGAATGAATCAACATCGTTTTATTCAAATTAAAACCATTTAAATGGGAAAATCTATTTTTTTACACCCGCCTCTAATGCTTGGTAATGTCAGCTGGTCCATGTGCAGCTGGCTGTGAGGCTCAGGGAGCGTCTACAAAGTGCAACACTGAAAAAACATCATCCATAAATATTGAGTAATAACTGGACTCTCATACAGCCAGACTCAAATGCCTTTAAACATCAGCTTATCCTGCTGATCCAAGTCCAACACTGAGTTTGTAAAAACATGTTTGTGAATCATTTTGTTTGGTTTCTGAGGAAGATGATTCAATAACTTGCTGCTAATACACAACATTTCATCATATTTCCTCATAACCCTCTTTTGTCTGACCATTTGATCCCATTTGAATTTGCAATAAAGGATCCACAGAGTTTGGTGACAATAATGACAGTAGATGTTTGTGTGAAAGTGCTGGAAGCAAATGAGTGTGTGATGTTCTTTCAGTGTTGCACTTTGTAGACACTCTCTGAGCACTGGTCTCACAGCCAGCTGCACATAGAGACCAGTGTTGTTAGTCCAGGTCAGAAGATGACTTGTTGGAATGAAAATGAGCTTGTAGTTTGTCTGCTTTAATAATGTGACTGGAAAAAGGTGTCTGACTTCAAATATGTCCATTTCTTTCACACTTCACCTTTAAAAGTGAAGCCATGTGGTTCCTGGAAGGAAAAACACGACTTTTTCAAGTCGTTGTCCTGTTTTTATGAGAAATGTACGACTTTAATGTGAAACATTCAGAGTTTTTTCTCTTGTTGTGTTTGTTTGAAGCTGCTTCCTGTTGGCTTCAGCTGTTTGGAGTTTCCATTTTCTAAACTTCTACATTCTGAACCTTCTTCAGCTCTGAACAGATGATGAAACACTGAATGATTTCAAGCTCACACTTTGTCTAATAAACTTGCATGTTTCATTCTTTATACAGATTGGAGGACTGTGGTCTGTCAGAGATCAGCTGTGATTATCTGGCAGTAGCACTGAAGTCCAACCCCTCCCATCTGAGAGAGCTGGACCTGAGTAACAACAAGGAGCTGCAGGATTCAGGAGTGAAGCATCTGTGTGGTTTTCTGGAGAGTCCAGGATTTAAACTTGAAACTCTGAGGTCAGTCAGCATGTTTTAGTTGTGCTGAGATGAATATGATGTGAAAGTTGTGCTGACACTAAACTGCAGACATCAGGCTGATATTATACTGATCCACACTGAGGATCTTCATGGTAAAGTCTGTTTTCTTCTTCTCTGGTTTAGTCCATTGACTGCAGCAGAACAATGTTCACATTTCAAACAGTGATACTCAACGTATGGCCCGCGGCCCACACGCGGCCTGCCCACCTTTCCTGATTCAGAGAGAGGGGACCCTGATTAACTGTGTAGCTTCTTCCTCACAGTTCTAAGTATCAGACACAACAATGAATAATCCACAGCTGACTGTCTTTAGCAGGTCAAAGGTCACAGCACACAGCAGACAGTCAGAAATATTCTAACTCTGATCATTTATCAGTTGTGACACTGTGAGACTTGATCAGAGGTGTGATCATCACAGCAGAGGCCTTTGTGTCAAAGTCACTGAGGATCAAACAGAAACACATGAAGCAGATTTTCCTCTTCTGGCTTTTTATAGCAGATAACCTTCAAAATATTCTGCAGTCGATCAAAAACTGAAGCAAACCATGAATCAACATGTGAACATGACCTGATGCTGCTGAAGTGAAGCAAAGTTACAGAGGTTTGATTACAGACACAGCTGAGAGTTTGTAATCTGTCATCATTTTAAAAAGTTTCCATGGAACAGCAGAAATGAGGCTTTCCTGTCAGAGGCCGACAGCATTGAACACAACAGCAGACTGGTGGCTAATAAACAGTGAATGATGCAGAAACAGATGTTTGAAGCTGTTCTTGGAGTACACTGAGAGAGAGAGAGCTGTGCAGGCAGGAACAGCCAAAGTCAGAGAGAATTCATGAGCATATTTATCAAACGTGAAGCAGAGTTTGGATCTTCTTCTGCTGCTGGTTCACTCAGTTTTGGTTGGAGACAGATGAAACCTGCAGCTTCAGGATCTGTGAGCTGTCCACTTTCAGCCCCGACGGCGTGTCCGTGTACGTGCCGTCGAGTGAACGATCCACGCTCTGTGTTTCCATCTTTGTGTGTTTAGCTGCTCTCATTTACTGTTTTAGCTGTTTGCTGCTTGTTGAAATCGTTTGTGAGCTTTAACCTGAGATTTTGGCAAAATACATTTATATTAAACATCGATTAAGGATTGAATGAATCAACATCGTTTTATTCAAATTAAAACCATTTAAATGGGAAAATCTATTTTTTTACACCCGCCTCTAATGCTTGGTAATGTCAGCTGGTCCATGTGCAGCTGGCTGTGAGGCTCAGGGAGCGTCTACAAAGTGCAACACTGAAAAAACATCATCCATAAATATTGAGTAATAACTGGACTCTCATACAGCCAGACTCAAATGCCTTTAAACATCAGCTTATTCTGCTGATCCAAGTCCAACACTGAGTTTGTAAAAACATGTTTGTCAATCATTTTGTTTGGTTTCTGAGGAAGATGATTCAATAACTTGCTGCTAATACACAACATTTCATCATATTTCCTCATAACCCTCTTTTGTCTGACCATTTGATCCCATTTGAATTTGCAATAAAGGATCCACAGAGTTTGGTGACAATAATGACAGTAGATGTTTGTGTGAAAGTGCTGGAAGCAAATGAGTGTGTGATGTTCTTTCAGTGTTGCACTTTGTAGACGGTCCCTGAGCACTGGTCTCACAGCCAGCTGCACATAGAGACCAGTGTTGTTAGTCCAGGTCAGAAGATGACTTGTTGGAATGAAAATGAGCTTGTAGTTTGTCTGCTTTAATAATGTGACTGGAAAAAGGTGTTGGACTTCAAATATGTCCATTTCTTTCACACTTCACCTTTAAAAGTGAAGCCATGTGGTTCCTGGAAGGAAAAACACGACTTTTTCAAGTCTTTTTCCTGGTTTTATGAGAAATGTTAGACTTTAATGTGAAACATTCAGTTTTTTCTCTTGTTGTGTTTGTTTGAAGCTGCTTCCTGTTGGCTTCAGCTGTTTGGAGTTTCCATTTTCTAAACTTCTACATTCTGAACCTTCTTCAGCTCTGAACAGATGATGAAACACTGAATGATTTCAAGCACTTTGTCTAATAAACTTAAATCTTTCATTCTTTATACAGATTGAAGGACTGTGGTTTGTCAAAGATCAGCTGTGATTATCTGGCAGCAGCGCTGAGGTCCAACCCCTCCCATCTGAGAGAGCTGGACCTGAGTAGCAACAACAAGGAGCTGCAGGATCTAGGAGTGAAGCATCTGTGTGGTTTCCTGAAGAGTCAAGGATGTAAATTTGAAACTCTGAGGTCAGTCAGCATGTTTTAGTTGTGCTGAGATGAATGTGATGTGAAAGTTGTGCTGACACTAAACTGCAGACATCAGGCTGATATTATACTGATCCACACTGAGGATCTTCATGGTAAAGTCTGTTTTCTTCTTCTCTGGTTTAGTCCATTGATTGCAGCAGAACAATGATCACATTTCAAACAGTGATACTCAACGTATGGCCCGCGGCCCACACGCGGCCTGCCCACCTTTCCTAATTCAGAGAGAGGGACCCTGATTAACTGTGTAGCTTCTTCCTCACAGTTCTAAGTATTAGACACAACAATGAATAATCCACAGCTGACTGTCTTTAGCAGGTCAAAGGTCATGGCACACAGCAATCTGTGAAACAGTTTGGAACCGGAATTCTTGCACATTTACAAACTGACACTGCTGCATGGCATGCTGGGTAATGCTAGCTGCTCAGGTATGAGCATGCTAACGGCTGTGAGGCTCCGTGGCTGCAGAATACTGAAGAAGAGAAAAGAGAGGCGGAGGATGAAGAAAAGAGGCAGAGATGAAGCAGAAGTTTAGCTCCAAAGAGGAGCTGTCTGTGTGGGCGGGGCTCAGGCAGGTGAAGCAGGTAAAGAGTAATAAATG
This sequence comes from Diplotaxodon limnothrissa, assembly GCF_057381915.1. Classification (NCBI taxonomy): domain Eukaryota; kingdom Metazoa; phylum Chordata; class Actinopteri; order Cichliformes; family Cichlidae; genus Diplotaxodon; species Diplotaxodon limnothrissa. The sequence goes on from NC_140606.1 coordinate 9,113,427, forward strand.
AAGACAGCGGACAGGATTTGATAAGCTGATGTACAAACATGTTGAATGATGGTGGCAGCTACAGAAACAGGTCCATACAGACTGAAGCGTGTCTCCTTTGCATCATCCACATTTGATACTGAGAGTTTCCAGAAGAGCAAACATCAAACACGCCTCCAAACATGTGACGAGTCAGACTGACATCATTTCTACAGAGAACAGTGTGAGCTCTCAGCAGGTCACTTCAATAAGAAGGACAAACAGTGCAGCAGGAATGACTAAACCCACTAACAGTCTGATATCCCCGTGTTCCTGTTGTTCTACAGCATCATCATTAATGCTGCTCCACCACCATCACTGCAGCTGACCAATCAGCTTCTGTCACGTCATGTGACGCTCTGTGACTCAGACTGGAGAAATGCTAAATGGCTAACCTGAAGCTAACCTGAGAAACAGTCAAAGTACTGATGATTCCTACAAAGTGTGTGTGTTCAGTATGAGATGAGTGTGAATGAAATCATGGAGGAGCGGGCCGTGGCTGCTCTCACACACGTTTGCTGCAGGGGCGGATCTACAGAAATGTTCTTAGGGGGGCAAAATCAAAGCCATTATTGTTGACACATATGCAGCTGTTACATCCTGTAATATGCATTAAATACGGTTCAAATACATTAAATGCATTAAATATACATGTTTCATATAAATATACTGTAGCCTACAACTGTATTTTCTTTAGCCCACATAATGAAACCGTTCAGTCAGATAAAGACAGAAGGCCTTTTCCACGTCCCTCTGCTCAATGTTAAAGTGCTGATGATGTTCAAGCTCAGGCAGCAGGAGGGATTTCTAAGCATCCTTCACTGATCCACAACAAAGGTCCAGAGTTTGATCCGTCCTATTACGACAGGAAACATATTGATAAGAGTTTCAAAGTGTCTTTGTAAGCAGACATGATTGACATGAGCCAGTCTGAGTTTGGTTCCTGCAGCTTGTGCTTCATAAACAGAGCTGAAGCAGAGGCAGCGTGTGCTTGCAGGTGAATGTACACTGCTGTTATAAGAGCTGTGGAAACTCGGGTCAAAAGGACGTAACCATACTGCTGACAGTTCCAGGACAGTCACAGAGTTACAGCATCATTTGTGAACATAAAGACAGAAAGCTCATCAAAATCCTGGGATTAAAAGTCTGTCCTGGTGGTGTCCAGTCAAACACGTCTCTGTGAAAGCTTCAATCCAACAGGCTCCAAAATCCTTCTGCTCATTTCCTCGCCGGGTTCTTGATGCTCCTGTACCATCTCTCTGTCATCCTCCTCGCTCCCTCTTTGCTCTCACAGTCTTTGTGCATCATTAACACTCACATGTGGAAAACCAAAGTTTTACTGAGCAGAAGATGATCATCAGTGACGCTGTCTTTAAAATACTCTTGTTAGAAATGTACGACTTTAATGTGAAACATTCAGAGTTTTTTCTCTTGTTGTGTTTGTTTGAAGCTGCTTCCTGTTGGCTTCAGCTGTTTGGAGTTTCCATTTTCTAAACTTCTACATTCTGAACCTTCTTCAGCTCTGAACAGATGATGAAACACTGAATGATTTCAAGCTCACACTTTGTCTAATAAACTTAAATCTTTCATTCTTTATACAGATTGAAGGACTGTGGTTTGTCAAAGATCAGCTGTGATTATCTGGCAGCAGCGCTGAGGTCCAACCCCTCCCATCTGAGAGAGCTGGACCTGAGTAGCAACAACAAGGAGCTGCAGGATCTAGGAGTGAAGCATCTGTGTGGTTTCCTGAAGAGTCAAGGATGTAAATTTGAAACTCTGAGGTCAGTCAGCATGTTTTAGTTGTGCTGAGATGAATGTGATGTGAAAGTTGTGCTGACACTAAACTGCAGACATCAGGCTGATATTATACTGATCCACACTGAGGATCTTCATGGTAAAGTCTGTTTTCTTCTTCTCTGGTTTAGTCCATTGACTGTAGCAGAACAATGTTCACATTTCAAACAGTGATACTCAACGTATGGCCCGCGGCCCACACGCGGCCTGCCCACCTTTCCTGATTCAGAGAGAGGGGACCCTGATTAACTGTGTAGCTTCTTCCTCACAGTTCTAAGTATCAGACACAACAATGAATAATCCACAGCTGACTGTCTTTAGCAGGTCAAAGGTCACAGCACACAGCAGACAGTCAGAAATATTCTAACTCTGATCATTTATCAGTTGTGACACTGTGAGACTTGATCAGAGGTGTGATCATCACAGCAGAGGCCTTTGTGTCAAAGTCACTGAGGATCAAACAGAAACACATGAAGCAGATTTTCCTCTTCTGGCTTTTTATAGCAGATAACCTTCAAAATATTCTGCAGTCGATCAAAAACTGAAGGAAACCGAATGTGTTATCTACCACAAATTCTTTAACATGGCAAGATTTTGGATGGAAGAATTTAATTAGATTCTTCATCACACCAAAGCAGAAATCCAAAATAAGTGGTTCAGGCGCTTCATGCTGGAGGGAGTGCGGGGAGGTCGCTGCAGGTTGCTTCCGTGTCTTCTGGTCATGCCCTAAACTGAAGACCTTTTGGGAAGAGATTAAGCAAATGGTGATGGATGTGCTGGAAGTAACACTGGACTTCTCCTTTAGTACCATGTACCTTGGGAATATCCCTGAGGATATAAATAACAGAGACTCATACTTACTGAAAATAGTTATGGTTGCATGCAAAAAGGCAATTACTAAGTGTTTGTTGCAGACAAGCCCCCCCCCACACGGAAGCTGGTCATAGACATTATTAACACAATTCATCATATGGAACTGATCACCCTCTCACTGCGGCTACAGAAGGAGAAAGGAGAGAAACTTTGGGAACGATGGGATCGTTATACGTCAAGAGACTAGAAACTGATACCTCTGTGATGCAGAGGGACAACTGCGAATTTGTTTGAATGGAACATGCACCTGTGTAATATGTAGTGTGTAAGTAAAACAAGGCGTTGTGTATTTTGGAATATGCGAACATATGTGACTGTGTTGGTTTCCCTTGCCCTCCTTAGTTCTGTATGTAAAATAAGATGAAAATCAATAAAGAGAAAGTATTAAAAAAAAAAACTGAAGGAAACCATGAAGCAGACTGGTGGCTAATAAACAGTGAATGATGCAGAAACAGATGTTTGAAGCTGTTCTTGGAGTACACTGAGAGAGAGAAAGCTGTGCAGGCAGGAACAGCCAAAGTCAGAGAGAATTCATGAGCATATTTATCAAATGTGAAGCAGAGTTTGGATCTTCTTCTGCTGCTGGTTCACTCAGTTTTGGTTGGAGACAGATGAAACCTGCAGCTTCAGGATCTGTGAGCTGTCCACTTTCAGCCCCGACGGCGTGTCCGTGTACGTGCCGTCGAGTGAACGATCCACGCTCTGTGTTTCCATCTTTATGTGTTTAGTTGCTCTCATTTACTGTTTTAGCTGTTTGCTGCTTGTTGAAATCGTTTGTGAGCTTTAACCTGAGATTTTGGCAAAATACATTTATATTAAACATCGATTCAGGATTGAATGAGTCAACATCGTTTTATTCAAATTAAAACCATTTAAATGGGAAAATCTATTTTTTTACACCCGCCTCTAATGCTTGGTAATGTCAGCTGGTCCATGTGCAGCTGGCTGTGAGGCTCAGGGAGCGTCTACAAAGTGCAACACTGAAAAAACATCATCCATAAATATTGAGTAATAACTGGACTCTCATACAGCGAGACTCAAATGCCTTTAAACATCAGCTTATCCTGCTGATCCAAGTCCAACACTGAGTTTGTAAAAACATGTTTGTCAATCATTTTGTTTGGTTTCTGAGGAAGATGATTCAATAACTTGCTGCTAATACACAACATTTCATCATATTTCCTCATAACCCTCTTTTGTCTGACCATTTGATCCCATTTGAATTTGCAATAAAGGATCCACAGAGTTTGGTGACAATAATGACAGTAGATGTTTGTGTGAAAGTGCTGGAAGCAAATGAGTGTGTGATGTTCTTTCAGTGTTGCACTTTGTAGACACTCTCTGAGCACTGGTCTCACAGCCAGCTGTACATAGAGACCAGTGTTGTTAGTCCAGGTCAGAAGATGACTTGTTGGAATGAAAATGAGCTTGTAGTTTGTCTGCTTTAATAATGTGACTGGAAAAAGGTGTTGGACTTCAAATGTGTCCATTTCTTTCACACTTCACCTTTAAAAGTGAAGCCATGTGGTTCCTGGAAGGAAAAACACGACTTTTTCAAGTCTTTTTCCTGTTTTTATGAGAAATGTACGACTTTAATGTGAAACATTCAGAGTTTTTTCTCTTGTTGTGTTTGTTTGAAGCTGCTTCCTGTTGGCTTCAGCTGTTTGGAGTTTCCATTTTCTAAACTTCTACATTCTGAACCTTCTTCAGCTCTGAACAGATGATGAAACACTGAATGATTTCAAGCACTTTGTCTAATAAACTTAAATCTTTCATTCTTTATACAGATTGAAGCGCTGTGGTTTGTCAGAGATCAGCTGTGATTATCTGGCAGTAGCACTGAAGTCCAACCCCTCCCATCTGAGAGAGCTGGACCTGAGTAACAACAAGGAGCTGCAGGATTCAGGAGTGAAGCATCTGTGTGGTTTTCTGGAGAGTCCAGGATTTAAACTTGAAACTCTGAGGTCAGTCAGCATGTTTTAGTTGTGCTGAGATGAATATGATGTGAAAGTTGTGCTGACACTAAACTGCAGACATCAGGCTGATATTATACTGATCCACACTGAGGATCTTCATGGTAAAGTCTGTTTTCTTCTTCTCTGGTTTAGTCCATTGACTGTAGCAGAACAATGTTCACATTTCAGACGTTCAAAGAAAAATCCTCCACTGGATAATTCACTGTGAAACTCTCAAACTCTTCATTGCACCTTAAAGTCTGTCTGACACTGAAATCCAAAGCAAAATGTGCGTTTGCTTTACAGACAGCAGTCCAACACAAACATACACACATCATCCAAAACACAGTCCAACATCCAAATCTCCTCCACTGCCAGCATGAATGATGGGAAAGAGAAGGAGGAACACTCTGACATTCAGGGTTAGAATGAGCTTCATAAAGCAGACTGTGAAGATCAAAGCTGCATTAGAAAGCTTACATGAATGAATGAGTGGACAGAGATCATCTGAAGCACTTCAAAGGCTTTAAATCAGCACATTTCTCTTTATTCTATGTCAGCTCTGTTAGTTTCTCTCAGTTTTCTGTGGAATGAAGCTAACAGCAGGATAATAAGAGGCTGACCAACCTATTAAAGGTTGTAATTTGTATATGAAAAAGTGCTTTGGCTCAGCAGGGATCAGCTTACAGGTAGAATACAGCTGCTGGATGCGATTAGCATGTCATAGCTATCTACCAAACTGCTAACTGGGGAATTTCAGGCCATCTATGAATCATTTTTGCTAACTGTTTAGGCTCACAGGGCTGGAGCCTGTGCCCTAGCTGTCATAGGGCAAGAGGTGTGGTCCACCTGCACAGGTGAGCAGTCCATCACAGGGCCAACAGAGAGAGACAGAGAAGCACTCTCTCACATCCACACCTACAGCCAATTTAGAAGCACCAATGAACCTAAGCAGCATTTCATTGGACTGTGGGAGAACATCCAACCTCCACAGAAAGGCCCAGCTGACCAACCTACAACCTTCTTGCTTTAAGGCACTAGTGCTAACCACCTTTCCCCATTTCAGCCCAAATCCTGCATTTTCCTGTTTCTTACTACAGGCCAGCTACACTAACACTTTATCATCAGACACTGCCACCTAGTGGATGAAGTTTTAGTTCCATTTGAAGCTTCAGATTACAGTTAGTTCCTTTACAAAGAGGTGGAGGTGGTGGGGCCACAGCACCATCATCACTGAGTGCCATAGGACACTTAACCTTTGTTTCCATATGCTGGGAACTTCCTGTTGTTCCAAGGAGGACTGGAAAATGTGTGAAAATCTCCCAGTCAGTTCCTCACAGCACACTTCAATTCTTTCCCTCCCACAGCATCAGGACCAGGGCTTTTTCTCTCTTTGGTCCCACTAAGAGATTTCCACACAAACACCTCATCAGTGGGACTCTCAGAGCTACCGGCCCTTTGCTACAATCACAAAGCTCTTCATTGAAATCAATGGTATCAAAGCTGGAATCCAATGAGTCCAAGTCTTCTGCTGATTGAGCATCACATTCATCTTTGCTCCTTGTTCTGCATCCCCACCATGGACTTCATTCCTTTCCAAGCCAGCTTTGAGTGTCCTTTAGTGTATCTTTCATTTTTTATACAGATTGAGGGGCTGTGGTTTGTCAGAGATCAGCTGTGATTATCTGGCAGCAGCACTGAAGTCCAACCCCTCCCATCTGAGAGAGCTGGACCTGAGAGGAAGCAACCTGTGGCATTCAAATTTGGAGCAGCTGTCTGATCTTCAGCAGAGTCCAGACTACAGACTGGAGAAACTGAGGTCAGTAGAGTGATGGAGTGAGTGGGTGGTGCTGTCAGCAGTATTGTACTAAACACAGTCAGTATGAAACAAAGATCCAGTGTTTCCTGTAAAGCTGCAGCTTCTCAGTGAAGCTGTGAGAGGAGAACGGTGACAGGCTTCTGGATTGGACACAAACACTTCCTGTTTCTCACCTTTATGGTCACCATAGTAACGGCTGACACGCTCTGATCAAACACTGTCAACAGCCAATCAGCTCTGAACAAAGCAGCACGCAGACCAATGACTGCATTCATTTCCAAGTTTAAAGCAGTGAAGAACACAGTCTGTTGGTGAGGAAGAATTTAGTGAGAGCAGATGTTTGGATGGAATTCCTCCAGTTAACAGCTGGAACCGTCCATCTGGATTGTTGGGCTTGTTGTTGGGGTTCCTACAGAGCTCAGAGTGGACACACCAAGGTTCTTCTAACGAATGAAAGTCCAAACTCAAACTAGGAGTGAAAAACATTTTCAGCAACTTCAATAAAAATCCAAAGATTAGAGAAAGTGAAGCAACAATGAGTCCTAGTACAGTCCCAGCACTGAAGTCCCTGCTGCTCTTTATACTGGATGTGCTGCATCACTGACTGACAGCTGATGAAGAGTCTCTGGAAACACTCGTTTATCTCCTCTGCTCTTCCTCCTTCTCTCTGCAGGTGGAGGTGATGATGGTAAACAGGACGGTGTGTGTGCTGAGAGAGGAGCAGCTGTGTCCTGATGATCCAGAGAGGTTGAAGCAGCAGCAGCTTGTGTGTAGAGACGCTCTGACTGGGCCATGTTACTGGGAGGTGGAGAGGAGAGCTTCATCCAGCAGTGACTGACAGAGGAATGAAGTGCAGATGACTGTCAGTGCTGCAGAGTGAACTGCTCTGAGAACAGCTCCACTGTCAGACACAATGTAGAGTCCAGCATCAGCCCTGTGTGTCCCTCTGGATCTGACAGAGGATCATCAGTGTATCTGGACTGCTCTGCTGCTGCTCTGTCCTTCTAAAGTCCCTGCACAGTCTCTGTCTCACTCTGGAAAGATTTTACAACTTGTGTAATTACAGAACATTAATATTATATTCAAACATGTGATCTTCTCTTTATTTCTGAATCTTTACCAAATAAAGAAAAAACAAACTAACAAACAGAACCTGTCATGTCCTTTTTCACCACATCTGTGAATCTTTTCTGTGTTTTTCCTCTTTTCCTCCTTCCTGCAGCTCCATTTTCATCATTCCGTGTCCAGTATATGTGAACATGTCCAAAGCATCTGAGCCTCATGTTACCCGTTTGTGTGAGTTACGCCTGTCGTTGTGTTGTGGTATATAAATCAGGGGCAGGAGACAGCGCTGGATCTCTGAGTTCTTTACTGTCAATTTCTGCAACATCTGCAATATCTAGAAATGCAAACCTGTGAGCTGTGTGTGTTGTGCATCTGCTCAGCCACCTCTCCTCCGGCCATGCTGGAAGCAGCTGTGCGTTTGACAGTTTTATCCACTCTACAATAATCTAACAAATTAAATGTTCAAAAATATCAACTTAAGCACTTCAAAGTCAACAAAAAGCTTAAAACAATTAAATAATATTTCACTGAAAAAACAACAGCTCATAAGAACGATACACAAAATAATACAGAAACAAACAAATACAACTTATTAACCAGGATCCATGTTTTTGTCACAAACACTGAATCAGCTGATTCACTCTTTATGTTGCTGAGTTTGTTTTGTGATTATAGTTCTGGTTTCTGTTTCTGTGTCTTCACTGTGTCCCACGTCTCATTACTTTGGACTCTGTGTCATATTTCCTTTTTTTACTTTGACAGTCCTGTGTTAGTGTTTCCTGTCTCGTGTGTGTAATTGGTCCCAGCTGTGTTTCCCTCCTGTCTCCCGTTCCCTGATTACTAAACTGCGTCCACGCCGCCGGCGCTGCTCTCCACAGCTGGATTCCAGGATTTCAGAGCATCCAGACACAGACTGCTAACCTCTCCCTGCAAGAAATAAGCTCCGCCTCTTCCTTTCCTGTATATGAGTGATTTGATTCTGACATGAGACACAATGAGTTTTCTGTTTATTGTGACTTAAAGCGAGCAGGCAAAGACACTAAACTGTGTTTCCAGCTCTCTGAAGCTGCTTTTTGTGTTGCTCCCACAATACTGTCTAAAACAGTCAGTGAGGAAAACTCAGTTTATGTTTTCAAGCTCATTGTGAGAGGGCACATTGTGTTCCTGCAAGTGCTGATTTTGTCTGCATCCCTGAGTTTACTGAGCTGCCTCCAAGGACGTATGAAACCCAGTGTGTTAAGGCTGCATCTCCCAGATGTTTCCACCTTTCCAGCACAGACGATGAATGTTCCCACAAAGGCTCAGCCAAAGACTGTTTTATTTTCTGAGTGTTCGCCTCAAGAGATTGCTCAGTGAGCACCTGAATGTTTCTGGGACATCGAACACTAACTCGAACTTCAAGTCTGGTTCTGAAGCTGCACATGCAAAGACTGTTTCTGGTTGTAGAGACCTGGCTGTTCCAGGGATTGTAACCTCCCCAGGACCTCCCCAGAGGCTGAGCTGCTGACCTCAGCTGACTCTGGAGCCTTGAAGGTAACTAAGTTTGCACCGCTCGGGTGAGCCATTTCAGCTGCAACAGCCTCCACAGAGAGCTCACGCAAGCTTACCCAGGCTGCTGAGGATTTTATGCTGCTGCAGCCCAAAAGGCATCCTGAGCTGGCTGACAGCCACCCACAGCTTCAGCTGCCTCAGCCAGGGGTCTCCACACCTGCTGGCCCTGCATCTGCTCCGACTGGGGGCTCCGGAGAGCCGCGCCAGCCATCCATCTCTGCTGGGGCTCCTGTTTGAGAATGTAGGAGTGTAAACTTCAAATATCTGCTCGGTTTGTCAAGATATCACATATTTGCAAAAGTGCTCCAACGTTTTTGGAGACGTCTGTTACCCACCAGCTCGATAGCTAACTGGGAGGTCGAGGGTCACTAGAGCTGGCGAGAACAGTGAACTCCCAGCACATTGTCTTTGGACCCCTGCAGTCTTTGGCTACTCAGGTTAAACATGATATATAAGTCACTTAGATAACTTAAAAATGTTATCGTTTGGCTTTTTTCAGTGTTTTTTGTTTGGTTTGGCTGAAGTTACAGTTTTCACACAGCTGAATAAACATCAAACTGATTAAACAGAAGTGTGAGACGGTCGAGAGTTTACTCAAGTGTCCTGTTATATTTTAGACAGCAAGGAGCAGACGGCCGAGCTTATTAAACTCCACCGAGACAGCTGTGAGACAAATCTGAAGGCCAGACCATCACAGCCGCTCACTTCCCGCCTACCCGACCTTTTGAGGACCTGGCCCACGTAGACCTTGAAGGCCGGGTCCTCAGGAGGATGCAGCCTGTGAATTTGGACACGCCATGACACATGATGTTCTACACCTGATGTGTTTAAATGAGCTCTACAGGTGAACAGACTTATTAACGTTAGCAGCATAATAAACTGTCCTGTCACTGAAGGCCCAACAAGGACGTGGTGCTGAATGCATCCAGACCCCTGCTGACTGTCTTTTCAGCTTCGGTCAAAGGTACAGTGTCCACTGTGACCCTGAGAGCAGGATACAGCCAGAGGTGAGTCAGCAGTTACAAACTAAATGTTGCTGACATGAATCAAACTGCTGGATAACCCACTGGTCATGAAAATGGCACCTTTCTGTTGGTTTTTAGCAAACACAATTTCACTTAAAGTTTGGCCCAAATTACCATCCAACATTTCAAGTTTTCCTGACTACAAATCCAGAGATTGTGACTCTGATGGTCAAAGACCAAGAGGGGACAGAAACCTGGAAATCATCTGTTTACCTGCAGGTAAGGTTGCTGCCAGAAGCTAGAGTAGAAATGACCCTGCAAACATCTGGTTATTTCATAAAAGTTCAACTGAAATCATACTTAAGTCTCTTTTCATCTGCAGGTCAGCGTCCTGTTACATGTCTGTTATCTATCTTTGTTCCTTCAGCACCAAGAACAGAAACCTTAATGAGGAGTGTCCCAGCTGAGGCCCGAGTCCCAGCAGCTGAGAGGCTGCTCACAGTTCGCTCACAGTTTATTGAAAAAGTGTCTGAACCTGTTTTAAACAAACGTCTGGATAAACTCCTGCAGCAGCGTGTTATCAATGATCAGGAGATGGAATCAGTCAGCTCACAGCAGAGCAAATAAAGCTCGAGACGTGATGGACACGAGGAAGTGAAGCCAGCTCACTGCTGATCGCTGCTCTCTGTGAGGAGGATCGATGCCTTTCCACAGAGCTGAACCTGAATGAAGACAGACTTGGAAAGAGTCTGTGGAGCTGTGACCATGAATCTCAAAGACCACTGACGGTGTCATTGTGATCTTCATGTGACGTGTTTTTAAACTGCACTTTAGTTCTGAAAGTGCCTCTCATTAAAACCTGGACTCTGATTAGATGCTCAGCAGGACATTGGATGGACTGAAGCAGAGTCTGGGACCTCAGTAATTATTAGTGCACAAACCAGCAAATATGTGAAGCTCCATTAATGCTGAACCACATCTACAGGTTGAAGAGCAACACCTCAGGTTATCTGGGACCAGCGTCAGTTTCCAACAATATAACTGAAGCTGTTTTTACCTGTAATGCTGGAATAAGCTACTGAATCACATGATCAGTGTTTACAATCTGTTTACTGAGGTTTAAACTGTCCTCTGTGCTTCTGCTTTGAGCAGCACGTTGTGCTTCTGCCTGTTTAAATAAAGTTTTGCTGCTTGCTTTCTTATGCTGGAGTTTGAATTCAGAGATCAAGAACTATAAATGAATTAACACCCACAGAGGAGGCAGCTTTGTTGTGTGTTTGGTTACAGAGTCACTAAGAAACACACACAATCCCCCGGCCTGGGTTACCATGGAGACAGTCAAACTTTCATTCACTTCCTGTTTCCACTGTTAGTCTGACTTCACTGGTTGGTCCCAGAGTATCAGAGACTCGTCCTCAGACAGACGCACACAGGTGAGTCAGCACAGGTATTATAACCCTGCTGGTTTCTGATCTGACATCGTCTCATTATTATTACTGAGTCTTGTTTTTATTTGGGAGCTTTATTAACACCACATTTATCTTCATTTTATCTGTGGTCTGATGATAGATGATGGCAGCACAGTTTCACAGAAAGATGATACCATCAGTCAAATGTAAGAAAAAAGGAAATTATTGAAATGAAATGTTTATATTAAACATTAAAAAAGAGAAAAAGCTTTTTGTAAAATCTCTTATTTAAAAACGAACAGCTTTCATTGGTAGCAGGTGAGAAACTGTGGCTGTGTGAATAAAGGAGTTCAGCACATGTGCATCAGAGCACACAGCAGGGGTAACCTGGACATCTGTGAAGGTTATTAATGCACAACTATAGCTGCAGGTTTAAGAGCAGTGCATGCTGCAGTCAGAACTGTTACCCAATGAAAAGATCTGCAGCTTCATGAAGCAGCTGAAAGATCAAACAGTCCAACATTTACAAAGTGCTGTTAGACGTCCAGCTGAAGCAGTACAGATGTGCCACTGTCCCACATTCAGTCAAAATGAATGAGCTGCATATTTTAAAAATGAGATTACTGAGAATATTTGAATTGTGACTCAGATGGCAGATCCAGGCTCTCAGCCTCCAGCTGAAGCTTCCAGTCCTCCCCCAGCCAGAAGCTCTGATGCTGGGCTGAGAGACTTTGATCCTTCCCTGGATCCAGAAGTCCAGGAGGGAGAAGGAGAACAGGACCTCCTTCCTGATCTGGAGAGGCCTGAGGGAAAGAAAGACGGAGCAGACAGAGCTTTGAACAAATCCAAACCTCCTGAGCTTCACCTCCACAAAGGTGCAGACACTGATGCACAGATTCACATGTGACACCTGGCAGCGTCCAGCTTGTGCCGCTGACATTATCTCCACTCTGATACAAGCCTCATTCACTCGCTCACACACGTTCATACAATCACCTTTTCCTCACAGTCACACACATGAATGTAATGAGGGGAACTCGGGGTTCACTGTCATTCCTCAGGATCCTTTGATATGCAGACTGGAGGCTCTGTTCTGTGGATGAAACACCGACTGCCTGAACCACTCTGAAGTGTTCATGATGGACTTCATCCTGATTAACACTACAATACTTGTTAGAGGCCTTTTATATGTAATAATATTCTTTTCCATTAAAGCTCTGAACATTCTCACTCTTTCTGGACCAGGTGTGACACGTGAAGGACACCGGCAAATAGGAGGACAGAACCTGAGAGCATTAGTCACATGACTTCAGCTGCTGCTGCCTCACCAACCACTGGCCCCTCGGTGAGTCTAGAGTTACAGCAGTGACCACAGGAAGTGCACACGTGTGATCTAAAGCTACATGTGGGCCTGTGACGATCAGTCTTCTCACTGTGGTAGACGGGTTTGTGAGTCCCTGTGATGCTGGGAGTGTCCAGGACAGTCGCTCCTGATCGGGTCTCTCATGGAAAGGCTTGAGTTAAGTTAGCCAAAGAGATGCGACTCAGACTGACTTCATCATGTTGGCAACGTGTCTGCATTGATAAATTCCAGTTATTCACAAATCAGAGAATAATTACAGTCATTCAGAGACAGATTGTGATTGTTTGGAGGATGTAATCGTTTCCTTCAGGGAGCGTGTTGGACGCTCAGTGTCCGGGTGATTAGCTGGCTGATGCAACTACTTAGAATCAGTTTGTGAATATGAAGAAAATCAGTGCAGTCACTGGACAAACTCTGATTCTTCCTAGTTTCACTCTTGTTTCAGTCCAGTGTGACTGAGGTGGTAAAAAATAATGGGAGGAGGTGATCTGACTTTTAGCCACACAGCTGTCTGCTAGAGAAAAAGCCTTTGTGCACAACTTTCTTAAAGGCAAACAGCACCATGTTCACTGCAGCTGCAGCAAAGAGTGAAAGTTGGACTGAGAATGTTGTGACTGTTTCATGAGAAAGAGCAGGAAAACAACCATCACACACCCAGACACAGTGCTGGGATTAGAATTAGACTTTAGAGCCAAATGTAGGACAAAAGCTTTAATATAAAAGAGGAAAACCCAACAACAGCCAGAGCATGAAGCTCAAAACTATACCAATCACCAAGAAAGCTGACAGGCCTGTGACACGTCAGAGACGCCGTTCAAATCATAAAGAAGTTGGTTTATTGACAACATGTAAAAAACCAAAATAATCAAGTCAACCTTCAGTTTAGAGCGAGTAGACCAATCAGGCACAGCAACAGCTCTAGAATAAGCAACAATTTTATGTATTACAAACAACCTTTCATATACCCACATACATATGGCTCATATGCTGTTTAAAAAGGGATCAAAGACCCAACAGATTACACAAAGTATAAAAATACTTTCATTCAGACAACAGTCAGCTGTGCATGAGACAGAGAGCCGACTACAGTTAGTAACATGGACTCACTTTGTTTCAGACACAACACAAAGTAACACAAAGCCACAAAGAGCAGAAACATCAAAAAGGAGCTGTGAGGCTAACAGCCACCCACACTTCCTGTGATGCATAATGAAAACAACATTAACCTGAAGGATGATAACAACAGAAATAAGTCTAAGCTAACGTTACACAGCGCTCACACAGCGCTGACTGTACAGGCCTCACACAGCTACGACCTGCATCCACAACACCTGATTCTACTGAACACAAACAAGTTAATGATATCTGAGCAATCCAGGGAAGGCTTCCAGGAACGTGAGGATCCAAAGACAGCTCTACAACAGCATCAGTCAGCAACAATGTTACTAATCACTGACTCTTTCATCCTTTTATACTCAATCAAAAAGTGCTGTGTTCACATTTGTGTCTGCTGAAAAGACTGAAAATGTTTTAAAGTTTGAATAAACTGACTGAACTTCTCACGAGTCCAACCGTGAGGAACACTTCCCCCCATGACACATCACAGGAGAACGTCTCAGTGGAGGGGGGGGACAGTAGCTCAGTTTAGGCAGTCGCACTCAGAATCGATGCCTCCAGTCAGGGTCAAACGTGGTCCATTTATAATCATTTATAATTAAAGGGCTGCTGTAATGTTTGATTTATGTTGTATGACACAGAAGTGTATTACTTCGAAAATGTTATGCAATAAACTGTTTCATCAGTTGGAATAATTTAAATGGCTATGTTTGCATGGATAATTGTGAGTAGGATATATGTAAAAAAAGTAAGTTAGATTAACTCAACTAATGTAATTTGTCAACTCAATATTACCAGAAATTTTAAATTAATATTAGGTTGCTTAAACTTAATTATGCTTTTACAGGTCAAAGTAAATCATGTTGGTTTGTTGAACTAGTTGAGTTAGCTAAACCTAAAAATTACTTGCTGGATTTACTTAATAATATGCAAAATTTGTAACTTAAAAAGTTGAGTGGAAATTGTTACCTCAATTTTTTAAAGTTGAGCCAACAAAACATTTTTTAGAGTGTGGTAATGAGCAGCCTGCAGAGCTCTCCAACCACTCCGTCTTTAAAGCCCATGAAAGGTTTTCCTTTGCATGGTGAACTTTGGTGACAGAGTGCAGAGGAAGTGCTCTGTCTGCGTCACGTTAAAGGAACCTGAACTCCATCACGTTCTGTATTTCCAGCCTTTACTGGGGAAATGTCTGTTCTTCCTGAGAACCGCTGAGAAGGCCATAACCACCGCTAACATGCAGCAGGTCAGTAACTGGTCTGGGTCACCTACTCACCTGCAAATTTAACAAACTGCACAGACCTCATTGGTTGATTGTGACATGGATGCAGCCAATCATTCTGATCTTCTCGTGCAACCTGATGTTTCCAGGAAGTGAACTTTGGCGTGTTGGACTGCAGCGGTGGCGGCGGCGTCCTGAACAGTCTGGAAACTCTGCTGACTCACATCATGTTACCTGCTCTCAGGTCGCAGCAGGTAAAACACCTCCATCGATTCAGGCTTTCACTGAGCACAAAAAGGGAGATGTTTTAAGCTTCCAGTGATCACATGATGCCATATATGAAGACTTTGTTGATGGTGGGAAGGAAAAACTCTCTTTAAACAGGAAGAGACTGAAAGCAAAGAAAGGGGCAGGGAGGGGCAGCCATGAGGGGTAAATCCTGTGAAGAGAAGCCAGTGTAGGAGAAATCTGCTGTTTCTAGTCCCTGTCGGGACTCTTGCTGCAGCATTTTGGATTAACTGAAGGCTTTTCAGGGAGTTTTTAGGACTTCCTGATAATAATGAATTACAGTCGTCCAGCCTGGAAGTAATACAGTGGGGCAAAAAAGTATTTAGTCAGCCACCGATTGTGCAAGTTCCCCCACTTAAAATGATGACAGAGGTCAGTAATTTGCACCAGAGGTACACTTCAACTGTGAGAGACAGAATGTGAAAAAAAAATCCATGAATCCACATGGTAGGATTTGTAAAGAATTTATTTGTAAATCAGGGTGGAAAATAAGTATTTGGTCACCTCAAACAAGGAAAATCTATGGCTCTCACAGACCTGTAACGTCTTCTGTAAGAAGCTTTTCTGTCCCCCACTCGTTACCTGTATGAATGGCACTTGTTTGAACTCATCATCTGTATAAAAGACACCTGTCCACAGCCTCAAACAGTCAGACTCCAAACTCCGCCATGGCCAAGACCAAAGAGCTTTCGAAGGACACCAGGAAAAGTATTGTAGACCTGCACCAGACTGGGAAGAGTGAATCTACAATAGGCAAGCAGCTTGGTGTGAACAAATCAACTGTGGGAGCAATCATCAGAAAATGGAAGACATACAAGACCACTGATAATCTCCCTCGATCTGGGGCTCCACGCAAGATCTCATCCTGTAGGGTCAAAATGATCATGAGAACGGTGAGCAAAGATCCCAGAACCACATGGGGGGACCTGGTGAATGACCTGCAGAGAGCTGGGACCAAAGTAACAAAGGTCACCATCAGTAACACACTTCAACGGCAGGGAATCAAATCCCGCAGTGCCAGACGTGTTCCGTTGCTGAAGCCAGTGCATGTCCAGGCCCGTCTGAAGTTTGCCAGAGAGCACATGGATGATACAGCAGAGGATTGGGAGAATGTCATGTGGTCAGATGAAACCAAAGTAGAACTTTTTGGTATAAACTCAACTCGTCGTGTTTGGAGGAAGAAGAATACTGAGTTGCATCCCAAGAACACCATACCTACTGTGAAGCATGGGGGTGGAAACATCATGCTATGGGGCTGTTTTTCTGCCAAGGGGACAGGACGACTGATCCGTGTTAAGGACAGAATGAATGGGGCCATGTATCGTGAGATTTTGAGCCAAAACCTCCTTCCATCAGTGAGAACTTTGAAGATGAAACGAGGCTGGGTCTTCCAACATGACAATGATCCAAAACACACCGCCCAGGCAACAAAGGCGTGGCTCCGTAAGAAGCATTTGAAAGTCCTGGAGTGGCCTAGCCAGTCTCCAGACCTCAACCCCATAGAAAATCTGTGGCGGGAGTTGAAAGTCTGTGTTGCTCGGCGACAGCCCCAAAACATCACTGCTCTCGAGAAGATCTGCATGGAGGAATGGGCCAAAATACCAGCTACTGTGTGTGCAAACCTGGTAAAGACCTATAGTAAACGTTTGACCTCTGTTATTGCCAACAAAGGTTATGTTACAAAGTATTGAGTTGTATTTTTGTTATTGACCAAATACTTATTTTCCACCCTGATTTACGAATAAATTCTTTACAAATCCTACCATGTGGATTCATGGATTTTTTTTTCACATTCTGTCTCTCACAGTTGAAGTGTACCTCTGGTGCAAATTACTGACCTCTGTCATCATTTTAGGTGGGGGAACTTGCACAATCGGTGTCTGACTAATTACTTTTTTGCCCCACTGTAAATGCATGAACTAGTTTTTCAGCGTCGCTCTGAGACAGGATATTTCTAACTTTAGAGATGTTGCACAAATGGAAGAACGCAGTCTTACATATTTGTTTAATATGTGCATTGAAGGACATGTCCTGGTCAAACATGACTCCAAGGTTCCTCACAGTGTTACTGGAGGCCACACCTTGGGCTTATCTGTACCTGCTGGTTTCTCTTTGTGGGGTTTGACTGTAGAGCAGCTGTTACATAATGATCTATGAAAAGTCTGATTTGTGTGCAGTGCTCCTCCTGATGCTTTTGGCCTGAATAAGGTAAAAAGTGAAACAGGAAACACATTAACCTTTGTTAAAGGAGCTTGCAAAGAAAAGCGTCTGGACTTCTTTAAGTTGCTTGAAGACGTTTCACCTCTCATCCGAGAAGCTTCTTCAGTTCTAAGGTCAAATGGTGGAGAGTCCCAGATATAAACCTAGTGGGAGTGACCCCCCACAGAGGGACAAAAGGACCCCCTGATGATCCTCTAATCGCCTGAGCCAAGGTGTGAAACTGGGTGTGGGTCCCAATCAGCCAGAGTTTCGGGTGTGTTCATTGTGAAACCTGGCCCCACCTTATCATGCGAATTCCTGAGGTCAGATGGCCCAGGATGTGAGTGGGCGTTAAGGCGTCTGGGAAGGGATCAAAGATGGTCGCTCACAGTGGACATAGATGGCTTCTTTCACTCCTCTTTCAAACCATCTGTCCTCTCTGTCCAAAATGTGAACATTGGCATCCTCGAAAGAGTGTCCTTTATCCTTAAGATGCAGATGGACTGCTGAGTCTTGTCCTGTGGAGGTGGCTCTTCTGTGTTGTGCCATGCGCTTGTGAAGTGGCTGTTTGGTCTCTCCAATGTAGAGGTCTGAGCATTCCTCGCTGCACTGTACAGCATACACCCCATTGTTAAGTTTGTGTTTTGGCGTTTTGTCTTTCGGGTGAACCAGTTTTTGTCTGAGCGTGTTGCTGGGTCTGAAATACACTGGGATGTCATGCTTGGAGAAAACTCTCCTGAGTTTTTCTGATACACCGGCTACATAGGGGATGACAATGTTGTTGCGTCTGTCCTTCTTATCCTCCCTCGCTGGTGTCTGGTCTTCTTTTCTGTGCCTCTTTGCTGACTTTAAGAACGCCCATTTAGGATAGCCGCACGTTTAGAGTGCTTCCTTTACATGTGTGTGTTCCTTCTTTTTTCCTTCAGGCTTAGAGGGAACATGTTCTGCCCGGTGGTGTAGGGTCCTAATTACTCCAAGTTTGTGTTCCAAAGGGTGATGGGAGTCAAAGAGGAGGTACTGGTCCGTGTGTGTGGGCTTCCGGTAAACGTCGATGTTGAGTTTGCCGTTCTCTTCAATGTGCACAGCGCAGTCCAGGAAAGGCAAACAGTTGTCCTTTGTGTCTTCCCTGGTGAACTTGATGTTTTTATCCACAGCGTTGATGTGCGCAGTGAAGGATTCCACTTCTTGTGTCTTGATTTTGACCCAGGTGTCGTCCACATATCTGTACCAGTGGCTGGGTACTCTTCCTTTGAAAGAGCCAAGAGCCTTCCTTTCCACTTCCTCCATGTAAAGGTTGGCTACAATAGGTGACACGGGGGAGCCCATGGCACAGCCATGTTTTTGTCTGTAAAAGCCTTCGTTGTACTTGAAATATGTAGTGGTGAGGCAGAGGTCTAACAGTGTGCAGATCTGATGGGGTGTGAAGTTGGTCCTGTCCTCCAAGGAGCTGTCTTCTTGTAGTCGTTTTCTGACAGTCTCCACGGCCTCCGTGGTGGGTATGCAAGTGAAGAGAGAGACTACATCAAAGGACACCATGGTTTCATCTGGATCCAGGGTAAGTTTCTGGACCTTGTCGGTGAAGTCGGTGGAGTTTTTGATGTGGTGTGGGGTGTTCCCCACGAGAGGAGCAAGGATGGTAGCAAGGTGTTTAGCAATGTTATAAGTGGCTGAGTTTATGCTACTGACTATGGGTCTGAGTGGGACAGCTTTCTTGTGGATTTTAGGAATGATGCAGGGTATGGCATCCCCTGGGTAAAGGCGGTGATATGTAAGGCGGTCAATAATTTTGTCCTTTTCAAAGTCTTGAAGGCAAGCTATAACTTTCTTTTTGTAGCTGCTTGTGGGGTCTCGCTTTAAGGCTTCGTAGGTATTGTTGTCACTGAGGAGAGTAGTGATCTTTGTATGGTAATCTGTAGTGTTTAGGACCACGGTGCATCTTCCCTTATCAGCTGGTAAAACAGTGATGTTGTGGTCTTTGCTCAGGGAAGCGACGGCCTTCTTTTCCTGTATTGTGAGGTTGGATGGAGGGACTTTGGCACTGGAGAGCGTGGCTGAGACTTTCATCCTGATTTGCTCTGCTTCTGTCTGTGATAATTTATTAATCCGTATGGCAGATTCTGTGGCTGTGATGAGGTCCACTATGGGCAACTGTTGTGGAGAAATGGCAAAATTGAGTCCTTTGGCTAATACTCTCTTTTCAGGTTCAGTGAGAATCCTGTCTGAAAAGTTCTTAACCCATTTCTCCTGACTGACTTCAGGTCTGTTTTCTTCTCTGGGTTGTGTAGGTTCAGGATGAGGAGTGTGTGTTTTTGAAAGCAAGGTGTGAAATTTCCTGCGTTGTCTTTCTTTTCCTTTAGAGTGTTGGGCCCGCTGAGCCTTGTCCACAAACTTGTAAACCTCTTAGAGATTGGAGAGGGTAGAAGGATTTCCAGTTCCTGCAGGGTCTGGCTGATCTTGATCTGGAGGGCATCTATGGTGAAATGGACCTGTCTTATCCTTTCACTTAAAAGGTGATTTTGTGCTCTGTAGAATCAAGTCTGCTCTGTATCCCCTGACAGTGGATCCAAGGCGCAGGCTCTTAGGAACAACTCTGCTTTGTCTACATCTTAGGTTGAAACGGAGATGGTTCCTATAATCCGCTAGTTTCCTTGATTCCCTTTCATACTCCCGCACCAGTTGAAGGGTGTTCCTCCCAAAATGTACGGCAATATGTCTGTGAAGGTGCAGCGTATGTCTGTACAGTGCAGCGAGGAATGCTCAGACCTCTACATTGGAGAGACCAAACAGCCACTTCACAAGCGCATGGCACAACACAGAAGAGCCACCTCCACAGGACAAGACTCAGCAGTCCATCTGCATCTTAAGGATAAAGGACACTCTTTCGAGGATGCCAATGTTCACATTTTGGACAGAGAGGACAGATGGTTTGAAAGAGGAGTGAAAGAAGCCATCTATGTCCACTGTGAGCGACCATCTTGAACAGAGGCGGGGGTTTACGACACCAACTCTCTGCCATCTATAATCCAGTTTTGAGATCCCTTCCCAGACGCCTTAACGCCCACTCACATCCTGGGCCATCTGACCTCAGGAATTCGCATGATAAGGTGGGGCCAGGTTTCACAATGAACACACCCGAAACTCTGGCTGATTGGGACCCACACCCAGTTTCACACCTTGGCTCAGGCGATTAGAGGATCATCAGGGGGTCCTTTTGTCCCTCTGTGGGGGGTTACTCCCACTAGGTTTATATCTGGGACTCTCCACCATTTGACCTTAGAACTGAAGAAGCTTCTCGGATGAGAGGTGAAACGTCTTCAAGCAACTTAAAGAAGTCCAGACGCTTTTCTTTGCAAGCTCCTTTGACTACGATGACCTGGATAACTGAGAACCTTCACAGACATTAACCTTTGTTGTTATTGCTGACTTTTGACCCTGTGCCCAGTCGTGGGGCTCTGTGCAGGATGGCGCCTCGTGTCCACACGTCCAGTCCTTTCTGTCCTCGGTGGATCAGTTTGTCAGTAATCTGAGCTCAGCCCGACTGAACATGGAGAGAAAGTTACAGCTGCAGCACGTGGAGCTTCCTGACGCCATCAGCCAGCTGAGCAGCCCTGCAGACTACAGAGCAGCAGGTATGAAGCTCAAGCTGTTCACATCTCACACAAACAATAAGACTGTTGGAAATACAGGAAACATCGTTTAAAGGTTTAAAAATCAACTCTCAGGTAAATCAAACCAGTTTATCTGTGGAAGCTGAAGGAAGAATCTGACCTGAGACGATGGCTTCTTTGAAATAATGAGTCCGTGTTCACGTGTGTTTGGAGGAACTCGTGTGTTTCACTCTCAGCTAATAACAGTGAGCTGGTGGAGTGTCTGAAGGAGGTGTTGACCCTGTGGACCAATCAAATCAAGCAGGTACTGACGGAGAGCAAGCAGATGAGAAAAGAGGCCGACGACATCGGGCCGTCGGTCGAGCTGGAGCACTGGAAGAGCCGCACGGTGACCTTCAACAGGTAGACGTGTCCTCTCAGCTGGATCTCCTGTAGCGTCAGCATTTACAGGTTTCACTTTAAACTCAGTTTATCAAACATGATCTGACGTCTGTGGACAGAAGCTCCTCAGACCTGGAACAGTTTAGTCTCCACTCTGAGACTTCAGGACAAAACCACTTTTACACAATATAACTTTCTGTTATTTCTCTTTCTGCTCTTTAAAGTTGAAATGTTCCAAAATATTCATGTGTTTGTTTGTATAATAGTTTTTAACCCTTTCATGCATGAATTATGACGACATCAATCAGGATTCTTTCTTTAGTATTTTTATTCATCTTTAGGGATGAAAAAAGATTTTTGAACTTCATTTTCTTAAACATGTATTTTTCCATCTTGGTTTGAAGAAATGTTTTGCGCACTTACACTGGCTGACCAGTAGGTGGCAGGTATGGAGCGACACATCAGAGTCCAATATAGAGTTTATGTGCAAGTACGACATCAACACTGCCACGAATACAAGCAAACAGCCTTTGAACAGCTGTGTGTGTGTGTGTGTGTGTGTGTGTGTGTGTGTGTGTGTGTGTGTGTGTGTGTGTGTGTGTGTCAGTCTGCTGGAGGAAGTGAAGGGCTCTCAGGTGAAGAGGTCTCTGGGGGTCCTGCAGGTGGCTCAGTCTCGGTGCCTGCATGCCTTCAGTTCACAGCTGTTGTCTCGACGATGCTGACATCATCACTGATCGATTTATTGATTTATCAGGACAGAGACATCACTGTGGTGGCCAACGAGGCAAAGGACAACGTCAAGTATCTTTACACCCTCAACAAGTTCTTTGGATCTGTGGAAAAATCCACTCCTGTGAGAAAAACACTCTTCATGTCTTTCTGTATAAAACCGTCTGCAGCTGTTTGAGTCCTTCATGATTGTGAGGAACAGAAAACAGTGAAGACATCGTCACACATCATTCACAGAGAGGGTGTAGTCACAAGTCACAGCTGAGACAAAGGCCTGTCTGTAACTTAAGAAGAAGAAGAAAGAATTAAAGTGACTGTTTAAAAACTAAAGACTTCTTCTTTTCTTTTCTCAGTTTCAGACTTTTAAAAATGTTTAAAAAGATCAAAGAGACAAACAGGTTTCAATAGGACAGAGATCACAGCTCAGTCTGAGATGTTCCAGCTCTGATTTATCAGCAGTATTTCTCTGATTGATCTTTTTTATTAGTTTGTATTTTCTGTGATGGTGAATTTGTCAGTTTGTGCTGATGAGTCGGGTGTTTCACCTCCACCAGCTTCTTTTTTAATGGTTTTTATTATTTCTTCTTTTGCATCGTGTTCTGATGACAAACCGTTTTCTTGTTACTGGATCAGATATGGTGGATACAGGATTCTCCAGCTCAGCCTGAATGTGCATTTATTTGATCTCTACATGTCAGTAATGAGGCTGCTGTCTGTTCCTGCTGTGTCAGCAGCTTTGTTTCTCACACTGAAGCTCGTATCAGTCACCGGACAAACCGTCTCTCATCCTCCGTCTTCCTTTTCTCCTGGCTCCACAGACCAGGATGCTGGAGCACATTCCCAGTCTGATGAACGGCATCAAGATGATCCACGTGGTGTCCCAGTACTACAACACCTCAGAGAGGATGAGCTCACTGCTGCTCAAGGTCACCAACCAGATGATCAGCACCTGCAGGAGCTACCTGCTGCAGGGCATGAGGCGTGTCTGGGAGCACAGCAGGTACCGCAGCACACCTGAAACTTACATTAGACTTAAACTCCTGTTCAGATCGTCATAGAGTTTAGACTCAGACTAACAAATAGACTCAGTAACATGTGTGTGTGTGTGTGTCAGGCCGGTGCTGCTGCAGAGAATCTCTGACTGCTGTAATCTGAATGCGGCGTATCAGCGAAGCTTCCACAGCGTCAGAGACAAACTGAGAGAAAACCCTGAGAACAGACAGTTTGACTTCAGGTGATCAGTAACTGACTCTGAGTCAGAGCGTGTCAGCAGCGTCACGCTAACCTTTACACACGTGTGTGTGATTTCAGTGAGAACTACATCTTCGGGAAGTTTGACTCTTTCTGCCGCCGTCTGGAGAAGATGGCCGACATGGCGTCCACGCTGGAGAGCCTGGCTGCTCTGCAGAGCATGAAGGTGGATGATTGTCAGATTAGAAACAAGTGACTCCATCAGATATTCATCAATGCACAATAATAATTATAATAAGACATTTATAATATAAAAATGGTCGAATTAAAGCCAATGCAAAGCTACAGTGATGAATGGACATTTGTAATGATTTTGTATAAATGTATTTCCTCCTTTTATTATTTATTAATCGTGTCAAAAGTCTATTTTCCAGTTCTTCCATTTCAGTGTGACAGAAATGAGACGGATTCAAACTGAGCTCAGGTGGAGGGCGTGGAGAAGATCTGTGTTCGCTACCAGACCATCGTCTCCACAACTGAATCCAAGACCTGTGACGTCCTGGATCAGCGCAAACTGGAGGTGACTTCAAGGGGAAACAATAGAATAAGATAAACAGAATAACATACGATACAAAATAGAAAAATACTATATCTGTCATTTATGACAATAATCATTGAATTATACTTTGAATCTCAGTGTTTACGTGAATCCTAGTTTGGTCTTCACAGTATTGGCCAACAATAACAATGATTGATTGGATCATTGCTCACATTTATTTTTTAAAATCAGCTGAGAAAAGATCTAATTTCAGTTTTTCATCAGAGGTGAAGGTCACCGACTGCCAGACAGTCACGGGACTTACAAAGATACAGAAGACTTGATTTTCAGTCTCATCATGTGCATCCCTGTGCTCTGCTGCCAAAACTGAATCTTGATTTCTTTGAAAATTCTGAAATGATTCTGATCATTCTCCACTTTTATTATTATGGTCTGTGTGTCAGATTGGGCCTGAATATTATTCCAGATATGCTTCCTGACAGAAATCTTCTTCTTTTCTTAATCCTGTGCTTTTGGAGCAGCTTTGTGCTTTCAGTTTCTGTAAAAGTGTGTTAAGAAAACAAAAAAGGCTCTACAGTGTGTTTGTGGTTTGGTGTTTTAATGGTTTCTTTTTCTTTGTAATAATAGAAAAGCTGGTGCTCAGAGGAAGAGGGCGGCTTTACTTGTGTCTGTTAGGATGCCTGGGTCGTTGACCCAGGGGTTTTGAGTTTATTATATTATTTATACTTTCTAGTTTTTGGTTTCTTTGAGTTCTGTCTTATAGTTTATGTCTCTGTCTTCTCTAGCTGCTCTGTCTCCCCTGTCAGCTGTATCCCCTTGTCTAGTTCGCGTCTCTGTGTGTCCTTAGTGGCTATATCCCCGTGTCCAGTCAGTGTCTGTGTCTGCCCTGGTCCCACGTCTCTGTTCCCTCTGTTGCAGTGCGTGCGAGTCTGTGTCTTTGTTCTGTCTGTGTTATGTGTTTCCTGTTTTACTTTGAAAGTCCATGTCTGATGTTAATGTGTCTGGTTTTGCTTCCCCTTGTCTCGTTAGGCCTGATTTGCCCCAGCTGTGTTTCCCTCCTGTTACTCATTCCCTGATTACTCCCTCTGTGTATTTAAGCCCTGTGTTTCTCTGTGTCCGTGTCGCGATCTACCATTTTCCTAGCTGTGTGTTCTGTCATTCCTCTAGTTTAAGTTTGTTTTGAGTTTTTTCAGTTATGTTATATTTTGAGTCTTAAATTAAAGCCTTTTTGAGTTCACGTCTGTCTCCAGAGTCTGCACCTTGGGTCCTATTCCTGCCTGCACACAGCCACACCTAACAATGTCAGTGACAGAAATGAAAAGAAGCTGAAATGAGTGAGAAGGACGATGAAGGAAACATCTGTGCTGTGTCTGCTCTGTAAGGAGAATCTCTGTGTTTCTTTGAATTCTTGCACTTTGACTGTCTGCTCTCCTGATAACTGATGATGGAGGAGAAGACATGAAAAACAAAACAGCTGAATAGAAACTACTGACTCTGCAGGACCCGTTGTCCTCAGTCACCATGTTGACCTCAAAACGTCTCAATCACAAATGTGGTGTTACAGATGTCACCAATTACAAGCCAAATGTTGTGTATTACAAATGTGTTATTATCATGTAATTGTAAGTTTGTATGCTGTGTTATCATCACATCCTAAAATAAGAGCTCTTTAACACCTCAGCAGAGATCAGGTGCTGTTGTTCTTTTGAACACTTCACCTTTTAAAACACTGAAAATTATAAGAAATGAGAGGCAGAGTGAAGAGAAGGGGCTCAACACACATCCTAGGGGAGCCTGTGTTCAGTGTTCTTGTGCTGGAGGTGTTGCTGCTGACCTGTCTGCTGTCTTCCTCTCAGGAAATCCAGCAGCCAGTTACACAGCGAGGTGCTGATGCCCAGCAGATCCAGTTTGTGAATGAGTTGCTGGGGAAAGATGGTGTTGAACACTGAAGTCCGTGAACATCATTCTAACGTATGAGTGTCCAGATGTGTGAGGGCTGAATAAGAGGACAGTTGAAATGGCATCATTGGTCGAGAGGTTTGACCGGTATGTGACTGACATGGATCTAGGTTGGAGGGAAGTTTTGATTTGATGCATGACTAACTGTTCACAGCTCTTCATAATGATGGAGGTGAGTGGGACCAGACAGTCGTCCTTCATGCAGGAGGGACACGACTACTTCAGTACAGGAATAATGGTGGAGAGTTTGAGGCTTGTGAGAACAACAGCCTGACTCAGTGAAGGATTAAAGATGTCTGTGAAGTATGATTGGACTACAACAACCAACATTCATCAGTCCTATAAATGAGATTGTCACGGTCTGTCTGACAGACCGTGGGGATATGGGGGAATGAGGACCCAAAACGCATGGTTCTGCGATGCAAACAGTGCACTTTATTTACAGTGAAGGTAACAGATGCACAATAAATCCCCTTTGCTCCCTAGACTCCCATGTGTGTGTTCCCCTCTGACGTCTGTGCTCGTGCTCCCGGCAGTTGTGTTTCTGCACACCCTGTGCGTGCTGCCCTTCTGGTCCCTCGTTCCACCTGCAGGACAATACAGAAGCAGCCGTTAAACACTGAACCCGCGCGCACACACGATCCGCACTTCCTAATACTACACACTGACTTGGAGTCTTAGCTTAATGATCCCACGCCAGTGGGAGCTCCAACACTCTCCTAAGTAGCTCCCCCGACGAGCCCTGATCACCAACAGGTGTGTGGCAGGAACTTCAGGTGTGGCCAGTCCTCCTGCAGGGCCACACCCATCAGGCCTGCATGTGGCTGTTCTCCATCCTCCAGCCACACATGTACACACCCTGCCTCTACATATGAGTGGAACACCGAACACAGCATAGTGCAGAAAAACACACATCCCCAAATAACAACAACAACACTAATAATAATAATAATAATAATAATAATCCATCCTGCTCACGGACCCCCGAGTCCTCCAGAGCCGGGTCCGTGACAGAGATGGTGATATTCACACAGGTCACTTTTTGATGGGCGGAGCAATGTAATTACGCACTGACTGATTTGCGCGTTTAGAATTTACACATTTGGTTTTTAAATGCTTTTCTTGTTTGTTTCACTACTAATATAGCTACTTTTGGATTATTTATGTATTTATTTATGTGAGATGTTCTTTTTTTTATTTTGTATTTGTTATTTGGTCGAGTGTGTAAGACAGATGAAGACTGGAACGGCCTGTAAACACAGTTATAGTGGAAAAAAGAAGCCAGTTTCTCTGTTTCCCTCCCACTGTGGTGTTTTTGTTCTACATTTGAATCAAATGTTTTGGGTTTTTCTGAACACAGACTGCTGCCTATGCACTTGTACCTTTATTAAAAAACAAATATTTGATGGAAGTTGAGTCTCTGAAGGCACACAGGTGTTTGTGCCAAGCAGGAGCTCTCTCTAAAGCACTTGTTGGTAAAAATGAATCCATTCAGTGTGACTGGACCTTCATGTTCTCTACCTGATCTCCCCTCATGGCTTTTTTTTACCAATGTTACACTACAGTGCTATTGATCCGTATCCATCCCCTCCCTGCTCAGCATGACCTCCATGACTGTTAGTAATAAAATATGCATTCCTGTGGGTCACTTTGGGTCGATAAACCTTTTGGAGAGTGTGCGCACGGCAGCATCATCATCACAGTGGAGCTTCATCACAGCTTAATCTGTAGGAGTTGTGCGGGACTGTGGGTGTTCAGAGGATGTGAAATGGCCCTGCCCCTATAATCTGAGCTTTGTCTTGAACTAGAAGAGCTAATCTGCCTATGGGGCCTCTTAGAATAGACACAACAGTCTATTCAACCAAGGCTGCTACTAAACGAGATGCACAGATGTGGCCACACATCATTCTCCATATGTGATCCTCTCGGGCACCTGCTTCAGGCACTTGTAGCATCAAATTAATCCAAATTAATATAAATTTTATATAAAATATGATGTCCAAATCACGGACAAGCAGCATCCCACCGCTGTTTATGTTTTTAAACCGATTTTGCACAGAGAAGCATTTTTTGAAAACTGTATTGATTAGGGCTGTTCGATATAACGATATTGTCACGGCCAGGCGGATCAGCTGCACACTGATCAGCCCTCTCTGTTTCTCTCTTTCTCTTCCTCTTCTCTCTCGCCGGGGCGGAACTCACTGTGGGTTCACGCCCTCAGCCCACGCCCTCGGGAAATGAGACACCTGGGTCTCATTAAGGGGAGCAGCATTTAAGCCAGGAGGTGACTGCTGTTCGTCGCTGGATCGTTGTCTACCACGCGTTAGTGAAGTCAAGCTACAGCAAGTTTAGTTAAGAGTGTTTTCCTTTGTGCGTCGTTCTTAACCCTGTCTCCCTGTCTACAGAGCTTCCTGGATTTCCCCCGTGTGATTCCCGTGTGGTAGTGTCGGAGTGTGAGCCTGTGATCGTGTGAGTGGATACTCTGAAGAACGCGTGCTTTCCCCTGGACTTCCCTGGAGACCCCTTCTCCCCCCACTCAGCTGTACATAACACCCCCCCGCACATTCTTGTATATACACTCCACACTGACTCCAAGATGGCGCGGCCACGTCCAGACGCCTTCCTGACCGCTCCGCTCCGACTACGTGACATGAGGGACTGCAACATTCTGTGCTTCACGGAGACATGGCTGTCCCCCACCGTGCCGGACCAGGCCGTAACTCCGTCGGATTCATTCTTTGTGCTCCGCGCGGACAGAACGGCAGAGTCGAACAAAACCAAAGGTGGGGGAGTGTGTTTCATGGTAAACAGAAAGTGGTGTGATGCCAGGAGCATTTCTACTCTCTCCAGCGGCTGCTCGCCACATCTGGAGTTCCTGAGCATTAAGTGCCGCCCTTTCTATCTGCCCCGTGAGTTCACCTCAGTCATCGCCACGGTGGTCTACATCCCACCCCAAGCGGACACAGGTATGGCTTTGTCCGAATTACATGATGTGCTGAGCTCGCTTCAAAACAAGGACCCGGGCGCAGCCCTCATTGTAGCAGGAGACTTTAACAAAGCGAACCTCAGACAAGTCATGCCAAACTTTTACCAGCATGTCTCGTGTCCAACGAGAGGGGATCGGATTTTGGATCACTGCTACACGCCATACAAGCAGGGCTACAAAGCTGTCTCACACCCGGCTTTTGGGAAGTCTGACCACAACGCCATCTTCCTCATTCCCCAGTATAAACAAAGCATACGGAGGGAAGACGTGACCAAGAGGGAGGTAAAACGGTGGACTGCCCAATCAGAAGCTACGCTACAGGACGCACTCAACGACGTAGACTGGGACATGTTCAGAGCATGCGCAGTCGACATCAACGAGTTTACGGAAGTAGCAGTATGCTTCGTCAATATGCTAGCGGAGGAGATTATCCCCACTGCGAGAGTCACCACATTCCCAAACCAGAAACCGTGGATGGACAGATCGATCCGCACTGCAGTAAACG
Source organism: Diplotaxodon limnothrissa (assembly GCF_057381915.1). Lineage (NCBI taxonomy): Eukaryota > Metazoa > Chordata > Actinopteri > Cichliformes > Cichlidae > Diplotaxodon > Diplotaxodon limnothrissa. Next base: position 9,142,979 of record NC_140606.1, read on the forward strand.
CCAGGACCGCCTCCTACAACGCGGGTCTCGCCACTGGCGATATGAGCGCCTACAAAGCGGCCTCATACGGCGTGCGGCGCGCGGTGAGAGATGCCAAACGCAGGTACCGGGAATGTGTGGAGTCCCGCTTCCACCAGGGCGACACACGGAGTATGTGGCACGGACTACGCACCATTACGGACTACAAAGCCAGGGACACTGCGCCGATCAACGCCGACTCTGCATTCACCAACGAGCTGAATCGGTTCTACGCCCGTTTCGAGGTTAGCCAGGCGGCTAATGCTATCTACCGCCTGGCTACCGAGGACAGTGACGTCATCAGCGAGAGACCGGTGACCAGCATCGCGGAGCATGACGTCCGAGCGGCACTGAGGAGAGTGAACACAAGGAAAGCGGCGGGGCCAGACGGCATCACCGGCCGTCTGCTGCGCTGCTGTGCTGACCAGCTAGCAGGTGTGTTCACTTACATCTTCAACGAGTCCCTGGCGAAGTCTGTGGTCCCCACATGCTTCAAAAGATCCACCATCATCCCTGTGCCCAAGAACAGCAAACCCTCATCCCTGAACGATTACCGGCCAGTTGCACTGACCTCGGTAGTAATGAAGGTGTTTGAGAGGCTGCTGAAGAACATCATCTCCTCCTCCATCCCAGACACCACAGATCCGCTGCAGTTCGCCTACAGATCCAACAGATCCACAGAGGATGCCATCGCCCACGTCCTACACACCACTCTCAGCCACGTGGACAAGAAACAGGGTAACTATGTGCGAATGCTGTTTGTTGATTACAGTTCAGCGTTTAACACAATAGTGCCCTGCAGACTGTTCACAAAGCTGAGGGATCTGGGACTTAACAGCCGTCTGTGTGCATGGGTGTTGGACTTCCTCACTGGCAGAACTCAGGTGGTGAGGGTGGGCAGGTGCTTCTCCAACAGCATCACCATCAACACAGGAGCACCTCAGGGATGTGTCCTCTCGCCACTGCTCTACTCCCTCTACACTTCAGACTGTGTGGCCACCCATGGCTCCAACTCAATTGTGAAGTTTGCTGACGACACAGTGGTGTTGGGTGCCATCTCCACATGGATGAAGTGAAGAATCTGGCATCGTGGTGCCAGGACAACCACCTCCAGCTGAACGTCAGCAAGACCAAGGAGCTGGTGGTGGACTTCAGAAGGGGTCAGCACAGAGACTACAAGCCCATTATCATCAATGGAGCTCCAGTGGAGAGGGTGCAGTCCTTCAAGTATCTTGGTGTCCACATCTCCTCAGACCTGACATGGGCTGCCCACATTCAGGTCCAGACCAAAAAGGCTAGGCAGCGCCTGTATCACCTACGACAACTGAGGAAGTTCAGGGTCTCTCCAAAGATCCTCAGGATTTTCTATACAGGCGCTGTGGAGAGCATCCTCACACAGAACATGACATCGTGGTTTGGGAACAGCTGTGTGAAGGACCAAAAAAGCTCTCCAGAGAGTGATCCGTACAACAGAACGCTGCTGCAGGATTGCTCTCCCCCCGCTTCAGGACACCTACACCAGGAGATGCCGGACTAGAGCAGCGCAGATACTGAAGGACCCGTCCCATCCTGGCAACAAACTGTTCCAACTTCTGCAATCTGGTAGAAGGTTCCGCATCTTCCGGGCAAGGACAGAGAGACTCAAGAGGAGCTTCTATCCCCAAGCCATCCGTGCCCTAAACACACACACCCGCCCTCTCACATCATCTATAATTGACTGAGACAGGACTCTTCCAGACACTAAACCAAGGCACAATGTACATTTCAATTCCTTTAATTTTAAATATGTCTATATTGTCTATCCTGTAAAATAGTCAGATTGTCTATTCATATTAATGTACAGAATTCACCTGCTTGCTGCTACTACTGCACATTCACCCAGTGTATATACTATATATATATATATATATATATATATATATATATATATATATATATATTTATTTATATATTTATATATTTATTTATTTATTTATATATTTATTTATTTATATATATATATATATATTTATTTATATATTTATTTATATATATATATATTTATATATATATATATATATATTTATTTATATATATATATTTATATTTATATATATATATATATATTTATTTATATATATATATATATATATATATATATATATATATATATATGTATATATATATATATATATATATATATATATATGTATATATATATATATATATATATATATATGGTGGTGGCTAACCAACCGGACATAGTGGTGGTAGACAAACAGAAGAAGATGGCCGTAGTGATCGATGTAGCGGTTCCGAATGACAGCAATATCAGGAAGAAGGAACACGAGAAGCTGGAGAAATACCAAGGGCTCAGAGAAGAGCTCGAGAGGATGTGGAGGGTGAAGGTAACGGTGGTCCCCGTGGTAATCGGAGCACTAGGTGCGGTGACTCCCAAGCTAGGCGAGTGGCTCCAGCAGATCCCAGGAACAACATCGGAGATCTCTGTCCAGAAGAGCGCAGTCCTGGGAACAGCTAAGATACTGCGCAGGACCCTCAAGCTCCCAGGCCTCTGGTAGAGGACCCGAGCTTGAAGGATAAACCGCCCGCAGGGGCGTGCTGGGTGTTTAGTATATATATGTATATATATATATATATATATGTATATATATATATATATATATATATATATATATATATATATATATATATGTTCTTCCTCTACACCCCCCCCCCCCCCCCCCCCCCCCCCCAATTTTTGCACATGTCGAGGAGCGTGTCAGGCTACATTTCACTGTGTGTTATACTTGTATAACTATGCATGTGACAAATAATAAAGACCCTAGAACCTACACCTGGTGACTTGTAAATAAACCCTTCTTGTGAGCATCAGAACCGGAGTCCTGCGCTTGAGTCCTCCTCCAAACCGTAACAGATATATATCGGATGACGATATAAAAACATCTATCGTTTCATTTTACGCTATTGTTTGTTTCGTGGTGTCGCAAAATAAACTGTTTACGGCTGTTTTTCATGGTTTGATGGTCACTGTAGTGTTTATATTAATTTCTTAAAGTTCTCTCTTTCTCTTATATTTAATATAACCACACTACGGACACACAAGCGCCTGTTTTTATGCGTTGTCGTTAGCAACAACGACGGTAAAACCATCGCGTGTCCGCTTGTTTATGTTCCACATAAACCTTTCACAATAAAGCTCAAGATCCTGTTGAGACTTTTCAAAATAAACTGAATCACGTGAAAGATGCAGAGTGTTTACGGATGAGAAGCAAAAAATAAAGCTTAGACTCAAACGTTAGAACAGGCTTTTCCCCGCAGCACGCCATGGAATATATACTCACAAAGAAAACGGCGGCCGTTGCAACTTCTGTCTAAAAATGTATCGTTTCAATTAAAACACTCGACTCCAGCTACACGACGCCCAGCTGGAAACACTTCACGCAAGTCGAGCTGCCCGAGATTCACAGAATTTACAGAAAATGTTACATTTTTGCAGGGACGATTCTAGGATCAGAGCTTTGGGGGTGCTGAGCACCCAGAGAGCTGCCCAGCCAACCAAGATACACTTTACTCGTCACAATGAGACTTCTTCCCCGTCTCTGTCGGTCCCTGCATCCTCCCTGTCCTCATCGTCTGTTGTCTTCGTCTCCTTTATCAATCATCATAATTTTACCATCTCTGTGCAAGTCTGAAAATTTCTTTATTAAATCATAAGATTCTTAAATTCCTCGTCACAAAACATGACATCACTGTTTTGTACATTTTAACAATTTAATCCCCACATTTGTGAAAGAAAAGCAAAACACTTTTTTGAAAAGTCTGTAACAAAACCTGATCAAGGTTATTTAAATGCTGCAAAAGAAGAATGGATTGGAATAAAAAAAAATACATATCCAAACCTTAATTACTGGAGGAGAATAATGAGTGATGCTCATAGTGAGTAAAAAGTAAACTGAGTGCATTTTTTGGACAGAAATTCACTTTTAATATGTATGTATAATATAATACAGATGCATAAAAAACACTCCCGAAACACAATAAATTATTACAAAATATAAAAAAAAGAATATAAAAATGGAGACAACTTTGCCTGTAGTAGAATGTATACAATGCATGAAAAAATCTTTATTGCAGATACTAATTTTGTGTTGTAAGATTTATGAGTTTCATGCTTTCATAGTGGTCCTTGGGAGAGCTTGACATTTTTATCAGGTGGTACACACTGTAAAAAGTTTGAGAAACACTGATAAGTGTATGTGTGCTTTTGGAAAACGTTTAAAGCTGCAGTACAGAATCTTTGAAACCAGCTTAAAACATTTTTAGAATATAAACAGAGCTTCTGCTTCTCTTTACAGCTCCTCACTCCACCAGGGCTGTTTGGCACTTTCTGATAGTGTGCAAATGTGATGTACGTACTGCGGCAGTCATACAGACAACTGGACGGTCCAAACGTTGGCCTACCTATTACTGGCTGAGGTTTCAGTAGAGTTGTGGCTGAACCACATAAAAATATGTCATTAATTTTAATTTCCCCAATCAATGATAATGTTATGTTGGAATGTTGTTAAAGAGGGTCAAAAATGTTTCAACCCAGTTTGTTTTGCAGATTCTGTACAGCAGCTTTAATATAGGGAGGACACAACTTCCAGATTGTGTGAGTAAAATCAGGTTTTTTTTCTCTTTGTCAGTTTAACAGTTTCTGTTGTGCCTGTCACTGTTCCCTGTCTGTTTTCTTACCTGGTTCTTCCTGACCTTGTACTTTCTCCTCACATTCCCCTCTTTGGACTGACAATCATACACAAATAGATTGTATCAGGCACGTGCAGGGGGGCTGGAGGGGCTTGAGCACCCGCCCCTTTCCTGATGGGTGCCCAAAGTGCCCTTTTGTTGAGGCAACTTTTAAATTTTTTTTTTAAAATTTATTTATTTTTTATGTGTGTGGGCGTGCGGAGTCCTGTCGGTGCCCCTCGACAATAATATATATATGGGCTCAAAATGTGGTCATAATTATTTTGTACTTGTAAAAAAGATTTGTATGTGTAAAAAAGATTTGTGTGTGCGTAAAAAAGATTTGTGTGTGCGTAAAAAAGATTTGTGTGTGGACTTAGAAAAAAAACCCCTGCAAGTTACAAGTACGGATTTTGACCCTATTTTTCTTCCTTTCATCTGATTGGTCAATGTCATGTCAATCACATGTAACAATCCAATCAGAGAACAGATGGGTTTGGCTGTCGGAGGGGCGCTTTTTTGAACTGCAGGTCCTTGAAGGGTGATACAGTTTGAAGCTGGAGGATCGCTATATAAATATCCGATAGCAGCTAGGTCCCCTAACTTTCAGTAGCTGTTGAAAGGAAAAAGTTGTGGTATATCAGTGGTTAGAAATACCATTATTAGGGGAGACCGGGGATAGTTGTAACATTTTTGACATTTCTGTCTGTAAATTGGAGCTCTTTTAAGGTAGTGGATTCAAAATGTAATGCAAAGTATTTACATGTCTCTGCTATTAAATAGTGCAGCTATTTTCTCTGCAGCACAATTACCCATTGCATGGTATGGTCTCAAACACAAAGAGTGAAATGTTACAATTAACCCCATAGTCTGGGTTAGTTGTAACATACCCCGGGGTGAGATGTAACACAATGAAATAAGGGTACTAACAAAATATTAACATGTAATCTTTGTTTATTCAACACATGAATGCACTTAGAGCCATTTATGTAGCTCTGTGTGTGTGTGACAGAATGCAGAAATCTAGCTTTTGAACATATACCAACCCCCCAAAAAAGACAAATTATGGAATTTTCTGCAACTGAATATTTCATTAATTTTGGTTGGTCTTCCTTGAGTTTGGCCTCATTGGCTCAGTGGGCATTATAACCTACAACTCTTGCACCAATTTTGAACATAACAATGAAGCTGAAAAAATGTAGTTGTTCACCAGCATCGCAATTCCATTACTTTTTATCATGGCTTACCTTGGTGTGGTTTGCAAAGTGCTTCAGAAAGATGAGGAAATCTGTTTCTTGCACCCATCCTGACTTATTTCCACTACCAGTACTTCCTACTGGTCCATCTCTGACACAGAGGTCTGCATAATGTATGTGTGGGAACACAAACAGTGGAGGAATTGTGTTGTCAATGGCATTAACCACATATACAAATGTGACCAGTGAACCTCTCTCTGCTGATGTCGTTGCCCCAACTTGTTTAATATAAGTTAAAGTAATAGTGTGGTAAGTTGTAACATCTGCATTATTGTTACAACTAACCCAGACTGTTGCTGTTACAACTGACCCAGACTCCTATAGCCATGAACTAGCTAACATTACAGCCAACGGCTAAAACATTACATACAAACATACAACATACAAATAACATAATTCAGGTTTGATGAGTTTAACTGCAAAGCAGATAATGCTATTAGAAATTGAAATAAAGTAGAAAAACTTACTTTTTGGCATACAAATTACTTTTTTTCGTGTTAAATTGTCTGTGTTTGACAAAATGTGCTGATTTTTCACATGTGATAGCAGAACTGAGTTGGGCGTGCACAGGATGAGTCACATCATTTGAAACTTAGCCCTGATTGGAGAAATTGGAAGTGTTACAACTGACCCACGTTACAACTATCCCCGGTCTCCCCTACTTTAGGATTAGTTTAACACAAAGTCGGGGCTGACCCAGGACCATTGCTGTGAGTCACAGTGCCCAGCATAAAAGTCCTTTCACATCGGACGCAGGATGTGCTGCTAATGCTAACTGCTAACTAAAAGCAAAGGATCCAGAATTTGTTACGCTGGCTGCTGGGCTCTGTGGGTTTTTGCAGCAGCTCAACCTGTACTAGATGCACCTGCTCCTTGTCTTTTCTATCTCTGACTTTATGTCCTCTACAAGAGTTTGGTTTTTTTGCTGGTTCTTCAAATGTTCAATAAAAACATGTATGCTAATTCAGGGAGAATGGACTGCCATACCCGTTTGTGAGCGAGGGAGGGAGAAAAAGGAAAAGTATGAGCTGTCACCGAGCAGAAACGGGAGATGGAAGCATGTAAATATAATAATAACCATTGCAGCCAAGAAGAGTGCCTGAAGAGCCCAGTTGCTATGCTATTAAGACTTGACTGTACACTGTGTTCGCGTTTTTCTCCGAAACAATAAGTTCCGTTGAAGCAGCCTTTCAACGCCTCTCTCTGTCTCTCGCTAGCAAAGTTCACCCAGACAACAAAGTAAAGCTAGTTTTTGACACGAACCCGACGTATTAGCCAGAGGTCCCTTTACTATGGTTCGAAGCTGCGGACCTGTTTTATATACGCACAGAATAGTTTTCTATACGAGATTGCTTCAAAAAGTGCAGCCTTACCTAATGTCCACCCTACTGTTACTCATTTATATTAAGATTTAAACATCTAGTTGGTATTGGTACGGCGAGTAACCTTCAGTAATAAATCACACAGCAATAGTACATTCATGTAGTTGTAAAAAGCATGGTAATATATTACGTAATCTAAAGTATTCAGAATACATTACTGTCATTGAGTAACGTAACGAAATACGTTACAAAATACATTTTGGGGCATGTAATCTGTAATCTGTAGTGGAATACATTTTAAAAGTAATCTTCCCAACACTGGGTAAAGATAATATGAGGAGACACGATGAAGAACATTTCTAAGTCTAATTAAAGTCGAATGACATAGTTTTAAAATAAAATATACCTCAGATGTTAACTCTGAGGCCAGACTAGATTGCTTTAAGATTTTAAAAGAGGCATTTGAAAAAAATCAAGATGACAATTTAGTCATCACTACTGCCTTTAAAGCAGCAGCTGAACGGCTTCATAAAAGCTTTTAACACTGCTGAAAAAAACCTGGCGAGTTTGGATTTCTTTGGAGGATTCATGAAGACACTGAGATTCATTGCTAGGTGCTTCAGAATAGTGTCGTAAAAAGATGAATCTTCTGATTTCAGTACAGTGAAGAACTTGTCCAGAGATCCAAACTCCTTGATAAGGCCTATTAAATCCAGTTCTTTGTATTCTTGAATGGCCAAGAAAGACACAAGGCTCAAAGTGGTCAAAGCTCAAAAAAAAGAGCTTTAATTTTACATATTCCGGAATATGGAGACCTGAACACACGAACACACAAGCTCAGGTCTCAAGCAGAAAAAGGAAGCCAGGTTATTTATGTACTTCTCAACGTCACACCACACTTTAAGTTTCGATCAAACACTCTGCTTAGTTTCACTTTCTGCCTGCAGTTACCGCGCTCAAAGCTGGCCCTCTCTTATACCTAAACCAATATAATCAGCAAATAAGATTCAAAATATATATTTCAAAACTCAACAGGCGACAGCTGTGGCCTTAATTAATTTATCCATGTTGTTGTTAAGAATTTCCAGGGATTTAGTGCATCTCACTTCAGAAAGTACCAAATCTGTCAGATGGTTGATAGCTAGGCTTAATTCTTCTGGATCCAGAAAATATTTGGTTTTCCTGTGGGATTTCTGCAAGATTCTCATATATAGAAAAGCACTAAATTCATTGGCAATTAGCTTAGCATCAGGTGACACTAACGTTTCTGACAGTTCTTCCTCTTTGTTTTCAGAGGTTGCTGGCTGACTTTGACCCTCTGTGGGTTCAGTGTGAGAGACTGATGCCTGCTCATTGCTTGTATTTGAAACCAGGTCCAGGTCTACTGCACTCACAGACAAGACTGGTTGATTTGTGAGAGCTTTAACCGATTGTGACTGTGATGTAGACAGTCTGTCGCTTGTTTCACCAGCATCTGGTCCAATCATATCTTCTTCCTTTGATGGAGTCAGCACTCTTACTATATCTTCCACCAGAAATTTTGTCATTTGTAATAGTTTGGGCTAAAGTTTCATTCTCCAACCAGAAAAGAAGGTTTTGTAAGAACCTTTCCACTGAATCTTCTACGAGCACATATGGGACCTCGGGGTCTCTAAGACCTTACAGTGGCCCTGTAAGGTCTTAGAGATGTCATATGCTGAGACACTACCCATTTGCATCGTGGGGACTGGATATGTTGACTGGACATGATTGTACACTTTTTCCGTCAACTTCCTAGAAAACATCTTTATTTCCTTACTTTACCTTAAGGTGTTCTGCCGAGGTTAATTTACTAAACAGTTTATTCACAACTGGCATGACAGTTCTAAATTTGAGTGGAGAGGAACTTTTAACTGTGTTTTCTAAGGTTGGTGATTGTCTGGGAACTTCTGGGAACCCCACTGTTCCAGTGGAACAGTGGGGTTTGAGTTGTGAAACATGAAACACATTGTGGATACGCATGGTCCTGGGGAGCTTGAGACGCACAGAAACGGGGTTAACAACGGAGTCTACTTCGAACGGTACTGCTGTCCAGGTGAGTATGCCAGAGCCGGGGTCCTGTGGCGATCCGCCAGCTGTTTGTTTCTGTCTGCCGTGCGAAGAAGGGCAGCTCTAGTGGCCCGCCATGCGCGCTGACACGGCCGCAGGTGCTGCTGAACAGAGGGCACAAAGTGCTCACCTTCGATTGCAGGGAACAGGGGAGGTTGGTACCCCAGGGAAGCCTCGAACGGAGAGACGCCTGTGGCTGACGAGGTAAGGCTATTGTGAGCGTACTCCATCCACGTCAGTTGCTCGCTCCAGGTGGTCTGATTAGTGGATGTCAAGCAACGGAAAGCTGCTTTGAGTTCTTGGTTGGCCCATTCTGCCTGACCGTTGATCTGTGGATGAAAACCTGACGAGAGACTGACCTGGGCCCCTAAGGAGGTGCAGAACTCCTTCCAAACACGCGAGGTGAACTGTGGACCTCGGTCCGAGACTATTTCAGCGGGGATCCCGTGGAGGCGAAACACATGAGTTGACAAAAGCCGGGCGGTCTCCAGGGCAGTGGGGAGCTTGGGGAGAGCAACAAAGTGGGCAGCTTTAGAAAAATGGTCGACGATGGTGATGATGACTGTTACCTGATGACGGCGGAAGACCAGTGACAAAGTCAACTGCAATGTGGGACCAGGGGCGGCTTGGCGTAGGTAAGGGATGAAGTAGGCCGGCAGCGGGCTGGTTGACAGGTTTATTCTGGGCACAGGTTGGGAAGGCGGCGATGAATTCTTGGATGTCCTTGGCCAGTGTAGGCCACCAGGCAAACCGCTTGATGAAGGTGATGGTGCGATGAATGCCCGGATGACAGGTGAGTTTGCCCCCGTGGGCCCATTGTAGCACTCGTGAGCGAACAGACGTGGGAACAAAGAGCGATCCCGTGGGACCAGTCTCTGGATCCGGTTCTGTCCGCTGGGCCTCCCATATGGCGGACTCGATCTCCCACGACAGGGCTCCGATAACGCATGTGGGAGGGAGAATGCGAGACTTACGGGTGTGATCCTCTGAGGTGGTGAATTGGCGGGAAAGGGCATCGGGTTTCACGTTTCGAGAACCGGGCCTGTAGGTGATGGTGAAGCAGAATCTGGTAAAGAACAGAGCCCACCTGGCTTGTCGGGCGTTTAGTCGTTTAGCCGACCGGATGTATTCGAGGTTCTTGTGGTCAGTCCACACCACAAAGGGTTCTGCTGCGCCTTCTAGCCAGTGGCGCCACTCCTCCAGGGCGAGTTTGATTGCCAGCAGCTTCCGGTCCCTGATGTCGTAGTTCTGCTCTGCAGGAGAGAAATGACGGGAAAAGTAAGCACAAGGGTGGAGCTTTCCCTCTAGTTGCTGGGAGAGAACGGCTCCGACCCCTACATCCGAGGCGTCCACCTCTGCAATAAACTGCCGCTTGAGATCCGGTTGCCGGAGGATGGTAGCCGAAGCAAAGCGTTTCTTTAGCCGGGAGAAGGCCTCCTGAGCTTGATCATCCCAGCAGAAAGGTACCTTAAGGGAAGTTAAACGGGTTAGCGGCAAAGCAATCTTGCTGTAGTCACAAATGAATCTCCGATAAAAGTTGGCAAAGCCGAGGAACCGTTGAAGCTGCTTACAGTTAGGTGGAGTGGGTCAGTCCAAGACTGCTTGTACCTTAGCTGGATCGGCTCTTAAATCGCCCTGTTCCATAATGTAGCCCAAGAATGACACAGTACTCACACGAAATTCGCACTTTTCCCCTTTAGCAAACAGGCAATTCTCTAGGAGACGTTGCAGGACTTGTCTGACATGGCGTACATGATCAGAGAGAGAGTGGGAGAAGATGAGGATATCATCAAGGTACACAAACACAAAATGATTGATGAAATCGCGGAGCACATCATTGACAAGACCCTGAAAAACAGCAGGAGCATTAGTTAGTCCAAACAGCATGACCAAGTATTCAAAATGGCCCAGGTGCGTGTTGAAGGCTGTTTTCCACTCGTCTCCCTCTCTTATTCTGACTAAGTGACATCTATATCTGAGAGTGATGAGTTTCTGAATTTCTTTGTGGATAAAGTTGATCATGTCCGTATGAGCATTGGTTCTTCAACACTTAGAGTCCCCCGAGAGCAGCCATTTGGCTTTTCTACCTTTAAAACCCGCCTTCCAGCCAAATGGCTGGTAGGTGTTTAGCTAGGCTTTAGCTTCAGCCAAGTGGAAGCTAAATTGGCTAGTCATTCATATGTAAATTAAGTTGTTACCTGAGAATTCTGGAGGGGAGTGGGGGTGTGTGAATGAGGGGGTGGGGGAGCTGCTAAAAGCTGTGAACTTCCTTTTGTGTTCGTCTTGATGCATTCTCAATCATCCAGGGAAATAAATCTCCAAAAGTCAACAACTTGGAGTGGTTAGTTTCCTGAGCCACAAGGAAACTTGGAGTGTTTCAGTTTGCCATCTTAGGGAGAAATCAACACACATGGGTGTATGTCCTTTGCTGCTGAGATTTATTGATAAAAACAGTACAAAAAACCAACCATTTGTACACATATTTACAAATAATAATAAAAAGTGAGTGAGTACATTTCAACATTTTCAGCAATCACTCACAATCCTGGCACTGCCATGGTATCTGTAGTCTGCATTTACCACATGTGTATCTGTAGCAGTGAACACATCGCACAGTGGCATAATTGTTCTTGCATTTGTGTTTGACCTGACACATGGCTCTTTTTCCAGGGCTAGGTGTGGAGGGTTGTGTCCAAAGCAACTGTTCTTTTCTTGCCTTCTTCCCAGCTTCCCAACATTACCAAAAGGAAGCCAAACACTGTCACCCTTTACAACAAAACAAAGTGTGGCGTGGATGTGATGGACCAGATGGTTCGGGAGTACACTGTCTGCAGAGGAACACGGCGCTGGCCACTTGCCGTGTTTTACAACATGATTGACATGGCAGCACTGAATGCACATGTGCTGTATCAAGCATGCACCGGGACGAAGGAAAGACGGGTGGACTTCCTGGTGGAGCTTGCAAGAGAGTTGGCTCACTCTCATGTAGCTGGGAAGAAGGCAAGAAAAGAACAGTTGCTTTGGACACAACCCTCCACACCTAGCCCTGGAAAAAGAGCCATGTGTCAGGTCAAACACAAATGCAAGAACAATCATGCCACTGTGCGATGTGTTCACTGCTACAGATACACATGTGGTAAATGCAGACTACAGATACCATGGCAGTGCCAGGATTGTGAGTGATTGCTGAAAATGTTGAATTGTACTCACTCACTTTTTATTATTATTTGTAAATATGTGTACAAATGGTTGGTTTTTTTGTACTGTTTTTATCAATAAATCTCAGCAACAAAGGAAATACACCCATGTGTGTTGATTTCTCCCTAAGATGGCAAACTGAAACACTCCAAGTTGGTGACTTTTGGAGATTTATTTCCCTGGATGATTGAGAATGCATCAAGACGAACACAAAAGGAAGTTCATAGCTTTTAGCAGCTCCCCCACCCCCTCATTCACACACCCCCACTCCCCTCCAGAATTCCCAGATAACAACCTAATTTACATATGAATGACTAGACAATTTAGCTTCCACTTGGCTGAAGCTAAAGCCTAGCTAAAAGCCTACCAGCCATTTGGCTGGAAGGCGGGTTTTAAAGGTAGAAAGGTAGAAGGCTGGGCACTGCTGCTCTCGGGGGACTCTAAGTGTCAGTACCATCGGTTTGTGTCTCTGGGCCACCTCCCCCTCATTTACTGTCAGTGTTTAACCCAATGACCATACATGACCTTTCACTCCTGCTGGATAAAATGAAAATCACCACTTGTGCAAATGACATTCTACCTGCTGGGCTGTTTAAAAATGCTCTCTCTGTCATTGGCCCCTCTATTGTAGAGATATGCAATGCCTCTCTTTTAACAGGTGTGGTCCCTATGTTCTGTAAGCATGCTGTTGTTGAGCCGATATTAAAAAAGAGCAGTTTGGAGCCAACTCAGCTTAAGAATTATAGGCTTATCTCTAAGCTTCCATTATTATCGAAAATTCTGGAAAAAGTAGTTGCAGATCAACTTACCACTTTTTTTAGAAAAACATGAAATTTATGACAAATTTCAGTCAGGTTTCCGTAAACGTCACTCAACAGAAACCGCATTACTTAAAGTCTCTAGTGGCATTATGATGTCAGCTGACTCCGGATCATCCTCAGTCATGGTTTTGTTAGACTTGACATCTGCCTTTGACACTATTGACCATACCATCCTGATTAACAGGCTCCGGGACGCAGTCAGTGTGTCCGGTCTGGCTTTGAAGTGGTTTCAGTCATACCTCTCCAACAGATCTTTTAGTGTTTTTGCGAATTGGTTTATGTCACATTCTAATGATCTGACATGTGGGGTACCACAGGGTTCAGTTCTGGGTCCTATTCTTTTTCTTTTGTACATGTTACCTCTACGACTTATAATTAGGCAGTTCCCTGAGGTGTCTTATCACTTCTATGCTGATGATATTCAGCTCTATTGCTCTTTTAAGCCGATGGAAGTCCATAAACTATCCTCTTTAATTAAATGTTTAGCTTCCATTGAACAGTGGCTTGGTGACAACTACTTACAGTTGAACTCTGAGAAGTCAGAAACATTAATTATTGCCCCCGACAACCAGATATCTCTAATCAAACAGCATCTTGGTTCTCTTGGCTCATCTGTTCACCTGAGCCTCAGGTACCTTGGTGTGATGTTTGATTCTGCTATGTCCCTAGAACAACACTCTCGCCAGTTACAGTTTTTTCCAGTCGCTAACAAGCGTTTGTCCAAACAGTTGTCACATTTGCAAAACTCTAAACACAATTAGCACAGCATCGGTCTGTTGTGGCCATACCATTCTTACATTTCATGTCGTGTTCACCCAATATGCAGTCAGTGAACACATTTCCACAATGCTTACATTTTCTTAACAGACAAGCTATACCTCCCAACAAAATTATGGACTGTTTTTGTAGTATTTACGAATGTTAACACACAACATCCCACAATAGCAAAAACAATATTCCAAACCGTAGATACAGTATAAAAACCTCTGCTTCTGCAATGATATCAGTACAAAAACAATATCAATATCAAAAATATATATCAGCTGATAATAAACAAACAATTGAATAATTGACACACAGCTGATTTATGTTGGGTAAATTGGGCCAACGACAGCTTCTTCCATTCTGGCTTAGACTCAGTGGGGTTTATAAGGCAAGACCTTGAGGAGTGATGTTTTTGGAAACAAAAAAAAGACAAACACTGTAATGTCTGGTCGAGGAAGAGTAAGAGCAAGGGGCCCAGGGAGAAGAGCAGGCCCAAGGAGAGGGCAAGGTAGAGGTGTAAGAATGCGTGGTGGTGGCATTCCAAGGGCTGCAAGAACAGTAGTCAGTGATGAAATTCGTGCCACTATCATTGACCATGTAATCAACCATGGTCTTTCACTAAGAGAGGCTGGTGAAAGAGTGCAGCCCAATTTGAGGCGGTCAACGGTTGCCTCCATTATACGCATCTTTCAACAAACCAACAGGTAAGTATTGCATTTTACATGGATTGTTTCTATTCTCACTTGACATGTCAATATGGTCATACAGTAATGCATATGTTGAATTTTTTGTCTTTCTAAAGAATGCAATGTCTTCCACCCTCTGGGGGAAGAGGAAAGCTCCTCAGTAATGATCAGGAGCTTGCCATTGTAGAAATGGTTACTGCAAATAATGCAATAAAACTGCGTGAAATTCAAACTAGAATTGTGGCGGACCATGAGATATTTGACAATATCGATAGAATCAGCCTCACAACCATTACGCGGACATTGTCCAAACACAGAGTGCGGATGAAGCAGCTCTACGCTGTTCCCTTTGAGAGGAACAGTGAGAGGGTCAAGGAGCTACGACGACAATATGTCCAGGTATAGTGTATATTCAATCCAATGTCCAGTTCTATAAGCTTTGCACTTTGCAAGTAGGTAACCTACACAATACTAGGTTACAGTACAGTATGGTATACAGTAATAACATGACTTACATAAACTTTGTTTCAGAGAGTTATGGAATTGGAGGCCAACCAGGCCCCTCATAAATTCATATACATCGATGAGGCAGGATTCAATCTGGCCAAAAGGCGTCGACGTGGACGAAATGTAATTGGAAAAAGGGCCACAGTTGATGTGCCAGGACAGAGAGGGGCAAACATTACCATGTGTGCAGCAATTGCAAATGCAGGATTACTCCTTCACAGATGTCAGGTTGGACCCTATAATACAGAGCGCTTGCTTGCCTTTCTCAATGATCTCCACCAGCGCCTGGTTCCAGAGCAAGGTCAGGAGGGTGAAAACATGAGGACCTTTGTAATTACCTGGGACAATGTGGCTTTCCATCACTCGCAAGCAATAACAACATGGTTTGAAGTCCACCCAAGACTGGTAAGTCTCTTCCTTCCACCCTATTCACCTTTCCTCAACCCCATAGAGGAGTTCTTTTCTGCATGGAGGTGGAAGGTTTATGACCATCAGCCACATGACCAGATGTCCCTCCTCGAAGCCATGGATGCTGGCTCCAGGGACATCACAGTTGACGATTGCCAAGGGTGGATCCGACATACCAGGCGGTTCTATCCCAGGTGCATCGACTTGGATAACATCAGATGTGATGTTGATGAAAAAATGTGGCCTAACCCTGAAGATCGCAGAGATTAGATGCAAAGTTTTTGCCTTTTTTTAGCCCCCCTCCCCCCCTTTTGATCTTGGCTTTTTGCTGTTGTTTTTTTGTTCAGAATGCTCTTGTGTGTTTCATGGATATTTTGTTCACTGTAAGCAATACTGTAAAACTTTCTCTGTCCTATCATACCGTGTTTCTACTGTACCTCCTGTAGTAAACAGTAAAGAAACATAAACTTGTTTGCTTTTTACTGGAATGCTTTTGAATGTGAACATTACTGTATATGTGGACATACAGTTACCAACCAAGACATTTCTGGTGTCAAAATGGTGGATTGCATGTTTCGCATGCAAATACCTGTAAAACTGAAACATAAAAGTCTATGCAGTTTTTGTAATGTCAATAATAGCCAGTATTTTGAAACCTGGTGTACTTTGATTGACTGCATGTACCTTGTGAAGTGAAAACAAGTGTTATTCTTTGACAGACTAATTTCATTTTGAGTCAGATTTATAGTGTTTTTGTACAGTTAGTGTGTGCAGAGAAAGATGTGTTCTATTTTGAAATGAAGAGTTAGTATATATTTAACAAAATGTATTTTTGAGAAGAAAATTATCCATTTGGCCAATTGTGTTTTGTAGGTGTGAGTCTGTGTTAAGAGTTTAGAAAAAGTATCTGAAGTATGGGTAGGCGCTTGTTAGCGATTGAAAAAAACTGTAATTAGGAACTGCCTTTTTCAGCTAAGAAACATCTCCAAACTGCGAACTTTGCTGTCTAAGTCTGAGTTAGAAATGGTTATTCATGCTTTTATTTCTTCTCGCTTAGATCATTGTAACAGCCTTTTTCTTTGTTTGAGCAAAAGGAATCTTGACCGTCTCCAGTTAGTCCAGAATTCTGCTGCAAGGCTTTTAACTAAGACACGAAAAAGAGAGCACATTACACTAGTGTTACGTTCATTACACTGGCTTCCAGTACATTTCAGAATTCATTTTAAAATCTTGGTACTGACTTTTAAAGCTTTGAATTGTGATGCCCCTGCTTACATTTCTGATCTTTTAGAACCCCACACTCCCTCTCGCAGCCTGAGATCTTCTAATCAAAGGCTGTTGGTAGTACCTCGAACATATTTTAAAACCAGAGGAGATAGATCTTTCAGAGCGGTGGCCCCCAGGTTGTGGAATGCTCTCCCTCCATCATTACGTTGCCTTGATTGTATTTATTCTTTTAAAAAGCAACTTAAGACTCATTTATTTAGATTGGCTTTTAATTAGATTTGTGCTGTGTGTTTTATTATTAATGTATTTTATGTATTTCTGTTTTATATTACTGTGAAGCACTTTGTGGTTTTTATCCTGTGAAAAGTGCTATATAAATAAATTGATTTGATTTGATTTGATTTGGTAAGCATTTCGCAGATCGAGCTTAGTGAAAACGGTCGCCCCCTGCAGGAGTTCAAGCGGATGATAAGAGTGGCAGAGGGTATTTATTCTTAATGGTAATGTTATTGAGACCCCGGAAATCAATACATGGCCAAAGGCTTTTATCCTTCTTGGTTACAAAAAAGAACCCGGCAGCCACGGGGGGATGAAGAGGGGCGAATCAGTCCATTAGTCAAGGATTGATTAATGTACTTCTCCATGCATGCACGTTCAGGTTGGGAGAGGCAGTGTAAGCGACTAGTGGGAAGAGGTGCACCTGGGAGCAAATCAATACTGCAATCGTACAGGCAGTGAGGAGGAAAAGAGCGGGCTCAATTCTTACAAAAAACTTGCTTGAGATCATGATACTCAGACGGAACGGCTGAAAGGTCAGGGGGCTCGTGTGGTTGTGGGTTAGACTGTTTTACGGGAGTAGCTGCTTTTAAACAGGTCATGTGGCACTCCTAAACCCCACCCCAGAACCCTCTCCTCTAGGGATGGGTACCGGTGTTCTGACATAAAAGGTAGTAACCAGACCGAAAAGCAGCACGCATTTCGGTGCTTTACTTCGGTGCTTTTTTTTTCCTGAGCTGTGATACACTTTAGATTCTAGCCAATCATTTTACGTTTCCGAGGATAGTAGGCGGGTCCAGGTACGTACGTTCTTTTAGAGCAGAGCTACAGATTAAAAATGCCCAAGGCGAAGCGGTCAAAAGTCTGGCTGTACTTCACAGCAAAATATGCAAACTCCACAGCCTGCAACAAGTGCTTTAAGCTGATACTGTGATACTGTCAAAGGAGGTAACACCTCAAATCCGATGAAACACCTGGCGACGCATAGCGTTTTTTTTAAAAGCTGAGAAATGTGCCGTATTTGATAGCTTGCTGCGAGACCTCACACCGTGCACATCTACTGCGGGTGTGGTGCCTGTTATCGGACCCGGAGTTAGCAACATCCCCCAAAAACCCGAAGAGGAGAGTCCTGGCCCCTAGCCCTGCCAGTGTAGCAGAAATGATGACGGATGATGATGGCAGCAGCCGTTCTTCTCTGCGTGAGTAGCTTAATGTTGTTCGTGTGTAATTTACGTTGAGTAGGCTAACCACGTTATTACATTAATGCATGTAAGGTGAACTAGCAAACGCCATCATAGCTACATGCGGCTGTCTTCTTGTTTGATGGCGGATACTCCCTTCACCCTGGCCAAAAAGGCTAAAATGACCAAAGAAAAAGTGGAAAACAGTTAAACATGAGAGGTTTCCAGGAAGGCGTGGACCGAGGGTGTGAACCCGCCATGAGTTCCGCCCTGGCAAAACAGTGGAGAGAAGGAGAGAGGGGGAGAGAGAGAGGGAAAAAGAGAAGGAGGGCTAGGAGTGGAGAGATTCTGATCAGCACCTGGCTGATCCTGCAGGTCGTGACACCATCTCATGAGAGCCAAACTTATTTCTATAATTGTTCCCATCTCAGAGAGCTTGGATTCAAGGCTCTCATCACTTGAACTAAAGGAGCTGGGTAAAGTCCCCCTCATGCACAGGCAGCTCAGCTTACCTTCATATCTCTTCAGAAATGAGAAAGCATGAGAAACCATGCATCTGAGGTTTTTTTATGTTTGTTATTTTTCTGGTGACATAAACAGAATCAGGGTTTTCTGGGACTAGAACCCAACCCGAGTTGACTTTATTTGAGATCTCCTCCTCAACCATCTGTGTCAGCTCCACAGCACTCTCACATTCCTCATGGGTGACATCAAGAGCGGCAGCAAAGCTGATTGAGAGAGAGTCTCCCAATACGGGGCTTATTTTTGTCATGGCTATGCTAAGGCTTGTCTTGGAAATTTCCTCTGTCAGTCGGTCCTGACCTGCTAGAAGCGACGTTTTTATGATCCTTACACTAACTGACTGTATGACATCAGTAATCATATCGGCCAGTGCTACTTGGACATCGGAGTCCCAGATCCCATTTTCTATCAAGCCCCACTGTAATCCAGAAAGTCTATCGAAACACCCGCTCATAGCAGGAAAATTTCCTCTGAATTAATGGGGGTAGGGGTTCTAACACTGGGTACAGACATTGTAAAGGATTTAGTTTCACTACAATTACTTTGAAAATCCGTTTTCTCTGAGCTTTCAGAATGTGAAGATCGCGGTCTGTACATGTCACATACCCGACCAGAGTTGACTTTATTTGAGATCTCCTTCTCAACCATTCGTGTCAGCACCACAGATTGCTCACATTCCTTGTGGGCGACATTAGCGGCAGCAATGCTGGTTGAGAGAGAGTCTCCCAATACGGGTCTTATTTTTCTCACGGCTATGCTAAAGCTTGTCTGGGACGATGCATCTGTCAGTCGGTCCTGAACTGCTACAAGTGAAGCTTGAATGATGCTTGCACTAAGTGATTTCATGACATCAGTAATCATATCAGCTAGTGTAGCTGGGACATCTGAATCCCAGACTGCATTTTGTATCATGCCCCACTGCAATCCAGAGAGCCTATGTGAAGATCGCGGTCTGTATGTCTGTGTCTATATGTCAGGTTGGGTATCAGACGCCACCTCTCTAGGGACATCTCAGGCCCTCCAAGGTATGGAGGCCTATCTCCCCCTACCACCACTTCCCCTACCAGTGGCGGACTCCCTCAGACATCGGTGCGTTGGTGGTTCTTTGTGTCTGGGGATGGACGTCCAGGTACACACCGGCTCACTCCTTGGCGGCCGCTTATCGGGGCCTGGAGCCTGGGGCTCACTTGGGCCACTTCAGAGGTGGGGTGCCACCGGCCTCTCGGCCTGGGGCTCGGTCACTCAGGCACGGCTGGCTGCTGGCGGAGCTCACGGGTGCGTCACTGCAACTCCCCCTGGCTTCTGCTCCGCGGCTTCTGAGTGAACCCTCATCTGGGACTCTCCTCAGCTTTTTCTGGGACAGTGGCGCGGCTGCCCCTCTGTTAGTCTTCCTTGGTCTCTTGTGTTCTGGGGGCCTCTAGATGTCTGGAGTTTTGATCTCCTCCATACCTGCTTCATGCCCTGGAAGACGGGGCAGTGGCCCCCCCACACCCTCTAGCAGATCATTACATGAAGGAACCTTTTAAAAAAACAAGCGCGTTCATGCTCACAGGTGTACACACGGGTGATCACACCCACAAACTACACCCTTTTTGGCTCCTACCTCAAAGCACACTGTGTTCTGTTGATCTTATGTGCTGCACAATAATGTTTATTATTTAGTATTTACTGTCATATTCCCATATATCATTGTGATGTTGTTTATTCTATTACTCTTGTTCTCTTCTGCTTGTTTTCTTTTTTCTTTCTCAACAGGTGATCCAGGTGATTATTCATATAGCACCAGTCAACAAATCTTGTCTCATGTCACTTCATATTGTAACGTAGAAAACAATGTTGCAATTATATGTTAATTGTAAATAATAGGCCATGTGTTCTTTCTTAAATCTGTGTTTATCTCAACACATGCTGAAACCAGCAAACTTACAGAATATACACAAAGTAATTCTGAAATCGCACCTCTATAATGTACAGCTTTTTTTTCTCACCTTGTGTCAAATCTTTTGCTTCTCCAAACGGCTTCAAATTGTCCACCATCTCCTTCAACAGTATCATTCTGGAATAATAACTCCTTGTGCCCAGACATGTCAAGAACAGCAGAGAGTTTTAGATGTTCACATTGAAGAACAGCCTTTACTTGTCTCAGTGTTGAATTCCATCTTGTGATTAGGGATCGTTTTCTGTTCACCAAATTCAGCTTCAAATACATCTTTGAATGTTATGCTTGTGTGCAGTAGAGAGCTGAGCTTAGATAACTTTGAAAAACTTTGAAAAATAAGGTGTGGATATGATAGTAAAAGTTAGTAAACCTCCATTAAAGTCCCCCCTCTACAGCCTGTTGTTTCTTAGATTCAGCAATGAAACTGAATTTAAAACAAAACATAGATGACATTTTGTCACCTTGGCAACCACCAAGATCCCACTGCCTGCACATTTATTATGATGATCTGGGAACAACACCGACACCAGGATATCAGATCATCTGCAACTGCAAGCCTCCCAAAAACATCAGATTATTGGAAAATGTTAGCTGCTAACCTGTGGGCCACTTTCTACCATACTCAAGTGATCGAACTTTGTTCACACATGAACTACAACAGTAGAAATCATGAGGAAACAAGTAAAGACCTCATCGAGCAGCTGGAGGAGGCTTCTAGTAATAAGCCCAATAACAACAGTGAGACAAAGGCTCTCACAAATGACAATCAAGCAGTTGTCAAAATAGATGATCTGATAATTGCCCTGCAGGAACAAATCAGCCACCCTACCAAAGAGCAGTGTGTGGAGTCTGCCATTCAAACCACAGAGGCTTCACACACAGACTCTGTAGGCCTGAAGTCTTCTAGAGAGGCTGAATTGAAGCTCCAGTGTAAGAATCAACAAGAGCAGATAGAGATGCTCCAGAAACAGCTCCTAGGAGCTCAGAACCAATCAAAAAGCAGACCGTTAAACATAGCCAGGAGCAGGAGACACTCCACATGGAAATCAGTGACCTGAAGTCCCAGCTCTGCTCCAACAAGGCCCTTCATGATTTGAAGGTAGAGACTCTTGACCGAGAGCTGAAAGAAGCCAACGTTAAAATCACAGAGGAGCCAAAAGAACAAAATTCAACCACAACAAATGAAATCCAAAAATTGGAGCCTATGGAAGCAAAAGACACTGGAGGACAGGAGAAGAAAAAGAGGCCTCTCTGCCATCACCTTGAATGTCTTTGCAGGAGACTGAAAGGAAAAGACATTGGAGGACAGGGGATGACAGAAACGTTCTCCCTCTCCCTTCTCACTTTCTCCCTCTCCCTTCCCTTATCTTTCCTGCTTGGCTTTCTCATGTCTCTGTCTAGTCTTGTCTGCTTCTCTCCCTCTACCCTGAAAGAGTCTCACAGTCTTTTCTCTAAAACCTAAAAGAGGAATTATGGATTTGATCACCTGGTCCATGAATGCAATTGACACCCTCCTCTCGATGAGAAGCCTGGGTTCAGGAGAGCCCATTGAAGACATCTATCTTTTTGGAACTGTCAATAGAAAATTGTACTTGGTAGTCAGTATAATCTTTTAATGATATAAGTTTACATATGGTAGAATACTGCATGTAATCATTTGTGTGTAGAAGTATATAGTTGGTGGCATATTGAAAGAATGTCTCATCCTAGGAGGTCTATAACATTCCAGGGTGTTCTGGCTTCACCCCCACATCCTAGGAGTATGGGAGAGTCGTACCTTGTCTTATTGTTTTACGGTAGGATTAACATAGCTATATCTGTCTTAGTCTAAGTGCTTTTTGGTTCGATGAACTGCTGGACTTCGAGACCAGCAGGTGTAGAGGAGTCATTTATGGGGTCACACTTTGACCCCCCCCCCCCCCCCCCCCCCACACACACACACACACACACACACACACACACATACACCTCCACATTCCAATGTAAGGAACAAACGCTCACTGAAGCATATGAATAAAGACCAGGGCAGTCCTCAGTGCGAGTCTCAGTTTTGGAGGCTGCCCTTGCTAGCAAGAAGTTCTGTGTGTTTCTCTTCTCTGAGTCTTTACTGAAGAAGTGTTTTAGAGTATATTTCTTAACAGGAACCATGATAACAGGGTTCTTGCTGATCGGCACTGGCTTGGCCCTGGCTTATCGAAGAATAAAGAAAGGGCCCAGCGCTGGATGAATAGCTGCAGGGCAGGATGGCTGTGTCTGGCTTACTTCTCACCCCTTACCCAGCCCTGTTGCTTGTCATGTGCTTCATGATGTTGTGATGTGGACATTTATGTGCTCTTTGTGCAGAGGAGATTTTTTGTTTTCTGTTCTCATGCTGTCCCCCCATAGGAGCCCAGCATGAGTAGAGGTCTCTTTTTTTCGCTTCCTCAACTTGCCCATTGTATTGTACATTTCAGTGTTTTTCCATAATACTACCAGTCTCCGACCTGTCTCCCCATGTGATGTCTGTGTTGTGTATGCAAGGTCGGGAGGGGGATCCCGGGGGGGTCCCATTTTGCTGCAGGGCAACTTGGATGTGACAAATAAAGGCATTCTTGACTAAAAAGAGGACTTGCTGCCATCAATTGCAATCTCTAGTCAGGAGCCTCTGAAAGAAAATGAAACCAGAGAACAAGAAAAGGAAGATAAAGAGGACTCACCTGCATTGTCTTACAGGAATCTGTACAGACAATGCCTCCGATTAAGAAGAAGAAGAAGCGGAACTGGCTGCTTCACCTTTTCACTTAAATGGTCTCAACATTATGTCCTGGAAATCATAGTTATATACAACTAAATTGTCAGTGAACATTTGAACCCCAGTCAGTCGAGACAGATGGCCACCCCTTCTTGGGCCTGGTTATGTCGGAGGTTTCTACCTATTAAAAGGTAGTTTTTCCTCCCCACTGTCGCCAAGTGCTTGCTCATAGGGGATTCTGGGGCTTCTTTAAAACCAACCGCTGAAAAGTTCACTGGCATCAAATTTAGGATTCTGCAAATATGTAAACGGACAATTTGTCATCAAGTGAGGAATCATCCATTTAAAACATATTTGCCACTCATATTTAGTTGTATATAAATATGATTTCTGGAACACTAAGGCCAATTATAGACTAATTTGGACAATTGGAAACAAATAAATGAAAAAATAGGAAAAAATAGATGTGTCATTGTTTCATATAAGATAAGATAAGATAAGATAAGATAACCTTTATTAGTCCCACACGTGGGAAATTTGTTTTGTCACAGCAGGAAGTGGACAGTGCAAAAGTTATGAGGCAAAAATTAGAATACAATAAGAATAAATACAGTACACAACTGTACAGAATAGAATAAAATAAAATACTATATACAGTAGAATAAAATAAAATAAATATACAATAAGATAAAAATAGAATACAAATACTATATACAACTGAGTAAAAATACAACGATGACAGAAAGGATTATTGCACTTAGTATTATTGCATATGTATGGATGTGTGTGCTTGATCAGTTAAAGTCTTTATTATGGAGTCTGACAGCAGTGGGGAGGAAAGACCTGCGAAATCTCTCCGTCCCACACCGTGGGTGCCGCAGTCTCCCACTGAAGGAGCTGCTCAGTGCTGTCACAGTCTGCTGCATGGGGTGGGAGATGTTGTCCATCAGGGATGACAGCTTAGCCGCCGTTCTCCTGTCACTCATCACCTCCACTGGGTCCAGAGGGCATCCTAGAACAGAGCTGGATTGCAAATACCGTTTGACGTCACCTTTTCTTTGTTACACTTGCAGTGCTTGTGGTCTTACATTCTTACGATTCTGTTCTTTTTATGAGAATGAAGGTAAAGATAAAGCCAAGAAACAAACAAATTTTCATAAGAAATCTTTTTTCTGCAATAAGGGAAATTAACACAGCAGTGTGTGTGTGTGTGTGTGTGTGTGTGTGTGTGTGTGTGTGTGTGTGTGTGTGTGTGTGTGTGTGTGTGTGTGTGTGTGTGTGTGTGTGTATTTCTGGTCCTTACACACAGTCAAAGCCAAACAAATCCCCCTCAATTGATGGTTAACAGACACAGGTCCAGTGGAACCCACTTCCACAAAGGGTCCACCTAATATGGCGGAACAGGAAGCATCAACCACATAGTAGTTATTTCAATAATTAAGCCATGAGCTATAAGTGTTCCCAAAATGTCCTTACCCTTGATTACAGACTGTGCTGATGTCCTGAAACAAATGGCAGTTACATTAGATAACTACAGAGCACTTTATAAGCTGCTACTTTAATGAGCATTGGGGTTATTTGCATTCAGTGTTTCAGTGTTTCTGACACAGGGGAAACAAATTCTGTTGGCGATACCTATCTTGGCACCTTCGTTGTGCAGGTGAAGCCACAGGCAAGATATGCTTCATCATACTTTCTAGTCTTTGGCTTGGAAGGAAGTTGGTTTGGAAGTCTAAGGAGCTTGGAAAGAAAAGCGTCTGGACTTCGTTCCTTGAAGACGTTTTGCCTCTCATCCGAGAAGCTTCTACAGTTCTAAGGGTCAATGGTGGAGAGTCCCAGAGGTTTGGAAGCATATTTGGCGATGTCTTATCTTTTGCTTTGCGTTTGTGTGGAAGTCTAAGCATTCTTTTTTTAATTCATACCATGCCCCCTGCAATGGCTCTGCCACCTCATCCCTCAGGAGGGATATTAAATATGTCGGACAAAGATTGTTAAGCTTGGAAAAAGAGGACAGAGAAAGATTCATGGATGTAAGGAAGGAGGTCATGGAGATGCTTGGTGTGAATGAAAAGGATGCTAGCGATATGGTGAGATGGAGATAGATGACGGAGTAATAATAATGAATAGGATTTATATAGCGCTTTTCAAGGCACCCAAAGCGCTTTACAATGCCACTATTCATTCACTCTCACATTCACACACTGGTGGAGGCAAGCTACGGTTGTAGCTACAGCTGCCCTGGGGCAGACTGACAGAAGCGAGGCTGCCATATCGCGCCATCGGCCCTTCTGGCCAACACCAGTAGGCGGTAGGGTAAAGTGTCTTGCCCAAGGACACAACGACCAGGACAGAGAGCCCGGGGATCAAACCGGCGACCTTCCGGTTACAGATACGCTTCCCAACCCCCTGAGCCACAGTCGCCCCGTGAGTAAGCAGAAGAAGAAGTTTGATCTGGATTTACTAATATGGGAATGACTGGACAGCATCCCTTCTTCTTCTTCTTCTTACAATTTTAACAGCAGCTTGCATCCAAAGATGTTGCACTACTGCCATCTCCTGGGTTTTACTTTTACCTCACTTCCAAATCCTTAGATCCTCTGAACAGCGTCCCTCTTGAGAAGCAGCTCATTACAAAAAATAAACAAATAAAATAAAACAGAAATGCTTGCTCTTTCGTCCAGACTCCAGATCAGCAGGTGGCGGTAATGCTCCGGTAAGCTGACTTCCAGCGCAGTAATGCGAAGAAGTAATCGCAGGAGGAGACACCTCGGCCTGCAGCACTCAGTAGCCCGACAGTGGTCTGAAGCAGGACCATGCAGGTGTGATTTGTTGCATTCTGTGATTTAATGGTAAGTCATGTCAAAGTTCACTGCTTGAGTGACAGTTTGAACACTAAGATTCCTTTATGGATATATATATATCGAACTGCAGTGCGTTTATACCACTACTATGAAGCGGCTAGCAGCAGTACCTCCTAGCGTTAGCTGTGTGGCTACAATGGTAATCCTCCGCTTTAGATGAAGGTAAAACATGTGTGTGGCTTTCCTCCACGCTTGTTTTTAACGTTGTTTTTTTTCCCGCTCATCCTTTGTCAGCGCATAATGTATTTTATTTTAGTATGGCTTTCACAAAGTATGCTAACGAGACGACAATCGGCGGCATACAGCTTCTTTGTAAACCGGTACTCTTAAGCTAAACCGTAAACAAATCTCTTTGTGTTTAATGGCGATGGATGATATTTTCCGAAGCTTGTTACTTGTAATGGGGGAAAACAAGAGGAACAAAATAGATTTGCACGGTGTATTTCTTTCATAATCTGCAAAATGTATGTTTTGTTGTTGTTGTTTTTTTGCAGTGTTAATTATACTGCTTCTAGGGCTGTATGGCCAAAATGATAATCATGACTGTTTTGATTAATATTTAGCACGATTGTTCCTTTTTTTTAAGTGGACATAAATATTTTTGATTGTCAGGTAGATAACAGTGCTTTCACATCCACGTTGTGCAATATTGCCCTTACTGCGCAAGTTTTCACGTGAAAATGAAACTGATTCTCGGCTTTCACCTAAATGCTACTATTACACTGTGCTCCATTCCTTTTTCTCAAAATATCATTGCAGACTATCAGGCACTAATTCATCTGACCTGAATGCATCTTTCAGAAGCAAAATAGGAAAACTAAAAATGAATAAATAAATATGCTATCATGGAATGAAATCATCTGAGAAGAATTCAAGGCAGACTATGCAGAAACTTTAGTGTTTTAAAGGAAAAAAATAATTGCTTGAGGAGATAATGTCTTTTTTCCTAAAGCCTTTGTTAATCACTGTATTTATTAGACATGTAGCTTTAGCTGAAAGGATTACAACTGCATTGCTGATTTCAGTGGAAATGATTTCTATGCATATCTGAGCTGTTGTTTCCAGTAACAACCATTGTTTTGTTTTTCCTGGCGTTCTTGCATTCATATATCTGCATCCTGAGTGTTTTCAGCCTGTTAAATAGGTTAGTTCTCTTACTTTGTAGCACAAACACAGCTTAACAGCATTGTTTACATATTATGATTTGTTTGAATTTAATTTTTGTGTGTTTGTTTTTATATCTGTAGGAACATGTTTCACAATCCACTGTTCATCTTATAGCTATGTTAGATAATTATAGTAGGTTAAATCACTTGCTGCTCTCTGTCTTTCCATGCCTCAACCGCATGTTTCTGAAGTAAAAGCAATTTAATATCTGTATATATGCTGCTCAGTCATTGCTATATAACACAAAATCAGTTTCACTTCAGAACTATCAGTCAGTTCAGTTACAGGGCTCTCAGAATTTCAAAATCCCTGGTAGCCCTTCGGGCAGGGACTCTTCAGTTTTTGGTAGCCCAAAATAAATGTAAGTAGCCCGAATAAAAAAAGAGAGCAATTTTTTGATTGATGTTTTGTTTCCTGTTTTGTTTCCTTTACAATATTATACATTAAAGTATAATATTGTAAAGGAAACAAAACATTAATCAAAAAAATGTTGAAAAACAAATTACAACATTGTATAAAAATTACAATCATCAACTCAAATACTTGGTTCTAATTGAACAGAAATTTCTATGAACTTGTAAGAACTGTAGGACATGAATCAGTCTGTGTCAGATCCTGACTTTGAAATTTCCGCTGAAGTCACGGGTAAGAGACAAGTGGAACCAAGATCGAGGCCATTTGCTTTTTGAAGTTTGCAAAGACTGCTATATTTTGCCAGTGGTAGTTCACTCTTTGCAACATAGTACGCTGTTCTAAACAGATTTTTCAGGTTTATTTTTAGTATGTTATTTGCAATTGGTGTTTGTTCTGGGAAAGATATTGCAGACTGAGCAATAATGCATTTCTTGCATTTCTCATGGGTTCTAATGGGGGCCTTTCTTAAAATGACTGGTCCCAGTAACAAAGGCGCTTGTCGACTCAGAAATCGAGAGAAAACCAACAACACACCCGGCAGAACATTATGTTATTTACACGGGTGCACATAAGTGGTCCGCATGTGCGCATTCCCTGTCAAAATAAAAGACGCGCACCAGATAAGAAGTTGCAACGCGCGTTTGCGTCCATATAAAAAGCACTGTTTTTGTGCGCTAGAGTGGGATTTTCACGGCATATTCTGCACCACATCTCTGTGCGTTCATCATTTGTTTGAAGCCAGCTCACCTCCTGCAACCACTTTTCTGAGAATACGCGCTTCTTTTGTGGTTCGGACTCCTTCTGACATTTCTTTGGAGGTAGAGGAACACCAAAGTAATTGCTTAAAGGAGCTTCTTCGACATCTTTAAGAGTTCTAAACAAATGTCTGTCCTCCTCCAGAAAATCTTATGTATGCAAACACGCGTTGCAACTTCATATCTTGTGCGCGTTTTTTATTTTGACAGCGAATGCGCACCTGCGGACCACTTATGTGCAGCCCTGGTTATTTAGCTCGTCATATTGCAGCCACAGAAATTCTTTTGTCCATGAAACCATAAAGCTGCACTTTCTTTTTACCTTATAGTCTGATTTGTCATAACTTTTCCGTTTTGTGGTAAGCTTTTCTTTGGCTGTCACTTCTTCACCCTGACCTCTCTTATTTGGCTCAGCAGAACTAAAATATATATCCTGCTGCTTTTACATACACACACATAACGGTCAGCGATTCTCTGCTCAATCAACCTCTCATATGTTTAAGCTTGCTGCGGGAGATTTCACTTGTCATGTTTGCATAGTAAGCTAACGATTGATAAGACGATGTCAGAGGAATTGGTGCGCAAATTATCCTCACTCACCAATCAGTACTGTCGCTCTCTATACACAGTTCGCGCGATTGCAAAGTGAAAGCAAAAAACAAGCGCAAATTCAAACGCGATTTCAATATGTCACATATTGACAGTGGCTCACCGATGCCAATGACATAATTACCCAGCTACATTTCTGAAAGAATGCAAAAGCATTGGCATATATTTTTCCTTCCTACAATAGCCCGACGGGCAGGGCAGAGATAGATTTTGGTAGCCCGACTGGAAAAATCGCTAGCCCCGGGACGTCGGGCTAGCGATTTTGCGAGCCCTGAGTTAGGAAGCATAAAATATTGTGAATCTCTTTTATCTTCTTTGGTGTAAATGAAAGTGAAAATGGATGCACTGGATAGGCAGCAACAAGATAATCTGCAATAACAATGGTTTTGCAGTTGAGCAGTGTGTACATGTAACAGACTTGAAAGAAGTCACTTTCATTTGCTTCAAAGCAGGTGAAATTGACTCGCAATGGTTGATGCTTCCTACCTGGACAGATGTAACGGTGTAAAATTTACATTAAATATAGAAAGAATTGCATTCGTAGGACTGTTGTTGTATGTAACCAATCTAGGTACATGTTATCCACCTGATAGCTGATAAAAACAAGGTAAAAGACTTCCTAAACTGGGTAGCACTACATTACTTTGAACCAGTGGAAAATACACATGAAACTTTGACAAAGACCTTGGTGCCAAGATTGTGGTGTACTGCTTTTGATATATAATAGAGGCTGCACTGTCATCTGAGGTTACTTGTCTAACCAGCTCACTCGGGGTGCTTTGTTTTTGTCAGCATTGTCCTTTGTTGAAGATGTTTATTGATTATAATTTTACTGGTGGTGACAATCAAGTGTGCTTGTAAGGGAAGTAGGTTTTCATGAAAGCTGTTTGATTGTTTCTGATTCTAGACATAGTGGAGAAATTGAGTAAATAAAATACCCTTTTTGTGCTTTAGGTGTGCAAAAGATAAGCAAATGTCAAATGAAAGCCAACAATATAGAGAGATTTCCCTGCCATTTAAAACCTGGGCACAAGGGGTGGGTGATCTGATCCGTGGTCCAGTCTTCCTACTGTGTGATTGCCAATAATGAATGCCATTCCCAGCAAAGTAGAGAATGGGATTAATGCTCACCAATTAAAGTAGTATTATTTACCCTCAGTCCACAGCCCGTGGTGTAATTGAGCTTGTTTGAGTGAGGTTTTGTTTTTATACACAAATGAATGATTTAGGTTTCATAATTAATATCCATTAGTGGGTAGCTATTAAATGAACATCTAAGACTGTATTAGAGCTTAACATTATCCTGATTCTACTAATGTATATTTTATAAAACAATTTTTTAATAAAATGGCTCACCTGTCTCTTTACCCTTTCACTTTGCTCTCCCACACAGTCTTACACCAACAAATACACTTGATGAGAGGAGATTCTTACAATTATGAAATTCATTTCTAATCAAATTAACAGACAGAAAATGCCCAGCTTTTATTTATATATTTTTTCCCATTTGATAATGATGAACCAATTAAGCTGATCCACAATCGCCCATTTATTTCAAAGAAAGCAGGGATGCAGACTCTTATGTCTTTTAGTGTCAGTTGTATGCAAAGATTAGATAAGAAAATACACCAAGTAAATAAAATTGCAATGAAGAACATAATGCTAATATTAACATAATGCCTTAATTGGGAATCAAGTACAAAATCACCTTCATTGGCAATTGTTCCCTGAGATCATTATCTAATGGTGCAAACGTATTGAGCACAGTGGTTATATATTTTAATGAAGTGTGCATGTCCATTTTTGTGTTCATAATGTAATCCATAAGCATCTGTTGAAGATGCCAATACTTTGGGAAAAGGGTGAGCATATCTGTTTACTGCTAAAGAATGTAATTGTTAATTATATACAGGGTGAACATGCATAAAAAGGTGCTCTTTACTTAATTTCTGGAATATCGTCATGTTCATTTTTCCATTGCCTCTTGTTACCAGCTGAGCCTTCCCACTTAGACTGCTTCCAAGTTCTCCTCCCTGAGTGTGACCTAGATTCAGTGGGGCTTTTATTGTCGGTGGTAAGCTACAGTCTTTCTCTGGTGCAAGAGTGTGTGTGTGAAATGTTGACACAGACACTGTAAAGTGCACGCAAGTGGGGTGACTGTCACTGTAATGTAGTCTTGGGTGGTTCCAGACTGTGTTAAGTACAGTGTTTGCTGGTCCAGAAAGGGAACTGTTCTGATTTACCAGTAACCGGCTCGAGTAAAATAATGAGCCAAAAACCAGAGGTTTTTTTACCATCCTGAGAGCATGGATCTTTTAAAGTTAAAAAAAAAAGTTGTTTTTTACTTGTGAAAGTAAAAATTAAACAGTAGGAAGTAGCTATAGATAGGGTTGAATTTTGTTATACATATTAGGGCTGCCACAAACGATTATTTTGATAGTCGACTAGTCACCGATTATTTTGGCGATTAGTCGACTAATCAGATCATCATCCATTGGACGTAAAACGTACAGCTTATTGCACCAGCAGCATCTGCTCTTATATAACTATCATTAGCTTACAGCTTTAAGTGTTTAAGGTCTGTGCTAACTAAAAATAAAGACAGGATGATAGTTTATTAAATTTTAATGAAATTTGCAGATTGTTTCGGTGAAGTTTAATAAACTCCTTGCTATCTAAACTATAACAGCATCTCACACTTCTGATAATCAGCTGTCTGCTTGACGTTTATTCAGCTGTGTAAAAACTATAACTTTAATCTCAGCCAAACTGATTTACTCAGGAACAAATAAAATACTAAAAAAAAAAAAAAAAAAGGCAAAACAATAACATTTTTAAGTTATCTAAGTGACTTATATATCACGTTTAACCTGAGGAGCGAAAGACGGCGGTGGGTTTGAAAACGATTTGCCGGGAGTCCGGTGCTCTCACGGCTCTAGTTAGCCTAGCCCCCGGCTAGCTATCGAGCTAGTGGGTAACAGACGTCTCCGAAAACGTCGGAGCGCTTTTGAAAATATGTGGTGTCTTGATAAACTGAGCAGATATTTGAGGTTTACACAGCTACATTCTCGCCTGAAAATATGTTAAACGTTTATTTTGTGACCCAGAAAGAATAATAAGAGTAATATTAAAACTAACTAGCTGCCGCCATTGTTGGAAACTGAGCTGGGCCGCGCTATGAATTCTGGGACACAGCTTCTTCTTCTTCGGGGTTTAACGGCAGCTGGCATCCTTGTACATGCAGTGCTGCCATCTTCTGTTTCAGTCCGTTATTACACTCTTAAATCCTGCTACTTATTTCTGCGTCTTTTGGATCTTACAAAGCTTCAAACGACGCGTCGACTATTAAATCAGTCGTCGACGATTTTGATAGTCGACGTAATCGTGACTAGTCGACTAATCGTGGCAGCCCTAATACATATAAAGAAGTTCATTTTTACGTGTGAAACTTCGTGCTAGCTGTTGTGATGCTTGAGCAAAGTTACCTAAGTGGTCACTTTGAGAAAACGGAAACTAAATAAATAAAAGTGAACATCATAAGGGACTGGGCAGTTGTGTTTTTAGATGCTGTTTTTTAATTGGAGCATTTGCAGCCCAGTATGACCGTCAGGACATTATGAAACTCCAATGATGTGAGCTACTTCTGGGAACATTTTCTCTTTATTCAGATACTTAACAGTATCAGCCACTTGGTGTACTTGTCCTTAGTTATTCCCATTTTGTTGTTGGGTAACATGAATCCAGGTGTTACACTAAATATTGAATTAGTAGCTTCTGTTAATTTTAATTTGGTAATGACAAAGGCATTTAATTTAAAGTGCCTCTGCTGCATCAAGGGCAATGTCCAGTCTGCCGAGTAAGGTCTGCACTGGTGTCAAGATGGGTCTAGATTGATGAAATGATGTCTACTTGATCATCATGTAAGATACTGTTATTCAACAAGATGAGGGCTGGAACTTGGAATTCTAAAAGGGCAGATGGAGAAACTCAGTGACAGGCTATAAGCGACAGGCTAAGGCTATAGGAGCCAGTTGAGTTGGTTTGGGCATCTGACAAGGGTGTCTCCTGGGCAAGGTGTTCTGGGCATGTCCCACCGGGACAAGGCCCCGGGGAAGACCCAGGACACACTGGAGAGATTATATCTCTCAGGTGGTTTGGGAATACCTTGGTATTCCCCTGGACAAGCTGGAGGAGGTGGCTGGGGAGAGGGAGGTCTGGGCTTCTCTGCTTAGGCTGCTGCCCCCGCGGCCCTGGCCCAGATAAGCGAAAGAAGATGGATGGTCCTTACCAGACTTTCTTTCTTGTGTCTGTGAATACTGCAGCACCACCCATAGCAGACCTTTCCTCTACTGACCCCCTCCAGTCGCTGGGAGTGTGGGATGTCTATTCCCTG
The DNA here is from genome assembly GCF_057381915.1 of Diplotaxodon limnothrissa. Taxonomy (NCBI): domain Eukaryota; kingdom Metazoa; phylum Chordata; class Actinopteri; order Cichliformes; family Cichlidae; genus Diplotaxodon; species Diplotaxodon limnothrissa. The sequence continues at coordinate 9,176,851 of NC_140606.1, forward strand.
CTGGTTGGTGCTAGGTTTAATCAGTTGAAAAGAGGGGGCTGCACCTAAAAGTCACGGGTGCCCATAGTTTGCATGGAAGAAACTGACTTGTCTCACCATTAATTCTCCAAAATGTAGTAAAACTTAAAAAAGTGAAAAGCGAACCAAAAAAACGAAAATGTTTGCCTTAAAAACTAAAAGTTCCCCCTTTATGAAATGCATTTGCAGCAAAAGGGTATAACTTCTATGAAGACAAGCCGAGGCGGTCACACTCAGTATCACTGCTTGTGGAAGCACTTTGAATTAGTTTGCAGAGGAGTTTGTGTCTTATATGCAGACAAAAATGATCACATAAGGTTTTCAGCACTGTACCCCTTTTTGTGACCAATTTCACACATGCAATCACCAGCAACCACTAACAACTTGTTGGAGAATACACATTGTTCTGTCAGGATAGGTGGTTGCGAGATGGTCACAGACCAGCCACTAGGCCTGTGTCACTGGGGACTTATTCAGACAGCTTTATCCGATAGACTGATTGACTATAGCCGAGCTCTGAAACATTTTCACAGTTAATGCACAGTTAATTGGTAATTGTGCTCTGAACTGCAGATGCCCCAGATGATTGGTCATTTCTGTTACATGTCTTTGAAGTCTACCTGAAAGACGCATGCATAGTTGGTGCATTATAATGCAAGTCTCAGTGGTAGAGTTCACGTGTTTGACCAAAAAAACTGTCACACACATGGATGCTGACACACTGTCTGACACAACTTACGTCATTTGGACCTTACCGGATCTATGGATACAGAAATTATAATAGGTTTTAGGCATGTTAAACCTCTATTGATCATCGTTTTTGCCTAGTGTAGATCATGGGAAATGAATGCTGACTTGCACTACTTGTCATACAGTTTGAATTTTAAACAAACTTCGGAGTCAGTTGTTTCGTAATACTTTTCTTTCATCCCTCCAGGTCCTAATCCAGCATGGAAAAGCAGAGGAGTCAACATGCATCTTGTGAAACACATCTTTTTCGAATACCAGGGTTTTGAGCAAACCCACTGATGGCCACATGGAGACCAATTTTCTTGGTGCCTGGGTAGTTTTACTTGTACATACCGGTTAAAAAATGATGCCATCTGTACATGGACAAAATCATTTCATAATGGAAAAGCAGAAGTCTGGGAACAGTGCGTCTTCAGGCAATTCAGCCGCAGAAATTAACTTCATCTGCACTGAGTGCGGTGATGGATTCAGTCAGTATGCTAATGTATTGGCACATATGGCAGTTCATGGACCTTTGGAGTCATTTTCCTTTGATGGCTCATCCAATGGATTTGAAGTCCCCCGAGAATATGTGCTACAAGAAAATGGTACACTGACAGTTGTGAATGGTTTGACACAGTCACATTCTCCTTTGAAGCCAGTATCTCCTGGAGTTTTGCCATCACATTCACATTTCCCATCCTCTGTAAGGCCAGTATCTCCAAACGTAAAATCACAGCCTGCTCCTCACAAAGAGGTATTCAGGCCAAGGCCGTCTGATGTGAACTCGGACAAGTCTCGCCAGGGACATTACCGCTGTGAAATATGTAATAGATCATTTAATAGCTTGCAGAGTTTACATCGTCACCAGCAATATCGAAACACAGAACGAGGATACAAATGTACTTTGTGTTGCAAAATCTTTGAAGATAGGCAGGATCTCAAGAGACACCTCCATGACCACTTAAATGAGAGGTTTCACTGCTGTCGTCTTTGTGGTAAGCGATTCCTGAAAGCAGATGCCCTGAATGCTCACCAGAAAGAAAATCACCCTATTTCCAAAGGTACAGCTCTGGGTAAATCTGAGAATAAACAGGAAAAAAAGCTTGAGAAAACATATCCTTGTAAGAAGTGCAAACTGAATTTTTTCTGGATGTCAGATTTCCAGACACATTCCCTCTACCATTGCAAGGGGAAAGAGCCTGATGCTTTATTTGCATCTGAAATCGAAATTGACATAAATTCTAAGGACCTACACAATGCGCAACTTGAAAACTGCCATAGTAATGGCACAGCGATTGAGATGCAGAATGGGGAGACTAAAATCTTTAGGCATTGTAGCGATGACTATGACTACTCTTTCAGAAAATATAGATGTGGTTTATGTGGGGATCATTTCCAGAAGTTAGCAGCTTTAAAGGAACATCATCTCACACATCAAACTCAGGAGGAAATTGATCAGATGAATCAAGAGTCCCAAAAACCTTTAAAGCAAAGAGTCCAACCTAAAGCCAGACGTAGAAGAGGGGGTAATCCAAATGGAAAGCTCCATCCGTGCAAGCACTGTCATCGTGTCTTTAATCATTCTAGTAGTTTGTCCCGGCACATGAGATATCATAAAGGTACAATGCACACATGTGTATTTTGTGGTAGGCATTTTCCTCAGCGCTGCGATTTGAGGAGACATGTAGTCATGTATCACAAAGCTGAATTGGATAAGAAGCCAGGTTTAAAACACTTGTACACAACTCCACCAAAAGGTCCTCCATACACTTCTCTTAGTAATAGTGAGAAAAACATGAGCCCTGCTAATGAAAACACCAAGAGCTCTTCTGACTATGAAGCTGTAGCTTCACCAGAGCAGAATCAAAATGATAAACAATCAGGAAAAGCAGGTAGAGTTAACTACAAGTGCCAGGAATGTGGAAAGAGATTTGGGCTGTTATGTGTGTACCAACGGCACTTGCGTTACCACAAAAAGGAACCCAACAAGTGTCCCCAGTGTCCAGCTCAATTTAGGAATTCCTCATCCCTTGAGCTTCATCTTCAGAATCACCCAAGCACTGAGGAAGTGGGCGATGCTGGACAAACATCTCATGGCACTGGTACTAGTGTGGATGTTGTCTTGGAAAAGGGTAATGCAGAGGACATAGAGGATGACTATATGGACCATACTCAAAATGATAAAGGAAGTTCTTCAGAGGCTGTCTATGAGTGCACAGAGTGTACTGAGACATTCTCATGCTTGGAGACGTTCCTTCAGCATCAGACTTCTCATGGTTCAGAAAACAATGGGTAACTATCCTGTCAGACGCATTTTTCATTATTCCTGCCAACAATTAAGCTGTAGGGAGTTGAGTCTTTTTGACTTTAGAATGCATCTAATTGGATAACTCTAAATATGGACTGTAAAGTTTGTTTGTGCTGGTCATTTTATATAAGTACTTTTATACATTTTTCGTTGGCATGCCATGAAAATTATGTTTGGTGAATTTCAGAGATTAAACTTGGAAATGAAGCACAAGTGGAGACCATACCAAATCCGTTCTTTATTAAAATCATTGTGAAAATGGGTTACAAATGCAGTGTTTGCGTGTGTATGGCTAGAATGCATATTTATTTCTATTTTTCTGTCTCAAACTATTGTTGCAGTTGAAAGTAAATATGTTGTTTTCTCCATTGTATTTTTAATGGTTACCTATGCTGTCAGTGTAAGTCAAATTGCTGCATTCATCTTTTACTATGTAACTTTTTTAAATATTTTAAATCTTATGCATACTTCTTTATTTTGAAAGGATTGCATTGTCATTTAGTAGGGTAATTGTGCCAATAAAGTTGTACCAAGAAACAACTTAAGATCCTGTTTTGCTCTTCAAAAAATCTGTAGTTATGTTTTTCTTTTTTTTTCTTTTTTTTGCATTAACATAAGATAAGAAACCACTTCTGTTGAGGAAATATCGACACTTGTCTTTCTTTGGTTGCAATCTTTGATAGTCAAAAAAGTTATTAGTTGACAGCAGGTCACAGTGCAGTGTTAAAACTAGGGATGTTCCTGGCTACTTTAAGTAGAAGAACATGAAAAATCAGGCAAACTAATCTTAAAGTAACAAAACACTCAAACTGCCAAAACTGAGCATAATTAAAGTTAACCATTGTGCGGACAGTTGGTATGGTTTAAGAACCATTTAAAGCTGTTAATCACATTGTTCACAACATTGCATATATATTTTAACCAAGTACTCGGTCACAGATTTCTGTATAATATATTTAGCTACATCTCCAGTAAGTATGTTGTCCCATGGTTGGAGGTACTCCAGTCTGGTAGTCCTTTTTTGGCTTTGTCCCAAGTGCTAGTTGAGGTGGCCCTCCAGAGCAAAGTTCCACCAGCTATTATCGTTGAGCTGAGTCAGTGTGACCATTAGAAGAAACACCTTTGTAAGAGGCAGCTGAATGATATGAAGGACCTCAACAGCAGTAGTCTGGTCGGTCTGTAGGTAGACAAGTGCAAGACTTAAAAATGAAGGGGCAAGGACTAGCTAAAAAAGCACAATAGACACAACAGGGAGTGCAGTGTTGAAGATTTAAAAGGCCCATTATGGTTATTGCACTGGTCATGTCGCATGCAAATGTTGATGCCACTATTTAGTCCACTACTGAGAGCGCAGGTACTTAGTATTCTGAACCACAGGTATGGCCACTCAGACAAAACCTCTACATCAGTGCCAGTATAGGAGTAGAAGTTGTTGAAATCAGAAACAACAAAACTGCAGATTTTTCTTTGTAAAGTCTCATCTTCTTAATCTCATGTAAGACCTGGGAAACTCTGAACTTCAGCACTGATGGCGATAAAAACTGACACAATCATACACTCATGGTTTTTGTCAATCGATATACAGTCACTTGAGCCATGCGCTGTTATTCAACGACAGCAACACTAGGGTATAATGGGGCCCTAAGGTGATGTATCAAGCCTAGAGCAGGTGCTTGCTTGTGTTTTTAGGTGGGAAGGTAAGGTGTACTCTGCGTTTGTACCCCATGATCAATCAGGTCACAAACTTATATTCTAATGTCCGGGCCCATTGATGGTGGAACATTTGGCAAAAATCACCTGAACGGTGGTGCATACCATGGATAAGCCGATGGCACACTAAAATTTCTATCTGAGAATTCAATCTTCGCACACTACTTGCATGTCAAATTAAGAGCATCGTGATGTTTTTTTTTCCACTTCCCCAAAATGCAATTCAAGTTGAAGGGCAACTGGTCTGACAAAGGTCCTGTATGAATCACAGATGCACCAGTGGGAAACTAGTAATTGTTGATTCTTGCAGGAGCACTGTAGGTTGCAGTACTGTAGCTGGGTTTATAAATGGTATAACTTCAAGTTATACAAATCTTTTAACTGCATGAGAGGTGACACACTCTTTGTTATTGCTATGGTAAGCCATCCATTGCCAATCTATCCACAATTCACTAGAATCTCTACTCTTACAGTATTGATCAGAAATAAGTGAAACTTGCACACATAGGGAAATGGGGGTTTTATGGATCAGCGGCGGGAGCGTGTTGGCAGTCAGACTATCTACATGCCTACCTATGATACAGCCGATCTTTTGGCTACTCTTGCTTGTACTGTTGTTGGTCCATCAGCCTACCACAGAGAAAAGTGGAGTTATATAAACAACTGTAGAGCTTCTCCATAGGAAAATGTGTCAGCAAAAGACGGGTACAGTAGCAGCCTTGGTCACACAGGTCTAGAGATTGGACAGAGACCCCGTGGAAATCTCTGGTCACAAGGGAAAGATGTCATCCCCAACCAGTTGCCAATTGGTTGTTGGAGGTTAGTGGCTGGCAACAGGTGAAAATGGTCACAAAATGGGTGTTGTACCAAAAAAAACCACTTGTGAATGCTTTGTTCACAAGCAGATTGCCTGTAATTTCCAGTGATTTGTCAACACTCACTATTTACTTTCCAAGTGGTAGTGACAATTGAAGAATTTAACTTTGCATCAAAGTTACAGTTTCACTGCCACTTGGCCAATTTCATGCTACGGACTGCCAGTAACTTCTAGCAAACACTTTGATCATAAAATGAATGAGCTACTATGTCATTGATATTCTGATTCTAAATGTATTCCTCTTCCATAGACAGTAACAGTAGTGAAGAGCACTTATCCTTAGTGGTTAGTTGCAGTTTGTGTTTGCTTTTTAATGCATTTACCACATTTAACTTCTCAGGCAATAGTACAAGAAAGCATTGTGCTGGTCAGTGTCAAGAAATGTACCATTTAGGCTTTGGCTTTTGCACCATCTGCACAGGCTGTGTAGATGGCGTCACTGCTGTCTGACGTCCCTATCCAACCCATACAGTCCTGATATCAAGTATGTATGGTCAGTCACTTTTTAAACACATGCTGCGTTCACAGCAGCAATGGTCCTTCACTGTACATATTGGCCCGACTAGGGTGTAAAACATATCTATCTCCTATACCATTCTCAAACTTTAATACAATAGGAAGTTTTTAATCCTGCAAATGTTATGCAGTCTCTCACTCGCCTTCCACCCACACAGGAGTAGGAAGAAAGAAATTCAGTCCTGGACATATCCCTCAGGACCAGTCTGAAGGGAGGGTGAAATGTGTGGTCATTGAAGGCTAATAACACTATATCCAGCAAGGGTAGGGTCAGCACCCTCAACACCAACCAACAATGGACAAACAGAGAAGAACATTAAAGACTGCAGTTTTTCACAGTCTTATCAGATCAACAGTGTGGTAGCCCAATTGGATTTGTTCGGGTATGCCTATTGGCTAGTACATCACTGTACCCACAACTAAGCCCATATAGACGACTGAACCCATTGTCTCTTATGTGCTTGCTGTAACTGATAAGACTTCATCTAAGAAGGAGCTGGTTAAATTTCTATTAGATTGCTATGTTTCTGGCAAATATTTCCTTTAAATTCAATAACCACTGTCAAGAGACATGGAAAAGACTGACATATATAGCTGACTACATAGTAGAATTACCATCCATGCATTTTCTTAACGACTTGTGTGTTGAAGCCTATCGTGTGTCACGGGGCTGGAAGTAGGGCCTGGACAGTCAAGGCTGAAATAGAAAGACAGACAACATCCACTCTCACATTCACATCTATGGCCAATTTAGAATCACCAGTAAACCTAAAATTCATGTCTTTGGACTATGGGAGGAATCCGGAGAAGAGAATACACACAAACAGACACCCCATCTGGGCAGTGAATTCAAACCCATACCTTCTTGCTTTGAGGCAACATTTCAAAGAGCTGCTTGTTTTTCTGGTCTTTCTGACCAAAGTTCTCTACACTAGCAACCACATTTGGGTATATACTCTAAAACACTTTATTCTGTTCACTTAATCTCTTATACAACCAACTTTAAATCACTAATTAGCCGAATATGCATGTCTTTGGACTGCAAGAGGAAGTTGGAGCAACTACACAGGCACAGGGACAAGTGGCAAACTTAATACAGCACGGTTCCAATCGAGCAGGAGATTTGACCCAAAACCTTGCTTCCGTGGGACGATGCCAACTACTCCACCACTGTCAAAGCTGTTTAAAAAATAATCAAGGGAAATACATGGACCGAGCTGACGTCTATTAGCTAAAGTTCTTGACAGTCCCTGTCCTTAATGCACACCATGTATTTTAAACTGGTGCCTCACACCGAGCTTTACTTATTAGTAAGTAATTGTTAAGCTGAAAGGCCAACATGTGTCCAATCTTACGGAGTGTGCACTCGGGAAACATAGTCAGTGGCGTTGTATGACTTTGAGGAATGTCGAGCTAATTAACCATTGTCATACAGTCTAGGCCTGTATGACTGGGTCCTTATTTATTTAATCCTAGACTGCATCATTACTGTCAAAATAGTGGACAAGCCATGTGGTTGGTGATCACATGTCTGCAAAACCTCAATAGGTGTTTTGCACTTTTTAGGATTTTCTGCCAAAGTGTACATAAATGACTTGGGGTTTAAGAGTTGGCATTTATGCAACTGATGTCACCAGCACAAAATTTCAGTACCCATTTTGCTTCACTTCTTGGGGGTTGTCCCTTTTCTTCATATACACTCTAGGGATTTGACCAGACATGATTTTCACCCATTGACAGATGGGAAATAGACTCCCACTGGTAAAGAAAATGGATCGATGGGTGGAAGTTACTAATAAAACTGTATGACAAGGATTTAATACCACAAAAAGTATCTATGATGTATTTATCATTTAAGGGCTGGACTTTTTTTGTTGTTGTTGTTGTAGGAAAGTGGGGGGAAAAATCATCTGGGCAAGTGCATGCCAATTATGTTGCAATACCAATTGCTACCACCGTGCTAATATGGCTCCATGTTCCAGTGCTTTGTCTGGCTTGTTCCAAATTGCACTTATTCTTATGCCAGCCAGTCACTGACCCTCGTCTGATCACTTCTGCAACAAACTTATCAGTCACAATCACATCTTTAGAAAATGCTTGTTAGTTTATTTTTAAGTTCTCAACTTAAGGAACCAATCTGCTTGACAGATTATCAGTAAACATTAGATCCCCCCATCTCCCCACCCACCGTTGCAGACACATAGGGGTATGCCTTTCCAAGTTGTGTCATTTTCCAAAACTGACAATGCAATAACTTAGGACTGCTAATTTATGGGAAAAACCATAATCTCAACTATTTTGGTCACTGTCCTGATCTTGTATTATTAACATAATTATTCATTGACTTTGCAAACATTGTTTACTAGGTTAAACTTAAAAAATGTGACTTTTATAGGGTATATCCAGAAACGTTTAATACAATTCAAATGAAAAACATTAAAGTGGTGAAAAAAAATATTTTTAGGAAGTGGGTGACACAGGGTTATCCAGTAGGAAGTTTGGCCCAAACTAGTTGGTGTTTCTGTAAAGTCACAACAAACATTGGCCTCTGCCCTCCTGGAGCTTCTACCACACAATGTGTGTGCTGGCAGATGGGGATAAAGAAAGGCCTAGACAATAACTGACTCATGTTGCTTGGAAGAACTGCACAGTAGCCTCTGGGAGAGCAAAGGAGAGCCAAAGCAAACAGCAAATGTACACCTCAGTTGGGCACTGTTGAAAGGGACCAGCTGAGAGACCCTTAGGGACAAGCATTATGGTCCTTTTACAGGTTCACTTTGAGAAATCTTAAGCTGAACTGAACAGAGATTGATTTGGGGGGTTTAGAGTGGGGTGAAAGAACAGAACTCTTAATGGGTGTGCTTGATTTACTAAAATATATATTTTTTTAAAATAACATTTTATCACCATTTTCTTGTTTACATAATTACTGAAAGCCAAAATCATATTTGAAAATTAAAATCCATGCCCATTTTAGACAGCATTTGCTCAGATATGTGGAAATATGAGACGGCAGATATAACTGAGGTATCTCTCCTCATTTCCCATGGTATTCCCACCACTTTCCATCCACATGAACAAGCACAGCGTCACAAAACCCCTCCAGGCCAGAGAAATGGAGGTGGGTGGTGGGGTTTCTTTATCCAGATTGGCTTTTTATGGACAGTCTTGGGATTTGAGCCGATGACCCAAGAGCCACAGGTATACTGACTGGGAAGACTTTTATTAAGTATGGTTTTTCTACCATTTCAGACAGGATCAGTTTAGTTTTCCAGAATAGTAGGAAATTACATAACATAATCCCCAGAAAGTCATGCAGGAGAAGATAAATATCTATGGGGCAAACCTTGACATTAGGGAAAAAGACTAAAATGGTCAGATCTCCACTTTCTGATATTTCTAGATTGAATCCCACATGACAAACAGTGATCTAACGAATTCCATATCAGTGGAGCCTTTTCTTGCTGCTTGGGGGTGTAAAATCTGGTCAGAAACAGTTGAACATTAATTTGCAAAACTTTTGTAGTACACATTTAATTTCATCGAATGACTTATGGTTAATTATCCAATTAACTGCCTATTCCTTAAAAGGTTCATATGTTAGGAGCATGAGAGCACCAGTAAAATAGCCCAATGTCTGGTCACACTGTTATCAGACTGATCCACGAGCTCCTGTTCAGTCTTTTGAACATTTTTTCCCTCCTATGGGAACTGGTTCTCATGTGCCTTCTCAGCCAAAGGGTTTTTTTTTTCTTTTTTGTCTGGCTCGCCAGCAGAAGAAGAGGTGGCGCCATTTTGTGTGCAAGTCTTGCACACAAAATGGTTGTATGCGACTTGTTAACCCTTTAAATACCAACCACATCCTGCACAGCAGACAAGTAGGCACATAGGTCTGAGTGCCCAGATAAGTTTGGTGATGCTCGTGCAACATCAGCAGAGTACTGAAACTGCACAGGGGAGCAGGAAAGCCCCACTGAGGACTTCATTAATGGGCGCAGTCACCGTCAGCGCAAGAGGTACAGGGTGTTTGTTACAGCACGTAGGGAGCGCAGGAGCAGCAGCTGCAGCAGCACGCAGAGAACCGCAGCGCGGTCGCCCGGAAGAGATCCTCCTACCGCCCAGCCAGACTCTGAGAGCCATAGAACATGAAGGGGCGGGCTCAATTGGATTCCTCGCACATTGTCATTGGTTGTTAGCAGATATTGTGTAACATGCGCAGAATTTCGGGCACACTGTCCGTAATTGCGCAAATTCAGATAATGGAGGCGGATCTAGCACTGCTATCATCGACAAAGCGAGCTTTGTTGCATCGGACTTAAAATAAAACGCTTTAGTGTCTTTGACTGAACAACCTCCATTAGCTCACTGAAAGGAAAATAGAAAGATTATCCTGACGGTATTGCACAGGAAGACGGAAGACATCGACAAGGAGGACTGCCGCTTTCTCTTTACACTGGCAAACAAAGCCGATGCTTCAATGGGAGCCTGTTGAGTGGTTATTACAAGACGGGACATCTAGCTGATAAACCACAGGGGAAGAGTGGCTGTGATGCACGCAAGACCAGCGCGGAGCTTTGATCTGGTAAGGGGGTCGTGCTAAAGACCAGCCGCAGCGTAGCCATTAGCTGTTGGGTGCCAATGCTAGCTAGCACGGTGCTAGGCACTAAGGTAGCTACTGTCAGAACATCGGCTATCGTCAATGTAAAATTAACAGACACGTGGCTGGAGTCGAGAGCCGCACCGCTGCCCTATTCGTGGTTTTGTTGACCCGAATGCATCACAGCGCTTTGTTTTGGTCTGCACTCTTGCGTCCAGGCTCGCTAAAAAAAAATAATCAGTGTCTAACATCAGGGCAAGAGGAGCACAACGATTTCAGATGGTCACACAATAAATGATGTAAAGCGCTAATCTGTCTAACCCAATTTAACAGAAAATAGCCTGTACACTGGAGCTGTTTTTGTACTCTTAAGTGTGGGCTCGTTAATCTAAAGGGTCATTAGTAATATGCATAATAAACCCATGTGGTAAAACACATCTATATATTGCTTTACCTGCCAGTGGTTCATTAGAGCTCAGGTTGCTGTTGGAACGGTAAGACAGGTGTGTGGTTTAACCCACTGTTATAATGAGGTATAGTGGGCAGACCTGCTATTTATTTACACTATTTAACACAATAGTTCTGCCCCATATTAGCTCAGCTTTCTGTTTGTTATTAATGTGGTCACAGTGTTGGTGTTCTCTGTGACCCTCCAACAACAAATGCACAATAAAATTGATATTGCTAGTAATTTCATTTAAAAAAAAAAGAAGTTACTTTGTGGTTTGTATCAGATTTTACAATAATAATCAAATAAGTGCACTTTTAAAGTTTTCTTTAAAAAAAACAACAACTTACTCTTAAATTTTACCTCAAAAAACGAGTTGAATGTGATAGTTAACAACATTTTTTTAAATCATCCTAGAAAGCTTAAGGTTTAGACTAATAGCAAAAATAGTGAAAGGGAAACACCTGGAAATACCTGGATTTCATATAATATCAGTTTATCATACTTGTTCCGTATACATGTTTTCTTGTAAACTGCTCCAATTTTATTCATATACATATTGCCTTTCTCATGGCTAGTTTCGTTGTCATCAAAAATAGTGTATTATTTGCTCAAAAGGTGACAGAACTGTTTAATGAGTAAGGTATTTTAGCATTTGTTTAAAGATCACATTTTGGTTTTTATGACACTGAGCTACACAAATAATTTGCTATTTGACTAAAAAGCTTTTGTTTTTGTTGTTGTTTTTTGTGGATAACAGGTCAACACCATGTTAGTTAATAAATACCAGATTCATAGTGCATTCATTGTACCTCTTGAAACAGTATCCATAATGAAACACCTGAAGCCAAGCTATTTGGCCTGAAGCAACTTTAAAGATTTGGGAGGGAGAATCTGCTTAGGTGCTAGCATTTACTACTATTAATATTATTATTATTATTATTATTATTATTATTAGTTGTAGTATTGTTATTTGTATTTTAGGTTGTTGTGGAAAGTGACATGATACCTTATGAAGTTCTATTAGCTATTTTGTAACATCTTGTGAAATCAAGAGTCCTATATCACTTAACCATTTGTCACCAAGGCAGTTTGAAGGCCAGTTGGGACTTATTTTGCCTCAAGTCAAACCAGATCCTTTGCCCCAAAGGAACTGGTGGGGACTGCCTAGTGTAGAGATCCTGCTCCATAAAATATTTACATACAGGCTCAATGTAACTGTAAAATTGCAAAAATACACTCATCCTTAGATTTACTCTTCTGGAGTGTACTTTAATAATTTGACCTCAGACATGTTCTACATCTTTTACACCGTCATGGCAGGTGGAACATTCTCAATTTATCAGCAGAAGGTCTTTGTTTTTAACCGGTGTTTTGTTAAGTTCAGTTTTAGTTTTGTTTTGTAACAGTTCATGAGTGCAAAGAGCACTAATTGGTCATACTGGTTTTGTTTTTGTTTCATACTTGTGCTTGAAGGTTTAATTTTCACTGTGACACAGCAGCCTAGACATGGCTAGGGTGCTATATAGTTGTAAATTTTTACTTAAGACAAGAGTCCTCTAACACCCCCCAACACTCCTCAGTTTGTTATCTGCCACTTGTGTTAGCTTGAGCCTTAATCCTTGTCCTTGGTGAGTTTTGTTGAAATAAAACAAAGCTCTGCAAGCATGTGAAGTTTTATATAAGTTGGGTCTAATTTATTGACAGCTATCATTGGTCAGAGTTTTTTGTAACTCACCACAGTTGGATGTTTTGACACATTTAAAATGTGCTGATCATTCGATCTTGTTTGTTACTGCTGCACTAAATTATAACAGAATTTACTTTAAGCTTTGTTAAAAATCAAATCAGCATTTGAATCAATTCAGCTAGTAGTTAGTAAGCACACCAGTGTAGAATTGTTTTGGGTAGTCCAGTTGCAGGAGTTGGAGAATGAAGGTGGTAGATGTGGATATGGAATTCATATGTGCCTCTGTCCTATTTTGTGTGTTGGTTTGCAATTGCATTGAGTGTGCACAGTACCCGAGTGGTGGAAGACTGAAAAAGGCACCTTGTTAAGATGGGCTTCACAACAGTTCTTCTGTGGGTTTAGATGTAAGTAATATTTATTCATTGGTGGCACCGTCCTGTTTTCCTTTTGTTGTTTCATTGACATTTCCAGAATCCCGCATTTGTTTTGTCTTGATCACAGATTCGGACTATAATGGCCTTTTTCCACTAGTAGCTACTTGACTCGACTCTGTTTCGGTTACAATTGAGTTCTATCTAATATGCGAGGGGTACATATAGCAATGCAGCCAAAAAGTCCTGTCATGTCATTTGTATGCGGAGGATGCTGAGGCAATGGTACACCTGCTTCTCGATATATGGCTTTTTGTTTCTGTCATGACTAGTGGTGCAACGGATCAAAAATCTCACAGTTCAGATCGGATCACGGTTTTAAGTCACGGATCGGATAAATTTTTGGATCAGCAAAAATAGAAAAAAAGGCAAAAATTCGACTCCCCATTTACTCAAGTATTTTTTGCCTATTAAAAAACATTCAACTGAAGACTCATTCCACGGACTTATATAAAAACAAATTAAAGTGCAATAGGTTTGAAAAGGCTGGTTTCAGTCATAATGCAAATGTACTGTTTATAAGATTGGGGAAACCTGCAGTCAGCTGAGACTGAAGAAGTTACTTGGATGAGTGACAAAACGTTTCTCCCACAAAACACTACGTCCAGATGAACAGAATCAACTTTTGGAGATAAAGTGTAATATGGACATTATGGACCATGCTGGGCATCCTCTGCATCCTCTGCACATGGCCATAAACAACCAGAGGAGTCTGTTCAGTGACGGGTTGCTTCTCCCAAAGTCAAGGACCAGCAGACTTAAGAAGTCCTTCGTCCCACACGCCATAAAACTGTTAACTCCTCGCTGGAGGGGAGAGGAAGGGGAAACGGGAACAAAGGAGGGGGGAACAAGTAAGCTGTAGTGCCTTAGTTTTTGTTAATATCCAGCTGTGTAATAGACTCACAATACTTGAAATGTGCCGTTCCCTTGTATTCTTATTCCTATTTATTCTATTTATCCCTTTTGTATTCTCTGTATTTATATATGGTATATTTCTGCTCACATTCTGCAACTTCTGTCAGTGCTGTGCTACTGGAAACTGAATTTCCCGGAGGAACCCATCCGAGGGATAAATAAAGTTTCATCAAATCTAATGTAATCTAAAGGGCAGTACAGGGCTTTGTATCTACCACTCCGCTGTGATATAACGAGCTGTCACGGTCACGTGGCTTTCCGTTGCCCTGGAGGTCCACCCATTTGTAGTTAGAGCAACAGAAGATGCCTGGGACAGTTCAGCCATACCCTTAAACTTTTCCTGCTCATACATGCTTGGAATGATCTTGTCACACTGAAGTGGACGCGCAACGAGATATCATAGCGTGGCTCAAGCACGTTCATCACAGTTTAAACCCCCTGTTTTGCACAACGGAATACGGCCTCCCATCTGCAGCTAAACACCCCAGTAGCTTTTGTAATAGCTTTAGCCCGGTCGGATTGGGCAACAAAAGCCTGCTTAAATGCCGCAAGCTCCTCTGCTCCGCCACTTGGACCACTAGCACTGGCCATAACTACCGCTTGACAGACTGACCACGCGCACCATACACATACTTTTCTTTTTCGAATCTTCGGATCACGTGCGTACCGAACCGTGGAGTGGGATCGGTTCGGATTTCGGATCAACCGTGATCTGTTGCACCACTAGTCATGACTGATTGATTGATTGATTGGGTGACGCCACTGACTAACCTACAGTCTGTTGACAGCATATTGTTGGATCACCTCAGATTGCTTGGCCCTGGCCGAGTAGGTACTAAAACAGGAACTTGTACCTGTTAAGACCACGTAATGGATAACCCTAAAAACTGAGTCAAGCCATTCAGAGCTGACCAAAGTAGATACTAGTGGGAAAAGTACCTACTCGGGTTGACTCGTTACAGATAGACTCAACTCAACTTGGATCGTTTTCCATTACAATCCAGTAGTACCTTGATTGCGTGCTTGTCGTCACAATGACGTGTCTGCGGGTCCTGCAATGCTAATAATATGCGGCACAAATGCTACAACAACGGTGGACATCGAAACTGAGATATACCCGCTGCTCGGTCTGTAGCTTTTCACACCCAGGGAAACATGGCGTTGGTTTTTTGTTGCCATTTCCTACGTTGCCGAGTTTCAAAAATGGCGGTTTTGATTTTCGGGACGAGACACTCTCATGACTCATCCAGTGACGCTACTGGACAGCCAATCGGTGGCATGCAGTCTGACAACAGCATATTTTAGTACCTGTTTGGATCGCTTGGAATCCCGGCCAATAAAGTACTAAAAAAAGTAGCAGGTACTATGCTGAGTTGATCTGAGTAGGTACTAATGGAAAAGGGCTTAAGTGTGGTTTTGCACGATGATAGTTGTCTCTTGGGCAGTCAAAGACGATGTCGTCACCAAGCAATAGCATGACAGAGAAAGTTTTCCAGTTGAATGCCAAAGGCTTTTATATTCTTCCCTGCACTTTGTGCACCAAAGATAGGGACAAATAGCTGCCATGTTGGGTTGAAATATGTACGAGTCTTAGGCTTTACCATCATTACAATGATATGTCATTATAGGGTTCTCAGAAAATCAAAGATTATACAAAAGCTGAGACTTTCTGCAAAATGTTATCCAGTTGCTTTGCTTTCTATTTTGTTTCCTTCTGCTCCTGTTCCAGTAGGTTATTAGAGAGGGGTGAAAGTGCATGGTGCTAGAGGAGAGGACTGGATTTGTTAAAATGCAAAAACAAACTTTTCAAAAACAGGAAGTTTTAAGATTCACTGCAAGTCAAAATCATGCTTGAAAGCTCCCTCCTCAGTTCCCTTGGTACTTCCTGTACTTCTCGTGTGTATTAACTGCCACAGCTCCACTAAAACACTCTTGGATAAAGAAACTGAAATGAGGGGTGGGGTTTCTTTGTCCAAATTGGCATTTTACATCCAGTTTTGGGATTTAGGCCCATGACCTTGGAGCCACAAGTACACTGACAGGCAAGAGCTGCAATGAGTGTGAAGTTTTCAGACAAGATCTGTTTAGTGCTTTTTCCACAATCAGAGACATTATTAAAGACTTCCCAGAAAGTCTGCAGGAGAGTAAACAGTTTATAGTGAAAATCCTGAAATTGGGGAATAAAATGGTCAGGTGTCAAGCTTTAGCATTTTTCTAACAAGAATACATGGATTGAATCTCACTTGAGAAACATGTATCTAACCAGTTCCTTATCAGTGGAGCGTTTCATTGCTGCTCCCCTCGATGGCAGGTCTACTTTACTCAGTCATGTAGTAAAGCAGCTCAGTCTGTCTAGTCACAAAGTGTCAGACTGATGCAGGAGCTCCTGTTCAGCCATTTGAACATTTTATCTGCTCTGTAGTAGTTTTTTTTTTTTTGTTGTTGTTGTTGTTGTTGCTGCTGCTTGTTTTTGTCCGCATGGGCACTCGTTCTTGTGTGCCCTTGCAGCCTAAGGGAGTTTGTGTAATAGGCCAGGAGAAGAGAAGAGGGTGCCATTTTGTTGCAAGTCTTGCACACAAAATGGTTGCTTCTTGTTAACCCATTAAATGCCTATCACATCTTGCATAGCAGACAAGAAGGTGTATTGGCTTTGCAGCATTTGGACTGACCTAGTAAGCACAATACCTCAGTAATGGTATACTGGAAAAGAAGGGCTAAATTATGATCAGCACAAAAGATGATCTTTACAAAGCCAACTTTACTGGTTGTTAACAACCATTTCTAATTATTGCTACAGAAAGAAATCTTCACAGTGGCTGATCTGTGAGATTAGTAGCAAGTAGGATTCATTTGTTGATAATGCTAACCATCCTTTGTTCTTTTGCTGATATTTGTTTTAGCTCAATCAGACTAAGACTGTAAATGTGGGCTAAACCACAACTTTTTTTGTGCCATGGACCGGCCTTTAAGGTGTTACGGATAAATACAAAAAAATAAAACCAGTACCGGTACAAAAAAAAGCAAGATTTATTCATAACACATGTGAAAATACCCAGGGAAACTGAGTTAACGATAAAAACCCTGAAACCATTAATTTCACACCCAAGCCTCATCTCTCGCGGCCCGGTACCAAACGACTGGTCCGTGGCCCGGGGGTTGGGGACAGTTTAGACAGTGCGGTAGAAACAATGATATCCTCATCGGTCTTTTGACAAAAAGACAAATGGCACTGAGCATATAGCTTCTCAAAAAGAAAAAGGCAGTAATATATGAAACAGTGGAAACAAACACTTCGAAGTTCTTCCACTAAAGGTCTCAGGGCAACACGCATGAATGTTGATTCTGTTGCAGGCGTTTTGCTTGCTTTTGACAAAAACACATAAAGCAACTAATGAATCTTGGGATATAGTTTTATTTTTTTTATTTTTTTAAAGGTGATGGGATTACATACTAGGATTATTAGGCTAAAATGGCACCACACAGACCACCACAGTTGCCAGCTTGGTAAACAGTGTCTTGCATGGTCTATAGGGGCTCTGTGTACCGGAATATGCTGCTCCTGTAAAGCTTGCATAGTACTTTCTCCTTGCACTTTCTTATTGTAGTCAGATGCTAAAGTGGTGTAAAGAAAATTAAGTTAGTTTAAATTGTGGGGGTCATTGGGGTGAATCATAAATTTTATTGAAGGCTAGAACCGTCACCCAGTTAAGAAATTGCTCACTTTATCTGTGGCCTCGCTTCAGTAAGCAAGGGTAACAAATGACCCCTGCCAGGGTGCAGTCACTACCACAAGATGTTTGTTCTTGCAGATGGGATCAAAATGAGGTCTAGGTAGTAAGTGACTTAGAAAACTGCTCAAGTAGCCACAGGGAGATCAATGGAGATTCTAAGGGGCTCATTATACCCATGGCAAGTGATGTCACAGTACTGACGCAAGGCATGCTTTGTTGTTGTTTTTAGCCATTTATTCATCTCTCAGGTTTTGTAACATCGTACCGGTGCTGAGGCTGGGAAAGCAGAATTGAAGACGATTGCGTTGTTAGTTTGTTTACCGCCATTTTAATGATATCACTGAGGAACTTCAGAGCTCCACAGATTATCCAGAGGGAGATGTTCCAATTCTAAAAAGATTATGTTTTCTGGAAAAATCTTTTACGCCAGATGCCCTTCCTGTTGTGGAGAATTTGTAAGCAAGCAATTCAATCTTTGCTGCCTAGATATCATTAGAGCAGCTAAGAGATTCTCAGCTTTTCAGAGTTTCTGGGGAAAAAAACTTTTAAGAAACTTCTGCAGCTGATTCAGAGGGGGTTTTTGTGAGGAGATTTAGTCTAGCCTCAAGCTTTAATGGTGACACGAAGGACTGTGGTGAACTCTCAACTAGCACATTCAGCAACCAGTGTGGCGAAAGTAATAGCCCTTTTCAATTCGTACCTACTTGGATTGGCTCGACACAACTTGACGCAGTTCGACTCTGCTTGACTCTTTTTCCAATACAGTGGAGTACCACCTAAGGTGCGTGGGGTCATTGTAGCAACATGGCCAAAAGTCCTGGGACATCATTTGAATGCAACACGAACACCACAACAAAGTAGGATGTTGAGGCGTGGTGTACCTGCTGCTGCGGGGTATCACTTTTTGTCACACTCTGTGATTGCAGTGTTGTTTTTTTTGTGCAGTTTGTTGATGTCACAATTCCGGACTCGGAATGCTTGGAACACCAACCAAGTAGGTTCTAAAAATGGAGTCTGGAACCATGTACTACCATCTAAGGGAAAACCGTGACGAACTGTACTGAGCCGACCCGGGTAGGTGGTAGTAGTAGAATCAAGCTATTAAGCCCTTTTTCATTAGTACCTACTTGGAACAACTCAGCATGATTCATCACGGTATTCAGGGTTTTCCATTAGGTCATAGTACCTGGTACCAGGTACTCTTTGTAGTACCTTCTCAGCCGGGATCCCAAGTGATCTGAGCAGGTACTAAAATGTGACGTCGTCAGACTACGTGCCACTGATTGCCTGGTCAGTGGCGTCATGAGAGTCTCTCGTTTACTAAAATCAAAACCACCCATTTTTTATTTTTTTATTTTTTTTTTAAATTCAAAATATTTTTATTGAGTAATTGTGGATACAGTTTACACAGAAAAAAAAAGAAGAGGGAAGAGATCAGCAAGCCACTGAACATGGGAGGGCGGGGCAGCAGCCTTCCACTTCATCAAAATGGCACGCCTAGCCAGGAGGGAACCAAAAGACGGCACCCTACGCTTTGCTCTGGAAATATACTTGTTGTACCAAAGAGAGCAAGTTAGGGGGTTGAGAGCTAGTTTCAAGCCTTGTGCAAAGTGCAGAAAATCTCCTCCCAAAAATTTGCCAGGGCAGGTCCAAAACATGTGGGTTAGATTAGCATTATCAGACCTGCATCTGACGCTGCACCGGTCCGTCGTGGTGAAGAGGGAGCTGAGTGTAAAAGCGAAGCTCTCAATTTACTGGTCGATCTACGTCCCTACCCTCACCTATGGCCACGAGCTGTGGGTAGTGACCGAAAGAACGAGATCGCGGATACAAGCGGCAGAAATGAGCTTCCTCCGAAGGGTGGCTGGCCTCTCCCTTAGAGATAGGGTGAGAAGTTTGGCCATCCGGGAGGGGCTCAGAGTAGAGCAGCTGCTGCTCCACATCGAAAGGAGCCAGCTGAGGTGGTTCGGGCATCTGACAAGGATGCCCCCTGTGCGCCTCCTGGGTGAGGTGTTCCAGGCATGTCCCACCGGGAGGAGGCCCCGGGGCAGACCCAGGACACGCTGGAGAGATTATATCTCTCGGCTGGCCTGGGAATGCCTTGGTATTCCCCCGGATAAGCTGGAGGAGGTGGCTGGGGAGAGGGAGGTCTGGGCCTCTTTGCTTAGGCTGCTGCCCCCGCGACCCGGCCCCGGATAAAGCGGATGAAGATGGATGGATGGACCTGCATCTGTTACAGCAAGGGTTAGGGCTGTTCGATATAACGATATATCGGATGACGATATAAAAACATCTATCGTTTCATTTTACGCTATCGTTTGTTTCATGGTGTCACAAAATAAACTGTTTACGGCAATATTTTTTCATGGTTTTGATGGTCACTGTAGTGGCTATATTCATTTCTTAAAGTTCTCTCTTTCTCTTATATTTAATATAACCACACTACGGATGGACAAGTGCCTGCTTTTATGCATTGTCGTTAGCAACAATGACGGTAAAACCATCGCGTGTCCGCTTGTTTATCTTCCACATAAACCTTTCACAATAAAGCTCAAGCTCCTGTTGAGACTTTTCAAAATAAACTTAATAGTATAAGCGGAAGTTGGGGAGTGCCAGATCCTCTTCAATCTTAGGTTTCTGTAGTTGCACCTTAGCTACTCGAGGTCGTTTACCCTTCCAAATATAAGAGGAGATTATAGAATCTAGAGTTGTAAAGAAAGACTTGGGATGACGACTGGTAAAGATTGGGGGGGGGGGGAAGAAAAACCCCCCCACCAATTTTGAATCCTGGCAACGAGGGAAGTCTGAACAAAGCCACAGACTGAGCAGCAGGTGTATTCTTGCCTCAGTGTCCACCTTTGTTGTAGTTGTTGAACAATCAGAGTAGGTACTAATGGGGCAAAAGGGGCTTTAGTTTAAGTAAGATGACACCTTAGTCTGGCACAGGTGATAGATTCCTGACAGATTAGAGCAGCAGCAAGCAAGCATTAAATAGCCTTTCAAAAGGTCACTGAACAACATATTGATTTTAATTTTTTCTAGACAGAACTTGTTGACTAAAGTTGAAACACGTGGTGAGTCTGTTTGGACTTTTATAGAGGCCTGAAAGTACATAGCTATAAAGGAGGTGTGCTTGATGAATGTAAAACAGTGCTTGCTTCACCCCAGTGTTCTTGTTTCCTTATTACTGAGAATCAAAATCATATTTGAAGCTAAAATCTAATTAAGTGCTGAGCCTCACAACAACAATACCAATTTTACACAGCATTTGGTCAGATGTGTAGCAGTGAGATAACAAATAGGACTAAGACTTTCCTCCCAAGGTCCCGTGGTACTTCCCACTTCCCACAGCACCACAAACGAACACTAAAACAGTCTGAATGTCTCCTTTTTAGAGGTAAAGTATGGAAAGAGGGTTTTTTTGTTAGTGCAGCCAGCAGAGAAGTCATTTAGCTGTTATCCAAGGAAGCGTTTTACAATGAATCTCAGGATTTAAGCCTATGACCTTGGAGATACAAGTGTACTGACAGGCAAGAGCTGCAGTGTGAGTGTGGCATTTCTACAGAGTCAGGTGGGATCAGTTTACAGTTTAGCAGAGGACCTTTGGAGTAGCATGGAGCAAAGTCTGACATTAAGAGTACAGATTGAAACAGTTGGATGTCTGGGATTTTATGTGCAGTTGAGTAAAGCAACCTCATCTCAGTGTCAGACTGATCCATGGGCTTCTTTTCAGCCTTTTAACGATTTTGCCTGCTCCTATTCCAGAATTTTTTTCCTTTGTCCCCTTTGGAACTGCTCCCTGTGTGCCTTCACAAGCAAAAGGCGTTTGTGTAATAGACAAGCAGAAGGAAAGAGGGTGCCATTTTGTAGCAAGTCTTGGACACAAAATGGTTGCTACTTGTTAACCCTTTAAATGCCAACCGCATCTTGTACAGCAGACAAGAAGGTGTATTGGTTTTGGAGTTTTAAACTGACCCAGTAAGCACTATACCTTAGCAGTGGTAGACTAGAAAAGAAGTGCTAAATTATAATCAGCACAAAAGATGATCTTTACAAAGCCAAGTGATTTATGTTTGAAATGAGTAAGAAGGGTAGCACGATCCTTTTTTCTTCAGGTGTTTTGTTAATGGGAACCTACATTTATTTTTGGCTTGTGTTACACACATGTTAAAACGGCGTGTGGTTGAGGTAGCTTGTAGCTTGAAGCAATGAAGCAAAGCAGCAAACTTCATGAAGGCCAACTGAACGTGGTCTCCTGGACATGGAAACAATGTATCTTTACCAATACAATATTTTTGGAGTTTCATTTTGCAATCCAGATCTGTGCCACTTGAAAAGATTCATTTGCTGCCCATGACTCACATCTCCGAGGCCTCAAGGTTTTACCATGATCTTTCTGACACATGGCTCTTCCAGAATAATAAGCCAATAGTATAAACTAGTAAAATAAAACGCCAATTTAAAAATTACTTCTAAGGAAAAGCACAAAAATTAACAAGGGAAATAATATGTATTATTGACTTGACATTAAAATACTGCTTCCTTAAGTAGAAGTAAAGGGTAAAATCCTGTAGCTGTAGGGTAAACTGGAACTGCACAAACCAGCACTATTGCCAGCTTGACAAGCATTGACTTGCATGGACTGTCACAGCTGGCTTGGTTTGCAAGAACATGCTGCTCTGTTAAAGCTTACAGTGCTTTGGCCTTGCAAATTAGATAGAAGATACAGTGATGTAAATAAATCTAATTCTGTTATTATTTCCCCTTTTGGGGGGGTTGGGAGGGTATTGAACCATAATTCCTATATTTAAAAAAAAAAAACAAACAAAAACAGAAGCATGGCATGGGTCTAAAGCTGCTCATCTGATTTTGATCAGTGAATACTGTCCTGATAAGGTGATGGTTTCAATGGTTAGTGTCACATCTTACTAAATATGATGTTCTTATACTGAAAAATACAGTTCCGATTTGAGTGAAAACTATGAAAAAGTAAGCGGTTCATTGGGATGGGCCTACATTGTAATTGAAAAGTCTTTGCATTGTGGGGTAGGCAGAGCAGGTCAGCCACTATTCAGAAGGTCGGTGGTTCGATCCCAGGCTACCTCCTAGCTGCATGCCAAATATCCTTGGGCAAGATACTAACCCCATGTTTGTCTACTGGTGGTGGTCAGAGGGCCCGGTGGCGCCAGTGTCCGGCAGCTGTGGCTACAATGTAGCTTGCCGTCACCAGTGTGTGATTAGATTTTTGTGTTTAAATAAAGCCGTTGCTTTTTAAAGATCCTGATTCTTATAAGCACAACATAATTTGTCAAGTGCCACACTCATAAGTAAAGACAGAAAGCAGCCATGTCCCCAGTGAGGAGCACTGAACCCTGGCAGTCACTGCTGTGACTGAGTGAGAGGGAAGTGCTCACGCTGAGAGCAATGGCTAGATCACAGCTACTTATCCAACAAAAACTAAACTAAAAATGCAGTAACAATGTGTGGGAGGAAAAACTAAGTACACTCAAGTTTTCTATACCACTTCGTCAGTCTCTTAAATTGTTGTGAAGGAATTTTGGTCTGTTCTTCTTTGTTTCTTCAGTTCACTGAGGTTTGCGGGCATTTGTTTGTTCACTGCTGTCTTAAGGTCTGGTCAAGGTCTGGACTTTAACTAGGCCAATGCAACACATGGATTGTTTTCTTTTTCAAACGTTGCGTTCTAGATTTGCTACTGTGTTTGGGATGATTCTTCTGTTGCATGATCTAATTTGTACACGGTGCCAAAGCTACTGTTAGTACTCAAAGTGATGATGATGACAATAATAATGATGTTAACATATTTTATTTATTTTTGTTCTTTTACAGAAAACTGAAAAAACATCTTGAAGATTTGGATGGCAGCAGACATTTTACCACCAGGTAAAGAAGAATTTTAGTGTTAAGCTTTTGAGTGTGTTCTTTCTTTTTGTTTTAAAATGGCACATCTATGTCTTGAGTTCAGGACTGGTGTATAGGTAAGTAAACAAAACCGAAGTACATCAGGTAACCTAAATTAGCTCAAGTGGAATACGTTCCACAAACTAGCCCAATAAAAAATCAAAAACCGTATGTGATGTTTTTGAATTTTAAGTATTTGCTTACAAGATAATCGTGTGCACCTCTGGATCTCTTCCAGCACAGATCCCCTATTGTTTGCTCAGTTGAAGGTCCATTCTGGCCACTTGCCCCTGCGTTATTAACAAAGATCCAACATTTTCCCAAAGAAAAGAACTTCTGTTTTAAACTGACCTGAGTTTTGGATGTATCATCAAGACAGATGACAATAGATGGTTACTGGCTGTGACCCAGCAGTTTACAATTGAAGACTCATCATATTCCAAGCTAATAAGCAGCACATGAGTTGAGGAGTCCAGCCAGTCATATTTTTTTTCAACATTCAGTGGGATGTGCACTGGGAAGTTGTCCACCATTCACACAGGGATAGGGACAGAACAAGATTTCCATAGAGCAATCTACAAATAGCAGCAGCACTGAAAAGGGTCTGGATGTGTTTATCTGGAACAATAGTAGTCAAACTATTATTTAAAAAATGGATATTCACAAAGTCCCGTCGTTTGCCCTTGGCAATGTATGTTCGTCTTTCCAGGCCTACAGATTCTGCAGTTTCCTACTTCTAGAGTCCCATGGAGTGTGCATCCATACTCCTCCAACATGGGCTGAAGTAGTCAGTAGCCAGGCTACTTCTGGCTTGAAGTAGTCCATAGTCCAGTAATTTAGTCAGCTTTTTTTTAGTTGTTACCAAGTACCCAGAGTTTAACCATTAAGGGGATTTTTACATTAAACATTTCAGACAAACACTTGGCAACATCTTTCTACAATTCATGAACTTCAGAACATTCCCATAGACCAGGGGTCGGCAACCTGCGGCTCTTTAGTCCTTATAGTGCGGCTCCACGTGGTTTGGGAAAATAAATTTGAAGTATTTAGCTAAAGTGTATTTTATTTATGTTAGGTTTTTTTTATTATGTACTTCTAAATTGGAAGATTATTGTGACATTGAAATATAAAAATAAAATTATATTTTGATATTTTTTCATCGCTCAAAATAAGCGTCACACTCGCGGAAGCCGGTGTACCCGCTGAAACGCCGTGCATTTATAGAGACTTTCAACCCCAGGTAGGCCAGTTATGGATCTTCGGATCCACATTATGTCGGCAGCTGTTCTCCTCCGTGAACTATGTTAAAAACAAACACCGCTCACGCCTCACAGATGACAGCTTACAGTCCTGCGTGAAGATGAAAGTGACTTCGTACAGCCCCGATTTGCAGACGCTGTGTGCAGAGATTCAGGAGCAGAAGTCCCGTTGTAAACATACCACGGCAGACCCGACGATGTTTGCATGAACATGCTTTTCAGCATCTCTTTATTGACCACTTTTCACACACGGTTGCTGTACGCACACAGCCGGCTGTAGCTTTTCAGCTCACAGCCCGACATATACCAACAACAGCAGAGAGAGCACAGACGTTAAACGGCGAGCCACGATTGCGGGTGCCGCTCAGGTGCTGGGTGTCTTTCCTTTTGTTATATTTCTTTAAGAGTTCAAAATGTGTTAATTACATGAATAAAATGTAATTTTCTCTGTAGCACTTCATGGATTTCATAAGCAACACACTTTAGTTCACACAAAGCATAAAGGTAAAAAACAATATATACAGTGTTATCTTCATTTTAGATGTCAAAAAGTATTTGCGGCTCCCAGTGTTTTCTTTTGCGTGGAAACCGGCTCCAAATGGCTCTTTGGGTCTTAAAGGTTGCTGACCCCTGCGATAGACAATGGTGAAGAGATAAGATAAGATATACCTTTATTAGTCCCACAAGTGGGAAATTTCATGTTAAGGCTGCTGACCTATTGCACGCAATGGCGGTGTAATCTTACCCTCCGACCATACACACATTACACAAAAACATCACATGAGGAAGATAGGTCAGAGAGGTATAACAATGGAAAATGCACCACATGAGGAAAGATAAGGAGAAAAAAATAACTCCCCCCAGACTGAGCTCCAATAGGGAGATCCGTTTGAGAACAGAAAAAAAACACCTCTACATATAGCACATGAAAAAACTCTTAATACACCAAAGAACCACATGACAAGCAACAGGGGTGGGTAAAGGGTGAGAGACGGCCAATGTAGACAGTACATCTGGGCCTGGAGCCTATGTGCTGGTCCTCGATCCACCGTCAGCATCGGAAGGGAATAAGCGTCGAAGGTGTTTGGAGGGGGAGGGGGGATGAGTGTACATCTGCATGTGTATAAATGTCTGTGTGCGTGTGTGTATGTGTCCAGAGTTCAGCTGAGACAGTGTCCTTCGCCCTGCCAGGCTAAGTAAACAGTCTTCCAGCCAACCCAGGTGGCCTTGAATAGAATGGGAAGAACAGTCTAAACACAGTCATTATCAGGGTGTTTTTGTTCAGCTTCAGCCTTGAGACCGCAGCTGGCGCCGAAGGGGTATCCGCATGAAGTGATGGTGGTTTTTACTTTAGTGCGAACAACTCATATGATTTTCAAAGCTCTTCTAACAGTCTGACACTGGTCTCTCAATCTCCCGTTGGAGAGCCGCGAGCTTCTCCAAGATCTTATCCGTGCTGCACTCAATGAGCCCATTTTGAGAAACTCATGCGTCGTCCCATCGTTTCAATCCCAGCGGGCAGCCTTGTGGGGGTTTGAACAGCTGGTTCCGCTTTCTTAATTCTTCGATAAGTCAGGGCCAAGCCAGCTCTGATCAGCAAGAACCCTGTTATCATGGTTCCTAATAGGTCGATATCTTCTGCACTCAGGCTCACCTGAGCCCAGACTTCTTGTTAAGAAAAGGGTGTCAATTGCATTCAGGGACCAGTTGATCAAACCCATAATTCCTCTTTTAGGTTTTAGAGAACAGACTGTGAGAGTGTTCCAGGGAAAAGTAATACAAAAAACACGAGACTAGACAAGGACATGAGGCTAAGCAGGGAGGAGAGGCCTTCGTCACCATCTGGCCTTCGTCAAGAGCAGAAAAAAAGTTCCTCCTTCAACTAAACGTTTGGTACAAATGTCTGGAATGTGATTGGACATATGATAGAGCCTGACGGGTGTTATACTGTACGTATGAGTGCTTTAAATTGCACAAGTTTAAAGCATGTTTTTATTGTTTGTTTTTGTGTTTTTAAACAAAACAAAACAATGTTTAAAAACATTTGTTTTCTTGGATATCCCTTCTCCATGCATCTAACTTATCCGCTGCTGAGTCTGAGGACGAAAGCGTCAATAAGTTATAATGCATAGAGAGAAAGCCTTTCCCTTTTATATTCCCAACGCATACCACCTCTATTTTTGTTAACGGTGGAAGCTGATGTTAGTTGGGCAGTCATGTAATACCATCTGAGACTGGGGAGTTGGAGTCGTCCTATTTCATAGGTCAAGTAAAGTAGCTTTAGACAGAGCCTTGCCCTCCTATTACTTCAAATAAATTGGTTAAATAGTTTGTTTAAACTGTCAGAGAATAGAGTTGGCAGCAGAGGTGTTTGGAAATAATATAAAAAAAACTTTGTCATTTTTTAGTATATCTAGTATATCTATCTACCTATATAGGCAGATTTGACCATCGATTTAGTGCTTCTGTGACTTCTTTTACAAGTTGGTCATAATTTATTGAGGTCAGTACCTTGGGATCCCACAGGCAAATGAAACCACGAAGAGGCCGCTAGCAAAGCTGCAACCACGAAGTACCTGCAGAGGGTCAGGCAAGTCCTGAGGAGTAAGCTGAATGGTAAGAACAGATCCGGGCTAACGCCTACACCCTGCCTGTGATCAGTTACATTGCTGGAATAATAAGATGGCCAAAGGAGGAAATAGAAGCCACTGACATCAAGCTGGAGGGTTTCACACAAAGTCCAGCACCCTTAGGCTGTATGCTAAGCGTAAGGAAGGAGGCCGGGGACTGGTGAGTGTCAGTACCACAGTCCAGTGTTAGACAACAAACGCCCACGAATACATCAGGAAGATGCCCCCAACCCACCGCATGCTCAAGACTAAGAGGAGGAACCATCGTGGAAGGATAGGCCCCTGCACGGTACGTGCTACCAGCAGATAGAGGAAGTGGCTGACATCCAGAAGTCCTACCAGTGGGTGGACAAAGCTGGACTGAAAGATTATGTGAATTACCCTCAGAAGATCTACTAGATGATGTGAATGCAGCACTATTGGACAGTACCTATGGTACCAAAGTACGGTATCATTACCGAGACTAACCAGCTAACACTACGGCAGCAGTGATCAGTGAGATGCTTGGCTACAAGTTGAAAAGCCACACGAGCAGTACCCTAGGAGACTAGAGGCCAAAGTCAAGGTAGCACGAAAGGAGGTTAGCTAACTATCAGGGCTGCAGAAAGGTGCAATGAAGAATGTGGTACATCAGAGAGATAGAAGGCAGGAGAATAAACCAGCTGTTCCCCAGAACCAGACAAGATGAATTGGAGGAGATTGATGTGAAATTGATTAGAGAGAAGTATATAGAACTGTGAGAAGTGGTGAAATTATGGACAGTGGAACACAAACCTGAAACAGAAACTGTAAAAGTTGGACCTTTTACTTTCAGTAAAGCATCAGTTATAATTTGAAGGCAGATGTTCTCTGTTCCTGGTTTGCATCCCAATTCTTCAGTTTTGGCTACTGCTCAGCAAGTCATTGGCACCGCAGGCCATGCCACATACCCCGATTGGCCGACTGAGGCCAGGGAGCCACCTGGCCAAACCTAAGCCCACCCCGTGTGACTGAGAGAGGGAATCGGCCTGGACCGTCGGCACCCCCAGCCACAGGTGCAGCAACAGGGCAATGACAGCTCGGGCAGCCGCCCACTTCTCCAGCAGCAACAGCGAAGCTGGAATCAAATTAGTAGGTCGATGATCTGTGCCTGCTACTGTGCCAAACATATTGTTTGGAGTTCTGTGCAAAGAGTGGAGTTTTATTTCTTATTAAACCAAAGACTTTTTTCTTTAAAATGCCGTATGGGTCTCATAGTTGCTCAGATCTAGCTGCTCTACCATAAAAGTCTGTAAGGCAGGGGTGGGCAACTCCAGGCCTCAAGGGCCAGTGTCCTGTAGGTTTTAGATGATCCAACACAGCTGATTCAAATGGCTAAATGACCTCCTCAACATGTCCTGAAGTTCTTCAGAGGCTTGGTAACAAACTAATTATGTGATTCAGGGGTGTTGACCCAGGGTGATATCTAAAACCTGCAGGACACCGGCCCTCAAGGCCTGGAGTTGGCCACCTCTGCTGTAAGTGCTGCCTATTTGGTCATCTATTATGACACCTGAAGCTCCATTACAATACTGGGATTTGGGCACCCCCCTGACCAAGAATCAACTGACTTAGATATTAGGTATGGCCAGAAAGCCTACTGAAGAGGTTCTCAACTTGGTGGCTTCCATGGTGTCAGTTTCATTAGCCTTGTAAATGCGGACTCATCAAGTTGTAGACACAGGCCTTTCTCAGATATTATTTGGAGTGCCATAGCGGATGTGAATACTTCCAAAATAAGAGATTGTAGTTGCAGAGAAAACAGTTATAAAATATTTTTTCATATAATTTTTGACTGTAGAGTGGTGGCAATACCAATTTGATCATTGAAACTTTAATTTATACTAACAACAGCAGTGTGAAAGAGGTGTGATGTGTTTTTTGTGATGTTTTCTGTAGCTTGTAAAATGTTCAGAGCAATAAAAATATTCATTTTAATTTTTACACAGGTTTCCAATCAGATGTAATTCACATTTCTCTGGACAGTCCATAGATGTTTAAAATAAGGTGAGATTTTTTTATTTTTTTTTTTATTTTTCTGTGGATGGTTTTGGTTTTAATTTGTATTTATTCATTCTTTGTTTATCTGTGTTTTCAGGCTACAGTAAGCCTTAGTTACTACTCCGTATTGAGGATGGCGCATGGGTGGGATTCATATTTCCATAATCCCCCACCTCTACCATCAGATCCAGGGACTTTGAGAAGGACATCTGAGTCAGATGGGTGCCTTTCCCATCATATTGAGGACTTCACTGGACATCATGGCTTTGCCAGCGCTGGTGCTTCACATGAAGCCCCTGTCTTTAACTCGGACTTTAACACAAACTATTGCTCAGACCCCAGTGTTGTGAATTCCAGGTCAGATTATGTTTATCAAAGATACTGTGGTGAAACACAATGGCAAGCTGATGGAGAACAAATGGGAAAGGATTACTTGCAACGATGTGAAAATGGTAATATCCCGGATTTTGCTGCAGACGGATTGCAAACATCTGACTCTTTTCCATCATCTTTTGGAACAGACTTTCAAGGACTTAAGGAAGATTATGAAATGCCAAGTACATCATTTCTTGAGAACTACTCAGATGTCAGTAGCTGCTCTGATGCAGACGCTGGTGAAACAAGACCACCTTGTAAATTCATGGCAAGTAAGTCCTATTCAAATCCTAAAACTGATGGTTCCGAAAAACAAGGCTCATCATCATGGTTTTTTACTCATACGGATAATATGACTTTTCCGACTGAGAGTTTGTGTTCAGATATGTCGGAGACTGATGTACTTTTATCGTCAAATTTGAAGGCACGACAAAACATAGTTCAGTCTCCAGAGGACAGTTTGGAAAAATTAGAGAAAACAGTTACATCATACACAGGACATCATCAGTCCTCTACTACCTCCTACATGAAGACAACTACCAAGAGCAAAACTGAGCTTGAAATAAGTGAATACGGTGGTTTCCAAGATGAAAAACAAAGGAAAGATGTGGAGGGAGATCTTGCACATACTCATTCAGACCTCTTGATAAGTGAAAACTTTGGTCATGGAATAGATGAGTATCCAGATGACAGTGAGGAAAAGCAAATTACTTCAGCTTCTCCAAATATCATAAGTACGTTAAAATATGATCAAGTTCCCATAAATGAAAATGGCTCACAAAAGGACATGAAAGAACTGTTGAACCAAGAAAAGGCAGGACTTAATCATCCAAACTCAGCAGATGGTCAAAATGGAAATATGGGTCAAGATGTGCAAAACAATGATGAGGTCTTTGAAGGGGAAACGAGAGAATCAGATTTACTTGAAAACAAGATTTCAGATGAACATAAATCCCAAATTCCCAAATCCAACAGAGGTCAACTTGAAAATAAGGATTCTGACTGCCAGAAGAAAGAAATTCAGACAGATGCCATTAAATCCTCCAAGGCATCCAATTCTAATGCTTCTACACAACAACTGTGGAAATGCACAAGGACCAGTCATGATGTTAAATCTAACTTATTATCTACACAAAAGTCTGATGAAAGTGTGGCTGGTGAAGTTTTTAGAAACCTTGATGAGCACAGTGAAGATCTGTTGAGCGATGTCAGTATTTCAGGGCTTTCAGAACCAAGTTTGATGCTTAAAAGCTGCAGCAACAACATACATCTCAATGTAGATGAAGTACAAGCAATTGCAGGAGAAAAGTCAAACGTTGAGATTTCTCCTGATCCAGAATGTAGTGGCCGAACTGACACTAAAGACTATTTATGTATGGACACTAAAGATGAGAACAAGCAAGGTGCAGGCGTTCATGTAGGATCCTGTTTAAAGTTGAACAGCTTGAGCCAAGGTGCAAATGCCCATGTAGACACAGAACTTTCAAGTGCAGCAGAGAAGACAAATATGACTTTTTCTTCAGATTCAAATTGCAGTCATCTCTCTGCCAGTAATGAAGGTCTTTCTACAAATACTAATGACTTGAACAAAGACAGTGTTGCCACTCATCCAGATTCCTCCTTGCAACTGCAGACGCCTGGTACGGATACACATCCCTCTCTAGAAATGGAAGACACTAGTCAATCGGAAAAGAAAAACCCAACCTCTCTTCCAGATCAAGATCATAGTGATCTCAATATCACCAGAGACAGTCTTTCTATTGACATCACTGACAAGGACAGGCAAGGTGTTGATCATCATTCAGAATCCTGTTTGGAGCCAGAGAGCTTAAACACAGATACACATTCTTGTCAAGAAAGGACATTTAAAACTTCGCTAGAAACAACCTCGGTCTCCTCTCCAGATCAAGACTGTAGTGGATCCAGTGTCACTGTTGATACTAGCAACAAGAATCTCAGCCATTCAGAATCTCCTTTTAAACAAAAGAGCTTAAACACAGATGTGCAAACCTCTGTAGAAATGGAATTCAAAAGTCAGTCTGAGAAGAAAAACCCTACCTCCCCTCTAGATCAAGACTGTAGCAGCCCTAGTGCAACCTGTAAAAGTCCCTTTGTTGATGCTGTTGACAAGAACAAGGGAAGCGTTGCTGCTAATCCAGAATCCTCCCTTCAGTTAGAGTACTTAAACACAGACACACATCCTCTTCTAGAAGGAAGCAAGGAAAGTCCAACCTCCCCTCCAGATGTAGATTGTAATTGTCCCAACATCACCAGTGACAGTCTTTCTGTTAATAATACTGACAAGAACAAGCAAACTGTTCCTAGTATTTCACAATCCTGTTTAAGCACAGACACGTGTCCCTCTAAAAAAATGGAAATCAAAACCTCTTCTCCAGATCAAAATTGTGGCAACACCACTGTAACCGGTGACGGTATTTCCATTGACACTAGTGACGATAACAAGCAAAGTGTTGCTGCTAATCCAGACTCTTCCCCACTGAAAGAAAGCTCCAACACAGACACACATGGCTGTGTAGAAAATGAATGTATAAGTCCCGCTGATAAGGCAAGAGCAACCTCTTCCACAGATTATGAATCTAATAGCCATGTGGTGACAAGTGACTGCAACAGGCAAAGTCCTAATAGTTTAGAATCCTGCTTGCAATCAAAACCCTCAAGTTCCAACACAAATTTTTCAGACTGGGCAAGTTCAGAAGTGAACGCAAAGACAACCTGTTCTCTTGATCAGCAGCAATCACTACGTGAAAGTCCAGTTGGCCAAGAACCTCTGGGTCTTGGGGAGGATTGGTCTGAAAATGCTAGAGACTCATTTGAAGACATGGACATCTCTACAGAAGAACAGCCAGACATGCTGTATGGTGAACCTCTGTCCAGAGATGACTCCTCATGTGACACTAATGAATCACAGTATAAAGAAGCATTTGTTACTGAAACTGATGGGAAGAACATGGACCATTCAGGAGGACAAGCTCCGCAACTAAAATCCGCAGCTGAAATGAGGAAAATGCTGCAACCTGTTGTAATATTGAAGAGTTTGGAGTCAGAAAATGGAACAAGTGACTCGTATTACTGTGCAGATTGCAAACACACAACTTATAGCACAGATCAATCAATTGAACACTACCATTGTTGCCATACAGTGAACAATTTTGACTTTTGCAAAAGTTGCAGTCTCTATTTGGTGAAAAATGAACAAGCTCGAAAACATTTGTGTGGTGACGTTAAAGACGGGTCTCAGCGTCCTTCAGATCCTAGCCCACAGAAAAAGGGAAATCGCCAAGGCAACCATAGGTGCAATAGGTGCAGACTGACATTTTCAAAAGTAATGCATTATATCAAGCACATGCGGACTCACACTGGGAAAACACCATTTAGGTGTAATGACTGTGGCTCTTATTTTGCACAAGGCGGGAGCCTGAAAAGACACAAGCGTGTACCTGGTAGATGCAAGCAGTCCAACCTCCCAGCTAAAAATCCTGATGTGGCTGTGAGACAAACTGACACACCAAAACAAAAGGATGGGGTGCAAAGTAACATAGATATGCCAAAATGTTTTGTTAAGCTTTTCGACATCTCCCAGACAAATCTATGTGGATTATGTGGTAAAACCTTCCCTACTGCAGAAAAGGTTAAAAAGCATCTCTATAAAGTACACCATGGAAAGGGTACAGTAGTGTCGTTAAACCAGAGTCCCACAGCAGTCAGTGAGAGTGATGAAAAGCACGAGAAAACTCAAGAAGTGGAGAATGATATAATAGGAAAATATAAATGTCCTCTATGCCCACGGCTTTTTAAGTACTCTTACAATCGAGCGCGACATTTGCGTGACTGTGTTCGAGATGCGATATATGGTGGCAAGGAAAAAATTGCTGGTAAATATCGATGTCCTTTGTGCCACACTATGTTCACTATGACATCCAATCGATATAGGCATATTAAAACAAGCTGCCTCAGAGAATTTCTTAATCAACTAGCAAAAGAGAAAGCAAAAGAAAGGACAACGGTTGAGAAAGAAACAGTGGAAAGAAAGCAAAAAACACAAACGGTTGAAAAAGAGCAGAAAATGCAAACGAGGGAAAAGGAGAAGAGAAAACAACCACCATCAGCTTTGACAACCTCCACGTCTGTGCCACGATACAAATGCAACCTCTGTCCTGCAGTTTTTTGTTACGCTTCTGGAAAGTACAGACATATGAAGAAACACGAGTTGTTTAAACTCACTGGGAAAATTATCAGGTACCGGAATTCCATTTTCTCCACCAAGAGTAATCCTGAAACTTTAAATGGTACACAGAATGAAGATGGAAAGGAAAACTTGAACTCAGCTGAAGCAAAGAGCAATCTCAGTTGTCGCTTCTGTGGTAAATATTTCAGCTCTTCACAGTCACTGAAGAAGCATGAACGCAATCACCGCGGTGAGAGACCATACCGCTGTCTGGAATGTGGAAAGGGATTCAAGAAGCGATCCCATCTGATTGCTCACAAAATTATTCACCAGAGGAGGATACAGTGCACTGTCTGCAAAAAGATTCTACCGACTATTGGAGAACTGATCCAGCACAGAAGTTCACATCTAAGGAGGGGAACGCTTCAATGTCCAGACTGTACTATGCAGTTTCAGCATCCCGCACATCTCCTCAGACATCTAAAAACCCACAAAAAAAGAGAAAACAGGGCACTTAGACTTGAAGAGGGAACAGAATCAAATCTTCAGCAAACCTTGGAATCTGTGGAAGAAGAGGATGAACCAAAGCAAATGCAGTGTTCCTTATGTAAAGAAGTATTTGATGATGCCCAAGTTCTAAGAAAACATTGTCTCACCCATATATCAGGGTCTTCTTCAAACCAGTGTCCATTTTGCAAACGAAATTTTAACAATCGCCGCTATTTATTGCGCCATATGATCAAACACACTGGGGACAAACCCTTCTCTTGCGCCAATTGTGGAAAACAGTTTTACCGTAACATATGCCTTAAAATTCACAGTCAGAAGTGTTCCCCTCCTGAAACCCGAACTCTCGAGTCTGAAACAAAGACAAAAACACTATATCCGTGTCCCTATTGTCCACGGAAATTTTCTAAGAAAGACCGTTGGAAAAATCATCAGCATGCCCACAAGATAAATTCTGTGCATCCATGCTCAAGATGTGGGCAGTACTATGGACCTAATAAAATGAAACAACATCAGAGGAACTGTGAAGAGACAACAGAGCTGAGCACTGGCTTATCTCATGACACCAACTATAATAAAAGCAGTCTACCAACAAACCAGGATACTCCTAAAATGTCTACACAGCCCAATGCAACCACTCTGCTTCAGTTTAAATGCCCCTACTGTACCCGGAGGTTCAGGTTCAGGTCATTATTCTTGAGACATCTGGTCTCACATACTGGTGAGCAACCATATGCCTGTATGCACTGTGGTCAGAGATACAGATCAAAGACATTATGTTTGCAGCATGAAGCTTTCTGTGACGGTGTTAACAAAGATGCGCTATCAAAACTCAAAAGCACTGCTGCAACGAAACCTCCCAACATTCCTTCTGCCATAGAGGCAGAACCAAAGCCCAATGCACATGGTGAAACGGAGTACAAGTGCAAATTCTGCACCAAGACTTTCATGAAACCAAGGTACCTGAGACGTCACATTCTGACACACAATGAAGTAAAACCATATCGCTGTAAGGCCTGTGATAGCTGCTTTTCAAGGTACGATCATCTGAAAGTACATCAGACTCGCTGCAAAGGTAAAAAAACAAGGTTGGAGGTCCGTATTCCCAAAATCAGTTTAGAAGATGTTGGCAAAGGTTGGCAAAATAAGTTTGGCATTGAGAGTGCTAAAGAGCAGGAGATGTTTGAGTGTAAGGTCTGTTCTAGAAGCTACACAACTCAGTCTAAACTTTCCCGACATTTCACCATGTTCCATGCCACAAAGTTATTCAAGTGCACACGCTGCGGCTCCTCATTCGCTCATGAAAAATCTCTGAAAAAGCACAAAAAGATGAGAAGGTGCAGAAAGGTCTTGAGGGAAACAGCAGCTGCTTTACTGCAGGGAACCTGTCCTCCAGCAGAAAACATGCCAGGATCTCTTGATGGGATCAGAAGCCAAATGCTGAAGAGGATCCAGCCTTGCTTTAACAAGAAGTACAAGTATGTTTGTAGCTATTGCCCCCGTGTTTTTGGAAACAGCTGGCAGTTAGGTGTTCACAACCGCCTGCACACAGGAGAGAAGCCATATTCATGTGATTATTGTGGTGAGAGATTTATAAGGAAGGATTATGTCCAGCGTCATTTTCCAAAGTGCCCCAAGAAACACCAGACAAGTACAGTTCTCTGTGACCTATGTGGTGGCTTTTTCCCTGCAAGCAAGCTTGAAAATCACAAGAAAGGTTGTGGTTTAACAACAAGCTCATCACCAGTTTTCCAAAGCCAGCAGTCAGCCACTCATGACCCACCAAAAGGCTTTTCTTGTGCATACTGCAGCTCCCGATTTCTGCTTTTTTCACAGCTCCAAGAGCATTTTTTGAGCACGCACAAGCTGGAAACAATGACTCATCCAGTGTCAACTGCCCCCCTACAGCAGCTTCTGTCAGGCATCAAAGAAGAGCCTGTGGATGAGAGTTGTGATGAAAGACTTAGTGACAATTTAACACAAAGTCTTAATACCGCTATTAATATGGAGCCCTCCAAGCAGTTTTTTTGCCAACAATGTAATATGTTCTTTGCAAACAAAGCGGGACTAACTGGTCATCTCCGTACACATGCAGTGGGCCATCCTTTTAACTGCAAGTCCTGCAATAAGGGCTTCTGGAATAAAAGTCTCCTCCGAAACCACTACAGGAAGTGTAGAAATGGACGTATTCCAAACCAGCAGTTGGAGACACCTTTAAAAGCAAATTTTGATTTTGCTCTTAATCACTCTGCTCTTGCGTTTGGAGGCGGCTCTACAATGACTAGCACTGGGCTTTTCTGCAACGATGATTTAATGGACGAATCAACAAAAAATTCAGAAGGAAATGAGGTGCAAAGCAGCTCAAGTAAAGAGAAGAAAGCCGTGCAGTATCAATGTTCAGAATGTGAAATGAGCTTCACAGATGGCTTAGTGCTCATCAGTCACCTTGAAGACCATGGAAGACAGGAACAAGAGAAAAAGCGCAATACATGTCCTAAGTGTGGGCGGGTGTGCACTAGTCAAGGAAATCTGGAAAAACACATGAGGATGCACACAGGCGATCAGAAATTCCCTTGCTTCGACTGCTCCAAGCTGTTCTATACCAGGTCTGATCTTGAAGCCCACAGAACGTGTCACGATCTAAGCAGGCCATATGCTTGCAAACTGTGTAATCAGCGGTTTTGGACAAGACCATCTTTATGCAGCCATTATAGGGAGGATCATGAAGATGATGTATTTAGTTGTCGATTCTGCAGCAAATCGTATGCAGTAAAAAAATCACTAGCAAGACACTACAGAAACTGGCATCCAAAACAGTATAAGGATATCAAGGCTGCTGTGAGGGAAAAGAGCAGCAGCGAACAGCACTCAAGCAGCCAAGTGAGCACAGCTGGTGACAGCGAGGAGGATGAAAATAACGGCAGCGAAGACAGTGACTCAGACTCCGCACCATACTTCCCGTGCCACGTGTGCGGAAAGACCTTCCCAACGTCAGAAAGCCTTGAGGATCACCAGCTCTGTCACCTGGGTGAAAAGCCGCATGAATGTGAACAATGCGGTAAATGCTTTTTCCAGGCATCTCAGCTGCAGCAGCATCATCGAATGCACAAGTCTGAATTTCAGTGTCAAACATGTGGCAGAGGGTTCATGTCTCTCTTTGCCCTGCGTAACCACAAGCACAGTCATGGTAAAAGTCGCTCACATCGTTGTTCCAAGTGTCACCTATTTTTCAATGGACCTTTGCAGCTAGCAGAGCATATGTCGACCCACCGTGAAGAGAATTTTCCATGTGATATTTGCAATCGTGTGTTTCTGTCAAAGAGTAGCAGAGCTGAACACTGGAAAACCCATTCCACATCAAGTGACCATCCTTCACCTTCAGTGTCAAGGGGAGAACGTGAACAACCTGCCTCACGCTCTGAAAGCTCATTTGTATTCACCTCAGAGCTTAAATACCGCTGTGGTGTTTGTAGCGAGCGCTTCAGAGATCCAGAGGAGCTCTCAGAGCATGGCTGCATGGAAGCTAAAGAGCGACCATACTCTTGCACCGAATGCAATAAACATTTTCTTCATGCATCTCATCTGAAAAAGCACAGGAATACCCATCAACAGTTACAGTCCAATCGTATATATTCTTGTAATCAATGCAACAGTAGCTTTGCTTCCTCTCAGCTCTTCTTGACCCATCTTAAGAGCCATATTGGCACTGTAGCAGAAATTAAACAAGAACTTGATGATGAAGATGGTGAACCATCACATGTTTTTAAGTGTCCAGTTTGCAGCCAGTGTTTTCCATGTGCCATGGATCTGTTTCATCATTTCCCAACGCATCCTGATGGTACAATTGAAAAAATTAAATTTGCCTCTGGAAGCAAGCTTAAGGAACACGAGCAGTATAAGCTGACCTCAGCTGCTGAATATGAATGCACAGAGTGTGAGCAGGGCTTTTTGGGAGAAGCTGCTTTCCGCCAGCATAAGTGTTCCGGGCAACAGCAGGCAACAAAAACAGAATGCTCAAATCCATCCTCTAAAAAATCCAGCCCATCATATTTTCAAGCAGCGGAGGAGGAGGAGGAGGAGGAGGAAGAGGTCGATGTTACAGGAGACGACTTGTACAACTGCCTTGTCTGCTCAATGCGGTTCACCTCTAAAAATGTCCTTTTGGAGCATCAAAATAAAGAACATCCAAATGAGAAGCCATTCACATGTGAGCTTTGTGGAAAAACATTTGCCAGGAAGCGATACCTGAAAGAGCACGAGCGCAGGCATCGTCAGAAAGCCCAAAACGAAACTCAGGCTGAGAATAAGTTCAAATGTTCCCAGTGCGAATGCAAATTCACTACAGCCCAAGAGCTGTCTCTGCATATGAGAAAGCACGCTGAAAAAGACGTTGGAGAGTACCGATGTGACATGTGCTACAAGTCATTTAGCCAGTGGTCTCTTCTTAAACAGCACCAAGAAAGTCATGTTGGTGAGGTTGTGTATGAATGCACAGAATGTGACAAAGCCTTTGCTTTTCCTCACCTGCTGGAGGAACATCAACAAACTCATGCGGGGTCCACTGAGTAATGGTTCCTAAATACCACATACTTTAGTTACAGGTATTCAAGGGAAGTTAAGGTGTCTTCAAACCCTCTTCATGCCTTACATCTAACAGTAAATCTCCACTTGTAACTGATAATTAGAATTACTCCTTATTTGTTTCCTCTTGTGCGTACTTGGAAAGCACTTGGAGAGATATGAGACTAAGATTTTCTGTGATGGATCTTCTCCTGGGTTTTTATTCCCCTTGTATATAATTTTAGTTCTGATGTTGGGATTTGTATACAATAAATAAGTAACATAGTTTCTTGACAGTATTTGTAAAATTGTCAAAAGAAGTTTAATATTCTGTTTAAACAGAAAAGGCATGACAGAATAATGTCTTGGATTAAGACTTAGATTTCTGATCATATATTTTTGTTTGTTTGTTCGGCATATATTTTGAAATAGTTTTAAACAGTTTTTTTTTTTTGGTTTTTGTCGGTATGTAAAGTAGACTTTACACTGGTCATTTTAATCCATTGATATTTTGTATGGTATGACCGTTCATGTAAAAAGTATATATGTCTATATATATATAATTTGTAGATTTTAGTTTCTTTTCCTTTGATTGTCAAAGGGTGCTTTTTGATAAAGAAAAATATCTTGTACACTCAAAAGATATTCTGATTGAATTTTCTTTCCACAAACTGATGTTACTTTTGAGAAATTTGAGTTCATGCATTTAAGTAAAGTCAGTGAGGAAAGCTATCTGTGTCTTTGTGTATTTGTTTGCTCTGGGGAAAAACTAACAGAATAGAAGCTGTGAAATTTTTTTAGCTTGTCAGGAAAATGATTAATTTAACAGGAACAGCTGATTGGAGGAATTCACCAACCAAAATTAAAATGATAAAGTTTTTCCAAAATTCGTACATGTTCTTACTTTTTTTTTTCTTTTTGCTGAAGACCATTATCAATTTGAGAACTCAAGATGATGACCGTTTTCACACAGTCGACAAAAAAATACATGGGGGGGTTGTCTGTTTTTTCAGATAAAATAAAATGGACTTGCATTTTTCTGGTGTCAAATACTTGTTCAACCATGCTGAAGTCAGCTTTAGAAGACTTAAATAGTTAAATTTTATTAAAGTAATTTTCAATGCAAACTGATTTTTTTGGTTGTAGTAGAAGTAGTAATACCTTTATTCTTCAATCACATCAGGATGGACCCTGTTACATTACTCAGTAGTTCCTTAGTTCTCGCATATGGCCTCTGAAGTTGTTCTTGTTTATGG
Organism: Diplotaxodon limnothrissa; assembly: GCF_057381915.1. Taxonomy (NCBI): domain Eukaryota; kingdom Metazoa; phylum Chordata; class Actinopteri; order Cichliformes; family Cichlidae; genus Diplotaxodon; species Diplotaxodon limnothrissa. The sequence goes on from NC_140606.1 coordinate 9,217,535, forward strand.
TGGATCAGGATTTGGAGGAGGCCTGAGGTTAATCCTCCAGCTTCTGCACATATGTTGAAGTGTCCTTAGGTAAGATACACCCCAAATATCCCCTAATGTGAGTTTGCATGTGTGTGTCCATCCTCATATAGGTTGTTACTCTCCATAGAGACAGTAAATTATGTCTCTATGGATGGTGCTTGCACCAGTAAAAAAAGTGCTTTGAGTGCTGGATAAAAGTGCTATATATTTCAATCCATTTAGAGAGGGTAGAAGATTACCCTGTATAATTTTTTTTTCTTTTTACAGATTAGACAGACACTGGTGATATTACTGCTGTGAAACTTGGGGTTCAGTGTTGGATACCTAGCCTTAACTAGTTAAAAAAAGTAAGATTAGTTAGCATCGAGGCAATTTTGTCATTCCAGCACACGTATTTTCATGAGGTGAAATGAACTTTGCACTCAAGTGCTCGTGAAAGCCACCAAAAGTAATAGCAAAATATACAGAAATAAGGAATACCGAGATATTTACAGTTGACGTGTATATTAGAAAACCGCTGTTTTTAAATTTAAGAAAACAGTGTGTGGCGGATAGTGCAAAGACAAGTGGATTCACATGTCTATTACTTCACTAGATCCCTGAAGGTGTGCTCTGGTATCTGGCAGCAAAATATAAGGAGCAGATCCTTTAAGAACCATAAATTGTGAGTTGGAGCCTCCATAGATGAGACTTGTTTTCCAGCACATCTCACGGATGCTTAATTGGATTGAATTCTGGGAAATTTAGAGGCCAAGTCAACAACTTAGACTTTTTGTTCTCTCCATTCTTGAACCATTTTTGCTTTGTGGCAGGCTGCATTATCCTGGCAAAAGAAGCCACAGCCATAAGGGAATACAGTTTCCATAAAATAATGTACAGGGTCTGCAACAATGCTTAGGTAGGTGGTATGTGTCAAGGTAACATCCACATGGATAGAAGAAACCGAGATTCCCCACCAGTGTCAATGTATCCTGATCCCAGGTGTCCCACAGTAAGCAAAGCACACACCATGTGATGTAAAAAAAAAAAAAAAAAAATTAAAAAGTGATTAATGAGACAAGGCTACCTTCTTCCATTCTTCATGGAGCTCATTGTTAGTGCTTTAGGCCAGTGGTCCCCAACCTTGTTTGCGCCACAGACTGGTTTATGTTCAACAATATTTTCACGGACCGGCCTTTAAGGTACAACAAAATAAAACCAGCACCGGTGTCCAATAAAAAAATTTTTTTATTCATAATACACAGGAAAACACCCAGGGAAACAGAGTTAACGATAAAAACCTTGAAAACCATAGATTTCACACCCAAGCTTCAGCTCTCGCGGCCCTGGGGTTGGGGACCGCTCTTTTAGGCAATGGATAAGGGTCAGCATGGGCATCCTGAGCACAATCTTATATTCCTGTGTTGTTGTTCCTTGATCATTAAAATTAATGTTGGTCCAGGTTGACATTGCAAGTGACCAATAGCTTAGACTTATATTTCTCATTGTTGTGATGTCATAGTTTTGTGACATGGACTCATAACCATAACTATAGCCCCTAAACAGACTCACCCATTCCTAATCCTGACCCTAATTGCCCCTTTGTTGGATTTTTCCTGAGTAGACAATGACAGGGTTTTTTTTTCCCCATGCAGAAAAACTATGACATCATTACAATGTGATTAGTCACTTGCGATTTTGAACTTGGAACAACATTATTTATGGTGATGCAGGCTGATAGCTTTCAGTACCAGCCCTAACTCTTTTGGCAGTCTGACCTACAGTAACTCCTATGTTGAGTCAGACCACACAGGCCAGGCTTCACTACCCACATGCATCAGTGAGCCAAGGCAGCCCATGAACCTGTTGCTGGTTCACCACTTTTCCTTCCTTGAACCACTTTTGATAGATTCTGACCACTGCAGAATGGGTAACATCCTACAAGAGCTCTAACCCAGTCATCTAGCCTTTACAATTTAGCCCTTTTTCAGACTTGCTCAAATCCTTGCACTTCCCCATTTTTCCTGCTTCTCGCACATAAACTTTGAGGACAAAATGCTCACTTGCTCCCACTCATTAACAGGTGTCACGATAAAGAGAGCATCAGTGTTATTGACTTCATCTTTCAGAGGTCATAATGTTATGCCTGATTAGTGTATGTCAATAGAATAAACAAGAAGGAACTCGGCACACATCCCTGAGGGAAACCAGTACTGAGGATGATGGAGTAGGAGATGTCATGGATTTTTACAGACATCAGGACATCAATGGGCTTACTGAGTGTATCAGTGACTATATAACCTTCTGCACTGACTCTGTTGTTCCAGCTTGAACTCTTCATTATTACCCAAATAAAAAACCATGGCTGGCTAGGAACATCAAAGCCCTCCTCAATGGCGGAGGGGCGAGTGGCGCGGAAGCAGTCTGAAAATCCAGTGGTGGAGAAGGGTTGGAGGATGGCAGAGGTGACCTTACCAGTGGGGTACGTTGAGCTAGGACTTGTGTGAGAGCAGTTAGTTCCTTATTGCTGTGGAGCAGCATCTCTTCGTGACGCCTGGCCCGACGTACTGAGTCGTCTGCTGACTCCATCGTGGCTGGATTGTTCTGTCACGTTGGATTAAGGCAGGACTCAAATGCAGGACTTGGAGCTGTGCAATCAAAGGGAGATTTTTTTTTTAACAATATCAGGTGAATGATATACACATATACAGTGATAGGGGATGAGGGCTCCAGGGATTCCAAGGGAGAGGTCCAGGGCAGGGGTAACACGTTCACACTCCTCTTCGTCCCACTCACTCTCACTCACATAAACATGGTCCAAGGGAAACAGGCAGGGGTCCAGGAAGATCTGTACAATGAGACCAAAACGGCCTTTAGGAGAAAACCAGGAAACACGATGGAAGACGAGGAAATTCACAGGAGAGTATATTGTATTATTTAATTTAGGTGAGTCTGTTACTGTCCTTTTTGTCTTGGAGCAACATAAATAACCACATAATTTCCTTAAGGATCAATAAAGTACTCTGATTCTGAGTCTGACAATGTCCTGTTGGTTAAGAAGTCTGAAACCCAATTGCAGAGGGAGAACCTTAAACCGAGCACTTTGAGTTTTTCCACTAGAGTCTGGAATCATTGTGTTGAAGCCAGAAGTAAAGTCTAGGAAAAGCAGATGTACATGTAAGTTCATATAACATATATGCATGTACATACTCCATAAATGCATGGCAAAACATAGGGTGGGCAGTTTTGACAGGACAAGACTCAGCTGTATAACTGCACCTAAAGGACAAACATCACTCTTTTGATGATGCCAATGTTCACATTTTGGACCAAAAAGACAGATGTTTTCAAAGTGGAGTAAAAGAGGCATTCTATATCCACAGTGAAAGATTGTCATTGAACAGAGGGGGTGGCTTACAACACCAACTGTCAGCCATCTACAGTGCAGGTGCCTCACAACCCTCTCACATTTTGCCTCAGGTGACCTCAGGATGTCACATGATAGGGTGATGCAAGGTCTAACAGTGGTTTCACCCAAAACCTCTGGTGATAATGACCCATGGTTTTTTCACACTTTGGATCATGTGATAAGGCACATGAGTAATAGTGAGTTAACAACCCTCTTAAGAGACAAACCCCACAAGGATTAAGTACCTGGGACTCTGCACCATTTAGTTTTGGAACTGAAGAAGCTTCTTGGATAAGAGGTGAAACATCTTCAAGAGAAGTTTTTAAAAATCAAGTCACATTATTTCCAAGCTCTTTAGACTGCCATGACTTACATGACTGAGAACCTACACAGACAAACATATAGGTTGTTACTCTCCAGGCATGTGAGGGCCACATAACCACTCATGAAGTGGTATCATCTATGAAGCGGCTTTTGACACTGACTTTCTGGTGATGGGGACGATATCAACGGTAGCATGAGAAGGAGGGAGGCGTCAGGTGGTGCCCCCATGGCCTAAGTGTGAGAGTCCCAGAGAGAACAGGCAGCCGGCCACCCTGGCACCCAAGAAACCCCCGCCACTAGCAGAGCAGTATAGTGTGCTGTTTCCCCATGTTTTTATGGTGACATGCTGTTAAAAATGTAGGCAGGATGTTCATCAGATTTACTTGATTAATGTCTCCAGCTATGACATAAAATGCCCCGATGCATATTTTGGAGCGATCAGGTTTTTCCTGTTCAGCTCCTTCAGTGCCATGTTAGCATTAGCACCTAGTGGGATGTAAACAGTCATGACAAAAACCACTGTAGACTTGTGAGGCAGATAGAGCGACCAGCATTTAATGGTCAAAAGTGTAGTGACTGTTTACCAGAGCACAGTTTATGCACCAACCTTTGTGTATGTACACAAACAGATTTCCTCCTCTAGTTTTCCCTGACAGATGGTTTTAGTCCACATGGAAAAAGTAGCAGGGTGTTGATGTGGAATGGGAGTCTGGCATCCTGTTGTTCTAGCCAGGGTAGACATGCCCAAAGTACAGCACAGTTCATCATCTCCCAGCCTCAGGTGAATTAACCAACCTTGTTGTAGAAGGAGCGCACGTTGGCCAAAAACGGTTACCTTTTAGCTTGGCTAGCTAACCAATTTTTTTTTACCTCCTTTTGTACACTGCTTCTTTTTGTCTGCACTACACTGTGCTGTGCTAGTCCTACTCTCCCTTACATGCTTTTTCACACAGGCAGAGATGTTATAAAACCCGGGTATAAACCCCAGGAACCTGGAAAAGGTGCTATGTGCTTTGGACACTTGTGTTTATCATTCAATACGCATTTTCTTTATTACACACAGTTTTTGCTCTATTTACTACTTGTACAATAACACCCGGTCAGCTCTAGTCCACTGCTGCAGTCTCTCTTTTGCCAGTTTTGGTCTCTTCTCTCCACGCTAACCTCAGTCCCAGCCTCCTACACTGTGAAGGAGAGGCATGATTAGATGAAGGCTAGCAGCTGTGCGAGCCAGCCTCCCCTGGCACTGCTCCTGAACTGACTGCATCAACCCTCCCCTGCAGCTGAGCCACAAACCACACCCCACCACAGTGCTTCATCGCTGTGCACTGTGCTCTAAAGCTTGAGTTTTACACATGTTAGCCAGTACAGCACAGTGGTGCATCAGCTGCTTTGGATCAAGAAGGTCCTAGGTTTACTCTGTATTTATAAAAATCAAAACATTAAATTAGAAAAAGGAATACTTTCTGTGAACTAAATCAGTACAATCAAACATCTTGTACAACTAGACTACTGAAAATTACAAGTGAAGGTGCCTAAAGTTATGATCTATGATTGCCTTTATTTGGGGGGTTTTCAAATTCAAATTTTATTTGTCACGTACACAGTCATACACAGTACGATATGTAGTGAAATGCTTGGACAACTGCTCGTGACCTAAAGAGAACAAAAAAGGAAAAGGCTATGAATAAGATAGGAAATAAATATGAAAAATTAAAAAGGGTAAATTTAACTAGGAAGGAATAAAATATAAATTAAGGTTAAAAATGAAATAACTGTACAACACAAATTAGAATGAATGAAGGGTAAATTTAACTGGGAAGAATAAGATAAAGATAAATATATAAATTAAAGTTGAAAATAAAATAACTGTACAACAAAATACACAATACACAATATAGAACTATATAAGAATGTATGAAGAAATCTAAATATAAATAAATATATACACAATAACAGCAGCTGTACAAGTATTAACCGGAAATGAAGAATATAGTGACCAGTGTTGTGCAAAACCAAAGTCCAGAAAGTCCAGTGTGTGTGTAAGAACTGTATGTGTGGGTCAGTACTGTGTGGTGGTGTGATTGAGAGACCGTATCGCCTGCGGGAAGAAGCTCCTCCTCAGTCTCTCTGTGTTGGTCTTCAGGGAGCGGAATCGCTTTCCTGACCTCAACAGAGAGAACAGTCTGTTGTTGGGATGGCTGAGGTCCTTCACGATCTTCCTGGCCTTGGTCCAGCACCGCCTGCTGTAGATTGAGTGCAGGTCAGGGAGCTCGGAGCGGATGGTGCGCTCAGCTGACCGCACAACCCTCTGTAGAGCTCGTCTGTCCTGCATGGTGCTGTTCCCGAACCAGGTTAAGATGTTTCCCGCCAGGATGCTCTCTATGGTGCACGAGTAAAAGTTCCTGAGCACCTTGGAGGGCAGTTGGAAGTCTCTCAAGCGTCTGAGGTGGTAGAAACGGTTGTAGTAAAATCCATAAATGAATAAAAAATGTCAAGTAAAATACACAAAAAAATGCTGAGTTGAAGGACTAGGTGCTTTAGTGGTTACAGTAACAGCTGCAGTTATCTTGGTTTCATTGAAACTGATCTTTTTTTCTGGGACAAATGGTTGCCTTCCTGAGCTTGAATTTACCAGATTTAATTAGATAGCTGGAGTGAAATCATTTACTTGTTTGGATCCCCATTTGCCTTCAGACCTGCCTTAACTTTTGGCACAGATTCAACAAGGTGCTGGAAGCATTCCTCAGAGATTTTGGTCCATAGTGACATGATAGCATCACACAGTTGCTGCAGTGAACTGGCTGCCATGTTCAAGAAACGAATTTGAGATGGTTTGATCTTTCAGGGGATGGGGATGATTTGAGCTGAGCTTTTCTGGTGCATTATCCTGCTGGAAGCAACCTTCAGAAGATGGGTATACTGTGTACAAGTGTACATAATTAATTAGCTGGTGAGTTAATTTTCTATGGCTCAAGAGGACATATAGATTGTAATTATTCCAATAATAAATGTGTACATTTGATATTTTTATATTTATTTTACTGAGATCTTTTAAGTACTTTTTTTTTCAAATCACAATTCCTAAAAAGTACATGGCAGAAAACCATCAGAGAGGAGAGAACAACAGATCTGCTGTATACAGACATAAAGGATGCATACAGCTCATTTCCCCTACACCTATTTGGTAGTTCAAATAAAAGTATGGTTAACCTCACCCCTGCCACACCCCTGTAGTCAAAAGTCAGGCTGTGACAGTCAGAGGACCTCTTGAGGCTCTGCAGAAATGTTTTGAGGTGCCTGACTACAAACCTCTCTGTGAGTCGCATGGAGAGGATTTTGATGGGATCACAGAATTAACCATGGACTGTATACACTGCACTGAATCCATAATTCCAACAGAGACTGTGTTATGAATCTTGTAATCCAGTTTTGAGATCCCTTCCCAGACGCCTTAACGCCCACTCACACTCTGGGTCATCTGACCTCAGGAAATCACATGATAGGAAACACTGGCTGATTGTGACCCACACCCGTTTTCACACCCTGGCTCATGTGATTAGGTAGAGGATCATCAGGGGGTCCCTCCTTTGGGGGGATACTCCCACTGGGTTTAAATCTGGGACTCTCCACCATTTGATCTTAGAACTGAAGAAGCTTCTCGGATGAGAGGTGAACGTCTTCAAGCAACTTAAAGAAGTCCAGACGCTTTTCTTTCCAAGCTCCTGAGACTTGTGAAGAGATTGCTCTTCAGCCACTGAGGGACTGGAAGGTTGTGCAGATTCTCAAAGAAAGGGAAGGTGCTAGTTTCTTCAAATAAGATTTCGATGTGACCCTGTCTACTTATTAGCCCTGCGACACACTGGCGACCTGTCCAGGGTGTACCCTGCCTCTCATCCTAAGACAGCTGGGATAGGCTCCAGCGCCCCTGCAACCCTGAAAAGGATAAGTGGAAGTGAATGGATGGACAGATATACATACTCTGGCTCATAAATCAGAACAAAATGTTTTCCAAAACTTGTTAACAGGACTGTGATCAGAAAATCACATTTGGAACTCAACACCAGAAAGGACCAAGCTCTAGCAACAGTTGTACGTGGGCTAAATGGCTCATGACAATGGGCAAACACCCCATAGTCCCAAAGCATCCCTTACAGGACACACTGAGGGACACAGTAAACACAAAACACATGTAGATAAGCAAGCTTCCATGTACACTTGTATATCCTTGAGAAGATGAAGAGCTTGTCCTGCATTTTATGACAAGGACAAAAAAACATAATTGTTCCTCCTGAATCTGAGGTTTGACTAACAAATAAACTCTCCTTTTTATCATCTTAGCATAGATATTCCTTAGAAGCTTAGGAGCGTGATCCCTAGTTTGGACCCATAGTTGGAGCACTCCCTCTGGTCCCCCTTCTTAAAGATGAGAACCACCAACCCAGTCTGCCAATCCAGAGGCACCACCCCAGATTAGGGGGGTCACTGTCTTTTGGCCACCAGAAACACTGTTCACACTGAACACTGTTTATAAACCAGTGGGGTTTTAAAATTTTGAGTAACAAGTGCGAGTACTACCTTGGTTCAAATGCAGGCAATTTTTCAGAGTTATTCACGTTGGTGTTGATTCAACCATTTCACTGCTATCGTGCAGTTCTAAGTGGTAAGTGCAATTAAGTCAAATTTACTGGAATAGTCATAAGTTAGTGCCACAAACTGCAATATGTACAGTGAAACATCTACCCATCTATCCATCCATCCTCCTCTGCTTGTCCGGGGCCGGGTCGCAGGGGTAGTAGTGATGGGATTTCCGGCTCTTTTTAGAGAACCGGCTCTTTCGGCTCAACTCACTAAAAAGAGCCGGCTCTTTCGGCTCCCAACCGGCTCTTCAGGTTGTTTTGTTGGTTTAATTAACTTATTATTATTAACAACAATATATAATTATGCACAAAAGGAATTACTAATGTAAAAAAAGAACTGTGGTTTTATTTATATATGTTTATATTAGAGATGGACCGATCCGATATTACGTATCGGTATCGGTCCGATACTGACCTAAATTACTGGATCGGATATCGGAGAAAAATAAAAAATGTAATCCGATCCATTAAATATCACGAAAGCACCTCACAAAACTTGCAACACGCCGTAACTCACCTCAGAACGTTAGCACATCGGAGCAGTATGCATCACGTGATAGAGCGGCTGTGGCATGCGGGACCTGTGGTGGTCTGGATAGCATTTGGAGCTTTGCTAGCAACCTGGCATTTCATCTCCGACAAAGTTATCCCGAGAGAAGTAAAGCAAGTGTGTAAATCCATCTCTGAATGTTTGTAAAGCATTCCTGCGTTAAGCTTAACAAGCGACTGCCTCTTCTTGCTGCTACTTCAATCATGAAACTGCTTAATGATCAGCTGATCGGCTTTTCTGTCGCGACTCCGTCTCTCTTCTTTGTTTTTGGCCCACTTTGCACCAGAAAGAGGAAACCAGCGGCTGAACAGCAGCACATTTAAGCTTGATAAGCTGTTGTTAGAATTTATTTAATATTACTTTCTGCACCAGGATCCTTTTCTACGCAGCTGACGGCTGTAACTGTGCAGGGGCAGATCTAGCAAAGTTTAGCTAGGGGGGCCGATAGGGCATTAACAGGGAAAAGGGGGCACAAAGACATACTTTTCTTTCTTATTCTCATTTAAAATGTCTGGCTGTTATTAAATAATTAGCTGAATCTTACACCCAAAGTTTTAATCTGATGTAAAATGTATAGAAGTCCATTACTGTATATAGTAACTGTTAAGTCTAATATACCCTAGTAAGCTATAGTACATTTTCCTTTGGGAAGGTACCATCTGTGCAGTCTGCAATTTTGTTGAAGAAAGATGTTGAATCTATTTAATATTTCTTGAAAAAGAATTGATTTCTGTGCATTTTTTTTCACACTGCATCAAATACACTACCAACATTCAAACAATATGTGGACTGTCCCACCAGGGGAGAGAAAATTTTAGACTTACTGTATGCTAACGTAAAGGATGCATACAGCTCCTCCTCCCTCCCCCCACTTGGTAGGTCAGATCATAACCTGATTCACCTCACCCCCCGCTATGTGCCAATTGTGAGGAGGGAACCTGTGAACACCAGGACTGTTAGGAGGTGGTCAGAGGAGGCAATAGCGGAACTACAGGGCTGTTTCGAGGTGACCGACTGGGAAACACTCTGTGAGCCTCACGCCGAGGACATCAATGGGCTTACTGAGTGTATCACAGGCTACATAACTTTCTGCACCGACTCCATTGTTCCAGCTCAGACTGTTCATTGTTACCCAAATAACAAGCCGTGGGTGACTAAGGACATCAAAGCCCTCCTCAACAACAAGAAGAGGGCTTTCAGAGGGGGCAACAAAGAGGAGGTGAGGAAGATCCAGGTGTTACTAAAGGACAAGATCAGAGAGGCTAAGGACAATTACAGGAGCATGAGAGAGGTGTGGAGGGGCATGAAGACCATCACTGGATTCAGGCCAACCAACAGCAGGGGAGCTGAGGGAGGTGAGAATAGAGCCAACGAGTTGAATCTGTTTTTCAATAGATTCGACACCACAGTGTCTGCTCCCACCCCCACAACCTCACCTGTAGTCAGCCTGGAATCCAGAGCCACACCACTGTGCCAGCCTCTCTCTTCACATGGCGCTGTTGCCTCCTGTGAGATTCCTGACACCCCTCCCCCACCCATCACCTTCACTCAATACCAGGTTGAGATGCAAATGAGGAGACTTCACTCAGGCAAGTCTGCTGGACCAGACGGAGTGAGTCCCCTCGTCCTCAAGACCTGTGCCCCCCAGCTGTGTGGAGTCTTTCATAAACTGTTTATGCTGAGTCTGAGTCTGCAGAGGGTCCCGGTGATGTGGAAGACATCATTTTCTTTAGGTCACGAGCAGTTGTCCAAGCATTTCACTACATATCGTACTGTGTATGACTGTGTACGTGACAAATAAAATTTGAATTTGATTTGATTTGATGCCTCGTCTCTGTACCAAAGACGCCACGTCCCAGTGGCCCCCAGGATTACAGGCCCGTGGCACTGACCTCTCACATCATGAAGACTCTGGAAAGGCTCATCCTGGACCAGCTGCGACCCATAGTAAGACCACATCTGGATCCCCTTCAGTTCGCTTATCAGCCTCGTCTCGGAACTGAGGACGCCATCATCTACCTGCTCAATCGTGTCTACACCCATCTGGACCAGCCGGCGAGCACTGTGAGGGTCATGTTTTTTGACTTTTCCAGTGCTTTCAACACCATCAGGCCGACCCTCCTGGGTGATAAGTTAGCAGTGATGCAGGTGGATGCTTCTCTGGTGTCCTGGATTGTTGATTAGCTGACAGGAAGACCACAATATGTACGTCTCCCACAGTGTGTGTCTGACAAGGTGATCAGCAACACAGGGGCACCACAGGGGACTGTCCTCTCCCCCTTCCTCTTCACCCTCTACACCACAGACTTCAGCCACTGCACAGAGACATGCCATCTTCAGAAGTTTTCTGATGACTCTGCGGTGGTTGGATGCATCAGCAGGGATGATGAGACAGAGTACCGGGCTGTGGTCGACTCCTTTGTCACGTGGTGTGAGCAGAATCATCTGCAGCTCAACGTGGCAAAGACCAAGGAACTGATCGTGGACTTCAGGAAGACCAGGAAACACTTGACCCCTGTTTCAATCCAGGGGGTCAGTGTTGACATTTTGGAGGACTATAAATACCTTGGAGTACACATTGACAATAAACTGGACTGGGCTAAAAACACCACAGCACTTTACAGGAAGGGCCAGAGTCGTCTCTATTTTTTGAGGCGACTGAGGTCCTTCAACATATGCCGGAAAATGCTCAGGATTTTCTATGAGTCTGTTGTGGCCAGTGCGATCCTCTATGCTGCTGCATGCTGGGGGAGCAGGCTGAGGGTTGCAGATGCCAACAGACTCAATAAACTAATCCGTAAGGCCAGCAATGTTGTGGGGATGGAGCTGGACTCCCTCAAGGTGGTGTCGGAGAGGCGGATGCTGTCCAAGATAAAGACAATGTTGGATAACACCTCCCACCCACTCCATGACATGCTGGTCAGTCACAGGAGCACGTTCAGTGAGAGACTGAGATTACCGAAAAGCACCACTGAACGACACAGGAAATCTTTCCTGCCTGTGGCCATCTCCCTGTACAACGCATCCACTTAACACACTGTTTGCTGCTATAACTACACGTGTTTCTTGTTCAGCTATTTATTTATGAGTGACTTATGTATGTATGTATGTATATATATATATATGTATATATTGTACTATTCTTAGTTAGTGTATTGTCTGTCTTGTCTTAATGTTGGTTTATAATGGAGCACTGTAACAAAAAATAATTTCCCCCAGGGATCAATAAAGTATTCTGATTCTGATTCTGATTCTGAAATTAAGGTTGATTATGTCGATTAAGCATCATGAGGTGGAGCGTGAGGGGTGGTTCCCTATTTTCTATTTATTTATTTTTGTTGTTGCTAGGAGTTGGAACCCTATTAGTTAGGTTGCTTAATATTTACGCTAAGTACTCTTTAAAATACCAGAATAGGGAGAATGGTGTAGGTTTAAGTTTATTAGATTGATCAGTATTGCTGAAGTATGAAATATTTGTTTTTGTATACAGGTATAACAGAATAGCTTTAGTGTAGTTGTTGTTTTAAACTTGAGTATCAACTTAAACAAAATGCAGCAAGATATTTAAAAAAACAGTTTTGTTGATTAAAAAACACTATATCGGATTCATATCGGTATCGGCAGATATCCAAATTTATGATATCGGTATCGGACATAAAAAAGTGGTATCGTGCCATCTCTAGTTCATATATAAATATATACGGTGGCCCCTAGAGACAAAGCACGTACAAACTCCAAAAAGCACGTACAAACTCCAAAGCACATTTCTAGCGTTAACTGAACTTCCAAAACAGAGCTATCTAGATGACTTAAATTACACAATTGAAAGCATATGTGTATTGTTTGTGTATTTATACACAGGCACTCATATATATTCAAATAATTTAAAAAAAAAAAGTTAATTTACCTGTTACTACCACACACCAAATCTGGTCGTTGGTACTTCCTGGCTGGTGTAGCCACTAGGTAACAAAAGCTCAACACTAGTGGTGTGCGATACTGCATATTTTGGTATCGATCCGATTGGGGCTATGGAGAATGAAATGTTGCGGGATCAACTTGTAGAGAAGACATATAATGCTCATATACGTGAAAGACTGCTAATGGAGGAGGATTTGACGCTTGATAGAGCTTTGTAAATTGCTAGGCGTACAGAGGCTGCAATAGCTGATACAAAGGCCATTGCTGTTGGTGAAACAAAGCCTGTTGCCGCTGTTCAAGTACAAAAGAAAATGCGCAAGCCAAAATACAAAGCAGCTAAAAAAACGGATACAGCTCCGACGTGCTACCGTTGTGGTTCAGCTAATCACAAAGCCAATGATAAATCCTGCCCCCCAAAAGACTGCAAATGTAATACATGTGGGACATTTTTCGAAAGTGTGTAAATCTTCCCATAAGCCTGTTAATGAAGTGACTGTGCCTGAAATGTGTGTTTTAATTGTTGACAATTGTGTCAGTGGTGATCTGGCTAAACTGATGTGCACTGTTACTGTCACTGTACCAAATACTGCACAGGCATGTACTGTTAAGCTACTAGTAGACACAGGGTCTGGTGTTTCCATACTGCCTGAACATGTTTACAGCACAAATTTTGGCTCAGTTAATTTAAGTAATCCAGCTGTTCAGCTTATTACATATTCAAAAGAGAAACTGGATGTATTAGGGTGTCTTAGAGCTGGCATTACTTACAATGGCAAGAGTGCCTCCACAGATCTCTACATTGTGAGAACAGGAACACCCATACTGGGCATGGACTTGGTGACCGCCCTCCAGCTACACATAAAAGGGGGACAATTAGTCCTTGAGAGTTCCAAGGTCTGTGCTACACTTCAGCAAACCTCTGCTCTGCCCACTCAATGCAAACAGGAATGTGATTCTCCAGTTGCATTCGGATGTGCAGAGGACTTTGTACATAAAGTGAAGGTGCGACCTGAAGTGAAGCCAATACAGCAGAAACTTCGACGCTTACCCCTGACAGTCCGTGATGCTGTTTCCGCAGAACTCAAGAACCTTGAGGAACATGGCATCATAGAGAAAATCGATGCATCTGAATGGGTCTCCCCGATTGTAGTCACTAGAAGGAAGACTGGTGGCATACGCATGTGCGTTAATTTGAGAGAACCTAACAAAGCGGTGGTCGTTGACAGTCATCCCTTGCCACTGATAGAGGACATACTGTCTGAGCTGCGTGGGGCTGTCATGTTCCCCACCCTGGATCTTAAATCCGCCTACCATCAGCTGAAACTACATGAAGAGAGTAGAGGGCTCACTGCTTTCATTACACATGAAGGACTGTACCAGTACTGCAGAGTTCCCTATGGGTTGAGTTCAGCACCTGCAGTGTTCCAAAAGATGATGACACAAATCCTACGTGGCCAGAATAGGGGTGCAATGCTAATCTTGATGATGTCATCATATACAGAACTTCAGAAGCCGAACATGAGGCCAATCTGCATGCTGTGTTACACAGAATCAACAATGCAGGACTGAAACTCAATGTTGACAAATGTCAACTTCGTCAAACTACTCTGAGCTTTCTTGGTCAAAAGATCGGTCCAGAAGGTCTGCTGCCAGATGACTCTCATGTCACTGCTATCCTGCATGCTCCGCCCCCTACTGATCCTGCAAACCTGCGCTCATTTCTTGGCTTGAGTGCATGGTACAGCAAGTTTGTGCCAAATTACACGACTGAGAGCTCTTCTGCGTAAGGACTGTTCATTCCACTGGAACGAAGCAGCTCAGGTAGCGTTTGATCAAGTCAAGCGGTTAATCATGCACAGCCCTGCCCTGGTGATGTTCGACCCCAGTAAGGCAAGGCAAGGCAAATTTATTTGTATAGCACAATTCAACAACAAGGTGATTCAAAGTGCTTTACAGAGACATTAGAAACAAAAGCAAATTAAAAGCATGATTTAAAATTGATTAAAACAGTAAGCCCACCATAGTCTCGACAGATGCCTCAAACTACCGTGTAGGTGCTGTTTTGACTCAACTTCACGGTAATAATGCAGAACAGACTGTTGCATTTGCATCTCGCAGCCTGTCTGATGCAGAGAGGAAATACTCAATCGTTGAGAAGGAACCCCTAGCTTGTGTCTGGGCTGCTGAAAAATGGTGCACATGGCTCTGGGGCAGAAAATTCCTCCTACGAACAGATCACAGAGCACTTACAACACTGCTGACTACTAAAGGCAATAACAGAGCCAGTCTACGCATAGCCAGATGGTCAACTCGCCTGTTGGAGTTTGACTATGAAGTGGAATATAGAACTGGGTCATTGAACCATGTTGCTGACTATCTTTCTAGGCTCCCACTTCCCGAGACAGACATGGCATGTGCAGAGGATGTGGAGTCAGTTGCAGCCATCCTCACTGATCTGAGTGCTGTGTCTGAGGATGACTTCCAGTCAGAGTGCAAAGCCTGTCCAGTGTTCACAAAGCTCCGTGTGCAGATACAGAAAGGCTGGCCTGCAAGGAAGATGTCACTGGAACCTGACTTACAGCCACACTTCCCAATCCACCATGAACTCGCGGTCTTGAACGAGTGCATCGTCAGAGGTACACACCGATTGCTAGTGCCTGAGTCGTTGCAGAAAAAACTTGCTGATATAGCTCATGAAACTCACCAAGGCATTGTACGTACCAAACAACACCTGAGGGAATTGTACTGGTGGCCCAAAATGGATTGTCACATAGAGACACTGATAAAGAACTGTGCAACATGCAGACAGAATGACAAGTCCACTATCACCCATGATGCTCCACTTCAACCCATTCCTTTACCAGCTGCTGCTTGGGGAAAGGTGTCTGTGGACATCATAGGCCCTTTTGAAATAGCCCCTTCTGACTGTAGATTTGCCATCACATTAGTAGACTACTTTAGTAAGTGGCCTGAAGTAGCTTTTGCTTCCCGAGCTGATGCAGCTACTATCATTCAGTTCCTTTCTGTAGTTTTCTCTCGTGAAGGGAATCCAAAGACATTGATAAGTGACAATGCCTCTCAATTTCTCTCTGCTGAGTTCGCTGACTTCCTTAAAAGCAGGGGAATCCAACACCTGAGATCCTCAGTGTATTACCCAAGAGCTAATGGGGAAGTTGAGAGATTCAAAAGACTGCCTACAGACTGCCTTGATTCAAGGACAACCCTGGAAATCGTTCCTGAGAACTTACCTGATGGACTACAGAGCAAACCCTCATTCAACAACTGGAGTTTCCACTTCAGAACTGCTCCATGGACGACGAATGAGAACAAAGTTACAGGTAATGGATATGCCTGTTCCTCAGACAGAGAGGCATACCATGTGTGAAATAGTTAAGAATAAGCAAATGAAAATGCAAGAATACACTGATGCTCGCAGACACGCCAATTCATCCAACTTTCAGCCTGGTGACAAGGTACGGGTTAGGAAGCCATGGAAGGTAAAGAAAGGCGAGTTAAAGTTTTCTAAACCAAGGACTGTCATGACAAGGAAAGGACCAAACACTTATTTACTTATTTGACGGACGGACCTGGAACACCTCACACTTATCGGCTCTGTCAGAGCTGAACACAGGTACTGATTCTGACACAACAATGGACTGTCATAAACCAGGAACTGATCTAGCATCTAACTCTGAGTCTGATAGTAGGCTTAGGCCCACCAGGATGAGGAACCCACCTTGCTGGACCCAAGACTTTGTTATGGGAAGTTGAATGTCACTGAGTAATGTGAAATATGTTAAACGTGTATTAGGTGACATACATCAGAATGATGAAGTCAGGTTCACATAAGAAATCCTTGTTCAAAGGGGGAGATGTTGTGTCCACACATTATTGCATTTGTTCTGTAGATGCATTTACCAGAAGCGCTAGAGGGCACTAGTGAGTATGTTGTTCTGGTTGTGGTATTTGGAAAAAGAAGAAGAAAACAAAGAAAAATAAAGAAAGGAGTTATCTCCGGTGATCCTCTGTTCCTGCCTGTGTGTGTGTGTAATGCCTGCTGAGTGCTTCAGAGTTTTTACGTGCTTTGGGGTTTGTACGTGCTTCGGGGTTTGTACGTGCTTCGGAGTTTGTACGTGCTTCAGAGTTTGTACGTGCTTCGGAGTTTGTACGTGCTATGGAGTTTGTACGTGCTATGGAGTTTGCACGTGCTTCGGGGTTTGTATGTGCTTCGGAGTTTGTACGTGTTTTGGAGTTCGTACATGCTTTGTCTCTAGGGGCCACCGTAAATATACTTTTATTTATTCACTCCACATAAAATGTAATAAATAAATCATATAATACAAAAACCAACTGTTTACATTTCAACTTTTAACTATTTAAAATTTCAGCGTTTTCCTTTTACACAAATTTAAAGTGAAAAAACACAAAACACTGCAAACCACAACACAATTAAATATACATATGAAAAAATATGAAAACAAAAAGAAGATGCACATTCTCCCAATAAGGAGCCGGCTCGTGTCGTTCACTTCAAAGAGTCGGCTCTAAGGGGGTAGCAGCCTAAGCAGAGAAGCCCATACCTCCCTCTCCCCAGCCAGCTCCTCCAGCTTGTCCGGGGGAACACCAAGGTGTTCCCAGGCCAACGGAGAGATATAATCTCGCCAGCGTGTCCTGGGTCTGCAATGGGGACTCCTCCTAGTGGGACATTCCCAGAACACCTGCCCAGAAGGCATCCTTATCAGATGCCTGAACCACCTCAACTGACTCCTTTCGATGTGGAGGAGCAGAGGCTCTACTCTGAGTCCCTCCCGGATGGCTAAACTCCTCACCCTATCCCTAAGGGAGAGGCCAACCACCCTTCAGAGGAAGCCCATTTCTGCCGCCTGTATCCCTGATCTCATTCTTTTGGTCACTACCCAAAAGAAAGGTAGGGACATAGATCAACCGGTAAATCGAGAACTTTGCTTTTACACTCAACTCTCTCTTCACCACGACGGACCAATACAGCAACCACATCACTGCAGCCGTAACACCAATCCATCTGTCAGTCCTCCGCTCCCTTCTCCCATCACTTGTGAACAAGTCCCTAAGATACTTGAACTCCTCCACTTGGGGCAGAAACTCATCCCTGACCCGGAGTAGGCACTCCACCCTTTTCCAGCTGACGACCATGGCCTCAGATTTGGAGGTGCTGATTCTCATTCCCACTGCTACACACTCGGCTGCAAACCGTTCCAGTGTGAGCTGGAGGCCATCACCTGATGAAGCCAACAAAACCACATCATCTGCAAAAAGCAGAAATAAGATTCTGAGACCACCCAAGTGAAAGCTTTCCATAACTTGGCTACGCCTAGAAATTCTGTCCATAAAAATTACGAACAGAATCGGTGACAAAGGGCAGCCCTAGCAGAGTCCATCACTTACTGGGAACAAGTCCAACTTATTGTCGGCTATGTGGACCAAGCTCTTGCAACAGTTGTACAAGGATCGAATGGCCTGTAGCAATGGGCCAGACATCCCGTACTCCCGCAACACTTCCTACAGGACACCCGGTAGGACATGATCGAATGCATTCTCCAAGTCCACAAAACACATGTAGACTGGTTGGGCAAACTTCCATGCATCCTCAAGAATTCTTGAAAGCATAAAGAGCTGGACCAGTGTTCCATGACCAAGACGAAAACCACGTTGTTCCTCCTGTATCCAAGGTTCGACTAACGGATGGACTCTCCTAGACTTTTCCAGGGATGCTGAGGAGTGTGATCCCCCTATAGTTGGAACACCCTCTGGTCCCCCTTCTTAAAGATGGGAACCACCACACCGGTCTGCCATTCCAGATGTACCACCCCTGATCTCCATGCAACATTGCAGAGACGTGTCAACCAAGACAGCCCTACAGCTCTACAGAGCCTTCAGGAACTCATGGCAGACCTCATGGCCAATTCCAGACTGAGACAGAGTCCAGCCCCTCTCCAGGAGAATGGTTTCAGAGCCCAAGCCATGCGTTGAGGTGAGCCCAACTATATCTAGTCGGTAGATGCTGACACACAGCCTCACGCACTAACTCAGGCTTCTTCCCCAACAGAGAGGTGATGTTTCATGTCCCAATTGCTAGTCTTGATAGCTGGGGATCAGTCCGCCAGGGCCTCTGCTCCTGACCGCCGCTCAGCACACATTGCTCCTGACCCTTATGACGCTTCCTGAGGGTGGTGGGCCTCCAGGAGCATGGGCCGATGTACTTTTTTCGGGCTGTGCCCAGCCGGGCCCCATCCAGACGCTCACCCTCGGGCACCCTCTCCAGGCCTGGCTCCAGGGCGGAACCCCGATAACCCTATCCTGGACAGGGTGAACTGTACCCTTGGTCTTTTACTCATAGGGGTCTTCTGAAGGCTCTTTGTCTGGCCCGTCACCCAGGACCAATTTGCCATGGGAGACCCTATCAGGGGGCAAAAGCTCCCAGACAACATAGCCCCTGGGATCCCTGGGCCACACAAACCCCTCCACCACAATAAGGTAGCGATTCATGGACGGGAACATATCCGGAGAATAAGTGCGTTACAAAGTCTTGTTTGGTGCCAGCACTAGTGTGTCAGAATGACTAGCTAGCGCTTGGCGAAAATACAAATTGTAAAGGATTGGATTATGAGTTAACTTCATTGTTGCGTTCTCAGTGTCATTGTGTCCAGAATTGCCACACAGTATTGGCATAGTTGTTCCACACCTGCAACAATGTGATTTAGCGAGTGTCCTTGAAGGTGTAATAGTCTAGAGGCTATTAAGCTTGTCAATCATATCAGCTATCTATGACAGAGAGTCTGTAGGAGAACATGCTTGTTGTTGGATGAGAGTGTATGGGGGTGGGAGTTATGGAGTGTGTGTGTGTGTGTGTGTGTGTGTGGGAAAAAGGAGCGTGACTTTAAGAGGAGAGAGAGGGATTGTTTTGATTCTTCAGGGAGCGCTTTTTTCTGTTTTGGCGTTGGCTATGGCCCACAGTAGCCTGTGTTACCATTCCTAATAAACAGCCGGTAAACTGAATACCGAACGCCTCTGTCTTCTGTGGAGGGACGATACAATACAAAGTCCTCTGTATGTGGTCTGTTTAGCTAACCTTGTCACGCATTTTTAATGCAGTCAGGGCATCTCAGCTGTTTTCCCTTTAAATCATAATTTGCTTTATCAAACTTTCTTGTATGTCTTGGTAAAAATGCTGATGAAGTACAACCAGCAACAGAACTATATCAAGCTGGAGGCCTTGGAAGGACAGTTTGAATTTCTCGAATTCCACGAAAAAGGTGTTCAGTTTTATTGTAGCTTCTGATAGGGAAAAATTTTAGAAACAGATTTGTATTGTTTTAAACCTTGCCTTTAGCAAACCGTTTTGTAAATTAAGGAAACATGTATTGTATATGTATAAAAAGCAAATCATTAACTTTGAAATTTGGACTTTAGGTTCTGCAAGGGAAGAAATGTACCTATTTAATGGTTACTAAGTGGTGGCTTAATGCATTTAAAATGGACAGTCTTTACCTGTGACCTATACAAAGTGCTGCCTCAAAACCACATGAATTTTTATCTTACAGTTATTGAGAGATTTTTCGTGCCCCCTGATTCAGAAGTCATATACAGGGATGCAACAGGGACAGAAGCTGATGTGGAAATAGTCAGGGCCTTGTTGGACAAGGCAATGTTGTGCTGACTGTCAGAAGTCAGCGTGAGCTTGAAAGGCAGGTTTAATCAGTCTGTTGGTGAAGACATACTACAAGAGTATGAAACAACAGAAATGCTAACTGATGCCACAAGAGGACAAATGGTTAACATCCTGGTGGCTCACATGATTGTGAGTGGGTATATATGTGGGTATATGTGTTTCAGGGTTTCTTTTTATTTGTGCCAATTTTCTGCATGGCCGTGGCATACATTTTGATGACTAATTTAATATCTCCTCTCAGACACCTCCCCACAAAAGCAGTCAGAGAGAAGTATCCTCTTGGTATTGTGATGCTCTTCCCTTGCCTGAAGAATCCATATTTTAAGAAAGGCTATGTAAGTGTCATTTTTGCATTTCAAAATTCTGAGTTCTATGAACTGAATGTGACAATAACCTTTCTTAATTTAAGGATGCTATGATGCTGCAAGCAGCACAGGATACGTTTCTTGGCATCTGAAAACAGTTCAAAGAAAAATTTGGCGAAGATCTGCAGTGCCACAGAATAGCTCTGTAGACCTTTTTCCAGGAGGCCCAAATTTCCAAAGGACTGTTAATGTTGACAGGCAGCTTGATGGGGATGCTTGCCAAGAGGTAATATCTTTGCTCAATCATACTACAGAAATTGCCTGATTTTCTAGAAGATGAGAAAGACATCTCTATCTTCCCAAGATTCCTGTATAGTAAAGGACTAGTGAGTTTGAAATGAGATGTTTGAAATAGCTTGACATTTCAAAGTATTTGTGTTGTTTAATATCTTCTCTGCCAAAGGTGTAACAAGATTTCATTTACCTGTTTGATGACGAGACATCCTCTAGACTGTTTCAGAAATGGGACGACGAGCTAAGCAGCTCACTTCAACACTAGAGATGCATCACTTGGTGCAGTCGGCAGAAAGTCCTCCAGGAAGTGATCTTGATGACTCAACAAGTAAGTTGTTTCTTTTTCTTGTTTTGAAGCATTTGCCATAATTTCAGGTACAGCTGCTTCATTCATGATTTTTGCGATCATATGATTAATATTAGGAAATGAGAACACCTGTGAGACAGTTTTTTTCCCTTCAATGTTATTTGTTTGTTCAGTGAATCGCTGAAAGATGAATCTGATTTTTGTCATAAATATGAACAAGAGTTTTCAGTTAATCCTGTCACTCATTGTCCTCAGCCTACGACCAAGAAATGGCTTTCTTGCTGTTGCTGGTACATCTACTTCCACCATCTCCAGGGGAACAAAAGTCTCAAAAAATTTGTGCAATTAGTGCATGCGAGGCAATTGGGAGACTTGTACTCTTTCATGAGGTAATCATATTATTAAGGTGGTTAAAATAATTTATGTCACCTTTGTAGCCATATATAAATAATAACATAGTCAAAGGAACTTGCAAAGAAAAGCGTCTGGACTTCTTTAAGTTGCTTGAAGACGTTTCACCTCTCATCCGAGAATCTTCTTCAGTTCTAAGGTCAAATGGTGGACAGTCTGGCTGCAGGTTATTCTCATGTCTAATGTTGAGTTTCCTTATCTTAAGCCTAGTCGTGCTGCAGTTTGGGGGAACATCTCTGTAATCAGCAGGGTTGGCAACCATACCACCGCGCTGTTGACCATCAGAAGAGGAAGTCTGACAGTGTCCATATCACCATAGCTAAGCATCTCATCCAATACAATGCAAACCACTCCCTTGGGGCATTTGATGAACTTTTCAAAACACATTTTGTGTTCAATATGTCTTATGATGCTACGTTGGAGAATTTTTACACATTCCTGCAGACAACAGTGTATTGTGTAACATTAATATGGGCAAAATGAGAGAGTCACCCAGATTTAAGATTTGAGAGCCAGACTGCTTAACCAGCCACTACCGCTCTCACTCAGGGAGTGAGAAGTTAAAACTATGCTGACTTGTTTAATTTATCAGAAACTGTATCCCAACAATCAGCAGTTGATTTCACATTTAAGAGTTGAACATGGTTAATATCCTAGGCCCAAATTAAAATTGTTTTGTTCTCAGCAAGGCTGTAGGTTTCAGTTCTTGACATACGCAGGTTTCCGAAAGCACCTTAACAGTGGTCATGTTTGCAATGTGTGCCTCCATTGTGGCCAAATTACAGGGGAGTGGGATTTCCAATAGTTTGGTGTCCTCAATTGTAGGATACTTGGACGAACTAACAAGTGAAATTTACTCACAAGCAAAGCATACTGCCATTTCTGCTTTACTTGTAACTGATCCCAGCATATCTGGGATAAATCAATCTTTTGACAAATTTGAAAATATTTTCACAAATCTGAATACAGAATGGAAACTAAATAAATACTTCAACCAAAATGGGGAGTTGAGCACCCAGCTGAAATAACACTGGGAGTGAGATATGACAACAGGCAAAATCCAGTATTTATGATCAAGTACTGTAAGTGATACTTTTATATATGGACCAATTTTAGAAACACTGAGGTTAGTGTGCAGAAATCCAGACATTTATGTGCTCTTAAATGAGTGTAGACCAGAACCTAGTGCTTACACTGACTTCTCTGATGGAAGTTATTTTAAAACTCACTCTTCGTTTTCAGCCAAAAGACAAGCATTACAAATTCAGCTATGCTATGATGACTTTGAAACAGCCAATCCCCTTGGCTCCAAATGTAGAATTTCCAATTTATAAGAAACTTGCCCCCCAAATTTATTTTGGTTTTGAATAGCATTCATTTGGCTTGGTGCTAGAATCGACCAGAATTCTTTGTAGAATTCTGCAGGAAAGCCATCTGGACCTGGAGCCTTATTATTGGGCATACTTATCAATGCTTCCTGGAGTTCACCTGGTGTTAGTGGTGAATCCAGTGCCAAGAGTTATGTTGTCCAAAAACTGATCAATTTCTTTTTCTTTTTTTTTTTTTTTTTTTTTTTTTTTTTTTGCCTGTCCCGTTTGGCTCTTTTGCCATCAGAATTGTTGTCTAAAGGCAAAGAAAGATGCCCAACGGATTTACTTTACCAAATTGACCATCCCAGCCTTGGGATGGTCCATTTGATTCACCTTTTATTGTTCATTTTATTTTCACTTACTGAATATGGGACAGACTTGACTGGGGGAAAGAAGGGGAGAAAGAAAGAGGGAAAGAGAAACAGCTGAGAAGAGGGACGGGGGAGAAGGGCAAAAGACAAAAACCAACAGAATGAGCAGGAAAAAAAAGAAGAAAAAAAATGCATATATCAATCACCTGGGTCACCTGCTGAGAAAGAAAAAAGAAAACAAGCAGAAGAGAACAAGAGTAATAGAATAAACAACATCACAATGATATATGGGAATATGACAGTAAATACTAAATATTAAACATTATTGTGCAGCACATAAGATCGACAGAACACAGTGTGCTTTGAGGTAGGAGCCAAAAAGGGTGTAGTTTGTGGGTGTGATCACCCGTGTGTACACCTGTGAGCATGGACGCGCTTGTTTTTTGTTTTTTAAAAGGTTCCTTCATGTAATGATCTGCTAGAGGGTGTGGGGGGGCCACAGCCCCGTCCTCCAGGGCATGAAGCAGGTATGGAGGAGATCAAAACTCCAGACATCCAGAGGCCCCCAGAACACAAGAGACCAAGGAAGACCAACAGAGGGGCAGCCGCGCCACTGTCCCAGAAAGAGCTGAGGAGAGTCCCAGATGAGTGCTCACTCAGCAGCCGCGGAGCAGAAGCCAGGGGGAGTTGCAGTGACGCGCCCGTGAGCTCCGCCGGCAGCCAGCCGTGCCTAAGTGACCGAGCCCCAGGCCGAGAGGCCGGTGGCACCCCACCTCCGAAGTGGCCCGAGCAAGCCCCAGGCTCCAGGCCCCGATAAGCGGCCGCCAAGGAGTGAGCCGGTGTGTACCTGGACGCCCATCCCCGGACACAAAGAACCACCAACACACCAATGTCTGAGGGAGTCCGCCACTGGCAGGGGAAGTGGTGGTAGGGGGAGATAGGCCTCCAAACCTTGGAGGGCCTAAGATGTCCCCAGAGAGGTGGCGCCTGACACCCAACCTGACATATAGACACAGAAATACAGGCACACACATATACAAACATCCATTCCCACCCTCATGCTCTCATATGCACTTACTCCACACTCAACCAACGTGGAGACAGACATAAAGAGACGCTGTACACACGATCACACTCCCCAAGCGTACTCTACGAACCGGGTCTAGGTACCCTTGCCCCTGGAGGGGGGAACTGCACCCAGACCCAGGTGGTGTTACCCTTTTCCCTGCGGTGGGGGGAGGCAGACCGCCCCGACTCCGCAGCAGCAGGGAGGCCCCACACTCCAGACCGCAGTCCAGATCAATTTCTTTTTTAGATGGGTTTATTTGTGGTGAATACAACGTTTTATAGAAATCCCTGAAAATGTTGTTTATTTGTATGGGTTCATATATTGTGTTCCCAGATGAATCTTGAACAGCACATATAGTTGTTTTTTCTTTATTTATTTTTAGCTGGTTTGCTAGAAATTGACCGGATTTATTACCATGTTCATAATTTTGTAAGCGTAGTCTTTGTACTAAGAATTTTGTTTTTTTATCAATTATCTCATTTAATTCTAGTTTTGTTTTGCGTATTTTGTTCAATGTTTCCTGATCTTGGTGGGACGCGTAGGCTTCTTCTAGTGATTTGATGTTTTTTTCTAATTCCTGAATATTTTTGTTTTCTCTTTTTCTTTTTATGTGATGAGAAAGAAATTATTTTACCTCTCATCACAGCTTTCCCTGCTTCCCATAGAACAGAAGCTGATGTTTCGGGAGTGTCATTATAGTCTAAATATGAAGTCCACTCTTTTTTAAAATATTTAATAAAGTCTTCATCTTTAAGTAGTGATATATTAAATCTCCAGTTTTTTCTTGGCGTAGTATTATTCTTGTGCATTAGTGTTAAAGATACAGGACCATGATCACTGACAGCTATAGGATCAATCTCAGTGTCTGAAATGTCGTTCAGCAGTGAGCTGCTGACCAAAAAATAATCCAGACGAGAGTAGGAGTGATGAACATGTGAGAAAAAAGTATATTCCTTACTGGTGGGGTGAAGGGAGCGCCATGCATCGCAAAGACCAAAGTCGCTCATATACTGTTTGATTATATTTATGGACTGCCAATTACGCTGAGTTCCCGCTGTATTGAGCCTATCCATGTCTTCATTTAGTCCAAGGTTGAGGTCGCCTCCAAGAACAAGTGTGCCATCTAAGTGTTCAGAGAGTGCACTGAAAAAACCGTGAAAGAATGAGGGATCATCAACATTTGGACCATATACACTTGCAATACATAGCTT
The DNA here is from genome assembly GCF_057381915.1 of Diplotaxodon limnothrissa. Taxonomy (NCBI): domain Eukaryota; kingdom Metazoa; phylum Chordata; class Actinopteri; order Cichliformes; family Cichlidae; genus Diplotaxodon; species Diplotaxodon limnothrissa. The sequence goes on from NC_140606.1 coordinate 9,243,365, forward strand.
TTTTATCAAGTATAGATAGTTTAATAATTAAGAATCTGCCCTCTGGATCTATAACTGTATCGAGTACCATGAAATTAATATTTTTATGTATTAAAATTGCTACTCCCCTTTGTCTAGAATTATAACAAGCTGAGAACACATTGGGAAACTCAGGTGTTTTAAGTTCATTCGAACCTCTAAGAGGTCTGTGGGTCTCTTGTAATAGGACAACATCTGCCTGTAGTTTTTTGAGTTGGTTAAATATTTTTAACCTCTTTTCTCTGGAGCCAGCTCCATTTATATTCCATGTAATAAGATAAGATAAGATAAGAAAAGATAACCTTTATTAGTCCCACACGTGGGAAATTTGTTTTGTCACAGCAGGAAGTGGACAGTGCAAAAGTTATGACGCAAAAATTAGAATACAATAAGAATAAATACAGTACACAGCTGTACAGAATAGAATAAAATAATATACTATATACAGTAGAATAAAATAGAATAAAAATATACAATAAGATAAAAATAGAATACGAATGCTATATACAACTGAGTAAAAATACAACGATGCCAGAAAAGATTATTGCACTTAGTGTTATTGCACATGTGTGGATGTGTGTGTTTGTTCAGTTAAAGTCTTTGTTGTGGAGTCTGACAGCAGTGGGGAGGAAAGACCTGCGAAATCTCTCCGTCCCACACCGTGGGTGCCGCAGTCTCCCACTGAAGGAGCTGCTCAGTGCTGTCACAGTCTGCTGCATGGGGTGGGAGACGTTGTCCAACAGGGATGACAGCTTAGCTGCCATTCTCCTGTCACTCACCACCTCCACTGGGTCCAGAGGGCATCCTAGAACAGAGCTGGCCCTTCGGATCACCCTGTTCAGTCTCTTCCTGTCCCCAGCAGAGATGCTGCCGCCCCAGCAGACCACACCATAAAAGATAGCAGAAGCCACCACAGAGTCATAGAAGGTCTTCAGGAGTGGGCCCTCCACCCCAAACGACCTGAGTCTCCGCAGCAGGTACAACCTGCTCTGCCCTTTCCTGTAGAGGGCGTCTGAGTTATGAGTCCAGTCCAGTCTGTTGTTCAGATGAACACCAAGGTACCCTGGATGTTCAGTGGTTGCAGTGGAGAATGCTTGTGCCTGCGGAAGTCTACCACCAGCTCCTTGGTTTTACTGGCGTTGATCTGGAGGTAGTTCAGCTGGCACCAGTCCACAAAGTCTTGAGTCAGTCCTCTGTACTCCTTGTCGTCCCCATCAGTGATGAGGCCGACTATTGCAGAGTCATCAGAGAACTTCTGCAGGAAGCACTGGGTGGAATTGTGGGAGAAGTCTGCAGTGTAGATGGTGAAGAGGAACGGAGCCAGAACCGTTCCCTGTGGGGCCCCCGTACTGCAGACGACCCTGTCCGACACACAGCCCTGAGTCCTCACATACTGTGGTCGGTCGGTGAGGTAGTCCAAAATCCAGCTAGTGAGGTGATGGTCCACTCCAGAGTTCTCCAGCTTGTCCTTCAGAACCGAGGGAAGAATAGTGTTGAAGGCACTGGAGAAATCAAAGAACATGATTCTCACAGTGCTTCCAGCGGTCTCCAGGTGAGCGAGGGAACGATGTAGGAGGTGAATGACGGCATCATCCGCTCCAATGCCAGGCTGGTAGGCAAACTGAAGTGGGTCCAGTGATGAGCTTGTTAGGCGCCGAAGCTGAGCCAGGACCAACCGCTCCAGGGTCTTCATCAGGTGGGATGTCAGAGCCACCGGCCTGTAGCTGTTGAGGTCCTTGGGGCGTGAAGTCTTTGGCACTGGTACAACACAGGAGGTTTTCCAGAGCTGTGGGACTCTTCCCAACCTCAGGCTCAGGTTGAAGAGGTGCTCCATCACCCCACACAGTTGGTCCGCGCAGGACCTGACGACCCTCGAGCTGATGCCATCTGGGCCCGCTGCCTTCTTCCCATTAATCCTCCTCAGTTCCCTCCTAACCTGGGTGGTTGAGAGAGACAGGCTGGAGCCTTGTGTTGAGTGTGTATTGGATGCTGTTGTTGGGGGTGGGGAGGAGTGAGCAGGGTGAATAGAGGAGGTGTGAAGTGTCTGAGGTGTCAGAGGTGGAACAGCAGCAGTGGGGGTGGGTGAGTCTGCAGCCGATGTTGTAGACTGTCTCATGGTTGAATCAAATCTGTTGAAGAAATGATTCAGTTCATTTGCCCATGAACCTCAGTGTACCCATAGATGTTTGTGTATAACTAGGGATGTATGCTGTGTGCGTCGCTTAGACAGGTGGAGAGAATACGTCACTTGTTCATAAATAAAGAGAAGGAGAGAGAGAAAAAATGTGTGGCGAGATGCTCCCTGAGTCTGACTTTGTATATGCATAGTTACTAATATGAGTAGGCTTGGCTTAAGTGTGTGTATCCTAAACGACTGTGTGCGCTGTCTGACTGAAGTAAATGTGCTGCCGTTGAGCGCATGGTGCGTATGTGTCGAAATAAAGGATGTTTGTGGATGAGTGTCGAAGCAGGTGATCGAGGCAGCGAAAGGAATAAAGAAAGAAACCAAGGACAGGGGTTCTTGATAACAGGTTGCACGACTGCATGTTTAAAGACAGTCGGAACATAGCCAGATGACAGTGATGAGTTCATTAAAAATAAGATACAGGACCCGATTGTATTCAATGCATCCTTAATGATACGAGAAGGAATAATGTCATGCAGAGAATTTGACCTTCTCAGATTATTAATTATTTCCTTTAAAGTCGAGAATGACACAGGTTCAAACTGTTGAAAAACCATTGAACATTCCGAAACTGGGGCTTGATTTACTACCGGAGAATGTGGGGCCCTTAACACTGAGATTTTATCTATAAAATAATTTAGAAATTTTTCGCAGAGGGCCGGGGAGGCACCCATCGAAACATCAGAGCAGGGATTAACCACTGAGTTAAAGATTTTTAACAGAACTCGAGGATTGTGACTATTAGTCGCAATAATGTTTGACAAAAAATAAGTTTTTGCCATTTTGGCAGCCTTCTGAAATTTAGACCGACTCATATGCAGGATGTCAAGGGACACCTGAAGTTGATCTTTTTTCCATCTCCTCTCAGCTTGACGACATTCACGTCTAAGAGCGAGGGTGGATTCATGTAGCCAAAGTTGGCGAGAGGTTTTACGGCTTTTAGTTTTTACTGGAGCCACAGTGTCCAAAATAGAAGAACATGTAGAAATAAAAGAGTTGACTACGCCATCAACCGAGAGAAGTGCATTACTGATGTCATCGTAACAGAAAGAGTTAGCAAAGGCCGCAGAGAAAAGGGCAACAGCCTCAGAATTAATCAGACGCGATAGGCTCAGTGGACCCTCAGAGTTCAGTTCCATATTGCATAACTGAACATCAAACATAACTGGGAAATGGTCCGAAATCCCAGCATCATTAATGTCTGTGATGCAAATATCCAGTCCATACGACAATACCAAGTCCAGCATATGCCCTTTAGTGTGGGTTGATTTTCTCACCCACTGAATGATATTAAAAGAGTCAATAGGGAAAGAAAGTCCTTAGCCAATAGGTCCTCCTCACAGCATATATGAATGTTAAAATCACCACAAATAAGAACACGATCATAATTTAAAAAGATAAATCCTAAAAGATCAGCAAATTCACGGATAAAATCCTTGTTGCGCTTCGGAGGTCGATACACCACCGCACAGAGGGTCCGGGGGGAACCGGACAGCTCCAGTAGTTGTACTTCGAAGCTGGAATGCGAGGCAGGAGGCAGTTGCCGCACTCGAAATTTACTTCTAAAAACCAAGGCTAGCCCTCCACCCCTGCCCGCGGTCCTAGGAGAGTTAAAAAAAGCACAATCCAGTGGAAGAAGTTCCAAAAGGGATGTAGAGGCTAAGCCTACGCTTGAAGCCACTGAGGTGGTCGTTAACGGGGGTGACGTGATGTCACTGGTATGCATGAATTAAGTTCACAGTCCAATAACTCCAGCAGTATGTATCTTGTCCTTTTTGGTCTTTATTCTGTATCGACTTAGCATAACAGCGCAACGGTCACAAACTGTTTGCCTTCTCAATGACACACCTGACGCCGATTACGTGCGTCTACCTTAAATACCTTTACATTACATAATCAAAACAGAAAAAGGTGACCTCTAGTGACCACATAAGGTATTAACCCAAGAATGGCTCCTACACCCCGGCCCCTAATTGAAATGGCTATCAGACATGGCAATTCTAATCACAAAGAAAATAAGGAGCCACTAATACAGTCTACTTTAGACCTATACATTCACATAAATAAACATAAGTAACACACTTTTAGATTACAGTCTCATGTAACAAGCAAAGTTTAGTTACAGGTCTTTCCAGAATATTAGTCTTTGTTTTTAAACGTGCAGATTGCACAAGTCCTTTTTTGTCACGAATGGCTTCCAGAACTCTTCCAAGTGGCCAGGAACCACGCGGTGCAGAAGAATCCATTATAATGACTATATCTCCAGGTTTTAGATTCTTCTTCTTTTGGTTCCATTTTTGTCTCTCCTGTAACAAAGGCAGGTATTCGCGTATCCATCGTTTCCAAAAAAGATCTGAGATGTACTGAGCCTGTTTCCATCTTCTCTTCAGATACATATCCTGAGGGTCAAATAGTCCGGGTGGTAAAGATGGTTTTCCTTTCATCAGGAGGATGTGATTTGGTGTAAGTGGCTCTAGGTCTTTTGGATCATCAGAAAGCTTTGTGATGGGTCTGTCATTTAAAATTGCTTCAATTTCACATAGAACCGTATTTAATCCATCGTCGTCCAACTGTTGTTGCTGAAGAACGGATCTCAGAATCTTTCTGATCATACGAATTATCCGTTCCCAAGTTCCACCATGATGTGATGCTCCAGGTGAATTAAAACTCCATCTTATTCCAATGTGTCGCAAAGCATCCACTATTTGGGTATGTTTCAGCAATTCAAGAGCCTCCCTTAACTCTCTGTCTGCTCCGACAAAGTTGGTTCCATTGTCCGATTGGATGTGAGCGACTTGACCTCTTCGACTCACAAAACGACGCAAAGCATTAATGCAGGCATCTGTGTTTAGAGAGCTAGCCACTTCCAAGTGCACTACTCGGCTGGCTAAACAGGTGAAAATGACTCCATAGCGTTTAGCTGTACCTCGTCCTCTTTTCACTTCAATAGGTCCGAAGTAATCAACCCCGACATTGGTGAATGGTGGGTTATCTGGCAAGATTCTTTCCTTGGGTAAATCTGCCATCTTTTGCTCCAAGGCTTTTCCATGATATTTTCTGCAAAAATTACATTCTGCGATAACCTTCCTTACAGCTGAGTTGGCCTTTGTGATCCAGTATTTTCTCCTTAGTGTGGATAAGGTGTGGTTACGACCGCTATGACCAAGCTGTTGATGAATGTGCTTTAGGATGAGACTTGCTACATGTTGATCCTTTGCAAGAACAAAGGGATGCTTTATTTCTTCTGGTAAGGAGCCCTTTGTCAGTCGTCCCCCAACTCTTAAGAGGCCTTTATCGTCAAGATAAGGATCTAATCTATAAATTGAGCTGTGCCTGCTCACAGAACCTTTCCCACTTGACAACGTAGCAATCTCCTCTCCAAATCGTTGTTGCTGGCAAAATCTAATAATGGCAAGCTCAGCTTCCAGAAGATCCTTTGAAGATAGTCTGTACAGTTGCGTTTTCTTTACTTTCTCCTTTGTAGTACCTTTACAAATTGGGTTATCTGAGTAAGGTTGCGGTCTTTTTTTCTTATTTCTCATTGAACGAAGGATTTCCTTCAGTCTAAGGAACCAAGCAACAGCAACCTTGAGCCTTCTCCAGTCTGAGAAGTACACCATCAATTGACATGTAGCATCAAGCAAGTCTTTTACCTGAGTAACATTTACTGTGGCCTCACCTTTGACTTCAGGGTCCTCTAGTTCTAAGGAGCATTCCATTAAATTGGTTGGCCAATCACTTTCTGGCTTCTGCAGAAAGCTTGGTCCTTTGATCCAGCGGCTGCTATGAACAACGTTCCCAGCCTTGAGCCCTCTTGTAGCATCATCTGCTGGATTTTCCTTTGAGCTTACATATCTCCATTGTGATTGTTTAGTTGCAGTTGTAATGAATGAGACTCTGTTTGCCACAAAGGTAAGGAATCGTTTGTCCTCATTCATTATATATTTGAGTACAGATGTACTATCTGTCCAAAATATAGATTGCTCGAGTTTCATTCTCAACTGAGCCCTTAACATGAGATCCACTCGGACGGCAACTACAGCAGCTGTTAGTTCCAGACGTGGAATAGTGACAGGTTTTAGAGGTGTTACTCTTGCCTTGCCCATCAAGAACGCGACGTGGATGGATTTCCTATTATCTTGCATGCGCAGATATGACACGGTTCCATATCCAGATTCACCAGCATCTGAAAAATGGTGTAGCTGTGCATGTGAGAGAGGTCCAAACTCTCTTGGTTGTATACACCTTTTAACCTTGAAATGGGAAAGCATTTGCAAATCACTGAGCCAACCTTTCCACTTTTGCAACATGGTTTGGGGTATTGGTTCATCCCATCCCAGTTTCCTTTTGCAAAGCTCCTGCTGCATTCCTTTGGCAGGCAGCAGGACTGGTGCAAGAAATCCCAATGGAACTTGATATTGATAACATTCCACGCCTAGTACAGGATTTTTGAGGGATATCCATTTTGAAGTTGAATGTATCAGTTTCCACGCACCACTGCAAGCCCAGAGCTCTTTCTACCGGAAGTTTGTCTCTGTCAAGATTTAATTCTTTCAAGTCTTTAGCCCTTTGCTCCTCAGAGATACTTTGCAACAGGGTGCGATTGTTACTGACCCACTTGGTCAGTGTAAATCCTCCCCTTTGACAGAGTGCTGAAAGATCTTTGACCAAATCGACAGCATCTGAGGCCACACTCTTTAAACAGTCGTCCACATAGAAGTTCTCTTTCAGCGTTTCACATACCTTGTCTAGGAATTCAGTTTTATTGTCCTCAGCTGTTTTTCTCAAAGCGAAACTGGCACAGCTAGGGGAAGATACTGCACCGAACAGATGAACAGTCATGCGAAACTCAATTATGTCCTTGCTCAGATCTCCATCTGGCCACCATAAAAAACGCAGAAAGTCTCTATCCTCTTTGGCAACTTTAACTTGATAAAACATTGCCTTTATGTCACCCATAAATGCAACTGGATCCTGTCGAAATCTAAGCAAAACCCCAAGCAATGTGCTTGTGAGATTAGGACCTTGTAAGAGCTGCTTGTTTAATGATGTCCCCTGGAATGATGCCCCACAGTCAAATACAATTCTTATGGATCGTTTTCTGGGATGGTAAACTGCGTGATGAGGAATGTACCACTTCTTTCCATTTTCGCAAGACAGCTGCTGTGAAGGTATTTGCTCTGCATATCCATTACTTATCATCTCGTCCATAAAGTTTTTATATTCTTTATGCAACTGTTCATTGTTGAGAAGTTTTCGTTGTAGACTTTGCAATCTTTGTTTAACTATGGAGAAATTGTTTGGCATCTTTATGTTATCCTTTTTAAAAGGTAACTTCAAACAGTAGTGTCCATCTTCCATTGTTGCAGATTTTTCCATGATCTTCATGAACTTAAGGTCCTCCCTTGACAAACCCTTTTCCTCTGTAACCCTTTCATTAAAGTCATAGTTATATTGACTTTTCAACATCTCCTCCAGCTTACAAACAGATATCCTATTTACAACTGTTGGTGGGTGCTCGCTGTCCAAGTTGCTTTTACCATCTTCCATGGGCCCATTTATGACCCAGCCCAATGCTGTTCTTATAGCATATGGGCCATTCCCCTGGCTATGAATGACCTCTCATGGTTCCAATAACTTGGGAGCGTTGCATCCAATCAACAGGTCCACATTAGCCATTATGTGGGGAATTTGAACCTTTGACAGATATGGCCACCTGATCAGATCTTCTTCCTTTACAAAGTTATCCGTGGTGACAGGCATCCTTTCCTGTGTTAGGATTTCTGGAAGTTCATAGAAGGCATTGCTGCCTAAACCAGAAACTTCAAGACCAGTAAGTGAGTGGGCAGAGACGACCTTTTCTTGACCCATCGTTTGTAACAGGAAGTGAGTTCTTTTGCCCACAAGATTTAGCCTTTGCATGAGGTGCTCTGAACAGAAGCTAGCTGAACTGCCAGGATCTAAAAAAGCATATGTCTGTATGACATGACTACCTTTAACAGACTTTATTTGAACTGGCAGAATGGAAAGCAAACCGCTTTCTCTTCCGGCCCCTGTATGACCACAAGTTTTTACATTCTTTGAAGAGGAGGGCTCTCCATAGCATTCAGGGCTTACACCATCGTTATCAATATGGAGGACAGTGGGATGACCTTTACCACACGTTCTACATATCAAACGCTTAGCACAGTCCTTGCTTATGTGCCCAGCACCTAAGCAACCAAAACACAGCCCTTTCTCTTTTAGAAAAAGCATTTTGTCTCTGTGCTTCTTCCGCTGAAACTGTTGACACTCCTCCAGTGTGTGTCGTTGAGTACAGCAGACACAAGATGGCTTTACTGTAAAGTCATGGCTTGTTGTAGTAATCAGCCTTTCCGTGCTGTAGGTTTTATTCATGTTCATGGGTGTGGCTGTAGCAGCAAAGCTGTTCCCTTTAATTTGTTTGCTTGGTTGTGACTTGGTCTGTTGTCAACCTTTAAGACGGGGATTGTTGACGTTACATTCTGAATGTCCCCAAACAAAGGATCTGAAAGAATTTTCACCTGCTTTTCAATAAATGCAACCAAATCTTCAAACCGAGCTCTGTGTTTAGAGGTTTCCAATATATCATATGCAAACGCTCTCCATTTCTCTCTCATTTTATATGGCAACTTGCACAAAATGATTTTCATGTTCACTGGCATGTCCAGTTCCTGCATATGTTGCAATGTTTCCATGACATTACAACTGCCACGTAAGAAAAGGGAATATGCTTGCAATGATTTCACATCTTCAGTTTTAATTGCAGGCCAAGATAACGCCTTGTCAATGTAAGCAGTTGCAATTTTATATTCATTTCCGAAGTGTTCTTTGAGCAGTTGCTTTGCTTGTATATAGCCTTGTCCTGCAGCCATATGTTGACAACTGCGTACCAGCTCTCTCGGCTGTCCTGTTGTAAACTGCTCCAAATAATACAAGCAGTCCCTCTTATTGGCCTTTTCTTCCACTCCTTGTTCAAACGCATTAATGAAAGAGATGTACTGAAGAGGATCACCATCGAATACAGGTATTTTCCTGGATGGTAATGACGATGCACGCTGATGCTGAACAAGGGTTGCAGTTATTTCATTTTGTCTTTGTAAAATGGTACAAATGTCCTCCGACCGTCCTTCTGCCGCTGTAGGAATTGACCTGGGCGATGGAGGATCCACATTGTGAAATTGCGTTGTGATGACCGTTTCAGCTTGTGGCTCACCTTCAATTTCCGTTCCTGGCAGGATCATTGCAGATATGTTGCTTTCAGTCTGTACTATTTGCACTGCAGGTTTATCTTCATTGACTGGTGTACTAGGCTTGACTGTGGCTGAAGCAGCTGTTTTCTTGATTTCACTTTCATAATATGAATTCATAGCATTGGACAATATGTTAGATATACTTTGAACTTCAGCAGCTTGGAGAACAGCTAACTTTGCAGAAGAGGCAGAAAGCAACGCTTCAAGCTCAAGCTGTTCACGTTTCCTCCTTAGCTTTAGCTCTTGCTCCTCCAAAGCATGCTTCTCTTTTAAGACTGCCATACGAGCGAGTAATGCTGCCTTTTCTGCTTTTGCTTTGATTTTGGCAGAAGAAGTTGTGCTCACTTTACCACTAGATGAGCTTTTAGTGACTGAAGATTTACCAACAACATTTGAAACACTGTCCTCTGGCTTAACACCATCATCTACACCATGATCACCCTTTAAATGTAAATGTTCGCAACCTGACAACCATTCTTTCACTTCATAAGTGAACTCATCATAATGCATTGTTTTTGCTTTAAACCATGTTTCATGCTTTTCTTTTTCATCATCTGGTAACAAACACATCAATGAACCATGAATTGTTTTTGCTTCATTACACAAACCAACAAAATCATTGAATGATGCTTGAATCATAGAAGTTTCATTTTTTTCCATTGAGACCCTTATACTCTCTTTTAAATTCCATCCATCTATCCATCTTCATCCGCTTTGTCCGGGGCCGGGTCGCGGGGGCAGCAGCCTAAGCAAAGAGGCCCAGACCTCCCTCTCCCCAGCCACCTCCTCCAGCTTATCCGGGGGAATACCAAGGCGTTCCCAGGCCAGCCGAGAGATATAATCTCTCCAGCGTGTCCTGGGTCTGCCCCGGGGCCTCCTCCCGGTGGGACATGCCTGGAACACCTCACCCAGGAGGCGCCCAGGGGGCATCCTTGTCAGATGCCCGAACCACCTCAGCTGGCTCCTTTCGATGTGGAGCAGCAGCTGCTCTACTCTGAGCCCCTCCCGGATGGCCGAACTTCTCACCCTATCTCTAAGGGAGAGGCCAGCCACCCTTCGGAGGAAGCTCATTTCTGCCGCTTGTATCCGCGATTTCGTTCTTTCGGTCACTACCCACAGCTCGTGGCCATAGGTGAGGGTAGGGACGTAGATCGACCAGTAAATTGAGAGCTTCGCTTTTACACTCAGCTCCCTCTTCACCACGACGGACCGGTGCAGCGTCCGCATTACTGCAGCTGCAGCCCCAATCCGTCTGTCGATCTCCGGCTCCCTTCTCCCATCACTTGCGAACAAGACCCCGAGATACTTGAACTGCTCCACTTGGGGCAGGAACTCATCCCCGACCCGGAGTGGGCACTCCACCCTTTTCCGGCTGAGAACCATGGCCTCAGATTTGGAGGTGCTGATCCTCATTCCCGCTGCTTCACACTCGGCTGCGAACCGTTCCAGTGCGAGCTGGAGGCCCTCACCCGATGAAGCCAACAGAACCACATCATCTGCAAAAATCAGAGATGAGATTCTGAGGCCACCAAAGCGAAAGCCCTCCGCCACTTGGCTGTGCCTAGAAATCCTGTCCATAAAAATTATGAACAGAACCGGAGACAAAGGGCAGCCCTGGCGGAGCCCATCACCCACCGGGAACGAGTCCGACTTATTGCCGGCGATGCGAACCAAGCTCTTGCAACGGTTGTATAGGGATCGAATGGCCCGTAGCAATGGGCCAGACACCCCATATTCCCGCAACACCTCCCACAGGACACCCCGAGGGACACGGTCGAATGCCTTCTCCAAGTCCACAAAACACATGTAGACTGGTTGGGCAAACTCCCATGCACCCTCAAGTATCCTGGAGAGGATAAAGAGCTGGTCCAGTGTTCCGCGACCAGGACGAAAACCGCATTGTTCCTCCTGTATCCGAGGTTCGACTAACGGACGAACTCTCCTTTCCAGCACCCTGGCATAGACTTTCCCAGGGAGGCTGAGGAGTGTGATCCCCCTGTAGTTGGAACACACCCTCCGGTCCTCTTTCTTAAAGATGGGGACCACCACCCCGGTCTGCCAGTCCACAGGTACTGCCCCTGATCTCCACGCAACATTGCAGAGGCGTGTCAACCAGGACAGCCCTACAACGTCCAGAGCCTTCAGGAACTCGGGGCGGACCTCATCAACACCAGGGGCTCTGCCACCAAGGAGTTGTTTAACTGCCTCAGTGACCTCTTTTAAATTATTAGCTTTATTTAATTTAGCTTTTCTATCACGTTGCAGTCTGTCTAGTCTCTCTGCAAGTGCCTTAGCAGTCAATTTCACCACTCGTTTTTCCTTTTCTGGATGTGTCTCAGCCTTGCTGGCGTTGCTACTTTGCACAGCTGATTCTGCAGCAGGCTCCGGGGGCCTGTCAGCAGCTTTATTTGTGTCCATAGTTCAAATGTTCCGAAACTCAAATATTTATCAAGTATTGAGGGTTTATGCGCACATGCGAAAGTTTGTTTATAAATCAGTTTTATTTGGGTTGACCACCAATGCATTGGAATTACGTCTTCTTAAATAAGTGTGCACACTTTTATCAATGGCCATTTATTAGTAGCGCTACTCATACCTTGCGTTGGGCGCCGTACTGATTCCGATGAAGAATTCTAAGTCCTCTCCAACATCCACGGAACAATCGCCAAGCATTCCACGTCGTCAGTTGACAGACCGCTAGTCCAGCTGTCCGCTCCTCGTGAAACCTCCACGGTAACTTTTCCAAACGGCATTCAGCTCTCCGCGGTGATAGATCACTCAGACTTTAATTGTCCTGTTTGCGCCGAGTCTCCAAAACACCGCGGCGAAGTTGGCACAAACTTTTCCCCCAAGAAAAGCAGTTTGTGACTCTAATGTAGAGGCTAAGCCTACGCTTGAAGCCACTGAGGTGGTCGTTAACGGGGGTGACGCGATGTCACTGGTATGCATGAATTAAGTTCACAGTCCAATAACTCCAGCAGTATGTATCTTGTCCTTTTTGGTCTTTATTCTGTATCGACTTAGCATAACAGCGCAACGGTCACAAACTGTTTGCCTTCTCAATGACACACCTGACGCCGATTACGTGCGTCTACCTTAAATACCTTTACATTACATAATCAAAACAGAAAAAGGTGACCTCTAGTGACCACATAAGGTATTAACCCAAGAATGGCTCCTACAAGGGAAGAGGACTCACCATGGCGAATCCAGGTCTCCGTTAGAAACAGGACGTCCAGCTTTGACGCGAGAAAAAAGTCGTTTACAACGAAGGACTTGTTCACCAGTGACCTAGTGTTTAGCAGAGCCATTCTGAGCGTAGCCATGTGGACGCTACTAGGAGCACGTCCCAGCCGGCGAAGATTGCTGTGATCCACACCTCCTCCAGAGACCCGCTTCCAGCTCCATACAGGTGGGCACTCAACTGGTAGGACCGAGTGGGCTTGCTGGCCAGCATAGCGAATCCATCGATGACAACACAGTCTGAAAGTATACTGGGAGGGCCGCAAGATGTCTATCATGGAGCGGTAATTAATCACTCCATGTGCTTTTAAATAGGCTTTAATACGAACGCGAAAACCACTCCGTTTACCCCGTTTCCTATATCGTTTCTTGTGTGGTGGAAAAAAAGGCAGGTAGTATGTGCAGGCGGAAGTATCCGTTCGAGACTGGGAAAAATTCCCTAAGTTCCAATATAGATCCGGCTTTTGATGATTCAAGGGTTGAAGATTTAAAAGAGTTTGTTGATCATAGGCAATTAGAGCAGTAACATCCGGAAAGCATATAGAAAGTAGTAAGGCAAAAAGTAAACAACACTCAGGAAGACGGATCCAGAGACGGCTTGCCGTACACACTGGCGCCATAGTCATTCAGTAGCAGTCATTTCTGTCACCTTTGTTTGATTTAGAAGAATGATCATCAAAAAGGTACACAGTGAGGATGATCATTCCTGAAAAAGATGTGTTTGAAATGCATTGCCAGCCTCTGTAAGAAAACCCACAATTGAAGGCTTTATAAGGGTTGAAAAAAAATTCCACACTAAATTTACTTAAGTACAGGGAGTGCAGAATTATTAGGCAAGTTGTATTTTTGGGGAATAATTTTATTATTGAACAACAACCATGTTCTCAATGAACCCAAAAAACTCATTAATATCAAAGCTGAATGTTTTTGGAAGTAGTTTTTAGTTTGTTTTTAGTTTTAGCTATTTTAGGGGGATATCTGTGTGTGCAGGTGACTATTACTGTGCATAATTATTAGGCAACTTAACAAAAAACAAATATATACCCATTTCAATTATTTATTTTTACCAGTGAAACCAATATAACATCTCCACATTCACAAATATACATTTCTGACATTCAAAGACAAAACAAATACAAATCAGCGACCAATATAGCCACCTTTCTTTGCAAGGACACTCAAAAGCCTGCCATCCATGGATTCTGTCAGTGTTTTGATCTGTTCACCATCAACATTGCGTGCAGCAGCAACCACAGCCTCCCAGACACTGTTCAGAGAGGTGTACTGTTTTCCCTCCTTGTAAATCTCACATTTGATGATGGACCACAGGTTCTCAATGGGGTTCAGATCAGGTGAACAAGGTGGCCATGTCATTAGTTTTTCTTCTTTTATACCCTTTCTTGCCAGCCACGCTGTGGAGTACTTGGACGCGTGTGATGGAGCATTGTCCTGCATGAAAATCGTGTTTTTCTTAAAGGATGCAGACTTCTTCCTGTACCACTGCTTGAAGAAGGTGTCTTCCAGAAACTGGCAGTAGGACTGGGAGTTGAGCTTGACTCCATCCTCAACCCGAAAAGGCCCCACAAGCTCATCTTTGATGATACCAGCCCAAACCAGTACTCCACCTTGCTGGCGTCTGAGTCGGACTGGAGCTCTCTGCCCTTTACCAATCCAGCCGCGGGCCCATCCATCTGGCCCATCAAGACTCACTCTCATTTCATCAGTCCATAAAACCTTAGAAAAACCAGTCTTGAGATATTTCTTGGCCCAGTCTTGACGTTTCAGCTTGTGTGTCTTGTTCAGTGGTGGTCGTCTTTCAGCCTTTCTTACCTTGGCCATGTCTCTGAGTATTGCACACCTTGTGCTTTTGGGCACTCCAGTGATGTTGCAGCTCTGAAATATGGCCAAACTGGTGGCAAGTGGCATCTTGGCAGCTGCACGCTTGACTTTTCTCAGTTCATGGGCAGTTATTTTGCGCCTTGGTTTTTCCACACGCTTCTTGCGGCCCTGTTGACTATTTTGAAAGAAACACTTGATTGTTCGATGATCACGCTTCAGAAGCTTTGCAATTTTGGGACTGCTGCATCCCTCTGCAAGATATCTCACTATTTTTGATTTTTCTGAGCCTGTCAAGTCCTTCTTTTGACCCATTTTGCCAAAGGAAAGGACGTTGCCTAATAATTATGCACACCTGATATAGGGTGTTGATGTCATTAGACCACACCCCTTCTCATTACAGAGATGCACATCACCTAATATGCTTAATTGGTAGTAGACTTTCGAGCCTATACAGCTTGGAGTAAGACAACATGCATGAAGAGGATGATGTGGACTAAATACTCATTTGCCTATAATTCTGCACTCCCTGTATATGCAGTTTGTAATAACTACTCATTTGATTTAATGCATGATCTTCTTGAGGGTGTAGCTTATACGACATCAAATAGCTTTTTTGAATATCTCATACAACTCGTCATGTCAGAACATGACTTGCCTTCCAGGATTTATGTTTTGATTATGAATCTTTAGAACAAATAAAAAAGTCCAACAAAGATTATTTCGGAGAGGGCATTGGTTTGAATTATATTCAGATGCTGTGTCCTGTTTGAAACATCCCATTGTTCTTTGGTGACAATATTCCTGCAGGAGACAAAAACTGGAATTTGTTGTTATGATTACTTCAAATAATGAACATAGTTTTCGTACCATCTCTGGATATATATATATACATATATATTAGGGGTGCAACGATACACAAAATTCACGGTTCGGTTCGGTTCGATACTTTGGTGTCACGGTTCGATATTTTTTCGATACAAAAAAATGTTCATGCCTTTTTAATTTGTCATTTATTAAAATTATAAATATATATTTTAACTCAAAAGTACAGTTTTTAAATTTAACCCTAACCCTTGTGCGCGTTTTTTATTTTGACAGCGAATGCGCACCTGCGGACCACTTATGTGCAGCCCTGGTTATTTAGCTCGTCATATTGCAGCCACAGAAATTATTTTGTCCATGAAACCATAAAGCTGCACTTTCTTTTTGCCTTATAGTCTCATTTGTCATAACTTCTCCGTTTTGTGGTAAGCTTTTCTTTGGCTGTCACTTCTTCACCCTGACCTGTCTTATTTGGCTCAGCAGAACTAAAATATATATCATGCTGCTTTTACACACGGACTCACATAAGCTCAGCGATTCTCTGCGCGATCAACCTCTCACATGTTTAAGCTTGCTGCGGGAGATTTCACTTGTCATGTTTGCATAGTAAGCTAACGATTAATAAGAGATGTCAGAGGGTAGGGTAGCCCGTCTGAAAAAAATCGCTAGCCCCAGGACGTCGGGCTAGCGATTTTGCGAGCCCTGTATCTGATTGAGGAATCACTCATCTTTGGAAAAGAGAGTTTATTACAGAGAAATGTCTCTTTCCAAAATAAAAGCTATACTATCCGCTTCTTCTGGGCTATATTCTCAGCAGCATAAGGAGAATCATGTGCTAACAGCTGTCTAAATGACTCGGCTAAAGTTAGTAGCATGCTTGTTGTTTTTGTCTTTGCACTAGGATGATGTCGGCGTAAATGTGCAGTCATATTCGTTGTGTTCCCACTAGTGCTTTCAGGTTAATCTCGTTGAAATGACCTTAACGCCACAACACGGCAAATCTCCGTTAACGAGCTACCGCCGATCGCCCCGTGCATGGGGCTAGACGGCCAACACGTTAACGAGCTAACTGCGCTAACACACTAGTTCCCACCCATGTAATTGAGCATTGCATGGCACATCCAACATACTGTTTTACTTTAGTCCATGACTCGCTTACCTTCAGGGTCATACGTCACATGAAAACCAAAATAATTCCAAACGCCAGATCTGAATGAGAGTGGGGGAGGTGCCCTGCGCTCTTCCTTCTGACTATGCTGTCTGTGTGGAGCGCTCAGTGAATCTGCGTTCGACTACTCCTGCACTGTCGACCCTAGGCGGAGTAGTCGAACGCAGATTCACTGAGCGCTCCACACAGACAGCATCGTCAGAAGGAAAGTTGATAAAATAAATTACAAATGTTGTATTGTTCGATACATATGCGTACCGAACCGAAAGCACTGTATCGAACGGTTCAATATCGATACGAATATCGTTGCACCCCTAATATATATATATATAAGGGGTGCAACGATACACAAAATTCACGGTTCGGTTCGGTTCGATACTTTGGTGTCACGGTTCGATATTTTTTCGATACAAAAAAAATTTTCATGCCTTTTTAATTTGTCATTTATTAAAATTATAAATATATATTTTAACTCAAAAGTACAGTTTTTAAATTTAACCCTAACCCTTTTTGCGTGTTTTTTATTTTGACAGCGAATGCGCACCTGCAGACCACTTATGTGCAGCCCTGGTTATTTAGCTCGTCATATTGCAGCCACAAAAATTCTTTTGTCCATGAAACCATAAAGCTGCACTTTCTTTTTGCCTTATAGTCTGATTTGTCATAACTTCTCCATTTTGTGGTAAGCTTTTCTTTGGCTGTCACTTCTTCACCCTGACCTGTCTTATTTGGCTCAGCAGAACTAAAATATATATCCTGCTGCTTTTACACACGCACTCACATAAGCTCAGCGATTCTCTGCGCGATCAACCTCTCACATGTTTAAGCTTGCTGCGGGAGATTTCACTTGCCATGTTTGCATAGTAAGCTAACGATTAAGGAATTGGTGCACAAATTATCATCACTCACAGATCAGTGCTGTCGCTCTCTATACACAGTTCGCACGATTGCAAAGTGAAAGCAAAAAAACAAGCGCAAATTCAAACGCGATTTCAATGTCACATATTGACAGTGGCTCACCGATGCCAATGACATAATTACCCAGCTACATTTCTGAAAGAATGCAAAAGCATTGACATATATTTTTCCTTCCTACAATAGGCCGACGGGCAGGGCAGAGATAGATTTTGGTAGCCCGACTGAAAAAAATCTCTAGCACCGGGACGTCGGGCTAGCGATATTGCGAGCTCTGTATCTGATTGAGGAATCACTCATCTTTGGAAAAGAGAGTTTATTACAGAGAAATGTCTCTTTCCAAAATAAAAGCTATACTATCCGCTTCTTCTGGGCTATATTCTCAGCAGCATAAGGAGAATCATGTGCTGTCTAAATGACTCAGCTAAAGTTAGTAGCATGCTTGCTGTTTTTGTCTTTGCACTAGGATGTAAATGTGCAGTCATATTCGTTGTGTTCCCACTAGTGCTTTCAGGTTAATCTCGTTGAAATGACCTTAACGCCACAACACGGCAAATCTCCGTTAACGAGCTACCGCCGATCGCCCCGTGCATGGGGCTAGACGGCCAACACGTTAACGAGCTAACTGCGCTAACACACTAGTTCCCACCCATGTAATTGAGCATTGCATGGCACATCCAACATACTGTTTTACTTTAGTCCATGACTCGCTTACCTTCAGGGTCATACATCAGATGAAAATCAAAATAATTCCAAACGCCAGATCTGAATGAGGGTGGGGGAGGTCCATGTTGCAAGGAGAGCTTAACTTCTGTCTCGCTAGCTTGCCCTGCGCTCTTCCTTCTGACTATGTTGTCTGTGTTGAGCGCTCAGTGGATCTGCGCTCGACAGTGCAGCCTAGGCGGAGTAGTCGAACGCAGATTCACTGAGCGCTCAACACAGACAGCATTGTCAGAAGGAAAGTTGATAAAATAAATTACAAATGTTGTATTGTTCGATACATATGCGTACCGAACCGAAAGCACTGTATCGAACGGTTCAATATCGATACGAATATCGTTGCACCCCTAATATATATATATATATATATATATTAGGGGTGCAACGATACACAAAATTCACGGTTCGGTTCGGTTCGATACTTTGGTGTCACGGTTCGATATTTTTTCGATACAAAAAAATGTTCATGCATTTTTAATTTGTCATTTATATTTGTCATATTTATATATATATATATATATATATATATATATATATATATATATATATATATATATATATATATATATATATATATTAGGGGTGCAACGATATTCGTGCTCAGGGCAAGCTAGCGAGACAGAATTTAAGCTCTCCTTTAGAGCTGGGCGATATAACATTTTTTCATATCACGATATGTTTTTTTCATTTCAGGCGATAACGATATCTATCACGATATAAGCCAAATAACTATATTTGTAAGATTTAAATGTGCCGTTGCTCACAAGTAAAATGTGAAATAATCAGCAGCTTGTTTTTATTTAAATATTTATTTCCCATAATAAGTTCATCCATTAAGCGGACGCGAATGGATGGATGAAGTTCAACAGGGTAGATGTACTTAAGGAACATGAGACTTTTTCAGATAAATAAAGGCAAATATTGCAAACTACACAAAAGACAGCCGCTAAAGCGTTTGTTTCAAAATAGAACAAATGAAACAGACTAAATTGTCAATTCCACTTAGAAACAAAGTATTAATTCTAAAAATAAATCTTAGTTTGTTTTACAGAAGAACAGACAAAACTGACTAACTTTTGTCAATATCAAATAAACTGAGAACTAAAAGGAAATTCTCAATCTCTCCTTGTTGTATAGCTTAGCTTTTCAAACAGTTTTAACAGTTACTTTAGTCTGACAAAAGCCGAATGACGAATTAGCGCTTCCAGTCAGAGACTGAGGCTACGTCCACACGTACACGGGTATTTTTGAAAACGGAGATTTTCCGTTTTCGTTTTAAAAACTAATCCCGTCCACACATAAAGGCAGAAATGAAGGAAAACGCTGCTATGAACATGCCAAAGCAGCAGGTGGCGCTAGATTCCTAACCGTGCAGAAATGTTGGCCAATCAGAAGTCTAGAAGCCTCGGTGGGAAAAAGTAAACAAAGCTGGGGCATAGAAGCAGAACCGAGTCGTATGTGTGGAGGGACAGTAACTGTGTGTATATGTAAGCATTTAAACACTGCAGAGAGTAGAATTAACAGTAACAGTATTGTAGAAATTCATTTCACCGAAACAATAACGTGGCGCATAGTGTGACGCATGCACCACTTTATTGTATTTCCAGACTTGCTTTCGGCACAATTTACAGTGCACGCTACTCTGTTTTTTGTCAGACTTGAAATAGCCGAAATACCTTCACACTACGAAACTTCTATGGCTCTTCCGTTCGACAATCTCTCCGGCATTGGAACCATCATCTGTTTTCTCTTCGGTAACCTTCGGTCACGCTCGGTTGATTTTTCTAGTCGGCACACTCATTTCCTCCATCACCCGGGCGGTACGATGGCTGGCTGCTTCCCAAACAAATACACATGTGCGGCTTGGCACTTGTGCTGTACATAACAAGTCACGCGACGTGACGCTGCGGCTGTGATTGATTCGGCTCTGCGCTACTTAATTTGGATTGGCTGACCCTTTTCTTTTTTTTTTTCTTTTTTTTCTTTTTTTTTTTTGTGTCCCGTTTGGATCTTTAGCCATCAGAATTGTTGTCTTAAGGCCAAGAAAGATGCCAAGCGGATTTATTTTACCAAGTGGATCATCATGGCCTTGCCATATTGGTCCATTTGATTGACCTTTATTATAATTATGAATTTATTTTATTTTCAGTTGCTACAAACGGGACAGACATGATTGGGGGATAGGACAGGGAGAAAGAATGAAAGAAAGAGAGGGAGAGAAAGAAAACCAAAGGGGAGAAGAGACTGTGAGAAGGGGGGGAAGAAAGAAAAAAAAAAAAACACCTGGGTCACCTGAGAAAGCAAACAACAAAGAGCAACATAATAAAAAACACGGCACCATCACAATAAACTAGCTAGCAGTAGATATCAGTAGATACTAAATAATAAACGATATTGTGCAGCACGCAAGATAGACAGCGCACAATGTGCTTTGAGGCAGCAGCCAAGAAAGCTGTAGTCCGCGTCTGTGAATACCCGTGTGTACACCTGTGTGCATACCTGTGTGGATCAGCATGCTTGTATTCCAAAGGTTTCTCCATGTAACGATCTGCTAGGGAGTGTGGGGAGCCACAGCCCCGTCCTCCAGGGTATGAAGCAGGTATGGAGGAGATCAAAACTCCAGACATCCAGAGGCCCCCAGAACACAAGAGACCAAGGAAGACCAACAGAGGGGCAGCCGCGCCACTGTCCCAGTAAGAGCTGAGGAGAGTCCCAGATGAGGGCTCACTCAGCAGCCGCGGAGCAGAAGCCAGGGGGAGTTGCAGTGACGCGCCCGTGAGCTCCGCCGGCAGCCAGCTGTGCCTGAGTGACCGAGCCCCAGGCCGAGAGGCCGGGGGCACCCCACCTCCGAAGTGGCCCGAGCGAGCCCCAGGCTCCAGGCCCCGATAAGCGGCCGCCAAGGAGTGAGCCGGTGTGTACCCGGACGCCCACCCCCAGACACAAAGAACCACCAACGCACCGACACCTGAGGGAGTCCGCCACTGGCAGGGGAAGTGGTGGGTGGAGATAGGCCTCCAAACCTTGGAGGGCCTGAGATGTCCCCAGAGAGGTGGCGTCTGATACCCAACCTGACATATAGACACAGACATACAGGCACACACAGATACAAACATCCATTCCCACCCTCATGCTCTCATATGCACTTACTCCACACTCAACCAACGTGGAGACAGACATAAAGAGACGCTGTACACACGATCACACTCCCCAAGCGTACTCTATGAACCGGGTCTAGGTACCCTTGCCCCTGGAGGGGGGAACTGCACCCAGACCCAGGTGGTGTTATCCTTTTCCCTGCGGTGGGGAGAGGCAGACCGCCCCGACTCCGCAGCAGCAGGGAGGCCCCACACTCCAGACCGCAGTCGGACGGCCAACTCCTCCTAGCCCCCCCGCTCCAGCAGGCCGCAGAGAACGGGGGTGAGAGAAGACTCCAAACCTCCCTCCACCCGCTCATTGTAGTGTTGATGCATGTGTGTTCTAAGGTGCAATTAAAACCCAGGAAGGCATGGAGCTACCTGCCAGAGAGCAGCAGGTAAGCGCATAGTCCCTCCTGCTAGCCCTCAATGTCTACGTGTATTCAAAATTGAGAGGTGGGCAACGACGCCAGGGGTGAGGTGTACACCCTGATGGTAAATTGGACTCCGTGTATCGTGCCCACCCCCAAGATCCTATATGTATGTGTAATGAGAGTGTGAGTAATGTGAATGTCTAAGTTGTGGGATAAAATTGAGGCAGAGGCAGCTAGAAGGGGACAGGGGGGGGGGGGGGGGTAGCCTCCTCTGCACCCTGGTGACATACCCCTACTCCAAGGCCCTGCATGTGTGGGTGGTTGTGGTGGAGCGGCGAGGTCTATCGCGATAGTTTAATTTCTCTATCGAGTAAAAGTTATATCGCGATACATATCGTTATCGTTCTATCGCCCAGCTCTACTCTCCTTGCAACATGGCAAATTGAACCTCCTCCACCCTAATTCAGATCTGGCGTTTGGAACTATTTTGGTTTTCATGTGATGTATGACCCTGAAGGTAAGCGCGTCATGGACAAAAGTAAAACACTATGTCGGATGTGCCACGCAATGCTCAATTACATTGGTGGGAACTAGTGCGTTAGCGCAGTTAGCTCGTTAAGGTGTTGGCCGTCCAGCCCCACGCACGGGGCGATCCGCCGTGTTGTGGCGTTAAGGTCATTTCAGATTAACGCTGACAGCACTAGTGGGAACACAATGAATATGACTGCACATTTATGCCGACATCACCTTAGTGCAAAGACAAGTGGAAGCAGACAAAAACAACAAGCACGCATGCTACAAACTTTACCCGAGTCATTTAGACAGCCATTAGCACATGATTCTCCTTATGGGGCCTGATATGTTTAATATGCTGCTGAGAATATAGCCCAGAAGAAGCGTATAGTATAGCTTTTATTTTGACCGCGGTAAAGTGAGCCGTCATTTGTGAGCCGCGGTCAAGCCAGCCGCCTCCTATCCGCCGCATAAATTTCCTTGCGCTTTTACACCAGTCTTTACGGTAGCGCCTTTTCGCTTTATATAAAAATTCATTAAAAATCATCCTGAGTAGTTGAGGTCCAACTTTCAACACATCCCTCCTCTAGGACACCTACTGTACCTGTGTGCCAAGTTTCAGCCAGATGTACTGTAGAATTCCTCAGAAATTAAAGGGTACTTGTATCCAATGCAATACAGCCAATACACTACAATTATGTCAATTTTCAAAAATTCATGAAAAATCATCCTGAGTAGTTGATGTCCAACTTTCAACACATCCCTCCTCCGGGACACCTACTGTACCTGTGTGCCAAGTTTCAGCCAGATTTACTGTAGAATTCCTCTGAAATTACAGTACATTTATATACAATACAGTCAATACAGTCAATACAGTCAATACAATAGAATTATGTCAATTTTCAAAAATTCATTAAAAATCATCCTGAGTAGTTGATGTCCAACTTTCAACACATCCCTACTCTGGGACACCTACTGTACCTGTGTGCCAAGTTTCATCCAGATTTACTGTAGAATTCCTCAGAAATTAAAGGGTACTTGTATTCAATTCAATACAGTCAATACAATAGAATTATGTCAATTTTCAAAAATTCATTAAAAATCATGCTGAGTAGTTGAGGTCCAACTTTCAACAGATTCCTTCTCTGGGACACCTACTGCACCTGTGTGCCCAGTTTCATCCAGATTTACTGTAAAATTCCTCAGAAATTAAAGGGTACTGTATTCAATTCAATACAGCCAATACAATAGAATTGCGGTTTATTTTGGAAAGAGCCATTTCTCTGAAATAAACTCTATTTTCCAAAGATGAGTGATTTCTCGATCAGATAGATTTATTTTTTTTATTACTTTGTTGTTTCAGCAACATTAAATTTAAAAACTGTACTTTTGAGTTAAAATATATATTTATAATTTTAATAAATGACAAATTAAAGAGGCATGAACATTTTTTTGTATCGAAAAAATATCAAACTGTGACACCAAAGTATCGAACCAAACCGTGAATTTTGTGTATCGTTGCACCCCTAATATATATATATTTATAGCATTTGATTGTTGACCCCACATACTATTTAAATACTTGTATCTACATAGAGACTTGATACCTAAGCATCATTTTATGAGCCATTACCCATCTTCTGTTAGTAAAATTGGCCCCTTATTACACATGTGGAGTATGAGGTTTGAAGCCAAAGTGAAGGTGTTTAAAGATTTTTATAAACATTTCAAAAATGCAACCAAATCACATGCTAAAAAGCATCAGTGCTTATCACCAGGAAACCTTCACCCTAAAACAAAATGAATTTGGGCCAATTAAATGTTTTTCTGTCAGAGACAAGAATGTGGTCAGCAATTAAGTTCTTAAAATGATTTGTTCAAAAGAGCTTTTCTCAACTACTTGCGTTAAAGTTGATAGTTTAGAATATAAAGCTGGACTTGTTGTTTGCAGTACCATGGAAGAAAATATGCCTATCTTTTGTCAAATAAGTGATATACTTTTGGTAGAAAATCCCTTTTTTAATAACCATTATCATGCAGTCAGTACTGTAAAGTGAGGAAAGGTGAATTATTAAAAATATCTGAGTTTAAATTTCACAAACAACTTTATATGCAAAGCTTGTACAATGTTTCAGATTTAAGTTTGTATATTGTACCTTAATTTTCATTAATAGTGTTAAATATTTAACTATTTTGAAAGTGTTAATTTACATCTGGAGAGTGTGGAGCTATTAAAAAAACCCTGAAAAAGTGTTGAAATCAACACTTTGATAGTGATACTTAATTCACCTTTTTTTTAAAAAAGTGAACATTTGCTGAGTGTAAAATTTCTACAGATCTCGGTGTGTAGTGTGTTGTTTTGTGGGACTCTGTGCTTCATATGCAATCTGAACTCTAGTACAGATACAGAGCCAATCCGGCACGCGGCCATGGGTGCACAGGGTAGGCGCTGCTAGAGGCTTTCCGTTAACTGCGCACGCGCGGTGCAACCCCTTCCGCGCTTGCTGCAGCTGCAGCTTTCCGCTCAGTGCTCTACCTTCTGGCACAGCATCACATTTGTTCACCATAGAGCTGGGTTGAGCTGAGCTTTCCTTCCCTTCCCTTGAGAGTTCGTTCTTTGCGTGGACAGATGTCTACCGAGCCATTTCCTCTCCTTGTTCCCAGCCTTTGTGATTCCTCGTCTGCAAAAAACGTTCGCGCTCCTGTGACTGGTGAGTACGTGAAGATAGAAACGGGCGGTTTCTGTGGAGCTGCTGCTTCGTAGGTCATGGTAGCTAGCTTGCGAGCGTTAGTTAGTTATTCATTTCTTGGGCCTACTCGGGAACGTGGCCGGGCACCTCCTCCTGGTTAGCTTTCACTAGCAAACCCCCTTTGAGGTGTTTCAGCTAGACACTGTTTATGTACGGTGGGCGCGAATGTCAAGCTAGCTATCGGAGCTAGCAAAAGCTCTCATATGCTTCAGTTGGAGCTGTTTAAGCATTTGTTAGTGCAAAAGTAAGTTGGCAAAACATTGTAGCTGTGTTTGTTAGCAGTGCGTCCAGCATTAGCAAACCAACTTACACAGGTAACGCTATTATTCTTATATTACTTAGTAACGACCCTGTCAGTGTGCATATTTATGCTCACCTTGCATTGAGTGTCTTGGCTGTGGTTGATCTTCTTGTTTATAGTCCGATAATGCAAGCAGCAAGTCAGACTGGCCTCCTCATGCTTGAACTTCAAATATTCAAAATATTCATAACATGATTATGTGTCATTACTTTAATTAATAACATTTTTAAAGTTATTGTGTTGCACATAGAGGAAACACTTTATGGTTAATGTTTCCCTAGAATTAATATCATATCAATGACATTAACCTTTTTTGTTTTTGAGTGAAATCTGTGGCAGTTTTTAGGTTTCATCCATTCTTTGCCACATAAAAATGCACATTAAATTAAAGCTCAGTACAGAAAGTAAGGAAACTTCTTTGGTTAATTATTTGTTTGTTTTAATGCTTCTTGGCAATAAATCTGATATTGTTGGAAAGCATATTTATTTTCCCTTAAATGGTGCCATATTTAAATGGGGCGACCATGGCTCAGGGGGTTGGGAATCGCATCTGTAACCGGAAGGTCGCCGGTTCGATCCCTGGGCTCTCTGTCCTGGCCGTTGTGTCCTTGGGCAAGACACTTTACCCTACTTGCCTACTGGTGATGGCCAGAGGGGCCGATGGCGCGATATGGCAGCCTCGCTTCTGTCAGTCTGCCCCAGGGCAGCTGTGGCTACAACTGTAGCTTGCCTCCACCAGTGTATGAATGTGAGAGTGAATGAATAGTGGTATTGTAAAGCGCTTTGGGTGCCTTGAAAAGCGCTATATAAATCCAATCCATTATTATTTGTTTGGAAATTGCATTTGCGGGTTGAGCAGCAGAGTTGAGTATATAAGTTGCGCCCGTGGGGAAAAAAACGTGCCAAACCTAGTCTGGGACTGATGAGAAGATGTCATCTAAGATGACAACATCACAGAGCAGGGTTTATCAGAGACTACTTCCACAATTTAGAAGTGAGAGGATCCCTGCAGTTCTGGCCTCAACCTCACCGAGCACTATTGAGATCAGCTTGGGCGTATTGTCGTGCTAGAGTGACCAACACAACTGTATAGAGATTGACAGACCATGTGACTTTCGCCCATTGCATGCTGGGAACTCGTGGCAAAACAATTCAAGTACCGCATCAAATGCGAGCATTTGCAGCACCGCAAAACGTTCATTCTCCGGTTCCAATACCTTCTTGCTTTTTCTTTGCCCCCCCCCAAAAAAGGAATGTACAAAACGAAGGAGAACAATGCCGGTCCGTACAAAGACAGACTTGATGAAAAGTCAAAGAAAAGATACGAGGAAAAAATCAAAGGAGTGAAAGGTTTAGACCCTTACGAGCACACAGAGTGGACAAAAGACGTTAGCGTGCTGCCCAACTTTCACCACGCTCATATTTATAATTATACGGTTCTTGGAGTGAGTGCATGCACTTATGAAGTTTTTAGTAACTTCAGGTCACTGCAACAAGCCCAGGTACAGTTTACCGACGGATGGGTACAGGACCTTGAAATGCACCGTGTAGAACGAAAGACCATCGTACATATTGTAAGTTTACCAGTCTCACAAATCGTCTTCATAAATACACATTCGTTAACAGTTTATTAATAGGACCTTTGAGCTCAACGGTAATTAATTAGTAGTGGAAATAATTTCTGGTTCGCATTACAGAAATGTAGCAGTGACAATAATATTGTATGCTGTAATCCTACTGCGCAATTAGTGATACAAAAAACTGTTTTATCCTGTGAATAAAAGTATATGTTTTTGTCAATGTACCATAATAACAGAAGCGAAACGCAATATTGTGTCAAGACAATTCATTATTTATGCACAATAAACAAAGGAGCATAGCGCGACAATTTCTGTTCAGCGCCAGACTTGCTTGTAACCTATATCACCAATTATGTTATGAAAAATGACGTATTAACTACTACAAAACACTGACCTTTGTGGGAATGCTTGGAGCAGACTAACCTGTGAGCTGGAGTGTTCTGAGACGTTATATTTGGTCTTTGATGGGCTGCAATCCAGGCCATCCGTCGCCTCTTTGTTACTTCGGAAACATGGCTCGAACAATTTCTCTTCAATGACGTAATCCGATAACAACCGATCTCTTTACCCGTCGGCTTCCCGTGGCTGTCATACAACCGGCTATTGCAGTTAATAATACAGCAGCTTCTTGCCATTTTTTTGTGTTTCTTTTTATCGCTGTGTAACTGATTTCAATTGAAAGCCTGCGTGCGCTAGTACCTCTTGCCACGAGTTCCCAGAATTCTTTGCGGTTTTACCCCTGAATGACGTCACATTTTCAATCTCTATTGGCTGACTATCCCACGCAGCTTTCTATTATCTTTGCCACATCAGTGTTTTGATTTCTGTAAAAACTGTAAAAAGCTGTAGGTGAAGTAGAGTGACAAATTCTTGGCAAGAAACATTTTTGCAACCCTAAATATCCCAGCATTGCCAGTATAAATGCACAGCTATTTGGTCCATAGAAGTGCGATCACTTGTGACTTAAAATAACATTTTTGATATGGCAGCAAGGTTAAGAAAGTGTTTGAAGCTTAAGGCAAAGTAACAATAAAAATGTTGGAGTCAAACAAATCTTTAAGAACACAAAATATGGTAAACAAAATAAAGGTAACAGCAGCTACAAATGATTGGTGTGAAAATTCAGTAAGTGACTGTCATCACTGTCTTCTTTCAACTGCTCTCTTTACAGCTTGCGACAGCAGATCATCTGCCTTCATCTATCCCTAGCATACTCTTCTGTTGCATCAACCCGCTGTACGTTGTCTTTTACTACATGCCTCTTTTCTGCGTGGTTTGCAACTCCATCTTTAACATCCTTTGTCCAGTATATCTACTGTCACTCCTCTGCACATGTCCAAAACATCTCAGCCTTTTCTCCTTTGCTAACTGCTCTATCTGAGCTGCCCCTCTAACATATTCATTTTAAATCTGGTCCACCCTGGTCTCTCACAGTGAAAATCTTAACATCTTCATCCCAGCTTCCTGTATACATCATAGAGGTCTCACTACCTTCTCTTTCACTCTCGGTGCTGTCCTTCTATCACAAATCACCCCTGGCACTCTCTTCTTCACCTGTTTTGCACACATTTCATTGCTTTCAGCCAATTTCGGCTACTCCCGTATTGCCACAGCAGGTAGCTATCCATGTTTGACTTGGCAGATTTTAATGCCAGATGCCCTTCCTGATGCAGAGACCCTAAAGGATTTGTCTCCTCCCCGGACACTGTCCATCACTTTGCATTTTGCAAATCATAGAACACTTTATGTTGGTTTCTCCTTTAATTTATCACCCTATCTGTATCAGCTAAGAGATTTCCTTTTCTTTTTTTTTCTTTTTTAAAAATATTTGGGTAGTGAAAAATTAATGATGGGACCTGTGTTGATTTGCATTACATGTGAGTGGCTGTGAGTGAGTGCAGTTTATCGCATGACCAAACATGCAGCCATCTGGTTTTGCTCAGCCGCACAGCTTTGTTGAGGCTCTCCCAGTTGGGCATGCTTCAGAGGCAGAATCACAGTATCACAGGTCTGCACATTTTTTTCCTGCTGTCAGGAGTAAGTGGAAATGCACCTCATCATGCCAGTGGAAATGAGGGTCAGTCTGTAGCTTGAGGACCTGATCCCATTTCTGCAGAAAGACCTGATAGATTCTTCTGCAGTCCCTCCAATCTAGGGCATGCTTCATCTGCTCTGTAGAATGAGGTGTTGGGAGGAAAGACCTCTGCAAAAGGCAGCTCTGTCCAAGCGTGTCTTTTACCACGTATTTTTTTATGGTTTCAAATGTATCGCTTTTTTTTGGAGTAGACATGATAAAGCATTAATATAGTTTGGTCATAGTCACTAACATCCCAAATGACAATGGGCCTCATTAATAGTGTTTCCTATATTATTTGTTTTTCCCTTTTATTCATATATATATATATATATATATATATATATTAGGGGTGCAACAATACACAAAATTCACGGTTCGGTTCGGTTCGATACTTTGGTGTCACGGTTCGATATTTTTTCGATACAAAAAAAATGTTCATGCCTTTTTAATTTGTCATTTATTAAAATTATAAATATATATTTTAACTCAAAAGTACAGTTTTTAAATTTAACCCTAACCCTTGTGCGCGTTTTTTATTTTGACAGCGAATGCGCACCTGCGGACCACTTATGTGCAGCCCTGGTTATTTAGCTCGTCATATTGCAGCCACAGAAATTCTTTTGTCCATGAAACCATGAAGCTGCACTTTCTTTTTGCCTTATAGTCTGATTTGTCATAACTTCTCCGTTTTGTGGTAAGCTTTTCTTTGGCTGTCACTTCTTCACCCTGACCTGTCTTATTTGGCTCAGAAGAAATGAAATATATATCCTCCTGCTTTTACACACGCACTCACATAAGCTCAGCGATTCTCTGCGCGATCAACCTCTCACATGTTTAAGCTTGTTGTGGGAGATTTCACTTGTCATGTTTGCATAGTGAGCTAACGATTAATAAGACGATGTCAGAGGAATTGGTGCACAAATTTTCATCACTCACAGATCAGTGCTGTCGCTCTCTATACACAGTTCGCGCGATTGCAAAGTGAAAGCAAAAAAACAAGCGCAAATTCAAACGCGATTTCAATATGTCACATATTGACAGTGGCTCACCGATGCCAATGACATAATTACCCAGCTACATTTCTGAAAGAATGCAAAAGCATTGACATATATTTTTCTTCCTACAATAGCCCGACGGGCAGGGAAGAGATAGATTTTGGTAGCCCGACTGAAAAAAATCGCTAGCCCCAGGACGTCGGGCTAGCGATATTGCAAGCCCTGTATCTGATTGAGGAATCACTCATCTTTGGAAAAGAGAGTTTATTACAGAGAAATGTCTCTTTCCAAAATAAAAGCTATACTATCCGCTTCTTCTGGGCTATATTCTCAGCAGCATAAGGAGAATCATGTGCTAACAGCTGTCTAAATGACTCGGCTAAAGTTAGTAGCATGCTTGTTGTTTTTGTCTTTGCACTAGGATGATGTCGGTGTAAATGTGCAGTCATATTCGTTGTGTTCCCACTAGTGATTTCAGGTTAATCTCGTTGAAATGACCTTAACGCCACAACACGGTAAATCTCCGTTAACGAGCTACCGCCGATCGCCCCGTGCATGGGGCTAGACGGCCAACACGTTAACGAGCTAACTGCGCTAACACACTAGCTCCCACCCATGTAATTGAGCATTGCACGGCACATCCAACATACTGTTTTACTTTAGTCCATAACTCGCTTACCTTCAGGGTCATACGTCACATGAAAACCAAAATAATTCCAAACGCCAGATCTGGAGAGCTTAACTTCTGTCTTGCTAGCTTGCCCTGCGCTCTTCCTTCTGACTATGCTGTCTGTGTTGAGCACTCAGTGGATCTGCGCTCGACAGTGCAGCCTAGGCGGAGTAGTCGAACGCAGATTCACTGAGCGCTCAACACAGAGAGCATCGTCAGAAGGAAAGTTGATAAAATAAATTGCAAATGTTGTATTGTTCGATACATATGCGTACCGAACCGAAAGCACTGTATCGAACGGTTCAATATCGATACGAATATCGTTGCACCCCTAATATATATATATATATATATATATATATATATATATATATATATATAATTTTTTTTTTTTTTTTATGGGTGCAACGATACTCGTATCGATATTGAACTGTTCGATACAATGCTTTCGGTTCGGTACGCATATGTATCGAACAATACAAAATTTTTAATTTATTTTATCAAATTTCCTTCTGACTATGTTGTCTGTGTTGAGCGCTCAGTGGATCTGCGCTCGACAGTGCAGCCTAGGCGGAGTAGTCGAACGCAGATTCACTGAGCGCAGGGCAAGCTAGCGAGACAGAAGTTAAGCTCTCCTTGCAACATGGCAAATTGAACCTCCCCCACCCTCATTCAGATCTGGCGATTGGAACTATTTTGGTTTTCATGTGACATATGACCCTGAAGGTAAGCGCGTCATGGACAAAAGTAAAACAGTATGTCGGATGTGCCACGCAATGCTCAATTACATTGGTGGGAACTAGTGCATTAGCACAGTTAGCTTGTTAAGGTGTTGGCCGTCCAGCCCCATGCACGGGGCGATCTGCGGTAGCTCGTTAACGGAGATTTGCCGTGTTGTGGCGTTGACATCATTTCAACGAGATTAACACTGACAGCACTAGTGGGAACACAACGAATATGACTGCACATTTACGCTGACATCATCCTAGTGCAAAGACAAGTGGAATCAGACAAAAACAACAAGCACGCATGCTACAAACTTTACCCAAGTCATTTAGACAGCCATTAGCACATGATTCTCCTTATGGGGACCTGATATATTTAATATGCTGCTGAGAATATAGCCCAGAAGAAGCGTATAGTATAGCTTTTATTTTGGAAAGAGCCATTTCTCTGTAATAAACTCTCTTTTCCAAAGATGAGTGATTTCTCAATTAGATAGATTTGTTTTTTAAATTATTTTGTTGTTTCAGCAACATTAAATTTAAAAACTGTACTTTTGAGTTAAAATATATATTTATAATTTTAATAAATGACAAATTAAAAAAGCATGAACATTTTTTTGTATCGAAAAAATATCAAACCGTGACACCAAAGTATCGAACCGAACCGTGAATATTGTGTATCGTTGCACCCCTAATATATATATTGTGAACAAAGATGGGACATTCTGTTGGCTTTTTGCATCAGTGACTTTGCTTTTCTCCAACCAAACAAAATTGGTCAGTGGTCATATGCAAAACTTTCTGCATTTTTTTTTTATGCGCATAAATTAAGGTGATTTGTATACACATAGGTAAATAAAGCTCAAGGCTTAGTGTGTATGGGAAATGTTTCTCTATAATTTCTCCAAAGGGTTTATGGGTAGCAGGAAACTTAGAATTCTTGCTTCTTTATTGTTGTTTTGTTTTACTCGGGTTTCTGCTGGGTCAATTTAATGTTGCACTAAATTATTGTCGCACAAACACCTGCTATAATGCTAATTGGCACAATACAGACAGACTCCAGGGAATTAATTTTCTTCAAAGCTATATTAACAAGAGATTATCCAGTCATAGTTGACCACTTTTACATACAATGATAAAGGCTCTACCCTTCTGTAATCTGCAATTGGCAGACTAATACCTGACGGACACTTTCCTCCTTAAATCTACTTTACTTTTTTTTTCAGTTGCCTTTTTTCTGTGTGAAAATGTACTCTCAAACGGTTTGGGGGTCACCGTAGGTCTGCCAAACCACAGGGTTTGCTCTACACTTGGGGAACCCTGGCATCAGTACTCAGAAAAAACACATTTAACTGTGGAATTAATTGAAATAAATATGTGTGCTTGTGTTGTATACTTTTAAACGGAGACTGTCTGCTTTCTATTGCTGACATCCTTTTGTTCATGTTGTTTGTGTGATTTACAGGAATCCATCCTGTTTGACCACCTGATTGCCTGCCTCATAGGGTAAATTGGCTGCCATGATGCTTGGGCTACAGGGAAACGCTGCCAAAGTGTATCGCTGTGTGGCTTGTTCAGCCACCTTTACTGGATTGGCCTCATTGCTAGTACATCAGGCAACCCATGCCAGCCCACCCTCCAAGGTCACCTCCCCTCCTCCAACCCAGCCTAACATCAGCCCACATGAAACGCCGTTTGCAAGTACAGACTCATCCATCGAGCACCTAAGCTCGCCAACACTCTTGCCTGACAGCCCTACACCTTCTTTCTTTATTTGTGATTGTGGAGAGGAATTTCAGGACTTTGGTCTTATGCTGGAGCACAAACGTTCACATATATCTCAAATACAGCTGCTGCAGCCCCTGGATAGTAACATTGTTCTCCCCAGTGCAACAGATTGCAATAAGGATTTTCCAACCCAGCATGTATCATTCACTCCTGTAACCCAGTCCAGTTTGGCCCTTGCTTGTCCCTCTACCTCCAAGTCCCCAGCTGTTGAATTACCTACTTTAACAGCCCAAAAAGCAGATGTAAGCCTGGAGGACAATATTGCCATAGTAACCGATCCTCAAGGCCAGTGTGCTCCCCCTGAAAATGATAGTGAGGAGCAACTTCAGAACATGCCATCCACTGCCGAGCAAATAACAGAGACTGTAGAGGAAACTAATTTCGAGGAGAACACAAATGCTGTCCGCAGCTGTGAAAAAGGAGAGAATTTGCCCACAAATAACATCCTTATGAAGCTGCTCGCATCAGCGTACATGAAACACTTACCCCTTCCTCAGAGTCAGGATCAGAACGAAAACACAGTTATCCCCAAGCAGGAAGCTGTACCCATGGATATAACACCAGGATCAAAAACAGAAGCGGCGCCAATCAATGATCTGTCTATTGCACAGTTGAGGCGACTCCTCGCAAAACCCGATATAAAGACAAAGGCTCCATCCATTAGCAGAATTCTTGAGTCCAGTAAGAAGAGGGTTGTCTCTCTGACTAAGACTTTATCTCCTGTTGTAGTTCTCGAGACTCGTCAAAAGCTCATGGATCCTGTTGGTAGCGGAACATATGGGAAATACCAGTGTGGCCGCTGTCGTAGGGTTTTTCAGAACCTGGACAGATTGACAGAGCATCATTTTTTACACAAAAAAGAGAGGATTAAGTGTTGTCGTCGATGCAAACAGCTGATCATTGGGAGACTGCCTTTGCCTGACAATCATGTGTGCCCTCAGTTCGGAAACAGGGCTCTACCGCCATCAAGCGCTTTAAAATCCAAGTTTCCATTTGCACAGAAAATAGTGCCG
Source organism: Diplotaxodon limnothrissa (assembly GCF_057381915.1). Taxonomy (NCBI): domain Eukaryota; kingdom Metazoa; phylum Chordata; class Actinopteri; order Cichliformes; family Cichlidae; genus Diplotaxodon; species Diplotaxodon limnothrissa. The sequence continues at coordinate 9,277,466 of NC_140606.1, forward strand.
TTCCACAGTCTCAACAATGCGAAAAAGGTTTTCTTCTGTCCAATGTGCAAGCACAGCTATGCACGGAGGTGGAACCTCAAAACACACAAGTGCCAAGGTCCAAGGTCAGTCCTCTCTCAGCAGATCAATCCCTCAATACAGAAGATGCTAGCACTGCAGTCCACTAAAAGCATTGCCAGTGATGGTGTGGATGAAGTCAGTGCTGCATCCCAGAATTCCAAGAGCATTGGCGTGGGCACGGAAGTTACTGGCCGTATCAAGGTAGAGGTGACCTCTCCAAATGCAGAGCAGTCTGCAGTTTCACAATTGGCCTGGGCTCGCCCAGCACAGAACTTCTCCCCATTCTCCCTGAAATCTCCAGTGATGGAGCAGCACAAGGATAATTCTGTGTGTAGCATTTCACTCCAGCAAGGAGAAGAAAATAACTGGGATGCAGAAGCAGCCAATAGTGACGGTAGTAACGAAGGGCAGTGGACGATGCCTTTGGATGATGAAACGCAGGTGTTCAGTTCTGCAGAGAAGGGTGTTGATGATGAAGCGAAGAACTCCTTTTCAGTCGAACATGGTCTGCGCTATTTCGTCCGGGATGGAGTGAAACGATACCCGTGCAACAGATGTCAAAAAACCTACAGCCGTGCTTCAACTTTGAGGCGCCACCTGCGACTCTGTGGTTTCAGGCCACGTGGGTTTGGAGCTATAGCACAGGGTGGTAGTCAGGGTTTGGTTACACTGAATGCCAATAATATCAAACCAATGTTTTCCTGTTTTGTCTGTGGGAAAACCTTCAACCGCAAAGATAACATGATGGTTCATAGAAAAAGATGTCAGTTTCAACGAACCATGGCAGATGTGGAAAGAGGGACTGTGCAGACGAGCTTGCCAGGCAATGGATCAGCAGAGCCAGCAAGTCAAACCCAGGAGGATGATGGAGGAAACTGGGGCATCATGTCACTGCCGTCTGTACTTCCAAGGAGGGTGACGTGTGAGTGTGGGGTTGGATTTACGTCTCCGAGACTTCTCTTGGAGCATTTGCAGAAGCATGCTCAAGAATCGTACACTTGTCCAACTTGTGGAGAAACAGTCAATTCCTGGGCAGACTATGAAGTTCATTTGCAGATCCACATGCATCCTCATCACCAGTTACTGAAGGGACTACAGCCACAGCGATCACAACCACTGTTGATTCGATTTCAGCAGCAGCAACCTCCACCGCCGCAGCAGCAGCAGCAACAACAACAGCAACAGCAGCAGCAGGTTCAGTCAGTGCACCCTCCTCCACAGAAGCAATCACACCCAGAGCCACTACCAAATCCACCAAAGAAGCAGGGGAGGATTGTGTGCACACGATGCGGGAATACTTTTGCAACTCGCTGTTCCCTCCGAAGGCACATATCATGGAATCGATGCAAAGGTGCACGGGTTACAAATCAGTTTGCAAGCCCACCCAAAAGTGTGCACTGTTCCCACTGCAACGCTGACTTTCCAAACACCATCAGTCTGATTTTTCACCAGAGGAGCGGTGCCTGCAAGCCTGCCATCAAGCCTGTCCGCTGTCCTGTTTGCCTCCGCTGGTTTGGTACAGTGGAGAGTTTGCAGAAACACCTGCTGACTCACAAACAGTCTGAATCGTACCGATGCGACGTCTGCCAGGGTACGTACCCAAACCTGAAATCACTCAAAAACCACCGCAGGAGGATTCATCGCATCATGGCTGGGGACATAAATCCAAAACCACAAGAACAGCTTACATCTTAACAACATTTTTTAAAATTGTGTCTGTCTTGAGAGTGTTGGATTAAGAAATGAGCTCTTTTTTTTTTATACTGTGTTCTTTTTGCTTTTTTGTTTTTAAACTTTACAGGATGTTGTACAGCTACATAAGATGTTTTTTTTAAAGTGCGATAGTAGCTTAACCCTCTTTAAAAATGTTTAAAAAACAAAACAGACATACTACACATTTTAGTTTTACTAAGTTGATCCTTATTTTCCCTGTGCTCAGTAGCCTGTAAATGATTGAATATTTTATTAACCAAACTTTTATCATCGGGTTGGTGCTGTAGCTTGTTGTTGTTCTTGGTGTTAATAAAGATACCAGTATGTGAAACAGAAAAGTTGTGAACTCTCTCAATGGACATGTTAAGTATATTGACCAAACCTTATCAAGTAAAGGGTGCTTACTTCATGTCGTCACAGTTTGATATTTTATGCCACCTCCATCATCCTATGTGGTCTTTTGGAGTATTGTATTGATATTTCTGTAACTTAAGGTTTTCATGAATGTGATGTACCAAGATCATTAGATTGCTGCTTCATACTTAAATTGTAGGTACCCAATAGAAAGAAAACATATCTGAGATTTGCATATTTATGAGAGAATACCAATTTCCCTTCCATTTTTTTTATTTCCTTAATCTTTGTGGTCAGTTATAGCTCACTTTTCATATTACATAAGTACTAAGTGGCTTACTTACCAGGCATTACAGCTTTTCTAAAAAAACAATGGAGGAGCTCAATCCAGCCACAATTACCTGGACTCAAGGCTGCTGTCTGAACAGGCCATGTTAAAGTGTTTGTGGTATAATGGTAATCAGAATAAATCAACATGGTTGACAAATGAAAAGTACATGATGTGGATGTGTAGTAAAGTTAAAATGCTGTGATCTACACTTGAGAGCACAGTGCTCAAAAGCTGTACAAACGGGATTTCAAGCAGTTTATTTAATCCCTACTTGAGGAGATTTTAACTTTATCAAATGACCCTCATTAGCAGAATTAGAAGTGCTTAATATCTGTGTGTCCAAGGCAACATTCTAGAGCAAGTGGCACTGAGTCTGCTGCCATTTCCAAGGTCTGGATTCAACATTGTAAGTCAGTGTTTTTCTTTACAGCGTGAAATCTACAATTCACTGACATAAACTGCAGCAAATGCAAAAGTAGATTAGTAACAATCAGTATAGGTATTAGTTTAAGTAAAACTCACAGGCTGTGCCTGCTGTTGGAAGGTTTAATAACATTCGTGTTAACTTGTTTGTGTAAGACTCACTTAGGCTGGATTAAATGTACAGGTCTCACTGAGCTAGTGACATGGATAAAGGTCTTACCGCACACTCACCAGACACTATTAGGTACTTTTGGTGAAGCCATTTTTGCTTTCAGAAATGCTTTATTTCTTTGTCTCAGAGTCAACAAGGTGCAGGAAACATTCCTCAGAGATTTTGGTCCACGTTGACATGATAGCATCATAGTTGCTGGAGCAACTGTGTGATGCAGCTTTGAGCTGCACATCCATCATGTGAATCTCCTTTTCTCCCACATCCCAAAGGTGCAGTGAACTCACTGCCATGTTCAAGAAACCAGTTTCAGATCATTTAAACTTTGTGATGTGTTATTCTGCAAGAAGCAGACATCAGAATATGGGTACACTGTGGTCACACAGGGTTGGACATAGTCAGCAACAACAGGTAGGCTTTGGTGTTTAAATGGTGTTCACTTGATACTAGTAGGTCCTAAGTATACCAGTAAATTATTCTTTACACCATTATAGCAGTATTGGGGTTTTTAAGGAGAAGGAAATATTAGCAATATTATGAAAGAATGGAAAAGATACTGAAACGAAAGGAGTAAAGCTTTGACTTATGAACCTTTGTTGTTGTAAAGTTTGATTTCAACAAAATCTCTCTTTATCAAACTATTTGTCAAAGTTCTTCAGGCAATAACTAAGAACTTAGTTTATGTAAAATGAAATTGTAAATTGTATAGAAATTGTATCTAAACCTAAATGTCCAAATCTAGTTCAGTATGGTCAAAGTTGAAGACCTCATATACAAATAAATTCACTGTGTATTTAGATTATTCTCATATAGTTCCATATATAATTTAATGTGTAGATGTGTTTGGAAACTTGAGACAAACTTCTAACTTTTTACTTATATAAATAAAACCTAATAAAGAAATAATTATTTTGAAACCATATGAATAACAACTATCAAACCCTACAGTGAGTCAACAAATCCAATATATATATTCAATAAATACATTGAAATAAACAAAGTATGATAGATTAGTAGTTTTCAGCATGATTCAAATTATGGACAAAGCCTACAAGAGATAATTACCACTTAATATCCAGAAGCTGTTTCGTATTGGTAGATTTGGCAAGTTTTTCACAGGCACAGCCCACGTGCTCAGCTCTACTGCTAAATCACCAAATATGGCACCATTTAAGAAGAAATTAATAGGCTTCCCAGACAAAATTATTCAGTACTGTGATAACTGTTTACTGCGAAGATGCTTTAGATTTAAAGAGTTCATCTGTAGTTGTAAATTTGACATCAGTGATCTATTATTTCTTTGTTTTTCTTCTTTTTGTCTTGATTAAAAGGTGAGGTGAGTTGTAGTTGAATTGATTTTCTTGAGGTGTTTTAGCATCAGCCTACACCCTTTCGGTTTGTTCTGTAAATTGAATAAAGATAGGGTATCTAAAACTTTATTGCTGGTTTTGTTTGTTTGTTTTGTTTTGTTATGTTTTGGGGGATTTTCTGATTTTCCTGATTTTTATTGTTATACTCGGTGAATGCGTTAAGATTCCCAGTTGGTGGCGCTAGTGCAACATAACAGCGTGTGATGTTTAAGAGAAGAAGATGAGGATTTCTCTTCTTTTTTCCCCTTCTTCCCTCTTGTTTGTTCGGTGTGGTTACAGGCTAACTGCTACCTATTTGTGCTACATACCGGCGACTCAGCCCATTTGTTAATGTCTCGCAAAACGACACCAGACAAACAGTTTGCAGCTTTTCCAAGGTAGTGCCTTACTATTGGGATGGCAGCGGTTTCGTTTTCATGTTGGAATGAGCTAATGATGTTGTATGTGATGTAGCAGAGGCTAACGCTAGCATGCTAGGCATGTAGCAAAGGAAGCGCGCGTTAGATAAAAAAAAAAGCCGTTATTAATTTTACAGCGTTGCTAGCTAAGGTGCTTTACCCTCCAGATGTCTCAAGTGTACAGTGCATTTTTGTGAATAATTCACCGCCTAATAATTTGGTTTTCCTTTCAAAGTTGTAGTGATTTGCTAGTAATTGTGCAGAAGTTTGGACTTTCCTTTATAGGCGAACAGCAAATGCATTTTAAACATGTAAAAAGAAGGTAAAGGTGATGTTCCGTACACTGCTTGTGATTCATATTTATTCTCAAACTTGCTTCTTCTACCAGGACCAGCGTGCTCCCCGTTAGCAGTGAACACACTAATGCTCAGTGTGAGGATGGAGACAGGAAGGCAAAGCACCCTGGATTACAACTTGGTCACAGACCTGATGAATGGAGGGCAGTTTTGCTTCAGCTGTGAGCAGATATTTGCAAACAGGAAATGCCTGGAGGAGCATATGTGTTCATCCGCGAGTTTCATCTGCTCCTGCGGGACCGAGTTTACTGAGTACAAGCACATGCAGGAGCACAGCACTATGCACGAGCCCGGGCACCAAGTGCTTGATCACAAAACCATACGGAACCGCAGGATAGAGAAGCGCATAGAGGAGGAGGAGAAACTTAAAAGGATACAGAAGGGTGAGGTAATCTGGAATACGCCTAAAATGACCAATGCTTGGACAAAGGCCAGTGCACCCCCAGTTTCTTTGCCAGTGACTCCTGTGCTGCAGGTACCCAGTGCGTCGGTGTGTGTGCCGCAGCTTTGCGTGCAGCCTGCAAAAATTTCACAAGTGCCTGAGTTGTACCCATCAATGTCACAAGCATCTTTGCTCCCAAACCCCGCATCCTCAACAACAGACATGCAGAATATTTTCGCAGATGTTGGCGCACCGACAGTGGATGTCTGGATGCTTTATCAGCCAGTTGTGTTGCTTCCAACAGTGCGCAAGTTTAACAAGCAAAAGCCATACTCTTGTGGTAAGTGTGGGCAGTGTTTTTTCTCAAAGACCTTACTCATCTCCCACCACAACTTTCATGTTCCTGACAAAATTTCGGGCTGCATAGGATGTGGGCTGCTGCTCTCCAACAAAAAGATTGTGCCTCGCTACCATGTATGTAACTCATCAAACAACGGATCCAAATTCAAGCTAGTCACAGCAAAGCCACTTGGTTTCAAGACTATGAACGTGACAAGTGGGGAAAAGACTCTGAGCGCCCTGGGTCTTCCGACTACTTCCTCTCTGCAGGTGACAAATCAGAATATTGGTGAACTGCCCCCTACCTCCATCTTGAAAATTAAGAGTGTCCCTTTCATTACCAAACAGGGGGTACGTGTCACTCCATTATTGCAGTTTAAGAATGCATCCAACATCGGTGTGTCCTTTCCATCAAAGCCTCAGACTCAAAATCCTAGTTTGCAGTTAAAGATGCCCACAAACTCTGCAGGGGTGTCTTCTGCATCAAGTGGCTTCTCATGCCGAGTCTGTCATATTTCTTTTGAATCTGCTCAACTCCTTCAGAGGCACAAGTGTGTCAAAGCACGGGAGTTTATGGCCCAACACGTGCGAGGTGGCATGCAGCAGTTCAAAAAGATGATGCCAGCGGCAAGCCAAGTTCCTGCTCAGGTAAATGGCAAAAGGAAATGCATTATACCATCTTCTGGTAATGTGAAGAAGAGCCAAATCCTGACTGTAAACTTGGAAAAAGGGCCTGTCAACGGGAACACGGGAGTAGATAGCGATGATGACTGTTACATCGTTGAAGGCGGACCAGACAAACCTGCTGAGATGATTTACCAAGTAATGTCATCTGTACCAATCAAGACTTGACAAAACTAGTGAGGCACATCCAGTCTGCATGTCATGTAAAATATGGACCAAGCGCATAGAGATGGCGACATCCTGGTTGAAAGGAATCTGCTCAGTTCACTGCACAGGAGCATGATGCTTCCTGGTTTGCTCAAGACTGTTTTAAGATATAGAGAGTAGTGATAATAAAAATGCATCTTTAATTCACCTCGATTTCTTTTGTTAATGCATTTCGAATTTATAAAAGTATGAAGGTGGTACCTCTGTGGTGGTTGCAGAAGATGAAAAAAAAATGTACGTATGTGGGGGTTGAATCATGTTTGGTGCCCTAACCGGCACTATTATAGTTTTTGCTCTGTTTTTATGTTTTTAGTATGATCAGAATGTGTTGTGAAGCTGTGGGGATTGGCCAAAATGCCCAGTGTGTTCATACCAGCTTTGTAGAGACTTTTAAGAATACAATATATAATGTATTAAAGTATATTTTCAAACTCAGTGTTTTGTGTTCACGACACTTTATAGTATTACGTCACAACAATGTGATTGGTCACTTGCAATGTTGAACCTGGAACAACATTTATTATGATGATGTGGAAACGACACGAGGATATCAGATCCTGCATATTTTAATACTGCATTGTAAAGCGCTGGTAATCTTTCACAAAAGTACATCAAATACATACAAACGTGAAAAATAATTCATTATAGATATTTTAAAGATACTGTCTGAAAATGAGGTATATTAATAGTGCATTAGGGGTTGTTTTTTTTCTTAATTTTTATCAAGTTTTGTGCCTCCACTCTTAAAATTGCCTGTTTTTTGTATCCACCAAACTAATGATGACAGTTTCATTGTCATTAGTGGTTCTCCAGCAGAGGGAGCTGTTTCAAAGCACAAACAAAGCGACGTAGTGCGTCCATTCATTATGAGGTAACATCCATACCTTAAAATCAAAGATGCTGCAGAAGCGCTCATGCGGAGTTCACTTGTTGTCTGTGTGTAATAGAAGCGTCAATTTAAATCCTATGTGTTAAGATAACATATGCCAAACTGGATATATATTGGGTGTACATTGAGATACTTGATGCTTGCACATCTGACACGGACTCCCTGCGAAAACTTAAAACTGCAGAACGAGTAGGAGTTGGGCATACTCACGTTATTGTTAATTGCTAAATGAATGTATGTCTTTTTGCCTTCCACGCTTCTTGTTTATAACATTTCTAATTGTCTCAGCAACACACACATATTGACAAACAGAACAAATCTGCTGTTTTTGTGTGCGCGTGTTCTGATTACAATTTTTAAAGTTTTCCCCATGAGGAGTTCCGAAATTTCCCACAGCACTCTAACTACGCGCTCTGTGCGCTCGGCTTAATTAACAGTTTTTTCAGATTGCTTTGTGTGTGGATACCGACTGATTCACTTCTGCAAACTGTTCAGAAAAGAAGAAAAAGCGAGGCCCACATTAACAGCTCAGCTCTTAGATCAGTGCATCCCTGTAAGAAAAGGGCGTCCAAAATGCCTCGTAGCCACAGCTTGAGTTAGCCAGTGCTAGCTAGTTCTAGTTTGAGCGGCGGTCAGCGCATGGCTACGCAGAAACCAGTTCTGACTCTCTCCCACGCAGGCAAGCACTTTGTGTTTACTATCACCCATCACAGATGAACTACACATGCGTTACTTGCTGTAAAGAAAGTTGTGTGAGCAGGCGTAGAGATTAATGCTTAAGGTTCGTGTGGCCTGTGATGTCAAATTATCGGAGCTAGCGATGTGGCCTAGCACACGATAACGCCTAACTCACATTGTTAGTCACGGCTTTGGTAGCTTTGAATGATAACTGGTAGCCGTGTTTCTTTTTAAATCTGTAAATGCTGTAAAACATTATAGAAGTGAGCCAGTGGGGCACGGCTGTGTCTGAGAGGGGGTTTAAATGTGAGTCAGCAGCTCGTGAGCATCACAAAGTCTCCATCAGATGAAGTGTTCCTGCAGTGGAGATGAAAGGCAGGATAACAATAGCAACCATGCACATCTTGTCAAGCTAGGCTGGATTTCTTCTGTTACATCTAATGCATATGCCCTGTGCTTTTGCAAACTGCAGTGAATCTACTTTGAGCCTGGATAGTGTGCATGTTTCTGCGGGTCCGGTCGCTTTAAACTGTTGGTGATAGATGATGAGCTTTAAATATTGTCATACAGAGTATTGTTATTGATGCTAAAGATACCTATTGATACCTAAAGATACCTAAAGATAAATAGCTTGTAAGCAGTTGTGTAATGATACATCATTATTTATAAGATGCTGTATGGTTTTTATTTTTTTAAATTGGCAAAGTCCATCTGCTTCTGACTAACTTTTATATAACTGTTGTAGAAGAAATTCTAGATTTACCTCTGGAAATGTAATGGGAAAAGGGTGTCAGTCCCCTTAGAGGTGTATTTTCAAGTCTTGAGGTTATGAAACTCAGCAGTTCTCTGTAAAACCAGTTGCAAACTCTGCTTCTTTCCCAGCGGATTTAGATAATTTTAAAAGGTTGCTCATCTTTTTTGGGGAAAACTTGAAGTTTTGCAAAGCAGCATATGCTTATTGAGCTTAAATCTGGCTGTGTGTGATCCAGTTATGGCCTTTACTATACTTCTCCAGTATAAATTTGCAGTTTGGTACCCCTATCTGTAAAAATAGTCAGTGGGTGCATGAGATGATCCCAGTTCAACCATCCACTTTAAACTTATCACGACAAATGGGCATGGCATGCAGTTTATTAGTAATTTTCTATTTTTCATCCTGGGAATAATTACTCCCCAGCCCGAAGCGTTTTTGCTTTTACGCGTCGCTGCTCGTTTTACAACCTCCTTGTCGCTGTTTAATCCACAGACTCTTGACATGGGGAGTAAAATGTCCTTCAGCAGAGGAAGCAGTGACCAAAATACAGTCTCTGAGTTAACTTCTGTGGCACCTCAACCTCGCAGTTCCAATCATGCCTCTTCGGACTGCAAGCAGGTAGCCAGTAAGAAAGACAAGTGGATGAGCTTGTGCTGTTTATTACAGTATACAGCGTCATTTAAATCTGCACTAATGAAGACCGCAGTCTGATGTGTTGTGTTATGAAGTCATGCATCTGTGCATATGTGAATATGCACGCTTAGTTTTCCAGTTTGAACCAATTTTGGTAGATATATTTGTGCAAATATCGCTCTATAGTTTTTGAAATGTGCAAATGATTCATGTTCATGTGTTTATTCTTTCCACCTTTAATAAACATGCTTTTCCAAATGATTTGTGCAACAAAAAATAAAATCATTAATTCATTCATGTTCACTCTTCTTTTTACTTCCACAGATACCCGAAGGTAAGACATGCAGTGAGGGAGACGTGGACTCCAGGCGGGGAGATAAAATGAAAGGGACGGCGTTGAAACAGCCTGGGAGCCGGGAGTCTGATGTTCATGTCAGCTCTGAAAGCGCTGGTGAGAGAAACTGTCAGCGCAGTGAGGCAGTGCCCTCGCAGGCAGAGGTGGAAGCAAAATCTCTGACTCCTGCTAGCGTGTGCAGCTCTGCAATAGACAGCCAAGGGAAGCCCGTGATCATCCACAAGAAACGTGGGAGACCCCGTAAAATCAAACCAGCCCCGACTGAAGACAAAAGAGGTCCAGATGCTGCAGATGCTGTTCAGCATAAGGAAGTTAGCACCACCATACCTTTGCCAGCAAGTGTGGAAAACCACAACAGTGACGATTTGCCTTACGCTGTGGATAGTAAGTTAATAAATAGTGCGGCTCATAATGAGATGCCCGCTCCTCAGCCTGTCCTGGATAACAACGTACAAGTCGCTGCTCCTTTGCTGCCAAAAAGAAGACCAGGAAGGCCAAGAAAATCAGAAATGGCAGCTTTTCAAAACCAGGTTTCTATGGCTGCTCCTGGTTCTCATGCTAATAAGTTTAGCAGTCCTGCACGAACACTGAGGAGTAGGGTGGAGCAACCTACTTTGATGCAGGATGATAAGTTAGAATCTCATAGCAAGAAGGACAAGGAGGATCTAAAACAAACTGAAGCGGGGACTACAGAAAGTACTCGTACATCCAACTCTAAAGGTGTGAAGAGACGAAGGACTAAGTTGCAAATTGATCAGCAACTTCCAGCAAAAGTGTCCAAGCTGGATGAATCCCAGGAGGCCTTGCTGACGTTGAGCACTGACATAGACTGCGGAAAAAGCACAGAGACAGAAAAACAGTTGGACACTGACAAACATGAGACTGATTCAGATGTGAGGGATGATCAGCTCCCACTGCATTCTGGGGAAGGACTAGAGCAGGAGAAGCAACAAGACAAAACTGCATTACCAAAAGCAGAGGTGAATTCCCAGCCTGAGCCTGAAGCTATTCCTTCAGACAGCTTGAAAGAATCTGATTTGCCAAACCCAACTCAGACTGATAACCTTAAAGTAAATCAGTCATTGGACATAAATGGCAGCGAGGAGTCACCATCAGAAACACCAGACTTCTCAGAGTCTCCAGCAGATGCAGAGCTGCCAAAGCCCTCTAGCACAGATACCCTGACTCCCCCTGAGCAAATGCGGACATCTATTGGGGCCCCGTTTGCTGTCAAAGCTGAGAATTTAGAGCTGGAGCATTTAAAACCTGCGCCCAGGTCAAATAGCCCCAATTCTTCCCAGCACAGCACCACTCCCTTAGTTAAATCTGAGGTTCCAAATGTTGTTTTTCGACGCAAGAGAGGTGGTAAGAGGAGGAGGATGGTAAACAAGGTTTTATTACCAAGAGAGCGTCTTGTAGAGAACCACGAAGCGGGTAGTGACACCCAACCAAAAACAAACTGCAGTGATGAGGAAAAGGAAGCTAACGCCAATGTTGGCGAAAATGTCATCTATACTAAAAAGGGGGGTAAAACCCTGTTGAAATGTGGTTACTGTGGTCGTACTTTTAAGTTTCTGTCTCAGTTCGTCATCCATCAGCGCATTCATACAGGAGAGAGGCCGTTCAAGTGTTCAGAGTGTGGCAAGGGTTTTAGCAAAAACTCTAACTTAAATCTTCATCTCAAGACCCACAGAAAGAGCAACATATATCAGAAGTGCCCATATTGCAAGATTAAATTCTCTTGCTCTGAGTACGCTGCACATATGGAAATGCACGCACACGAGCTGAACGAGGAGTGTAAGAACAGCAAGGCTGAGGAACAGAGCAGAGAACCAGCAGAGGAAAGCAGCAGGGAGCTGCAAAGAGCAGTGGAAAAAAGAGAGAAAAAAGTCTGCCAGTACTGTGGCAAATCATTCCCATTTCAATCGGCGCTCATAAGACACGTCCGAGTCCACACAGGAGAGAAGCCTTATAAGTGCGACATCTGTGGCAAAGCTTTCGGGCAGGCCTATTTCCTCCGTGTTCACGAGCTCACGCATTGGTCTGTGAAGCGTTACAACTGCACCCATTGTGAAAAATCATTTACTCACTACAGCAATGCAAAAAATCACTCATGTAGACCTTTGGGAAGCGATGACAACGCGCAAGAACACAGACGCCCAAAGCCTTCGCTAACGTACACATGCCACATCTGCAAGAATGTTTTTGACCATTTGCAGGAGTTCAACACCCACATGCGAGAGCACACCGGCGCAAAGCTTTATCGCTGCTTGTACTGCGACAAGCTGTTCGGTGTGCTGTCTGAATTCAACGCCCATCGCAGTCAGTGCAGCGTGGAAAAAAATGCCTCCAGCTCTGCGATTAAGGAGGAGGAGACTGTGTCGTTAATTCAGTACACAGTGCCTGCGCTCAGGTGCTCATCGGCGCACAATTCAGCTCTGGTGGCAGCTGCCAGCTGTGAAACACAGAAGAAACAGCCACAGATCATCTGCAAGAAACGCTCCAACAACTTGAAAAAACCGTTCCAGTCCACGGTCATACCAGCTCACAGTCTCTCACACCTAGTGTCAAAGTTAAACAAAGTAGACAACAGATCAGATCCCAGGAGATATCTGTGCCCAAACTGTGGGCGACTCTTCAGACACATGGGCAGGCTCAGAGCCCACATGCTCACACACGCCCCAGGTCAAAGCTACACCTGTGCCTGCTGTGGTAAAACACTAGGAAGCTGGAAAAAGTTGTGGCACCATCAGAGAATTCATCGTCACAGGGATGGCCGCTTCACGTGTCCTCAGTGCGGGCAAGGTTTTCGGTTTGTAGAGCCTTACAAAAAACACATGAGTGAGCACCCAGAGTTCCAGTGGGTTCAAGTCAGGCCCAAGAAAGTGTTTCTGCCTTATCAATGCGAGCGCTGCAGGTGCAGCTTTAAAACTCTAGACATGCTGTTTAGTCACCAGCTCTGCCATTCCTCAACGCAAGACATACGCAAAGACTCTGATTTTGATTTATCAGTAGATGATCGCAATGCACCGTCAAACACGAAAACGCTAAACCCTCCCACCAATAATGGCATAGAAACATTACGCCAGGCTTCTGAGGAAATTAAATCTCTCTCAGATCCCTTATCTAAATATCCAGACCCGGTTTTTCAAGAATCAATTGTGACTTCCTGTGTTCAAAGCCGGGATCCTGATTTGGGTAATTCTTCTGAGCATCCCAGCAGGGCAAACGTAGTGCAAGATAAAGAGGCCAGTTGTGACAGTGTAGGTAAAAATGGACTTGGAAAACCCATTACCCCTTTAAGAACTGTGAAGAAACACGTGACTCAGAATGCCAGCATGTCAAATGAAAAGCCTTCAGATGGTGTGAGCTGTGCTGTGTGTGGAAGTTCCTACGCAGCCATTTCAGACCTTTATCAGCATTATTTGCAGCACGCTAGAGGCCAGGTGTAATGATTTTAAATCAAAATACATTTCAGTGGCCATCGACGTTCTGTGCCCATCACGTTTTTCCACTCTGGGGTCCTTGTGATCCTGTATTAAGCTACATTTCCACACAAATGTCCCAGGAAATTTCAAGGCACAAAAAGCTTTCTTCAGACTGTTGGTCGTCTGCATTTCCACCATGATTTAAAGAGCTGTGAAGATTAGGCAAATTAGGCATGCCACTATATTGCAGATCACTACTTCAGCGTAGAGCACACTAAAATGTTGATGTTGTAATGTGAAATGAGGGAGGTGAGCGCGCAATTCTTTGTCACTAAATAGACATGCAGTCATCACAAAGTGGATCCAAAAGGTTAGATTGAACATATTTTGTGAGGTATTGCAGCATATTGTGATGTGAGTGAGAAGTGCAGTAGTTGCAGACGTGAACCGAAGCCCCATTCACAGTAATACCGCTTAGAAAGGATGTTTTGTTAGGGTAAATGGTAAATGGCCTGCATTTGTATAGCGCTTTTCTAGTCCTTAAGGACCCCAAAGCGCTTTACACTACATTTAGTCATCCACCCATTCACACACACATTTACACACTGGCGATAGCAAGCTACATTCTAGCCACAGCTGCCGTGGGGCGCACTGACAGAGGCGAGGCTGCCGGACACAGGCGCCACCGGGCCCTCTGACCACCAGTAGGCAAACATGGGGTTAGTATCTTGCCCAAGGATATTTGGCATGCAGCCAGGAGGCAGCCTGGGATCGAACCACCGACCTTCTGATTAGTGGCTGACCTGCTCTGCCACCTGAGCTACAGCCACCCAAAATATTAAATATTTCCTCAAAACTCTAAAATATTGCAGGTCCCTGGAAAACATCCTGATTTACTGCGCAGGTTCCTTATTCTTTGGGAAACCTGTGGTGGAAATGCAGCTTTAGATAAATCCCCAAAAGTAGATTATGTTTATCTGGACGTAGAGCTGTGGGAGAAATGTTTCATCACTAATCCAAGCGACTTCTTGGGTCTCAGCTCAATGCCGGTTTCGTTGGGTTCATTTTATGAGAGAAGACAAATATGCAAAGTACATTTTCTTAAGTTTATTAAGCAGTTAAAGGTTCAAGTTAAAAACAGCTGTGGAAATGCAAATGTACTGTTTAATATGTTGGGGAAACCTGCAGTCAGCTGAGACTGAAGAAGTCACTTGGATGTCACACTGAAAACATCACGTCCAGATGAACTGAATCAACTTTTTGGGATTTCCTTACCTGGATGATTCAGCATGCATCAAGACAGCTTTGAATAAAGGTAATGAAATGTTGTTGCACACCTGGGAAACTTAGACACTCAAGTGACTTGGAAGGTTATGCTCTAATCGTTTAGTCAGCCGTTTGTCAGGTTTAGACAACGCCTGCGGCTAAAAGCCACTAACCTTCCTTTTAGTATTCTGTAATTAAATTCGTATAAAATGAACAGAAGACATGTAGATAAAGAGAGACGTGCAAATTTGATACGAGTGCTCTGTGTCAAATTCAGTTTAACCAGAAGCCACCCTGGGATTATGCATTATGCCTATTTCGCAGCAGCCACAGCAGATAGTAGGGAGAGACAGGTGTCACTAATCTAAACGCATTATTAAAGCTTCCTGTCTGTTTAGCTGCTATTTTAAGTCAAATGGCTGCTGTGAAATAGGCCTGTTGGATACATGTTTATGATTTTAGAAATTTTACTTGATGTAAAAATTTCTAAAATCATAAAGAGAGTGCTCCTTGGATGGATTTTGTTTTGCTTTTGAGCACATTATTCACTATTCTTTTGAACCGTCACATTCTTGCCGCCTTACATCTTTCTCATTTTACAAATTGGAGAAAATACACTGTGCTCTGTGGGGGGGGACACAGTACTGCTCCCACTAATGAGGCATGGATTGACTGACTAACAAGTAAATACAACATATTGGACATTGACACTGTGGGTTCAGTATTAAAATCTACTTCATGCAGATGTTTTCTTGGCTGTTACAGTGTACCGATTACAATTTTGTTTTGTTCCACAACAATAACGTGTTCTGGCATTTTGTATTTACATTTTAAGAGTGACTATCAGTTTTACTCGTGAATCATTTTGTGAGCCTGTGTGATAAACTGAATTATTGCAAAGTTTTTCAATAAATACTGACAAACACACACTCCTCATTTGTTGAGCCAAGCTTGTTTTGTTGAACGACGATCACTGTTTACAGCTTTTGGAAAAGATGCTTTTTCATGCTTTGTGTTTATGTCACGCTTGAGTTCAGTGGAGTCCTTTAAACCAGTGGTCCCCAACCTTTTTTGCACCACGGACCGGTTTAATGTCAGACAATATTTTCACAGACCGGCCTTTAAGGCCGCGGATGAATACAACAAAATAAAATGATGCGACCAAAACAAAAACTGCGGTATTTCGTAATTATAATAATAAACGCGGATTCACTGTGTAATTGTCTAACTTCATTAGCAGCTAACAATAAAAACCCTGAAAACCATAAATTTCACACCCGAGCCTCTCGCGGCCCAGTACTGGTCCGTGGCCCGGGGGTTGGGGAGCGCTGCTTTAAAGAATTATCAATTCAAAGCAGTTTCTGAATGGACACCTTGCAGTGTTGTAAATAATTTTCTTCTATAGTTTGTCTTAATTAAATAAACATCACTTTTGTAATCAAATCGTTATTCTTTATTTTTAAGTTATATCGCCTTCTCCGGCATGTTTTCGCACTGAAAGGCAATAAGTCAGATTGATCAATAGGTACCGAGTTTGTGTATTTAAGTTAATAAGGGGTCTTAATAAAATATTTTAAAGCAAAAACTTATAATTGTAGTATTTGACCATCTTTAAAAGTATTAAATTATCATCAGAGGAATAAAAGCCTTCAAAATATTGTTAGACCTACCATTTCCTTGTTATTAGATAACAAGGACACCAGTATCTTTGTCCTTTTTTTTTCCACTGTCTGGAAGATAAGGGCAAAGTCCTGATGTTTATGTATCCCACTGAAACCCAAATACTACTTTTATTATTGTGTGATTTAAAAAAAAGTTGGT
This sequence comes from Diplotaxodon limnothrissa, assembly GCF_057381915.1. Lineage (NCBI taxonomy): Eukaryota > Metazoa > Chordata > Actinopteri > Cichliformes > Cichlidae > Diplotaxodon > Diplotaxodon limnothrissa. The sequence continues at coordinate 9,294,076 of NC_140606.1, forward strand.
ATACTATAATGTGTGAAAGTATTGAACTTACCCTCATTTCTTTATGTTTTGCTTGGAAAATGAAGAATATCTGTGGAGATCTACTGAAATATGTATATTTCAAAAAATATGAATGGGAAAGACTGAGTTTGTACGATTGCAACAAGTTTGAAAATCAGTATTTGGTATGATCGCTTTTATTTTACAACACAGCTTAACCCTATAATGCCTTTCTATCATATTTAATACATGGGTTTCTGAGACTTCTATCTCATCAACATGATCAATAGTTGATATAATTTCAAAATGTTATGCACAAAAGTTCTTTTTGTCTAAAATTAACATTTTTGTTAACAAAACGTTGCCAATCTATCGAATGTGATACAAAAAATAAATCATACACAACATGATATAGGAAAAAAAAAAAGTTTTGTGGATTTTGTTATAACGATTAATAAACATCTCAGTTCCAAATAATTAGAAATTTCTTTCTTACAGGGTTAAACTCTCTTAGACAACCTTTATTGTCTGAAGACGTCTTCAGGATTGGGCTTCTTGAAGGACATTCACAGCTCTTCTTTGGCTGTTGACTTCATTTTGTTCTGTTCTCAGGATGATTCCACACTGCATCAATAATGTTGAGTCTGGGCTCCGGGGAGGCCTGTCTATGGCTGATAGTGTTTCATTTTTTTGTTGTATTTTTCTATCCAAGTATGCTTTTTCTGCGTTGGCATTATGTTTGGGATCATTGTCAATTAGATGCCTTTCAGATCGTATTACATGGTGCAACAGCTATATGCTAGCTATATACTAAAGGTGTTATAGTGTTTCACAACCAAATAATAACAGAAGAACAGTTGATAGTCAAACAAATTGCTGCCATTTTAAACCCACTGTGACAATCTGTTATCTGACCAGCGTGTGAAAAGACATCTGGTTGATAAAGGTCAGTGCTTATAATCTAGGTTTAGTCCTACCACCAGTCACATACACTTCATTTATAAAAGATTTGAATTAATGATGGAAAAACTGTATAATTATGTAGCATTATATTTTATTTTTTATTTAACCTTTATTTAACCAGGAATGTCCCGTTGAGATCAAAGACCTCTTTTTCAAGGGAGTCCTGGCCAAGAGGCAGCACATTTCAAGACAAATACATACGAACAAACAAAGTTAAAATTACACAAAACAATTACACATTATTGAGGCAGCCTGTAGGCCTTTGAGTTTAGTTTTAAAAACATTTAAAGACAACAATTCAGTTAGTTTCCAGTCTTTCTGTAACATGTTCCACGAAAAAGGCGCAGAGTGGACAAAGGCTTTCTTACCCAGCTCTGTGCGGACAAGGGGAACAGACAACAGCAGCTGATCATTTGAGCGCAAGGAGTAAGAACCACTATTTGTCCTTGTGACCAAAGTACAAATATAAGGAGGCAGCAATCCAAGCATAGCTTTGTAAATAATACTCTTATACTCTTAGTGTCTCTTCACAAAGAAGATACAGTAAGTGAGAGACAAGTATAGTGCTAAACAAATGTATTAGACTAGACACCTGCCATAAAGATAAGAAAACATAAAAAAAAAATTTTTTAAAAACTGTCAAAAAAAGGTTTACATTTTTTAAATTATTTTATTATTTAATAGGAAAATATTTAATTGAACTCCTATTTTCACACATTGTATCAAATTTGACCCCGCACAAATAAACCAAGCATCACATTGAACCACAAAAACACGTTTTCTGTTCAGAAGTACAAGTAAATGAGTGTAATGTGGAATCTCAATAAAACAATAATAATGTGCTTTACTATTTTTTTTCTGCATTTTTGTAAAACTTTGAAGTTGAAAACTCATGGATAACGACAATAATTATATTTTAGTGGAAACAATACAAGTTTGATTAAAGAGCTTGAGCATACTTAATTCACCAGTATGTGTCAAAGTCAAAGTCAACTTTATTTGTCGATTCTGCCACATGTACAGGACATACAGAGAATAGAAATTGCGTTACTCTCAATCCCTAGATAAATAGCAAATGAACATTTAAATATATTTAAATATAAAAGTGATTAAAAATGCAAGTAAAATAATTAAAAAGTAAAAATTTAAATAAATACAATTTTACATATAACAAGAAAGCTATACAATATACAATATAATGGGTAAGTGACATTGAGTGTAAACCAGGCAGAGTAGTGCAAATAGGCAAATAGTGCAAATGGAGATTTAGTAATGTACGGTAAGAGAAAGTGTAACAACAAAGTCTTATGAGGTAATGGCAGTCCAATGCTCCACAAAGTGACTGGTAACTGGTGCAGGCCAGTGAGTGAGTCAGAGAGTGTGTGTGTGTGTGTGTGTGTGTGTGTGTGTGTGTGTGTGTGTGTGACAGAGTTCAGTGAGACCGTGGAGGAGAGAGGGGAGAGGGGGCAGAATCGGGAGGGAGTTAAGCTTCCTGACAGCCTGATGGATGAAGCTGTCCTTCAGCCTGCTGGTCCTGGCCTGGAGACTCCGCAGTCTCCTCCCCGACGGCAGCAGCTTGAAGAAGCTTTGCATTGGGTATGTGATGTGTGATGTGTATATATATACTGTGCTGCCTGTGGATCTCTTTGGATAATTTGTTTTTATTATCTGTTTATGAAAAAAATTCCAGACTTACAGACCAAGAGTGTAAGACTGTGACTTCAATTTAAACATAAAATTATTGTTTTCTATAAAATGTATACACACTGCTGAATTAAAACCAATGACTTTAGAAAACTTTTATAGAGTCATTGACCAAAACAAATATTAATGTTTATAAGGTTAATTAATGCATTACCACTAAGTGATGAATGAAAAATTACAATTTTATTTATAAAGTAATCAATCTATGCAGCTCGCTGTGGTCTTAAATGTAAAGTAGTTAAAAAGAACTTAATTAAATCTTAAATACTAAAAAAAAATATAATTTTCATTTTTGAACCACTGTCTTATGCTAATTGTTAACAACATGTGTGATTATGATTTATCTGCTTTACTGATGATTCTTGTCATGATTTACCCAACAGCACAAAACAAGGAACAACATGAAATGATGTTGACTATTTATTTATTTGAATCAGATTTCATAGTTAATTATACAAGAAACTTTAGTTAGAAAACTGTAGTTTCATTTAGTTGTTAGCCATGGTGTTGTTGATCCAGCTGTTGTAGTTGCAGACCTTGGTGTAGACTCCAGGCCTGTTCCTCTGAGCACAGCCGTAACCCCAGGACACAATACCCTGCAGCCGGCCATTGCACACGACGGGGCCACCGGAGTCACCCTGAGGCACAGAAAAGACAAGTGTGAGCAGAGGTGTTCTGAAGTTTGGTTTGTCCTAAAACAGTCAGGATGGCTTTAGCTCATACCTGGCAGGAGTCCTTGCCTCCCTCAAGGAATCCAGCACAGAACATGTTGTTGGTGATCTCTCCAGGATAGGAGTTCCTGCAGTCTCTGTCACTCAGGATGGGGGCATTCAGGCACATCAGACGGTCAGGGTAGTTGCCTAGAAGGGGCGGGAAAAAAGTTAAAAGTTATACAACTCATACATCAACATTTACACTTTTTTTTCTGAATGTGTGACTTTGACTCACTTCCACTGGTGCTGGTGTTGCCCCATCCAGAGATCAGACAGGAGGTGCCGGCACTGGCACAGCCAGAGGGCAGGGACACGGTGTTGACGTAGCTGTTCAGGGTGGCGGGGGTCTTCAGCTTGATCAGCATGATGTCGTTATCCAGGTTGTAGCTGTTGTAGCTTTGGTGACGAATGACCCTGGAAGAGCTGATGAACTGCTCAGTGCCCTCATTGACAGCAATGTTGTGCTCACCAAGGCGCAACTGGATGCTTCTGCAGGGAGAGCCAGAAGAGGAATGTATTCAAGTAAAGTGTCTACTTGTTTGGTTAGTATGCCCTTTTAGAGGGGTTAGCAGCCCTGCGTGCATTTTTTCATTAGATTAATTTGATGAATGCTCTCTGTACTTACGACTGGTAGCAGTGAGCAGCAGACACGACCCAGGAGCTGGAGATCAGGGAGCCTCCACAGAAGTGATAGCCAACGTTCAGAGAAACCATGTAGGGCACAGAGTTCTTTGTGCACTCATAGCCTCCAATGATCTTGTCATCGTCAATGGGAGCAGCATCTGCAATACAGAAGGAGAGTTCCAGTGTTAAACTCTCTGTTCAAATGATCAAATCGAGAAATTTTGTGCAAAGACTTACATGCTGCAGCAAACAGGGCAAGGAGAATGAAGTACTTCATGTTTGTTTTCTGTGCCTGCAAATCTACACATAGCAGAGGAGTGTGCAGCAGCCTTATATACAGATGTGCAGCCCAGCTTCACAGCTCTTTATCTCAGTCATGCTCCCACGTATTTTTCCATGTGCCATGCACACTGATTAAATATTAGCCCACCTGGGAAACAGCAGCATGTTTAAAGATGTCACTCTGCAACATGTTATGTTTTATCCTACATGAGCACTTTTAAGATCACTTCAATGACGGTTTTCGCTGACACACTATGTACAAATTACTGGAGAAATATTTACTACAACCTATTTAATTTTGCCTAATTTTATTAAGTTTGTAGTTAATCATACTTTTTAAAAACCTTTTTGTGCCCAACAAAGAAACCAAGAACAAGTCAACATTTTAAAGTTCAGCGCATGAGTGTGACTTATACAACAGTTTTTAGCATGACATGTAAAGTTTTGGTGGGTTTTTTCCCCTCTTCTTTCTTTCTTTGTCCCCCCCCCCGCTCTGCTAACACAACATAACTTCTTCCTGTCATCAGACATGTTCACACAATCCAACACAGATTCTTGCATTCTTTGATTTAAAGCCAATGCTTTACAGTAGGCAACATTTTTCTGATAATAGCCATTTGGTTTTCAGGTGCTTTTTTGCTTCCTTGGCATAATAGCATTAGTTAACTCCTCCCAGTAAACAACACACTCAGGCTGAAGGCTTTTGACACTCACAGTCCAGTGAAGCTTTTACAGTAATTTCACCTGACAGCTTTTAAAATCCTCCTTAGGTTTTGTTTTTTTTTTATTAAAAAAAACAACATTTACTTTCCTTAACAGCTCCATCCTCCTCATGACCAATCAGGCCATTTAACATGTTTTTATAGAGAAACTTAAAATGCCACTTGTTATGTACACGTTGCTTGTGTTAAGTTGGACCAGCATTTTGCCTAGGAAATATTCCTCAGAGGTTTTGGTTCATGATAGCATGAAACAGATTTGTCAGCTGCACATCCATGATGTGAATCTTCCTTTCCCCAAAGGTGCTCTACTTCATTGAGATCTGGTGACTGTGTTGATCATTTGAGTACAGTGAACTCACTGTCATGTAGAAGAAAACAATTTCACATGATTTGAAGTTTGTGACATGGTTTGTGATACTGGTGGAAGAAGCTATCAGAAGTCAGGTGCACTGTGGCCATAAAGGCAGGCTGTGGTGTTTAAACAATGCTCAGCTGGTATTAAGACCCCTAATGGGACCTGGGGTGGTTTTCTGCTATTCATGTGCATTCAACATGTGCATTCAGAAATGCTCTTCTGCATATCTTGGTTGAAATGACTGGTTATTTGATTCTGGCTGTTCTCCTGTTTCCTCTGACATCAATAGGACACTGCTGCTCATTGAATATTTTCTTCTTTTTGACTATTCTCTGTAAATCCTAGAGATGGATATGCAGAAAAATCCTGCAGATCCCAGTATGTCTGTGAAAACTAGGTCTAACCTGTTTGACACCAACACGTATGCCACGGTCAAAGTAACTTTGACCTTTCTTCTGATACTAAGTTTGAACTTCAGCAGGTCGTCTTAACCATGTCTTACATGCTTAAATACAGGGACGTGCAGAGAGGTTTAAAGGGGCGGGTGCTCAAAGTTAAAAAGGGGCACATTGAACCATGCTGAATAACAACAACACACATTCATCAAGAATCTAATATGGGAAGGGCAGGGCTGTGTTGATCTGAGACTGTAGACATTAAAAAGTCCACAGGAGAGATGGTAGCTGATTAAACAAGTGTCATGAGATAATAACAAAATGCAAAGATTGGTGACAGCGCTTGGAACCATAAGGCAACGAAAAACTGTGACATAAACTCGGCTCTGCCTGTGAATCACTCTTTGCTTCTCTTCTTCCTTCCTTCCCATCATTTCATATATCACTCTCCACTTGCTGTCTATCTGAGAACAAGGCACAACTTGCTATTGCAATAAACTATAATCTAATTATCCACACCTAACAACTCTTGCACTTAATCTATAATAAAATGATGACAGAAAAATGTTATAGCACTGCCTTTAGTAGCCTCATACAGCTCCTACTATTTCCTCCTCATGTCCTTACCAGCCATGTCTGCACAATGTTATATCATGAGTAATATTTTTTTAAATCCAGCTAAATAAAACACACACATGCACACACAGTGACATTTTAGACCTTCTTCAGAATACTGTATATACTATGGGCATCCTTACATTATTATTTATTACTAGAGCTACAATAATAAAGCAATGAGGAGGGGGAAGTAATAAATATGAAATAATGTATTTATGATGATTCCATTTGTTTCACTATCCACTCTGTGCAGGGCAAAGCTTATTACATGTTTAAACTGTAGAGATACAATCATTTTACTGCTGTAAAATCCAACTTTTGTCTTATTTAAAATATAAATCTAATATAATCTGCTTCTTAATGTATGTTCTTTAAAATACAGCGTGTGTTTTTTAATATATTATAATTATAATAATTATTATGTGGACATGCATATTAGATCGTTTTTTAGTGAAATATAATCCCTCCAGAAAGGCAGGAAAAGCCCGGAAACTTACTTTAAAACTAAATATGTTCCCTAAAACGGTGACAGAGCTACAGACCCATGACAGCCAGGTAGCCAGCAGCTATGACCAGCACTACTTGTGCAGTTAATAAAAGGACAGGTAATGTTTGTCGCGCTGTTGCACACACAGCACGCTCGTTTGTTTCAGTTCGTCAGTTGCAACAAGACAGCTTACCAACGTGTACGTAATAAGCTAATACTCCTGGGTGCTACACACTACAGTGTACGCTGTACACCTACTTACTGGGTTTGTCGCATCAGTCTGTGTCTCTGAGTTAACTTGTGTTTCTCCTACAGCTCCGGACCGCAAAAAATGCGCGTGCTCTTTGTGAGCTCGTTCCCGGCTCGTAACCAGCGCGTTCTGCCGTCGAGGGCGATCATTGGTTAAATGTGATCATGTGACTGATGCAAGCCAGATCCTTTTAGATTAGATTAGATTAGATTAGATTAGATAGAACTTTATTAATCCCTCGGGTCGGTTCCTCTGGGAAATTCGATTTCCAAAAAAGCACAGCACCGACAGAAGTTACAGAGTTACAGAATATATATATATATATATATATATATATATATATATATATATATATATATATATATATATATATATATATATATATATATATATATATATATACACACACACACACACATATATATAAATACAGAGACAATATAAATAAAATATACGAAGGGGATAAATAGAATAAATAGGAATAAAAATAAAAATACAAGTGAATTGCACATTTCAAGTATTGAGTCTATTGCACCGTTGACTATTTAGCAAAACTATGATTAATAGTTAAATATTATTGTTGAGGGGCACAGACAGGACTCCGCACGCACACACACATAAAAAAAATTAATAAATAAATAAAAAAAATTTAAAAGTTGCCTCAACAAAAGGGCACTTTGGGCACTCATCAGGAAAGGGGCGGGTGCTCAAGCCCCTCTAGCCCCCCCCCCCCCCTCTGCACGTCCCTGCTTAAATACACTGAGTTGCTGCTATGTGATTGGCTAATTTGACATGTGCGTTAATCAGAAGGTGAACAGGTTAACCTAATGAAGTGGCAGGAGAAAACAAAATAGCTTAAAACAAAATAGAAAGGGCAATCACAATAACAAAGTGTAATATATAAAACTGTTCGTACTTTCAGAACTGAGAGTTTTCGGGAGTTTATAAAAATATCATGAACGACACAAAGCAGAAAACAACAGAGACGTTTTATTAATAAAAGTAAAATTAAAAACCCTCCAAGTCATCTGTATACTGTGTGACATCGCGATGTGCCTGTCCATCATCGTTAAACGGATGAATTGATAGCTCTTCAGCTGATTGGTCCTGAGCTTGCACCTTCAATGACGTCAACAACAAGCGACTGTCCTCGGTCTGTTTGTCGGCTGCTGAGCTAACAGCTGCACCGATTGTGTTTTGGTTTGCTTTTGCCTCCCATGTGCCCTTATCATGAGGTAAGAAACACAACAGCGTCAGCTTTCCAATCGCGTCGGCTAGCTTGTCAGTGGGAGTTCCGACAGAGCTGCCGCTCCACCTGAAGCTGCGGTAGCCTGTTAGCTTAACAACTAGCTCCATCCCAAGACCAGCACCTAATGTATGCGGAATGCGCAACCATTGCGGATGTGGTGCAGAAAGAAATGCGCATCGATGCGACATATCGCAGACGTGGAGATTACAGGGGGAAAGCAAACGTAGCCGTTCTGGTTCTCGACATAGTTGTAAGCAGCATTTTTTGATGGATTTCAGACCTGGGAGGCGATCCTCTGCCCTGATGTTTCGACTCGGTGTTAAACAAGTGGACGTTTAGATACAGCACTCAGCCTTCTTCTGGTGTTTTACACACTGCACTTAGGTTTGCATTAACATGTCAGTACTGGTGGAAATGATAGAAATGGATTTTAGAGGTTGGAGCTAGCGATCAATCAGACAATGTTATTTTGTATCTCTCTACAACAATGATTTAAGCAGCTTTAATAAATGTGCTAAAGCGGGTTTAAGACTGCTTTAACTTTACGTTTCCTGAGAACCACCTCCCCCTCGCACTTTTAGTGTGTGGCAGCTGTACCCTTAAAAGGTTGATAGTTATGTGTACACAGAAGAGTTGTATTGTCTTCAGCAGTAGGTTCACCTCTGCTTTGAACTTTTGTTAATGGGGCAGAAGCTGTCAGTATCAGAATTGGCCCGCCAGTCAGTTCTGCTGTAAATCAGGTCTGATCCATGACTGAGTACTACGAGGAGGGGGGGCTGCTGTACGAGCAATCACCTCCCATGCACATCAAAGTGGAGTCTCCGGAGGGACCCTTTGGGGGGGGAGCCTCAGAGAACGGCTTCCCCCGGGAGGATGAGGATTCGGAGGGCAGCTGCGACCAGAGCAGCGGATTACCCGGAGGACTCCCCTTCAACGTTGTGGTGGTGCATCCAAACATCATGGCACCTGGCATGTCCTCAGATGACCTTTTGTCCATTGAACAAAGTAAGCATATTTGTAACGGCAGAGATTCCTGAGGCACTCTATTGGTCTGAATTATAAAGATATTGATTAAAAGTTGTAAAAATATAAAAGAACTGGAGCAATAGAGCAAAAAAAAAAAGAAAAAAAAAAAAAGAAAATACAAGCTACTGTTGATCAGATGAAGACTGGGTCGTTGTTTTGTTTTTTTATCTGCAGTTGTTTTATATTTTGGCAACTTTTATTAACTATCTTTATAATTCCAACAAACAGGAGTCTGTTTGCTTTTATGCTGTTGATTTGCCCTGCTGATGAGCACCTGTTTAGAGTAATTCTAAACATGTGCATGGCACATGGAAAACGGAGTTCTTTCTTTTTATCTTTTTTGTAAACCAGCCTTACTCCTAATGGAAATCCTTGTGAAATTATTGTCACCCTTAGTCAGCAAAATCATCTGGATTATGCAAAAAAATACTTTTTATTATTGTTAGAAAATGTGTAGCTACATTTTAGTGATGGAAGAAAATTCTGATGTCACAGGGCTCAGAGGTTTGCCAAGAGTTGTTGTACTTGCCCATGTTGTTGTTTAGCACAGTTAAAATAAGACTGCTAAAGCTCTTGACACTTATATTTATATATTTATTTTTTTCTTTCCCATTTGGCTTTCCTCTCAATTTTCTCTTGACAGACCGAGCTATGTCAGCTGCACTGGCTGCTGGCGGCGCAGGAAAAAGAAAGAGTCGCTTCAGCGGAGCGGAGCTTGAAGTGCTGGTGTCCGAAGTTACTCGGTGCGAAGGAGAACTCTTTGGTCCGGCAGGGAGGCTCCGGCGACGTGAAAGAGAGCGCATCTGGGCAGGGATCCTGGAGAGAGTAAATGCTGTTTCCAGAGTCCCGCGAACCCTTAGAGAGGTGAAGAAGCGCTGGGATGACTTAAAGAGGCGCAATGGGGGCAGACTGGCGGATGCCCGCCACCGCAGCTGTTACCTGCCATCTAGCAGAGGGACCTCAATGCTCGGGCGTCCTTCTCAGCCAAGCCCCAGGCTTCAGCAAGCCAGACAGAAGCAAAGCACCAGACCAAAGCCCAGTTTTCCATGCTTCGCTGACTCTGATACAGGTAAACTGTTGTCTGAGAACTGGGTTTCTTTTTAGATTTTTAAATGCAACTAATTTCAACAATGCTTGTGTCCATTTTTATTAATAAATTAACTAATTTATTTTCAGGTGTAGGAATGGAAGGATCAGAGAGAGATTGTTTGGAGAAAGATGAGGACAATCTTGAGCGTGACAGAGACATAGGAGAACCTGAGTGTGAACCTGTAGAGAACAGTATGGAGGACAAACTGGGATTAGGCCTTGGTCTGGGAATAGGACCACCCCCTCCATCAGAACGATGGCTGCCACCTTCTCCTCTCTACAGTGCTCCTTTCCTCAATGGTAGCCCGCAACCCAGCAGTCCTCAGCCATCCCTTGGAGCACAGCAGGGTCCTCTTGAAGCCCCTCTACGGAGTTCCTGGCTCGAAGATGAGCTACGAGGGTTGGGGGAAGCTGCAATTCAGCTTGGAAATCGGGTAGAAAAGAGTCTGCGGGAGTTTGGCGAAGGTTTCAGACAGGACATGAGAACACTTGTCACTTCACAAGAGGCATTAGCAGTCAGTCTACAACAAAACAATGTCCTCTTGCAAAGGCTCTTAGGAGTGCTTGAGGCCCAGCAGCAACCACACCCACAGCAACATCGTGTACAAGCGCACCAATCACAAACACCTCAGCAGCACTTACAGCCACAGCCAGTTCAGCAGCAGCTGCAGCACACAGAATCACAACAACAGCAAATTGAAACACCACAGCAGTCACAGCTACAGCAGTCACAACAACATCAAACACAAATACAGCAGCAACCACAGGTCAGCCAGCATTCAAATAACCAGTCATCTGTAGCTGTTGTACCTGCACCATCATCCCCGGACATGCACGAGTGCACTTTTTCCTCCGATCCACCCACAGACACAAATGGAAGTATGCAGCGACCACGGCGAGGAAGAGCTGTTGACCACAGACGCAGGAGACGGCGCTGAGGAGAATGTATTCAGAAACTCTATAAACTGCATACCATCTGTATTTGATGTTTCAAAATGTGACAAACAAATGATGCTCTTTTTCTACTGACAGTATTTCAGTAACAATAGTTGTTTGGAGTGCTATGCCGTACTCTGGATCCATCTCGCACTTAGGTTTGTATTCAGACAGGACTGAAGCAGATATGAAAATTAGACACTTGAGATCATAGGTGGCCTTAACATTAGATTGGTTTCTCAGACATGTGTACATACTCATGTTCTAAAAGACTCTTAAAAACAGTGACTCTGTTGAGTGGCAACTTCACTCGTGGACTTTAAGAACTCAGAAAAATGACATACTGTAGGCAGTGATGTTCAATATGCATGTCTCTGTACATGGTTTGCAGCAGAGCTGCAAAGCTCAATGATGCTCTTACTAGTTCAGTACTGACTCAGCTCTCCTGATACACTAACCATGTTGTCATAAAGTACCTGTAACCTGCTGTTATTACCATATATTGTAGCTATACAGCCATTGTAATTATCTGCTAATGTATGCTTGTGCTTTTCAACAGTTTTATGGTACATAATTTTCCAACTTTGGTTGGACAATAAAGCTAGACTGTGTTCTGTTCAGTGCGTTTTGAGACAAAAATGATGTATTCAGAAGAACCGAGACTTTTTGGGATATATTTAAAAACAAAAAAGACACCATGACAAATACATCACAGTATGTTTTGGGTTTAAAATCCTATGTTTATGGTTGAATTTAAAAGCATACATAAGTATGTAGGAGCTATTTATGGTAATCTTGCATGCAGTGACATGGATGTATTTGTAAATAGTTGCAAAGAAACAGATTATTGCCATCACTTAAGTAGTTTTGCACAGGCTATATTTTGTAGATAGCTACTGTTCTGATGAAATGTAACTAAACTTAATAAAAGACAGACATGGACTCCAAATAAACCCAGCCAATCACTTGTGGATTTGTCACCGCATATAAAAATAATAATAATAAAATATCAGGGCTAATGTTGAAAAGTTAAGCTGATTTGATACAATTGTCAAGTGTTTATAAAAACAACTCCAAAACAGTAGTAAAGAGGAAACGCGTGATTTAACGTTTCAAAATATATTTACCGAAACGATGAAGTGAACCGTGCTGAGCGTAATTACCGTTTTATTTTGAAAGTTTCGACCGGAAATTTGATTCCTGACTAGCATGATCCTTGTGTGCTCTGGTCTGGACAAGGGGGTGCATGGGTGAAACATGGCCGCCGCAGACCCAGCGAAGTCTCCCAAACGGCAGAAAATAGCCGAGGAGGAGGTGGAAACAAGTGGGGAGAAAACCGAGGCGGTGGAGTCGGGGTGCAGTGCACGGCAGAAAGATGAGAATACGTGTAATAAAACCGGGGGTAGCCCCAACGATGAGCAGAGAGCTGATGTTGGCAGCGACGGCGGCGGTTGTGTTGCCAGCCATTCGGAGGTTACTGTCGAGTCCGGTGCTGGAGCCGACAAAACGACATGCATTTTACCGGAGGACCTGAGAGCGGCTGAAAAAATGGCCGAGGCCAGTGGCTGTGACCAGCGTCCATTCGACTGGTCCGAGACTGAAGATGACGGCAAAGAAGCACAGACGCACGCGGAGGAAAACGATAAGTGTGGTATGCTAACATTGTTGACGTATTTTACCGTTAGCTTTAGCCTCCGGGGCTAACCTGAGCTGTAGCTCTCACTGCTGGTTCTGTTCTGCACTGTGAGTTCTGCTGACATTATTGACCACAGCACTCCGAAGCATCAACCCTGCACCGCTGCTTGTTAAAGACGCTCATGATGCATATGCTAGGGTGCTGCATGCAGTTTGTCAGACTGTTTGTTTTTTAACTTGTTACTGTGCTGTTGTTTTTGTGTTTTTTTTTCTCTTGCAGACCTCAACAGTGTCTGTGAGGATGCTGAAGAGGTGCAGCAGGACAAGCGTGTTGACAGTGACATTGCCACAAATGCAGAAGAGCCACATGTGGAGGAGAAGAGCGCAGTTAAACCACAGAATAAGGATTTTGTGGGCGAAGTGGACGGCATAGAGGATGTGGTTGAAGACGATGAGGAGGCAGACCGAGGAGTGGATACTGATTTGACTGCTAAGCAGAAAAAGTGCCGCTTGGTCTGCAAAGAGTGCGGGAAGAGGTTCACCCGCCGCGAGACGTTCAACCTCCACCGGCACTTTCACGCGCATGAGGATGAGCTCACGCCCCTCACCTGCAAAGAATGCGGCCTTACCTTTCAGCACCGCAGCAGCCTCATCAAACACCGAAACGAACACAGGGAGAGTGAGGAGCCGCAGCTCATCACTCCAAAAAAGGAGGTGCAAACGATGGAGGAGGGCATTTTTCAGTGCGCAGAGTGTGAGAGGATATTCTCCACAGTCAGCCAGCTGAGGGACCACAACTGCAGCAATACAGTAGAAAAGCCTTACCACTGCCCCCTGTGCCGCCAGGATTTCCAGTTTAAGGTCTCCGTCACTAAGCACATGATGACCCACTCTCATGAGAGCGCCTTTACGTGCCAAGAGTGCAGTCAAACTTTCCCAAACACTACAGCCCTGCGCTTCCACCAGAGGTGTCACGCCGCCCTAAAGCCCTATGAATGCCCCGAATGCGGCATGGTTTTTAAACACTACTCCGTCATGGAAGACCATCGTCGCAAGCACACCGACAACAGCCGCTCTCACCTGTGCAACATCTGCGGTAAGACTTTCAAGTACAGCAGCCTCCTTCATCAGCATCAGTATCTGCACACAGGGCAGAAGCCCTTCCGCTGCCCCGAATGTGGGAAAAAATTTGCTTTTGCCCAGAACATGAAGGCGCACTGCCGCCAGCATAGACTGCGTGAAACCAACTCCTGTAGTGCACAGACCAGTAAGCAGGCCCCTGCTGCCGAACAGGAGGAGGTAAGAGGGCCGGGAAAGGAGAACGCACACCAGAGCGAGGAACCAAAACGCACATTTAACTGCCCCCTTTGTCCCCAGACATACTGTGCACCAGCTAACCTGAGAGCCCACATGCTCATTCATGAAGCAGAGTATGAAAAGCTGGAGAGATCACCTCGACTCCCAAAGGATGTGAACAAGTACTGGGATAAGGGACACACCTGCCCACACTGTCCGTCCATTTATCGGGACGAGTCCAGTTTAAATGTGCATCTTTTAAGTGTCCACAAGTCTGTTTCACAGTATTTAGAAAGACTGGCTGCTCCACCTAAAAAACAATTCACTCCATTAACCAGTGATAATGTGCAGGTGAAGTGGAAAAGCGAAAGCATAAGTGTTAAGTCATACAAGTGTTCAGAGTGCGGAAAAACTTTCCGCCACCGTTCAGTGTTGGAACTGCATATGCGCATACATTCCAAGGACAAGCCTTACCAGTGTAAAGTGTGCGGCAAGGGCTTTAGATTCAGTAGCTATTTACAGCAGCATCTCATCATTCACACAGGCAAGAAGCCATACAAATGTTCAGACTGTGGGAAGGACTTTGCCTTCCTGCAGAACATGAGAACGCATCAAAAGCTGCATCAGGAAAAACCCTTCCGCTGCACCAGCTGCCGCAAAGGCTACAGCGACGAGATCCAGCTGCAGCACCACATGTTGTCACATAACGGTGACAAACCTCACAAGTGTGACCAGTGTGACAAAAGCTTCGGGTTAGCTTATCTGCTCCGTGATCACATGAACACCCACACAGGAGAGAGACCTCATCGCTGTGAAGAGTGTCACAAAACCTTTTCGTGGTTTAGTAGCCTGCTGGTACACCAGAAGATCCACGCTCGTAAGCGGCAGAGTTTCAGCCAGTACAGTTCTTTTCCAATGAGCTCTAGGATGAGGGGGCGGGGGAGGAGGGGTGGGAGGCCAGTGTGGGGATTTTCTAGACCTTTAGGAGGCTCAGGGATGACTACTCCTCAGCAGCTTTCTTATCCGGTTTCGGTAGTGAGAGACGCTGAGCTCCACAGGAGGGCAGTACAGCCGCCATCTTCCATGCATGCATCTCGCATGGATTTACAGAGCAGGCAGCAAAAGGAGCAGTGGCTGTCCGAGCTACACCCTCAGCCAGTGCAGTGGAAGGTAGATGGTGGGGAAGTAATGCCTGTTCCATCATCGCAGCACCAACATGGAGCCCCACAGCAGACACAGTTTGACAGCTCAGTGCTACAGCAGCACCATCGGACAAGTTCATCCTGGGCAGATATTCCTCTGATAAGTCAGTCAGGCTCCACGTCTGTTCAGAGTTTAGATTCGGCACACACAAAAGACGGCACGTCTTCTGTTGCCGCCTCTCACCTGGTGTCCGTGCCAAAAAAATCCAGCCCGTCAGCAGTGAACGAGATGGTGCAGCACAGGCAGCACAAGCCTGTTTCCTGGAGCAGCACTCCCACTTCTACAGTGCTAGCTTCCACAAGTTCTGTGCAACACGAATTTTCTGTTCCCTCCTCCTACATAGACGGAGCAGCTCTGTGGAGTGTCAGGCCTACTCCACTAGTAAATTCACAGGGCTCACCAAGTAAGCTCGGGCAAGAGCTTCAGCTGCCAAGATGGTCAGTTATCCCAGTGTCCTCACAAAAGGAGCCGTCAACACCTCCTAAGAAGGAGGACAGAGTGTGGGACTTGAGTAATCCTCAATTAATACCTTCGACTGTTAGCCAGCCAGAGAAGCCATGGAACGGCTGTGAGCCGCAAAAGCCATGGGCTTCTGGCTTAGCAGGTGCATCCACCTCAGCTCAAATAGACCAAAGCAGTGCTATGCCAATTTCCAGTCCCGTCTCTCATGGGGCCAGCAGCACCTTATGGGACATACAAACACCACCAGGAATTCCAAAGACTATAAACTCCACGGAGAAGTTAGTAAATAATCAAGATTTTCAGCTGCAGCAAAAGCAGGCGTCATCTGGCTGGGCCAATGTACAGACAGCAACACAGAAGGTTCCCATTTCCATTCAGTACGAGCCTCATCGTTTTGGACAGGGCATGGGAACACCAGTATGGGGCTTCCAAAACAACCCAGTGGGTCCTCAAACCCTGCTTTCTGGGCAACTCAAACCAGGGAATGGACCGGAGCTGCAGCAACAACCAATGGTAACAGGCACTCAAATAATCATAAATCAGCCTTCTCCTTTTTTCTCACCTCCACTTGCTCCGCTCCCTCCTCTTGCTTTGCCTGGCCCTCACCCTCTTCACTCTGTCGCAGTTGGTGCACTTCCAAGACCTCCACACCCAAATATTTTTTTCACACCACAGGCGGTCATGAGCGAGAGGCCACACATGCCACAGACCCTGTCCCTACCTCAACTTGCCCCGCGGACAGAAACTCACAAACTTGGATCTCGTTTGCCTTTTGCCCCTGAACGGCTTCTCCAGTGCATGATATGCGGGTGCTCTCTTCCTCGGGAGCTGGATCTACAAATGCATTACTTGCAACATGCACAAGGAGAGATTTGACATTTCTACTCTAGCAACAAGACTTAGTTTTAGTTTTTTGTTTGTTTTTGTAATAATTTTATTATTTGGTGGAACCTCATTTATCACACATGGATGAGCATCAGCAAAAAGATGGGGAAGGTGAAACATGGTTTAGCCTGTACACTTGTTACACATTTTAAGTCTTTTGGCTTCAGATTAGATTGCACAGTCAGGGTGTGTTTTGACATGAAGGGTGTGTACACGTGCCATTCAAAGTGTTTTGCTGTCTTTTAAAATGCATATCCCAATACTTCTAGATTAATGAGGTTCTACTGTAAGGTCTACATTTCATTTATTGCCAATGACCTTTAGATTTAGATAATATTAGTACTTTTCTAGTTCCGGTCATATGTCCTGAATCATTTGTACTGTGTTTCTTCATGTACAGTATACTGTGTGCCTTTTTATGAGTACAGTCTGCATGTCTGCTGTCTTTGGTATCCTAGGCCTAGTTTGTGCTTATTAAGGTAGACTCAACAATGTGACCTCCCTCCCAAAATGCAGAGCAACTGTTTCAAAGATACTGTAAAGAAATGTGTGTTTTTGCTTTTGGAGAAGTGAGGGGGATTGTTGTGCTCACAGATTAGATTTGTCAGAACATAACAAGGAAAAAAAACTGTACACATACAGTATAATCCTCTTAGGGAGCACTTGTGATCACAGGGCCACTGGCCTGGTCCAAATATGCGACGAGTAAAACGCAAAACCATTTCTAATATGTAATTGTGATTTCACAGTAAGAGTTTTCTGTAACTGCAACACTTGGGGTGGCCATTGGGGATGGGGCAAATTGGCACCTTTACACAATTAATGACTGCTGACCAATAGCTCATTTTGTAAGAAATGTTAGACTTATGTGATGTTTTGTCATTAACATTTTTTTTTACAGTGGCAAGAAAGGAAAATAATTGGTTACATAATTTTTTGCTTCAATTGGTCCAGTCTGCATCTCTTACCAGAATAAGTATTTCAGATTGGAATGTACCCACGTTTGTAAAAATTAATTCCACTTTTTAGTGCGTAAATGTTTTGTTTTTGTTTTTTTGTGAATAATGAATGATCTCATTCCGTAACAGTAGATCTAGGTGAGTACATCATCACATCTCCTTCCGTTATGAAAATGGGCATTAGATTAGCTCTGGTGGCCCGCCAAGTGACTGACAATATTCATTACTGCTATCTGCTGTAGAAATAAACAAATGGTTCATATGTAAAAATAAAATGAAAAAAAAAGCCACAAAAAGAAGGAAAAGCAAAACAACTTCCTGTGCATTTCAACATTCATCGATTCAGAAACGTGCCCTTCTACCTCTATCCACTGTTTTAGCATGGAAGATTTTTCCCATGATGTCTACATATTGGATTAAAATAAAAACCTGCCTTTGATTATAAACTTGTGTGGTGCAGTACTTCACAGTTAGCATAAACCAGCATTAGCACTTGGACATTGCTATTATAGGGAACTCCTTAACCTTAATATGACAGGGTAGGATCAATTTTGAACATGTGCTATCAGATTTATTTTTCCTCCCCAGGAATTAGGTCACTGAATAATGGAAAGCTGTATGGGTTTGTGCATAACCCATGAAAATATGTTTTGCATTATAGGCTTTATTTATTGTGATTTTCTATGTTTAGTCATTACATTGTAATCTTTTTCACAGTTTAGAGACCCGGAGTAGCAAGATTTACTACTTGTAGGAGCCTTTAAATAGATATTTAATGCCGAATGAGACGATGAAAATGACTCTGTGAATGATGGGTTAACTCCTTCAATGAATAAACATTAACTTATTTGGAGAAAAACCCCCCAGATAAAACGTGTATGAGAAACAAAGTCATGAAACATATTCCTGTATGAATTATTTAAAATGTGTTGATCTCTTGAGGACTGATGCAGTAAGAAAAAAGTTACAATGTTCTGTCGTGGAAATTGGCCAGGTGGTGGAGTTAAACTCAGTACCTTCTTGCTGTGAGGCAACTGTTTCAAACCACCTCACCACCATGCTGCCCTAAGCTTCAGTTCCACCAGTCAGTAGTGAAGTGCCAGAGTAAATGCCGTAAATAAACCAATGTATAAGAGCACTGGATAAACAGATTAAAAACCACGCTGAGATGACGTGATTAGTGTGAGAATTAAAGAGATACTTTTAGTTTCTTATCAGCCATTCACATACTCTTGTTTAGTGGTGTGATTTTTGGGGGGTTGGACAGGGTTAGTGTCCAAGTTTGACAGTGTAATGAAATCTTCATATACCAAATACTTTTCTAGATTTTTTTTTTTTTTAGAAGTTCAATCTGCCCACTTTCAAGCTTTTTCATTTTACATTGAAATTGCAATTTTTGAACATAATTATATCTCAAAAACCATTAACAATTAAAAGCCTGAAAATTTCCGTGGTCTTTGGAGAGGAGCCTCCAAAGACCACGGAAAGGGCAATGTGCATGCTTACAAAGTGGGTGTCAAAAATGTAAAATATTTACCAAAATTACTCTCCCAAAGAAAACTAGCATAACATCTAGAAACTTAACCATGCTTTGTTTATTTGGTGCAACTTGTCATATTTGCTTAATGCAGCATAAAAATTGAATGAAAATAGTATTTCCCTGTTTTTAGTGACATAGGAATGTAGTGTTAAAAATATTATAGATTATTTATTTTGCATTATTGTGAAATAAATTGAAAAAACTTCACAAACTGTCTTTTACAGTGTGACAGGGTTTTGTTTTTTGTTGTTTTTTTGTATTAGTGTATACTCAAATATGGGACTTTACGGGACTGCTTCTTTTTTCACATTTTAACTACCCAGTATTCAGACATGAATATTATCTGTCCCAAATTATTGATGCTGATTCAGTTGTATGGTGCAAACAACATGGTTAAATGCAGCTGTTTGGGTTTAAGTCCGACCCAAGGTCCTTTGGTGTGTTTCCAGTTTTCCTGTGCAATACTCTCCTATCAAATAAAGGAAAAAAAGCTATCCAAAAATAATTTTGAAGAGGATAACCACTTGTGATATCCATTTACTCTGACTAAGATTAAAGGGGGAAAAAAAGACTAGAACAAATTTCAGGCTTTTATACATGGTAGTCTTTGAGATATTCATTTTCAAACATTTGCTCAGATTTTAATGTGTGCAAAAAAGAGCTAAAAATGAATGGACTGGCTTTCTGAAATATCAATATATCAAAAATGTATTTGATACATGACCCTAAAATTTCACAGGTCACCGAATTAAACTTTAACCCTGTGTACTGTTGATCAATTAGTATAAGTAAATATATTTTATTCTCTAAGGTGTTTTTTTAAAAATCTTTTCAAATAGGTAACTAGTTCCAATCAACTGCAGTATATATGTAACTTTAGTTTTAGTGGAGAACAGCTCCTCCTCTTCTGCAACAAGTGGAAAAGTTTGTGAGGGCGTTTGTTTGTCAGAGTAATGCACCACCACCACCACTGGCGTCGCTGCAGGGTGATAACTTCGTGTTGAGGCAAATAAAAGAGAAGAAGAAGACACTTCCGCTGAGGGGAAGGATAGGCGCACTGCGCAGGTGTTCTGACTACAGCTCGCCTTTATATGTACACCAACCGCATTATTAAAACGGTTAATGATACTTCTCCGTTATATTTTAGCGAACTAGACTTATATTACACACTGTTTTCACTCCCGTGGAGCTGACTGAGTGGTAAAAAATAATTTGTATTAAAAAAAAAAAACAACGGTGGCGCTGTTAAGCTAACAAGCACTAGCGCCACCAAGCAGCCACGCCAAGATGGAGGGATCTGCTTCCTCGGCCAGCGTAGAGGACGGAGCTGAAAACAAACGCCATGCTGACGAAGGGACACCTGAAGAGAACGCCGGTCCATCGACTGAAGAAACCGCTGACAGTAAGCACCCATCAACAGGCCGTGACTTAAACATTTACGTTAACACAGCATCAGTGCGTTCCTGTGCATTGTCTTCCTGCACTCCATCAATAGGAAAATGTAAATATTTGACTTGAAGGCAGATTTAAAAAGTGCTCTTTTAACACCAGTAACAAATATAAAGTTACCAGTTCGAGTTAAAGGCTTCCCAGCATTTTCAGTGGGGCGTATTGAACAAACAGCGCCAGCCCTGGTCAAAGTTAATACTCAGCCATATGGATCGAAAATTATGTGACCGCTTTGATAATCTAGTCTTATGACATTGAATCAGGGCATTGCCAGAAGCAAATCTATGTATTGCCGGAAACATGCTTTTTCTGTAATCCTACTGAATAATATAAATGTTTGGTCAGGCCATAAATAGGGAAGTGCTCAATCTGCGGTATCTCCAGGTTCCCCCCCCCCCGCCCAATAATAATCTTTCCCTTGGTATTTATTTCATTTGCTTTAACAATCTGGCACTCTTAATAGAAGATTAACGTAAACGGATTTTAGATTTAGAACTAGTTTTAAATTAGACTTTTCTGATTATTGTTTTATCAGTACACAAACTTTAGCAATCAACGGAAGGAAGTTTTGTTTTCCTGAGCATGGTTGTGTAACAACTAAAGCATTGCTTGTTGTGTTTTGTTTTAGATCAATAGGAAATATTTATTTAGACAGCAAACAATACTACTCATACAGTTTCTCTTGGCTGTTTCCATCCAAAGCATTTAGTATGCTTTTACGTGTATATGTAGGTGGAAGCAGAATATCTTCACTACTTTTACGCCTCGACTTCTTCCTGTTGAGACATCAGACTAAAGTTTCAGCAGGTCAGCAGGCAGATTGTCACTATTCCTTTGTATTAGAGCTGGGCGATAGAACAATAACGATATGTATCGCGATATAACTTTTACTCGATAGAGAAATTAAGCTATCGCGATAGACCTCGCTGCTCTTGTCCTCAAAAAAAAAAAAAAAATAGGTCAGCCAATCCAAATTAAGTAGCGCAGAGCCGAACCAATCACAGCCGCAGCGTCACGTCGCGTGACTTGTTACATACAGCACAAGTGCCAAGCCGCACGTGTGTTTGTTTGGGAAGCAGCCAGCGGGTAATGGAGCCAGCGCGTAATGGAGGAAATGAGTGTGCCGACTAGAAAAATCAACCGAGCGTGACCGAAGAGAAAACAGATGATGGTTCCAATGCCGGAGAGATTGTCGAACGGAAGAGCCATAGAAGTTCCGTAGTGTGAAGGTATTTCGGCTATTTCAAGTCTGACAAAAAATAGAGTAGCGTGCACTGTAAATTGTGCCGAAAGCAAGTCTGGAAATACAATAAAGCGGTGCATGCGTCACACTGTGCGCCACGTTATTGTTTCGGTGAAATGAATTTCTACAATACTGTTACTGTTAATTCTACTCTCTGCAGTGTTTAAATGCTTACATATACACACAGTTACTGTCCCTCCACACATACGGCTCGGTTCTGCTTCTATGCCCCAGCTTTGTTTACTTTTTCCCACCGAGGCTTCTAGACTTCTGATTGGCCAACATTTCTGCACGGTTAGGAATCTAGCGCCACCTGCTGCTTTGGCATGTTCATAGCAGCGTTTTCCTTCATTTCTGCCTTTATGTGTGGACGGGATTATTTTTTTAAACGAAAACGGAAAATCTCCGTTTTCAAAAATACCCGTGTACGTGTGGACGTAGCCTCAGTCTCTGACTGGAAGCGCTAATTCGTCATTCGGCTTTTGTCAGACTAAAGTAACTGTTAAAACTGTTTGAAAAGCTAAGCTATACAACAAGGAGAGATTGAGAATTTCCTTTTAGTTCTCAGTTTATTTGATATTGACAAAAGTTAGTCAGTTTTGTCTGTTCTTCTGTAAAACAAACTAAGATTTATTTTTAGAATTAATATTTTGTTTCTAAGTGGAATTGACAATTTAGTCTGTTTTGTTTGTTCTATTTTGAAACTTAAACGCTTTAGCGGCTGTCTTTTGTGTAGTTTGCAATATTTGCCTTTATTTATCTGAAAAAGTCTCATGTTCCTTAAGTACATCTACCCTGTTGAACTTCATCCATCCATTCGCGTCCGCTTAATGGATGAACTTATTATGGGAAATAAATATTTAAATAAAAACAAGCTGCTGATTATTTCACATTTTACTTGTGAGCAACGGCACATTTAAATCTTACAAATATAGTTATTTGGCTTATATCGTGATAGATATCGTTATCGCCTGAAATGAAAAAAACATATCGTGATATGAAAAAATCTCATATCGCCCAGCTCTACTTTGTATCCATAAGAAAAGCTTCAATAGGGACATGTTTTTAACACATAAGAAGCACTGCACTTTACAGAGTAACAGTTGTGGTTCACTGCTCTAAATTTCAGAAATATGCGTTAAAAATCTGTTTGGATTGAGTTTTGTTGAAAAACACAGCCTTTACTTATTAATTCTCTAAACGTTTAAATATGAGTTGACATTAAATGAGATTAGGGCTGGGCCATATTATACCGTTCACGGTAATACCGGTATAATGTTAGGCAACGATAGGAAAATGAATTATCGCGATAGAATATGAGTAAAACGCGCATATGCGCAGTGCCTTTGTTTTCATACGCACATGGCCGATTGTTGAGTGAAACAGATGAACCAGAATTGGTTTGTAAAAATGGTGCAACTTCAGTGATGTGGAACTGGTTTGGTGTTTGTCCGTCAGATACACGACAAAGCACATTTTTTTGCAGAACATGCAAGCGGCCGTCGTTATTGTCGTATTTGTCGGACTAAGATGCTCTTAAATCTGGGAGTAATCTGTGTCCTAAACTCCGTATCCTTCAGGTCAAACGAACACTGCAGCATCACTGGGAGTTAAAAACTGTCTAAATTCTTTCATCTTTAATGAAACGATCAGCATTGCTGCTTTACAAGGTGAAACTATGAAGTTTAAGTTCCAGGCATCCATGAAAACAAAATGTATTACATTTAACGGAGTTAGAAGTTAGCAGGAAGCTAGCGGAAGTTAGCTCGCTAGTTTCGCTAGTTACCTAAGCATGATATAGCATGTTCTGACAGAGATTTCTGGAAAAATTCAAACGTACAGCTCTGCTATCACGTCCAACATAAATTAAGAGAGGAAACTAAACAGCAGTGACGTTTGTAGGGTTACTGAAGTTGGGCTAGCTGGTATATAATGATGTGATACATGATCGCTAGCGACACAGCTATGTTAGCATAACATAAACAGTGAAGCTGGAGGAGAACACTAACACTTTTCCACTTATAAAAGTTAACGTTAAAGTTCCTGATAGTTAGAGACAAATGCAATCGCATGGCAGGATGCTGTAAACGGACCAAACTTCAGTCAGGAGAACAACTGAGATAATCCATCCACAATACGAGGTTAGTCATTAATATACTGCAACAACATGGGAATAGAGCAGAATTCATTCATTAATAAATCAATGGTACAGAAGTGGAGGAAGCAAGAAGAATGAGTTTAATAAAATTTGATTCTGACTGCTTTGTTTCGCTTAATGTGCCTTATAATCCCGTGCACCTTATGGTCCGAAAAATGTGTACTGCACACTGCAGTTTAATGTTGCAAAGCAACTCTTTTTAACTTCAGTGGATATTATACATGGTTATGCTCAGGATATGTCAGCCCATTTCTACTGGAAATGCCTTTTGGTTAAACTTTCAGCAAGGAATTTGCATTTGCACTGTTACATTTTTATAAAGCTTTAATGTACATAAAAACCAGCTTCTTGTTTAAGTGAAAATAAATGGAAGGTTGTCTTTTTGCGCTAGTAATGTTGTGGAGTTGTATTTTGTCTCGCATCAATTATATCGTCGGTTATATCGTTATCGCAAATTTTCAAATATATATCGTGATAAATATTTTTGG
The DNA here is from genome assembly GCF_057381915.1 of Diplotaxodon limnothrissa. Lineage (NCBI taxonomy): Eukaryota > Metazoa > Chordata > Actinopteri > Cichliformes > Cichlidae > Diplotaxodon > Diplotaxodon limnothrissa. The sequence continues at coordinate 9,318,786 of NC_140606.1, forward strand.
CCATATCACCCTGCTCTAAATGAGATTTTATCTAAACATGGTTGTCCACAGTGTGCAGGTGCTTTGCGGACATTCGTTAACCATTTACCATGTCTATTAAAAAAAAAAAAAATGCAACTACACCAACTGTATTAAATAACAAAATAATTCATCTTCAAGGTATTTTAGCCCTAAACAGTGTATTTGCACCTCAGTAATGACACTTTTTTTTTGTTGTTGTTTTTTTAATAAGTGTTATTTTTCTCCTATCATTTCTTTGTTTTATATGGAAATTGTGCAGTTGTGTGATTATACTGTAAGCTCAAGTTACTTTAAAATAAAGACATGTTTGCGCCTCTGTTTTTTGTTTTGTTTTGTTTTTAAATTTCCTTTCTTTTTTTCTTCTCTGAAAACAGGAGTGGCTTTGACCTCCTCTTTTCCCCTTTTCTATTTTTAGGGAGTGGGGTTTTCTGCTGTCAGCATTGTGGAGAAGGCTTCAGAGAGGAGGCAGCCTTCTTGAAGCATTTGCGTGAACATCCACAAGAAAGCATGTATTTGGACAAGCACATGGATGAGTTACATGATGGAGAAAAGGACAATGAAGCGCTTCACTTTTGTTCTTTATGCTCATCCTCATTTATTGACCTGAGTGAATACCACTTGCATATGGAGAAGAACCATGATCAGATCTCTCAAAAGGAGACTGGTATCCGGATTAATGCTGCCATAGCAAAGCAACAAACTTATGAATGTCAGGACTGTGGGAAATCTTATGGTGTGATTGGACACTTTCTCAACCATCAGCGCTCACACAGACAACCCTCCAAATCAGTTTTTCATGACCTTCAGCATTTGAAAAAGAAGTCGTTTCAGTGCGAATCTTGTGGGAGAAATTATTCTCGTGCTTCAGCTCTTGATGCCCATCGTCGTTGTCATGAGGAAAAGTTGATTAAGCCCAGAAACAGGAGTTCAGGAGATGCAATTCCAGCTGGGGAGTCATTAGCAGAAACAAAGGCAGGTGAAAGTCAAACGGAGGATTATTCTGAAAAGGTTTTTACATGCTCATGTGGGAAAGCTTTTTCTGCCCTGATGCGACTTAAGACTCATCAGAGATTTAGCCGCAATAGTCAGTGCTCTCCTGAAGAAATGAAACAAAAGCCAAAGAAGAACTGCAACGAGTTTTACTGCAGCGAGTGTAAAAAGGGTTTCAGTGGCCATATTGCTCTCTTTAACCATCAGCGATGGCATGCCAATCATGGTGATAATTCTGCAAAAAGGTTCCCATGTGAGGAATGTGGAAAAGTGTTCATGACTCTTACGTTCTACTACAGGCATCAGCGCACTGCACACAGTGACGAAACCCCAGCAAAGTCATTTCACCATCAGCTGTGCCAGCTACAGAAGAAGGCATTTGAATGTAAAGATTGTGGGCTAAAGTTCTCCAGGTCTTCGGCACTTCATTCTCATCAGCTTCATCACACAGATGTTTTTAGAGAAACTGAGAAGGAGGCCCAGATGTGTTCCTCTCTACCTCAAGACCAAATGGCAGAAAGCGGAAGACCAGAGATTGACTTGGAAACGTCTACAGAAGGAAAAGTGCAGCTGGACAGTTTGCCTCCGACCAACATGACTGAAGAGTTGTACATAGTTGAGACTGATGAAGACATGGAAAGTTATGAACCCGGTGACTTTAACGTACAGGTGATCAGTGCAAGTGAGTCTGAGGATGAGCCACCCCAAGATCTGAATCCTGACCTGGAGCTGGTGTGTGAATCCGATCAGGAGGGAAGAGATGACAGTGATATTGTTTCCAAACCAGAAATGGACTTGAAAATTGTACAAATTGATTTTGAGCAGGCTGATGAGCCGATTGCACTGATAGCGAGGGAAGCTGAGAATAAATCAGCAGAAGACAGGTTTGATTGTCCAGAGTGTTATCGCTGGTTTTCTAGTTCTTCATCGCTGCGTGTTCACAGAATGTGGCATGGCGTTTATAAGAGAAGACAGCAGGCACAAGGTCAGTCAGCGCCTTTTTACACATGTGACACTTGTGGTCATGAAGCAAGTAGCTTTGAGGCACACTGCCATCACATACAGACCCACGGTGGTCAGATGCCAAGCAGCGATGCATTTCAGGAGGTGGAGGGATTAGAGAAGAAAAATCTGACGTGCAGTGAATGCGGCAAAGTTTTCTCTCGTTTGTCTGCTTTGGTCTCTCATCAGTTGCATCATCCCAAAAGAAAACAGTTCCAGTGCCCAGATTGCACAATGTCTTATTCGCATGCAGCTAGCCTGTTTAACCATATGAAAACCTGCTCTGCACAAAAAAAGGAAAATATTTCAGTCAGTAAGAAAGAATACAATCCAAAGAAAACCCTACTGGGCCCAAAGATCTATCATTGTGAGCAGTGTGGAAAGGGATTTTGGTCTTTAGGTGCTTTCTCACACCACAAGCAAAATCCGACAGAGTGTGCAGATTTGAGGCTGAGAAAAGGTGTCCCGGGATCCTCTGTTAATGGACACCAACGCTCTAGCATGAAGGTTGCATGTCCGGTGTGTGGCAGAAAATTTCGGCACAGAGGCATCATGACATTGCACATGCGAAAGCATGAAAATGGAAATCACAAATGCGAACTCTGCAACAGGTCATTCCGCCTTTTTTCCAGCCTCCTTAGACACCAGGTAGTGCATAATGACCAGTTGCTCCCACCACCCATCAAGTCTTTTCAGCATCAAGTTGAACAGCTGAAAAAGAACACCTACAGCTGTCCTGACTGTGGGAAGTTGTTTTCACGGGCCAAAGCACTGCAGTTTCATATGAAAAGCCATGGCTATGAGAGTGGGCATTCTCCATCATCATCGTGGTCCAGAGTCACGCTGGAGGATCTACAGTGCGCTACATGCCTTGCACATTTCAACAGCAAGGTCTCTTTAAGGGTTCATCAGAAACTGTGCATTAAAAGAGACAATCAAGTCGTTGCAAATACAGAAAACGATGATGCTCTAAGATTGTGCGAAGGCAGCGTGGATGCTAGCACATGGGAAAGCTCTGACCAGTCAAAGGTACGTACACCAGTAAAGAGTGAAATGGATGGCACGGAACCAGAGATGGAAAATGACACAGGTGAAGGAGAACTGGAAAACCCAACTGCATCCAATATGAAATACAAATGCAAAAAATGTGACAGAAGCTTTTCAGTAGTTGGGGCTTTAAATTTTCACAAAAGAATTCATGCTGAGGGCTACAGGTCTTTACCAAAATCCAAACTGGCCATTTCTACAATGTTAAAAAAACCTAAACAAGAAGAGCAGGGTAAAGGACTGTTTCACTGCTCTGAATGTGGGAGACGGTTCATGTCTAACTCAGCCCTGGGCTCCCACAAACGATGGCACAAAGAAAAGAAATCTTCGCGGTCCCTGCTAAAAGATGATGATTTGAAATCTCTTAACCACAAAACCATAGATGGAACTTTTCAGTGCAAAAACTGTGGCAAACAGTTTTTTAATCACCGCGTTCTGCAGCGCCACCAGATGTTTAATCCACCATGTCAAAGCAAAGCTGTACCAGAGCCAGATTTGAGCAGCAACGAACCAGGCAAGACATTTGTGCAAGATTTACTTCCAGCCAAGCACAGCAAAACTTTAGAGACGGGAAACGAGGCGTTTGACCAGGCTCCAGAACAAGTCAAAATAAATTGCAGTGAGAGTGATGCCGTATTACTGGCACTGAAGCCAAAACCTCACCAGTGTCCCCTCTGCTCGATGACCTTTACTAAAGCAAGAGGACTACGTGCTCACAAATGGCAGGCCCACGCAAAGAGCACAAAAGGCAAACGCAAAGCTGCTTTGCGCAGAAAAAAAGAGCCTGTTGCCTCAAGTAGTGAGATGAGGAAAACTGGAGATTCATCAGCAGCAGATAACACCAGTGTGATGTTAAAAAGTAGCACAGTTGACAGAGATTGGATGAAAATCACATTGGATTCTCCTGTGAAATTGTGTCCAGACTCCAGGGAATGGGGCATTTCTGAAGGCGCCCCCAACTTTAAGAGAGTTTACCTGGATGTGAAGCAGGAGTCGAAACTGGATAATCAAACTCCTAGAGCTGCAGCTGAGGTTCCTCCACAAGTCAGCTGTGTATCGGAGAACACAGCCAAATGCTTCTTCAAGTGTGATAAGTGCGGGAAAGCTTTCCAAACGGAGGAACAATTAGGGACCCATAAGGCAAAGGCACAGAGTCGGCCTTACTCCTGTGCTCTGTGCTGCCAAGGCTTTTGGACTGAGAATCAGCTACATCAGCACCTTGCTTGGCACGACGAAGTCCGCTGCCGTCTGCCGAATGAGGTACGCTATAGACTGAGTGCTGCTATGACCTCAAAGCCTCTAAAACCCAATCCCCCCGCTGCTGACAACAGAGAAAAGTTTTTCCCATCTTCTAAAGTGATTCGGCCTACGCTCAACTCAGCGGGCCAGTCACAAAGTAGCCATAAGTGCCAACACTGTGGCAAAGCCTTTCTTTCACCGACCGAATTACAGAAACACAAAACGGAGCAGTGCAGCAGCAGTGACTCATACCATTGCTCCGTTTGCCCCAGGACCTTCCGTGAAATCCAAGACCTCATCGAGCATCACCAGGAATGTATCAGCGATTACAAAAGACAAAGCGATGCTCCTGCTGCTGTCTCTGCAGGAGATTCCAATGGCCTTACCTGCCTTGAATGTGGAACTACTTTTTGTCAAGAAACTGATTTGCACCAGCATTATATTGAACACACCCACAGAGTGAATTAAAGCAAAGAAACCTGAAAAGACCTGAAACAATGACTCTGTACATAGATGCTGGCTTTTCTGAAACTTCTAAAAATCTTTGTTAGAAAATTTCTTTTTTGCACCTTTTACTTTGGCTAAATAGTTCCTAATTTGTTCGTATAGTTTTTGAGATTCGTTGTACTTAAACATGTAACACTGGACTAGTATATGCTGAGCAGAACTGGCAGGTAAAATCGGTAACAGAGATCACTCTATCCCGTTATTAAGTTGATGTTAGTTCTATTTTGACCTGCACCACAAATCAAGACCAAGCAACCAGACAGCACCAGAAAGAGCTGCACTGTGCAAGAGTTAAGTTTAATGATCTGACTGGTGGCGGTACAAATGTGAAAATACACAGTGTTGTTTTTTGGGGGGGGGGGAGCACTGATGTCATAGATCTCATATTTTTTTGCTGTTTTAAATTGACCTGTTGTGAATGTAAATTGAACTTGATTAATTTCTTTGGGGACCACTGTCTTTCATTTTCAGACAAATTTATGCATGTAAATTGCCCAGAGAAATGAAAAATGCTGTTGACACACTACTTGCAAAGTGTAGAAAGACATGCTAAACAATGTTGCGCCACACGCATGTGCTAATTTTGCTGCTGTTTTTGTTAAGAACTGATGTTTTGTTGAAGGATGATTGACGTTTTGCATATTTTACAGAAAGATAAAGAACCTGAAATTCAGCAATGCGTACTCTTTACATAACCTGGTAGGAAAAACAAAATTCTTGTCTAACATCACTTGGTCACTTCCATTATTATAAACTATACTACGTTCATTGTATGCTTTGTACAATGCATTACGCATTAACTGATTTATAAGCTCCTCTGTTGATTCTTTATAGTGTTATTTCTATTGTGTGATAAAATATTCATTACTTAAAGTAGCAGTTATGTTCTTGTAGTATAGTTCTAAGTAGTTTGTTATATTTATTAGTTTTTTATTCCTAGAAGTCAAAGAAGTTGAAAATAAACGAACTTGTTTTTGCCATGATTAATGGTTGTGTGATTAATTCAGTCAGTCTGCATATTATAGTCATGTCTGGGTTGTTAATATTGTTGTTTCCCATTTCACGATTACTTAGCTTATGAATATGCCAATATGCGGGTGACATAAATTGCTCTCGCATTACTACATTTCATATCTAGCATGTATTAAATAGAACACCTTGATGTGTCAAAGGAGCAAACTAAAAGTTTGCTACTAAAACAATGTACAAATAAGTAAAAGCATGTGTTGTTGATCATATTAGTTAAGGCTCTGCAGTGATATAGGTCCAGTTTCCTCCAATTTAAAGATGTTTGCAGTGCCTGCTGTAGCACTGATCAACAAACATTTTGTTCCTGGGATTCTTTCACCTGTACTTCCACTAATTTCACTTACTGACTCCAAATATGAGAGCTGTTTTCTTCTAGCTTCACGTTTTTTGTCGCTGTGATGTTCCACTGATTCACTGGATAACAGGACTGGACAGAAATGGAGATGCATCTCAGTGTTTAAGACATCAGTGCACTAAAGGTGATTTTCTTGGTCCTGATGAACATGAACTGATGCTTCATGATGAGTTCAAAAGGAAAAGTAAACCAGCTGAATCAGCAGCATTCAAGCATGTTGTTTCTTGGCAGTCACATAGCTGTTAATAGTGCTGAGCTTGTGGATAAACATGCTGAAAGTATATCAGATAATGAGTGCCAGAATGTCACTGAAGATGCACTTTCTACATTTTCTCCACCAGATCTGTGTGATGTCAGCGATAAGTGCCGCTAAAGATTTAACCAAAATATGAAAGTGATGAAAAACTGATATCAGGGAAAATTGAGTCAGAGCATGATGAGTGACCACTGTTGGTTCTTGCAAAGAGAAATGAATGTGCAGTAAAATCCAGTGCCTCAAACATCTCTGAGCACCCTGAGCATGCTTGTTTTTATTTTTAGCTAAATTGATAGAAATATGCTTAAATGCAACTCCGGTGTCGTCTTTAAGAAAAAAAACACAAAAAACAATTTTGTTGGCAAATAGTTTAAATCCCAGATATAGTGTCAGTATATTGTTATTAAAAAATATTGAAATGGCAACGTGACTCTCAAAAACCTAATGTGTAGGCTTAAATCAGATTTCTTATCTAAAATCAGTGTAAAAAAAATTCTCAGTGGCAAACAAGAAAATATTTGAATACATCAGTGTAATCAGGAGGTGCTAAAAGATGTCTTTACTGTCAGTGCTTGGAAATCAGTATTTTTATGCTTAATTTTAGGTTGTGTTTTTTTTTTTTAAAATTTCCTATTTAAGTTTATTTGAGTTTCGGTTTTGGGGGGGTTTGGGGTTTTTTTGCACAATTTTTTTTTTTTGCTGACGTGATCACTTTCTAATGCCTGCTGAAACAGAATAATTTATCTCAAACTGTCAAAATAAAATATTACTCAGACTTTCCATGTAAAACACAAGCTGCCATAATAATCTACATGGTAATTAAAATTTTCTCCTGTTGCTCTTTGCAGATAAAGAACTCAGTGTTGAATGTAAGGACTGTGGGCTGAAGTTTGCACAGCAGGAGCTCTACGAGACTCACCTGCACCAGCACGCCGTGGAAGACGAGGAAACTCCGATGGAAGAGGACAGGACAGCAGAAACAGTCTCTGAGAGAGCAGACGATGTAGAAAGCAGAGATGAAGATGTGAGAAATACACTTAGACAGGGTTACACCTGCGTGACCTGTGGAAAGAAGTATAAATACCGTGTTTCGTTCCAAAAACACCAGCGTCTCCACAGGAAGACGACCTCTAAAGGAGATAAAACAAATGCAAACATGCAAGAGGAGACGAGAAAAGAAGACAATGTGGAGAGAAGTGAAGTTGAAGGCCCAGGCGAGGATGCAATGACTGCAGAGCGTGACAGCTCTGTGGAGTCTGATTGTACAGAGCCTGTGTGTCACTCAAAGGTTTCCAAACTATCTGATGGGTCTGAATCAGAAGATGTACGATCGCAAACCAGAGGAGAGGTGGACGAGAGTGAGTCATAGCATGCGAACATGCACACACATAGATAAGTGGTAATAAGAGTGCTCGGATTCTGATCTTAGGTGATGACATGCCAGTTCTTCACACGTCTCCAAGCTGACCATCTCAAGTTTGCCTGAAAAATAATTCAAAGAGGGGAGTTATACTTATTAACAGGAAGTAAGCAAAATTCCAGGTCTCTACTGGCCTTAGTTTTCTTTGAAAGAAATTTGCTCGAAGTCCCTAAAATATTTGTTTTACTGACAGATCTGAAATGCTGTTGTTTTACAGGCAGGGAACTGAGATTTTATGTACAATTTTTCATACAAAAGGCTCAAAATATTCTTTAAAAGAGTCAATTTCAGGTGAAAAAAAACACATTTTCATCCAGCTATGACACTATTGCACCAAATCTAAATGAACTTGTTTGTAAATAACAAGTTCCTTTTAATATTACATCCAAAGTTTGTCATGATGATCGCTCTGATTTTCCTCAAAATAAATTCTTTATATCCATGCTTAAATTTGGCAGCCAGAGTCTATAATACATTCTAAGATTTCCTGATTTAAGATTAAGAGTCTAAATTTCACGTGGTGCTTTTTATTTACAAGGTGAGATAGCATGCTTACGAAATTTTATAGACCACAACCCAGTGTAAGGTTTATGCCACAGCTGCTGTAGATTACGTTTTGGTAATTACCAAATCGTATTTTATTTGTCTGTAATGTGCAAGCTCTTTTATCAAAATTATATTTTTAATGCTATAATATAATTATTGCTCTACTCCATGTATTTTAAAATTGACTGCTTTACAAAAGAGCTGAGAAAAAATATAAAGTATGTTATTATTTGGTTAAGATGGCAAATTACAGTCATTTACTTGTATTTGTGAATAGATGAGTTCTTTTTAGTGTTTGAATGATTAATTTCCGAGTTCTTAAAGAAATCTAGTGTGCAGCTGAAATCTGGGTGTAAAAATGCAGACCCCAGTTTATTTTCCTAATCTCTAAAGTTTTGGAGTTTTCTTGTTTTTATGACAAGTGATGTAATAAATGTAAGCACTGTAACTTTTGAGGCAGTTTGATAAATTGCATTTTCACATTTATATTAAATTATTGCTACGATAGAATTCTTAATCAAGAATAATCTCACCAGTGATGCTGAATCATTCGGCTATTAAACTAAACAGAAACCATAACTACTCCACCACAGTGTTTATTTCTTTTGCAAGAACATAATACATATCAAACTAAGTGAGTGCAACACATTCACTTTCCTCAATTGTTTGTCTTCAGTGTTAATAAAACAAATGTTATTCAAAAGTGTTTCCAGTCACAAAATATGTAATTCTCAGGATTTTGATGTTGTTCTCCTTAAATACATATCTGTGTCCAGAGGTGGAATCATGAACTTGTGTTTTTGTGTTGTAACGGCATTCAGCACACATCTGTTCTTTCTGTGCAGAAAAATCTACTTGCTGCATGATTCAGTTTAAATTCTTATAAAATGGGAAAATGAGCAAAAACATGATCTTAAATTTAACAGGAACTTTTGTGTGTCAGAAGCTGTAAATTAAAATCTGGTTTCTGCAGGATTCCAGATCTGCTGTCAGAGGCTGGACATCCAACAATTTTAAGTACTTCAAGCATCTATCGCTGAATGTTAATTTGAGCTACACTCCTTCCTGAGGGTTTATATTTATAGAGCTTTGGTATCAAATATTTAAACATGTAAGGAACCTAGCTCAGATGACTTGACTGGATAGTGGGATATTAAAATAGGTCCTCAAAAATGATAGAAAAACATAACAAAAAACACCTACTTTCTTCTCCTGAAATACTTAAGTGGAGTCCAACCTGTGCTTTTTGTTTTGTTGTTTTTTTTTTCTTGTTTGTTAAAATTTTAGCAGTTTAAAGAGTAATGTTAAAAATTGTGCAAGTTTTCCACAGACTGTGATCAGTTGGTTGCTTTACATCAGATAGTAACTTTGTGACTGAGCTGTCCTCCTGAATTTGAGAGAAACTTTCAGATGATGAAAAACAGAACGATCATTTGTCTAAAATAATTTATAAAATCATAACAGGTTTATTCTACTTCTTCATACTTACCCTAAACATTTAATCCATGTCAATATTTTTTGTACTTAAAATTTCTCCTGTTGCTCTTTGCAGATAAAGAACTCAGTGTTGAATGTAAGGACTGTGGGCTGAAGTTTGCACAGCAGGAGCTCTACGAGACTCACCTGCACCAGCACGCCGTGGAAGACGAGGAAACTCCGATGGAAGAGGACAGGACAGCAGAAACAGTCTCTGAGAGAGCAGACGATGTAGAAAGCAGAGATGAAGATGTGAGAAATACACTTAGACAGGGTTACACCTGCGTGACCTGTGGAAAGAAGTATAAATACCGTGTTTCGTTCCAAAAACACCAGCGTCTCCACAGGAAGACGACCTCTAAAGGAGATAAAACAAATGCAAACATGCAAGAGGAGACGAGAAAAGAAGACAATGTGGAGAGAAGTGAAGTTGAAGGCCCAGGCGAGGATGCAATGACTGCAGAGCGTAACAGCTCTGTGGAGTCTGATTGTACAGAGCCTGTGTGTCACTCAAAGGTTTCCAAACTATCTGATGGGTCTGAATCAGAAGATGTACGATCGCAAACCAGAGGAGAGGTGGACGAGAGTGAGTCATAGCATGAGAACACATTTTATTATTATTATTATTATTATTATTATTATTATTATTATTATTAGTGTTTACTGCACCCTTGCTTAACAGCATTTCAGCATGATACTACATCTTCACAATTTACACTAAACATTTAATCAGTACCAATACTTACTGTACTTAATAACTTTTTTTTCCTTTGTAGATGAGGAGCACAGAGTTGAATGTAAGGACTGTGGGCTGAAGTTCACACAGTGGGAAAACTACGAGACTCACCTGCACCAGCACGCTCTGGAAGAGGAGGAAGCAGAGATTGAAGACCACATGGTAGCAGAACTAGTGCCAGAGAGAGAAGATGCTGGAGAAAATGGAGATGAAAGCATGATTGGTAATACAGCTGAGTGTGATGAGAGCGATTCAGCCCAAACAGGGACCTCAGACCCGATTCAAAGCTTTGGAGTTTCCACCGCCTCAGTGAAGAATGCACCTAGAAAAGATTATGTTTGCTCGATCTGTGGAAAGATTTACGCGTACCTGGTTTCTTTCAAAAAACACCAACAGCTGCACGAAAACGAGTCCTCTGCATCAGCGAAACCTCCGGACGAGTCAATTTTGCGCCAGTACGAGTGTCCAGATTGTGGGATGCTATTCATCAGACGAACACGGCTAATTTCCCACCTGAGAGTTCACAGAGCAAGCATTTCATTAAAATCAGCCCCTCACAGATGTGATACTTGTAACAAGGACTTTGCTTCTGCGGGGCTGTGGTTGGCTCACGCTGAGCTACATAAACAGAATCCATTTTGGTGTTTGAGCTGCACTCGCGGCTTTAGAGATGAAGCGTCACTAGACAAACACCTGCAAAATCACTATCACAGGCACGGGAGCCTCCGCACGTCTGCACAACCCACAAGTCACTTCAGCAACCATGGCGGAGCTAAGCAGAGCTTCTCCAATCCCGGAAAGGTAATTTCGCATCAAAAACAGCATCGTACCAACTCTGTGAACCTGGGAGGTTTGATTCAAAGAAGTGCTCTTCTCCCTTGTGTTGAAGAAGAGCCAGAAATGAATGCAGACTTAAAAGAACGACCAGAGGAGGAGGAAAGCACACAGAAAACAGGGCTACAAAGCCCATGTGAGAAGATCGAGGATCGTGACAGATCTGACAAGTCAGACTGTGGAGAACCGGTGTTTCACTTTAAGATTTTGAGACAAGCTAACTTGGCTGATCTATCTGACGAGTCCAAATCAGGAGATGTACAGTCAAAAACAAGAAACGAGCCGGACGAGGCAGAGTCACAGGAAAGAAACGTGCACAGCGACCATAAGTACTGGGAATGGGAGTGCTTTGACTGTGATATGGGCTTTGATGATGTGGCAAAGCTGCACTCGCATTATATAAAACATGCAACTGGGGAGTTGCCTATACTGTGGGATAACACAGAGGGATGAGGTGTCACTGAAGCATTTGATTTCTCATCCCTGCTTCTGTTCAGATTTTTTTTTAAGGACGTCACACAGCTGCTACAAAAAAACTTTTGCTCTTTTTTAAAACATTTTTTTTTACTTATTCCTGATGAATTTATTTTTAAAAATCATGCGTTACAGTACCCTAACAACAAATATCTACACCAAGGAGGCCTTTTTGAGGTATAGCCTCAATGTGCTTTGAGATTAAACTTTTTAAGGCATATTTTCAGTACGTAAAATCCAAGAGTCTGAGAAACATTCTTGAATTAAACAGGTCAAAGAAAAAAGGAAAACTTGAGTACAGCTGTCCACTCTGTTCCTTTAATGTTTTCCTTAAAAAAAAAAATAAAAAAAAACAATCCTGGGGAATCCTTTCACTGCAGATGTTGACACGGAGAGGATTTTATGAATGTGCCAGTTGAGGACGTACAAGACATCTGTCTCTGAAATTAGACACACTGATCTTCATGTCTTCTTGCTCCTGTCACTTCATTCTCTCCTCTCTCCAGAGTTTGTGGAAGGTCACAGGTCACTGTGAAATGTGGATTACACACTGTTGTAGGAAATCTTCAGTTTTCTGTCGGTTTCCCACATAAAAACTCTTGAACACTGTCTCACTCACTGCTGGGATATTTATTGAATTCCAGCCTTTCTGTCCATCCGACTTTTATCAAGTAAATGGACAATATTCCTTCTCCCTCACCTCAATTATTCCAGTATCCAGAGGTGTGCACAGATATTTTGTGTGAGATGTTTTCCAAATAAAAAGGCATATTCTTTTATAGAAGTTTCTGAAGTCTGTTTTTATTTTTGACATTTTAAACGTATAATTAAACTCAGACACACAACTAACCAAATCGACATGTGCTTTTTCTGATGTAGTAAGTGGAGATGTTTTTTCTTCTAGTGATTAATTAGGTTTATGACTTCAAAAACGTTGAATTTTTTTTTTGTTACTAGTTGCTGAAAATGGGCATCTGGATGCCTAATCAGAAATTCCATCCAGATATTGTCAAATAAAGCATTTCTGATCACTTTAATTGCGCATAAAATGGCAACCTATAAAGGAAGAATGATAAACGACTTCACTGATTTTAGAGTAAGTGTATTAATGAGCACTAAGATAGTTGGCCAGTCTGCAACAGTCACTAGTTTGAAAAATGTAACAGTTCATGATATTCAGTGGTTTATTTAGTAATACAATGAGAGCTAATTGCACTAAAGACACTTTTATGAGATTTCATGAATTATAAATTAAGCAAATAAGCACACAACTTCATAAGCTTCTGTACTTGCTGCTTCTAAGTCTAGTAATTTGTGCTATATTAAAATCGAGGGCTGCACATAAATGCAAGATACATCTACAACTCAGTATACAAAGCCCATTCCAAAAAAAAATGCAATGAGTAAATGTAAAAAACAAAACAGAATGCAATCAATTGGAAAATACACAGACCAGTTTTTATTTTATTTTTTTTCAGAGAACACTTCAAATGTTTAAATGTATAAAATGTAGGGTTTGAAGAAAAACGTTTAATCATTAAAAATTTGATGGCATGTCTCAGAAAAGTTTGCATGGTGGCAATAAAGGCTTTAAAGGTAAGTGGTGCTAAAAGGAAACAGCAGGAGGAACATTTTTTGCAGCTCATTAGGTTAATTGGGAACAGTCCGAGTATATAAACTACATCTTAGAGGGGCAGAGTTTTGCATATCTGCAAAAAACAAAAACTGCATCTACAATTTTAGAATAATTTCCCTCAACTTAAAATAATGAAGATTTTGAATATATTGTTTTCATAACATCATCAAAAGATTCAGAGAATCTGGAGACATTTCTGTGGGCAAGGGATAAGGCGAACGTCTACGTCGCATGCCTGGGATCTTTGACACAATTCTGTCATTGAAATCACTGCATGTCGAGGTTTGTGAAGAAGCCAAATGTGAACATGATCCAGAAACACTGCTGTCTTCTCTGGGTCAGTTAAAAAGCCTGCATCTCTGATGGTATGGAGGTGCTTTAGCACCTATGGAACTGGCAGCTTTCACATCTGGAAAGCATCAGTGCTGTAAGGTATATACAGGTTTTAGATCAACACATGGTCCCATCCAGGCAACCTTGTTTTCCAAGGAAGTGCTTTCATATTTCAGACTGCATTTCTTACAGCAGCTTTGGAGCAGAAGAGTCCAGATGTTGAACTGACCTGCCTGCAGTCCAAACCTTTCACCAGCTGAAAACATTTTATGCATCATCAAATGGAAAAAGTTAGAATCCTACATCAGACAAGAATGGGAGAACATTCCTCTCACAAAAGTCCAGCAGATGCTCTCCTCAGTTCCCAAACATTTACAAATTGTTGTTACAAGGTGAAGGAACGCCACACACGTGTTTTGTTACCATCAAATACAAAATTAGCTTTTTTTTTTCTTGAAATAGTACAATTTCTCAATTTAACCATTTTCCATGTTTTCTGTGTTGTATGGTGAAAAATGTATGAGCTGATGACTTTTGCAAATCATTGTCTGTTTTTATTAATCTTTTACGCAGTATCCCAACTTTTTGGGAATTGGGTTTGTATATACAACAGACGCTTCACATTAGAATGACGGTTTTTGTGATTATGTTTGCATGCGTGCACATGACATGAGTGTGCAGTCACAGTGTGAGTTTATGAAGGTTATACTACAAAGTCTGTGTCTCTGTGAACACCTGCACTTTGAGGATTCCTGGAAATTTTACAATAAAAATGAATATTACACTTTTTTTAAAGGTTTTTGTTCTCCCTCTTCTGATATTTTATTTGTTGCAACAAAAAAACTGAAACGGACTTAACACTGGTCAAGGAAGCCAACCGGTAGTAACAGTTTTCAGAGTGGCCCAAACTTGCTGGAAAACCACATTTCCCGTCACTCCTCCGCGAGCTTTGTCAGACGTGACGTCACGATGTCTGCATCTCCTCCGTGCAGGCTTTGTCAGAAACGACGCGGTGATGTTTGGGCGGACGAGTGAGTCTAGGTAACGCTGAATCTACATCCTCCTACTTCCACACACCGTGTCTGTGTAAGTGGGCGTCTGTGTAGATGGATGGTCTTAAATCGAGAAATATTATTTAGTGTATTTGGCGCTTTATCAGAGCGGAAGTATCGCATTTTGCACTCTGATTTTTACCGCAAATCAGTGAATTAGGCTAACCAGGCTACCATTATCTTCGTCTGGTTATTAGAGAGACATTGCTCAAGGAACTCACCAGTAGGAATATGGTCCTCAAATGTTTTCACATGTCTTTAATTTTTATTTATTTTTTTATTCTTTAACACCTCATTGTGGCGGCTGAGCCCCATGTTGTTGTTGTTTTTTTTGGTTTTTTTTGCTTTGTTTTTTTTGTAATGCAAATGTTACAAGCTCAGTAACAATATGCGCTAGTCCCCCAGCTGTCGCTATGTGGATTACAAAGATGCTTTTCACTCCTTTTAAAATGTGTAGAACCCGCAGTCTTGGCAAAAAGGTAAATGAGGTAGGGCGATTAATATCTGTGTAATTATCAGTCATATGTGTTTCTGTCTGGAACCTGATTTCGCAGAAACATCTGAACAAGAAAGACTACAAATGCAGACTGCAAACCAGGCTCAGAGTGGGTCAAACCCTGTGACCACAGCGACCTCAAAGCCACCGCTGGACACTGAGGCTCAGCCAGCACAAAATGAGCTAGATGCACAAAAAAAAGACAGCAAGGGAGCTGCTGCTGAGACTGAGGAGGTAATTGCACCGGAGGGAAGTGCAGCAAGGCTAAAATCAGCAGAAACACCTGCAAAGGTAGGGATGGACGTGGACACAGCTGCAAAACCAGCGGTACCTGAAACTAACACGAATGCTGGATGTGATGGGCAAAAGGGTAAAAAGCAGGAGAAAGCTGTGAGTGACGGCAGGAAATATGTTCCTTCCAAGAAGGCCATGGTAGATCCTTTGAAGATGGATATGTCCAAACCGCTGGTCATGCCTCTCACATGTGAGTCTTTTACTTGTCTTTCCATGTTATATGTTGTCGAGGACTGAGAGACCTGCTTGATTGTTATTATTTCAAATTTAGAATTACAGGAGACATCATATTCTGCTGTAAACAATATCTACAGTATTTAACTGTGTATGACTGTATCCTTTGCAGTACTTTTACAAGATGTAAACCTAACATTGCTTCATTAAGCTGATACTGTTTGAAGTTTGGTTAAATCTGTACAGTCAATAGAATCTAATGTTCAGTAGCAGACAAAACTCAAAGTGAGAAATTATTTTGGTTGGGTTGATATTAGAGGTGGGAATCACCAGACACTCCACAGTACAATATTATCACAGTACTTTACCCACAGTACGATATTATTTTGATTTCTAACAATTTCCAGTATGCTTATATATGCATATTCTGCGATTTATCCTCCCTTTCTTCAACTGCAAACTATGTTCTTAAACTTGACTCAACAAAGACTCATTCACATTGATGGAAATATGTTGGCAATCTGTCTACATTTGTAAATTAGAGAGGAAATATTTGCAAACATTCCACAATCTCTTTATGAGTAATTGTCAGTCCAAGCTCTAAGCAACCATTTAGTTACAGCAAGTTGGGATTGGTCACAGAATGTGAAAAACATCAATGCAGTCACCAGGCACAAAACAATTTTTTATTTAATCGTGTTTTTTGTAGCTGTAAGGAGGTTGCTGTCCTGTCTTTAACTTTGTGACTGAGCCATTAGCTTTGTCAGGCTAAGTGTGTCCAGTTTGGGATGTTTCTTTTGTCGAGTCAATTTAATCTGAGTTTGCTTGGCTACATGTGTTATCTCAGGATGGAGGTGCATGAGATGCCCTTTTGTTAATAGTATTTCATTTATTTAACAAACTATTGATATTTGGTTCCCATTATGGATACAATATTGCCATGGAAAAAATTTGCAATACTATGCGGTATAATTTTTGTCGGGTGTTTCTTAACCTGTCTTTACCTCCATCCAAATTTACCTACACATTCGCAAATGAAATAATCCTAGAATCACGTGTTTGTTTTTGCGAGCATGTATGTTTTGTATGGATTTGAGTCTAGGGATACAGACGTGTGTTATATGTATTTACTCTGCTTCTGCCCTTTTCCCCTGTAGCATCTCAGCTTTCCCTCCAGTGCATGGAGTGCCATATAATCTTCAGCGATCACAAGAGCAAAGAACGTCATCTCAAGCTGAGCCACCCAGCAGAATATGAACAGTGCATACTGAGGAATGCCCTGTTTGCTTGTTATGTTTGTGATCGACATTTCACAAACTCCACAGAGCTCATGGTCCACCAGAAAGCCCACACAGAGAAGAAACCTTTCAAGTGTCCAATCTGCAGTCAGGCCTTCAACAAGTCATCAGAGCTGACCGTTCATAAAAAAATTCATTTTGGCCAAGATGGTTATGCCTGCACTGACTGTGGCAAACCTTGCAAAACGCTGACATTGCTGAAGTATCACCGGCGCACACACACTGGAGAGAGGCCTTATGTTTGCAAGGAATGTGGAAAGAGGTTCACCATGTCCAAGGCTCTGCAGAAACATTTGGTGTTACACTCGCCGGAGGGAGCTGAAGGAGAGGGGGGAGAAACCACAGCTAAAGCACAACCGAGAAAAAATGATGGTAAGGAAAAAAGCCATTGGTACAAGTGGTAAAGTGTTGTTAAATAGAAATGCCATGACTTGAAATGAATTAAAAGCATCACCATAAAGTTTCTTCGTTTATTGTCTCTAGGTGCTTCAGCAACAAAGTATCCCTGTTCTATGTGCAAGGCCACTTTCAAGAGTTCCAGGACACGTTTGCACCACATGAAAACTAAACACAATTCCTTGCCTGCTACTGCCAGTAATGTTCTCCCAGAAGGTCAGCAAGTGAAACAGACTACACCCATTATAACTCCGATATCCATCTGCCAACCAGCACTACTACAGGTGGAGCCGAACGGACCCCTGCAAAAAGTTGATGCCAATATTGACACAGAGCAGATTCGCAAACTTATTGAGTCTTTGGGAAATGTGCAGAAAGTGAACCAAGTTGTCATACTGGGGCAGGTGCCACCTCATGCTCCACCACTGGAGGTGCAGCAAGTATCACAAGGGTTAGAGCCGGTGAATGTGAATCTCAGTCCACCGCAGATAGATTTTATAGGACTGAAACAAACAGACTCTAAGACAGATGAAGGTGACCCGTCAAACAATCCATATGATCCAATGGAGCAAACAATTATACTGGAACCTATTACTCCAGATGGACAGCTAGAAAATCCCTCTTTCTCAGTATTAGGTCCTCACATAGCAGCAGGTGAAAATGCAGAGCTTACACTTGTTCCAACTGAACAAGCAGAGAGACCTGAGGGAGAGGGGATGCATCAGATCCTTCAGCAACCGGATATTGATGTGCTTCATTCTAATCCTGTGGAGCAAATGGTTAGTCAGAATGAGGTAGATGATCCTAAACAAAATCTGGAGCAGATGGTCATATTAGAACTTACCCCTGCTTTGATACCAACTGAGGTGCTAGAGCAATCCCAAGCAATCCAACAAAATGAAATCCCTTCCTCCTCTCTGGTACCAACTACAGAACTAGAGACTCTCGATAAAACTGCAGAGCATACCGTTCTAGATGAGCAAGAAACCAGCCTGTCAGTTCCACCTCTTATGCCTACCGTTGAGTTGGAGCAAACATATTTACAACCAGAGGAACAGGACATTTCTTCTTGCACAGTTGTTCAAGCAAACACACTCACGCAAGCTTCAAGTGAATCGAAAACCCATTCCACAAAAGTTTTTGATTCACATATGGAAACAGTAGATCTAAATCAGGTGCACCCTGTGATAGATCCAGACACACAAGAAGAGACACAAAAGAAGCCTGAAGAAGAACCACCTGACAAACTGCTGGAAGATTCCAAGAATAACCTGTCTGAATCAGAAAATCCGCCTGCTGAAGAAAAGGTTCTGTCGCAATTACAGTCTAAGAAGGTGGCAAAGATCTCAGAATTACCCATTAATGTAATGTCAGCCCAAGAGCTGGTGAAAGTCCGGAAAAGAAAGCCAGCCAGAGCTTTTTTCTTTCAAGGATATATGCAAGATTTTGTGGGAAGCATCTACCAAGACGACTTACAAATTGATGCCAAACCTGCCAAGCGCCAAAGGTCAAAAAAACCCCACCTTGTTGTTAAATTTGGCCCACAAAGCAAAGAAAAGAAAAACAAGAAACAGAGGAAGCCTTCGCAGCAGCGTCAGCCAATGCAAGAAGAGGCGACAAGAAGCAAGACACCACCCAAAAAACTCACAGAGCAAAAAGTACCGTCACAGAAGAAGGGAAGGAAAGGAAAAAAGGATAAAAAAGTAGAAAGAGTATTATCTACTGCTGAAACAAACTCACCCTTATCGCCCCAAGCCCCACAAGTAGAACAGCTCAAAGAGGATACAAGAAAAAATAAGATGAAAAAGCAAACGGAAGTGGCCAGTGTGGGTGTTGTGCAAATAAGTAAGCACAAAACTGTAGCATCGCCTATACTTACAAAGAAAAAACAGACAAAAATAATACAAAAGAAGCAAAAACGCAAAAATGCAAAGGATGGGAAGCCAAAGACAGACATGGAAAAAGGGGGGAAAGTCAAAAAGGCAGACACACCTTGCTCAAATATAAAGCAAGACTCTCTGCTTCTACTAAAAGGCCATAAACAGCCTCAGCTGAAAGTTTACAAGTTGGACCCTTCCAAGGCATCAACCCAAGCCTCAGAGGCTTCGCCTCATGAGTCCCAGACAATGTCTCAACAGACTAACAGCAACAATCTCAAGCATCCAGCAAGTGAGTGCACAGATAATCTCACAGCAGAAGGTAAGAAAAAAGGAGGAAGACCCAAGAAGAACCAGAAAGCACTTTCATTGATGTCCTCGCTCCAGCTTTCTCATCAACCACCTGAGCCAACGCCTGCCAAGCCAAAGAACACCAGAAAACGTAAAGCTTCCTCAAAAATAGAGACTGAAGGAGTGATAACATCTCATTCCAAGCGTTCCTTAGAGTGTAAGGACTGTGGAGAGCGATTTGGTGAAGTCTCATCCCTACAGAAGCACAAGGCAACTGTGCATATTGTAGAAAGTCCCAGTCTCACTTACACCAATGGGAACATCTTTGAAGGCGTCTCAACCATGGATCTTTACCAGCTTCCCAAAGGAAGTGAAAAGCTTGTTGGGGTGAAGAATGCTGCTACAGACTGGGACACTGAGACAGAGATGGGAGAGAATGCATTAGAAGAAAGGGAACAAAGTCTCTCCTTTCCAGCTTTGATCCCCTCCCCATCTTTACCCATACCTCCTCTAGATGCTGAAGTGAAGACCTATGAAGATAAGAATGGAAGCAGAACAGAAGATGGTAATCCATCTCATATATCGCCAATCATTTACTCATCATCTGAACAGGCGAAACATTATGGGACTCTTCCAGATTTCACATCCGAAACCACTTTAAGTAGCTCTACTCAGACAAAGACTGATGAGACAGAAAAACCTTCGGCATCAGATGATAAGAAGCTAGAACAAGGTACCCCAAGGAATTCCAGCTCTGATTTTGAAGTCCAGGGTACTGCAGAGGAAGATATTAAGGAAGATTTACTTCTAGAGGTAGATTTAGTCACTGTTGGGGAACAGAATGAGAAAGACGATCTGACTTCTCAACGTGACACTGTTCCTCAAAATGAATCAATTGCAAGCTGCAGTTCTGAAAATGGAAATAATGATAAAGGATCTATCCTAGTCAGTACTGATACAACTGAAAATAGTCTGACTTCGCAGACTGTTTCATGTTCCACTTATCAAGTGGAGATCAAAGAAGAAGAAGAAGAAGTTTTAATTCAGAGGCAAAAAGCAGAAGGAAAGGGAGCAGTTATGAATTCTGCGAGAGGTAGGAGTAGAGGAACAGGGCGTCTGAAAAGGGATTTACCATCAAAGAGGGTTTCAGCTGGAGATGCTCCCAAAGACTCAGAGAAACAGCAGGATTATTGTCAGGTAGTTTATGAAAAATGTCCCATAACCTCAGATTCAGAAATGATTGACTGTGAGATCGGCACAAAGACGGCACAGCCGGAGACAAGTTCCAAATTAAATATCAACAAAGCAGATGTTCCTGGTGCTTTGTTGCCTTCCATTCCCTCTACGTTAGAGGAATCTCCCGAAGACCAAGTCGTCTTTGAGCTGGAGTCAATTACCACGAGTGTTGAAGAAGTAATGAAGGAAAGAGGGCTCCATGGAGGAACGGAACAAGATAAGGTGATGGACCAGTCTCCAGGCCTCATACTGGAGAAGTTCCTTACTTCTAGACAGAGAGCGACTGCTGAAAAGGAGCAGTGCCTGATGATGGCAAGCGACAATCAAGCACAGGTGAGACGCTTGCAGTACCAGCTATGTTAGTTAGAATTCAACACTGCATACTTAAGACTTGTTTTCATTACAGGGTTTGGGCTACATCACTGAAAATGAGGTACAAGTTCTTGGAAGTGATGAGATCAAGGTTGAAGAGAACAGTTCGAATCAACCACTGACTGCATCCACTAGTCAAAATAGACAGACTGCAAGCGTGCAGCCGCTGCATCATCGCGATATAAGGACTGTTCTGGTGAAAGAGGAAAGCAGCCTCATAGTGAATGATGTTCCAGCCACAAATGGCAGCAGACACATCCGCTGGAATGTAGAGGCACTTAGTGAAAATACAGTCATCCCAAGTAAGTATTAAGGTTTCTCAACCAATATGTAATTATAAAACTATTGATTTCTGCAGTCTGCATACCACCTGGCACAGTATCTCTTGATTTCTTTTTTTTTAAATCAAATGTTACTTTTTTGAGAGTAACAGGATTTCTGATTATTGGATAAACCAAAGTTTAGCTGTTGTCACCTCTGATTCCACTCATGGCTAATCACCTTCTGGCTAATGAGTATAACTCTTGGAAAACCACTGTGCCATGTTAAATCATGTTCTTTGATTTGTATTTTAGCAGTAGAGGTTGGGGAGAGGACAACGGACTGTTGCATCTTACCAGAGTTCAACACCAGCCAGTGTATTTTCTATCCAATAAAGGAGGAGGAGAGAGAGGTCCTAGTAGAATCTGCTGGGACCAGCAGAAACCCAGAGGGATCCCACGATGCAAATCAGACAGAAAGTCAAACAGCTGATTGTGATATACGTAAGTAACTCACTCGACCTCCACTTACTTTGAAATCCACCATTTTTAATCCTCAGTCATAAAAGGCTGATGGGGTATTGTCATCACCCTGCTGGATGGGCGGGTGGGCAGCGTTGACCCCTAAGTCTGTGAATGCGATAATTGCATAGTAGCTTCAAAGTGATACCACAGGTTTATTTGCTAAAAACCTTGGATGAGTTTGGATCTTGGTGACCTTGGCCTAAAGTTCAGAGGTCAGGTTTTCTGAAAATCTGGTCAATGCAGTAACTTGAGAATGTAGGGATGAGGATTTTCAAATTATTACTGTCAGTGCAGCTACTAAAACTCTCAGGTGATTTTAGTCTCAGTGACCTCAATGTCAATATCAGAGATCAAGATTTTTGAAAATCTTACGAGTGCAATAACTCAAGAAGGAAGTCATCTAGGATTTTCAAATTGATAGCATAGGTGCATCTACTAAAAATTGTGGATGAGTTAAAATCTCAGTGACCAAGGTCAGAGTAAGTTCTGAAAGTTTTGTGATTATGATGACAAGGACCACATAAGATTTTCAAATTGATGACATAGGTGTGTCTACTAGCAGGTTGAGGGGTTGCACTGACGATCGCCAGTATTTTTCAGTTATACAAATGGAAGAGACTTGACTTTCTTATTGATTTTTATATTTGGTATTCTCCAAATACTACTTAAATGCTTATATATTAATTTTGAGTCTGTTTAAACAGGTGAATCGATCAATTCTGTACCAGACTATCAGGAAACAAGAGTCGAAGGTCTTTTCTCAGATCCTGAGGTCATCGAGCAACAAGGTTTGTTCCCTTTTGTGGAATGATTAGTATTTATATTTAAGAGACTTTCTTAAACTGTTTATTGATGATGTCAATAAAACTTAATAAATCTGTCCTTTAGCTGTGTCAGACTCTGAGTGGCAGCACCTACCAGATCTTCATGAGTTTCTCCTTCAAAGTCCCGATGAAGAGGATATGGGTGGCTTTGAATTGTCAGATCCTCAGCTTGATTCAGAAGCAGAAGTAATGGCCTATTTCTCCAAGAACTCGGCCATCAGCGCACAACAGTCAGATCACACATCGCAAAGGTACAGTAAGACTTTCTTTGAGTCTACAAAACTATCATACATAGAAATAACTCTAAATACCCTTTTTTTCTATTATTGCTGTTGTTCCTCTGTTAAATACATGTAAGATTTGCTCTTGATGTTCTTTTGACTTTATTCCCCCCTTAGTTTGCCAACATCCGTGATCCCGTCTAATGCACCAAGAGATGGCAACAGAACCAGAGAGCCCATTGATTACTTCTCTAAGTACTTTGGTTGGGATACCTGGGTAGAACTTGCCAACTGTACAAATAAACTGTCCAACATGCCTGACGCTGTCACGGCCAGGGAAGTTGCACGCTTTGTTGGGATCCACATCGCAATGGGAACTTTGAAGGTTTGTATTTCTGCCTGTCTGATTACTGAAATTATTACCTCATTTTTGGTTAGATGCTAAAACCTAATTTTATTTATTTTTCTATTGTTACTTTCTTAGTTTCCCAGTGCAAAGCTCTACTGGGAAGACTTGACTAAGGTGCCGTTGATTGCTGAAGCCATCCCGTTGTCCCGTTTCCTCGAGCTGTCTCGCACGCTGAAGCTGACTTCTTCAAAGTATCCAGCCAACGCTAATCCCCACAAAGGAACTTGTGATAGTGATCAATGTGGTGACGAGGCAAATGGCTCAGATGGTTCAAAACAGGCTGATCCCCTGTGGAAAGTTCATCCATTATTGTGTCGTTTCAAAGCAGGGTGCCAGTCATTAAGACGAGAGGGCGATTATGCAGTTGACCAATATCCACTTCCTCTCACTGGGAAGGTGCACAACAACAAACTGTCTCTCTACAGCACTGCTTTAATTGGATTTGACGGCTTACTCTTACATGTCGATCTTAAGGTGGATCTCTCAGACAAAGAAGGTGCTGTAGAAAAAATGGTCCCCAAAGGTAGTATGGTGTTCCTTTGCAAACAGGAACTGTCCACCCCTGTGATGCTCGAACGCCTTTTAGCTGCTGGGGTTCATGGAGCAGGCAGGGTGGGAGGGGCTCGAGGACAGATCGGTGATGAGTTTGTGAGCTCAGATGGGAAGTTGATGCTGCGCAGATCCCATTGTGGCTTCATACTTTCTACTGCGGGAAATGGCCAAAGGAGCGCGGCCTTTCTCATTGAAAACTTTGAGAAAGCCCAGATGTCGGCCCGTCTCCACAGAGAACTGAAAAATCTTTATGCAATTCCCCTCACGGCCTCTGCACCAAGCTGCTGGCCCCAAGCAGTGCTCTGGTACCTCACGGATCTGGCTTTGGTAAACTCCTGGCTCCTGTATCGACAGGATTTCAGAGCATCCGTGCCACCTTTGACTCTCATGGCTTTCAGATTGGAAGTGTCCAAGGCTTTGATCTTCTCTAGTAGCTCGGATACCCAAGACTCAGTTCCTCCCCAGCCGCCGGCAGCAGAGGTTCACACAACAAATGAAACCCGCAGTCCCATCCTGGTGGAGGAGAGTCCTCTGCCAGACGCAGCCACACGATATGACGGTTCAGGTCACTGGCCGGAGCAGCTTGGAGAGGGAGAGGGGGGCAGGTGCCGTTTTGGGGACTGTCAGAGGACATCACGAGTGTTATGCCTCAAGTGCTGTGTCTTTCTTTGTATCTCACGTAACCACAACTGCTTTTTGAATTTCCATAATCAGGGAAGTTTGGGAAAAGAGTAGTATCTGCTACAGAATTTACCAATCTCTGATTGTAACTGTGTTTTTGGTGTAGGGAAACTCACTGCCTTTCACTGTCATGCTTTTATAGGGCTGTTGTGATGCATTTTAAAAAAATCTTAATATGTCATTTAGGAGTTGTAAAAAATGAATTTGCCTTCAGAAAGAAAAAAAGACTCAGAGCCACACACTGTGCTGGAAAAGAAGTGTAAAAAGTTGTTTGTTTTTTTCACTGTGGCCATCATGATACTTTTGCCCTCAACTATTTATTTTCACCTGATCTAGTTTACATTCTACAGTGAGCTTATTTTTTGGCTCTATGAATTGTAGTATTAAAGAAAGTATCATTTATTTGAGTTTTAGAAAACAATAAAGGACAAATGGGGAAAAAAACATGCATCTTTTGATTATTTATTTAGTCATTTGAGGATTTTTTACAAGTACATTTTATCACGGTTTGAACTGTCCAAGTGTTGTTGAAAAAGAAAAATGTGCCAAAACATATTAAAGCTCTTGTGTACTGAAATAACAGAGTAGGACACAGTACTGCAGCAATGTGAGTAATTAAAGTCCATCGGTCATTAGAACATTATCAAAAGAAAAACTATAGTAGCACATAGAGCTGATGCATGCTTGTATGAGTTTTGAAATACAGAGTACTGTACAAATGGGTGGTAAAAAATAAATAAATTTAAGCTACAAATATACGTCAAAATGGAAGAAATGTTTGTAGAACTTGCAACCAAGTTTTTACTCACCCATCATTTCTTTGTATTGTGTTAAGAAAAGGTGAAATAGGCGCAGAAACATGCAAATATATATGTATGAAAAAATCTAGAATATTAAGCAAAAACAATTTATACTATTCTAGCAAGCTTGAAAGTCAACATTTGGTATGAGCACTTTTATTCTACATCACAGGTTGAACTCTCTTAGACAAGCTTTCTTTTAGATACTTTGGATGTTGACTTCAACATGATCCCACACCACTTCAGGTCCATGCTCTGGGAAGGCCAATCCATGACTCTTTTTTTTTTTTTATCCAGAAATGCTTTAACTGCAATTTACCGCGGAAGTGTGTTTGGGTCATTGTCATGCTTAAAAATCAATCAAAGCAATTGCCAAACAGAATATTTTCCTTTTTTTTTTTTTTTGTGTCCCGTTTGGATCTTTAGCCATCAGAATTGTTGTCTTCAGGCCAAGAAAGATGCCAAGCGGATTTATTTTACCAAGTGGATCATCATGACCTTGCCATATTGGTCCATTTGATTGACCTTTATTATAATTATGAATTTATTTTATTTTCAGTTGCTACAAACGGGACAGACATGACTGGGGGATAGG
This sequence comes from Diplotaxodon limnothrissa, assembly GCF_057381915.1. Lineage (NCBI taxonomy): Eukaryota > Metazoa > Chordata > Actinopteri > Cichliformes > Cichlidae > Diplotaxodon > Diplotaxodon limnothrissa. The sequence goes on from NC_140606.1 coordinate 9,345,040, forward strand.
ACAGGGAGAAAGAATGAAAGAAGTGGGAGAGAAAGAAAACCAAAGGGGAGAAGAGACGGTGAGAAGGGGGGGAAGAAAGAAAAAAAAAGAAAACCAAACAACAAAAAAAAAAAAAACACCTGGGTCACCTGTATGGAGAAAAAAAACAGAAGAGAAAGCAAACAACAAAGAGCAACATAATAAAAAAACCCAGCACCATCACAATAAACTAGCTAGCAGTAAATATCAGTAGACACTAAATAATAAACGATATTGTGCAGCACGCAAGATAGACAGCGCACAATGTGCCCTGAGGCAGCAGCCAAGAAAGCTGTAGTCCGCGTCTGTGAATACCTGTGTGTACACCTGTGTGCATACCTGTGTGGATCAGCATGCTTGCATTCCAAAGGTTTCTCCATGTAACGATCTGCTAGGGAATGTGGGGAGCCACAGCCCCGTCCCTCAGGGCATGAAGCAGGCATGGAGGAGATCAAAACTCCAGACATCCAGAGGCCCCCAGAACACAAGAGACCAAGGAAGACCAACAGAGGGGCAGCCACGCCACTGTCCCAGTAAGAGCTGAGGAGAGTCCCAGATGAGGGCTCACTCAACAGCCGCGGAGCAGAAGCCAGGGGGAGTTGCAGTGACGCGCCCGTGAGCTCCGCCGGCAGCCAGCTGTGCCTGAGTGACCGAGCCCCAGGCCGAGAGGCCGGGGGCACCCCACCTCCGAAGTGGCCCGAGCGAGCCCCAGGCTCCAGGCCCTGATAAGCGGCCGCCAAGGAGTGAGCCGGTGTGTACCCGGACGCCCATCCCCAGACACAAAGAACCACCAACGCACCGACACCTGAGGGAGTCCGCCACTGGCAGGGGAAGTGGTGGTGGGTGGAGATAGGCCTCCAAACCTTGGAGGGCCTGAGATGTCCCCAGAGAGGTGGCGTCTGATACCCAACCTGACATATAGACACAGACATACAGGCACACACAGACACAAACATCCATTCCCACCCTCATGCTCTCATATGCATTTACTCCACACTCAACCAACGTGGAGACAGACATGAAGAGACGCTGTACACACGATCACACTCCCCAAGCGTACTCTACGAACCGGGTCTAGGTACCCTTGCCCCTGGAGGGGGGAACTGCACCCAGACCCAGGAGGTGTTACCCTTTTCCCTGCGGTGGGGAGAGGCAGACCGCCCCGACTCCGCAGCAGCAGGGAGGCCCCACACTCCAGACCGCAGTCGGACGGCCAACTCCTCCTAGCCCCCCCGCTCCAGCAGGCCGCAGAGAACGGGGGTGAGAGAAGACTCCAAACCTCCCTCCACCCGCTCATTGTAGTGTTGATGCATGTGTGTTCTAAGGTGCAATTAAAACCCAGGAGGGCATGGAGCTACCTGCCAGAGAGCAGCAGGTAAGCGCATGGTCCCTCCTGCTAGCCCTCAATGTCTACGTGTATTCAAAATTGAGAGGTGGGCAACGACGCCAGGGGTGAGGTGTACACCCTGATGGTAATTTGGACTCCGTGTATCGTGCCCACCCCCAAGATCCTATATGTATGTGTAATGAGAGTGTGAGTAATGTGAATGTCTAAGTTGTGGGATAAAATTGAGGCAGAGGCAGCCAGAAGGGGACAGAGGGGGGGGGGTAGCCTCCTCTGCATCCTGGTGACATACCCCTACTCCAAGGCCCTGCATGTGTGGGTGGTTGTGGTGGAGCGGGAGGAGGGAGGCAGCTGGAGATGGGGAGGGAAGGAAGGGAGGGGCAGGTGACCCCTCCCTGGGGCCAGCTCCCCCGCTGACCCCAGTAGGCACTCCCATACTCCGCGACCCGCCAGGGAAAGGGGGCCCAGGCCCATCCAGCCCATCCAGCCCATCCAGGTCCAGCGCAGCAGCGCCCCCCGGCCCCACAGAGCCCGGGACAGTCCACCCAACCCCACCACAGAGAAAACTGCACCCACCCCACCATCCACTCATCTTCCAGACTACATGAGACAATAGACACCCAGGCTGAGATCTTCCTCCACCTCTCCTGTATCTCCCCCTCCTGCAGAGAGTTCCTGGGGAGAGGAAAGCTCCTGCTAGGTGTGACAATCTCCCCCACCAGTTGAAGAGCCCCCCCAGGTGGCTCGACGCACCGGCGGCACCCTGCGCCAGGGATGGGCCCCCATGCACCCACCCGCCCACAACCCCAGCAACACACAAACCAGGACCCAAGGCCCTGAGGCCCGGCCAGGGCCCCAGCCCAGAGACAACCTCCAACAACAACCTCCAACAACAACCTCGCACAGCCATTGAAGTGGAGTGGACCAACATTCCACAGGCCACAATTGACAATCTGATAGACTCCATGCGACGATGTGTTGCACTGCATGAGGCAAATGGTGGTCACACCAGATACTGACCGGTTCTGGGTCCCCAGACCCCCAATAGCGCAAAAAACTGCACATTCCAGGGTGGCCTTTTGTTGTGGGCAGTCTGAGGTACACCTGTGCACTACTCATGATGTCAGATCAGCATCCTGATGTGGCACACCTGTGAGGTGGGATGGATTATCTCAATATAGCAGATGTGCCCACTACCACACATTTGGACTGATTTGTGACCACTGTTTGGGAGGGATGGTTATATTGTGTATCTGGAATGAATTTTAGGTCTCTACGTCCATCCCATGGGGAATGGGAGCAGTAACAAAGGTGTTGCGTTTATATTTTTGTTGAGTGTAATTTGTTGATATTCTAAAAATCTTTTCTTGTTGATCCCATATTGTGCAACTAGTCTGTCAAATGGAATAAATTCTGTTCCCTCTAATATATGTTCTAAGTATTTAATTCCTTTACAACTCTATTCTGGGAAATTAATCATATTATTGTTTTGTAATATGTCAGGGTTATTCCAGATAGGTGTACGTTTGCATGTGTAGCGTGGTATAAGCCACCAAGTAACCACTGTGGGCCTCTCTTATGACTAGTACGAACTTTCAGACCAAAAAAAACTCTCACAGGATCGAATCCAGAATAAACAGGACAAGAGGGTCAATATCAGTAAAAGATGTTCAACAATTTATTAACATGACAAGACACCAAAGTTTTGAGAAAGAGAAAAAAAACCTAAAACATCGCTACAACAAAAAAAATAGTAGCGGTGCAACCTTGCCAGCAACGAAGCTATCGCCTGAGGGTTTGTTCCTCCTTGGCGGTCCCAGGTGCTCGTCACTCTAAAAGAGACAAATCCACCTCAAACATAAAAAGGCCCAACCGAACACTTATAGCATGCACTAAGTGCTAGTTCAGGCAATAGACGGTGGTAATACAAAAGCACTCTTAATAAACCTACTAGGGTCGTGGCGGGCGCTGCTCTTGCGGCGACCAGCAGGTTGTCTCTGTCTGTCAGTGTCAGTGTCTTAACTTATTTTTTATTCCTTTATTTTATCCTATTTTTCTTTCTTTTTTTTTGCCTGAGGAAATCCTACAGCATCGGCTTGTGCTTTGTGGAACTTCTTTGTTGAAGATGGGTTTTTTATTTCGCTTGGTTTTATTGGCAATCCTGACGGTTGTTTGGAGTCAGTGCTACTCCCACACAATTACATACTCACGGGAGTTTCTTCTGGATCTTCGGTGGACAGGCCCGTCTTTGGACTCTTTTCACCCTCCAGTGTTTTCCAGCTCTGGATTATCCAGTAATCACAGGGGCACTTTTGTTTTTAACAGAGTCAAAGCAAGGAAGCGGGGTAAGAAGGGAGGCCTACGTCAGCGATTGCGGAAGCAAATACGGTACAACCGTATTCCTTTACCATCAATAATCCTGGCTAATGTGCAGTCTCTGAGGAGTAAATTAGATGAACTGCATTTGAATGTTGCACATTTACGTGACTACAGGGATGCATGTCTAATGGCATTCACAGAGACTTGGCTCAAGGATTCTGACCCTGATTGTTCTCTGGAATTAAATGGCTTCGGGGTTCCCATACGTTTGGATCGAGACCCCGGAGCTACCCAGAAATCGCAAGGAGGAGGGGTGTGTTTGTATATAAATCAGAAATGGTGTAAAAATGTGACCGTTCGTAGACAAGTGTGTCTGCCTGACATTGAGCTCCTCTCTGTGTCTTTGAGGCCGTTTTATCTGCCGAGGGAATTCCCACAGATCAACGTCACCGTCGTTTACATCCACCCCAAAGCGAATCCTAAGAATGCGACTGACACCATCTCCAATGCTATCCACTCTCTACAATCTCTCTCTCCTGAAGCCCCTAATATTGTTCTTGGGGACTTTAATCGCTGCGACTTGAAGAGAACACTGAGCAGTTTTTATCAGTATGTGCACTGTCCCACTCGCTTCAATAAGTCTCTGGATTTATGTTATGGCTCCATAAAAGGTGCATATACATCTGTGGCTGGCCCCGCCCTCGGATCCTCGGATCACAACACGGTGCATCTTCTGCCAGTCTATAAGACTGTACTGAGAAGAGAGAAAGTGAGGAAACACCGCATAAAGGTTTGGAGTGATGATGCCTCTTTAGCCCTGCAGGGCTGCTTTGACTGTACAGACTGGTCGGTGTTTACCGAATCATGTAGAGACATTAATGAACTCACTGACGTTGTCTGCGGATATATATCCTTTTGTAGAGACATGATTATTCCCTCAAAGGTTGTGAATTCTTTCCCTAATAACAAACCATGGTCCTCTAAAGTTCTTACGAGGCTGATTTACGAAAGGAATAAAGCTTTTACTGAAGGGAATACCTTGAAAGTCAGAGAAATTAGGAAGGAGATTAGATCAGAAATTAAAAAAGCTAAAATAAAATACAAGGATAAGGTAGAGGCGGAGATGGGTAGCAATAACTTAAGGGTGGCTTGGGCTGGCATGAAACACATGACTGGTCACTGTCTCAGTGACTGTAATAAGATAAGTCTCCCTGGTTTTAGTTCAGATTTTCAGTTAGCCAATGAACTGAACAGATTTTATTCGAGATTCCAAGGAATACACTGGATTCCTTAACAGAGAGCACCAGAGGCCCCCCAGTTTTGTTCTTTGATGAAAGAAGGGTGGGAAATCTTTTTAAAATGAGTAAGACTAATAAAAGTCCAGGTCCTGATAATATATGTGGCCAGGTGCTTAGAACATGCGCTGAGCAATTATGTGGTATTTTTTATCACATCTTTCTTTTATCTCTTCAGCAACAGAAGGTTCCAGAGGTATGGAAAAAATCAATTATTTCTCCAGTTGCTAAGACCACAAAACCTACATCAAATGATTTTAGGCCTGTTGCTCTTACATCTTTAGTGATGAAGTCCTTCGAAAAACTTGTCAGGAAGGAGATCCTGCAGCAAGTAGAGAAGCTGATAGATCCACTACAATTTGCATACAGGCCTTGTAGAGGTGTTGATGATGCAGTGGTCACTCTGTTGAACTTCCTTTATCGCCATCTTGATGGCGCCAAAGCTCATGCTCGGCTTTTATTTATTGATTTTTCTTCTGCTTTTAATACTATCCAGCCACATCTTTTAGTGGACAAGCTTCTTAACCAATTTAAACTTAATTTTAATCTCGTTGGTTGGATCTTAGACTTCTTAACTGATAGATCACAGTGTGTGAGAATAAACGGCTGTTTTTCCAAACAGCTGAACTCTTCCACTGGCTCACCACAAGGTTGTTGTCTCTCTCCTCTTTTGTATATTTTGTACACTAATGACTGTCGCAGCACACAGGCCAATAGGCATTTCATCAAATACGCAGATGACACAGTCATTGTAAGCCTCCTTCATGGTGAAGAGGATTCCCATGGGCCTGTTGTGGAGGAGTTTGTTTCATGGTGTGATCAGTCCTTCTTAATGATTAACACCTTGAAAACCAAGGACATGGTTATAGATTTCAGGAAGTCATCCCCTCATCCTGCGCTTACAGTGGTAAATGGTGCAGCCATTGAAATGGTGGATAGTTACAAGTACTTGGGGGTTGTTCTTGATAAGACCCTGTCCTTTGAGTCACATCTTGCTGCTACAGTGAAAAAAGCCCAACAAAGATTGTACTTTTTGAGGTTGAGAGGTTTTAATGTTTCATCTGAAATGATGACTCTCTTTTATAAAAGTTTTATTGAATCTGTTTTAACTTTCTGTATCATTGCTTGGTACGGTAGTATGTCCATAGATAATAAGACCAGACTTAACAATCTGGTTAAAGTGGCGGGCAAGATTTCAGGGAGGTCTCAGGTCCAGCTTGTGGACTTTTATAACAGGCAGGTGCTGAGGAAGGCAACTTCTGTCCTGTTGTGTTCAGATCATCCTCTCTTTAACGATTTTCAACTGCTTCCATCAGGTCGTCGTTATAAAATGACTGCAGTGAAGACAAAGCGACACAAATTGTCATTTGTACCTAGTGCTATTATCTTAATTAACAACACTAAATTGTAAGTGTTGTTGCCATTGCACTTTTTTCGATGGAATATCTAGGTTGTTTTATCAGGCTTATATTATATTATAGTATTTTTTTAATGAGTGTACGTGATGTGTTGGTTGTATGTTTGTTGTTTGTTTTGACATACTGCGAATCAATTTCCCATCAGGGACAATAAAGTTACCATTGAACCATTGAACCATTTGAACCTTAATCACGGCAAATCCACACACAGAGCACCACTAAAAAATCCTCATTCCCCCGAGGTATGAGCCCCACTCAGGGATTGCACGTTGCCCGCTTAGTATTGCACCAACCCAATAAAAATAAACAAAACCCGAAATAAAACAACAAAAATAATTAAAAATGGTGACCTGCTAAAACCAACAAAACACAACCATACAGAGAAGGAGGAAAAAAAACAGTGACAAGTTCGCATGTGCAGCCTGCCCTACAGGAGGGAATACAATATAAGTTAAATTATAATGCATAATAGACTTTTTTTCCCTTTTTTTAATGTCAGATATATTACATTAACATACCTCGAGTAGGCAACTGTATTTGCTGCACACCTGATTTGTCTTGGCCTTTTCTTCCACAGAAATCACTACTAAAACATAAATTATAATAAACATCAAATACATTTCAACAAAATTTAAAAAAGGACACTAGAAGACAAACAGCCTATACCTTGAACCTCATCTATAGAGGTTTAAAACCACAGTTTGCGTCGTAGGCGATTAAACTTCTCGGCTCTTCACCTACTCACGCATCCATTACTCACAGCCGCTTGTCAGTGGGAATCATCAGCACCTGTTACTACGACACAGTGAAGCCCTTTACAAAGAGAGGTCCCTTAGCTACAATAAATGGTCTTTTCAATCCCATAGGATTTGCTTCGCCAGTTACAATGCAGGGAAAGATGCTACTGAGAGAACTTTCAAATGAGACCCTAGACTGGGACACTCTACTGGCTGGAGAAAGGGAAGCTGAGTGGAATAAGTGGAAAGAATCTTTTGTTGATCTCAAGAATGTACATATTCCGAGAACCTATGCTTCTGCTACGATGTCAAGAGCAATCAGAAAAGAGTTACACATCTTTTCAAACACTTTGACTAAAGTCATTGCAGCAGTTGCCTTCCTAAAGACCAATGTTGAAGATCAGAACCATCATGTGGGCTTCGTTCTGGGGAAAGCAAAATTGGCCCCACAATCTGCTCATAGAATTCCAAGACCGGAATTGGGAGCTGCTGTGTTAGCTGCAGAGCTTGCCGAAGCCATCACAGCTGAACTGGACCTAAATCTTGATGCAGTTGAATTCTACACAGACAGCCGTGTGGTTTTAGGCTATATAAGTAACCAGACTAAGAGGTTCTATGGACATGTTGGCAGTAGGGTGCAGCAAATCAGGAGGATTTCAGAACCAAAACAATGGCACTATGTTTCTACGAGCTCTAACACTGCTGACATAGGCACATGCTCAGTGCCTGCTTCCATGCTTGGTGACAGTGCTTGGCTTAAAGGACCTGTTTTCTTGTTACAAGCCAGTGTTACAACAGAAACTGAAACCTATGACCTCGTGGACCCCATGTTGGATGATGAAATACGTAGCTTTGTCTCTCACACGAGCAATGATGGGTCTCAGCTAGGATCGCAAAGTTTCAGACGTTTTTCCTCTTTGAAGAAAATCCTCAGGGCCCTTGGCTTGCTCATTCATATTGTGAAGGTCTTCAAAAACAAAGATGAAGACCTCTCTTGCAGTTCATGGCATCATTGCAAACACTTTGCTGCCATGTTAGGGTCCACTTGTCAAAGAGAAATGAGTTGTACAATCAGTACAAAGTTGCTATGAGAGATTATCTTTGTCCTGTGACTAAGTATTTTAAAAGGGGTCACTGAATAGTTGATTATTTGACTGACATAACAGAGAGATAATAGCTCTGTTGGTGTTTCGGAATCAATTCCAGGAAACACTGAAGCTGTTGCAGGCATGTGTTGTACAAATACTTCACAAACTTGTCTTTGTCACTCGATTGTACACATTGCTTCTTTGGTTCTGTTCTGTGTTTCTATATAGTTGTGTCTTCTGAGCTTGTTAGCGGAGAATGCTATTTGTGTGTAACTTAAAAAACATATCAAACATGTTTCTCTTTCTATAGATTTTATTTATTTATAATTGTTTTGTCAGTGCCCTTAGGACTATTGTGATGCTGATTCAAAGAAGGTCAGTAAGTCTAAAGCAGACTAAAGACCGACTTAGGCTTTCATTAAATGAATCCACCACTCACTGTTACTGTAACACGGAGCACTTTATTATAGTCGATGAAATAGGAATACACAAAAACAGCACTGCAGTATAGTCAATCAGTGAACTTGATTATGACTGCAATGTGAGGGGCTTTGGAAAATTAGTTGTGTACATAGCTGGACTGGACATTTGCCCGGTGGGCCGATGGGTTATTTTGTTGTTGTTGTTTTTGTAACGGTATAAAAAAAATGTTGCCATCACCAATTGTATCCACTGAAAAGGGGATGGGATGTTGGCTAACGCGCAGCCTTTCCGCAGCCTTTCCGCATCCATATAGTAAAAGAGTTAAATAAGCTATTCAGCCGCGTATAACTTCAGTTAAATCCAGCAGCGTCTTAGAGTCAATAACTTAGCGTAAACATAAAAGAAATGCGACTTTCCATAAACATAGCTGAGTTGCAGGTTGAGTCCCTGTCCTGCCACGTGTTCTTGTTTTGGTGACGCAAGACGATTGGTAGTCTACAGTGGGCCAGCGCTCCTATTGGGCCAGAGTCTACCGAATCTACAGTCACCGTAGTCTCCGGGCCAATGAAAAGACGTAACTGTCTGCAGTCACCGTAAACTTTTCGGTACCGTAGACGCGACATCTAGAGGTAATGGCTTGTAGCGAATTATTTGCCTTTCGTTTAGGTCTTAGCTTGTTTCGTATTGATTCGCGGCAGATGCATGTAAACGTCACAAGATAAGTTTAAAAAAAATAAATAAATTGGTATGTAAAAAAGGGGGACATGGAAACTCAGCGGTCCTCTCTGGGAGTCGGTGTCAGCGCCAACCTGTAAACTAGTATTGAGCTAGCATGGTACTTTTGTTATTAACGTTAACGTAAACGTTTAGCTAAGGCGGTTATCTGTAATTGAAACAGCCTCAATTTACCGCGTGGATATATCAATGCTTTTTTTTAGTGAAGTGTATGCTGTATAGAGGTTTCACGGCCTTTGGCTTTTATACGCTGATGATTCTAAAGACTGTTGCATTGGCGTTATTTCAACCAACCTAATCAGTAAGGCGATTATTTTTCTGTATAATCATCTGTTGAACTTTACGTAATGAGCACATATCTGCGTTTCTGGCGCTGTTATGTTTCCCGCTGTCTATTAAACTAGTGTTTGTTCCACGTGGTAATTAAACTTTGTTTCGTGTCTTTTTTGTTTTTAAATTGACTCCAGGAAGAACAGGGAACATCGCACCATGGACTCGGAGATCTTGAACATAGAGGAGATCGTGATGGGACGGGGCTTGCCGGATCCACCACCCGAGGCTCCCCCGGAAAAGCCGGCAGAACCATACAAACCCATCACTCTGAATGGACCTCCGGCTCCCTCGGTTCATTCCTGTGAGTGATGCAGCGATCATACCTTTTAAATCAGCTTCCTAAAAGCAACAACACATAATAAATTTGACATTCTGTTGTGGATTCAGACCAGCATGAAAACCTGCAGTGCTTCCAATGCTTCATCACGTTCTGCAGTGCAAAAGCCAAGGAGAGACACATGAAGAAGAGCCACCGGGAGGAATACAAGCAGCAGCTTCAGCAGGTGAGAAGAACAGAGTGTGTCATTTTTAACTAAATTGATGACCTTTTTGTGTCTTAATCTATTCACCAGAGTTCAACCCTGCTCAATGATGGATAGTTGGGATTTTTCTTTTTAATTTCTTTCCAATTTTGCAATAATGAAACTTAAAACTGCAGATTTGAGGGTTTTTTGTGGTTTTAGCTGCCATTGACCCATAAACAAAGTCCTCCTTTGATAAAGTTACTCTAAGAAATAGGGATGTTCCAGTTTATGTTGAAGAACATCGATCTGTAAAAACACCCCATGTGTTTGAGAACAATTTATCAAGAGTAATCACTTTCTCAAGTCACTAGATCATCCTTTAAGTTCAGCCTATGTGTGTAGCATCTTGCACCAAGCAGAATATTGCACACATTGCCCTGGTGTTGCAAATGTTAGCATTCCGAGGGCTAGTAATGTCCCATTTGTGTTCGCCTCATTAGTTGCTTCGCACGTTACATTACGTGCTGTTATGGTGCTTTTGTCCATTAGTGATCTTCTGTATCATGCCATCTGGAAATCCCTGTGCACCCTTTGTCATGTAAAAGCCTGCACAATCAGACTTCCTCAGTCCATCCTCATTCATTTTGAAAATGGCTGCAGCAAAAAAAAATCGGGACGTGTCCAACCCACTGTAACAACACCGTAGTGTAGCTTACACTATATAGTCTAAGGAGCTTGGAAAGAAAAGCATCTGGACTTCTTTAAATTGCTTGAAGACGTTTCACCTCTCATCTGAGAAGCTTTTTCAGTTCTAGGGTCAGATGGTGGGGAGTAGATTTTAAGCCCTATGGGAGTGTCTCTTCCCCCCCCCCCCCCCCCCCAAGAGGGTTATGGACCCCCATATTGATGATTTACGTAATCACGTGAACCAAGGTGTGAAAACGGGTGTGGATCACAATCAGCCAAGGTTACGGGTGAACCCACTGTGAAACCTAGCCTCACCCTGTCATGTGACTTACTGAGGTCAAATGGCCAAGGATGTGAGTCGGTGTTAAGGGAAGGGATCTCCAAACTGGATTATAGATGGCAGACAGTGTCGTAAGCCACCGCCTCTGTTCAAAAATGGTCTTTCACAGTGGGCATAGATGGCTTCTTTCAAACCATCTGTCTTTTGAGGATGCCAATGTTCACATTTTGGATAGAGAAGACAGATGGTTAGGGGGCCCATTGTCCCTCTTGGGGGGGGGGGGGGGGACACTCCCACAGGGCTTAAATCTGTGAGTCTCCACCATTTGACCCTAGAACTGAAGAAGCTTCTCAGATGAGAGGTGAAACGTCTTCAAGCAACTTAAAGAAATCCAGACTCTTTTCTTTCCAAGCTCTTTAGACTACGATGACCTGGACGACTGAGAACCTTCACAGACATACTTACACTATATAGCTTTTACATTATACACTCAAGGTGCCAGATTCCAGTTGAGTGAGTAGAAGCCCATTTTTCTCTCAAAGAGCGTTCACAACTCCATGTCCCTAATAGCAGCTTTAGGTTTTAAATGTTTCTCCTCCCCGTTCTTTTTGGTCATCTTTTCTCAGGGAAACACATTGTTCACATGCTACGTGTGCAACTGCACATTTCTGTCATCTGAGGAACTGACGCAGCATCAGCCAACACACAGCAAGGATGACAAGCCCTTCAAATGTGTTCACTGCAAAGAGAGCTTTAAAACGTTCTCTGAAGTGAGTATAATTTAGAACATACTGCAGAATGAATCAGTTTCTAGCTTTATGTATTTGTGCTTAACCTGTTGCATAACCATTTACTTCTCTCCTGTCTAGCTCAGATCCCATAGAAGACAGGTGTGTCCAGAGAAACAGATGGTTTGTAAAGATTGCAATGAAACGTTCCGTAGTGCCGGACTGCTGCGTGCTCATCGCCTGACCCAGCATCCACGCCCAGATGTCGAGACTACAGAACAGCCAGAGGATTCTACAAAAACTCATCGCTGTAAGAAGTGCGGCCAGGGATTTGAAGCTGAATCAGAGCTGATTGCACACCAGGAGAAATACCCCGAAGGTCAGCAGTGCAACGGCAGCACTTCATCTGTCAAGAAACGCGGACGGCCTGCCAAGGCCAAAGACCCGGCAGGTGCTGAGAAAAAGGGAAAGCGGAAAAAGAAAGAGGAAGCAGACATTAACGAGGAGACCGTGAAGGCCGGCAGCACATCAGACGCGATGGCAACCCCAGCGGAAGAAAAAGGGAAAGCAGGCGGAGCAAAGCGTGGCCGTCCCTCGAAGGTGACAGCAAAGTCAGAAACGGAAGATAAAACTCCCGAGGACGAGAGTCAGGCTTCAGCAAAGGAGAAGAAACCTAAAGCAGAGCCGACCCCACCCCGTCAGCACCCGTGCCCCGAGTGCGACCTCACATTCCCCCGCTCGATTCAGCTCTGCGCTTACAAGAAGAAGAAGCATGCCCCACGGAAAGCCCACCCCTGCGAAGAATGTGAAGAGAGCTTTGCCCGTCCAGAGCAGCTGGATGCCCATATTTCCCGGGCGCACGCCAATGGCCGATTTGCCTGTCCGACCTGCGGGAAGAGCTTTGGCCGAGAGCGCACATTGAAAGCTAATCAGCAAAGCCACCCAGAGGAAAAGCATGAAAACACAAGTGGAAAAAGATGATTCAGAAACTAAGTGAGACAAATTAGATAGAATTCAACACTGCATACTTAAGAAATTGTTTTCATTACAGGGTTTGGGCTACATCACTGAAAATGAGGTACAAGTTCTTGGAAGTGATGAGATCAAGGTTGAAGACAACAGTTCGAATCAACCACTGACTGCATCCACTAGTCAAAATAGACAGACTGCAAGCGTGCAGCCGCTGCATCATCGCAATACTGTTCCGGTGAAAGAGGAAAGCAGCCTCATAGTGAATGATGTTCCAGCCACAAATGGCAGCAGACACATCCGCTGGAATGTAGAGGCACTTAGTGAAAATACAGTCATCCCAAGTAAGTATTAAGGTTTCTCAACCAATATGTAATTTTGAAACTATTGATTTCTGCAGTCTGTATACCACCTGGCACAGTATCTCTTGATTTCTTTTGTAAATCAACGTCCCATAACCTCAGATTCAGAAATGATTGACTGTGAGATCGGCACAAAGACAGCACAGCCGGAGACAAGTTCCAAATTAAATATCAACAAAGCAGATGTTCCTGGTGCTTTGTTGCCTTCCATCCCCTCTACGTTAGAGGGATCTCCCGAAGACCAAGTCGTCTTTGAGCTGGAGTCAATTACCACGAGTGTTGAAGAAGTAATGAAGGAAAGAGGGCTCCATGGAGGAACGGAACAAGATAAGGTGATGGACCAGTCTCCAGGCCTCATACTGGAGAAGTTCCTTACTTCTAGACAGAGAGCGACTGCTGAAAAGGAGCAGTGCCTGATGATGGCAAGCGACAATCAAGCACAGGTGAGACGCTTGCAGTACCAGCTATGTTAGTTAGAATTCAACACTGCATACTTAAGACTTGTTTTCATTACAGGGTTTGGGCTACATCACTGAAAATGAGGTACAAGTTCTTGGAAGTGATGAGATCAAGGTTGAAGAGAACAGTTCGAATCAATCACTGACTGCATCCACTAGTCAAAATAGACAGACTGCAAGCGTGCAGCCGCTGCATCATCGCGATATAAGGACTGTTCTGGTGAAAGAGGAAAGCAGCCTCATAGTGAATGATGTTCCAGCCACAAATGGCAGCAGACACATCCGCTGGAATGTAGAGGCACTTAGTGAAAATACAGTCATCCCAAGTAAGTATTAAGGTTTCTCAACCAATATGTAATTATAAAACTATTGATTTCTGCAGTCTGCATACCACCTGGCACAGTATCTCTTGATTTCTTTTTTTTTAAATCAAATGTTACTTTTTTGAGAGTAACAGGATTTCTGATTATTGGATAAACCAAAGTTTAGCTGTTGTCACCTCTGATTCCACTCATGGCTAATCACCTTCTGGCTAATGAGTATAACTCTTGGAAAACCACTGTGCCATGTTAAATCATGTTCTTTGATTTGTATTTTAGCAGTAGAGGTTGGGGAGAGGACAACGGACTATTGCATCTTACCAGAGTTCAACACCAGCCAGTGTATTTTCTATCCAATAAAGGAGGAGGAGAGAGAGGTCCTAGTAGAATCTGCTGGGACCAGCAGAAACCCAGAGGGATCCCACGATGCAAATCAGACAGAAAGTCAAACAGCTGATTGTGATATACGTAAGTAACTCACTCGACCTCCACTTACTTTGAAATCCACCATTTTTAATCCTCAGTCGTAAAAGGCTGATGGGGTATTGTCATCACCCTGCTGGATGGGCGGGTGGGCAGCGTTGACCCCTAAGTCTGTGAATGCGATAATTGCATAGTAGCTTCAAAGTGATACCACAGGTTTATTTGCTAAAAACCTTGGATGAGTTTGGATCTTGGTGACCTTGGCCTAAAGTTCAGAGGTCAGGTTTTCTGAAAATCTGGTCAATGCAGTGTTAGGTATTTTAGTACCATGGTAGCATTTACTGGATATTGTTTTATAGTGACATTATGCAGGAAAACTCTGTTACTCAATAAGGCCCATCTACTAGTTGTTTTTCTCTTTCTCTCTGACCCAAGAATTAAGGTGTAAGACTCACAAGCTGGTACCTCAAGGTCGAAAACACCACAGAGATGAGACCACTTCCTTACTCCCATCCTCCCTTCCTTATCTCTTAGAAGGAGGCTCGTTAAAGGCTAGGTGGTTTGTTTCAGAATTCACTAATGAAAGAACTCTGTATTCTGTGTATTTTGCTGGGATGATCATAAATTGTAGCTGAGCTGATAAACTACACACAGGATACTTCTTTGCTCACAAGGCAGGAAGACGTTTCCTTATTTGGTCTGTACTGGTTTGAACTGAGAACTTGCTGACACACGAACCTTTTTTTTCCTCTATATAAACTGCTGTGTATCAAATAAACCTTTGAGTCGATTGGGAGGGCAACCTAAAGCAGTCTCTGTTTTCTTGTTCTCCCAAGCTGCTCCCGAGCTCGTACTAACACGCTGAATGGCATACCTGAGTGTTACTTTAAATAATTAGGAATCTTAGAAGGAAAGGACAGAACTCTGCTTATCGCTCACGCCACGGAGGAAACCCGGGACGGCAATTTCCTTCAATTTTGGTGTCAGAAGTGGGATCCGCTGACAGAAGGTAAATATGCGTCTTTCATATTTATATAGAGACCATATTATACCTCTCTCAGTGATCGATCCATAAAAAAAACGGGATATGCTGACGAAGTTTCACTTAGTGATCCAGAGAGATACACTGACTGACTTCCTCAGTCCCCGAATAAAGTAAATTAACCCTTGTGTGGTGTTGGTGGACACAGGAAGTTGCCTGTTGTCTTGAATATTTTAATTTTGTTTAAGTTGCTCACTCAAAAGAGTGACACAGGAAGTTGCCTGTTGTCTTAAATACTTCTCGTTAAGTGAGAAGTTGCTCACCAAAGAGTGACACAGGGAGAAGTTGAACGGGTCTCACAGACCCGATTACCATACAAGGGTTAAAAGCAGTAAATTAAAAGCAGAAAGACACAGGAAGTTGCCTGTTGTTTTACGAGAAGTTGCTCGTTAAGCGAGAAGTTGCTCGCTAAGTGAGAGTTGCTCACACAAACAAAAAATTGCTAGCAATAAATTTAAAGTAACCTCAGCTGTGCCGCAGCGAAAATACTAACATAAATCCTCCTAGCGTGTAAACCCCTATGGAAATCACTGAACATGGGTCAGAATTATTCAAAGACCACAGACAGGTCCGATAAAAAATCTAAAGTACCTGTAAAACCAAAAAATTAAATTTAAAGTCTCAAACAACAGCTCAGTACGACTCCCATTTCCGGTTACGTGTAACCTACGTCCGCGAATAGGTGAAGACGTCCATGATCACGTATCCAGAACATGCGGGAGTGCTTATGTGACTGACTTTGTTTACAACTTAAGAAGTTCAATGCATTCTAATTTATTTTCGGAGCCTTATCCCGAACGATTATCGCCAGAAACCAGGTCAGTAGAAATGTTGAATATCATTTGTGATAAGAAAAGTAGTCTGCTTAAAAAGTCCTGTAGAAAATATGATAGAATGCCGCGACGTGATGCATTAAATGTTACCGCTATGGACAAAAGGACCGGAACCAGGCGCAGATGCTTTAACATCAAATAAAACTAGTGCAGGCTCTAGCAAAGAACATAAACCTACCGCAGGAAAAGCTAGTCTTGCATGTTCAGCCATTCAGCCCACAGCCCCGCCGCCTTACGAAGATGAGACCGAATTAATAGTTGCTGCAGCAGCTGCACGCAAACAACGTCAGCGCTTTGATCCAACCAGCTCAAAAGAAAGCGACGAAAAAAACCTGAATCATATGCAACGGATCTTAGCCATCTCTTTAAACAGGATCAGGAAAAACAATATATACGCCGCGAGGAAGAATTAGCAGAACATAAAAAAAAGAGAGAAAAACTTTTGAAAGAAGAATGTGAGGAACTTATGAAAAACAATTTAGACGACTATGAAGAAAAACTTTTGCATCAGGCAGTGTCCACAATAGACACCCACATGAAACGCCACGATATCGTAGCTAGAGGTTTAGAGGTAGCTAAAGAAATACCTGTTACCCGAACTTTAATAAAGACTTATCTAAAAGGAAAAAAGGACAAACAAAGCCGGAATGACAAAGGTCCTCACGCCAACACTCGCGGTAGTAAACAAACAGACCCAAAGCATGATAAAGCATCCACAACTGCAGAGTTTTTGTGGGTAAATAATGACAAAATCACCAATTTCTTTAAGAATCTAAAGAAATTCCTGCTAACAATGTCCAGAGACAAAATTGACTTAAATGCAGTAACTATGTGTAAACAGAAGCCTGATGAATCTATCCTAGTATTCATAAAACGCTTTATGCACTGTTGGACAAGCTAGAGGTGCAAATTTAGCTCAGTTTTCCAGCAGCCGCAGACACCCAGAGCAAAAATGAATTTGTGTATTTAATTTAACACAAAGTGTGAAATGTTTGCTGACACTGATAACAGCTTATGTTTTCTCTGCCCTATGTACCGACATGATGGAGAAGGAACATCCTCTGTGTCAGCTGGACCCTCAGCAGAGAATGAACTCAACATCCTTTTTGTCCGGTACTCTATGTCACACACTGTGCCAAAAAAACGTGTACAGACGCCACTAACAGGTAATCCCATGACTGGGAGCCACACTTTTGTTTCTCTAAGGTTAAACAGTGATTTTGTTACATAACTCAGACATAGGTTACGAAATATGTCGTCACATAGATCTAACCTACCCTATCGACTGTACTATTTCTGCACTTACGTTGCCAGCTGAATACCAGAATATGACATTGTGGTCAAAAAGTGAGAATGATATAGGATTTATTGACTGTACACTTTATCACGTACACCTATTAAAACACAACAAGCCAGTATATGTCAAGCAACATCCCATTTCTGCCGAAAAAGCCGCAGCCCTAGATGTCATGATAGGAGATTTATTGACTACAGGAGCAATAAAGCCCACACTCCTGTCAATCCTGTGCCAAAGCCTAACAAACCTGGCGTATGGCGTTTCATACAAGACTTAAGGCAAATTAATGCAGTCAACATTCCTCTGCCACCTCTCGTTTCAGATGTTCACAGCATATTGACATGCATTGCATACACATTTTACCGTGGTGGATTTATGCTCCGCTCCTTTTTCTCAGTAAGACACACGGCCGTTATTTGCATTCACACATAGAAATAAGCAGTACACTTAGACTCGTTTGCCCCAAGGCATGATAGACAGCTCTGCTGCTTTCTCAATGGTGCTTCACTCCTCCAGGGCTGCACCCTGATCCACATGTGGATGACCTCCTCCTCTGTGCTCCGAGTGAAAAACTATGTCAAACTGCTACACACATGCTTCTCCAGCACCTCCAAAAGACTGGCCACAAAGCATCAGCAAAGAAAATGCAGTACTGTCAGACTTCTGTTCAATTTGGGATTCACACTGTCTCACGGAAAACGTTCCATGACTGCAGACAGGGTCAAAGCTGTGACCTCTGTCCCTCGTCCCACTACACAGAAGGAAATGTTGTCCTTCCTGGGCATGGTGAACTATTGCAGACAGTGGATACCAGACTGTTCTTTTCATGACCACATTCTGCGTGACTGTTGTAAAAAAGACAAGCCTCCTCGAATACTGTGGTCCACAGAAATGACTGCCTCTTTCAATGCATTACAGGGAGTGCTGATCTCCGCCACTCAAAGGTGCTGTCCGTGGTTGTTCAGGAATGCCGGCCTGCCTGAGGGCAGTAGCAGCTTGCTCTATCATGATAAGGGACTGCGAGAAGCTCACACTCTCACATGACACTATTCTACACACCAATCACCAGGTCACGACCATTCTAGCAAACATAACTACACAACATATGCAAATCTCACTATAAAAGCGAGCAGCACACCCAATTCGCCAGCACATTTATTGATCCTATGCTGTGTTCTTCTGACCGACAGGATGGCTCAGACAGGCTTGACGATCATGACTGCATGACACGTATACAGGAATCGACAGCACCACGTCCAGATTTAGAGCAGACACCTATCCCAGACTCAGCCACGGTTTATGTGGACGGGTCCTGTTCAAGGCCAAATGACAACTCATTTCTTT
This sequence comes from Diplotaxodon limnothrissa, assembly GCF_057381915.1. Taxonomy (NCBI): domain Eukaryota; kingdom Metazoa; phylum Chordata; class Actinopteri; order Cichliformes; family Cichlidae; genus Diplotaxodon; species Diplotaxodon limnothrissa. The sequence goes on from NC_140606.1 coordinate 9,363,958, forward strand.
GTGGCTATTCAGTGGTAACAGTGCCTGACATCATACTAGAGGCTCACTCATTACCATTTCACTCAGCACAAAAAGCAGAGCTCATGGCTTTAATACGCGCCTGTGAGCTACATTTGGATAAGCATGTGACAATTTACGCAGACAGCTGCTATGCATTTGGCGTTGTGCATGACTTTGGCACATTGTGGAGACAAAGAGGATTTAGATCTGCTGATGGAAAATAAATTGCTAAATTCTGATTTTGTGCAAAGACTTTTTCAGGCTATACAGCTACCATCGGCCGTTGCAGTTGTAAAAACGAAAGGACACAGTACAGCTGACACAGACGAAGCAACAGGTAATGCCTTAGCAGACGTGACAGCCAAGGCTGCAGCTGCATCACAGCTCCCACCTCCGCAGGAAGTATTATCTGTGCCCCTACAGCTGCCACTTGTTACACTCCCAGACTATTTAGAAACAAATGTTGATTTAAACTTTATACAAGAGCAAGCCTCTGCATGTGATTACACCTATTGGGAGAATAATGACTGTACCTTAGATGACAGAGATGGCTTATACAAAATCTTAAGGGTTTGATTGCCCTCCCATATTCCCTGATGCCAGTCCTTGCCCGACATTTTCACTGTGTGAGTCATGTCGGACAAAGAGGGGTAATAGGGGCAATAAAATCAAGATTTGTAATTGAGAAAACATCACATGCAGTAAAAAGCATATTAGCAACCTGTTTAACATGTGCACGAACTAATGTAGGTAGCTCAAAAGCAAAACATCAGCATTTACCACAACCAGATTTTCCATTTCATACATTACAAATTGATTTTACACATATGCCAGCGCAAGGAAGCATCAAGTACTTACTGGTAATAGTGGATCAATTTAGTAAATGAGTAGAAGCTTATCCAACCTCAAAAGAAACTGCAGAAGTAGTCTGTCAAAAGTTGAGCAATGAAATAATACCCAGATTCGGAATACCTCACCAGATTAACAGTGATAGAGGATCTTCATTCACATTAGAAGTAATTCAAAAGTGTGCTAAAACTTTAATGACCTGGGTCAAATTACTTACTCAAGTCCTGTGTGAGATTAGAATGACTCAATCTACAGTAACCAAATTATTTCCATTTGAAATAAGACTATTCCCAACACCATGGTCAGCTTCCAGAGGGGCACCGCTAGTAGAAGGTGATGTATATTGCATTGTCCACTGATGTTCACAACCTGGTAGAAAAACTGAATAATAACTATCAGAAAGTTTGTCTCTCTCAGCCTTTCCCCTCCACAGTTCCACCAGTGGAGACAAGGAGATGCATGTTGGAGAAGTCACTAAACCCAAGGACACTCTGGGAGGCCGCGCGTGTTCCAGCCCCCAGGCTTTACTGGCAGTGACGAAGAACCAGCATCCTTACGGACGGACAACCTCAGTGGATTCATGCCAGCAGGGTTAAGACCAGCCCAATCGGACCATCTCAGGCGTCGGATCAAGCAGACGACATCTCCGGCGAGCCAGCGCCCGGAACTAGAGCAAATAAACACACACGGGTAGATGACATCTCAGGCGAGCCAGCGCCCGGATCCAGTGCACACACACAATCACTGATTAACACACAACGCCTGAAAGAACAACAACAAGGTACTCAAACATCCAGCAGGAACAGAAAGCCAAAAGTACCACATGATGTCTAACCTGATAAAGCCAGACTCATTCCATCCTGATAATGGAGAAAATGAAATGCCCATTGTCATCATACGACGCTTATTCTGTGTCTCTCGAACCTGGGACCAGGCCAGGAGACGACTGAAGAACTGTTTTTCTTATATACTTTCTTATATATTTAGGTTATTTATCATATCTATCGCATTAACTTTAGGATTTTTCTTTGCTATTTTGTATTGTAAACTGCAACCATGTTCACATTTCTGCAAGCCACATTTTCAATGATAACCCATATAGCTACCAGTACAGCCACTTCAATGTATTTGCAATTAGCACAAATTGATCCTGAGGATGTGCCAGATGTTACCAATGATGTTCCTGATGTGTATATTGAACATTAGGTTGTGAACTATTACATTTGTGATTTTTCCTTTCTATTTGAGTTATTATTTTTAAAAATAATAAAAGAGGGGAACTGTTAGGTATTTTAGTACCATGGTAGCATTTACTGGATATTGTTTTATAGTGACATTATGCAGGAAAACTCTGTTACTCAATAAGGCCCATCTACTAGTTGTTTTTCTCTTTCTCTCTGACCCAAGAATTAAGGTGTAAGACTCACAAGCTGGTACCTCAAGGTCGAAAACACCACAGAGATGAGACCACTTCCTTACTCCCATCCTCCCTTCCTTATCTCTTAGAAGGAGGCTCGTTAAAGGCTAGGTGGTTTGTTTCAGAATTCACTAATGAAAGAACTCTGTATTCTGTGTATTTTGCTGGGATGATCATAAATTGTAGCTGAGCTGATAAACTACACACAGGATACTTCTTTGCTCACAAGGCAGGAAGACGTTTCCTTATTTGGTCTGTACTGGTTTGAACTGAGAACTTGCTGACACACGAACCTTTTTTTTCCTCTATATAAACTGCTGTGTATCAAATAAACCTTTGAGTCGATTGGGAGGGCAACCTAAAGCAGTCTCTGTTTTCTTGTTCTCCCAAGCTGCTCCCGAGCTCGTACTAACACGCTGAATGGCATACCTGAGTGTTACTTTAAATAATTAGGAATCTTAGAAGGAAAGGACAGAACTCTGCTTATCGCTCACGCCACGGAGGAAACCCGGGACGGCAATTTCCTTCATGCAGTAACTTGAGAATGTAGGGATGAGGATTTTCAAATTATTACTGTCAGTGCAGCTACTAAAACTCTCAGGTGATTTTAGTCTCAGTGACCTCAATGTCAATATCAGAGATCAAGATTTTTGAAAATCTTACGAGTGCAATAACTCAAGAAGGAAGTCATCTAGGATTTTCAAATTGATAGCATAGGTGCATCTACTAAAAATTGTGGATGAGTTAAAATCTCAGTGACCAAGGTCAGAGTAAGTTCTGAAAGTTTTGTGATTGTGATGACAAGGACCACATAAGATTTTCAAATTGATGACATAGGTGTGTCTACTAGCAGGTTGAGGGGTTGCACTGACGATCGCCAGTATTTTTCAGTTATAGAAATGGTAGAGACTTGACTTTATCGATTTCTATATTTGGTATTCTCCAAATACTACTTAAAGGCTTATATATTAATTTTGAGTCTGTTTAAACAGGTGAATCGATCCATTCTGTACCAGACTATCAGGAAACAAGAGTCGAAGGTCTTTTTTCAGATCCTGAGGTCATCGAGCAACAAGGTTTGTTCCCTTTTGTGGAATGATTAGTATTTATATTTGAGAGATTTTCTTAAGCTGTTTATTGATGATGTCAATAAAACTTAAGATGATCCTCTTACATAATAAATCTGTCCTTTAGCTGTGTCGGACTCTGAGTGGCAGCACCTCAGAGTCATAGTGAATGATGTTCCAGCCACAAATGGCTGGAACATCCATTTGTGGCTGTTCTTGCCATTGCCAGTGTGTGAATGGGTGAATGACTGAATGTAGTGTAAAGCGCTTTGGGGTCCTTAGGGACTGAGTAAAGCGCTATACAAATGCAGGCCATTTACCATTCACCTACCAGATCTTCGTGAGTTTCTCCTTCAAAGTCCCGATGAAGAGGATATGGGTGGCTTTGAATTGTCAGATCCTCAGCTTGATTCAGAAGCAGAAGTAATGGCCTATTTCTCCAAGAACTCGGCCATCAGCGCACAACAGTCAGATCACACATCGCAAAGGTACAGTAAGACTTTCTTTGAGTCTACAAAACTATCATACATAGAAATAACTAGGGCAGGGCAATATGGCCAAGAATATTCATCATGATATATATTTGAAAATTTGCGATAATGATATAACTGATGATATAATTTACGCAAGACAAAACTTTTTACAAAACTACTTTACAACTCCGCAACTTTGATGGTTTTTTTGCACTATTAATGCATTTTCACTTAAACGAGCAGCTGTTTTTATTTTTATTTATTTATTTATTTTTATGTGCATTAAAGCTACATAAAAATTTAACAGTGAAAATGCAATTTTTTTTGCTGGCAGTTTAACCAAAAGGCATTTCCAGTGGAAATTGGCCGACATATCCTCAGCGTAACCATGCATAGTATCCACAAAACTTAAAAAGAGGTTATACACACACAATACGGTAATATTATGTTGAAGCACAGTACGTATCACTCCGCGAGGTTCCTGCCTACGGTAGCCGTAATGCTCTGACAATCCATCAAGCTGTGCGGCTTCATAGCTTAGCAAAGTTGTACTAAAACATTTTTTACAGATTTTTGAGCGCCGTGTACCACATAAAATCTGTTTGAGGTCAGTAATCACAACCAGAATTCATACATAAGAATTATAAGGGGCACTGTCGATTTTTTATTTATTTTTTTCTTCAGAAAATCAAAGGATTTTAAGAGCAACTTATTTTCCGTAAAACACGGTAATAACAATGGCCCGCTTGCATGCTCTACCAAAAATTGTGCTTTGTTGTGTATCTGACGGACGAAAGCCAAACCAGTTCCACACCACTGAAGTTGCAGCATTTTAACAAACCAGGTCTGGTTCATCTGTTTCATTCAACGATCCGCTTTCGCCCTTCCCATTCTCCGTTGCTGCCATGCTTTTTCTGCCATGTACGTATAATTTCTTATCTTCTTATCATTTTCTTATCGTTGCCCGACATCATACCGGTATTACCGTGAATGGTATGATATGGCCCAGCCCTAGAAATAACTCTAAATATCTTTCTTTTTTTTTTTTTTTTTTCTATTATTGCTGTTGTTCCTCTGTTACATACATGTAAGATTTGCTCTTGATGTTCTTTTGACTTTATTCCCCCCTTAGTTTGCCAACATCCGTGATCCCGTCTAATGCACCAAGAGATGGCAACAGAACCAGAGAGCCCATTGATTACTTCTCTAAGTACTTTGGTTGGGATACCTGGGTAGAACTTGCCAACTGTACAAATAAACTGTCCAACATGCCTGACGCTGTCACGGCCAGGGAAGTTGCACGCTTTGTTGGGATCCACATCGCAATGGGAACTTTGAAGGTTTGTATTTCTGCCTGTCTGATTACTGAAATTATTACCTCATTTTTGGTTAGATGCTAAAACCTAATTTTATTTTTTTTTCTATTGTTACTTTCTTAGTTTCCCAGTGCAAAGCTCTACTGGGAAGACTTGACTAAGGTGCCGTTGATTGCTGAAGCCATCCCGTTGTCCCGTTTCCTCGAGCTGTCTCGCACGCTGAAGCTGACTTCTTCAAAGTATCCAGCCAACGCTAATCCCCACAAAGGAACTTGTGATAGTGATCAATGTGGTGACGAGGCAAATGGCTCAGATGGTTCAAAACAGGCTGATCCCCTGTGGAAAGTTCATCCATTATTGTGTCGTTTCAAAGCAGGGTGCCAGTCATTAAGACGAGAGGGCGATTATGCAGTTGACCAATATCCACTTCCTCTCACTGGGAAGGTGCACAACAACAAACTGTCTCTCTACAGCACTGCTTTAATTGGATTTGACGGCTTACTCTTACATGTCGATCTTAAGGTGGATCTCTCAGACAAAGAAGGTGCTGTAGAAAAAATGGTCCCCAAAGGTAGTATGGTGTTCCTTTGCAAACAGGAACTGTCCACCCCTGTGATGCTCGAACGCCTTTTAGCTGCTGGGGTTCATGGAGCAGGCAGGGTGGGAGGGGCTCGAGGACAGATCGGTGATGAGTTTGTGAGCTCAGATGGGAAGTTGATGCTGCGCAGATCCCATTGTGGCTTCATACTTTCTACTGCGGGAAATGGCCAAAGGAGCGCGGCCTTTCTCATTGAAAACTTTGAGAAAGCCCAGATGTCGGCCCGTCTCCACAGAGAACTGAAAAATCTTTATGCAATTCCCCTCACGGCCTCTGCACCAAGCTGCTGGCCCCAAGCAGTGCTCTGGTACCTCACGGATCTGGCTTTGGTAAACTCCTGGCTCCTGTATCGACAGGATTTCAGAGCATCCGTGCCACCTTTGACTCTCATGGCTTTCAGATTGGAAGTGTCCAAGGCTTTGATCTTCTCTAGTAGCTCGGATACCCAAGACTCAGTTCCTCCCCAGCCGCCGGCAGCAGAGGTTCACACAACAAATGAAACCCGCAGTCCCATCCTGGTGGAGGAGAGTCCTCTGCCAGACGCAGCCACACGATATGACGGTTCAGGTCACTGGCCGGAGCAGCTTGGAGAGGGAGAGGGGGGGCAGGTGCCGTTTTGGGGACTGTCAGAAGACATCACGAGTGTTATGCCTCAAGTGCTGTGTCTTTCTTTGTATCTCACGTAACCACAACTGCTTTTTGAATTTCCATAATCAGGGAAGTTTGGGAAAAGAGTAGTATCTGCTACAGAATTTACCAATCTCTGATTGTAACTGTGTTTTTGGTGTAGGGAAACTCACTGCCTTTCACTGTCATGCTTTTATAGGGCTGTTGTGATGCATTTTAAAAAAATCTTAATATGTCATTTAGGAGTTGTAAAAAAAGAATTTGCTTCAGAAAGAAAAAAAGACTCAGAGCCACACACTGTGCTGGAAAAGAAGTGTAAAAAGTTGTTTGTTTTTTTCACTGTGGCCATCATGATACTTTTGCCCTCAACTATTTATTTTCACCTGATCTAGTTTACATTCTACAGTGAGCTTATTTTTTGGCTCTGAGTTTTATTATTAAAGTATCATTTATTTGAGTTTTAGAAAACAATAAAGGACAAATGTTCATTTATTCATTTGAGGACTGCTTACAAGTACAAAAGAAAAATGTGCCAAAACATATTAAAGCTCTTGTGTACTGAAATAACCAAGTAGGACACAGTACTGCAACAATAACAGAAATTAAAGAGCATCGGTCACTAGACCATCTTCCACTAATGCCGCGTAACAATAGTGAAAACTGAAATGACTAAAAGAAAATCTATACTAGCACACAGTCGATGCATGCCTGTATGAGGTTTGAAATACAGTATATTACAGAGTACTGTACAAACTGGTGGAAAAAATTAATTCAAGTTACAAAAACACATCAAAATGGCCAATCCATGACTGATTTTTTTTTTTTTTTTTTTTTTTTTTAATCCAGGTATGCTTTTAATGCATTGGAAGTGGGTTTGGGTCATTGTCATGCTGAACAATTAAGCAATTGCCAATCAGAATATTTTCCGGTGGTATTACATGGTGAGAACAAAAACAATCTGATGGTACTGCATTCATAATTCAGTCAATGTTGATAAAATTGGGGCGATCATGGCTCAAGAGTTGGCAGTTTGTCTTGTAATCGGAAGGTTACCAGTTTGAGCCCCAGCTCGGACAGTCTCGGCCGTTGTGTCATTGGGCAAGACACTTCACCTGTTGCCTACTGGTGGTGGTCAGAGGGCCCGGTGGCACCAGTGTCTGGCAGCCTCGCCTCTGTCAGTGCGCCCCAGGGTGGCTGTGGCTACAATGTAGCTTGCCATCACCAGTGTGTGAATGGGTGGATGACTGAATGTAGTGTAAAGCGCTTTGGGGTCCATAGGGACTAAGTAAAGCGCTATACAAATATAGGCCATTCAAATCACCAATGCTGTCAGTTAAATTTTGGACTAGACCATGACAAAGCCTTCACTGATTTTCAGGCCAGTAACTTGACATACCTCAGCCCTTTTTCCCTGTTTCCCTTCCTTATGAATGGCTTCTTGGCAGCCAGGCTTTCACTGAGACCATTTTTGATGAGATTGAACAGTAGATTGATGAAGTCAAGGGCCAAATCCACCACTAAGGATGTCACTTTTAGATACTGTTTGTCTGTTATTTAAAAGCTCTTTGTGAAGAATTATTATAGTTTTCATTTTCAAATTCGTTTTATTTGTATTTCGTTTTGACTTTTTGTTTTTATTTAGATTAGTTTCATTTAGTTTTCAGAGTGGATTTTCTTGTTTCAGTTTAGCTTTTACTGTTTATAAATCTTTAGTTTTTGATATTTTTTATGAGTTTAGGTGTAAGCATTAGAGTTTGTTAATTATTAGTATTCGTTAGAGACAAGATTTCAGAAAATTATTATAATAAAAAACATTTTCTTTAGATTTTATTTCATGTTAAAGAGTTTTACAATAGCTCACACATTTTCTTTTTAAATCTAGTTTTAATTTTTAATTGCCTTAAAAAATTGTTGCATCTAGTTTTAGTTTAGTTTTAGTTTAGTAATAATAACCTTGTTTGGGAATTACCTAGTTGGTGCAATATAAATTGGTCCTTTGCTAAGTTTTCTGTTTTCTCTATACACAAAATCAGCTCACCGACTACTTGCACTAGGGCATGTGACGTATTTCCGTTTCCAAATAGTACCGCTTGTGCGTTTCCGGTACGTTTGCTTATCTATCGGTAGCTATGCTAATGTCGCTTCAGAATGAGTATAAAAAGGAAAGTATTTAAAACAGAACATTTTCAAAAACAGGAGAAGAAATACTCCGAGCATTGCTGTGTCCCACTTTGTTCAGCTTCAGCCAAATTTAACGGCATACTAAGTTTTCATGCCTTTCCGACCCATTCCGACTTGAGAAGACAATGGCTGGTAAATATACGCCGGGATCATTTCACGATTACCTCTCACACCAGGGTCTGCTGCAGACACTTTGCCAGTGATCAACTCATAGAGCCAACAACCCTCGATGGTCGAAGGAGGCTTATTAAAGGTGCTGTACCAACACTTTTTGAGTGGAATGGCTATAAAGTTGAACCACCGCGGCGTAGTGTTTGGGAGAGAACGGAGCGACGCCCTGAACTAGTTCCTCCTGACGATCAAGAAGAGCACAGTCTTACAAGAGATCATGACTACTGCTCAGTCCCTGAGCCGTCTGCATTGGACATATCTGCATCAGCTGCAGAAGACCTGTCCAAAGACGTGGAGACTCTGAGGAAGGAAATACAGGAGTTACGTGTCCAGCGAGAATTTGGGTTACAGCGTTTTGCTGGCTCCGACACTGACATCCGATTCTATACCAGGTACATCTAAGTTCTATTCAAGCTAACTGTTTAAAATATACCAAGGTCACCATCAGTTAAATTTCGAAAGTTTTTCCAGTCTTAATGAAAACAAAATAGAAATTTACTTTTTCTCTGCTGATTGTATGTTTTATGTAGATGCTTTAGTATTTAAACGATATCCTAATGCTACAGGTAAAATACAACACCAAATACTCTTAATCAGACTATTTTATACAGCAATGCCATTAGCATATTTGTCACAGATCACATTATTTTTATGTCAGTGTGTAATGTTAATTAATGATTGACACGATGTATGTCTCTCTCGTGAATAGATTTCCAAGCTATGATCATTTGATGGCATTCTGGGTTTTGATTGAGCCTTGCATCTATAAAATGATCCGGGTTTCAAGAGCCAAGTCAGCTGCCAATCGGAACGAAGAAGTGTTGACACCTGCACGCACATCAACAGTAGGTTATGGGTTTGTTGGTAGTTAGAACTAGAGGTGTAATGTTATTGTATTTATGTACAATAACATTACATTATGTACAGTAGCATACATACACAGGTGTATGTATGCTAGACTCAGTATCCTTTACATACATACACCTGTGCACTACAGCACCTCATTGTTTACCCCATGGTACAGTATGGTATGCCTAACCATTACAAAACATTTAGCCAAGAAAAGAATAATTTTACTAGTTCATAGCTTAAGGAGTAACATTTTCCCTTTTGTTTTCACCTTCCAGAGGCAGCTGCTACAGCCAATTGATGAGTTTTTTCTTTTCCTGGTTTTCCTGTCAGTTGGTTTGAAGGAGAGGGACCTGGCACACCGATTTAACATACACCAGTCCACAGTGAGCCGCATTATTGCAACATGGACAAATTTTCTTGCCACTGCACTGGGGTCTCAGTGCATCTGGCTTACACGTGAAGAAGTGCAAGCTTACCTCCCTGAGGAATTCAAAGATTTCTCAGACACCCAGATGATCCTTGACCGTACAGAGCTGAGGTGTCAGACACCATCCTCACCACTTCTCCAAAGTGAAATGTACTCTTCGTACAAATCCCACTGTACGATGAAAGCCCTGGTTGGCATAGCTCCACATGGTCCAGTGACATTCATCTCTAATCTGTATGCTGGTTCGGTTAGTGACAAGGAACTATTCAAACAATCAGGCATTGCTGAGAAGTTGACTGAAGACATGGCAGTGATGGTAGATAAGGGCTTCCTAATCACCGATTGTTGTAAATGCAAAGTGTACTGCCCACCTTTTCTATCTAAGCAGAAGCAGATGCCAGCATACCAGGTTAAGGAGACGCAGGCCATAGCCAGACTCAGGGTACATGTGGAGCGAGTCATTATGAGGATCAAACAGAACAAACTTTTTGATAGCATCATTACCATGTCACATGTTTATAATATCAACCAACTGTTTGCAGTGGCATGTATGCTGTCAAATTACCAGAACACAGCATTAGTTAAAAAATGGGTTAAGTGAGACAAGATGGATTTTTCCCAAGACACCAGTGCCAGTACAAGTAACTTATGGAAAATGACCTGCAGCTGAGGCCACTACAGTTGAATTTCTTCCTTCTCAGCTGACAATACTTGATTACAGAACTGGTACTTGAGTGCTGATAGTTGAGTTTCAGTTATTGATAATTCAAATTCATTGCAAATGTTTAATGTTAATAATACTGTTTAATTATACTACTATATTACTATTCAGATTCAACAAAACTATTTATCAAAATTATAAAGTAAATCACTAAATCGTTTTAAAACCATAAGTGACATTGAACTTTTGTAACATCAAAAATACCATTTGTCATTTTCTACAGTTCAGTTGTGTTATTGTCTAAATGTATATCAGTATGCTAGGCATGGAGTTTTAAATACTTACCATGTAAATAAGTTCTGCACAAATTCAATGTTTTAATGTGTGTTTTTAAAAATTAAATTGATGCCATTGCTTAAATAACAGTTTATTGATGTCACATAAAAGTAACATGTAACAACAAAAGAATTCATGAAATATATTGAAAATAAAACATCAGTTATTTTGTTCCAGCCAGCCTGAAGGATCTGTTTTTCTTTTTGCTGTTTTCACTGTTCATTTTTTCAAACAAAGGTATCTTGGCATATATATGTAAAAAAAGAAATAGTCTGCCTTTTCTCTGATTGCATTGTGCACATCTGTATCCATGTATATTCTTTGCACTAGGTAGTCCTCTTGTGCCCACACAACAAAGTCACACCACTGCATCCCACTGATGAGCAGTTGTCCTTGCACTTGCCAGTAATATGCGTGGCTCTTTTTTAGTTTAGGGGTACCACATTCCATCTGCACATATTTGCAGTCAATAAAGTTTTGTACATTGGGACATTTGAATTCGACGAAGCCAAACTGGGGGTATTCATTGGGGTCAAAAACAACACCATCAGGAGATGCAGCAAGCAATGGGGTGAATGACCAGACCACAGGGTGAGTAGTTAACATTCATTAGCCTACTATACTCTGCTGCTATTGCAGGCTCCATCTCAGTTCCTCTCCTCATGTCTGCTGTCTGCCTTGTTCCCTTCAATATACGCTCTGCTAGTGACTCGGCCGAGCTCTGGCCTCTGACGTGACACACCTCCCGAAACCTAGAGGCAGTCACTCTGGGCCTTCGGAGCTGATGCCACTCAGACGAAGAGCTTTGCTCACGTGTAGCTTCCTCTATTTTGTGAGCCATTTCCAGAGTTACAGACAAGCTTTTCAGATGCAGAAGCTCTTCTTCTGAGCACACAAACACACAATCTGATGGCAAGATGTCATACCCCTCCAGAGGCAAGTGCGGTGTTGGTGGTGCATCGCGGTGTAGTGTGATGTACCGGGTTGTCAAAACCGGCTGCTGATATGACAGAACACTGCCCTCCTGCACCAGCCCAAAGGCACTTTCCACAAGGGGCTTGTCAGGTCTCATGTTCATTGTGGTCACAAGTGGCCTGTCCTCAATATTAAATTTTGCATATGCCTCCGTTATTCTGAACAAGCAGGGATCTGGTAACGGACCCACCATGCCTCTGTAGAAGCCACTCCTAAAGAAAACATCAATGACAATAATGTAAAGGAGAAGGTTATTATACTGAACAACAACTAAACTAAAAACTAAAAGGTGTAAAACAGTGGTGCATAAGTTAGAGACTGGGATGTATATGTACATGACTGAGTTAGCCGTCTTCAGAAAGTGTAATGTTGTATGTAAATTAATACCTATTCTGACACATGTATGTATGAAAAAAAATAGCAACATACATTTGTAACACATGAAACCAAATTTTACAAATGTAATTACCGTACTCCAGTCTGGGCCATCCTATTTGGTACTGGCTTAGTGAAGATCATGGAGTTGATGGGTCCTGGCTTCACACCCTAACAGAAGACACATTTACTATGGATGGTGTTGCTGTTCATATGTAAACATGGACTAATTCAAAAACTTTAACCTCATTTAAATTACCACTGTCCGTGGCTTGTGCCATTGCTGTTCAGATTCCGTGCAGCTATGCACAGGGGGGACAACCGGCACTCTGAGTTGTGAGTAGTGTGCTGTTTGGAAGAGCAATGCCACTGTGTGATTGCACATAACAGCGCCTGCCACACAGGAGCACTGGCTATGTGTCAGTATCACCGGCGATGAATCCAGAAGCTTAATCTAAGAAGAAAGAATGAAAATTAAAAATGTAACATCTTCATGGAAGAGCCGAACAGGAACATAGTTCAGTGTTATGGTTACGTACCCTCCTGAATGCTTAGTGTTTCCTTCTCTCCCTATTAAAACAACTTAACCATGCTTGATAACTGTAATAACTTAGATTGTGTATATTTGCAGTATTAACTTGTTGTCAAATGTTTCTGATCACCCAAACACACGTTGATTTAACTATCTGACTAGTCAAATTAGGAGTGATAAAGCAGGGAGACAAGGAAAACATTCAAGTTGATGGGCCTTTAGGAATGAACTTAACTAATGCTTAAATGAACTGAACCCCACAGAACGGGGATTAACAACTTTACACAGCTTCCTGCCTATGTTCCAGATCTACTGGCGTTTAGATCAACTGGCGTTTAGATCAACTGGCGTTTAGATCAACTGGCGTTTAGATCAACTGGCGTTGGTCGAACAGATGTGTGTCAGTCTTGCGTTTCAGGAGCTGCTACCGACAAACCAGCAAAAAAACGCCAAATGTGTCATCTGTGACATTTGTGAGGTTGTCTCAAACACACTCCGTCAGTCTTGATGCTGTTGAACAACAAAATGTTTAAAAATGTGGCGAGTTTACCTGGTGATATCCTCATGCGCGACGCGATCGCGAAAACAGCAAACAAGTAACACCACGCCGTTGTTGTTCACAGGACACAAAGAGTAAACGATCGGGAGACTCTTGTCGTCGTCATCGTTCCCCTCGCACGGTTTATTTCTCCGAATTCAGCGTTTTTGCTTCACAACTACAGCGTGCTGTTTACTTTGTGCACTAACATGGAGTCGAGTCAACCAGCGCCACCTCTGGCCAAGTGCCACAGCCTACAGCCAGATCAACCTGTGACACACATCTGCACCACGTTTGAATTCGTGTCATGCACATTTGTACCTTTCAATTGTGTCTGTTTGTGCGTCATGCAAATAAACCTTTGAAAAGAATGGAATGATATCATATATTCCTTATTGGCCTACATTTGTACAAAATTCCAAATTATATACACAAAGTCATAGAAATCACCACTCCAATTGGTCATCATGATTTTGATATTCTCTTTTTCCATAACAATGAAATACGCCTTGGACAAATATGACACATCAATATTTCATTAGTGTTGTAACATCACATGTCGCTAGCATAGTCTGTCTGTGTCTTTTCCCTGAAAATGAATATTTCCAGCCAATATAGGCAATTCATCAACATGGCTGGAGTTATATACAGTCTGTATAAGTGTGGTTAATCTAATGAACATTTGTAAGGAGACGGCAGTTACTGTGAATTCACAGCAGTTACACAGTGATTAGTAATAAACAGCCAGTGAGAGTGAGTGGATATGACTGTTCCCACCACTAACACATGACCATAGCCCACTACTAGATTAACTTGTGACACATCTGCACCTGCTGCTATGATCACAGTGAGTAGAGGCTGAGTGGCTGCACTTACCCCTGGTACATCCAAATCTGCCCACAAACATGTTGAAAGATGCAATGCCAGCAATGTGGATTGTCAACACTAAAAACAATCAGTAAGCAAAGATAACAGGGATCACTTTTTTCTGTTTATTTAGCACCCACAACATTTGTAGTCGCCTTCTGCACAAGGGAAGTCCACACACACCGTGTGGTATCACTTTCCACAGAAGGTGCAATCTGCAAGATTGAATGAGATTGTCAGGGTCATTGTCTGACTGTTTATTACTAATCACCTGCTGTACATTCACAGTAACTGCCATCTCCTTACAAATGTTTATTAGATTGACCACACTTATGCAGACTGTATATCACAACCAACTCTAACATGTTTGTTTGCAGAGGGCAGACACAGACAGACTACGCTAACGACATGTGATGTTACAACACTGGTGAAATATTAGTGTGTTCACGACATTTTTCGTATGGGCAAAAGTATTGATATCAGGATGGTGATTCTTATGTGTATGTCATTTGGCATTTTGTACAAATGTAGGCTGATAATAAATATATGATATCATTTCATTCATTTCAAAGGTTTGTTTGCATGACGCACAAACAGACACAATTGAAAGGTACAAATGTGCATGACACGAATTCAAACGTGGTGCAGATGTGTCACAGGTTGATCTGGCTGTAGGCTGTGGCACTTGGCCAGAGGTGGCGCTGGTTGACTCTACTCCATGTTAGTGCACAAAGTAAACAGCTCGCTGTAGTTGTGAAGCAAAAACGCTGAATTCGGAGGAATAAACCGTGCGAGGGGAACGATAACGACGACAAGAGTCTCCCGATCGTTTACTCTTTGTGTCCTGTGAACAACAACGGCGTGGTGTTACTTGTTTGCTGTTTTCGCGATCGCGTCGCGCATGAGGATATCACCAGGTGAACTCGCCACATTTTTAAACATTTTGTTGTTCAACAGCATCAAGACTGACGGAGTGTGTTTGAGACAACCTCACAAGTGTCACAGGTGACACATTTGGCGTTTTTTTGCTGGTTTGTCGGTAGCAGCTCCTGAAACGCAAGTCTGCCACACATCTGTTCGACCAACGCCAGTTGATCTAAACGCCAGTAGATCTGGAACACCTACACTTAGTCTGTGTGGTGCCTCACTCTTCCTCATCGACCTGTAGCACAGGGCTCTCACACCGACCTCCCCTGACAACCTGTCTTTATTGGACACTGAATAAAGATACAAGTACCATTAGCATTATTTCTGTATTACTCATTTCAGCATGTCTTAAACATATATATTTTACACTTAGCAAGAGTAGCATTAGGTAGTTAACTACCTCCATAGTTAGCCAACTACCTAACGCTAATATAACAGTGTCTAACAACAAAAGTGACATTAGTTAAGAAAACCTCAACTATAGTTTAGGACGACATAAAACACCGTTTAAGAAAACATGTAATGTAGAGAACTGACATCAAATGAAGGACATAGCGGAGTAACGTAGTGTTTGCATTTGACGTTAGCTAGCGTTTCTTTGTCAGTTAATTTACGTTTTCTTACCTTCGTAGTTGTGTATATATGATGCAGCATATAACTTAAATCCTTTATCTAATTTGCTGGCGGGGGTAGTCGTCACTCTGCAAATCCGATGAACATCGGTGATGTTCAATTTTGGGAGCTCTTGTAGGCAGCGAGTGTAGAACGTCGCCATGGTTTAACCGCACCGGAAGCACTGGAGCAGGACTACATAGAACGCGGAAGTGTTAGTGCAAGTAGTCCATTGGTCATTATTTTATAATCATTTAGAGTGAGCTACTTTTTATATTTAAAACTGGAATTTAACCATTATTTAAACTTTTCTGTCTAGATTTTATCACTCCTGAGAGAGAACCCCAGTTTGCGTGTTCTGCTTGACCTATCGGGGGAGGACAAAGATCTGACAGCCAGTTTAATTGCTGGGGTTCTCAGGCCAAGCTATTCTGTCCTTGGGAGCAACAGAAGAGTTAGAGAGGAGCTGATGGTGGTCAAATTTCGGGAATTTCTCCAGTGTGTCGAAAGTAAGCAGAAATTCACATAATGTAGTCTGGCCATGAAACAATTCGGGACACTAAAGTAAAACTTTGTCTTTTTATGTCACATGCGCGCACACAAAACAGGAATAAAGATGTATGATAGCTTACAACTGACAAGCAAGGCAAAGACAGAACCTCTATTTTTTATAAAAACATTAGCCATCATTTAGTTGTTAGCTCAAGCTTTAACTATTTTAGTGTCCCCAGGTTAACGGTGGTTTTTCTTTGTTTTTAGATGAAGAGCTGAGAGACTCACTTGGAGAAAGGACTCTTACCAAGGATGAAGAGGCATTTGTGAAGGCTTTGAGGCCTGGTCACATCTTGGCTTTTGCCACCGGGAGCAGCAAGGTTCCAGCCATAGGTTTTCAACCAGCTCCTAAAATAACATTCATTCACGATGAAAGCAAACATCTCCCGATTGCACACACGTGCAAATGAGCTTCAGCTTTTTGTGAATGAAACAACAATGGCTGATGATGATGCTTTTCATTACTGCTTCTTAGTAGCACTCATGAATGGAGCTTTATTCAGCACCATCTAAACATGTTCCAAAAAAAGTGAAATTAAAATGGTGGGTTTGTTAACTCTAATCCTGTTCATTAATTGTAGTTTCAAGTAACTTTGCTTCATACAAGATAGTTGAAATGTAATAATTTTCAAAGCTTCAATAGATTTATAAAAATGCTAACTCTGTATTTTCAACGACAAATCAATAAAGTCACTGGTGTAATACAATAATTTTATTAAGCTTTTCTTTTTTAAACAAGGACACTTCAAAACAGTTTATGCACAGAGTATACTAAACATGCTTTGTAGAACAAGCCAGGATTACTTAGACATCTAACAGCAACATTTATTAAGACTATTGCAACTTTACAATGATTAGCACAATACTGTAGATAATCTTGTGAATTGATTTAAAGACTGACTGTTCCGTGTTGATAATTTTCACTGTTATACTGTATTACAGTGTGAATTTGATCTTTACTTCAATCTGAATAACTGGTTTTACCCATAAACTAAAAGTGGTTGTAGCCTTCTGAATAGCCTATGAGTCACTGTCAGTCATTAACTCTGAGTCCTTATGTGGCAGGAGGCATCACTGCTAGAGGGGAGGGGCTTCTGCAGTAGTACAAAAACTGCATTTGCTGTACAGCATTTAAGAATATTAAGTGTCATCACTCTTTAGAACATCACTGGTATCCTGTGGTTGAGGTCACACATTTACAAGTTTGTTAAAAATATACTGCTGTGTTCGTTGAAACAATGTTTTACCATTATTGTTGTCTTCTTCAAAAGGGTGAATGCTTGTATATAGCTCTTGTAAATCGCTGTCATTTAATGGGACAAACCTACTTTCAGAGTTTGACAAGGAGGGTATGGAGACCTCTGCTGTAGAAAGTTCTGGGTTGTGACGATGAGACACATGAGTTCCGCAGGCAAAAAGCTGGATGGGAGTTCTATTACCTTCAGTGGAAACAGAGTGATTGTTATATCCAGCTTTGAATTCCTTCAAAGTGCGGTTGATTCGTGGTAGAAACACATAATGAAGGCAAAATAGGTCTGTTGCATTTTCTAAGTCTAGGATACCAAGTGATTCCAATTCATAAAATATAGGTGCATAAATGCGGCTACAGTTGTTGTTTAAGTCTCGGTTGAAACGCTCAATCCTCTGGTTGTGCACAGAACTTCCCATTAAGACAGAGCTTTCACCCCTGCTTGCTCGCATGTCCTCCCAAATCTGAGCATTCTCTCCTCCGTGATCAGTCCTGATATGCAGGGGTCTGCCAAATTGTCCAACAGCTGCAGTAAAGAGGGCTTTCACAGTCTCAGCTCGATTATTGCTGGAGCACTGAAGAAACATCAACATCCTGCTGTATCCATCTATTGCACCATGAACAACAAACTTCCAACGAATCAGTTTGTGATTTCCATCTATGTGCCATATGAAATTTGGATGAGGCACAGAATATACTCGCCGAGCAACTGCAGTTCTTCTCCTGGATAGAACACCAGCCGAGTCCACCCTCCGCAGTGACTTTCTTACGCGCCATCTTTGAACCACTATGTTTTTGGAACGCAGATGACCCATCAGCATCACTTCTCCAACATTTGGATGTTCAGTTTTTATTTGGGACACTATCTGATCTAACTCATGGTCACTGATTACATTGAATTTTGACTCTGAGATATTATAGTCTTGCAGTAACTTATACAGAGTGGGCCTGGAGATGGAAAGGATAGATGCAGCTTCAGTAAAAGATGTTTTCAGGGAAAGAACATTTTCCAATTCCTCTTTGGAAATCTGAAGCCTTCCTTGGTAACCATCCTAGAACACGGCACAGAAAATCTCAATGAGCACAATTCTATAACAAAAGATGGGTAATTTGAGGCAATTGTACTGTGACAGATTAGCTAGAGTAATATTTTATCAATAGTTTTAAAATATGAAAGTGAGCAATCAAAAGACACTTCACAGCAAAAACAGTAATAAAATATGACGTAAAACTTGTGAATGTTGTTGGTGGTGATGTGACACTGCTAGTGATGGACCCCTAAGAAGATGAAATGTATGTAGAATCAGAATCATTACTTTGACAGGATTTAATTTAAGGTGACATATTACACCAAAGAAAAAACAAAAATTAGTCAGCTAAATGATATGTGTAAGAAGGCCTACCGAGCAGTATGGTATCCCAGTGGAGACGGCAGGTCTACTTGGTCCAGGTGCATTGCTGGATTCCTAAGGAAACATTTACATCAAGAACGACTGTTACCTACCTACCAAATAAATAAATAGAGTTGTATGATGTTCGATCTCTGTCTGCTGCCTACCAAATGAAATAATTGAGGACTAGCTAAGTAATTTAGCTTTGCTAGTTTTGCTAACACTGCTATCAACCCGTCCAAAATGCTATACAATAAACTTACCAAGTGCTGCGGCGTTTGTGAGGTCGAGGGTGCATTACCGCTGAATCGTTGGATGGCCGACAAAACGGCTCTTCCAATGTTTTCAGCTAAATCGCTGGACATGCTGGTAGGGAATAGTCGAAGCAGCTCATGGCAGTCAAAAGTGACCGTAAGAGGAGCGCAAACACAGAACCTGACCGCGACCGGCACACTTTAGCGCGGGAGGTTTTCTTGAAGCTTTTATTTTGGTATTTCCGTTGACCCGTACAATAAATTTGCATATTAGCTAAATATTTAGTTTCCCGTAACATTTAGATTTAACATTTAACATTTAGATTTATATATAACATTTAGATTTAACATTTAACATTTAGATTTAACATTTAACATTTAGATTTAACATTTAAAATCCTGTTTTAAATATGAAAAGTTACAAATATTATACTAAATGTTGTAAAAAATGACTCGAAAAAACATGTTTTTGTAAGATTTAGAGCTAAATGTGGAAAAATGTTGCTGTTAATTTCGGCATGTTTCAGTTTACAAACGGCGCCCCATAGGTAACACCTCAAATCCGATGAAACACCTGGCGACGCATAGCGTTTTTTTTAAAAGCCGAGAAATGCACCGTATTTGATAGCTTGCTGCAAGACCTCACACCGAGCACATCTACTGCCGGTGGGTTGCCTGTTATGCAACATCCCCCAAAAACACGAAGAGGAGAGTCCTGGCCCCTAGCCCTGCCAGTGTAGCAGAAATGATGACGGATGATGGTGTCAGCAGCCGTTCTTCTCTGCGTGAGTAGCTAATTTACGTTGAGTAGGCTAACCACGTTATTACATTAATGCATGTAAGGTGAACTAGCAAACACCATCATAGCTACATGCAGCTGTCTTCTTGTTTGATGGCAGATACTCCCTTCACCCTGGCTAAAAAGGATAAAATGACCAAAGAAAAAGTGGAAAACAGCTAAACATGAGAGGTTTTTGGACAAAGTTTGTGTTTTTTCCATTGTTTAAGCACTGCTTCCAGCCAAGAGTGATGCCATATATGCCCCATAGCTGCAGAAAAGGCTAACATTGTTATATTTTTACAAAAAACAGCTGAACATGAGAGGTTTTTGGACCAATTTTGTGTTCTCCATTCTTTAAGCACCGGTTTGAGCACCGTTTGAGCACCGGCACCGTTTCAAAAGTACCGGCACCGTTTCAAAAGTACCGATTTGGCACCGGTATCGGATAAAACCTAAACGATACCCATCCCTACTGTAGAGTAATGTCATATTATGCTGCTTTTTTAAATGTGCATTTTCTTCTGCTTTTACTTTCTTCTTTAACTTTTTAAAGCCACTAATTTGATGCTAACTATGAAATGTAGTCTCACAATTATAAACTTTTTCCGTTTGGTTATGCCAGTAATTCTCAAAGTGTGTGGTGCGCTGTTAGGTTTTGTATTGTTGATTGTCATTTATGCTTAGAAATATTTAACCATATATGCTTAGAAGTATATAATCATTTGTAGATTGGAAGAATGTCTCATCCAAGGAGGTCTGTAACAACTCTGTGTAGCAGGAAGAGGGGAGTGCGTTCACTCCTCTACAGAGTATTCTGGCATAGATCACACACCTCCTAGGAGAGGTCGTATCTTCTCTTTTGCTGATATATGGTTTAGCAAACACACGTATATTTCTTTAAGTATAAGAGCCTTTTGTTCAGATGGAGCCCTAGACTCCTGGCACCAGCCTTTGGGGAGTCTTCACAGGGTCACATCTTGACCACACACACACACACACACACACACACACACACAGTATTCTTTGTTCACATGTATACCTATGTAAGATGTTATATGTTAATGACCCTATGCATATTCATGTAACCACAATAAAAGGAGTGCTATGGGGGACCTGGCTGAGAGTCTGACGGAGGTCAAGTGGTGGAACGACACTTGGCTCCAGGCAGGACTCCCTCATGCATGAGTAACATGAAGAACTTTGCCTACTCGTGTCTTGCTTTGCTGTGTAATTATATTGTCTTCAACGTTCCAGCGGATAGGTTTGTAGCTTGAACCTATCATGCGCCCCCCTGTGTGGGGCAGAAGTCTGACAGGTGGGGCGCAAGTTACCTGGCAGAAAAGTCATGTGGAAGTCATGTTTAGCATCGGAATCACTTTTAAAGCCGAACAAAGAAATTCGCAGCAGTCACATTAATAATATGGGCACCCACTGCATCTGCTGAAAAACCGCAGCCGCGTGTGTAAGTCAACAGCCGCAATAAAAAAGTGTACTGAAAAGTGCGAACATGTGGTCGGGACTGTCGTGCATTTGTTTACAGTGGTGCCAAAACCAGGATTGGGGCATGACAGACCTGACCACATGTACTGTATTGCTCTTTCATTGTGATTTCTTATGTTTCAGTCATTTTTTGCAGGGTTTTAGTTTGTTTCTTGTCTATTTGGGAGCTGACACAGTCTCTAAGGGGATGGGGTTCTGGGGATAACAGGATGAGAGAAGCTGCAGAGAGGCATGTAAGACTGCAACTCTGCTTCCTCGTCCCAACTCTGGATAGTCACGTTTGGGAGGTTTTGATTAATTTGGCCAGATTTCTAAACATGAGATCTGCTCCATCCAAAATGGGATGGATGCGGTCCCTCCTAATAAGGGAGGTTTCCTCCAGAAAGTTTCCCAATTATCTATCAAGCCCACATCATTTGTGGGACACCACTCAGGCAGACAGGAATTTAAGGAGAACATGCAGCTAAACTTGTCATTCGTGGTCCAATTGGGGAGGGGACCAGAGAAAACTACAGAGTCCGACATTGTTTTGGCAAAGTCATCCTTTCAATATTGATTTTAGTGTCCTCTGATTAATGTAACCAGGTGTCATTACTGCTTGGAATTAGGATTTTAGTGAATTTACATTTACCCTTAGCCAGCAGTTTTAAATTTCCCTCAATAAGATAAGATAAGACTTTATTGATCCCACAACGGGGACATTTTTGCGTCACCTCAGCTCAGGTACAGATATCAGAAGGAAATACAAAAATACAAATAAGTACAATCAATGAAAAAAGTAAGATAATACACTACATACAATGGTAGCATACACAGTATGTGATTATGGATATGGTTGGAAATATGGAAGACATAAACTATATAGCTATTGTAATATGATGGAATTAGGTGTTTTTTGTTCGGCAGTTGGCCCTCGAGTGGTTGTTTTGTGTTTTTTCACTCTGCAAGATCTAGTCAGGGGCAGTTTCACCTGTGTTAATCTGTTGACATCCATGCCTTCACTGTTGATAAACAGCATTATCTATAATTAATATAGTTTGTTATCACTGAAACAACTTGTGCGCGTTATTATTTATTGTGAAAGAGTGATATAGTTTGTGGTTTGACTCTAATATGCGCATTGAAGGCTCTGGCCTCTGGAAGACAATTGGCTATGGTTGCTGGTGTTTCTAGCTTCACATCTCAGAACAGAATCGCCAATTACTGGAATTTAATCCTTGGATGGTGTGTCGCCGAGTGGAGAAGACACATGAACATGTTGGTGCTACCTCTGGAGCTTCTGTTTAAGACTATGCTTCCTCATCACCATCACCCAGCGGTCCTGTGCTTGGGACAGTTTTCTTGGGACAGCTTGCCAGGGGTCAGCAAGCGTTACAATCAGCTACAGGGGCCTGGCTAGATAGGGGTTTTTCAAGGGTTTGAAGCAAACTCTCCAATTCAGGGATACTGGCCTCCAGAGCTGCAAATATTTATCAAAAGTTTATCTGTATGTTTTAGCTAATAGTAAATCATATTTATTTTTAATCAAATTTATAAATAAAGTGTAAGTCTGATTAAAAAGATACCATCCATGCTTTATTACTGATGAAATGAATGATGATGATGATACAGACAGCACTATAAGCTCTATGTGCAGGCAAATACCATTGCATCAAATGATGAGTACATAACCAGGTCTCTGGAGAACTTCAAGACATGTTGAGGAGGTAATTTAGCCATTTAAATCAGCTGTGTTGGATCAGATCACATCTAAAACCTGCAGGACACCCGCCCCTGCTTTGAAACGTATTGCACACCGCTATGTACTGCCCCCTTGTGGTCCTCTTACAATCACTGTTGCATGCAGAAGCTGCATGTTGCATGTAGTGATGCAATGAGAATCTTCTATAGGATACCTAGAAGGTAGTAGTGTCAGTCAGATGTTTGTAGCTGTGGGTTTTTGCACTTTTAAAGCACTTAAAAAAAAAGTTCGTGTTCACTTTTAGAGAACAACTTGATGGTTCCTGAGGTTGAAAAACAAAAGCAAGCCTTTATTTAGGCTGATACATGAATAACAAAACCAAAACCGACAACTAAGACTAGACTATGAGTTTGACTATGATTTTAACTGTGACTATGACTATAACTATGACTGTGACTACAAGGGGGGGAACATAAGCAGACGACCTGACAACAGTAAGAGACACAAGACTTAAATACACAGGAGTGTAACCAGGGGCGATTTTAGCCCATTTTTGGGGGTGCTTCAGCATTTAACCTTCAGTTACTCTTTATATAGTTAGGTAGGAGTCAGACCATGTTTGTTTTTAGCTGAAAAACATTACACCCAGGTAACCTGCTGTGTTGAAAACGTGTTTCCTGACTATGTTTGCTACCCTACAATCCGTCCTAATCTGTAGTAAATTCAGCGATATTTGACCGTCCTGTTGCTCCCATTGAAATTTATACAGCCTATTTAAAATCTAAAACTTAACATTATCCGTAGCCTGCTGCTGTTACCACTGTCTTGTTTGAAATATAATGAGAGAAACTGGTTATTTTATCATATGTGCCGATATTGAACCCAAGGTACTAACTAGCTAACTGACTGGATGCGCATTAACCTTATAACTCCTGGTGTGTGTGTGTGTGTGTGTGTGTGTGTGTGTGTGTGTGTGTACAGAGAGACAGCCAGGTTCATATTGGATATGAGGACGTTTTTTCAAAAACAGGAGCCACATTCAGGTAAAAGTGTAAGATCAAATGATCCGTCAATAAAGGATAATGTTGGATCAGTGTTTCAATATTTATATCCTTTATTAGTTGTACATGTGCTTTGGTTATTTGCCTTTTGGTTGAAAGTACAGTGAGAGAGGACTTTTTTATTAGTGATCTTGATATATATTTTTTTTAATCTAATTGAATACAATCTATTTGTGTATGATTGTCAGTCCAAAGAGGGAGAGAGGAAAGAGGAGAACATGAGGAGAAAGTACAAGATCAGGAAGAACCAGGTAAGAAAACAGACAGGGAGTACTAACAGGTGTGGAGATACAGAAATTATTTTACTGCAACAATATAACCTGCATTATTAACATTGCATTAATAATATACCTTACAGCATTGATATTGCATTAAAGATGTTTATGAAACTTACTGCTATTAACCTTTTTCTTACAGGTGCAGCCCTAGTCAGTTTATACACACATTGCATGTCTGTGCTTTATTCAGAGTTGATGCTCAGTCTCAGTCTATTGAAGGTTTCAAGCTTCGATAAGCGCGATGTCTCAGTCGATATATTGTGGGTGACTTGGAGCATAGAAGGATAGACACATACACGCTTACAAACACATATAATCCAAAAACCTGCCAGACCAAAGGCCTGAAACTCATTTAGCTTCTGACTGCATTTTAGTCTACTTGGTAACAGATGACAGAAGACCCGTCAAGAAGAGGACAAGCCCTCAGGGACCATGTAGGCTTGAAATTTATTGCCATGTATGGAAGGTGTTATAGAAAAGGGAACTTTGGTGTCTGTTTTTAGCCATTTAAGATGTACCATTTACTGCAAATCGATGTATCTGATCTGTAATCGAAGCGAGAAGGGGCGTGAACCCTGATGTTATAAAACACTTCCACGTGTATTCTTAGCAGGAGACGTTTTGCTGGTGTGGTGCTGTATACTTCTCCTCCTGCGTGTGTTTAATAAACTCCTTGTCTGATTGCACTCTCCTGAGCCTCTGTTGGTTTGTTCTGTTGCTCAACATTTTCGAATTCGGGACACAGGCAAAACAGAAACTGTTAAACTAATTTTACTCGTACAATCTGGAAGTTGTTTTCTCCCTATATTAAAGCTGCTGTACAGAATCTGCAAAACAAACTGGGTTGTCAGCCCTGGCACTGCATTACCATATTGAGCTTCAGTCAGAGGAAGTCACGGTTGCCAAAACCTTTTTGAAGCTCAAGAATGAGGCTGGTGCCATCCCAGATATGTTAACATTGTACAATCTTCTGGATAATCAGATCGTCCCCACACTGAAAACTGTTATTCAGGTTGCCCTAACAAACCCAGCTAGCAGCTGTAGCTGTGAAAGGTCTTTTAGTGTCTTGAGTCAGCTCCATACCTGGCTGAGAAGGACCATGGGTCAAAGCAGACTCCAGCACCTGGCTGTGATGTCAGTTGAGAAATGCTTGAGAAACTTGACCACCAAAATGTGATAGACAGATTTACCAACCTCAAGGTGAGGCGACATAGGATAAAAGAAAAGAAAAAATCTGCAGAGCCATAGTAGTATCTGCAGTAAAGATCTTTTCATACATTGTATACATTGTACCAGAGGCCAAGGTGTCTCAATTTTTCTAATTTTGTAATAATATTTTGTACATTTCAAGGACTCTTCTATTTTTGGAGTGTAGGACCCAGGCACAGAGAGACTTGATGAATTTAAGAATCTCATGATTTAATAAAGAAATTTGCAGACTTGCACAGAGAGGGTACAATTATGATGAGTGATAATGGAGATGAAGACAACAGACGATGAGGACAGGGAGGAACAGGGGTTTAAATGCACCAAGGAGACAGTCAGAGGGAACTCGGGACAACTGGAGACATTTAAGGATGCAGGGACTGACAGAGACGGGGAAGAAGTCTCATCGTGATGACTAAAGTTTACCTTGCCAGGATGGGCAGCTCTCTGGGTGCTCAGCACCCCCAAAGCTCTGATCCTAGAATTGCCCCTGAGTGTAACAGAGGGAAGTGAACACACATGGAGAAACAGCGGACACAATTGACCATAATGGCACCACAGTGGAAATACGCACATAGAACATGGAAACAAGACTTTCAGAATAAACAGGAAACAGGACAACAAGAACCACACAGGCAAGAACCATGATAGGTAGACACACAAACCAGGGAGACTTACTACAGGGGCAGATGACACAAAAGGATCTAAAAAACAAAGGACTAAAATGGCAGAAATTAACTAGATAAGCTAAACTGAAACTAGAACACAAATGAATAACAAAATACAACGAAACTGGGTCACCCAGTACCGTGACACAACCCATCATTATACGTGATTGTGAATAAGAGAAATGGTATTAGGTTTTTTTTTTTTCTGATAGTCAATTATGCTTAATTGCTTAATACTGATCAGAATATAATCAGGTATGTTTAACCGTTTCACGCATAGTGGTCACTACAGTAGACAGCTATTCAAGGGCTATTTTCTTGTATTTGTGTCAGTGTCGATGGTATACTTGCACATAAACCACTACACTGGACATTGATGTCTCACTCTATACACTATAAATTGTC
Organism: Diplotaxodon limnothrissa; assembly: GCF_057381915.1. Classification (NCBI taxonomy): domain Eukaryota; kingdom Metazoa; phylum Chordata; class Actinopteri; order Cichliformes; family Cichlidae; genus Diplotaxodon; species Diplotaxodon limnothrissa. Next base: position 9,390,785 of record NC_140606.1, read on the forward strand.
CACCTAAGTGAACATGTAAAAAACTCTTTAAAAAGTACATGTTTAAAAAATGAAGTTCTAAAATGTTCTTTTTATGCCTAAAGATGAATAAAAAATGCTTAAATATGTATCTAGAATATCTAGAATATGAAAATATAAGAAAAAAATGTAAACAAAAAAGGAATTATGTTATTTTTTTACTTAACCTTTTGTACTATTCTTCATTGTGTTCTTCTTCCCCTTAACTCTGATTTCCAGCTTCCTGAATTCCTGAAAGTTGTGGTGGTGGTTAATTTCTGATGTTTTCAGTTTGTTGTTTTCTGGACTGATGGTGTCCGTTAGTTTACATCACCTTCATATGACTTCAAATATTAATCACTTTTTCTTTTTTTTTTTTTTTTTTTTTTTACACACATGCTTTACTCTGTGACTTTTGAGCATGTTTTTCTTGGTTTTATTTTGTGCTTTGTAATGTTTAATGAAGAATAAACCATATTCCATTTTATCTATTGTTGCATGTTCATGTTTTTCAATATTTCAAATTCAGATTTTTTGCTGAACCTTTTCAGGAACTGCTATATTTAAATTTTGGTTAACAGCCCCATCTTCTGACCAGTATTAATATTTTCATTGACTACTGAGTCACAGTCTGTTTAAATATCTTTGATATAAAGGTCTGTGTTAACTTGAGTTGAAAGCAAGCTGTCTCTGGCACAGATGATTGTTGTAAGTCTTTGAATTAAACCTTTTCCACACATTTCTAACAACAGAAAGATCAAACTAATAAAACTCTGAGCAATTCCACTAATCTCGATCAAATATTCAAAATCATTTTTTCAAAGCAGCATTTACTACATTTGTTCACCTTGGCATGCTGGCCTGCAAAATCCAGACCTGATTACCAATTAGTCTTACTTGTGTTGCAATTGAATTGCAAGAACTTTGGTCATGTATCAAAATATAAAACAGGCCGTGAGTATATTGCAGTGGTAATAGGAAACAGAAGGAAATTAGCATAGAATGTGTAACATGGCTTCATAAAGCAAAAACATACATGAATAATTCTGATGGTAGTTTTTTAAATTTTTTTATTTTAAAACATCACTGTGTAAACGATTGTGTAAGACATTAAATATGGTTGAATAACACACTTTTTTTGTTCTTTATTTCATTTTGCATAAATGCTCAAGACTAATCTATAGTTATTCTCCACAAATACCCACACCCCATGAAGGTCAAACATCCTTCAACTAGACCTGTGCTGATAGACCAATATCATATAACTTGACTGATGTTGTATTTGATAACCCATAACAGCTCTTAACAAAGGTAATAATAAAGAAAAATGATATTGAGTATAAATAATGAACAACATAGTTTCAAAACATTTTTAGTAATTTGACAAGTTTGCACATAATTTAATCAGACAATATGTTGCGATAATTTTGAACATGAGTACCTTCTTAGTGTAGATTTTTACAAACCTACAGTAAGAATGTACAAATGTGAATTACACATTTGTGAAAAAAAATATGTCATATATTATATACTTCATAATAATAATTTTGCGATTGAATTTTTTTAAATCTGCAACCTTTGCGACCTAGCAACTTAAAGATTTTTACAATACGTTATTGGTAATTTTTTAAACAATATAATTTGATAAGCCTGTGGAGGTAAGCATTAACGACACAGAGCTCTCAGTCCTCACTCCTTCTTTATTCGTCTCTCAACAACAACTGAGCATATCGCGCCACAAAACACAGGAACACACTTCCTTTACACTGGGTGTGAGTGGAGCCCTCTAGTGGTCCACCACAAGCCAAAGGAAATGTTCTAGATGAGATTAACAAGAGCACTTTAACAAATACTATTTACTTACTCTATTTTCCAAAGAAAGTGTGAAAAATATATGATAGAAATATGTGATTAAGTTGCACAAGGATGTTTTTCTTGATTCATATCAGAAGACACAAACATGGACTGCAGCTGGTTTTCCACACGCTACACATTGTTGTATATTGACTCATCGCAGTCAGTCTGCACAGAGAAACAAGATTAATTCACTCCCCTTTTCATGCATGCACAAAATGAATGAACTAATGAAGGAAACATTACTTATCCCTACATTGCCATAGACAGGAGGGTTGTTGTACATGTCAGGGCAAGGGATATCGTTACAGCGGTTTTTTCTGGAGAAAGAATGCAAAAGGTAAAGATTAAATCTAGTTGCATATCTTCTTAAATCATATTTAATCATCAGTAAGATTTGTTTGTTTTCAAACAGAAGTGAAGAATTAAAACCTTTTTTGTGGGGCACTATGAGGGAGCTCCACAGGTCTGTCTGACATCATGTTGCTCAGGTTAGTGGTTGTTGTGTCTCTTGATCTCCCCCTGCTGGCAATAAAATGTTTTTAATTAAATGAGAAAGGAAACTGACACTTTTCACAGCCTCTAACCAAAAAGACATAGATATTTTAAATATCTATCTATCGATCTATCGATCTATCGATCGATCGATCTGCACACACACACATACATTCTGGTGTTCATTTGGTTGTAATTATGACTATTATTTCACAAATGATGCAATAATAACAAATGCTTATTTTCAATGATTATGTTCATGACAACTTACCATTTTTTAACAACTCCCAACCCACTTCCTATCAGAATAATCAGAAAAATCACACCTGCTCCAGATGAGATAAGAATATTCTGCATGTTGTCTGTCCAGATAGAAACCATAATGAGTGTTTTTGTCATGTAAAAACAGAGAGATCAGTGCATCTTAAGTCTTTCTTACCATTAACAGGTAAAGAGAGCAAGATGTTGTCATATCCCACCACGTTGTTTGCCAGGCACTGCACACGCCTGAAAGACCCAAAGTCTGTCTGCAGAGTCTCAATAGTAACAGAGCCATTTTTCTCTGCTTTGCTGCTTTGCATGACTCTGTCACCCAAAATAAAATAGACCATGCTGGGAGGCTCGGACTCTACGATACAGTCACACTTTATGATGCCGTTCTCAGAGGAGCACTTTGAGGAAGTCTTGATGTCAGGGGCAGCTTTAAGGACAAGAAATATAATTAGTGGGGATTTATCATATCCTGTTAGCATCACTGGAGAACTTCAGGTGTACAGATTCTCCCTCATTTACATCTGACTTATACTCAACCTTTAAATTAAAGCTTTAAAATCTAAATCAAATCAAAATGTATTCCTATATCACATTTAAAAGCAACAAAGTGTTTTACAATTAATTAAGAACAAGAGAAAACAATAGAAAAAAAATGCATTAACAAACATAAAACAAGCGTGATGCTACTCAAACTAAACTTGAATTAAAAGCCAACACTAAAAAAGTGAGTTTTAAGATACAATTTAAAAAGACTGAATAGACTCTGAAGTACGAATATCATCTGGCAGATTATTCCAGAGTCTAGGCACTGCAACTGCGAAGGCCCGATCTCCTCTATGCTTCAATCGAGATCTTGGCTGTAGTAAGAGCATCTGGCTAGACGATCTCAGTGCTCTTTTGGGGTTATACATGTTGAGGAGTTTGCTTAAATAACTGGGCGCCATATCATTTAACTTTAAAAGTAAGTGAAAGAATCTTAAAATCAACATGATATTAGACAGGGAGCCAGTGTAAATTTGCTAAAACTGGAGTGATATGTTCATACATTCTAACACTAAAAGACGTGCAGCAGCATTTTGGTCTACCTGCAAGCAATGGAGAAATGAGTGTTGAAGACCCAAATAGAGAGAATTGCAGTAGTCCAGTCCAGAGGTGATGAAGGCATGAAAAGGTTTTTCTAGGTCTTTTGGAGGAAGATAAGGCTTTGCTCTGGCAATTTCACATAACTGATAAAAACGGGTTTTCACCCGTTTTCACCCGAATTTGATTATCTGCACTGGTAGAATTATCTGCTATTAGTATAAACTGATACAGTATACTTACATTTTACTTGAAGTATCTTAGATGTTTCCAGGTGCAGCCCTCGATGGTATGTTACTCTGCATTTTAAAGGCTTGTTGTGATCAGAGCGGTTTGGGCGAAAGGTCAGAGTAGATGTTGAATTCCACTGGCCTTCATGAAGCTGCTGTGTTTGATTTTGCTGTTCTCCAAAGTGACTCCAGATGAAAGAAGGTGGATATGTGGGGCAGGAGTGAAACACGGAGCAGGATGCAGACACATTCTCACCCTCCTTTACTTCCTCTTGCACAGATAAATCAGGTTGACCTGTGTTAACAAAAAAGATTATAGTCATAAACCAAATGCAGTTGTGAAGGTAAGTGTACTGTATTGGAAATACAAATGCACTTAAACAGTATAGCTGCTGATGTTGTGTTTTATGCAGCTATCAATTTTGATCAAGTGAATTGATTTGATAAGTATTTAACTGTAAAAAGTAAAATAGATTAAAAACAGTGACTGGGCATAGGGATTATTTAATGGAGAGATATTTCCTATTTTATTGCAAACAAAACAGTGAAAACATCCGTTGGATATTACTGATGTTATCTTTTCACAAATATAGTTATGCTAATATTCACAACATGCTTACAATAATTTTTAAAATAAATTATTTTACATACTGACTGAAATAGAGACTTTGTTATTTTTGTAGGAGTACTGGTCATAGCCTTTAATTTCAATCCGGAAATATAAAGGCCCCACATCACTTTGTTGAAGATCATCAATCATCAGAGAACAGTTCTTCTTGCTGAGGTCTCCCAGCAGCTTTGTCCTATTCCGAAACTGACCCGGAGTTTGAGATGCATCAGAATGATAGACGACTTGATCATTGTCATTGTACCAGATCCCTGTAAAGCTTGTGGTATTGGTTTTTGGATCTGGGTAGTTATAAGAGCAGGGGATCACCACACATGATCCAAGGAGACCTTTCACTGAGGATGACACAGCAGCAGTCCAAGATGAAGCTTCAGGTTGAGTCACTGCAATAAATTTGAGAGCAAAATGTGATGAAGAAACAAACAAAAACAGGGTAAACAATGAGAGGAAGACAATGCACAGGACAAAATCTTAATAATGAAATTTTTTTCCTCAGCTAAATAAGATAAAAAAAACAAAACAAAACACATACTGTTTAACTCTGTATATTTTAAGAATTTATACATTATACAGAACACACATACCTTTGGAGCAAATGCACATGGACAACAAAAGCCACTGTAGAGCATTCATCTCTTCACTTCAGCAAATAAAGTGATAAAGCTGCTGTTTTTTCTCTTTGTAAAAATATGACATGATAGTTTCTGTTCTTCTTTTGACACAGTACATTTAAGTCAGACCTTCCCAAAGTGTGGGGCCCGCCCCCCAGGGGGGGTGCAGAGCCATTGCAGGGGGGGCACGGTATGAAAAGGGGGGGGGAAGAAAAAACAAAACGCTTGGACACTGCTAGCACAGGGCGCCCACAGAAATGCAAAGCAGGAGATGAAGCATCGCTGAATATGTTTTCAAACCAACTTCATTCTAAGCCAAAGACTAGAAAATATGGCGAAGCATATCTTCCCTTTGGCTTCACCTGGACAAGTGCCAAGGTAGGTCTCCCCTGCAGGATTGGTTTTCCCTGCGTCGGGAGCACGCACTGGGCTCTCCAAATCACGGACAAACAGTATCCTACAGTTGTTTATGTTTTTAAGCCCATTTTGCACAGAGAGGCATTTTTTGAAAAATGCATTGATAGCAATGTTGAATATTATTACACACATACAGTAAAATAATTACACCGTGACGCCTCTGCCTTTCTAAATGGAGGGACAGTAACTGCGTGTGTATATGTTAGTGTGTAAAACTTGAAGACAGTAAGATTAACAGTATTTTGTCTCTACCTGCCATTCTGTAATTCATCTCATGTAAACCATAACGTGGCGCACAGCGTGACGTGAAAAAGGCACATACCTTTGACGTTGCGTGACCAACTCTGTATTCCTCGTCCACACGTAAACAGAAAAAAAGGAGTTTTAAAAAATCTGCGTTTTCGGTGATTCGAAACGCCGTTTACGTGTGGAAGAAACAGCTGCGTTTTCAAAAATACCCGTGTAGGTGTGGACGTAGCGTAATAGAGTTAGTAGTTTACTTTCTTACTACCTGTAATTTATTGCAGATTACTTGTATTTGCTTAATTGTTTACTAAATGTTTGAGGTGTGAAAGAAACCGCAATGGAGCAAAATATGGGTGTGTGTGGTTGGAGGATGTGTTTGTGCGTGTGCGTGCATGCGTGAGAAGGGGGGGGGGTGCGAACATTTTTCTTGTAAAACAAAGGGGGCCTAGCAAAAAAAGTTTGGGAACCACTGATTTAAGTCAAACACAAAATCTAACCTTTCTTTCATATATTGTATGTCTGTGAAAGGTCTCAGTGATCCAGGTCATCTTAGTCTAAGTCTACATAGAATAGGAAGAAATAATTAGCAGAAGACAAGTTTTTACTAAAGGTGTCTTTACTAAAGGAAAGTAATAGAGAAAGCAAAAAGATATTTCTGTACGATGCTGTATTTTGTGTTGTGGATCTTACCGAGGGCGGCCTCAATGGTAATGTCACGGTCTGGCTGGCAGACCGTGGGGATGTGGGGAAAGGAGGACCCAAAACGCAGACTCTGCGATGCAAACAGTGCTCTTTATTCACAGTGAAAAACTGTAAACACAATAACTCCCCGTTGCTCCCTTGAACCCCGTGTGCGTGCTTCCCTCCGACGTCTGTGCTCGTGCTCCCCGCTGTTGTGTTTCCGCACACCCCGTGCGTGCTGCCTTTCTGGACCACTCTTCCTCCTGCAGGGAAACCATAGAGGCAGCCGTCAACACTAACCCTCGGCGGGCATATACGAACAACACAGACATATGCTGACACACTAACTTGGTACGATAACTCAATGATCCCGCGCCGGTGGGAGCTCCAACACTCTCCTAAGTAGCTCCCCCGACGAGCCCTGATCACCAACAGGTGTGGCATGAACTTCAGGTGTGGCCAGTCCTTCGCAGGGCCACACCCATCAGGCCTGCAGGTGGCTGTGCTCCATCCTCCAGCCACACCCGCAGACATACACACGTATACACCCACACCCTGCCTATACATACGAGTGGGACACAGACTAACACAGCATTGTGGAGAAAACACACATCACCAAATAATAATAATACTAACAACAATAACAACAGTCAAAACTGGTCACGGACCCCCGAGTCCTCCAGAGCCGGGTCCGTGACAGGTAAAGTGCAGACAAGAACCCTGGAGGAGGTCCTTAACTACAGGAATCTGAGTAAAACCTTTCTGTAGAGCTGATTAGAATTCAGCTTCAAGTCAATGGTACTTTCAACTGTTCTGTTAAAATGTTTAGATTCTTGTTTAAGCCCTGTTCGTTGTTTACTTATTTTTATTTGAGTACTAAATTTGTCTTCAGCTCATTTGTTTCTTAAACAGCAGAAGTAGCTGCTGTGGATGCGTAAAAAACCCTCACACGTCTTGTAGTCCCATTTCTCCTTTTGTCTGAGTTTTAAATTACCAAGACGATGTTAAACCAATTACATTTATGTGTTATTCACTAGACCATACACAACTGCAAAAGAAATTTGCACATTCATTTCAGAATAGGAAAAAGTGACACAGCTCACGAGTTTTGTACAGACAGTATTTAATCACGAGTGAAATTGTTTGTTTAAACTTAAGATGAAGAATCAAAACCTTTTTGTTGGGGCATAACGAGGGAGCTCCACAGGTCTCTCTGCTTTCATGGTGCCCAAGTCTGATGTTGGCGTCTCCCCTGATCGCCCCCTGCTGGCAGAAAACAATAAAATAAATAAGAACATGAGAAAGACAGCTGTCAGTTTTGGTAACCTCTTAAGTAGAGCCACATTTGGCTGCTATATTTGGATGGGCAAACAAAAATAAATGAATTTCAGATGCAAGCTCTGAGATAAGTTTTTTTGTACATGTTGGGTGACAAAAATAAGCATCATTACAATGATCTCATGGAACATAGCAGCCTATGATGGTCTGAACTGAAAGAGCAGCAGCAGCAGTTTCAGGAGTCAATGTGTGCATGTTTCATTTATAGAGAGATTATATTTTGAACATTTTTATTTTTTATTTTTGTCAACATACTTCTCATGAGTAATGCTACTGAAGTAAAAGCACAATGAATCAGTGGATTTTGTTTTTATTAAAAAGAAGAAGAACACAATTAGCCTGTTTTTTTTTCTCTCTTCCCCAACTAAACATGAAGAGAGAGGAAGAGGGGTGTGTGTTTGTGATTTAGGATAATCTGTTTTTAAAGGAACATTTTTAAATACCACAGTTGTCTTTGATACTAGTTGTTAATGTTGCTATGCTGCTCATTTAACAGTCTTTCTATAAATGAAAATAACAAAGAATTCAACACCATAACACACATCTAAAGGAAAAGTTTATCCTCACAGCAGCAGCTTCTCTCTGTGCTGATACTCAGAAAAGATGCAAATAACATCTGAGATAGATTTCACTAAAGTATTGACTGTTATAACTCACCAAAGTAGAAGTAAGAAATGAATGTGTGTGACTTCTTCTTTCAAGCTACAGGATTGTGTCTGTGTTTTATTTGTAGCTCTGACTTCATAGTTAATCAGCTCTGTACTTTCCAAGAGACATGGTGCTCTGCTTCTTACTCTGAATACTTTTTTTTTAACTCCTGTGTTATGTGCTGCTTTTTCTATTAACTGAATAACAAAGGACATAGGCAATATACCTTGTTTAGGTGGTCTGGCTGTCAAAGCCTCAAAAAAATGTCTGTTATTGTGTAGATTTTTTTTCCAACCACCATTTCAGAAATACAAATATTTTTTATTTTTTTTGCCTGTCCCGTTTGGCTCTTTTGCCATCAGAATTATTGTCTAAAGGCAAACAAAGATGCCCAACGGATTTACTTTACCAAATTGACCATCCCAGCCTTGCCGTAATGGTCCATTTGATTCACCTTTTATTGTTTCTTTTATTTTCACTTACTGAATACGGGACAGACTTGACTGGGGGAAAGAAGGGGAGAAAGAAAGAGGGAAAGAGAAACAGCTGAGAAGAGGGACGGGGGAGAAGGGCAAAAGACAAAAACCAACAGAACGGGCAGAGAAAAAAAAATGCATATATCAATCACCTGGATCACCTGCTGAGAAAGAAAAAAGAAAACAAGCAGAAGAGAACAAGAGTAATAGAATAAACAACATCACAATGATATATGGGAATATGACAGTAAATACTAAATATTAAACATTATTGTGCAGCACATAAGATCAACAGAACACAGTGTGCTTTGAGGTAGGAGCCAAAAAGGGTGTAGTTTGTGGGTGTGATCACCCGTGTGTACACCTGTGAGCATGGACGCGCTTGTTTTTTGTTTTTTTGTTTTTTAAAAGGTTCCTTCATGTAATCATCTGCTAGAGGGTGTGGGGGGGCCACAGCCCCGTCCTCCAGGGTATGAAGCAGGTATGGAGGAGATCAAAACTCCAGACATCCAGAGGCCCCCAGAACACAAGAGACCAAGGAAGACCAACATAGGGGCAGCCGCGCCACTGTCCCAGAAAGAGCTGAGGAGAGTCCCAGATGAGGGCTCACTCAGCAGCCGCGGAGCAGAAGCCAGGGGGAGTTGCAGTGACGTGCCCGTGAGCTCCGTCGGCAGCCAGCCGTGCCTGAGAGGCCGGGGGCACCCCACCTCCGAAGTGGCCCGAGCGAGCCCCAGGCTCCAGGCCCCGATAAGCGGCCGCCAAGGAGTGAGCCGGTGTGTACCTGGACGCCCATCCCCGGACACAAAGAACCACCAACGCACCGATGTCTGAGGGAGTCCGCCACTGGCAGGGGAAGTGGTGGTAGGGGGAGATAGGCCTCCAAACCTTGGAGGGCCTGAGATGTCCCCAGAGAGGTGACGCCTGACACCCAAACTGACATATAGACACAGAAATACAGGCACACACATATACAAACATCCATTCCCACCCTCATGCTCTCATATGCACTTACTCCACACACCAACGTGGAGACAGACATAAAGAGACGCTGTACACACAATCACACTCCCCAAGCGTACTCTACAAACCGGGTCTAGGTACCCTTGCCCCTGGAGGGGGGAACTGCAAATACAAATACAAATATTTTCTAAAACTCACCATTTTCTAACAACTCCCACTCCAGTGGCTATCAGAATAATCAGAAAAATCACACCTGCTCCAGAGGCTATGAAAATATTCTGCATGTTGTCTGTTCAAAAAGAAGGCATATTGAATATTTTTTGTTTTGCCATGTAATTATAAACTACAGGAATCTGAGTAAAACGTTTCTGTAGAGCTGATTGGAATTCAGCTTCAAGTCAATGGCACTTTTAACTGTTCTGTTAAAATGTTTAGATTCTTGTTTAAGCCCTGTTCGTTGTTTACTTTTATTTGAGTACTAAATTTGTCTTCAGCTCATTTGTTTCTTAAACAGCAGAAGTAGCTGCTGTGGATGCGTAAAAAACCCTCACATGTCTTGTAGTCCCATTTCTCCTTTTGTCTGAGTTTTAAATTACCAAGACGATGTTAAACCAATTAAAATTATGTGTTATTCACTAGACCATACACAACTGCGAAAGAAATTTGCACATTCATTTCAGAATAGAAAAAAGTGACACAGCTCACAGTTTCAGTTCCTCTCCAGTGTTTATAGTGAGAGAAACAGTTCGTGTATGAGCTCTGTCCTGGTTCACATGTGCCTCCTAAATGTCTCTCTACTTATTGAGCCATCCCTTGACTTTTTGTCAGATAATTAAAGTGACAAAAATTTGTGTTCAGGCTCAATATCTATTGTTCTTGAAAGTTAAAATATCAGTGAATCAAAATCAAATCTCTTGTTCTTTTTCAGTGCACCTGACCTTTAGTGTGGGTCAGCCAGTTGCAGCTTTTTGCCTCAGTCACAAACTTCTGCATTAACATTTAGCTATACCTTGTCAGCCCTTTCCAGACCTTTTTCCCCTCACCACATCCTGACTTTCCTTTCCAAGTGATATTGTGAATATGTGTTAATATGGTGCTACGGCTAATTGTAGCCACATCTGTCACTGCAGCCATCTTCCTCTGCTTGTCCACCACCACTATGTCCGGTTGGTTAGCCAACACCAGTTGGTCTGTTTGTATCTGGCCACAGGATATTAGCTCGTTCATTTTCAACCACCCTAGGGGGCTTTTCTTGTTTTGCCTTAGGGACTTCCAGGTCATACTCAGCACAGATGTGTCTGTATACTATGCTGGCCACTTGTTTATGGCGTTCCATGTATGACTCGCCTGCCAGCATCTTGCACACTGCTGTTATGTGCTGGATTGTCTCAGGGGCATCTTTACACAGCCTGCACCTGGTGTGGTAGACCCCAACTCCTCTATTTCTTGTGCTTAGAGATTGTTCCTGTGCTGCCATGACTGGTATGTCTGTGCTGTCTTTCAGTCCAGGAACCGGCAGGACTTCTGGATGTCAGCCAATTCTTATATCTGTCTGTAGTACATACCATGCAAGGGCCTGTCCTTCCGTAGTGGTTCCTCCTCTTGCTCCTCTTTCTTTGGTTTCTGCTGCCTGAAATATTCACTAAGCATGTGATTGGTTGTGACCATCCTCCCGATAGATATATAGATATGTAGATGAATATGTATGTATAACTATGTATCTACTGTATATCTCTTGTGTCTCTGCTGAAATTTCCAATGGTGGACTTCTGAGATCCAATCTTCTTAACTGCTCATCTCAAAGGTTATTTCATGTCTTCATTTTATGTTACTTTACTTAGATTTGTCCTTAGCACATTTTCACAAGAATATTTATTTTACCATTTGTTATTTATTGTACTCCCTTTTAAACCAGTTGTAGTAACATTTTGTCTTTAAAACTGTTTGTCTATCAGACTTTACTCAATACGTTTATTAAATCATAGACATTTTTAAAGTAGACATTCAGAGATCAGAGTGCCACACACAGTACATACGCTTCGTCATATTTCCCGTCTTAGCTTTCAGGAGACTTTCGTTTGGCTCATTATCTCCGTCTCTCTCCACCTTTCTTTTCGTCACCGTTAAATATTTTTTCCATTTTTCTTGCAGGTTTGTTTACGACACTTCATATCTCCTGCTCTGTGTGTGTGTTCGTGCATGCTTGGTGCCAAAAACCCTGCCACCTACTGTAGTAGACCTGCAATTACAGTTTATTCTAGGGGAAAAGAAGCATGTTCCGCGGGGTCACAGATGGCGCGCCCCACTATTTGAGAAGGACTGCCTGAATCTACTGGTCAGGTTAAACAGATTCATATTTACTTAGTTATATTCTGATCAGTAGAAGCATAATTAACTATCAGCAAAATTTGATTCTTTGTTTGAGCATTACAACACTTAATGCTATTTCTCTCATTCAAAATCATCTATAATGATGGGCATGAATGAATTTGTGACACAGCCTCTTCTCAGTCCCAGGTGTGAATATAAAAGCTGGATCGTGTCTACACACAAAATCCAGACATTAGACCAGACATGTTCACTACTCCAACCACATTTCTCAGTAAAAATATTGATCAGGCTTATATTTTTGATTTTTCTTGTGGTTTTTGACTAAGATTAAAGATCTTAATCTACCATTAGGATATATGGAAAAATAATAAATGAGAATGGTTCTGTTTCAGCCTTCAGATCAACTTTTATACATGGGTGGGGCGACTTCAAGCATGACCCCATATCGCACAACAATTTATATTAGGCCTGCACTTTTGCAGAACAGTTTTCAAAGTCTGAAAGGTTTTGAGGGAAAAAAACTAAACATTTTGGTTTTTTGGTTCACTCGCTGTTTTGAAATTTGCATGAACAAAATAAAAAAATTTAAAAAAATAAAAAAGTGAAAAGAAAAGAAAAAAAGAAATTGTGTTTCAAAACCAAAAAAGAACAAGAACAAAAGCAAATTAACAAGAAACTCAAAATCCTGGGTCCAAGACCCAGGAGACCCAGGAACCATTACTTTTAGTTCCAATCAGGCTATCTTCAAAGTAGCCAAATGTTTCAAGTCTATTATCAAATGTGCCCCATTTTATACACAAACATTGAAATTAGGCACACGGTTCTGAAAATACAAAGTCATGTATCAACATCATGACTCCAAACTGCTACACTCTCCACTGGTCTCACTCAAATAATATAAATCAGGCAAATGATATAGTTCAGGCAAATCTCTGAATACACGGCTGCCTTTCCCAAGACAGCCTCAAGAATGAAGGAGGAGATACCAGAAGACAGGCTGTTACACAAAGAAAGCTAGGCAGGCCATAAAAGTAATACCAGCAGGACTGGCATCTCTTCCTTTCTATTCCACTTGGGCATATTTATGATTAAGTTATTAGAAACAGGCTCCAAAACGGTGGCATGAAGGCCCCACATCCTTTAGCGGAACCTGTGCTGACAGACCAGCATTATCCACCTTAACTGGTTTTTGATAACCCATGACACAAATAATAAAAGACATGATTGAACTCAAATAATGAACAAAATAGTTATTGACTTAGCTAACTTAATAATTCATCTTAAGGGTAAATAATTCATAGCACATTACTGTCAGACACTATGCTGCAATAATAACTCAGAATTATTATTATTAGTTATTATTAAAAATGATCTATTTCTTATATTTTGTTACATAAGAAATTATTTAGGGCAGCACTGTGGTGGAGTGGCTGGCGCTGTTGCCTCACAGCAAGAAGGTCCTGAGTCTCCACCACCTGACCGGGCCTTTCTATGTGGAGGTTGCATGTTCTCCCTGTGTTTGCATGGGTTCTCTCTGGGTACTTTGGCTTCCTCTCACAGTCCAAAGACATGCAGTTAGTGGGGTTGGTCTAAATTACCCGTGAATGTGAGTACGAATGGTTGCCTGACTCTATGTGTTAGGCCCCTCCCCCCCCCCCCCTTTTTAAAATTACACTCATTTATATAATGAGTTAAATAAAAATCAAAGCTTAAATATGTTTAGTAACCAGACAACTTTGGTATTATTAGAGTACTTTATTGGTAATAATTCAAAGCACATCATTTAATAACCAGTAAAGAAATCCTCTGAGAGCAACAAGCACAAAGATTAGTATTTACTTAATTGTGTTTTAGAAAGAAAATGACAGATGACAGAAATAAACAATTAATATTTCAAATTGTTTAAGGTTTTTCTTTTTTCTTGACTCATATAACAACATGGACTGAAGCTGATCTTCCACACGCTACACATTGTTGTATATTGACTCATCGCAGTCAGTCTAGACAGAGAAACAAGATTAATTCACTCACTTTGTTTATGCATGCACATTATGAATGAATTATTGAAAAAAAAATCATTACTTGTCCCTACATTGCCATAGAGATGATCATTGGCATAAATGTCAGAACAAGACATATCCTTCCTGTCCTCTTTCCTGCAGAAAGAATGCAAAAACATTAAATCAAGTTACACATCTTCTTAAATCATATTTAATCACGAGTGAGATTGTTTGTTTAAACTTAAGATGAAGAATCAAAACCTTTTTGTTGGGGCATAACGAGGGAGCTCCACAGGTCTCTCTGCTTTCATGGTGCCCAAGTCTGATGTTGGCGTCTCCCCTGATCGCCCCCTGCTGGCAGAAAACAATAAAATAAATAAGAACATGAGAAAGACAGCTGTCAGTTTTGGTAACCTCTTAAGTAGAGCCACATTTGGCTGCTATATTTGGATGGGCAAACAAAAATAAATGAATTTCAGATGCAAGCTCTGAGATAAGTTTTTTTGTACATGTTGGGTGACAAAAATAAGCATCATTACAATGATCTCATGGAACATAGCAGCCTATGATGGTCTGAACTGAAAGAGCAGCAGCAGCAGTTTCAGGAGTCAATGTGTGCATGTTTCATTTATAGAGAGATTATATTTTGAACATTTTTATTTTTTATTTTTGTCAACATACTTCTCATGAGTAATGCTACTGAAGTAAAAGCACAATGAATCAGTGGATTTTGTTTTTATTAAAAAGAAGAAGAACACAATTAGCCTGTTTTTTTTTCTCTCTTCCCCAACTAAACATGAAGAGAGAGGAAGAGGGGTGTGTGTTTGTGATTTAGGATAATCTGTTTTTAAAGGAACATTTTTAAATACCACAGTTGTCTTTGATACTAGTTGTTAATGTTGCTATGCTGCTCATTTAACAGTCTTTCTATAAATGAAAATAACAAAGAATTCAACACCATAACACACATCTAAAGGAAAAGTTTATCCTCACAGCAGCAGCTTCTCTCTGTGCTGATACTCAGAAAAGATGCAAATAACATCTGAGATAGATTTCACTAAAGTATTGACTGTTATAACTCACCAAAGTAGAAGTAAGAAATGAATGTGTGTGACTTCTTCTTTCAAGCTACAGGATTGTGTCTGTGTTTTATTTGTAGCTCTGACTTCATAGTTAATCAGCTCTGTACTTTCCAAGAGACATGGTGCTCTGCTTCTTACTCTGAATACTTTTTTTTAACTCCTGTGTTATGTGCTGCTTTTTCTATTAACTGAATAACAAAGGACATAGGCAATATACCTTGTTTAGGTGGTCTGGCTGTCAAAGCCTCAAAAAAATGTCTGTTATTGTGTAGATTTTTTTTCCAACCACCATTTCAGAAATACAAATATTTTTTATTTTTTTTGCCTGTCCCGTTTGGCTCTTTTGCCATCAGAATTATTGTCTAAAGGCAAACAAAGATGCCCAACGGATTTACTTTACCAAATTGACCATCCCAGCCTTGCCGTAATGGTCCATTTGATTCACCTTTTATTGTTTCTTTTATTTTCACTTACTGAATACGGGACAGACTTGACTGGGGGAAAGAAGGGGAGAAAGAAAGAGGGAAAGAGAAACAGCTGAGAAGAGGGACGGGGGAGAAGGGCAAAAGACAAAAACCAACAGAACGGGCAGAGAAAAAAAAATGCATATATCAATCACCTGGATCACCTGCTGAGAAAGAAAAAAGAAAACAAGCAGAAGAGAACAAGAGTAATAGAATAAACAACATCACAATGATATATGGGAATATGACAGTAAATACTAAATATTAAACATTATTGTGCAGCATATAAGATCGACAGAACACAGTGTGCTTTGAGGTAGGAGCCAAAAAGGGTGTAGTTTGTGGGTGTGATCACCCGTGTGTACACCTGTGAGCATGGACGCGCTTGTTTTTTTTTTTTTTTTTTTTTAAAAAGGTTCCTTCATGTAATCATCTGCTAGAGGGTGTGGGGGGGCCACAGCCCCGTCCTCCAGGGTATGAAGCAGGTATGGAGGAGATCAAAACTCCAGACATCCAGAGGCCCCCAGAACACAAGAGACCAAGGAAGACCAACATAGGGGCAGCCGCGCCACTGTCCCAGAAAGAGCTGAGGAGAGTCCCAGATGAGGGCTCACTCAGCAGCCGCGGAGCAGAAGCCAGGGGGAGTTGCAGTGACGTGCCCGTGAGCTCCGTCGGCAGCCAGCTGTGCCTGAGAGGCCGGGGGCACCCCACCTCCGAAGTGGCCCGAGCGAGCCCCAGGCTCCAGGCCCCGATAAGCGGCCGCCAAGGAGTGAGCCGGTGTGTACCTGGACGCCCATCCCCGGACACAAAGAACCACCAACGCACCGATGTCTGAGGGAGTCCGCCACTGGCAGGGGAAGTGGTGGTAGGGGGAGATAGGCCTCCAAACCTTGGAGGGCCTGAGATGTCCCCAGAGAGGTGACGCCTGACACCCAAACTGACATATAGACACAGACATACAGGCACACACAGATACAAACATCCATTCCCACCCTCATGCTCTCATATGCACTTACTCCACACACCAACGTGGAGACAGACATAAAGAGACGCTGTACACACAATCACACTCCCCAAGCGTACTCTACAAACCGGGTCTAGGTACCCTTGCCCCTGGAGGGGGGAACTGCAAATACAAATACAAATATTTTCTAAAACTCACCATTTTCTAACAACTCCCACTCCAGTGGCTATCAGAATAATCAGAAAAATCACACCTGCTCCAGAGGCTATGAAAATATTCTGCATGTTGTCTGTTCAAAAAGAAGGCATATTGAATATTTTTTGTTTTGCCATGTAAATATAAAGTGATAATAATTAATGCTTGAGATTCTTGAGATTGAAATTTTTTTCTTACCAGTAGCAGGTAACAAGAATGTGAGGTTAGCATTTCCCAGTGTGTTGTTTGCCAGGCAGTGAACAAACTTAAAGGACCCAAAGTATGTCTGCAGAGTTCCAGTAGTAACAGAGCCAACTGTCTCTATGCTGGTGCTTTGCAGGACTCTGTCACCAAGAACAAAATGGACCATGCTGGGAGGCCTGGACTCCACGATGCACTCACACTTTACCACATCATCCTCTGAGAAACACTTAGAGGAAGTCCTAATATCAGGGGGATCTGTAAGGACAATAGAGAGCTATAATTAGGAGATAAAAGATAGTTGTGCATTTATTATATACATTATATGGATAAAAGTAGCTGCTCAGCAATCTAAATTTATGCCATGTTGCCATGATGTAAGCAGAAGTTTTGAACTTTGGAGTTATTGAGTCAGATGACTCAATAACACTATGCGCCTCAGTACTTGGTGACACTGCTTTGTAACTTTATGTTAATTTTGAAATTTCTTCCTCCTAGATATTCCAAAAACTGGCTTCTCAAAACAGTAACATCCTATTACAGTACCACACTCAAGTTAAACGATCTCTCGAGAACGACCCATTCTTTCACAAATGCTTGTAAAGGCAGACTGTACGGCTGGGTGACTGATTTTATGCACCAGTGGCAACGGGACTGAAAACACCTGAATTTAAGGATTAATAGGTGTCAATAAAGTTTATCTTTGACTCACATGAAAATCTATTTTGTTGTTATATTTCTTCCATTTTGTACTCACATAACACATTGAGCTTCATGGTGCTTGATCTGTCTTGTCCTTCCTCATTGACAGCAGTGCAGTACACGGACTCTATTGAATGTCTGGAGACATTTGACATTGTGTAGGTTTGTCCCTTATTCAGCAGAGCACCAGTTTCACTGTGCCACTCATAGCTGCTGACAGGGTTAGCATCACTGGAGCACTTCAGGTGTGCAGTCTCTCCCTCATTCACTGACTGGTACTCAACCTTCACATTCACTGGAGCATCTGCATAGAAATATTAATCCTATTATGTTACTGTGCAGCATGTTATCTTATTTTACATACTGTCAGGTCAAGGTTGAGCTTATTTCAACATTCTGACATGACGGTGGCACCAAATGAAAAAGTTCAGGAAGTCGATGAAAGTCACCAATATTTTGGAGATGATGAATATACTGACAAAATATCAAAGCAGTCAATCCAGTAGTTGTTAAGACTAAATCGACTTTCAGTCAGTGAGTCATTGTCATACCACTAGACTGACGTCGCTGTTCATTAAACAAACAAACAAAAAATAAATAAATAAGAGAGAAAAACGAATTTATAAATAATTCATAAAAACATTTTAAAAAGGATGCATATAGAAAGGCATAGAATTTACAGTTCTTTTTGGCACAAGCTCATTCAGTGCAATTATCAGGCAACTGAAAGATGACTTATCGTGTCAGCAAGCAGAGGTTTTGGCAGTTTGCAGGTCTGTAGCATTTTGGGTGTGTGTTAACCCAGCGGTCCCCAACCCCTGGGCCTCGGACCGGTACCGGTCTGTGAGTTGTTTGGTACCGGGCCGCGAGAGTTGAGGCTCAGGTGTGAAATGTATAGTTTTCAGGGTTTTTATCGGTTTTCAGTGTTATTTTGTTATCGTTTTTATCGTTTACTCGGTTTTCCTTGGTCTTTTCACGTGTGTTATGAATAAATTTTCTTTTTTTCGGTACCGGTACTAGTTTTATTTTGTTGTATTTATGCGCGACACCTTAAAGGCCGGTCCATGAAAATATTGTCAGGCATAAACCGGTCCGTGGCGCAAAAAAGGTTGGGGACCGCTGTGTTAACCACAACACAAAGGAAGAAATACATTAGCAGCTAAATTAGATAAGTGGTTGTTTTTGCCCATCATTCTGAAATGGATCATAAGGCCATTTCCAAATAAGTTTCTCATTCTGCAGTGTGAAAGCTTATTCTCACTGTAGGAAACATTCAAGAAAGTTTGCAGTCTTTCCAGGAGTTGATGTCCCAACAAATTCACCCCAAAGTCAAACTACAATGCTAAAAAAAACAAACTAGTAATAAAAATGCAGTGTTAAAAAAAAAAATGAATAAATCAAAAAACCCACCAAAAATCTGGGCAGCATGACTGCAGTCATTCACTCAACCATGAACTCCTCAGTATATCAAAGTATTCTAGAGTCAAACATGAGGCTACAGCTTGTTTGCAGCTTGGTCTTAACTAGTTAATAATCCCAAGGACATTACCTACCAAAGAATGACTGACAAAGAAAAGAATCAAGGTTTTGCAGTTGCCTCGTCAAAATTTAGATCTCAGATTTAAATTGTGTGGTGACAATTTAAAAGAGAGCTGTGCATAAAGAAGTGTCCACAAACCTCAATGAAATGAAGCAACCTTCTAAAGATGTGAAAGATTTCAAAATGATGTGAGAAACGGCTACTTACTTTACAAGTCATTGTAGCCAAAGGTGGTTGTACATGCTACTGGGTTTTGCTTAGTTTTCAAATTACTTTGGAGTTTTGTGTAAGTGTTCTTTAACATGATTGCACATACAGTGGCATGCAAAAGTTTGTGCAACCTTGTTAATAGTCAATATTTCCCTGTATTAATCGTTGGTTGTTACAATAAAAAAAAAATGTCAGTTAAATATATCATATAGGAGACACACACAGTGATATTTCAGAAGTGAAATGAAGTTTATTGGATTTACAGAAATTGTGCAATAATTGTTTAAACAAAATCAGGCAGTTGCATAAATGTGGGCACTGTTGTCATGTTATTGATTCCAAAACCTTTAGAACTAATTATTGGAACTCAAATTGGCTTGGTAAGCTCAGTGACCCCCGACCCTACATACACAGGTGAATCCATTAATGAGAAAGAGTATTTAAGGGGGTCAATTGTAAGCTTCCCTCCTCTTTCAATTTTCATTGAAGAGTAGCAACATGGGGTCTCAAAACAACTCTCAAATGATCTGAAGACAAAGATTGTTCACCATCATGGTTTAGGGGAAGGATACAGAAAGCTGTCTCAGAGATTTAAGCTGTCTGTTTCCACAGTTAGGAACATATTGAGAAAATGGAAGACCACAGGCTCAGTTCAAGTTAAGGCTCGAAGTGGCAGACCAAGACAAATCTCAGAAAGACAGAAACGACGAATGGTGAGAACAGTCAGAGTCAACCCAAAGACCAGCACCAAAGACCTACAACATCATCTTGCAGCAGATGGAGTCACTGTGCATCGTTCAACCATTTGCCACACTTTACACAAGAAGATGCTGTATGCGAGAGTGATGCAGAGGAAGCCTTTTCCCTGCCCACAGCACAAACAGAGCCGCTTGAGGTATGCTAAAGCACATTCGGACTTCATTATTCATTCTGGAATAAGGTGCTCTGGACTGAAGAAACTAAAATGTAGTTATTTGGGCATACCAAGGGGCGTTATGCATGGAGGAAAAAGAACACAGCATTCCAAGAAAAACACCTTCTACCTACAGTAAAATATGGTGGTGGTTCCATCATGCTGTGGGGCTGTGTGGCCAGTGCAGGGACTGGGAATCTTGTCAAAGTTGAGGGACACATGGATTCCACTCAGTATCAGCAGATTCTGGAGACCAATGTCCAGGAATCAGTGACAAAACTGAAGCTGCGCCGGGGCTGGATCTTTCAACAAGACAACAACCCGAAACACTGCTCAAAATCCACTAAGACATTCATGCAGAGGAACAAGTACAACGTTCTGGAATGGCCATCTCAGTCCCCAGACCTGTATATTATAGAAAATCTGTGGTGTGAGTTAGAGAGAGCTGTCCATGCTCGGAAGCCATCAAACATGAATGAACTAGAGACGTTTTGTAAAGAGGAGTGGTCCAAAATACCTTCAAACACAATCCAGACTCTTGTTGGATCCTACAGGAAGCGTTTAGAGGCTGTAATTTCTGCAAAAGGCGGATCTACTAAATATTGATTTCATTTCTTTTTTTTTTTGTGGTGCCCAAATTTATGCACCTTCCTGATTTTGTTTAAACAATTACTGCACACTTTCTGTAAATCCAATAAACTTCATTTCACTTCTCAAGTACCACTGTGTGTGTCTCCTATATGATACATTTAACTGACATTTTTTTTTATTGTAACAACCAACGATTTATACAGGAAAATGACTACTAACAAGGTTGCCCAAACTTTTGCATCCCACTGTACAACATTTTTCTCCTAAAAATGAGCACTCTGTGCTTTTTTTTACTGTTAGTCATATGAAGTAATTGACATACACAAATCAATTGGCACTTTGTTCTATGCCAGCTTGTAATAAATATATATTTAAAGATAAACAGTTTCACATTCTGTGTAAAAAAATAAAATAAAATAAAAAAATAAAAAATAAAATATGAGTAACAAATTAAACTGTAAAAGTTTTAACTTGTTCTGCTTAGTTTTTGTTTTGAATGTAATTCTCAATATTTATGTTTCTTTTCCCTAATTTCTTTCTAATTCTAACAACTGCAAACACATGTAACAAAGCAACCATGCCTAGTGTCGGAACACCCTTAATTTTCATTATGTTGGTTTGTGCTTTCTTAGCCTGGTTTGTTGCAATTTCACTCGTGGGTTTTACGATTTCTATAGTCTTCTCTTTATAACTATAAAGACCATTGTATTCTAGATTTTTTAAAAGTGATCATTTTTACAATATTTATAAGATTTTCTTTCATCTACATGTATTTGTCAGTGCACACTTACATTTTACTTTAAGGGTCTTGGATGTTACCCGCTGCTTTCCACCGTGGTATGTAACACTGCATTGTAAAGGTTTGTTGTGATCAGAGTGGTTTGAGCGAAAGGTCAAAGTAGATGTTGCATTCCACTGGCCATTTTGAAGCTTCTGTGTTTGATCATGCTGCTCTCCAGAGTGACTCCAGTGGAAAGAAGGTGGATATGTGGGGCAGGAGTGAAACACAGAGCAGGATGCAGACACAGTTTGACCCTCCTTTACCTCCTCTTGCACAGAGAAATCAGTGGGATTTGGTTCATCTGTGTTAACAAGAAAGATCAAGATGATTTTAAGACCCAAACTAACTGTGATTTTTTTTGCAAATCCAAAGACTAATCCAATTGTTGAATTTCCAAATACCATAATGCGTAGAACTAATATAGGAAACAGATTAAGGTGAGGAGAAGGGAATAAGAGAAAAAACAAAGCAAAACACCATTCTTATAAAAATCTAACAATATGATAATGTGGACTTCACTTTACTATGATTTGACTTTATGCTGTGTGGCAGGTAAGCCAGGACCCAGCAATGAAAGACCAAATAGTAAACTAAAGAAGCAGCTTTATTGCTGTACGGAAAAAAAACTCAAAAATTCTAACACTAAGCTAAGGAACAAAACACAGAACTCTAAAACACAGAGAGATGCATACAACAGTGGGAAATGGGAAACTGAGGACATAAATATACACAACAGGGTAACGAGAGGATGGGTAGCAGGTGGAAATACAGCTGACACTAATTAGGAATCAACGAGGAATATTCCAATAACACTATTTAGTCCGGAAACATAGAAATAACGAACCAGTACCATAACACTTTCCACATGAGTGGATAATTTGAGTGTAACTGTATAGGCCCTGTATGCTTCAGGAAAAACTGAACAGGATGGAGGTGGACCCCTGCCTGGTGGCTTGGATCTCCGACTACCTCACCGACAGACCACAGTACGTCAGGCTGAAGGACATCACGTCTGACACAGTGGTCAGCAGCACAGGAGCACCACAGGGAACTGTGCTGTCCCCTCTTCTCTTCACCCTGTACACCTCTGACTTCTGCTACAACTCTGAATTATGCCATATTCAGAAGTTTGCAGATGACACGGCCATCATGGGGTGTATCTGGGATGATCAGGAAGAGGAGTACAGAAGTCTGGTGAGGAACTTTGTCGCATGGAGTCACACAAACCACCTGCAACTCAACACCTCAAAGACTAAGGAACTGGTTGTGGACTTCGGGAGGTCCAGAGAAGGTCCACTGCCAGTTCAGATAGAGGGGGAGGAGGTGGAGGTGGTCAACAAGTACAAGTACCTCGGGCTGTGGGTGGACAATAAACTGGACTGGTCATGCAACACAGAGCACCTGTATAAAAAAGCCCAAAGCCGACTGTACTTCCTCAGGAGGCTGAGGTCTTTTAACATCTGCAGGAAGCTCCTGAGGATGTTTTACCAGTCAGTGGTTGCTGGAGTACTTTTCTATGCTGTGGTGTGCTGGGGGAGCAGCACAGCAAAGAGGGACTCATCCAGGCTGGAGAAACTGATCAGGAGGGCTAGCTCTGTGGTCGGCATGAAGCTGGACACTCTGGTGACAGTGGCAGAGAAAAGGACATTAAAGAAACTGATGGACATTATGGACAATGCTGGGCATCCTCTGCACACGGCCATAAACAATCAGAAGAGTCTGTTCAGTGACAGGTTGCTTCTCCCCAAGACAAGAACTAACAGACTTAAAAACTCCTTTGTCCCACACGCCATCAGACTGTTTAACTCCTCTCTGGAGGGGAGAGGGAGGGGAAACAGGAGGACAAAGGAGGGGGGAACAACTAAGCTGCAGTGCCTCTGCACCTCACTGTACAATACCTTGTGCAATACTTTTTGTAAATAGTCAACAGTGCAATAGACTCAATACTTGAAATGTGCAATTCACTTGTATTTTTATTTTTTATTCCTATTTATTCTATTTATCCCCTTTGTATATTTTATTTATATTTGTCTCTGTATTTATATGTGTGTGTGTGTGTGTGTGTGTGTGTGTATATATATATATATATATATATATATATAACAGTTCTGTAACTGTAACTTCGGTCGTTGCTGTGCTTTTTTTGGAAGTCGAATTTCCCAGAGGAACCCACCCGAGGGATTAATAAAGTTCTATCTTATCTTATCTTATCTTATCTTATCTTATCTTAGCATTCATTCAGTTAACTTACCGATCACTGAAACAGAGATTTTGTTCTTTGAGTAGGAAAATACGGTATAAGCTTCCATTATAATCCTGAAATGAAAGGTCCCTTCATCTCTTCTTGTAAGTTTATCAATCATCAGAGAACAATTCTTCTTGCTGAGGTCTCCCAGCAGCTTTGTCCGACTCCAAAACTGAGCTGGAGTTTGAGATGCATCAGAATGACAGATGACTTGATTATCATTATTATACCAAATCCCCGTGAAGGTCTGGGGGCTTTTTTGTGGTTCTGGGTAGTTATAAGAGCAGGGGATCACCACACATGAGCCAAGGAGACCTTTCACTGAGGATGGCACAGCAGCGGTCCAAGATGAAGCTTCTGTTGGAGTAACTGTAATAAATTTGAGAGTAAATTATGATGAAACAAAACAAATAAATAAGACTACCAACATAAGAAGGACAATGTAAATGTGTGTGAAAATAAAGAAAAGATCATGTAATACCGACATTATGTGTTACACAAAGATGTATGAAAATGTGAGAATTAAATTTTTCAGCTATACTTTATTCCAACCTGGCTGGAGCCTACAAAGCCACACCCCTCCCCCACATTGGACAATCGGACCATCTCTCCCTGTTCCTCACACCTCGGTATTCACCACTCATCCAACGTGTGAAACCTGCTGTGAGGACAATTAAAGTGTGGCCAGAGGGGACAGACGCAGTGCTCCAGGACAGATTTAAAAACACAGACTGGAATATGTTCACCCACACAGACCTGGACCAGTACGCCTCATCTGTACTGGATTACATCTCCAAAACCACAGACAGTGTCACCACCCAGAAACGGATCACCATGTACCCCAACCAGAAGCCTTGGATGAACCGGGATGTTCGTCTCCTCCTGAAGGCCCGCAACACTGCCTTTAGGTCAGGAGATGCACACGCCTACAGTACAGCCAGGGCTAATCTAAAGAAGGGCATCAAAAAAGCCAAACACCATTACAAAAAGAAGGTAGAAGAACACTTCTCCAACTCCAACCCCGGACGCATGTGGCAAGGACTCCAGACCATCACAGACTACAGGACCACCAAACCCTCCCCCGCATCCTCTGATGTCTCCTTCCTCAACGAGCTCAACAACTTTTATGCTCGTTTTGAGCGAGGGAACCCCACAACCACAACCAAAGCAGACATGACGCCAGACCACCAACCTATGACTCTCTCCCCCACCGATGTAGGAGCGGTGCTGAGCAGGATCAATGTCCACAAGGCTGCAGGCCCTGATGGCATCCCCGGGCGTGTTCTCAGAGCGTGTTCTGGGGAGCTTGCAGGAGTGCTCACAGACATATTCAATCTGTCCTTGGCCCACGCTGTGGTACCGGCCTGCTTCAAATCCACCTCCATCGTCCCGATACCCAAAAACTCCAACCCATCTTGCCTCAATGACTACCGCCCAGTAGCACTCACCCCCATCATCACTAAGTGCTTAGAGCGACTGGTCCTAGCACACTTCAAATCCTGTCTCCCCCCCACCCTGGACCCCCACCAATTCGCATACCGCCGGAACAGGAGCACAGAGGATGCAGTCTCCATCGCAATGCACTCTGTCCTCTCACACCTGGACAACAACAACACCTACGCCAGAATGCTGTTTATAGACTTCAGTTCAGCATTCAATACAATCCACCCCTCACAACTCATCAGGAAACTGACAGACCTGGGTATCAGTTCCCTCATCTGCAAATGGTTACTGGACTTCCTGACCAACCGCCCCCAACATGTCCGGCTGGATAACCGCTGCTCATCTACCATCACAATGAACACCGGTGTACCACAAGGCTGTGTGATGAGCCCTTTCCTCTACTCCCTCTTCACCCACGACTGCAGACCTGCTGATGGTTCCAACACCATCATTAAGTTTGCAGATGACACCACGGTGATTGGCCTCATCAGTGACAACGATGAGGCCGCCTACAGGGAGGAGGTGGATCGTCTGGCTGAGTGGTGCGACAGAAACAACCTGCTGCTTAACACCGAGAAGACCAAGGAGCTCATCGTGGACTACAGGAGGAATGCTGACCCACATCCACCCATCCACATTAAGGGGACGGCTGTGGAGCGTGTGAGCAGCTTCAAGTTCCTGGGAGTCCACATCTCCGAGGATCTCACCTGGACGACCAACTGCTCCAAGCTGGTCAAGAAGGCTCACCAGCGCCTCTTCTTCTTGAGGACTCTGAGGAAGAACCACCTGTCCTCAGACATCCTGGTGAACTTCTATCGCTGCACCATCGAGAGCATCCTGACCAACTGTATAACAGTCTGGTACGGGAACTGCTCTGCCTCGGACCGGAAGGCGTTGCAGAGGGTCGTGAAAACTGCCCAGCGCATCGCCGGAGCACCACTTCCTGCCATAAAAGACATCTACAGGAAGCGGTGTCTGAAAAGGGCTGGGAAAATCATCAAAGACCCCAGTCACCCATCACATGGACTCTTCACCCTCCTGCCCTCTGGGAGGCGCCACAGGAGCCTCCGGACTAAGACCACCAGGTACCGGAACAGCTTCTTCCCCACAGCTGTCAGACTCCTGAACTCTGCCTCCTGACATCTGACCCACGTTAACTCATGGACTGAACATACACACCCCCACAATGGACAACTGTACCCTCAAACACAATAATAACATGGACTGAACCACCACTCACAACCACTAGCACTTTATATAGCCTCTGTAGAAACTATCTACACCCTCACTTATCTTAACTGCACTACTGTATAGCTCTGTGTAAATAATCATTCTGTACATTCGATAATCTTTAATCCTACAACTTGCATAGTTCCCATTTCTGTATAGCTGTATATCCCAGATTCTGTAAAGTTATTTATTTCATTTCATATTCTGTATAGTTTTTCATATTTATATCCTGT
The DNA here is from genome assembly GCF_057381915.1 of Diplotaxodon limnothrissa. NCBI lineage: Eukaryota > Metazoa > Chordata > Actinopteri > Cichliformes > Cichlidae > Diplotaxodon > Diplotaxodon limnothrissa. The sequence continues at coordinate 9,417,844 of NC_140606.1, forward strand.
TCATATCCTGTACATAGCTTGTACTCACTACAGCCTGTACATACTTATAGTTATAGAATATTCACAACATACTTCATACCGTGTACATTATAACATACCATAATAGACCCATTTCTGTAATATACTCACATATCTATATTATTGCTAATATATATTGTAATATATCTATATCACTAAAGCACTTCTGGATGGATGCAAACTGCATTTCGTTGCCCTGTACCTGTGCATGTGCAATGACAATAAAGTTGAATTCTATTCTATTCTATTCTATTCTAAAGGTCTATACTATCCATACCTTTAATGCAAATGTACATGAAGAACAAAGACCATTGTAAGACCATCTTTTCTTCTCACTGTCACGCCAACAAATACGGTGACAAGGATGTCTGTGTTTTTTTAAATTTCCTTCAGAAACATGTGACATGAAGTTGCCTCTTTACTTTTCACACATTTTGCAACCACTTTATCACACTCATCTTACTTTTTTCTGCATGTTCTGCAAAATAGAGAAGAAAATTAACTTCATCATATCTATTTTTTTCTTTGTTAGGTTTTGTAAATGGTTTGTGCTTGATCACAGCGTGTGGTTTCCTGCTGGTTTTGCCTCCTTATTTACACATCAGTTTGACATGTTCAGAGTGAAATGTGGTTACCCTCTCACGTGCACACAGACACACGCACAGCAGAAAGTCCATTTTGATGGCTCTACATGTTTAAGAGTATGAGTTATTGTAGATATGCATTTTAGCCTTTGCATTTCTTACACTGACCCCGGCCCGTGAAGAAAAAAAAATAAAAATAAAAAAATCGCTGGTCGCCACATATGTGAGCACGAGAGAGGAAGACACCCTCGAAGTTCATCGAAACATTAACTTGATATTTATTCCTCCTTTAAACAAATTATTGTAAAGGAATTTTTATTTTGTTTTTATATGTATCTATTTTTAGTGAAATCAACTTATAAACTTATAATTCTTTTCTTTCTCGACATATTTTAAGTGACCTATATTTGACAAGAGCATAATAAAACTGAAATTCTGTTTATGGTGCGCCACTCCAATATTTTTAGTGGCCTCGCTATGGCCACCCCTATGAAACAACTCTGCACCCATGATTCTATCTATGAAAAAAAATATTTTTGTGTATCTAAAGGAAGAAATTTGCAATTTGTTTGGATTTCAGCTCTATTATATTTCTCATTAAATTAACAGGGACCCGGCTTCTTTGGTATATAGAATGACTACCAAAATAGTAATGGATTATTTTTAATTTGACAGCACTGTTTCACTGTCCAGCTCTGTTTTAGTCAAATGCGATGTCACATGACAGTGCAGCAAGACCTCACTCTTCATTTTGTGGCTTTTCTAAAGTAATGTGGGCAACAACCGGTGAATATAACATTTTAGCTAACGTGCAAAAGTACACTACCTTTACTCTGTGCTTTCTTGTAAAAAAAAGTGTTTATATGGGTACACACGTGTGCAGGTAAACACGAGTTCATCTTTTATTTGGCTACACTGGTTGATGTGTTTGTGTACTTGCTATGGGAAGCAGAGCCAATCCACACCAAATGTTTCGGACTTGTGGCGCTGTGAAGAAGGAAAACTGGTGAAGGTAACTAAATGGTGTTGACAACGCCACCTAGGGAGGGAGTTACACCCCAGGAGAGATTACAATAGCCAGTGTAAGCATCGTAACAATTACAAGTGGCACACAGGCTCGTTATTAACAAACAGAGTCCATTTCACCGATTATTGGACAAAACAAATATAAATAAAGAGCTGCAGAAAAGACAGCAACTTAAGTAACAGGGTTAATTAAGACACTTTATTAACAAACATTACTTAAAAGAAGAGGAGACCACCACTTGGGGAGGCAACCTACACTGAGGAGTTCCCAAGGTTGCAGTCTCTCTGCAATCCTCACTGCCACTTTCACTGCAACTTAAATGGTGCGTTATACTTGGTTCCCGGTGTGTACATTCACAGGCATAAAAGGGAATTCCACCACACGTGCCTAGCCTCTGCCCCAGCATTGGCGGTGTCTCCACTCAAGAAAAGATTTAAATTATAAATAAAGCAATATAAAAACAACCCAGTAAATAAGATACAAAAGAAAAAGGAGTAAACACACACACACAACCTTTAAGATACAGGTCCTTTTAAAAGCTTGATTAAAATATAACAAACAGTTAACACTGAAACGCTATAAAACAATGAACAAATGCCAATCAACACGACAGCAACAAAGCAAAAACCAGGCTACAACAAGACAGCAGCAGTGTGTAGGCCTTTAACAAGAGAAAGAAAGTAGTCAGCCAGGGTTCACGCTACTTTAAGCCAAACTGCAGACAGTCAGGATCCTACTTACCACCCTTTTACAGTTACAAAGCTTTAAGCAATTGGCAGGACAAAAGAATGTGATCTGCAATACTTAAAGACAACTTGTGATCTTCGCCACCCTCTACAGGAATGAGTGCAAGTTGCCAGGAAATGGGAGTAGGCTACAGCTGCTTACATTAGGCGTGAATGTTCATGCTGCGTTCACAAACACCATGCATTAACCAAACATCTACCAAATCTAACCCACTATAAAGAAAAACAAGTTTTTTAACCGCTTGTTTCAGGAATTTCTGTGTTTGTCTGGGAAGACTAATTAGAAAGTTTTTAATAGTGGACAACTGATCACATTGGCAATGTTTTGTCTTTTTTGTATTCTGAATGTAAACACGTGGTATGTAATAAATAAAAATAATTAAAAATACAATTAAAATAAAATACAGACAACTGAGAGTAAAGCTAGAATATGACAATATCAAAAGACAAAATAAATAAACTCTCTGTCTGAATGAATACCGCCCTGTTGCACTGACATCCCTCATCATGAAGTGCCTTGAGCGGCTGGTCAAAGGTCACATCTGCTCCTCCCTTCCTGACACACTGGACCCTCTTCAGTTCGGGTGTCGGACAAACAGAGCCACAGAGGATGCCATCGCCCTGACAGTGCACACCGCCCTCCCTATTTTTTAGATTTAGATTTTTTTAGATTGATAAATATAAAAATTTTATTTGTTAAATTTAAGAGTACCGAGATAAATCATATGTATTTCTTAATTTAAAATGGCACCCAAATTGTATTCAAAATTGAGCCACACTTATGGAGGTCCACAATTCTTTTCCTGGTGTTTTAATTCAGCGGTCCCCAACCTTTTTTGGGCCACAGACCGGTTTGTGCACGACAATATTTTCACGGACCGGCCTTTAAGGTGTTGCGGATAAATACAACAAAATAAAACTAGTACCGGTACCTCGCAGGCAGCAGCTTCTCCCCCCTCGCTCACATGTGTAAGTGCTGTGCTCAGTTGCCTAGTGCCTGAGCTCGGATCATACCAAAATTAGGGGGAATTTACGACTGTGCGCTATGTGCTTCGAATAATGTGTGTAGCTTTTGTTTATACAGTTGTCAGTCAGGCATCTAACTATGAAACAAATTGGGCTTCTGAAAAAGAAGCCCAATTTGTTTCCCTTCTGTAGGGGTCTCTGCAGGCATACAGGGCTCTGAGAGGGTACAAGATGACAACAGTCGATCATATTTATTTGTCAAAGCTGAATTCAGGGCAAAGTACGCTAAATTAGCGTTTTTAGCTAACAGCTACAATAAGCATAAAAGTTACTGTACGGCTATCATTTGTTAACATGACGCTTGTTCTTATACATGTAATACATTTATTACCAACCTGAGAGTTTATCCGCTGGTCATTCGACATGATGAATGACTTCTGAAGTCTTAATTCTGTCATGGTCCTGGGGCATTTTGACCCAGCGTTTTGTGTTTCTTTGAAGTTCATTTTTGTGCCTTGTGTTTATTCTGATTTTGTATTAGTTTAGGGTTGAACCTGAAGTTTAGTGTTTTATCAGCACTACCTGTGTCTGTCCTCGGTGCTCTGTTCATGTCCCCGTGTTGTGTTGTAAATCAGTCTGTGTGTTTCCTGCTTTACTTTGAAGGCTCGTGTTCTGGATTTCCTGTTCTATTCTGAAGGTCTGTGTCTGTTGTCATTGTGTTCAGCTTGTATCCTCCAGTCATCATGTGTATTAGGATCAGCTGTTCTCCCCTCCTGTGTGTGATTACCCGATTACCGTGTGTGTATATTTAGTGGGTGTCGGTCTGTGTTTGTTGTTGGCTCGTCTGAGTTCATCTGTGTATCGCTGCGTTGCATGATGCGTCGGTCCCGTCTCTGTCCCGCAGCCCTTTTCATATGCTCTCAGGTTTGTTATTTAGTTTTTCCCAGTTTAGATTTCCGTTAGTATTTCTCATGCTTCGTTGTCTGTTTCTGCCACTGCCACTTGTAAATAAGCGTCACACTCTTTATCAGTCGCTTGCTTGCATTTTGGGTCATTCATCTACAACACGACTGCTGCCCCAGCCGTGACAAATTCAGCTCAAGACGTTGTAGATTCCCGTCAGTAACACTTTCGGTCCGCTAGTAAAACGTAGTTCTACTAATCTGCGCTTGATTACTCTTGAACCGGAACCGGATGTAAGTCCCAAAAAACTTAATTTTGGAACTGAAATTGAATTGTAGAACTGAAACTGAATGGTGAGAAATGAATCTGCAATTATTTGAGAGCTAAATTTTTAAAGGATAAAATACGGTTTCAAAGGAAATGGATTCATTTTCAAACTATAAAATTCAATTTCAATTTAGTGATGATCATTTATAAACCAATAAATTGAATTTCAAATTAGGCAAATTCATATTCAGTTTGTAAAAGCATTTATTCAAGTTACAATTCCGATTCAATCTGAGCAATTCAAATTTAACTTATTCAAATTCAGTTTCTGATGGCACAGATTTCTGCCCATATAATATTCACAACTATTTTCAGTTGCGGATGATAAAGGATTCAGAAAGTTTATTCATGCAGGCCCATATGACAGAGAATATGCATGTTCTTTTTGTTTTCATATTTTAATTTATATTTAATTGTGGTGTTTTGTGTTTCATTTTAAATTTGTTTAAAAGGAAAAAGCTGAAAATTTAAATAGTTAAAAGTTGAACTGTGACTAGTTGGTTTTTGTATTATATGATTTATTTATTACATTTTATGTGGAGTGAATAAATAAAAGTATATTTACGGTGGCCCCTAGAGACGAAGCACGTGCAAACTTCAAAACATGTACGAACTCTGAAGCACGTAAAAACTCCGCCCATAGTGTGTGTGTGTGGGTGTTACAATGGAAACATTAACTCTTGACCTCTTAACTCTGAACTCCTACAGGGGGTATGACACCAATAGAGTGAATTCACAGACTCCGCCCCCAGCACGGCTCCAATCGAAGCTGAAGTGAAGCCGTTTCAGAACATTTTGCTCTACATATTTGAGTTGTTTGCCATGCTTGGTAAGTCATTTTTTTCAAAGATTGTTTCAATTATTATTATGAGCTTTTACTTCTGTGGCTCTTTGGAGTTGAGACAAAGCTGTGTGAAAGGCATTAGCCATGTTGCTCGGTGATAGCATAATATTCTGTTTTAGCTAGCTGAAAGGTATTGTTTGCGGGCAAATACCACAGCCATGAAAAAAGCTTGCATGTGAATTTTCAGTCAAACTTTTGGTCAAATACACCTAAAACAATGTCTAGAATGTGAAATGTTGGTATGATGGTGCTACTTGAAGCCTGAAAACGATCGCCCATAAAAAAAAACAAAAAAAACGAGCAAACAGCAGTAGCAGATGTCCTGACTCGATTCTACATTAGCATAGATCCCTCCAGAGTTTTTGCACACGGTTTAGGTAAAAATTAAAACGGTTGAGGTTTTACATTTAGTTCAGTATTACCTGTTGCCTGTGTCTTTGTCTTTTGGGAAAATACTTTACACAAGTAACGGCTCAAAGAGGATTCCTTTTTTTTTTTTTTTACTGTGCTGCAATTGTTTACTGGATTATTTGTGCCGTTAATTAGTGTCAACTAATTTTTATTCAATCTCCGCACAGGATATGCTTGTGAAGATGGAATATGGGGGAGAGCAGAAGTGCGTTGAAGTTCCACAAAGGGATGAATGAAGGACATGCATATTGTATTGAAGAAATAAGTGATGAGAATGCTGTTATTTGCATTTACCATGTCAGACCTTTTGATAAACAAAATTCTAATGAAAGTGAGAACATGTACACTGTTACATCTTTCAGAAAATGTTTTGAAATTGTGGTGCACAGTTCAGAATAAATGTTTTTCAAAAACCATTGCATCTTTTTAGTAAATGTTTATTTCCAAAATAAATTTCTAGAAGTTCAGAACAGTAAAATTCCCGCTTTTTAGAATGAATTAGAAGATAACTCTTACGTAGTTAAACTAAAATACTCTTTGAGAGTTAATATATAAACTCTTAACACCAAGTGTTAAATTATCAACTCCAGACAGATTTGGTGTTTAACACTAAATCAGAGTTAACGTACCAACTCTCCAAAAAGAGTTAAATTAACACTCTCTGGTGTGGACCCATATAGACACTTTAATAGTGTTGAAATCAAATCCGACAGTGTTAATTTGGACATGCTGGATTTGCGTGTATAAATACACAAACAATACAGATATGTTTTCAATTGTGTAACTTAAGTGATCTAGGTAGCTCGGTTTTGGAAGTTTAGTTAATGCTAGAAATGTGTTTTGGAGTTTGTACGTGCTTTGTCTCTAGGGGCCACTGCCCCTAGCCATAAACCTTAGAACTGAAGAAGCTTCTCGGGTGAGAGGTGAAACGTCTTCAAGCAACTTGAAGTCCAGACGCTTTTCTTTGCAAGCTCCTTTGACTACGATGACCTGAATGACTGAGAACCTTCACAGACACCACACAGACTTTCAGAGTTGCGGAATATTACATATATATACATATACGTGTGTGTGTGTGTGTGTGTGTGTATATATATATATATTAGGGGTGCAACGATACACAAAATTCACGGTTCGGTTCGATATTTTTTCGATACAAAAAAAGTTCATGCCTTTTTAATTTGTCATTTATTAAAATTATAAATATATATTTTAACTCAGTACAGTTTTTAAATTTAACCCTAACCCTTGTGCGTGTTTTTTATTTTGACAGCGAATGCGCACCTGCGGACCACTTATGTGCAGCCCTGGTTATTTAGCTCGTCATATTGCAGCCACAGAAATTCTTTTGTCCATGAAACCATAAAGCTGCACTTTCTTTTTGCCTTATAGTCTGATTTGTCATAACTTCTCCGTTTTGTGGTAAGCTTTTCTTTGGCTGTCACTTCTTCACCCTGACCTGTCTTATTTGGCTCAGCAGAACTGAAATGCTTTTACACGCTCACTCACATAAGCTCAGCGATTCTCTGCACGATCAACCTCTCACATGTTTAAGCTTGCTGCGGGAGATTTCACTTGTCATGTTTGCATAGTAAGCTAACGATTAATAAGACGATGTCAGAGGAATTGGTGCACAAATTATCATCACTCACAGATCAGTGCTGTCGCTCTCTATACACAGTTCGCACGATTGCAAAGTGAAAGCAAAAAAACAAGCGCAAATTCAAACGCGACTTCAATATGTCACATATTGACAGTGGCTCACCGATGCCAATGACATAATTACCCAGCTACATTTCCGAAAGAATGCAAAAGCATTGACATATATTTTTCCTACAATAGCCCGACGGGCAGGGAAGAGATAGATTTTGGTAGCCCGACTGAAAAAATCGCTAGCTCCGGGACGTCGGGCTAGCGATATTGCAAGCCCTGTATCTGATTGAGGAATCACTCATCTTTGGAAAAGAGAGTTTATTACAGAGAAATGTCTCTTTCCAAAATAAAAGCTATACTATCCGCTTCTTCTGGGCTATATTCTCAGCAGCATAAGGAGAATCATGTGCTAACAGCTGTCTAAATGACTCGGCTAAAGTTAGTAGCATGCTTGTTGTTTTTGTCTTTGCACTAGGATGATGTCGGCGTAAATGTGCAGTCATATTCGTTGTGTTCCCACTAGTGCTTTCAGGTTATTCTCGTTGAAATGACCTTAACGCCACAACACGGCAAATCTCCGTTAACGAGCTACCGCCGATCGCCCCGTGCATGGGGCTAGACGGCCAACACGTTAACGAGCTAACTGCGCTAACACACTAGTTCACACCAATGTAATTGAGCATTGCATGGCACATCCAACATACTGTTTTACTTTAGTCCATGACTCGCTTACCTTCAGGGTCATACGTCACATGAAAACCAAAATAATTCCAAACGCCAGATCTGAATGAGGGTGGGGGAGGTCCATGTGTCTTGCAAGGAGAGCTTAACTTCTGTCTCGCTAGCTTGCCCTGCGCTCTTCCTTCTGACTATGCTGTCTGTGTTGAGCGCTCAGTGGATCTGCGCTCGACAGTGCAGCCTAGGCGGAGTAGTCGAACGCAGATTCACTGAGCGCTCAACACAGACAGCATCGTCAGAAGGAAAGTTGATAAAATAAATTACAAATGTTGTATTGTTCGATACATATGCGTACCGAACCGAAAGCACTGTATCGAACGGTTCAATATCGATACGAATATCGTTGCACCCCTAATATATATGTGTGTGTGTGTGTGTGTATGTATGTGTGTGTATGTATGTATGTGTGTGTGTGTGTGTGTGTGTGTGTGTGTGTATGTGTGTATGTGTGTGTGTGTGTATGTGTGTGTGTGTGTATATGTATGTGTGTGTGTGTGTGTATGTGTGTATATATGTGTGTGTGTATATGTGTGTATGTGTGTATATATGTGTGTATATATGTGTGTATGTGTGTGTATATATGTGTATGTGTGTGTATATATGTGTGTGTGTGTGTATATGTGTGTATATATGTGTGTGTGTGTATATATGTGTGTGTGTGTATATATGTGTGTGTGTGTATATATGTGTGTGTGTGTGTGTGTATATATGTGTGTGTGTGTGTGTGTGTGTATATATGTGTGTGTGTGTGTGTATATATGTGTATATATGTGTGTATATATGTGTGTGTGTGTGTGTGTATATATGTGTGTGTGTGTGTATATATGTGTGTGTGTGTGTGTGTATATATGTGTGTGTGTGTGTGTGTGTATATATGTGTGTGTGTGTGTGTGTGTGTATATATGTGTGTGTGTGTGTGTGTGTGTATATATGTGTGTGTGTGTGTGTGTGTGTATGTGTGTGTGTGTGTGTATATATGTGTGTGTGTGTGTGTATATATGTGTGTGTGTGTGTGTATATATGTGTGTGTGTGTGTGTATATATGTGTGTATATATGTGTGTGTGTGTATATATGTGTGTGTGTGTGTGTATATATGTGTGTGTGTGTATATGTGTGTACACACGCACACACGCGCGCAAATGAGGGAGAAAGAGAAACAAGCTCCAGGTGGCAGCATTGCGTCATTTAAAGATTGGATAGAGGAACTGTTCACAGGTATTAAAAAATAAAAAAAAATACAAAAACATGAATTCTGATGAAGTAACCTTGTTCCAGTTTTTTGCAGTTTATGACAGGAATCACAAGATCATCACAGTTTTAGACATTAATATTTACTTATTGTATTCTGCAAATAAAATGTGAATTATATATGACAGATATAAGTGATAAACATTGAAAACTGAATGAGATTGGGAAAAAAAACCTTGACTCATTCTTAACTCGTATATCAGAGGACATAAACATGGACTCCAGAATTAAAACCTTTTCGGTGGGGCACTATGAGGGAGCTCCACAGGTCTGTCTGACATCATGGTGCTCAGGTTAGTGGTTGTTGTGTCTCTTGATCTCCCCCTACTGGCAGTAAAGTGTTTTTGATTAAATGAGAAAGGAAACTGACACTTTTCACAGCCTCTGAAATTAAAGACAGGCTGTCAGGACCTAAAAAAATTGTTCTGGTGCTCATATAGTTGTAATCATGATTGTGACTATTATTTGATACATGTTGCAATATTTACAGATTCTCCTGCATGCATGACATACTTGTTTATCTGCAATGATTATGTTCATGACAACTTACCATTTTTTAACAACTCCCACTCCACTTCCTATCAAAATAATCAGCAAAATCACACCTGCTCCGGTTGAGATAAGAATATTCTGCATGTTGTCTGTTGACAAAGAAACCATGTTAAGTATTTTTGTCATGTAAAAATAGAGAGATCAATTCATCCTAAGTCTTTCTTACCATTAACAGGTAAAGAGAGCAAGATGTTGTCATATCCCAGCATGTTGTTTGCCAGGCACTGCACAAACCTGAAAGACCCAAAGTCTGTCTGCAGAGTCTCAATAGTAACAGAGCCATTTTTCTCTGCTTTGCTGCTTTGCATGACTCTGTCACCAAGAATAAAATAGACCATGCTGGGAGGCTCAGACTCTACGATGCACTCACACTTTACCACGCCGTCCTCGGAGGAGCACTTTGAGGAAGGCTTGATGTCAGGGCCATCTGTGAGAACTAGACATATATTAAGACATAGCCATGCATATATTATATATGTTTGAATGAAATAAAAAAATCTATTTTCTTTTTGGATTTACTCTCGCGTAATTTAACACTTAAACCCCCGCGAGCCATCATTTTAGGGATTCCTACACTGTAAAAACTGTGATTGGGGTTAATTAGAATCTAATAGGAGAGTAATAGTAATTATTACTCAGTAAAAACGTGTATGAGTAGTTTTAATCAAATCTAAGCAAAATTCAACAATTTTGAGATGTTCAGTTATTTAAATTTACACAGTTTTGTTTGGGGTAAATTCAGCAATGGTTTGTTGAGTAGATTTAAAAAAAAATGTTTGAGTACTAAAAAAATTTAAGAAATCTAATAGATTTAACTGATGAAAGCATTTTCATTTTAATCATTGTACACTTCCGCCCATAATCCTTTGTGCCACGTGCAGGACACACGCGCTTCATGAGTGGACGTCTCCATTTTGTCAGAGGTAAGACTACTTAATTTGTTCAAATATAAGACACGGTTTAAACAATAACGTATATCGGTTTTGAGTAAAGGTTTTAAACAGTATGATACGTCGAAATTTTATTAATAATCATCACTGTAATGATAGTATCGTATTTTTACACAAATGGCAGTTAGTGGACTGCTAGCACAAGGTCACTTTCCAAGCCTTCACGACTGTGTTACTGAACAGCTTTAACTAACCACATGTTTTACCGTATTAAAAAATATCAACGGTATATTCCGATGAGTTTTAACGTCTTTCATCCACGTTTAAAAGTTCATGAAAAGGTTTTGCGGTCAGTCGTGAGTGATTTTGTCAGCCACAGTCAGTTTTTCGAACTCCAGTTTCCAATAATGGCGGCCGCTACTAAGTTTTAAAATTACTCTTAGTAATCTTTCTGGGTCACAAAATAAACTTTTAACATATTTTCAGGCGCGAAAGTAGCTGTGTAAACATCAAATATCTGCTCGGTTTATCAAGATATCGCATGTTTGCAAAAGTGCTTCGACGTTTTCGGAGCATCTGCTACCCACCAGCTCGATAGCAAGCCGGGAGCTCGAGGGTCACTGAAGCCACTGAGAACGGCACAACTCCCGGCACATCATTTTCAGATCACCGCGGGGTTTCGCTACTCAGTTTAAACGTAATGTATAAGTCACTTAGACAACCTAAAAATGTTATTGTTTGGTTTTTTTCAGTGTTTTATTTGTTCGTGAGTAAATCGGTTTGGCTGAGATTAAAGTTATTAGATTAGATTAGATAAAATAAAACTTTATTAATCCCCCGGGTGGGTTCCTCCTTGGTTTTTACACAGCTGACTAAACGTCAAAAATGATAATGTTGCTTTCCTTTCAGGTAATGGAAGATCCCTCAACTTAAATTCACCTGATCAGCATGGGATTGAAGTTGCAGGCTATCATAGCCAAGGTATTTTCCACAGACATTTCAGCTTGGAATTTTATTTAAAGAATTTTTTTGTCAAATTTCATTTGCATGGTGCACAGCTCCACTAATTTGTTTGCATGTTTTTGTCAGTGCAAGAGGACGCCAGGACGTCACTGATATAATTAACAACACAATTATGGGTTTCATGTTTTAATTGTATTTTAAATACATGTCTATTCTTAGTAAAAAAAACAAACAAAAAACAAACAAAAAAACACAAGTACAGGTATTGCTGGGTTTTTGTTTTGTCCCAAGAAGGAAAAACCCTTTCTGACGAACATAAACTAAATTAGATAAAAAAACTAAATGACTAAATTAATGTAATTTACTAAAACGACACATTTAAAGATTGAACCTGTCAAGCATGTTGACAATACCTTTGTGTTGACTGTCAGCACCCAGGCATGTGCATTAACATCAGCTAATTATCGCACATAATGCTCCATGTGATGATAATTTGATATTTAACAGTTTTTTTTTAATACTGCCAATTCTCACAGTTTTGTCTTAATAAATGGTCACTTATCTGATGGTAATTTTTGGAATTCTTGCTCATTTTCAGTCACCAAGCAATCCTAGCAATAACATAACCAGAAATCTGGTTATTCAGTGCTTGATGGTGTACCTTGGGGAGTCCATTGATCAACTGATCAAAGAGTACAGTGTAAGTGTTGAAGTAGAAACATTATTCTGTTTTTGTTATTCATATGTGTTTGTCAAGTTTCAAATAATTTGAGGCATTATCATGTTTTATTTGTCATTCAGCTACAGGATGTGTCCAGGAAATATTTCATGTGTGCAACTACAGTCAGAAAACCCATGTGTTTGTTGTTTCAGGATGCTGATGAGGATGGTGTGTCACAAGATCTTTCTGAACAGAGGATGAAAATCTACAAAATCAAGGCTGTTGGATCTGAGGAGGATGACATTGGCATTGTGCTGGAGGGTGTGAGAGTTATGCCTGCTCTGGGCAATTTTCCAAGAGCATGCGCAATGCTGGTTGGATTGACATATGCAGTCGATCTTGCCTATCCCAAAGAGCTAAAATACACCTTGGAAGTATTCCAGAAACTTTTCCTTGAACTGGATTGTGCTAAGCTCTCACCAAAAGTGAACAGCCTCAAGAACAAGTTATTGGCTTAAACGAGGACTCTGAAAGAATGAAAGGGAAGTAAGCTCACTGAAAACCTTTGGTTTGTCTTTGTTAGATGCAGCTATCTTTTCAGTTTTTAAGTTAATTTCATCTTATTCATATCTTACCCAAATGACCTGCAATGTGTCAGGCTGTATTTGTGCTCTTCATTTTAATTTTGTTTTTTATTACCTACAAGTTTCTTAGGAATATTCTGTTTGAAAGGCAGCAAATTGGAGGAATCACTAGTGAAGCTTTTCTTTGTTTATAGTGTATGTTACTATAAAACATTGGTTTAAAACAACTTTAAAATTTAACAGAAGTGCAGTCCTGTAGCTGTAGAAATGTTACTTCCTCTTACATGTGTCTTAGATTTTCTCAGGTTAAACATCCAAATTGGGATAAAAGGTTGATTTACATTATTGATATTCCATGTACATGAGTGAAAAACCTTTGTTCTACAGTTATATTGAGTGATTCAATTTAACAAAAGATTGACAAACTAAAGTTTTTGTTTGTCAATCATAAATAAGTAACAGAGATAAAGGAAACGGTAAAGGATATTCAAATTTCAGGTTCATGTTGATATTACAGTCTAAAGATTAATTTCTTTTTTACAAAACTGGTTTACATTCATGCAGTTTATGTTGCTGTTGCTCTGTACACAAAGCTGTGTGATAAACTGTTTATGACACTAAAACAAATTTACAGCAGAGGAATGTATTTAGGAGATCAGGAGATTGTTGATGAGAATTCAGTGTATACGAGCAGAAAAATGTTATATTATAAATTACTGTGTTTTATTTTCCACAATAAAACAAATTACTGTTTTGATGTTTTCTTTGTGAAATTGATTCATTTTACTCAGAAAATAAGTAAAATTCATTTCCTCTTATTATTCAGTCATTATTTTTAAGGTTTATTTGGAAAATTATTGAATCCAATTTGAGTTTTACTGAAAAAACAAGAAGATTTCATTTCTTTGTAATGGATATTTTAGGAAGTTTTTACTAAACCTTTGCCAGATAGTTAGTAAATTCAAAGTAATTTTTCTCAGAGACTTATTTCATATCAATTATTTTTTTTGGTAAAGTTGGGCAATTTCAACCTTCAGTTTGAGATTTTGACCCTAAATCCAACACATATTTACAGTTTAATTCTATTAATATCTACTTTTGTTTTCTATTTGAATTTAATTAACATTTTCTCTACATTTTACATAAATCTTTTGAAATTAAAATCTACTTAATTATTTCAAGTGTCACTTTGTTGCCATAACTTTTTTAAGTAACCTCTAGTCACAGTTTTTACAGTGTACCTATAAAACCCGGAGAGCAGTCAAATGGTGGAAGTGGAAGCTAAATTGGCTAGTCATTCATATGTATATTAGGCTGTTAAGTAGGAATTCTGGAGGGAGGGGAGTGGGGGTGGGGGAGTGGAGTGTTTCAGTTTGCCATCTTGGGGAGAAATCAACACACATGGGTGTATGTCCTTTGTTGCTGACATTTATTGATAAAAACAGTACAAAAAACCAACCATTTGTACACATATTTACAAATAATTCAACATTGTCAGCAATCACAATCCTGGCACTGCCATGGTACCTGTAGTCTGCATTTACCACATGTGTATCTTTTGCAGTGAACACATCGCACAGTGGCCTGATTTTTCTTGCATTTGTGTTTGACCTGACACGTGGCTCTTTTTCCAGGGCTAGGTGTGGAGGGTTCTGCCCGAAGCAACTGATCTTTTCTTGCCTTCTTCGCAGCTACATGAGAGTGAGCCAACTCTGTTGCAAGCGCCACCAGGAAGTCCACCCGTCTTTCCTTCGTCCCGGTGCATGCTTGATACAGCACATGTGCATTCAGTGCTGCCATGTCAATCATGTTATAAAACACGGCGACTGGCCAGCGCCGTGTTCCTTTGCGGACAGTGTACTCCCGAACCATCTGGTCCATCACATCCACGCCACACTTTGTTTTGTTGTAAAGGGTGACAGTGTTTGGCTTCCTTTTGGTGGTGTTATCAGTCTGAACCACGCTGTGCATGCTGCTAAGAATATAGACTGTCTTCTTCCGTTTGGCCGCATACGCCGTCAGCGTGGCAGCAGAGGTTGAAAACACCTAAGAAATAAGATAAATTGTTATTTTCATAGCCCTTTTACACACAATGAAACACATAAACATAGAACCACAAAAGACCTGCAACATACCTGAGTGGTGAATACATTGCGATCTGTCTGTCTAGTGGATTGAGGAATTTCCCTGCGAATCCTGTTGACTGTGCCGAGGATGGTGGTTTTCCGTCTAAGAAGTTTTTGTGCCAGTGAAAGCGATGTGAAAAAATTGTCCGTGGTAACATTTCTGCCCTTGTCTAGGAATGGTTCCATCAGCCTCATTACTACATTTTCAGAAAGTCTCTCCCCAGTGGGACGACTGGGGTCCTTGCCAAGATATGGGAAGACATTGCAAATGTACTTGGATTTTAGGTCGCAAGCCACCCAAAACTTGATCCCAAACTTGTCAGGTTTACTTGCAATATACTGCAGGAAACAGCACCGAGTCTTTGATGGGAAAAGCTGTTCATCAATGGTGATATGTAGACCAGGGTTGTAGCACGTGATGCAGTTGGTGACAAATGATCCCCACACACTGGAAATTGCAGCAAACTTGTCAGTCTTTGCTCGATCACAGCGGGTGGACTTGTCATCAAAGCTTAGGTGTTGCATGATGTTTTGGAAGCGGTTTCGTGCCATAATTCCAATTATCTGTGGGTTTCCCAGGTTTGCTGACCAGCAGTCATTTACAGATGGAAGCCTGCAAACCCCCCGCAAGATCACAATTGCAATAAATGCCATTAGTTCAGGGAGGTCCATGAACCAATGAACATGCTCCGTTTGCTGTGCATGTTGAATAGTCCATTCTTGAATGCTACGAAGCATGTCAAGAGTGACGAAACACAGGAAGCTCTGAAGGCGACTCGAGATACTTCTCCTGGCCTTAGCCGTTGGCTCTCCATCTGCAGCGTACGCTTCTATTGGGGTGAAAGGGAGACAGGTCCCCACATGTTCTTCACGCCACACTGTGCCATCTTTCGCTGTCTCAGTCCCCAAACAAGGTCTCTTTTTCGGTGGAGAAGCAGTCTCCTCATCTGCAGTGTGAACAAATTCAAATTGTGAGCAAAATGGGAAGGTCAAACAAAATCACAAATGCATGCATAGATACTAATTATAATTCCAGTATCTCCTCCTCTGTATCAGAATAATGTCTGAAATATCTTACTTACTAACTACATCCACTTACTTGAAATGAAAAAGGAAATAACATGAAATGAAACTAACCGGAAGACTGATCAGACAGCTCTGAGTCCGAATCCGGCTGAACTGCTAGGTCTTCTCCATCCGAGTCACAAGGGTCGACTTCCGTCAGGATCATTTCCAAGGCCTGCTGAGTGGTGAGTCTTCTCTGCATTTTCTTTCCTTGGAGAGGAGGTCCGTACACCAGAGGATTCTTCAGGGCGATGAATTTTCTTTCCTTGGAGAGGAGGTCCGTACACCAGAGGATTCTTCAGGGCGATGAATTTTCTTTCCTTGAATTTGTTCACACTGCAGATGAGGAGACTGCTTCTCCACCGAAAAAGAGACCTTGTTTGGGGACTGAGACAGCGAAAGATGGCACAGTGTGGCGTGAAGAACATGTGGGGACCTGTCTCCCTTTCACCCCAATAGAAGCGTACGCTGCAGATGGAGAGCCAACGGCTAAGGCCAGGAGAAGTATCTCGAGTCGCCTTCAGAGCTTCCTGTGTTTCGTCACTCTTGACATGCTTCGTAGCATTCAAGAATGGACTATTCAACATGCACAGCAAACGGAGCATGTTCATTGGTTCATGGACCTCCCTGAACTAATGGCATTTATTGCAATTGTGATCTTGCGGGGGGTTTGCAGGCTTCCATCTGTAAATGACTGCTGGTCAGCAAACCTGGGAAACCCACAGATAATTGGAATTATGGCACGAAACCGCTTCCAAAACATCATGCAACACCTAAGCTTTGATGACAAGTCCACCCGCTGTGATCGAGCAAAGACTGACAAGTTTGCTGCAATTTCCAGTGTGTGGGGATCATTTGTCACCAACTGCATCACGTGCTACAACCCTGGTCTACATATCACCATTGATGAACAGCTTTTCCCATCAAAGACTCGGTGCTGTTTCCTGCAGTATATTGCAAGTAAACCTGACAAGTTTGGGATCAAGTTTTGGGTGGCTTGCGACCTAAAATCCAAGTACATTTGCAATGTCTTCCCATATCTTGGCAAGGACCCCAGTCGTCCCACTGGGGAGAGACTTTCTGAAAATGTAGTAATGAGGCTGATGGAACCATTCCTAGACAAGGGCAGAAATGTTACCACGGACAATTTTTTCACATCGCTTTCACTGGCACAAAAACTTCTTAGACGGAAAACCACCATCCTCGGCACAGTCAACAGGATTCGCAGGGAAATTCCTCAATCCACTAGACAGACAGATCGCAATGTATTCACCACTCAGGTATGTTGCAGGTCTTTTGTGGTTCTATGTTTATGTGTTTCATTGTGTGTAAAAGGGCTATGAAAATAACAATTTATCTTATTTCTTAGGTGTTTTCAACCTCTGCTGCCACGCTGACGGCGTATGCGGCCAAACGGAAGAAGACAGTCTATATTCTTAGCAGCATGCACAGCGTGGTTCAGACTGATAACACCACCAAAAGGAAGCCAAACACTGTCACCCTTTACAACAAAACAAAGTGTGGCGTGGATGTGATGGACCAGATGGTTCGGGAGTACACTGTCCGCAAAGGAACACGGCGCTGGCCAGTCGCCGTGTTTTATAACATGATTGACATGGCAGCACTGAATGCACATGTGCTGTATCAAGCATGCACCGGGACGAAGGAAAGACGGGTGGACTTCCTGGTGGCGCTTGCAACAGAGTTGGCTCACTCTCATGTAGCTGCGAAGAAGGCAAGAAAAGATCAGTTGCTTCGGGCAGAACCCTCCACACCTAGCCCTGGAAAAAGAGCCACGTGTCAGGTCAAACACAAATGGAAGAAAAATCAGGCCACTGTGCGATGTGTTCACTGCAAAAGATACACATGTGGTAAATGCAGACTACAGGTACCATGGCAGTGCCAGGATTGTGAGTGATTGCTGACAATGTTGAATTATTTGTAAATATGTGTACAAATGGTTGGTTTTTTGTACTGTTTTTATCAATAAATGTCAGCAACAAAGGACATACACCCATGTGTGTTGATTTCTCCCCAAAATGGCAAACTGAAACACTCCACTCCCCCACCCCCACTCCCCTCCCTCCAGAATTCCTACTTAACAGCCTAATATACATATGAATGACTAGCCAATTTAGCTTCCACTTCCACCATTTGACTGCTCTCCGGGTTTTATAGGTAGAAAGGTAGAAGCCTGGGGATGCTAGTGGTAACACATAACATGAGCTGCACAGGGCATGTCTGGTGACAGCTGACAGTTTAACTGTGCCACTCATAGCTGCTGACAGGGTTAGCATCACTGAAGCACTTCAGGCATACAGTTTTTTAGTGTGTGTGTATATATATAAAAAAAAAACAACCCAAAAAACCCCTGTAAAACTGACAACTTTAATTAATAATTAATAATTAAGAAATATAGTATGTAAGAAGGCAATGTTTCACAACTTTCCCTTTCAATACAAAAAAAAACAAAAAAACTCCAGTGAACTTCATTTACTGGCAGCATGAATAAAGTTTTCAGGTGAGTAGTGTGAGGGCTGTCATACTCAGTCATGGTGAGAGGCAACTGTGTCTACTGTGACCATACAACAAATTGTAACTTTCTTTATTTGTGCTCCCTTCCCCTATTTTGTTCTATTTTATCATGTTTTAATCCAGATTTTTAATGTTTTTTTCTTTTTTTTAAAAATTTGATTGTAAATAACGTTTTCGTTTAAATGTCTTGATGCATGCTCAATCATCAAGGTAAGTGAATCTCCAAAAGTTGATTCTGTTCATCTGGACGTAGCGTTTTGTGGGAGAAACGTTTCGTCACTCATTCAAGTGACTTCTTCAGTCTCAGCTGACTGCAGGTAAGATTGGGAAATCTTATAAGATTGGGGCATTGCGTCCCGATGAGCAGAATCAACTTTTGGAGATTTTAGTTTAAAAAGGCTTGATACTAGCTACAGCGGTTAATACCCTGGTAAATCTGCAGTATACTTACATCTTACTTGAAGTATCTTAGATGTTTCCAGGTGCAGCCCTCGATGGTATGTTATGTTGCATTTTAAAGGCTTGTTGTGATCAGAGTGGTTTGGGCGAAAGGTCAGAGTAGATGTTGAATTCCACTGGCCTTCATGAAGCTGCTGTGTTTGATCATGCTGCTCTCCAGAGTGACTCCAGATGAAAGAAGGTGGATATGTGGGGCAGGAGTGAAACACAGAGCAGGATGCAGACACATTCTCACCCTCCTTTACCTCTTGCACAGAGAAAACAGGTTGACCTGTGTTAACAAAAAAGACTGTGGTCATAAACCAGAACTCCATCATGGCAGTAAGTTTATACTGTAATGGAAATACAAATGTACTTAAACAGTACAGCTGCTGATTTTATGTTTTATGCAACTTTAAATTTTGGTCAAGTTAATAAACTGTTCACAGTAAAGGGTTTTGAGTGTGATTTCAAGCTTAAAGATGAATGAAATAAGAAATAAACTAGGTGATAATTACTTTCAATATCTGACTGACAAAGAAGAAGAAGATGAGCAGTTTTACAATAAACAATTTATAAAGAACAAAGCGAATTGATAGTTGATAACATGGTTGGAGTATAATGATAACTTCTATTGCCATTGATTTTGATTGATTATCATAATTTGATGAGTTGCACAAATACATTTTTACATCTAAGGTTTGAATGAGTAGTTCAACAACTAATGCAAGTCTGCAAAAATTAATGTAAAATGTTCCAGAGCACTGCAACCTGACCCTACAATATTTACTTCATATTTATATTCAAATGAGTATAAAAGACTTAGATCAGGCCTGTTTCACTAAAACTAAAATGCTCAGGAATGCTGAATGTCAAACGTCCAACATGATGGTAAAAATACTGGAAATAAAAAGAGAACTATTAGAGCTAGAACACAAGACTTTACTGGTAACCATATTTATTTTACTTACTGACTGAAATAGAGACTTTGTTATTTTTGTAGGAGTACTGGTCATAGCCTTTAATTTCAATCCGGAAATATAAAGGCCCCACATCACTTTGTTGAAGATCATCAATCATCAGAGAACAGTTCTTCTTGCTGAGGTCTCCCAGCAGCTTTGTCCTATTCCGAAACTGACCCGAAGTTTGAGACTTATCCGAATGACAGATGACTTGATTATTCTTATTATACCAAATGCCTGTAAAGCTTGTGGTACTGATTTGTGGATCTGGGTAGTTATAAGAGCAGGGGATCACCACACATGCGCCAAGAAGACCTTTCACTGAGGATGGCACAGTGGCGCTCCAAGATGAAGCTTCTGTTGGGGTAACTGTAATAAAGTGCAGAGTAAAATGCAATGAAATAAAGCACAGGAATAAGACAAAGAATGAAAGAAGGACAGCAGCATGGAATAATACAGACCAGATCATCTAACACTTGTCATAATTTGTCTGTACAAAAACACAAAGGCCTATAAAAGAAGTGAGAATTAAAAATTACAGCTAAATATATGAACTATCCATACCTTTAAAGCAAATGCACATGAAGAACAAACACAAAGACCACCGCAATGCCATCTTTCACCTTGTTGTCACTCAAGTAAATACAGACAAGTTTTGTTTGTCGTCACACTTCATGTGTGAGGTGATTGCGACGTTTCAATTCTATTTTTAAGATCCACTGAATTGAAATGCATGCCATAGCCCTGAGTCTGAGGACTCAGTGGTTTTTTTTCATTGTTATTATCCATGTTTTCGATTTTATTCCGATTAAGGTCTTCTAGTTCTGAGGCCATTTGCTATCTTAGTGCGTCTAGTTTTTCTTCCCCTTGTCTCATTATGTCCTATTAATCCCAGCTGTGTCTCCCTCCTGTTTCTCATTCCCTGATTGCCCCTTTGTGTTTATGAGCCCTGTGTTTTCTCCTGCTTGTTGCTGGTTCGTCTGTGTTATTTCCCTGTGTCATCCTGTGTAGTTTCCCTGCACCTCCATTTCAGGTTTCAAGGCTGTTTTTGGTTAGTTTTCCCCAGTTTAGGTTATCCTTAGGTTTTATTTCATACCTGCTACGTTCCTGTTTGTTTCACCTACCATATTAATAAAGCTCACTCGCATCAGAAGCTGCCTTCAACTTGGGTCCTTTATTAAAACTCATACAGCTTGCCCAGCTAGCCGTGATGCTTCTCGGATGAAAGGTGAAACATCTTTAAGAAATTTAGTCCAGTCTCTTTTCTTTGCAAGCTCTTAGATAGCCCTCTGAAGCCACTTTATCAAACACAAACTGTCACTTCTTTCCCTCATATGCTGTAAGGTTGAGAAAATAGTCATGTTAATCATAATTTCATTTTTTTCTATGATAACCTAATAGCGTTATAGTACCATATCACCCCATTAGAACACTTCACTCTCACACTGCAGGCCTACTTGTTGTTCCTAGTAGTAAAGTAGAATGGGAGGCAGAGCCTTCAGTTTTCAGGGCCCTCTTCTGTGGAACCAGCTTCCAGTTTGGATTCGGGAGACAGACACTATCTCTACTTTCAAGATTAGGCTTAAAACTTTGCTTTTTGCTAAAGCATATAGTTAGGGCTGGACCAGGTGACCCTGAATTCCCCCGTAGTTATGCTGCAGTAGTTTTAGGCTTCTAGGGATTCCCATTATCCATTGAGGATTTCTTCATCAGTCACCTTTCTCACTCATAATGTTTTGAATCATACTTGTTATTGATATATGGATCTGTTCCACAGCATATCTTTTATCCTGTCTTCCTCCTGTCAGCCCAACCTGACGCAGCAGGTGGCCACCCCTCCCTATAATCAGTTTCACTGTTTCTTTGAGACTGACATCACAACTTGATCATTACATGCCTTTCTTGTTGCCTTTTGCTTCTTTATTTAGTTTCTCATTATATTATGTATTAATATATTTAGATTTTCACTTTTTGGTCAATTTCTTTCTTTCCGTTTTTAAAATAAATCTTATTTGTTTTCCATTAAATTGATTCTTTTTTGTAGTTTCTACCATACTGAGTTATTGTCTTTACTGCAAGCTGACCTCTATGTGTCCCTTGTATAAAGTCATTCCTTTTGTGTTTTGCAAGAAAGGTCAACCTAGTTCACAGGTGTCGAACTCCAGGCCTCGAGGGCCGGTGTCCCGCAGGTTTTAGATGTGTCCTTGATCCAACACAGCTGATTTAAACGGCTAAATTACCTCCTCAACATGTCTTGCAGTTCTCCAGAGGCCTGGTAATGAACTCAGGTGTAATGACCAGGGTCAGATCTAAAACCTGCAGGACACCGGCCCTCGAGGCCTGGAGTTCGACACCCCTGACCTAGTTTAAATATTTCTCTGGTTACTGGAATTGTCATGTTACATTAAAAGAAAACCAGCCTATAACCACCAGTGCTATATGTAGAATATTTACCATAATACAAATGGGTTTATTTTTAACATTCATCAGAAGGGTTACACTTGACAGTCATGCATCACTTCACAGCTCTGTTTTGCAATGCAACACGTTAACCACAGTGCAGCATCCCACCTCAAGCTTGGTGCTTTAGCTAATTACCATAAGCTTTGCTAGAATAAATAGATGAATAAATAGACTGTGGATAGATAAAGATGATATGCTAATGTTTGCCTTTGCTGACTTATATTTGGGGATTTGCTGTTTTTAGCAGTAAAAACTATTACACTCACCACAGGCCAGTATGGACAGATGTGCACTTGATTCTCTGTTATGACCCAGGTCATGATGCTGTATGTTTGTGGTCCTCACACCCAAGGGTGACATTGTTCATTCTCTGTGTTGTTTGTGCTTGTGTAAGTTCCACGTGAAGGTTGTTTGAATTGTGTGGTTAGCCACAATGGGGTTTCATTTAGATAAGTTTGCCAGGAATCCAACATAGCAGTTAAATAAGTGTTGAAAGATAGATTTGAGGCTCATTGAAAACCTTTCTAATGTGCAAACACCATTGGCTGTGAGGAAAGAACAGCTGCGGCAGCTTGTAACTGGTTGAGAGGGTTCTGCTGGCAGATGTGGCAGTTGCAAATGGGGCAGGCAAAGCTGATGTGGAGCCTCTAGCTCCTTCCACGGGTCCTCCTGTAAACACTTCTCCTTTAGCTCCTCCCAGTTCTATGATGGGGACGTCAGCTGAGGAGCTCCAGCTAATGCTCTGCATTATGGAAGTGGAGTTGAGAAACTGGGAGCTGGAGGTGGAAGGAATGCATCTATGGGTGAAAGCTTTAGAGCTGCAACGCCACCATAGTAGCTCCATCCAGTCACCGCTCAAACTGCAAGCTCCCCCTATCTCCCCATAATTGCTTTGATTTGCGCATTAAATTGTTGCTACCCTTTAGAGAAACTGAGGTGGATTCATACTTTGCTGTGTTTGCTAAAGCTTTGAAATGGCAAAAGGAAGTTTGGGCCTTGCTGCTGCAGTGTAGGCTTGTGAGTAAAGTTCAGGAGGAGTGTGCTAGCCTCTCAGTGGACCAAAGCTTAGACCATGATGTGGTTAGGGCTACAGTATTGTGTGCTTGTCAATTGGTGCCTGAAGCATACAGACAGAAATTCCGAAACTATGGGGAAAGGGACAACCAAGTGTGTGTAGTTTATGTGTGAGAAAGGGTGCTTTTTGATAAAGAGTGTCAGGCTAGCAAAGTCAAAGATTTTGCACAGCTGAGGGAACTAGTGCTTTTGGAGGATTTTAATAAATGTTTGCCGGAGCATGTGGTGATTTATTTAAATGAACAAAAAGTTGAGTCTCTTGCAAATGCTGCAGTCTTGACAGATGAATTTGCCCTGACTCACAAGAGTGTTTATTCATCTCTGACACGTCAGGACCCTATTGCGCCCTGAAGAAGGGCGCTGCTCTTGCGGCGACCAGCAGGTTGTCTCTGTCTGTCAGTGTCAGTGTTTTAACTTATTTTATTTCATTCTTTTATTCCTTTATTTTATTTTTTTTGCCTGAGGAAAAAATAACTTAAGGGTGGCCTGGGCAGGCATGAAACACATGACTGGTCACTGTTACAATGACTGTAATAAGATAAGTCTCCCTGGTTTTAGTTCAGACTCTCAGTTAGCCAATGAGCTGAATAGCTTTTATTTGAGATTTAATGATAATTATAATCCAAGGAATACACTTGATTTCTTAATAGAGAGCACCAGAGGCCCCCCAGCTTTGTTCTTTGATGAAAGAAGGGTGGGAAATCTTTTTAAAATGAGTAAGACTAATAAAAGTCCAGGTCCTGATAATATATGTGGCCAGGTGCTTAGAACATGCGCTGAGCAATTATGCAGTATTTTTTATTACATCTTTCTTTTATCTCTTCAGCAACAGAAGGTTCCAGAGGTATGGAAAAAATCTATTATTTCTCCACAAAACCTACATCATTAAATGCTTTTAGGCCTGTCGCTCTAACATCCTTAGTAATGAAGTCCTTTGAAAAACTTGTCAGGAAGGAGATCCTGCAGCAAGTAGAGAAGCTTATAGATCCACTACAATTTGCATACAGGCCTTGTAGAGGTGTTGATGATGCAGTGGTCACTCCGTTGAACTTCCTTTATCGCCATCTTGATGGCGCCAAAGCTCATGCTCGGCTCTTATTTATTGATTTTTCTTCAGCTTTTAATACTATCCAGCCACATCTTTTAGTTGATAAGCTTCTTAACCAGTTTAAACTTGATTTTAATCTCGTTGGTTGCAGTGCTTTAAGTGGCCCAAAAGAGGTGCCGGTACTCTATTTTTTTTCCGCCTCCCCTGAGGTAACAACAACTATATTGAATGGGTTTTATATACAACAGTCAACAGACAACCTTATACAAAATAATAAATCATTTTATTAGTTTGTGGATTTGCTTGAGCTAGAAAGAGCTACTGAACATAAATAAAATGTGCAAAAAGGTATTGAAATTTTTTTTTAACAAAATGTACATAAAATAAATTATAAACTAATTTGTATTTTGCTCTCTCTTGAGTCCCTGCTGGTATCAGCAGCAGCACTTGTAAAGTGTACCTGCAGAGCTTGGTAGTTCTCCCATACATGCTTTCACTGTTCTCTCACTTGAAGCAACCCAACGCACTGATAAAACACGGCCTATCACAAGGAGACGTTGTCCAACATTGTGAGCACTCTCGGTTAACTCCCTTTGGTTTTTTGGTGATGCATGGTAGAGGGAGTAAAGCTGATCTAAGAATATTTTAAAGTGGTTGATTCCTCCTACCTCCTTCAAAACATCACAAACTGCCAGTTCCAGTCTGTGATTGGAACAATGCCAGACAAACAGGTAAGGGAATTTGGAACAAAGCTGCACAGCAACTCCTGTCTGTGAAGGTTCTCACAAACTTAACAATGTGGTGTATGCTGTACAGTGCAGCGAGGAATGCTCAGACCTCTACATTGGAGAGACCAAACAGCCACTTCACAAGCGCATGGCACAACACAGAAGAGCCACCTCCACAGGACAAGACTCAGCAGTCCATCTGCATCTTAAGGATAAAGGACACTCTTTCGAGGATGCCAATGTTCACATTTTGGACAGAGAGGACAGATGGTTTGAAAGAGGAGTGAAAGAAGCCATCTATGTCCACTGTGAGCGACCATCTTTGAACAGAGGCGGGGGTTTACGACACCAACTCTCTTCCATCTATAATCCAGTTTTGAGATCCCTTCCCAGACGCCTTAACGTCCACTCACATCCTGGGCCATCTGACCTCAGGAATTCGCATGATAAGGTGGGGCCAGGTTTCACAATGAACACACCCGAAACTCTGGCTGATTGGGACCCACACCCAGTCTCACACCTTGGCTCAGGCGATTAGAGGATCATCAGGGGGTCCTTTTGTCCCTCTGTGGGGGGTTTCTCCCACTAGGTTTATATCTGGGACTCTCCACCATTTGACCTTAGAACTGAAGAAGCTTCTCGGATGAGAGGTGAAACGTCTTCAAGCAACTTAAAGAAGTCCAGACGCTTTTCTTTGCAACCTCCTTTGGCAGCAACTCCTGCTTTCCTCCCAAGCATCACTGAGGCTCCATCACAAGCAAATGCCAACAAATGTTCCTGTAGGTAGTGAGGGTCAAAGCCATTATTATGAAGACATCCTAACAGTGCTTCAGTGATGTCCTTTGCTGTGGTCCCCTGCAGCTCAATCAGTTCAAAAAATATTGTGTCTGGATTTTCACTGGAAATAGCTGACCGCAGGCACACGACAAGCACAGACTTTCCACTTATTGTAGTGGATTCATCAATGAGCACACACAATTTTCTTTCATTCATCACTATGTCATTGACTACCTTCTTTTTCATTTCAGCTGCAATGTGATCCAGTATATTTGCACATGAGTTATTAGAGTGCAAAACTCTGCCCATCTTGACACCATTTAAGACTTGCAACTGGACATCTATTGGCATGTCTGTAAAGGGACGCCCATGCTTGCCAATCTTATAAGCTGTTCTAAACACATTGCAAGTTGAAGCGTAGTCAGCCTTTCTCATATCTTCAATGTGTTTTTGCATTGTATTTTGTGTTGCCTTCTCTTTTATTTCAACTGCTTTCTTGTGATAAATTGAGTCTCTGTGCTCTTTTATTTTCTTTCGTAGTGAGTTTTGTTGTGCAGCCTTGTCCCTTCCAAAAGACGAGATTAAGCACCCACTCCACTCCTGCGACACTCTCTGCCCTTGCTGCATGTCCACGCGAGCACAAACTTGACTACACACACTACAACCCAACTTTTGATTTCTGCTGATCAGCCACTTGTAATTTGTGGAGAAATACCGGACTTGTGCTTGGGACCAACATTCTGGCCACTCATGCTCGCTAACGCGACTGTTGTCATCGGTAGAAATGGTGTCATTCTCGTCCTCGTCGTCGCAAAAAGTGCCGTCGTCCGCGGCTGCGGCACTAGTGCAGCTTTCATTAGCTTGCGTGTGACCTGCAGCGATATCATTCTGGCTTGGTGGGGGGTCAGCCAGCGAGTCCTCTGATTCTGACCATGTTCTTTTACTACTCAGAGTCTGAAGCCAGGAGAGCATATTAAGTGTTCATTGTTTTTGTATTTTAGCCGAGCAGCTGTTTGCGCGTTTTACACACCCTCTCCGGACCACGTTGAGTTGTTGACAT